>NW_023425349.1:50476389-53175556 GCF_014108415.1 Molossus molossus
AACTGACCCAGCATTGGATGCAACCTTCATGACACCCTTTCCCTAACCACTTCCTTTCTGATGTTCTGAAATTGGCTACAGTGGTAGCCACTGTTCTAAGCTAAATCAGCCAGTTTTCTGTCTAGAGTGCTAAAGAATATTTGTCCTTTCTCAAATGGGTATAGAGGATTCCCCCAAATCTGTCATCACATTTGGCCAAGGTCATTGAATATCCCTGTCCTCTAAATTATTTGATTTTCATGGTGTGGCGTATGGCCCTGGGTGGGCCCAAGGGGAATAGGGTGACTGCCCACCTGATCATTCAGAACTGCCCTGGAGATTCAGGGACCAAGCTCTTTGAGAAAGGTACAAGTCATTGACGCTGCCCTGCGGAGTCTTGCCTCTTTCTGTGCCGTGTCCAGGTTGGTTTGTGAAGCATGTGTTCAGGCTGATCGGATCTCATATCCACCTGGACCCAAAGCCCTGCCCAGGGTCTACCAACCCCATGCTGTGACGTGCCCTTGTGGGCCTCTCCAAGTGCTGCTCATTCACACACACCTCAGAACGACTCATTTCTAACGTAATGCACGTGCTCTCTCTAACTCTTTGTTTTCAATTGCAAAATGGCTGAACCCATTTCATGTTTAGATAAATAATCTTTCTGAATTGGGATGAATGTATATGGGCATATAATGGGTCCCTAGGGTTGGGTTATTAACATCCGTCTCACACCTCAGAAGGGAGACAGCCTTAATGCTCTCACTTCTGGGAGGCAATGATACTGAACAACAGATTGTTATATACAGTTCCTTTGTGCAGTTTGTCCTAAACCCAGAGACTATCAAAAAAAGCCAAAAAAGCTAGAATAAGACTTTTAAGGTTACTTTCCAAATGTGCTTACAGACTAAAAGAAAAAGAAAAGAAAAGAAAAGAAAAGAAAAGAGAATGGAATCACTATAAACTCACAAAATAACATGGGTGCTTTTACCTCTAAACCAGGTTGAGTTAACACAAATGATAGTCTGGCTTTAATCTCAATTATCTGTAGAAGCTAAATATTTGCTTTGGTGGTGGGAGCAGAAGTCAGTGCAAACACGTGGTCGGAAGCAGCCACTAGTGAAACTGGGGAAGGGACAGCAATGGTCTGCTCTGCCTGGACTCTGACCAAAACCCCGATGGCCTGATGGGAGTTGAACCTGCCGTTGGTGGTTGGTTGGCTTGGTTCTCTTTTGTTTGTTTGTTTGTTTTCAAATACCTCAAAATCATCTCAGGTGTTTGTTATATAAAATACGAACTCTCTAAGACCTAACCTATGGGCCACCATGAGGTGACTTGGGTTGCAGGTTGCTAAAGGCTTTGCTACCAAATGATGACATTCTTTTGGGCATCTCATTAAAGTGACCCATGTTGCATAGAGAGAGCTGGTCAGGAGCCTGAGGGGGGAAAACCACGTAGAGAAGAGACGCAGCGAAATAAATTTTCAGCACATTCGTGCCAAGGCCAGAGCAAAGCGAAATTAGATGGCCTCTCGCCAGCTGAGAAATCTGGTTCTGTGTTGGTGTGTGAGGTACCTGGAAGTACGCCTTTGTTGGCAGAAAAAAAATGGGGTGTCCCTGGATTTCTCCAGCCTCTGAATGAATGAAACTACTCTATTTACAGGGCATCCTTGTGTTGCCTGTCGTACACACAGATTTCCTGGGCCATACCAGGACAGGGGGAAAATGAATCATGCTCTTGAATGCATTAAATCAGGGTCTAAATTTAGTCCTTCTTTCTGCCTCTCTGAGTATTTTTACAAGTTTGGGTAGTAATGCAAAAGCATTACTTTCTACCATGACAACTTAATATTATTTGGCTGTTTCCACTCACGCTAAATTAACTAGCCAATCTACTTAATGTGTGGGTCCATTTTTTTTCTCTCTTACTGCCTAGGGCTTTTCCATCTGAAATTAAAAGTAATCTGGAGTAAGAGGGGGTGTTCTTTTGTTTTTCTGGTTTGGTTTTGCTCTGTGTAAATAATTAGTACAAAAGTTGTATTCTAAATAAGATCCTCCCTCGCCCTGGCCGGTTTGGCTCAGCAGTTAGAGCGTCGGCCTCCGGACCAGAGAGTCCCGGGTTCGGTTCCCACTAAAGGCACGTACCTCAGTTGCAGCTTGTCCCCGGCCCTGGTTGGGGTTGTGTGGGTGGCAACCAGTCGATGTGTCTCTCTCACATCGATGTTTCTCCCTCTCTCCTTCCCACTCTATCTGAAGATAAATGCAAAAATGTCCTCAGGTGAGGGTAAAAAAAAAAGATCCCCCCTCTTTAGTACCTTTGTTGTCTCCATGAAGCTAACTGGATTTAAGGCGCAGCTTTTGTGAGGGGACAAGGAGCATGGATGAGCATGGAAAGCTAACACCCTCTCCTGTGTTACTTTTCTGCCTCAAATTACTTGTTCCTCACTTCAGGTGCAGAAATTAGAATAACTCAAGGCCAGTCTCTAAAATATGCCTGCTTATGGTGAACCTGAAAACAGCGGAAACAGAGAAGATGAATATTGTTATGCATTTCAGTTGTTAGACTCCAGTCTGGGAACTCAGGGTTCTGCATCTGTTTGGTATTCAGGACTGACCTTCTCTAAAGGATTCAGAGCACACTAATGCCTAACAGCTATCGCTTGGGGAGGGTTGCCTGGCCAAAGAAAGTATTTCGGAAAAGAAACACTTGAGACAGTGCCAACTTTTGGGAAAAGGGGAATGATTTTGCTGGGTTTTGTTTTCGCAAATTGCGAAGGAAATAAACCACTGTGAGGCACCACCTCATGTGGCCCTGAAAGTCAGCTTACACTCTGAGGAGCACCTACCTTTCTTGTTTCCTAATGCACGTGGAGGCTGAGCAGCTTACAAGCGGCAGCACTGTCTGCAGACAGGCCTTTGTGATGATTCAGTCTGCAATGTGATCAGCGTTTGTTCCACTGTTAGTCACTTAGCCTTTGCTCACAGATTGGCCCTTATTTTTAATTTGTCCATTCTTCATTCAGTAGATATTTACTTTTTTCCTGCTATGAGCTGGACACTGAGGTACAGAGATGCATGTGACAGAGATGCTGTCTTCAAGGAATTTACAGTCCAGGAAAGTCAAACTGATGTTGACAGTATTAGGTGGAGATGGAGTCCAAAAAAGAAAGTAGTCAGTTTTTTGGGGGTGAGAGTAAAGGTACAATAGGTGAAACCTTGCAAATAATGAGAAGGTTGAGCTGAGCCCTGAAATGTGAGCAGCTCTTTGCTAGGCAGAAAGGAGCAGAGGGGTGTGAAGGAGGAGAACAGCATTCCACACCGAGAGTGAGCGTGCAAAGCTCCAGGCACAGCAGGTGATTAATATGGCTGACTGCACCATGAAAGGCAGGAGGCAGGAAGCGGGATAGATGGGTCTGAAGAGAGACAGAGTATAGATCTTAGAGAACTTATACCTGATGCTTGGGTAGTACCATGATCTGGTTTATGTTTTCGTCAGAACTATCAAGCGAAACTATAAAGGATCCATAAAAAGAGTTAAGATGGGAGGTAAGAGGACATTAGCTAATGCAATAGCACTTGGGATGGAGAAGATAAGTCACAGAAGACTTTAGGAAGGTAAAATCAGAAGGACCTGGCCCTGGCCAGTTTGGCTCAGCAGTTAGAGCGTCGACCTGCGGTCCCGAGAGGCCTGGGTTCAGTTCCCGCTAAGGGCACGTACCTCGGTTGCAGTTTGTCCCCGGCCCTGGTTGGTCGTGCAGGTGGCAGCCACTCAATGTGTCCCTTTCACATTGGTGTTTCTCTCTCTCTCTCTCTCTCTCTCTCTCTGTTCCTGTCTTTCCCTCCCACTCTACCTGAACAAAAAAGGAAAAATGTCCTCGGGTGAGGATTAAAAAAAAAAAAGAAGGACCTGGACAGAAGTCAGATGGTGCAGAAGATGAGGGGGAGGGTGGGAATGGATGAGGATTTAAGATGATGGAGTTGAAGGTCACACCAAGGTTGCTGGCTTAGTCTAAAAGGTGGTATCATTTACTGATAACAGAGAACCTGGGAAGAAGAAGGATGGAAGGAAGGGAATTTGTTCAGTTGGGGTTGGATTGAGTTTGAGATTCTCATGGGAATTCCCAGAAAACCATGAAGAAGGCTATTTTGTATATAAAACTCTGGAGAGAAGTAGAAAGAGCTGAGCTACCGCTATAGATTTGTAGTCAAGAATATAGCTATCAGTTAAAGTTATGGAAGAGGGTGAGCTTACCAGGGGAGACAAGTAGAGAGTAAAGAGAAGTCCAGAGCAGAACGCTGAGAATGGAGGAGTCAGTAGTATCAAATGCAAGATAAGAGTCCAACTGGGTGAATGTTTAGAAGAGTCCATTCAAGGAGACCTTTAGGGAGTCACCAGTGACTTTGGCCAGGCAATAATTATTTCAGTGGCGAGTGCAAAACCCAAGTACAGTGATTTAAGAGTAGATAAGCATCAAGGCAAAGAATTTACTGGGAAAAGGGGAGAGAAGTGTTGCATATCTATGGGGTTGGTCAGTGAAGTGGGGCTTTGACAAGAAGAACACAGTAGTTCCTCATTTTCCATGGGGGATACTATCCAAGACCCCAGTGAATGCCTGAAACCACAAATAGTACCGAATCCTTATATACACCATGTTTTGTTTTGTTTTGTTTTTCATTATATATACATACCTTCAATAAAGTTTAATTTATAAATTAGAAACAGTAAGAGATTAGCAATAATAACTAATAATATAATAGAACAATTATAACAATATGCTATAATGAAAGTTCGGTGAATGGTCTCCCTCTCTCTCAAAATACCTTATTGTACTGTACTCAACTTTCTTCTTGTGATGAAGTGAGATGATACAGTGCCTACATGATGAGATGAAGTAGACTGTGGGATTGTGACGTAGTAATGTTAGGCTACTGTAAGGGTTACTTGGACACAAGCACTGTGATAACTGAGAAGGCTACTAAGTGACTAGGGGTAGGGGAGTGTATACAGCATGGATACACTGGACAAGGCAATAATTCATATCCTGGGTAGGATGGAGCAGGATGGTGTGATATTTCATCATGCTACTCAGAACTGTACGCAATTTAAAACTTGTGAATTGTTTATTTCTGGAATTTTTTATTTAATTTATTTGGACTGCCACTGACCACTGGTAACTAAAACCTCAGAAAGCAATACCTAGGATAAGGTGAACTACTCTGTTTTGTAATCACCACTTAGGGAAGTCTCTGACTCAGAACGTATCAAAGAATTGCTTAGGGCCACTGATTTGCATAGTTCCATTTTCTATTTTCTCAGTCAAGACTCAGCAGCCCAGATCAGGAAAAACAAATAGTTGCATGAATCTAAGAGTGAAGCTTTGCAGTGTTGGTATGGCAGAAAAAAAAAAAAAAAGGGCACTGGGCTTTTTGAAGATGCTTGCAAGTGTTCTTTAAATTATACTTCATAAGATCTAAGATAGAGGGAGAAGGAAATAAAGGTTAAATGTTGATAAATACCTAGCAGGAAAAAAAGAATGATCAAATGACTAGAGGTCTACCCTGAACACCAAGTAAATTAAGAACGAAGAATCCCAAGAGTGGTGGTGGTAAGATGATGTATTCAGAGGATGGTAAATTGTCATTCCGAATTTAAAAATGGAACTCTTCAGGTTAATAAGGTCCAGAGGTGGCTATGAGAAGGGATTCTACAATATGCTGGAATTGAGGTCAGGCATCTTGAAGCTAGGTTCTTCTGTGTTTGTCAACATAGATAGTGAAGTATTTGTAAAAATGCAGGAGGAGTGAACAGGAAGACTCTGGTCAGAATGACCTGAAACCCGAAGGAGAAAGGGCTCTTTGCACAAAAGTGAAAGTCAGTGATTTGGAAGAGGCAGAGAGTGTCAGTGAAAATGCAGACGTTACTTATTGGAATCACATTAGTGGATGTACAAGAATGTACAGTTTCCATTTGAGAACATTACAGGGAGGTGGTATCTTCCTGCAAAATGGGTTTTGGTTAAGGCAAGAAAATATGGGAGCAGGCTTATAAAAGTAGGAGAAAGCAGTGGAGCTTGTGTTCGATGATAAGGCATTCCAGAAGGCTCTGGGGAAGGGGCGTGGGGGAAAGGGAGAAGTGATGGGAAAATTCAATGGGCAGAAAGCCCAGCATCATATGAGGACAGTAGTGTAGGGGAGGATAGTTGACCAGAGGAGCTTGCGTTGAAGGAAAAGAGGATGATCGATAAAGGAAATATGGTGGGAACCACTTTTCCAGAGTTTTGAGGCAGCTGAAGACAGGAACCCTGGTGTAGTCTGAGAGGCCAGATGAGGCTAATGACATCTAGATCTCATAGGCATTCTAGAGTGACCTTTGCTCAGGTTTCCAAGATCATACTGGTGCCCTAAAAGGATAGAACTCTAGACTTTGTGTAGTGGTGCAGAACAATCAGATTCTAAAGAGGAACCTTTCCAGATGGCAGGAGAATTCTCTATCTCAGAAGAGGCACACCTTCTGAAATCAGCAATGGCCTGTGATACTAAAGAAGCATCAGTCATCACCTTTAACAAGAATAAGCTCTTAGTATCAGCTTGGGATATTCCTTTTTTCTTTACCTTTTCTAGACTTGTTAATATCTTGCCTATAATTAAATTTAGTGCTTGGTCCAATTGACCATTTTCAGCCTCTATTGTATCTCTGCCGTTAGCAGAATGCTCTGGTACATCCTAGATTTGCATGACTCCAAAGCCCATATGTTTTCTACTCTAGCACAAATACTCCAAGTATATCCTACGTAACCCTATGAAAAATAAGACATAAGCAGATGGTACATATTTAAAATTATTGAAACCTTCTCAAAAGAGCACCAAACCATTTCCCAAAGAGTTGTACTTAGGGGAGAAAAGTTGACTTCCATCTACTGATTGGTACTCTTTTGTCACCTGTGGGGAACTAACTTCTCACTGGGGGAAAAAATGTTTAAAAAAGGTGTACCCCAGCCCGGCTGGTGTGATTCAGTGGATTGAGTATCTTTCCATGGACTGAAAGGTCCTGATTTGATTCCCAGTCAGGGCACATGCCCACGTTGCAGGCTCCATCCCCAGTAGGGGGCGTGCAGGAGGCAGTTGATAGATGTTTCTCTCTCACATGGATGTTTCTATCTCTTCCCTCCTCTCTCTCTAAAAAATCAATAAAAACTGTGTACTCCTCTATAAAGGCAAATCAGTAGGGCTTCCTTCAAAACTATCTTGGAACTTGTCCTCTTCAGCATGTGCAAAAATGAATCTAAAAATGGGAGTCTGCAAGATGTAGAGAAGAAACTAAAGTATATGGCAATCCTGAATACTAAACCAACGGTGAGGGACTTCAGATAGGCTTCCTGTGTGTGCCAGCAGAAAAGTAGCAGATAATGTTTATTATGAGCATGTTTAAGATGAAATTAGTCACTAAAAAAATAATAATAATACTCCATACTCTAGCTATATACAATCAAGTACAGATAAAAAAAGGTAATCACTATCAACTGACTACAGGAGACACCTTCATGGTGTGTAACTCAACCCAAAAAGATGTTAGAAAACATCTAGAAGAGCATTAAAAACAAAACAGAAGGGGCTCTCTTTACCTAATGCAAAGCTGTGGGGTATCTCCGTGCCTGGGACACCAAGTATAATATTGATACTGTCACTGTCCCTTGGGAAGGTATAAATACATTCAGCTGGAGAAGAGCAGCCAAATTAATCAGGGGACTGAATAAACAGCTTCAATTTAAGGACCGTTCAGGAAGATAAGAGCTCTTCACTATGAAAGATGGAAGCGACCATGCCTGAAGTCTGAACTACCAAAGTGATTCTCTCTGTGGGTAAAGTGAACATGAAATGGATCCTCAAATCCCAGTATACTTCAGCCAAGAATCCTTTGAAATATGAAAGGAGTAGGTCAAATAAAAGAAATACTATTCTATAGGGTGAGAAGAGAACTCATGGGATTTATTTCCCCCAAAAGATGTTACTGGATAATTAATACAGTCTTAAAGAGATTTTTAAAAATTTTATCTATATTTCTTTTTTAAAACTTAGGTACCTATTCATCTTGTTCATATATATATATATATATATATATATATATTGCTCATTTTTTATTAATTTATTTTTGTTACAGATGTTTCTCCTTTTTTCCCCATTGACACCCTCCTTCCCATCCCCCCGACGCCATCCCCAGCTTTGTTGTCCATGTCCATCAGTTATGCGTACATGCGTATAAGTTCTGTGGTTTATCTCTTCCCTCCCCCCAACCCCCTCTTCTGAGAATTGTCAGTCTGTACCCTACTTCCACGTCTCTGGGTCTACCCTGTTCCTCAGACTGTGATGTTCATTATATTCCACAAATAAGTGAGATCATGTGATATTTGTCTTTCTCTGCTTGGCTTGTTTCACTTAGGATAATACTCTCCAATTCCCTCCATGTCGTCTCAAAGGATAAGAGATCTTTCTTTCTTACAGTTGTGTAGTACTCCATTGTGTATATGTACCCCAGCTTTTTTAGCCATTTGTCCACTTATGGACACTTAGGCTGTTTCCAAATCTTAGCTGTTGTAAATAGTGCTGCTATGAACATGGGGATGCATATATTCTTTCTGATTGGTGTTTCAGGCTTCTTAGGGTATATTCCTAGAAGTAGAATCACTGAGTCAACTGGCAATTCAATTTTTAATTTTTGAGGTAACACCATAGTGTTTTTCATAGTGGCTGCACCAGTCTGCATTCCCACTAGCAGTGTACTAGAGTCCCCTTTTCTCCACACCCTCACCAGCACTTGTTGTTTGATGATTTGTTAATGGCGGCCATTCTGACAGGTATGAGGTGATACCTCATTGTTGTTTTAATTTGCATCTCTCTGATGATTAGTGATGTTGAGCATTTCTTCATATGTCTCTTGGCCATTTGTATGTCCTGTTGGAGAGGTGTCTATTTAGGTCCTCTGCCCATTTTTTAACTGGGTTCTTTGTCTTTCTTTTGTTAAGTTGTATGAGCACTTAAAGAGATTTTTTAAGTATTATTTTTGTAATCATAAAAAGGGAGACTCCAAACAAAAAGTGGCTTTTTTGTTGTTGTTGTTTTCTCCACCAAAATAATTTTCTTTTGAAGGAAAGGGATGAGGAAAAAGAGGAAGAAAATTCTGCTATACAATGGAGGACCCATATCATAGAAGTAACATGGATAATTCAAAATGGCATATAATTCCAAATCACATGTAAACATTAGTGAAGACGACACCGAGTTAGATACCATTAGTTCTCCACTCAGGTCCCCATCACTGCCCTTTACCATCCTCCAGTTTCGGTGTGCTCTGATGCCAAGGGCTGTTAGCTGTGAACTTCATAAAACTGCCCTTGAACTGCTGGAGCCTCTTCACCACCCAGGGAGCCTAACATGCCTGAGACCTCCAGGACATCCATACTCTGATGCTACCTGTTAGGGAGGGAGGGATAGGGAGTATATAAAAGCCTTGGTTTCTTGTTTCTTGCTTAAGTGGGAAAAACTACTGCCTTCAGGACTACAAAATCGCTTCTTGAATTTGAGGTGCAATTCATACTCCAGAGATCCCATGGGATCAGAGTAAGGCATAGACTTCTGAAATTTTACCCTTTTCATTTTTCTGCCATCTCCCCATTCTGCCTCCTCCACTTTCTACCTGGTCTCTCTCCTGAGCACTGCCTTAACAAATCGCTTTCACTTGAATCCTTTGCTAACGGTCACTCCTGGAAGAACCCAGCCTCAGACAGGCAGTCAGGCTCCTCAGACACAACCTGACATGTGTGCTGGAAGCTCAGGAACCTTCCTTGAAGTGCAAGGTGTGAGGCCACAGGGGCACCCAGATTATAGACATGCATACCTTGGAGATATTGCGGCTTCAGTTCCAAACCACCACAATAAAGTGAGTATCGCAATACAATGAGTCATAACCTTTTTGCTGGTGGGAGGTCTTGCCTTCAGTTTGTAAAAAACAACATCTGTGAGGCCCAATAGAGTGAGGCTCAGTAGAACGCCCTGCGCCTGTATAAAGCAGGTGGTTGATCTACTCATCTGTATTAACAAGGTGAGGAGATAAGATTCTCTCATTGCAGATGATGGAGACTTGTTTGCACATGTACTTCATTAACACCTGAAGTTAACACCGTAACTCAGGGCCTTATGTTCGCAGGAGTAACTGGAAGACGCCATTCTTAAAGCTGGAAGGTTTATTCCAACTTTAGAATCTTTCATTCCACCATGTTTCTCAAATCCCTACTCTGCACCAAGCAGGCCCTGTAAAGAAACAGGAAGATATGTAGATGCCGTTCTTGGTTTTAAGGAGTTTATCACCTTGGCAACGGTTGGCCAACTTCTTCTGTAAAGGGTCAGGTGGTAGTGGGAGCCATACATTCTCTATCTTAACTCCCCAAAGTGACAATAAGTAAACAAATGGGTATGACTATGTTTCAGTAAAACTTGACTCACCAAAACAGAAGGCATGCCAGATTTGGCTCATGAGCTGTAGTTCACTGATCCCTCGTCTACATTATCCAGTCATGCGATTGCATTGGCTTCTGTCCCCTTACTCCAGTTGAGGAACGTGTGAAACCAGAAGTCCAGGATGGAATCAGTGTCCTATTTGACATTCTATCCAAATGCATAAGACAACACTGCTTTGTGCATTTCTTTCTTTTTTTTTTTTTCCCAGAAAAAGTGTTATTCTACTGATTCAAATAAAAAAGATCAAAGGAGAAGATTATGTCTGTTGTTCAGTTAGTGTGTAAGGAAACCGCCCTGATGTCGGAATGGCTATGGCTCCCAGACCACAAAGGCAGATGCTGGCAGAAAATCAACTTTATTTTTTTATTATAATTCCACTTATTTTTATTTAATTTTTTTTTTATTGATTTTAGAGACAGAGGAAAGGAGAGAGAAAGATAGAAACATCAATGAGAAAGAACATCGATTGTCCGCCTCCTGCATGCCCCCCACTGGGTATTGGGCCCACAACCTGGGCATGTGCCCTGACCGAGAATAGAACCAGCGACCTCTTGGTACATGGGTCGTCACTCAACCATTGAGCCACACTGCCAGGCCACTTATTTTTATTTTGAACACCGATCCCCCTGAGCTGGTATAAAGCCAATACCTGCTTGAAAGACAGGCAGGAAAAAAATGACTATTTCAAAATGCTCTCCTACCTCAATGATTTAACCATCTTGTAAGTAAAAATAGGATCCTCAAAATAAAAATAAATGTATTGGCTCTGCAGCTCCCGGCTTTACTAGATGTACTCTCTGTGTTTCAAAGAGGGGGTGTTGTAGATGAAGAATCATAATCTGGTATCATAATAAATCATCTCACAGTACTACTCAAGGGATTTCTTAAACTCTCAGAATGGTAGTAGGCCTGGCAGATTCTTCCAGAATAGCCCTGTCCAGTAGAATCTTCTGTGATGATGGAACTAGTCTAGATCTGCTTCGTCTGATAGTGTAGCTTCTAGTCGCCTGTGGCTAATGAGCCCTGTTAATGTGGCCAGTGAATGAGAAAGTGAATTTTTCATTTCATTTCATTTTATTAATTTACATTTTAATTTAAATACCTGTGTGTTGCAATTGGCCACCCTATTGGACAGTGCAATGGTAGGATAGAAAAATGCTTTGGAATACCAGCTCCAGGAGGGCAGGACTGTCTCTGCCGTGTTCCCTGCTGTGGCTTCAGCAACCCAAACTGTGTCTGGCACATGGTCAGTGCTCAGAAAATAGTTGGTGCATAAATTAAATTTCTTGAAGTAAGGAATAAAAAGAGAGTAAGACTGTTATCAAAAAAGATTTCAGTGACTATGTATAAGAGAATTCGAAATTTTTCAGTAGAGAGAGGGAAAAGGATTTAAGTTTATTATAAAGGAATTTAAAATTTGGATTAAGTTCAATGTAATGATCATGGATTCATGCTTCAGAGAGAGAGAAAAAAAGTAAACTCAAAGGGAATCCTAGAGTTGATAACTTCCTGCAATTTAGTCAAATTAGGTTCAAGAAATAGTCATTAAACAAGTCATCGTCTAGTCTATGTGCAGAGATCAATTGTTGTCCAGCTAAAAGAAGAGAGGGGGAGAAGGAAGGAAGGAGGGGCGAAAGCCTTGGTTGTCCAGGACAGCTGAGGGAGGAAGACAGGCTGCGCGAGCCCAGCAGTGGGACCAGATGAGACCCAGGCAGAGAGCCGGCCAACCCCACGCTGTGCCTCACTGGAGGAGGCTGCCATGCATCCTGTAGCTACAGCCTTTCCAAAGGCACAGTGTTCTGACCAAACGCAAAGAAGCAGATGGCTAATTTCACTCAAAGCAGAGCAGAGTACACCCCTCCTGATAATGCGGCAAGCTTTTAACTGATCTGTATTAGCCACCATAAAACAGCTAGACTGATCTCGACACAGGTTACCTGTTAGCAGAGAATCCCAGCAAGGCTCAGGTGTTTATTGTCTGTTCTCAGATGTCCAGATAAGCTTGCGGCCTCAGTATGGAAAGGGAACAAAGGTGCCCAACACTTTTACTGTCCTGGGGAGTGAATAGCTTTCTGCACTGGATTTCAGACCTTGTCTGCCAAGTGATGTTTGACTGAATTGCTTGGCCTTTGGCCAAATATTTGGTATCTAGAATATCAGGCCTGCGGTCCAAGATGAGGACATGCTTGGCAGAAAACCCCAATAACTTCAGGTCAGATACAGAACTTGAGTCTTCATCTGAGTGACACACTCAGCTCAAATACCTGACATCCACTGATGAGTTAAGAGGGGGCTATTTTTTGACCTGGATTGTGGTTATATGGGTTTTTGTTTTACATTGGACATATGTGTTTCATGGACTTTTCTGTATATTTAATATAGCTCACATTGTAGTATAACAAGGGATAACGCGATCACCCTGCTATCGCATTCTCCAGATTCTGGTTTGGATGGGTTTGTTTATTCAGTGACGTTCACTGAGTACTTCTGGCTGCCGGGACTGTGCTGGGAGCTGTGGATTAGAAAGAGACATGCGTTATTGCCTCGGCTTTGAAGAAAGTTTAGTAGAGGAAGACTGACGAGTAAACAAATCACTGGAAATCCGTATGATACGTATTTCCTTAGGGGTGATGTATAAAGACGTATCTCAAAGGGAAAGAACATACATTTGTTGGTGGGTGGGTGGCTTGTGGGGGCGGGTGGGGAGGGAGGACCATAATGAAGCAAAGAAAAGCAAGAGAGGGCAGAGTAGAGCCAGAGAAATTCTCCTGGAAGTAACAGTTAAGCTGGATCATAAAATATATTAAAAGTTTTCCAGACAGATCATGAGAGGGCATTCTAGACAGAGGGGTCATCATGCCCAAAGCCAGAGAGTAGTGGCAAGGTGGGCCAGGGGCAGGCGTGTAGACACAGCAGAGGAGCGAGACTTTCTTGCTAGAACAGCCGGTTAGGGGCTAGCCCCTTCTCCAAGGTGCTCCCACACCTCCCAGACCCGCCCTGGTTTAACACATGGCACCATCTTGCTTTTGTCTGGTTTCTTAAGTGTATTCCCCACTGGACTATCTACGTTTTTGGAAGGTGGGGGCCAGGGTCTGTGTCCATCTTTTCCACCGTATTTGAGTGAATGAATGGAGAAGAGGTTAGAAAGGTAGACTGCAAAGGGCTTTGTGTGCCAGACTAAGGAATTTGGACCTTTTCTTATGGGAAACACACAGCTCACCTTGTGCGGAGCCCCTTTCAAAGTAAGGTTTATGGAATTCAGAGGTTGCTGAGTGGGGAGATGGTAGCTGGAAATTAGACGACCTTCCTGCTCCTTTCAGGGGAATAGATAAGCCATGGAAAAGCCCTGCGTTCCGAAATGTCTTCTTAAAGAGGAGCGGCAAGCTTGGAAGAGTCGGGACATCCCCTGCCTAGGTTACACCTACTGACTCTTCTCCCCTTCGGGTGAAGTATTTGAATCTCTCCTCTTAAACCCCCAGAAGAGCTGCAGTCAGCGTTCAGGGAAGGGAGAGTTAAATCGGGGCAGGTAGTGCAGATGGCTCGGGCTGGGTGAGCCGGCCTTCGAGCAGCCAGAGGGCAGCGCCAGGCGACAGTGAGCCTGGAGGGCAAGGAAAGTGAGTCAGGGTGTGGGGGAGGTTCAGGAAGAGAGGTGGCGGCAAACACAGCTCTGCCTACATTGCAGTTTTGCCAAGGGCCCTGGCAGATGCCCGCTTGCCTCCAAAAACCACCTTCTACTCGGTCTGCAGTAAAGTGCTGATGCTGAATTTAAATTTGAGGCTTGCTGGAAGTTCCAAGGGTCGCAGGCTCCCCCGTTCAGTCTCCAGACACTGGGTTTCCCAACTCCAGCTTCTCCATTTCAGCCAGGTTTCCGCTCCCCTCTCCCCACTGGAAGATCAACAGAGGCACGAAGGAGGGGAGAGAGAGAGGAGAGGACTTCATTGCATTCAGGTACCACCCTCTCTCACCTTTTCCCTTAGTTCATCCTTTGCCTATCCCAGGAAAATCAAAGGTCTAAAAGGCCCCAGGACAGCCAAGGGAAGCGGGAATACTCTCAAAGTTTTCTTGTGACTATAGAATAATCTCCCTCAGTTAGGTCTCTCTTTCTCTGGTTCTCAACCAGGGAAATTTTACCCCAGCCCCAGCCCTGCCCCCCAGGGGACATTTGGCCCTACCTAGAAATATTTTTAGTTGTCAAAATTTGAGGGGATGCTACTGGTAACTAGAGATAGAGACCAAGGATGCTACCCCCACCCTATAATGCACAGGACAGCCCCCAAATGTCAGTAGTGCTGCGGTTGTGAAAATCTGCTCTGTCAGAATCTAAAATTCAACTTCTTACTGTTGCTTCTCAAAAGAGCGGCACAAAGTTGTTTGTCGTTGACACCTGCAAAGTGCTAAGGAGGACAGATCTGAGAAGATCCCAAGTCCTCACAATCTGCAGCAGGACCAGAGTGCTCCAGGCTCCCACCTGCCACCCCTATGGAGTTCCCCAAATCTCCCTCCACTCTGTGCACTCCATCTCCAGGTCAGTGACCAGGTTAGGGTGTCATGCAGTTGTGGAGTCGGAACGGTCAACATGACAAACCACTTTGGGCTAACACAGTAAGTCCTATGTCTTGTTCTTGGGCACCAGTTTGGATAGAATAAATTCAGCTACCATTGAAGAATGAGAAGAACCCAGGGCCTTAACTTGTTTAGAATTCACCAGATATTTTATCCATATAGGTGAAGGCTACCAAACATTAATACTTCCCTTTCCAAGTTTGTATCTGAGAGATACCAGTGATTTTATATATATGAAAACACCATCATGGATTAACAGTGAAGGTGGTTTGAGTGAGCGAAGTCCTAACCCTGTTTGATCAATCCAGCCCATCATTTGGGATGAAGGAGGAAGCAGAACCACACCCCCCATGTTGAAACCCAATAGTTATAGTTACTGACGAACTTAACACCGCTGGACCAGATTCAAAACCATTTTTGAACATTTGTTGGAGCCCGTGACTCACTCCTGAGTAGACCATGGGGTCCAGCTTTACAAAACCACAGTCCTTGAAGCAAAGGAATGAAGTCTGTGGCGTGCCCTTTTTAATATTCTGAACAAGAGCTTTAGAAGTAAAATGCCATTGTGAACTGAATGGCTACGGCACTGTTCCAGGAAAGCCAGTTCCTGACAAGTGCTTCAAAGTCACGACGTCACCTGAGGAACATAATGTCCAGCTCCCGAAGGAACCATACGCAGCGCGTGTGGGTTTATTATACATCAAGTCATTGAATAGGCGGGGTGGGGGACACCTCTGTCAACAGTTCACTCACTAGAAGACTAGATTATTATCCGTGGATTTAAGATTAGACACCCTATCAGGAGTCTACCTAAAATAACCAAGTGTCGAGAATGTCACTGCTTTTAGGAAACTGCATGGTTGTTTTATTAGGCAGATTGTGAAGGATGCCCGTGCTCTGTGTGAGCTGGAAGTGTGTGGCAGAGGCTGTGTTGTGAGTTTCATGTGTTTCTGTGGGCATTTCCAGGTGGGGAAACGTCCACCAACTCTAGCTGAGCTCCTGTTGCAGTGGCTGGCCCTGGGCCAGGCGCACGACACGCTGCGCTGACTTAGTGCTGACTGACGGCCGGTTACACACAGGGCAGGATGCAATAACCTGCTTACGGCACGCAGCCAGGGAGAGGCCGCAGCAGAATTGGAACCCAGGCCTCTCTAACTCCTAGGCCAGTGCTCTGATTTCTGCATTATAACATTATCATGTATACCATCTGATTCCACAGCCTGACTCTTTGCTGGCATCTCCCTGGGGTGACTGGACCACAGTCACGCACTTACTTACTTAGCAAGTACTTACTGCACACCCCACGAAGCACTGGAGAGAATGGTAAACAATTCAGGGAGTCACATTCTCCTGGGGACAGGAGGGAGGTGAACGATAAGTAAAAAATAAATAAGAGACTTTGGGGTAGTAATAAGTTCTGTGAAGGAACTAAATCCAAGTGGCGGGCTAGGAAGTCATTGTGGAGAGGGGCTGGGAGTACAGTTTTACGTAGGGGAAGGCCATGAAAAGATCAGAGTGAGTTGGGATGTGAATGATGAAAACAGGTGTGGCGAGAGATTGGGAAAGAACATTCCAGGCAGAGGAGGCCGCGAAGACCAAAGCCATGTGGTGGGGGCGGCCCGGCTGCGTTCAGCTGGGGTGAGAAGGGGTGCCAGTGTGACGGGAGGTAAAGATCGGGAGCAGCGTCAGTGGGTGTGACACATCACGGTGGGTGCCTGGGAGCGCGTGGGTGACTGAATTCTAAATCAGGGGCTGGATTTAAGAACAGGATCGGCATCTGCCGTCATTCAGGAAACACCGCATCACCATATGCTGACCGTCGGGATGGTAGAGAATCTTCCAGAAGCCAGTGGCTTCCAGACTCAGGAAGGGAGCTGCCTCTGCTGTAGGAGCCAGGCTGAGACCTCACGGAGAGGTTCCTATGGTAGTGGGGTGCTGAGATGTTGCTCACTCCCAGGAGCACCCATCATGGATGAATTTAGACACCCACATGAAAAATACATTGTAGCTCCCAAGCAGAGATTTACCTGCCCCGTGACTATGTCAAAATAGCATTCACAATCAAAACTATGATATCCTAATAATGTAAATAAGAGCACGGCATTGGTAAATGAGACATAGCTCATGGATAGGTCAGAAAGTTACAAATTGGGAAGAGGCGGTTAAAAAGTGCTATAGCCCCAAGATACCAGCAACATACACTGGAGATAATGTCCTCAGGGGAAAAACACTTTCCAGAAGAGTTTGCTTTGAGGAGTGATCATTAGTCCCATAGCAGTTGACATTTATGGAGTGCCTGGTGTGGGTGGAGAACTTGGTTAAGAATGGTTTCAGTTAGTGTGACAAGGACAGCCCAGGACAGAACCAGAGCCAGATGCCCTGTTCTGTCATCTCCGCTAACTCTGACCTTGAGCAAGTTAGTGAGCCTCTCTGTTCTTCAGTATTCTTAACCAATTAAGGGCAGTGAGGAGGTCTGCCTTGGTGTGCGTCCCCCACAGGAACACTGTGAAGAAAAAGAGCAGATCTTCCCAAATGAATAGACTGAGCCTAAAAAATACAGGAATGCATGCATATTAGTGTTTATGATGAAGCTGAAATCTGCATCGATGTCAGGGCATGATGTACTCAAAGAAAAACATTAATAAATAATAGCACTGGTGACGTGCAGAAGCCAAACTAATGAATGTGATACCCAAAGGACTGAAGTTTAGGAAAGGATGAAACAAAATTTGCACTTTAAAAGACACAATAGCAAGAGCTGCTCAGACATAGGTGTTATTGGTAGTAACAGGGGAAGGATGAAGTGAGATTTCCTGTAGGGCTGAGTCCTACAAAGCCACAGCTTGCAAAGCTGTTACTTGAGCCTCTGGTCCAGAGCCTTGAGTTGTCGAAACAGCAAGGTACCTTCTAACCTCCTCTATTGCACTGTTGTTGTTGTTTTTAAAACCAATCCTGTTGAAACATCGAAGCCAAAACAAGCTGTCTCAAATAGCATGTCTCTGTCTCCTCACAACAAAATAGAACCAAGGGTCTGTTGCTACTACTCATCAGGAAAAAATCCCGATTTTGTGTGCCTCATTGTGTTTGCCTTCTAGCCATGCTGAAGTCGTTCTGGGAAGCTAATACAGTTATTCATCTATTTGTGGGTTCAGGAAATATTTAGAACCCTCTCTGTTCCAGGCACTCTGCTATGTGCTGGGGGGTATGGTAATGAGTAAAACCAGTGAGGCTCCTGCCTCCTGGGGGGCTAACAGCCTAATGGAGTCATCAGCTATCAAACACAGAACCACACCACTACTTAATCATAAGCTCTGATGAGTATGTTCAAGAAGCACAGGATGCTACGAGAACATCTAACAAGGAGGCTGAGGGAAAGGCTTTCTGAGGAAGTGACTTGTAAGCTAAGCTATGCAGAACCCGTAGGAGTTTGCCAGGCAGTGAGTAAGAGAAGAGCCCAGGGTGTGGTACAGTCTGTGTCAGGCCCTGAACACAGAAACGAGGTAACTCTTGCTGGTAACTGAGAGAAACCCAGCGTGGTGGAAGCACAATGTGCAAGGGAAAAAACAGCATAAAATTAAACTGAAGGGGCAAAGGGGGACCAAGATGTTCAGAGCCTTTAGGCCAGTGTAAAGATGGAAATCTACTTCTACGTTTAATGGGGAACCTATGAGGGCTTTGGGGCAGGAATTGAGTTGTAGTGATGATGGTGGTGGTTATGGCGGGGTGTGTGTGTACATGCTTATGTGAGTGTGTGTGCATCTTTGTGCTTGTGCATGTGTGTGGTGTGAATTGCATGATTTGATCAATCATGGGTCAATCCAAGGGTTTCTAGTGGGTACTGTTGAGGGCCCAACAAGCACCAGCTCATGCAGATTAGAAGCTGGCAAACCTCATTTCCAGGCTATTTTCCCTCCTGTGCTGGCTACATGGACCTGAGCCCAGCTCCTAGTTGTAGACTGCGGCAGGCCTGGTCTTCATATTTCGGAAATTTATATTGAGATTCAAGGCATGTTTTTGCTTGTCCTCCCTGATTGGGGGCACCACTGGCATTCAGTAGATGGAGTCCAGGGAGGGCACATATCCGGCCATGCACAGGACACTCCCACAATCACCTGCTGCTCTGTTCTGCACAGCTCTCCAGTGTCCAGCAGATATTCATTTGGTGAAAAGCCTGGTTATGATTAGCTGAGCCTAGCTCTATTTTACATTTAAAGACACAATATTTTTGCATGTCTTTAATAAGCAGTGAATTTTTCCAGGAATGAAACCACTATGAACATTGAGGGCAATGGTATTGTGTTTGCTTTGGAACTTTCCCAAGAGTTGTTCACAATTTTAGAAAATTAACTTACCACTGACAATGGTGCTCATTGTACTTGAGTCTTCTATCAGTCTGCTTTTGGGTCTATCTCATTCATGGAAATTCTTCATAGAGGTATAAGCATCTGACCACTTCACTGTGGCTTGTAGAATAGTCAGACCTCAGCACTTATAAATCAAAATAATTATTATTTTATTATAAATCACTCTCCTTTTGTTTCCTCTTTATATTAAAATTAGGAGAGTATATTGACTTGTCTGTGATTATGTGTACAGGTAAATTATACCACGTATAAATCTTATTTCAGAATAGTAAAGAAGGCAGTAGAAAGTATTTATTTTTAAATGAAGATGTTGGGTCTGATATGGATGAGAACAACTGAACAAACCTATTCAGTGCTTCAAAAATGTATAATTTTAGGAATTTAGCAACTTACTATCTTTGGATGGTCTCTTGGTAACTTTAACATGTAGAGAATTCTATGTAAAAATTGTACTTTGTTAAATAACCCAGAAAGGTATCAAGATTGATATCACCAGTGAGAAATCATGTTGGTATTATTTACTCCCATTATAATAAGATAAGAAGGACATTTGACCTTTATGGTATTCTTCCCCAAAATCCATAACCCCAGTCTAATCATGAGGGGAGGAAAAAATCAGACAAACTCCAATTAAGCGACAGTCTACAAAGTGACTAACCAGTACTTCATACAACTGTCAAGTTAATGAAAAACAAGGAAGACTGTGAAGCTGTCACAAACCAGAGGAGACTAAGAAGACTTGATGCCCACATGCAAGGTAGCAGCTGGATAGGGTCCTGGAAGAAAAAAAGGGCATTAGTGGAAAACTGATAAAATGTTGAATCAAGTCTGGAGTTTCATTCATAGTAGTGTACCAATGTCATTTTTTGTTTCGGCAAACGTACAAGGGCTGTGTAGGACTTTGACATTAAAGGAAGACTGGGTAACGGGCACACATGAATTCTCTGTACTGTCTTTGCAACTCTTTTATAAATCTAAAATTATTCAATGTTTTTTAAAGTCTATTTTTAAAAAACACCGGAAGACATTAGGGAGTCCCACATTTAAACAAACCTTGTGGAATTTTCCTGGAGATATAAAGTAATCACTGCATAAGAAGACACAATTGAAGCAGAAGAAATGTCATGCCCTCCCTGGATCCTTACACTGCAGGGTCAATATGTGAAAAAGACACAGACAGCGTGGGAACTGCTGCCAGCTTACATAAAATATCATGTGCTTAGTGAATTCACAAATGCCAGGAGACATGGTAGACATGGAGGGAATGGAGCGGGTGGGTCAAGAAATGAACTGAAGCTTTGAAGGAGCAGAGAGGCATTGCAGATAGGGCAGAAAAGCTGATTGAGAGAAACAAAAAGAGAGATAAATAAGAAGGCTATTCTTGGGGGAAGTTTAGCTCAAGCAGTGATGAGATGTGAGGGTAATAAAAATAATAATGGCAAATACTTAAATAGCACTCTCTCTATAGTGTAACACGTGTTTTAGGAACACTCACTCCTTGCCCTGGCCAGTTTGGCTCAGCGGTTAGAGCGTCGGCCTGCGGTCCGGAGAGACCCGGGTTCGGTTCCCACTAAGGGCACGTACCTCGGTTGCAGTTTGTCCCCGGCCCTGGTTGGCCGTGCGGGTGGCAGCCACTCGATGTGTCCCTTTCATGTCGATGTTTCTCTCTCTCTCTCCCTTCCTCTCTCTCCCTCCCACTCTATCTGTACAAAAAAAATGGAAAAATATCCTCGGGTGAGGATAAAAAAAAAAAAAAAAAAAAAGGAACACTCACTCCTTTACTCCCCATAACAGTCCTATGAGGGAGGACTATTGCCCCTATTTTTAATGGGTAAGGAAACTGAGGCACAGAAAATATTATCTACATATTAGGTTGAACTTGATGAAGTTTCAATTTTTGTAGAACAAAATGATCTACTCTCAAAAAGTTCACATGGTTTGACCTAATAAGTAACTTGCCTAAGTCACACAAGTATTTGAGAGGTGAAGCTGGAGTTTGAACCCTGGCAGCTGGCTCAGGAACCTGGATTGGGAGCCTCCAGGCTAGAGGCCTCTTACAGAAATGACCGGCATTTGCTGAGCACGATCCTTATATATATCAACAACTCATTTATCTTCACAACAACACTCTTGATGTAGGTATGATAATCATCCAATTAATAGTTAAGGAAACTGAGGCCCAGAGAGCTTTAAGTGACACGCCAAAGGTTACACAGCTAGAGAAATGGCAGAGCTGGGATTTGAACCCACCGCGGCTCACTCCACAGCCTGGGCTCGGTGCTACTCCCTGCCTCTCGTGTTTGTATGGAGTGGCAGAACTTGGACTGAGACAAGCTTTCACTGCAGTGTGATAATCTGGAGAGGAGAGGCTTTTCCTGTCAAACCTCAGAACAGATGTTAAGGGTTTTGCGCTTGGTAGGACATACAGGAGGGGAACATTACCTTTTCTGGCCAGCTCAAAATGAATGGCATTGCTATTCTGGTGGAGTAGAAAATTGACCTCATAATCTCTTTAATAATAAACAAGGAAATAAAACAGAGAATGAAATACAATGGAGCAGGAGAATATGGAAGACTGAAAGATAGACTATAAAATACGATCAGTATTTATTTGCAATTGGCTAGCCTCTCCTGTCTCTTAAATGATTTGCTGTCCATTTGATGCACACTTGAGTTAGTTTTTTTTCTTTTATGATTTTTGTTG
Organism: Molossus molossus; assembly: GCF_014108415.1. Taxonomy (NCBI): domain Eukaryota; kingdom Metazoa; phylum Chordata; class Mammalia; order Chiroptera; family Molossidae; genus Molossus; species Molossus molossus. The sequence goes on from NW_023425349.1 coordinate 50,498,508, forward strand.
AATTTTAGAGAGAGAGGAAGGGAGAGGGAGAGAGAGAGAGAAACAGCTATGTGAGAGTGAAACATTGATCGGCTGCCTCCTGCACACTCCCACCTGGGGATGAAGTTCGAAACCCTTACATGTGCCCTGACTGGAATTGAATAGGCAACCTTTTGGTGCATGAGGTGATGACCAACTAACCGAGCCACACTAGCAAGGACTGAACATTTGGTTCTTGGATCTACTCTATCCGACAGTCAAGTGGTCAGGTCATAATAGCCCTGTATTCAATTGACTTAATTTATACGAGGATTCTCTTAGGCAGAGAAGAAAAAATAGCCAAATGTTGCTCTCCAGAAAATTAACTTTTTAAAATGTCATTTAATAATATGACCTAAAACTTTACTAATTTTAAATACCAGGTGAACCCAACTTAGGGAAAAACACTAAATTGCAGAATTTTTTAAAATGCAATTCTATTATTTTTACGTGTGTACAGTATCTTAAGTCAGGCTAGCTAGGGATTGCCTAGCAAGATTTTACAGAAATAAAGAATCTCAGAGCCTAAAGTAACTCCAGTCTTGAGCTAAGTAATTCAGACTGCCGAATCTACACAAGAGGGGAAATGTCCTTAACTTTATCTCTATGAATCTCAAAATAGAGCAAATTAAGTCCTATGGACTTTGCGTATCGATATTCTGGGTCAGTTTCCTGGATATATGAGTTAGACTGGAGACAGATGTAAGCAAGGCATAAGTACAAAAAATAAACTAATTACTATGAAAATGTAATTAATTAAATGGAAAGAGCACTGCAATGGGTATATTATTGGGACCACTCTGCCCACTTGGCCCTGTAGACATGCACAACAATGGCAATTCCCATGGATTCTGAAGCCCATAAACCAACTGAGAACATCTTGATTGGTGTCGGATGCTGACACACAGACTTCCACCAGTTGGTAAGACAAAGCCCTTTGCTTGATATTCCTCAACTCAACATCACTGGTTCCTTTTGTAATCTGGGACCACTTAGAGCACTGTGTATCCATGGCAACTGTTGATATAACCAATTCCTTCACTCACTTAGTAACATGAAATAATAAGCGATTTTTCATGACACACGGCAAAGCAAGATTTGGCTATGTTCATTGTTTATATATTATTTTCAGTCAGTCCTCAGCCTCTTGTCAACAGACATTCTACTGCAAACCTAACACTACTCTGCAAAATGAAGCTATCCATCATGGTGAGCGCAGGTGGCTATGCCTTAGCAAACTGCTTATTCTTGCACTTATCTATACACTCTGGTGAAATAGAGAGATCTCTGTTCCCAGGGTTAAAAACAGGCTGTTTGCATTATTAACTGGGATAAAGGAGACCTGAAGAGGGCTTACATGGAATCTTCAAGCCTGTGGGATGATGCACCTTGTCCAAGGCACTATGAATGACAATTCCTGGTGCTGGAATTGTTCATGCCCTTCCAAGGAATATCAGTTTATTCATTTCCAAAGGTACCATTGGGGAATAAAGAAAATAGAAACAGGGCTTTAATTTTTTGGATTGTGTTTGTGGTGATAAATATGTACCTTCTATTTATACTGAATGTATTATCCACATAGCTGTGGTTCTTAAAGTGGCCAGAACTCACTCATGGTCAAACTTACTCTCAAAAGCCTTTCTAGCGTGGAAAGAGTATGACTAACAGACATCACCATTTGAGAGCCACTGACCCAGATAAAAGAATGAAACACAAAGAAAGACTAAATGCAGGTGTCTGTGCATTCAAACCATCTTGACTTTAACATAGCTCTCAACTCCCTCATTATGAGAAACAGCATAATGTGTGTAGTTTACGTGATAAAATCATCGGTTTGAATCCACACTCTGAGGCCTCTTACTAGCTATGTGTCATTGGGCAAGTTACTTGTCTTTTTGTGCCTCAGTTTACTCATCTGTAAAACGGATAAAATAGTACCTGTTTTGGATAAAGTTGTGTTCCCCCCAAATTCAGGTGTTGATTACCTAACCCCCAGTGTGACTGTGAAGGGGCCTTTGGAAGGTAATTTGATTTAGATGAGCTCATGGGTGTGGGACCCTCGTGATGGGATTAGTGCCCTCATAAGAAGAGACAACAGAGAGCTGTGTTCCTTTCTCTCTGCCATATGAAGCCAGCTGCAAGCCAGGACGAGGGCTCTCACTGGGGAATGGGGTCAGCTGGCAGCTTGATCCCGGGCTTCCCAGCCTCCAGAATTGTGAGAAATAAATGTCTGCTGTTTAAGCCACCAAGTCTACAATATTTTGTTGTGGCAGTTTGAGCTGACTAAGACATAACATTATGTTTTTTTCTCACTTTTTTTATGAGCTGAAATTTATGAAGCATGCAAAATAATGCCTGGACTATAGCAAGTGCTTTATTGTTTGTCAAGTAAAAATTTAAAAAGTAAATGAATAGGTGGAAAATTCTAAAGTTTTTCTTGCAAGATTTCTGTCATTTGTCAGCCACTTGAATACCTGTTTTAAAAAATTGTGTTTGTGCCCTGCCCAGTTTGGCTCAGCGGTTAGAGCGTCGGCCTGCGGTCCGGAGAGACCCAGGTTCGGTTCCCGCTAAGGGCACGTACTTCGGTTGCAGTTTGTCCCCAGCCCTGGTTGGTCGTGCGGGTGGCAGCCACTCGATATGTCCCTTCACGTCGATGTTTCTCTCTCTCTCTCCCTTCCTCTCTCTCCCTCCCACTCTATCTGTACAAAAAATAGAAAAATATCCTCGGGTGAGGATAAAAAAATAAATAAATAAATAAAAAATTGTGTTTGTTATTATGACAATCCAATCAGCTAATATATGTGAAAGCACCTGGCGTAGAGTGACACGCCCATCACTAGGGTGGTTGTAACCACAAGTATGTACTATAGAATTATAAATGCTTGCTATTCTTGAGTTTAAAACATGTTTCATCAGACCCATAGCAGCCCTGTTCTTTGAAAAGTTGTAGAGAAAAACATGGCCATCTGCCTTATGTCTGTCCAAGTCGGCATGTCCCGTGGTGGCCCCAAAGAACAATAATCGCTCTCCGTCTACTAGACATTGGTTTTTGTTGCCTTAATTAGAATTGCATCTCACATTAGGGTGTGATTGTAGTCAGACCTTACATTGAATGCATGCAGGACGCTTCTCCTCTGTATCTCATTAGCTAACTTAGCAATCAAGCTGGATTTGACCTCGAACTTGCTTTTAGCTGTTCTCTTTCTTCTCTCTTCCTTCTCTCCCAGGTGTGTGTGTGTGTGTGTGTGTGTGTGTGTGTGTGTGCGCACCCGCGCGCGCTGAGCACGCAGCACAGAGTCTGCACATTCACCATCCTGTTTTGATTAAATAGTAGTGCAAGATACAGAGAAAGAAAGAACAGTAAGTTGTAAACTCCCCAAGCTTGCAACCCACAAGCTGGCCTATGAGAGCCCAGAGAACAGCCTTTGTTTCACAATTAGGTAAGGGATATCGTCAGAAAAAGCCCTTGTTTCCTTTCTATGTTGGACCTAGCCCATGTTATACTGCTTGTGGTTTCATTTTGGATTTTTCCACAGGTCTATTCAGACCAATTTGGCCAAGGGAAATGCCACCACACAGCATTGATTAGCGTGGAACTACATGGAGCGCAGCTTATTAAAAATGGGATGGCCATATTTAAAATATATATATATATATATATGTTGGTCAGCTTTTACACTTTACCAGTTTGTAATTTGTGCAATGACAAACCATTTTCATATATATTCTAACCAATATGGTCAACTCAGTTGATCATTTGTGAAAACAGCAGCATCTTTGGGTGTGTGTGGTTTTGTTCAGGTCCAAGAGATAAGTACAGATTTTATATAAACCATCAATTTTACTTAAAAAAAACAAGTAACATCCTTCCTTCCTATCTTCATGAAGAAATAAAGTGAGCATGTAAATCTACACACAGTTCATATACTTTGTGATGGGTGTGCAAACTGTTGAGTAAAACTGTTCAGAAATTTTCAGTGAAGACCTGGCTGCAGCCTTCGTGTGAAAAGGCTGCCTCGGGAAAGTTACTTAGGGAACAAAGGGGTTTTGTCTGCACCTAAGCTTCTTGTCCTTTGATGCGTAGGTACACAGAGAGTTTGCACTGAGCGGCAACCACTAAGGAGTTTTGCTGTAATGAGAAAAGCTGGGATTGTGCTCGGAAGTCATCAATAAGAACCTTGTTCCCTCTCCCACACCTCCTACCATGAGGGTTTCCTCTAGCTATAAAAGTTGATTTTGCTCACATGAGATTAGAAGTCGGTGTTCCCTCAGCGGGCTGCTGTTTGGCCAATAAAGACAGGATAACTCTTTATGCGGGTGGGATTGAGAGGAAGCCTGAGTGAGCCCAGGCACCTGTTTTCATTTGCCATCTGGTTCTTTATGGAAGCTGATGAGAACAGTAGTGTCAGGGTTGCCACTGCAAACGGCGGAGGACCAGAACTCCCTGCCTCCCCTTCTCCCGCCCAGGGACAGTGAGGTGGTCCCTGTTGTATTTAAGGGCATTGGGGATCTATTCGGAAACACAGAAATAATGGAGAGAGAGCTTACTTAGTAGAATGAGAAACCGTCAGGCAGGAACTAGAATGGATGAAGGGGAATTACTCAGTTTCTTCAATAAAGCCAATAAAGGACTACAGTACATAATAATACATTATTATCATCTGGCTGGATCCTGGGAGGTCCTTCCAAAGGCCCCACATGATGCTCTCCCTCTCTCTACCACTTAGTGCTCTTTCCTCTTCTCCGGCTGCTCTCCTCCACCTTACTTCAGACATGGGGACCTTCTTAGGCTTCACCAGAACACAGCGGACAGGTTTCTGTCCTAGCAGTGCCTGCTGCTTCGAGCACCCTTTCCCCAGACTGCCTCTTGGCCAACTCCCTCATTCAAGACTGGAGTCTGTTCCCATGTCACCTTCTCAGTGCCACCCACACACTCCTGATCCTCCTCGCCCTGTTCTGCCTTGTCTTTTCTTCTGCAGCCCGTATCACCTTCTAACATACCACTTGGTTTACTTACTTATCATGCTATTGTTGGTTTTTCTGTTCCCCTCACCACCACTACCCTCTTCCTTACTCAGGCTGTGGAAGGTCAGGGATCTTGAACGTTTCGTTCACTGGTGTGTTCCAAGCTCTTAGAACAGTGACCAGCACATCGTAGGGGCTCCACAGATACTTGGTGAATAAATAATGAGGAAAGCTGGGCACGTACCATCATCGTTATCATTAATATTATTTCTATTGCTACTATTATTGTGGCAAACTTAGAGATGAGGGAACTCAGGTTCACATACATTAGTTGACTGACTCAATAGTACGTAGATGACAAAAGCTCACACTTGGGACTCAAACTGTACCCATCCAAGTTTACTGCATTGTCTAATGACTTCAAAGAGTGATTTAGTAAGGTGGACCAGCTATGGATAGATCCCAGAACAATGGACCAGATCCACTTGATGGGCACCTGAGTTCATGATATTTTTTTTCATCATTTTTTTATCTTTATTGTTGAATGTATTAGAGATGTTCCTCATTTACCCCCCATTGACCCCCTTCTCCCCGCTCCTGCCCCCCTCCTGCCTTTTCCCACACTGTTGTCTGTGTCCATTGGTTATGCATATAAGTTCTTTGGTTTATTTCTTCCCACCCCCCAAACCCCGTCCCTTTGAGGTTTGTCAGTCTAGCAACCAATTTGTACTTCTTAATCCCTTCACCTTTTTCACCCATTTCCCCAACCAACAAAATGTTCTCTTTATCTATGAGAATGTTTCTGTTCTGCCTGTTCATTTTGTTTGTAGATTCAATTATCGATAGATGTGTATTCATTGCCATTTTGTTTGTTCATATATTTTATCTTTTTCTTCAAAAAGACCCTTCAACATTTCATATAATAATAGTTTGGTGGTGATGAACTCCTTTAACTTTTTCTTGTCTTGGAAATTCTTTATATGGCCATCGATTCTAAATGACAGCTTTGCAGGATAGAGTAATCTTGGTTGTAGGTTCTTGCTTTTCATCACTGTGAATATTTCTTGCCACTCCCTTCTGGTCTGCAAAGTTTCTTTTGAGAAATCAGCTGACAGTCTTATGGGAACTCCCTTGTCCGTAACCAACTGCTTTTCTCTTGGTGCTTTTAAGATTCTCTCTTTGAACCTTTCGCATTTTGATGATGATGTGTCTTGGTGTGGGCCTCTTGGGATTCATCTTGTTTGGGACTCTCTGTGCTTTCTGGACTTGTATGTCTGTTTCCATCACCAAGTTAGGAAAGTTTTCTGCCAATATTGTTTCAAACAGGTTTTTGATTTCTTGTTCTCGCTCTTCTCCTTCTGGCACCCCCAAGATGCGAATGTTGGCATGCTTGAAGTTGTCCCAGAGGCTCCTTACACTATTCTCATTTTTTTTTTATGCTTTTCTCTTTTTGCTGTTCTGATTGGGTGTTTTTTGCTTCCTTATATTTCCAAATCGATGGTTTGCTTCTTGGCCTTACCTACTCTACTATTGAATCTGTGTAAATTATTCTTTATTTCAGTTAGTGCCTCCTTCATTTCTGACTATGCATCCTTCATTTCTGACTGCTCCTTTTTTATGCTCTTAAGCCCTCACTAAGTTCGCTGAGGTTCTCACTAAGTTCATTAAGCATCCTTATAAGCAGTATTTTGAACTCAGCATTGTTAGGTTGCTTACCTCCATTTCACTTAATTCTTTTCCTGGGGTTTTGTTCTGTTCTTTCATTTGGGACCTGTTTCTTTGTCTCCTCATTTTGGCTGCCACCCTGTGTTTGTTTCTATGTATTACTTAACCAGAGGTATGGGGCTAACTGAGACCAGATGCTGCTTGTTTGAAAGAATTTAGGAAAACCTGAAGCAGGATCCAAGACAGGCCAATCCAATGGTAAAGCAACTGGCAACAGCTTGGGTGGGCCTGAAAGTTGGGTGGGGCGGGGCCTCAGGGAATCACCAGGGTGGGGCAACCAGTGTGAGCCAGGTTTCTGGAGTCCCAGATATGGCTTCTGTCTGCCGCCCCAGGGAAGGGCTCACCAAAGGAACAAAGGCCTCTGACAGCACGTTTGTTCCTGAGAAAGCCCCCTCTCCAGCCCTCGCTCCAGGGCCAAACAGCTCAGTTCTTCCCTGTATGTCTCTGACGCCCCGGGAGCTGCCTCCCCTCCAAGCTTAGAGGGAGAGAGTCTGATAAGTCCGTGTGCGGCCCTTTAAGAGGAACTGCCTGGCGCTCCAGCTGCCTCAGCCTCCCTGAGCCTCAGTTCCCTCTGGTTTTTCCAGCCAGAAGTTATGGGGATTCTCTTCCTGGCACTGGAACCCTGAGCAGAGCACCCTCAGTCCTCAGGGAGGACCTTCCCAGCCGAGGTGTCCTCCTGATTTTTATCCACCACACATGGGTGTGGGACCAACCCCTCCGCCTCCGCCCCTCCTACCAGTCTCGCCGTGGCTGCTTTTTAAATTCCTTAGTGGTAGGACTTCCATTCAGCTTGATTTCAGGCGGTTTTGAATGATGGTTGTTCTGTAGTTTAGTTGTAACTTTGATGTGGTTGTGGGAGGACATGATACCGCATTTACCTACCCGCCATCTTGACCGGAAGCTCTGAGTTCATTATTTTTAAAAGATAACTCCTTCAAGATGGAAGTGTTTATTTTATTTTAACTAATGTGTGTCAGTGTTTTCTGGGAAAGAAAAAAAGTTGTTAATCCACTGGACAAGGCTGTACTGTCACCCAACTCTTTAATCATAATAATTGTGATGCTGTTTATATTAAGTGTACAGTTGGACTCATTCATAACATGACCGCAAGAGATGGGCACTGGAACCTGTGCCCACTCGTAGCCATTTAGGTTAAAGCTGGACATGGACTGACCATGGTCTGAATTCTTTACTGTTTGAGGAGCATCATCAGTTGAAGTGTGAAAGCTCAAGTTTTAACACTTGAGTAGGCAGTTTGTCTTAAAAAGAGAGAGGGCTAGGAGAACAGAGCCTGGGATTAAGAAGACAGTAAGGGAATGAGGACCATCGAGAGGAGAGTGTACCAGCAGATCAGAGCAAGGAGCGTGAGCTGTGAGTACAAACAGATGTCTTGCATTGTCTGTGGTTTACCAGGGAATTTGTAAATTATGTCTGCAGGAATGTGTGTTTGCTTATATATGTGTTCCTGAATATTAGGGGCTGCAATGATTACTTCACTCAATACCTTATAACCCTGAGGACGTAACCCAGTAGGAGTCCTCGGGAGCCATGGATCATTTCTGTGGAGCTGACAGCCTGGTGTCCCTGCTGTGCACCCATACAGAGAAGTGCGCTGTCCGGCTCACTGGACTGATCCTTCTCAGCACAGAGCCCTAATGCTGGCTTTTCTTCTTCAAAAATGCCCTGACTCTTCCTTCTTCAAATACCCTAAGGGACAGAGGTGTGGGTTTCTGAAAATCATTCAATCCCATTTTAAACAAAAACAACAAGCATATTTCTTAAAGTGTGGCATGGCAGCTAAAGTGGTGTGGAACCCAAGGAGAAAGCTTCCACGGTCAAGGTGATGGGACTGGAATCGAGCTCTCTGCTCCCTGTACCTGTGATAGAAAGGACACCTGTTCCTGACCTTGAGCTCTGGAGGGTGTATGGTTGCAACATGATGAGTTGCGATAAAAACATCACAGTCAAGAATTACAATGGAGATGGACGGTAGCATAAAAGATTGGGAGTAAATCATTTATTTGACTTTTTCTCTGAAATTTTGTTATTTTGGTTTGAAGAAGAAAATAGCTTATCTACCCCTATTTAGTTTAGGCAAATATAAAAATGAATAAGCTGAGTCCTAAGTAAAATTGTAAGTTAAATGCTTTTTATTTCCACCCTCCCAACCCTTCTCTAGACCACTTCTCACTGGCCCCTCCGTATTTCGGCGAGTTTCCCAGCACTCTGCATCCTTGCTACCAATCACACTACCAGCCTGAGAGCTGATTCTCTCTAAGGTGTTAACTAGAGAAAAAATGTTTATCACAAGAAAGCAAAACCCACTTGAACTAGATGAACTAAAGAAAGATTAACTGTAAGCATATGACAGGAAACCTCAAAGACATGAACCTACTAGAATGAGAAGCCAGAATGTGAAGACCTGACCACTCTCATCTGTTTTTCTCTCTACTTCTCTCTAGTCTCAACCAATCAATCATCTCTCTCATTCTCTTGCTCTTGCACTGTCTCTCCTGTTCTTTCTTCCCTTCCTTTCCCCTCCCCTCTCGATGGCTTGTTTTACTTTTACGTGACCTAACGTGGTCTGACTCTATATGATCTTTCAATTAAGTACCTACCCTCACCTAAAGTCTGCACCTCAGTTCAATTTCTAAAGACAGAGTCGAATTAGTCTTTAGTCAGTCAATGAACTCACACCTCCTTGGGTAATGATAGAGCCTGCTCGCTGGAACCTGGCCTGAACTGAGGAGGGATGGTGAAGAAATTAGGAAAGGGTTTTCCTGAAAGACCTGGGGATGCCTTGCTGTGAACAAGACAAGGAAAGTGGAGCATGTATATCAGATATTCATTGACATTACCTATTGATAATGCTGTGCGACAAACTACCCCAAATGGCCATGGTTTAAAGCTGCAAACTTTTATTGCGCTCAGGAGCCTATGGGTTGGCTAGATGGTTCTTCTGGCTTTGGTTGGGCTCAATCATGCTTGATCACATGCGAGGGAATCAGCTGACTGTTGGCTAATCCAGATCACCTCAGCTCAGAAAACAAGTGGCTGGGAGCAGAGGCTCATGTACTTCATCCTCCAGCCGGCTAGCTCAGGCAAGTTCCTCGTGGTGGTGGCTGAAGTAGAAGAGTGGGAACAGAAACATTCTAGAGTTTTTTTGTGTTTCTGTATTAGTCACATGTGCTAATATCCCATTGCCCAAAGGAACTCACATATAAACTACCAAGCTTGGAATTTTGAAGCCCTCTCAAAAGATGGCCAACAAATGACGATTTTGTCTCTATCAGGGGTGGGAAATGTCTGGCCTGTGGGCCGTATAAGGCCCACAAAATCAATACCAGCTAATATCACACGCCTCACCAAATCAACCTGACCAAATATAGCAGGCTAATTTTTAAGTTGATAATTTTGTATGGTCTGAGAATGGTGTTATAAATATCCAAATGGCCCTTGGTAGAAAAAAAAGGTTCCCCACCCCTGCATGGTCTAGGTAAAGCTAGATATATTGAACGGCAATAACACAGGACCAAGATAACACAGGGAAGTGAATTTTCTTCCCTTCTCCCCTATAACTCACATACAACATACCTAGACTTGTGACATCCTGCTTTCTAATTCACCAGATTAAAAAATAAGGGTTATTCAATGTAGTTATGTTTTCTAAATAGCTCAAAGCTGAATGCGTGTGCAAGTAGGAAGTAGACCAGAAGCCCTGAAGAGTTATAGGCTCTGTCATTATCCCCTGTCTGCCCTGTGGTGGCTGGGTTCCCTATCACACAGTAGGCTAAGTTCTTTGATTACTCCTCTGCCATGAGTGGGAAGAATAAGCTTCTTCTACAAGTAACTTGCAATTAGCTCCAGGGACAGATAACCCAGTCTTGGGTTATTCTGGTCTTTTTCTTCTCCTCATGGAATCATAGAGTAATAGAATATCAGGACTGGATGAGGCTTAGTCCTCATCTAAGTCAGCATTTCCCAATCATTAGTGACATTTACCACTTATTGTTTTGTAACATCTTTTCTACTCTTTAATATTTTTAGTTAAATTGGCTCCTTTTTTTAAATCTAAATGAATTTATTTTTAAAAATGTATAAGACGTTCATAAGTTGAAAAGGCAGTGTGATTGGATGTAAATAGCAGATAATCATAGAATAAACAATGAAAATACCACATTGTTAACGAAATGTTGGCCGGATGCCTGAGCCTTCAGCCTGCCCAGTTTTTACTACAAAGGGAATTTGGCAGAGGTGAAGGAAGTGTTAAAGAAATGTTACCCTCAAACTGACACATTCTCTTTGGTGGAGTCAGAAAGATGGAAATGGGCTTAAAAAGGTCATTTCCACTATCCCATTTGGTGTTATCCAATGCCCTGTTCCTGTGTCCTAAACTTATCTTGGACCTCCCGAGTTGTGTGTGCACCACACTGTAGGGAATAGCAATAGTCCAATGTATTCCAACAGTCCTTATACTCACAGATGAAGGAACGGAGGCCTCCCCCTGCTCCTTTCTGACGCCTGCCTTTGTGCCATGTCACTACTGATTTGCATCTCAGCCCGCAGCTGCATTAGGAGAAGAGGGGAAAATGAACTACAAAAAGAAGTCAAAGGATGGTGCTTTTGCCTCTACCAAGTTGGAGCTTACCTTTTCAATTACCTCTGCTCTTCCTGTCCTTCATTACTAGAGGACATTGGTGCTGGTCTATTAAATAAACAGAAAGAAAATGTCTGCCTGGATCTACCACTATCTAAGACTCTTAAATCAAGAACCTTCTAGAAAGATGTAGCCATACAAAGGGACACATCTCCAGTTTTCTCGCCAAGAAAACCATTGTGTCTGGAAAAAGGCCAAAAAAGCAGAGCTATCTAAATCTAATTCACCCTGGGAGTCCGTCACAGGAGCTGTGCTAATGGCATTCTAAATCCTCCATGGCAAACTGGATGGTGTTAAAAAGGAGGTAGAAAAATCCTCTTTGTCTCCTTATCTTCTCAAGATGGATTTTTAGTTGAAAATTCTTTATTTAGAAAAAAATAGGATAAAGGTGGTCATACACTAAACTAAGCTGTTTATTCCATTGCCAGTGACTTGGAATAAGCTTTTGAGACATTTCTTCCAACCGGAGAGGAAGGGACAATCTTTGAGAAATATCCTTCATTATATTTTTTAAATGATGCTGATTGTATCAAACATTGATATTTTATTTTTAATTTCTTGTGCTTTTTCGGAACAATATGGTGTGTGAATTAAATAAATAAATGTTTCTTCTCCACTTATATTATAGATGATATCAAAAGGGCAAATGTTTTCATCTTTGGGACATGGGTGCCTACACCTGATACCTATTAAATGAACTGAATTTCTTTCTCTCCGCTCTGCATGTTAATGTTCCATACATTTGTTACCTCATCTAAACTGTTCAGGCCATTATTCTTGTGGATGGAAATGAAAAATTCAGGTGTCTATTAACTTATCTCTCTCATTTGTTTGTAATTGAGAGATTCCTCTCAACCCCATGTTGGCTCTTTCTTCAGAGGCAAGAGGAAATGGACTGTGGTAGAGCAGGCTTGAGTGGACCTCCTGACTCTCTTCTTACTGTCTGTGAGATACTGACAGAGATGCTAAAGCTTTCTGGGCCTCAGTTCCTCATCTGTAAAATGGGTATAATAATTGTGAAGATTTAAATAAAGTGATAGAGTCCGGCCAGGGTGGCTGGGTGGATTGAGCGTCATCCCATAGACTGAGAGGTCCCGGTTCAATTCCTGGTCAGGGCACATGCCAGGGTTGCAGGCTCCATCCCCAGTGGGGGGTGTGCAGGAGGCAGCCAATTGATGTTTCTCTCTCTCTCTCTCTCTCTCTCTCTCTCTCTCTCTCTCTCTCTCTCAAAAAATCAATAAAAGCACATTTTAAAATAATAATAATGTGATATAAGTAAAGCTCATAGCACAGGGCCTTACATTTAAGCATGCATAGGCAGTCGCTATTATTATGTGTTATTACATTGGAAAGGCCACATGAGACAGAGCAGAATACATACAAGCTTTGAAGTGAGAGGAAGGATAGGATTTATTTCTGTATCGCTCATAACTGCATCTCCAGTGCCAATTCCCACTAACACATAGCAAGAACTCAGTATTCTTTTAATGAATGAGTCAATGGTTCTCACATTATCCCATATTGGCTGTGTGGTCTTGGGGAAGGCACGTCACCCCTTGGTGTGTGTTTCCTCAGCTGTGAAGCAAAGATAATGCATTTCTTACAGAGTGACTGGAAAGCTTAAACACAGTGACCAGTGTAAAATGCCCAGCACAGAAGCTGGCACAGGCTGTGCCTTCCCTGGATGCTTATTTCCAAACCTCTACTGTGCCATGTCTGAGGATCCCAGGGAAAGAACTAGGATGAGGATTTTCTGGAAAATACCCACTGTAAAAGCTGTCTTTTAAATGAGCAGTGGGAGTGTCCAGGGGTCCAGGATGCATGAAGGAGGGGTCCCAAATACCCTCGAGTTCTGAGTAAAGCACGATGTCTAATTGGACCCAGTTTTCTGGTTCCTGGGCAACTGGGAAGGTTGGGTATTGGCCAAGCTACACGGGCATGAGGAGGATCCTGAAAACAGGTACAGAAATTATCTTTATCCCAGACCTCATATTCTCATTTTTTAAGGAACTGAGAGAAAGTTTCCATCTCTTGTGTCAACTTCAGTTGACTGGCTGTGCTTTAAGAGATTTTGTCTTCAAAAGGATTCCAAGGTCAAACTTGGCTCGGAAGAAAAGCGTGTCGTGATTGATTAACAATGTCTGCACAAGTACAGGATGGGGTGTTATGGCTGGTGTGCCTGGAGATTTACACAGCACCGTTCAGAAGGGAGATTTGCTATTGCCTTTGCAAAGACAGGGCATGTTCCTTTAGTTGTAAAACTTGGCCATTGCAAAGACAAACAAACAAATAAATATCTGCTCCTACAGGGACCATCTTAGGTTCACAGTCATGGTGACACTTGAGATCTTAAATAGGAAAAACAGTCACTGACCCAGTGAAATTGACCAAGTGTAACCCTTGCAGAAATGCCTGACAAAGCAGGTCAAATGTACTGTATGTATTTGTTAGGCACATATTTATTGAGCACCTACTATGTGCCAGGAGCTGTTCAACAATAAGTTGTTGTTTTACTTATTGAATAAAACAGACAATAACTCCTATCCCCATGGAGCTTTTATTCTAGTGAGGGATGCTGTTGACCCTTGTTTTAGTTATGATAAAAGTTTACTTATTTAAAAAACCAACAGCCCAGAACATGTAAAGAAAAGGGAGGGCTTTCTAATGTCATTCACACACTATAGTCAAATCATGACTGTGCAGCCTATCATTGTTTTAGAGCCCAGTCACCTGTTTCTTTTCTACCTATTAATGCCTAGTTAGCAGAAATGGTGCCTCCAAATGCCTGCCCCAGATGTGTCTATGTGTCCACACAGATAAACCACAGCGAATCTGACTCTCCAAACATCTGATCCCTTCTAACTTGGTTACAACTATTTAGATGTAGCCTTCCACTCTGTCCCTGCACCTGTGCCCTGTGACTCCCCTGAGCTAACCCACCTTCAATCAGCTTTGAGAACCCAGTTTTCTTCACTTTGGGAGCAGCTGGCCATGTCCAGGTGCTTGGCCAAAGTTTCCCGACTGCATTTACCCTACTTGTTCGATTACAGGTGAAATCTGTGTTATTAGTTGCTGAGTCAGAAGCCCCAGTTGGACAACTGAGTATGGATCAGTGTAGACCCTTAAGTTCCTTTATGTGTTTGGGGGGGGCAGGGATGGGGGAAGAAGGAGAGCAACTGTGCCTCTGGCTCCTGACACCCTCCCACTGTGGCTCAACCTTGGTCTCAGACCAGGTTCCCCATGCTCGGGTGCCCCTTCCAATCCTGTCATGCTTCCTCCAAGTCTCCAAATGCAGCCTCTCAGGAGTGGAGTGCCCAGAATAGCAATGTCTTTTATTACTGACCTGTGGACAGCAGTTGGAGGTGAGAGTGATTGGATTAGCCAGAACTCGTAGTAACCCAAATTAAATTGACTTAAGAAAAAAAGGAATTTTATGGTTTGTATAACTGAAGAGGGCTAGTCTGAGGCATGGCTGGATCAGGAACCAGTTTCTCTTCTCTGGGATACAGTCACTCCAGGCAGGCCCTCTCCAATGGACAGCATTACATGGCGTTAGAAAAAGAGCCCCGTTTTATACTAATTAGTTCCAGCAAAATCCCCAAGGTGGATGCTCATTGGCTGTGAGGGCTCAGACGAGGGTCACGTGTCCTTTTCTGAACCAATTCCTTCAATCGGGATAAAGCACACTGATGAATCTCCTAGATAAGGAATCGGAGTTCCTTTCACCCAGACTCCATCCACTGAGAGAGTGGGGCAGGGGTGGTTCCATAAAGGAAAACCAGGGTGCTCGTGCCAGAGAAGGGGAAATGCATGTTGGGCAGGAAAACCAGCAAACATCCACTAGAGGCACCCTGCATCGTTACCAAGGTGACAGCATGCCACTTGGTACAAAGGCGATAGTGACTATTTGTTTACTTCTTGCAAGAGGGTCAGGAGAACAGCCACTCAAGTGTCAGGCTGCAAAGCAGGGAAGGAGGAGCCACAGTGGCAGCCACCAGCCCACCGGCCCGCCTGCCCCTGAACACCCACCTGTGTGTCACCTTAGGTGCGTGTGCCATGGAGCATTTCCCTGGGAACACGAACCCCAGACGCTGGTTCGTGCCTCATGACAATCCAGATAACCTATCCCCCACCGTGAAATCCGCTGCTTGTCGGGGCTCTAACTCACCCGTCAGGAGTAGACATCTGTGAGTCTGAGACAGAGCACTTGGTAACGCAGGTAAACACCCAGAACAAGGACATCATTAGGAGGCATTATAGAACAGTGCTTTGCACTAACTGCTTCATATAATGTTCGCTGCCTCTTTGCTGATATTACCAAATGAAGGCTGTTTCTTAATGACTCATTTTTATTATCATTATCACTGTCACAAGGATCATCTAATTCATTTATGCTGCACTTGTTGCTGTAGAATCTAGATGATGGTCCTCTAGGCTGGTCCTGACTATCAGACTGCTCGGCGCGACCAGGCCAGAGGGACTGCGGACACTCTGCAGTGTTTCTTCAGAGCTCACACCACGCCACAGTGCCCTGTTCTGTTCTGTGCCCCTACTAAACTGTGAGGTGCTTAAACCACAGGGACTGTCTCTTGGATCCCCAGTGTCCCCTTACTCAGCACATTATAACCACTCACTAAATGTTTGTAGAATAAATGCTATGCATAGTGATTGCAAAACAAAGAGAAATCAGACACAGTCCCTACTGTGAGGACCTTAAAGTCTATTCATTACAAAAGCAGCCATACTAAGGGTGGCACCAGCTGATGTTAATGGAGTGCTAGGAGCCTGCTGCAGAGCTGAGTGCTGTCCACGCATTACCCCATTCAATGACCTTGACAGCCCCATTCCACAGCAGAGGAAGCTGAAGTTCGTGGAGTAGGCTCTCATCACATCATTTGAAAGTGGTGGAGTCAGGGTTTCGACCGGGGTCTGCCTGATTATAATGCATATTTCTAACCCCTAAAGTGATACCACTTCTGTAAAGACGGGGTAAATAAAAAGTATGGCAGAAGCTGAAATAAATTAATACCCACAGGACTGGCAGGGAGTTGCGACATCAAAGTAAATCTTTTGTGAAGGTATTAAGTGGGTCCAATTGTTTAACGATTAGGGGCGTGTGGGGAATGGGGCAGAGGAGCCAAGCAGAGATCTAGAGATACGTCCGTGGCACCACCTGAAGGCCCCTGGGAGGGTGCAGGGGCTGTGGAACCAGCAAGCACCTCCTGTTCCCCCTGGGTTCTCTCTAGGCTAGAAGAAGGGCCTTCGTGGAGGAAGTATCTGCACGTTTTATAAATATGGGGTCAAAAGAGCAAGAAGGATGCACTCTGGCCCTCGCAGTTTATGTTCTCGCAGAGTGTGAAGAGACATCTCAGTGTCACTGAGAAATGGAGATCAGGGACCACATCTGTCTAAACTGTGTACTTTGTAACTTACCCCAAGCAGTTCTTTCTGCTGCTTTTCACCATTTCCTCAGAGATGGGAGCAGGAGCCGGAGGAGAGGGCAGCACCGGAGTGGACCCCCCGGGGGTCAGCCGGGAGGAAGGGGTGTGAGTGGGGCAACTGCCCTGAGAGAGAAAAGCAAAACAAGTGATTCCTGAGGCCGTGGCCACGTGAGCAACAGAGACCCCGAAGTCTGGTTGAATAGGAGGCCTCTTGCCAAGCAGAGGGTGGGGTTTCTGGAGAGGACCTGAGGAGCCAACAAACTCAGAGCTGGTCTGTCCGCCACGAGTGGGCTGTGGAGCTGCGGGAAACGTCCGTCAGGGCTCAACAACCAAACGTGTCCAGTGATCTCCTTTGTTCATCCGACGATCAGTGGTCATGTGTGGATACGTGTGGGTGTCCCGTGTGTGTGCACTGAGCCAGGTCATGGGAATCCAGGAGGAGCGGTGATCCTGCTGGGGATCTCGTGTGGGACACAGATGACACTGGTAACAGTGACACGGTGTGAGAAGCCTCCCAAAGGGGTAAGCAGAGGGGGCTCTGGGAGTAGAAGGAAGACAGAGGTACTAAAGAAACATTATTTGTCAAAGAGAACAGTATTTGTGACACTTGTCGGAGATGGTAAGGAAGACTTTATTCAAGGTGGTAGGACCACTGCCATGGGCTTTGTAGCAGGGGAGAGAGATGGGACTCCGTCTGAACACCGCAAAGGACACTGGGAAATTACAGCCAGGAGCAGGGCGGGGGCAGGGGATGGAAAAGTCCTGAGAGGAAACATCGGCGCCACGAGGGAGTCTGGCCACACAGACCCAACAGGGCTCTTGCCGCAGGCGGGCCGGGGTGATGTCAACGGTGCTCAGATACTGAGGATTCTGGCTAAAATGACTTAGCGGATTTTTGCTAAAACTAAACGACACAGAGACAAACACAGAAGTCCAAATGCTGAGGCCTACTTGGAAACGGGCTCAGGAGCAGAGTTGGGTCAAGCAGAACATGTCCATCAATACCTACCCCAGACCCAGGGGAAGAAAGAGCGCTGGGTGGGCTCCAGAGAGCCCAGAGAGCACAGAAGCTTGAACGGCATCCCTGGGGTGAAGCATGGGAGGGGGGGCAAGGTGCCGGGGGCCCCTCTGGACCTGAAAGCAGCAAAGCTCAAAAATCAGGCAGTAGGAGACAGCGTGACATTTCTAGGAACTGCAAGAATCGTGGTCAGGTTTGGGCTCCTAGGGAGAGGTGGGAAGTGGCCAGAGACGGCACTGGGCCAGCCACCCTCAGAGTTTGGACTTCCTCCATCACCAGGTTTTCCTTCCAAAGGGCAGCTGTCTTGGGTGGTTAGTGCCACAACTACCAAAAATAAGATGCCAGCCCTTGGAAAACATCCGATTCCGAGACCCAGCCGTCTCGCAGGCAGAGCCGAAGGAAGCGCTTTGTCCCTCTTTCTCTGTCCCCCAAACCCTCACGGCCTGAGAAGATGCATTCTGGGCTCGAGGGCATGTCAGAAATCACGTCACGTTTCCAGCCTAATTTTAGCTCAGAGAACTTACCTTCGTGACGCTTGAGAATGACCTGGAACCCTTTAAAAGAAATACTGACGCCCGGGCCACCCTCAGAGAGGCACTGGCATTTTTTAAAGCTCGCCGGGTGGTCCTCAGTGCAGCCAGGGGCAGGAACGACAGAAAAATGCACAGCTTAGCAACACTAACTTTCAAGAAGAGTACGGACTCCCCTTGCCGGGGACTCCTGTTAAGAAGATTCTGGGTCAACTTTGCAAACCTTCCTGGCAGATCTTCAAAAGCGCCTATGTCAACTGCTGAGCCTTCTTCATGTCCCACCCCCCTTTTATAGATAGCTACAGAAGGACCCTGTTCTAAAACTAAGTAAGGGAGAGGGACAGCTGGAGCAGCAGGGTGACCTCACCCCTCTCTGGCCACCTAGGCCTCACCTCCCTCCCGGCCGGCTGCCCGGGCAGCAGTGATGTCGTCAAGGATCCCTTTCCCCTGGAGTCCCCGGACACCAAGCAGGCCTCATTAGCGCCTGACTCACGCTCACCCAGGCCCACACAGCACCTTCCTCCTCAGCCCACCTCCAGATCTATTTTTCTCCCATTTGCCCGCTTTTTTCAGTGCAGCTGGCTTTTGTTTCCTGGGCCCCAAAAAGCACGTTTTTGGAATGGAAATGTTACTGGAAGAAAGTGGGTGGCTTCGGGCGCTGGGGTCCTGGCCCATCACCCCTCATTGCTCTCCCCCAGAAATGCCATTTGTCAGGAGCAGCAACAGACAAGCCCTCGAAGGACTTCCCCAGGCACTGCCTGGTTTTGATCCTTCCTCACAGAGAGACAGCAAGTCGTTAACTCAGAGCTCTGGGTTGTTTCTTGCAGCAATTAACAGCTGCCCTCATGTTAAATCCCAGTCAGTAGCCCCTCCAAGTTGTTGCCCTTTAGCTGTGGGCTTCTGGCCTCACAGCACGTTCTGAAAGTAACTTGTTGGGACAATGGGACCACCCCTCCCACTGCTCCCCATGAAAGCCTCGCCAGGCTTCCTAAGGACACCAAGGGCCCCTTGGTGAAAGTCAGGGGTCAAGGGTCTGGCCGGTGCGGCTCAGTGGTTGAGCATCGACCTATGCACCATGAGGTTCCTGGTTCGATTCCTGGTCAGGGCACATGCCCAGGTTGTGGGCCCGATCCCCAGTGGGGGCATGCAGGAGGTGACCAATCGATGTTCTCTCTCATCAATGTTTCTATATCTCTCTCCCTCTCCCTTCCTCTCTCTCTAAAATCAATAAAGGAAAAAAAATTTTTTTAAAAAAAAAGAAAGTTAGGGGTCAAGGGACAGCATGAGCAAGCTAGGGGCTCTACCCACCTCCTTCAAGTTGAGTGATAACTTGGGAGACAGCAGGAACCAAGTCCTTCCTTAGAGCAACAGCAGCCCCTTGGGATATTCATGAAGCTTTCATTTTTCCATTTTGGCTTTTTTAGGGGGGAATTCTTTTTTTCTGTTTGTTTTGAGATGGCTGTATTTTTCTTCCATGTAAAAAAAAAAAGAAAGAAAGAAAAAAAAAATCTCTCATTCCATCCATCTTTTTTTTTTTTTTTTTTAATTCAAATAGCCATCATTTCTCATTTTTTGCCTGTTGCTTCCTGCAGCTCCCTGTGGACAGAATGAGACCCGAGAGGATGGTAAAATAATTCAGCTGCCTCCCTGCAAGACAGGAGCCTGGATCGTGCCAGCCATTATGGCCTGCTACCTTTTAGTGGCGAACATCCTGCTGGTCAACCTCCTCATCGCTGTCTTTAAGTAAGTGGGTCCTTCTTCAGAGCCCTTAGGATGAAGTGGGGGAGCTGGAGGGTGTGATGCTTCGGAAAGCAGTGGAGCCTCTCACATGATTCTCTCTGGTCTCTGTTTCAGCAATACATTTTTCGAGGTAAAGTCAATATCCAACCAAGTGTGGAAGTTTCAGAGATATCAGCTCATCATGACTTTCCATGAAAGGCCAGTTCTGCCCCCGCCTCTGATCATCTTCAGCCACATGACCATGATATTCCAGCACCTGTGTTGCCGATGGAGGAAGCATGAGAGTGACCCAGATGAAAGGGACTATGGCCTGAGTAAGCTTTGAGTGACAGCCCCCCGCAGCTGCCAATCAGATATCCCTACCACTCCCCGTGGGCAGTCATGCAGGACCGTGGGCTCTGAAGACTGGGAGGGGAAGGGGGCATGCTTGCCAGAGACCCAGTAGAGCCTGAAGTCAAGCATTCTTAGCCTCACCTCTTCCTTTTTTTTTTAATCCTCACCTGAGCACATGTTTATTGATTTTAGAGCCAGGGGAAGAGGGGAAAGAGAGAGAGACAGAGACAGAGACAGAAAGACATGAGAGGAAGAAACATCAATCGGTTGCCTCTCCTATGTGCCCCAGTTGGGGATCAAACCCACAACCTAGTGATGTGCCCTGAATGAGAAGCGAACCCATGACCTTTTGATGTACAGGATGGTACTTTACTCAACGGAGCCACACTGGCCAGGACAGCCTCACATTTCTTAGTGAGATAAAACCAGCCTCCAGCAGGACTGTTTTAGTAGCTCGTAGGTTCTAAGTTTCTTACTTTCCAGAGGTCCCACCACAAAATATATCAACCACGTTTATATGCTCCCAATGCTGCATTATATATAACTTAAGCACCGTTACATGAGCTGAATTGAGTGGCAGGTGACTATGTTTGATTTCCTCCATCATTTCTGGACCTATCATTTTTCAGGTGAACACATTCCAAGCCTTAGGGGTTGTGCTTATGTGACTTCATGAAGACACCAAACCTGCTTTCCATTATGCAAAGGGCTAAACAGAAGGCCCTCCACCACCCACCTTCTAGTCCAGTGTTTCCAAAAGGAAGTCCCATCAGCATTGGGGCAGAACAATACTTCATTGTATAGGATTGTCCCACACATGGAGGGGATTTAGCACATCCGGCCGCCACACATTAAAAACCAATAGCTCCTACAGACTGCTAAATATCCCTTGGGTACCACCCACATTTCAGAACCACTGGGCATCCAGCCCTGTACAAGCAAGCTACAGTGGTTTCTCAAGTACACCGCCTACACGAAATCTACTTAGCGAGCCAGAGCCTCTAGCATGAAGGCCCGGGAATTACCTCCAGGTGATCACTAGTGGGTCTAAAGTTTGCAGCCAAAGCCATTTAATCTAAGGCAAAAGCTTTTTAACAACTTCCATAACACAGCAATGCCAACTCTTTCTTGGCATTAAAATTGGAGAGTCGGAAGGGGCTAAGATTTCTAAGTTCAGTATCCACCTGAAACATCAATTTAGACAAATAGCAAACGGGCAGAGGAGGGGGAGGTTCACATTTACACGGGGCCATTTCCTGTGCCTTTATCAGTTATGAATTAGTGTACCTGCAATTAACAGAAAAGCAGACTAACAATAGCACAAATAAGTAAGGTTTTCTTTTTCTCACAAGGTGACTAGGTTGCTAACCCCAGCACAGGAGTGACTCACTGCAGTCAAAGACCCGGAGTCCCACTTTTAGGCTCAACTATTCATTAATGCACTGTCTTGCCTCATGGTAGCAAAGTAGCTGCTTTGACTTTCAGTCATCACATTTGTGTTCAAGGTACACACACACACACACACAATAGGGGGAAAAGGGATAAAGACCCAACCAGATCACTATCGTTTATCAGGAAAGCAAAATCTCCGCCTGATGCACCAGCCCTCCCTACAGCACACTTCTTTTGTCTCTTGAGCCAAACTAGGTCTGATCACGGCTGCTCCCTTGCAGGGAGGCTAGACTTGTGTGTGTTTGGCTTTCCAGCCTCAGTAGTAGGAAGGGAGAAAGGGGAGATGAGGTTGCAAAAGGGCTTTCAGTAAGGCCAGTGAACAATGTCTGTCTGCCCGCCTGGAAACTGAGTTTTAAAGAAACCTCCATTCGCTGTGTAGCTTCCCTTTTCTTGATGTAGCTACATGTTTGGCCTTACAACGTGAATGACCGTAAGCAGTCCCTGCAGTAAAACAGATACATTCAGGTGAACTTTGGAGACCCATCGTGAATCTAATGCACAGAAAGGGGACGGTGACACAAGAGGACAGATTTGGATTTAGTCTGAGATACTCCTCCTAACCTTGGTTCAGATGAGGCATGTCATTAGGCCCACAGATCAGACCCCATGGCTTTTACTTCCCTGCCTCACATCTCATTTCTTTCCCACAGAACTGTTCATAACTGATGATGAGCTCAAGAAAGTACATGATTTTGAAGAGCAGTGCATAGAGGAATATTTCAGGGAAAAGGATGATCGATTCAACTCGTCCAATGATGAGAGGATACGGGTGACTTCAGAAAGGTGTGTGCCCTTGTTCCATGTCTTCTGGGATGCTTTATGCCATGGCTTTATCAATGGCTTTTGTTTGTGCGCTCACAGAAACAATCAGGGACCCCTTGTGTTTATTTTTATTGTCCAAGAAACTGTGAAGCTTATGAGAGAACAGAATGTTGTCTGAAGGGTTCACAGATCAAAATCCCAGACGTACAAATCCTAGACTTGTCCAGCAGACAGTAGCAACCGCCTTCCTGGACACTCCAGATTGTTGCCTTCAGCACAGGCTCAGACCAGAAACTGGAGAGTTCTGACCCAGACACAAACCAAGACAAACCCAACCCAACTCAAGGCTCTCCACCAGGTTTGCGTTTGATGTCAATCACTGAACGTCTTCTCCAAAGGTATAGATAGTCCTAGTGCCTGGCTTATGTGGGTGCTCAGTACCTTCTAAATAAACAACAGCACGAGACTTGTGAATTAGTTAGAATAATGGTTGAGGTTTTTGGAGGTTTTTGCTGGAATTATTTTATTTTTTCTTCTTCTACAGCAAGGTAAAACCAAAAAAATAAAAGCAGATTTTTCTACCCACTGGTCATATATTTTTAGATCTCATTGACCAAATAGTTTTGTGGACTAGCAGGGCTCTAAGAAAAATCTCAAAATAAAGAGAAAAGGACCCTTTTAACTCACTGAGTCTAGCTTTCTGCAAAGGAACTTACATTGTCTTACTTTCTTCATTGTGCTGTAGACTGGTAAGAACTTTGTTCCGGGCTGGCCCAGCATTTGGGAACCACTGTCCTAAAGAACATCCTGAGTGTTACAAAGCATTTGGTGTAACTTTAAATTGTAAACATTTGCGATATAAACAGGTCAGAAGCAAATTATAAGTAGTGGGGAAAGGTATAATACATTGATGATTTTAATCTCTATAATTCAGGCTTCTAAGATTTGAATCAGTCACCTCTGGTGGTCATGAAATGACATTTCGTCTGCTTACCCACTTCATACTTTTTCTAGTGGCTCTGTAGAAATTACACAAATGGCATTTTTCTGTCCCTGGCCCCTTATTTCTTCAAAGAGTGCGGTCTACGGAAGTAGGTGTGTATGCATATGCCATTGAGTGACTGTACCCTTAGATGCTCAGCTGATATTAACAAAGTTTAAAGCCCTGAATAGATTTAGTACACATCTGTCATTGCAAAATAGAACATTTCACAGTGATATGATGTGAAGCACTTTTCTGGCAAACTAAGAAAGGAGCTGTAAATCTAAAGATCTTTCTCGTTCTGAGGCCTTGAAAACGCTACTTATTAATGGACATATAACCATATGGTTCCCAGAAAATTGTGCCATGTAGACACAGGGCCCATTGCTCAGATATCTTCCCAAAGCCTATGTCCAGGGACCTTTGAAATGCTTTTTGAATTCAGAAAGCCAGAGACTGGGAGGAAAGAAAGGCAGGGGGAGGAAGTGTTGAGACACAAAGACGCCTTTTCCTCTCGGGGGCACCAGCATGAGAGGTGCGGACACCAGGGCATGGACATATTGTGGCCATATCACTGATTCCTTTTGGATGGAAACTGAAAGGAACTATAGCACCTCCACTTGATCCTCTCACCCCACACCTGCAAACACTCTCAGAAGACTCCTCCCCCCAGACGCTGTTCCTCTCTGTGTAGGTACAGAGTCTCGCTCTCCAGGAGGAGGACCAGGGTGGGCAATGCCCAGAAATCCAGGGCATTGGGCAGGCCCACTCTCCCGCTGTCCTAGGCATACCTGACCTTCTAACTTGGTCACAACCTAAATGAAACGTAATTCTGTTTTGTAGTTAGAGCCTAGATTTAATTCCTGTATTCATTCCCTTACTATTTCTTTCCTTTACTACTAGGTGCTGGGCTAGTATTCATAGAGTACATTAGGACAGGTGGGTCTTTCCATGTTATAAGAGAAAGAACACAGTACAATGGAAAGATTTTAATATTTCTAGTATCTAGCTATGTGACCTTGAGCAAGTTAGTTACTCCTCTGAACCTATGAACCTGTGGAATATCAACACGAAACTGTACAGTATAAAACGTTATTGAGGTGACATATGAGATGGTATGCCTCCAACGAGAAGCAGTTATTAGTATATGATCTACATATTTTATTTTGCATTGCGATCATTGCAGCCAGGTCATATCTTTGGTCCAGAGTGAGCCTACACTTCATTCAAATGAGGGCTCTTTCACATGAGCTGATTCAAATATCCTCAAATCTGTTCTTGTGAGATGTTTGTTTTTAACCTAAAATTGGGACTTAACATTCATTGCTATGAATTTTTTATACTTTTTTTCCCTTTTGACTCATTATTTCAGCACTTTGAGGACTCTGGATCTGATTTCATCATCCAGTATATTAATTTTTCATCCTATTCATTCTGTATCATTGTTGACTTAATAAGCCCGCCTACTATGCCTTCAGCATAATTCCCCAAAATGCTCGCCAGCACAGAGTAGGTGAACCGAGACAGTACCAAGGCATTGCACAATGCCAAAAAATCCTGTTCAGATGGCATCAGCCCACTGTTGACCATCCCTTGTCTGGTTAATCAGCCAGCCAGTACTCACATCCCTCTAGTCCGCCCCATGTGTCAACCTCCCTGCTAAAAATCACAATGTACTTTACCTCAAATATTGTATGTCGTGACACTCTATTAGTCTACATTATCAGAAAAGAGATGAGATTATTTTTTTATCATAAATTCTCATTTATGTAACAAAAAGCATTTATATATGTATACAAATATTAATATCTCTGCAACAACACACAAAAATGTGGCATTACTCTGGTCCGCGGGCCAATGCTCTAACTGCTGAGCCAAACCGGCCAGGGCAAAAATGTGGCATTACTGATGGACTCTCTAGAAAAGAGACAAGATTATTAGTGAGCCCATGTAGTCTTCTGTCAATAAACCCTATTTTTTTAAAGTACTCAAACGATACCATCTACTTAATTACCTACAACTAAGCCATTCTTTATGCAGCCTAGAATCTATGTCAAACTCCTATAATTTCTAGAATCCAGGAATGTTGAGTATCAGAAAACATTTTCCTGTCTGCAGCCTCCTGGCATTTCTTTTTAAGTTATTAAGAGTTACCTACATTTTCTGGTGATTACGGCTGGAAGTTCTTTACTGGTTCCTTCAACTCATTGAAGGCAGAATTCACAAACTGGTGACTTGCGGGCAGCATCTGCCCACAGAGGGCTATTGAGTTGGACTTGCAGTGATTATTAAAGTCCATTCTGAACGCCTTTGTACGGGTTGTGCTCTCTGCTGCCACGGAGTCCCGGCCTCTATTCCCTAGGCCTTGCCTGCGTCACCTGCCTACTCGATCTGCCCCGCCCATAGGCATCCAGATCATCCCCACTGGTCAGGTTCCAGAAGTTACGACTTAATTTTCTTCTTGGCAGCAACAACTTAAGCAAACTGGGATATACATTATTCCCAGTGTCATCTTTTAATCTAAACTTATCATTCCCAAGCCAATGGGCTTAGTATCTTTTTTTCACTTCATCTAGATCCAAAGAAGTGATAGACACATGACTATTAACAGTATATTTAACTTATAATTTTTCAAAACAAAGACAGACAGGAATAACTTAGGAGGTATGGAATTCATAAATAATCAAAAAGCAGTATAACCCAAAAAAAGATAAGCTTCACCAACCTCCTGCCATATCTTTTTCCACTGCTGGTCTTTGGTATCTCCATTGATTGAGTTGAATTTCAACTTTTCTTCCTTTTTCTTTTTTTTTTAAATATTTTTTTTAATCCTCACCTGAGGACATTTTTCCATTTTTTGTTCAGATAGAGCGGGAGGGAGAGAAAGGCAGAGAAAGAGAGAGCGAAACATCGACATGAAAGGGACACATCGAGTGGTTGCCACCCGCACGACCCAACCAGGGCCGGGGACAAACTGCCACCGAGGTAGGTGCCCTTAGCGGGAACTGAACCCAGGTCTCTCTGGACTGCAGGCCGACGCTCTAACTGCTGAGCCAAACTTGCCAGGGCTAAATATTTTTTTCTTTATTGATTTGAGAGAGAGGGGAAGGGAGAAACATCGATGAGAGAGAACATCGATTGGCTACCTCCTGCATGCCCCCTACTGGGGATTGTGCCCACAACCTGGGCATGTGTCCTGACCAGGAATTGAACCTGCGACCTCTTGGTGCATGGGTCGACGCTCAACCACTGAGCCACACTGACTAGGCTCCCTCTTTTTCTTCCTAGAGTTCATGAAAAGGATAATTGGTTCAAAGAGAAGCATAGATGACCCTAAAGGACTTAAATAATTCATCAGTTAGGTATCAGTCTATGAATAAGCAAGAATTACTTTTAGCTGTTCTGCATCATTGGCTTTGATTTAAACTCATTCCTCCCCACAAGAGCCCCGGTGATTGTGTTCACATGATACAGGATCGTTTCACCTTTCATCCCACACCCCCGCTACTGCTAGTACTCCAGGAATATTTGAAATGTCCAATAGTCATGGCCTGCCAATCCTTTTTTCCTTTAATCATATTTCCCTTAAACACATTTTGAGGATATCTGAAAGGAATGAGTTTCTGAAAAATAACAATCATTAAGTTAAGAAATTGCATATTGAAGCTAAAATTTTCTGTGCCACCAGAATCTTCTTTTAAACGTCCTTTTCCTCTTCACGTTGGCTAGAAAGGCTAGTCATCTTCTTAGCAGGGTTTTTCACTAACCTATTGAGCCCCTCTGATGGGCTCCTGGCTGCCACTATTTTGGGCTCCCAGGAGCAGGAGTCACCTCACATCTTTCCAAAACCGTGTTGTGTCCGTATGTGATCGCCTCCCGAGTAATTCTTACCTGAGCCACACAAGTTCTGGAGATGTGAAAGGGGAAAGAACGTCTTCCATTCCATAGTCTTTTGTTGTTGTTGTTGTTGTTGTTGTTGTTACTTAGTCACTTCTAGTATCTGTCTCCTTGTGGCTCCCTATTGATCCATAAATTTTTATCATTCTTATCTCCATTTTATCTCCTGAGTGGTTTGATCAGAGTCAACTCCTAATGACTAACAATCATGACCCAAAACTCTTGGTTTGTTCCTCAGACCCATTTGTTTTTTTAAATTCTCACCCAAGGATATTTTTTCTATTTGTCTTAAGACAGAGTAGAAGGGAGAGAGAGAAAGAAACATCAGTGTGAGAGAGATACATCTACTGGTTGCCTCCCGCACGACCCCGACCAGGGCCGGGGACCGAACCAAAACTGAGGTACGTGCCCTTGACCAGAATCAAACCCACAACTCTTTGGTCTGCGGGCCAACGCTCCAACCTCTGAGCCAAACCAGCCAAGGCCCTCAGACCTATTTATATCTGTGATGCATGCCCATTTATACTTAAGTTTTCTGGAATTTTTTTTAAATTAAGGAACACACCTTAGTTATAGAATAAATATATATAAATTTGACTCTGGGAGTATTTATTTTTTTATAACTCCTATATTAAACTCCTATCAGTTGCACCTATGACGTAAATGATTAATCAGTTAGGTTGTTAATCACATCCAGAATTCTGGTAGAAAATGGATAAACAGTACTTTTCATCCAGAGCCTCAGAGCCATTAGGAGAGTTTTGTGAAGAACAGTTGTTTCTTGACCCTGTTCTAACAGGCTTCCCTCCCCTACTTCCTTCCATTCCCTGAGGCCACACTTCTTCATTCTTGGGGCTCCCACTGGGCACCTCCTGTTTTCCCAGAGGAGCCGCTTCCTCTTTGCACCTCCTGTCTTCCTCCCATCTTCTTGGGCTCCTTCATCTCTGTGTCCCATTTACTGCCCACAACCAGGTCCCAACTCCTCTGTTGCCTCCTCATGGTGCCTTGGCTCTGTCTCTCACCTGCTAGTTTCCCTGACGTGTAGGTGAGACATGGGGAGCAGGGTCCCCACAGTTCAGAGAGATAGTTCACAGTGCTCAGACCAATGATCACATGCAATTATGCTAAAAGAGCATCTTTATCTCTTTCCGAATTAACCCTGTATACACTGGGCTCCAGGATACAGAAGGAGAAAGGAAAGAAAACTAGCCTGCCTTTTGTTATTCTGCCAGCACTAAAAGGCTAGGGGGACCCAGTATCTAGAGTATCCGAAACGAAAAGTCTCATTCTACAGAAATGCTTTCTCTGCCCTTCTTCTCCCTTTAATGAAGAAGTATTTTATCCACTTACCCAAAGCTTGTTGCATTGCAAAATAAGAAATTGCAGTACTTGCAAAAATCAAACTCCATCAGCTAGATGATGAAACAGTGAAGTATAAGTCTATAAGACACACAAACTTATTATTTTAAGTAATTTGTTTCTCGGGCTATGTTTATACAACAAAATAGAATGAAACAAGGAAAAGTTGTATTTTCCTTCTGAAATAGCTGTGTTGGCTGGGTGAATAGCCTGGGGTTTGCCAGGCACAGAATTGCTCAATTTATAAGTCTTTTGAGAATACACCTGGCCAGGGTGGCTGAGTGTGCCTGGACCCTGGTGTTGAAATGGGTATTCCTCCCTGATAGAGGTATTACTGTTATTAACACACCACCAACACTAGCACAACAGCTGGGGGACCCAACTCTAATTCCCGCCGTTCTTTGCACGACAGATTCTGTACCTGCAGGCAGCCAAGCAACTTACCGTACGTATTGGGAGCGCTGGGAAAGTATCTTGATGCTCTCTAGAAAAGTTGAGAATGGATCTCGTTCAGATTCTTCAAAAGCTTTTGCCTTTGGGCATTTAAAAATGAACCTTTGAGCTCAAACCATGCCTTGGCTTTGGTTTGTCTTTCCTAAATTAATTGCGGCAATTAAAAAATTTGGCACAATTTTATTTTAAATATGTGGCTTCTGTCTTGGTAAATAAATGTTCAGGTAGTTTATTAGACAACTGAAATTAAGTTCATAACAGTGATTGACTCAGTGAACCTGTGTTGACACCTGGCAGGTAGGTATTGGATTGGCAACAAGGGAATGGAAACAGGAATGTGAGACAGATCGTGCCCTTAAGAGTTTCCAGTGGGGAGAATCAAGACACCAGAAGTAACTGTCAGATAAGGCATCTGTGATCAGCTACCCAGAGAGACGGAGAGGAAGGAGTAGGATAATTTACATATTGATAGATATTCCAGAGATTACCACAAATTACTTTCTGTAATCTCAGTTAAATTTCTCAGGGTTTGTTTTTCTTTGATCACTGACAGGATTGGATTAGGGTAGATCAACTCCAGGTGCCTCAGTAACAGGACAATATTAATTCCTGTGGAGGCACTAAATTCTTTATAAGAACATAGTGAGGTGAAGGCCTGGGAGGGAAGCGGGGGGAGATCAATGGAGGAATAAAGTGGGGACAACTGTAATACTTTCAACAATAAAGATAAACTTTTAAAAATGGATTAAAGACATAAATGTAAGAGTTGAAATTATAAAAGAAAACTCTTAGAAGAAAACATAGGCAGTAAAATCTCTGACCTTTCTCTTAGAAAGTTTTCTGATAGATTTCCTTAGCAAGAGAAACACACAAAAAGATTATTGTGAATAACAACAACAAAAAAGATTATTATATAAATGCAAAATAAAAATAATTTCAGTTCATATACACTGCAATAAGAATAGCTACATTTAAAATTCTAGCAAAATTCTGGGTAGTTATCAAAATGCAACATTTTCATCGGGTTAGTGACTCTGATAAGCCAACACCCTAATACCTACTTAGGTCATTAAACCCTGTCCCAAGACATGGTGAAACCATAGGAGTGGTACAAGGGTGGGACTCCATTCTGATAAGAACTGTTCAACTTTGTTAAACTTATCAGGTTCGAGCATTAAATTCCATTAAGGGAAAAGGGGATTAGCCATTAAAAATCACAGGATTAGATCATCTCTAAAGCCTCTTCCAGGTCAAAAAGATTTGAATTCTATGAGTCTCTGAGGGCAGCACTGCCTTCTTTCCTCCCTCCACCGTCCTCACAACCTGTAACCTTTTGGTCCCCTCTGGTAGGACATTGATTACCAAGGTCCAGGCACAGCTTTGACCTCCCTGTCCATACACTCTGAGCCCCCAGCAGAGGAACCTGGCCCCTAGTGACTCTCATTCTCTCTGCTTCTCACAGGGTGGAGAACATGTCCATGCGCCTGGAGGAAGTCAATGAGAGAGAGCACTGCATGAAGGCTTCACTCCAGACCGTGGACATCCGGCTGGCGCAGCTCGAGGACCTCATCGGGCGCATGGCCACAGCCCTGGAACGTCTGACAGGCCTAGAGCGGGCTGAGTCCAACAAAATCCGCTCTCGGACCTCCTCGGACTGCACAGACGCAGCCTACATCGTCCGCCAGAGCAGCTTCAACAGCCAGGAGGGGAACACCTTCAAGCTCCAAGAGAGTATAGACCCTGCAGGTGAGGAGACCATGTCCCCAACTTCTCCAACCCTAATGCCCCGTATGCGAAGCCATTCTTTCTATTCGGTCAATGTGAAAGACAAAGGTGGTATAGAAAAGTTGGAAAGTCTTTTTAAAGAAAGGTCCCTGAGCCTACACCGGGCTACTAGTTCCCACTCTGTAGCAAAGGAATCCAAAGCTCCTGCAGCCCCTGCAAACACCTTGGCCATTGTTCCTGATTCCAGAAGACCATCATCATGTATAGACATCTATGTCTCTGCCATGGATGAGCTGCACTGTGATATAGACCCTCTGGACAATTCCATGAACATCCTTGGGCTGGGCGAACCAAGCTTTTTGGCTCAAGGACTTTCCACAGCTCCTTCAAGTAGTGCCTATGCAACTCTCGCACCCACAGACAGACCTCCTAGCCGGAGCATTGATTTTGAGGACATCACCTCCATGGACACTAAATCTTTTTCTTCAGACTACACCCACCTCCCAGAGTGCCAAAACCCCTGGGACACCGACCCTCCGATGTACCACACCATCGAGCGTTCCAAAAGTAGCCGCTACCTACCCACCACGCCCTTCCTCCTAGAAGAGACCCCCATCGTGAAGTCCCATAGCTTTATGTTTTCTCCTTCGAGGAGCTATTACGCCAACTTTGGGGTGCCCGTGAAAACAGCAGAATACACAAGTATTACTGACTGTATTGACACAAGGTGCGTCAACGCCCCACAAGCGATTGCTGACAGAGCCACCTTTCCTGGTGGTCTTGGAGGCAAAGTGGAGGACTCCTCTTGCTGCCATCCTGAGCGAGAAGCAGAACTGAGTCACCCCAGCTCTGACACAGAGGAGAATGAGGCCAAAGGCCGGAGGGCCGCCCTGGCAATACCCACACAGGAGGGCGATAACTCAGACAGAACCCTGTCCAACAACATCACGGTTCCCAAGATAGAGCGCGCCAACAGCTACTCGGCAGAGGAGCCAAGCGCGCCATATGCACACACCAGGAAGAGCTTCTCCATCAGTGACAAGCTCGACAGGCAGCGGAACACAGCAAGCCTGCGAAATCCCTTCCAGAGGAGTAAGTCCTCCAAGCCGGAGGGCCAAGGGGACAGCCTGTCCATGCGGAGACTGTCCAGAACATCCGCTTTCCACAGCTTTGAAAACAAGCACAACTAAACCTTCCTAATAAGCATTGCAGGAGGCTCAAGAACCCAGTCCCAACCTTCTCCCCTTCCCCTCCCTTGAAACATACCTGCGTTATTCTTAGCTGAGCAAAACAAGCAATGCCTTAGGAGGTGTTAACTCAAAAGTGACTTCTGGGCCACAGATCAAAAAAAGCATTTGACCTGGCCCAGTGCCAAACACAGGGGATATGTCACGCTCACACTTGATGGGTAGGGAGGGGAAAGAGAGGGAGAAGAAAGGTGGAGATGAATGTGTATCACTAGTCACTTCAGAAAGCCTCGCGCTCTGGGAATGAAGCGTGTCACACATCCTCCGTGCCAGGAGGCGTCTTTCCGTGTCTGACCGTTGACAGGAGTTTTAGGATGCAGGGCTAAATTGCAAAATAAAATAAAATAAAAAAGTAGCCAGCATACAAATGAGACATTCTAAACTTCCATTCTGTTTTCTTTTCACATTGGCTCCATCACTGGTGACTGATGAAGAGCACCCTTTTTATTCAGTATAAGCCGGCAGCAAGCAGTTCTACCTAACATCCTTCTCATGCCAACACTTCCGTAATTGATCAGTATACAGACAAAACAAGGTAACAGTCACAGTTCACCTGTCTCTTCTATCTTCACTTCTGGTGCCACAATTGTTTATCTTTTTTTTTTTTTTTTGAAGAAAATAAGGGAAAAGAAATGCCTTTTTGTATTGCACGTGAAATGAAAGAAGAATTTGTGTTAAAAACAGATGTCAAGTGGCCTAGTATATGCAGTGGGCATTCACGGCTAGTCGAGCAAGCTCAGGATGAATGTAACTAGATACTTTTATATTTTTTAATTTATTTTGTATCTCACCTGACATCAATGAATTCGCTCACTGAATATATAATAGTGAACTAACAAAACATAGAGTGGGCAGAACTCACCTGAAATTGCCATATGGGACATGGGTGTGTTCTCACCGTCCGTGTCGTGTGTGCTGCTGCTGTGTGGCCTCCATCGTCTGCATGCCTCCCCCGCGCCGTCGGCACACCTCCGCGATGTCACTGCCAAGTTTCCACACCGCATCACGTGACCATTGTATATATGAATATCTGGTGGATATTTTCATACCTAGAGTTTTGCCATTTAATCTGAGCTCAGCATAAATTTAATTGGAGTTTTTCAAGGGCTGGTATCTTTTTTATGGAAATGTTCCAAAGTACTTTTTAAGGAAGTCTCAAAACCATAAATAACCTTAGAATTGACTGGGAGTTTGGTATCAACCCAAAGCCAACAGTTGCAAGCATGCCATGGATATTTGTCTTATATGTAGAGCTATAAAAATGATACAGCAGACTAAAATAGAAAGCAAATCAACCATGTAAAGAGTGCTATAGCATATGCTTCTTATATACATATATATGCATTTACACACAGAGACATGTTATATATGGTATATAAACAAGCATAGAGCTTCCTTAAGAGGCTTGGACTTTTCTATCACCTTGAGGTATAACCAGAATTTTTAATACCCAAGGAATTTCATTGAAAGAATTCATTATATTTTGACAGATGTTGAAATTATGATTTAAAAAATCTCTATAAACTTAAATTTTTCTTGTACCAAACTAGAGTTGTCATGACTTGCTATCTGTCCCCTGCCCCACCCCCACCCCCTGTTATTTGTCCAAAAGCAGTCACCATTGTGACATCTCATTGAGTCTGTTTCTCCTGCACAAAGCAATTATACCAAGCACAATCTGAACATACACAATTCTAACCCAGATAGTACTATGGGTTCTAGAATACAGGTATATATGCTTCTAGATCAAAATCTGGATTTAAAGTATGATAAAGAAATGTTGATTCTCAAATCTTTGGATTTCTATTTGGAACACTAATTTTTTAAAAAGAATCAAGTCTTGAAAGAAAGTGACAGTATTCCTGGCCCCAGAAGAAACCTGGTTCCTTGGTTTAGTTGTAGTTGTAAACTCCAAATTTTCTCATTATATGAAATATGAGGATAAAACCTCTAGCCTTTAAATATTTTATTTTATTTTTATCCTTACCCGAGGACACCTTTCCATTTTTGTTCAGATAGAGTGGGAGGGAGAGAGAAGAAGTGAGAGAGAGAGAGGAAATGAGAGAGAAAGAGAAACATCGACATGAACGGGACATATCAAGTGGTTGCCACCCACACGACCCAACCAGGGCCGGGGACAAACTGCAACCAAGGTACGTGCCCTTAGCGGGAACCGAAGCCGGGTCTCTCTGGACCGCGAGCCGACGCTCTAACCGCTGAGCTCTAACAAACTGGCCAGGGCTAAATTTTTTTTTTTTTTTTTAATAAAACCTCTGAATAAGCTTTTGGGTATAGGAATAGTAATGAGGCCACATATAAAGAATTAAGGAATTCCTTTTTCATTTCTTAATATTTAGGTGAATCAGAAACAAGCAAGTAGCATCCTTTGTATATAATTGCTGAAGAAAGATTTATATTTTTTTGGAACCCAAATTGGCTATTTTCCCCCTCAGCAAACATGCATTTGGTCTGAGAATAAGTCCGTTGCCCTCAAACTTCCTAGGGCCGTGAATCTCTATGAGGATCTGATGAAATCTCTGGACCCTCTCCCCAGAAAATAGTGCATATACATGGAAAGTTGCAATATAACTTAAAAGGGTTCCTGCACCCCGGTTCCATAGTGGTTGATAATGAGGAAGAGAAACCATCTTTGTTCATAATCAATATGGTTGTAATAGGCACTTTACATTTTGAGACCAATTCTCTGTGATTCTCAGGAAGGCCACGTCTCAACACCAGAGTTAGAACCGAGATTTTGTTATTTTTATTTCTTAGATTAGAGTTTGCTAGTTTGATGCGCTTACATCCTAACGTGGGGTGATTTTACGCATGGAGCGCACTCACGAAGCCGGAAGGCTCAAAGAGGGAGGGGACACTGTTACTCTTTGAGCACAAAGCAGGGTATCGCAGCACCTCCAGGGCCTTATTCTGGACCAGACTGAAAGTGGGGAAAGAATTTATGAGCCCAGGTGTTTCCATTAATTGAAATTTCTGGAGAGAACAGAACAGGACCTGGGAAACAGTACTTAACAGGCCTGGCCCTGTGACTACATGGGTTTTTTGTTGTTGTTTGGGGGGGTTTTTTTGCATGAAAATAAACTTCTTACATCTTTTGTGATGTGTGTGAAATATATAAGCCAAATTTAAATGACTTCAAACACAAACTGTGTACCTTTCATAAGCCATTTGCTTCCTGTGCACATACATGTGTTACGTTTTGATCCATTTCTTTCCATTTCTGGACCCTTTGCCCACCGATTGGCATTGACTCTGTGGCCTTGTACAGCTTGTGTGCAGTTCATTTATCCTGCCACGACCCTAATCGAGGGGACGTTAATCACCTGTCTCTGTGAATTAAGCAGCTCACAAGCAGCAAGTTATTGAGAAACATAAATAAAGTCATAGAGAACTCGAGGAAGTAATAGCTTTGGTTTAATCATCTGTTTCTAAGGTGCCAATTTTTATATGCTACTATATGTAATGATTTATTCTAAATGGTTTGGTCCTTTCGGAAGAAAATAAGGACGTTTTATGAAAATGACTGTGGAAATTTCCTGATTAACCAACATACCTTATATTTATAGTTAGAAATGCCCTCCTTAATGGATCTGAATGAGGAGCTGGAAAGCTTGGGGATACTTGTCATGGCTAGTTTGTGTATTTCTCCAAGCCAGACGGTGTATTAGTGGTCAGAATGCAGCACTTTACAGAACTGGATTTTTTTTTAAGTCTAGGCTTCTAGGTCTAACATATTATTTAGCACTTTGAAAGTCCCCCTTTGAAAATATATATATAAGAATAATCAAATGGGGGGAAAAAATGTACTTGTAAAAACACAAAATGTGTTTCTTCTGAATGTTTCAAATGTATTCTAAAAGATGGTTTCTATAGATAATAATTATGGTAGATAACTGGATAGTACATTTATTCTATTTTCTGAGGCTGTACAGTCTAATCTTCCTGAATGTTTGAGCTGTTTAACTTCTCTAATGATAATAAATATTATCCAGTCATCCATCATGCTATATCTATAGGCTATACCATTCAATATGTTGGGCAATACTGTATTATAAAATACATGTAAACATGTACGTAACCCGTGTTTAACCCAGCATAGTTGTAGCATGTGGTTGTGTTAATGAACGTTACAGGACAGCTTTATAATCATTTACAAATCTGTAACATTCAATAAAGAAACACATGTTGCAAGGATGAATTACGTCCCCAATTCCATGTTATTTAGCATCCTCATGAAATGGGCACTTTTGTTCCTGATCTGCTTTATGTTTTTCACTTTCCTGTAGACCACTGTAAAATATTTGTATACGCTGATGTTCAGCCTCTAGCCAGCCCTGCGAGTTGTGGTAGGCACATTGTGACTTTGGGGAAGACGAACTGGCATGTCATGCAAAAGACTATCTGACACATGAACTTCAAGTAATATTTTAAACTCCAGTTTCATTAGCTGTTTGTTTACATCTGCTGACCCGGTGTGGAAGCAGTGTACAGTATTTTATAAATATGCTCATTCAGTAGCACTACTCTGTTTGTTTCTAGATAAAGTGATGCTAATGTGTAGCTGGTAATATAACTGTTTTAGATACTGCATTATTGCTCACTCCTCTTTAACAATAGCAATGTGACTTAGATGAAGCAATCCCGCTCCAAACCCTGACTTAATTTTGTGGCAACAAAATGCATGCACTGCTTTATGCATTTCTTTTGACGTTTTAAAGGCACTTAACATTTTACTCTGCCTGCTGTGATGCTGAAACCAGTTAGGAACTCACTCACATTGTTGGGCTTCTTGCACTGTTTGGAGATTATGTTCAAGTTTTAAAAATTAAAAACAAAAGAAAGTAACCAAGGGTTTTTTTTTTAATCTTGTTTTTTAAAGCTCTGGACAAGTAACATGAAACATGAAATAAAGTATTAACAGCAGAGTATATAGCTATGGGACCTACAGATGGCTAGCCGATACCACTTGGGTTTACCACGGTCTAGGTGTTGGTGCATCTGTGATACATGAAAGACACATTTCTGATTCTTTAGGGCCACTGGGTACAGATTGCTAAACCAGAGATGAGAGTGCGAAGCCCACTGATGACAGTGCAGAAATCCACTGATCGTTATGAATCAGTGGTCCAGGGATACAACATATGATTCCCTCCTACCTGGTGGCTTTTCTCTTGCGGGTAAGCCTGCCTGGGGGCAGGCGAAAGATGGGGGACTGGGAGTCTGATTGAGCACTGGGTAACTCTGAAGAGTTTGCCCTTTTAAGAAATCACCATTTCATTATTAGAAGCCATTCAGCATCTGGAAAAGAGAGGAGCCAATCTGCAGTCTTATAAATGACTGCTTCTCAAACACGTGTAGAAAACGTTTTCTCTCAGCCGCGCTGGCCTAAGCTTTCTCTTCTTTTACATCGTGGTCTCTCACTCAGATTAGAGTTAACCGAAAGAGGAGTTGGTTCTGATGTAAGGAAAACAAGATCTTTTTCCCCCTTCCTTTTTTTTTTAATTCATTTGAGAAGGTAGTTGCGTTACTCTTATCTGATGAATCCCTTGCACTGATTACTGCAAATGAAATCAAGACATGACAATTTCTACATGTTGTCTAAAGATTTCAGTGGCCGAGTAGCATGGACATGGCAGGTGAACTCCCCCAACCTTAAGTTCAGGCCACTGCCTATCTGCACAATGTTTGGAAAAGGACGTGTCCATAGGCTTTCTGGGGAAGTGTCAACACCAAACTTGACCCAGGCCTTGCTCTGGTGGAGGCAGGCTGCCAAGAGCTAGGGGACACAGCAGAAGTTCAGCCTCATGCCTGGGGTGCAGTCTTCTTCAACCCCTGCACTTTCTCCCTTTCTCTTAGCCCAGCACAAGATGCTTTTTTTGGCCAGACCAATAGACCCTGGCTTCCATGACCTCAATACCCCATGGACTTTGGCACAGTAAGCTAAAACAGTGGCTACTTTTAAAAAGCCAAACATTCTGACTTTGTTCCAGCCCTAATCTTCCCACTGACTTAGCCTCCTGCCCGGCTCTACCCCACACAACCCACTTGGCTGGTGTTCGTAGCAGCCACAACCAAGTCTTTGCCTGTCTAAATCTCAAAAGGGTCCTTCACATCTCCACCCCAGCTTCCCACATATCGTCAGAACCAGCCATCTGCATCCAGATTGTGAGTTTGCAAACTCAAGTAGGTGGAGGGGCTGGATGCGGAGCACAAGTGCACTGGTGAGAACAACAGGAAGAAGTAGGGTCGGTCGGGTATGAGAGAACACATGTCCCAGTGCAAAGACGCTCACATTCGGATTTGTAAACACTGTGCTAGCCAAACAAATGTACCTGCCAGCAGCATTCAGTCCCAAAGGCAATCGCTCGGGACCTGTGATTTAGAGCCAGCCGGGATCAGATTCTCGATTCCAACTCAGTGAGCGTCTACACAAAACACTGAGAATTGAGGTGGGAGAAAGGCACTCGCCTTATTCGGGGGCATCCCATCCTCCTGAGTGATATGTGCCACATCATTCTGGACCCGAACACGGGCTCTTTTGAGGGAGATTCAGAAGAAGGTGCCGGAGCACTGTGTCAGGCTCGCCTGCTTCCTGTCCCTGCAGCGTCTGACCTGAGTTTCTGCGGCTGCTCCAGCTCGGCGAAACACCGCACGCAGTAACTGTGCTCACTGCCGTCTCAGAACATGGAGCTTAGACTCTCATTTGTAAATGTTCTAACCATAGTTTGTAATGGGGAGATTATTGAAATATCATTTTTAAATGAATTCCTATAAATAAGACAATTTTGAAATTGGGTTTGTTAAATATATATACATCTTTTCCTCCTTTATGTACGGACAAGCAGCGGTTTGCGTATCTATCGACATTATAAATATATATAAATTCTTAGAGGAATTGTTCTTTTTTAAAGGTCTATTATTGGATTCACAATGCACTTTGAGCTTGTTTGTTTAGATATATAATTCGAAGCAGAAGTTGGCAGATACCACAGGAAAAACTTTCTGAAATTTCTGTAACACATGTTTTGCAATAAAAAAAGAGAAACCTCAGTAGTTCAAAATATGACTTGGACTTCCTCGTGCATTTATTTGCCGCCATTTGATCTCTGGCATCCTCATGCCAAGGACTGTTGGGGTACACGGAGACAATTGCTTAGGGCCCCATAAATAGAGGTTGCAAACTGGTGGAGTATGGGTCATTTCTAGCCAACAGAGAAGGGGTGCTGGTGGGCAGCAGTGTTTTTTAAAATTTTGAAAGATTTAAAGATTGATAGATTTCCCATCTAATTCCATATTTCTGGCTTCTCTTGAAAAATCTGAAGATCTGGTAACATAAAACCTGTATTCCCACATGACAATCATGACCTCAATCATGGTATTTTGGCTGCCTTTTTATAAGGAGCATGTGCTCTCCAATATAGCCCCATCCCCACCATTCCCTCTGTCTCCACACGGGTCCCCTTCACTCATTAACATCACTCGAAAGCCTTACATGCATGAGGAGGGACCTCTATATGAAAGGATGTAAAAAGGCAATGGCAGCTCTTGAATTTCTAAGTGGGACAAGCTTAAGGTAGCAATTTGCCAGGATGAGAGAGACATGAGGAACGTGTCTGCACACTATGCTTTCACATGTGTAGCACGCATGCTTTCACAGTCCACTTTAAAGCGTATTATTAGGATCGTTCATTGGATTGGCCTTGAGAGAGCTGAAGGATGGGAGAAAGGGCTCGATCCACCCCTCGTTCAGTAATGCTGGTTGCAGCTCCTGCCAAAAAGAGAATAAGCAATGGTCCTTGAATATACAAATATATATATATTTTTTCATCCTCACCTGAGGACATCCTCCCATTTTTTGTACAGATAGAGTGGGAGGGAGAGAGAGGAAGAGAGAGAGAGGGAAACATCGATGTGAAAGGGACACATCGAGTGGCTGCCACCCGCACGACCAACCAGGGCCGGGGACAAACTGCAACCGAGGTACATGCTCCTAGCAGGAACCGAACCCGGGTCTCTCCGGACCGCAGGCCGCCGCTCTAACCGCTGAGCCAAACCAGCCAGGGCCAAATATTTTAATTTCAAATAACAGAATGTAGCCCAGCCGGTGTGGCTAAGTGGTTGAGTGTCAACCCATGCACCAAGAGGTCACCAGCTGGATTCCTGGTCAGGGCACATGCCCAGGTTGTGGGCCAAATCCCCAGTCGGGGGCATGCAGGAGGCAGCCAATCGATGTTCTCTCTCATCGATGTTTCTATATCTCTCTCCCTCTCCCTTCCTCTCTCTCTAAAATCAACAAAGAGGAAAAAAAATTTAAAAAGAAAAATGTGAAATGTATATACATGCAACTCTTTATTCCAAACAAATCTGTTGAGTACCTACTACATGCCAGTGGTGCCCCAAGGTGATTAAAGTGGCAAAGTCCCTGCCATTAGAGTTTTAAATATTGTTGGAATGAAATGTAATGATATGCAGTCTTGCAATTACCATCTGGTGGTCTAAGGAGTAGAGTAGGAAAAATAAGAGTCTCGAAGTTCAGAGCAGTGACAAAGCTCTGTGTCTCAGGCAGGGAAGTCTCTGTGGGAGAGGGCTACCCTGGAATGTACCCTAAAGGACAGGGAAGGTTAACTAATCATACAGGAGAAGGAAACCTCAGGTAAGCACCCAAACGTAACAGTTTCATCCTGATTGAAACTTGCGGGCAGCTCCAGCTTCATAGGCTGCCTCTCCAGCAGGGACCCAGTTTTGAGAATGAGGCTTTGCTCCCACTAGCCCCTTTCTCTTTACCTTTCCCATTGGCTTGGTCTAGTCAATGTTTTGAAAGTGGAATGGCTGGCATCGTTCCTGCAAGCAGCTTGTTTACGTTAATAAAAATGCACATTTACGTAACACATACCATGTTCAACCACGAGCCCTCAAATTTCCTGGAAAATCAGGTCAACCATCATTTGCTGCCAAAATCTCAGATTTGACCAACGTAGAGCTTCCTTGAAGGAGATGTCCATAGAGGCAGGTGACAGCTAAGTTCTCTGAACGGATTTGTTTATATTATCCTAATTGATTAAAAGCCAGAACATGGCTGGCTATATAAAGGCCTGGGTTATCACACGCTCACCAGTAACATGGTCTTTATAATTCTGTTTTCCCTTCTTGAATTCTGGTTGTTATTAGCCTCTTCCCAAGCATTCAGCACATTGCTTTCTTATATTGTGAGTCATTTTCTGGAAGCCTTGGTCCTTATCACAGTCATTATCTTACGACAAATCATCAGGAAGGACGCTGTGTCACCCTAGAAAAGGCTTTCTCCACTCAGAGTCATGAACTTTCACCCCAATAGTCTTTGTCTCAAGCACTAAATACCTATTTCAACACATGGTTGAGTATTGTATACGTCACATAAATGCACATATTTATTAACACAGACAAGTTGCTTGCAGAAAATTACACCAGTCATTCCATTTTCAAAATGTTGGCTAGTCCAAGCGAGTGGGAAAGGAAGGTGAAATAAAGGTGCTAGCAGCAAAGCCTCGTTCTCAAGACTGGGTCCCTGCTGGAGAGGAGTCCGCGAAGCTGGGGCGGCGCGGACCTTCTAACCAGGGTGAAGCACTGTGACGTTTGGGTGCCCCCAAAACCTTAGTTTATGAGGACTGCTTTTAAGAAATACCACAGCCCTGGCCGGTTTGGCTCAGCAGTAGGGCATCGGCCCACGGACCAATGAGTCGCGGGTTTGATTCCAGTTAAGGGCACACACCTCGGTTGAGTTTGTCCCCGGCCCCGGTGGGAGTCGTGCGGGAGGCAGCCAGTCGATGTGTCCTTCTCACAGCGATGTTTCCCTTTCTTTCTCTTTCTCCCTCCCACTGTATCTGAAGATAAGTAGAAAAATATCCTCAGGTGAGGATTAAAAAATAATAATAATAAATACCACAAACTGGGTGACTTAAACAACAGAAATGTATTGTCTCACAGTTTTGGAGACCACGTCCAAGATCAAGGTGTTGGCAGGATTGGTTCCTGTGAGGGCCTGGAGGTCATTCCATGCCTCTCTCAGCTTCTGGAGGTTTTCTGGCAATCTTTGGCACTGCTTGGCTGAGAGAGCATCGCCTTCATCTCTGCCTTCCTGGTACATGATGTTCTCCTGTGTGCTGTCTGCATCCAAACCTCCCCTTGTTAAAAGCACACCAGTATGGGGCCCGCCCTACTCCAGTATGATCTTATCTTAGCTAATTGCATCTGCAATGACCCTATTACCCAAATAAGATCATGTTATGAGGTATAAGGGACTAAGATTTCAACATAAGAATATGGCAGGGGTGGGGAGCACAAAATTCAACCTTTAACACTGGGTGAATTTGTGAGCAGAAGGGTCATAATCAAATTTATCTTTTTAATATATTTTCAGGTAAAGGAATCAGAATTCAAGAATCCATTGTAAGCAACATATGTGTTGACCAATAGGAGATAAAATACAGGTCAATTGTGCCATACCATGAAGCCATTAAAAATAATTTGTATATTGTATATTGACATGAAAAATGCCACTGGTGTGCTCTGGCCACTTTGGCTCAGCAGTTAGAGCGTCAACCCGCAGACCCACAAGTCCCGGGTTCGGTTCACACTAAGGGCATGTACCTCGGTTGCAGTTTGTCCCCGGCCCAGTTGGGGACATGTGGATGGCAACCAGTCAATGTGTCTCTCTCACATCATTGTTTCTCTCTGTCTCTCTTTCCCATTCTATCTGAAGATCAATACAAAAATGTCCTCAGGTGAGGATTAAAAAAGAAAAGAAAGAAAGAAAAAAGAAAAATGTCATTGGTGTATTATTAAGTCTTTAAGAGCAGCATATATGGCCAAATCCCAATTTTTGCAAAAACTAAGCCAGTTGTACAGATATGGATATATTTGTACAGGAGAGTAAAAAGACTGAAAGAATATAGCAAAAGGAAGAAAGAGGGGTAAAGGTTTTGCAACAGAACTTTTTTTCAAAATTTTATATACGATTTGAAAGTAATCTGAAGCGGCCCTAAGAAGTGTTAGTTTAAGCATCAATAGACATCAGCCAGGAGGGTTTTATTTGCCTTCTTTCTATTCAGAGACCTGGTCTAGGCATCGTCACAATAACCATAGGCTCTGTACTGGCAAGTTGCCTCCTTCAAGGAGTGGTAAACTTGGAAGGAAAGATAATAAAAGTGGTAGCAATGGGTTAAGTACTAATGTCATGAAATTGTAATTTTAGGCATAAATACAGTCAATGCCTTTTGAGCAGCTATTTTGTTCCTCTGGAAGAACTGAAATTTTTATTTAAAAGGCAAGACTGTCATGACTAAGAATATAATTATATGTTGTAGTTATTTAATTAGAGCTGTTTCAAAAATCAGGATGAGCGGCCCAAGTTTAGCTCATCAACACTAAAAGTAGTCAAGTTGAAGCCGAGTGGCCACCAGGAAGGCAGTGTGTGCATGGCTTCCCACACTTGGGTAGGGGATTGGACCACATAATCGACTCTGAGACTCTGCATGGGCCAAACTAGAAATGCATTTAGGATTAAAAGGAAAGAATCAGCATGTGTAAGCTGGCAGAGTCTAACAGACAGGACACAAGAAGACAAGAGGAGAGAGGCCTTTCCAAGGCTGGGGTCCCAGGAGAAACCAAAGCGTAGCCATGAAAAGTATG
Source organism: Molossus molossus (assembly GCF_014108415.1). NCBI lineage: Eukaryota > Metazoa > Chordata > Mammalia > Chiroptera > Molossidae > Molossus > Molossus molossus. The sequence goes on from NW_023425349.1 coordinate 50,542,497, forward strand.
AAGACTTGCTTGGGGGAGGAGGAAACCAACTGATCAGGGCAGAGGACTCATAGTGGAGATTTGTGGGAAAATATAACAACCCCTTATATTTACTTAATCTTCTCTCAACGGGTCTATGAAATTGGCATTATTATTCTCCTGTCCCTGGTGGGGATAAAGTGACTCATCATTTTATACATAAATGCCAGATTCGAGTTTGGACTTTGTTCTGTGATGAGAAGAAAGTGACTGAAGTGTTCTGGGTGAAAATGTGACATGTAGAAATATGGCAGAGGAAAATGGTGCACAAGATTTTGGGCCAAAGGTAGGGAGGAAAGTGGGTGGAGGGATGGAATTTGTTGACGTATAGACATTTCTAATGATTTTTTTTTTCAGAGATCAGATATAATCCATGCAGAAGAATCTGCCTGGTCTCCATCATGTCACTGGCTTCTAGAGACTGCAGGGACTGCTCCTAAATTATGTTGCCTTTTTAGGGATTTCAATCAGACTGGTCTCTGCTATTCGGGGTTTCTATCCCAACAGCAAAAGCTCCCTAGTGGCTCAATTTTATTCAACCAATTTTACTGGACCATTAGCTCAGTCTGCAGTGACAGAAAACCAGGTCAGTTCTGTAAAGTATACAGACATTCCAAAATTTCTACAACTGCTTTTCATCTAATTTGTTGTCTCAGTTTCTGTCTGTTATGTGGGGTTTAGAGGTTGTACCAGATCAGTGGCTCTTAAATTTCTCAAGTTATAACTAACCATTGATCAGACTCTGTGGAAAACTAAGCATCCTTCCTAGAGGGGGAAGAGGGGCGCTTAGATTTTGAAGACTCTTTAAAGGGGCTCATGGAATCCCAGAAATTCATCCACAGTCACCAAGGGAAGAATCTATGAACCACAGGTTAGGAACCAGATGCCGTTCCATTTCTAAAGCTCTGAGACTGTGCAGGCTGGCAAAGCAGGAGGCACACACAGTCCTTCTGAAACATCTATCTGCAGAAGAAATCAGGCTGACAGCTGGATGAGCCATGATGGAAGCTGCAGGCACTCAGCCGTCCTCCCCCACAGCTGCTGAACAAATGCACTGAAGCCGAGACAGTAAGATCCTGAATTAAGTAAATCAATCTATTCCTGACAAAGGCAATGAGAACAGTCTGTGCACCTTCCAGTCTCCCGCCAACCAGAGATTCTACAGCCCTCCAACTATGAGTTCGCCTGAAAATGAATATTAACTAATAGTCTTGTCAGTTGTCTCGGTTTGTCTTCGGATCAGGCTCCCTGCTTCCATGAAGGACTGCGTGCTGATAAGAAAGCCACCCATATCTAAGCACCTTTGTCATCGTGACTTTATGGTATTGACACTTAACTAGATTTCCTCTCTGTCACACCAGACATCCTAAGTGAACAGGCTTTGTCTGCTATTTTTTAAACCCACTATGAGCTGCTGTTCCACAAACATGCCCTAAAACTATTGTCTCATCTCTTAGTTCTCCCAGTGAATCTTCCATTGAGTCTCTCACTCCTTCTTTTTTCCCACTAACTCTTAGTTATGAAAAGTTTCAAACATACAGAAACATGGAAAGAATAGAACAATGCACACTCTTATACCTGTGTTCAGTGATTATTGACATTTCGCTCTATTTGCTTTCTCTCTGCATATGTGAAAAGTGAGTCTCGATAATTAAAACACTTCACATCCACATACTTCAACATTTATTTCCTAAGAATAATGATAATCTCCTCCATAATCACAATACCATTATCATGCCCGAGAATATTAGCAATAATTCTTTATTTCATCCGATATCTGATTCACATTTCAATGTCTTCCAGTTGTTTCCAAATTTACTTCTGTGGCTAAGTTTTATTTTCTGAGTGATCACATTTGGTTGACATATCTCTCTAGGCTTTTTGTCTAGAGCACATACTGATTTTTCATGATATTGACTTTTCCAAGATCCCAGGCCAATTGTCTTGTAGCATGCCCCATATTCTGAATCTGTGTGATTATTTTCTCTTGTCCTGTTTATGCTCCTCTGTCCCCATATTTCTTGTAAACTGGAAGTTTGGTCCAAAGGCTTTATCAGAGTCAGGTTAAACATATTTGGCAAGAATACTTCACAAATGTCCCACATACTTGTGCATCACACCTGGCGGCACCCAGTGACAGGTCCTTCACTGTAACAGGGGTGCTAAGTTTGAGCACTCGATCTCTCCAGTGTGAAGATACATTTTTACCTTTATAATACATAAGCAACTTGGGGGTGACACTTCCGTAACATGTGCCATTACCCCCAACAACTTTCCACCTAATTGTTTGAGTATTGGTTGATACAGCCCTTGACTAAATCATTATTAGATTGGTGATTGCAAAATGCACCCCTCTCCCTCCTAGAATTAATCCAAAGGGTCAGTCCTACTTTCACATTCAAGCGAAGTGAGAATTAGTTCTGATCGGTCTACACTACGTTGTTGTCACACATTGGCCCTGTTGAATTCTGGCCCTGCACGGTCCTAATAATTCTGGCCCACCTGAGATAATACCACTTCGATCTAGATCCCCAAACAGGCTGCCGTGTCTGCTAAGGAGGCTAATCCCACCCACCAGTGCTAAGCGGAACTGTGGGTGCCTTCTCCAGAGGTTCCCAGTTCAGTCCTCTGGTTCATATACATAGACTCATTGCAGTACATCAGCCCACCCCCGGTGCTGATTCCAGTTGATTCTGTCATCTTCTGCCTCATGGGCTCCGTGATGGAACTAACTCCATTCCTTTCCCAAAGGCCCACATTAGGGAGCAAGTGGTTTTTCATATAACTGTGAAGCGTGGGTCCGATGATGCTTCTTTTTCCTATACATCCTTCTAAGGGAAGCCTTGCTCAGTGACAATGTGTCCTTGTGAGAGTATCTTCCACAAGTGATTCTAAGGTATTTACCACCCTCATTCCAGGGGTGCTCCCTTCAGTAATTCCAAAGCTATTGCTGTCACCTCCAGATAGAGAACTAGAAATGGTAGAGCCTCTTGTGTACCTTCCATCCATAAAGTACCCGCAATTGGTCTTATGTTCATATGCTTTTGTAACAATTAATGTACCTTTTTTTTTAATCCTCACCCGAGGATATTTTTCCATCCATCTTCAAATAGTGTGGGAGGGAGAGAGAGAAACATCGATGTGGGAGAGATACATCGACTGGTTGCATCCCACATGACTCTGACCAGGGCCAAACTGCAACCAAGGTACATGCCCTTGACGGGAATCAAACCCACACTCTTTGGTCCAAGGGCCGATGCTCTAACCACTGAGCAAAATCAGCCAGGCCAATGTAATTTCTTCATAATATCATTTATGCAGCTTGTAACTATACATGTTAAGCTAGTGAATTAATTATTTAAACCTCTCCTCAAACCTAGTAATATTCAGCCACACCAGAGGAGAGAACTGAAAAGCACACGGTACATGAAAGAGCATTCTGCAGTAACTCCACAGGGCAAGCAGTTCTGGTTGAATTAGATGAACCCCATTTGTCAGCACAGACTACAGCCACCCTTATCATCCTCAGATCTACCGTTCATTAGTCATCTGTTATCACAGACACTTTATATATATTGTGTCTAATCTTCAAAGCTGTTTTGCAAGCTACATTTTATTACCTCCAACTCGATATGGTTAAAAATTATTTCCAAAGTTACACACCTACTAAGCAGTGGAGCCCCAATTCAAACCCAGAATTCCTAGACCCCCAGTGCAATGCCATTCCTGCTCCCCTGCTTCTCAGGGTGTGTAGACAATATGTTTGAAGCTCTTTACGTTCTCAGCTGCCAAAGGGTAACTCTTCAATTAGCGCTCATCTGATGGAACTAACCAATGCATCCTGACATATTCTCAGATCCATGCCCACCAAGTTTATTTGTGCCAAGTACTGCAAAATAATTTTTAAGTTCAGTCAGTGTGTGCTTTGTCTTTTCCAAATATTTTTGTGCCAAGGAAATCATTTTTTTTAAACCTGAATAAGGCACTCTTTGTGGTCATTTTAAAGTCAACCCATAAAACAGATAAAGGAGAGAGGATTGGGAATCATACATATCCATTTCCTGAGCTTGCTGTTAAGTTAAATTGAAATGTTTCAATGTTTCCCACTTCTACATCACAAAGGAATGACCACAACATCCCATTACTTACTATTTTGACAACATGTAATCTATCTCATCCAACTCACCTGTTGGAAAGCAAATGGCTCCACTAAGCAAGCCAGAAGATGATAAATGGGGAGCAAAGTCTTTGCTGGCTGTGATTCATCCATCATGTCTCCCAGGAAGTGGGACCCAGGGGAACAGAAATGAATGAGGAAACCTTCCATGTGGCCGCTGGGAAGGAAGAGGTCACCAAGACGGCTGCATTGCACAGAGTTACCAAACTGCCTCCTGTCCTCAGAGGCCGTCCTCTTTCTCGGCAAGAGGCACCCAAACAGACAACCTTTCCATGTTATACCTCTCAGTTCTCTATGTGTGCACTTTGAGGAACAAGAAGACCAGTGTTTATTGACTGTTGGCTATGAGCCAGCCCATTTGATCCATGTTTTCTCATTGAACAGCTTGCAGGCACACTAAAAAGTGAGCATTATCATCCTCTTTTTGCAGAGTGATTATATCTCTTGCTCAAGAGCACACAGATATGAGGTGACAGGATTGAGAAATAATCCCAGGTCACTGTGGCTGGAATGTTTGATGACTCTTGACCTTCCTTCTGAGTAGGTCTCTTTTCTGTTCTTTGAGGACATTTGTCTACAGGATAGGCACCAAACACTTTTTTAGACATCTAGAGATTTTGAGCTGGAAGAGAACTTGACTAAGTCATCTACTTTAAATGGCTCTTTGCCTCTCTTCTCTGCTGTGGGGACTTACACTCCCTGGGCTAAGCCACTCTGTGCAGACAGTCGTCCATTCAAGAAAGCACGTCAGCATGTGAGTGAGGAGAGTGGCATTATGATAGAAGATGATGCTCAATAGGCCTTCATCTTTTATTGACAAACTTTGTTATTTTGTCCATTATTTTATCTTTAATTATGGCTAGATGTATTATTATCTATTATTTTATCACAATACGGGGTTGAAAATCCTGATTTAGTCCAAGGAGAATAACAGCCCAGTGAAGATAAGTGATTTGCCCAGACCACACCATTTCTAAGGGGTTGTACTAAAGCAAGTCTTCTGAGCCAGGTCTTGGTTTCTACCATTATACCATAATATCAGTCCTGAGCAAGGAAAGAGTCTTGTTCCTAGTGCTTCCTGACGCCCCTCTCTGTGCCCCATCCCCATCTCTTCCTCAAGACCTTCCTGCTACCTTCTCATATCTAAGTCTGCATTCTCCGTGGGTAGAGACCACCCTTCTCCCCACCCCTCTCTCACACCCCATGCCTTTCTTAACTAGCTGTCTCAGAGAAAAAATAAATCAGCCAATACCCAGATGGAGATAGCTACGCAGCGTGCTAACTGTGCCACACAGCAGTGTTCCTCAAATATTTGCATCTCTGGGTGTGAAACACTCTTCAAAATGATTGACAATTCCAAAGAGCTCCAAAATTAACAAACAAACAAAAAAAATAGTGAGTAGAATGGCATTGTTTTATATGTTTGCAAACCTCTTTAGTGTCCAGCTTAATAGAAGGCAGCTGGATGCTCAGATCTGCGTCTGCCTTGGATTTGCTGTGATCACATGCCATCAAGCCTCTGGAAAACGTCACCACACAGTCAATAGAGAAAGAGAGTTTGTTGCGGTTTTTTTGTGTTTTTTTTTAAGAAAAATGTTGTCTTATTATGACTACAAAAATAGTTATGACTTCACAGGCCCACTGAAGGGTCTGCAGGACCCCCGGACTCACAGGAACATACATTGAAAACCACTACATAGAGCAATGAAGTTGGAATTAGAGGGCCAATCCTGGTGATCACTTACGGGCTATGTGACCTTGGGCATGAATTCATGCTTTAGAAAAAGCCTGGCAGAGACAGTAAATGTATTTTTAAAAGCCTTTTAAAAGCCTGTCCCAAAGATATTTATATAAAAAAGGTAATGCCTAGGGATAGTGTCTGAATACAAAGGAATGACTCTCTGTGCCTATGATGGGCTTTCAGACAGAGGAAGAAGCAGAGATAGAAAGTGAATTTTGGAAACATCGATGTGAGAGAGACACATCGACTGGTTGCACATGACCCCACCCGGGGCCAGGGAGTAACTGCAAGCAAGGTACGTGCCTTAGTGGGAACTGAACCCCGGACTCTCTGGTCCAGGCCAATGCTCTAACCGCTGAATCAAACCGACCAGGGCCAGAAATATCTATTGTATTGGAGCCTTTTAATTTGCACTGACTCTCCTAGCCGTTGTGGCTCAGTGGTTGAGCGTCGACCCATGCACCAAGAGACTGAAGGTTCAATTCCTGGTCAGGGCACATGCCCAGGTTGTGGGCCTGATCCCTGTTGGGGGCATGTGGGAGGTGACCAATTGGTGTTTTCTCCCATTGATGTTTCTCTCCCTCTCTCCCTCTCCCTTCCTCTTTCTCTAAAAATCAATAAAGAAAACAAATTAATTTACACTGACTCACCTGAACCCACCTCTACCCACGGCATTGAACAAGAAGTCTTCTGAAACATTGCCCTGCAGAAATAAGTCCTTTTGATGAAATGACCTGTTTGAACCTATGGGTCTCTTTCTTCTCATCCTGACAAAAAGCACCTGGTGAGCCCTCACCCCGTGCCGTCAGCATGGATGTGGTCTGGGACTCATCACAATCTGTTTTCTCACTAGATAATAAGCAGGAAATCTTAATCAGACTCAGTTCTTTGGGATTTTTTGCTGTAGGTGTTATAAATAATAGAGTGTGGTCTACATTCAGAATTGTAAAAATGATGTTTGGCTGCCTAGTGCACTCTGCTTTCCTACTCCGCCACCTTTCATGGCCATGTAGGACCAAGAATGCGTACCACGGCCACAGTCCTGCCACTGAAGAAGCAGAGCTTCCGGGACCTCCGACTGTAACGTTAATCAAATCACACTGCACAAACCCCCAGCAAAACAAAGCCCCAAGGAAGGATGGCGGGACCCTAGCAGCCCTGACTTGCAAGTCCTCTGAGTTTCAGTTTAAATATAGTTGGAAACACAAGACTGGAATGTTCGGAAGGCGGAGAAAGTGTTAGGGGGAGAAATACAAAAGCCATTACCTGATGCCCTACACTAAGCCTTATCAATCTGATCATCAGGCAGGTAATATAATTGTCACTGTCAGGTGGGGACTGTGATCCGGGAGCACACACTCCACCCAAGGGGGGCAGCACCTCCAGGTGACTGCCAAGCTATCCAGTGGCACCAGTGGTGCAAACTCTTCTGATGTTTCAAGAGAATCAAGACATCTTGATTTTTAAAATGCAAAATGTCTCCAATATTTCAATGTTTAGACATTTTTAAATAAGCATTTTTTTCATATTTTTTCAACAAGAATTTTTTTCCAAAACAATTTCAACAAAAATGTCTGTGGGCTGCCAGTTTGTGTCCTGTAGCCCAAGATCTCACTTCTTGTCACGCGAGACTTTCTCCCAGTCCACACACTGTGCTCCTCCCTGCCCCTGCCCGGGATTCAGCTTGGCTCTGTGTTTGTCTTCTTTGGTGATGAAAACTCGCACTTTACACTGTCACAGAACACGTAGCACACTGATATTTTGCAATCTCAGGAACTCATTTCATGTAGTTTTGAGAGATCTGACATGTTTACACAAGAAGACCTTCCTTCTGGAAAGCTGCAGAGATCACCAAATAATGATGACCTTGGAGTTCAACTGGAATTGCTGCCTCCACCCTGGTCCCCCAGCATGCATTGCTGCCCAGCATGGTGAATACTTTTCTCTTGGTATTTCCTGGCAAAAAGGAGTCAAAGTAGAAATATCAATCAATCAATCAATCCTAACTCCTCGGGGAAAGCCTAGGCAAAGCAGAGCAATTAACAGAGAAACAGAGAGAAAAACACTTCCATTTGCAAAGTACAACTCTCTGCTCCCACCAAAGGGAGCTCAAAGGAAAAACAGCTTTGTTCATGTTTTAATACTGTTACTCTCTATTTATGTAGCCATAAATAATATGTAATGCTATCTTGTAGATTTTAATTTTACATAAATAATATGTTAATATATTCGTTCTATAATCTGTTTTTATTAAAATTATGTTTTTGAAATCGATGTCGTATATTGATCTAATTCTTTTTCATTGCTGTATAGTATTCTATCACTTAAATATGACAATTTAGTTCAGTCATTCTTCTTTTGATGGACACTTAGGGATTTTTTTTTTATTGTCACTATTAGAAGTGATGTTGTATGCTTCAACTTTAAAAGTTTCTCTAGAAAGAAAATTGCTGGGTTATAGAAACACACTTTTATCTTTTCTAGATTTTGCCAAATTGCCTTTTAAAGTGGTTGCAACAATAAATATTTCCACCAACAGTGTATGAGAGGTTTTTCTAAAAGTGTCTTGCTTTTTGCTGTGTGGCCCTGAATGAAGACTGTTAAGATCTGGATAGTGCATGGACACAGTTTAAAACATGCCGTTTTAGGAATGTGGACCATCTAAGCTACTGAAAAGTGATCTTCAGGATAGATTGTTAAGTACCAAAAAACAAAGAGGGGAAAAGGTGTGCATAGTATATCATTTATCTAAGAAGGAGGGGCATATAAGTAGATATACGCATTGTTTATATTCTTAAATGGAATAATAAATGTATCCTTCAAATAAACCACATTAGAATAACTTCCTGATCATATCTATTCCTTCATAGACAGGCATCCCACACATTTATAAAGAAGTACAAAACCCCTGCTCTAGCCTTTGTACACAAGTACTTTCCACCGCAGTTCCACTGACATGTCCACTAAATTTGGATAATGCTGTGAGCCTGTGTCAAGTGGGAGACCAACGAGATTCTCTAACGGGGTTTGACTCCTGAAAGATGAAAGATACCGTGAGATGTCCATTCCCATCATTTCTATATGTCGGGCAATATTCAGACCACTAGAAAATATAAACTATAATTCACAGAGCTTTATTCCTCATATAAAAATAGAAGCTTAGAGAACATCTCCAGCAACTGTTATCATGCAGAGGCTGTGACTTTTCTACATTGAGGGGATTTCTGAGATATTGTGAACATAGCATTAAAGGGATGAAACGATTTCTTAAAAGGACTGGAAAAAAAAAAAAAGCGGAACAGCTCCCCTGCTTCTCATGGTGTCTCACTCTTTTCCATATTTAGTGAGCAAGAGTCAAAAATATCAAAACTCCTGGGAAATTCTCAGTAAAAGAATTTATTTTTGCTCAGCATAATTTAGTTCCATTTGTGGCTTTATTGTGCAAAGCTCAGGATCCCTTATGCTTGAAAGAGAGAGAGAGAAATTGGAAACAGAGATGATCCATGATTGTCAATCAATGATCTAAAAATTCCTTTATCGTTTGACCGTTTTCTAGCACATTCAACTAAAATTAAGGAAATTGGACCAAAAAGAATACAAGCAGGGCCCGGCCCGTGTGGCTCAGTGGGCTGAGCACTGTCCCACGGATTGACAGGTCTCAGTTCAGCTCCCGGTCAGGGTGCACGCCCTGGCTGCGGGCTCCATCCCCCGGGGAAGGTGTACAGAACGCGGCCAACGGATGTTCTCTCTCACCTTAGTGTTTCTACCTCTCCCTCCCTTCCTCTCTCTCTAAAAAATAAATAAAAACATATTTATAAAAAAAAGAATACAGCCCTAGCCAGTTTGGCTCAGCGGTTAGAGCGTCGCCCTGCGGTCCGGAGAGACCCGGGTTCAGTTCCCGCTAAGGGCATGTACCCCGGTTGCAGTTTGTCCCCGGCCCTGGTTGGGTGGTGTGGGTGGCAGCCACTCCATGTGTCCCTTTCACGTCGATGTTTCTCTGTCTCTCTTCCTCTCTCTCCCTCCCGCTCTATCTGAACAAGGAATGGAAAAATGTCCTCTGGTGAGGATAAAAACAAACAAACAAACAAAAAAGAATACAAGCATGTCCTTAAATAACAAACAATCCATAGATGAAGGATTTGTGACTTCACCATCTTATCAGTGACAACAGAGGTTTTACATCACCTATGACCAAGTAGCAAAGGAAGCAAATTTATGATAAACGATACACTGCAAAGAGCAAGTCATTGATTTTAATTGTTCTTAATTTATACTGCAAGCGAGATATAAAATTTTAAAAAAGACTTTGGAGAAAGTAATGCTTTATTAAAGCAAAAACAATGAGACCGTGGTGTCCATGAAGACAGAGAATGGGTTTGGCTCGAGCCATTCTCAGAAACTAAAAGACAAATTCTCCCCTCCTCCCAGCTACCTAAGTCTACTATTCTATAATGTTGGCCAGTGTTAAAAGATTTGCAGTTACAGTGAGTGCAGGATTCCAAATGTCAGCTGGAAAGGGAATTCAATGCAGTAGCGCAGAAGCAACCACATTTTTTTAAGGTGTAATAATGTGTTCCAGGTGTTTGGTGTATGCTATTTTTAGTCCATTAGGAACAGTTGATTTAAAAGTTAGCCCCATCCAATCTGGAATGAACCTTGGGGATAAAAATTACCCCCAAATGACAGATCTGCATGCTATGAACACAATGTGCCCCCCTGACAAAATCCATATGTTGAAGTCCTAAGCCCCTGTGTGACTGGATTGGGAGACGGGGGTCTGAGGAGGTGATTAAGGTTAAATGAGCTCATAAAGGTGGGATCCTAATTCGAAAGGACGGAGGTGTTATAAGAAAAGAAAGGGCATGTTCTTGCTCTCTCTCTCCCCCTCTTTCTCCCTCTCCCCCTCCCCCTCCGCTCCCCCCTTTCTCCAGGCGCACACTGAGGGCAGGCCAGCCGGTGAGAAGGTGGCCCCTCTGTACGCCAGAAAGAGGGCTCTCACCAGAAACTGAATTGGCCAGCACCTTGAGCTTGGACTTCTAGCCTCCAGAACTGTGAGCACTACGTTTCTGTTATTTTAATTTCTCAGTCTATGGGACTTTGCTATGGCAGCTGGTCCTCGAATAATGTCATTTATTATAACATTGATAAGTAAAAAAATCAATTCCCGGCCAGAGTTCCTGTCTGTGGAGTCGGCCCGTTCTCCCCATGTCTGCCTGCTTTTCCCCGGGGTGCATGTGAGGGGAATTGCTGTGTTTGTCCCAGTGTGAGTCGGTGTGGGTGTGTGGGTGTTGTGGGTGTGTGGGTGTGTGGGTGTGTGGGTGTGTGGGTGTGAGTGGCCCTGTGATGGAAGCGAGTCCGGTCAGCGTGGGTCCCACCTTTCACCCCCAGCTGCTGGGAGAGGCCCCACCACCTAGGACCCTGAACTGGAATTGGTGAGTTGCAAAACAACTTTCTTACTGTTTATTAATCCCTCTTAAATGTCTGTATAGCTCAATTTATTTCAGTGTTTAATCTTAGAACTGCTTGGGAATCTTTATATAGAAGTTTGATAATGTCTTTTTGACCAGAACCACTCAGTAGAAACTGAACTCTGGTGTCTACCAGTTAGCCTGTGGTAGCGTTGGGTTTGTCATGCAGGTTTTACTTCCAGTTGCAGTTGCCAAGAACCGAAGTGACGGTGTTAAGTGAGCACTTATTATACATTGCTGCTTTTAAAATTGCCACGCAGATGCTACAGACAAAATCTATTGTTTGATGAGCTCAGTTTTCTAATCTAGTGTACAATCATACAATCTGAAATTTTGAATTTAACAGAATTCTAAAAAATGTCCAATCCTGGGACATCTTGTGCGTTGTCACCGGTGGTGTGTGTCTGGGGCACTGTGTTGAGGACTCTGGCTATGTCTGAGTCAGTGAGAAAAGAGAGCTTAGCTCAATGAGGGCTCCTCCTGCCAGCTCCGGGACCCCGGAGTGTGAATGTGGGGGAGGGAGGAGACAGAGTTGTGTCCCTCACACGTGCCACAGATTGCCACCCCTGCTCAGGTTCCAGAGCCCACTGGGGGTAAAAGCCACAGAGCTACTTCTAAACTCTGCCATTAGCTGATCTGAGCCGGTAATATTGGAAAGCAAAAATAAGTCACCTAAATAATTGAGTCTAGGTTTACTCATCAGCAGTCAAAGGAGAACAGTAATTAATAATACCTGCTTCAGCTCTCAGAGACCCCAGGTGACAAGATCAAATAATGTTTATGCCAAGGCTTTGTAAACCCAAAACATGATCCAAATACCAGTTCCATTTTTAAGAAAGAAATTATTCTATATAAATGGCTACTTATCTTTCACTCAAGTGTAACCACTCCTGGCTGCAACCCACACATGGGCATTCTAATATGATGAGAAAATAAAACTAGATGGAACCATTTCTAAGCACTGTGGGTGTTCTTTATATATTTATTTGTTATTGGTTTCAGAAAGAGAAAAAGGGAGAGGGAGAGAGAGAGAAACCTCTATGTGAGAGAGAAACATCAGTTGGCCCCAACCAGAGACCAAACCTGCAACCCAGGCAAGGCCCTGACCGGGAATCGAACCAGTAACCTTTTGGTGCACTGGGCAATAGTCAAACCACTGAGCCACTCCAGCGGGGCTGTGGGTGTTCTTTTAAGGGATTCCTATTTTGGAAATTTTCCATTTAATTATTATATATAAAATCTCCACTCTTATCCACCAAGCATTCGAGGCAGCACAAAAACTGTCTAAATCTACACACAGTAAATAATAAGAGAACCAAAGGGAAAGGGCACAAAACTGTCAGACAAGATGGAAATTTTGCATCTGAGCTTCCTGGCAACCAAGGAAAAAATAAAACAACACACTTTTTCCCCCCTCGTTTTCAGAAAGGAGAAAACAGTTTGACTTAAGAACTGTAATCAAAAGAAACTTTCTCTTCTGAAGACAGTGTTCCCACCAAGCCCCCCATTTGCCCATGTGGACCCAGCAGGCCGGGTCTCTCAAGAGAAGTCTAAGTACAGACAAGTTAGTGTCACTGCAAGCAACGATGTCCTTTCACTTTGGCACAACATCCATTTCAGAAGCTCAGGGTCATGCCCAGGAGGCAGCAGGAACCCACTTGTCCGATAGCCTGGGGACTGGTGCCAGGCAACTTGCTGGACCTTAACCCCCGCCCTGTTCCAGGAACTGTTAGCCCCGGGCTTATAGACCCACACCCTATTACGCGTCAGGCAGATATAAAAATCGCAGACCCCAGCATCGGGCGCGGCTTCTAGGACTCGACCCCCGGAGTCTGTGAACCCGCCCGGAGTGTACCCAATAAAGCCTGAACTAGTTATTCGGCTGTTTGGCTCTCCAGTCTCTTCTCATCTTTTCGGCGGCGCCCCGATTCCTTACACCACTAAGACACGGAACTGAGACTCGCACGCCCCTTCCAGGCTCAGTTTCCTCGTGTGTGGCCGTGTGGCCATGGCCAATATTTCAATGTTCTGAGTCCTGGCGCTCTCCTAGAAGACGGAATAATTATACCTACCTGGGAGAATTGTGATAAGAAAAAACCAGAATCTATTTGGCAGACACTTCCATCTATAGAGCACGAATGACGTGTTTGCCATTGTTAACCCTCTTGTTTTACAGGCCAGACATCGATATATAACAGCAGTGCCCAGCGTGTAGTCAATGCATGCTCATCCCACACGTCCGACCGAGATTTAACGTGTCCATTGGCGTATTGCAGGCCTGAGATGTCCTACAGATAAAATGCTCTGTTTAGCTTGTTTTAACTCAGCAACTTACTTGATGACAGACCCCACTTTTTATTTTATTTTTTGCACGACCTCTATTCCATGATCTATCCTGTGGAAACATTAAACAAACCCAGTGTTCTCAAAGGGGGGTGATTTTGCCCCCAGGAGACATATGGAAATATCTGAACACATTATTGACTATCACCAGATCTGGGCAGGGATGGATGCTCCTGTCTTTTAGTGAGAAGAAGCCAGGGATACAGCTAAACACTGTATAATGCCCAGGACAATCCCCGTCCTCCACAACAAAGAATTACCAAGGTTAAGAAACCCTAAACTAAGCCTTTCTTTGAAATATTTATATTTAACAGGCCCAGAGGTATATTAATCTTCTGTGAGCCACACTATCTTTCTTCTCTCCAATCCTACTTAGTTGGCCTAGTTTATATATCTGTAGTGCTCCAGGACTTCACGGACAGTCCATGGGGCCCAGCTCTCACCTTGCTGACTCGGGTTAAATTCCCCATCAGCACTGTGCCTCCTACGTCCCGGTCGGGATTGCACAGCCGTACTGCATGTCACATGTCGCCGCCAACTTCCCTGCTTCTCTCCGGAATGGCCGTCCCCATCTTCTCTAAACAGGAGGTCCTTCTGGAAGTTCATCGACCAGATCCACACCCAATATTCTGGATACACGGGACCCTGGCAGTAAGCGGGATGATTCCTGAAAGAGACCACAAATGACAATTCCCAGCAACAATCAAGAGCCAGAAAATGTCATAATTATAGTTTGGGGAATGTCTTTCTATGTGTAATGCCTACAAATATCAGCTATAAGGTGACCACAAAGTAACTTTCTTTCCTTTTCTGTGATCAAACGTGAGTTCCCTTTTCAGCTCCCATTCTGCTCAGTGGCAGAAATTTAATCTCAGGCTCTGGCCAGTTTGGCTCAACGGTTAGAGCATCGGCCCGTGGATAAGAGAGTCCTGGGTTCGGTTCCCACTAAGGCAACAGTTCTCAACCTGTGGGTCGTGACCCCTTTGGGGGTCGAACAACCCTTTCAAAGGGGTCACCTAAGACCATCGGTAAACAAAATTACAGTTATGAAGTAGCAACAAAAATAATTTTATGGTTGGGGGTTACTACAACATGAGGAACTGTATTAAAGGGTTGAGGCATTAGGAAGGTTGAGAACCACTGCGCTAAGGGCATGTACCTTGGTTGCAGTTTGTCCCCGGCCCCGATTGGGGTCGTATGCATGGCGACCAACTGATGTGTCTCTCTCAACGATGTTTCTCTCTCTCTCCTCCCTCCTCCCTCCCTCCAGCTCTATCTGAAGATAAATGCAAAAAAAAAAAAAAAGAAAAAAATTTAATCTCAGAAAATTCAGGATCCCTGTAAATTCTCATTTCCTCAAGGTTCCTAAGATGTCAGGGGAAGGGGTTACCAGGTCTTCCGTGTCATCATTTCCCCTGCTGGTATCACAGAAGGGTCCCCATCCTCACTGTCCTCTGCCATGTTGTCCTCCTTATGTCTGTCTCTCTGGGCCTCATCCCTGCCACTCTCGGAAGCACAGCGCCCTGTCAGAAGTCCTCACACTACCCTGGGCTTTCAGAAACTCAGAAGGTTTGTCTGAGAACCTTCACATTCTTGCACTCACCCCAGGAAAGAGTGGCCTCAATTTCCCAAATGCACCTGGGCCGGCATCATTCCCCACCCAGCCTTGGCCCAGGGACATGCCGGGCACAGGAATGCTCTCAGAGACCCGCCTCTCCAGCATCCCTCCTCCCACCTCGACTTCCGCTAGTGCAGCTCTCCCTGTCCGCCTGTTTCCATTCTTTCTACTCATCCTATATTCTCTGTGCCCTGAGTCCCCTTAAAAGCCATGCTTTTGAACTCCAAAACGTAAGCTTTTAAACCTCAGAAGCGTTTCTTCTTTCCTCGAATGATTATGGCTGCCAAGAGTTTCACGTCTCTTTAGACCTTGGCTTTCTCTCTGTGTTTTTGCTGAGTCATTCATTCCCCAAGAAAATAAAAGCAGAATCTTTAGCCTGAATACAGGGAAGGGCTAGGGGCACAAGGAAATGAGGGAAACCACGTTGTTCAAATCTCAGAATATAATTATCCCAAAGTAGTGAGACACCCACCCCACCCCACTCTGTGCACCCACCCGAGTTCCTGTCTTCTTGTATCTAATCTTACAAGGTTTAAAGTTTCATTCCCTGGAAGAGCTGAGTGTAGAGATAACAGAGAGATTTCATCTCACTTGCCAGATTCCAAGCAGGTGGTGGCTTCCTCAGTGGGACTTATTGAGCTAAAGGAGACCAGTCACTGCTGCCAGGGGCCAGGGTGGAGAGGCAACAGCGCATGGCTAGAACTAGCCATCGCCAACTTACCATTATCTGCAAACCTGGAGATTCGCCTGGAACCTCCCTTTCCCAGATCACATAAGTAACTGTTGTTAGAGAGCTTGAGGAAAGTCTATGAAAAGAGGGAACCCCAAGCATAAAGGATGTTTGACTTTGAGGCGCGATCATCCCAGGGCCAACACTCCGACTGGGGTGGGATGTGGGCAGGTGAGAGCATCCCCAGCATTATTGTCCCTCACCTGTCCCCAGCTCCCAGCCCTGCCCTCCGGGAAGGGTGGCAGAGCTTCCGTGGTGTGTGCCCTCCGGAGTAAGCACACAGACTTTGATTGCACAAACTAGTTATTTATTTTATGGGCAATGGGCACCACCAACGGTTTGTGCGAGGAGGAATGTCAGGAAGAGAAGGCCGGTGACAGAAGGAATCCAGCAGCCACAGGCAGGATGGATTGCAGGGGAGCGTTGAGCGTCAGGGAGCGGCTGCTGCTGCAGTCGGTGAGAGGGCTCACGGGTGGGGATGAGCGCAGAGGTAATACTGAGACAGCAGAAGAGGACGGCGGGCCACCTGCACTGAACACCAAGTCACAGGCCTTGCAAAAGCATGCATGTTACGAACTTGCTTGATCTTGCCTTGTGCCTGGAGCCTCCGCCTTTACTTTTAGGGGAGCAAAGAATTTGCACAGGTCAGAGTGAGTCAAAGCAGAAGGCTGCCAGCTTGGTCTGATTTAGGGAGGCCTGGTTGGGGACCCTAAAAGGAAAAAGATACACCCAGCTCCTGCAGACTCTGGGGCAGCAGGCGCTGGGCATGCCACTCCACGTGCCTGCTCAGCCAAGGGAAACTTCTGGTCTCCGGGCAGCTCCAGGCCACCCTGAGAAAGGTCAGGCTGCACTGGGGATGTGGCCACAGCTCTGTCCCTCTGGGCATGTTTCCAGGGCTCAGAATAATTCCTCCAAGGCACAAGTCAGCCCCTCCCACTGAAACAAACGAAATCAAAAACACAAAAACAAAGTCAGGCGCAGCACAGAGAGGAGATTGCCAGGGAGGAATACACTGGGAGGAAGGGGGGGGAGGAGGGAGGGAGAGGGGGGCTGCTTTGACCTGCTAAGGCAGGAAGCTTGAGGAGAACGTGGGGGAGGGGGAGTCCTGGTGTGGGAGCAGGGAAAAGTATACCACTAGTGGGAGCCACTCAGCAGGGTTCCCTTCCTTCAGCAAGATGTGGGACTTCTGATCCAAGGTTTGGGGTCCCTAAATCTATTCCCTTCCCTTCTTTTCTTTCCACACTAACTTGCCTTTTTCTCTGTTTCCGTCTCATCTGCCCTCCCCAGTTCACCTTTTTGCACCTTCCGTTCTCTCCTTTTTTTTCATCCCTCTGCCTAAACCTGGTCACAGCAGAATGTCCCTCTGAGGCATCCTGAAAAAACCTGAGGAGAACCTTAACGGTCCTCTCTGCTAGACGCCGCTCCCAGCACGGCCTGGGCAGGAGTCCCTGGAGATTGCTGCGCTCTCGGAGTCGCCTCCTTCACACTCCTAACATCCCCCTCACCAGTCAGGGACAGATGGGAGTTCTGTGGCCTTGGCTACCAGAACCTCCCCTGGCTCTGCCCGTGTCCCTTTCTGAGGACACATCAGGGGAGGGAACGGGTGGGTCAGCTGCATTCAGCAACTCACCCCGCCCCGGCACAGGACACATAAACATGTAAGGAGGTTACTAACCACATGAGGCAACAGGGCACATGCCCAGAGGGTGCTGATCAGGCTCTGGAGTTCAGAGGGGAGAAAAGATTGAGAACCCAAGAAAGCTGAGAGAACACAATGGGAAAGAGCCAGGCAGGTAGGAAGAGAGACAGCACCTCCCAGGTGGGGACGTCAGAATAAAGGACGTCAACCCAAACAAAGCAAGGCCATTCTGGGGGTAGGTGAGCAGGCCAGCCTGAGAGGAACACAGTTTGTACTGGGGGCGGTAACAAAGGAAGCTAGAAAGCTAAATTAAAACTGATTTGTAGAGAGCCTTGAATGCCAAGTCAAGAGTGTGGAATTTCTGCCTGCATCATAGAGAGACAGAGAGTTGTTGAGCAGGGTCCTCAGCCACAGACCCTGTGGCTGCGGCAGACGTGGCACTCGGGCCCACCGCTGAAACCAGCAGAGGGAAAATAACACGTAGTATAAAGAATTCAGGGGGGAAAATGGACCAGATGCTACATTCCACTAGCATTTCTTCACTGTGGCTAATATTAATTATTAATCACTCCCGCCTCAGCACTTCTGAGTGGGAATCGGAGAGATCGGGGTGGGGGCCACTGTGGCTTCTCCTCCTCTGGGCAGCAGGAACGTGCCTTCTCCCCTCCAGCCCCTGCGTGGGAGGGCTTCCCACTGAGGCCCACCCATGGAGACCGAGGAACTTGAAAGAGGGGGAGGCGGGCAGTTCATTCCCGGGAGGCAGCAGGGTGCTGCTCGGCCTTTGAGCCAGAGGAATGGACACTGGAGTGGCAGCAGGTGGGCTGAGAAGGTAGCTGTGGAGCGCCCGCCTGCCACCATTTCGTGTGACAACACTGGTGAGCTTCCCACCAGTCCTGAGGACACCTCAAAAAAGTACTTAAAGACACAGAAGGTCCCACTTACGTGAAATACCCTGAATAGGCCAATTTAATGAGTGGTTGCCAGGGGCTGGAGGGAGAAGGGAAATGGGGAGTAACTGCTTAATGGGTTCAGGGTTTCCTTTTGGGGTGATGGAAATGCTCTAGAATGAGGTGGTGGCGATGGTGGCACAGCACTGTGAATGTACTACACACCATCAAATTGTTTACTGTAAGATAATTAAACTGGTCAAATCTGTGTTGTATATTTGAACACAATAGTTTTCTTTAAAAAATAACACCTAGGCCCAGGCGGTGTGGGTCAGTGGTTGAGCATCGACCCAGGCACCAAGAGGTCACCAGTTCGATTCCCAGTCAGGGCACATGCCTGGGTTGTGGGCCCGATCCCCAGTGGGGAGCATGCAGGAGGCGGCCAACTGATGTTCTCTCTCATGGATGTTTCTATCTCTCTCTCCCTCTCACTTCCTCTCTCTAAAACCAATAAAGAAAAAAGAAAAATAACAGGTGGATTTCAGCCATCTTGTCAGCCATGCTCCTGGGGGCTGCCTGCCAGGAATTCAGCCCCGGAAGAAAGATGCCTGGGGGGCGTGTCCAGTAATGGGGGGTGGGGACCGTGGTCGTTAGCCTGGACTCTGATCTCCTTGCCGGAGGACTGGGCCGTGCTGGATCTTCTGAAGAGTTCATACACGCGCCCTGTGGTAATCATCAGTGCTGTTCCCAAATATTTCAGAACACCCTCTCGGAGCACATGGTAAGATTATACTTCCGTTTTCTGGTTGAGTGGGGCCACGTGACTAGTTCTGGCCAATGAAATGCAGGAATAAGTCACTCCTGGCGGCCACATGTCAGTCCTGATACAAGTTGTTCTGCGAGCTCTTGTCCCCCTGCTGAGTTGGCGTCCAGGGCGTCCCATCAGCCTAAGTCCCGGAGTCTGCGGAGCACTGCTGACCTGCTGTGGTCATGTAGCATGAAAAAGAAATAAGCCGTTGCCGATCTAAGTTATTTAATGTGGGAGTGCTCTAGTGCCACAGCTTACCCTGGCCCGTCCTGGAAGAATCCGCACGTGGACACGTGCCCCATGGACAGCCTCAGTGGGCCCTCACTGTTAGCCGGAGACATTAGCAGACAAGAAAGACAAAACTCTCTCAGCAGCTAGTTATGAAAAGAGAAATGGGTCCCTTTCCCTTTTCCTCCCCCATACACATAGGACATGCCTGGTAGAGGGAGCAGGAAATGAAAGAGTGCGCCCTGCCCTCCCTGGGGGAGGAGAAGAGATGAAAATCAAACCAGAGATGAAGTGGCGCTGGAGACACAGAGGAACCCCTCCCACCAGGCCTGGGGCCCGGAGGAACACAGCCTCTGCCAGACCTTTCTCGAGGCTGCCACGGAGGGTCGGAGGTGGCCCACGCTCACCTCACGGCCCCTGCACACTCCAGTCTCCTGCTGTGCCCCCCTGCGTGACCCAACCAGAATCCTGAGGGCAAGGAGCCCAGGAGGGGCAGAGACGAGATCTGTGGGGAGAGGGGGACAAATGGAAAAACCAACTATTTGGAGGAAGGAGGAAGTAAAAGCGAGATGACTGAGGAAATGGCAGTGAAGGCAGCAGCTGTTTTGTGGGTAAAGGAGAAAATGAGGCAAGAATAGCTGTGCCAAGCAAAGGTGTTTTTTAGGCCAAAGAGACCTGCGCATGCTTTCTGCTGAGACCCAATTCACCTGAACCACTCCACTGACATCATGGTGACCAGTGAATTCCGGCTCCCCTCACTTTGGGGGTGCCCCCCAAAGATACCAAGGATTGGTGAAAGGAGCAACATGGTCACAACTCCACAACACTTCAAGCTCCTGTGGGCTCTGACTACAGGCTAAGAGTCCCCCGTATCCGTGGTTCCACTTTCTGCCATTTCGGTTGCCTGCAGTCAATCACGGTCCAAAAGTATTCAATGAAAAATTCCATGAATAAATAGTTCTTAAGTTTTAAATTGCATGCCGTTCTGCCTAGTGGGATGAGATCTCCTGATGTCCCGCTCTGTCCCTCCCGAGTGTGAATCATCCCTTTGTCCAGCGTCCCCACGCTGTATATGCTCCTGCCTGCTGGTCACTTGGTTGCCACCATCTTGGTGATCAAATCGACTGTCACAGTACACAGTGCTTGGTTCAGGAAACCCTTATTGTACTAAAAAATGGCCCCAAAGCACAAAAGTGGTCATGCTGGCAATCCAGATGGGCCACAGAGAGGACATAAAGTGCTGCCTTTAAATGAAGGGGTGAACCTTCTTGACATAATAAGGCATTTTATCATCTTAACTCATCGCCAGAAGAGTGAGTACAGTGCAATAAGATATTTTGAGAGAAAGAGACAACATTCACAAAGCTTTTTATTACAGTATATTGTTTTAATTGTTCAGTTTTATTATTATTTATTGTTACTCCATTACTATGCCTAATTTATAAATTAAACTTTATCATAGGTTGTGTATGTATAGGAAAAAACATAGTATATACAGGGTTTGGTACTGTGTGTGATTTCAGGCACCCACTGGGGGTCTTGGAACATATCCCTGTGAATAAGGGGGGACTGCTGTATCCATCTTTACCATAAGAGAAGGATAATCTTTTAAGAATAGGAAGACTTTCAGGCATAGTAACACAAAGGCTACTGTATTGCATCCCTGGCTCCCTGGAGGCTGGCAGGATCTAGTTCAAATAATTTCTTTCCAGAGTTGTTGTTGCCAGGAGGATTTAGAATAGCAAACAGTGGTGGTCAGTCTAGGTAAGCTGCCTGTGCTTTTCATCCCTCTTCCTGGGCATTTCGGAGAAATCAGCATCTGACTTTCCAGCAACAGCCATCTGTGGTCAACCAAGGTACTGCGTTCACTGTAAAGGGTTAGCTGCCCTCTACAACATCACTTCTCAGGATGGTTAAGAAGGAAGGATTCTCTCATTGCAGTTGGAATGGTATGCGGTGAGCATCTGCGACGCCAGCAGAATCTGGATGGTAGTGGGTAGTTCACTAAAAGAGACAGCATGACTGCTGCATTCAGCATGAAGTGGAAATGCTCAGGAAGAGAGGAAAGAGATAAATGGTCTTAGAGGGTTAGATGAACTTTGCCAGGAAAACAAGGAGTCAGGCTTCCAGAGTTCAACCTGTTCAGTGGTTCAGCTCCAAAGTTCAGGGCACAGAGTACAGCTGTCTCAGCTGTGCACTACACAGAACATCTCTCCACCCCCATTCTCCCCTCTCCTGCCAAGGGGCCCGTAACCATTGACATCTGATGTTCATTCCACTTGCCAAGCCATACAACCTAATGTGTGTCTAACTGGAGGAAAGGATGATGTTTCCTTTGCACAAAGATGCTATCCATTCACCAAGCCATGTTCCCTGGGCACTGCACCACCCAGAGGTGCATGGAGGAGCTTATTTCTGATTCTCAGAAAGGTACTATAGATGCTTACAGCAACCCTGGCCAATTTTTTTCTAATTGCTGATGGCACATTTACTCTCATGTCTTGCCTGGAAAAGCATTGCATCATAATCAGAGATTGAGTGGGAGGAATTCAGAAAAGCTGGTAACAGTAGTAACAACAACAACGATCCCTCATTTTGGTTTAGCCCTTAACATTTTTTTTTTTTATCCTCACCCGAGGACATTTTTTCTATTTTTTGTTCAGATAGAGTGGGAGGGAGAGAGAGAGAGAGAAATATCGATGTGAAAGGGACACATTGAGTGGCTGCCACCCGCACAACCAACCAGGGCCGGGGACAAACTGCAACCGAGGTACGTGCCCTTAGCGGGAACCGAACCAGGGTCTCTCTGGACCACAGTTCCAACACTCCAACCGCTGAGCCAAACCAGCCAGGGCAACATTTTTAAAAGGACTTTCCTATACAGGATAACATTCAAGCCTCAGAACACCTGGATCAAGATGGGTAAAGACATTCTTTCCCATTTAACAATTATGGTGCTGAATCTCAAGAGAGTGGAACTAAAATCTCAGTTTTTAAAAAATTTCAAATTCTATGCTCTTTGCACAATATAAACTAAAAATACACGTTTAGAAAAGCTTGTAGGTACTGAGCTAGATAGCCAGCACCTATTCGCCTATCTCCTGGGTAACAGAACAGTAATTCTGTTGTCTTCGTTGTCGTCCACCCCCTCCCCCACCCCCCCCATCTGCTGCCATTCTCAGCCTACATTCTTCAGTTAAGGGAGAGAAGGCGACTCAGGCCTGGCCATTCAGAGCCCTGCCATAGTGATTGGTTCAGGAATGGGCACGTGATCCAACCAGAGCCAATGAGAGGTGAGAAGATATTTGCATAGCAGTTTCTGTTTCAGTCGGGGTCAGAGAAAGACCCTGATCTCACCTCTTCCTCCGCGGATGCAAGGACTCTATGGCTACGTATGGAATAATTTCTTCTGAAAAAGAAATGGTGGGGGGATCCCTTGACATTGTGCAAAAGAGAGGAAACCACACTGACGTGGACCCCTTCACACCAGCAAAGGAGAAAACCTCATCAAAGCCAGTAGGAAAGGCCGAGCCACCGTCTGGCGGTGAACCCCACCCCCAGTGCAGCGACCCCTAGCGTGGGAGCTCAAAACCTGGAGCTTCTGCGTGAGAAACGAAGGGTACCCCAACTTTTAGGACATTTGCAGCACCTCGGAAGGAGAGAGGCTCACCTCTCTTCCACTGGACTTGAGCAGGGGAGGAAGTGCGTCTGGAGCTGTTGCTCCCAGCTTGCAGCCCTGCGGGATGTGGGTGAGAGGACAGCCCAGAAGTGACCAGAGGCAGGGTCCTGGTGACACCATTTGAGCCTGTAGATTGAGTCACTCCTCCAAGGACTTTTTATTTACTTAAACCAATGTGTTTCTTTTATTGTTTAGGCAGCTTGAATTGTAACATCTGTCACTTAACAACTAAAATATCTTGGCTATTTTCAGAGAGCACAAGACCAAGCCCTCGGGCCCAGGCTTCTCTGAAGAAAACGTCTTCACTGAGCAGCTGTGTGGGCACCACAGCACGGACCCGCAGCTGGTGGCAGTGCACAGACATCCCCGTGGCTCAAATCTTTGAGTCATGCTTCTTTTCTGCACTTCAACGGCTTCCTGTCCCTGTTCACCTGCCTGTGGTCTCTTCTCAATGATATGATTCTGATTCATGGAACATGGATTTGGGGTTGGTTGCTTGTTCTCTTTGGTTTCTGTAACAGCCTCACCATTTATAATTTTTTTTCTATTAACATAGATCTCAAAATTTCAAAAAAATAAAATATCTTGGCCAGGTCAGGTAGTTTCTTCCTCTTCTGTCTCATTAGTCATATGCAACGGCAGACAGTGCCATTCACAGAGTGGGGGCCAGCATAAGGTTCAGTCACCAAAGACTGAGCCACAGAAATTCCCTCAGTAGCCACAGAACTGGCTACTACCGTTCTGCTCAGCAACCTGGAACGGCTGGAAATGTTCCCTTTGCCCAGATGCCCAGTGGAGTAGCCTCAGCTGCTGGGAATTGTAAAGCAGTTGTGTGGTATAATGAGAAATACACTTCCCCTAACAGAGGTTGATCTGTGCTCTAGTTGTGCGTGGACACCTGCACCAACTAGACCCCTGATGGTGGAAAAAAGGCTCCCAATGTCCTACAAGCATGAGATATAAGTCCTCTCTGTCAGTCTAACTGGGCTATCTCAGGTCATGTACTCACCACTGGATCAATAGCATTTGCCAAGAGAATAACATGCATTAATTGGCTTAGATTAACCAGGATCTACCCTGAAGCTGGATATTGTATCACTTTGGTTTTATCCCTGAGTCACACTAGGGAAGGATAAATCTCCAAACTGCAATTCTGTTGAGAAGATGGAGGATAGGTGTTGGATAAGATCAAGAATGTCATTATAGTCACTACTTAACCATGTGACCCTGACAGATCCCTTTAACTCTTGGGCCTCAGAGTTCTTACCTGCAAATTGAAGGAGATAGAATGAAGGGTATCAACACTCCCTTTCTGCTCTAATATGCTATGACTTGATTCAACTCCTCACGCAAAATAGGTAACCCATATAAATAGTATGATGTGAAAGGGAAAATTGATGATCGTAGTTATTACTCATGTTCATTCATTTCAAAGTTGCTTCGCTTTGGGGCAGAGGTTTGAATAGGGCACAGGTGTGTACTACTTTAAGGAAATCTAAAATCAGATTCACACAATCATAAGCGAGGCTACACATGCTACATCCGCTTTACAAAGGGATTTACCACAGTTCCTTTCTGTTTTCTACGTATTCCTAGATGGTATGATGATACGATGCCTTCAGCTTGAAGAAATTGCTTTCACTACCTTTTGCTATTTCTTTGGTTTTTGTTTGAGGAATTCTGCTGTTTCTCCACACTTGGGAGGGCACTACAAGCTGTCTTATACAATAAATGTGGAACTAAAGAGTCTTTCAAAGACAGTGTGGGAAAATCCGTGTAAGCTGGTGCAGCACGGTTCAGCATAAATCATTTTATCATCTGTATGTTTTAATAGCTTTCCTCTCACTCCTGGACTCTATTAAGAACATTTATGTCCAAACAACAGTTTTCTCCTTTCCCTCTTGTATTTGTTCTTCTTTGGCTTTAAAGTCATAGAATGAGGGAGCAGCTCGGCAGTATATCCACTGGTTCCACAGCCAAACTTTCATGTCAAAATCTAGCAGCTTCGAAGAGCATAAGGATAAATTAGTCTTACTCAGTTCTGACTTTCAGCACCTCCTTCTCCCATGATGAAATTTCAGTCTCTTCACACTTCCCAGTTCCCTCCTGCCTCTTACCTTAAATACTCCCTACCTTGTGCCTCTCTTGATACCACTCTCTGTACATAAACAGGACCATTGTGCACCAGGAACTGTCAGTACTGTGACACTCCCCTCGTCCCTTCTGCCTCCAGATCCACCCCGTGGACCCTGACCCTGCCAGCTTGGTACAAAGGTTTGCCAAATCAAGCCACATAATGTAGAGGATAATGTTCCTTCCAGCTCTGAACTCTTCCCCGGGTCATCTTTCCCACCGTGCATGTCAACTGCTTAAAGTTTAGGAAACTTCAAAAAAATAAACATGTTCTCTAGTGTCTCCAGGGATAAAGAACTCTTCTTCCTCCAGCAAAGCAGCCTACAGAGAGGAGAGCCGATCCATAAAACAATGAGACTATAGTGACTTTGGAAATGGAGTGATTTACTTTTTTTAAATCTGATTTTAAACAAGTTTCCACTTTTGTACAGTTTCAGAGTTCACAGAATGATGATCCATGGATCTAGTCCTCAAATATGTTTCTTTGGCACTCAGTGTTCTTAAAATTGAGTGATTCAGCATACAAATCCTAAAGTATGTTTTCTTCTAAAGGGATTAAAAATAAAGGTTCTGGCAACATTAGGTCTAGATTCATTTGGCAACAGTCAGCCAGACCTGGGTCAATGTTACCCCTTTGAGATGGAACACCTGCCCCCCCCCACCCCCCCAGGGTTTACCACTCCTTTGTATCCTCTCTCCTACCCTCCCCCTCCCACAGTCCCTGCCTGAGCCCACCCCCACTCCCAGGCAGGTGTGTGAGGCTGCAACCCCTGGTTTACAAAGCACTGCTGCCCCCACCCACCCACCCCTGCTGCTGCATAACCTTAGGTTTCACATCCATCCTGTGCAACAAGCAATTATGATTTTTTTTAAAAAAGGATTTTTCCAAATTTCTTCATTATAAAATCATATTCTGCGGCATATAGGAAGTAAATTCTAGGCAATGATAATCTGTTGAAACAGACTGGATTTAGCCTTTATTTATTTCCCTGTACCTGGTCAGACTATGCAACTATAGCCTGTCATAAATACCTGGGAAGATTTTTAAATCCTGACACAAGGCTGCACCCCAGGTCACCTAGTGTAGACTCTCTAGGGTGGACTGCAGGCATCAACAGTTTTTAAAATTTCTGGGTGATTCTAATGTGTCCCCAAGGCTGGGAACTACCTCCTTACATCGGCCCTGACACCAGCGGCTACCCAAACTTCGTGAAGGACAAGAGGGGAGTGAGACATTCCCCAACTCCTGACTACAGAAAAACTAGAGTTGGTACCAGATCTTTAAGGTCTAATATCCTGGGGTATTTAGGTGGGAAAGGTGTTGTTCTGTCTGAGAAAATAATAATAGGAACTAGCCAAACATATTCCTAACAAGTTCTAATTAAATCTACTCTCTTGTAAGGTCTCTCCTTCCCCAGCCACTGTGGCTGGCCAGTCCTACCTCTGAAAGCCCTCTAACAGGAGCTATTTATAGGGCTCCTTAGCACAAGGTCACTGAAGTTACTTTGTTATGATTTTACAAGAGGAATTTAACTAAAAGGGGCCAGAGAGGGCACCCAACATGTCCCAAATATTCACCAGGCAGGAGCAGTTAAGCAAGAGGGACACCTTCTGCTGGAGAAGCTCCATCTTGGGGCCGAGCCAAGGGTGTGTACACGTGTGGCCTTCGCCAGAGACTAAATGTAGGCACAGGACGTCAGTCAGCTCGGGCAGCCTGGGGACATTTAAGGTGAAGCTGTGATTTCGCTCAAGGCAAAACCTGTTCTGTTAAAACCATTCTCAAATGTTCTCCAGCCTCTGGTTTGGGGGACTGACAATATTCCAAGGATCAGAGGCTAAATGTTGGAGGAAAATAAAACTATTCCTACCACTAGCTCAGGAATACTTGATCATTGCCTGACCCAGAGGTGGAAAAGAGTACCGTACTGAAAACTAAGAACTTGGTTTCCATGTGTTTGATAATATCTCTAAGTAACATCAAGGCTTCGTTAAGCATTGTTAATTACCAAAAGTATTCATTAAGCAGCTGCTGGCTGAGGGCTGTGAACGATGACTAAAAGGGTTTCGTCTCTAATTTCTAATCAGTGCTTATGAAATAATTGTATTATTAAATGAAAACCACTCTTAAGTTTTTCTTTCTATGTAGTGCCCACTTTAGATTTATAAACACCTTACCATGCCTGTTGCTCAGTATAAGGATCCTCTCATTTTGAGATATGCCTATCATACCAAATGATAGAGGATCATCGCCGTCATTGGCAGAGATGCAAACCAACTATCTGCAGGAAGCGGCCGACGTCAGGCAGCACAGAGGTTCCAGGCTCACGCTGCACAGTTGGAGCTCAGCACCAGGTGGGGCGCGGTGGGAGGAGCTGATGCGCGAAACCAGGCAGTGCTCATCTATGACCAGGGCCATGTCACACCAATTGACTCCTTTCAATCTGACCCTCCGGGTCATCAGGGTCAGGGAAACACTTTCAGTCAGATGCCAGAAAGTGGTGCTTGGAGGTGTTACTCACTTGCAGAGAATCATGGAGCATGGATCTTGAAGGAAGCAGCACCACCGAACTCTTAGAGTTACAAATGACAGAATCTCAACAGAAATCAACCTACACAAAAAGAGAATGTATTAGTCAAGGTGCAGTCATGGCTGGATCTAAGTGCTCAAAAGATGTTATCCAGAATCCGTTGCTTTCCATCCCTTGACTCTGTGCCAGGCCTTCTCCAAGTGGCGGCAATAGTAATTGCCAGAAGCTCCTGGCTCATTTTCCACCAGTTTAATAATTTGGGGCTACTTTCCCTTGTCCTGACCACACCCACTTGTGAACCAAGGCAGCTCTCTCACTGGCTGGGCCTCTGACACAAGCCCACTCCTCACTTGAGGAGAGGTGGTCAACCCTGCTCATATAACATGGCTAATACTTTGGGGGCTGCCCAAAAGGAAATTGCGATATTTTTCTCAAAGGTGAGTGGACGTCGAGTGTCACAAACAACAGCTCTACACTGACTGTGCTGGCCCTATTTGTAGATCCCGGAGTCATGGCATCTCTTCTTACCGTCAATGTCATTCCATTGTATCTGAACCTGAATAGGCAGTTAGATAAATAGTTTTAAGATGAATGCATCTGGAAAAATGCAGTATCACGTCCTCCCACAATCACATCAAAGTTACAACTAAACAATAGAACGACCATCATTCAAAACCACCTGAAATCGAGCTGAATGGAAATCCTGAAACTACGAAATTAAAGAAGCAGCCACTTTGAGACTGGTAGGAGGGGCGGAGGCGCAAAGGGCTGGTCCCACACCCACGTGTGGCGGAAAAATATTAGAAGGATACCTCAATTGGGAAGGTCCTCCCTGAGGACTAAGGGGTCCCCGTCCCAAATCAGGTGCCCAGCTCAGGGTTCCAGTGCCAGGAAGGGAATCCCCATAACTTCTGGCTGGAAAGACCAACAGGAACTGAGGCTGAGGGAGGCTGAAGCAGCTGGAGCCCAGGCAGATCCTCTTAAAGAGCTCGCGCATGGACTTACTTGGACTCACAACCTCCAGGCCCCAGCGTGGGGGAGGCAGCTCGAGGGGCACCAAAGATATATGAGGAAGAACTGAGTTGTTTGGCATTTGAGCAAGGGCTGGAGAGACAGTTTTCTTCTGGACAGATGTGCTATCAGAGGCCTTTGTTCCGTTGGTGAGCCCTTCCCTGGGGCGGCAGACAGCCACCATATCTGGGACTCCAGCAACCTGGTTCACACTGTTTGCCCCGCCCTGGTGATTCCCTGAGGCCCCGCCCCACCCAACTTTCAGGCCCACCCAAGCTGTTGCCACTTGCTTAACCATAGGATTGGCCTGTCTTGGATCCTGCTTCAGGTTTTTCTAAATTCTTTCAAACAAGCAGCATCTGGTCTCAGCTAGCCCCATACCTCTCATTAAATAATACATAGAAACAAACACAGGGAGGCAGCCAAAATGAGGAGACAAAGAAACAGGTTCCAAATGAAAGAACAGAACACAACTCTAGGAAAAGAACTAAACAAAGTGGAGATAAGCAACCTAACAGATGCAGAGTTCAAAACACTGCTTATAAGGATGCTCAATGAACTTAGTGAGAGCCTCAAGAGCATAAAAAGGGAGCAGTCAGAATTGAAGGAGGCATTAACTGAAATAAAGAATAATTTACACAGATTCAGTAGTAGAGTAGGTAAAGCCAAGAAGCAAGCCATTGATTTGGAATATAAGGAATCAAAAAACACCCAATCAGAATAGCAAAAAGAAAAAAGAATCCAAAAAAATGAGGATAGTGTAAGGAGCCTCTGGGACAACTTCAAGCGTGCCAACATTCGCATCTTAGGGGTTCCAGAAGGAGAAGAGAGAGAATAAGACATTGAAAACCTGTTTGAAACAATAATGGCAGAAAACTTCCCTAACTCGGTGAAGGAAACAGACATACAAGTCCAGGAAGCACAGAGAGTCCCAAACAAGATGAACCCCAAGTGGCCCACACCAAGACACATCATCATCAAAATGCAAAAGGTT
Source organism: Molossus molossus (assembly GCF_014108415.1). NCBI lineage: Eukaryota > Metazoa > Chordata > Mammalia > Chiroptera > Molossidae > Molossus > Molossus molossus. Next base: position 50,572,499 of record NW_023425349.1, read on the forward strand.
CAAGACAAAGAGAGAATCTTAAAAGTAGCAAGAGAAAGGCAGCTAGTTACCTACAAGGGAGTTCCCATTAGGCTGTCAGCTGATTTCTCAAAAGAAACTTTGCAGGCCATAAGGGAGTGGCAAGAAATATTCAGAGTGATGAAAAGCAAGAACCTACAACCAAGATTACTCTATCCTGCAAAGCTGTCATTTAGACTCGATGGCCATATAGTTTCCCAGACAAGAAAAAGATAAAGGAATTCATCACTACCAAACTGTAATTATATGAAATGTTGAAGGGTCTTCTTGAAGAAAAAGATAAAAAATGTGAACAAACAAAATGGCAATGAATACATATCTATCGACAATTGAATCTACAAACAAAATGAACAGGCAGTACAGAAACATTCTCATAGGTACAGAGAACATTTTGTTGGTTGCCAGATGGGAGAGAGGTTGGGGGAATGGGTGAAAAGGGTGATGGGATTAAGAAGGACAAATTGGTTGTTAGACTGACAAACCTCAAAGGGAAGGGGGATAGGTGGGTAGGAAGAGAGAAACCGAAGAATATATATATGTGTGTGTGTGTGGGTGCATAACCAATGGACACAGACAACAGTGTGGGGAAAGACAGGAGAGGGGCGGGAGTGGGGAGGAGGGTATCAATAGAGGGAAAATGAGAACCAGCTGTAATACATTCAACAATAAAGATAAATTTAAAAAAAAAAAAAGACCAACAAAAAATATATAAATAAAAATTTAAAAAAATAAAATGAATGCATCTGGTTGAGGGTATACACATGAGTCATTTAAACATTCTATAGTATTTTAGAATATTCCTAAATGCATGATACAAAAGCAAAGATGCAAAGGAAAAAGATCAGGGGAAGCCATAAGAAAAGAGACAAGAACTGGGCTGGCTCTTGAAGAACGGGTAGGTGTGCTCCAGGCAGGATACAACACGGGCACAGACACTGAGATCGGGGACAGAGAGAAAAGTTGCCCAGTGAGCTTCATGTGGAAATGGAAAGGAGTGGGGAAGGTAGGGCGGGGCCAGTTTTGAGTGTGGACTGGCCATCTAAAGAGCAGACACGAGGTGGAGTGGGATGGGTGAGTTGGCGTTGAGCAGAGAGAGGAAAAGTTCAGTTTGGGACAGGATGAGCTGGCAGCGTCAGCAGGAAGCATTAAGTAGGAGAGTGATGAAAACAGTGCTGCTTTGGAAAGATAAGCCTGGTGGAGATGTGGAGGCTGGATGGATTGTCGGGATAGAGATGGAAGCCGGAAGTAAGTCCGGATGCTGTTGCCAAGCAAAGGTGATGAGGCCCTACAGACAGCCTTTTACAAACCAGTCTCGAAAGCCCATTTGTCATCCTGCCCTGCCCCACTTCTGTACTTTCTCTCTCTCTCCTGCTTCTTTTCCTGCCTCCACTTCCTGAATGCATGTCAAATATTTCACTGTATTTAAGAAACATTTAAATGCACAGAGGCGCCACTGAGAAAAGGAATAAAGAGTAGCATAAGAAAAGACCAAGCCTTGCTAAGAGATGCACAAGGGACTAATGGGGATGACATAGAGGCTCAGATAGACCAAAGAAGAAGATATACCTTATGGTCCCTTTTCTGCACGCCAACTGATTGACTTTGATCTCAGCTTCACCATTTACTGTCTGTGATCATGGGCAAGTTACCTTTCCTGGTTTGAGTGGTTCTTATCTGTAAAATGAAGGGAATAATTACACTTCCCTCAGAGGCTTATTGTAAGAATGTAATTGTGCTAATAATGTATGTAAAGTGCCTGATTCCATAATGCTGCTGTTGTTAGGATTAGTATTAAGTATTATTAGTGTCTGGGACCAACACAAGCAACCTTGCTGGTAGAACTCACCTAAACTTCCTCTCAGAGCTAAAAATTCCTACATGAAGGGAAAGCATTTGGGGATGGAGTTCAGCTTTTCACTGGTCCTCAGGCTGTGCAGAGACTCTGTTCTCCCCTGAAAGATGCCAACCACTAGAGGGAGAGTGGACTTCCAGAAAGCACAGCCCCTCAACTCAGTGTCTGTAACACTGCAGGTTGCCAACTATTAATGGTTGTGATATCAACTTACTGGACCCAAACAGCATTTATAAATGAAATCGAAAACAACAGAAAATAGCATTAACTGCAGAAGATGTAGGTAGGTACTGTTTCATAAAACACGCTTTGTTTTAGTTACATAATTATATATGTATGTAAAAAATGTATCTCACTGTGGGTCAAGGTCAACCATCCAAAAAGCTTGGGAAGCACTGCATGAAAGGACATGCAGGGGAAAACTCCCGATTTTCTTTATTTCTCGGATGGACCCCAAACAGGTTATACTCAGGTGAGTCCTTGTTCTGTACTAAAAAAGAATCAGACATAAGAGAGGGGGACTAGGTTTCACTAGTGGAGCCCCAAATTATTAGGAATTTATATTATATTTTGAATGCTCTTCCTCTGATGTTCACACATATAAGCACCTCTCAAGATCTAATCTGACCCTCTTTTTTTCCGAAGGCCTATAAATGACCTGCATAGCTCTCTTTCTAGGTGATGACATCCAGTCCCAAAACTGTCATTAGTTCCTCTACATGGCTGAATCTTTAATTACTTCTTTAGTTCTTAATTCCAAATATGTAGTTGCGAATGATGGCTGGAATTCTCCCCACAGATGTCCCATAAACCCGTCAAGTTCAATCTGTCTGCAACTCAACTCATCATCTTCCCTTTACTAAAAGTAAGTTACAAAGCTTTTCTTCTGTGTCTCTCCTCTTGGCCCCTGTCTTCGTCCATTCAAGCTGCTATAAGAAATATTACAAAGTGGGTAGTTTATAAAAAATAAAAACATATTTCCCACCGTTCTGGAAGTCCAAGATCATGGCACTAGTATAGTTGAGTGAGGGCCCTCTTTCAGGTGGAAAACTTCTCCTTATAGCCTCACATGGCAGAAGGGACTAGAGATCTCTCTGGAGCCTCTTCTTTAAGAGCCTAACCTCATCCATGAGGCCGCACCCTTGTGACTTAAGCACCTACCAAAAGCCCCATCTCTTAATACCATTATCTTTGGGGGTTAGGATTTCACTATACAAATTTTGAGGGGATTGAGACTAGCAGTCCTCTCTCCTCTTTATAACCTAGATGAGAGAGAAAACTCAGTTATCATCAAGTCTTCTTTCTCCCTGTATCATCACCAAGTCCTGTCATTTCTACCTCCCCAGTGCCCCATCTGTCCTACCTACTTGTCACTCTCACTCCCACTGTTTAGGTGCTTTGTGTAGTCTTCTTACTGATCTCTCTGTTTCCAATCTGTTTGCAGCCAGTCAGTATCCAGTTACTCATCTTTCTCGTGGATCCTTCTCATGGTCATCAGCTACCTTACAGAACCACAGGTTGAATCTTATCATTCTTTCACATCATTCTGATTCTTAAATACATGCAATGATTCCCCATGAAAACCCAATAAAATACAAATACTTAAGCATGGAATTTAAGGCCGAAGCCAGGAATGACAAATGGTTTTATCTCAAGTGCCAACCCCAACTGATTAGTGGCAGCTTCCTTGGGAGTTGTGGTGAAAAGGATTCTGAGGCTTTATATAAAATCAGCAAGAGCCCGGCCAGTGTGGCTCAGTGGATTGAGCATTGTCCCATGGGCTGAGAGGCCTCACTTTGATTCCCGGATGTTTCTCTCACATTGATGTTTCTATCTCTTGCTCCCTTCCTCTCTCTAGAAAATCAATAAAAACTATATTAAAACTATGTATTGAAAATCAGCAAGAAAGGTTAACAGTGGGCACAAAGGGGGACTTCCTGATCTAGGCTCAATCTATTTGTTGCTTCTTCTTACATAGTCTAGCATCAACTGCTCAGTCATAAGAACTACTCATTACCCAAATACACTACATACTTTTTTTTTATTCCTCACCTGAGGATATTTTTCTACTTATCCAATAGAATGGGAGGGAGGGAGAAAGAGAGACAGAGAGAAACATCAATGTGATACAGCCACATCAACTGATTGCCTCCCATACAACCCCGACCAGGGCCGGGGACAAAGCGCAACCAAGGTACATGCCCTTGACCGGAATCGATCCCGCGACTCATTGGGCCATGGGCTGATGCTCTAACCACTGAGCAAACTGGCCAGGGCCACTAAACACTTTTATTAACCCACAAAGATCATCTATTCTCATGATTCCTTTATCCTGCTATCTAGACTGTTCTTATCTCAACTTCTACCTATTAAAATCCTCATCTTATTCCTGTAATCCTCTACCTTCCCAGTTTATTACTTGTACCTCCATTAAACATACACAATCTCCTTTGTATAAGCATTACATATGTATATATGTATTGTGTATGTATATGTATGTGAATATGCATATGTGCGTATGTATGTGTATGTGTGTATGTGTGTGTGTGTGTATTTCTGCTTCTCCCACTGGACAATATGTAAACTCTTTGCAGGCAATGAACATATCTTACTCTTCTCCCAATTCCTAGATCCCATCCAGTAACTTAAACATAGCAAGTATTCAATGGAAGTTTGTAGAATAAATGAACTAATTAACCAATATTTTGATGATATGTTGTTGACTTGGGGGAAAAAAGGTCACAGGGAGTCTCCAGGAACTGGACTCATCTCAGAAGTAAAGACACTCTTGTAGGAATCTCCCAGGTGTCAGCAATGAGCAAGATCCACAAGACAGCGCCCCAAAACAAGGAGGTAGGTGGTGGAGCTGCGAATTCGAAAGGAGAGCCTCTTCCATCATCACGGCAGTATAGCACTCGACACTTACAAATGTCTCTGCAAGCACCCAAGATAAGCTTCATGCCCCTCTCACCAATCAACTTTTAGAAGGCGTCACTTGCCCAATATTATACATGCACCCACAAGAAAGAGACTAAAATCCACCACTCACACAAAGTTGTTCTCCACTGCTTCACCAGTGGGTTATTGTAAATTTTAGTATAAAGAAAATAATTCACTTCTATTTAAAATAAGTTGGTAAACTTCTACCTAACCTGTAGAGATCTCACCCTTAGATCCATGAAGCAGACCCCTTAAACCGCTTATCAGTGTGCCCCCAAGCTGGAGATTCAGCCCTAAGACCAGGTAAAGATTGTTTCAGAAGAGAAATTTCAAACCACCTTACTAAGCACTGGCAGCTTGTCAAGTCAGTGATTTATGTGGAGACCTCAGTATTCGTTCTCTCTGGTCACACAGCAAATTGGGGAACACTATTTGCAATATCGCGATAGCCTGAACAACTGAAAGAGCAGACACAGGTTCTGGGGGCCTTTCCTCTCCCTTTAGGGAAATAGCTTTAGTTGTCATTGTCCTTTGAATACTCAACAAGAAAATAAAAATCTGCAGAGAGGTGGCAACAGAATTGTTAACTTCCAGTCGCCAAGTCCGGACTTAGAAAAAGGACATCACAGGCACTTTGTTCTTCCAAGAACTGTAATGTTTGGGATTTTTAACCTTGAGCAATGAAAAGCAAATGATTCGGGCCCAAATCAGACAGAACAACACGGTTTCAACCGTTTGGGGTTATCTTCCCTCTGTTTTCCCCTTTGTGTCTGTGTAGTTCCTCAAACAAAGTGGGCTGGAAAAGTTCAAGCTCAGTTCACGGAGGAGAACATTCTGTACTCGGCACAACAGACTGGGCTGCTGTCTGTAAAACAAAATCAACAGCATGATCTCAGCCGCTGCTGCGGTGGCAGGCACTGCGCCGCCAACCCGGCCCTGTTTGAATAGACCGGCTGTCAAAAGCGAGCTTTGGGACAGGGACCACTGAAGGTGCAGCCACGTGCGCATGCGCCACGCCCCCCTCCCCTCCTCCCACCCCGAGCAAAAGGCCACAGAAATGACTTTCTGTCCAATTGTTACTTCTCCCCAGAGGGTCAAGGAAGTTGTTTGGATATTTCTCTTTGGAGAGGAATTACAGCTGAAACATTTCCAAGGAAACAACCCCCTGCGTATGCACCTGTGCTCTGGCGTGGATTGGAGCTTTTCAGTCGCTTTGGATGGTACTAGAATCCAATGACAGCATCAGGAGGGAGGGAGGGAGGAAAGGGAAAGAGAGTCAAGTGGGTGGTCGCAGCCCCTTCCCCACCCCCTAAGTTTTCAGTTTTCTTCCAGATCCCCGGTTTTTTCTTCTTTTGTCTAGAGTTTAGCATACAATTCAATAAATATTTATTGCGTGCATATTTTGTGCCAGGGACTGTCCATAGAATAATACCTGTTGCAAGACTTTTCTAGTGAAGTGAAAACCTGGCCTTGAAGCCAGTCAGAAGGAGGAAAGAGGGAAGGCGTGGGTGGCCACTCGGGAAGTCAGCAGAGGAGGGGAGTTTTGAGACTGGGGTACTAGGTATGAGTGGGTGTTCTTAAGTATGACAAAGCAGACATCCATGGGGGGGGGGGGTGCTTCTCCAGTGTTCTTTCTATGCTTAATTCAAACCTATTTGCAAGAGGAAACAATGACAAAAAGAATGGGGGAGTTGGGGGAAGGCGAGGAGGTTGGGGGAGGGGTTGTCTGGAGAAGTGGAAAGTGGAGAAGCAGGGCCCTCAGTTATGCAGACAGCTTTGAATCCTGGTTTACTGTCTTTGTCACCTCAAATGAGATCCTCAGACTTTATGCCCATGAGCCTCCATGCCCTCAGCTATTAACTGGAGAGAAAAATACCTATTTTGTAGAATTTTTGACTCTGTGGAATTTAAGGATATAATATATGTGTTTGCTTGTCATAGACTAGGTATTTATTTAACAAATAGTAACCATTGTTATTATTGACGTAAGTACTATTCAGAGAAAGCTGTTAACTGGGGTGTCAGTTAAGAACTTATGTCCTTGTCCACATATTTTCACAATTTATTGACTTCATGAACGTCTATTGGCCACAGCACCAGGCACGAGGGCAACAGAGGCTTTGTCGTGAAGAAGCTTCCTCACCTTGCCAGGGAGGGCAGGGAACACAGGGCAGTGGCAGAGCCCTGGGGTTTGAGGGGGGCTTGAGGAGTCCTTCCACACAGCCCACCTTCTTTCATGCTCAGGCTGATTTTTCTCGAGACCCCAGACCGCTGCTGTGGCTGTTGCAAGCCATCCCACAGAGACGAAGATGCTGGGGAGCAGGGACTGGTCAGGAACAGCCCTGATGCAAGACTTTTCTGGAACTGCTCTTCCAGAATGTAAACACCCCTTCTCACCTCAGGACTGGAGCTCCTGCCAAGACTTTGAAAAACAAGTTACACAAGCACCTTTGGGGTAGTTAGACGTGCCACAGCACGGCTTCTGCTGCACGGGGTGTTGGTGGGGGGGTGGCTCAAGGTCTCAGGGACAATACATAAATCTGCAAGCACAAGGCTCACTGGGCCAAGAGTCCAAAAAAAATCACAAGCCCTCAGGCACCACACCAAGACTCAGCTTGTGGAAGGAATCAGTGATTGAAGATAATTTCACAGATTTCCCTGCAACCATCACTGATAACAATCCCAGCTTCACAGAGAAATCACCTGCCGTTAGAACTGGGGCCCAGGCCAAAGAGAGACTTTCTTGAAACTGGAAATGATGACAACTTAAATTTTTCTTCGCCACAGTGATCACCTCTCTGACTATACCTGCCTCCCTGAGGGCACTGTTTTTGTTGTTGTTGTTTGTTTGTTTTATCCTTACCCGAGGACATTTTTTCGTTTTTTGTTCAGATAGAGTGGGAGGGAGAGAGAGAGAAACATCGACATGAAAAGGACACATCGAGTGGTTGCCACCCGCATGACCCAACCAGGGCCGGGGACAAACTGCAACCAAGGTACATGCCCTTAGCGGGAACCGAACCCGGGTCTCTCTGGACCGCAGACTGACACTCTAACCACTGAGCCAAACCGGCCAGGGCGAGGGTACTGTTTAAAATGTGGGCAGCAGATAGCCATCTCATTGGACCTCCTTTGCTAAGGGCTACTGCCAACTCCAGCCAGCTACAGATGGACTTTCTCAGAAGGCCAGAGTGTGCATGGGGCAGCAAAAGCAAAACCCTAAGGACCTGGGGTAGACCAAGCTAAATGAAATCAGGAACTAGGCAAGTAACCAAGAGCTCAGAGGAAGTAAATGAAGCAAACTAGTTCCCAGAGAATTAAGCAAGAATTTATCCCTACCTACAAACTTGATGGGAGGAAGGCCTACGAGAATGATGTTCCTGACCATTCATTATGGGCTAGGTGCTTTGCATACATTCTCTCGTTTAATCCCCACAGCAACATTGTGTAGTAGGTAGTGATGTTATTCCAGACTCAAAGAGCTTAAATAACTGGCCCAAAGTCATGCAGTCAAGTACATGGTAGAACTTGCACTTGAACCCAGGTTTATCTAGCTTGAAAGCCCAGGTTCCTTTCATTATACTCTTCCGCCTTCCTATATGTAAGGATCTTATTAGAATATGATTGGAATATGATTGGAATTTATTTTGGTTCTTTAGAAACAGATGTCTCAAGGGGAAGTCCTGACACCAAGTTCCACTCTCCGGTCTCATATTTTACCTTATCTCAGTCTATGTAAACAATCAGTAATAGTTATCGAACATGCATGAGGGGTTATGCTATGTTCTCTGGGGGACAGAAAGGTGAGTTGTGCCTCAGTGTGCTGCCTTTAAGGAACTTGCCGTCTATAAAACACACAATTATTCTTTCCTCGTTTCTTTTATTTTCTTTTTTATCCTCATCCGAGGACATTTTTCCACTTTTTGTACAGACAGAGTGGGAGGGAGAGAGAGGAAGAGAGAGCGAGGGAAACATCGATGTGAAAGGGACACATCGAGTGGCTGCCACCTGCACGACCAACCAGGGCCGGGGACAAACTGCAACCGAGGTACATGCCCTTAGCGGGAGCCGAACCCGGGTCTCTTGGGACCGCAGGTGGACGCTCTAACCGCTGAGCCAAACCGGCCAGGGCCCTCGTTTCTTTTATTAATTATCTGGATGACCTCTGAATCTAAATGGTGTTAACACAACAAAGGTTTATTTCTTCTTCATACCACATCCCACTATGAGTCATCTGGGTCCTCACTCAAGGACCCAGGCTGATGGACAGTCCACCAGATATCTCAAACACTGTGCCCATGTCAGGGGGAAAGACCACGTGCTCAGTCACTCACCCGCTCTTACCATATTTTCCTCTGAAAGCTTTTCCTTTAAAGGGGCTCATGTCAGCTCTGCTCACATTGTATTGGCCAAAGCAAAGTAAATAATCACACATAACTTCAAGGGGTTAGATAAGTACAAATCTCAAATCTGGAAATGAGGGAAAACCTAAAAAATCTGGTAAATAGACCTAAGAATGACCATGTTCTTGGAAGAGGAATGACCTCAAAGCCTTATACCCCAAATTTCAAATAATGTAATAAGGCTGCGAGATGACGTGCCATCAGAGTGGGTGCACCTAGGCGTATATCCTGAGGACTAAAGAAAGAAGGTCCTGAGCTGGAAATCTCAGTGAGACATCCTGAGGAAGTGAAGACCCGCACGGAGCCTTGATGAGTGGAAAGGACTTGGAGGGACCTACAGGACCAGACTAGTTGCATCCATCTTGACTTTCAGTGGGGTGATGGTAACCCACCACCAGCCATTCTCATGAGTGACACGGGTTATTCCAGGCCCAGAGAGACGACTGAATAGACGCCTGCAGGCAAGAATGTGCACAATGGGCTTAGGGGAGAGGGCCCATCATAGCTGGGCAGGGTGCTAGAGTCAGAGAGAAATGATAATTGACCAAAGCACTCTTTGAGAAGGTACAGGAGACCTTTTTAGTAGGAGAAAACCACGATTACAGTGGGATTTGGGGGATTTTAATCTGTGGCTATATTCTTTCACTTTATAAATATCACTTTGCATAGGAGATGCAAAGGGGTACAGGCTTGATTTTTTTTTTTTTAATCCTCACCCAAGGACATTTTTGCATTTTAATCTTCAGATAGAGCGGGAGGGAGAGAGAGAGAGAGAAACATCGATGTGAGAGAGACACATCAACTGGTTGCCGCCCACACAACACCAACCGGGGCCAGGGACAAGCAGCAACCGAGGTACGTGCCCTTAGCAGGAACCAAACCCGGGTCTCTCTGGTCTGCAGGCCAACACTCTAACTGCTGAGCCAAACCGTCCAGGGCTATAGGCTTGATTTCTACCCTCAAGTTGCTCCAGTCTTTAGTGGAAGAGGAAGAAATGTGCTTGGTTTTTCACCCTTGCCTTTCAACAGGGATTGATCTCAAAGAGATTTTTTTTTTCCATAAACAGGACCTAAAACTTCAAGGATGCATGCTAATGAAGAAAAAAGGGCTGAAAAAGCTAAATTTGAGATTGAGAGTGAGGAATCCAGAGGTGGTAGAAAGTCATAGGAAAGTAGAGAAGGAAGGAGTCAGTAGATAAGGCAACTGGCAATGGGAGAAAACACTTTCTGAACGATGGAGATTTTAATGAGGATTTTTTATGAAGTGTGGCCATATGGTATTCAACGTCAGCCCTACTCTTTTCTCCCTTGTGAACATTTCAGTAAAATCTACACTACTCAGAATGCTTTGGGAGATGGCTTGAGAGGTCGCAAGAGAGCAACTGGGTAGCAACGAAGTTTCGATTATGGCCTCAGAGTGGGCACAGGTTGTGAACAGGGACTTGCCGAGAGAGCCCTATCATGTCAATGTTTTAAATATATATATGCAATCAGGATAAAGTTTGTTCAGGATAAAGTGGAAATTCTGGGAAAGGAAAAATTTGTCAAGAAAAGCTTCATAAAGGAGATTAAAGGTGATCCTGGTGTACCAGGTGTTGAAAGGTCAGACAGTACCCTCAGCCCATGTGGGTAAATGGAACGTATTCCAGTCCAGGCATAAAAGAGAAACCCATGCAAAGGCACTGGGGTGTGGAATAGCCTGGTTTAGTGGAGCTACTCCAAGTAAACCCTCATGGACAGGATTTTGAGGGATCAAGTCAGGAGGAGCAAGTTCAGTCATCCAACCCAATAATCAAGGTTTGTAGAAATGAGGGCATGTATTTATCAGCAAAATTACTTATTTAGCACTTATTGACTCTCAAATACTTTCCAGCTTTTATATATATATATATATTTTTTTTTTTTTATCCTCACCCGAGGACACTTTTCCATTTTTTGTTCAGGTAGAGTGGGAGGGAGAGAGAGGAACAGAGAGAGAGAGAAACATCGATGTGAAAGGAACACATCGAGTGGCTGCCACCCGCACAACCGACCAGGGCCGGGGACTAACTGCAACCGAGGTACGCGCCCTTAGCGGGAACCGAACCCGGGTCTCTCAGGACCGCAGGCCGACGCTCTAACCGCTGAACCAAACCGGCCAGGGCCAGCTTTTATATTATTACAAAATTATTTTGTTTTGATTTGGCAAAAACCTGGGAAACTCATTATTTCCTGTTCTCATACCTACTGGTAAGAAAAAGGTGAATCCAGAGAGTCATTTTTCTAAGAATGTCCTAACTTATTTATCCGCGTTGCTCAGGTACAGCATGCCAATATTTACCTTGCTGCTAAGCACCACCTCTCCATGTGCAGTGGAGAGAAAGTGCCAAGACCCTTCAGGTCCTGTGTCCCAGGAGGTGACGGATTGCCTGAGACAGCAGCACACAGAAGCAGAAAAGTGGTGTCTATTAAAACACACTTCTTGATTTACAGTCAGCTGTCAGGTAGGAAAATTTATCTCTGCTGATTAGAGCGGAAAGTACCCTGAGTGTGGGGTGTGAGTGTGTGTGTGTGTGCCGGGCATACTTTAACTACCCACCTGGGAAATTTCTAAATCAGCATTTATTTCAATAATCTCATACATTCATATGGCACCTTTCTCCACAAATGCTTCTAGAGCAGTTTATAAATTCTGTATAGCTGGGGAATCGTCGTTGCTGGAATAGAAATAAAGAGATGTTTATCAGCTTCCTAACGAGAACTTGGGACTAAATGTACTTTTGTTAAGAAGTACAGAGATCCAAGAATGTGTGTGCAATTCAGAATGTGTGTGTATTTCAATGACGATGTAGTTCATTAAAAGTATTACTGAAATTTCCTCTTAATCATACAAATTCTACCCAGCCTTCCAGCCCCACCTCTAGAGTCAACTCCTCAGTTGACACTAAATTCTGATGCCCTGGAGCAAACTACTGTCACCTTGCCCTGGGTATTGCTCTTCTCATATACCCAGAAGAACCGAAGGGGGCAGGAGAGCTTGTATCACTCTTGGGAGTTGTACACTGTGCATTTCTGGCCTATGCAGAGACTGAGAACGAACCGGGAGGCCAGTGAGCACCTGTGAGAAAGTTAAGGGAACTTCAAATCAGTCAGGTAGTACATATTTATTGAGCAATTACTATGTTCTAATACTCTACTAAAGTCCTTGTGATGCAACTAAGAGCACATGAGACAAGGCCCCTGACCTTCTGGAGCCAGCGTACTAGCAGGAGAGCTGGTCATTAGTGAAATCAGCATATAGATCATAGTCAACTGAAAACCTAGATAAGTGCTAAAGGCCAGTTTTGAGAGCAGAGCAAAGAACTTCTCTGCGACCGGAGAGTCAGGGCAGGCACCTGAGAAAGTGAAGTGCGTTTCCATCTGAAGGATGAGTAGGAGTTAGCCACATCCCTCCCTTCTCCGCCCTCTCTGTCCACCTCGGTTTCCCCATTTGTAAAATGACTCTAGGAAAAGTGCCTTCCTGAGTTTGGGGTCCCCAGAAGCCAACCTTGACACAAGGACTCATGTGAACATGGTTTATTAGGAAGTGTCCCCAAGGAAAACTGCTTAAGAAGCTGGGTGGGACCGAAAGAAAAGGGGGGTGAGCACATTTGAGAAGCAAGCAAAATGCCAGGGGGGGAGAACCGAAAACAAGATGGGTGACACAGGAAGCTGGGGTGCTTGTCCCCCTGCACTGGTTCGTTAGCAGTCAAATCCAAGGCGCTTCTGTCCTCTGGGCTGGGAAGCAAATTGGTTGCAGTAGCTCAAGGACTGTCTGCCAACACAGAGCCATCACAGTGCTGACTGCTGAGAGCGTAGACACGTGACAAGTGTGTGCGGGACCATAGTAAAGCCACGTGAGGGTGCAGCCAGAGGACTGAAGGCCTTTGCTACATAGGCTACAGGTACAGGTTAAAGGAAACAATGCATGTAAAGACCACAGCACCGGGCCTGGCACGTAATGCTCAATAAATATTAGCTCTCGCAATAGTGACATATGGACTGTGCATCGATATGGCCTGGGAAAGACTCTGCTTCACCCAGTTATCTATGCCCACTCCGATCCTGCAGAAACCCTCTGTGCTACCCGCCACTCCCCTGCCAGGTCTCCTGAGACAAACACACATAAATACAGCGAAATATATTTATATTTCTCAGGATTGTCACGTTTTGCTGAGCTCATAACAGAACTGAACAAATAGCCCTGTCATTCTCTGTAATATGTTCTATCATTCACGGAGGCTTTATCCCTCCCTGTCCTCCTGGGCTCCTGGAGCTCAGAAATTCATGTGCCTGGCTGCTTCTTAAATGTGATCCGTGCTAACCTGATGCAATTCTCAGGCCTTCGTTTCCTGGCTTGGGTTGATAAAATTTTTAGACCAGAGGGACTCCTGTGATCTAGATGCTCATCTTACTGAGTGGTCCGTTGAACAGTTGTTTTCTACCTCAAAAATCAGCATTTTATGTAAAAAGGAATGAACAATGATACACAAACAACAATGTATCTTGAAAACATTATCCTGGGTGAAAAAGCCAGACACAAAAGAATGCATATGGTAGGATTTCATTTATGGGAATTCTAAAACAGGCAGACTTAACCTACGGTGACAGAAAGGGGGTCAGCAGTTGCCTGGGGCTGGGGTAATGGCAAAAAGGCCTAAGGGAACTTTGGGGAGTTGAAATGTCCCATGTCTTGGTTGTGGAGGTGGTCACACTGGCTGGATACATTTGTCAACACTTAGAATGGTGTACTTCCAATGGATGTGTTTTAGTGCCTGTAAATTATACCGTAGTAAGGTGTGTTTTAAAATTAAATGGGCAGCCCTGGCCAGTTTGCCTCAGTGGTAGAGCATGGGCCCGCGGAACAATGAGTCTCGGGTTTGATTCCAGTCAAGGGCACGTACCTCCGTTGCAGTTCTATGTCGGTTCGTCCCGACCCTGGTCGGGGTATGGCCAGGCGGGAGGCAACCAGTCGATATGTCTCAGGTCGATCTTTCTCTCTCTCTCCCTTTCTCTCCCTCTCTCTCCCTCCCAGTCTATCTGAAGATAAATAGAAAAATATCCTCAGGTGAGGATTAAAAAAAAAAAAAATTAAATGGGCATTTTGTTGCTTGACCAAGAGATCAAAAGTTGATTCAGACTAATCAGAGCGATCTCCATCTGGCCAGACAAACAGAAGCCTTTGTATTGTTCTCCATCCCCACCCCCATTCTTTTCTTTTGGCAAGAAGTCAGTCTTTATTATTGGCACTAATGGAGACGAACCATGGCCTGGAGAATCTGAAAAGAGAATGTAACCCACGAGTCACATCTGGTGGCTCTGGAACTTGTTTGTCGCCTGTCTGGTATTTTAATAGAGATGTCCCTTCTCGATATCCCAAAAATACACTTCAAACGAAATAATGAACTTCCCTGTAAAGACCTGAATTGTTGGAAGCTTGAGGGCAGTTCACTTTCCCTGTCTGACCCCACCGTTCCCTCCTCCTCAGTCCAAGCAGGAAATGCCGTGCGCCACCCACTCCAACTTGCCTTCAGCGGGCTACCTGGGCTGGTGAGACTGCCCTCATGACGTCTGCACCTGTCTTAATATGTAGTGAAAATAGGAGGAGTTCAGATACTCAAGCCATTGAAGAGGCTTACAATTTTTTTCTTGCAAACTCAGTGGAGTCAGCTACTTGCAGATAATTGAGAACAGATTCTACGAAAATCAGTTTCTTATATTTGGATGCAGGTTGGCTCTGCTTCTGGGAAGCCTCCGCTGGTACACACCACACGACCACCCACGTCCTTCCACGCTCTCGGCTGGGTTCCGGGTTCGCTGCTCCCGCTGTTTGCACCCCACTCCCACCTCCAACACCCTGGCCTTTGTCTTTCATGGCACTCGCCCCGTGGAGGGCAAATGCCTGTTTACTAATATATGTCCTGGGCCCACGTGAAAGCAAGGTTGACTGAGGTCATTATCTTCAGCTACTAGTGCCAGGCTCATAGTAGGTGCTCAGTAAATAGCTGTTGAGTTGTTATGATTCTGAACACATCACAGCAGAGTTTATTTAAGGTTTTGAAAATCAACTACACAAACAGGAACATTCTGGTGCTTCCAAAGGGAGCTCCACCCAGACAGAGCTCCAGCAGGAAATACCAAAAAGTCAGCATCTAGCACAGAAATCACTGTGTATGTTTCAGGGGACACACTCGCGGGTTGATCTCTGAGAGGAAGTGGAACAGTCTGCAAAGTCTAACGCTTTAGAATCTCTTCATGTGAACTCTCCAAAGCAGGGGACAGTCTCGACGTAGGGGTGGAAGGAAGGGGAGAGAAGAAGCTCCCAGAAGAAGGCCCTGGGCTCTGAAGAAGCTGAGAACTGGGAGTCCATGGTCCAGGCTTTGTGCCCAGACTCTCGGCACCTCTCTAAATGACAATAATGACACCTCCTTCCGAGAGTTGTGGTGAAGTCTCATCTATAAATGCTTAAGAGCGATACACATTTTAGCTGCTATATTATCAAAAATGACAATAATCAAATGTTCCTAGGACTTTATTATTTTTTATTTTAAATGTCATTTGACCCTCGATAAAGAAAGATGCTTTTTTAAAAATCTGTTTTTATTGATTTTTTTAGAGAGAAAGGAAGGGAGAGAGAGAGAGAGAAACATCAATTGGAGAGAAATATTGGTCGGCTGCCTCCTGCACACCCCCTACTGGGGATCAAGCCCACAGCCTAGGCATGTGCCCTGACTGGGAATTGAACCGGGACCTCTCAGTCCATGGGAAGATGCTCAGTCCACTGAGCCACACCACCTGGGCAAATGCTCCTAGGACTTGAAATTTGATAGAACAAGAAGAGGAAGAATGAGGAAATTATAAATAATAATCATAAGTTATTCCTATTAGTAGTAGTAGTAGTAGCAGCAGCAGCAGCAGCAGTACTAGTAGTAGTATTCATACACTGGCTTTCAGGCTATGAATCACCCCAGTTCCTTCTTCCTTTCCCATGGCCTTTTGGATGCTTACCGAGGGCTCATTTATTCCATAGGAGCAAAGAGAAAACACAGAGAGTTTAAGTTCCCTCGGGGCTATTAAACACTATTCCCATTAGAACTGGGAGAGAAATAGCTGGCTAAAATGAGCATGTGAGGGTATCTGAAGTCCAGCTTGCCATAAATTCACCTTGGTGTGAACCTAGGCAGCAATATACAAAGAGCAAAATTGGTTAACGGATGGTGCCTCCTTTCGTTAAAATGCTTATGTAAGAAGTGACCTCGTGAAGCTAGCAGAGTTCCGTGGCCTAGACCCATCAACTAACTTATCTGGAATTTAGATGATGAATCATGCCAGTATTTGGGGGGAGGCACAAGAATCGCAGAAGATCAACAAGCAGGTCAACTCCTGGTGCATATGGTGTGATCGCCAGTCATTCGTCCATTAAATCCTTCATTCAACGAAAGGGAAAGAACTTGGAATCTGGCTTCAGCCATCATTCTGCCTTTTACTGGTGATATCACCTTAGTCAAATTGCATGTCCCTTCCCGTGTAAGTTGCAGTTCACTATAATTCCTGCCTTGGAGATTGCCATGAACATGAAACAAGCAGTCTTCTTTATTAATAATGAATAATAATAACAATAACTGTGGCTCTTAGCCTAACAGATGCACCAGGAGCCTAGAGATATTTTGTGCTCTTTCAGGGCACACACCCACACGTGGCAATGGCTGGAACAGAGCAGCCAACTGTGCACAGGGCACTTCTCCTTTAAGAACATTATTTGCTGCCTAAGGCCTTAGTGGATGTCATCACTCCCGGCTCTTGTGCCCCAGGTAGATATTGAAGAGAATCTCATACAAAGCAAGCTTTGCAAAGTGCTGTGTTTCTAGTAAGACCATCCCCATTCCATTAGACTGAGCCCTCTGTTTTGGGGGAGAGAAAAAGTGTTCAGGAGGGTAGCAACTGGAAGACAGAGGATACAAAGGACCGAGGGAAATACTTAAGAAACCCCGTTTAGGCATCTCTTCCCAGCACAGAGCTGTGGTGAGCACAAAGCTGCTCTGAGTGTCCCTGCCTGACCACAGCTCAAGCACAGTGCTTTGTAAATAATATGTGCTAAGACATTCGCTGAATACTTAGCAGGCCTTCTGTGGGGTAGGCGAGGTAAGAGAACCGAACGTGAATCCCATGGGGCGCTCTCCTGAAGGAATTTGTCTGGTAAATGTTTGATGAGTTAAATAAACAGTTTTAGATATCAGTTCTCATTTATCAAATTCCATAGCACTTTACCTGTCCCACTTTATTTTACCTGTGCCTCCGGAGTCTGCAGCTGACCTGTCTTGCCCGAAATGCCGAGCAGCAAGCAACTGGGAAGGGTCTATGGCTGGTCCACTCATAGCACCCTGTGTCCCTCAGCACCCAGTAGAGTATCAAACCAACTCATATTCTGTCTGTCTGTCTGTCTGTCTGTCTGTCTATCTATCTATCTATCTATCTACTTTCATACCTGTAAATGTTTTTCTTTTGAAGAGTGCAAACTGACCTTGGTTATCTATATCATTCTCTCAGTAATTGATGAGATAGGCAGTGCCTTCATTTGAAATGTCTGGACCCCTATCCTTCGCCAGTTACATAATACGTAGGCCTCCAGTGGATGAGAGCTACTGTATTTCCTGTCTTGTCAAACCTCACTACTTTCTCCCTCTAATTGTACCTTCCTCTGGCTACCTACAAATCACTGGCTATGTGTTCACAGTGTACACCGACAGAAAAAGCCAAGAGAGCCAATATAGCACAGCCTCCACCACCCTACGCAATGAAACTCGGGCAACAGCACAGGAAGGCAGTGCTCGGGGTCATGCAGCCAGGGAGATGGTCAGAAAAAAAGACCCAGTTCTTAAGTTTTTGCCTTCCATGTATTCCCTTTCCAAGGATATTAAATCCCAAGTTAGAAAAGATGTTTGATTCAAAGAGCTAACCTTGAGAACAGCAGAAATATGGAAATAGTCCCTTATCTTTATTGACTGAATTTTAAAGGCTATTGGGGGAGAGTTGTTCTATTATATGTAGCAAATATATGTGCATACACATGTTTATTTGTACATATGTGTATCCATCTGTAGCATTAAATCTTAAAATATATGTGTGTGTACAGGGTGGGGCAATAGTAGGTCTACAGTTGTTTGTATGGAAAATAATACAATAATTAACAAATAATAATATAAGAATAAATGCTGTGTTTCATGTACTCACAGCTGTAAACTTACTTGTGCCCCACCCTGTACATAGCATTAGTGTATATTATTATAGCATCATTGCAAACATGGTCAGTTGTTAGGGTTGGCTTGTGAAGAGCTTTATTTGCATGTGAAACTGATGTGCATCATGGGAAAGAATTCAACCTAATAAAAATATGAGTTTCAAGGCTTGGATGAAGAGTCAGTTTGCATTAAACAAGGATGACACTGGGTGTAGCTTAGAGGGCTACCACTTAGAGTACTTCTGCCCTCTTGTCCTTTTCTGTGTTCCTGGAGATCCCCCTCTCCAAACAACAGAGGAAGAGAGTAGCCACTATAGGGGAGGTCTAGGGCAGTCCTGGGTACAGGTGCACAAAGGGAAACATGGGATTTGCTCCACACAGACGGGTGAAGGTTGACCCAAAGAAACCATCTGCTTGTCCCTGGCCCTTTCAGCCAGATCAACGCCCCCTCCCTGGGGCACTGGTTCGATTCCCAGTGAGGGCACATGCCTGGGTTGTAGGCCCGATCCCCAGTGGGGAGCATGCAGGAGGCGGCCAATTGATGTTCTCTCTCATCAATGTTTCTACCTCTCTCTCCCTCTCCCCTCTTCTCTCTCTAGAATAAATAAAGAAAAAAAAAATTTTTTAAGAAAAATAATACGTGGTAGTTTTAAAATGTTAAAGTAGAGAAAATCTGCACCCTGCCCCTGACGGAGGCATGACTACTGACTTTACCACAGCTCTTCGAGAAATGGATTTGTACATTTTTAGATACCACAGAAAGATTTCTTTCTACCTGGGCTTCTTTAAGCCATTGTACATTTTGATAAAATTTTAAAACAACACAGCAGGCAAAAGAATAAAGCCTTTTCCCTCCTTTATTCTCAATATAACTGTGTATGAAGGGCAAGGAGCCAAAAAGTTCATGTCTAGAAACTCAGGTGCTATTTGTGGCTCCCTAATGAGCAGAATGTTTTTAGCCATTTATTCATTCACTCATTTTGTTCCTAAAAACCTAGTATGCCCAGCCAGTGTGGCTCAGTGGTTGAGCGTCTACCCATGCACCAAGAGGTCACCAGTTTGATTCCTGGTCAGGGCACATGCCCAGGTTATGGGTCTGATCTCCAGTGGGGGGCATGCAGGAGGCGGCCAATTGATGTTCTCTCTCATCAATGTTTCTCTCTCTTTCTCTCCTTCTCCCTTCCTCTCTCTCTCTCTAAAATCAATAAAGAAAAAAACAACTAGTATGAAGTTAGGCACATAATAGGTGCTCAATGAGGGCTTATTGAATGGATGGATGGATGGATGGGTAAATGTCCAGAGATTAATCCACAGTCCATCTAGCGTCCCACAGCACACTGTGACTTCAGGACTGGCCAGCAGTAACTGCTGTGTTTATACCCCACCAGGGACTGGAAGCGGAGAAGTAGGGTGAACTCATTTAGAAAGACTGCTGAACCCAAGAATCCTCAGGTCAACAATGGCATCAGTTTAATCACAGATATTTACTGAGTTTTAACTGTATGCCAGGAGCCATGGGTACCAAGATGAATAAGACCGCATGTTCCTATTCTCCCATTTACTTTCACTAGTAGCCCTATTGTCAATCTACTGGTCTTACCATCTTGTCTTGGACCAACTGCCCCTTCCTGCCTTCCTTTTCCTGTCTATGAGTTTTTGGGTTCCTAGACTAACAGTATGCTAACCACTTCGTTGTAGATGCCTTTAGCTCCCTTGTTCTCTGGCTCCTGTTGCTCACTCCTGATAAACCCTCTCGTGTGGATGAAACCAAACCTACAACTGCCTTCTTTGTGCCAGCTAGCACTGCTGGAGAAAGTCACATAACTGTGCCAGCTGACATCACTATAGATGTATCCCAAAACCTAATCATCTCTCGGTTTTCTCCTTTCAGTAAGTGGTACCACCACCCACCCAGATATTCAAGCCATACATAAATCATGAAATTCCTTTCTCTCGCACGTCATATGTCCAAACCATCACCAAGGTGTTGATACCACGTCCAACATGAGTCTGAAGTCCACCTCCACTCCTCATCTGCCACCACTTATTCCAGTCTCCATCATTTCCCACCTGGACCACCGAAATTGCCTCTGAATTGATCTCTCACTTTCACTCTGGTCTGCTTCTGGTTTATTTACCATGAACAAACCAAAGGGAACTACTAACTCCTAAACTAGATCATAATTGGAGTAGACACTGCCTGTGCATACACCCTCACCATGACATGCTTGCCTTTAGGATCAAGTTCAAACTCCTCCTGTCCCAGAAAGTCCTATATGAATCCCCTACATACTTGTCCAGTTTTCACACCCAGCATGCCCCCACTTCCCCACAACGCTGGTTCCATATTGGCTTCCATGAGTTTCTTTAAATTCTAAGACCTTTCTCACCTTAGGGCCCCTGCAGTTTCTATTCTCTTGGCCTGAAATATGCCTCCTCAAGTTCTCACATGAAGGCTTGACCCTTGCCCTCCAAGTCTCAGCTCAGCTCAAATGTCCTTCCAAAAACAGGCCTCCCGTAATTAATCCATCCAAACTAGGGCTTCCTGTTATTCTCTCCTAGCACCTTTTATTGTCTTACCACAATGTGTAATCCTTTTCGGGTGTTTTCTTATCTAATGTTGGTGATACCAACAGACTGGAAGATCCAAGAAAGCAGAAATCTTTAAGCTTTCTTAACTAGGACATAGTAGAAAGCCCGGTGTATGGGAAGCCATCAATACTTTTTACCCCCAAAGATTGAACAAAGACATGTTCCTTGCCCTTACAGTGCAATTGAAGAGACTTATATACAAATGAAGTTTCCATGAACTGTTAGAGATTAGATAGTCATGGGCAGAAGGCACTAACAGAATGCAGGAGAGGGGCCCACAGTGGTAGAAAACAGAAATAATACTTCATTTTACTGATCCAATAGCCTCCAAATTCTATGAGATTCAAAAAGTAAACAGGTTCATCTTGCTCAATCTTATATCTTCAATGCTGAGCATAATGCACAGCACACAGTAGATGCTTCATAAATATTTGTTGCTTGAATTAATGAATGAAGAATTTGACTTTCCTTCTGAGTCAGTCAACTCCAAACCTGGGTTTAAAAATTTTAAATATGTTCCAAAATTCAAAATAATTAAAGTATCCAGCTATACGGGAAATGTAGAGGAAATCATAATGAATCCCACTAGTTGAAGAAATATGTAGCCACAAATACACACACACACACACCAATGAAATATTTGTGTTAAGATAGAAAATACTTATAAATTAATGGGGAAAAGTAGGGTTCATATTACAAGTACCTATAAGGTTGAACAAAAAGCACCAATATATAAAAAAAAGGTCTGGAAATAAGCAAAAATCTTCAGATGTTTTCCTTTTTGCTTCATAGCACTCTTTTGTGGATTTCAAGTAGTCTATAATAAAGCATGGTACTTTTATAATTTAAAAATGTATATATATGTGTGTGTGTGTGTATATATATATATACATATATAATGTAATATGTATGATAACACAGCATGGATAACTAACACACTGTGATAACATTGGAAATCCAGTCTAAGGTATAAATTATTTTTGAGCCTAGGATATAGAGTTTCTATAAAATGAGGTTTATCACACAACTGTAACTTAACTCCACCCACATTTATTTATTTAAGTGCCCCAGAGCATGACATTCTGTGTCCCACATCTCCCCATGCTACTAGGAATATTCAGACCAAGTCCCTGACTTTGTGTAAGTAAAAACTAACCTCTTCCCAGTGGGAAGCAGTCACCTCCTTTTCTGTATCTTTCCAACCCCAGCTGGAGCCAGTAATGGTGATTATTATGACCAGTATATCAGTTGACCACACTTTCACAAAATCATATAATCAAAGAATCATAAGATTAGAAAGAGCCTAATGAGATTTCTTCAGTTATAAATGTAATAAAGGTAAACTTGTATGTCCAATTGGAAAGGAAATCCTTGATACCTTTTTTTTTCCCTACTGAAGAAAACTAACAAAGGCAAGAGCCCACTGAGGTCTTTCATTTTGAACTTTGCATAATGGAAATGTTCAACATTGAGAAGTAGAAAAATAATAAAATTAACCCACAAGTCTTGTATCTCTCATCTTCAACAATTATCAATTCAAGACCAATTTTATTTTATCTCTTGCCCCCACACAAAGCCACATGCTCGACCCCTACCCACCATGACCATTTGAGTTATTTGGAAACAGATCTCAGACATATCATTTCACATGTAAATACTTCAGTATATATTTCTAAAAGATTAGATGTGACCTCTTTTCTTTAAAATATATATATATATTCACAATACCATTCTTTTGCCTAAATTAAAAAAAATAATAACTCCTAATTTCATCAGATATTCAGTCAGTATTCTAATTTTCACAATTATCTCATGTTTTGTTTGTTTTATAGTTGGTTTGTCCAACTCAGGATTCAACAAGGTCTGCATGTTGCATTTCGTTGATATGTCTCTTAAATCTGTTCTGATCTATAACTTCTCTCTCCATTTGCCACCACTCCCCCTACTGTACCTGGACTGCGCTACATTGAGGCAAACTTTCCAAGTCTTAGTAAACAGGAGAGAGAGACAGAAACATCGATGAGAGAGAACATCAATTGGCTGCCTCCTGCATGCCCCCCACTGGGGATCAGGCCCACATCCTGGGCATGTGCCCTGACTGGGAATCAAACCAGTGACCTCTTGGTGCATGGGCTCAACCACTGAGCCACAACGGTTGGGCTGGACCCCCTTTTTTAGAATATAACTTTAACACATATGCTTGGACTTGGGTCCATTTTAAAGTATCAAAATTTATCAAAGAAAGATAACCTGATTATACATTGCACTGGAGGATGTAGGAGTCGATTTCACACTACAGTTGATATAACACTTCTTAAAAATGCTACTACTGAGGGATGTTTCACAGAAGTCAATAAATATTTTGCTCTGCTGCCATAACTTTTCAATAATAAATATGAAATGAGAAAGTGTTTCAAACAGCAATACACATCAGTTACATCATGGTGACAGTGGCCCTTCTTCCTAACGCTCCTTAAGCTTTTTCATCATTTCTCTCTATGAAGTAGGGTAACACTAATAACTTCACAGGAAAAATCTCAGAGGCCTCTTCCCAAGTTTCTCCCAAGCTGTGACTCGTCTGTGGAGAGCCGGTTGGTGCGAAGTGAAAACACAGGGAGTAACAGATATCTGTGAATTTATTTGGGTCATCATGACGCTATTAGCTGCAGGGTTTTGACAGGAATGCTGTGAAATACCCTCCCAAGCTGGTGTCCCTTAGGACCCAGGAGGAAGCACAATCTCAGGGCCTGTTTACTTTCAAACCGGGCTCCCTGGACTTGCACTTCACCTCTGCACTTAACACCTGGCCAGACCGAGTTCTGCACTGTAAACTTGGAGGTACAGGCCTCACCGCTGCTTTTCCTGTGGTGCGTGCCTGGGATCTGTCCCGCCTTAGAACAGGCTCGAGTTCAAAGCCCATGGCACCTTTACATGACTTGAGTCAATTAACCAAGGATTCCAAGCGAGCCTGGAAGGCTCGGATGCCAGAAGGGTCCTGGAGCAACAGCTGGAATAAAACTAATGAAAACAATTACAGAGGAAATCTCAAGGCCAGCACAAACACGCCGACCCTCGTAAACCCTGACATGAACTCGGAGAGGTTGGCCTAGCCTGCCTTCAGGATGGCAGCAGAGGAGGGGAGCTGCGGCCTTCTTGCCCATTCTAGGGCCTTTCTAAATCTTCCCGATGCTTTGCTCCGCGGCCGGCCCTCTCGTGTGCGGCTCAGTCTAGTGGATCACACCGCTGGGCCACTCTTTCCTCTAGGGAGACCCTCTCCCCACACAAAGCTCCCTTCTACCGGGAATGAAAGCCGTCTACGGACCAGCGGTGGCTGGAGCCTGCGGTTCTAACAGCCTGTTTTAAAATAAGGAAAACAACAGTATCTTTAGGAAGAAGGATGGATAAACAGCCCCTCAAGCCTAGGAAGATGCTCAGAACCTAAATAAGTAAGTGCGAAGATTCCAGGCTCCATAATCCATCCTGTTCTCTTCTCCTCCTTCCCTTTAAATGGCTTGGAGTGTTCTCACCACTGTTTACACAAAAGCAAATGCCTCTCCCAAGATAAATGGGCTTTCTGCAAACTCACAGCTGTATAAGCTACAAAAAGTGACCGAGGTGATTAATTGATGAAGACCGCAGCTTGGTTTAGAGGCACAGAACAAAGGGCAGCGCAGGTCACCGTTTTGTTACTACTGTAGGTATGGAGCCAAATGACTATTTCGGGACCCGTAAAGTCCATCAGACTAAGATGAGAAAAAATTAACCTAAAGTGGAAAAGGAAAAATAAGGAAGACTTCCTTTTATTTTGCATTAATTTGCAAATGTGTGGACTTTTAAAAAGTACTTTCATGAGGATAGTGGTTGTCCTGGAGGGCAGGCGGTGACAGGACAAGAGGACAGCGGCTGAGAGGGGCCTGAAAGGAGCTCCTGGGGGCTGAGGTGTGACCCCAGTTCCCGCCCACTGTGATGGCCACACTGAGGTTTGCACTGTGATCAATCACATAATTGTACTTTTCTATTTTGTATGGTTTTCAGTATGTGGGTTATGTTTCACCATTATATCTGTATTTTCCCCCCAAGATTATAATTGTTCGTAAATAGTACACAGTCCCTAAAAGGTTTTGCAAATGTTTATTCTTAAGTACTTTTTTCTTTTTTTTTTTAATGTATTTTTATTGTTGAAAGTATTACAGATATCCCTCCTTTTTTCCCCCATTGACCCCCTCCTCCCCATTCTCGCCCCTCCCCCTTCACCTCACTGTTGTCTGTGTCCATTGGTTGTGCATATATGCATATAAGTTCTTTGGTTTATCTCTTCCTGCCCTCCCACTCCCCTTCCATGTCTCTGGAACTGTTTTGTTCATAAACTTATTTTGTTCATTATAGTCCACAAATAAATGAGATCATGTGATACTTGTCTTTCTCTGATTGGCTTATTTCGCTTAGTATACTCTCCAGGTCCATCCATGTCGTCTCAAAGGGTAAGAGATCCTCCTTTTTTATAGCTGCATAGTATTCCATTGTGTAAATGTACCACAGCATTTTTATCCACTTGTCTACTGATGGACACTTGGGCTGCTTCCAGATCTTAGCAATTGTAAATAGTGCTGCTATGAACATAGGGGTGCATATGTTCTTTCTGATTGATGTTTCAGGCTTCTTAGGATATATTCCTAGCAGTGAGATCACTGGCTCAAATGGCAGTTTCATTTTTAATTTTTTGAGGAAACATCGTATTGTTTTTCATAGTGGCTGCACCAGTCTGCATTCCCACCAGCAGTGTACTAGAGTCCCCTTTTCTCCACAACCTCACCAGCACTTGTTTGATGATTTGTTGATGGCAGCCATTCTGGCAGGTGATGTTTCATATCATTTTAATTTGCATCTCTCTGATGGTTAGTAATGTTGAACATCTTTTCATATGTCTCTTGGCCATTTATATGTCCTCTTTGTAGCAACGTCTATTCAGGTCCTCTGCTCATTTTTTGATTGAATTGTTTGTCTTTCTTTTGTTGAATTGAATGAGTACCTTATATATTTTGGAAATTAACCCCTTATCTGATGTATCATTGGCAAATATGTTCTCCCATACAGTGGGTTCCCTTTTCATTTTGATGCTGGTTTCTTCTGCTCTGCAGAAGCTTTTTAGTTTAAGTACTTTTTTTTATATATATATATATGTGGCTCTAAGAACTCCCTGTTCTTTAAAATGTGTCCCTCCACCAGCTGCTTCCGAGTTATCTGGGATGGCTGTTATAAGAGCAGAGAGCAGAATTCCCATCCAGCCCAACTGATACTGACTTGGAGTGGGGGAGAGAGGAGGGAGGGAAGTGATATCTCTGGAGCCCATGATCCAAGTCAGGAAGCTGAGCACCATCATTTGTGCCTGCCTCTCGTGCCCTGCCCACATCCACACAGCCATCAGATCCATCTTGTGTCCCCATGCAAAACGTGACCCAGCCTCTCTATCACTGCCTTTCTCCCTGACTCCCTATCTGTGTCCTGGCTCCATTCTAACCCTCTGCCCACCATCCTCCACACTGCTTCCAGGACAATATTTCTAAAACATAAATGTAACTATTAACAAGAGGCCCCCTTTGCTAAAGCCCTTATACACACACACACACCAGCTCCTTAGCCTGGTCTACAACTGCACTTCTTCACCCTCCTGTCCACTGGATGTACGTATGGCCGCCACACCTCCAACCTGCTCTCTAGTTTCCAAAGGCACCGTGTTCTTCCCCACCTTGCCTTTGCTAATGTTGTCTTCTCTGCCTAGACAGCCTGTCCATTCCCTTCTTCTCCAGGCAACGTCTTATTTAGGTGTCACCCCATCTGCCTTCCTTCCCTACTGCCCGAGAACCTATAAGCTCTTCCCCCTGCTATGCCATCAACACTAGAATGACATATCACCACAGTTTTTATGGAGGACTTCCACGCCAGCTTGTAAATACCTAAAGAAAAAGACTCTGTCTTGTTTCCTTTGAATTCCTAAAGCCTGGTACAATTTATGACACATAGTAGGTGCTCAATAAATGTTTCCTCCATTTAATTTAATTGACTCTAACAAAAATCCAATAAAACCTATTACTTAGCTCCTCAGCCTGGGGCTCTCTTACCTAAACTGTCCTCTCTTGGTTCCTTTCCAATCATGGTGAACACTTGATCATTTCTGGCCGACAGAGATGCTGCTACTAACGCAGTCTTTCTCTCCTAAGCCTCCTCTCATTGGCCAACCTTGGGCCCGAGCCTCCAGCACTGCTGCCAGCAACTATAGCCATTACACCTTTCTCCTGCCAACGCGGCATGGCGGGGCAAGCTGAGCGTGGCCACTGGAAAGCACTCAGTGCTTGCCAGTCGATGGAGCCTTCTCTGGTGGCTCTCTGAAGCGGCAGGCAGCAGGTAGAATTACCCTCACCCGGGGCAGAGATGTCTGGTAGAATGTTTACCTCCCTCTAAACCATACCACCTTTTCTTTGAAATGCCTCTGCAATTAAGACTTCTGCCTCCCTTCCCTGGAACTTGCCTTCTTGGTGGCTGCTTTTTCAGCCTAAGATGGCAGCGGATCTTCTCGGAATGCTTTGGTTTCTATGGCATTTGCATTGACTCAGTGGCTGGGCACAGCATGCATGCTGCTCGGGGACAGCCATGACTGAAAACAAGTTCAGTGGGACAGGCACAGGTCCATAAAGCACTATATTAAAAAAGTTAAGGTCACGGACAGCATGTAGTAGTATAGCTTGTTTGCATCAAAAAAGGACATGAGGTAAATCTCAAAGTGTTACAGAAGCAACTGAGGTCAATCAGCCCACCCTCCCATTTTACAGATAGGAAACTAAAGCCCGGAGAGGCACAGTGGCCTGCCTAGGATCCGACAGCAGGCTGATGTGAGCCTCACTCCATTCAGGGCTCTTTTCAGCTTCCATACTTATGCTGGAGGACTTACTGGCAAGAACAGAGTCCAGGGTTTCCCAACACCTCCGCTCAGTCCATCTCTCATCTGCTCGATTGCTTCTCGGGGAGTTGCATTTCTGATGCATGGCCTGTTTACGTAGAGTGCACACCTGACCCCTCAGCAGCTGCAGAGCATGTCCCCTCTCCCACACGTTTACAGTGGTTCCACTTAAGTCGGGCTTTCTAAACCTGCATCAGACCACCTGCGGTGATTATTTTACAATGTAGAATCCTGAGCCTGATGTTGGTATTTTCCATTTCAGTAGGATGGGACTCAGGATTCTGTGTTTTTAGCTCCTTCACTAATGCCCCTCTAAGGCAAAATTCCAGGACCACCCTGCCAGTTACCCTGGAGATTCTATGTTTCTATGTAATATGGAATCCCTCACCTTTGATTTACTGGCAATCCATCATTCCTACTTTTTTTTTTTTAAGATACAATCATAAGTATGGGTTTGTTGTCCAGACTTCCAACAAGAAAACAAACATTCCAAGAGAGTATGAAAGTCACTCAAGGTCACCAACAGACTGCCTTCATCAGTTATGGGACCCAAGAGTTTTAACTCCCTGACCACGCGATGATGCTATCCTGAGGAATAAGCAGCAAAGGGGAGTCCTGTGACCCCGAATGGCTCAGCCACTGCCCTGCAAGGTAAAAGTCAATTAATGTCTGTACACCAACTTTTCATCCATGGCATGGGAGTGATAATGTCTGCCTCCATTTCAGGTTGCAGAGATGCTTATGAAACATGGAAGGTATAAAAGTGTTAAAGAGAACACAGACTGTCTTTTTAAAATAACTTAGACATGAGAGTCTCCCTTAAGTGGCTATGTCGAGTAGAATTTCCCTTTAGATACAGCATGGTAATAGGAACAGTGAGAGCACTGATATCATTTAAAAAAATTTTTTTTCTTTATTGACTTTAAAGAGAGAGGAAGGGAGAGGGAGATAGAAACATCGATGAGAGAGGACATGGATTGGCTGCCTCCTGCATGCCCCCCCACTGGGAATTGGGCCCACAACCTGGGCATGTGCCCTGACCAGGATTCGAACCGGCGGGCTCTTTATGCGTGGGTAGATGCTCAACCACTGAGCCACACAGGCTGGGCTGAGAGAACTGATATCTTAAACTACTGTTCACATAGCTTGGGCCGAATGGAGGCCTCACTTGGTGTGGTTACTGCAATTTATAATGTATTGAAATCACCCTAACACCAAGATACATCTTTCTCAGGTCAGTTGATTCTCTTAGTTTCCAGTCAAATCCAAAACCCCATTTTAGACCTTGCAATGTAGAAAGCGTCTCCATGGCAAAAGTCATAAACCTTTTCAACAACAAAACCAGACCCAAGGAGCTGGCAACGGAGAGTTGGCGGAGACCTTTGCTTAGTGATCCAAAGCGGTTCCCATAATCATCGCAGACCCCTGGGAGAACCCTATGTTAGCCTTCTACATCATCTTTGTCTAAACTCCCATTAATCTATGACCTGTTCAGCAGAATGCTTCAGATAGAATTGAAAGCTTTAAAAAAAACCTTGAATAAATTAAACTTAAATGTATGAGATTTCAATGGCTACCATCTGCTGGGATTTAAGACCCTATAATGCTGAAGTTGTTTTGCAATTTATGTTCTTCCGCTTCCATCCACATGATGCTCATACTCGGAGCTCTCTGTGGGTTTCCTATTGGTCTGTGGGATGGGAAGCGCTCACAGGCAGTGGGAAGCCACAGAGAGAACAAGTAGGCAGAAATACAGAGGGAAGAGAGAGAGAGATCAGAAAGAAAAAAAAATGAAGCACAGGAACAGACCTGAGAGAACCAAGAAGACACACAGTGAAACATGGAAGTCATGTACAAAAACCAGAGAAACAAATGCAAAAGCAGAGAATGAAAAGAGGAAGAACAGAGGGAAAACTAGGATTTCTCCCCTTCAAGGAATCCATGTGCCAGGTAAGATGGCTAACGGGAGAAACAGTTCTCCATCCCAGATTGCTCTGAGTGGAGGCAGTAGGAAGAGAGGTGAGAGGTGACAGCTCTGTTGGTCGTGAAGAAGAGGAAAGTCGTGCCAGGGCTGTGCCGGGGACGCTGCAGCCATTCAGGCTGACTCGACTGCCTAGATCATCACGGGAGCACAGCTACACAGGAAGCATCTGACATCCTGGTTTCCAAAAGTCCACGTGGGCTACGAGCCACGGCCTGACCCAGGCCAGTCTTGCTGGAGGAGAGAGAATTCCAAGTGGGCAGAACAAATGAAAGTCTTTCCACCCAGTACACTGGAAACTTGAGGGGATCCCACTCTCAAGCTTGCCGCCCAGGCCAAAAGAAGCTTTCTGGGCTGGTGTGCAAACGAGCTTGTCAGGGTGTAAAATCAGACCACATGCTGGAGCTCCTCCAGAGCCCAAGTCTCTGGGGAGGTCCGAGCTGAGGGGAACCACAGGTGTCCACTTGTTTGAGTCCCGTCAGGCAGCTATAACGAAATACCACAGAGTGGGTGGCTTAAGCAACAGACATTTATTTCTCAGAGTTCTGGAGTTCAGGAAGTTCAGGACCTGGGTGCCCTGCCAGCAATTTGATCCCTGGTGAGAACTCTGTTCCTAGTGTGCAGTTTGCAGATGGCTGCCTCCTTGCTGTGTCCTCACAGGGCAGGGAGAAAGATCACCTCTCTTGTTTCTCTCCTTAGAGGGGCACTAATGCCATTCATAGGGATTCCACCCTTATGACATGATTACCTCCCCCACACCCCAACTCCAAACACCATAGTCACCTTGGGAATTGAGTCTTCAATATATGAATTGGGGTGGGGGGCACAAATATTCAGTTCACAACACCACTAGTATTTGTTTTGTTGTTTCTTTTTACAGTATTATAGATGTCCCCCATTCCCTCCTTCCTTCAGCCCCCTCCCCCCCAGCCCCCATCTCACCCCAGGCCTTCCCTACACTATTTTCTGTACCCATGAGCTAAACATGTTTGCATATATGTTCTTTGGTGAATCCCTCCGCACCCCCCCTCCACTTCCACCCCTGAGATCTGTCATTCTGTCACATGCATCCATGCCTCTGGAACTATTTTGTTTGTCAGTTTATTTTGTTCATTAGATTCCACATATAAGTGAGATCATGTGATACTTGTCTTTCTCTGACTGACTAATTTCACTTAGCATAATACTCTCCAGGTCCATCCATGCTGTCACAAAGGGTAAGAGATCTTTCTTTTTTACAACCACATGGTATTCCATTATGTTACCACAGTGTTTTACCCACTCATCTACTGATGGGCACTTGGGCTGTTTCCAGATCTTACCTACTGTAAATAATGTTGCTAAGAACATAGGGGTGCACATATTCTTTCTGATTGGTGGTTAAGGATTCTTAGGATATATTCCCAGAGTGGGATCACTGGGTCATTTTTAGTTTTTTTGAGGAAACTCCATACTGTTTTCCACAGTGTCTGCACCAGTCTGCATTCCCACCAGCAGTGTGCTAGAGTCCCCTTTTCTCCACACCCTCGCCAGCACTTGTTTGTTGATTTATTGATGGTAACAATTCTGGCAGGTGTGAAGTGATACATCATAGGTGTTTTAATTTGCATCTCTTTGGTAATTAGTGACGTTGAACTTTTTTTTTTTTTTAATCCTCACCCGAGGACATTTTTCCATTTTTTGTTCAGGTAGAGTGGGAGGGAGAGAGAGGAACAGAGAGAGAGAGAGAAACATCGACGTGAAAGGGACACATCGAGTGGCTGCCACCCGCACGACCAACCAGGGCCGGGGACAAACTGCAACCGAGGTACGTGCCCTTAGCGGGAACCGAACCCGGGTCTCTCAGGACCACAGGCCGACGCTCTAACCGCTGAACCAAACCGGCCAGGGCTGAACTTTTTTTATATGTCTCTTGGCCATCTGTATGTCCTCTTCAGATAAGTGTCTATTCAGGTCCTATGCCCATCTTAATTGAATTATGAGTCTTCCTGATGTTGAGTTGTATGAGTTCCTTGTATATTTTGGAAATTAACCCCTTATCAGATGTATTATTGTTCTTTTTTTTATTATTATGAAAAAATGCACCCTGACTTGTTTGGCTCAGAGGTTAGAGTGTCAGACCGAGTACTGAAGAATAGCAGGTTTGATTCCAGTCAAGGGCATGTACCTCGGTTGCGGTTCGTCCCTAGCCCTAGTCAGGGTTGTGTGGGAGGCAACCAATTGATGTGTCTCTCTCACATCGATGTTTCTCTCTCACTCTCTCTGTCTCTCTCTCAACTCCCCCTCCCACTCTATCTGAAGATAAATGGAAAAATATCCTCAGATGAGGATTTAAAAAAAAAAAAAGCCAAACAACAGAAAAATATAACATAAATCATAATACCCCCATTATCCAGACTTAACAAATGTTAATACTTTACCATATTAGCTTTGAATCTTTATTCTAACTGTTACATCTACATATAGAAACATATCTAGACCTTTCCCTCATCCTGTTTCCTAAGAAGTAACTAAAATCAGCAAATTTGTGTTGACCCTTTAAATCTATGTTATGTTTTTTACAATGTATATATAAATCCACAAATAATAATAGGCATTGTTTGAGGTTTTTTTTAAATTAGTGTAAAAAATAGTACATAGAATACTGAAACTTGCTTTTTAAAATTTAAACATTATGCTTTTGAGATTCATTTGTATTGCTACACATAAGTCTACACAGACTCAGCTGTATACTATTCCTTTATCAGAATAGTCCTCCATTTATTTATTTATTTTTCTTTTAACAGACTTCTGGTCTTCATTTTTTGCTGTAAAATGCTTGTGAGAGTTTCTCTAGGATACATTCTTGGTGATAAAGTACATATATCTCCAATTTTTATAGCTGCTACCAAATTATTCCTATAACAGTCCTCCCAGTTGACGTTCCAACAGTGTGTGAGGTTTCCTTTTTCTCTACACCCTCACTAATATCATTGACTGTTGATGTTCACTAATCTCATAGAGACTAGATGATATCTCATTTTAATTTTAATTTGCATTTCGACGATGACTGGTGCGATTGAGCATCTTCCCCTTCAGGCTCTACTATGACTTGCCTGTTGTAGTCTTTTCTTGTCTATTCTTTGATTTAGTAGATTGTTTCTCAGTTATTTGCAGGATTTCTTTGTGCATTCTGGATTCTAATCCTTTGTTCATTGTGTGTAATGCAAAATCTTTTCCCAAAATGTAATTTGTATTTTAACTGTGTTTCCGGTATTTTTATTGCTTAGACTATTTTTCTTTTTCTTAATATAGTTAAATTATCAACTTTTTATTTATGGTTGCAATTTTTGTGTTTTATTTAAGAAATTCTTCCCTGTCCTGAATGATAATCACAGTCTTTAAAGTCTTGCTTTTCATATTTAGAGTGTCAGTTATTCTAGAATGTATTTTTAGTATAATAGAACACAGAGATATACTTTAATTTTTTTCATATAGTATATCCAAATGCCATAGCAACATTGAATAGTCCATCATTTTCCCTATTCATTTGAAATGCCTCTTTTATCATCTATAACATATTTTCATATATATTTGAGTGTCCTCAGGGGCTCTCTATTCTGTTTTATTCATCTTTTTTGCTTTATCATGCCACTATTATCACACTTTTGATTAAATAGCTGTATAATAAGTCTTGATATTTGCTAGAGTAAATCTCCCCCATCCATCTTCTTTAATTTTTCAAAATTCTCTTAGTTTATTCATGTTCCAAATTCATTATCAGATCAGCTTGTCAATGTCTATGAAATGCCTGTTTGCCATTGCAGTAGTTAGAAGTTGATTACAAACACAGAACCACTGTGAATACTGTAGAATAGGGATTTATTACAGGGCTTAAGCCTACATACTTGTGGTAGTGAAGCATTTTATGTAAGGACGTTGGTTCTGGATCTGATGTAGGACCCGAAGTCAGCGAGGCAGGCAGTGGGGAAAGAAGAATGGCGTTGAGCAGGGACAATTAGGAACTCACAAGGACAACCCCATCTTTCTCTCACTGTCCCCAACCTCACAGATGCAGATGACCATGAGGATAAGCCAGCAGCACCCTTCACCACAGAGCTGTCACAGAGCTGGTCCAGCTGCTGCTGCATGAGTCACAGCAGCGCCTAGTCCTAGACTGACCTTTTGAACATAAAGTATGACTACTGCTTCACCTCCACCTTCCAAACCTTAAACAGATTTTTCTTTTTTTACATATAGATGTATTGAATTAATTGAGATGACATTGGTTCATAAAATTGTCTAGATTTCATGCGTACAGTTCTGTCATACATCATCTGTATATTGTATTGTGTGTTCACCAGCCAAAGTCAAGTCTCCTTCCATCACCATTTATCCCCCCATTTACCCTCTTCTACCTGCTTTCTCGCCCCTTTCCCTCTGGTAATCACCATATTATTATCTTTGTACATGAGGTTTTTTGGTTTTTGGTTTTTGGGGTTTTTTTTGCTTAATCCCTTTACCTATTTCACCCAGCCCTCCAGACCCCGTCCCCTCTGTCAGTCAAGAGATTTTTCTTAAGACTCATCCTAACCCAGTATCATTCGATGAAGGGAAGTCTGGGTAACAAAGTTTATACCTAGCTAAATTGACATTGTTCATAGCTACCTTGGAAATTTTATTTGGAATGGCTTAAAGTGATAGATTTATTTAGACTAAATGACATCTTTAAAATATTGAATCATTCTACCCATGAAACCAGTTTATCTCTCCTTTTATTTGATCTTTATATCCCTTGAAATGTTTTTAAAATTTCTCCAGAAAGGCCTGGCACATATTTTGAACCTTAAGTACCTTATGGTTTTTGTTGACTTTGAATGGAATCTTTTAAAATTACATATTTTAATTTATTGCTAATAATTTATAGCAAAGGGTTTGATTTCTGTAAATCTGTTGAAAGAGGACCTGCTACTATTCTGAATTATATTAGTGCTACTAATTTGTGTGCTTAGATTTTTCTATTTAGACAATCTTGTAAAACACAAATGTTGAAAATGTTGCCTCTTTCTTCCCAAATCAGTGCCTTTTGTTTCTTTATCTTACTGAATTAGCTAGAACTTCCTCTACAGTCTTTTTTTTTTTTTTTATCCTCACCCGAGGATATTTTTCCATTTTTTGTACAGATAGAGTGGGAGGGAGAGAGAGGAAGGGAGAGAGAGAGAGAAACATCGACGTGAAGGGACACATCGAGTGGCTGCCACCCGCACGACCAACCAGGGCCGGGGACAAACTGCAACCGAAGTACGTGCCCTTAGCGGGAACCGAACCCGGGTCTCTCCGGACCGCAGGCCGACGCTCTAACCGCTGAGCCAAACTGGCCAGGGCCAGTCTTGACTAGCCATAGAAAAGGGGGCATATTGTCTTCTTTGACTTTAATGGGAAAGCTTCTAGATTTCACCATTAAGTATCATGTTTCTTATACAGTTTTGGAATGCACTGCATATTATTGTAAAAACTTTTACTTTTATTCCTAGTTTCAGTTTTTTATCCTGAATAAATGTAATAATTTAATTAATGTTTTCTCTTTATCACTTAGGATAATCATGTTTTTTTCTTCTTCTTTATTCTGATGGAGGTAGTCAGCCTCCAAGATGGTCCCTTGTAATCCCCACCTCCTGGTGTTCACAACTTTGTGCGATCACCTCCCATTAGTGTGGGCTGTGCCTAGGGGCAGATATGATGGTATGTCACCTCTGAGATTAGATTTTAAAATATTTTTCTAGTTTTATAAAGTGAATTGGTTTTCTGGTTTGTGCTTTTCTATAAACAATTTGTACAGGGGGGATATCTGTTTTGTAAAGATTCAGTAAATTTATTTGAAAAATTATCTGAATTTGGTGTCATTAAAATGAAGATTTTTAAAAATTACCAAACTGCCCTGGCCGGTTTGGCTTAGTAGTTGGAGCGTCAGCCTACAGACTGGAGAGTCCCAGGTTCGGTTCCCGCTAAGGACACGTACTTCAGTTGCAGTTTGTCCCCGGCCCCGGTTGGGGTTGTGTGGGTGGCAACCACTTGATGTGTCTCTCTCACATCGATGTTTCTCTCTCTCTTCCTCCCTTCTCCCTTCCACTCTATCTGAAGATAAATGCAACAATGTCCTTGGGTGAGGATAAATAAAATAAAATAAAAATTACCAAACCAATATCTTAAATAGTTACCAATCATTCTTCTTGATTCACTTTTTGGTGCATTATATTTTCCCAGAATATTGTCCATTTCATTGACATTTTAAAATTTAGTATCATAAACTTGTTCATATTCACCTGAAAATGTTTTAAATCTCTAAGTATCTATGGTTATAATCCCAATATTGCTTATTTATACTGCGCCTTGATTAGTCTTGCCAGAAATTTGACTATTTTATTAAATTCTTCATTAAAAAATCCATTTCTGGCTTTGTTGAGACTCTATTATTTCCAAGTTTTCTATTTTACTTTTCTTTTTATAATTAGTATATTATTTATTCTACTTTCTTTGGATTTACCCTGTTTTCTCTTCACCTTTTAAGTACATACTTAACTATTTTTAATCTTTCTTCATATCTAACAAATATGTTGAATGTCTCATTTTCAAGAAAAGACTTATTTTTTCACTGCTTCTGCCTGATTTTGGACCCCATCTGCTGTTTCAGGCCTACTCACTATTTGATTTTCTGCTCCACTTCTTTTTTTTTTCTTTATCGATTTTCAGAAAGGAAGGGAGAGGGAGAAAGAGATAGAAACATCGATTAGAGAGAACATCGATTGGCCGCCTCCTGCACGCCCCAACTGGGGATTGGACCCATAACCTGGGCATGTGCCCTGACTGGGAATCGAACCAGTGACCTCCTGGAATATGGGTAGATGTTCAACCACTGAGCCACACCTGCCGGGCTCTGCTCCACTTCTGATTAACAAATGTTTATCTTGTCTTTGAGCATGGCTGTGTCTGACATATTTTCTCACTTTATATTTTGTCTATAATTGGTATCATTAGAGCAAAATTGGTGATTGAAGCATAAACTTGCAATATGATCCTGACAGAAGTCTCCAGCTAGTTCTCATACAAAGCCACAAAATGCAAAAGTCTTTGTCCACGTGGAAAAATGTAACACTCATGGAAGGGGCAAAGATGTTCTAAGTGTTGATTCAAAATCTGTGTTTGTAGGCCTGTAACTTTCAATGTTGATCAACATGTACTCCCTAAATTGGGCGGGGGTAGGGGTGCTGGCAAATCTGTTTAGCCTTGCCACTAATTATGTGCCTGATCAGTGGAAGTGGTAGTGGCCAGTCACCACCACGGGGTTCACCCAGGTGACCCACTGTTTAATAATCCCTTTATCTGGCTGTATTGTCCTCTCCTGCGGTTACCAGTCGAAGAAAGGGTTTACATACTTTTGGTAAGTAAACACCTGTTTAAAATATTAAAACAAAGCTCTCAAAATTGATTTTCCCTTGAACTCAGAAGGATGTAAATCCTAATTAGGTGTGTGTGTAACATGGTTGTGATGGAGGTGGGAGCCACACTCAAAGCCATTGAATAAAGTCTGTGCACCCAGACTTCCTGGGCATTGTCCTTTTGGATAAAGGTCATCTGGGTCTTCACAGCCCTTTGAGATCTGATTTATGCCTTCCTTCCCAGCCTCACCTTTCACCACTGCTGCCTTCTTTCAGTTCCTTATGTACAGCCTGATCCCTCACCTCAGGACCTTTGCACTTACTATTCTGTCTTCCTGGAAATCCCTCCATTTTCCTTGCTTGCTTGCCTGACTCCTACTCAGCTTAGCTCTCAGTCCTTTCCTGATGTTCTGCCAAGGTGAGGGACCCCTACTGTATTTTCTTTTTTGTACACTTTAATTCCCTTGTCACAGCACTAATCATACTATATTGTAATTGATTATTTTCCTCCCCTTTTAGACTGTAAGATTAGGAAAGCAGGGGTCATGTGTGTTCTGTTCACATTACATCCCTAGTGCCAAGCCTAATGCTGGCATATAGTAAAGGTCAAATCTATTAAAGAATGAATAAATGAATGAATTATGAATGAATAAATTACTTCTTTTATGAGTAACTGTAGAAAATTACCTATGTACTCCATGCTTTATTTAACTTGGGAAATGGATTGTTAAGAAGAAAGTATATCTGACAGTGCCTCATCCGAAAGTTGGCTCTTCGTCCCTAAAGGGATAAAGCATTGGCTCTGGGTTCCTTGTGAGGTCCCTCTCCCTCCTCTCCACATCACCTGCCCACCTCCTTCAATGACTTGGCTATGCTCTGGTCCTTGCTATGATGTAACCACCCTACCAAAATCTCAAGACCCTCTTCTTAACACCTTCTCCATCCCCATATTGTTGCTGGCTTATTCAGAGCCAGTGTGAGGACTGGCGTCCACCTGCAGGAGCCCTGCACCTGGAAATCAACCCCAAGTACTGCTGAGTGTCTGACCTACATTTCCACGCTACCAATGAGATATAGAAAGAATACCAATAAAAGATAATTTTAATAATAGACTAGACATACAAAAACAAAGCAATTGCAGTTGAATTTTATAACAATCAAGACATTCCCCAGTTGGATGTTTTCTCCTTGAAGGGGTGAGGTAGGGAATGTGCATACCAAAGCTCAGGGAAGCTCTCATCTGACTCTAGGAGTCGGGAGGCCAGAGAACCAGTTCCTTGACTTCTCTGCTCTGGGTTTTGGAACTGTTAGGAACTGCCTGAGGACATTTTAGGAATTTGCCCAACAGCACCACACTAATTTATGGTTTCCCAGGCAATTCCCTACATTACTAAGTAGTTCGAGTTGATGATAAACTTTGGGGAGAGTGATTTGACAACAGACAGCAATCCTGGCATTTTCCTCGTGGCTTTCAGCTCCATTTCTGCCTTCCCATGCTCTGCTCCACAGGACTAACTACATTTTCAGAGCCAGTGCAAAGTAAAGATGCAAGACCTCTGGTTCCAAAAGTATTAAGAATTTCAAGAGTGTGACAGCGTGTGGCTCTTCTAAGGATGGGGTTCTGTGCAACTGCACAGATCAGATGTCCGTGAAGCGGGCCTTGCTGTTCTGTAGGAGATGGAGCTGAACCTGCAAACTACCTTTCCAATCTTCCTGCCATCTTGCTTCTGAATAGGTTCATTCGGCATTGGTGAGGCAGGAGGGGCAACTGGAAGTCAGGAAGAAAGAAGGCATGTGCATCCCTCTGCATCTGGCTACATCTCCTAAAGCAGTGGGGTGTCCTTTCTGGTGGTCCCAGCAGCTGCAGCAATGGGGGGCTATGGTTGTAGCATTCTGCAGTGACCCGAATAGTATCCTCAGTGGTTTCCGCAGCAAGCACAGTCTTCATCACTGTCAGCAGTGAGCATGTGCTGGGCTCAGGCAACACCACCTCCTCCTGTTCACTCCTACAATCCCAGGGTGTGCAGTGGCATCCTGCGGTTACTAATCTAAGGGTTGTCTCACCTTCCCCTTTTTGCTCCTTCAGCCCTTCCAACAATAGTAATCATTCCTTAAATTAGGTCCCTTGCCTGAAACAACTTGGTTTCTATGTTCCTGATGGGACACTGGTTGACACAGTAATTAAATTCTTAAAACTATTTCTACCCACACCCAGCTATTCAACTTCTAAGGATTTATACTAAAGACATAATCATGGAGTGAGAAAAGATCTAGCCAAAATACTGTTTATTACAGAGTTGTCTATAATATCAGGACACCGGAAATAACCTGGTTCCTGAATATTCAACAGTGCACCCATTAACAATAATGAAATAGGAAAGACAGATATTAATGGAACAGAATGTAATATAAGATTCAGAAATGAACTCAAATATATATGGAGATTTAGTATATGACTGAAGCGGTGTTTCAAATCAAGATATAGCAAGGACATTACAAGAAAAGGAAGTTACAGACCAATATTCGTCATGAACATAATATAAATATCTTAACCAAGCATTAGCAAATTGAATCAAGCAATGTATAAAGAGAATAACAAATCATGACCAATTGGAGTTTATTCCAGAAATGCAAGGTTTATTTAATGTTCAAAAATAATTAATATAACTCACCACACTGACAGAATAAAGGCACCAAAAGAACATATGATCATCTCCAAAGATATAGAAAAGGCACTTATCAAAATTCATGATAAAAACTCTCAACAAACTAGGAATAGGAGGGTACTTCCTCAATCTTTTTAAGGGGCGTCCGCAACCTACAACTAACATCATACTTAATGGTTATGGTTTCCTAGGCAACTCCATACACTACGGAGAACTTCAAATCGGCACACACTTCATGGAGAGTAGCTTGGCAGTACATACCCAGCCGGTCCTTTACCTGTGTGCTCTCAGGTGAAATTAAGAACAAGGCGAAGATGCCCACTCCCCCTACTGCAGCTAACATTTTACTAGAGGTTTTAGCAAGTACATTGAGGTAAGAAAAAGAAATAACAGGCATAAAGCTCGGAAAAGGAGAAGAAAAACTGTCTTTATTCATAGATGACATTATTGTACATGTAAAAAACAAAGTCAACACATGGGATTAGAACAACTGGATATATTTGGGGAAAAATTAAACTGGGTACGCACTTCACAATTTACACCAGAAAAAATTTAATAGATCAATATCATCATAGAGGCACTAGAGGAAGCCATGGGACGATTACCTTATAATACGGGTGTGGGAAGCCTTTCTAATTATGAAATAACATCTAGAAATACAAAAACTGATCAATATAACAACAAAAACAAACTTCAACATGGAAAATACACAATAAGCCAAGTTAAAAGGCAAATGGCATATTGTGATTCAGATCACAAAGGGCTAATATTGTAATACAGAAAGTCTCTGTTGGGGAAAAGCCTATACAGTCTGAAAGAAGATGGGCAATGGCTACGGATGAGAAAGGAAATATCAAAAGCTCTCAAATACATGAATCCGTTCTCAACCTCACCTGTCATGAGATAATAAAAATTAAAAGCATCCTGAATATCATTTTATCAAACAGGTTGACAATAGTTACAGGTATGTTTAACCTACTCAATGAGGTGGACATGGAGAAACAGACACTTTTATACATTGCTAAG
Organism: Molossus molossus; assembly: GCF_014108415.1. Lineage (NCBI taxonomy): Eukaryota > Metazoa > Chordata > Mammalia > Chiroptera > Molossidae > Molossus > Molossus molossus. Next base: position 50,613,602 of record NW_023425349.1, read on the forward strand.
AGTACCTAAACTGGTACATGTGCACACTCTACGAAAAGCAATTTGACATCTATTAAAATTGCAAATGCATGGACCTTTTAACCTAGCATTACATTTCAAGAACATTATCCTACAGGTGTATTGCCCCAGTGTGAAAGAAGGCTATTTACAGTGGTAATTTTTGAAATTCCAAGAGGCCTGAAATAACCTTGTGGTGCGAGAGAACCAAGAGGCCACCAGATCCAAATTAAAGCCGGCCGGCGACTGATCCCAAGTTCTCGGAGACCAGCCCTGGGGCCTCCAAATGTTGTGGCGCGACAGAGTCAAAGAAAGACCACTAGAGATTGAAGTCCAATTAAGAGCCATTTATTAGCCGGCTGGTGTCTGATTCCAAACACCCCTGTGACAGTCTTCAGAATCAGCCTTGATATGCTTTATTACATGCATTTTATACTTGATAGCAAAAGTTTAATGATATAAGAAAATAGGATCTTCTAAATAAAATGCCCAGGGCTACAACAATGCTGTATAGAATTAGTTTGCCTTGCAGATAACAGGCACACCCAGGAACACCTAGGCACACCCAGGCACACCCAGGAATTTCAAGGTACATTAGGTCACACTTAGCCCCGAGCTGCACAAACACAATGCAAGCCTAATTCCTTGAGACTGTGGGGAAGGTCGAGTCTCTGGCTCAAGACCTCCAGACTCCATGGACTCTGTCAGACATGTAGCTGGCTCCCAACAATTTCTTGGTTCAGGGGTCTTTACAAAACAGGTTCAGCTAGAGGGCACACAGTGACTTTCCCAATCATCAATTATGGAGTTATAAACAAGTCAGCATAATAATTTACCAATCATCAATTATGGGGTTATAAACATGCCAGCACAACCTAAATGCTGATCAGCAGGGGGTTGGTTAAGTAAATTAAGGTACATTGATATCAGAATTCTTATGGCAGCCCTTGAACATAAGGAAACTATATATGTTGATCTGTAGTGACCTTCAAGATACATTATTAACAAAGTGCAGAACAATGGTATTAACCATTTGTATTAAAATGTAGGCAAGACACACATATTTGCTTGGATATACATAAAATAGCTCAGGAAGGATTTACAAAAAAAAAATAGTAATATTTAGCTGCTTCTGGAAAAGTTAACAAGACAGCTGAAGAACAGGGTTGCAAAGGACATTTTTCATTACATATCTTTTTATACTTTTGAATTGAACCATGTGAATGTTAACTTATTCAAAAGATAAATTATTTTTTAAACAAAGCAGAAGAATGTAAAATAATGTGGAATGCATTCATAGAAAGTGTTACCTGAAAAAGAGATTATTAAAAAAATACATGCAGGTTGATCTCACTTTTGTTTTTAAAACATGTATAGATAGGCATAAAAAGGACAAAACCAATATACTGCAATACAGCAGCCCCCTCCCCACATCCACCGGTTCACTTTCTGTGGTTTCAGTTATCCTCAGTCAACCACAGTACAAAAATATTATATGGAAAATTCCATACATAAATCATTCAGAAGTTTTCAATTGTGAGCCATTAGAGCAGTGATGAAATCTCACACTTCCTGCTCCAACCCACTCCGGATGTGACCCACTCCTCTCTCCAGTGTTCCCACACTGCGTGTGCTCCCTGCCCTTTGGTCACTTAGTAGCCACCATCTTAGTTATCAGATCAACTGGTATTGCACTTAGTATGACAAAAAGGAGCTCCATAGAAAGTAACCTCGCAGGGTGATGTGATAATAAATTCCTAACAGAGTAGATAACTACAGGTAGTCCTACCCCAGGCCTATAACTTCCTCAGTGAAAGGTTTTAAGCCAGCCCTGCTCATTGTTCTTGTGCATCTAGGTTAACACACCTTTCAAGTACCAGAAGCTAAATACCCCTTGAAGGGGGTATTAACCCCCAAGAGAGCACATAATTTTGTTATCTATCTTGTAATCCAATCCCCGCGTCGCTTCCTCTCACCTCCATGGCCTCTTCCTTGTGTTTCCCACCTTAATTTCAAATGCATCAAAGGAGTTGCAAAACTTCTTCTGGGCCTTTGAGATCTTGCTCCCCAGAATATGTCATCAGTTTGGCTTAAATAAACTCATAAAAATTCTCTACAGGCTTGAATGTTTCTTATGTCAACACAGTGCTTGTGTTCAAGTAACCCTTATTTTACTTAATAATGGCTCAGAAGTATGAGAGCGGTGATGCTGGCTATTCGGATGTGCCACGGAGAAGCCATTCAGTGCTTCCTTTAAGTGAAGGGGTGAAACTCCTCGAAGTAACATGGCACTGTATCATCACACATCATCACAGGAAGAAAGGTGAGCACATACAATGAGCTATTTTGAGAGAGAGACCACATTCGCATAACTTTTATTATAGTATATTATTACAACACGTTGTTATATTATTTTTACTATTAGTTTTTATTAATCTTACTGTACCTAATTCATAAATTAAACTATCCTAGGAACGTATGTATGTATGTATGTATAGGAAAAAACATAGTTTACATAGGGTTCTGCACTATCCATGGTTTCAGGCACCCACTAGGGTATCTTGAAATGTGTCCCCCAGGCATGGGGTGGGGGGTGGGGTGGACTACAGTATTAACCATGTGGTCATTTCTTGGTTTGTGGGATATGATTGATTTTTATTTATTTTGTTTGTTTATCTGTATTTTTAAATTTTTTCTACAATGAAAATACATTGCTTTTGTAACAAGAAATAAGTTATTTAAAAAATGCCACAAATATATGGTTTCCCATATCTCAGCTAGGCAGCTGTTGCCATTTAATGATTCTATGAAAGGCACACCTTGTTTTATTGGGCTTTGACTTATTGCATTTCACAGATGTGTTTTTTACAAATTAAAGGCAAGACCCTCCACCAGCCAAAAGATTAAGACTTGCCTTATTGCCAGACTCCCTTTATTTGTGGTGGTCTAGAACTGAACCTGCACTACCTCTGAGGTCTGCCTGTACTCCTACTGAGGGAGAGGAAGAGATGAGCACAGACTTCCTGATTCAACTTCACAGGAAAACAGATGCCATCAGATTGAACTCCCCAAGTCTTTCCTCTTCCCACCTCCAAAGTTCTCCACATTTCAGTCAGGCTCACATCCTTCTGTCTCAAAAGTAGACATGGCTTTCCTTTTTCTTCCTGGATTCTTGAGACTCTGTTCCCTTCCGTACCTTGTTTTATCACCAATCTCCTTCATGTGTCTTTAATTTCTTACTAACCACTACCTCCTTCTTCTCCATTGAAACATATCCAAGTATTTGTGATCTAGAAAAAAAATTTTTTCTGATCCTCTTTCCTTCCCTCAATATACCCTACATCTGCTTTTCCCCTTAACCTCCCAACTTCTTGAAAAATCAGGCCACAGTCTCTGATGATGTGTTTATAGTTCACACCTCAGTTCATTTGAGTTTTCTTAATGTCCCACTGATCTCCTGAAACTTTTCTTCCTAAAGGTGTCTGTAAGGGATGCTTATGGCTTAAACACAAGCAGTATTCTTTCGTTCCCATAAACAAGCCCAGAAGTAGGTCACTGCTAGCAATTCAATATTTAATGGATGACAGGGCTGTGGGTTGGTATCTCAGAAATTTTCCTGACCTTCTTCTCATGGTCATAACAGATTTAAACGTCATAGCCTCACATGACCATATGAGGAGACCTGAATGGCTCAGTGGACAGAATTCCACCTCACATGCCTGCCTCTCACCATGGAGGCAAGCTTTCTGAGATGCCCCTCAGCAAACTTACCACTTACACCCATTGGTCAGAACTGAGTCACATGGCCACCTCCAGAGCAGAGCTAGGCCTACTTTTTCTGAGATCAAGGGATCTCTGCCACAAAGGAACGGGGGTGGGGTAGCTTTTGTGTAAAAAATAAAGTGTCTGAGCCACCAAGCTTTCCAATCACCTCTTAATTTTCAAATCTGGTCCTCATCCTATTTGACCAGAGTACACAGTCATCTTCTCCCTTGACATGTGCTCCCTGCGCAATCTCATCCACGAACATAACGCCAATCTCAGCCTCGATAATCAATGTCTCTAAAACCCAAGCCTAGAATCCCAGAGCTCTCTGTACAATCTTTATTGGTTGCACAGCTTTATTGTTGTAATTATTTGGACATATGTCTTCCTCCACCATACTGCAAACTCTTTGAGAAGGAATATCATAGTAACCATTAGTTTTCTGTACATCAAATATATTTAATAAGAGTTAATATACCATTTCATATGAAACTTAATTTTTTTTTTCTTTATTGATTTTAGAGAGGGAGAGGAAGAGATGAGAACATCAATTGGCCACCTCCTGCATGCCCCACACTGAGGATTTGACCCACAACCTTGGCATGTGCCCTGACCAGGAATTGAACTGGCGACCTCTTGGTTCATGGGTCAATGCTCACCCAGTGAGCCACACTGGCCAGGTCATTTCACATAAAATTTAGAAAACTTCTAACAGTATAGGTCTATTTACTCCTCCCTTATCTTTTATGTCCTAATTACCACATGGAGTACCTGTACATCATTATTATGAACTGCATGACACATTATAATTTTTGCCTTGTACAGTTAATATGTACTTTACAGAAATTTTCTTTTATAGTTACCCACATATTTGCCATTTCTGATTCTTTTCATTTCTTCCTAAAGATGTGAGTCTCCATCAGGTTTCATTTTCCTCCGTCCTGAAGAACTTCCTTTAGCATTTCTTCTAGTGCAGACCTGCTGGTGGACAATTCTCTTGGTTTTCTTTTATATGAAATTATTTTATTTTGCTTTACTTCTTAAAGAATATTTTCACTAGATATAGAAATCTGGTCTGACAGGTGTTTCTTTTTTCCTTCAGTATTTTGAATATTTCATCCATTGTCTTCTGGTCTCTATTGCTTCTGATGAAAAGTCAGTGGTTCCACATCATTATTTGTCCAGATACAATATGGCTTTTTTTCCCTGTCAGCTTGTACAATTTTCTCTTTGTCTTTAGGTTTCAAGAGTTTGACTATAATGTGTTTGGGTGTTGTTTTCTTTGTATTAATCCTGCTTAGTGTTCACCAAACTTTTTGAATCTGTTAATTTGTCTCACTATTATTTCTTCAAATATATTGCCTGCCCCATTCTCTTTCCCTTCTCCTGACACTCCAGTTATATGTGTTAGATATTCTGATATTCCCACAGGTCCCTAAGGCTCTTTTTGTTTTCTAATGTTTTTTTTTCTTGCTGTTCTTCCAAATGGGTAATTTCTATTGATATCACCAAGCTCACTTTCCTTTTATATATATATATATCTATATATATATTTTTTTTCTTTGATTTTAGAGAGACAGGAAGGGAGAGGGAGAGATAGAAACATTGATGAGTGAGAACATCGATTGGCCACCTCCTGCATGCCCCCACTGGGGATTGGGCCCACGACCTGGGCATGTGCCCTGACTGGGAATCGAACCAGCAACCTTTTGGTGCCTGGGTTGACATTCAACCACTGAGCCACACTGGCTGGATCACTTTCCTTTTTCATTTACATCTTTAGTTAAGCCTATCCAGTGAATACTTTTCACTAATTTATTTTTGTTAATCTTCACCTGAGGATCTTTTTCCATTGATTTTTTTTAGATAGAGTAGAAGGGAGGGAGGGAGAGGAAAACATCAATGTGAGAAAGACATATTAATTGGTTGTGTCCTGCATAACCCCAACAGGGACCAGGGATCAGACCTGCAACCCAGGTACATGCCCTTAACCAGGAATCAAACGCATGGTCCTTTGGCCCATGAGCCGATACTCTAACTGTTGAGCCAAACCAGCCAGGGCCAATGAATACTTTATTTTAGATGTTTTTAAATTCTATAAATTTCCATTTGACTCTTTTTGTTTTTATTTCTCTACTGAGATTTCCTATCCATTCATTGAAAGCATATTTTTCTTTCCACCCATGAGCATAATTATAATAGTTGCTTTAAAAATCCATATCTGCAGTATCAAACATCTGAGTCATCTAGGAGTTCATCTTCATTGACTGTCTTTTCTAGTGTGACTGGGTTATATTTTTCTGTTTCTTCATATGTCAAGTAAGCTGGGATATATCCTAGATATTATGAATAACAGGAGGTAGAAACTGTGAGTTCTGTTATATTCTTTCAAAGAGCATTGATTTTTTTTTTTTTTTTTAGTTTAAGTGGCAGTTAACTTGGCTGAACTCAAACTGCAAAAGTCCATTTCCTGTACAATGAGCAGCTGCTCAAATTTCAGTTCACTTATGTAGACTTACTGGGCTGTTTGGAGTCTACCACATGCATGTGTGATCCAGCAATCATCCAGAGCTTTGGGCAGAGTTTATACCCAGAATTAATTAAAAATAAATTCTGGCCCTGGCTGGTTTGGCTCAGCAGTTAGAGTGTGGGCCTGTGGTCCCGAGAGACCCGGGTTTGGTTCCCGTTCAGGGCATGTACCTCGGTTGCAGTTTGTCTCCAGTCCTGGTTGGGTCATGTGGGTGGCAGCCACTCAATGTGTCCCTTTCACGTCGATGTTTCTCTCTCTCTCTCTCTCTCTCTCTCTCTCTCTCTCCCTCCCTCACTCCCTCCCTCCCTCCTACTCTATCTGAACAAAAAAATGGAAAAATGTCCTTGGGTGAGGGTTAAAAAAAATAAATAAATTCTGAAATGTATTCACTTATTTTCCAGTGTGTGTAGGTGCCCCGAAACTTACCCTCTGGCTCTTCAAGCCAATAAGACTGTTGGCTCTCTCTATCCATATTTTAATAATTATCGATGGTACAAATTAGGACCTACCTTCAGACTAAAAGCTGTAATAAACAAATTATCCTCGTATCATTCTCATCTTCCAAATGCCAATTCCTTTCCACTATCTACCAGCTTTTGTTCACTCTCCAGGAGTCTCAGGTGATTTTTTTTATATGTTATCCAGAGTTTATAGTAGTTACCTATAAAAGGATTTGTCCAACAAGAGCTTACCAGTCGTATTAGACATGAACCCTATAAATATCTTTAGCCCTCTGCCTTCAGGGCCCTTGGAAGTACTGGGCTTTCTGTTCCCCTTGTGGATTCCCCATATGGTGACATATGAGATGTAAGTAGAAATTATCACTGAATGTTCCAAATGGTGGCTATTTCATCAACCTGGGTCCTGAATTAATGAAGACCCCAGCCAATCCTTGCTTAAAATGTGTTGTGAGCAAAAGGCAAATCGATTGTACAAAGATGCCTCTATTATACAAATATAATCAACATCTTCATAAGTAGCCAAAATATCCTAATGAAAGCCAAATACATTGCTATGGCCTTGCCCATCACCCTCACCCTTTCTTTAAAACTAGTGTCTGAAGTAGGACCAAGAGCCTATGTGACCCCTCCTGTTCCCACACACATATTCAACGGCTTCTGGAGATGTCGCAGTGTGCTTCTCCATGGGTGACCACAGCCAAAGCAGAAGGAACTCACTTTAGGCCTTACAGCTTACTCTTATACAGGGCCATGAAGTGTCTGGCACATAGCAGGGGTTCAAAAAAAATTAGAGCTATTTATCTCATCTACTCAACATTCAACAAAATTTGCTGAGAGTTTATCATCTGCCAGGCACTGTTCTAGGCACTAAGAATACATTGGTGAACAAAAGAGCTTGTTGTTAGTAGGAGACAGATAATAACCAACAAATATATTAAATAAGCAAACTATGTAGCACATCAGCATATGATTAGTGCCATGGACAAAGAAAATGTAGAGAAGGAGCAACTTCAGGAGTAGCAACTACAAATAGGACGCCAGGGCAGATCTTTCTAAGAAGGACGCATTTGAGCAAAGATTTGGAGAAGGTGAGAGAGTAAGTCATGCAGAGATCTTGGAGACTAGGGTTCCAGGTAGGAGGAAGAGCCACTGAAAATGCTTTAAGGTGGGCAGAATAGATAAAGTGGAGTAAGAAATGGGGTGTGAGGAAAAGAGGTCAGAAAGTCACTTTTAAGGTGGGTGGTATGAACGTTGTCTTACCAACGTTAAGGGGAGGACTTTAGCAGTCACTCTGAGACAGGTCCCTGTGGAGTTTTTTTTTTTAATTTATTTACTTTTGTTACAGATATTTCTCCTTTTCCCCCCAGATTCCCCCCTTCCCCTCCCTCCCCGCCCTATCCCCAACTTTGTTGTCCCTGTCCATTGTTCATGAATACATGCATATAAATTCTGTAGGTTATCTCCCCCCACCACCACCCCCTCTTCTGGGGATTGTCAGTCTGTACCCCACTTCCACGTCTCTGGGACTACCCCATTCCTCAGACTGTTATGTTCATTATATTCCACAGATAAATGAGATCATATGATACTTGTCTTTCTCTGTTTGGCTTGTTTTGCTTAGGATAATATTTTCCAGGTCCCTTCATGTCATCTCAAAGGATAAGAGATCTTTCTTTCTTACAGCTGTATAGTACTCCATTGTTTATATGTACCACTGCTTTTTTAGCCATTCGTCTACTGATGGACACTTGGGCTGTCTCCAGATCTTAGTTATTGTAAATAGTGCTGCTATGAACATGGGGGTACATATATTCTTTCTGATTGGTGTTTCGGCCTTCTTAGGGTATACTCCTAGAAGTGGGATCACTGGGTCAAACGGCAGTTCAATTTTTAATTTTTTGAGGTAACCCCATATTGTTTTCCATAGTAGCTGCACCAGTCTGCATTCCCACCAGCAGTGTACTAGAGTCCCCTTTTCTCCACACCCTCGCCAGCACTTGTTGTTTGATGACTTGTTGATGGCGGTCATTCTGACAGGTGTGAGGTGATACCTCATTGTTGTTTTAAGTTGCATCTCTCTGATGATTAGTGATGTGGAGCATTTCTTCATGTCTCTTATCTACTTGTATGTCCTGTTTGGAGAGGTGTCTATTTAGCTCCTCTGCCCATTTTTTAATTGGGTTCTTTGTTTTCCTTTTGTTGAGCTGCATGAGCACTCTCTATATATTGGAAATTAACCCCTTATCTGATATATCATTGGCAATTATGCTCTCCCATACAGTGGGTTCCCTTTCCACTTTGATGATTGTATCTTTCCCTGTGGAGTTTTGAGCAAAGGAATGACGTGACCCGACATGTTTTAAGAACAGAACTCTCACAGTGGTGCTGAGAAAAGAAGCCAGCCGAGGGTGGAAGCAGGGGGACCAGCTAGAAGGCTACCGCGCTGATGCAAAAGATAAAGATGCAAGCAGTGAAGGTGACAAAAAGGCACCAGATTCTGAACAGATTTGGAAAATATAGCGAGCTGGAGTTTCTGCTGAATTAACTGTGCGGTATAAATTGGAGAGGAATCAAGGATAACTCCTTGGTTTACAGCCTGAACAACCGGAAAAACAGGAATGCTTTTATCTAAGATGGAAAAGGTTTTCAATAGAGCTCTTTTGGGGGGGAATAGTCAGTAGTTCAATTTTAATATGTTAAGTTTGAAATGCCTGTTAGATATTCAAGCAGAGATGACGAATAGATGGGTGGACAGTCCATGTGGAGTTAAGAGAGAGGCCTGAACTAAAGATAAAATCGGGGAGTCATTGACATATAAAAGGTATTAAAGCCTTGAGGCAAGATTAAGTCACCAACAGAGTAAGTGTAGATATGGAAAAGGGCCAAGGACAGGGCCCTGGGGCACCCCAACTTTTGGAGAGCCAGAAGAACCAAACCAGCAAAGAAGGAATTAAATTCTCTTCCTTGAAACAATTTCTTCTCTTGGCTTCTATGACAGCACATTCTCCTATTTTCCTCTTACTTTCCTGCCTACTCCTTAGTTTTCTTTGCTTCAAGGTGGATGAAATGAAATAAGTATCTAATAGATTTGGCAGGATGGAGGTCATTTGTGACCTTGACAAAAGCGGTTTTGGTAGAGCAATTGGGTGAAAGTGTGATTAATGTGAGATTAAGAGAGAATAGGAGGTGTGAACAGACATGCAGTGAATACAAGCAACTTTGTGACATTAGCAGTCAAATACAAAAGCAGGTGGAGTAATATTGGAGGGGACTAAAGGATCAAGGGGATATACACACTGTACTTATGAAGACAGGAAGGAGTACACCATATTTTCCTGCTAATGTGAACTTAGGAAAGCGAGACAATTGATGAGCAGGAGAAGGGGGATAATTTCAGGAACAGTCATTAAATAGTCAAGAGGGGCCCAAACTTCTGTCCCGTTGGCCAGATGACTTCTAATCCAAAGTGAATTTCTCTCTTTCCTCCCAGGCTAATGACTGGTACCCACTTTGTAGATATCACCTGGTTACCTAGTTTTTTCCCAGATCCTCTGTTACTGAACATTATGCCCAGCATTCTCTATGGATCCAGAGTAATTTGCTTTTTAAAGAAACAGAAACAGCCCAGCCAGTGTGGCTCAGTGGATTGAGCGTCGTCCCATGGACTGAGAGGTCCCGGTTTGATTCCTGGTCAGGGCACATGCCTGGGGTTATAGGCTCAGTCCCCAGTAGGAAGCATGCAGGAGGCTGCCAGTCCATGTTTCTCTCTCTCTCTCTCCCTTCCTTTATCTCTAAAAAAATTAATAAAAATATATATTTAAAGGAACAGAAACAATGTGCTATAATTTTGTGTGGTCTGCTCCCTATGAAAGGTTGAGATGGTTCCTTTTTAATTGTAACTTGTAAGGCTGAAATGAATTGCTTTAACAAATAAAAAGCCCTGGCCTGTTTGGCTCAGTGATTAGACTCAACCTTCCTAATGCCGTGACCCTTTAATACAGTTCCTTATGTTGTAGTGACCCCCAACCATAAAATTATTTTTGTTGCTACTTCATAACTGTAATTTTGCTACTGTTATGAATTGCTATCAGAAATACGTGTTTTCCAATGGTCTTAGGCGACCCCTGTGAAAGGGTCATTTGATCTCCAAAGGGGTCACGACCCACAGGTTGAGAACCGCTGTGTAAAAGTATCAACCCTGGGTTAGAGTATCAAACTGTCAAGGGTTCGATTCCAGGCAAGGGCATGTACCTCGGTTGTAGTTCATCCCCGGCCATGGTAGAGCCATGAAGGAGGCAGCCAGTCAATGCTTCTCTCACATCAATGTTTCCCTCTTCCCCTCCCTCCCTCCCTCCTATTCTATCTGATGATAAATGGAAAAACATCCTCAGGTGAGCATTAAAAAAAAAAAAGTCAAGAACAGAAGGAACCACATGGCTGGGACACTATCCAGATGATGGGAAGGGAGGGAAGGCAGAGTCCTGGCAGAGAGGCAAGTAGGATGGAAGCGATGGTGGTAGAAAGATGAGGTAGTTCTTGTGAAATTGCTTTTATTTTCTCAGTGAAATAAAAAGCAAGGTTTTCAGCCCAGAGTTAGAAGGGGAAAGGGTGTTGGATGTTTGAGGATAGAAGGTGCAATGTAGTCATTTCAGAGTGTGGAAAGTAAACCGACTAGGGAAATGCTAGAAGGGCACTGTCGAAGGGCTCACTTGAGATTTACGATCATAAATGTAGTGGCAACAGTTAGCACTGTTGTTTTTGTCCAGCATGTGAAGCTGGACAGAATCAGGGTTTCACCAGGTAGGAGAATCTTCTGGGAAAGAGGGGCAGTGCACAAGAGCCTACAGAAGACAGCAACAAGCAGGGGGGTGGTAGAGTCTCAAGGCAGGTACTTCAGAACAGCTGGGGGGGGGGGGGTTAAGGATGGAGAGGGGAGGGGAGAGGAGGGGAGCAATAGCCTGACTGGAGTAATAATTCACTGCCCTGGGTGAACCTGCTCTGTTCTTTTTTTTTTTTTTTTTTTTTTTTATCCTCACCCGAGGACATTTTTCCATTTTTTGTTCAGGTAGAGTGGGAGGGAGAGAGAGAGAGAAACATCGATGTGAAAGGAACACATCGAGTGGCTGCCACCCGCACAACCGACCAGGGCCAGGGACAAACTGCAACCGAGGTACGTGCCCTTAGCGGGAACCGAACCCGGCCGACGCTCTAACCGCTGAGCCAAACCGGCCAGGGCGAACCTGCTCTGTTCTGAATCCTCTTGTTTCTCCTACCCCAAGAAGCTTCCTTCCCTCCTTTGGCAGCTCAGAGGCCATCCAGGGTGAGGGATTCATTCAGGGTCCTGGGGTCAGAAGGAAACCAGGTACAGTCAGGACTTTCATCCCCCCTCCCCCCTTTTTTGCTACCAAAAGACCAAGGCAGTGTTTTGGATATTTAAAAGTACATTTAAAATGTCCTTGTTTGTTTCTTCCTCTGTGCAACATTTATGCTGTCAAAGGACAGAGAGCTGGTAACCATGGGAGTGGAGGAGAGTGGTAGTGAAGAGGTGGTTTTTCAATGGGGTAAACTTCATGCAGGCAGCACCCAGAGCTCAAACCTCCTGGCCTCCTCAGAGTTCTTTGTTCATTCAGCTTACTGAGGGAGAGAGGCTGAATTCTTCCCTGCTGGGAAACAAGCTTTGAAAGGAAAAGCTTTTGCCAGACTCCATAAGGAGAGGGCGTGTCTGTCCCTGGGAGCAGGTTTCCCAGTTCTGCCTAAAAACCTTGGTCAGCAGGGAACTCTGGGCACCCTGTCATGAACCGGACAGCCTGTGATAGCAAGTAAGCCAGCTCTGCAGCATCCTGAATGTCGAGTTCTTACACACGCTGTCCATTCTCTCACTATCCCTCCCTAGACAGGTGGCCACTCATGGAGGTGGCCCAGAGCCCTGGCCAAGTCACCAAGTCAGGGAGGCAAGGCCACTGCAGGATAGTATCTGGTGCCAAGGTGGGAGAAGAGGGAGGGAGGCAGTCTCCTCTTACACATTTCTGGATGAGGAGCCCCAAGAGCCTTTCTTTCCAGGACAAAGTGCCCCAAGTGGACGCAGGGCAAGGCAGGGCAGGGCAAACGCGGGCCACAGCTCGGGTCCTGAGAAGTCTCATGACTGCAGTGTTTTGCTGCAGGTTTCCCAGCTGGGGCGGGAGGCACGGTGGTGGGGGTGAGAAGGAGGGAGGGGAAAGAGGAGGGAAGTAAACAGGAGACCAAAGAGAGAGCCAGTTCCCTGCGTTCAGAGAACACCAGCCGCCTCCGGTCCCCGGTGGGTGGCTGTATGTGTGGAAATGAAACTGGGAGGGGAAAGGAGAGAGGGAAGAGTAAGCACGCACTTCTAGGCTGCTATCCACCCACTTCTCCTTTCCCAACCCTCCAGCCTACCCCCTTCAGGGGTTGTGGGGGTGGGAGGGAGACGGTTCACGAAAGCGCCCACCTCCAAGTACACAGAGCTGGTTCAGCTGTCGGTGAATCAGACACTGTCTCAGCAGCTTGTTACCTGAGCTTCGGAGGGGAACGGTGGGCGGCCTTGGGACCTGGGAAGTGGGGGTAGGGATAAGTGTAAGATCCCGTACTGGCGTGGTGTGGAGACACCTGGGGCTGGAAGGAAGGGGTGTCTACCTCCGAACACCTACACTCATCCCGACCCCGTCCCCAGGATAGCGGTGGAGGGGCGAGGGGCGAGAGCCTGGGGGCATAACTTACTGGGGAGTGGAAGCAGGGGAGGGGATAGGTAGGTGGGAGTGTACTGCGGCGGAAAACAATGGGGTGCAGGGCGGGCAGGGACCGCGGGGCAGGCTATTACCCGCCGCTGCCCGCGCGCGGGGTTATGCGAGGTAACCGTGAGAGGGGGAGGAGGAGGGAGGTGGCGGGGGCCGCAGGCCGCGGTGTCTGGCGCTCGTTGGACAAAGAGATGATGAAACGTGAGCGCTATATTTACCAAGGGGGTGGGGAACGGGCGGGGGCGGGTAAAAAGGACAAACTGTTCCACAACCAGCAACCACAGGAAACAGCCCATCTGACTCACCGGGAGGGCTGCGCCGACCCCCTCGAAGTCGTAGCCCCGGGGCAGGCGCGGGGCTGGAGGGTGCGGGTGCTCCGGGGACCGACCAAACCTGGGCACTACGGCTGAGGGATGGAGCGACTTATATAAATAAAAACACCTTAGCTCCTAGGGCTGCGTGTGGGTGTGTGGGTGTATATGCCTTCTGTGGGGTAGGGGACAGCGCAGAATGGCAGGAATGTTTCCTAACCCTGTGGCACGACCATCGCGGGAGAGATTTGCCTGCGAACCCAGCGAACACGATTCCTGCAAAGTCATCTCCCCCCAGCCAGGCCGGCGGGCCGCCCCGCCCGCGGAGAGCAGCACTAGCCTCCCCGTCTCCCAGCCCCCCCTCCCCCCAACTCTGCTCCCGGCCCCAGAGTTGGGGGTGCGGGCTATGTTTAGAAGCTGATGTCATCCAGACACCCTACTCCGCAGTGTTCCCGGGGGTACCGCAGAGCAGGTTTTCCTCTTCCTCGCGGGAGTGGTTGACCGGAAAGATGCCTCCCCCAACCCCCCCTTCCAACACACATACCTTCTCCACACCTATCTTACCCGGGAGAGTTAACAACAAAAAAAATGCAGCCCCACTAAAGTTATGAAACAGGGTGGTGGGGGCGGTACACGCACGCGGAGGGCGCAAACGCGAGGGCTTGGACCGCGGGGGACCGACAACCCGCTCCGCCCCTCCGCCTCCCGCCCGGGTGCGGGGGCTAATTTCAAGGTTAGCACACGTGGGCGCGGGCGCCCGGAGCTCCTTGCACGAGTTTTGGGGCGGGTTCCTCATCCCCCAATCTAGGGCAGTTTGTTCAACTGCAGTAAAGGGAGCTTGATGTTCCAGCAGGGAAGAGATTTCTGAGAACTGGGACTGTCCTTAGATGAACTCGCCTCCTCCGGCTGCTGCTGCTGCGGTGGCCGCCTGCGGAAGACTTTTTAAAAGGGCGATGCCAGACCGGGGCGCGCGGTTCGCAAGTGGCTGAGCGGCCCGCCAGTCTGCGGGTCCGAGCCTTGCGCCCGCCCCCGAGTGTGGGTGATTCACCGCGAGCGGCGCGGGGCTTCTCCAAGCGCTGGGGGCTGCGAGCTAAACTTATCCTCCTACATATGCATGAACGGGTGGCCTTTCAGCTCGGCAGAGGAGAGGCCTGCAGCTTTGCGGAGGGCTGCTAAGTGGAGCGAGAGCAAAGTAGGGCGTCGTGCAAGTGTTCGTGCTGGCCGGCGTCCTCCTCCCTCGCCAGCCCCTGGGTGTTAACTGTTGTTATGGCCATGGGTGTAGCACCAGATAGGGCTTTACCTGATTGTATTTCAAATCCAGGAACTCTGCCATTGTTGGAAGTCCGATCCCTTCAGCTCGCCTCCCCAAACTGCCTTCTCCTAATTCCCTGGTTTACACCAAAATGAACACTGCCAAATTTGCCCTGTGGGCCTAGGCGGGGTCGCTGTAGCCGAAGGGCCTGATTCCAGAAAGAAGTCTGGAACCAGCCCAGAGGAAGGTCTGACACGTGATCCCCTACCCCCAGCGAGCCATCTGTTCTCTTTCCTTCCGGCCTGGAGGCTGGCAGCTCTGCCCAGCACCGTCCACGCCTCCCAGTAGGGAAGAATGAGAAAACCCAGTGTTGACGGAACCCAGTGCCTCCAGAGTGCGATTTTAGCCTACACCTCCCTGGCCCCTGGGCAGGGATGAGACCTGGCAACAAGTATTTTAGATTAAACTCTGAGAGATGAGTCTAGTTGAGGAAACTCTGCCTTGGGCTCAGGTTGAATAAAAGTCTCCAGGGCAGGGGCCTGGGAGTGGGCTGCATTCAGCCTTGAAATACCTCACTTTGGGCTCCGGTGGAAAACGTTTCTAGAAAAAGGACGGGATTCCCTGGGCCCTCTCGGCCACTTCCCACAAACTAGCTTGGAGAAAGAAAGAGACCGTGAAAGTAAAGAAGAAAAGTGTTAAGGGATTTTGGACAAATTTATATTTGTGCCTGCTATCCCATTAAATATTGATGTAAAATATTGTGACCTTCATTGACACGAAGAGCTGTTTGTAGATGCACAGCAAATGAAGGCGTGTTGAAAGAGCCCAAGTCTTGCTCAGTTTTTTTTTCCCTAGGATTATTGGGGGGCGGGGAAATGTCTCTGGAATATTTGGAATTTGGAAGGGACTATGGAGACGTATGAATCGAATCCTATCAATTAATTAACAAATAAGGAAATAGCTCTAAGAGGTTGCCTAAAGTAACACAGCTCATCTCAGGTCCAGGAGCCCATTGTTCTTGAGAACTTGGTTAATAAAACCAAGGTTTAGGCAGGACTTAGAGATGAAAAGGAATACTTACAAACTAGAAACACTTGTTATAGTGTTTAAATTCTCCTATTCCTCCCAGTTGGTTTGTGTGGATGTATATTTATAAAGACTAAATTGGGGGGAAGCAGACCTCATATTTATGTGGTGTAATATATATTTTACTGGTAAATTACTTATTGTAATTAAGAATGATTCATATTGCCCTGGCCAGTTTGGCTCAGCGGTTAGAGCGTCGGCCTGCAGTCCGGAGAGACCCGGGTTCGGTTCCCGCTAAGGGCACGTACTTCGGTTGCAGTTTGTCCCCGGCCCTGGTTGGTCGTGCGGGTGGCAGCCACTCGATGTGTCCCTTCACGTCGATGTTTCTCTCTCTCTCTCTTTCCTCTCTTCCCTCCCACTCTATCTGTAAAAAAAAAAAAAAAAAAAAAAAAGAAAAGAAAAAAAAAAGAATGATTCATATTAATTTGGGATAATTTATTGTGCCAGAAATTTAATTAGGACAACCACATGCTGGCAAAACAGTATAAGTTGGTTTTAATAATAAAACTTATAATATGCATCTTAACACAGCAAGGCAACTTGATGTTGAAAACACTACAAGAAAAAAAACCCTGATGTAGGAATTATTACTTGTGATATGTTTATATATAAATACACACACATGTTTTTAACTTGTAAGCCTAATTGAGGACAGAGTGACTTTTTATTTCTGTACTTCCCCATGCCTAGTTCTCTGACAGAAACATAAATATCTGGGAAATGAATTAGTGGGAAAAAAACACACAAGTCTATACTTTTAGAATTGTTGGATTTAAAAAGATATTCTAAATCAAGTCGAGGAGCAGCTAGTTTTATAAATGTGTGAGAGAAATTCACATGTATGAAACCTCAGTTTTCTTTTTGTGACTTCCTTTTATAACGGAAATAAATGAGTTGGAAGAGTTCAGAGTTTATGTACAATTTGAACAAAATTAAAAAGAATTAGAAAGAAGAGGGCAAGAAGTAGGGAGGAGAAAGTTTATATTTTTAAAAACTATGATGATGGATTTATTAAAGTTCCTGGATTATAATCTCCAAGGAAAGATACAGATTTTCCTTCTTTTCTGGGATATCCCCAGTATTAACTCCAGAGCTGTGTAAAGGTGCCCAGCACAATGCTAGTTGCAATGCAAGTCTGAGAGACTGTACAGGCGGTGATAACAGGGACCCTGTAGAGACCCCTTTGGTATTTGTGCTGGACCTTAAAGAGGCAAGCAAAGGTGCAATTACTAAGTAATCATGTACCCTTGGGGACAGAGTTTGTCCCAGAAAAATCATGAAGTAGGCAAATTCTCCTGGGCTTTGGTGAATTTTTTTTCTAAAGTTAAGGGGATTGGAATACAAGAAACCTAAGATGGCTTCACTTTTACATGCTATGATGTATACTTTTACATGCTATGATGTATGTACCTGTCTTACTATGATGATGATAGTGATGATGATATTCTTGGTTGACCAGAATCACCTTTTTATACTTCCCTTTCCCGTGTAGTCACCCACTGCAGTGTCTTCCTGTACTCTTCAAAAGCAAAAGCAAAATAAACTACCCTAGCCTTCACACAAGGAGGGCTAATTTGAGATCCTTACTTTAGAGACCAAGAACCTGGTGTTACTTTCCCAAAACTTAACAGAAGCTAACAGCCAGTGGGGGATAAGGGTTGGACCTCACTGGATCTGCATCACATAGAAGCAGGTACCTCTCACATCCAGTTAGGAAAGTGAATGTATTTTTAATCAATTGTGCTGACAGTAAGCCTTCTGTAAGAGACATTAGCCCTGGATTCTTTTTTCTTCTATGAAGTTGGAAAACAACCCCATCATTCATTAAGGGGGAGAGCCAAACTGAGTTAATCAGCCTCTGAGACCCATACTAATTGTTGATCAAGTAATGCCACAACATTCAATGAGTAAGGATCTCTAGCTGGTTACAGTTAAGAATCTTTTTAATATAGTTAATATTTCACAAAACCAAAGAGTTCAGTTATTGTAAAGCTCAAAGAGCTAGAAATCAGATCTACGATTTCAATTGAGTTCTGTCACTATCTACTTGATAAGGTAGACAAGCCACTTCTCTGGGTCCTAGGTCTCCACATTTGTAAGGTGAGGGAAGGAAACATGCCCTAACAATCATGCGGGGATCTAGGGAAAGAAAATGTTCTAAGAATTATGTGGGGTTTTTTTAAGTTACACAAATGAGGGATTTTGTCTCATGTATTTGAAGGTGGGTTACAATAGCTTCAAAAAAACAACTTATTGGAATAAATTGCACTAGGGAAGTAAAGGAGTTTGGAGGTATCACAAAAGCAGTGATGGGGTGTTTCAATGTAAGAATAGCCAAACAATAGGAAGACTGTGCTTTTAAACAGAACTTTGTCAGCTTTGCATCATTAAGACGAATTAGTCATAGTTCATGTATTGGATGGAAGGACTATTATTAAAAATCTTTCCAAAAGTGTGATACATGCCAAAACTGGAAAAAAAGAAAGAATTGCTGCTTTCTCGTTTGTGTTTATAGACTCATATTGCATTAATTCATCACCCCTGCCCTTCCATACATTTCTCGAATACAACAACAATAACAAAATACAAGGATGTGTCCAGTTTCACTACAGCTCCAAGCATTTACAAGTGTTGAGCGTCTGCTTTCGGAACGCCCTTCTGATTGGCTGAGCCAATGTCAGTGACATCAACCAACTTACTTTTGATTGGAAGGCTGGTTGCTGGGACTGTAGCGTTTGCAGGAAGTCACTTAACTGTTTGCGAGCTGGAAAACCGAACCAGAAGTTATCTTTTGTCGTAAGAAAGCGCAACCAACTAGGGAAGGTGTGCCCCGCAGCTCCGAAAGCTGGAACGGGAGCCAGGAGGCCTGGACCGGCTACCGGACCTAGAGGCACTCCAGAAGATGAGTGGCTGCTCCTTTCCAGCCTCCGGGCTGTTACCCTTTTAAATGTCAGCGTTCGTGGCCGTAGGGGTAGCACGAGGCATCGAAACGGAACGGTCGGATTGGCCGCACGCCTCAGCTCTAGACGCACCTCTCCACCAAAAAGGCCGTTCTGACTGGCAGGGGGAGAAAGTAAACAGAGTTGAATCACCCTCCCCACTGGCCAATTGGAGGGGGTTTAGATTGTGACGTGATGGGATTCTGCGAAATTGTTACTGAGCAAGAGAATGCCGGAACGGTGCGGACGGGCAAGAGCAGGGGCTCGGAGACCGTCAGTGGACTGGAGAAAAAGTGTCTCTTAGACGTGACGCCTGGTCCGACCCTTGTCACCCGCGTCGGGGTGGTCGGGTGAACGTCCTGGGTCTTTGGCTCCACGGAGAGGCGGCAGAGGGCGTGTACCTCTCTTGCAGTTTCCTCTCCCAGCACCTCGGGGGCGTATTCAGTCGAATAAACTTGCGACCGCCACGTGTGGCATCTTTCCAAGAAAGCCGGCTCGGAGCGGTGGGCGCGCCCGTCGGGGGGATCGCGCCGGGCGCAGGACACCGCGGCAGCAAGAGGCGGCAGCGCACGGAGCTCGGGACCGTGGTGGCTGCGTGCGGAGGCGCTGCCGGTTACGTAAAGATGAGGGGCTGAGGTCGCCTTGGCGCTCCTGCGAGTCGGAAGCGCCCCGCGCCCCCGCCCCCTTGGCCGCCGCGCCGCGTTCGTCGTCCGAGGCCAGGGCAGGGCGAACCGAACCTCCGCAGCCACCGCCAAGTTTGACCGCGCCGCCGGGGCTGCTGTCGCCCGCACCATGTCCGCGGCCGCCTACATGGACTTTGTGGCTGCCCAGTGTCTGGTTTCCATTTCGAACCGCGCTGCAGTGCCGGAGCATGGGGGCGCTCCCGACGCCGAGCGACTGCGACTACCTGAGCGCGAGGTGACCAAGGAGCACGGTGACCCGGGGGACACCTGGAAGGATTACTGCACACTGGTCACCATCGCCAAGAGCTTGTTGGACCTGAACAAGTACCGACCCATCCAGACCCCCTCGGTGTGTAGCGACAGTCTGGAGAGTCCGGATGAGGATATGGGATCCGACAGCGACGTGACCACCGAATCTGGGTCGAGTCCTTCCCACAGCCCGGAGGAGAGACAGGATCCTGGCAGCGCGCCCAGCCCGCTCTCCCTCCTCCACCCTGGAGTGGCTGCGAAGGGGAAACACGCCTCCGAAAAGAGGCACAAGTGCCCCTACAGTGGCTGTGGGAAAGTCTATGGAAAATCCTCCCATCTCAAAGCCCATTACAGAGTGCATACAGGTTAGCGGCGTCTCCCTCTCCCACCGACCTCTGGGGTTAGTTAACCTTTGGCCTGGCAGCGTTCCTGGGCGTTAAGGACACCACACTCAGCCCAAACGGTGCAAACATTTTGGATAAGATGCTTTTTAACTCTTTAAATAATTGAACCGTGTAGAGACGGAAAGCTCACTCTCCTTAATTGTCCCCAGCCTCTGGAAACCACGGAGAGGATTAAACTGGAGGACAGAGTGAGTGCTGCGTGCTAGCCCCTGTGCGTGGCTTCCTCTCCCCTGTCCCGCCCCGCCCCCAGGACTCCTGCACTGGGCGACATTGGGGCCACTTTACCTGGGCAGACGCTGGCAGGGTTGAGCGGGGGGTGGGGTGGGGTGGCGGGGGGTGGGGTGGGGTGGCGTGGGGGCGTGGAGTTAAATGGCGTACCTTTTATTTGATTCTCTTGTGGGATTGCGGAGAAGTGGTCAAAACCTGGGGAGAAGCGGCACACTTTATGTGGATGGAACCTTTTAAGGATGACTAAGGACTCATTTAGCTGTATGCTTGCTACTTTTCAGGGATTGCCAAGGTGGTTTTAAATTTGGCCAAGAGTCCCCTGAGAGGTTTAAAATAACATTGCTTCAGGCAGCAGATCAAGTGATGGTTGGTGGGTTAACTTCACGACTAGTTAGCCCCTTTAAAGAGGGAGATTTCAGAGCCGAGTATTTTTTCCACGTGACTAAGGCTTACCCTCCACCCTGAAAAGAGCAGTTAGGGAGGAGGAGGTGTGGTCCTTGCCGGAGGTCAAGGCTGGGTAATGACTGTTGAAACGTTCCGGAGGCCCCGAGGAATGATCTCTCCCTGGGAGAACAAAAGGCAGGGCTAACCAGAAGAATGTGGCTAGAAAGACATCTGTAGGATAAAATGGGCTTTGGAGACTTACTGGGAAGGTGGTCCACCAATTCTGTTGGTTCTGTTTAACATACTCAGAGAAAGTTGAAAAGCTCTGACACTTGGTCATGCTGCCTCACCATCTGTAGAAAGGTCCCTTTACTACACGGGGCTTGTTCTTCTCATGAAGCTCTGTTCCCCTCTGTCCTATGACACTGGGTCTGAAAGGTTGTTGGAGTTATTTGGAAAAGTATTGTCATTTTTGTGTAATTTTTAGCACTTTGAAGATGAGGCCCCCTGGGCCTGAGATTTTAAAATTATAATTGGTTGATTCTGTTTTGTTTTTTAAAAGAAAGGCCACGTAACTGCATCTCATATTTTATTTCCTTTGGAAAGTGCTTCTTGTGGAGGTGGCTGCTGGCACAGGAGTAAAACAATTTCCTCCGTGGTTAATGCAAAATCAGGTTCTGTTTGGGGTTGTCTTCTAGGTTACCATAAAACAGCATATTTTAAAGTTTCTATCTGTAAGGCTGTTGAGAGACACGTGCTTGAATTGGGGGATGTGACCTTTAGTGTGGCTTGCCAGGGGTGAAATAGGGGTGTATTAACCCGAGGGTGTTACTCATCAACAGCTGTTAGGCGGGCCTGGCTGTGTCAGCCATGTTCCCGGAGTTCAGTTGTTCACAGGGACACCCACTGCCACCTTGAGCAAAGGCACTTTCTCCTTCAGGGAGCTGCCCAGTTGTGCACTTGAGGAGGCCTGCAGTGCTGGGTGAGCTACCTGAGTCTACCCAACACAGAAAAACAATTCCCAACATTCCAGACCATTCAGCTGAGTGGTTTTTCTCAGGCATTTCTAGAAATGGCTGCTTATGTGTGCGTGCATGCGTGGTGCTCCTTAATTCTCCATAAGGCAAGTCAGCTCGGCTGTTTCAGGAGAACCTTTCACATAGTCAGGAGTGGAAAACGAAGTGAAATGTTAATCCCATTTTAAATGCTACAGTCAGTCTTTTGAAACTAGCGATATGGTGATTGCAGGTGTCTTATTTATGTTCTGGGGCACTGTAATACTAGGACATGGTTGAACAAAACCCCAGCCTCGGTAAATATGGTCAGAAGGGTACTCTTGTGGGAGGTTGTGAGCATTCGAAAGTTTCAGAGACAGTTTCCAGTTAGATAATCTTTGGAGTGGGGTAAGGAGCTCCCTGATTTTCCTCTTGCTGGTATTAAATCCAGAAGGTGGTTAGACCAGAGAGAGCAGTTGGAATGTCTGCATTCTATGAAGATTTTAAGAGCTAAAAATGTAGTCACACCCCCTGCTCCATGTGGCCCAACAAGAATCCCTCTGGCCCAACAAGAATCCCTAACCACCTCGAGACCCTCCTACCGCTGCCACTTCTATAGAACCAGTGGCTTTAGAAGTTGAATCATTTAAACAAAATTGCATTTAATTCAGTACAGCTATTTTTATAGTGTTCTAAGAGAAGAGATGCTTTTGAGGCGGGCTAAGCTGGGCTCTGATTTGTCCTACTGTTGCCCAGTTGTGAGACCTTCAGCAAGTTACTTGATTTGAGTTTGCAAGGCCTGCTGCTGAATTTGCCTTGCACATCTGTTTGGGTTGGCAGACACATGGTTTAAAAACTTAATTGGTTACCAATATCTAATAATCAGAGGATTTCGGCACAAATCCAGATTTCTGCCTTCTCTGGAAAAATCGAACGATCTTACAAATAAATACTGGGCCTGAATTCCTGCTTAGCAACAATTGGCTTGAACTGATCTTTCTTTACATGGGACAATAACCCTTATTTTAACCATTTACATTGGCACTGTTGGCATTTAAGTTTGCAGCCTCTGCTTTATTTGAGCCTCAGTCTCTCATTCCACAAAATAGGGTAATGTCACTAACTAAAAGGTTCTTGTGCAAAGATAGGAATATCTATAAAGCACTTACTAGGATTCCACACACAGTAGCCCCGTAAGAAATGCTGGACCTTATAGTTTGTGTGATAGGGGGTCTTCAAAACTAATAAACATAGGATAAAGTTATTTTTAAGTTGTACATTGGTTTACATTTTCTAATACTATGCTCAGTTTGTTTTTCTGCGGCCTCTAGATCAGATATCTTCTCGGGTGATGTACCTCTAAAGTTTAAGCAGTGGATCAATCTGAAAAAGTACAACAAATACACTCTTTTCTGTTGCCAGACATTTTGGATACTATAATGTTTCATATTAACAAGTAGACACATTAGAGTACTTGGCCTGAAAACATATCGAGCATATTATCTAAAAAGGCAACCAATTTTAAGTTTATTCTGGCACACCACCACAGACCCACAACCACCTCACTGCCTCCACCTCTGCATGCACACACGCACTTACTCCACAGTCCCCTGATGGCCCCCACATCCACACCCACGTCCCAGCATACACCCTAAACTAGCCTCCACGAATAGCCACTCAAACCCTCTCACTCCCCAGACCTCCTCCTCTACCTGCAACCCCTCAACCCACCCCAGCCCCACAAGCACTCAGAAAGAGTTTCTCAAACCCTGGCCAATGGCTCAGTTCACTGGAGTATTAAAGTTGTGGGTTCAATTCCCCATCAGGGTACATGCCTAGCTTGCAGGTTCTCTCTCGCTCTCTCTTCCCCTCTCTCTCTAAATCAGATTTTAAAAAAACAAAAACATATCCTTGGGTGAGGATTGAAAAAAAAAAGTTTATCCGGAGTTTCCTGACATTGCGGTCACCCTGTACAGATTGTATATGCCTGTTGGGGGTGGGCAGTATCACTGGGGGAAGGAAACAGCTACGTTCAAATTCCAGATCAAAAGTCACCATAACTGCCTGAGGTGTGGCTAGTCCCACTAGGTTAACATCTCAGTAATAGAAACCTTGTCTGGCCGGTGTGGCTCAGTGGTTGAGTGTCAACCCATGCTCAGCTAGTGGACCTGATCCCCAGTGAGGGGCGTGCAGGAGGCGGCCATTCAGTGTTCTCTCTCGTCATCGTTTCTATCTCTCTCTTCCTCTCACTTCCTCTCTGTGTAAAATCAATAAAGGGGAAAAAAATTGTAGAAACCTTAGGCTTTTATTTCCATGCCAGGTACAATTTTACTCTCTTTGGAGGTACTTAAGTCAGTTGTCCTCAAATGATGACAATAGGTTGAACTTGATAACACTGTTTACAGAATTCTGAAAATTAGCCCGAAATCCCAGCCATCATACTCCAGTTCTATAGAAAAACAATTTTTTACCACCACCACCAAAAAAATATATTTGTTTATTTATTTTGGTTAATTATTACCCGAGGATATTTTTCCATTGATTTTTAGAGAAAGTGGAAAGGAGAGAGGGAGGGAAAGAGAGAGAGAAACATCGATGAGAGAGACACATCGATTCGTTGCCTCCCACATGACCTCAACCTGATCTGGGGAACAAACCTGCAACCCAGGTATGTACCCTTGACCAGGAATCGAACCTGCAACCTTTTGGTCCGAGGGCCAGGGCTCTAACTGCTGAGCCACACTGGCCAGGGCTAGAAAAAAAACATTTTTTTAGCAGTTTTTTTTTTTTTTTTTTTTAATAGGGCAGAAGGAAGTTTATATAAAACAGAGAGACAAGAGCTGCAAACACCACAAGAGTGGCTACTTCTGTTTCTCCTTGTCCAGTTTGAACATTTCCCTGTAATACTTAGACTGTTGGCTAGGGGGACCTGGATGGCCCCCCACTGTGGAAGTTGTCTTCCAATATGGGAAATCGATTTTCTGGCCTCCCTAGGAATGCCCAACTCTCCTGGGGATGTCCAATATCCGGGTGGGGTATTCTTCCCTGAGATTAAAGTTTTACAGTTTTGCTTATGTATGCCAGGCTTGCTATATGCCTGTACTCTTCTCCCTCAATTACTGCAAGAAACTTGAGAATCAACTGGTTCAGGAGAATCTAGTGCTATCAAAAGTGTGAGAAGGACCTATTTCCATTGCCCAGGACAGGCAGGGGTTCGGGGACAGGGCAAGGTCTCGCTTTGGCCACAGCCCTAGGCTAGGAGCCTTAGCTCAGAAGTGGGTTACAGGCAGCCCATTAACTAGCCCCTGCCCGGTCTTTACCACCTTCTCTTCTGTTCCTGAGTAGAGACATTCTCTCTGCCCCATCCTTTTTTTTTTTTGCATTTATCTTCAGATAGAGCAGGAGGGAGAGGGAGAGAGAGAAACATCGACGTGAGACAGACATATTGAGTGGTTGCCACCCACACGACCCCAACCGGGGCAGGGACAAACCACAACCGAGGTGCGTGCCCTTAGTGGGAACTGAACCCGGGACTCTCCGGTCCACAGGCTGATGCTCTAACCGCTGAGCCAAACCGACCAGGGCAAGCCCCATCCCTCTTCACAAAGGACTTCCCAAAGTGACATGGAATGGTATTCATAACCTGACCAGTTACTTCATCCAAGATAGATTTACAGCTAAGCCTGGGGGTGCTTAAACAGATAGTTTTTCTACCTTTTTTTCCCTCTCCCTTAAGGAGACGTGAGATATTTTTTCCCACAATTGTCCTCCCCACATGACATTTAATACCACAAATATATTCCAGAGCCGTCAATGTACTGTGCCCCTTCAGAAGGCCACAAACCATTGCAATAGCCAAGACTTTTTCACCTGCCAAAGATCTAATTTTGCCCCCTTGGGGGTAATATCACCCCCCACCCCCACTTCCCAGTGAGACTGCCTGGACACAATCTCAAGAATCCTGTCAGGAAAAAGTAACATTCTACACGGGAGGAGAGTGAAGGGCTGCACATGGCCTCTGGCTATACCAGGATGATAGGTTTCTAAGGACTGCAAGGATCTCCTGTGGGGATTGCGCTTGGGTTTCCTACAAGAGGGTAAAGTTCCCTTGATTCCAAGGAAAGATAGCCCAGCCTGCTGTTGGAATCTCACCCTGAGGATAAAGGACTGTTGGGGATCCCAACAGCTCCTTATTCCTAGTTGCAGAGGTGGGAAGGACCAGTTGCTGTTCTTCCTCACTTCCTCACTTGTCCATCATCTTCCATCTAGCTGCCCTAGCAAAGATCAAGCCTAAGAAAAGCTTCAGCTGCGGGCAGGATGACAGTTGCACAACAGAAAATACAAGTGGAGTAGAATTACAGAGTAAAAAACATTGTTTCCCTTGATTTTCCTCTCAAATCTTCTGTGAGTGGTGAGAAGAAAGGGGGGCGGGGTGCAGATGCGGCCCAGGTTGGGGAGGGAGGTATCGGAGTAAATATTTTTTGATGTTTTGATGGTAACATCCCATTACTTTCAGACATAAAGATGTAACCTGAGGGAAATGAGTTCTTGGACTCTGAACTCGAGAGTCAGATTTACGTTCCTGTCTCGATTGTTGATGCTAATCCAGCGAACATCTGTGAGAAATTCCCAGATTGAATTTCCCAGGGAGAAACGTCCTATGACATATTGGGAATGTGGCAGACAATGGTCGTCCTTAATAAGTTCATTGGGAAGAATAGTAGGTGGCTGATTTCCCAGTACTAGATTTCATTAGCCCCTAAAACAACTTGATGTGCCCTGGTTAGAGTAGGCTTTCTATCCCACCCCTGTGATTTCCAAATGCCTGATGATCCCTAGCATGCTTGATTAAAAAATAGACCACAGCACTGTCATTTTCATTAGTCTTGACTTCCATATTTTCTGGCTGTTCTCAGGCTTGGAGGAAAAGCTTACAGCATTCCAGGCCTTTGCAGCTCAAATCCTCCCCCACATCCGACCCTCCCACCTTTTCCTAATGTTTCTCCAGCAGGCCCAGCTCCCACTAAAGAGTGTAAATTAGTGCCTAGTAATTGGTACAAAGGCACTTTCTGTTTCTATGCAACACATGCAAAAAGGAGGGGCGAAGGGAAGAAGAAAACCCCACAGACAGTTAAAAAGGAAGAGAAATGGGATCCTCTGCAGTGGTCCTTGAGCAATCCTGCCTCTCGCTCCTCCTCGCTTGGTGCTGGGAAGTTAGTCACAGGCCTGGGCCCAGCTCCGAGCACGGGGCCGCAGCAGTTGCTAGTGTCCAAAGCATAGAATCGGAGTTGGAAGTGACCTTGAGAGGTCATCACACCCATCACTTGTCTCTAAAAGAGTGTATGCCCACCCTCTCAGACAGGCGGGATCGCTCCGGTTAATCATTTTGAGGGCCTTGGGTGGTTTGAAAGTGTGCCAGCAGGGTGCAGAAGCTGGCTGTCTGCCTCAACACGCATGTGGCTTTGGGCATAGCATGGACTGTCCCTGGGCCTTGGGCCTCAGCAGCCCACGAAGGCAGCAGGTACTCTGAAGGGCTGTGGAAGAAGAAGTAAGTTCTGAAGGCCCGAGCTCGGCCCAGGTGCCGATGGTCCTTGGCTGTGAATTCTTAGTTCTTTGATTCGAATGCTTTCCCACCATGGTCTCCTGAGGATTTCAATTTGTGGTTAATTTTTTTTTTTTTAATTTAACCTTGGTTTAAAGATCTGCTTCGAATTAACCAATTAACTGAGTAAAAGGGCAGAAAGGGAGTCAGCCCTGGACCTCTGCCCTTTTATTATGTATTATATAGTCGGTGAAGCGGCGAAGGCCGGGCCTGTGAGATTTCCTACTCCTCCCTTCCTGGAGCCCTCCTGAAACTTCATTACCTTACTGGTGCCTTGAGGCCAAGAGGAAACATTGTTTTAGCCGGGCCTCAAGCAGTCCCCTCAGCAATAATAGGACTAACGTGATTATTCATAGACAGTGTCTTCCCCACTAAATGAGTGAGATGCATCCCTTTTTTTTCTTTATGAGTGGGGTATTCCAAAGCATTTATTACCATTTTTGCAGGCTTCCCTTTTTTTGTTGTTGCAATTTTTATTAATTTGTTTTTGTTACAGATGTTTCTCTTCCCTCACCCCTCACCCCCTTTTTTTCTCTTTTCTTAGAAATATAGAATTTATTTATATTCACCGGAAGATAGTTTCACAGTGTGTACATGGTTACCAGAAGAGAGAGAACACTCTCAGAGTTTAAGATGGCATATATTGCTATCAAACATTGCTGATGCTGTAGTCAGAAAATGGCCCTTGACCAGGAATCGAACCCATAACCCTTTGGTCCATGGGCCGATGCTCTCACTGCTGAGCCAGACTGGCCAGGACCCCTCACCCCTTTTAATCTCAGTTTAGCATGACCCGTGTGAGCTTTTGGAACCCTGAGATGAGACTTGATCGCCTGGACCTGGAATCTGAAGGTTCTAGAGCTGCACGAACCAGTTAGCTCACCATCTAAGCCCAGGGCCACTGGGCCTTTGAAATTTTCTTTTAATGAAATTGAGAATGATCACAAATTTGAACAGGAGAACAGAATTCATCCCTAAATGACCCTTTTTAAAAAACTAGGACATTATTTAAATAGATTAAAATAAACAGACAGGAGCTTAAGCCATACAAAATTACTGACGAGGATTTGAAATGCAGGCAGTAGTAGTTGTATTAGATGAACTTTGAACGCTTTTCCAAGGCGAGTCTCTGTTGTTTTGGAAGTGAGTGCCTCCTGGAGGAACTGATTGAACCAAAGTGGGACTCAGTGGGTCAGACAAAAGTACAAAAATCCTGCCTGAGAATTATGGACATTTCAGACCTGGAAGAAATCTTACAGATCATCTTTGTTCAAAAGGGGTGGGGGGTGGGAGGATTCCCCATCTCTCACTTCCAAGGAGCCAGCTTTGACGAGAGAGACATGGTCAGATAAAAAAAGTAAAGCCTGTGGGGAAGAGACCAGCCCCCTCGAAAGAACTTGAGTAAGAGCGGCTGGACCATGGGCTTTCCGATCCCTCAAACCTGTGTGTGAATCCTGCCGCTGCCACTCTCTAAGTGTCAGAACTTTCTGAGCCTCAGTTTTCCCATCTATAAAATGGAGATTAGTAGTCTTATACTCATGGACTTTTTTGTAAGACTTAATTCAGATGAGTGATTTAAAGCATTTAAAACAGTGCCCCCATATACTGAGTATTATAATTAAAAATATAATAATTAACACATGTTGCCCAGAAAGCCCTTGTTCTAGAATTTTTGCTTACAATTCCAGATGAATCCAACAGCAGCTCATGCTGTTAAATAAAATTTATGTATTGAATGACTGTTACATACAAAGAGCTGTGTTAGATGTTGATAGCAGGCACTATAACTGTTGTAAATAATAACAACAATAACAGTAATAAGGTAAATTATTATTAGCAGTACTAATATTAATAATAAGAGTAGGAGTGCCCAGCCGGTGTGGCTCAGTGGTTGAGCATCAACCCATTCATCAAGAGGTCGCTGGTTCGATTCCCGGTCAGGGCACATGCCCAGGTTGTGGGCCCGATCCCCAGTGAGGGGCATGCAGGAGGTAGCCAGTCGATGTTCTCTCTCATCTATGTTTCTACCTCTCTCTCCCCCTCCCTCTCCCTTCCTCTCTCTCTAAAGTCAATAAAGAAAAAAAATTTTTTTAAAAAAGAGTAGGAGTAACATCCACCATTTATTTCATGTCATCAAGTTCCAAGCCATGTACATTGTCACATTTAAATTCACAGAAGTCCTATGAGATAGGAAGGTATTCTTATTCTCATTTTATAGGAGGAATTAGACTTGGAGTTAGGCAGCTTAGCCCAGGGTTACTATGGAGTTTTCCTAGTGTGTCTCTAGGTGCTTGGAGTTGCGCATGTAAAGTCGTGGACCTGGGCATCGTGGGCTTCTGCCATGGGAAGAGACCCTGAGTTCTGCTTGGCGCTCTTGGATTTGGCCCTAACGCTACCATTCTTTAGCTCCTTACTTTTATTTTAACTCTGGCTTGTGGTTGGCTTTTTTATTCCTAACCTTAGTTAGGAATATCTGTAGAAATCTTGAACTCAGATTGAACCTGTCCTGTCTTTTCTAGTAGTTACCCAGAACCTGCCTCCTTCCATCTGAAAAAGACCCCAGTTCTGGGTACATAGCTGCATTAGGCAGGGCCCTTGGTTGCAAGCAACAGAATCCAATGTTGGATTGGCTTAATAAAAAATAGAACTTTATTGGCTCAAATTACCAACACATCTGGGGTAGCTCTGGTTACAGGTATCTCTAGATACAGGTGCTCAGTGTCTGCCTCTCTCCCTGGCTCAGCTTTGCTGTTTTTTGCTTTGGCTTCATTTGGGGGCAGGCTGTCACTGAACTGTGGCAAGATGGCCGACAGCAGTTCCAGACCCCCATTCTGTCAGTTCGGCCAGCCCTGGGAAAGACTACTTCCCTTTCCTGATGGTCCCAGAAAAACGCCCAGGCTTCAGGCGTCATTCCTGAGTTAGAATCGGATGCCTGTCCCTGAACTCAGTCGCTGTGACATGGATGGGTCACATGCAACATCTGGGGTTGTGGGGTCACCTCTGGAATTGTGTAGACTCAGAGTGAGGGAGGGATGATTTCCAGAAGGCAATTTGAGGTGTGTTATTACCCAAAAGAGGCAGTGGAGGCCAGACAGACAAAACCCACAGCCATTCACTCTGTCTGCCCATTTAGAATTACAAACAGGATGTTCCAAAGAGCAGATTTTGACATAATGAGAGACAGATTAGTATGACATTTTTTCTCCATATTTTTCTTCCCTTTGAAGAGAGAGAGCTCTGAACTATCTCTGGAGTTCGGCCCAAAGTTACGTCACCAGTGCCGTGCAAATGTTCGTGGTAAACAGATGATTTCAACATGTATGTCTTGTGCTCAGGCCCATACCTGTAGACCTGCCTACCTCCCTGGATGTTCTGAAAGCCAGAACCCAAAGCCTCCCCGGGAACAGAACAGCAGCAGCTAGGTGATCAGTAGCACCGTTTGCTTGGTCTTAATTCCAGTCGTCTGTCCATTTTCATGCCCAGAATGGTTGTCACCCTGTGTGCTCATAGATAAAGCCTCATCTTTACAAAGATGAGCTGTTTATTTGGTGAAACCCATTGGGATTCAGAAGTCTATTTAGTGTGCGTGATGCCCAACAAAAACACTGTAATAAATCATAAGAGGCAAAAATGTGATCTTCAAAAACACATCCAAATGACTTAAGTCCCCGTGCTGCCATGTTTCTACAGTGCTTTTGTTCCATGGCCATTGTAACGAAAACAAGAAGCATGACAACCAGACAGCTGGCTTTCCCTCTTCGTGTTGCAAATCATGCCCACGGCTGGCCACAAAATGCTTGTCTGGTGAGCGTTGTCCCCCGGAGGCGGGGGTTCCCAGCGTGGAAGAAACGTGCACTGTGCCCCTCCAACTGGAGTCATTTCTTCTCAATGTCCTGCTTTCCCAGAAACTTTGAAACACTGCCCAGGAATGCCTGCCCAAGGAGAGCTGGGGATGTCAGGCCGGGAGCCGTTTGGTGAAGGTTGGATGCTCAGACCTGCCATTCTCTGTGGTCATTAGTGACGGGTGCCAGGCAGTACTAATTAGTGGCTCAATTCATTAAGGCTTGAGAAACAATTTGACAGTGGCCCCTGTGGCAGGTGTGAGGAGGACCTACAGTCATCACAGCCTTACTCTGGTGCCAGCAGTGTACAGAGGTTGAGCCCAGAGAGGGAGAGCTAGAAACATGAGCTGGAACAGCATCACCAGTGACTCTGAGTGCTACAGCCTGGCTGGCAGGTGGGGTAGCGTTTATTAACCAGACACGTCTCCTGTCTGGTACTTTCCTCTTTTTGGCCATTGTGTTTTCTGAGCCAAAGGCTTCAGCTTTCTGGATAGCTGTTGTCTCCAGACTGGAGGCTGTGGATGCTACAAATAATTTTAGCTAAGTGCACAAATGGAGAGGTTATCCTTATGTTCACCAGAGATTCCAAAAGTCCCTGCGGCCCTTATAAAGCAGTTATGCATATTGGGTAAGAACTTCCCAGGCATGAACCTGGGTGTGCAGAGAGTAGCTGTCCATAACCAGACAGTTTTCAAGCCCCTTCACCCCCTCCCACTTCTGCTGTTAATGAAGAATTTTATCTTGGCAGTTCCAGGGTCTCTTAGTCAATTTTGTATTAAGTTGTGCCCTCTTTTGGGTAGAAGTTTGTAAAATCAAGAGTTCTCTGTCCTTCCCTCTTTGTCTTTCTTTTTCCTGGGAGTGATCTGTTATGTGTTAGGCAAGAGGCTCACCTCTGATATTGGCATCATGGGAGGTTGTCCCTGTTGCACATCATCCATCCTTCGACAAGGCGGTCTCCCCTGGGGCATCATGCACCAGCTTGGGTCTGGGTCCTGATGTGCTGGCCTCCTGCTGAAGAGGGTCCACGCAGAGGCTCCAGGTGTCAGATGATGCACTCTGTGACTCAGTCCTCCGTGGCTTCTCACCAAGGGCTTGGGCTCAGGAACACACAAGAACAGACACTTGAAAGGGTGCAGAGCTGCAGTCATGCACCGAGACCCTTCTCTCAGTGGTGTGACCCATCTCCTCTCACCTGAGTCACCGTGGTGACTTCCTTAGAGGGGCTCATACAGGCTCTGGGCATGCTGTGGGCCCGGTGGCAGTGGCCGCTCATCTGGACCACCAACCCTGTTTCTGAAAGGAGAGCAGAGGATGCCGGGCACTTCTCAGAGACCTCTGCACCTGTTTTCCACACACAGCCCCTCTAACCTCTCTCCCCGCAGCTCAGGGCTTGGAAGCAAAGTGTGGCAAATCGAGAAAGTTTAAGTTTAAGGACTTCGGTGTCTGCTTTACATTTTAAGAACTCCATTTTGACATTAAAACTCAACAGCAACTTATTTGCTATAAACTGTTTCTGCCCTCCCCAAGGGGATGCACCTGGGAAGTGAGAGAATTAGAAAAGGCTCTTGCTGTACCTGGCTGGGGCCTTTGCCCTTCTTTCACATGCACTCTTGTTTTGTGCTCAAAACTGAAGAAGGAGTTTGGACACCAGTCTAAGGGTGTCCTTGGGCACATCACTTGCCCTCTGAGTCAACTTTATCTGAAACGTGATGGATGTGAATTCAATGGTCATAAAAAATCACCCAAGCCCCGGCCAGTTTGGCTCAGCGATTAAAGCATCGGCCCTCAAACCAAAGAGTCACGGATTCAGTTCCGGCCAAGGGCACGTACCTCAGTTGCAGTTCATCCTGGCCCCGGTCAGGGTCATGCGGGAGGCAACCAGTCAATGTGTCTCTTGTCTTTCTCACATCTATGTTTCTCTCTCTCCCTCTCCCTCCCCTCCACTCTATCTAAAGATAAGTGGAGCCTGCCCGTGTGGCTCACTGGTTGAGAGTCTACCCCTGCATCAAGAGGTCACCAGTTTGATTCTTGGTCAGGTCACATGTCCAGGTTGAGGGCCCAATCCC
Source organism: Molossus molossus (assembly GCF_014108415.1). NCBI lineage: Eukaryota > Metazoa > Chordata > Mammalia > Chiroptera > Molossidae > Molossus > Molossus molossus. Next base: position 50,647,145 of record NW_023425349.1, read on the forward strand.
CAGTGGAGGCATGTAGGAGGTGGCCAATTGATGTTTTCTCTCATCAATGTTCTCTCTCCCTCTCCTTTCCTCTCTTTCTAAAAAAAAAAAAAAAAAAAAACCATAAAGAAAAGAAAAAAAAATTTTTTAATAAAGATAAATGGAAAAATATCCTCGGGTGAGAGTTAAAAAAAAAAAAATCACCCAAAATGTAAAGATTCTAAGAATCTATGATTTAAGAATAGTTTTGCCATCAAACATTTATATCTATTTATTGTTTAGTGCCTGGTAGGTTTATTTATTATTTCTCTTTCCCACAAATAACTGGGCAGGAAGAATGGCATGGGAATCTGCCCATCTGAGCCTGGACCTGGCAGAGTGGTTGTGGGAAGGTCACTTCACCTCTCTGCTGATTCAGAGTTGCTGAAATGAGAGCCATAGGAGTCAGCCACCAGGACATGTCTCTAGCCTGCTGGTGTGGCTCAGTGGATTGAGCATCGTCCCATGGGCTGAGGAGTCCTGGTTCCATTCTCTATCAGGGCACATGCCCAGGTTGCAGGCTCGATCCCCCAGTAGGGGGCGTGCAGGAAGCAGCTGATCGATATTTCTCTCTCACATTCACGTTTCTCTCTCTTCATCTCTCTAAAAAAATCAATTTTTAAAAAAAAACAAAAAACTAGACATTTCTCTAGCTGGGTTGAGAACCTAAAGAGTCAAGAATCTGTTGTCTGCCATCTTTTTCCTGGCACATGAGCTACCTCACAGATCAGTTGAGGTTGGGGACTTGCTAGCAATATTAGGACAGGTTTCTTCCTACACACCAGCGTGCTCCAGTGAGGAAGTGCTGGGTGACAAAGGGTACAGACACACACCCACTTCCCAGTTCGGAACCTGAAGTATGGGGCCACCTGCCTTCCACAGACAAACACAGGGGTCAGGAAGTAAAACCGCACATCCAAACTCTGGAGTGACTGTTGTATCAACCTATAAAATAGAAAAGGAAGCCAAATCACAGGAGGGGTTCAGAGAGGGGCCCCAAGAAATGGTAACATGATGGGATGGCACTCAGGCAGGATTACTCTTCCAAAGCCTATCAAGTGTTTTTATTTTTTCAGAATATCTACATGTGTAGGTAGCAATATTTTTGGCAAATAGGAGGGTTTTGATTTCTCGATTTTTGAGTCCAATATGAATTAGAATTGTCTGTACCCAGAGATGGCCTACATACCTCCTCTGTCAAGAGCATGGGTGTGTCTGCACTTGAGCGGAATGGAATTGAAAATAAAGCAAAGGCGTTCGTTTTGTACCTGCACGTCAACGTCACTTTGCCATAGGTAGTGAGGACAGATGGTAACGGACAAGGGACACTGAAGGCCTGGGGTCAGGGCAGGGATATATGGACATGCGCCACGCCAGCCTCGTCCGTGAGGAATGCTCTACTGGTCTTGGCTTTCCACGTCTGCACACGCTCAGTTCCCAGAGTCCTAATGAGGACACTTCCTGGTGGGGCAGCCCTGCCCTCACTGTGTGACTGCATCTGAAGGGAGATTCCTGCCTGTCCTGGAAGGGGCCATTTTTCTTTCACATATAGAAAAAGGAGGAGAGGGGGAGGCGGAGGAGGAGTGAGAAAACAGATGTAATTTGCTCTGAAAGTTTCTCACTTTCTAACAATTTATTTGAGAAAGAAACAGAATGATTCCTCTCCTTTCTTTGGTCTTGAACACCAGGGTGTTCTAGTAATTTCTCAATAGAAAGTAAACCTTCCCCTCCCCATTCCCCATGATTACATAATCCATTCATGGAAAATTTTAAACTCGGGCATGCCAGTTTCCTTTGTTTTCTGTAAGATTTTTTTTCTGACATTTTCTCATTATAATTTGTACTTACTGTTTTAAAAAATTAGAAAAGTCAGGGGAAAATTACAGAAGGAATTTACTCTTTATCCTTTTACCTGTAGGTAACTACTATTCACATTTTGTTTTATTTTCTTCCAGGGTTATTTCTCTCCATACATATCCATGCACACATAGGAGATCATGCTCTTCTCACTTGGCAATGTACTGCTAACATCTTTCCCTTTCATTTTGTGACAATTTAGTACCTTTTTAACAGATACATATTGTTCCACTGTGTGTTATACTTATATCAATTAAACCAGTTCTTTTTTTTTTTTTTTATCCTCACCTGAGGACATTTTTCCATTTTTTGTTCAGATAGAGTGGGAAAGAGAGAGAGAGAAACATCGATGTGAAAGGGACACATCGAGTGGCTGTCACCTGCACGACCCAACCAGGGTCGGGGACAAACTGCAACCGAGATACGTGCCCTTAGTGGGAACCGAACCCGGGTCTCTCTGGACCGCAGGCCGACGCTCTAACCGCTGAGCCAAACTGGCCAGGGCACTAGTTCTTTTTTAATCTTTACCTGAGGATATTTTCCCATTTATCTTCAGATAGAGTGAGAGGGAGGGAGAGAGAGAGAGAGAGAGACATCGACTGGTTGCCTGAACAGGGCCGGGATCGAGCCGCAAGCGAGGTACATGCTCTTGACCAAAATCGAACCCAAGACTCTTTTTGGTCTATGGGCCAATGCTCTAACCACTGAACCAAACCAGCCAGGACTAAATCAGTTCTTTATTGTTATAAATTTCAAATATTTTCAAGGTTTATCCCCCCCCCCCAAAGGACACCTTTCCATTTCTTGTTCAGATAGAGTGGGAGGGAGGGAGAGGAACAGAGAGAGAGAGAGAGAGAGAGAAACGTCGACGTGAAAGGGACACATCGAGTAGCTGCCACCCGCACAACCAACCAGGGCCAGGGACAAACCACAACGAGGTACACGCCCTTAGCGGGAACCGAACCCAGATCTCTCTGGACTACAGGCCGATGCTCTAACCGCTGAGCCAAACCAGCCAGGGCTCAAGGTTTATCTTTTATAAACAATTCTGATATCCCTATATGTGTTCATGTTCCTATCTAATTATTACCAAAAACAATTCCTAGATGATATATTGCCAGATGGCCCTGGATCAATTATAAGTCCCATCCGTGCAGTAGAAAGCCTCCAGCCTGTGATAGGTATATGAACATACTTTAACATTTTCACCAGCCTGATAAGTATTTCATTGGTGTCTTAATTAGTATGTTTTGATTATTGTGAGATTGAATATGTTTTTTATCTATTTATTAGCCATTAATATTTCTTATTATATAACTTATTTGCATCCTTGCTCAATTTTATTAAATTGGGCTTTTCATTTTGATTTACAAATATCCTTTTTATATTACAGATTTTAACCTCTTGTTATATGTTGCAATTTCCTTTATCAGTTCACTCTTCTGGTTCTTAAGTTTCTTCGAAATACATTTTTATATATTTCAGAACTATCCTTTAAATAAGATTCTGTCTTTGGTTTCATGTTTAGAAAGTCTCTCCCATTCCAGGAGTCTAAAAATATTCACCTATATTTTCTTTCACCTTTATAGTTTTATTTTGTTTTACATTAACACATGTAGCCCACTGGGAATTTATTTAAGTGAAAGCTATAAGGTAGGGATCCAGATTTTATTTTTTAACCAGCTGTCTATGTCATTTATCAAATTAAACATCCTTTCATTCACAGATTTGCAATATCCCAGCCCTATAGAGTCTTGAGTTTATTTTCAGACTCAAGTCTGTTCCACTGAGTTGTCTTTTCCTGTGCTGGTTATCACACTGTCTTAATTATTGCAGCTTTAATCATACATTTTAATAACTGGTGTAGCAAGTGCTCACTTATTGTTCTAATACAAAAGTTCCTTGGCAAGTTGAGCATACATATTCTTGCAAATGAACTTTCAAATAATTTTGTCAAGTTCAAGAAAAAATCATTTCTATGGGGTGTGTTAATTTCATAGATGAATTTGCACAGAATTGCCATAGTCTCACCATTGAGTCTTACCATCCAAGAGCATGGGAAATGTTCTGTTTATTCATTTTCCTTTAAATTAAGTTTTTATGATTTTCTTCACCCAGGTCCTGAACTTTTGTTTTTAGGCTTACCCTGACTGGCTATGGTTAGCATATCAGAAAACCACTGCCCCTGTGAATGCATTATTTTATTTTATTTATTTTAATTTTTTTTTTCTTTATTGATTTTTAGAGAGAGAGGAGGGGAGAGGGAAAGAAAGATAGAAGCATCAATGAGAGAGAACATAGATCAGCTACCTCCTGCATGCTCCCCACTGGGGATTTGGCCCACAACCTGGGCATGTGCCCTGACCGGGAATCGAACCAGCAACCTCCTGGTGCATGAGCCGATGCTCAACCACTGAGCCACGTCAGCCAGGCGTGAATGCATTTTTTTTTTTTTTTATCCTCACCTGAGGACATTTTTCTATTTTTTGTTCAGGTAGAGTGGGAGGGGGAGAGGGGAAGAGAGAGAGAAACATCGATGTGAAAGGGACACATCGAGTGGCTGCCACCCGCATGACCAACCAGGGCCGGGGACAAACTGCAACCGAGGTACATGCCCTTAGCGGGAACCGAACCCGGGTCTCTCGGGACCGCAGGCCGACGCTCTAACCGCTGAGCCAAACCGGCCAGGGCAAAAAATGCTTTTTTCTTTATTGCTCATTAGACAGAGAGGAAGGGAGAGGGAGAGAGAGATAGAAACATTGGTTGGCTGCCTCCTGCATGTCCCTCAGTGAGGATCGGACCTACAACCTGGGCATGTGTCTTGGCCGGAATCGAACCTGCAACTGATTGGTCTGCAGGCTGATGCTCAACCACTGAGCCACACCAGCTGGGCGTGAATGCATTTTTTAAATATATATTTGTTTTTTAGTTATTTATCTTAGACTTTCCTAATAGAAAGTTGTATCGACTATGGATAATTCCTATTTCACTTCCTCCTTCCACGATTTGCTTCTTTGTTACGTAGTTGCACTCACGCACATTTCCTGAACAGCATTAATGGCAGTGACGAGGGGGGCGGGTGTCCACTCATGCCTTGAGCTTGACTTTAGTGGGAATGCTGCCTTTCTCTTACTGTTGACCTTGCTGGGGAGAGATTTCAGATCTATATTTTCTATCCTGTTAGGGAACTATTTTTCTATTTTCTGAAAAGTTAAATACTGTTTTGCATTTTTGAAGGCAAAATGTGTGCGTGGGTATATTAGCCTGGTAAAATGGGGAATAATATCAATATGACTTCCTGATATCAAATTATCCTTTCATCTCTGGAATCCCACTTGCTTTTCTCGCAGTCAAAAAACATGTCTCTTCCTCAAGAGGCAGCCTTGATTTTGAATATCTACGAGAAACTATCATTCTTAATTGGCATTTTTAGAGTTCTGTTCTGAAAAGGAGGTCTAGTTCCCATAGGTTTGTAAACTAGTTTGGGTTACTTTTGCTAGAAGCAATGGAAGCTTCAGAGTTTGTTATTTTAGATTTTTTTTTTTAATTGATTGATTTTGAGAGGGAGAAAGAGAAACATCGATTTGTTGTTCCACTTATCTATGCATTCATCGGTTGATTCCTGTATGTGCTGACCGGGGATCACACCTGCAACATTGGTGTATCAGCATGAAGCTCTACCCCACTGAGCTACCGGCCAGGGCTAGAGTTTGTATTTAACCTTCTTACCTTGATTAAGGTTAGCCCATTTTAGGCACCTTCTGTGGAATTGTGGAAGGAAAGGTGAGAGGACCCAGGTGGGGAAGCAGCAGTGTGGAGAGCCTAGGCCTGTCTGACCGCAGGCCAGGACCTCAGTGACAGCCTGTCCGAATCCAGGGGAGCTTGGACAGGGTGGGGTGTATCCAATTAGCAATCCCCATGCTTGTCCTCTTTCTCTCTCTATGGAGAACTCGACACTGTTCATTTCAAGACTCTACTGAGAAGAATAAGCTTCACTCAGCATAGTCATACTAATCACCAGGTGGCCTGCAGACTCCTTCTTAGAAGCAGTGAGCTGCCATTTGTGCTAAATAGGCAAACACGTAGCCAACAGCTCCACCCCACTTCTCTTGAACCTGCTGGAGGCCCAGGGGACTATGGAGGCCTGCCCTGTCTCTGCAAAGAGAGTCGTTTACACGTTTGAAGCAGTGTTCAGAGCGGTCTCGATCAGGTTTATTTTATACTTTGAGCTGAGTCTGTCAGCAAGAGGTGCTTAGCTTGTTGCTGAAAGGGGAGGGGAGTGTTATATAAATAATGAAAATGCAGAGAAACTTGTGCTGTTAACAGCTCTGCCCCAGTAAAGCAGAGTTTATTGTGTCACTGCCTCTGGGTGTGTTTTTGTGTGAAGGCCAGAAATAAAGCACTCGTACATATCTGTTCCTTTCCTTTCCTCCCAGGAGGGTGGTAACTCTCATTAATACTAAAGACAAGTTTAAATACTCTTTAATTGATGGTTGAGTTACCATATGATGTGTTCGCTATGAAGAAGGTTAACCATTCTTTTGGAGCTTAGCACTGAGCTGAAAGAGGGACCTGACTTGCTGTCCCTCTGGCTGCAGGATGCAGGGCAAGTCATCACCACCCTCAGGCCTCCCTCCTCCTCTGCACATCATCTCTGGTCCCATTTGGCCTGAAATTCTGTTCCTTCTCTACAGATGATGTCCCTACTCCATACTTTCCTAGGTGTGAAACATCTATCATTTTTCATATGGTACCTTAATATGTGTCTATCATTGAGTAGCACGCTGAAACGTATCCCATAGTAGGTTGTGTGCGAACTCTCCGCTGGATCAAGGAGCTGGGTGATGTTAAAGAGCTCCAAATTGTAAGTCCCAAGAATAACCCAGGGCCCCTTGCACAGACATACTGCTTGGCCGCCACAGTGGGTTATAAAGTGGTGAATTGAATGCCTTTTAGAGGGAAAAGCACTCTCCAGTGGGCCATGGATTCCACTACAACTCATGATCTTTTTAGAGAGTATGGAAGGGGGGGAGGGAATGGGAAAGAGAGAGAGAGAGATGTAAGAGAGACACATCTATTGGTTGCCTTCCCCACATGCCCCGACTGGGGCCAGGGATCAAACCTGAAACCCAGGAACGTGTTTTTGAGCAGGAATCGAACCCGAGGCCCTTTGGTGGAAGGGCCGATGCTCTGAGCCACACCAGCCAGGGCACAACCCATGATCTTATACACCTGGAATTTCACCCGTTTTTATTGCATGTCTGGCTCCTGAAGGCATTTGGATTTACACCAGGTTGGAAGTTCAGGTCTTCAGATGGAGATCAGGGGTCGACCAGCTTCCTGTAAAGGACCAGACAGTGACTATTCTAGGCTTTGTGGGCCACCCGCTCTGCCGTTGCAGTAGGAACGCAGCACAGATGAGCCATGCTGTGCTCTAGTTCAACTTTGTATATGGACATGAACCGCACATAACTCCCTCCTGTCACAAATATTCTTCTTCTTTTGATTTTCCCCCAACCATTTGGTAAAAAGCAAATCTAAGAATGGTGTTTATACCATTCTTAGCTCGTGAACTTGACAAAAACAGATGGCAGATCACATTTGGCCTGCGGGCCGGAGTCTGCCAGCCCTGGTGAGGAGCATTGTTCAAAAGCTTCTAATGCTTTTTCCAAAGGATCCGAGAAGAATCAGTGATCCCAGAGCTTTTACACGAGCAGCTCACTTCCAAGTGCATATTTTTTAAATGCTTGGAAACTAAACATGAATTATACAAGTTCTGAGAGTGGAACAAAGGCTGCTACTGACTGGTTTGCACTGGGCCCTGTGGGTGGCCCTCTCGTCTCTCTGAAACACTCAGGGATAAGGATGCTAGGTCAGTGACAGCATCTGGGCCCAAAGCCTTGAGAACAGTCACAGAAGGACAACCGTGAGGGGCAGTGAAGAGACTGTAGCCGTAAGCTCCATGGAAAGTGCATTCAATGGGAATGGACTACACTTGAAATAGACATAAATTGTGAGCATCCATACTTAATAATTCTCCTGTACATACAGGCTTCATGACAGTTTTCCACTCACTGTCGCTGCCATAAAATCACCTTCCTACCACAGAGGGCTTGCCTTATTTCTTTTATGATCCTAGCACACAGCAGAGTGGTCTTCTGGTCCATTGCTTCCCACCGTGGACACAGATCCACTCAGATAAAGTAACCTGCCCTCATGACTCACTTGAAAGAACCCGTGCCTGTGAGTAAGCGCAACCACCTCACCGCTGCTCCCGGAAAACCTCGTCCGCGAGGTTTGGTCGTAACAAGCATCGAGGAATCACTGCACTTTTCCTGTCTGTCTCTTTCCTCACCACCACTCCTGACAGCAGTGGAGAGAGGGCTCCCGTAAGGACAGAGCAGAGAGGGGTTTGTTTTGGTTTGGACTTTTACAACTTACCACACTCCATGAATTCTGACCTTTTATTATATATTTTTTAACATAGCATGTTTAAAAGAACATTTCTCCCATAGACACATCATTGGGATTAGAGAGGACTTTGCTGCAGTCTAGTTCTGGAATAGCCTAGAGTCTTTCCCAGTGATCTGGGAACGTCTGAGCAAGCTTTGGTTATGTGAGTAATCCAGCAGATGAACAGACTCCACACACACATGTACACATGCACATGTGCACACACACGTGCACACATGCACACACTTTAAGCATTTACTAAATGTTTGGAAACACAAGTTGTGCAAAAGCCAAATGTGACATTGTCTCTGCCCCTAAAGCTCAACTTGGTTGGGTTGTGACAACCTGCATTTCAGCTTCCACTCAGGGTTCTGCTGAACTGGGTAAAAATGCTATTTAATCTAACAAAAGTGGCAAAGGGTAGTTTTTAACTTCATGTTGTTGAGTTTTTTGGAGAGTTCAGTTTGAAGCTCTCCCCCTCCCCCCCCCCCTTGTCCCTACCAGACAGAGACAGTGAGCCTCCTCGTGCATTATTAACCCTAGCGCTCATCCACCGTGGGTAGGGCTCAGCGTCGATTGGTTTGCTGTTGCCTTTTGCTGCTGTGGCTTCTCAGCCTAGAGCTCAGTGAGAATTCACGCCTAGACCCCCATATAATGAATTCACCGCGTAGTCCCCACTTCGCAGTTTTGCTTTCTTCTGTTTTCATTACCCGCAGCCAGCAGTGGTCTGAAAATATTAAATGGGACACTTCAGAAGTAAAGAATCCATAAGTTGTAAATTGCATGCCATCCTGGGTAGTGTGTTGACCACTCTGCTGTGTGCATCATTCCACCTGTGACGTGAACCATCCCTTTGTTCAGCGGTCCACACTGTATAAGCTCGACACCTTCTAGTCACTTCGTGACCATCTCAGTTTTCAATAGACTGTCCTAGTATCACAGTGCTTGTGTTCAGGTCACCTTTATTTTACTTAATAATAGCCCCGAAGTGCAAGAGTAGGGATGCTGGCAGTTCAGATATGCTGAAGAGAAGCCATAACGTGTATGTATGTACAGGAAAACAAAAAACAAAAAAAAAACCATAGTATAGATAGGGTTTGGTACCATCTGTGGTTTTAGGCATTTGTGAGGGTCTTGTAGCATATCCCAGTGGATAAGAGTGGGGGGCTGCTGGAGGAGATCGGGCACGTTCAGGGTGGTGAGGCCATAGACGAGTGGGGGCTATTGAATACAGATTTGTTTTGCCCACTTTGGGTTTCCCACAAGAACAAGTAGGTTGGAGAGGTACGATGACCATGGCTCTGATTAGAGGACAGCAAATAAAACCTTAGCCATGCAGAGGTTGTCATGAGGTGATCAAGGTTTTGTTTTGTTGTCATTATCATTATTTCTGCACCTCTGGCACAGGTTAGGAGGAGCTGGGGAAAGAATGAATAACTTCTGGATGATTCAGACGCTCCATGCTGGACAGCTCCCAGCCTTTGGAGTTTCTGGGTTCCAGGAAGGTGGGGACAGGAGTGAGAAAATATTTACTCCTCACACCTACCGAAGGAGTGTCTGGAGGGTTCTGTGGAAACCAGGACTTGTGTGCCCTGAGCCTGTAAGCAGCTGCTTTGGGCTGTGTTGGGAGAGGTTTGAAGAGCAGGCAGGTGCTCAGAACTGGGGTGTGGCAGTCACTCACAAGACAATCCAGCGAAACTCATCTTAAACAGCTCTGTCTTTCTGCTTGTGTGTGTCCCCCAAACATGGACACAGTCCTTCCCCTGCTGTTCTGGAGGTCAGGAGGCCCCTGATGCTGGCCCGACCACATCTGGAAGGCAAAGTTTAGCTGCATTTTAAATGAGACACAGACAATAATGTGAGTTTGAGGAAAGCAAGTAGGATGGGGAAGGATCTGGAACCACTGCCAAGCGTTATGCCTCTGTTTCCTTGTCTGTAAAATGGGCCACCTCTGTGGGGTGTCTTGTGAGAATTCAGTGAGATAGGGCTCTTAGCTCTGTGCCTGCACTTAGCTTATTATTTTAGAATGATGTTGGTTCTTCTTTTATGAGAAATATGGAAGAAACTTGGGTTGTTTAGTCTAGACAAGGAAAGATTGGAGAAAGACATGTGAGCAGAGCTGTCTTCAGATATTTAAAGGATTATTATGTAGCAGAGGGAACAGACTTATTTTTAGATTGAAGAAAATATGACTTAAAATATGGCCTTCGAAGGGAGGCAGATTTTACATCAATGAGTGTATGTGACAGAGATGCTGAGGACCAGCAGGCTTGCTTGTCGAGAATGGGGCTCTCAGGCATCCAACTGCTCAGATGGCTGGGGGGCCGCAGCACTGGCAACTCGGGGGAAATGCCTGCTCCTGGCGGGGAGGTTAGTTGGACTGGACGCCTCATTTCTCTTTCATCTCTGTGATGCCATGAAATTCAGCAAAGACCTGAGTTTTTCTTACTCCTTTGGGAGAACTCATGAAACCAGCAACCGCGTAGAATAAAACCAGAACAATTTCCAAGGCCCTTGGGAATCCGTTGGGTACAAAATAGCAAGCTCATTTGCTTAGAGAAGATGCTTCTCAGCAATTCCCTCATGGTGTTAGTTTTCTAGGGCTGCCATAACTGAGCACCACAGACTGGGCGGCTTCAACAACAGACACTTCTTTCTCACGGTTTTGGAGGCGGGATGTCCAAGATTAAGATGTTTGACAGAGACGGTTTCTTATGCGGTTTCTCTCCCTGGCCTGGGGATGGCCATCTCCTCCTGGTGTCTTTACATCTTTCTTTGCTGTGTCTGTGTCCTAATCTCCTTTTTTAAATTGTTTAAAAAATGTTTTTATTGAAAGAGGAAGGGAAGGGAGAGGAAGAGAGAGAGAGAGAAACATCAATCGGCTGTCTTCTGCATGTGTTCCCCTGGGGATGGAGCCCGCAACCTGGGCACGTGCCCTGACCAGGAATCAAACTGGGTTTTGGTACATGGGACAGTGCTCACCAACTGAGCCACACTGGCCAGGGCATCTCCTCCTCCTCCTCTTCTTCTTCTTCTTTTCTTTATTGATTTTAGAGAGAGAGGAAGGAAGACGGAGAGAGAGAGAGAAACATCCATGAGAGAGAACATCAATTGGCCGCCTCCTGCATGCCCCCCACTGGGGATCGGCCCACATCCTGGGCATGTGCCCTGACCGGGAATCAAACCCGCGACCTCTTGGTGCCTGGGTGGAGGCTCAACCACTGGGCCACACCAGCCGGGCTCCTCTTCTTATAAGGACACCAGTCATCGGCTTAGGGCCCAGCCCCATGACCCCACTTAACCTTAACTATCTCCTTAAAGACCGTATCTCCAGATGCAGCCCCGTTCTGGGAACCTGGGGGCTGGGACTTCACCTATGAATGGGAACGGGGAGGGGTCACCTAATTCCGCGTACAGCACTCACATTCAGAGGATGGGTCCTCTGAGTCATGACCAGCCTTCGGGGTCTTTGTTACGTGCTCTCTAAACCGTGTCCTCTGGTGGTTCCCTCTCCCAGGTGAGCGGCCCTTCCCCTGCACGTGGCCAGACTGCCTTAAAAAGTTCTCGCGCTCGGACGAGCTGACCCGCCACTACCGGACCCACACCGGGGAGAAGCAGTTCCGCTGCCCGCTGTGCGAGAAGCGCTTCATGCGGAGCGACCACCTCACCAAGCACGCCCGGCGCCACACCGAGTTCCACCCCAGTATGATCAAGCGATCCAAAAAGGCCCTGGCCAACCCCTTGTGAGGTGCTACCCGCCAAGCCAGGGAGGGACGGACCGGACGACGAACTACTCCCAGCGAACAGAGGGACGCGCGGAACCCGAGCCCCAGGAGCCCGCGCCAGCCCAGGAAGCCCGCTCTTCTCTTCGGTCAACTCTGATTCTCCTCCCCCCGCCTTGTTTCGAAAAGCACATTGTAGCCCCAGGTCAGAGTCCGCTCTTGTCCCCCTGCAGAGGCAACTCTGCACCGTCTCTGACTTTTGGAGGGAAGGCAAATGCTTTTTTTTTTCTCCCTCCCTGTCCATTTTTTCTTTTGGGGGGGCGGGTGGGGATAGGGGGTGGGGACAGGGATGGGAGGCCAAGGCTGGGGCAGAATTTTCGAGATTCAACACTGGTGTACATATGTCTGACCGGGTGAGTTGATCTGTGGCATCACAGTGATTCTGGGCCCTTTCCGCTTGCTGTCTCAGAATTGTTTTCGTACCTTGTAATGTAATGACGAGTGTGCTTCGGTTTCTTTAGCAAAACCACTCTCTTGAATCACGTTAACGTTTGAGACAAAAACGCCATAGCACAGCTGTCTTTATGCAAGAGCACACCTACAGCATGACCTGTCATCTAAAGACTCGAAAACAAAACAAGTTACTTATAGTCAATGGGTAAGCTGTCTGAATTTATACTAATCAAGACAAACCTTGGAAAGGTTACACTAAGTACAGAACTTTAAACCTTGCTTTGTATGAATTGTACTTTTTTGAACATAAGCTGCACTTTAATTTGTAATGCAGAGGATGAATAAGTTAAGTTCATGCTTTAAGGATAGAAGCAGACATTCTTTTTTGGAACCACGTTATAATCTGCTTATTTTACAGTATACACGTTTCCCTATGAAATCACGGCGGATGTGAGGGCAGAATATACACAACAGACGATGAAGGAGAAAGGAGGGTAATAGGTTTATTTTTTTGTTTGTTTGTTTTTGTTTTAATTTAAAAAGAACAGAATTTTGACTCTTAACTTTTCAAGATTTTCCAGTTCTTTTAGTTAACATCACCTTATTGCACCATAATGCCACGAAGGGAGAGGACTTTGACTCTGTTGGGTTTTATTTGAATGGGTGCGTAACAGTAGCTAGCTCTGGAAACACCTGTTGTTTGGGGGAATAGGTTTATTGGTCTCCTTCCCATGTTCCTACAAAACTCTCACTGACAGGTGTAAGAGTTATATAAAACGAAAAGGGAGCTGAACTGTGAAAAGAAAATATACCCCTATAAGCAGTGAGTGCCAAGGGAAAATACCACGATGATGTCAGAGGAGACTGCAAAGTTGTCCCTTTGGGAGAACAAAGGGACAAGGAACACACGAATGGAACACACATCACTGTATCTTTTACATCGGAAGCCTCACCACTATGTATCTTGTATCCAGGTGTCTACAATGGCCTAAACCACTACATCCATGATATGCCATTTACCTGAAAACTTCATTTTGGCTATTACATGGTCAAAAAAAAATGAACTGAGTTTTCTTAGTGAAGAAGAAACCTCAAATAGGGGAGTCAGCAGCGATGGTGGGAAAATGTTTACATTTTTTTTTTTTCTTCTTCAGAAATAACGCTTTCTGACAATTTTATCTGATTTTTAAACAGGGAGCTCTGGTTCACACATGTGCTATAAGATGTGTTGTGTAAACCGAGGGTGCCTCCCTGTCATTGAACTCATTACTTCACCTGACACACACTCGTTTCCAGTTCAGAACCGGGGTGGGCTCCCGCAGCAGGCACGGGTCACAGCCGACTCCTTCCAACACCAGAGCCATCACTCGCATGGTGGGTTATTTTTGTTTTCTTTTCTTTTTTTTCTTTTTGTTCTGTTTAACCAACATAGTGGTATTAGTAGTTCTATAAAGAGAACTGCTTTAACATTAGGGACTGGGAGCAGTCCATGGGATAAAAAGGAAAGTGTTTTCTCACGGGAAAACATGTCAGGAAAAATAAAGAACACTTTCTACCTCTGTTTCAGATTTTTGAAACGCTTATTTTAAACCAAATTTTAATTTCTGTGTCCAAAATAAGTTTTAAGGACATCTGTTCTTCCACACGAAATAGGTTAGGCTGCCTATTTCCTACCGAACTCACGGGATGGTTCTGCTTGTGATCCTCTGCACGCGGCCTTTTAGTGAGAGAGGAGTTTGGGGTTGCCTAGCAACCCACCAACTTGTACAAACTCATCTTTCCCTCACAGAAAGCAACGAAGGAAAACCAGGCAAAGTCAGTGAAAGACAATCTTTGTAGTTTCAGGAGTAAAGCTGTATGTGGCTTTTGTCCAGCACCTAGATGGATGTAAATGCAGCAACTTGTTTAAAAAAAAGAAATGCACAATTTACTTCCCCCAAAAAGTTGCTCCTTGCCTTTTCAAGTTGTTGACAAACAGACATTTGATATTCTCTTATATGTTATAATAATGTAACGTATAAACTCAAGGCTTTTTATTCTTTGTGATAAATCCTGTTTTAAAATGTCACAAAACAGGAACCAGCATTCTAATTAGATTTACTATATCAAGATATGGTTCAAGTAGGACTACTAGAGTTCATTGGACACTAAAACTATGAAACAATTACTTTTTATATTAAAAAGACCATGGATTTAACTTATAAAAATCCAAATGCAGGATAGTAATTTTTGTTTACTTTTTTAACCAAACTGAATTTTTTGAAAGACTATTGCAGGTGTTTAAAAAGAAAGGAAAGTTTGTTTTATCTAATACTGTAAGTAGTTGTCATATTCTGGAAAATTTAATAGTTTTAGAGTTAAGATAACTCCTCTCCTTGGTTAGGGAAGAAGAAAGCCCTTCACCACTGTGGAATGATGCCCTGGCTTTAAGGTCTATCTCTACATCATGCTTCTTTTGAGAATTACATTTGGTAGTTATAATTACAGAAACTGATTAGTTGTAAGTTTGCAGGTAGATTTAGCACCGTACTCATCACTCTGGATAGACTGCGATGTTCTTTCACACAGATAAATGATCTGTAACACTGTAAGATACTGATCTTTACAACTGTTTAATCAGTTTTATTTTTGTACAGTATTAGTGACCTAAGTTATTTTGCTGTCCTGTTTTTGTAAATCAAACAAAATTATAATAGAGGATTCTGACAGTAGGTGTTTTGTACATATGTATATATGTTGTCCAAATAAAAATAATAAAAATGATAAAGATTTCATTGTTCCTGCCATTATGTGTTTTAAAGGGGGCCTATATTGCCATAGCAGGGGCTACTACTTTAACCTGTGCTCACAGGATTTTATGATGAGTGCAAAGATGATTTTGCCCTATACTTTTCAACATGTGCAGTATTTGTATAGATCTGTGTGTATTTACTATTTATATATCTCTGAGGCTGTAAATGGAATGGAGGCTGCTTGAAACCACTGTATTATGCTGGAGGAGAATATTTATACTTTCAGGAAAATCACTAACAGTTTTATAAAGCTCATACTATGCTAGAGTGTGGTAGGAACTGGTCAGAGAATGTTAGAAATTCAGATTGTGCTTTTGAGCTGTGATATTGGTAACAGTACCCAGGTTGAGGTCTCAAAGGCAAGGCAGTGGAACCATTAAGCCAAGTGAGGATGAACACCAAAGTGTGTGTGTGTGTAATTTATATAGATATAGATGTATAACTTAGTAATGGTGCCAAGTGCTTAGGTCTTTTCTCTTAATTT
The DNA here is from genome assembly GCF_014108415.1 of Molossus molossus. Classification (NCBI taxonomy): domain Eukaryota; kingdom Metazoa; phylum Chordata; class Mammalia; order Chiroptera; family Molossidae; genus Molossus; species Molossus molossus. The sequence continues at coordinate 50,662,924 of NW_023425349.1, forward strand.
ACTCCCTACAGCAGCTTGGTACAGCTCATACAGTAGCACTTGTTATCCAAATATTTCAGATGGGAAAACTTGAGAGCCACATAACTTGCTAAAAGACACATTCAATAGGTGGTATAAACAGTATTTAAATTTGGATCTGCTGACTCCAACCTTCCATTTTTTATGCCTGTATCAGAGCAGCGATGGGTGAACTGAGCATCATTTCCATTTGACCCATTTTATTGAGCACTTGTTAGTGCCAGGTATTGTCATCTCTGAAGACACAAAGGTGAAAACAAACAACAAAGTGCTCTGTACTCAAGGAGTTTATATGTTAGTAGATAGAAACACATAAACAAGTAAACAAATTATCCATATAATTAAAAATTTTTTTTTCTTTATTGATTTTAGAGAGAAAGGAAGGGAGAGAGAGAGAAACATTCATGAGAACATCGATTGGCTGCCTCCTGCATGCCCCCCACTGGGATCGGGCCACAACCTGGGCATGTGCCCTGACCGGGAACCGAATCAGCAACCTCTTGGTATATAGGCTGACGCTCAACCACTGAGCACACCGCCGGGCTCTCCATATAATTTTAGATAGTGATGAGCATTATGATGAAAATAGGGTCGGGTGATTTTGAAGTTGGGGAAAGTCATTCGAACCAGGTTGTTAGCAGTGGAGGTGGAAAGCAGCAAATAGTTCCAAATATACGTTGGAGGCGGAATGATTTGGATTTGGCGATGTTAGCATGTCAGGGGTAAGTGAAGAAAAGGTCTAATAACCCTCAGGTTATGGCCAACAGGCCTTTGTTAATGCAGTTTGAGGAGGTGGAGAGGAGAGGGTTGGGGTGAAGGAAAAGTCATGGACTGATTTTGGTTGTGTAACAAAAATGTCAAAAAGCAATTGTATATATTAGTATAGAGCTCAAAAAAGTGGTCTGGACTGGAGATTTGGAAGTCTCAGTCATATCTAGTAGTAACTGAAGCCACCGAAGTGGATGGCAGCTGCAGTAGAATACAGAGGGGGGAGGGAGAGAAAGGGAAAGAAGGAAGACGAGGGAGAGACAGAAAGATAGCTCAAGAAATAACAAGACAGAGGCTTCCAGTCAGGGTGGAGAAGCAGGTTAGTGCAGTACTCGATCCTCCACAACCACATCAAAATTACCACTAAACCACAGAACAGCCATCACTCAGGGAACCACCTGAAATCTAGCCGAACGGAAGTCCTGCGACTCAGGATATGAAGAAGCCACATCAGACTGGTAGGAGGGGCAGAGACGTGGAACTGGCTGGTCCCATAAGCACGTGTGCTGGTTAAAAGTCGGGAGGGATATTTTGGCTGTGGAGGTCCCCTCTGAGGAGCAAGGGTTTGCAGCCCCACATTAAGTACCTCCAGCCCAGGGTTCCAGTGCCAGGAAGACTTGTCCCAATTACTTCTGGTTGTGGAAACCAGCTGGGAGCGTGGCTGAGGGAGACAGACGGAGGGCTGCGGGAGCCCCAGGCAGTTCCTTCCTTCCTTCCTTCCTTCCTTCCTTCCTTCCTTCCTTCCTTCCTTCCTTCCTTCCTTCCTTCCTTCCTTCCTTCCCTCCCTCCCTCCCTCCCTCCCTCTTTCATGAGGACTTGCTTTTCATTGATTCTAGAGAGAGAGAAACATCAACCTGTTGCCTCCCAGGGGCACCCGACTGGGGACTGAACCTGCAACCTGGGTATGTGCCCTGGCCAAGCAGTTCCTCTAAAAGGACCTGCACAGAAAAAAAATAGACTTTATGGGAAAACAACTGGGTAAAGAGGTGATTGCTTTATATTGGCACATTCTATATTGTACATATAACAGTGTCTATATTCCATTAAAATACCTAAAGCAAAAATACAAAAAAACAGCAGAATTTTATAAAAACCACATGGAAGCTTTACAACATTATAGCATATGATAAGACTATAAGTAACACATTATAGACTACATTTTCTTATCAATGGGCAATAAACTGAACGATTCACAATAAAAGGATAATTTTTTTTTCTTTATTGATTTTTAGAGAGAGAAAGGGAGGAGAGAGAGACAGAAACATCGATGAGAGAGAACACGATTGGCCACCTCTTGCCTGGGCATGTGCCCTGACTGGGAATCGAACTGGCGAGCTCTTGGTTCATGGGTCGATGCTCAACCACTGAGCCAGACCGGCCGGGCAGAATAAGTTTTAAAATAATTAAAATACTGTCTTTGTTAGATCAAAGAGAAAACACAAGTTATAATCAGGTTAAGACAACAAAAATACCATGTATCCAAAATATACCCAAAAGCTATATGTAGAGGAAAATTCAGAGCTTTATATGCTTCTGTTACTAACCATGAACAAATCAAACTATAAAAGAAGCTGAAAAATGTCATAGGATTTCAGCATGTATATAATTTTAAAGGCAAAATCTTTCAAACTTTTAAGGAACAAATATCTCCTTTAGAATTTAAGCCATTACAACACAGAGCATACAAAATGATAGGAAACAATTCAATTCACTCTAGGAAGCTAGTTTAATCCTGGTTTACCAGAGTAGTCAAGTATATTTTATAAAAGTAATGTAGGGGAATTGCCTTAACAGAAATTATAGCCTATTTTGAAGACACAAACATTTATAAAAATTTAATATAAAGTGGCATTCCAAATCAATGGGGAAAGCACGAATTATCCATTGTGTTTAGCCTACTGATTTTCTGGGGAAAAATTAAGGTACATCATAACAAACCAAAATAAATCTTATATGGATTCAAGACTTAAAATTATTAAAGCACTTAAAATATAGGTGAAGATTTATTAATCATGACTTGAGGAAGAATTCAGATGCACACATCTCAAGGTAGAAACCAATAACAGAAAGATTAATAGATTTAACTATTTAATAATGTTAATCAATTATAAGTAAAAAATTTGCCTAAACAAAATGAAAAGGTATGGATATAGAAAAATGCACTTCGAAAGAGTATCTTTAATGAATAACTTTTTTTTTTTGTTACAGATGTTTCTCTTTTTCCCCCTTTGACACTCTCCTCCTGATACCCAACCCCCACCCCGTCCCCAGCATTGTTGTCTATGTTCATTGGTTACACATACATGCATATAATGTTTTACAAGTAAAAAATGTGTACATATTTAGAAAACTCTATAGATGATATGAATTCACACTTTACAAAATGACGAAAATAATCAATAAACATTTTTAAAATGTTTACCACATTTTCAGTTAGAAATACAATATAAAATAATGAGGTACAGCCTGGCATGTGGTTCAGTGCATTGAGCGTTGCCCCATGGACTGAGAGGTCCTGGTCTGATTCCTGGTCAGGGCATGTGCCCAGTAGGGGGCGTGCAGGAGGCAGCCGATCCATGATTCTCTCTCACACTGATGTTTCTATCTCCCTCTCTCTCTCTAAAAATCAATAAAAACACTTAAAAAATAATGAATTAAAATAATGAGGTACATTTATTTGCCTATGGAATTGCTGAAGATTTAAAAATTAAAGCCCCGGGATTCCAAAATGGTGGCAGAGTGAATGTAAGCTACACAGACCATCTCCCAGGACCAAACTGGAATTACAACGAAAATAAAGACAAATCGTCAGGAAAAAGCAACAGAAAAGCAGCTTGGAGGACCACATAACCAGGGACACTGACTCAATCCTGGTAGGATTGCGAGGATGCAAGAGGGGGACTGGGAGCCCACAGACAGCAGCAGCCTTAGCTGGGAGCAGCGCCCTTGGGTTACACTCCCAAGCGGCTCCACAACACAGAGCCGAGACAGAGGCTAAAGTAGCCACAGCCACTTACCTTGGACTCTGGCAGAGGGAGGGCAGACTGGACTGGAACTGTGTGGGGACACTCGGGATTTGGAGGATGCTCGGAGCTTTTGCTGAGTTGCGGCCACGCAGTACTGTGGTCATCTTACTCCTTCCCAGGGCCCTGGGGAGAGGCAGCGGCCCCTCCCTCGGAGATTCAACCCCAACCAGTGGCCATTGAAATGAAATTGAGGCCCATTAACAACCAGCATCTGCCCCACGCTCGGGAAATTCCCTTACCCTGAGCACCTGAGGGAGTTTTTCATTAACTGAGAAGCCAAGACTCTTCAGGTAACCCCTACGGATAGCCTCCAGGCAAAAAGCTAGAATAACTGAACCACTCCTGGGCTAGCAACTCTACCCAGGAAAGTAAGACTTGCCAGTGACGTTTAACGTGGGTCCTCCCTGCCTCATCCAAACCCAGGAGAGGGAGCCACAAACAGCAGAACACCAACACCCACAGGGAAAATTTGGCAGGCTCCAAAGTCCACTGTGATAGCCAAAATGGTAAAACACAGAAACAAAAGTCAAATGAAAGAACAAGAGACCTCTACCAAAGATGAGATAAATGAAGTGCAGTTAAGCAAGTTAATAGAAGTAGAATTCAGAGCCATGCTCTTGAGGAAGCTCAACAGCATGTGTAAGGACATGAGCACCATGAGTAAAGACATAGAAATGTTGAATCAACCAGTTGGAAATTAAAAACCACCAAAAAGAAATGAAGAATGACAGCAGAAATAAAGAACACATTGGAAGGTCTAAATAGCAGAGTAGAGGATGAAGACCAGATCAATGAATTAGAAAATAGGGTAGAAAAAAATCAACCAATCAGAAAACCAAAAGGAAAAAAACAATTAAAAAACAGAAAGACAGCTTAAGAGAACTGTGGGACAACTGGAAACATAATAACATTTGCATCATAGGAGTCCCCGAAGAAGAAGAAAATGAGCAAAGGTTAGAGAATATATTTGATGAAATAGGGACAGAAAACTTCCCTAATTTGGTGAAGGAAGAAGGCATTCAAGTTCAAGAAGCACAGAGAGCCCCAAGTAAGAAGAACCCAAACAGGCCCGCACCAAGACACATAGTAATCAAAATGCCAAAAATTCAAGACAAAGAGAGAATCCTAAAAGCAGCAAGAGGAAACCCCATAAGGCTCTCAGCTGACTTCTCAACAAACACTGCAGGCCAGAAGGGAATGGCATGAGGTGATCAAGGTCATGAAAAACAAGGATCTGAATCCAAGACTACTCTACCCAGCAAGGCTATCATTCAATACAGAAGATCAAATATAGAGTTTCCCAGACAAAAAAAGGCTAAGGGAATATATTAGCACAAAACCAGCACTGCAAGAAATGTTAAAAGGACTGCTGTAATTAGCAGGAGAAATAGGAAGAAAAATAGAACCACACTAAACAAAAATGGCAATAAATAAGTACATATCAATGCACTGCAAGAAATGTTAAAAGGACTGCTGTAATTAGCAGGAGAAATAGGAAGAAAAATAGAACCACACTAAACAAAAATGGCAATAAATAAGTACATATCAATAATCACCTTAAATGTAAATGGACTGAATGCTTCGATAAAAAGACACAGAGTAGCTGATTGGATAAGAAAGTATGACTCAGCTATGTGTTGTTTACAAGAGACCCACCTCACAACAAAAAACTCATAGGTCGAAAGTGAAGGGATGGAAAAAAAATCTTCCAAGCAAATGGAAAGGGAAAAAAAGCTGAGGTAGCAATACTCATATCTGATCAAATAGATTTCAAAATGAAGGCCATAACTAGAGACAAAGAAGCCCACTACATAATATTGAAAGGATCTATCCAACAGGAAGATCTAACCTTGATAAACATATATGCACCCAATAAAGGAGCACCAAAATACATTAAAAATCTTCTGGAAGACTTCAAAGGAGAAATCGATAGCAATACAATCATAGCAGGGGACTTCAATACCCCACTGACATCACTGGATAGACCCTATAGATGAAAAATTAACAAGGAAACAGAGACTCTAAATGAAGCACTTGACCAAATGGATTTAATAGATATCTACAGAGAATTGCACCCCAAAACTACAGAATTCACATTCTCAAGTGCACATGGGACATTCTCAAAGATAGACCACATGTTAGGAAACAAACTAAGTCTCTACAAGTTCAAGAAGATTGAAATCATATCAAGCATCTTCTCAGATCACAATGGCATGAAACTAGAAATCAATTGCAACAAGAACATGCAAAGACATTTGAACACATGGAAGCTAAATAGCATGTTATTACACAATGAATGGGTTACCAAGGAGATCAAGGAAGAAATTAAAAACTTCCTGGAAACCAATGAAAATGAACACACAACAACACAAAATCTATGGGATGCAGCAAAAGCAGTTCTGAGAGGGAAGTTCATAGCACTACAGGCCTACCTCAAGAAACAAGAAAAATCTCTAATACACTATCTAATCTCACAACTTAAAGAACTAGAGAGCAAACAAAAAGAAAACCCCTGAGCAAGTAGAGGGAAGGAAATAGTAAAGATTAGAGCAGAAATAAATGACATAGAGGCAAAAAAAAAAAAAAAAAAAAAAATCAAAGGATCAATGAAACAAAGAGCTGGTTTTTCAAAAAGATAAACAAGATTGATGGACCCTTAGCTAGATTCACCAAGAAACAAAGAGAGAGAACCCAAATACACAAAATCAGAAATGAAAGAGGAGAAGTAACAACTGGCACCACAGAAATAGAAAAGATCGTTAACAACTACTATGAACAATTATATGGCAACAAATTCGACAATCTAAGCATAATGGACAAATTTCTAGAGACACATAATCTCCCAAAACTGGACCAAGAAGAGATAGAAAACTTGAACAGACCAATAACAACTAAGGAAATTGAAGATGTAATCAAGACTCTCCCAGCAAACAAAAGCCCAGGCCCAGATGGCTTCATGGGGGAGTTTTACCGAACATTCAAAAAAGAACGAACACCCATTCTCCTCAAACTATTTCAAAAAATTCAAGAAGAAGGAAGACTTCCAAACTTGTTTTATGAAGCCAGCATAATTCTAATTCCAAAACCAGAAAAAAGACACTACAAAGAGGGAAAACTACAGGCCAATATCCCCGATGAACATAGATGCCAAAATCCTAAACAAAATACTAGCAAATCAGATCCAGCAATACATCAAAAAAAATTATTCACCATGACCAAGTGGGATTCATCCCAGGGATGCAAGGCTGGTACAATATTCGCAAATCAATAAATGTGATACACCACATAAATAAAATGAAGAGTAAAAACCACATGATTATATCATTAGATGCCAAAAAAGCCTTTGACAAAATCCAGCATCCATTTCATTTCTGATAAAAACGCACAGCAATCTGGGAATAAAGGGAACCTACCTCGACATAATAAAGGCCATATATGAAAGACCTACAGCCAACATCATACTCAATGGGCAAAAACTAAAAGCATTTCCCTTAAGAACAGGACAAGACAAGGATGCCCACGTTTGCCACTCTTATTTAACATTGTACTGGAAGTCTTAGCTACAGCAATCAGACAGGAAGAAAAAATAAACGGGATCCAAATTGGAAAGGAGGAAGTGAAACTCTCATTATTCACAGATGACATGATACTATACGTAGAAAACCCCAAAGACTCCATCAAAAATTTCCTAGACTTAATAAATGAATTTGGCAAAGTAGCAGGATACAAAATTAACGTCAAGAAATCGATGGCATTCTAATACACCAATGATTAACTCACAGAAAGAGAAACTAAGAAAACAATCCCATTTACCATTGCGGCAAAAAAATTAAGATACCTAAGAATAAACTTAACCAAAGAAATAAAGGACCTATTCGCAGAAAACTACAGGTCATTTAAAAAGAAATAGAGGAAAATATAAAAAAGTGGAAGCACATACTTTGTTCATGGATTAGAAGAATTAACATCATTAAATGTCCATACTACCCAAAGCAATCTATAGATTCAATGCAATCCCCATCAAAATACCAATGACATACTTCACAGAACTAGAACAAATACTTCAAAAGTTCATATGGAACCAAAAAAGACCGAATAGTCACAGCAATCTTGAAAAAGAAGAACAAAGTAGGAGGGATCACATTACCAGATTTCAGGTTATACTACAAAGCCACTATAATCAAAACAGCCTGGTACTGGCACAAGAACAGGCATATAGACCAGTGGAACAGAACAGAGAACCCAGAAATGGACCCAAGGCAGTATGCTCAATTAATATTTGACAAAGGTGGTGAAAGCATACAATGGAGTAAAGACAACCTCTTTAATAAATGGTGTTGGGAAAATTGGACAGCTACATGCAAAAAAAAATGAAACTAGACCATCAACTTACACCATACATAAGAATAAACTCAAAATGGATAAAACACTTAAATATGACTGATTAATCCATAAAAATCCTAGAAGAAACTGTAGGCAACAAAATTTTAGACATCATACACAGCAGAATTTTCACTGATACATCACCTAAGGTAACAGAAACAGAGAAGAAAATGAACACATGGGACTACATCAAACTCAAAAGCTTCTGCACAGCAAAAGATACAGTCATCAAAATGGAAAGGCAACCCACTGTATGGGAGAGCATAATTGCCAATGATATATCAGATAAGGGATATATATGTATAGAGAGAGAGAGAGAGTGCTCATACAACTCAATAAAAGGAAGAGAAAGAACCCAATTAAAAAATGGGCAGAAAAACTAAATAGACATCTTTCCAAAAAGGACATACAAATGGCTAAGAGACATATGAAGAAATACTCAACATCACTAATCATCAGAGAGATGCAAATTAAAACAACAGTGAGGTATCACCTCACACCTGTCAGAATGGCCGCCATCAACAAATGATCAAACAACAAGTGTTGGCGAGGGTGTGGAGAAAAGGGGACTCTAGTACACTGCTGGTGGGAATGCAGACTGGTGCAGCCACTATGGAAAACAATATGGTGTTACTTCAAAGAATTAAAAATTGAACTTCCACTTGACCCAGTGATCCCACTTCTAGGAGTATACCCTAAGAAGCCTGAAACACCAATTAGAAAGAATATATGTACCCCTATGTTCATAGCAGCACTATTTACAATTGCTAAGATCTGGAAACAGGCCAAATGTCCATCAGTAGACAAATGGCTAAAAACGCAGTGGTACATATACACAATGGAGTACTATGCAGCTGTAAGAAAGAAAGATCTCTTATCCTTTGAGACGACATGGAGGGACCTGGAAAGTGTCATCCTAAGCGAAACAAGCCAAACAGAGAAAGACAAGTATAATATGATCTCACTTATCTGTGGAATATAATAAACATAACAGTCTGAGGAATGGGGTAGTCCCAGAGACGTGGAAGTGGGGTACAGACCGACAATCCCCAGAGGAGGGGGTGGTGGGGGAGAGATAAACCACAAAATTTATATGCATCTATGCATGAACAATGGACATGGACAATAAAGCTGGAGACAGGGCGGGGAGGGTGGGGGAGGGGAGAATCAGTAGGGGAAAAAGGAGAAACATCTGTAACAAAAATTAATTAATTAAATAAAAATAAATAAAATAAAATAAAACATAAAGCATCCATTTTGTCAAGAACTGGGAGAGATGGGCATATTGTTAGTGGGGATTCAAATTGGCACCTGTTTTCTAGAAGACAATTGGGCTATAAGGATTGAAAAATAATGAAATGGCCCTGGCCAGTTTGGCTCAGCGGTTAGAGCGTCGGCCTGCGGTCCGGAGAGACCCGGGTTCGGTTCCCGCTAAGGGCACATGCTTCAGTTGCAGTTTGTCCCCGGCCCTGGTTGGTCGTGCGGGTGGCAGCCACTCGATGTGTCCCTTCACGTCGATGTTTCTCTCTCTCTCTCCCTTCCTCTCTCTCCCTCCCACTCTATCTGTACAAAAAATGGAAAAATATCCTCGGGTGAGGATTAAAAAAAAAAGAAAGAAAAAGAAAAATAATGAATGTTCTTAGGGCTTTAAGAAGAACTTCTGGAAGGGAGGTGGATACAAGGCATCCATGCTTCTTCTATTGTCCTCCTCCTCTTCACTCCAGCTAACTCAGTCTCCTTCATCGTTCACCTGCACCTTGACCAGCCTCCTAACTAGTCTCTCCTCATTTTCTTTAATTCTGTCTTCCACTTTGCAGTGTCATTGATCCCAAATATAAATATGTCCATATCCATCATTTTGCAGGGACCTCCCATGTCCCCATCAGCTACAGGTTTAAATCAATCTTACCATGGTTTGCACAGTTCTCCACATCTGGACCCCCGTCAAATTCTCTAAGCATTACTTCCCCCACCATTATGCCATTAATTTAGAATACCTGTCTGCTTATCATTCTTTCAGATATGTTACCTCTGCTCATGTTATTCCTTCCATTTAAAATGCAGTCCTGCCCTGGCCAGTTTGGCTCAGCGGTTAGAGCGTCGGCCTGCGGTTCGGAGAGACCTGGGTTCGGTTCCCGCTAAGGGCACGTACTTTGGTTGCAATTTGTCCCTGGCCCTGGTTGGTCGTGTGGGTGGCAGTCACTCGATGTGTCCCTTCACGTCGATGTTTCTCTCTCTCCCTTCCTCTCTCTCCCTCCCAATCTATCTGTACAAAAAATGGAAAAATATCCTCAGGTGAGGATAAAAAAAATAAAATGCAGTCCTGCCCTCCCCCTCCCCAATTTATCCACTAATTCTTTGTGATGAAAGCTGTACCTTTCACAGGAAGCTCTCTATGACTTTTTGGGCCGGGGTAGGACTCCCTCCACTGGCTCCCATAAAACACTGTTATCTGCACTGTTATACACCACATTATGTTTGTGAGACTCGTTCATGTTGTTGTAAGTAGTTGCAGTTTGTTCCCTCTCATTTCTATATTCAGTTATAACACAGTTGTTGGATAATTTATCCAGATTTTGGCTAATATGAGGAGTGTTTCTATTAGCATTCTTTTGCATGTTATTTTAGTAAACATATATGTATGCATTTCTGTTGGTTATATATCTAAGACAGGTACCTCTCAGTCTCGGGAGGAGGTAGGCAGAAAATGGTCTCCAAGATTCCACACCCTCACGATAAAGAGGTTTTCCAGGTGGGCTTTATGACAGGGAGAGATCCAGGTGCGCCTAGTCTGAGCACACCAGCTGCTTTAAAAGCAAGAGAAAAACGCTGAGAGCAGAAGAGGAAGTCGGAGAGGTCTGAAGCATAAGGGACACTTGCTGTGTCATTGCTGGCTCGATGATTCGGCGGTCCATGTGCAAGGGCTGGAGAGTAGCCTCCAGGACCTGAGGGTGCCCTTCAGCTGACAGTCAGGGAGGAAACAGGACCCCTCTGTCCTAGAACCTCAAGGACCTGAACCGGAATGAGCTAGGACATGGATTTCTCCCCTGAACCTCTAAACGAGGATGCATCCCTCCCAGCTTCTCGGTGTCAGCCTTATGATACCCTGAGCAGACAACCCCTCACACTGTGTTGGACTTCGGATTACAGAACCGTGAGTAAAAATGGTTTTGTTTGAAGTTTGTGGTAATTTATTATACAGCAACAGAAAACTAATACATAGAGTCTGCATGTAATCATTTTAGTAGGTGCTGCCAACAGTTTTTCAAAGTACCAATTCACGTCCATTTCTTTATTGATAAAAAAAAACTTTTTCTTTAAATCCTCACCTGAAGGTATATTTTTCCATTTATCTTCAGATAGAGTGGGAGGGAGAGAGAGAGAAACATCGATGTGAAAGAGACACATCAGCTGGTTGCCTCCCGAATGACCCCAACCAGGGCCAGGGACTGAACCGAAACTGAGGTACGTGTCCTTGACCGAAATTGAACCGGTGACTCTGGTCCACAGGCCCGATGCTCTAACCACTGACAACACCGGCCAGGGTTAAAAAAAAAATTTTTTTAAATGTTCATATCCTTGGCAAAGCAATTGTCATGAATGTCTGCAAAGATTTAGTTGCAAAAACCTACATGGTGGTATTGTTTTTGATAGTGTAAATTTGAAAACAATCTCAATATTCAGTTCTAATGGATTATTTAAATAACAATGGAATATTATGCATCCATGACAAATCATGTAGAACAGTTTTTCACTAAGGATATTCTGTAGAACATTAATTTTTCAATAGTTATGTTGTAGAGAGATCCCATGATAAAGTGTATCAAGATACCCTAGCAAGGTGAGCCGGGTTCTCCATTGGAGCTCCTTGTAAGCCTTTGCAACAGACATTGTTACCACCAGAGGGGCTGAGTGCAGAATTGCATAAACCTGTTTGATTTTGGTTGTTTTGCTTTGTTTTGGGGGGGCACATTTGGCGATGACATTGAAACATGTTCATGATATATTTGGTGCAAAAACTGGCCCCACTTTAAAATGCGTAGGAAAATGGCTGGAAGGATTTAAAGGACATTACACAGAAATATTCACCGTGACTCTCTTGATGGACAATTTTTTTTTTTTTTTTATCCTCACCTGAGGACATTTTTCTAATTTTTGTTCAGGTAGAGTGGGAGGGGGAGAGAGAAAGAGAGAGAGAAACATCGATGTGAAAGGGACACATCGAGTGGCTGCCACCCGCACGACCAACCAGGGCCGGGGACAAACTGCAACCGAGGTACGTGCCCTTAGCAGGAACCGAACCCTGGTCTCTTCACTGTAACCGCTGAGCCAAACCGGCCAGGGCTCTTGATGGACAATTTTTAATTTATATTCCTTATCTGTATTTTTCTGAAGTTTCTACAAAGTGAATATGTATTACATTTGTAAAAGGGGGAAGGGGGAGGAAATGTCAGAAGTTAATCTAAATACCAGATCTTAAAATAGTCACATTAAACCTCTAGCTCTTGTAGGAGGGTGAACTTGCTACCTGGTCTGACTTTAATTAAATTAGATTTCTTAATGATCTGCTTCTTGACTGCCTGTCTCACCACAACAGGCCAGCCCAGGGTCACACCCTCCAGTAAGTTTAGGCTGATCTGGGTGGCTCTGGGGCTGCTGTTCTAGCCTCTCATCTGTGCCCAAGTTCAGCTACACTGCTCCCCCTGGCATTGACGCTCTTGCTCCTCCCATCACTACCAAACCCAGTTCTTTCCAGGTCAAGGTATGACCTTGAAGGTTTTCTGAAAAGACAGACCCATGTTGGAAACCAGGTCTAGGCAACACACTTATAATTTCTTTGAGCCTCAATTTCCTCGTCTCTGAAAAGTGTGTAAGGATGAAGTGTGTATGTTTATGTAATATCCCAGAGTATTATGAGATGAAATCAGTAAGACTAAACCATATTTAATATCTGGCATGGTCCTAGCTTTTCAACAAGTATTTGTTCTTTCCATCTCTCATTCACAGTTAATACGGCCTTTGGTTAATAATAGGAGTACAACCCTGGTTCTCCCTTGGACAGGTCCAGTTTTCTTCCATCAGCCTTTGTTTATGGAAAGGGCTGGAAGTTGAGGGAACGGGGGCCAGATGTTGGTGTCTTGATGATATTGGTATCAGCAACCTGGGGCCCCTGGTCAAATCTATCCACAGCCTGTTTGTGTAGAGCCCACAAGCAAAGAATGGTTTCTACATTTTTAAATGGTTTAAGAAAACAAAAAGCATGCTACACCAGACACATGAAAATTATATAACATTCAACTGGTGGTGTTTGTAAATAAAGTTTTATTGGAACACAGTCACTCATCCATTTACCTGCCATGGAACAACAGCTGACCTGAGTACCCGTGACAGAGCCTGAGCAGCCGGTAACGCCTAAAATACCTCCTGTCCGGCCCTTTCGACAAAAAGGGCGCCCGCCTCAGCTCTAAACTATTTCTTATCCAAGTATTTCTTCAAGGCAAACTTTAAATATGAGAGGTATTGCTCATCGGATTGCATTTAGAAAACTTCAAAACTTACTTTTTGAAGTTTCCATCACCATCCCTTTTCTGCGGGCCCAGTGAAGTCTGGGTGAGGTGTAGGTCTGCAAGCCCGGCACAACCAGGGCTGCCTGTTTCGTTCTAGACATTCTGCCTATCTGTGGGTCAGGAGCCCCCCCTAGGTTAGTGGTCAGACTTCCTTTTAGGGTTAAGCTTTTAGGTTACATCTTTATTTTTATTTTTTAAAAATATTTTTTGAGAGAGAGGAAGGGAGAGGGAGAGAGAGATAGAAACATCGATGAGAGAGAACATCGATTGGCCGCCTCCCGCTTGCCCCCCACTGGGGATCGGGCCCACAACCTGGGCATGTGCCCTGACCGGAAATCGAACTAGCGACCTTTTGGTGCCTGGGTCGATGCTCAACCACTGAGCCACACTGACCGGGCTACATCTTTATTTATTTATTTATTTATTTTTTTATCCTCACCCGAGGACATTTTTCCATTTTTTGTACAGACAGAGTGGGAGGGAGAGAGAGGAAGAGAGAGAGAGAGAGAAACATCGATGTGAAAGGGACACATCGAGTGGCTGCCACCCGCACGACCAACCAGGGCCAGGGACAAACTGCAACCAAGGTACATGCCCTTAGCGGGAACCGAACCTGGGTCTCTCCGGACCGCAGGCAGGCGCTCTAACTGCTGAGCCAAACCGGCCAGGGCTAGATCTTTATTTTTAAATAATTATCATTTTAGAATTGTTTTTAATCCCAGGTTCAAATTGATGTTTAATCAACAATGCCTTAGAACACTTGCTTTGTCCTTGGCCTCCCTGTTCTTTAAGGATTTCTAAACAAGCATCTGGGCAGATGCTACTTTAAAGGGACCCTGTGATCCCTTTGAAATGTGAAGGTTCCTGGGCAGTGTGACCACTTCCACCTTCACAGTTCTCCATAGCTGAGTGTTCAGACACTAATGGCATGTTTTCTGTTGAATACAAAGGGAGTCCCCCAGGCAGGGACAGTAGAGTGTCTTGGGCAGAGCCTCTGAAGAAAGATCTGTTCTTGCCCAGCTGCTGTGGCTCAGTGGTTGGGCATCGACCCCAGGCACCCAGAGGTCACTGGTTTGATTCTCGGTCAGGGCGCATGCCCAGGTTGTGGGCCAGATCCCTAGTGGGGGGCATGCGGGAGGTGGCCAATCGATGTTCTTTCTCTCTCATCGATGATGTTTCTATCCCTCTTTCCCTCTCCCTTTCTCTCTCTCTAAAATCAATGAGAAAAAAGAAAGATCTGTTCTTTCTCCTTTCCTTGCTAATGATGGAGACTGCCTGTGACCGACCAGTTTCGGTTATGGCTACACTGGGCCTAAATAATTGGAGGGCCAGTCGGGCATACCCTTCATTCTATTACACTTTTCTTACAGAAGTAAAAATCTTTCTTGAACACAACTGGCAATGAATAATATGGTACACATATGAGCAGGATTAAAAGGGCCATAGCCCTTGGTTTGAATGATGATAACCACGCCGAACTGAATTCTGGTGCTCACCCTAAGAGAAACCTTCCTGTTCTCTGGCAGAAATGCCACGCCCTGGAGACTCACAGCCTGCAGTTGGCTTCTGAACCCAGTCTTGGAGCCCTCTAGCTTCCTGCTAATCCTAGGGAACACTTTGGGGTCTTGTATCTTCTTTGCAACTTGACTAGCTGTGAACTATCAGATGTTTGCATATTTTCCCATTGGCCTCAAGCAGCAGGATACCAGACCTTACAAGCCCCCTTCAGTCCCTTCTGCCACCCCCACCCCCCACCTCTGCACTCCAGCAGATTTCAGACCTCTGCCCAGGCCAAACTCCTTACTCTTTTGCATATTGAAATACACATTTGACCAAAAATAGAAATCAAATAGACAGGGGTCTCCCACAGAAGAAGGTGCTAAGTTGTTTACAGCTTCTCCACGCTCTTATTATTTTCGAGGATGTGTTTAGTAATTTCATTATATAGTTTTTATGCTTTTCAAGATTCCTGCTAACATTCCCCATTTTAAAGGGAGCACTGATAAATGCATTTAAAATGACTTGTTTATCTTTTGGTGTGGAGATTAGCATTGAACTGCACTCCGTTGTTTCTAACTACCTCTGAGAATGGCTAAAAGGTTTTTCTATAGAAATCAAAGTAACTTTTTTAACGCCTGTAATCATCTTGTATATTTCTGTGCTGGTTTTAGGATATCAGCTTCGGACATCCTAAAAAACACTTCTGTTATCCCCACCCACGGAAATGCCAATTGGCCTCCCGGGAATGTACCTAAATGAGTCAACCTTTATGCATGTTTCAGTTATGTTTATTTTTATTATCAAGGCTTATCATTTGTACCTTTTTCTCTTTAGGATCCTATGAAGGAATGTCTCAGCATTTAAATATTTACTTTTTAAGTGTCCTACAATGTAAATATCTGAGATTTTATATGTACTCCAAGAGGCATTTCAGAAGGAGGCTGCCGGAAGTTTGCTTTTGAAACGGGCATTTATTTAATTTCCCTGATGCTTTTGCCCTATCCACTACCCACCATTGCCACCGAAAAACACTATAGGAAACATTAATGCTGATAATGTAGACAGGAACACAATAAAAAATAAGCTTGACATAATTGGAAAGTAGACTAATTAGAAAACATTGCTCATTTAAAAGTTGGAACAAGCCTGGTATCCTCCCAACATGAGGGAGCAGGGGGAGTGAAAGTGGGGGTAAGAGGCTAAGTAAACTGGAGAGTTTTTCATGAGAAAATGTTGCACTTAAGAGAAATGGCATATAAAGGTCAAAGGATTCTATGCATTTATTCAGATGATGAAACATTGATATTAACCATGGAAGGCTGAGTCAGTTTTTTTTTATTATTATTATTATTTTATCCTCACCCGAGGACATTTTTCCATTTTTTTTTTTTGTTCAGATAGAGTGGGAGGGAGAGAGAGAAAGAGAGAGAGAGAAACATCGATGTGAAGGGACACATCGAGTGGCTGCCACCCTCACGACCAACCAGGACCGGGGACAAACTGCAACCGAGGCACATGCCCTTAGCGGGAACCGAACTCGGGTCTCTCTGCACCGCAGGCCGACGCTCCAACCGCTGAGCCAAACTGGCCAGGGCAGTTTTTTTTATTATTATTATTAATTTATTTTTGTTACAGATGTTTTTCCTTTTCCCCCCAGACACCCTCCTCCTGATCCAGTCCCCCCAACCCCCAGCCCAAGCATTGTTGTCTACGTCCATTGGTTATGCATATATGCATATAAGTTCTTTGGTTTATCTCATCCATTCCTCCGCAACCCTGTCCTCTAACTTTGTCATTCTGAACTGTACTCCTTTCTATGTCTCTGGGTCTATTTTGTTCATCACCTTATTTTGTTCATTATATTTCACAAATAAGTGAGATCTTGTGGTATTTGTCTTTCTCTGTTTGGCTTATTTCGCTTAGCATAATATTCTCCAGGTCCCTTCATGTCATCTCAAAGGCTAAAAAAATCTTTCTTTCTTACAGCTGCATAATATTCCATTGTGTATATGTACCACTACTTTTTTATCCACTCATCTACTGATGGACACTTGGGCTGTTTCCAAACCTTAGCAATTGTAAACAGTGATACTATGAATGTAGCGTACATATATTCTTTCTTATTGGTGTTTCAGGCTCCCTAGGATATATTCCTAGAAGTGGGATCACTGGGTCAAATGGCAGTTCAATTTTTAATTTTTTGAGGCAACACCATATTGTTTTCCATAGTGGCTGCACCAGTCTGCATTCCCACCAGCAGTGTACTAGAGTCCCCTTTTCTCCACACCCTCGCCAACATTTGTTTAATGATTTGTTGATGGCAGCCATTCTGGCAGGTGTGAGGTGATACCTCATAGTCCTTTTAACTTGCATCCCTCTGATGATTAGTGACATTGAGCATTTTTTTCATATGTCTCTTGGCTATTTGTATGTCTTGTTTGGAGAGGTGTCTATTTAGGTCCTCTGCCCATTTTTTAATTGAGTTCTTTGTCTTCCTTTTGTTGAGTTGTGTGAGCACTCTATATATTTTGGAAATTAACCCCTTTTCTGATGGATCATTGGCAGTTATGCTCTCCCATACAGTGGGTTCTCTTTCCATTTTGATGGTTGTTTCTTTTGCTGTGCAGAAGCTTTTTAGTTTGACATAGTCCCATGTGTTCATTTTTATCCTTTGTTTCTCCTGCCTTTGGCGTTGTGTTAGTGAAAATTCTGTTGCGTGTGATGTCTGAAATTTTGTCGCCTACAGTTTCCTCTAGGATTTTTATGGATTCACACATCACATTCAAGTCTTTTATCCATTTTGAGTTTATTCTTGTGTATGGTGTAAGTTAATGGTCTAGTTTCATTTTCCCAACACCATTTACTAAAGAGGTTGTCTTTACTCCATTGCATGCTCTTGTCACTTTTGTCAAATATTAATTGAGCATAATGTCTTGGGTCAATTTCCAGGTTCTCTGTTCTGTTCCATTGATCTATATGCCTGTTCTTGTGCCAGTACCAGGCTGTTTTGATTACAGTGGCTTTGTAGTATTACCTGATATCTGGTATTGTGATCCGTCCTGCTTTGTTCTTCTTTTTCAAGATTGCTGTGTGGTTTTTTGGTTCCATATGAACTTCTGAAATATTTCTTCTAGTTCTGTGAAATAGATCATTGGTATTTTAATGGGGATTGCATTGGGACATTTAATGATGTTAATTCTTCCAGTCCATGAACAAAAAAGCTTCCACTTTTTTATATCTTCCTCTATATCTTTTTTCAATGTCCTGTAGTTTTCTGCAAATAGGTCCTTTACATCTGTTGTTAAGTTTATTCCTAGATATTTCAATATTTTTGCTGCAATGATAAATGGGGTTATTTTTTTAGTTTCTCTTTCTGTGAGTTCATTATTGGTGTATAAGGATGCCGTCGATTTCTTGATGTTAATTTTGTATCCTACTACTTTGCCAAATTTGTTTATTAAATCTAGTAGATTTTTTATGGAGTCTTTAGGTTTATTTTATGTACAGTATCATGTCATCTGCAAATAATGACAGTTTTACTTCCTCCTTTCCAATTTGGATCCCTTTTATTTTTTCTTCATGTCTAATTGCTATGGCTAAGACTTCCAGTACTATGTTAAATAAGACTGGTGAAAGTGGGCATCCCTGTCTTGTTCCTGATTTTAAGGGTAATGCTTTTAGATTTTGCCCATTGAGTATGATGTTGGCTGTAGGTTTTTCATGTATGGCCTTTATTATGTTGAGATAGGATCCTTCTATTCCCACATTGCTGAGCATTTTTATCAGAAATGGGTGCTGGATTTTGCTGAATGCTTTTTCAACATTTATTGATATCATCATATGGTTTTTATCTTTCATTTTGTTTGTATGGTATATCACATTTATTGATTTGTGAACATTGCACCAGTCTTGCATCCCTGGGATGAATCCCACTTGGTCATGATGAATAATTTTTTTAATGTATTGCTGGATCTGATTTGCTAATATTTTGTTAAGGATTTTGACATCTATGTTCATCGGGGATACTGGCCTGTAGTTTTCTTTCTTTTTAGTATCATCATCTGGTATTGGAATTAGAATTATGCTGGCCTCATCAAACAAGTTTGGAAGTCTTCCTTGTTCTTGAATTTCTTGGAGTAGTTTGAGGAGAATCGGTGTTAGTTCTTCTTTGAATATTCCATAAAACTCCCCCATGATGCCGTCCAGGCCCAGGCTTTTGTTTGCTGGGAGATTCTTGATTACATCTTCAATTTCCTTAGTTGTTATTAGGCTGTTCAAGTTTTCTATCTCTTCCTACTTCAGTTTTCGGAGAGTATGTCTTTCTAGAAATTGTTCCATTTTGCCTAGATTGTCCAATTTGTTGGCATATTATTATTATTCACAGTATTTTTGTATTTCTTTAGTGTCAGTTGTTACTTCTCCTCTTTTGTTTCTGATTTTGTTTATTTGGGTCCTCTCTTTGTTTCTTGGTGAGTCTAGCTAAGGGTCCATCAATTTTGTTTATCTTTTCAAAGAACCAGCTCCTTGTTTCATTGATCTTTTGAATTGGTTTTTTTTTTAGTCTCTATGTCATTTATTTCTGCTCTGATCTTTACTATTTTTTTCTCTTCTACTTGCTCTGGGTTTTTCTTTTTGTTTGCTTTCTAGTTCTTGAAGTTGTGAGGTAAGACTGTCAATTAGAAATTTTTCTTGTTTCCTGAGGTAGGCCTGTAGTGCTATGAACTTCCCTGTCAGGACTACTTTTGCTGTGTCCCATACATTTTGTGTTGTTGTGTGTTCATTTTCATTGGTTTCCTGGAATTTTTTAATTTCTTCCTTGATCTCCTTGGTAACCCATTCATTGTTTAATAATATGCTATTTAGCCTCCATGTGTTTTAATGTTTTTGCTGTAATTGATTTCTAGTTGCATGCCATTGGGATCTGAGAAGATGCTTGATACGATTTCAGTCTTCTTGAACTTGTAGAGGCTTTGTGGTCTTTTGAGAATTTACCATGCGCACTTGAGAACAATGTGAATTCTGCAGTTTTGGGATATAATTCTCTGTAGATATCAAATCCATTTGATCTGGTGCATCATTTAGAGTCTCTGTATCCTTGTTAATTTTTTGTCTAGAGGATCTATTCAGTGATGTCAGTGGGGTGTTGAAGTCCCCTGCTATGATTGTATTGCTGTTGATTTTCTCTTTTGAAGACCTCCAGAAGTTTTAAAATATATTTTGGTGCTCCTATATTGGGTGCATATATGCTCACCAAGGTTAAATCTTCCTGTTGGATAGATCCTTTCAATATTATGTAGTGACCTTCTTTATCTCTAGTTATGGCCTTCACTTTGAAGTCTATTTTATCAGATATAAGTATTGCTTACCCCAGCTCTTTTTTCCTTTCCATTTGCTTGGAAGATTTTTTTCATCCCTTCTCTTTCAACTTATTTGAGTCTTTTGTTGTGAGGTGGGTGTCTTGCAAACAATATATATATGAGTCATGCTTTCTTATCCAGTCAGCTACTCTTTGTCTTTTGATCAAAGCATTTAATCCATTTACATTTAAGGTTATTATTGGTATGTACTTATTTATTGTCATTTTGTTTATTATGATTCTATTTTTCTTACTATTTCTTCTACTAATTATAGCAGTCCTTTTAACATTTCTTGCAGTGCTGGGTTGGTGCTAATATATTCCCTTAGGCTTTTTTTTTTGGTCTGGGATGCTCTTTATTTCACCTTCCATTTTGAATGATAGCCTTGCTAGATAGAGTAGTCTTGGATTCAGATTCTTGTTTTTCATTACCTTGATTACTTTATGCCATTCCCTTCTGGCCTATAGCGTTTCTGTTGAGAAGTCAGCTGATAGCCTAAAGGGAGTTCCTTTGTAGGTAACCTGTTGCTTATCTCTTGCTGCCTTTAGGATTCTCTCTCTGTCTTTAATTTTTGGCATTTTAATTATCATGTGTCTTGGTGTGGGTCTGTTTGGGTTCTTCTTACTTGGGGCTCTCTGTGCTTCTTGTACTTATATGCCTTTTTCTTTCACCAAGTTAGGGAAGTTTTGTCACTATTTCTTCAGATATATTCTCTAACCCTTGCTCATTTTCTTCTTCTGGCACTCCTATAATGCAGATATTGTTATGTTTCATGTTGTCCCACAATTCTCTTAGGCTACCTTCCTGTTTGTTTTTTAATGGTAGGTGCCCCTAGTGGGAACCGAACCCGGGACTCTCTGGTCTGCAGGCTGACACTCCAACCGCTGAGCCAAACCAGCCAGGGCTCTTCTGCCTTTTTTTTTTCTTCCTGCTTTTTTAATTATTATTATTATTATTAATTTATGTTCTTCCTGTTTTTTAATTATTTTTTTCTTTTTGGTTCTCTGATTGGGCGATTTTTTTCTACCGTTTTCTAATTCACTGATCCGATCCTTATGCCCTCTAATCTGCTTTTTATTCCTACCACTGTGTTCTTTATTTCTGCTGTCATTCTTCATTTCTGGTTGGTTGGTTTTCAATGCTTCCATATCTTTACTCATGCTGTTGAACTTTCTCATGATTATTACTCTAAACTCTCCCTCTGATATCTTGCTCAATTCCCTTTCATTTATTTTATCTTCTGTCAAATTATCTTGTTATTTCATTTGGGATTTGTTTCTTTGTTTCACCATTTTGGTTGTCTCAGTGGTTATTTTATTTTATTTATTTTTTTGGTACGTGCCTCTAGCAGGGACCGAACCCGGGACTCTCTGGTCCACAGGCCGATGCTCCAACTGCTGAGCCAAACCGGCCAGGGCCTCTCAGTAGGTTTTGAAGCCTGCCAAATTTTCTCAGTGGGTGTTGGTGTTCTGCTGTGGCTCCCTCTACTGGGTTTGGATGAGTGTGGGAGGACCATGTTAAACACCACTGTCAAGTCTTACTTTCCTGGGTAGATTCCTGAGTTAGTTTTTAAAATAAAGATTTGGCATACTTCTGTGCTCCTGTAGCACCCAACATAAGAAATTATACCAATTTGTTTATTCTCGTCTTTTCTACTAGGCTCTGAGATCCTTAGCTGTTCTTATCTCAGTGTAGTTGCCTCTACCCTCTCCCAGTTGTTTTCCCTTAAATTCTGTTTTTTTTTCTGTGCAGGCCCTGGCTTGTTTGGTTCAGTGGTTAGAGTGTTGGCCCACAGACCAAAGAGTCGTGATTTGATTCCAGTCAAGGGCACGTACCTCAGCTTCAGTTTGATCCCCAGCCCTGGTTGGGGTCATGCAGGTGGCAACCAGTCGATGTGTTTCTCTCACACAGATGTTTCTCTTTCTCTCTCACTCTCTCTCCCACCTTCCCTCCTTCCCTATCTGAAAATCAATGGAAAAATATCCTCAGGTGAGGATTTTTTAAAAAAGTGTATGTTTATGTATATATACACATGTATAAAAAAAAATATATATATTCTAGAAATTTATAAAACATATATATATGTTTATAAATAGAACTGATGAAGTGTTAAAATGATTGCTTCTGGGGAGGCAGTGGGCACATGAGGTGGGAGGAGACATTGTTGTCTACCTTTTGTGTACTCGACACATGTATTACCTTTTTTTTTAATCCTCACCCAAGGATATTTTTCTATTTATCATCAGACAGAGTGGGAAGGAGGGAGGGAGAGAAACATTGATGAGAGAGAGATACATCGACTGGTTGCCTCCTCTGCATGACCCTGACCAGGGCCAGGAACAAATTGTAACTGAGGTACGTGCCCTTGGCCAGAATTGAACCCTCAACTCATTAGTCTGTGGGCCGATACTCTAACCACTGAGCCAAACTGACCAGGGCTGTATTACCTTTTCAATTGAAAATATATTAATTTTAAAATGAACATTCCACTCTGGCCGGTTTGGCTCAGCAGTTAGAGCGTTGGCCTGTGGACCAAAGGGTCTCAGGTTTAACTATTGGTCAAGGGCATATGCCTCAGTCAGGATCATGCAGGAGGCAACCAATCAATGTTTCTCTCTCACATCGATATTTCTCCCTCTCTCCCTCTCTCTACCTCCCTCCTCTCCACTCTATCTAAAAATCAATGAAAAATATCCTCGGATGAGGATTAACAAAAGAAGAAGAACATTCCAATAATTATAGGCAGTACCAGCCACCCTTGTTTTATTGCACTTCACATGTGTTTTTTACAAATTGAAGGTAAGACCCTCCACCAGCAAAAAGTCTACAGCCCACTGTACTGTGATACTCCCTTTATTACAGTGGTCTGCAAGAGTACACTGTAGACGCTGGAGCAAGAGGCAACCAAAAATGGAAAGTGATACACACAGAAGAAAGGGGAACTAGAATAATGTGAATAATATTATAGAAATACAAATAAAGGATACGAGGGTGAGGATTTTGGTTTATATTAAGAAAACAAGGTAAATAAAAAATCGGGAAATGCATACAATGAGCTCCAAGGAAATTCAGAAGCCAGCATTAGAACAGGGGTGTGGCAGGTCAAGCAGTTTAGGGGGACCATGCATCCAGGTAGCAAGCTCAGAAGGCAACACAAGAGAGCAAGGAGAAAAAGGCTGCCCCCCAGCAGGAACAGGATGGACCCTCCACCCCAAATTTCATTCAGATGGCAAGACTAATGATGCCCCCCCCACACACACACACACCAAGAGGCATGAAGAGGTTTCATTCTTTTTTTTTTTAATCCTCACCTGAGGATATTTTTCCATATTTTGTTCAGATAGAGTGAGAGGAAGAGAGAGAGAGAGAGAGAGAGAGAGAGAGAGAGAGAGAAACATCAACATGAAAGGGACACATCGAGTGGTCACCACCCACATGACCAACCAGGACCGGGGACAAACTGCAACCGAGGTACGTGCCCTTAGCGGGAACTGAACCCAGGTCTCTCTGAACCGCAGGCCGACGCTCTAACCACTGAGCAAAACTGGCCAGGGCAAGAGGTTTGACTCATATAACAAGTCCTTCTGGGGAGACCAGGGCAGGCCTCCCAAGTTTATCCAAAATGGCTTCAGAGATCAAGGGGGTGGGGCTAGGAAGGGGTTGGTGAACTTTGCACCTCCCGTAGCATCAAAGGAGGGCGTGCGCATGCTCTCAGCTGCCCAGATGGGCACGAGGGGAAGAGGCTTAAAAGCCTCATATGTCAAACAGGAACAAAATTCTGAATTTCCACTGCCCTGTGTTTAAGATTGATAAGGAGGGAGTACTGCTTTGGAGAGAAAAAGATACCCAACAGACAAGGATAAAAGTCTGAAAAAGACACGAGAAAGAAAGAATGGCTCTGGCCGGTTTGGCTCAGCGGTTAGAGCATCGACCTGCAGTCCGGAGAGACCCGGGTTCGGTTCCCGCTAAGGGCATGTACCTCGGTTGCAGTTTGTCCCCGGCCCTGGTTGGCCGTGTGGGTGGCAGCCACTCGATGTGTCTCTTTCACGTCGATGTTTCTCTCTCTATCTCTTCCTCTCTCTCCCTCCCACTCTATCTGTGCAAAAAATGGAAAAATGTCCTCGGGTGAGGATAAAAAAAAAAAAAAGAACGAACTAAAAGTGCCAGGCAATCTCAAAAGTGACGTAAGGAGTCAGTGGACTTCAAGCAAGGTGGCTACGATGTCAGAAAGTAACTGTAGAATTTGAACTTGAAGACGAAAATGAGAACTCATGGGAAAGGTTTTGTACAAAAAAAAAGGCTTTTAATATATCAGTATTAAATTTCTTATTCATATACATTTTGCTTGACAAAATATTTGAGGTGCTAAGACCAATATAAAATCAAAGTTAGAAAATACATCTAAAAAAGAGCAAGAAGGAAAATATGTCTCCAAAAGGATGTGGAGGGCAGGTGCAGGAATTCCACAAGGGGGAGTCAGAACTCCCGCGCTCAGGCTCTGAAGCCAGGCAGCAGGCTGTCAGTCTGCACACACACTGTGTGACTTGGACTAAATAAGTGACCTAACTGTAAGCCTTGGTCACCTGCTCTGCAAGCTGGGGATAATAACAGGACCGATGGAGTGGTTATAATGATGAAAAGCCATAGTGTATATAACCTACTGAGCACAGGGCCTGGCAGTTTAGACAATGTTGCTATTAACACATTCATATAAAAACATTTTGACTATGTGGCAAAAAAGGGAGGCGTGGGAGAGGCTCTGGAGCATGTTTTATCTCATTTAATCTCCGCAACAAACCTGCAAGGCAGGTCCCATTACTGTCTCCACTTGGCAGATGCTGAAATAGAAACATAGGTGTTACCTCACTGGTCCAGGTAGGCACTGGAGCCAGCATCCAAGTACAGGTCTGCACGACTTCAAAGCCTCAGCTGTCCTGGACCGAGATGCTTTCTTTTGCTACTTGTTAATGGATATTTTCAAATGGGAGGAGAGAAGAAGAACAATGGATCTTAGAAACAAAAGAAATGTGTGAAAGCCTATAAATGCATATGAGTCAGAAGAATGAAGCCAGAATATGAAATACATTTGAGAATAAAAAAATAAAAAAGAAGTGGGGAAAATAATGGCCATATGCATATTGTGTTAAAAATATGCAATGTTTGGGAAAATTTTCTTGGCTAGGTGATGGGGAAAATTGTATGAGCATGTGTAAAATGTTAAGATAGCTTTTATAATTAAAACCTGTAAGAAAGAGATAGGAAATTGTTTTGGCAAAATAAATAGTACTTTACCAATAAGATATTGTAAATGAGGTATTCTTTAAATGTTTTTTTTTGTTGGTTTTTCATGTTCTAACTACGGCACCTTTTCATGGCTACAATCTCTTAACTTTTGCAAAGGAGAGGGAGGTGCTCAATAAATGAAAGGAATGCATTTATCCAAATACCTCCACTTAACAGAATCACTTAATTTCCCCTTTTTTGTTGATTTTTTTTTGGGGGGGGGGTCTCTTTACTTGAAATGACTGTTCCAAGACAGATTCAAAGAACAACATTATTCTTTGCATAGACATACAAGGTGGGGCAAAAATAGGCTGTTTGTATGGGAAATAAAACTTTTTCAAAGTTGTTTTGAGTCTTCTCAGTCTTTTGACTTTCCATATGAATTTTAGAATCAGCTTGGCAATTTTCACAAAATGCCTGCTAGGATTTTAATTCAGCTTTGTTGAATCTTGAGATCAATTTGGGCGAGCTGATAACAGTACTGATTTCCAAGTTATGAACAAGGCATATCTCCATTTATTTGTCTTCTTTTTCTTTTACACCTGTTATTAAAATTATTCCTGAGAATTTTTTTGTCTTCATAACAATATTGTTTTTAAAATTTTTTTTTTTTTTTTTTTTAATCCTCACCCGAGGATATTTTTTCCATTTTTTTTTTTTTTTTTTTTGTGCAGATAGAGTGGGAGGGAGAGAGAGGAAGGGAGAGAGAGAGAGAAACATCGACGTGAAGGGACACATCGAGTGGCTGCCACCCGCACGACCAACCAGGCCGGGGACAAACTACAGCCGAAGTACGTGCCCTTAGCGGGAACCGAACCCGGGTCTCTCCAGACCGCAGGCTGACGCTCTAACCGCTGAGCCAAACTGGCCAGGGCTGTTTTTAAAATTTTTGATTCTCCTTTGCTTGTATATAGAAATATAATTAATTCCTGTATTTTAAGCTTGTATCCTATAAACTTACTAGACTCACTTACTGGTTCTAGTAGGGTTTTAAGATTTCATCTGATTTTCTACATAGGGGAGCATGTCATTTGCAAAAAAGAGACAGTTTTACTTCTTTCTTTTCCAATATGGGTGTTGTTTTGTTTTTTTCTCCTGCCTTATTGCACTGGCTAGAATGTTCAGTGTTGAGAGTGGGCATCCTTGTCTTGTTTCTTCTGATCTTAGGAAACAATCATTCAAATTTTCACCATTAAGTATGATGCTAGTTGTAGGATTTTAAGTCAGTGTCCTTTATCAGGTTAAGGAATTTTCCCTCTATTCTTACTTTTCTGATAGTTTTCATCAGAGATAAATGTTGGATTTTTCTCAAAATGTTTTTGCATCTACTGAGATAATTTATATATTTATGGATATGTAATTTTTACTTTGTTAATATGATGGATTATACTAACATTTTCAAATGTTAAAACAATCTTGCATTCTTGGGATAAACTTGGTAAAAATATATTATCCTTTTTATATATTTTGAATTCAGTTTGCTAAAATTTTGTTTAGATTTTTGTAATCTGTGTTTATGGCTTAGGGATATATTGGTCTGCAATTTCTTTGTAATGTCCTTGTCTGGTTTTGGTGTCAGGGTAACCCTGGAGCCACAGAATGAGTTGGGAAGTATTCCCACGTTTTCGGTTTTCTAGAAGAGTTTGTGAAGAATGTGAAAATGTTTAGTAGAATTCACTGTGCGGCCCTATGAACCAGGAGATTTCTTTGTGGGAAAGTTTTGAATTACAAATTCAATTTAGTCTATAGATACAGGGCTATTCAGGTTATGTATTTCTTCCTGGGTAAGCTTTGGTAATTTGTGTCTTTCAAGAAATTTGACCATTTCATCCAAGTTGTTGAATGTATAAGTACAAAGTTGTTCATAATATTCCCTTATTATCCTTTTAATACTTGTGGAACCTGGCGTGATGTTCTTCTCATCCCTGATATTGGTTACTGGTGTGTTCTTGCGTTCCTTCCTCATCAGTCGCACAGGGCTTCGGTTTCATTGATTTTATCTGTTGTTTCAGGCTTTTATTTCATTGATTTCCACTCTGATCTTTATTATTTCCCTTCTTCTGCTTACCTTGGGTTTAATTTGCTCTTATTTCTCTAGCTTCTTAAGATAGAAGCTGAGGTCACTGATTTGCAATCTTTCTTGTTTTTAATATAGCTTTTTATTGCTGTAAATTTCCCCCTAAATATTGCTTTATAGGCACCCCTCAAATTTTGGTAGGTTGTATTTCTATTTTCATTCAGTTCCAAATACTTTCTTTTTTTTTTTTTATCCTCATCTGAGGACATTTTTCCATTTTTTGTACGGAGTGGGAGGGAGAGAGAGGAAGAGAGAGAGAGAGAGGGAAACATCGATGTGAAAGGGACACATCGAGTGGCTGCCACCCGCACGACCAACCAGGGCCAGGGACAAACTGCAACCGAGGTACGTGCCCTTAGCGGGAACCGAACCCGGGTCTCTCGGGACCGCAGGCAGACGCTCTAACCGCTGAGCCAAACCGGCCAGGGCCCAAATACTTTCTAATTTCCCTTTTGATTTTTTTCTTCCACCCATGTGTTACTTAAAATATATAGGATCCTATATACTTGCAGATTCTCCATAGATCTGTTATTAATGTCTAATTTAATTTCATTGTAGTTAGAGAAGATACTTTGTATGACTTGGATATTTCAAAAATGTATTGAGTTATTCGACCATCCACAATAGGATCTATTTTGGTAAATGTTCCATGTGCACTTGTAAAAAGAATTACATTCTGTTGTTAGGTGAAGTTTTCTACAAATAACAAACAGATGCAGTGGGTGGATAGTGTTGCTCAAGTCTGCTGTATCTTTACTGAGTTGATGTTTATATGTTCTGTCAATTATTGAGAGTGGGGTATTGAATTTAAATTGTGAATTTTTCTATTTCTTCTAGACGTTTCTATTAGTTTTGCTTCATACATTTTAACATTCTATTAGGTACATAATTATTCAGGATTTTTATGTCCAATTGATAAATTGATTCTTTTCTTTTTCGTCTCATATGCTATTTGTACTTTGGCTTTGTCACCTTTTAGATTAATATTTTTAATGACTTTATTTCCTTTGGCTTATTAGCTATAAATTTTTGGTTTAGTTATTTTAGTGATTGCCTTAGGCCTTTCAGTTTATATCTATAACTCATCCCAGCCTCCCTTCAGGTGATAGTATACCACTTCACATACATTGTTAGAACCTTACAATAATACATTTCCATTTCTCACTTCCAAACTTTTGCGCTGTTCTATATTTTACTTGTGCATATGTTATAAACTCCACACTACATTGTTAATATTGCTATTTAAATGATCAATTATTTTTTAAAGAGATTTAAATATTTTTTTAAATCTTATATATTTATTCAGGTAGTTGCCATTTCCATTGTTTTTTTAAGAATTTCTTTTGTAGCCCTGGCCAGTTTGGCTCAGCGGTTAGAGCGTCGGCCTGCGGTCCGGAGAGACCCGGGTTCAGTTCCCGCTAAGGGCACGTACATCAGTTGCAGTTTGTCCCCGGCCCTGGTTGGGTCATGTGGGTGGCAACCACTCGATGTGTCCCTTTCATGTCGATGTTTCTCTCTCTCTCCCTCCCACTCTATCTGAACAAAATATCGAAAAATGTCCTCGGGTGAGGATAAAAAAAAAAAAATTTCTTTTGTAGATCTAGATTTCTATCTGATATAATTTCCTTTCTCCTGGAAGGACTTTCTTTAACATTTATCATGGTGCCAGTGTGCTGGTGATGAATTCTCTTGGCTTCTGTATGTCTAAAAATGTCTTCATTTGGCCTTGTTTTAGAAAGATATTCTTGCTTCATATAGAATTCTAGGATTTTTCTTTCAATACTGTGAATGTGCTGTTCCACTGTTCTCTCACTTGCATTATATCAAGTGAGGAATCTGCTGTTAAACTTTACCTTTGTTCCCCTGCATGTAATGTGTCTTTCCTTCTGGTTGCTTTTAAGTATTTTTATTTATTTATTTTTTACTTTATTACTGGTCTTGAGCAATTTGGCTATGATGAACTTTGGTATCATTTTATTCATGTTTCTTGTGCTTGGGACTCAATAGACTTTTCAGGTCTGTAGATTTATAGGGTTCGTAACATGTGGAAATTTTCAGCTTTTAAATAATAGTAACAAAGTTTCCAAACTTACATGTATTATAAAATTATGTATTTTATGACAGTATCAATATCCTAAACTATACCAGCAATATGAGTAATGTTCTACAAGTTACTCAATATTTTTTGCTTATGCAAATTTTAGTATCTTTAAGGATTTGAATAATTTAAATATAGGGTATGTGGCTTCATATCAAATTTTATGAGTAGACTACTAGAAATGAACTCATGAATTAGTTTTCTTTTAAATTGTATGCTCCAGTGTATATTATCAAGTTAATAAAATGAATCAGTGAGCAACTAATAATTTGAGGGGGGAAGCAAGAGATTTCTTATTGATTTAAAATATAGTTAGAAAAAATATAATCTTGGTATTTCACCTTTCACAACAGCAACCATGACACCAAATTTGATAAAATGCACTTGATGAGAAATATGTAGTACTTTTGTGCAGAAAAGCATGTATCTCCATGGGATCTAGGAAATGTAACTAAATGGCGAGAGATATTATTTTACTCACATCTCATATGAGACATATCTTAACATTGAACAAGAAACATCAATGTTATATAAATGTCAGTTAAAAAAATGTAATCTATAAATCAATGCTATCACAAGCAAAATCTCAATTGGCTTGTTTTTAGCATGCCTAAATGATCTAAAGCTTACCTACAAATATAAATCATAGGGAAATGGGAATTCTGAGAAAGAAAAGTGGACTAGTTCTATGGTAAGACTACATACTATGAATCAATAGTGACTTTTTAAATGGGGTAGTAGACCAATGTAATCCAATACAGACTGGGATTTAATCTATGATACGGATGGAATTTCAAACCAATGGAGAAGAGATGGACTATTCAATACATGGCATTGGCAGAACTGCTTGTTATGCCTCATTCATTTTTTTCTTTTATCCTCACCTGAGGACATTTTTGCATTCATTTTCAGATAGAGCAAGAGGGAGAGAGAAAGAGAAACATTGGCGTGAGAGAGACTCATCTACTGGCTGCCACCCACACGACCTCAACCGGGGCAGAGGACAAACTGCAACCGAGGTACATACCCTTAGCGGGAACCGAACCCGGGACTCTCTGGTCCGCAGGCTGACGCTCTAACCGCTGAGCCAAACCAGCCACGGCATGCCTCATTCTTTTTATCAAAAGCAATTACAGACAAATCAAAGATTTAAACAAATCAAAGATCTAAAATATAAAAATTCTGAGTAAAATATGAGTAAATTATTCATATCAACTAAGAGTGGAAAGGCCTTTTTGAAAGTGACATAAAGCACCAACTGAAAAATCTAATTAAAACAAATAAAAAAAATACATAAAACTAACAAACGTTACCTAGAAAAACATCAACAGCAAACACACACCATACACAAAATCAAAAGATATATTGGGGAAAATATTTGTAACTTATCCTTGGGCAAATGGCTTGCCATATATATATATCCCTTAAAAATCAACATGAAAATAACTGGCACAGATATGAACCTGTAATTCAAAGAAGATACACAAATGATTGAAATACGTAAATATAGGTTCCACCTTACTAATATAGTGAAAGTTCAAATTAAAGCAAAATTAAAATCTTTTAATAAAACTGATAAGCAATAAAAAAGTATAGTATTTAATATACGGGAGCATATTAATTATGATAAGGCTGCACTGCTGTAAAGTGGCCTAACACAGATGCTCATTTCTCTTCTATTCCATACTCCCTGTGTGAATGGTCCCGGTACACTGGGACAGCTTTGCAAATGGGGACTTGCCCTGGGCCCTGTGACTCAGCCTCCTTGCCGAGCTCTGAGCTCCGCGTCAGGCAGAGTGTGTGTGTGTTGGAGAGGGAGGTGGTGGCTGCCTTCCTCCTCCTGAGAGCTTTTAAGGTTTGCTCCGTGGCTTTACCTCTGATGTGGCTGCATTGTGTTCTCTCAGGCTGGCCTTAGGTCATGACCAACAAGGGATGACGTTTCTTGTAGGAATGGGGCTGCTATTTTCCCTTTGCACATGCGCCCTCAGCTTCCTCTTTCCTGGCGGTGTGTGGAAGGCAGGGGTGGGGTCAACAGCGACTGAGACCTGGTCTAAATTTGCAGTGATTATGGCCTAAAGAGCTCAAGAGGAGGCACTGTTAAACAATACATTGTTTTGCGTTTATGCTGTAAATTTCAAATGGTAAATTTCACATGGCTAGGAAATTAATTATGGTTCATCTTTTCCTGCCTACTCTGGGAGGGACTTGTGTCTCTTCATCACCAGTGAAGCACAGTAACAATCTCTGACAGAGTCATTGGAAGCCACTGTAGGATGTACTCTCCGGAGTCGTGATGTAAGCAGCATTAAATACCAAGT
Organism: Molossus molossus; assembly: GCF_014108415.1. Lineage (NCBI taxonomy): Eukaryota > Metazoa > Chordata > Mammalia > Chiroptera > Molossidae > Molossus > Molossus molossus. The sequence continues at coordinate 50,695,319 of NW_023425349.1, forward strand.
CCTAGGGGACTGCATAGGCAAGATAACCTATATTATCTTTGTTTTTAAAGACTTGAAAGAATTACACCAAAGTTTTACAGTGATTGTTTCTGAGTGTTGGCCTCACAACAGACTCTTTTGCTTTGCTTTATGTTCTATGATGTGGTCACGTTAAATTAGAAAACAGTAACTTGGCCATGGTCACATAGCTAGCTAAGTCATAGAAACAAATTCTGTTTGAGTCTAAACTCTACACTTTTTTCTCTTAAAAATAAAAAAATCAGTAATAAAAAGTACATAATTCAAAAAATACAAAAAGGTATATGATAAAACATAAAACTTCCTCCCACCCTTTTCAGTGATCTAGTTCCTTTCCAGAGGCAACCACTACTAGTTTCTCTGTATCCTTCACGAGACAGAAAATCTAGCCATATGTTTGTGTTTTCTTTGTAAAAAAAAAAAAAAAAATTAATTGGGGTAACATTGTTTAATAACATTTCACAATTTCAGGTATACATTATAGTATGCTTTCTGTATACTCATTTGTGTGCTCACCACTCAAAGTCTAGTTTCCGTCTGTCACCATATTGACCCCCTTTACCCTGTTCAAACTCCCCCCACCCAAATGATTTTTTGGGGCACCAAAACTGGGGGTATTTGTGAATTTTAAACACAAATGGTAAACACACACTCATACTCTTCAGTACTTTGCTGTTTTAGTTGATACAGCCTGGAGATCTGATCAGTACATAAAAAACCTCTTTAACAACTGTATAATACTTTAGTAAATGAATGTTTGCATCATAATTTATTAACGAATTCTCAATGTATTGCTATTTCAAACAATATTGAACTTAATATTCCCACACACGTTTAGAAAGGCATGCGAGACCATGGTAGGACAACTTCCTGTATGCACATTTGCTAGGTCACAGGTGGTACTTATTTAAAATAGAGGGGTTGCCCTGGCCGGTTTGGCTCAGAGGTTAGAACATCGGCCTGTGGTCCGGAGAGACCCGGGTTCGGTTCCCGCTAAGGGCATGTACCTCGGTTGCAGTTTGTCCCCGGCCCTGGTTGGGTCGTGTGGGTGGCAGCCACTCGATGTGTCCCTTTCACATCGATGTTTCTCTCTCTCTCTTCCTCCCACTCTATCTCAACAAAATGTTGAAAAATGTCCTCGGGTGAGGATTAAAAAAAATAAAAAATAAAAAAAATAAAATAGAGGGGTTGCCCCAACTTTACACTGTCACCAACAACCATGCATGTGTAATCTTCCCCACAAGCTTGTCTACTTCTTGAGTTCTGCCATTCTCTGTGCTCATTTCAGTGGAAGTTGCCACCTGCCTCTGAGTTCCAATTCCAGCAGTTACTTGGTCTGTGACTTTGGACAAGTCCATTTACTCTCTCTGAACCTTCTTCCTCAATGGAGATGATATTCATTTTCTACAGTTTTTATCAAAATTAAAGGAGATACGGGAAAAAACTAACATTACACAAATGGTGGACAGATCAGTATTTTTATATGTTCTATTTTATGTTTATATAAATCGCCCTTGCACTTTCCCTCTACTTCTCTACTTCTGTTCTTTGCACAGCTTTGTCACACATCTTCTTGCTTTCCACATGCCCTTCCTCTCCTCCCCCAAATCTGATGGTCAAATGACTCTTCCTGAGCTCAACTGCTAGTTGTTGCTCTCCAGCTTCAAACAAACAAAACCACTTTACACCTTAGAGGAAATGTACCTTATTTTCCCTTATCTGGTCCCACTGTACCTTCCTAAGTGATTTTTCACTACTGCCTTTGGCCAGTGTTGTAATTCCTTCTAGAAATATTCCTGCACAGAGTCATATTATGTGCTAGGTTAAATTAGTGCAGTCAGTTGCCCTAAGAAGTTCATTCACACTTCTGGGTCCTAAACGGAAAACCCCATTAGAGAGGTAGCATCACAAGTGCATCTACTGTCCATGTATTAGTACCAGCCAGACACTTGCTTCATGAGCACAGTAAATATCAGAGTGGGTTTTTGTTATATTGATGGCATGTAGAGAATATGATGAATATTTGAAATGGGTTCTCACTGAGAAATTAAAGGTGTTCCAGATATGTGTTAATAGATTGGCTAAAATATTAAGACACACTCCATTATTTCATAAACTGGGTATTGTAAGAATCTAGCAAGTACTATACACTTTGCCCTTAGAGGTGGTTCCCAAACCTTGAACCCACAGTTCTATGGCCAGATTTTGGGTCTAAGAATTTCTGGTTGTTTCATGTCCATTTCACGGAATATTATCACATGTGGTATGAATTAATCTTTCATACAAATGTGATCAAATCACCCCAAATGGTAAAGAGCCAGAACTTCACCATGTGCTTACAAGTTATGTGAACAGTTTTGTGCGTGCTTGTGATAAACGCTTAACAAAGTCTGAGTGGCAGAATTTGATCTAAGACTTACTTCCATTGTATTCTTTAAAAAAATTTTTTTTTTCCTTTATTGATTTTAGAGAGGAAGTGAGGGGGAGAGATAGAAACATCAATGAGAGAGAACATCATCGACTGGCCACCTCCTGCATGCCCCCCACTGGGGATTGGGCCCACAACCTGGGCATGTGTCCTGACCAGGAATCCAAAGGGTGGCCTCTTGGTGCCTGGGTTGGTGCTCAACCACTGAGCCACGCCGGCCAGACTTCCATTGTATTCTGTTAACGTGATTATGGGGGAATAGCTGTCATCTGTATTGAAGTTAGTTTTCTGTTTTGTTCCGTTTTAATGACTGAACACCTTTCCACTTCCTATCGAACGCCCTACGGCAGCTTGCCTGCGTTCCTCCCCTTCCTGGAAGGCCCACTGTGAACACCCAGTCTGCATCTTCCAGGCGTCTTCTCAGAGCTCGGGTAGCTCCCAGCCCTGTCAACTCCGCAGTCTTCACTCTGGTACCGCTCTCTGCACTGCCAAGTTCGTGCTTGTGGTCCACTTTATAGCACTTGGTAGCTTAAGTTTCTTGAGAGTGGAATCACACACAGGCTGTATTATTTTATTCCTCAAACTACGTAGGACATTGTTTCTCAGTGCATGGAAATTAGGACTGAATAGGTGAATGGAATACAGTTGCCCTCCTTTATCGCGGTGAATCAGTTCCAGACTCGACTACGATAAACGAATCTCCGCGAAGTAGGATTCCCTATATGCAGTCGGCTCTGCCACTTTGCGCCTTGAAGTCTGCCACTTCACTCTATCATGGGTTTTATTTATTTTTGTGATCCTCACCTGAGGACATTTTTTGCATTTATCTTCAGATAGAGCGGGAGGAAGAGAGGGAGAGAAACATCGACGTGCGAGAGACACTGACTGGCTGCCACCCACATGACCCAACCAGGGCCGGGGACAAACTGCAACCGAGGCACGTGCCCTTAGCGGGAGCCGAACCCGGGTCTCTCTGGACCGCAGGCCGACGCTCTAACTGCTGAGCCAAACCGGCCAGGGATGTATCACAATTTTAATAAACCAGGATAGAGGGAAGCTGCGAGCGTGGAAGCGCGAAGGGGTGAGGGACGACTGTAAACACGCTCAGCGGTGGGATAAAGGGCATTCATGAACGCTGCAACCACTGGGTGCTTACTATAGACTAAGCATTTTTCTAGGCTCTGTGGAGATAGCAATCGACATGACAAAGTCTCCCTTCAGAGAACGCATTCTAGTGGAAAAGACAAAATAAATGTAAAATTAGTGATAAATGATGTGAAGAAAAACCAGGATGAAGAGGAGCAGCGGCTCGAGGTTGCTATTTTAGAAGAGGGTAGAGTGGGGAGGTCCGGGGAATCTTGAAGGCAGCGGGCACTGGATTTTTGTGAAGGGAAGGAAACCCACAGTCTTCTCTCTGAAAGCACTGCCACGGGGGTGGGTTCTCTCTGTGGATCTGTGGCAGACTCCTGCTTGTCTCGAATATCCACCCTCCCCTTCGTGAGTCACAGTGGCTGGAGTCTAACCAGGTACAGAGACACACGGCTGAAGATGACATCCGCAAGCTTTCTTGCAGGCCGCGGGACTACGTTCAGGACAAGACCAAAAGGAACGTGTGCCTCTTGACGATCATGCTCTTAAAAGAGTGGTCCTGCCTTCTTCCCCTTGTGCCTTTCTCCCTTCCTGTTTGGATACAGATGTGCTGGCATGTCAGCAGCAGCTGGAACAGTCGTCCTGTACTACAAGGAACCCACTGAGGATGGCAGAGCAGCACAATGTGTTGGCATACCAGCCCGAGTGCTCATGCTGTTAAGAAAGGAATGTCTGTTTTGTATAAACTAATTTGGGTTTTTGTTATGGCAGAAGTAGCTTGTACCCTAATTCAGAGGCATATTGGAGAAGCAATAACTTTCTTGCCCACAAGGAAGTTAATTACACAACCATAAGTGTTTATAAGTATACTGTCAACAATTCAAATGGAAAGGTACCTTGATGAAAAGGCAGCATGGTATTCTGGAAGAAAAATTAAACTTGGTTTTTTTCAGCCCCATCTCTGCCCATTAACAATAGTAAAAGCTTGGAAAAAAAAGTAACAGTGCTAAGTTCCTCCTTTTCCACCTACAGACAAGGTTGTTGTGTACAGTTACATGAAAACACTCTGAAAGTATAATACAACTTATCAACAAATTATTGTGGCACTTAGTTTACAAAAAGACTTATTTTGGCTTATCAGTGGCTAGCCTTATGATTCTCAAATGATTCCTTTTCATGATTTATGATTGTGAAGAGGAGGATCTAAGTCGCTTAGAAGAACCTTCCCAAGTCTAAGATCTAATATATGAAGGTAAAGAATGCAACATGTCACAGAGATCACCGGGACTAAATTAAGATTTTATTATTTTTTTTATCCTCACCCGAGGACATTTTTCCATCTTTTTTGTTCAGACAGAGCGAGAGGGAGAGAGAGGAAGAGAGAAAGAGAGAGAAACATCAACGTGAAAGGGACACATTGAGTGGCTGCCACCTGCACGACCCCACCAGGGCCAGGGACAAACTGCAACCAAGGTACATGCCCCTAGCGGGAACCGAACCCAGGACTCTCTGGTCTGCAGGCTGATGCTCCAATCACTGAGCCAAACCGGCCAGGGCTACATTAAGATTTTAAATAATATGGCCCTGGCCGGTTTGGCTCAGCGGTTAGAAAGTCAGCCTAAGGTCCAGAGAGACCCAGGTTCGGTTCCCCCTAAGGGCATGTACCTCGGTTGCAGTTTGTCCCCGGCTCTGGTTGGTTGTGCGGGTGGCAGCCACTTGATGTGTCCCTTTCACGTTGATGTTTCTCTCTCTCTTCCTCTCTCTCCCTCCCACTCTATCTGAACAAAAAAATGGAAAAATGTCCTTGGGTGAGGATAAAAAAAAATATTTTAAATAATATGAAAGTAATTTAAGCCCAGCCGGTGTGGCTCAGTAATGGAGCATTGACCCAGGCACCAAGACATCACCAGTTCGATTCCCGGTCAGGACACATGTCCAGGTTGTGGGCCCGATCCCCAGTGGGGAGCATGCAGGAGGCGGCCAGTCGATGTTCTCTCTCTGAAATCAATAAATAAAAAAGAATAAAGAAAATAATTTAAAATTTACCATAACATTGCCCTGACTGGTTTGACTCAGCGGTTAATCAACCTGCGGACTGATGAGTCATGTTCCGGTCAAGGGCACGTCTTGGTTTGTCCCTGGCCCTGGTCGGGTCCTGCAGGAGGCAACCAGTCAATGTGGCTCTATCACATCGATGTTTCTGTCTCTCTCTCCCTCCTTCCCTCTCACTCTGTCTGATAATAAGTAGAAAAATATCCTCCAGCGAGGAATAAAAAAAAATTTTTGTAACATTCATTGGACAGTTTATCCCAAATCTTTCTTTACACTGGGGTGATTTGTTTCAGGCTACTCCTTATTGAGTGTTTGGCACAAATGACTAAATGATTCCCCCCAAATCCCTTCAATCTCAGACACATAGACCTAAATGCCCAGAATATGTAAACATGTTCCTGAAAGGCAAAATGAAATTTTACTAACTAAAGGGCAGTCTGAAAGGTAAGGTAATAATATCTGTGGAAGGAGAACATCTTGTATGTTTCTAACTTGCCTAAAAACAGCCAACCTAGCCCGGCCAGTGTGGCTCACTGGTTGAACGTCAACCCATGCACCACGAGGTGGCTGGTTAGATTCCCGATCAGAGCACATGCCCAGGTTGTGGGCTCAATCCCCAGTGGGGAGGCAGCCAGTCGATGTTCTCGCTCATCAATGTTTCTCTCTAAAATCAATAAAGAAAAAATATTAAAAAAAACAACAACAACAGCCAACGTATGTTACAGCCTCTCAGGTGAAGGCAGGGACCAAGCCAGAGCTGCTTTTAGGCTGCTCTTGGCTTCAGTAAGTCCTCTTAAGCCCAGTTCATATAAAGACGCTAAACGATAGCTCTGCTCTTTCTCTTACAAAAAAAAAAAAAAAAAAAAATACCCCAGTCTCCCAGTCAATCTCCAATAACATTGTTTTTTGGAGCAATGAGCAAATAGTTTATATTTTAACATTAAAAAAAAATCTAACTTTTCTAATTACCTACATCTAACTTTTCCATTAGGAATTATAAACCAGCCCAGATTGTCAATTATGTCAAATCTCCAAAATGTACACATTTTATTAAAAGTTTTCAGAAAAGATATGGTAATGACTATAAAGTAATGAGATGAATTGGTATGAGTATCTTTTGGAGCAGCGTATCTGGCTAACATATATTCAAATTTCACGAAGGTAACAAGATGTATAAAAATAATCTTATCTATACTGCCCGAAGCTCACTCAAAGCCTGTAGATGTCTACATCCTTTGAACAACTGACACTATCAATGAAACAGAATAAAAATCTCCACATGAATTTAGAATTTTTTAGACCTTTATGTATAAAATGCATGGTACATTATATTTTTTCAAGATTTAATATATCCGATCCCAATAAAGCTGAAAAAAAAATATATATGAGAAGAAAACATTTACGAGTTGCTTACTGTGATGCGAGGTGCCTAAAAGGCCCTGTGGTCGCATCTGATCCTCAGGGCATTATAGTCATTTCACTAATGAGGAAACTGAATGAAGTGATTTGTCTGCAAGCAAGTGATAAAGTCTGCCAGACTCAAAAATAAAATATATTTTAAATAACTACTTTAGATAGTAGGTTAATGTAAGAAACAAGACAAATTGACCATTGGCAATTTTTTTTTTTTAAGCCACTCTAGGGTTTCAACTTAAAGTATTTATACTCGCCTTATAATTTGGTTTTAAGTGATTTAAACCTTTTTCTTGTGCTTACTGCTTCTATTACACTGTAATTTCCTTGCAGGCAGACAAGGGACTCAATTTTCTATCCTTTGGAACATAAATGGACTGCCAACCACTGATCTGTAAAGGTAGGCACTCAATAGACTTGTTCTACTGTAAGTCTGAAACCAAATGACTCTTAAATAAAAAGAGTTCTCATTTAAAATAACATACACCAAAAGAATATGAAAATATGGATTTATTACCAACAAAGAAGTATTTCCCACAAAGACTTTTTGCAATTACACACACTAGGATAAAATTATATTTTCCACATACTAATGATCATACTCCAAAGAAAATAAGCACATGTTCAAAAGACAAGGAGAAAGCAGCAGGGTATCTTTCCTCTCTTACTTTGAATACTAAAAACTTTTCAATAGAGATTCTCTCTTCAGGCAAATCAATGAAGATTTTGTCATTAAAAGTACTTGCTTGTCACCTTAAGATTTTAAATATTTTATTCATCAAATAAGACTTTTATCTAAAGTTTTTACAATTTGAATGAAACTAAAAATAAACTGTCACAGAAATTATATGAAGTTTTAAGTGGCTGAGACTATAATGTGCTAGACTTATTCTTTTATTAATATGTTGATGATGTATAATTTATCCTTCACAGCTCAGAACTCAATGCAAAACCAAACATTAACCTTATCCAGTAAAGAAATATAAATGCTAACAAACAAGGTATGGAATAATTACTGGCATGTGTAAAGTAAATAAAATCGACCACTGCATTTTATTTTCAAACACACCTAAAATTCAAGCTTCTTTGTCACAATGATACTCATTTTGCAGAAATAAGATGGCTGGCACTTAGACAATAAACAAACTACACCAAGCACATAATAATTAGTGAAGATATTTTGGTGGAAAATAAAATATTAAACAATAAACATTTTTGATAACAACATCAAATTACCAAGTTTTTCAATGTTTACATGTTATTTAAAAATATTTTCATAGTACATGCATTAGACTTAGTTTAAGAGAAGTCTCTTTTAAAGTTATTATAAAGAAAAAAATATGTTTTTAAAGAGAAAATGTCCAAGTGAGAGGACATAAACTATGGTTCATTATTTTTTGACATAATAAGAATATAAATTTTAGTGGCTATTTAAGAATATAAAAAAACCCAAACTGAATGCGATTTCTCAATTTATTCAGGCTACCAAGTAAAAAAAATAATTTTGTTATTACTGGCACAAATCCAATCCACTGTTCAAAGACATGTCCTTTATCTTACAAGTTTGTTTTTAAAAGAACAGAATTTGTCTGGCACTGTTAACTGGTATAACTCAGTTGGATAAATAAATGATTTTCATACTGAAAGAAACAGTCGAGACTAGATTTTCTAAGACAAGGGGGAGGAGCACACGTAAGGAGACCCAGAGCTCAAGTTCTGGACAAGTGATGGTTTGAACAAGGCAGTGCTGTCCCTCACCCTTCACGTGACACCGAGAAATTTCAGATAGAAATCGTAGAAACCAGTATATGAAATCTTAAGAAAAATCTTACTAAAAATAATTATAAAAATGCTTTTAGAAATTTAAGATGTAAAATACAACTGACTTTAAATAAAAAAAAAAAAAACACGTACACACACACGCTTTACAGTTATTCCTTAAAAACCCTTGTCACTTGATTTTATTTTGTCAGTCTTTTTGGTTGCATTTTGCGTCATCTAGTGGCCACCTTGTGGCATTTCAAAAAAGTCCCACCACCATTTTAGAACCCAGTACTTTTTTTCCTTTGAGATACCAATACAATTATAGTATCAAATTTCATAAAACTTTTTTAAAGGCCCATAAAATTCCATTTCCTAGTGGTGTAAGGTAATCTTTTTTAATAGGAAGAAATGAATAGATTTGTCATAAATTATTACTGTACATTAAGACTAGACGTTTCCATATCAATATTTAAAAATTAAATATAACACTGGGAGAAAAGTATGACTTAAGTTCTCTAGTCATCTTTAGACTAAAGTTATTAAAATTACTCTGCAATGAAACCTCAGGGTCACCACGTCAACTAAACTTCTTGTGACTGACAACCCCTGCTGTACCTCTGATTTGAAATAGTAAATACATTTTAACATGGGAACCCAATGACTTGTGGTTAAGAGTGGTAAGAACCCAAGTCAATAAAGACAGAAAAAGACTTAATTTTTACTACCAGATGATATTCCACAGAAAAAAGTTGTTATGGTCTCCATTCATCAACCCATTTGTATTTAATAGCAAGTTTCCAAAAATAACTGATCTTTTAGTCTTAATGAATCTTTAATCAGTTGAGCCATACTTCAGGTTAACAAAAATCTGAAAGTTCTTTTCTTTCCTTTTTATTGAGGTTGAGTGAATGTAATCCGGCGCCGCCGTCTTTGGAAAGCCTTTAAGTTCCACCTGTTTGGTTCCAGCATATGAGGACCATTGTAGACAAATAGTACTGTCATCTTTTCAGAGTAAGGGAGATTTTGTAGGAGCTGTAAGTGTTCAAACAGTCATATAATGCTATAAACATTAAGCAGTACAATTTTTCAACCTTACATATGTATGAATATATTACTTGTAATATTAACGAAACTCTTCAAACAATTCAACACTTGACCCTGCCAGCCTGTGATCCTTACCTGAATCATGAGCACATCTGAAGCCTGGACTAGGGAATGATCAATATGCTTAGGGAACCTACATTCACAGGCCAAAAGGGATCAGACAACTTCTTAGGTAAGGCCCTGGAGAAGCGTGTCCTCCAGAATTTCCCTAGGATAGACAGTTTCATTTTTCTACAAACACTTCTCAAGCAACTTTTGTGGTAGCGGCACTATGATAGCTTGGTAGCCTGAAAAGTATATAACAGGGAGGTGTGGTTTATAGGCCAAGGTGTCTGGTAAACAATAGGGTATTAACATATCTAGCTATTCCATAAAGTGTCTGCTAGAACAAGAAGAGTAAACTATTCAATAAAAATTTGAATTTAAGATGGACTCAGCAATAAAATATTTTTTGTGACTACTTAGTGAAAAAAGAAAAAAATCTGATTACATCAATAAATTATACCATTTTATAAATTTTGGTTGAAACTGAAATGAATTTCTCCTTTCATTTAATGGCTAAGGTTGGGATTTGTTATTTTGAATACAACAGTTTTATAATTTACCCACAGCATAAGATGTAACAAAACAAATTTCCCATTGCAATGATTCTAGCTTGTAGAAGATTCTCTACAAAGATACTTCTGTTTGCTTCATAGTTAATCTGTGAATAGATGTTGGGACACTTATGGTTTCTTCTGGGCCAGGGCAGTGGTGACAGAAGGGGGCACAGTGTTGCCAGAGGCAGGCCTTTCCAGGACTGAGGAAGGCCAGAGTTCTGGGGCTGGGGTTCTCCTGTCACCTTGCAGTGCTAAAAGAGGAACTTCTCTAGGAGAGGTTAAGTGCCAAAAGCAGAAAGAAATCTCTGTTCTAGAACATAATGCCATTATCTCCTACATTTTTTTCTCCCATAATGAGGTTTCTGATTAAGTGTGTCACTGGAATTTGTCCCCTCTAGTAATATAGATATCGTATAATCTTTCTAGTTCCTTTTCTAGGGAGTGTTAGTACTCAGATTTACCTACTGGGCCCAAATCTACTCCATGACTAAGCCACTTTCAGGTTAGTTACCACTTTCAGGCTATTACCTACCTTTGGTGTAATAAAGAAGTACTGAGAAGTGTTTTCTTTACAAGCAGTATTTACAACCATCTCAAACACTCTGCGTTCATTGATTGGGTCCATTCCCTAAACAATGACAATAATAATGATTGCATTAAATCTAGTATGAGATACAAGATACGGTCAAACCAAAGTAAAAGAAGAATCACTATACCTGGTTGATTTCATCAACTACTCGGAATGGACACCTATTAAGCTCCTGAAGTGCCATCAAATACAACATGGTAGACACGCTTCTTTCACCTCCACTTTGATGATGAGGAGTTAACTCGTGCAGCTGGGTACTACTGCGAAATTTGACTCTAATTCGAATTCCATATTTATCATAGTCTTCCTACAAGACATTTAAAAATGCGATGAAAGATGAGAGTATTCTCTGGTAATGTCATACTATTACTTAAAAAAGAGACTGAATTAAATCAATTATAAGAGTAAAAAACTTAAAATTTAGTGAGAGTTTAATTAATCAAAATATTAAAGAACCAGTAGCTATTTACAAGTTTTAGTAGGTCTTTGAGGATCTATTTTGGCAAGAAAAATAATCAGATTAAGAGTAACTTTTCCCTCATCTCATACCACTCCTTTCAAGTTGCGTAGGCTTTCCCAACAGTTTTTAGTAATTACTGAGTGAAAAGCCCTGGAAATGCACTATTTATTCTAGCTCCTAAAATGATAGGTGCAAATAATTAGAACACAATGGAATATCATGCCATTTTCTACTAGACAGGCAGCTGTGACTTAAAAATTTTTTCAATTAAATCAAATATATACACACGATACTTGGCAAAAGCCTGACATATAAGTGCTCACTAAATATTTGTTGTAAAGAGCACATTTAGTGTTCTTTAAATTTTACCTAAAATGAGGCTGCTCTAAGGCTTACTTACTGCTCTTTTAGTAATTTCTAGAGCAGTCAGGTTCAGATTTACTTTAAAAATGAACTATATAACTTGATAATTAAAGGTTAACTACTTAATGAATAGAGCTTTAAATTCTAAGACAGCACTGACCAAGAGACATAATGCAAGCCACAAATGCAATGGGTCTCGAGTTCGATTCCTGGTTACGGGCATGTGCCTGGGTTGTAGTTTGACCCCTGGGGTCATGCGGGAGGCAACCCATCAATGTGTCTCTCACACATCCATGTCTGTCTGTCTCTCCCTCTCCCTACCTTCTTCTCTCCCTATCTAAAAATCAATGGAAATATATCCTTGGGTGAAAATTAACAAAAAACAAAAACAAAAAAAAAGGTAAAAATATGTGAGGTTAGCCTGGGCTTGTTTGGCTCAGCGAACCAAAGAGTTGCGGGTTCAATTCTGGTCAAGGGCATATACCTCGGTTGTGGTTTGTACCTAGCCCTGGTCAGGTCGTGTAGGAGGCAGCCAGTCAGTGTGTCTCTCTCACATCGGTGTTTCTCTCTCTCCTTCTCTACCCCTCCCTCCCACTCTATCTGAAAATAAATGGAAAAATATCCTCCAGTGAGGATTAAACAAACAAAAAAGTGAGATTTTAATATATTTTATTTAATCCAATATACCCAAAATATCTTTAACATGTAATCAATATAAAATATTTTAAGAAGATATTTTACATTCTTTTCTCATACTAAGTCTTTAAAATTTGTGTACTGTACACTTAGCGGCTACCATACTGGACAGCATAGGTCTAAGATTAACAGTAACAACTGCTATAAAACTACAAATATCTTAAGCATAAATGTAAGAATCCTGCGAGCTATAAATTTTAGAAATACCCCACCTTCAATCTTTTTGCCCTCCAAAACCAAAACATGTAAATGACAATACATTTTAATAGTTTTGATTCATAAGGTTTAATTTTTAAATTTATACATTGCATTTATTCCACAATAAATTTATTAACTATACCACCTCTTAACTATATACTAGCTTTGATTGCTAGAGTTTTATTTTTGGCTCTGCCACCCATACTTTGCTTATTCTAACTTCCTTCATCTCACTGAGAGCTCTGGCTAAAGAAGGCAGTTCTAGAACCATGGCCAAGGGGCCCAGAATAGAAACATTCCGAGGGGAGGCTGAGAAGAGATGAGAAAGTCCATTTCCCCAGACCCATAGATAGGTAGAACAATTGGACTAACAAGGCTAAGAATCACTGCGAAGGAGTAAGTTATCATTTAAAACACAGAAAAACTATCCAGAAGAAACAGCACACAATAATGTTATAGCACCATGCAACAGGACCTAGATTAAAGAATGGGATTTCTAAGACAGGGCTAACTCTACGGTTTCCCATGCTTAGTTGACATATTCACGCCTTATCTAGTCAAGCTGTTTAATAAAGATACTGTAGTTACTTTGAATTTGACAAAGCTCTCAGTAATCAAATTTTCATCCCATAAAAACTATACTACCACTAAAGAGGCAGTAGTAAGTAAGAGCTTAGGCTTTGGGATCAGGTCTGAGGTTTGATTTTTTTTTTTTTTGCTTTGCCTCTTGGTAGTTGTATGACCCTTTAATCAAGTTTCCATAAGTTTCAGTTTCTTTATTTGTAAAACATGGTTGTGAGGATTGAACAAGATAACAAATATAAAAGTGCTTGACACAGTGCCTGGCACATAGGAAATATATGATAAATTGTTACTACAATATGTTCCTTAATGCAAACAAGCCCAAAGACTGGGTAGACGACAATTACTGTGATGGGTCTACTATCTTACTAGAACTTAAAAGTGAAATGAAGTATGCTATCCTTATGTCTCACACTAAATAGATGGGATCACAGGGTAGAGTTCCTAAGGGGAGAAAAAGGCCCTACCATAGCTTTATATTTATGTAGTAGACATGTAAAATTGCCTACAAGCTAAAACGAAAAATGCAAATGTTGAATTGTGAAGGCAACACATTTTTTAATCTTCATTTCTTTCTTTCTAAAAAAAGAACTTATTAGAGAAAATGTCAATATCTACAGAATTAGAACACTAAAACTAAAATAAGTCCAAATATATCAATTAGTCTCAACTATAATCAATACATGACCATTCTTATTTCACCTATACCTTCACCCAACTCCTCTTTCATTATTTTGAAGCAAATCCCAGTTCATCTCTTTATACATTTTTAGATGATAATTTTATCTTACCCATAATTGCAATGCATAAAGTTATAGCTCAAGAAATTAGCAGCAAATTTTCAAATATTTTCATGCTTCTGAACTGTTAAATTCTTGAACAAAAGGAAACCACTGATATTGTACTTTATTTCAGTTAGGTTTGCCAATTTATGACTTCTAACTTGGATAGTGGTAGATTTATAAAGTAATGCAATGCATTTGCTCATCACAGGTGAATAACTATTACTTAGTCTGAATATAAAAAGAGTCAAGTATTAGTCAACGATCTCAAATGTCACACACATACACAAAAGTGACCCTGATGAAATCCCATTAGTGGTCCTTAAAGTTACTTGCCAGGAAACATTTCAAATGCAATTTTACCTCATTTTCTATATGGAGATCAACTTCACCAGCACATTGCATGGAACTAAAAAAATTGCTGAATTTTTCATTAATTTTTTCTACCAGCTCTTTTAAAGGATTAAGCCACCTCTCTTTTACCTGCAAATAAAGGCAAAATAAAAACACAATTTAAAAGAAGCGTTATTACATTCTGATATACAATTTTACATAAAACAAATTTAATATCAGCATTAAGCTAGTCATGAGAACATACACTGCACTTTTTCTTAGAAGCATATCATTTCATTTTGCATTATTCTACATTCTCATATGATTAATGGTAAGAACATGACAAAAAGAAAAGATAAAGATTAAACAATTACCTGTGAAATGCTTTCCCTATATTTATCCAGTTCAACTTTCTTTATCTTTAGTTCCTCAGTTAATTGCTCTATTTCTTCTTCTCTTTTTGTATATTCCTCAACAACCTGGCAGAGAAAAATTATTTCTTTAAGATAAATCTACCAAAGGATAAAATTACAATTTGCGTCAATTAAGGCATAACTGAAAATGCCAATGTGTTGCTTTGTTTGTATGTTCTTATAACATACTGAAAATGCCATTTTTTATTCTCAAAAAAAAAAAAAAAAAAATAGACTACAGTATTTCAGGTTAGCCCAACTATTCTTTTTATAAAGAAAAGGCACAGAACACTGTGTTCCTTAGGAAGAATCTATTTAAAATTCTAATAGATTCAGAAATCTGGCATTTAAAGCACATTGTTCCTGCTGTCTAGCTTATTATTACCAAGAGCTCTAGTACAGAGTGGGAGGCAAGCACTGGAGGAAACTGTATGTGCATGCGTCGTGTGTATGGGGAGGGCGGTGGTGGTTGAGTAGGCAATAGGGAAAAAATCATACTGTAGGATTCAGTCCTGTGAAGCAAGAAGCTCTTGATCTTTCTTCAGTTAATAAAGCATCAATTTCATCCAATGTGTTTGGAAGATCTTGGAAAGCCTGAAGAAGAAAAAAATTACCCATCATTGTAGATAGTACAGTGAAAACAGTTACATTCGAATAGTTACAAGAAAACATTCTGCTGAATATCTACTACTACGTGTTCAACAGCATGCTAACACACAAGGAATCAAAGAAATCATAAACAGGGTTTTTGCTTTCAAAAAGATAACGCTTTAGAAGTAACAAAATATATACACTTAACACTGGATAATACCTTAAGGCAGTGTACTGATGTTGAGTATTAAAATAAGCACTACATATCATATAGGCTATGGAATTTAGAGAAGTAAGTATCAGTTCATGCTATAGGAGCTACAAGAGAGGAAGAGAATTCAGAGGCCCAGAATTCATCTCTGGGCCTTAAAGCAAATGGCTAAGAACAAGCAAGGCAGCGGGGGAGATAGGAGTTTGGAAAAAAGAATGAGCACTGCATACCATGGGGGGTGAGGAGTTGTGTCCATTTGGAATGGTGGGTACTTGCTGAATTGGTAGAATGGGTCCAGAATATGTGGGGCATTGAAAGAGAGCAAGAAGTTAGAACTTTATACTGTACTTATAAAAGCATCCTAAGAATCCAATTACTTTGACAGAATTTTACCATGGTACTATCTTCTCAGTCCATGCCATAGTGACAAATTAGAACAAATTCTCTCCTGTGAGGAGAAGCAAGCAGTACACTGTTTTCCCAGCAAAACCTGCGAAGTTTATATACTATAAGGTACAAGGTGAATCTTGAAACTCTGAAAAAGATCCTGACATTACATTAATCTAATAGCTTAAGTTTTTTTTTAACCTTTTAGAAAGCAGTTCAACTTCTATAGGACTTCAGATATTTGTCAAGTATATTTTGCTGGATCTGACTGTCCACTGAGCTTTGAATTCATGTGCTCAACACTTAATATCTTCACTTGACTCTCTAAGAGGCATCTTAAATTTAAGACGGTAAAAGAGAAATCTTCATTTCACTCATCTTCCCCACCAATTTGAGCAAACCTATTTCTATTCTTCAATCATCAGTTTAATATATGGCAAAATTTAAGGGTTCTCTTATTTCACCTCAAATCCATTAGCATGCCCTGCTGGCTCTGTCTTTAAACAATGCCTCAAATCCATAAACTTCTCTGTCTCCAGTGTTTCCTCCCTAGTCCATGCCACTGTAAGCTCTTGTCTAGTCCACAGTAATAATCTTCTAAATGGTCTCCCTGCTTCCAGTCTGGTATCCCTACTTTATTTTTCATACAGCAGTTAGGAGGGCTTATTTATTTTTTCAATTAATAGTTTAAGTTCATTAAGTAATACTAATAGAAAATTCTGCCAATTCTGATAGAATGAGAACATTCTTTGAAGTTCATTTTATTTTAATGAACACAATAAACCGACCAACTAAATAGATCTAGAGGTATGGAACAGACTGACAGACCTCAGAGGGGATAGGGGGCGGGGGGTAGAGGGGATGAGAAGAGAATTAACCAAAGAACTTATATGCATATATGTACTGCCCATGGTCAAAGACAGTAGTGCAGTGAAGGCCTGGGGTGGGGTGGGAACTGGGTGGAGGGAGACAATGGGGAGAAAAAGCAGGGGGACATCTGTAATCCTCTCAACAATAAAGATAAACAAACAAAAAAAAACACATTTACTTTTCAATTACAGTTTACTTTCAATATTATTTTGAATTGGTTTCAGGTGCACAGCATAGTGGACAATCGTATACTGTAAACAGTGTTCTCCCTTGATATTTCCAGTAGCCAGTCATATCATTCCTGTCTGAAATCCTCCAAGATATTCCATCTCAAATAAAACACAAACTCCTACGGTCTGTAAGGCCATATATGATCGGACTCTGATGATAATTTTTAGCCCAACTGAGATTCCTGTTAATCTAAAACATGTCAAATATTCTTTTGCCCCAGAGGCTTTGTATGAGCTGTTTCCTCTGCCTGCGACACTTTTCCCTGAACTCTTCCTTGGATTGATTTCTTCTCTTCAGCCAGGATTATCCAAAATATCTTCTCAAAGGAACCTTCCTTGACACTCTATCCTCTTACCTTTTTTTTTTTTTAATATTCTTAGCACCTCTTGCTATCTGACACTATTTCCTTTTTTATTTAAAAATTTTTTTTTCTTTATTGACGAGAGAGAGAGAGGAAGGGAGGAGGAGAGAGAGACAGAGAAATCTATGAGAGAGCACATCGAATGGCCACCTCCATCATGCCTCCCATGGCGGATCGGGCCTGCAACCTGGGCATGTGCCCTGACCGGAAATTGAACCGGCGACCTCTTGGTGAATGGGCTGACACTCAGCCATGAGCTACACCAGCTGGCCTGACACTATTTGCTTTTTTATGCATTTTTTGTCTGCTTCACAGTTCAGACTAGAATATAAATTTCAGTAGAGAAGGAAGTATATCTGTCTTGTTCAATGATGTGTGTGTGTGTACATATGTATATGTATGTGTGTGTATTAGTACACACACACACATTTTTAATGAATATATTAATTATTTTCTAACTTTGTCCCTTTCAAAAACAGTATGACTTATCAAGGATAGAATCATGCTATTTTTCTGAAAGAAAAAAATTAGTATAGATATATTAACATTTATTACTTTTATAACTCAATGTATTTGAGAAATTGTAGTATATTTTTGGAAACAATAGCTCTCAACTTGTCTTTAAAAATCTACTAAATCCTACTATGTACCCAGTCAGATCTAGTCTCTGTGATTTCTATGTCTAATACTATATTGTAAAATCTTTAATAATTTAAAAATTATTCAAATTAATTTTTTCCAGTTTTATTTATATCCTTAGTAGACATTTCATTATCTACTGAAATAGATAACATTTGAAATTAATAAAAAAACTCATACAAATACCAGATATTTTAAAATTTATTTTTTATTCATTTTCTGATTGTGACATTATTCTGAGAGAAGAGGTATATAAGCAAGGTATTATTCCTACTTGTCAGATAAAGCTTAGGGTCACAGGGCTATATAATTAATAGAGGAACTTAGACTAAAGGGCGGTATATATCCTTATTTTACTAATTGAACGATATATCAGTATAAAAAAATATAATGAAAGATGAAAAGGCTCTTTCCTCCCTTACCAACAAATGTTATCCCTAAAGATTCAGCTCCCATTGAACTCCAAATATAACCCTAATATCCAGGAAAACATCTTCATTTTGCCTGTTCTCCTAATATCACCTCTACTTACTGTTTCTTATGTAGCATTACTGGTACTATGTTTCCATGAAAAACGACATCCCATTTTCAGACCTTACCCCTTTAAAGGTGGCTTGGTGTAAAATAAATCTTTTATTAGAATAATGGATGTTATGGTACTAATAATTTTGCAAGGTGTAATACCCATGTTTTAAAAACTTTAGTATTAAGCAACATGACTGATTGGTGAAAGTTTAAGTACAGTACAGAAAATCTGTTAAGCAAGATTATACACTCAGTTAAAAAATTGGGAGGAAATGCCCTACTTTTCATGGCATATCATAGTTTTTCATGGACCATTACAATGCCTAACACATTTTAAGCTTACATTAATGTTAACTTGTGGCATTATATACTTTTTATACTTACTGTCTGATATTCTTGAGGAACGGTCTGCTCTGCACCAAGGTTACATACTTGCCTAGCTCTCCTCATAAGTTCCTTGCATTTCTGCAATAGTCTCTGTCTATTTTCATCCAACTCAATGAAATGTTGCTATTACAACAAAAAGAAATATTTTGGAAATTTGAACACAGGGCTATTTTATTAAATTACCACAATATTACATATCAAATAAATTATAAATTTTGATTGTGATAAGCAAATAATCTGAAAACTGTGATGAGCAAATAATCTGAAAACCGTATCTCAAATCATGACTGCTTTTATTGTAAAGGTTAAATTTAAACTTAAAAAGAAATCAGCACATTAATATACAGCACTTCTCTAATCCATAAGAGCTTTACAATTTAAACTGAATTACCTTTTCCTCAGTTTAATTTAGCTACCTATAATTTCACTCTAATAAAATTTGAAATACACACTGTAGGCATCATCTCAAAAACTCAGCACTCAAATGTAAGTAGAACCTTTAGTATTAGTTTTCCAAATGCCTTTCATGTACCTATCATTTATTCACGGACACATTCATTCCTTCACCAAATAATTATTTAGAAACTATTAAATGACAGTTTTTATTATGCACTGAGCAGAGAAATGTAAGGGGAAAGACACACAAAATCACTGTAGAAGAAACCGCTATTATTTATTAAAAACTTAGGTGCTAGGTACTTCATACACATTATTTCTCACTTTGCGCACGCACGCACACACACACACACACACACACACACACACACACCGGGGGGGGGGGGGGGAGACACACACACACTAAGAGGAATTAAAGCAACTTGTCCAAACACATTTAGCTAGAGGCTGGCAGGATTCACTCTATGCCTACTTACAAAACTCATGCTCTTTGCATTCTAGCATGATGCCTCTCACTGGGAGATGACTGAACAGAGGAAAGCAAAAGAGTATGTGTATGGTGGGGGCAGAGGATGCAGGAAGGTCAGAGTAGTCACAGAAGTTATGACACATGAATGGTCTTAAAAGACAAGTAAGAAATTACTAAGGAGGAAGCAGCACAAGGCATTCCAAGGATAGGTGATCACACATGTAAAGACAATGGAAGCCTCAAAGACCCACCTATTTATGCACAAGATCTAACGTGCAGAGGAGAGGTAAGGATATAAAAAATCAGTGGCAAAGTGGGTAAGAGCTAAATGGGAAAAGTTTCATGTGTAATGAAGAAGGTCATCATGGATTGCCTTCTGTGGGCCAAGCTTTGTTGTAACCACTATATGTTAATTAATCTAATTCTCTTAACAATCTAAAAGAAATATATTATCTCCTTTTCTAGACATGGTTCAGATATTAAGAAACTTGTTCAAGATTATGGAACTAATAGGTCAGCAGGTTTCTGAGAAAGAAGATAGGTCTAGCTTGCTCTTTCCATTAAACTTCAAACTTTGGTCTGCACAAAAAAAGACCCAGGGTGGGGGTAGGGGTAGGATTTTTAACAGTATGGATACCCCAACCACATGCCAGATCTGTTCGATTAAGTTCTCTGGGGCTGAGTCCTGGACATCTGTATTATTAACGAGGTCCTCGGGTGATTAAAAAAAAAAAAGTTTTAAATGATTTTTAGAGACAAAGTAAGGGAGAAATAGAAACATCAATGTGAGAGAGAGATATCGATCAGCTGCCCCCTACACATGCACACACACACACTGAGGATCGAGCCCGTAACCAGGGAACATGCCCTGACTGGTAATCATACTGGGACCTCTCAGTCCATGGGGCAACGCTCAATCCACTGAACCACACTGGCTTATATTTAAGCATACAAATTTGATAGCAAATAAACTAAACCAAGACAAATGTTATGAAAAGTTAGAGGATATACTGGACTGAACCGAAAATACAAGCAAGCCTTCATACTAATCACTATGGCTTCCTTGAATTAATTCCTCAGCCCCAACACCCTGAGAGAAATAAAAGAAAATGTTAAAGACCCCTAGTCACCCCTACTCTGCTCTCAAGGGCCCAACACACTCAGGCAAATGTAAAACAAAGGGCAGCTGGATGGAAACGAAACACTTTTAGTCTCCTATCCTGCTTCCTATTCCTCTGGACCTTGCTAAATGAAGTGTTACAACATTATGGAGAAGAAGTATCCTTGAGTTGGACACTTAAGGATCTTTCCTTGGGACAAAACCTCATTCAACAATTTCCTTCTATTTGGTGGTATATGTCTAATAAATCTTTACCAGAGATGTTCCTAGAATACACACATTAAAAATTTTATTTATTGATTGATGGAGAAGGGGGGGGGGGCAGGAAGAAACACTGAATACACATCTATCAGCTGCCTCCTTGCACAGGCCCTGACAGGATCAAACCTGCCACCTTTGGTGCATGGTACGACATTGCAACTGAGCCACACAAGCCAAGGCTATACATACATTTTAGTGACATACCTCTTCACATAGCATCTGCCCCCCCATTATTGTTTGAATTTGTTTTGGGGGAGGGTAAGGAGTGGAAAGAAAGGGAGTACAGAATTACATAAGATAATGTACAGTTAGGCTAGTAAAAGGGCTATATATACATTTCTATTTAGAGTCTAGCCTACAATAGTTAATAGACAATAGAAACATTTCATCTATGTAACAAATATAAACAATATATAAAAAATACTTCCCACCAACATCTCAGAAACATTAGTATTATCTTTTCTCTGAAATTCTTTTTGAGAAAATTCAATTGTCATGAAAGGTGTACAGAAATAACGACATTAAACAAGGAAAACCTTCTCTAAGAGGGCCCTCTAGTGGACGAAATCAGAATTGTTCATAGAATTTCTTATTAAATAGCATATACACATGAAATTAACACAGTAATTATTCTATGTAACAACTTGTTAAAATAAGAGCCAAATAAAATGAAAAACATTTTCTATATGAAAGAAACCAAACTAAGTTCTAGATAGCATGAGTTTTGAACTTTTATTAAAATACTAGTTGTAAATTAAAACATTTCTTCCTCAATTTTCCTTTAATACAAATACAAGCACAAAATTTCATTCCAATTTAAATGGTCTCAAAATCAAATGTTACCAGTAAGTTTTACTACATATAAGACAGGATACATATTACAATAAAATAATGGCAATAACACTATTTACTTGGTAAATAGTCTACCCTGTCCCCAAATGTATCTTATTTTTAAAATGTCTCCTTTGAAATTTCTGTGTGTGGGAGAGTGCTAAGTAGGCAGAGGAGACCACCTTAGATGAAAGCACAGAATTTAGATTAGGACAAACACATTTCCAATTCTCTAATTTGTATCGATCCTGATGTCCATCTATACTTTTAAGGAAATACTGGCTTCATGGTAGGTGGCACACTAAGCACCTTAACATATATTATTAAATTGATACCACAATATCCCTGCAAGTCAGGTAGGTATAATATCTACGGCTGAAGATAACAGGCTTGGAGTGGTTAGGAAACTTGCCCGAGGGAAATAACAAAAACAAAAAGTAATAGATGTATGCCCATTTGTCTATCTCTATATCTGGATTGTCCTAAAAATATCCCAGAAGGTAGTGACATAATTACCAAACAGAGGCTCACAACCATTCGCCTTTCTCGGGGGATGTTTTGTAGGTCTGGGATCCCGTTTCTCTATTTTCTTTCTCCAACAATTTGAGGAGGTGTCAAACTTGAGGATGGTGGTCAGCTACCCCTAATTCCCTCAAGGATGACAATCCCCTCTGAAATTTTGTGTCAGCCTTCTTTTGTGAACTTGTATGTTTCCATGATCAGGACAAAACCAGAAGTGGTAATAATGATTCCTTAGTGCAATCTGCCAGGTATTCAAAGGATAAGTGTGTGTGTGTGTGTGTGTGTGTGTGGGGGGGAGTGATAAATTTCTCCTTGTTTCAAATAAAGCAGGACAGCAAGAAGAAGGGTAAAAACATATGTATGGGTAGCACTGGCCGGTTTGGCTCAGCGGTTGGAGCATTGGCCTGTGGACCGGAGAGTCCCAGGTTCGGTTCCCACTGGGGGCACATACCAAAAAACAAACAAACAAACCAAAAAACATGTATGGATAAAGGACAGCAAACATGAAAAGAAAAAACAAGAAAAAGAGGAAAGTGAACTACCATATACCTGCTCTACTATGTATTCTTTCACTATCATTCCTATTTAAAATGTAGGTAGTGATTATGGTCAGCTGGTAACAAATTTATCAAGTATACACTGCAAAAAATAAAACTTTATGATAGGGTTGGTAAAATAATTATAAATAAAAATATTAAATAATTTTCAGATCAAAGGAAAAAGGGAGAACTGTGCAAAATATTGCTAAGGAAAAAGTGAGGGGTTGTACCAACTAAGATTAGTATGGAAAAACCTGTCTAGGGTGGGTGTGCGTGTGGAGGGAGGAGGGTAAGAAGTGGAGAACTTAAGTGGGTATTATTTCCAGGTAACAAAATCTAGAGGGACAAATACCTAATCAGAGGTTATTTCTCTGGACAGTATAATGTGGCCATCTTTGTAAACAATTAGTGACTCAAAGACTGAAAATAAAACATCCTCCCAAGAATCTCTCCTACAGCTCCATTTGAAATATGAATGTTTCTACTACTACTAACAATGGATCATAAGAATACCCTGTCATTCTGCACCTAATCTTCTTCTAAAAACTTATCTTTAGTGTAGAGTGTATTACAGATGCTTACTCCTTTTCCCCCTATTGACCCCCTCCACAATGCCCACCCCCTTCCCCACACTACTGTCTATATGCATAGAAGTTCTTGGTTTATCTCTTCACCCCTCCTCCCCCTTCCCTCTGAGGTTTCTCAGTCTAATAACCAATTTGCACTTCTTAATTCCTTCACCTTCTTCACCCATTACCCCAACCAACCCCCTCCCATCTGGCAACCAACAAAAAGTTCTCTGTGTCCGAGTCAGTTTCTGTTCTGCATGTTCATTTTGTTTGTAGATTCGATTGTTGATAGATATGTATTTATTGCCATTTTATTGTCCATATTTTTTATTTTCTTTTTCTTCAAGAAGATCCTTCACATAATACTGGTTTGGTGGTGAACTCCTTTTAGCTTCTTCTTGTCTGGGAAACTCTTTATATGTCCATTGAGTCTAAATGACAGCTTTGCAGGATAGAGTAATCTTGGTTGTAGGTTCTTGCTTTTTCATCACTTTGAATATTTCTTGCCACTCCCTTCTGGGCTGCAAAGTTTCTTTTGAGAAATCAGCTGACAGTCTTATGGGAGCTCCCTTGTAGGTAATTAACTGCTTTTCTCTTGCTGCTTTTATGATTCTGTGTTGAACCTTTTATGTTTTGATTATGAGGTGTTTGGTGTGGGCCTCTTGGGGTTCATCTTATTTGGGACTCCTTGTGCTTCCTGGACTTGTATGTCTGTTTCCTTCACCAAGTTAGGGAAATTTTCTGTCATTATTTTTTCAAATAGGTTTTCAATTTCTTGCTCTCTCTTTTCTGGCGCCCCCATGATGTGAATGTTGGTACGCTTAAAGTTGTCCCACAGGCTCCTTACACTATCCTTGTTTATTATTTTTTAAATTCTTTTTACTGTTCTGATCGGGTGTTTTTTGCTTCCTTATATTCCAAATCAATGGTTTGCTTCTTGGCTTTACCTACTCTACTATTGATTTCCTGTAAATTATTCATTTCAGTTAGCGTCTCCTTCATTTCTGACTGATCCTTTTTTATGCTCTTGAGGCCCTAAGTTCCTTGAGCATCCTTATAACCAGTGTTTTGAACTCAGCATCTGTTAGATTGCTATCTCCATTTCGTTTAGTTCTTTTCCTGGAGTTTTGTTCTGTTCTTTCATTTGGGATGTTTCTTTGTCTCAGTTTGACTGCCTCCCTGTTTGTTTCTATGTTTTAGGTAGAGTTGCTATGTCTCCTAGACTTTGTAGAGTGGCCTACTGTAGTAGGTGTCTTGTAGGGTCCAGTGGCACAGCCTTCCTGAATCACCCCAGCTTTGTCCTCAAGGTGTACCCCTTGTGTGGACTGTAATCTCCTCTTGTAATTGACTTTTTTTTCTTTATTGATTTGAGAGAGAGAGGAAGGGAGAGGGAGAGAAAGAAACATCAATGAGAGAGAACATCAATTGGCTGCCTCCTGCATGCCCCCCACTGGGGACTGGGCCCACAACTTGGGCACGTGCCATGACTAGGAATCGAACCAGCAACCTCTTGGTGCATGGGCTGATGCTCAACCACTGAGCCACACTGGCCAGGCTCTTATAATTGACTCCTGATTGCTGTTGGCACATTAATGAGAGGGATTTACTCAGGCTGATCAGCTGCAAGGACTGGCTGTGCCCACTATCCACCGACCTCTGACTCCCTTGGAGGAGCAGCTGTAAAGGGGCCCACCACACAGAGCAAGACTTACTTTAGCAGGGTTCTGGTACCCACTAAGTCTACTCCTTGAGTGTGTGGCTTGTGGAGGTAGTTGGGTGGTGGTGCTTTGATGTGGTCTGAAGCTGTCCACTGGGTGTGCTGGCTCTGGGGCAAGATCAGCCACTGTCTGTGTTTTACCCAGGGCCACCAGGCATAAGCTACAAAGGGATCTGTAGATGGCTGCTGCTTGTGCTGGGCTTAGAGGTGCCCAGGCAAAGCCAAGTTGTGAACCAAGGCTGGCTACTCTAGTGCCAGGCTTAGGGCCACTTAATGAGAGGTATAGGGCTCTCTGAGACCAGATGCTGCCTGTTTGAGAGAATTTAGGAAAATCTGAAAAAGGAGCCAAGACAGCCAAGGCCATTCCTATGGTAAAGCCACTGGACACAGTTTGTGTGGGCCTGAAAGTAGGGTGGGGTAGGGCCTCAGGGAATCACCAGGGCAGAGCAAACAGTGGGGGCCCCATGGCGGAAGGGTTCACCAAAGGAATAACAGCCTCTGCCAGCATATCTGTTAGAGAAAGCTGCCCTACAGCTCTTGCCCCAATGCCAAACAACTCAGTTCTTCCCCGTATATCTCTGGAGCCTTTCAAGCTGCCTCCCCGATGCTGGAGCCTGGAGGGTGGAAGTCAGTCCTTGTGTGGGCCCTGTAAGAGAAGCTGCCTGGCCTCCAGCAGCCTCAACCTCAATCCCTGCTGGGTTTTTTTTTTTTGCATTTATCTTTGGATAGAGTGTGTGGGGGGGGCATCAATGTGAGACACATCGAGTGGTTGCCACCCACACAACCCCAACCAGGGCCGAGGACGAACTGCAACCGAGGTACGTGCCCTTAGCGGGAACCGAACCTGGGCCTCTCTGGTCTGCAGGCCGATGCTCTAACTGCTGAGCCAAACCGGCCAGGGCTATTGTATTATTTTTTATATGAACAACTATAAACCTATTTTTGCCCCACCTTGTATTCAGAATGATTACTGCTACTCCTACTGCTTCCCTACCTCTTTTTTGTTGGTGGGGAGGAGAGAAGGAAGAAACTTTCCCATCTTCCAAGCCTCTGCCTTTGCTCAAAGTGAACAAATTCTAGCATATTAAACCTGACCTTGAGCTCCCTTTGGCTCGCTAGGTGTGTTTGTGTTTTCCTACTCTAAGATGCTTATTTGCTAGCAGAATTCTTTTTTTTTAATCCTCACCCGAGGATATTTTTCCATTTTTTGTACAGATAGAGTGGGAGGGAGACGAAACATCGATGTGAAGGGACACATCGAGTGGCTGCCACCCGCATGACCAACCAGAGCTGGGGACAAACTGCAACCGAAGCACGTGCCCTTAGCAGGAACCGAACCCGGGTCTCTCTGGACTGCAGGCCGACGCTCTAACCGCTGAGCCAAACTGGCCAGGGCTGCTAGCAGAATTCTTATTCCCACCCCCGTTTTTTCTATCCATAAGCTTTTTCAGGAGGCCACAGGGTTTGAAGAAGCAGACTTTAGAATAATGAAGTTTCTCTTCCACTTTCTTTTTTTTTTTTTTTTATCCTCACCCGAGGATATTTTTTCTATTTTTTGTTCAGATAGAGTGTGGGAGGGAGAGAGAGAGAGAGAGAGAGAGAGAGAAACATCGACGTGAAAGGGACACGTCGAGTGGTTGCCACCCACACGACCCAACCAGAGCCAGGGACAAACTGCAACCGAGGCACATGCCCTTAGCGGGAACCGAACCCGGGTCTCTCTGGACCACAGGCCGACGCTCTAACCGCTGAGCCAAACCGGCCAGGGCTCTCTTCCACTTTCATTTACTCTTTCCATTCATCTGTACAGTCCTATGTCTTTATTTCCTAAAACCTATTCTCTAATGACTCTTTCCACAAAAAGACAGTACAAAAATTTTGTTCACTTGTACACAACAGGTACGTTTGTGAAAAGTTAAATGTAAAGTGAATCACATACAGACCACTGCCAGAGTAGAATCTGAGAAAGCAGAAGAGTGGAAGGGGAAGGGTATAAGGGGACTTTGAATACATGATAAGTTTTAAAAATCTGCAACAAATGTGGTAAAGTGTAATATATGTTTAACAGGAATAGTGGACATATGGATTTTATATTACTCGTTCTACTCATATATATAACTAAAATTTCATACTTTTCAGTTTTGAAGTGTAATTGATGAATACACTGCACTATTTTAAAGTGTACAACTTTATAATGATGAATTTTGACAAATATATACAACATCAGTGGAACCGTCACCACCAAGATAATGAGCATATATCTCTATCACTTTCAGCAGCTTTGTATCCACCCCTCCGTAATCCATCCCACTGTACCCTCCCCAGGCAACCACTGATTTATTTCTCTCATTAGGCATTCTGCAGTTTGTAGAATTTTATATAAATGGCATCAAAGTTTTTTAGTCTGGCTTCTTTCACTCAGCATAATTGAGATCCACCATGTTGTATGTATCAGTAATTCACTCCTTTTTATGGGTATACTGTAATTTGTTTACTCTGTTCGCAGATATATGTTTAGCTTTTAAGAATCTCCCAAATGGTTTTCCAAAGTGATTAACACTTTAAATCTCTACCAGTAAAGTGTGTTAGTTTCGGTTGCTGTACATCCTCACCTTCACTCTGGTATGCTCAGTCTTAAAATTTTAGTTATTCTAGTGGTTCTTTGGTGTTAGCTCATTATTATGGCCTTAATTCATACTTGACTAATAAGACTGGGAATCTTTTTATGTGCTTATTTGCTATCTGCATACTTCAGTGAAGAGTATGCTTAAATCTTTTGCCCATATTTTGGATTGGGTTGTCTTCCTTGTATTGAGGTCTTTTTATAATATCCATCAGATGTTAGCAAACATTTTCTATACAGAGCCTTAGGTTTTGAGGTCCACATACAGTCTGTTACGTATTCTTCTGTTTTAACCCTTTAAAAATGCCAAAATTATTCTTAGCTTGCAGAAAACTTTACATAAACAGATTTAGCACACAGTAATAGCTCTTCATCTAGATACAAGTCCTTTGTCAGATGTATGTTTTGCAAATATATTCTCCCAATTAACTGAGTGCCTTTTCTTAACATCTATTAAACAGAATGTTTTAAATTTTGACAAAGTACAACCTGATTCCTTTTGTGTTCTATTTTGCCAAATCTAAGGGCACTAAGATTTTCTCTTACGTTTTCTTCAAGAAGTTTATATAGGCTTAGTTCTTACATTTAAGTATATGACCCTGGTTCACTGTTTTGCATATGACTATTCCACTGTTCCACCACTATTAGATTATTAGATTAGATTATTCTTTCTCTATTGAGTTGTCTTGGTATCTTTGCAAAACAACTGACCGTACATCTCTGGAACCATTGACCCATGTCTATTTTTTCAGCAATACAATAATCTCTTCATGATTGTAGCTTTATAATAAGTCTTAAATTTAGATATTGTCACTCAAATTGCTTTTTTAGCTTTTCTAAGTCCATTGTATTTTAGAATGAGTTTGCCATTTTCTAAAAACTAAAAACCCTGAGAATTTTAATGTATCCATAGATTTAGGGAAGAATTGACATTTGAACAAATCTTGAATCTGTGAACACAATCAACCTCTCCATTTACTTAAGTGCTATTTTAACTTCTGTCAGCAAAGTTTTATAGTTAACAGTGTACAGGTCTTATAAATATGTCCCTAAGTATTTAATATTTTCGATGTGATTATATACAGTATTGATTTTTACATTATTATTTCCAATTATCCGTTGCTAATATATGGAGCCACAACTGATTTCTGTATAATGAACTTAAATTCTGCAACCTTGCTAAAATCACTATATTTCCAGGAAACTGGTAGTCTTACAGCAGCAGAGACCAGAGATACTGCTAAACATCCTACAATGCAAAAAAGACAGAACCCCACAAAAAGACTTACCTGGCCAAAAATGTTTATAGTGCTGAGGTTGAGAAACCCTGTTCTAGAGGCTTAATCAAACTGAAATTTAATCTTTCACAACATTATTTCATAAGTGGTGGGTGTGTCCTTCCATCAGGATACACATAAATATCTGGCTATCATTTTTGTGATGTGAGCAGCTAATGTGATCCACTGATTCTGATTCATCAGCAGCTGCAATGTGATAATATTCTAATATGACAAATCCTTCTGCATATATTACCTCAATTACTTCTGATAAAGAAAACCTTCCCATCATCATTTTTTGTTTATCCTAAATAACAGGTTCACATAGGAAATGCAAGATTCTTTCTTTGCTATTTTTCAAAATGAGCTGGTTCCCTAACATCCTCTAAAGGTGACAATTATTTTTTTAAAGTATCATTATAAATTCACAGATTAAGATATTTTGATGTGTTTCAGTCTGTTATCACTGCATCTATAGTCAGTAGGAGATTCTTCATATTAGCTCCTGAGTCCAGTCATCTTTAATAACTTCTTTGCTTCCTGGCTTGACAATATAATTGAGGTTAATCTCATACATTTCTTACCCTGCTTGGGAATCAACCCTTTTTCCAATGGCTGATTTTAGTGGCAAATAGTATTTAGAGGCAAAAATCTGGGTCTTTTCAATAAACAGATCTAGGAAATTTTTTTTTCTTTTGGAAAAAATACATTGAGTTCATGAATTCAACTTAAATATTTCAAGGTTTTTAACATTCCTTTGTTTTATATCTGAATCTGTATTCTCTTATGTTCAAAATCCTAATGACACTAACATCCCTTACTTGCTTTATCCTATGATGTAATGTTTTCAGAATAACATTACAAATATTATATAACTGAAATAGTACAAGTTTTTTGGCTTTTTTTTTTTGTAGTTCTTTTGTCCTTACTATCAAATTTCTTTGTTTCATATCAACTGCAATATTTTTTCTCTAGAAATTATACTGCAAAGTCAAAACAAAGTTAGAGCCCTGGCCATGTTGCTCAGTTGGTTGGAGTGAAGTCCCGTACACATAAAAGGTTGTGGGTTTGATTCCTGGTAAGGGTGCATATGGGAGGTTTTTCTCCCTCTTAAAAAAAAAAAAAAAAAAAAAAAATCAGTACTTATCCTTGGTGAGGGGAAAAAAGGCTAGATTCATTAGTTTCATTGTTATGTTTGTCTCACTTCATATATCTCTTCATGTGACTAGTAGTAATTTGTATCCTTCAAAATAAAACTATGATCATAAGTATGGCATTTTCTTGAGTTCTGTGAGTCCTTCTAGTAAATTACGGAACCTGAGGTCACAGGAAGCTTCTGATTTGTAGCCATTTGGTCAGAACTGCAGGTGGCCCAAGGACCCCTGAACTTGCAGCTGGTGTCTAAAGTAAGGGCAGTCTTGTTGGGGACTGTGCCCTTAAGTTGTAGTCTGATGTCAACTCTGGATGGTTAATGTGAAAATATATTACAGTACAGCAAAATAGGGATGTCTTTAAACTTGGTTTTGTTGTATATATGCTGTCCATGGATTTGTTGTTAAGTGAATTTGAGACTCAAAAACTATGCCAGTTTACTACCATGTCGCCAGCTTTTCTTTGTGTTTGAAGTTAACTTAGTATATCACATTTTCTCCTTTCCACACTATTTCAAAATTTATCATCATTTCACAGATAGTTACAAAAGATTAAATTGCCAAGATTATACACCAATACTCTTACTGTTGATTAGAAATAATCTGAAGTGTACTTTATGAAATGTGAAAACTGCTATTAAAGTTACTAGTTACTGCTTGGTATTAGTCATGACTATAATTTGAGTTCAAAAGAAAGTGGAGAGGAGACTTTCATTTTCAAGTGACTAAACCAGATATTCAGATTTCTCTTTTTTCATTATTACCATACCCCCAGTCAAATAACAAAATGCATAGTATAAAGCATTTCAAATATTGCTTCCTTATCAGTAGAATGTATTAAATTTATAAATTAAACAGCACACAAATTGCATACTGGAAATATGATACATATTTTTTTCAAATAGGTCTGAGGCTAAAACCCCAAAATAAAAAAATATAAGCAAAAATTTTACCTCTTTGAGACGTAGTTGTGATGATGTAGCCATATAATCTGATTCTAATTTGTTCTTCTCAGAAATCACTGTAGTATTTTGAAGAATTAAATCTACTTTTTGTATATGCAAAGAAGTGCAAATCTAGGGAAAGAAACCCATGAGTTTAATTTATTTTACAATTAAGAAAAATATTTTTGTTATAAAGTTTTCCTGTGTATTTATAATTTAGCCTAATGAGTGCTTTTAGCTTATTTATTGACCTATAAAAAATGTCAAATAATAGAGAAAGTTGAAATTATTATAAAAATCTCTCACTAAGATTTTACTACTAATACCTTGTTTTCTCTACCTGCTATAAAAATAGGACTAAAATTAAGAAAATGCCTTACCTTTATTAGGTTTGTTAATTCGGTAACAAGTTTTGCTTTTTGAACATTTATTTCTTTGATTTTGGTACTTGCTTTTCGCTCTTCCTCTTCAAGGTTGCAAGTATCCTGTTCCATCAGCTTTAAACTGTATAAAACATATAATGATGTAGAAATGAAAGTTATGCACAAGGACTGAGCCCAAATCCTATGTCCCCTGCTATTTTATGAGCTATTTAGCAATGCTATCCAGATGTCTAAACTGTTAGCTTCTAGATTAAACGATCATTTTATGCAACCATTAAGAATCAAAAAGTATTTGTTGAGATATGTACAGGGTGGGACAAAAGCATGTTTATAGTTGTTTGAATGGGAAGTAATGTAATAATTCAATAATAAACACTGTTTTGTGTACTCACTACTGTAAACTTACTTTTGCCACACCCTGTATTATGTGGCCAGCGTAATTGAGGTAATGCTAGTGCTGACAGTATAGTATCTGGAGTCACAAAGATGAATCTGCCCTTTGCTGCTAATGAGCTGTATAACTGGACAAGTTACTCTTCTGGGCTTCAAGTTTCTTCATCTAAGAATTAAAAAATCATAATAATATCCTTCCTAGAGGATTGTGGTGAAGATGTAAACTATGTAACATACTTAGTATAGTGCCTGGCCCATAACTGATTGATACATATTAATTGTTACTCTTGTCATTTATGTTATTTAATAAACCAAGTCCCTTCTCTTAAGTAGCTTAACTGGGGGGGGGGGGGGGAGAGGATTTTATTAATAGGATAAAAAAAACACCACAATACAACAACCCTAAAAGTTAATTAATACTTTGTGCTTTCAGATGAAGAAACTAAGGCTCAGCAGTTAATTAAGTTACCTAAGATCACAGATATTGAGTAGTATGATATATTTGGCACCAAAGTTTAAGTTCTTTCCACTACACAATGCTGCCATTAGGGAATAAAGCAAGAACAAAGGATGGGAGCAATAATAAACTAGTTCAGTGGAGTTATAGAGTGGAGGAGAGTGTTGGGGAGGGGAGGGAGAGGAGCTGGAATGCATAGAGTGGCTCTCAAGTTTTTCAAAATCTTGTTTCAGTCTATGGGAAAGTAGTGTTAAAGTAAATTTCATGTAATAATGGCAGGAAACCACAACAGATATTCTTTTTTTTTTTTTTTTAATCCTCATCCGAGGACATTTTTCCATTTTTTGTACAGACAGTGTGGAAGGGAGAGAGAGAGGGAAACATCGATGTGAAAGGGACACATCGAGTGGCTGCCACCCACACGACCAACCAGGGCCGGGGACAAACTACAACCGAGGTACATGCCCTTAGCGGGAACCGAACCCGGGTCTCTCCAGACCGCAGGCAGACGCTCTAACCGCTGAGCAAAACCGGCCAGGGCCCACAACAGATATTCTTAAATGGGGATAGGAACATTAAAAAATAAATGTAACGACAGTATTCTGGAGGCAATGTAGTTAGAGGGAGACTACTACCCAGGTCACCACTGTAATATTCCAAAGTACGTAACTGTATGTGTGAGATAGTGGGCGGTGATGGGTATGAAAGGTCATTTCACTACAAAAATCAACATTACTTTATAAGAAGAAAATACAACAAACAGTCCAATATAGCAGTTGCAGAGTAAATGTTAAGTGTTTGCAGATGACTGAAGGCAGGAATAAAGTGAAGGATTAAAGTAAAAAAAAAAATTCTAGGCAGTTAGAATAAATAGATACATCTTGTCTTGAGCAACCAAGGTACATTATTAACCTTTAAAAATAAAAGTTAATCACATCTGTTTGCTTTAAAAAAAAAAAAAAAACCAAAAAAAAAAAACCCAACAATAAAAAACAAATTTTCTTATTGCACCTCAAATATGATTCAATTTATGAATGTGTTTGGAAACACATACTATATTAAGTCAGAATAAACTTATACCTTACTCAAGGCAATGAGCTGTCATTTATTATTAAAGGCTAATTATGTCATTAATATCTGTATCTTTATTCTATAGGCAAGAAGCATAAAAGAACAACAACAAAAAATCTGAGCTATGACATAGTAAGATATGGGGGAAATCTTGAAACCAAAAGCCAATATTCACTTTCCCTGGTAGTAGGATTAAAGTTTGAGAAATGTGCTTGTGGGAATTATGGTATCATTCCAGGGTAAACTAATAATATCCCCATACTGCTTTGTGCCCTCAGGCCACACCCCATAAAATTGGATAAAAAATACCTTTCCTGTTTGGAACTAATTTTTTGTTCCAGTTGTCTTTTCTTGTTTTTTCTTTCAAGAAGCTCCTTCTTCTTTTGTCTAAGTTCATTATCTTTGTGCTCTAGATGTTTGTTTTTTTCACGTAAGGCAATCAATCCTGATTCCACTGCTTGCAATTTTCTATTAATTTCCTATGGGATATTCAAAATTGTTAATATAGTTTAAAGAGCCCTAGGTATTTTTTTTCTAATACTTAAATTAAAAAAAACAACAACAATAACAACCTTTAGATGTTCTTCTAGATGTCTTCTTTGCTCCAGATCCACAGTGACTGTGAGAAACTGGGCTACTTTTAGTGATGTGTTACTAGAAATAACTTTATTTGAATAAAAAGAAGTTTTCACCACATACTTTTCTTCTGCTGTATACATTTGTTTTAATCGGGTTTCTTGTATTACCTACAATGTAAAATAAGTATCAGTGCACATCTAATAATAATCATATATTTAAAAGGACTAAAGAATTTAAAATACAGATCAAATGAATTTTAGAAGTTCCAAATACAGTAGATATATGTTGGTTTTCTCCTAATTTTTTTGATGTTAGATAAGTTTTTTAATAACAAAGACAACTAGCAAAGTTAGCTATATTCTACTTCGCTACACAATCTCTCCCAACTAAGTGTACTTTTGGAGCTTTGTTGTATCCCCAGAAAGATAACAGATCCAGGTGTCCATTATATTGAACTGCATTGTTGCAGGTAAATAATTTACTTTCCCTTTTCCTCAGTTATACTGTTCAAAGATACATAATCTTATATCCAATTCCTGCATATTGAGAGAATACTTAATGGAAACACTTTTCAAGAATTCCAGATACTTTTTTTTTGCATTTTGGGGCAATCTTCTCTCTTAAGGACTTACACAAGGAGTTTCATAAAGTATATTCTAAATACCATGACATTATACATATACAGAAATAGATCTAATAAATAAGCTGCTGTAATATAGTTTTCTTTCCTAATCTCTAAAGGTTTATTACCAATACTCTTATGGCTTATTTCTCTCCAGAAGTTTCCAGTCTAAGTGAAGAGAGAAGGCATATTTAAGCACCTCTCAGTTTCATAAATTGGCATCCCTAAATGCTGAATAATTCGGAATGAAGGGAAAGCTTAGAAAAGGTTACCCAAGTTTCATGATAATAAGTTTTAAATTGAATTTGAATTGGTGAGGGAAAGGCATTCCCACCAAAAAGGACATTAAGAGTGTCAGCAGACAATGTAACCAAAGGGGAGAGTCTTAGAAATTAGTGAGAACAATTTATAAATAGGTTATACAACATAAAATGTTAGGATTCAATAATAAAGCAAAACTTACACTAAGAAATGTATTTTTAATTTA
Organism: Molossus molossus; assembly: GCF_014108415.1. Taxonomy (NCBI): domain Eukaryota; kingdom Metazoa; phylum Chordata; class Mammalia; order Chiroptera; family Molossidae; genus Molossus; species Molossus molossus. The sequence continues at coordinate 50,730,815 of NW_023425349.1, forward strand.
ATGAAGAAATACAGCTGTTACTGTCATTATGTAGACATTGAAACAGGATTACAAATATAAAGACAGGAAGTTAATCCTTAACAAAGGTTTATATCTTTGGAAGATAGCCAAGATAACGTTAGGGGCTTTACCAAATATCTGAAATACTTCCTGACTTGGCTTTACTGTATATTCACATGTCTGAGAAACATCTCATCATAATATATAGGTATTTATATAAAATATAGTACTGAACTGGACACTGAAACAATAAAATATAAGAAACATTCAATGTGTTCAAGAAATTAAAGAATACCATTACCTATTATAAAACCAGAGATTATGGTTAATGAAAAGTACTTGAAAAGAGATGAAGGGAAACATAATTATTAACTTTACTTTTTTTTTAATCCTCACCGGAGGACATTTTTGCATTTATCTTAAGAAAAAGTAGGAGGGAGAGAGGGAAGAAGAGAGAGAGAGAGGAACATTGATGTGAGAGAGACACATCAACTGGTTGCCACCCACATGACCCCAACCAGGGCCGGGGGGAAAAACTGCAACCAAGATACATGCCCTTAGTGGCAACCAAACTTAGGTCTCTCTGGTCTGCGGGCCGATGCTCTAACTGCTGACCCAAACTGGGCAGGGTGAATTAGTTTACTTTTAATGTAAATTATTTGAATTCCAATGCTGTTTCTTTAATATGAATAGCTCTCTAGGTGACTTGAACAATAATGTTAAAAAGTAAAAGTACATAAAATAATTCAACTTGAAGCACTGTTCAAAAAGTAAAAGGATTTCCCAAGCGCAGTAATTGTCCTTTTCTGCTCCAAAGTAAAACTATGAATGCCCTTACAAAATTTTCTAGTCTTTTTGCAACAGTAAAGAATGACTACTACCCTTACCTTCAGATAGCCCTACCTATATACCTGAAATTACAACAGAAATTGGTTTGGTCTATGCATATGGTCTTATTCTTTTTTCTAAATACCATAGAATTAAGACCAAAGAGGATACACTGGAATAACTGTAAACCAGTTGTTAAAATTTTTAAACATATTTTCTAATAAACTCAATATTATAAATAGCAGTTAGGTCTGTAATTGGGTCCTAGATTCTTTTTTTTCTTTTTTAATCCTCATCCGAGGACATTTTTCCATTTTTTGTACAGACAGAATGGGAGGGAGAGAGAGGAAGAGAGAGAGGGAAACATCGATGTGAAAGGCACACATCGAGTGGCTGCCACCCGCACGACCAACCAGGGCCGGGGACAAACTGCAACCGAGGTACATGCCCTTAGCGGGAACCGAACCCGGGTCTCTCTGGACCGCAGGCGGACGCTCTAACCGCTGAGCCAAACTGGCCAGGGCGGGTCCTAGATTCTTAAAAGTGATATTAGTAGGGCAACTTGCTGTTAGGGAAAAAACTGTTTTGGAAGAAATTTCTTCCCTGTGTCTCTGTCTGTGATAAAAACAACAAATGTGGTTTGGAGTCCTGGAGATTACTTGTAAGAAGATAATTCTAAGCAGTGTTAGCAGAATGCAGGAACTAAGAAAGAGTTCCTTGAGAAACCTGTATGACCTTATTAGCCAATGTCATCCCAATAAATTTAATTAATAAATAAACTCCAATTAGTTAAAAAAAAAGTTTAAGTACTACACCAATTCAGGAAAATGAGATCCTATTAAGCATGGTCATTGATATATTAAGTAATCTTAAGGGGAAGCTTTAAGAAGGGGAAGCTTTACTAAAACATTTCTGTATCACAACCTGCTATCCTGAAGTATAATTTGTCTGAAAGATAATCTAGACTACATGAATTTAAATGATTAAAATTTTTTTCTTTATTGATTTTAGAGAGAGAAGAAGGGATAGGGAGAGAGAGATAATGATTAAACCATTAACAAAATGTTTAAACAGGTTTATCAAACAAGGCAGAATCAGGTAAGAGTGAGGTATTTCTTTTCAGGCTTTAACTTATTCAATTACCCTATAGGTATTAAGAATTTACTTTAGGTAAGTCCATCCATATCACTCCTGCCATAAAAGTATTAGTCCATAGTCACTGTTTCATGTTATATTAAAAATATAAAATACAAAGATAATTTATGTGTGGTTAAAAACAACAGAATGATAAGCTTCTTTAAATTTCCTACAACTTTTTCCTTGACTGTAAGCTAAGAAATTTTAACAAAACTACTGATTTAGTTCTGTCTTACCCGTTCAATTCTTTCTCGGGTCCTTTCAGTTCCTACAGGAACTTCATGAATATGATACTGGCTGCAAAGGTAACTCATGACAGGAGCAGGTGCATCAAATAACTCTCGCAAGTAAGAAAAAAATCCATATTGTCTGAAAGGAAAAGCATCTATTAGATTTTCCTTCTTAAACTATCATTTAAAAAAACCTGACAGTTGACAAGTGGCCAATAAAATAAGAAAAAGTCCATTTTCTTTGTATATTTTAAAAATCACTTAAGATTTAAGTGATTACTGAGATTTATTTCCTTGTCTAAATTTAATATACAGTATATTTATGATTATAAGCTATAAATCTATCCTTCTGTCATTTCGTCCACTGCTTTTACATTTAGAATGTCTACCTACATTCAGAGTTAAGATATTTACTTATAGGTGGTTTATAATTACAATTTTTCCATTTAATCCGTGGGAAATTATTTTTGCATTATTAAGTGATAATTTATCATTTTATTTTCCCAATAATTAACCAACTATTTTTGTATTTTTAATTAAATAGTCCAATATTATTCCGATGATTTAAAACATCACCATCATATACTAACTATACCATTATCTGCTACTGGGCCTAGATTTTTCCTTATTTTAGACTTTAAAGATTCTAAAAGGAAATAATACAGCCTATAACAAATATATTTATGTGACAAAAAGATAATTAAAATATATTAAAGAGGTAAATGACTACTCAATATTTAAAAGGTACAGGTTAGTTCTATTAATATTTTCAAGATTTACTTTAGTTCATTTAGAGATCTTGAAGGCGCTCTGTCTGCATATGAATTCCTGGGAGCAATAACAGCATTCACTCTTAATTTCTTATTGTCACGAACCTGAATATAAAACAAGAAAATAATATTTTAATTACCATCTACTCTCAATCAAAATGATTTTTAGAGCTACCATATTCCTACTGGCATTCATGGGATGATCAGAAATTCGAACACAGACAGGATATTTAATGGTACTTACAAGAAACATTTTTAGAGTGATATGTGTTTTAACAAAAAGAGTTTATTTCTCTTTTTATTTTCACTGATAAATTATATGAAATAGTTAAGAAAGCACTAATAACAGAACCCTTTCAGAAAACAGAAAGAAGGGACATTTCCCAAGTCATTTTACAATACCAGCATAATCTTGATAGCAAAACTTGACAAAAACATTACATTATCCCTCATGGACATATATGCAAATATCTTTGACAAATTATGAGTATACAGAACCCAGCAGTATATGATTACCCCAGGAACATGAGGTTGATGTACATTCAAAGGTCAACGAATCTGCCCTGGCTGGGTAGCTTAGATAACATTGTCCCCAGTATACCAAAGTTGTGGGTTCGATCCCCAGTGAGGGCACATACAAGCATCAATCTCTCTCTCTCCCTTCTCCATTCTCTAAAATAAATGTAAAAATTTTTATATCAACCAATCTAATTTATTGTATCAATAAAATAATATACAAAAGGCATATGATAATCTGAGTAAATGCCAAAAGAGCATTTGACAAAATGCAACAGCCATTCATGATAAAAATTCTTAACAAGAATCTGAAAAGATGGCGGCAGGCAGGACCGGAGGGAGGGTGAGTGTGTGACAGTGTGAGTGGACTTAAAGGTAGACGACCAAACCCAAGCAGTGCAGAGCCACAGAGCAGAAGGTTCCTGTGCTGTGGATGGAGCAGCTGACTACCTTGGTAAGCGGCCCTTCAGGGCGCTTCTCCCTGCGCCACGGGGAGGTACCACCATTGTGGAAGATCGCGGGTCTTCCCTGGGAGGAGGTAGTGGGAGCGGCTAGGGACCAGCAACCTGAGCCCACCAGCACACCTGGCACCATCGGACCAGTGGACACTCTGTGTCAACACAGACCAGTGCACAGTAGTGGAGCTCCCAAGGTGCTGGTCGTGGAAGCCGCGGACAGCCCGGCACCATCCCCCATAGTAGCAGCCCAATCAGGGTCGAGATATACCTCCAGCAGCAGAGGCTGGGGAGCAGACATCCATCCCCAGGCAACAGAAGCACAGACCAGCAGCTGAGACCCATCCCCCAAAACTACAGCAAAAGCTGAGCAGGAGTTGAGCCCCACAGGGCAGCAGCACTCCCCAGCCGCCAGCAGCGGGACCTGGGGCTCCACAGAGGCCTGTGCGGTCCAGTAGCTCACAAGAGCAGTGGGAAACCAGAGCCTGAGAGACTGGTGCAATCCAGCTGCCAGGCCTCAGGAACTGCAGGGTGCGGGGGAACCAGAGAGGCCTGTGCAACCCAGCAGGGACTGCGTGATCTAGTTATCCATGGGGCAAGTGGGGTGCTGAAGCACCAGAAAGACCTGCGCAACCCAGCAGGGACTGTGCCATCCAATTACCCGCGGGACCAGGGGGTGCTGAAGCACCAGAGAGGCCTGTGCGACCCAGCAGCCCATAACATAGGCATAGAATCGGATCCCCAAAGGGATTGTGCGATAGTTACCAGTGGGACCTGCAGGGTGCGGGGGCACCAGAAAGGCCTGTGTGATCCAGCTGCACACAAGATAAGCATAGAGAATGTGAAAATGGAAGCAGAGTAAATAGAAGCTAAGCAGATGATCTCCTAGGACCAAATGAGAATTATAATTAAAATAAAAAAAAATCCTTGGAAAAGGGCAAAAGAAAAGCAGCAGGACAGGACCATATAACCAGAGACACTGGGAGGATCTGCGGAGGTGCGAGAGGGTGGCAGGCTGGGAGGCCATGGACAGCAGCAGTCTTAGCTGTGAGCAGCACCCTTGGGGAATAAAGACTAAGCCCGTTCCACAGCGCAGAGAGCCGGGACAGAGTACTAACATAGCCACAGCCACTCACCTGGGGGTTACGGCAGAGGGAGGGCAGACTGGGCTCGAACTCTGTGGGACACCCGGGATTTGGAGGGCAGTCAGAGTTTTTGCTGAGTTGTGGCCACAAAGGACGGTGGTGAGTGTGCTCTTTCCCGGAGCAGTGGAAAAAAGCAGCAGCTGCCCCCCCCCCCCCCCCCGGAGATTAAGCCTTTTCCAGGTGAGGCAAATAAATGCAAATTGAGGCTCATTAACAACCAGCATCTATCCCACCCTCTGGAAATCCTCTTATGCAGAACACCAGGGCTACATTCCAAGGCACCTAGTCACTGAGACTACTAGCCACCAGGAAAAAGCTAGAGGATAACTGAACCTTTCCTGGGCTTGCAAATCTACCCAGGAAAGTAAGACTTGACAGTGGTGTTTAACGTGGGCCCATCCAGGCTCATTCAAACCCAGTAGAGGGAGCCAAAAACAGCAGAATACCAACACCCACATGGAAAATTTGGCAGGCTCACAAACCCGCTGAGATAGCCAAAATGGTGAAACAAAGAAAACAAATCCCAAATGAAAGAACAAGAGAATTCTATAGAAGATGAGATAAATGAAATGCAGCTAAGAAAATTATCAGAGGGAGAGTTCAGAGCCATCATCTTGAGGAAGCTCAACAGCATGAGTAAGGACATCAGCACCATGAGTAAAGATATAAACACTGAAAACCAAACAAGTGGAATGAAGAACGACATAGCAGAAATTAAGAACACACTGGAAGAACTAACCAGCAGAGTAGAGGAAGCTGAGGACTGGATCAGTGAATTAGAAGACAGGGTAGAAAAAAATCAACCAATCAGAAAACCAAAAGGAAAAAAACAATTAAAAAACAGAAAGACAGCTTAAGAGAACTGTGGGACAACTGGAAATGTAATAACATTGTCGTCATACGAGACCCCAAAGAGGAAGAAAATGAGCAAGAGTTAGAGAATATATTTGAAGAAACAATGACAGAAAACTTTCCTAACTTGGTGAAGGAAGAAGGCATTCAAGTTCAAGAAGCACAGAGAGCCCCAAGTAAGAAGAACCCAAACAGGCCCACACCAAGACACATAGTAATCAAAATGCCAAAAATTAAAGACAAAGAGAGAATCTTAAAGGCAGTAAGAGATAAGCAACAGGTTACCTACAAAGAAAACCCCATAAGGCTCTCAGTTGACTTCTCAACAGAAACACAACAGGCCAGAAGGGAGTGGCATGAAGTAATCAAGGTCATGAAAACCAAGGATTTGAATTCAAGACTACTCTATCCAGCAAGGCTATCATTCGAAATAGAAGGTCAAATAAAAAGCTTTCCAGAGAAAAAAAGGCTAAAGGAATATATTAACACCAAACCAGCACTGCAAGATATGCTAAGAGGACTGCTGTAATTAGTAGAAGAAACAGGAAGAAAAAAAGAACCACACTAAACAAAAATGGCAATAAATAAGTACATATCAATTATCACCTTAAATGTGAATGGTTTGAATGCTCTGATCAAAAGACACAGAGTAGCTGACTGGATAAGAAAGCATGACACACATATATGTTGTTTACAAGAAACCCACCTCACAACAAAAGACTCACATAGGTTGAAAGTGAAGGAATGGAAAAAAGTCTTTCAAGCAAACGAAAAGCAAAAAAAAAAAAAGCCGGGGTAGCAATACTCATATGTGATAAAGTAGATTTCAAAATGAAGGCCATAACTAGAGACAGAGAAGGCCACTACATAATATTGAAATGATCTATCCAACACGAAGATAGAACCTTGGTAAACATATATGCACCAAATTTAGAAGCACCAACATATATTCAAAATCTTTTGGGGGACTTCAAAGGAGAAATCAACAGCAATACAATCATAGCAGGGGACTTCAATACTCCACTGACATCACTGGATAGATCTTCTAGACAAAAAATTAACAAGGAAACACAGACTCTAAATGAAGCGTTAGATCAAATGGATTTAATAGATATCTACAGAGAATTACACCCCAAAACTGCAGAATTCACATTCTTCTCAAGTGCACATGGGACATTCTCAAAGACAGACGACATGTTAGGGCACAAACTAAGTCTCTACAAGTTCAAGAAGACTGAAATCATATCAAGCATCTTCTCAGATCACAATGGCATGCAACTAGAAATTAACTGTAACAAGAACATGCAAAGACATTAAAAAATATGGAGGCTAAATCGCATGTTATTGAATAATAAATGGGTTACCATGGAGATCAAGGAAGAAATTAAAAACTTCCTGGAAACCAATGAAAATGAACACACAATACAAAATCTGTGGGATGCAGCAAAAGCAGTTCTGTTCATAGCACTACAGGCCTACCTCAAGAAGCAAGAAAAATTTCTAATACACTATCTAACCTCACAACTTAAAGAACTAAAAAGCAAACAAAACGAAAACCCTAGAGCAAGTAGAAGGAAGGAAATAGTAAAGATCAGAGCAGAAATAAATGACACAGAGACCAAAAAAGCAATTCAAAGGATCAATGAAACAAAGAGCTGATTCTTGGAAAAGATAAACAAGATTGATGGACGCTTAGCTAGACTCACCAAGAAACAGAGAGAGAACCCAAATACACAAAATCAGAAATGAAAGAGCAGAAATAACAACTGACACCACAGAAATACAAAGAATTTTTAACAAATATTATTAACAATTATACAGCAACAAATTTGACAATCTAAGTGAAATGGACGCATTTCTAGAAATAGTCTCCCAAAACTAAAACTGGGTAGAGAGAGAAAACTTGAACAGACCAATAACAACAAAAGAAATTGAAGATGTAATCAAGACTCTCCCAGCAAACAAACGCCCAGGCCCAGGCGGCTTCATGGGGGAATTTTACATAACATTCAAAGAAGAACTAATACCCATTCTCCTCAAACTATTTCAAAAAATTCAAGAAGAAGGAAGACCTCCAAACTCGTTATATGAGGCCAGCATAATTCTAATTCCAAAACCAGAAAAAGTCACTACAAAGAAAGAAAACTACAGGCCAATATCCCTGGTGAACATACATGCCAAAATCCTAAAGAAATTACTAGAAAATTGAATCCAGCAATACATCAAAAAAATTATTCACTATGACCAAGTGGGATTCATCCCGGGGATGCAAGACTGGTACAATATTCGCAAATCAATAAATGTGACAAACCACATAAACAAAATGAAAGGTAAAAATCACACAATCACATCAATAAACGCTGAAAAAGCATTCGACAAAATCCAACACCATTTTCTGATAAAAACACTGAGCAATCTGGGAATAGAGAGATCATATCTCGACATAATAAAGGCCATATATGAAAGACCTACAGCCAACATCATACTCAATGGACAAAAACTAAAAGCATTTCCCTTAAGAACAGGAAAAAGACAGGGATGCCCACTTTCACCACTCTTATTTAACATAGTACTGGAAGTCTTAGTCACAGCAATCAGACAGGAAGAAAAGATAAAAGGGATCCAAACTGAAAAGAAGGAAGTGAAACTGTCGTCATTCACCGATTACATGATACTATACATAGAAAACCCCAAAGACTCCAGCAAAAGTTTCCTAGACTTAATAAATGAATATGGCAAAGTAGGAGGATACAAAATTAACATCAAGAAATCGATGGCATTCTTATACACCAATGTTGAACTCACAGAAAGAGAAACTAAAAAAACAATCCCATTTACCATTGTGGTAAAAAAATTAAGATACCTAGGAATAAACGGAATCAAAGAAATAAAGGACCTATTCGCAGAAAACTACAGGTCACTGAAAAAAGAAAGAGAAGAACATATAAAAAAATGGGCAGAGAAACTAAATAGACATCTTTCCAAAAAGGACATACAAATGGCTAAGAGACATATGAAGAAATACTCAACATCACTGATCATCAGAGAGATGCAAATTAAAACAACAATGAGGTATCACCTCACACCTGTCAGGATGTCCGCCATCAACAAATGATCAAACAACAAGTGTTGGCGAAGGTGTGGAGAAAAGGTGACTGTGGTATACTGCTGGTGGGAATGCAGACTGGTGCAGCCACTATGAAAACAATATGGTGTTACCTCAAAAAATTAAAAATTGAACTTCCATTTGACCCACTTCTAAGAATATACCCTAAGAAGCCTGAAACAACAATCAGAAAGAATGTATGTGCCCCCATGTTCATTGCAGCACTATTTACAATAGCTAAGATCTGGAAACAGTCCCAATGTCCATCAGAAATGAAAGGATGGTTCAACATATGCAAATCAATGATATACCTCATTAACAAAATTATAAAACTGATATCAATAGATGCAGAGAAAGCATCCTACAAGATATAGTATCCATTTATGATTAAAGCACTCAATAAAATGGGTACAGAAGAAAAGTACCTCAACATAATAAAGGCCATATATGGAAAACCCTCAGCCAGTATCATACTCAATCATGAAAAACTGAAAGCTTTTCCTCTAAGATCAGGAACAAGGCAAAGATGCCCACTTTCACCATAGATATTCAACACAGTACTAGAGTTATAGCCAGAGAAAGAAATAAAAGGAATACAAATTGGGAATAAAGAAGAAAGCTATTCCTATTTGCAGATGACATGATTCTATACATAGAAAACCCCAACAACTCCACCAAGATACTATTAGAAACAATAAACAAACACAGTAAAAAGTTGCAGTATACAAAGTCAATGTAAAAAAAACCAACTGTTGTGTTCCTAACTAACAATGATCAGAAAAAAAACAATTCCATTTGCAATTGCAACCAAAAGGATACAATACTTAAGAATAAATTTAACAAAGAAGTGAAATGCATATACACTGAAAATTACAAGACACTTGAAAAGAAATTGAGCACACAAAGAAATGGAAAGATATTCTATATTCATGGATCAGAAGAAGTAACATAGTTAAATGGCTATATTACCTAAAGCAATATACAAATTTAATGCAAGTCCCATAAAATCCCAATGGCATTTTTCAAAGAAGAGGTGACAGAATTGTACACCTGAAAATTATATAGTTATTAACAAATGTTACTCTAATTAATTTAATTTAAAAAAGTGAAAGACTGAAAAAGAACAAGTAAAAAGATCCATTTGTAAAGATACCACTTTTTACATAGACAATCCAATGGAATCTACAAAGATACTACTAGAGTTCATAAGTGAATTTAACAGTATCATAGTATAAATACAAGGTCAATCAATGTAAAAATCAATTATGTATCTATGCACTAACAATGAACAACTGGAAAATAAATGTTAGAAATCCATTTTTAATAATGTAAAAAACAACACAACAACCCATAAAATACTTAGGAATACGTATGACAAAAGATGACCAAGACTCACACAGCGAAAAACAATGTTGAGAGAAATTAATGGAGGCATGATGGGATGGTGAAATTGAAGAATTTCATGGTGGCACAGATTAGCAATTCTTTTTTTTTTTTAATCCTCTCCCAAGGACATTTTTCCATTTTTGTTCAGATACAGTGGGAGGGAGAGGAAAAGATAGAGAAAGAGAGAAACATCGATGCAAAAGGGACACATGGAGTGGCTGCCTCCCACAGGACCCCAACCAGGGCCGAGGATGAACTGAAACCAAGGTACGTGCCCTTGACCGGAATTGAACCCACGACTCGTTGGTTCGTGGGCCAATACTCAAACCGCTGAGCCAAACCGGCCAGGGCAGATTAGCAATTCTTAAAACTACTTTCACAGAACTCTAGGCTTGAATAAATAAGTAAATATATTGATGATAAGGGGGGCTGTTTTTCACTGCTACAAAAGTAAATTACAAATACACAAAGGAGAAAGACTACAAGGTACCCTGTTGTGTTGGATTATAAATGAAAGTATCAGTGTAAACTCATGGTACACTAATGCTTTCTAGATAAATACAGAAATAAATATAAATATAAGGGTTTGAATGCAAGGACTTAGAAGAAATGAAACACTAGCAGCAATGAACACATATAGTACACAGATCTTGATTTCTTTTTCTTTTGCAATTTTTACTAATTTATTTTTGTTACAGATCTTGGTTTCTAAAAGGAAGTAGGGTTCTTTAGAAAAATGGCTGATTGTAAGACCCAGACTGAGTAAGTTCAAGATGAGTCAACATCTTATTCTGCCAAAAAATAAGTAGTGCTCAAAATATGATGGCAACATATCAACAGAACACAGGAGTCAACCTGTATAAGGTCTTACTGGCCAACTCTGGGATAATGTGAGCATTAAAATAATGATTAGTAATGGATTATAAGCTATATGATATAATAAGTAAATAAATAGAGAAGAAAAAGCTCTCCCTCATAGAATGCTGCTAATAAATATAGAAAAAATGACTTAGAACCATTGATTCTTAAACCTATTAATTCCATGAAGAATAGGATAAAACAGTCTCAAAGTATCTCCACACACATAATTACAAAGAGAAAAATAGTTCTTTATAATACTTGTTTTGAAGACAAATTTGTTCCAAGCAATTGATATATTAGGAGACAATTTAAGGAATACATGAATTTCACATCTGTTTACGTGCAATTATATCAACAAGAAACACGAGGTTTTTTCTAGGTGAATGCAGAAAACTGCACCCAATTGAACTGCATAGAAACACATGTAATTTGTGCACAAATACAGACACACATATACTCCTCTCAAACATCTACCAGCTACCTAAGGGACCACATGTGTTATGAGCCCCATCCAACCACATTTGGTGTTGCAGCTTTCTATCCAATTTCAGATAAACACTTTAAATTATTTGACCCACTACACAATTCACAAACTGAACCCTTCCAATGCCTACTTTCACAAGCCAACTTCAGGTCTTTCTAAATACAAAGCACCATATTTACTGTATTTGTATATGTCTTGACAATTTAAAATGTGTAAAACTATGCAAATTTGTGCTATAGAAACCCATCAAGCCTAAGGGAGAAAAATGGGGGCATAACAGTGATTTTAGGAATGTATATATTGGGTTTTAGTAAAACTGACTGTACTTTGCAATGGAGAAATAAGGCAAATAGGGTAAAATGTACACAGAATTTCCATGTATACTCTTTTTTTTTTTCCATCCTCACCCGAGGACATTTTTTTTGATATTTTGTTCAGATAGAGTGGGAGGGAGAGAGAGAGAGAGAGAGAGAGAGAGAAACATCGATATGAAAGGGACACATCGAGTGGTCGCCACCCACACGACCCAACCAGGGCTGGGGACAAACTGCAACCGAGGTACGTGCCCTTAGCAGGAACCGAACCCGGGTCTCTCCAGACCGCAGGCCGACGCTCTAACTGCTGAGCCAAACTGGCCAGGGCTCCATGTATACTCTTGCATCTTTTCTATAAGTTGAAAGTTATACCACAATAAGAAGTTATTAAAAAGAGTAAACAATATCAATAAAAAATATTGGCCATGAATCAATCTATTAATGACACTAGCATGTACAGCTCCATTTATGTTTGTAGAATGTATTGTTTTAGTGGTTACCCTAAATAAAACTGAATTGTACAATGAGAAAATAATTTCCTTTCCAATTACTTTTCAATATTTCTAATCACATCAAGGAGAAAGTGGCTGTATAACTCATTATCTCCTTTTTATAAAAATCATCTCTGCTTTCAATAGGCAACAGTACAGATCTAGGATTTACTAACAGTTTTTATTGTTATGCAATATTGTTTTCTAATTTTGCAATGATATCAAACTTCCTTTCTGAATATTTTGAGTAATAAAAAGTGAAGTTAAAGATTTAGCCCTGACTAATGTGGCTTACTTGGTTGGATAGCATCCCGTGCACTGAAAGATTGCCAGTTCGATCCCAATTAGGGAGTTGTGCAGGAGGCATCCTATGGATGTCTTGCTCTCATATGGATCGTTCTCTCTCTCCCTTCCTATCTCTCTAAAAATCAATAAACCTTTTATCAATAAAAATCAATAAAAATCAATAAAAATATACACACTAAAAAACTACAGTAACTTACAGAAAAAAATTAAATAATAGTACAGTTATCCCTGACCAGTGTAGCTCAGTTGGGCATTGTCCTATCCATGTAAAGGTATTGGGTTTGATTCCCAGTCAGGGCACATGCCCAGGCTGTGGGCTTGATCCCTGGCAGGAGGCCACCGAATGATTTTTTGCTTTCACAATGATCTCTCTCTCCCTCTCAAAATCAATTTAAAAAAATAATAGTATAGTTAGCACTACAAACTGTGATGGAGTGCACAGTAGTATATGAAATGGCAAAAACTGTGAAGATGGTTTATAAGTTACTAAAAGGATGGGAAATGTACTCTAATACATAAAACTATAGAAGGTTACATACAATACATTTCACAATTTAAAATGCATAAAATGTCATACATGTAAGAGGAACTTCTGGTCCTATTGATGGGACCCTTTGGAAAGTTAATTGTTAACAGAAGAAAAAAAATGATAAAGGCCAAATTGCCAGAAATTTATGTCCTATTATCAATATACAGTTCAAATCCTCAGCACAAAGGAAGCATGAGTTTTTGAAGCAAAGCATTCAGCATAGACTAAGCTGGCAATTTGCAAAATAGAAAATATCTAATAACACCTGATTAGACACTCTTCACAATGTGCCATATCTTACAGATCTGTAACCTGTGCAACCTACTTCTTCAATGAGCTGATACCAGATCGCTCACTCACTTGTTAGGCTTAAATTAGTCCTAAAATACACAAATGTTTAACTTTTTGGAGTCCATTTTATAATTTTATACATTCAACCTTTTTATCCAGTCACCATATAGTCAGATCCTCTAACAACTCCCAAACCAGATGGAGGACAATATCGTAAAAGCCAAAGAAAATAGTAAGGATTCTTTCTAATCACTTGTATACCAGAGAAGTAGAGGCCCACTTGAGCTGTTTCAGGGTCCTGTTCTCACTTAGACTTACTAGCAAAGGTTTAAACAAAACAAAATCTAAACCTTATCTTTCTGGGGCTATTAAAGAAGTAGAAGGCATATGCAAAAGGAAAAAGAAATCTTACTGACAGTATATAATAGCATCCACAGCTAACAATATATACTATATGTCACATAGATATATAACAATATGCACATACTACATACAATAGTAAATACTCTTTCAGATTTAATCCTCACAAAAATCTTTTGAAATAGTTAGTATTATCTCCATTTTAGAGATGAGGAAACTGAGGCACAAAGCATTTAGACAACTTGCCCAAGTTAATAGCAAAGCCAGAATTCAAATAGTGGCAGCCCAACTGTAGAGCTGATGCTCTCAACTCCTAAGCCATGCTGCCTTTCAGTGGCTTAGATTCTCGGTCAGCGGTGTTTTCTAGCTAGATAAAGGATTCTCATTTTTTTTAAAGTGGTTTTATTTATATCATAAACAATAATATCAGATTGATTTCCCATCCAAAAAAAAAACTAAGTTCTTTTCAATACGCTTCCCAAAAGGATGTTCAAGACCAAAGGTCCATCGTTATGATGCTTCTCTTTAAACAATGCCACAGGATTACTCTTCGTATTAATTCCAAATGATAATTTCAAGAGTATGTTACAAAGGGAATTATAAGCTGTCTTTCCTCTTATAAAACATATTCATTTCCCAATAATAGCATAGATAGGACAGAAATGAGCAAAATTGAATGACTTACACAGGAGTTACTGCTGGTAAAATTAGTCATCACTTTTTGCTCTAGTTTGAATTTTAAAATTCACTAGAAGTGCCAAGTGAGTCAAAATATTATGTTAGTTTATACTTACCTCTTTGAGGAAAACCTCCATATCTTCTTGACTCTCAAATACAAAGGCTCTCAAGTCATTTGATGGAATGTGATTTTCAATATATTTGGCATTTTTATTATCTTTCATATTGATCTAAACACAAAAAGTTGATTTTCATGAAAACCAAACTGATTACTAGAAAATAATTATATTTAATTTAGATTTATTTTAATCAGATTAAATTTGATAACTGAGAAAAAGGAAAAAACAACTTGATATTGAAGGATCAACACTGTAAAACATCTGTTTAACCTAATTTATAATTTATTACCTAGAAACATCGAATACATAGTAAAGTAAAAGCTAAGACTTGAATAGTACCTGATGCATAGTGGTTTTGATATTATCTAATAATCAAGTTCCTTTCTGGTTAACTCACTGAAAACACTGAAACAGCTTTAGATTGTGACCTAAAAGTATAAACATTTCTCAACTGTCCCCAAACTTTTTCTTCCTCTTAATCTTCAGGAATTCACAGTATACATGGCAATAATTAATTGGTACAAAAACACAAAGAACTGAATAAAACTTTATGAAACGAATGGAAAAACTAGCTATGAATTAATTGTAACTATTAGTGCCTTCAGGAGAAACACAAGGTTTGTACCACTAGAGCATAAAAATGTAATGATTTACTTCAAAATATTAGCTAACTAGGTATTTCCTTATGCTGAGACTCAGCAGCATTGAAGATATAAAGATATACCAGGAAGAACTGTTTCAAGAAGAGTACACTCTTATTATTATTATTTTTGGTAAGTGCCCCTAGCGGGAACTGAACCCAGGACTCTCTGGTCCACAGGCCGACGCTCCAACCGCTGAACCAAACTGGCCAGGGCTCACTCTCTATTATTTATAGCAAATGATAAGGATGCTAAAAAGCAGAGTACGATTAAATCTCCCTAACACAGGTATATAAAAAATGCTATCTAGAAAATTTAAAGGAGAGAGATTAGCTCCAGCAGATGGAAATCACTTTTCTTAAAAAAATAAATAAACTTTATAAAAGGTATTTATGTTTTATATATATAAATATATAAATATTATATAGAAATAAAATGCAGCAAATAAAAGCTAGGGCTCTGGGGTCAGACAGATGTCACTTTAAATCCTGTATGTGACCTTAATCAAATACTACTAAAATCTCTGAAAACTTTAGTTATTCATCTTTAAATGGGTACAGTAAATCAGTCTACACCTCATAGGAATAAATGTGGATTAAAAGAGTTGATAAAATAAATGAAAAAAATTAGTGCGGCTCTTGTTACATAAATGCTGGCCAACATTACTCTCTATTTTAAATTACAGATTATCAATCAGTGTAGAAAAATGGATAAAGATCCACAAGCAATCAAAATAAAATGAAAATCACATAAAATACTGCCACCTGGACATAACATTTAGTGTCTATTTTTTCACAATTTTGGGGGGCACCAAAAATTATTGGAAGGAATAGTACAAATGAAATAAAATGTATTTGCTACAACTTATAGAAAGGGTAAAGCAAAAGTAACCCCAATATGACCACAGGGAGTAAAAAAAAAAATTTTTTTTTTATAGCTATGAATAAGCTGCCTAGAACCTAGTGCTCATTATCATTCTCTCCCAGGGTGTACTTGTCAGAGGTACTATATCAAGTCAGATTCTGGAGCCCCCATCCTGTGTAAGTTGGTTACATGGTCATTCAATTCTTTGATGGATTTCACTTGCTAATTTAGGTAATAAGTATAGAGGAAGTCACACAAGTAGGGGGTCATTCACTGGCCAATTTGCTCATTTCCAGTAGTGACTGATCTGCACTTTTCCCCAAGTGGAATGCATACTCCCATTGCTTTCAAGGTCTGGTTTCCTGATATCCAGAAGGAAGATTTGGCCACCTTGTTGGTTGTGCAGCTTTATCAGTTTCTTAGCATGTTCCTTCTCATAAGATTGGTGAAGAAAATATTTGGTAAAGTTCTCCAAAGTCACATCTTCACAGTCACAGTAGTAAGACAGACAGGTAGACATAGGAAGTGTATGTAGCACTCCAACATGATCTGGTGGTTAATGACAGCATCCTGTTTCACAATTTTTCAAAATGAAATCTTTCTATACATCCTATCCTGTAACCTTTTTAATAATTCATTAACATGTCACAAATGTCTTTTTATACAAGTAGAGACCTACACCAACATTTTTAATGGCTGCATAGTATTCCATAAGGTATAGGATAATTTACAAAACTGAACAACATCTTTGAAAATTTTGTTCTTTTGCCTCATCATTCTGCTTTTATTAACACTACTGTGAGTATAAGTGTAAAATCTTTGCACCTTCTCCAATTCTATGTTGAATTTGTTAGAAATAATTCATGAAAACAGATTGCTAACTGGCAAGTTATATGACTAAAATTTTATGTTTACATATTGTTAATTTGCCTATGAAGGTGGTAGCATTTCAACTAAATCTTGAAGGGTTAAGTGTGTATGGGAATACAGTTGGATGAAGGTGGTAGAAAAGGTGAAAGGTTATTCCAGGAAGGGTGAAAAAGCAGAGTATATCCTTTTATTTCAAAGATTTATAAAATGACAACATAAACCAGCTAGTAATCCGACTCTGTAATAGGTCAATATTAAAAAACCAAGTGACTAGAGGATAAAAAAATCAAATAAATTTCTAAAGTATTATTTTGAGGTTAGCATTTTAATAAAAATTTGTTGACAATTATACTTGATTATAACTTATATTAAGGATAACAATATTCTTTCTCCTAATCCTTACCAAATTAATCAAAACAAGAGTGCCAGGGTCCAAAATAGATATTCCCTTTTTGATCTGCCAAAAATAGTCTAATAATACATACCTGAGCAAGAAGAGAATACAGGAGTATGCACGTTAATTTTGCTAACATAATTTTTAAAACTATAAGAAATGATTTTTATACTGCATTCTTTTCTAAAGTACAAGAAATTATCTAGCAAAAACAATCCTTAAGTCATTTCTGGGTAAGTTCTAAGTTTATATTATATATGTGTATCTAATACATCATTACCAAAAAATGTTTTTACTTTTTGTGGCCAAACTTATTATTTTAAATATTTTATACAGAAATCTTCTATTAAATCCATGGCCATACTTCATTAAATGATTTACTAAATATAGCTTACCCTATTCTTAATGACCTTTAATCATCAATAAAAGAGCTATTAAATGTTTGAGGTCAATAAACTGGTTGCATTCTCAGAATCTTCATAATGCTCTGTTTTTATAGCAAGTGATTTTCTTGTCTACCTTTTGTCAGGTATTTTATATCAACATACTTATTTATAGCAGTTTTCTACCCCTTTGGCAGCATTTAATCTATTGCTCGCTATGACCTAAGAATAACAACTGCCAAAAGGAACCAGCTAACCAAGCTATTTTTATACACAATTCTTAGTCAATAAAGCACAATTTTCATATTTTTTTCTAGAACAAGTTCACAGGTGTTATTAATCAAGGGCCTTGTAAAAAGCTTCTGTTTGGATTCAGAAATATACCACGTGCTTCAAATCTGACAATGAAAAACCAGGGGTACAAATAAGACTAAGAATTCTTAAAACAACAAGAATCTATAATGATTACAATAATAAAACTAATAGATGCTACCAAGATAAACAAAATTTCTTACCGTGAGCATTATGGGCTCATAGACTCTTTGCTTAAATTTGTCTCTGTTATTTCTCAGCCATAAAACAGCATCATACGTGTCACGATATCTCTGTCTCAGCTTATCTTCCTTTTGATTCATAAGATTGTCAAATTGTACAATTTGATCATTCACACCTAAAATTGAAAAAAAAAACCAAAATATTGTTTCTCTGAAAACATTTGTTAGTAAAATAATCTAATAATACAAAAGAATATCGTAGATCCACAAGTTACAAACACCACTCAGCAAGTACCCAGTATAGTGAGAAAGACCCACCTTCAACAAATCTTTCTCTAATTTCCAAACACTTGGGATAAAAGATAATCTTTAAGCTATTGACAACAATAGGTCACATAAAAAAGAATACGAAAACACTAGATTTCCAATCGGAAAACAATCACAATAGATGTTCAAAATTCTGAGAAAAATTATTTTCAACTTAGAATTATATATACAACAAAACTGAGAAAAAGGGATAATGAAGTAAAGATATTTCCTAGGATGCCAAGACCCTAAAATTAATTCCTAAGTACCCACTTTTTAGGAGGTTACCTGATGATGTATTCTAATAAAATAAGGAAGTAATGTAGTAAAAGCAAAAGACCTGGAATTCAGAAATAATAGCTTTATCCAACACAGAAAAGGATCTGAGACCAATTCCAGATGACTGCCATGCAGCAGGCCTTGAAAATAATCAGTTTAGAAAGCAGGAGGATGGCAGGCTCCAGAACTCAAGAGAATGTCTGATAAGATAGGTTTTTGCCAATTTAAGGAAATACTAAAACAAATGATGCTTTAAAAACAAAAAAGGTAAATTACACCTGGCTGGCATAGCTCACTGGTTGAGCGTCAACCCGTCCACCAAGAGGTCTCTGCTTCAATTCCTGGTCAGGGCACATGCCCATGTTGTGGGCCCGATCCCCAGTGGGGAGGTATGCAGGAGGTGGTCAATCAATGTTCTTGCTCATCAATATTTATATCTCTCTCTCCCTCTCCCTTCCTTGCTAAAATCAATAAAGAAAAAAATATTTTTAAAAAAAAGGTAAATTACAACCTTTAAAAAAGCTATCAAAGGAAATTAGTTCAGAATATACTACTTGGCTCTGCTGTGAACAAGTTCATTATAATAATATGAATAACACTTAATATTTCTAGCATTTATTTATTTATTTATTTATTTTTGCATTTATCTTGAGATAGAGCAGGAGGGAGGGAGGGAGGAAGAGAGAGAGAGAGAGAAACATCGACGTGAAAGGGACACATGGAGTGGCTGCCTCCTACACGACCTAACCAGGGTCGGTACAAACTGCAACCACGGTACATGCCCTTAGCGGGAACCGAACCCGGTTCTCTCTGGACCTCAGGCCGATGCTCTAACCGCTGAGCCAAACCAGCCAGAGCAATATTTCTAGCTTTTAGATTTAACTCATAAACAGAGTACATAAAACTTGATTATGGTTCTCAATAAAATGTTTTCAGTCTCAAAAATATAAAAACCAGAGCACAGATTAGAGAATTTAGAATGTAGGAAGGGAGGAAAGTAAAAAAAAAGGATGGAAGTACTATTTTTAGCTTACAGTGTACATTCAAGAAATAGTGACAACTGTGAAATGACAAAAAGATATAGTCACAGTTATGATTAATAACTAATATTAATAATCTCATTTGAAGAATTACAACAGGGAGGGGGAAATTATGAGCTGAAATCCCATCTAAAGTAACAAATATCAAAAGATAACATCTAAAAACCCCATGATCTTCACTTACATGTGGAATCTAATGAACATCATAAACTGATGAACAAAACTGGTCCAGAAACATGAATGCATGGAACAGATTCACAGGTTTCAGAGGGGAGAGGGGTAGGGAGATGGGACGAGATTAACCAAAGAACTTATATACATATATACATAGCCCATGGACACAGACAATAGTGTGGGGAAGGCCTGGGGTGGGGCAGGGACTGGGTGGAGGAAGCAAAGGAGGGGAAAATGGGAGACATTTCTAATACTGTCAACATTAAAAAAATATAAAAAGATGATGTCTAAAATTGACAAATTAAGCTATGGTGAAATAAGAATATTCTGATAATATATGGAGGACTATTAGAAAAAAACTGTTGAAATCGTTAAAGTGTTTACTCTTGAGAGGAAGTCTGGAGGTTAGCAAGTAGTTGGGCCTCCCTTCTGTTCTAGTTTACTTTTTTTAAACCATACACACCTAGTACTTTGGTAAACATATAAAAACTGGTGTTTTAAAAAACTGATTTTATATATACTGAGCAAAATGAATATGACATTTCCTCTATGTGACTAATGCTATAGATCTAGCCACATGTCTACAGGAAAGCAAAGCAAAGATGTAACTGGACAGGCTTCAAGGAGCAAAGCAAATGAAAAGTTTATGAAGGCTAGAATAAAGAGCTTAAATTTGATCTGAGAAATAAGTGAGTGATTTTCTAAAGAAAATAAAGCAAAGGGCCCAGCCAGTGTGGCTCAGTGGATGAGCACTGACCCATGCACCAAGAGGTTGCCAGTTTGAATCCCAGTCAGGGCACATGCCCAGGCTGTGGGCCAAATCCCCAGTGGGGGGCATGCGGGAGGGGGCCAATCAATGTTCTCTCTCATCGATGTTTCTAGCCCCCCCCCCCTTCCTTTCTCTAAAATCAATAAAGAAACAAAAACATTAAAAAAAGAGAGAAAAGAAAGCAAAACATTTTTAGAATTAAATCAACTGATATAATCTGACCTAAGATAATGGCCAGCCATTGGCAAATCATAATACATGACAAATATAGGTAATTAAGGCACTAAGTTGGAAGAACTGAGCTGAGCATCCCCAACAGGGAGGCCTGAATATTTAAAGACATGATATCAGAAGAAAGCCCATCATCAGAGATGTAGCTCCATTTTATAAATGTCTCTTCATCCTAAGTTTAATAAAACTTACTCTTTTTCTCCTTCTCTAGAGTTTCCCTCTCTTTATGCTTATCAATTTTCTCGCTTTCACATGATTCCTTTTCATCTTGAACTCGTCTCAGATCATTTGTAATGTCATCAATCTGGGGCTGAAGATTTGCACAGTTTTCTGTGGTCCTCAGTTCATTTTGCAAATCTTCTATCATTTTGCGGGTATTACTTATTCTCCTCTGTCGGTCATGCTCTTCATTTTGTTTTACTGTTAAAGCCTGCTGAAGTTCCTCAATCTAATAAAACAAAAGATGGTTAGTACTAAAGATTGTTTTTTCTCCTGGTTTATAAAGCTTTTATAATAATATAGTTTAAAAATGCAAACAATCTAAGAACATGGGTGTTTGCCTTACTAAAAGGTATCCTGCTAGAATTAGACCATTCTTCTTACCAGGTTACCTATATCTTTGTTTTATTTGTTCACTAACACATCCCAAGTACCTAGAGTAGGTTAGCATATAATTAACGCTCATTAAATATTTGCTAAATACACTATTTATAAAGCCAATCAGCATATTTCTAGATATTTATAGGAAGTAAATGCATATTTCATATCCTAACACTGAAATTAAAAGTCACACAGTATATAATACTTTGAATAAATGATAGATTATTTCACCCTATTAATTTTAAACTAAAATAAATGACTTTATTTCAACACAATTATTTTCTAATAATACTTCAAATTAATATTGTGAGCTTCTTAAAAAATATATTTTTAAATTCTCACCCGAGGATATTTTTCCCATTTATTTTCAGACAGAGTGGGAGGGAGAAAGAGAGTGAGAGAGAAACATCGATGTGAGAGAGACACATTGACTGGCTGCCTCCCGCACAACCCCAATCAGGGCAGGGACCGTACCGCAACTAAGGTATGGGTGCCCTTGACCGGAATCGAACCACAACTCTTTGGGCTTCGGGTCAACGCTCTAATTGCTGAGCCAAACGGGCCAGGGCAATATCGTGAGCTTTTAAACATTAACCTATATGTTTAGATTTGTTAACTTATATTCAGGGTAAATTATTTTTAAAAAAACCCATATCATGTAAGTTGTCAATGAAATGTTTGTCAAAACCAGGCATAGTCTACCTAGAACATTAAGATTTTAAGACACACACAAACATAAATATACACTTACACACACACCATCTTTATTTTAAAAAATAGAATTTTGTATTAAAATAGACAAGGTTAACACATCATATAATTTGCCTATTTGCTCACTTTCTTTCCAAGTCACATTTACTCCCTCCCCATTATAAAAGTAACAACATATTATGGAAAATACATAAAAAAATAAAAATCTATCATCTTAATGCCCTCAATATTCACATTTTAATGCCTATCTATAGAACATATATGTTTTACTAAATGGCATCACTGACAATGTATCGAGAGCAGTTTCTCATTATACCCATATGTCCTTGCAAAATAAAATATTAATAGCTGCATTATGTCTTGTTCAATGGACATATCACATTTTACTCATTCTCTATTGTTGAAAATTTGGGTATCAGTTTCTTCCTCCTAAAAATTTAGCTTTAAAAGTGTCAAGATAACAAATGCCAAAATCTCCTTTCCTGTACCAAACACACTAGAGGAAAAATATTTTGAAAGAATTAAGTTACATATCTGAAAATTAACAATGTTTAATGGGCCTAAAAGGAGGAAGCAGACAGGAATCCATAGAGTTCAGTCAGGCAAGTCCAAGTTGTCCAGGAGAATAAATAGGCATGCCACAGAAGAGAGGAATAGAATTAGGAATCACCAAACAGCCCTGGCAAGTTTAGCTCAGCAGTTAGGGCATCGGCCCACGGACCAAAGAGTCTCAGGTTCGATTCCGGTCAAGGGCACACACCTCTGTTTTGGTTTTGTCTCCAGCCCTGGTCAGGGCTGTGAGGGAGGCAACCAGTCGATATGTCTCTCACATTGATGTTTCTCTGTTTCTTTCTCTCTCTTTCCCCTTCTCTTCCTCCCTCCCTCCCACTCTATCTCAAGATAGATGAAAAAAAATATCCTTGGGTGAGGATTAAAAAAATAAATAAAAAAAAGAATCACCAAACACATAAGGAAATCCAAGTCCACGAAAAACAATAAGAAATTTAAAATATAATCTTGCTCTCTCAGCAAGAGAGAGACATCCTAAGTACCATAAAATCAACCAAGAAACTACTGTGATTAATCCCATCATACCCGTGTTTAGCTCTGCAACAGTTAAGTCCAAACCTCCTATTATCATCAATCTTCACTAGGATACTGTTCCCATAATGCTACCTCCCATTTCTCTGAATGTTCTTTCTTTTTGTACTAACTGAAATATGGTTATTCCTGAGACACTTATCCCTAGAGCCCTTTGAAGTACTGATCTTTTCCTGCCATAATCCTTCAGAGTAGTTTAGGACTTAGAGGTGAGGTGAGTGTCCTGATTAACCCCCACTGTACTACTTTCTCCGCTGAGCCCCACTTCGATTCCTTTGAAGTCCAGGTGATCAGACTTTACCACCCATCATCTTTGTTGCTAGGATAACTACCTCCCTCAAAATTCTTCCTCACCCCCTTCATTCAACGATGACTTTAGCACCAGACTAACTCAATGTTTTCCTCTCCATCATTATGCCTGTCACCATGAGACTTCAACACAATGCAGAAAAATCAACCTAACTTTTTGGCCTCTGTTCCCGGACCTCTTCAACTTCACCCATCTTTTTCTAAAACCCTCCTCCCTCATCCACCTTCTCTTACTGTTATATTCTAGATCATGTAAATCCCCCTAAATCACACCACTTCTGAAAACTCTATTTCTATAATCCTACTCTTTGATCACCGTTTCCTTTTCTTCCATTTTACTTACTATAATATTCCTATTCCAACTATCCTTTGACCCCACAGGGTCCTTGCAATCCACTGACCCTAGTACCTTTTCAAAAATCCATCATCCCCCTCATTTCTTTCCTTAACCTGCCGAAGTTCCACAACCCTGCACTTTAACCACTCCCTTGCAAAGACCTCTTGACCTTCCACTAATCAATCCTATGTCATACTAGCCTAGTTCTTTTTAAACCTAACTACATACCTTCTATCTCTCTGTATCTAAGCAGTTAAACTACTTGGAGAAACTCTCAAAATGGGCCCACTTTAAATTTATGGCCACAAAAATTAAATAGGTATTGCGTGCATTTCTCTAACAAATGTAGTTGTAATTTGTTACATTCTGAGATGAGTTCACATCTTTGCCTCCTTCCTCAATCTTTTATTACTAAAGGCCCTCTAGCTAATGTTCTTGCCTTACACTTCATTAACAGCACATTTAAAATCAGAGTACTCTGATCAGAGTGCTTTTCTTATTTTCAAATCTATCACCCTAACCACTAGCAGTACTCACTCTGCTTTATCTTATATAAAGTAAGGAGAGCTCTTCTGTCTACCTAAATATAACCCTCCAAGGCTACTCCAAACAGTGTTTCTCAAATTATTTATGGTGAAGAACAATTTATAAAAAAATTTCAAGCCATCAAGAGTCAACTTTTATTAATTACAACTACAATAAATTACTAAAAATTTAGAGAGTTTGGCAAATGCTCGAAAAATTAAATGTACACCTATGATATTCGACTTCTAGAATATTATCCAAGAGAAATAAAAATATATGTCCATACATAAATGTATATGAAATATTCATGGAAGCTTTGTTGGTAATATCCCCAAACCAAAAACAACCTGTATGTCCATTACGATGAATAAATAAAAATACTGTAATCTTAAGAAAAATGAAAACAAAACAAAAAAAACCCTCACATCATTAAACGGAACAAAAATAAAAATACAAGGTATCAAAATTTGTGACACACAGCTAAAACAGAGATGAGAGAAAATTGTAGTATTATGTGCATATACAAGAAAAGATGAAAAATCTGAGCATCCATCTCAAGAACCCCCCCCAAAAAAGCAAAATATATCTATATCAAGCAGAGGAAAGGAAATAATAAAGATATAAATAGATATCAAAGAAATTGAAAAGAAAAAAAATCAATGAAACAAAAGGCTGGTTCTTTGGGAAAAAGCATTAAATTTAACAAACATCTATCAAGACTGACAAAACAAAAAACAATCCCAGAAGACACAAGCTATCAGTATTAGGAATGAAATAGGTGTCACTGTATCATTACAGGACTTAACAGACATCAAAAGGATAACAGGAGAATTTATGCACACATAAATTTGACAACTCAGACAAAATGGACCAATTCCTCAAAAAAACACTAGCACGATTCATCCAATTTGAAATAGATTATTTGAATAGCCTTATAACTATTAAGTTGAATTCATAATTTTAAACTACTCCTCAAAAATCTCCAGATACGGATGTCATTTGAGAATTATTCATAATATTTAAAGAATTAGCAATTCTACACAAACTCCTATGAAAAAATAGAAGTGGAGGAAACACTTCCGAATTCATTTTATAAAGCTAGCTATTATCCTGATACCAAAAGCAGGCAAATAGTACAAAACAAAAACTAAAGAACAATATCCCTCAAAAATATACAAATACCCTTTAACTGATAGCAAACAGAATTCAACAGTATGTAAAAGTAATTATATATATTTATACACCACAACCAAGCAGGATTTATATCATGGAAGCAAGGTTGATTTGATACTCAAAAATCAATGTAATCATATTAACAAGCTATAGAGGAACATGTACAGAACCATATCAACAGATGCAGAAAAAGCATTTGATAAAATCCAACACTCATTCATGATACATATTCTCAGAAACACAGGAATAGAGTGAATTTCCTGAACTTGATGAAGAACATGAATAAAAAACCTATAGCTAATATTATAGTTAGTGGTGAAAACTGAATGCTTTACTCCTAAAATCAAGAAAACAGCAAGGCTGCCTAGGTTTACCATTCTTATTCAACACAGTGATGGAAGTTCTAGCCAGTGCAATAAGGGATGAAAAGAGAGAGAGAGAGGCAGAGAGAAAAAGAGAGAGAGGGAGGGAGGGAGGGAGAGAGGGAAGAAAGGAAAGGAAAAAACTTGGGTGTAATCTAAGAAAACACAATGAGGACTTTTATGCTGAAAACTACATAATGCTGATGAAAAGAAATCAAAGATCTAAATAAATGGAGACATACCATGTTCACAGAATGGAAGACTCAACACAGTCAAGATTTCAATTCTCCCCAAATTGATATACACATTTTTTAAAAAAGTTTTTTCCCCCTTTATTGATTTTTAGAGAGAGAGGAAGGGAGAAGGAAAGAGAGAAACATCAATGAGGCAGAACATCGACTGGTCACCCCTCCTGCATGCCCCTCACTGGCTGGGCTTGTGCCCTGATTAGGAATCGAACCGGCTACCTCTTGGTGCATGGGTCAATGCTCAACCACTGAATCACAATGGCTGGGCTGATATGCACATTTAAAACCATTTTTCTTCATTGGTGCTAGAGAGAAAGGAAGGGAGAAGGAGAGAGATAGAGACAGATGAGAGAACATCAATGGGCCACCTCCTGCATGCCCCCAACTGGGGATCGGGCCCACAATCTGGGCTTGTGCCCTGACTGGGAATCAAACTGGTGACCTCTTGGTGTATGGGTCAACACTCAACCACTCAGCCACACTGGCTAGGCGATATACACATTTAATGAAATTTCTATTAAAACCCCAGCAACAGCCCTGGCCGGTTTGGTTCAGTGGTTAGAGCGTTGGCCTGCGGTCCCGAGAGACCCGGGTTCGGTTCCCGCTAAGGGCATGTACCTTGGTTGCAGTTTGTTGCTGGCCCTCGTTGGTTCGTGCGGGTGGCAACCACTCACGTGTCCCTTTCACGTCAATGTTTCTCTCTCTCTCTTCCTCCCTCTCCCTCCCACTCTATCTGAACAAAAAAATGGAAAAATGTCCTCGGGTGAGGATAAAAAAGAAATCAAAATAAAATAAAATAAAATCCCAGCAACATTTTTCTGTAGATACAGAAAATATTTGGATGTCATCAGGAATGAGTAAAAAACTCTGAAAATCAGTCTTCCATAAAAAAAAAATAATAATAATTTCAGAACTCTGGATTTTAAACAAAGGCTTTCAACAATATGAAGAATTTTTACTCACGAAAAATGCCAGAATCATGGCAAAACAGCAAGTTTTGTGGTATTTTGAACAAGAACTTACTCTCGTTCCCCTCTCTCCAGTTCTACAGTAGCCCCCCCATTTTAAAATCATTTTTATTTTTCAATTGAAGTTGACATACATTATTATATTACTTTCAGGTATAATCTCAGTAATTACACATTACACAACTCACTAATTCATCATCTTGATAGATCTCATATGCATCTGAGACCATAATTATTAGAATATTATTTACTATATTCCCTATGCTGTACTTTACATCCCCATGACTGTTCTAACCACCAATGTGTACCTCTTAATCCCTTCAGCTTTTCTATCCATCCCAAGACCCCTCCCATCTGTCAAAATGTTCTATCTATGAATCTGTTTCTATTCTGTTTGTTCTTTGTTTTTTAAATTGTTGATAGATATGTATTTATTGCCATTTTATTGTTCATATTTTTTTATCTTTTTTCCTTATTCTAAAATAAGATCCTTTAATATTTTATATAATACTGGTTTAGTAGTGATGAACTCCTTTAGCTTTTTCTTGTCTGGGAAGCTCTTTATCTGTTCTTCTATTCTAAATGATAGCTTTGCTGAGCAAAGTAATCTTGGTTGCAGGTCCTTGTTTTTCATCACTTTGAATAGGTCTTGCCAATCCCTTCTGGCCTGCCAAATATGTTGAGAAATCAGCTGACAGTCTTATGGGAGCTCCTTTGTAGGTCACTGCTTTCCTCTTGTTGCTTTTAAGAATCTCTCTGTCTTTAACCTCTGGCATTTTAATTATGACGTGTTTTGGTGTGAGCCTCTTTGAGTTCATCTTGTTTTGGACTCTGTACTTCCTGGACTTGTATGTCTATTTTCTTCACCAAGTTAGGGAAGTTTACTGTCATTATTATTTCAAATAGGTTTTCAATTTCTTGCTCTCTTCTCCTCCACCACCCCCATGACGTGAATATTGGTATGCTTGAAGTTGTCCCATCAGCTCCTTACACTATTCTCACTTTTTAAAATTCATTTTTCTTTCAGCTATTCTAAATGGGTGATTTTACTTCCTTATATTCCAAATCACTGTTTTAATTCTTGGCTACATCTACTCTACTGTTGATTCCCTGTAAATTATTCTTCATTTGTTAGTGTAGCCCTTCATTTCTGACTGGTCCTTTTTTATGCTACTTAAGTTCTCATGAAGTTCATTAAGCATCTTTATAACCAGACCAGTGTTTTGAACTCTGCATCTACTAAATTGCTTGTCTACATTTTGTTTAGTTCTTTTTCTGGAGTTTTGTTGTTCTTTCATTTGGGACATGTTTCTTTGTCTCCTCATTTTGGCAGCATCCCTGTGTTTGTTTCTCTGCATTAGGTAGAGCTGCCACATCTTGTAGGCTTGGTAAAGTGGCCTAATGTAGTAGGTGTTCTGTAGGGTCCAGACACATAGCCTCCCCAAGCACCCAAGCTGAATATTTGAGATGTGCCCTGCCCTCATATGTGCTGTGTATACCCTCCTCTTATAGTTGAGCTTTGATTGCTGTTGGCATGTCACTAGGAGGGATTTGCCCCCAGGCTGATCAGCTTGCAAGGACTGGCTTTGACTACTGACCACTGACCTCCAACCACCTTGGAGAATGAGCTTCTGCAGGACTCCACCCCATGGAGCAGGACTTACTTTTGCGGGACTCTGGTGCCTGCTGAGTCCACCCCTTGAGTGAGTTGCTTGTGGAGGTGGTTGGGTGGTGATGCTTCGACATGGTCTGAAGCTGTCCACTGGGTGTGCTGGCTCTGGGGTCTCTTGGAAGGTACAGGCCAAGGTCAGCCACTGCCTGTGTTCTGCCCAGGACCACCTGGTATGACCTACAAAGCAATCTGCAGAAGGCTGCTACTGCCGGGCCTGGGGCCACTTAGCGAGAGGCACACTGAGATCAGATACTGCTTGTTTGAGATTTCAGGAAAATCTGAAGCATGAGCCAAGACAGGCTATTCAAATGGAAAAACCACTGGAAACAGCCTGGGCGGGCCTAAAATTTGGGTGAGGGGGAGACTCAGGAAATCACCAAAGTGTAAGCCAGGTTGATGGAATGTCAGATATGGAACCAGCCTGAAGGTTCTGTGGGGGGAGGGTTCATCAGTGGAACAGTGGCCTCTGGGAAAAAGCACTTTTGTCTGGGAGAAAGTCCCTCACAGCTCTCACCCTGATGCCAAACAATTCAGTTCTTCCTGGTATGCCTCTGGTGCCTTTCAAGCTACTGACCCAGCGTTGGAACTCAGAGGAAACAAATGTGAGTAAGTCCTTGTGCAGTCCCTTGAAAAAGGAACTACTTGGGATTTCCACAACCCTCCATCTCCCCCAGCCACAATTCCCGCTGGTTTTTATAACCAGAAGTTATGGGGAATTCTCTTCCCAGCACTGGAATGCCTAGTGTGGGGCTGTGACCCCACAAGCCTCAGAGGAGACCTCTGCAGTCGAAATATCCTTCACAATTTTAATCCACCACACGTGGGGATGGGACCAGCCCATTGCATGTCTCTGCCCCTCCTACTAGTCTCAATGTGGCTGCTTCTTTAATTTGCTAGTTGTATGACTTCCATTCAACCTAGATTTCACACGGTTCTAAATGATGGTTTTTCTGTAGCTTAGCTGTAATTCTGATGTGTTTGTGGGAGGAGGTGAGTACCCCATTTACCTAAACTGCCATCTTGATCAGAAATCCCATGGCAGCCTTAAAAACAAACAGCTCACAATCATAGTGAAGTCAGTAGCCTAGTAGCTGCTGGAGATCAGAACAGGGTTAGAGCTCTTCCAAATTATCATTCTCAGAGAGCTGTCATTCTCAGATCTGTCTGGCAGTTTCTTAGAAATCCTTACACAAGGCTTATCTTGATTTGCCCTGACTGTACAGCTTGCATAGTGCAAAACAACCTTTTGCTGAAAGCATTTGTCAAAACTAATTAAATGACAACTGTTTAGCACCACAGTTGCCTGATTTATATCAGTTGTGGTAAATAATAAGCAAATCAAAACACTTAAAAAATTAAGCAAAGTTTGCAACAATTATGGGGGTTTTACTCAAGAAAAACAACTAAATCTTGGTTGGAAGAGAAAAACCTGCCAAACTGAGTGCTGAAGGTGTACCCAACATGCACCCTGAGATCCTCAACAAAGACTGAGAGACACACTGGTTCCCCACATTTAAGGAAATATCTCTCCAATTATTTAGCTGACCACTAAGCTGACTGAGCACTTTAGTAGTAATATACAACAAAAAATACAGACTTCACAGATTTCAGTAGAAAAGAAACTAAAAAATAGTAACAACATCCTAGGGGGAAGGAAGACAAACGATTTCAGAGTTGTCACATCATGCTACTTAAACTGTCCTGTTTAAAAAGAAAAATACAACACATTCAACGAAATAAGAAAGTATTACCCATACACAGAAAAAAAAAGCAGTCAACAGAAAATGCCCAATGAAGCCCAAGAACAGACTTACAAAATACTGACTTTAAAAATGTTTAATGAATTAAAGGAAACCATGTCTAAAGAACTACAAGAAAGTAAGAGGACAATGTCTCATTGACTAGAGAATATCTATGTAAATAGAACTTATAAAAAAGAGCCAACCAGAAATTCTGGAGAAAAGTATTAACTGGAATGAAAGAATCACTACTGGGGTTCAACAGACAGGCAAAACAAAGTATAAGATAGGTCAACTGAGATTATCTAGTCTGTGGAACAGGAAAAAACATTAAAAAAAAAAAAGACTGTAGGATACCAGCAAGTATGTAAAAATATGTGTAACAGTCTTAGAAGGAGAGAAGAGAAAGAAGCAGAAAGAATATTTGAAAAAATAATAACCAAAAAACTTCCCAACTTTAATGGGAAACATTAATCTCCACATCCAAGGAGCTCAATTAATTCCAAGCAGGATAAACTCAAGAAAAGTCACATCTACAAACATCATAGCTAACTGCTGAAAGACAAAAACACAGAATTTTGAAAGCAAGGAAAAGGTAGCTCATCATGTGTAAATAATCCCAATTAGATTAAGAGCTGATTCCTCATCAGAAACCATAATGACCAAAAGGTAGTGGTATGTCATATTCAAAGTGCTAAAAGAAAACCAAGATTGTA
The DNA here is from genome assembly GCF_014108415.1 of Molossus molossus. Taxonomy (NCBI): domain Eukaryota; kingdom Metazoa; phylum Chordata; class Mammalia; order Chiroptera; family Molossidae; genus Molossus; species Molossus molossus. The sequence goes on from NW_023425349.1 coordinate 50,762,579, forward strand.
TTTCCAGCAAAACTACCTTTCAAAAACAAAGAACTTTTGATATTCCCAGATAAACAAAACCCGAGAGAATCTGTTACTAGCAGACCTACCCTAAAAGAAATATTAAAGGAAATCTTCAGGCCAAAATGAAAAGACACTAGATGGTAACTCAAAACTAAGAAATAAAGAGCACCAGTAAAGGAAAATATACAGGTAAACAGAAAAGGAAATATGAATATATTTGTTACTTGTAAATCAATCACTAAACTGGTGTAATAAAAAAAAATATATATATATTTGGTCTTTGTCTCTGGTTCTTCACTCAGTTATTAAAACACTTATAATTTCATGAGTGAAAAAAATGTCTTATTCATACTGAGCTTTTGATAATACAATATTTTATGCTAATAAGATGACTCTTGGTAGAACACCTAGATAGCTTCAGGATGGAGACTGGTTGCCAGAAGAACCAACCACATGATTTAAGTGTTAGAACTTTCAACCCCACCACAACCTCAAAAAGAGGAGAGGGGCAGGAGACCAACAGCTAGGAATTGAAATGATCATTCCTCTATAATGAAACTTCAATAAAAACTCTTGAACAATGAGGTTACAGAGCTTCTAGGTTAGCGAACATACTGATATGCTGAGAAGGTAACACACTCAGAGGAAAGAAGCTCTGCACCGCTCTGCCCATTCCCCCTGAGAAGTAGCAGATATAAAGGTAGGCAAAGACCATATCAGATGACGTTTGAAGAAAAAAAGAAAGGAAACAGAAACTGATTCTAAATGGAGTGAAAAATAAGAGAAGGCTTTGGAAGTGTTAAAGCCAGAGAGAAACAGTATTTTATTTCTTTTTAAAGCACCCTGGATTGCCTTATGGAGAATGGACTATATGGAGCAGAAATAAAAGCAGGGAATTCAGTTAGGAGCCTGTTGTAGTCATCTGGGCAAGAGATAATAGTGGCTTCAAGAAAACTGAACCAACAAGAGTTCTCAGGACGTAGATTAAGGATTGAATTGTGATAGAATCAAGGGCAGTAGTGCCTTTCACTGAAATGAGGATTTCTAGGAGAGGGAACGAGTTCTATTTGACTATGTAAAGTTCTATCCTTTTACTTTAAATATATTTGTGTCTTCCAGTCTTAAGTGTATTCTTATAAACAGTATATACATGGTTGGGTCATGGGATTTTATCCATTTTGCCTATCTCTATTTTATTTTATTTTTCCCCATTTATTGATTTGAGAGAGAGAGGAAGTGAGAGTTAGAGAGATAGACCAGGAATTAAACTGGCGACCTTTTGGTGCTTGGGTCGACGCTCAACCACTGTGCCACACCGACCGGGCATCTATTTTTTAAATGGAATGTTTAATCCATTTACATTTGATGTAATTATGAACAAGGTAGAATTTGCATGTGCCATTTAGTTAATTTGGTCTCAGCTATTCTTCCATTATTGCCTGCCACCTTTTATGTTAATTTGTTTGTTTTTTTTAAAGAGTGAAAGAGAAAGGGACAATAAAAGAGGTGACAATTCTAAAAAAAAGAAAAAGGAAAAAAAAATGCCAGAGACTCTTAGAACTAGGAAATGTCAAATATAAAAGACATTCAATAGAACAGAATTAGTAGTCCAGGTCTAGCTCCTACCCAATGTCCCTACACCCCACTCATACATATACTTTGAGCACGTAACAGTAGCAGCCCAGCTTCTGCCATGAAAATTTGAGGTTTATTCTCTAGAGAAATAAATAAAAGAGGCCTGGGACTTGAAGATAAAGGTATAGAAAAAGGGGTGAGACTGAAAACTGGAAGATTAACGTAAAGCTTCAACTATCAGAAATGCTCCAAATTTTATATCTACCCTTAAGACAGATAATTCAAAATTTAGTTTCTGAATGATCCTAGAAAATAGAACTCTAATATATGTGAAGATCTGTTAGCTTAAAAACCCACTTTCTTGCCCAATCATTCTAAAATAAATAAACCCAACCATGAAAAAAAAAATTTGTAATCAGTTTTTTAATGCCCTACTCTTGACATAAATAGAATACATTTTTTTTTTTTTTATCCTCACCTGGGGACACTTTTCCATTTTTTTACAGATAGAGTGGAAGGGAGAGAGAGAGAGAGAGAAACATCGACGTGAAAGGGACACATCGAGTGGCTGCCACCCACACGACCAACCAGGGCCGGGTACATGCCCTTAGCGGGAACCGAACCCGGGTCTCTCCGGACCGCAGGCTGACGCTCTAACCGCTGAGCCAAACCGGCCAGGGCTAGAATACATTTCTTATAATTTCTGCTATTAAGGTAATTGAATCCAATTTTTATCATTACCTAATTAAAAAAAAAAAACTACAGCCTGGATGGTGTGGCTCAGTGGATTGAGTGTCATCCAATGCACCACAAGGTCATTGGTTCGATCCTGGTCAGGACACATGCCCAGTTTTGCTGGCTTGCCCAGTAGGGGGTGTGCAGGAGGCAGCCAATTGATGTTTCTCTTTCACATGGATGTTTCTCTCTCTCTAAAAACTCAATAAAAACATTAAAAAAAGAAAGAAAAACTACAGTCACCCAGCTACAATGATCGTAATGCATATCTATGAGTAGTTGAGCAATTCTTCCTAAGTATCCTCTATGCAACTGTTATACTTCCAAATATTAGTTTTCCCCATAGATTATTATAAGAAGCAATGAGGAAGATTTTAGACAATTCCCAAACATGAGGAGGTCCCAAAATCCAGACCAGAAGATAAATGTTAGGACAAATTAGCACAATAAAAATTTCAATACAAAATCTTACATGTTTATCTTTCCTTTCTATAACATCTTGCTTTTGTTTGCATTTTTGAGATGTCTCCTTAATATCTGTTGCCTGTAAGATTGAACCAGAATTGGGAAAATCAGTTAAAAATTCAAGTAAGAAAATTATGTACTCCACCCATTCAAATATTGTTGTTATGTTAGTTAACCCATAAGGCTTCTTCCATGATTTCTTTCAAACCAAATACATAATTATCACCAAAAAAATCTGTTATTTGCAAATCTATTGATATTAAAAACTATAGCCATATGCAGATATATGTTTTTTAATCTCTACATTTATATTTTCATATTCTTTCATCTGATCTTAAAAACAATCCTATAGAATAGCAGGGTCCATAATTTAAACCATTCTCAAAATAAACTGACTCCCAAATCTCCCTAAAGAATGAAAGCCACAACCACCAAAATTTCAGTTATATTTTCAAAATATAGGTAATTTACTGAAATGCCATTATCCTATTTATTCTCAGAAACATCAAGTTTTCTATATCACCCTCCTCCAAAAGGGTATACAATTATAAAGCCAATATAATAAATTCACAAAAGGAGTTCATTGCTTCTAAGAATACTACTCTGAATCCTCTTGTAATTAATCACATTTTGTTTTCTTCTTTTTCTATCTTGATATTTCTATAAAGTATCAACATTCCAACAGTGATGATTAGAACCTTCCTTGAAAGCCCTGAGGTGGTACAATTTCTAGTTTAAAAACTTAAGAAATCAAAGCTACAAGTAAATCTACAAAATATTTTAAAATGCTTGCAAAAAAATTTTGTATGTGCTAAAATAAAATACAGTAACTCCAAATGGGAGTTGTAGAAAGCACCTTCGCTTTGATTTGAGCTTCCAAATTGTGACGCTGTGTTTCTATTTCTTCAATTCGACGTGTCATAGGAATCTGCCCGTCTTTAAGTTTTCTGACTTCATCCTTCACTCGGTCACGAGCTAGTTTTACTTCTTCGTATTCCTGACGGACATTTTCATATTCCTTGCAATTATTAAAAAGACAAAGTTAAGGCACTAACTAACTTAAACTAACACACATACTAAAATCAAGGTAGAGCAGAAACTAAATCTATGAAAAGACTGTTTTTGACATCCATTTGGCAGGTCTATTAATATAGTACCTGCCCTCTAAAACAACTTTAGAACTGCCGAATACCAACATAACGATTTACTAAGAGTCTTGAAACTCACTGAGCATTTATCTCCATCAGTAGTGTGGATTCTGATATCCATCTCTTCCTATTTCTGACACATGTACTAATGGCTACTAAAATGAGGTTCTCCTCTAGTCTCTCAATAAAGAAGGAATTCAGGAATGTATAGAGAAGCAAAAAAAACTCAGTTATAAAAAATAAAAAGGAAAAAAAAGGAAAAAAGTAGGAGACAAAAGGAAAATGAGTAAAAATCAAAACAAAACAAAAAAAAGCATGCAGGTGAAAATGATGCTTGTCATGTCACGGGAATTAATAAAAATAAGTGAAGCACTAAGAGAGCAGTAAAGAGTGAATGAGATGAAGTTAAAAAGAGAAAAGAACATAAACATTGGAGTAAAGCAAAAAAGAAATCTGATATCAATCTTAGAAAGCAAAAGAGAAACCAAAGATTTCATAAAACAAAGATAAAGTGCAAGAGTAAAAAATGTAACTAAAATTGCTGAAGAAAGGAAAAAGCATAATTATGGAATTACAAGACAGGGTAGGGTAAAATAGGGCAGGGAATGGGAGGAACAAAAATAGAGGCACATATTTTCCCAATCTAGTAACAATTATTTCCATCCTAACCTTGGAACAAATGTTACAAAACTTTCTTACTGTTTCACCCATTGTAAAGGAACGCGTGAATCTTTAGCCCAAACTGTAGTCATAAATAATAAAATATACATCATACAGTGATTAGAAACAGTAGCCTCAGTAAATTTATGAAGCACAAGAGTAGAAAATTACAGTTAATATTCTTCAGCTATGTGTCTATAGCTGAATTTGATATTAGTGGCAACTCCAAGTAAATGTTCAGTGACCTGAGGACACTAAAAATTTAATTTTATATGTGTAAACATTTTTAGATCATTAACATTTTATAAAATAAAACTATTTGTTACGGACAAAATCTGGAGGAAATCCCAGCTCTGAGTTCTTAGACTTTAATAAACTGTTATTTGTTATTACATTAACAACAACATAGCACACAGCTACATAACACAGAGAGATAAACTTTATTATATAATATGTAAAGCAAAAATGAACAAAAGCATCTTATTTGAATTTTAGTCCTTCTTTATAACTTTTCTGCTACTTTAAGAATCACTATTTTTGCCTCTAATAATGAAGACTTACCACCCATGGCCTTTTAGCTTCAAGCATCTCAATCAAATCTAAATGTCGCTTACGTTCATAGAACCTCTCCACATCTTGTTTATATCTTTCATTCCTCTGAACCATTTTCTCTAGATATTCCGTTTTCTCTTTGCATGAGGTCTAAAATAAATATTTGTTTAAACAATTAGTTTAACTTGGAAAAAAAACAGTTCAAAATTTTTAATAATAAAAAATGTACAATGCTAACAACATTTTACAGTGAAGAATTCCATAGAAGTTCTTAAAAATTATGTAAAACTAACATGCACACGTTAAGTTCTGGTCTAGGCTCTATAATTTATTCATCATGTGACGGTGGGGAAGCCCTGCCACATTACTGAGCCTGGAGAAGAAACTTATCTGTCTCATCCAGCTCAAGAGTAGAAGCAGTTCACTTGCTATAAGTGAAAGCTCAACAAAAGCTGTAAAGTGATAAACAAATGAAAATATTACTATTAATGTTATGAACACCCATGACTTAAAGACTTAGAAATGAGATGAAAGAAAGCTAAAATTTAGTCTTTATATTGCAAAATAACAAATACAAAGATGTACTTAGAATTCAGCAGAATATATGCTTTTTTCTTTCACAAGACAGTAGGTAGTTACATTGAGTGTTTTAGATGGAATATTAGATTGTTTGATGTGGGGACAGGTAAAAGGACTGACGAAGTATCTGAAGTAAGACAAAACAATTACAACTCCTTTGGTCATTCACTCTGAATAAGTGTAACAATAAAAGTAGTATTAAATTATAACAAATATTATCAAGTATAGACAGTTACAGAATAAGAAAAAGCATTTGTTTATAAGATTTCTTATTATAAAAACTTACTAAATTATTTTAGTTGCTGGGCCCTGAAAAATGATTTATTAAATAAAACACCTTTACAAATGATATGCAAAAAAGACATTTTAATTTATACATTTTATTAAAGATGAAAATAACTCAACACTGTTACTAAATGTATAGTTTTCTTACAATGTCTACCCTCATGCAACTGAAAAAATATCAGAACTGGTTCAACAGAAACACTATGTTAAAATCTGTATGATATCTGCTATATTAACCAAAGACTTAACACAATGCCTGGCACATAGTAGGTATTTAATAAATATTAAATGAGTAAGAGAATAATAATGAAACTTCTGAGAGGAAAAAATATTTTGTAATACTATTATTAGTTCCTTAAAATTCAATTAATAACATATATCTGATGAAATGATAGTCAAATTTTTTTCAAATTTTACATTTATCAAATCTATTCTCACTTTTTGTCACCTAATTAATGTTAGCAATACAAATGTTAGAAAAAAAATCACAAATATATGAATTTAGTCAATAATGAGAATTCACTTTCCAACATTTTGAGATATAGAAATCAAGGAGGGATAATAAAAATGAGTTTTCCATTTATAAATACCTCTAATTGTTTTTCTTTCTCCCTGAAGTTTTTGAGTTCACAGTGGTATCTGTGCATTTCTGGAGGACCAATTGACTTCTCAGTAGCTTCAAGTAGTTCAATTTTACTGAGTTTTGCAAATTCTCCAACTTTATCCTAGAGCACAAAACTTAAATATCAGCAAATATTATAATCTACAAATAGCTTCAAAATATATTTCACTCAATGATCATACTTGTCAAGATGAAATAAAAGAAAAATATATTATTTTGAGATGTGATCTTAATATAAACTCTGTCCTTTCATATATTATTCTTTAAAATAATAGAAATAAACTTGGGGTGTAAACTGTCACCTTTTTGAGAACCTTTAAAAATTTTCTATGTGAACACTTTACATCATACAGAAGAATAAACTCAAAGAGGATTAAAGACTTAAATGTTAGACCCCCAAACCATAGAAATCCTAAAACAAAAAAACATTGATAGTAAAATCTCAGACATTTTTCTTAGCAACATTTTTTCTGATGTATATCCTCAGGCAAGGGAAACAAAAGAAAAACAAATGGAACTACATCAAACGAAAAAGTTTTTGAACAACAAAGGAAACTAGCAACAAAATGAGAAGACAACCAATGAATGGGAGAACATGCTAGCCAATGATACATTTGATAAGGGTTTAATATCTAAAATTTATTACAAAGAATTTATAAAACTCAACACCAAAATAACAAAAAATCCAATTAAAAATGGGTAAAAGACCTGAATAGACTTCTCCAAAGAGAACATGTAGAAAGCCAATAGACATGTGAAAAGATGCTCAACATCACTAATCATCCGAGAAATGCAAATTAAAACCACAATGAGATCGCCTCACACCTTTCAGAATGACTACCAACAATATATCAACAAACAAGTGTTGACAAGGATGTGGAAAAAAGGGAACCCTCCTGCACTGTTGGTGAGAATGCAGCTTGGTGTAGGCACTGTGGAAAGCAGTATGGAGCTACCATAAAAAAAATTGAAAATGAAACTGCCTTTTACCCACCCATTCCACTTATGGGAATACATCCAAAGAAACCCAAAACACGAATTTGAAAGAATATATGCACCCAAATGTTCATTACACCGTTATTTACAATAGCCGAGATTTGCAAGCAGGCTCAAGTGGCCATCAGTAGATAAGTAGACAAAAAAGCTGTGGTACATTTACAAAATGAAATACTACTTGGCTGTAAAAAAAAAAGAAGGAATCTTACCTTTGGTGACAACATGGATGGACCTTGAAGATTATTATGTTAAACAAAATAAGCCAGACACAGAAAGCCAAGTACCATATGATTTCACTTATATGTGGAATCTAATGAACAAAATACACTAACAAACAGAAACAGACTCATAGATATAGAGAACAGACTGACAGCTGACAGAAGGGAGGGGGTTGGAAGGCTGGGTGAAAAAGGTGAAAGGATTATTAAGCAAAAAAGAAAAGAAATTCAGACACAGACAATAGTATGGTAATTACCAGAGGCAAAGGGGATGGTGGGAGGATGTAGAAGAAGGTAAAGGGAATAAATGGTGATGGAAGGAAACCTGACTTGCGGTTGTGAACACACAGTGTATAGATATATACAGATGATGTATTATAGAATTGTATTCCCTGAAACCTACACAATTTTATTAACCAATGTCACCTTAATAAATTTAATAAAAATTTTAAAAATTCTATGTCAATATTTCCAGGTTGAAACGTTTATATATATATATGTTTGGGATAAAAGAAAAAATAGTCCTCTGGATAGAAACGATCATTCACTACACATCAACTGTAATGTTAGAAGTTAAAAACAGAAGAGGCAATTTTAAATATCTACTTCTGGAAATCGTCTGACATCACCTTATAAATGCTTCCAAATTTTGATTTTTATTTGATAATTAACATGTAATCAAATCATCATTGTTCCTGAAGAAAAAAATGAACTATAATTCAGTTACTATTATGAGGCAGCATTCAAAGACAAATTAAAAAGAAATTTTTTTTTTTTTTAATCCTTATCCGAGGACATTTTTCCATTTTTTGTACAGACAGAGTGGGAGGGAGAGAGAGAGGGAAACATCGATATGAAAGGGACACATCGAGTGGCTGCCACCCGCACGACCAACCAGGGCCGGGGACAAACTGCAACCGAGGTACATGCTCTTAGCGGGAACCGAACCCGGGTCTCTCCGGACCGCAGGTGGACGCTCTAACCGCTGAGCCAAACCGGCCAGGGCCAAATTAAAAAGAAATTTGGCTTGAACATTTAACGTGCATTACGAGTATGCTTTATTTTTACTAAACTTAAAATATATATAGGTGTTATAAGGCATGCCTAAAGATTTAAGAGTTTTAGTAATCAAATATTTTATACAAAACCACTAATTATGTTGTTTATTAACAAAATTTAAGAGCCTACAACAAATGGAAGCCCAAAGCAATTCAAGCTACTCTCTGTTCTTGAAAATAATACAACTTTACTTCTGGTACAATACTCTAACTTGAACTTTTTGTTAAATGGAAATTTTCCAAATTATTAGAAATTAATAAGATTATATTTTAAGGGCAATTTTTAAAACTTAATTTTTATTTTTTCCATTACCATTTATCTTCTCTATGCCCTCTTCCACCCCCACCATCACCACACTGTTGTCCATGAGTTCTTTCTTTTTTCCCTTTTTTGCTCCATTCTTCCACCACCCCCATACCGTTTCCCCCACCAGAGCCATCTGCCTACTCTCTATCTATTAGCCTAAGGCAGTGATTTTCAACCAGTGTGCCCAAGAATTTTTAAACATGTAATATCTGATTTTTCAGTCAGGAGCACTGACCTCTATTCCCTTAGACTGTCAAATAAAAAAATGACAACAGCCAACACAACAATAGCTGTCTGGTGTGAATGAATCAAAATTATACCTATTTTTATTGTTAGATCAGCAAAAAAATTATTTTTTGGTGAGCCACAGAATTTTAGTAAATAGTTTATGTGTGCTATGAGATGAAAAAGGTTGAAAATCACTGCTGTAAGAGATGAGATGTTATCTTTTTTAACAAAAAACTGTTAGTGTTAAGACTGCTATTCACTCAATTTAAATAGTAATCTTTATAATATCCCTGAAAAAGTATTTATATTCTTATACAGCATAAAAAGAAAACAGTATATACAGAGCTTTCCCATTTTTACATTTAATTCTCTCATACCTGAGGTAGAAACTGGCAAAGATTGCCCACTTGAATATTTAAGGCTGCAACTTGCTCTTCTACTACTTTCTGAGTTGTCGTTTTCTTGTTGATATACCAAACGGACTGATTTTTCGCCACATCAATCTCACGAGTAATTACAAGGTTTCCAGAAGTTCTGAACCTAATTGAAAAAAAATTTTAAATCTTTAATATTCAAATGACATATTATTTCAGAAATAAAATTTCCAAAATTCTCTTGCACCAAAGGTTGCTGGATATGATTATTATTATCATCATTATTATTTTTATTCCTTTTGATATTTTGGCCCTTCTAAAGAAGAAAACTTTGATATTTTATTAGTCATAACACATGATATAATACTCTTTCAACATTCAAAATTATTTAAACTTAAAATAAAATTGAGATAAATGCCAATACTAATTCCCAAACATGGCCAGAGAATTCACATATCTGAAGTTATTTATCCTTTAATCATTATGCTATTTTACAATCAAATGCACAGACTGCAATTCAAACTGGGTTGGTATGCAGAAGCATGTAACAGTTAAACCTTGAAAATCCATCTATTTGGAAAATGAGTAAAAGCAAATCTTGCGTATGCATTTCCAGACATCAAAACTAGCCTGTCTATGGCTTCTCCTCATCATGTACTCCACTATGAATTCAGAGGGGACTACATTACATAGCTATACAGGGACATTAAATGATAAAGAATCTGAAAGAAGGGTATTTACTTATTTCTTGCTTTTAGAAGTACTACTGCTCCACAACTGCCATTTATTCATCCATCTTCTTCACTGGGAATCAGCAGCATGTGGTAGAAAGATAAATTATTGGTATCCAATAGCTATATGACAATAATTTATAAATGTTGTATATTTAATTATATTATAATAAGAACTCTCCAAACAGTAAGATTTTAGGACTTTAAAAAAAAAATGTAGTTCTAAGCTTTCATTTCTAGCAGAATGACTAATAAAGTACCTTTTTAAAATCATCTACTACAAACAAAAACTGATAGATAAAATACTAAAACATCTTCATAAATCCATTTATGAGTTAGCAAGAAGGAAAAGAATCCTGGTCAAAATCCCAAGCAGAAACCCAGGAGTGAAAAAATGAACTGGGCTTTCATCCTGAGGGCATCTTGCACATTCATTTTCATGATCTCATGATCTAAAGGTAGAGAGTCTAATAGAAACATCCCCAAAAGGCTACATATACCCTCAGTATAAGGGCAATCTAGAAATACTCCATCACTATCACCACCACCACCACCACCTCCCTGGCAGCAAGGTAAATTGCCTTTCTTAAACTATGGCTTAAACTGTGAAACAAGCAAAAAACTTTCCCCAAGAGTTACTAACAAGTCAGTTTCAAACAGAGTTGCATCTTGAAGTTAAATGACATACCTAAGGAGCTTCAAACCCACAAAGTGAGAATTCTGTATACTGTGATCTTGGATTGAAAGTGTCCAATGGTCTGAGACAAGTTAATAAAAACTCCCTCTATAGAAATCTACTTGTATCCTCAAATAATTAACACAGATAAAGTTCAAAAATAAAAGTGCATCTCACTGGCAAAACACACACACACAGACAGACACACACACACACACACACAGACAAAAGCATCAAGAGTAAGAACTAGCAGCACGGTCCATGTGGCTCAGTGGATTGAGTGCTGTCCCATGAACTGAGAGGTCCTGGTTCGATTCCTGGTCAGGGCACATGCCCGGCTTACAGGATTGATCCCAAGAAGGGAGCGTGCAGGAGGCAGCCGATTGATGTAGCTCTCTCACATTGAAGTTTCTATCTCTCAAAATTCCTCTGTCTCTAAAATAAATAAATAAATAAATGAAATTTAAGAAATGAGTAAGAACTAGCGGGAATATCAGAAAGTAGAATCATAATGGAATTAATAGACTCCAGAATAAAATGCGTATGTTTACTGTATTTTAAGACTGAAAATATAAGTAAAAAAGATCTGAAAAACAAACAAAGAGAAATGAACGAGCATGCCACACAGAAACATAAAAAAAGAGAAAAAAGAAAAACAGGAAAGGTGTTAAGAGACATGGATGACTGAGTAAGAAAGTCTAACATCTGTCCAACAAGAGATCTAGAAGTAAGGGAGACAAAATGGGTCATAGGCAATATTTAAAGATTTAATAAATAGATGGATTTTCCAAATCACAGATTGAAGAAGCTCATTAAATCACAAACAAAATAAATAAAAAACAAACCTACACCTAAATATATAATGTAAAACTATAAAACAATGAAAACAGACGTATAATTTCAAAAGCCTCTTGACAAAAAGAATTACTATCAAAGAAACTACGACTGGGCTCACATCAGAAGACAGTAAAATTATACTTTGCATGAGCTGAGAAGGAAACTATCAATGTAAAATTTTATATCTATCAAACAGTTTTTAATAGAGCAAAATAATATCATTTTCAGACAAAAACTAAGTGTGTCAGTAGACAACCCTCATTAAAGGAAACTTAAATTTCTGTTGTTAACCCTCACCCCACGATATTTTTCCAACGATTTTTAGATAGAGTGGAAGGAAGAGAGGGGGAGAGGGAGGAACGGAAGGGAGGGGAGAAGGGGAGAGAGTGAGAGAGAAACATCGATGTGAGAGAGACATATCAATTGGCTGCCTCCTGCATGACCCCAATCAGGGCTGGGGATCAAACTTGCAAGCCAGGTACCTGCCCTTGACCGGGAATAGAACTGGAGACTCTTCCATCCATGGGCCGACGCTCTAACTGCTGAGCCAAACTGGCCAGGCCTAAAGGAAACTCTAAAGAATGTCCTCTAGCAGAAAGAGATACCAAAGGGAAGAACACAAATGCAAGAAAGAATGAAAAGCAAAACAAAGAGTAAAGGTGGGGTAATTCCAAACAAACACTGACAGTATAAACTAATAATAGTTATATCTTTGAAGGGTTTAAAAATAAGATAGAATTAAAATAGCATATAAGTTCAGAGAAAATGTTATTAAAATAAAAGTACCTGAAGGTCTCATTCAGTAGGAAGATGTTTAATTAACTTTAGGACCCCCCCCCCCCATTTTTATCGATTTTTAGAGCAAGAGGAAGGGAGAGGGAAAGATAGAAACATCAATGAGAGAACATCGATTGGCTGCCTCCTGCATGCCCCCCACTGGGGATCGGGCCCACAACCTGGGCATGGGCCCTGACCAGAAATTGACCCGGTGACCTCTAGGTGCATGGGTTGACGCTCAACCACTGAGCCACCCTGGCTCAGCTAACCTTAGACTCTTAACTAAAGTATTTATGTTAAGGGACTTCCAGTCAAGATGATGGAGTAGGCAAAAGCTGTGCTCACCTCCTCCCATGACCACATTAAAATGATCAAACAATCATCATTGACAACCACCTGAAGACCAGCTGAACAGAAGTCTGATAGCAAAGGATATAAAGAAGAAAGAGAGACTAGTTAGGAGGGATGGAGACATGGAACTGGCAGGTCCCAGACTAATGGTGTGGCGATTATATATCATGAAGGATATCTTGGCTGCAGAGGTCCCCCTGAGGAGCACACAGGGTCCCAGCTCCACACCCAGGTCCCCAGCCTGGGTCACCAGTGCTGGGAAAAGAAGTCCCCATAACAGTTGGTTGTGAAAACCAGCAAGGATTGCATCTGAGTGAGACAGAGTCGGCTGGAGTCCCAAGCTTTCTACTTGCGGGGCCCTTGCACGGACTTGCTTGCTCACAGACTGATTTGCTCTGCACCCAGAGTAGGGCAGCAGCTTGAAAAGCACCAGGGACATATAGGGAGAAATAAAATTGACTGTGTTCAGGGCAAGGGCTGGGGTGAACTCTGCCCTGGGATGTAAATGCTGGCAGGCACCAAATCTGTGATCTCCATTAATTTGGTTAACACCATTTCCCCTGCCTGGTGATTCTCTAAGACCACGCCCAACGCAAGCACTGGCAAGCCACTTCCAACAGCTTTTCCACCCAAGCAGCCAGCTTCAGCTAGTGCTATAAACTTTCCTAAAATCTCTCAAAGGCCCCAAAACCTCAAACAAGCAGCATTGGATTCAGTGTGCCCTGTACCTCTTGCTAAATGGCCTAAAGCCCAATACAAGCAACACTTGGTCTCAGCTTATACTGTAACTCCCATTAAGTGGCCAAAAAACAGGAATAAGCAGTGACCTGTATATGCCTGGAACATAGCTTCAACTAGAAGTAACTGGCTTCAGCTCACACTGTGATGCCCACCAAAGAGTCCTAAGCATGGCACTAGTGGCAGGCATCCTTGGTTCGCAGCATAGTCTCTTTCAAGCACCTCCAAGACAAGCACACGTGGCAATGAACCATTGAGTACTCTGTAACTCCCACCAGGCAGCCCCTAGCCAGGCACAAAAGACAGCTGACCCAAGCCTGCACCAGAGTACCTCCCAAGAGCCTCTAGAACCAATAGACCAGAGGCCTGCTTCACATAATATCAGAGCATACCCAAAGAGCTCCACAAACAACACTTGAAGGGTAGATTCAGCTGGCACCAGAGCCCCACTAAAGAAACTCCTGCTTTGTGGGGTCAGCCCCACACAACAGCTTGTCTGCTATAGTCATGGGTGAACCCTCACAGTCAGTCAGCATAAAGGTCAATCCCACCCACTGATGTGCCAACGGCAATCAAGGCTCAACTACAACAGGAAGGCCTATATACCTATACAAAGGACACTCCTGGAGCAACGGAACCAGATTAATGGGAAGACTGCCACTGGGCCTCATGGGACACCTACAACATAAGGCCACTACGCCAAGACTGGGAGATGCAGATCTACCTAATATATACAAAGACAGGGAGTCAGCCAAAATGAGGAGACAAAGAAACATATCCCAAATGAAAGAATAGGACAAAACTCCAGAAAGAGAACTAAATGAAATGGAGTTAAGTAATCTACCAGATACAGAGTAAAGAAAAAACTGGTTATAAGGATGCTCATTAAATGTAGGGGAAGAATAGATGAGCTCAGCAAGAACCTCAATAACGATGTAGAAACTATTAAAAACACGTTAGAGGGAACGAACAGCAGACTAGATGAAGCAGAGGTCTGAACCAGTGATCTAAAAGACAAGGTAGCAGAAAACACTCAATCAGAACAGCAAAAAGATAAAAGAATTTTTAAAAATTAGCCTCTGGGACAACATCAAATGTAACAGCATTCATATCACAGGAGAACCAGAAGATAAGAGAGAGCAAGGACTGAAAACCTACTTGAACAAATAATGATGGAAAACTTCCCTAATCTGGCAAAGGAAATAAACTTACAAGCCCAGGAAGCACAGAAAGTTCCAAACAAGATGAACCCTACAAAATTAACACCAAGACACATCATAATTGAAATCCCCCAAATCAAAGACAAAGAGAGAATCTTAAAACTATCAAGAGAAAAGCAGTTACCTACCTATAAGAGAGTTAACATAAGACTACTAACTGATTTTTAAATAGACACTTTGCAGGACAGAAGGGACTGACATGAAATATTCCAGGTGATAACAGCAAAGACTTACAATCAAGATTATTCTACTCAGCAAAGATATCATTGGAATTGAAGGAGAGATAAAGAGTTTGCCAGGTAAGAAAAAGAAAAAAGGAGTTTATTAACACAAAATCAGCATTATACGAAATGTTGAAGGGACTTCTTTAAGTTGAAAAGATAGAAAATATAACTAAAAAAAATTCTCACTGAAAAAGTCAAATACATAGTAAAAGCAGTTAATCAACTATAGAGCTACTACAAAGGTTAAAAGACAAAAATAGAAAGATCATGTGTAATCACAATAAATTAACAGATACACACAAACAAAAGTAAAAAATAATGACAAAAACATAAGTCTGCAGAGTGTAAAAATTTAAGATTATGTTCAAAATTAAATAACAACAAAATTAAGTAAAATCACAATTTTAAAAAGATATGAAGCACATGGAAATGGCAAACCAAAAATTACATGAAATAAGAGGAAGGAATCCAAACACATTATAGCAAGTCACCAACATATAAGAAAGCAAGAGAATTCAAAGGAACAGAGAAGAACTACAATAAAACTAGAAAACAATGAACCAAATAGCAATAACTACATACCTGTCAATAATTACTTTAAATGTAAGTAGACTAAATGCTCCAAACAAAAGATACAGGGTTGCTGAATGGATAAAAAGAACAAGACCTGCATACATGCTTCCTTAAAGAGACACACTTCAGATCAAAAGACACACACAGACTAAAAGTAAACGGATGCAAAAAATATGTTTTTGCAAATGTAAATGCAACATAGGCTGGGGTAGCACAACTTATATCAGACAAAACAGACTTTCAAACAAGGCCTGTAAACAAAGACAGAGAAGGGCATTTCATGATGATAAAGGGATCAATCTAAGTAGAGGGTTTACCTCTCGTAAACTCTATGCTCCTAATGTAGGAACACCTAAACATATAAAGCAAATATGGATGGACAGAAAGGGAGAGATCAACAGCAACTCAGTCATAATGAGAATAGAGGCAGGTTAGGCAGGGAGGGACAGGACCATGGGAAGGGAAGGCTGAGACACGGGGGAAGTTTGAGATGACTTGGAGCTCAGCACACAGGAATGCAACCCAGTACCCAGTGTATATGAAGGTTTATCCCAACTCTATTATCTCAAAATAAAACGAAATTCAACACGGTGATTGTGCTCCCAGGCCAGAAACTCCCAGCCCCCATTTATAGAAATGCAAAGTTCCTACAAGGAGCACAGGTCAATCACATAGCAAAAAAACCCCAGAAAGGCTGGTTTCAAGCAAGGCAACAAGACTGCTGAATGAATTCTGCGAAACTATAGTGTGTGTTCCTATTGCAGGAAGCCAGGTCACCTTAAAAAGGATTATAAAACACCAAAATTGGATTTAGAAAGGAAACCAACAGCAAGTATAGGGCTTCTCCAAGGGTGTTTCCCCTCCTCATTAACAGTCTGGGAGAAGTTGAAATTATCAAAAAAGGAAAGGCCCCTATAGATGACCAAAGGGCTGAACCCAGTCAGGTGGAAAACACAAGCTATAGAATATATAAATGTTGCTAGGACAGAATTCCTTGAAAGGACCAATCAGAGACTAGCAAAGCATATGTCTACTTCTAGACAGCAGAGCCCCACTGCAACCCACTTGGGTCCCCTCCCCACTGCAGGGAGTCTATCTTTCAAAAAAACTTTCCGATCGCTTACTCTTGGTCTGTGAATTCATTAGATTTCATGAAACAATAAACCCGAATCACTGCTGCTTTGTTTCAATAGTAGGGAACTCTAACGCCCCATTGACATCCAAGGGTAGATCATTTGGACTTTGATCTGGATCAATAAGGAAACGGCGGCCTTAAATGACATATTAGACAAGATGGATTTAATTGATATTTTTAGAACATTTCACTCAAAAGCAGTAGAATACACATTCTTTTCAAGTACACATGGACAAATTTCCAGGACAGACCATGTGTTAGGCCCCAAATGAAGTTTCAATAAGTTTAAAAGTCAAATCATATCAAGCATCTTCCCTGATCAAATGGTATGAAACTAGATATCAATTACAAGAAGAAAACGAAAAAACACACAAATACATGGAGACTAAATACTATGCTACTCAACAAATCTACCCAGAAAAGTAAGACTTGACACTAATGTTTAACGTGGGTCCTCTCACAATCATCCAAGCCCAATAGAGGGAGCCACAACCAGCAGAACACCAACACCCAAAGGAAAAATTTTACAGGCTCCAAAACCCACTGAGATAGCCAAAACGGTGAAACAAAGAAACAAATCCCAAATGAAAGAACAAGATGATTTGACAGAAGATGAAATAAATGAAAGGGAATTGAGCAAGATATTAGAGGGAGAGTTCAGAGCAATAATCATGAGAAAGCTCACCAGCATCAGTATAGATATAGAAGCACTGGAAACTAACCAACTGGAAATGAAGAATGACATAGCAGAAATAAAGAACACACTGAAAGGAATAACCAGCAGAATAGAGGGAGCCAAGGACCAGATCAGTCAATTAGAAGACAGGGTAGAAAAATCACCCAAACAGAGAACCAAAAAGAAAAACAATTAAAAAACAGGAGACAGCCTAAGAGAACTGCGGGGCAACATGAAAAGTCACAACATCCACATCATAAGAGTGCCAGAAGAAGAAGAAAATGAGTAAGGCTTAGAAAATGTATTTGAAGAAATAGTGACAGAAAACTTCCCTAACTTGATGAAAGAAAAAGACATACAAGTTCAAGAAGCATGGAGAGCACCAAGTAAGAAAAACCCAAACAGGCCCACACCAAGACACATGATAATTAAAATGCCAAAAATCAAAGACAGAGAGAGAATCCTAAAGGTAGCAAGAAATAAGCAACAGGTTACCTACAAAGGAACCCCCTTTAGGCTATCAGCTGACTTCTCAACAGAAACACTACAGGCCAGAAGGGAATGGCATGAGGTAATCAAGGTAATGAAAAACAAGGATCTGAATCCAAGACTACTCTACCCAGCAAGGCTATCATTCAAAATAGAAGGTCAAATAAAGAGCTTCTCACACAAAAAAAGGCTAAGGGAATACATTAACACCAAACCAGCATTCCAAGAAACGCTAGAAGGACTACTGTAATAAGCAGAATAAATAGAAAAAGAAACAACCAAAATAAACAAAAATGGCAATAAATAAGTACATACCAAAAATACCCTTAAATGTAAATGGATTAAATGCTCTGATCAAAAGACACAGAGTAGCTGATTGGGTAAGAAAGCATGACTCACATATATGTTGTTTACAAGAGACCCATCTCACAACAAAAGACTCACATAGGCTGAAAGTGAAGGGATGAAAAAAAAAATCTTCCAAGCAAATGGAAAGGAAAAAAGAGCTAGGGTAGCAATACTCATATCCTATAAAATACACTTCAAAATGAAGGCCATAACTAGAGACAAAGAAGGCCACTACATAATATTTAAAGGATCTATCCAAGAGGAGGATATAACCTTGGTGAACATATATACACCCAACATAGGAGCAGCAAAATAGATTTAAAAACTTCTGGAGGACTTCAAAGGATAAACTGACAGCAATACAATCATAGCAGGGAATTTCAACACCCCTCTGACATCACTGGATAGATCCTCTAGACAAAAAATTAAAAAGAAAACAGTCTCTAAATGATGCACTAGATCAAAGGGATTTAATAAATATCTACAGAGAAGTACACCCCAGAACTGCAGAATTCACATTCTTCTTAAGTGCACATGGGAAATTCTCAAAGACAGACTACATGTTAGGACACAAACTAAGTCTCTACAAGTATAAGAAGAGTGAAACTGTATCAAGCATTTTCTCAGATTACAATGGCATGAAACTAGAAATCAATTGCAACAAAAACATTCAAACACATGGAGGCTAAATAGCGTGTTATTAACCTGTTAACCGAGCGGGACATATACATACGTCAAACGTTGCATACAGTGAAAAGGGAATTCCCCGGTTATTCCCTGGTTAACAGGTTAAACAATGAATGGGTTATCAAGGAGATCAAGGAAAAAATTATAAACTTCCTGGAAACCAATGAAAATGAACACACAACCACACAAAATCTATGGGATGCAGCAAAAGCAGTCCTAAGGGGGAATTTCATAGCACTACAGGCCTACCTCAAGAAACAAGAAAAATTTCTAATTGACTTTCTAACCCTACAACTTAACGAACTAGAAAGTAAACAAAAAGAAAAACCCAGAGCAAGTAGAAGGAAAGAAATAGTAAAGGTCAGAGCAGAAATAAATGACATAGACTAAAAACAAACAAACAAACAAACAAACAAAAAACCAATTCAGAAGATCAATGAAACAAAGAGCTGGTTCTTTGAAAAGGTAACAAGATTGATGGACCCTTAGCCAGACTCACCAAGAAACAAAATGAGAGGACCCAAATGAACAAAATCAGAAAGGAAAGAGGAGAAGTAACAATTGACATCACAGAAATACAAAGGCTCATTAAAACATACTAGAAACAATTATTGGACAATCTAGGTGAAGTGGACAAATTTCTAGAAACACACAGTCTCTCAAAACTGAACCGGGAAGAGATACAAACTTTGAATAAACAAATAACAATTAAGGAAATTGAAGATGTAATCAAGAATCTTCCAGCAAACAACAGCCTAAACCTGGATGGCTTCATGGAGGAGTTTTACCGAACATTCAAAGAACTAAAACCCATTTTTCTCAAACTATTCCAAAAAATCCAAGAAGAAGGAAGACTTCCAAACTCGTTTTATGAGGCCAGCATAATTCTAATTCCAAAACCAGAAAAAGACAGTACAAAGAAAGAAAACTACAGGCCAATATCGCTGATGAACATAGATGCCAAAATCCTGAACAAAATACTAGCAAATCGGATCCAGCAATACATCAAAGAAATTATTCACCATGACAAAGTGGGATTCATCCCAGGGATGCAAGGCTGGTACAATATTCGCAAATCAATAAATGTGATATATCACATAAACAAAATAAGATAAAAACCATGATTGTATCAATAGATACTGAAAAAGCTTTCAACAATATCCAGCATTCTGATAAAATTGCTCAGCAATGTGGTAATAGAGGAATCACATCTCGACATAATAAAGGCCATATATGAAAAACCTACAGCCAACATCATTCTCAATGGGCAAAAAAGCATTTCCCTTAAGAACAGGAACAAGACAGTGATGCCCACTTTCGCCACTCTTATTTAACAGTACTGGAAGTCTCAGCCACAGCAATTAGACAAGAAGGAAAATAAAAGGGATTCAAATTTAAAGGAGGAAGTGAAACTGTCATTATTTACAGATGACATGATATTGTACACAGAAAACCCTAACATCTCCATCAATATTAGCTTATTACTAGAGCTAATAAATGAATTTGGCAAAGTAGCAGGATACAAAATTAATATAAAAAAATTGATGGCATTCTTACACACCAACAATGAATTCACAGAAAGAGAAACTAAAAACACAATCCCATTTACCACTGCAGCAAAAAAACTAAGATACTTAGGAATCAACTTAACCAAAGAAGTAAAGAACCTGTTCTCAGAAAACTACAGGTCATTGAAAAAAGAAACAGAGGAATATATAAAAAAGTGGAAGCATATACCTTCTTTATCAACATCATGAAAATGTCCATTCTACCCAAGCAATCTATAGATTCAGTGTAATCCCTAACAAAATACCAACGACATATTTCATGGAACTAGACCAAATACTTCAAAAGTTTATATGGAACCAAAAAAGACCCTGAATAGCCAGACCATTCTTGAAAATGAAGAATAAAATAGGAGGGATCACAATACCAGATATCAGGTTATACTACAAAGCCATTATAATCAAAACAGCCCGGTACTGGCACAAGAATAGGCGTACAGATCAGTGGAACAGAGAACCCAGAAATTGACCCAAGACATTATGCTCAATATTTGACAAAGGTGGCAAGAGCATACAATGGAGTAAAGACAGCCTCTTTAATAAATGGTGTTGGGAAAATTAGACAATTACATACAAAAAAAATGAAGCTAGACCACGAACTCACACCATACACAAGAATAAATTCAAAATGGATAAAAGACTTAAATGTGAACTGTGAATTCATAAAAATCCTAGAAGGAAATGTAGGCAACAAAATTTCAAACATCACATGCAGCAGACTTTTCACTGATATAACACCTAAACCAAGAGAAACAATTGAACACATGGGACATCAAACTTGAAAGCTTCTGCATAGTAAAAGAAACACGTATCAAAATGGAAAGAGAACCTACTATATGAGAGAGCATAAGATAAGGGGTTAATTTCCAATACATCAGATAAGGAGTTAATTTCCAAAATATATAGAGTACTCATACAACTCAACAAAAGACAAAGAATCCAATTAAAAAATGCGCAGAGGACCTAAACAGACACCTCTCCAAAAAGGACATACAAATTGTCAAGAAACATGTGAAAAAATCCTCAATGTCACTAATCATCAGAGAGATGCAAATTGAAACTATGAGGTATCACCTTACACCTGTCAGAATGGCTGCCATCAACAAATCATCAAACAAGAGCTGGCTAGGGTGTCGAGAAAGGGGGACCTTAGTACACTGCTAGTGGGAATGCAGACTGGTATGGCCACTATGGAAAACAATATGGTGTTTCCTCAAAAAATTAAAAATTGAACTGCCATCTGACCCAGTGATCCCACTCCTAAGAAACCTGAAACACCATCAGAAAAATACATGTACCCCTATGTTCATAGCAGCACTATTTACGATTGCTAAGGTCTGGAAAGAGCCCAAAGTCCATCAATAGATGAGTGGATAAAAAAGCTGTGGTACATATATACAATGAAATACTATGCAGCTGTAGGAAAGAAAGATAGATCTCTTATCATTTGAGACGACATGGAGGGACCTGGAGAATATTATGCTAAGGGAAATAAGCCAATTAGAGAAAGACAAATATCACATGATCTCACTTATTTGTGGAATATAATGAACAAAACAAACTGATAAAAAGAATGGACCTGGAGACATGGATGTGGGAAACAGAGTGACAAACCTCAGAAGAGGGGGATGGGGCGGAGGGAAGAGATAAACCACAGAACTTATATGCATGTATGTGTAACCAATGGACAGGGGGCAGGGGGATCAGGAGGAGGCTGTCAATGGGGGAAAAGGAGACACATCTTTAACAAAAATAAATTAATTTTCAAAAAAAAACCTTTAGCTAGACTCATCGAGAAAAATGAGGGCCCAAATAAATCAGAAATGAAGAAGTATAACTGACATCAGAAATACAAAGGATTACAAGAAACTGCTACAAACAATTACATACCAATAATGTGAACAACCTAAAATATATTAATAAATTCCTAAAAACATACAACCTTCCAAGGTTGAATCAGGAAGAAATAGAAACCTGAACAGACTGGTAACTACTTACAAATTGAATCAGTAATAAAAAAAAACTCCCAACAAACAAAAGCCCTGAACCAGATGGCTTCATCGGTGAATTTACCAAATATTCAAAGACTGAATACCTATCTATCCTTCTCAAACTATTCCAAAAAACTGAGAGGAGAGAATGCTCCCAAACTAAGTTTACAATTAACCTGATACCAAAACCAGACAAAGACACTACCAATAAAGAAAATTACAGGCCAATATTCCTGATGGACAAAGATGCAAAAATCCTCAACAAAATATGAGCAAACTGAATCCAGCAATTCTTTAAAAAGATCATGCCCATGATCAAGTGGAACTTATTCCCTGGGTGCCAGGTTGGTTCAATATCCACAAATCAATTATAACATGATACAGCACATAAATAAAATGAAGAATAAGAATGTGATGATATCAATAGATGCAGAAAAGATCTGACAAAAGCCAACATATATTTATGACAAAAACTCCCAGCAAAGTGGGAATAGAGGGAACATACCTTAATATAATAAAGGTCTTATATTACAATACACAGCTAACACCAGATGAATTCAACCCCGCTGACACCTTGATCTTGGACTCTTAACTTCCAGAACTGTGAGAAAATAAATTGCAGTTGTTTGAGCCACTCTGTGGTCCTATGGCAGCCCTTGCCAACTAATACACTGGATTTTCAGTGTGTTGCAGTACAACCACAAGACCTGGCACAAAGCTTGTGTATGGGTACATCTGAGAGTAAATCCATGCCCCAGATACCATCCTCCAAATGTCTCGAATGGGTCATTTGGATGTGTCCCCTATGAGTGGGTAACCTGACCTCTACTGTCCATCATGAGTCTCTTCTCCAGCTTTCTGCTACAACATTACCTATCTCAGAGATGGGAGTTCCCCTAAGTGACATGAAGGTGGTGGTCAGGGCATGAACAACACACCAAGAGGAGCTAGTCATGGAACAATTGCAAGATCTGTGTAACAGGCAGGAAGGAGGCTCACGAAGGCAGATTTCTCAGATGTTGTCTTGATGATAATCACAAGCCACAGAAAAGCCATGGAGGATCCAGCTCAGTGTATGAACAAAACCCTGACCTAGAGGATTCTTGGGTAAAGAAAAACATTTTAGTCTTTTTACATACCCTTGGTTACCTGAAATTGGCCCAGATTTTTAGGCTTGATGTCATGGGACCATTCCTTTCTTTGGGTTGGGCTGCCTGAGTTCGTGTTCATATACTGTTTATGAGCTTAACTATCAGGAAGCAGAGGCTCAGATGTGAAGGAACCAGGACTTTGTCTAGGGATGAGTTTTTTCCTAGGCCACTGAGATGGTCATCACTCACAGTGGGTAAGATGAGTGCAAACTTCTGGATAGAAGTGGTCAGGTCCAGAGCGGCTCAAAATATGTCCCAGGCTCCCCTGGCACTGACATCCACAGTAGGATACCTCTGAAGGCTGAAGTACCCAAATTCTCTGGCTTGTCGAGAGTAGTGGGCTTAGACAGGCCTGGTTGAGAATCCTGCTTTGCCACTCACTGATTGAGAGATCTAGAGCAAGTTACTTCAAATCTCTGAGCCACAACTTCCTCATTTACAAAATCCGGATAATGATATTTATCTCACAGGATGGGCTGCATGGATTAAGTGAAATAAATAGGCAAAGCATATGACACATTTAAAAGTTCTCAAAAACAGTAGCTCCTATTACTTCATACATCTTGGTTCTACTAAAAGCAATGCAAGAGTTTCTTTCCAAAAAGCATCAAATGTATGTTTTCATTATTAGTCTCAACCAAACTGATGATATGTTCCTGTATAAAACAGCACTGAGGAAAAAATGGTTTAATGGATGTTTACTGCTTGGATTATTCTTATAGAATTGCAAACAGAATCATACCTTTGTCTTCCTGCTATCTGGGAAATCTCTGGATCGCTCAAGGCAATTGAGTTACTCTAAAGTTAAGCCAGGGGGCAATGTCTCATGTTTTAAATGAATAAATCTCTGCTTTCTTATTTCACTTCCTTGTTAATGTTTAGATAGATGGCACCAGATGAGGCAGCCACTAAAGGTCTCAGGGCACTGCAATGACTTCTCAATGAGTCCTGTTGATACCGAAGGATATCAGTGCTGAAAGGGATCCATGCACATTTTTGTAGGAAATCAGAGGCACAGGAAGTGAAGGCAGGCACTCAAGGCTGTGCAGCCAGTGCCAAGGTATAGATAGACCTCAAAGACACTACTGAAGTTTCTTAGTGTGCGAAAAAATAAAAACAAAACACAACAAAAACCAGCTCTGCTGGCAGCCAGACTCAACTGAACACAGACAATGCCCACGGATAGAAACAATGTGCAACAAAGGCCCTCCACGTCCATCCATGTTTCAACAAGACAGAGAGAGGAGGCCAGAAACCAAATACATATAGGACTAAACATTTCCTTTCCAACAGGAGTGACTGCTCCTCCTATACTAATGCTGGCTCTAGACCCACTTTCATCTTCCTGCCTGCTAGATCAGTATGGATAAAACTAAGCAATAATTATAATAAGATTATGAAGAGACTTGATCATCAAATTACTTGCTCCCTCCTTTAACAGACTGCAAACTAGAACTGCCCCTGCTTCCCCAACCCTTCTTTAGTCTCACCAGCACAAGCCCAGACCTCTTAACTCCTGGTACTGGGATGCCCTGGGTTTCTCTGGAATGTTTTCTCCCTTGCTGCAGTGAGCCAAATAGACTGACCATTTTTAAAAAAAAAAATTTATGTTAAAAATGCTAATAACCACTAAAACAAGAATGTGTAATTCCAAAACAATAAAGAAAATAATTAAACAATAAAAATTTAAATGAAGGCCAAAGAAAGAGAAATACTGAAACGTGAGACAAATAAAAAACACTGAATAAGACAGTAAAAGTAAGTTCAAACATATAATTACAATAAATGTAAATGGACTATATACATTATTTAAAAGACTATATTAAAAACTCCTACCTAGCCCTGGCCAGTTTTGCTCAGTGGTTAGAGTGCTGGCCTGTGGTATGGAGAGACCCAAGGTAAGGGCACGTACCTCGGTTACAGTCTGTCCCCGGCCCTGGTTGGGTCGTGCGGGTGGCAACCACTCGATGTGTCCCTTTGGTGTTGCTCTCTCTCTCCCTCCCACTCTATCTGAACAAAATATTGAAAAATGTCCTTGGGTAAGGATAAAATAAAACAAAAAACAGAAAACAAAAACTCCTGCCTAGCCCTGGCCGGTTTGGTTCAGCGGTTGGAGTGTCAGCTTGCAGACCAGAGAGTCCCAGGTTCAGTTCCTGCTAGGGGCACGTACCAAAAAAACAAAAACAAAAACCTCCTACCTATATATGTTTAAATGATATATAAAAGATAAAAAAGTGAAATAAATAAATGAGAAAAGATAACAAAAAAATGCTTTACAAAAATTCTGGCCCTGGCCGGGTGGCTCAGTTAGTTGAGTGTCGTCTTGTGCAGTGAAAGGTTGCCAGTTTGATTTCCAATCAGGGCACATGCCCAGGTTGCAGGTTCCATGCACAGTCAGGGTACGTATGGGAGGCAATTAATCAATGCTTCTCTCGCATCAATGTTTCTCTTTCCCACTACCATCCTCTCTCTCTAAAAAAAAAAAAAATTAATAAAATATGTATTTTTTTAACAAAGCTGCTCACTACAATAATGGCAAATTAAAAAGATTCTAAGGCAAAAAGCAACAAAAGATAAAAGCAGTACGTTTAATTCACCAGGAAGATACAAAAAGTTAAATTGCAGCTGTAACTAATAATGTCACAAAAACCAACAGGACAAGGATAGTTGACAAATCTACAAAGAGGGACAAGATAGGGTAATACACTTTTCTCAGTAATTAAGAATCAATCTGACAGTTAAAATAAGCAAAATCATCAAAAATGTAGAAGATTTAACAATATAAATAAGCTTGAGCTAATGGACAAATATAGAACACTGCTCATATAACAGCAGAATAGTCATTCTTTCAATCAAAAAGTAAATTATTTATGTGAGCTTGGTACAAAAAGTAAGCAAAACAAACTTCAAAGGATTGGTAATATAAAGACCGTGTGTGTGTGTGTACACATATATGTGTGTATATATATATATTTTTTTCCACACTGTTATCAAAGTGGAAATCAATAGTGAAATATAACAGGAAAATCACATTAGAATTTGAAACAACTTCTATGAACTCAAAGAAAATGCATAAAATATTTGAGGAAAAAAAATAGGAAAATGCTATATATACCAAAATTTGGGAAACAAAACTAAATAATGAGAGGCAAATTTTAACCTTAAGTATTAATGTTAGGGAACAGAAAAGACTGAAAATTAGTACAATAAATAGCCATTTCAAAAAATTAGAAACAGGAAAAAGAAACCAAAAGTTAAAAAAGAATTAGTAAGGAAGATAGTAGAAATTAATAAAATAGAAAACAATTATATAAGACAGAAACAACTGCAAAAGTTAATACATTGAAAAAAGATTAATAGCCCTGGCCGGTTTGGCTCAGCGGTTAGAGCGTCCGCCTGCGGTCCGGAGAGACCTGGATTCAGTTCCCGCTAAGGGCATGTACCTCGGTTGCAGTTTGTCCCTGGCCCTGGTTGGTCGTGCGGGTGGCAGCCACTCGATGTGTCCCTTTCACGTCGATGTTTGCCTCTCTCTCTCTCTCTTCTCTCTCCCTCCCACTCTGTCTGTACAAAAGATGGAAAAATGTCCTCGCGTGAGGATAAAAAAAAAAGACTAATAAAACGGACAAATCATTTTTTTCAAATTAAGATAAAAATTAATAAAAAGGGAAATACAACTACCAAAGACATTTAGATAACATATATTATATATGACGGAACATAATATAAGTATAATAAACTTACACAAAGCCAATAACATTAACTAGGAAAAATGGAAATTTTTAGAAAAGTATAAATTACCATAATGATTCACTTAACGTGATCTATCAGCAGCACCAGGTACAGATTAGAGTACTCCCTCCTCCTCAAATCATTCAAAGCAGTAGATCCTTGCTTTTGCCTCTGTTCTCTTACAGTCCATTTTTTTACACAGCAACCTGAATGCCACTCCTCTGCTCAAATCCTGGTGGCTTCACATCTTATTCGAAACAGATGCAAAGGCTTTACAATGGCCTACAAGGCCCTATGAGCTAGCTGTCCTGATATTTTCAGACATTACTTTTACTATTCTCCTGTTCACTGTAATCCAGTCATACTTGGTACCAGTGCCGAGTCTTAGAATTTGCAGATTCCTCTACTTGAAGTGCTGTTTCTCCAAATATCTCCATGCTCATTCCCTTGTCTCCTCCTTCAAGTCTTGGCTCAAATACTATTTTCTCAGTGAGAACTTTCCTGGCCATCCTATTCAATACTGTAAACTCCACCCTGGCACTCCCCATCCTCCTTTCCTGCTTCATTATTCCATGTACACTTATCATTATCTAACATAAAATATATTTGACCTACTTATTTTTCTGTCCCAACCCCTAACCATAAATTCCATGAGGGCAGAATGCTGTATTCCCCAATGTACAGGTACTCAATAAATATCTGAAAAATGACTGCATAAATGCATGCCAGAGATTATTCTATCTACCATTCCACTCAATGAGTATGGTTAATTAATGTACTTATTCTATAGCAATAACAATTTCAATAACTATTAGTGAACTAGTTTGTGTCTGGTACTCTCAAGGCCATGTGGACACAAGTAGAATAAAGTGACCACAATGTAACTATATTGAGTTTAGGGAAAGGAAAACCTCCCCTTGTGCCAGACTTGGAAATAGAACTCTGGTTAATGGTCACTGTTTACCTATTAGAGCTAGAAGTTTATCTCTTAAAATAACTAAGAAAACAACTGGGCCTTGGTGATTCATAGTAGAAAGTCAAGAGTGTTTAAAACCTGCAGCCATCAACAGGATTTTAGAATTTAATACTCCCTCTGTATTTTATATATAACTGGCTTAGTGTATTTGATTTAGTTTCAATATTTAAGAAACCACTGCGATCAATCAACAGGTCAAGGCTAACCCAGGAGTACCTCTGGCAATTTTTAAAATTTAGATATAATTCACATATTATATAATCTACCATTTTAAAATATACAATTTAATTTTCTTTTTTATTGTGGTAAAATATATATTATATCAAACTTTTCATTTTAAACATTTTAAGGTATACAGTTGAAAGAATATATATGTATCAACAATGGTTTCTAATATATTTACAGGACTGTATAAATATCACCATCATATAATTCCAGAATTTTTCATCACCCCAAAAAGGAGCCTATACCTGTTAAGAAGTCATTCCCCATTTCTCTCCTCCCCTTATAACCCAGCAACCACTAATCTATTTTGTCTCTATGGATCTGCCTATTCTGAATATTTTACATAAATGGAATTATAGACTACAGTCTTTATTTTTTTCCCTTTATTGATTATAGTGAGAGAGAAAGTGAGACGGAGAGAGAGATAGAAACATTGATGAGAGAGAACATCAACTGGCCACCGCCTGCATGCCTTCTACTGGGGATCGGTCCCACAACCTGGGCATGTGTCCTGACCAGGAATCAAACCAGCGACTTCTTGGTGCATGGGTCAATGCTCAACTACTGAGCCACACCGGCTGGACTAGACTGTCGTCTTTTGTGTATGGCTTCTTTCACCAAGCATAATGTTTTCAAGGTCCATCCAAACAGCAGGATCTATCAGAACTTCATTCCTCTTTATGGCTAAATAATATGCCATTGTATAAATATATCAAATGTTGTTTAATGATGGACTTTTGAGTTGTTTACAATTGTTCACCATTAAGATTAGGAAAAAGATAATTTTGTCCAAATAAGTAAATATTCTCTAGAGCAGTAACCAGATATAAGAATATTAGTATTCAAAATTCTATTTTGGCAGATAGATACTGCCAAATAGGATATACTGCTTACACTCCCACAAATAGTGCATGACAAGATTAACTTCTCTATACCTACATATTACTGAATTTTAGTTTTAAATTTTTCTAAGCAGCAAGGGAAAAATTCTTTATTTTGATTCCCTTGATAACTAATGTGGTATAGCCTCTTCTATTAAAAAAAATTAACAGGCAATTATTTCATCTCAATTTGAGTAATTTATACCAAACAGCACCATTACTATAAGTTGAATTCTCATATACATTTAGCTCTGTCCCTATTTTCTCCATTCTACTCCTTTAATTTTCCACACCAATATCATGCTAGCAACAGCTTTATAGTATATTTTAGCATCTGGTAAATAAACGTCTTATTCATGATTCTGCTTTTTCAAAATCTCCTTGAGTTTTCTGGCACATTGATTCTTCTAGATGAACTTTAGAATCAATCTGTAAACTTACCTGTTGAGACTATGATTGGAATTCTATCATTTATATATGACTGACATATTAATAATGATATTAAATTTATGTTTCTAGGAACATAATATGTTTCAACATTTATTCAGGTCTTGGTTTTGTATTCTTCAGTAAAATACTATCATTATATATCAATAAGTATAATCTAGTTTTTTTTTACTTCCACGTGTGCTTACTTCCCATCTCTACATAAATGAAAAATTTTCTATTTTGAGTAAAAAGATCATTTCCTCATATCCTATATAATGATAGGACTATGAGATAGTCTTTAAGAGCTATTTCAGCTAAAAAATTCCATGATTTTCTATAAACATAAAAAAACCCCACACTCTAAAAATCATCTAAATTATACGCATATTCATGTATAAAAGACTGAAAGTATATACACCAAGATAGTTCACTGACTGCATCTTTTTTGGGAGGGTGGCGAAGGACTCGAGTCTATTGAAGGCTTCCAACTTCTGGGGAAAAGCTTGGAAGATAAATTGCCATTAATTTCAATTCTTTTTTTTCATTGAATTTATTGGGGTTACATTGGTTAATAAAATTGTATAGGTTTAAGGTATACAAGTCTATAATACATCATCTGAAAAGGTGAAGGGATTAAGCAAAAGAAAGCAACAACAATGAAAACAAAACAAACAAACAAAAATCTCATGCACAGACAATAGTATGGTCATTACCAACAGGAAATGGGGTGGGGAGGCAGGAGAGGGTAAAGGAGGGCTAAATGGTGATGGAAAGAGACATGACTTGGGGTGGTGATCAACTGGTTTCATCTTGAATTCTAACTCTGATCTCACATCAGCAATGGCTGCCAAGAGTGGTAAACTGATATTATCTATGCTCGAGGAAAAAGAATACCATAATGAATTATCAATCTCTGCCATGAAGGAAGATATGGAAAATGGTGACTTAGGCGCCAAGTACTTGCCATACATGAGATTCACCAAATTATCAACAGTGGTTATTTCTAGAAGCAAAATTATATCAAGGCCTTCATTTTCAACTTTATACACTTCTATATTATTTGCATTTTTAATAAGCAAGTATTACTTTCAAAGTCAGCATGTACACACAGTATCTTAATATGTAAAAAATACTGCAACTTTATAATGAACATTTAACAGTGGTATATTCCTACTTCATTATCTCCCATAAACTTATAATTTCCTTAATAATTTTTTCAAAAGAAAATTCTAACAGTTTAGGTTTTAAAGATGCATTAAAAACGCTATCTGGATTAAGTATTCTTGAATTATTTCCAATATTTATGTCACATTATATTATTATTCTTTTCTAAAGTCATCAGGAAAGCATGAACATAAACTAAGTAATTATAAGAAAAAAAGTACTTTCAGCACTTTTAACACTTACAGTTCAATTTCAACCATGCCTTTGGAACATCCTCTCTTCACAAAAAAGCCAACCTAAGAAATAAAAAACAAAACAAAAAAATACACAAAGTGAGCTGTGTGATGAGATTCCCAAGTTAGGAGAATTAGAAATGTCATTATTATTTGTCAGAGCAAGATTCACTCAATATCTACTCTGTATGCAAGGCCCCTTCACTATTTCCATCCACAAAAAAGCAGTAATAATATTAGTTATCATTTATTGAACCTTTTACATGCCAGATGGCCTCTCTTTAAAAAGCTCCTTAACACAGCCAGTTAAGTGGTATAGAACAAGGACCTAAACCCAGGTAATCTGGCTCCAGAGCCCGTCCTCTTAGCCAATATACCAAACACTTTCTCACAGAGAAGAAAGCAAGCCAGTGGGAAATGAGTTCTAGAGAATAATCACAAAGAGATATATACCCAGTCTCCTTATCACCATTGGAAACTTCAAAGAAGTTACACTGATTAAATATTATTAACAACTACTGGAATATTATTCATCATGTTATTAATCAAGGCATAAATGTTACCGAGTATTTTTTTTTTAAGAGCAATACAGAGTAAATACAATTTAAGTAAATATAATTTACATAGTAAGACTATTTGAGTTAGTTTCTAAATGTATATAACATAAGCAAAAAAACAGATCCTGGGCCTAAAAAAAATCAGATTGGACCTTAAATCAGGCTATAAGACACCTTGCAAATAATGATCTTTTTAATAGTAGTAACACAGTGATGACAATTATAGCCACAACTACTAACATGTATTAAGCATTACTATATGCTGCTATGCTAAACGCCTTATATATAGTAATACTCACAAGCAACCTTATGAGGTATATATTATATCCATTTTATAAATGATGAAACAGTCCCAGAAAGATGGAAATGAAAACATGTTCACCCTGGCCAGTGTGGCTCAGTTGATTGGAGCATCATCCGGTGCACTGAAGGGTCGAGGAGTTCGATTCCTGGTTGGGGCACATCCCCAGGTTGCAGGTTCAATCCTCAGTCAGGGGGCATACGGGAGTCAACCAATCAGGCCCCCTCCCCCTCAAAATCAATAGGAGCAGATCCTCAGGTGAGAATTAAAAATAAGCCCTGCCTGGTTTGGCTCACCGATTAGAGCATCGGACTGCGGACTGGAGAGTCCCTGGTCCAGTTCCCGCTAAGGGCATGTACCTCAGTTGCAGTTTGTCCTCACCCCAGTTGGGGTCATGTGGGTGGCAACTAGTCGATGAGTCTCTCTCACGTGGCTGTTTCTCTCTCTCTCTCTCTCTCTCCCACTCTATCTGAATATAAATGCAAAAATGTCGAGTGAGGATAAAATAAATAAATAAATAATAATAATAAAGCCTGTTCCTGTAACCAGAAAGTACAGCTTAATGATTAAGAGTTCAGGCTTTAACATATGCTATCCAGGTTCAAATCTTAACTCAATCATAGATAAGTTGCATAACCCTGAGAAAAGCAAAAACTTAACCTCTCTGTTTTAGTTTCTTCATAAATAGAAAACACAATGGCATTTTTGTAGGCATGCCATCTGTATTAGCTTGCAGCAATGAAAATACTTGGCACCGATCAGAAGAAAAAAAATCAGGAGGCAGTTTTTATTGTAAAAAATATATATATATATTATATATATATACATATATATATATAATATATATAGAGAGATCTCTCTCTATATATGAGAATGATACCTAACATGCCAATGTTAAATTTTTATATTAGCATTTAAACATAAATAAAACATTTAAAATATTTTTGCTGAGAAAAGTGAGCAGTTTCTGAATACATCTATGGATACCCAAAAGTGTGCAATTTGTCATCTAAGAAACTGCATTCCACAGCCTCCTTAAAACCCCCTATGACAAAAATGTATAAGGCTGGTGAAAATTGTTACATCCCAATCTATTCTTACTAAACACCCCTGGAGTGCAAACCAGCAGACCACTACACAGAGATACGCATTTAATAAATAATAATGACAAAAAATATACATTTTTATAAAATTCTGAGTTGGTCCTTGGAAGTTATCTACTCCACCCCTGTTATCTTTGAACTAAAGAAAAAGGAGGTCCAGACAACTAAGGTCACAAGGCTAATTACTAACAGAATGATATTGTTTCTACTTCATAAATGCCTCTCATATAGCATTAAAACACAAACATACACATTTTGAATAGGTCTATTTATAATCTTAAAAAATATTATGCCTCAATCTTGTAACCCTACATTATATTTTAAGCCTGGCTAAACTTGGAATACTATTTTGATAATATTGTAATATTTACAATAATTTTGGAAAAATATAGAAAATCTTTTCAAGTTTTAAGAATATTTTACAGTGGGGTAACAATTTAACTTTCAGACTTTCTTTTTAAAAGACGTCTCTATGTGAAAAACATATGAAATAGTATATATAAACTTCAGGTACTATTTAAGAAATAAAACCATGTATCTACAGCCAATTTAAGGAATTTAACATTATCAGTATACCTTACATTCCTTGCATAACTCACAATTGCATTTTTCTCTCTCAACAAATATAATCTTTAAGCTGATTTGTTGATCATTCTTTCACTTTTCTTTAGTTTTACTAGATACTTCTCTAAATATTAAATATATGTTTTTGACCATTCTATTAACAGCCTCTTATTACATATTTTCTTCCACGGTTATATTTTTCCTTAAAATTAGTGTTTTGAGATTTAACCAATTAGCTAAAATTTATTTTCAGTCATATAGTATTTCAATTTGAGCATACTAGAATTTACTGTGAACAATACTGTTATAAATATTTCCATAATTTTGCCTCGTATAAATATACAAGAGTTTACTAAGGTATCCAGGAACAGAATTTCTGAGTGACTACGTATATGCAGCTATAGACTTACTAGGTAATGACACATCATTTTCTCTCTCTCTTTTTTTTTTTTGTTATCCTCACCTGAGGACATTTTTTCTTTTTTGTTCAGGTAGAGTGGGAGGGAGAGAGAGGAACAGAGAGAGAGAGAGAAACATCGATATGAAAGGAACACATTGAGTGGCTGCCACCCACACGACCGACCAGGGCCGGGGACAAACTGCAACCGAGGTACATGCCCTTAGCGGGAACCGAACCCGGGTCTCTCCGGACCGCAGGCCAACGCTCTAACCGCTGAGCCAAACCGGCCAGGGCTGACACATCATTTTCTAAGGAGGCGGCACAAACTTATATTCCCACCAAGATTACATCAGAGTTCCCAGTGTTCCATATCCTTGTAAGCACATGGCACTGCCAGAATTTTTGTGAATCTGATGGATATACCATGCCAGGGTGAATTTGCATTTCTCTGACAATTAAAGAAGTTGAGAATGTTTTCATATATTTATTGCAAGTTTCAGCTGCTGCTTCTGTGAGATGTCTGAGCATATCTTTTCCTCACTTTTCTTCTGAGTTGTTACTGCTTTGCTTATAACATAGTCTAGACACCAATTTTTTGTTATATATGTTATATACAGTCTCCCAATTTGTGGCTTATCGTCTTCTACATGGTATCTTTTGGTAAAGAAAAATTTCTTAATTTTATTTTGGTTGAATTTATCAGTTTTCCTTTTCTATCTTTATTTTTATTTAAAATTTTTTCTTCAACCCAAAGTCAAAAGGTATTCCCCTCTATTACTAACATCTTCTAAAAACTTCTGGTAAATCACATTACATCTTCAATTCACCTTACATTGATTTTTGTTAAAGAGTGAGGACAGGACTCAATTTCTTTTTTTCCTATTTGGATACCAGTTGTCTTGCTACTATTTATCCCCACTCATCGACAATGTCAGTTCTATCATAAATCAAGAGTTTACTAATCATGGTTTTATACCTGGGCTTTTCATTCTGTCACATCACACTGGTTTATTTTATATTCCTACACCAATAGCACGTGTCTTAAATTACTGTAACTCCCTATTAAGTCTTGGTATCTGGTAGAAAGAGTTTCCTCATTGTTCTTTTTTTCTTTTTTAGGAGTATCTAAGCTCTTCTTTGGTCTTTCGTTCTTCCATCTCAATTTTAGAACCAGCTTGTAATTTGCTATAAACAGTATTGAGATTTTGACTGGAATGACATGGGATGCAGCTCAATGTGAAGAACAAATATATTAATTAGATCTTCCTGTGTATTAATATACTGATTCTATCCATTTAATCAAACTTTAAAGTTTTTATCTATTTATTTACTGATTGAATTTTTTAGAGAGAAGAGACAGACAGACAGAGAGAGAAAGACAGACAGACATCAATTTTTGGTTCCACTTATTTATGCATTTATTGATTGATTCCTGCATGTGCCCTGATAGGAGATCGAACCCGAAACCTTGGTGTTTTGTGACAAAGCTCAAATCAACTAAGTTATTCAGCCAGGAATAACTTTAAAGTTTTTAAATAAAATTTTATAATTTCTGCATATAGGTTGTACATGTTTTTAATTTATTGCTATATAACTACTTTTGTGGCTACTGTAAATGGTATTTATTTTTAATTGCATTTTTCTGTTGTTAAGTGTACAGATATACAAATGATTTTTGCTATATAATCTTATATCTAGCAATCCTGGTAAAATTCCATATTAATTCATCAGAAAACTTATATAGAGTTTCTTTTGTGGTTTTTTTATGCAGATACTCTTATGACCTGTGAATGAGTTTTCTGTCTTTCCAATTTGTATCTTTTCTTTGCCAGAACTTCCAGTACAATGTTGAATAGCCATGATAGTAGGTAACCTTGACTTATTGCCAAATATGCTATGCATTTATATAGATGTCTTTTATGAAATTAAGAAAGATCCCATCTATTCCTAGTTTGCTAAAAGTTTTAAAATCATTAATTAGTATGAAGTTTAACTGAATACTTTTCTCTACCTATTGAGATGATCATGCAGTTCTTTAAAACATGATATATATTGTGTTAATTTTTTCTAATGTACAATCAATCTCCTATGCCTTAAATAAATTCAATTTGGTCATGATGTATTATGCATTTTATGTATTAGATTCAGCAGGCTAAAGTTTCCTTCCTTTTTTTTTTATTTTTGAGATTTCTGCTTCTATATTCATAAGTGAGACATGCTTGTAATTTTCTCCTTGTTTCCTTGACTGAATTTGGTACCTAGAGTCATATTCTCTATGTAAAATAAGAAATTATTACCGTTGAACTAATCCATAATTGTCTGGTGTTCTGAGAGAAATGTAAGAGCTGATTTATTTTTTCTAGTAAAAGAGTTTTGATAATTTCTATAGTTGCAGAAAGCTATATATTCACTTTTTAAAAAATGTTAAATTTATTGGCATAGAACTGTTCATAATATTCTCTCATAATCTTTTTAATTCTGCTGCATTCTGGTAATTCCCTAGTAGTAATCATCAGGACAGTTTATGAATATTCTAGTTCTCCTTCAAGCCCATGGCAGAATTGTATTTGCTCATTTTCTCTGATGCAAGGTATGGCTTTTCGACTTACTTTGTCTAATGACATTTGATTGGAACAAATATATGTTACTTTTTGAAGGAAATTTTAACAGCCAATTTTCTTCTCTGATGTGGCAATCATGAATAAATTGAAATGACTACATTAGCATAGGTACCTAAGTGACCACAAAGGGCCTACAATAGATATGTAGTAAGAGCAAGAATTAATCTTTCGTATTTTCAAACCAATTAAATATGGGGGTTGTTTGAATCACGATATAACACTTATTACTTTTTCTTCATTCCTTTATTTTTTGTTCTTTACCCACCCTTCCACTTTATTTTCTCAGAAGTTAACTGATTTCATTAGTCTTTATTAGAGCAGTTTTTGGTTTGTGGTACTTATTATATCATTGTTAATTATTTTATTAATTTCTGCTCTTATTTTTCAATTTCCACTAAGATTTCTTCTTTTTCCTGAGTATAGTACAAAATTATTTTTTTTATTCCAAACCAAGAAAAATTTTAGTTATCTTTTTGTTATTCTTTCTCTCTTAATAGCATTGTGGTAAGATAATATAATGTAGTAAAAATTCTTTGGTATTTTTTATATTTGCTTTATGTTTTATTATATGGTTTTTAGAAATGTTTCATTTGCACTTAAAAAGAATGTTTGCTCTCCTGTTGTTGTGTACAGTGTTTACAACACATCCATTTGTTCAAGCTTGATTGTTGACCTTATATACAGGGATACATCGTTTTGTTAATCTTCACCCAAGAATATTCTATTTATTTTTTAGATAGAGTAGAAGGGGGGAAGGGAGAGAGAGAGAGAGAAAGAAACATCAATGTGAGAGAGACACACAGACTGTCCGCCTCCCATACAACCCCAACCAGGGCCGGGACTGAATGTGCAACCCAGGTACACGCCCCCAATGGGGAATCAAACCCAAGACCCTTTGGTCCACTGGCTGATGCTCTAACAACTAAGAAAAGGCAAAACCAGCCAGTGCAGGATACTTCATTTTATAACACTTTGCAGGTATTGCCTTTTTTTTTGTTTTTTTTAACAAATTGAAGTTATGTGGCAACCCTGTGTTGAGCAAGTCTGTCAATGCCCAAAAGACTGATTTACTAAAGGCTCAGCTGCTGGTTAGCACTTTTTAGTAATAAAATATTTTTTGATTAAGGTATGTACATTGTTTTTTTTGGACATAATGCTATATACTACAGTATAACATAAACATCATTTTATATATGCACTGGGATACCAAAAAATATTGTAGTGGTGAACTTACAGTAATCTCTGAGGTATACCTGTATTCTTACTAATTTTTTATCTGATTAATCTATTGATTATTAACAGCCCTCCCACTGTGATTATGCATCTGTTAACTTCTCATTTAGAGTTCTGAGTATGCTTATATGTTTTGGGGCTAGATTATTTGAATTCAAGTTGAGGACTGAACCTTTTATCAATATTTAATAACCAACTTTATCACTAAAGTACTTTTTACTTTAAAGTCTATTTTGCCTGGTACTGATTCAGCTATACCTTTCTTTTGTATAATATTTGACCAGTATGCATTTTTAATCCTTTCACTTTCAGCTTTTTATTCTACATATGCATATTATAAACAAAACAGAACTGAACTTTGTTCTATTTACCTACACTACACAGACTTTCTCATTTAACAAGAATTTAGACCATCTATATTACAGTACTTATATTTGCATGTTTTTATACCTTATTTTATGTTTTTTAATAATCTCATTTTTCGTATTTGTTTCTTTTCTCCTCCACTACTCTCAAGACTTTTCTGGCTTACTTGGGCAGTGACTTTTTTCTCCTCTTTCTCATTCTACTTCTTTACCTTTCTTGTATGGGGGATTTCTGAATTTCAACTGTTTTAGTGGTTTACCTCAGAAATTTTAACAGGCATATTTAACTTAATAAATTGTGAAAATCAATGATCTTAAATTCTTCCCAATAATACAGATCCACAGAGTATTTTAACTCCAGTTGTCCAGAAAGGACAACAGCTTTATCTTGTTTGCTTTAAATTTTACAAGTTAGATATTAGTGTTAATTTATAGTTTGTATTAAAATTCCTTACATGTTTATCATTTCTTTGCTCACCATTTCTTCTTATATCTCAGACTTTCTTCTGGGACCACATTCCTTCTTCCTAACTTATATACCTTCAAAGTTTCTTTAGTGAGAAACCTTATTTTTTTTTTCCTTTGTCTCATCACTCTGAGAACATATTACTACTGTGTTTGATATTCTGTAATTTACTATAATGTGTCTACTTGTGTATTTCTTTCTGGAAAATTCTTAGCCATCGTTCTCCAAATATTGCCTCTTCTTTAGTCTATATTACCTCTCTTTGGAGATACTTAAAAAAATATTATCATCCTTTACCTATCATGCCTCAACCTTGATTTTATTTTTTTTCTTTATCTTTATATTGCATTTAAAAAAAATTTTCAAGTACTTTAATTTACAAATTCTCTTCTCAAATGTGTCTGCTTTGTTGTTTTACCCATCTATAAAGTTTCTCTCTTCAATTAATATATTTTTAAGTTCTATTTGATTCTTTTTCTAATTTACCTAACCTTTTTGTTATTTATTCCTTTGTTACTCTCGCAACCTTTTTTTTTTCCTTAAAGTAAATATTCATAGTTTATACTGTCTATTTACAAGCTTTGTAGGTCTGACTGTATCGTCTGCTGTTTTTGTTAGCTCTTATTTTTGGTGATTCATTTCCCCCTATGTTTTGTGATTTTTATTATGAATTAATGAATTTCTTAGGTCTTTATGTTTGGATTTTTTTAAAGATAGGCTGAGGCTATTTTCCTTAATAGGATTTGCATTTACTTCTGCCAATGCCTGGAGATATTACTTACTGGGACCACTCTAAACTAAAATTATAATTTATGATATTTAGGCCATAGAATAATATGAATCTTGGCCCCAAATATTTGTTAAGGCTTGTGGTTCAGAATTCTTAAGAGTTTATTTTTTTCTCTACTGTATTCAGAGTTAACAATGAGATGAGCAAGGAACCCCACTGTCCCATTCTGAGATGCCATTTTCTGTGCTACAACAGTACCTGGCTTCTAGATTTATCTTCCAAGCCCTTCCCCAAAACCTTTAGGGCCCCCTATCCCATGGAACTAATTCAAAGCCAGGCTTTAAGGTACAAGATAAGCAAATGCCCCTAGGACCTAGAGAAACAACTCCAGAGCTTGCTTAAATTTTCAGATCCACATTATTTTGTTTCTGCCATTGGTAATACATTTACTTCACCTTTCCACAAGCTCAGCAATACATTAAAAAAAATGTTTTTTTTACACTATCTAAGAATTTTAAGTATTAGGTACTTGGAGAATTCTCTTTACATACAGCCCAAAATACTCTTAGAAATGGAAATCTCCTCCCAGCTTCTCTACCTGCCAACTTTATTCTTTATATTCAAACACTACACTTTTGCGTATTATATCCAAGGAACTAAAATGTAGAAATTGATTTCTTACTAAAGCAAGTCACCACTTTGAATTTCTTTTTAAAAAGTACTTATGTTAACTCACCTTATCTGCCCGTCCCATGAAAGCAGGTTTGCCTGCTAATCCAAGGCAAATGGCACACACAATGCTGGACTTCCCCGTTCCATTAGCTCCAATAATCATATTCAAGTGGGGTCCAGGACATACTTCACAGATATCATAAGTTCTGAATTATAAAGAGGTGAAATTACTAAGCAGAGAAGTGAAAGATATTTTCTTTACAAAAGCACTTTTTTCTTGCTTTACATTACCATCATCTACAGGCTTACTCAAATTCCTTTAAAAACCAGCTAATCTTACAAATTTAATGTTATTTATAGGTTGTTAATAAACTAGAGGGGAAAAAAATCTATTAATGGAAAAAATTAAAAAGCCAATCTAAAGAACAATATAAATGAACAAACAAAACAGACTCACAGATACAGAGAACAAACTGATGGTTGCCAGATTGGGGGTTGGGTGGAGAACCAGGTGATAAAGGTGAAGGGAATAAGAAGTATAATTGGTACTTACAGAATAATCAGGGGGATGTAAAGTACAGTATAGGAAATATAGTCAGTAATACTGTAATAACTACGTAATGATGGCAAGTGGGTACTTGAAATACTGGGGACCACTTTGTAAAGTATATAACTGTCTAACCACTATGCCGTATACCTAAAATTAATGCAAAATAATATTGAATGTAATTGAAAAATAAAATTTAAAAACTAAAGTAAAAACATTAGAAAAGTAAGAATTTGTACACTTGTTTCAACTATAATTCTGTTGAATAAAGCAAAGTTTGATATTATTTATTCTTTTTTAACAATAATAATACATGAAGAACATATCAAGGAAACTATACAAATAAAATCATTTTTTATTTTTCTATTTATTTTTTATCCTCACCCAAGGACATTTTTCCATTTCTTATTCAGACAGAGTGGAAGGGAAAGAGAGGGAGAGAGAGAGAAACATCGACGTGAAAGGGACACATCAAGTGGTTGCCACCTGCACGACCCGACCAGGGACAAACTGCAACTGAGGTACGTGCCCTTAGCGGGAACTGAACCCGGGTCTCTCTGGACCGCAGGCTGACGCTCTAACCGCTAAGCCAAACTGGCCAGGGCTAAAATAATTTTTTTAATATTTTATGGCAGAGAAGCCATGGCTCATAATGAAATCTGTATTTTTTTTTCTTTATTGATTTTAGAGAGAGAGGAAGGAAGAGGGAGAGAGAAATATCGATGAGAGAGAACACCATTTGGCTACCTCCTGCATGCTCCCTACTGGGGATTTGGCCCACAACCTGGGCATGTGTCCTGACCAGGAACCGAAGGGGCGACCTCTTGATGCATGGGTCAACGCTCAAAGACTGAGCCATACAGATTGGGCTGAAATCTGTAAATTTTACATTTCATTTTTTTAAATTAAAATGCTTAATATTAACTTTTCATATTCTAATATTTAAAGCAATCCAAATTTTTTTATTGTAATTAGAAAACCGAAGATATGTTATCAACCAATGGTTTCATTTTATTATTAATTTTTAAAAATTACATTCATTTCCTTGAATATGCTGTCAGAGATCCACCCAACGATGTATAGTCCATGTACAAATAAATCTATTCCTATGGGAAGAAACAAGAATGCATCAACACCAAGTACTTCTGTATTATTCACTGGCCAGAAAGGTGCATGCTGTCTACCACTCTACCTACAACAATAGCATCTAATCCTTTTTAGTGGCTAGGGACAGCTATGGCAAAATGTGAAGCAAACTCTGACTCAGACCTTTTTCTCGCTTATCTCTGAATACCCTGAATTAAAACCCATAAATAATATCCTGTTCCCCCAGGGTTTCAGTTAGCTGCCTACTAATTTCCCAAGAATAAGTTTTACCTGTTACTAATCTGCTAAATATACAGGGGGGCAAAAGTAGTTTTACAGTTGTTCGTATGGAAAAATAATACAATAATTAATAAATAATAATACAAGAATAAAGTGTTTTGCAAACTCACAACTGTAAACCTATTTTTGCCATACCCTGTATATAAATCATTTACCCAAATACACTTCATCTTTAATACTCAAAGAAATTACATGGCTGGTGTGGCTAAGTGGATTGAGAGTCATCCCATGGATTGAGAGGTCCTGGTTCGACATGCCTGGGTTGCCAGCTCTATCCCCAGTAGGATGCATGCAGGAGGCAGTCAACTGATGTA
Source organism: Molossus molossus (assembly GCF_014108415.1). Classification (NCBI taxonomy): domain Eukaryota; kingdom Metazoa; phylum Chordata; class Mammalia; order Chiroptera; family Molossidae; genus Molossus; species Molossus molossus. The sequence goes on from NW_023425349.1 coordinate 50,805,449, forward strand.
TTGCTCACATCGATGTTTCTCTCTCTCTCTCCCTTCCTTTCTCTCTCTCTAAAAAAAATCAATGAAAACATATTTTTAAAAAATACTCAAAGAAATTAGTACTTCTGAAATGCCAGGTGGTAATAAAAATAAAAACAGGTGGTAAAAAAGAAGTATTTTCTGGCAGGTTTCCAACACCACATCCCTACACAGCATCTATCTACTTTATATTTTCAGATGCTTTGTTCTGTTAGCAGCTGGGTCTTGAAAGAATCCTTTAAAACGGTTAAAATAAAACTAGTTTGGGAACTTCACACATCTGGAAAATTACCTGACTTGGATTTTCTTAATCCCAAAACACAAGTCCCATTCTTTTAACATCTGAATATCCTGCTGTGAAATCTCCACGCAACTGTCTTACTAAAATAGTGATGCAACTTGTATTTAAAAAACAATAAAACCAACAGAAAAAAATATGAGAACTTCTGACCTATACAATACAACATATATTATAAACAGGAAGAGTTGCTAAAAACAAAACAAAGCCTTTGCATTTAAAATAATTAACTGTCTGCCCAGCTGGTGTGGCTCAGTGGACTGACCATCATACCATGGACTGAGAGGTCCCAGTTTGATTCCCAGTCAGGGCACATGTCGGGGTTGCCATTTTTCTACCCAGTAGGGGGCGTGCAGGAGGCAGCTGATTGATATTTCTCTCTCACATCAATGTTTCTCTCTCTCAAAATAAAAATCAATAAAAACATTTTAAAATAAAATAATTAACTGTTCTGACTCTACAATATGTTTATTGGGAATTCCCTTTTGTGAGTTCTCTTTTGTCTAAGCTCCCCTGAAACAGCTATTGTCAAAAGCCCATCCTCTTCTCAGAATATGTATTTTGCCTAATAGCTCATGTATTCTCCATGGCCTCAGATAGCATCTACATGCTGAAAGTCAGCCCAGATGACCTAAATATGAAATTACCACTCAATAACTTTGTTTGGAAGTCCCACAATAGTCACCTCAAACTTAACACATTCGAAACAAAACACACCATCTTTGTCATCCAAAACCACACTGTGATATCCTAGTGAATGGTACTATCATTCAGAAACCTAGGCAGTAGTTTTGAATTGTCTTTGATTCTACCATCTCCTTAACCTCTACCTACAACACCTTTCCATCAATCACCAAATCATGCCGGTAGACATACAAATCTGACATACTTGTTAAAAAAATAAATAAGAAGAAAAAAATAAGATCCTTCATAATTTTGCTCTAACTTCACCTTTTTCTACTTTCTATCTCCTTCCCCTCTTCTCTAATCAGACCTCTAAATTCTACCTATGATGAATTTCTTTTAGTTTCTTGACTATTTTAGGCTTCTTTCCTTCCTCCAAGACTCTGCACATGCTGTTCCTTCTACTTAGAAAACTTACCCTCCAATCCCAACCCCATTTGACTTGGTTCACTCAAAGGAATCCTTCCCTTGACCATTCTCTTCCAGGCCATTTCGGTTCTCTAAGCTTACCTCTCTTATTTTATTCCTAAAACTCAAAAGTTCTGTCACTGTGAAAATAAAACCTCACTTAGCTCTGTGTTTTCCAGCCAGATTTTTTTCTCCTCTTCACATCTAAGTTTACTGCCTCATACTCCTTCATTTGTCTATCACCAAAAGTTTCCTTCTTCTACTGCTTCAGGAAAGAGTCAAAGATTTCCTAATTGCTAAATGCAGTGGGCTTTTTTTTAGTCCTGTTATCTGACTTTAATGTAGCAGATATTATTGAAACACTCTTCTTCCTTGGTTTCTTTTATAATACCCTCCCCACAATTCTTCTCTTACCTCCCTGAACAGTTCCTTCTCAGCCTGTGAATTCCTTTACCGCTCACCCTTAAATGTTGGCATTCCTCCAGGACTCTATACTTGGCCTTCTATTTCTCTTATTTATATTTCCTTTGGGGCAATCTCAACCATTTCTGATTCCCAGATCTCTCACCTGTGCACATTTTCCTGTAAGCTTCAGACACTTAAAATACTACCTAAGGAAGATCTGTTAGATGCCCCACAGGAAACCTGAAGCACGGGATCCAAGAGGCATTTATTATTCTCCCCAAATTGCTCCCTGTTCTGACCGTATCTGACCCATTAGCTAATGCTGCACTTTGCTTTACTCTCATGTTTCACAATAAATCTGAAGCCAGATCCTGTCAAATGTCTTTTCTTTCCACTGCTACTTCCCAGTGCTACTCCTAGGTTCAAATCCTGATCATCTCTTGCCTTCATATTGCAAAAGTCATCTTGCCTCCAATCTTGCACCCTTTCTAATTCATCCTTTACACTACTTCCAGAGTAATATAAATCACACATCATTCTCTACTTACTATGCATCCTGATTGTTTATAGAATGAAGCTGGAATTCCTTAGCACAGTACATACCCTCAAGCAGTTGCCTACCTCTTCAGTACCACCTATGTTCACATATTCTCTCACATCCTATGGTCTACTGAAATACCTGATGCTTCCTAAATATAACGAACTGTTGCAGGCAGTTCCTACTGTCTAGTCCTTATCCCTTCTTTTAAGACTTTTATAAAGTCTGTACAAAGCCCTTTCTCACAGCTGTGGAAGATATTAACCACTGCATCCTTTGTGCCCCCATGGCATCCTGATAATATACATTATCATGGTAGGTAACTCATTTGATGATCTTTCCTGATCTGGATTCAAATAGTAATTCAGCTACTAATAGCTGTGTAAATGTGGGCAAATCAACCTCTGTGAGCTTATCTTATCAACAGAGATAATATAAAGAGTTGCTGTGAAGAAAGAATGACAGCATTGTATAAATAAAGCACCCACTTCTATAACTGGCATTGATAGGTGCTTGAAAAGAAATGTTGTTATTGCAATTGTTTCCCCCTACGTCACTCTGTGCAAGCTTAAAAAAAAAGTCTTGATCAAATGAACTGTAAGGTGCTATACTAACACGGTATTTGTGTTCAAACACATTACCATTCTAAAATGATTATTATGAGTTGTCTGGAGGGAGAGAAAGGGACCAGGGAAGGATCTGTTGGGAGGCCCAACAGCTGGGAGTAAGGCTTAATTTTCTTGTACTTTGCAACCTCCATCCCGTACTATCTCCACCATCCTTATCTGGCAACTGCCACATCACCACCACCACTGTGATTTGAACGTTGCTTCTGTGAGTCCCTAGAGCCCCCCGTTTCGTGAATTGCAGATTATGTCCTTCCTCTGTAGGCAGTGACTTCCCGTGGGCAGAGATCTAATCCCTACTACATCCACTGCCCGGCAAACGACGCTTTCTAAACACGCTGGTGGAATGGATAAAACACAAAACGAAAACAAAAACGCATCACACAAGACACACACCTAGGACACCAACACACCCATCCATCTCCACAGCCTACGGACATCTGTGCCAGTAACCCCGGCACAGACCCACGGCCAGGCTCACAAGCCAGGCACACATTCCCCCAGCCCACCCACGCGCACACAAGCACGCAAGGCCCACTCGCCTCCCCGCCGCCGCGCGGCCTCGGCACTCACAGGAAGTTCTCCATCGCGATGCGGACGATAGAGCCTTCCACAAAAGCTCCGGACGACGGCAGCGGCGGCGCCGAACTCTTTTTCTTGCTCGGGACCTCCGACGAGGGATCTCTCGGGAGAGCTCTCTTGGAGGCCAGGGGGCTTGAGGTAGAGGTCTTCCTGCTCGAAGTCGCCATCCTGGCTTCCCCTCCGCCCCGCAGCGGCTTCCGTTCCCACCGACCGGCGGACCGGCGCCCTGACGTCCCGCTCCCGCGCGAACTGCTTGGTGCGCGACACCGCCAGAGAGCCCGCCCCGCGCCTGCGCAGTCCTGGCCCGGCGGCGTCAGTGGGCACGCCCCCCCGGACCTGGGAGGGCTGCGCGAAGGAGGAGGCGGGTGGGGGTGGGAGGGGATCTGGCTACGGGTATTACCTTCCTACAATTTTCAGGGTTTATTATTATTATTATTAGCATTATCACCTTATTTAGAAAAAGATGGCAATTGCATTTAGTATTTTCAAAACCCTTTTAGCGTTCGGAGGAGCGGATCTGCGAGGGGACGGAGGGAGGCGGTTGCAGTGGGACCTGGTTGGGGGTGGGGGTGCGGAGGACTCCTGCCGGGAACCTCGAAGCCGGCGACTGGTGGTGTGTGGATTCCGCCCAAGTGTGCCGGGACTCTCAGATCATCGGCTCTTCTCTTCTCAGTTTGCTTTCAGACTGGGCCCGTGTCTAAAAAAATGAAAATTTTTCCGAATGGCTCTATGCCCAATAGCTCCTAAGTCATCGTGCTATGTCTCCCGGGCTCTCCAACTTGTGAAAAGACTACACCGCACAGATTCTCCCCGATTTACTCTCCACCCTCTCGCTACCCAAGTCCCTGTTGAGACGTCGTCCTCCCGAGGTTTCTAGTAATGCAGGAAAGAGAAAGCTCTGGCTTCTTTTAGAAGAGGGTGCTTCCACTTAAACCTGCTCACTCCTCTAGTTAACCCCTTCATTAAAGATGAGGGGCACTGAGGCCTTTGTAGATCTTCATTCACTCAACTGACAATGTTTAATCAAGAGGCCTAGGCTGCCGCAGTCAAGGAGCCAGTCAAGGCTGCTGGCTCCTCGCTTACTTGGTGTTGCGGGAGAGCGAAAAAGAACAAGTGAACCAACAAATGAAGGATAATTTCAGGCTATGATAGGTGCTATGAAGAACCTAAAGCAATGAATGTAAGGGGGAGGCATGGAAAGCCTGTCTGAGGAGGTGATGTTTAAGCCTAAAACCTTGAAGGAGAAGGAGCCAAGGCCTAAAGGAGCAAAGATTGTTACAGGCGAGGACAAAAACAAATATGCCAGCAAGTGGGATGTTTGAGGAACAAAGGCCTGTGTGGGTGCAGTGCAGTAAACAAGATTGCATAGCACAGCCTTGCCCATCATAGCACAGCTGAATATTATTTTAAAAACAATGGAAGCCACTGGATAGTTTTAAGCAGGAGAGTGACATGACCCGACTAAAATTTTAAAATGACTTCTCTGGTTGCTCCTTAGGGAGAGTCAAACATGAAAGTGAGGAGGCCATTTAAAAAGCTATTGCCTTAGAACTCTAATGCTCTTTCCCTGGTCTCTGCTTTCTCCTCTCATGCAGATGGTATCTCTTCTGTCTTCGAAGTTATAACTGAAGAAAATAGAAAGTAAAAAGCATGTGAACTTGCCATGGTTACAAGAAAAAAATATTTTTAAGCAAATTAAAACAATAATTTGAAAACTGTCAAATGGCAGAAAATAAAACTACTCTGCTTATAGGAGGGTACAATACTATTGTTAGATAAGACAGAGGTCTCAGGGTCTGGACAGTTTTTATTAGATGCTATTCTTTTTGCTTGTTTGTTTTTTAAATCCTCACCTGAGGACATTCTTGCATTTATCTTCAGGTAGAGCAAGAGGGAGAGAGGGAGGAAGAGAGAGAAACATTGACGTGAGAGACATATCAAGTGGCTGCCACCCACACGACCCCAACCTGAGCCAGGGACAAACTGCAACTGGAGGCACGTGCCCTTAGTGGGAACTGACCCTGGGACTCTGGTCCGTGGGCCGACACTCTAACTGCTGAGCAAGCTGGCCAGGGCTTAGATGCTATTCTTGCTAAATGCTAAAATGTAGCACAGTATTTTGGAGACTCAGCTGTAACTTGATGACCTTGACTTAAAGTTTAGCCAACTGCAAAGAAGAAAACATCTTAATCAAATAGTGTATATAAGCAATGGCTAAACCTCCCTTCTGGGAGATAGAGCTTCGGATATGAATCCCCTGTCTCCTTTACTTGTTGCAAATAAATAAAACCACCTAAGGATCACCACATCTTGTTCTTGAATAGAATACCCCAACCAGGGAACCCCTTGAGTTCAGTAGTACTGTCATTCACTACATTACTAATACAAAACTCATTAAAAATTGTTTTTTTGAAATACCCTACTTCAAGAGTCTTAGAAGAGTTAAATTCTTTGAAGAAATGACTACATTTGGGGGAATCTATCCTAATGGGAAAAAAACATAGGCAGTGGTAATGAGAGTTGAGGGGAGAGAACTAGTCTGGTCATTTTTGTACTACCATCATTTCCATAGTGAATTAATCAAATTGTGTTTATAAACTTGAAAGTTAAGAATGAGCCCCTGAACTTGTGATGACCCCACAAATGTACATACACTATGAGTTCTTGTCTAAACAGCCAGCCAATCACACTCGACCATCATCCTTTAAAAAGGAAAATTTTGCTTCCAGTTACAAAGTGAAACATGCTAAATGGAGATAACTTAGGAACACACAAAAACACACACACAAAGGGTTTTTCATAATTCTTTTACCCAGACAAATCACTGTTAAGATTTTGGTGTATTTTTTGACATCTGTTTTACTTGTATATGTATGGTATTCACCTTTTATTTAGAAAAAAAAATGACACTGCACAAATTATATATACTATTACTTAACCTCCTTTTCTCACTGAATATATTACGAATATTTTTCCATGCCATTAAACATTTTTCTACAACATAATTTTAAGTAACTATATAGATGTACTATAATTGATTTGAATACTTATCTTTTGTTGGACTTCATATAACTGGAAGTTAGCATAAACCAAGGATACTCTGCAGACTATAATGGCTCAGTCCTACCTAACATTCTTTAAAAATTTCATGCATCTATAAAAATATACACATTTATCCTGCCACATCTGGATTCTTGAATTTCACTGATGAAAACTGCATTGCAAAGGGTGGTGGGTAAAGAAACAGAGGGATTAAAGTCTTTAGAAAGATTATCAATTAATCAGAATGTGTTAATGAGTCAGTGAGCCACAATAGCTAATCTGATACTTCTCAGGGTTGAAGGTCCAGTCATCAGCTGAATTCATCACTCCATCCTTTTTTTTTTTTTATCCTCACCCGAGGACACTTTTTCATTCTTTGTTCAGATAGAGCAGGAGGGGGAGAGAGAGAGAGAGAAACATCGATGTGAAAGGGACACATCGAGTGGCTGCCACCCGCACGACCAACCAGGGCCGGGGACAAACTGCAAACAAGGTACATGCCCTTAGCGAGAACCGAACCCGGGTCTCTCCGGACCACAGGCCGACGCTCTAACTGCTGAGCCAAACCGGCAGGGCCATCACTCCATCCTTGCTAGCTAATAGATATGGCACAGTAATTGTATGTAACATTTGACTGACCAAGGAGTAAGTACCAGGGGCCATTTTGAGCAATGGCCTATCATTCTGCAAAAACTTTAAAACTGACACAAACAAAAAGCTGGCAGAAAGGGGCAGGGTCAAGGATTATACATTTCATCTCACCATCATAATACCATCCTCTGTGTTCTCTTTCTTGGCTTCCCTTCAAGCCCTTGATAATGATGCCACAATAGCAAGAAGGTAGGCAAGATGCCTGGATTGGGACTTTGCCGAGACTTCTCTGAGACAGTTTACTATTCTGGTTTTAACAAGAACCCTCACAGGTTAATAGGAATAATCTCCTCTGGTTTATATACTAAGTAAGAGGAAATATTACTTTTGCTTTTGGAAAATTCTTTTAAAAAAAATACCTCAGTTGTTTTAATTTGCATCTCTCTGATGATTAGTGAGCTTTTGGCAAATTCTTAAAGTGGAAAAGTGAACCCTCATGGTTGAAAGAGGGAAAAAGTCAGATGCTAAAACCTGAGTCCTTGGCACTTAGGAACAACCCTTCTTTTCCACACTTTCTAACAGACGTAGTTAAAGAACTCGTGGGGAAGATCTAGGCAGGGATGAGGAGTTCTGAGGGAATCAGCACCCTTCCCCAGGGGACCTAAACCCCCATGGAGCAATCTTCTGCTAGAGATAAGTTGTTTCTAACACCATATTATACAATGAAAACATCTGCTTATTCTTACTGCAGTTATATTAGTATTAGAGTTGGTTGTAGTAATAGCTATAGTATTAGTAGTAATAGCTAATACCAACAGCATTTACCATACATCAGTTACTCTTCTAAGTACTTTTTCATAATTCATTTTAATTTCTGTATCAATGTCTCAACAGTTTTGTCTCTTTCTCAAATTTCCATCTCTTGGATACAAAAACCAACTGAAAGACTAAAAAAAAAGTCATTAAGAATTAATATCAGATTTCAAATGTTCTTTGTGATGTGTCATGATAGAAAGCTTAGAGCTAAACCAGCCTTCATTTCTTTTGAGACTATAAAATGGGAAAACAGAATTAAATTGCTCCAGAAGGAATTTAGCTTTAATTTCCGAAAGAGTATGAACAGGTGCTAAAGCGCTATGTGCGGTTTCCTCTGCAAGTCCTTGCAGAGTGAACTGATAGTCCTTGCCCAAGCTAGGTCAGGAGCATCTGCAGGGAGAACAAGGGTTTCTTCTCACACCCTGTTACTTCTCAAAGGAAAGAAAGTTGGTGATTGTTAGAACTGTGGAGAAACTGTCGAAATTAGCTACATGAATTAGTACATTTGGTCCTGTGGTATCAGTCACCAAGAGTGACATTTCATCTCAGCATCTCAACAAGCAGGGGTGTTGCTGAACTCTCCCATAAACTTGTTGGTTTTAATTTCTCACTTCCACAGCTTTGATAGGTAGTCATACACTCATTTTTAATAATTAAAATTGTATTTTTGTTATTTTAGGAAGCTTGAAAATCCAAAAACAAACAAACAAACAAAAAAGCATAAAACAGAAAGTAATAACCATTCTATAATCAGGAATTAACACTAACAATTTGGCCTGATTTCATCCATGTTTTTTTTTCTATTATCTACCCTTAAAAATTTATACATGAAACATATAAATCCATTCTCCTTTTTAAAATTAGCACAATGCAGATAAAATTAGTGTGCATTTGACATTTTTTTCCTCAATCTTGTTCCTGCACTTTTTATCCCCTAGTTAGCTACTCTTACATTCTTGTTCAGTGTATAATGTAATGTCCTTTCAGGCCATTTTAATATTTTACATGCATTTGCACTAGAGAAGATGCATAGTAATATATTGAGTTTGAATACATCACATAAATGTATTACATAAACACATAATGTATTACATGTGTACATTATTAACATAAAAATATGATAAAAGTAGTTATACAACTTTGTTTTTCATTCAAAAATATAATTTTGAGATATGTGCATATTAACTCATATAAATCTGATTTCCTTTTAACTTTTCTAGGGTTTTTGTATGAATATATCATACTTTATCCATTACTCTACAGATTTGACATATAGATTGCTTCCAATTTTTCATTTTTATAAACATTGCTTCAGGAAACATACTCAGATACATCTTTCTATATATGTGCTAGCATTCTCTAGAATAGATACCAAGAATTGGAATTGCTAGACCATATATCACATTAATTAGTTTCCTTCAGTTTTTTGGTATTATTGCTTGTGGCCAATTTCTTAGTAACTGAATATTTGAAAGCATATCAAAACAAAATTTCTCTGCCCCTCCAAGCCTATTCTCTCTCTCCCTCCCTCCGTCCCTCTCTCCTCTCTCTCTCTCTCTCTCTCTCTCTCTCTCTCTCTCTCTCACATACATACACACACACACACACACACACACACACACACACACCTCTTCTACATTGTACCCACTTTTCCCCACCAGATCCAGGTTCTGTGGGGCCAGAAGCTCATATAAGTTATGAAGCTCCCTCTGAAAAAATACAAAATTAGGATAGTGATTATTTATTCAGAAAGGGAGAAGAAATTGCAACTTTAGTACTGTTGACATCTTGGGTAAGATAAAATTCTTTGTTGGGGGAAGAAGAGGCAGCTGTCCTATGCATTGTAGGATGGTCCACAGCATCCTTGCCCTCCTCCCACTAGATACCAATAGCACTTCCTCAGTTTGACAACCAAAAAGGTCTCCAGATATTAGCAAATGTCTCCAAGGAGCAAAATTGCCCCAGTTAGGAACCACTACTCTAATTCTGCCCTCTTTTAGAGGGTAGAAAAATAAGGAAGCCTTTCCAGCCCCTCTTAGGAGTTCAACTGTGTGTAAATCCTCTAATTTCTAAGGAAATTGAAGGAAATGAAAAGTTCCTATTGCACTCATCAACATACATGCAAATATCTACCAATATTCAAAACAATAAATACTTCACGATCTAATTGGGTTTATTTTTTAATTCAAGGTTGATTAAATACTAGCAAATTAAATCAATTAATTGTGATTCTTCATATTAAAAGATTATAGGAGAAAGATTGAAGCAGAAAAAACATTCAGTTATTTTCAACACACATTCATGATTAAAATTTCTAGAAAGTACAAGTAAAAGAAAACTTCCGTTAACCAATAAAATGCACTCCAAAAATCTCCAGCAAACTCATTTTCCACGATGAAATATTTAGAAATATTCTCTTAAATTTTGGAACAAGTCAAGCATGATACTCTCATTACTTCTATTGAGCACTGTATTGGGTATTTTAGTCTGCCAAATAAGTTAAGAAAACAGGGCAGATAGCAAAGTTGAAAACAAAAACCAAAACTGGACTTATGAAGAAATATGACCTAATTAGTAAAAGGAAGTTATGGTGGGCAGAACAATAGCTCCCCAGAGATGCCCCCATTCTAATCCCTCGCACTTATGAATATGCTACTTTACATGGCAAAGGGGAATTTGCAGGTGTGATTAACTTAGGATGGGGTGAATATCCTGGACCATCCAGGTGGGCCCAGTATAATAATCACAAGGGTCCTTATAAGAGAGAGTCATGAGGGTCAGAATCACAGGAGATGTGACTACAAAAGCAGATGTGAGTGATGAAACGTTGGAAGGCAGCCATGAGCCAGGGAATGTGGGAAGCCTCTGACGTCTGGAAATGGCTGCCCTGGTGGGTGGCCCAGTTAGTTGGAGTGTCATCCTGTGCACCAAAGCATTGTGGGTTCAATACTAGATCACGATACGTACCTCGGTTACAGGTTTGATCTTTGGTGGGGTGTGTGTGGGAGGCAACTGACCGATGTTTCTCTCTCATATTGATGATTTTCTTTCTCTCCCCATTCCTCTCTCTAAAATAAGTAAGCAAATAAAAGCTGGAAATGGCAAGAAATGTATTCTCTGAGAGCTTCCCTTGAAGGAACACAGTCCTGCCAACACATTGATTTTAGCCCCATGAGATCCATTTTCAGAAATTTGACTTCCAGAAGTGTAAGATAAAAAAATGTGTTATTTTGTACCACAGAGAGTGTAGTAATTTGTTATAGTCACAATAGGAAATGAATGTAAATATGGAGTCTATCCCAGGAAGTAATAGAGAACTTAGCAATTTTACCGTATATAATTCCAGATGAATCAAAGACTTAAAGGTAATAGGCAAAAGTTTAAATTTTTTTTTATCCTCACCAGAGGACATTTTTTTGTTCAGATAGAGTGGGGGAGGGAGGGGAAGAGAGAAACATCGACGTGAAAGGGACACATCTAGTGGCTGCCTCCGACATGACCCAACCAGGGCCAGGACAAACTGCAACTGAGGTACATGCCCTTAGTGGGAACCGATCCAGGGTCTCTCTGGACCGCAGGCCAACACTCTAACCGCTGAGCTAAACCAGCCTGGGCAAAATTTTAATTTTATAGAAGAAACCACATGGGAATATTTTTCAAAACACAAGGTAAAGAAGACTTTCTTAAATAAGACAAAATATACATAAACCATAAATAAAATGTGAAGATTATTAATTCATATATATTAAAAGCTAAGGTCTTTCATGAATGGGGTGGGGGAAGTCACAAGCTAAAAAAAAAAGATATTTGCAACATTTAAAACAAACTGAAGCTTAATATCTAGAATACTAGAGAATGTCCATGAAAATATAAGAAAATGATACATACCCTTGGCCCCAACAATCCCTTAAGAATAAGGAGGAACAAAATCTCTGAGGAGGAAGTGAGAGGGTATGTGGCCAAAGGGTTGTAATCAATAAGGGTTGCAAGGACTATCAAGTAGCCCTGGCTGGTTTGGCTCAGAGGTTAGAGCGTTGGTCTGCCGTCCTGAGAGACCCGGGTTCGGTTCCCGCTAAAGGCATGTACCTCGGTTGCAGTTTGTCCCCGGCCCTGGTTGGGTCGTGCGGGTGGCAGCCACTCGATGTGTCCCTTTCACATTGATGTTTCTGTCTCTCTCCCTCTTTCTCCCTCTCACTTTATCTAAACAAAAAATGGAAAAATGTCCTCGGGTGAGGATAAAAAAAAAAAAAAAGGAGGACTATCAAGTAGATGGCAAGACCAACTCCCCCAACAGATTTATGGCTTAGAACTTGCAGAAGACCAGCTCGATCCAACATGCAACATGGCAACTAATTTCACCTTGTGGTAACTCCTAGCCTCATTATACGCTCATTGTAATATGTTAGCATATTAAATGACATTACCATAATCAGAAATGGAAAGCCCCTATAAGGACACAATATGACTGAGGGGGCTCTCCCTCTTTCTTGGAAAAATTCTGAATATTCCTGTCCCTTTTTGAATGCCCTACCTCTTGATTTAATGAGCCTCAATAAAATAAGTAAATCCCACTAAGGAGTAGCCACTCTGTCTCACTGCTTCTCTAATACACTCTCTAACTTTAAACTCTAGAAAAAATAAAAGAGCAAGCAAATGATATATGGTTCAACTTAAAAAATGGGCAAAATAGGCATTTTTCATAAGGTGAAGCATGAATGGTCATAGGACATAATAAAATGCTCAATTTAATTCATAATTAGAAAAAAAACCTCAATGAAATACAATTTCATAATTATCAGATTGGCAAACATTAAAGTCTGACACTAGCAAGTGTTGGCACTCATCTTTACTGGTAAAGATAGTGTCTATTAGTGTAACCAGTTGGAAAACAGTTTTTCATCTTTGAGTTAAATGTACATATCATACAAACCTGCAATTCATATATTAGATATATAACCAAAAGAAATTCTTTCACATAGATAGCTAGGTACTTGTATGAAAATATTTTAGCAGCATTGCTCACAATAGCAAAGCACTAGAAATAACCCAAGTATTCATCAATGCTAGAATGGAATAATAAATTACAGTATAATCATGTAATGGAATACCAGACCATAGAGAAATGAACTGCAGCTAGAAAGTCAACATGGCTGAATTTCAAAAACATAATTTTGAGTGAAAAGACAAATTACGTGCCTATATATGTAATGAATTTTTATATGTGGTACTTTTACTATCATTGAGATACACACACACACACACACACACACACACATTTACTATCATTGATTCATACCTTTTTTACATTCATATCATTGATAGATATAAATGTGTGTAAATATATACATATATACACATATTTTTAAAAGCATGATTTCTTTGTTTATCTGAAAATGCTATTATTTTGCTGTTTTGAATGATAAAATTCCCAGTTGACAATATTTTCTCTCATCATGTTAAAAATATTATTCCACTGTATTGACACTTTCCTCATGATTGAGATGTTTGATTTTGTTTTAATTTTTATTCCTCTGTAGTTCATCTGTCTTTTCATTCTAGTTACATTTAAATCTCTTTGCCCTTGACATTCCATAATTTCATAATGATGCATCGAGGTATGGATTTATTTTGACTTATATTGCTCAGAATTTGTTGGAATTCCTGATTTTGAGCATTTTTAGGCATATGAAATTCTGAAACAGTCTCAAATATTCTGCCTTTGTATATACCCTCTCCCACATTCTCTCTTTCTGGATCTCTTATTTTATTTTATTATTATTATTTTTAATCCTTACCTGAAGATATTTGTCCATTGATTTTTAAAGAGAGTGGAAGGGAGGGAGGGAGGAAGGGAAAGAGAGAGAAACATCAATATGAAAGAGACACATCGATTGGTTGCCTCCTGCACGTGCCCCTACGAGGGCTGGGATCAAACCTGCAATCCAGGTACATGTCCTGGACCAGACTCAAACCCGAGACTCGTCAGACCTCGGACTGATGCTCTAACTGCTGAGCCAAACCAGCCAGGGCTGGAGCTCTTATTTTAATACACTAGGTAGTCTCATTCATTGTGTCCTTTATATTTTTTACTTTTTTATCTCTCTCTATAGTGCATCCTGGTTTATTATCTTGTATTCTAGCTCACCATCTCTCTTCTATTAGATGTATCTAATTAGATATTTGCCTTTTCCACTGAGTTTTTAATTTTAATGACTGTATTTTTCATGTTAGAAGTTCTATTTGGTTCCCTTTAAAATTTACCTGCTTGTTTTTCATCGAGTATTGCCTTTTTTTTTTTTTTTTTTTTAATGATTTCAATGCCTTTTTCGGGGGTGGGGTCTCTAATCATTTTTTTAAAATAGTTAAAATGTCTAAAAAAAATTCCATCCTATGAAGTCTTGGGAATCTAATTTTGCTTTCTGTTGAAAGCTTCTAGTGGACTTTCTTACTAAACATTTTATAATTTTTTATTGTGAGTCCTTCCCTGCAGTTTTGTGGGAAAATTGTGCAGCCTGGATTGGGTGCATGACCCTCTAAGGGAGGTTTATATATATATATATATATATATATATATATATATATTGTTTTTTTTTACCAGGCACCCCAAGTATATCACTGGTCAGGGACATATTTTCATGTTAAAGTTTTAGTGTGTGGATTTTCAGGCCATGACATTTTGATGGACCAAAGAGAACTATATGCCTTGTGATTATTTTTTAAATCTACATACATATTTGTATTAAATTAAATGCTATTATCGAGCTTTTGTTTACTTAATCCAGACTTGTTGAGTATGCTAGGCGGTGGGAGTACACCACTAGGTGACCATTCTTAAGGAGATGGACATGAAAACAAGAAGTTAGGTTTAGCATGATAAATTTTGCTAGGGGTATACATACAGGGTAAGTAGCACAGAAAAACCATTAATAATGGCTGGACTAGGAAGAGCAAAGGGGAAGGCATTGCGCAGGTACTGGTTAAAATAAGCCTTGCATTGTTAGTAATAAGAAAAAGTTGATAAAAGGACAAGATTATATGGTTGCTTTATCCTTAAGATGGCACTATAAACTCACAATTCCTTTGTAGAGAAAGAATACACAAAAATAACTGTGACTTATCCAAAAGTGTCACTCAAACCTTATAATATAAACTTGAATGGCTCTTGTGTGTCAGACACGAAATGCTTGCATGTATTATTTGCATTTAATCTTTTTTTTAAATCCTTACTGAGGATATATATTTTTTACATTTATCTTCAGACAGAGTGGGAGGGGGAGAGAGAGAGGGAGAGAGAGAAACATCAATGTGAGAGAGATACATCGATTGGTTACCACCTGCAAACTGCAACCGAGGTACATGCCCTTGGCTGGAATCGAACCCGGGACCTTCTGGTTCTCAGGCTGATGCTCTAACCACTGAGCAAAAACAGCTAGGGCTATTTGCATTTAATCTTTACAACCACTCAAAGAAGTAGAGTCAAGTATTTGCCCCACTTTGCATACTAGGAATATTAGTCACAAAAGGTATAAGTGACTTGCCCTCTGTCACAAAGCCTGTAGCAGCAACACCAGGATTTAAACTGAAACAGCCTGAATCCAGAAACCATCTTAATCACTATGCTGTATCACCTCTTTCTGGTGATCCACATGATAAAAATGCCACCACATTAGAATGATCAGTTACGAAAACTCTTTTATTTACCCTCCAGTTCTAGTTAAATTGTGCAGGAAAGCATGTCCCTGTCTGGAAATAAGCCAGAGTCCATGTTAGCAGGTCTCCATTGATTGCTCTGCCCAGACTTCCACCAGGAAGCTGGCCCTGCCCTCCCTGGTCAGGTGCTCCTCCTAGGCCCTCTCATAGCACCCTAAGCATGTGACCTCGTGGTACTTAGCACTCTGATTGTGCTGATAGGTTTAGATCTCTGTTTTGCTCACTAATATGTGAACGTCTTTGTGACCCCCACACTTGGTATAATGCCTGGGGCATAGATTTCTCAACAAGTCTTTTTTTTTTTTTTTTTTTATCCTCACCCGAGGACATTTTTCCATCTTTTGTTCAGATAGAACGGGAGGGAGAGAGAGGAAGAGAGAGAGAGAAAAACATCGATGTGAAGGGACACATCGAGTGGCTGCCACCCGCACGACCAACCAGGGCCGGGGACAAACTGCAACCGAGGTACGTGCCCTTAGTGGGAACCGAACCCAGGTCTCTCTGTACCGCAGGCTGACGCTCCAACCGCTGAGCCAAACCGGCCAGGGCTCTCAACAAGTCTTTGCTGAACCTTTTCTTCTTCCATATTAAACCAGACCTTGCATCACAGCCACTATTTTCTCAGGTTCCTCTTTTCACTCCCTTCTATATATACAAAATCTCCAACACAGACAGCAAATTATAGGAGAGAAGGCAACCGTGTGAAAAAGTAGTTTCTATCTGAAACACTTGTGTGTTTAGGTGAAAATTGAAACAAATGCAAACACTGGGTTTAAATGTTAAGCAGTACCTGTTAGTATGTCTTGTCTTCCCCCTAGAGCATTTCTGAACCTGAGAAAACTATACTGTGCTTACTATCCTTCCATATTTCCATCCAGGTGAAATATAGTTAAAATGAATGCCAGCCCTGGTCGGTTTGGCTCAGTGGTTGGAGCATCGGCCTGTGGACCAGAGAGACCTGGGTTCAGTTCCTGCTAAGGGCATGTGCCTCGGTTGTGGTTCGTCCTTGGCCCTGGTCGGGTTTGTGTGGGTAGCAACCAGTCGATATATCTCTCTCACATTGATGTTTCTCTCTCGCTCTCTTCCTCCCTCTCTGTCTGAAGATGAATGCAAAAATGTCCTCGGTGAGGATAAAAAAAAAAAAAAAATGAATGCTAAAGGGGACCTGGAAATGGTAGAGAAGCATCCCAAAGGCAAATCCTGAAAAAGGAGCGAACATGAGGAAGGGTAAATGAATCTGCTCACCTTCCACCTCCTCTCTTCTCTTATAGAAACTTCAGGTGGTTTCTGAGCAACAGCTGGTAATAATTACCTCCTTCCTTTCTGCCCCGAGTCAATAACTCGTTACCACCTCCTCCCACCCTCACAAGTCTCAAAGCTGGTGTCCCAAGCAGTATATCTGGTTTGGCAATCTTTGGGGCAATTTTGGTAGCCAATAAATTCTCTTGAATGAAAACACTTGGAGCCTTTCCTTAGAGTTTACAATAGTATTGTGGATGGAGTTGTCAGGAGAGTTAGGTTCAGAAGGCAGTCTTATAAGGATTAGAGCACCAGTTTGACAGTAAAACAGACCCAGGTTCAAAACTAGGCCCTACACTAGCTGCTGTACTTGAACAGATTCACTTTCCCTATTTATAATGGAAATATTACTGGATCTACGTCATGGATTGTTATCAGAATGATGATATGAGTGAATTCAAGTAAAGCTCTTCGAACAATGTCTGAACATAGTAAGTATTCAATAAATGTTAGCTATGATTATTACTACGGATTTATGTAATCCATAAGCAAGGATTCATTTATTCACATCATATTATAAATCTCTTACTATACACTAGATACTAGGTCCTAGCGACACAATCTTTATTTCTTTATTCAGCAGATATAACTAAGCTTTGGACAGGAATTATACTTTGAGGAAATTATACTGTCTAGTATGCTGTTGAACTGGTCAACATTTTGAAGTCTTCCTCCCCCAATGATTCAACTCTATTTAGGGATTTCCTTGTTATAATAATTTAATCATCATGAATGAAAAGGATTTGGTTTACAAAATTTTGCTTTATTATGTTTATTTTCTTTTTTCCATAAACCTCATAATGTTTATTGTGTATAGTTGAGTATTTTTTGTTTTCTAAATAATGTGGTGTTTAGGGAAGTATAATGCTCTTCACAGATTAATTTATGGTTTTGACCTTTAGTGGGAAATGCTCTCAAATACATCAGAACAATGGGTTTTTGGCCACACAAAGCAGTAAGAGGTATGAGCTTTGTGGAATCTGACGTTATTTTTTCACTCTTCTGAGCCTTGGCTTTTTTTTTTTCCAAAGTAAAGTCTTTTTTATTTATTTATTTATTTATTTATTTATTTATTTATTTATTTATTTATTGGTACGTGCCCCTAGCGGGAACCGAACCCAGGACTCTCTGGTCCGCATACCGACGCTCCAACCGCTGAGTCAAACCGGCCAGGGTGAGGCTTGGCTTCTTAATCTTTGAAAAGGGATAATATCTCCATCTAGGAGGATGTTGAAAGGGTTAAATTTATCCATCCACCCATCCATGCAAGTATTTATTTGTTAAAACCTACTATAGCCCTGGCCGTTTTGGCTCAGCGGTTGGAGCGTCAGCCTTCGGACCGGAGAGTCCTGGGTTTGGTTCCCGCTAGAAGCACGTACCAAAAAAAAAAAACCCTGCTCTACACCAGACATTCTTCTGGGTACTGAGACTACAAGAGTAAACAAAACAAGCTGGAATCCTTATCTTCATACAGTTTATACTCTAAAAAGAAAATTTTGGGGGAAATTGAGATTGTTAATGTGAAATAAAACACACTTTCAAATTAATTATCCCATCAGTGTTGCAGTGCTTATGTCAAGGCTTAAGAAGCAGTTAATTGTGGCAGAGTAGATTCAAATTAGAATCTGTAGTTAAGTAATAAAGATATTCTGACAACAAAAAACAATGTAGAAATGAGTTCATTGCCAGTGAAAAGATTTTGTAAGTTTATCTGAAATTTCTTTTATTAGGTAATTTTATAATTTCACAACAGCTGTTTAGGTATATAAACATGTATATACACTTTTCTAAACATGTAAAAGAAAAGCAGTAGTTTATTAAATCTGCTGGAATTTATATTACTCAAAATCTTAACAAAACATTTGTTATAAAAATCAATAAAATTGTTTAACACATTTAAAAAATTCTTGAACATGTGTATATAGTCATTATTTTCAAGCTTGCTTTACAAAAAAAAAGAGTGCAGTTTCTATCCATGTGTTCATAGTGACTTTCAAAAGTAGTTTAAAGGGGGAAAAGAAGGTAGCATTGCCTTGTAATACAGCATTAATTAATACTGACTTACCCTGGGACACTCATGAAAAACCTTTATCACATATAGTAAAAATATTTAAAAATTAATACTCCATTTCTATGAATAAAACATAGAAAATAAGACTTTATATTCTTAGACTAACTTGTTACCATAAAAAACTGCATTCATTTTGCAGATATTACTGACACCCCACATTCTTTCTTTAAAAATACTTATGATATTTAAAATTTGAAAGACACCCACAGACATATTCTCCTCCCAATACATTCACTGAATGCAGATTTAAGTGAGCACATCTCATTTTGATTGTGCCCTTTATTTGTATACTTTAAAAATGGCTACAATATTGTTCATTTGTATTTTTAACTGGTACCAAAATTAAGATGAACAATCTATGTAAAACCATCAGCCTGTACTGCTAGTAACAGTTGTCATATGAAAAAAAGAAAAAGCCCTGAGTCAGTATTTTTTGCAAAAGCAATGAAGAAGAGTGCTCTGAAGTCATTTTATAACTTATGAAATAGTTAAGACTGTCCAGTATTCATTTATTTTGTTCTCATTTTGATTGAAGAGGTATGGCTTTTGTTTAGTAAATCCAATTCAGGTTATTTCTTAATACTCAATTTCATTTAAATCCTCAGAATATCCCGATGATTGCTGAGATACGTCTTCCATGTCTGTTAGGAGAGAAATAGACAATAATCGTTTTCTTTATTTTTATTGTAGAAAAATACTTAATTTGCATTCTTATAATTTGAGATTGTTGCAAAATTCCCTCTCAATCAAGCTTATATAGAGAAAAAATACTGTTACCTGCACAGGGTCCTGCTTGAAACTTAACATCATCAATGGCAATATCACTTCTTATTGACACTCCCTGAATGGCTTCAAAAATTATCTGAAAAATAACAGAGTTTGGATTTAGAAATATAATTTAATAATAAAAAAGTTTGAATTTAGATAAAACAAGACTGGTCAGGAACAGATCCAGGTTGTATGGGTCTAGAAGCTTAGATTTTTCTTAAGGCTCGCTGGGAAAAAGAGTACAAAATCACAAATTCAGATTTAGGTACAAAAGGGAATACTTTTTTGGAATTTAAAGAAATTCACAACAAATGACTGGAGATTGGAGATGCAGGTCCCTTTCCTCTGAGATCTCTTTAGGGAATTTCCTTGAAACGCTTCCTGGTGCTGACCTGGTTTGTCCTCCCCACCTAGAATGCTCCACTCCTAGCACTCAGGGCCTGTGGAAGTGATGGGCCCCGAAACTTAAGCTTCCTTAGGCTCTCCATAAATCTACCTTTGATCCATGTGCTAGGTGGAAGAATTTTTTTTTTATATTTTAATTAATTTTTTATTTATTATTTCTTAAATGAAGATTATTAAAAGGTAAAGATTACAGTTGTGAAAAGGACTCTGATTAATTCTCATTCTAGAGTAAAAACAGTCTTTTTTTTTTTAGATGATAGGGAAAGAAGTACATAAGAATTGTGTATTTTAAGTCAAAGGTCTTTCCTGTTACCCTAGATAACCTCTCCTAGAGTTTTTTCATTTACTTTACAGTTAAAGACCATTAATAAGTTTGTCACTCTTTAAAATCAGTCCTCTTTCCTTCTAAAGTCACATTTTTTAAATTAATTAATTATTGTTACAGATGTTTCTCCTTTTTCCCCCACTGATACTCCCCGCCCCCGCCCTGTCCCCAGCTTTCTGGTCCATGTCCATTGTTCATGCATACATGCATATAAGTTCTGTGGTTTATTTCCCCCCCCCCCACCTCTTCTGGGAATTGTCAGTCTGTACCCCACTTCCACGTCTCTGGGACTACCCCATTCCTCAGACTGTTATGTTCATTATATTCCACAAATAAGTGAGATCATGTGACATTTGTCTTTCTCTGCTTGGCTTGTTTTGCTTAGGATAATACTCTCTAGGTCCCCCCATGTCATCTCAAAGGACAAGAGATCTTTCTTTCTTACAGCTGCATAGGTGGAAAAATTTAATATGACTGATGAGATCCATGTATGAACAGCAAAGCATAACAATTAAATTTACCAAAATGACAATGTTTCACTTATCATGTTAAATACCATGGCATCCAAGAAAGCCCGGAAGATGAGGAAATCAGTTTTATGATTTTAGATTCTAAGAAGAAAATAACTAACCAAATATTCAGATTCTAGGGTAAATCAATTACATTATAATCTCTAAGGCAGCCCAACAATGGTTAATAAACCACTGAATACACCAGGGAGGCTGTGGGTAATAAAAAGTATCCAGAAGACTCATTTTCTTTACTCATTTTGTGAGCAAATGACTCCCCATTGGACTAGTTTGTTATAAAAGCAAATCAAAGCATAGAGAGTGGGTAATTAATAGGCATATGAAACTAGAAATTAATGACTCAAAGAAGCTTTAATAACAGAAATGTGGCAAAATAACATTAATAAAATTCTAAGGAGACGCCTCTAAACAAGGATCATTGTCATTGTAAAGAATAAAAAAAAAGTCCTAACATATCTAGATAGGAGGATATATGAGTGTAGCTAACAAGCATTTGGGTTTTCTGAAAAACAAAAACACCTATCTTTGACCATCAAGTCTGCAATGTAAAATGTAATAGACAAATTACTTGATGAGATTATATTCTTAATAGTCTATGGATGGGTTAAAACACTTGATTTCATAAAACCTTCTCCTTTGAATTTCTTTAATACTTAAGTAGTAACTTTTATAGGATTGTGATTTCCCCCTTGTATTATAGATATATATCCTACTAGTAAACAATTGTGGTTATTGAAGAATAAGACAACAATATATTTTTTTCAATTTAAATATTTTAAAAATGGCTACTAAATATTAGAACATAAATTCTTATTAAGTTGCTTGAACCCAACTACAAAATAAATGAACCTATTAGGTCTTTCTTTTGGTCTAGGAGCACTAGAAAAAACTTACTGAGACAAAAGGTACCATGAACAAAAAAATTTGGACACCTGGTCTTATTTGAGAACCCGGCACACAATAATTCCTAGTAAATGTTAGGCAGCATGATAAATATGAATGGTGTCCATATTTCAGCGAGTGAAGAATCTGTGTAACACTTTCTCTCCCTGGCATCGAACTATAAGAAACCAGAGAGGAAAACACCTGCGAGCAGAGGAGGACATGTAAGCAAAGAATTCAAAGGAAATAAAATCATTTTGTGTTTTTGATCAATAGCAAAGTCAGGTCTGCTTAACATTGTAATAAAGCCCTTAGGAAAGAACATGATTAAGATTCTGCTACATTTCTTTTCCACAAGGATAATCTGATGATTGGAATGTCATCTGAGGCCACCCATGTATTTTCCCTAGAGGATGAGTCTCAAATCACAGCAGTACTACAGCATTTTAAAAACCATCTCCACTGACCTACCCCCACTGACGACGTACACATTTACCAGACTAGCAAGTGGTCAATAAATATTTATTAAAATTGAGATGTTTTGACCTTGTACTACAGGAACTCGGTCCGGACACCTGATATAGCTATGGAGAATACCAGGTCTGTCATGGTGATGTGAATTAGAGACCAGAGAAGTTTGGAGGGAATATATATTTTTTAAACAATATCTTTTTTTTTTAAATCCTCACCCGAGGACATTTTTCCATTTTGTTGTTGTTCACATAGAGTGGGGGGGAGGGGGAGAGAGAGAGAAACATCGACGTGAAAGGGACACATCAAGTGGCTGCCACCCGTACGACCCAACGAGGGCCGGGGACAAACTGCAACCGAGGTACATGCCCTTAGCGGGAACCGAACCCGGGTCTCTCCAGACCAAAGGCAAATGCTCTAACCGCTGAGCCAAACCGGCCAGGGCTAGAAACAATATCTTTTAATATTTTGATACTTTAAAGTTTGTAAAACCCTTTCACATACATAATCTTATTTGACCCTCACTCTAACTCTGGTGATAACATGGTGGCAGGAATCCCATTTTGAAAATACATAAACAGTCTCAGAGAGGATGAGATTTCTCCAAGGTCACCCAGTTCTTATAAAATCTGGGGAATGAGTACATTTTGGAACTTTTACGGTGGAAGGGAGTGTAGAACAGTGACTTAGAGATATAAACTTTGGAACCAGCCCAGTCTGAGTTTAGATTGTCACTTTGCCACTTACCAGCTGGATCTCTAGTTTCGCCATCTGCAGAGAGGAGCTGTAAGATCAATCGGAAGAACCTGAGTACAGCTCTTAGCACTGTAAGTGCCTGGCACATAGAAGATGGCCAGTCTCTCTGCACATGGGTGTGTCTGTGTTTTATTAGACACTGGGATTTTTTTTTTTTAATCCTCACCCGGTATTTTTCTATTTATCTTCTGATAGAGTGGGAGGGAGGGAGAGAGAGAGAGAGAAAAAAAATTGATGTGAGAGAGCCACATCGATTTGTTGCCTCCCACATAACCCAGACCAGGGCCAGGGACAAACAGCAACTGAGGTACATGCCCCTGACAGGAGTTGAACCTGTGACTCTTTGGTCCGCAGGCCAATGCTCTAACTGCTGAGCCAAACAGGCCAGGGCAGACAGTAGGATGTTTTGAGGAAAGTAATTCAGTCTCCACATAGTCGTTTGGGAAACCTGAGAGAATCACTAAATCCAGAAGAAAATTTCTCATGGCAGATGTACATCTGTTTCATTCTAAGCCAAAGAGAATGAGCTGGAGGTTTCCTTCCAGACTGTGAGCTGTAAATTTGTTAGGTGATTCTGTACCCTTTGAACTTGAACACCCCAAGGTGCCACCCTAGATGCCTCATTACTCTGTGCTCAAAAAACATTTCAAAGAACCAGCCACCCTGCAAGTCTAAGGGATGCAAGGCCCTGTACCCAACCCCCTGGGCTCAGATGCTGAGAAGTCACACATTCCCCAGAAGATAAATCCTAGAACTCTTGTGCATCAACACCATTAGGGGGTTTTAAAAAAACATTAATACTCAGGCTCCACCAGAGAAACTCAGATTCATTTGATCCAGAGCAGAAATTCTCCATCTTTAGCATAAGTCAGAATCACCAGAAGAGCTTGTTAAGACACACATTTCTGGGCCCCCTCCCCAGAGTTTCTTGTCAGGAGTTCTGAAGTGGGGCCTGGGAATATGCATTTCAGGTGAGAGTGATTTCAGGTGAACGTGCTGCTGGTCTCAGGGCCACCCTTTGAAAACATCTGAATAGAGTATGGTGCCCTAATAGCCTAACAAAATTACTCCATCGCCTCTGAATGATGGCCAATTCTATCAGTAAGCTCCTGAGTGATCCACTTTCCTTCTGTAAACCGACACATCAGAATAATCTTTGGGGCAATCTGTTATTCTTTACTAAATTTCTAGGCAGTTTTATCCATGCTGGGATAATGGCCATTCGTGGATACTGGCACCCCTTCCCTCTGTCATTTGTTCTGCAATGGTGCGCCCTAGGTGGCACTGCAACCTAGCCACCTGAGCTTCTACAATTCCTCTCCATTTAGATCTTTAGAAAAGTTGTGGTTGTAGGTGGTATAAAATAAAGTCCTTATTTTTGGTACCTCTTCCCAGGAAGATTTAGACTTAGACCAAGCAGCCTGTGGTTAAAGTTAAGAGGTACTGGGCCAGGAGGTTTATCAGCCAGAAGCCAGCATGAGGAGTAAGTGGGGTTTTTAGCTGAAGGTCACACCTGAGTGAGAGCTCCTCAGAGCAAGTTCAGGCGCAGTCCAGGGTCTGAAGGTTGTTTCCCCAGGGCCATCTGAAGCTTTGGCTCATGGGGTGGGAGGAGGGCAGGTGAAATCAGTGGTTGTCAGGAGGCCCCTGCTGATCTCTAGACTAGACTGGCTGCTCAGCCTCATCTATTGGAATGTAAAAGGCTCAATCTGATCACCGCTCAGAGTCCCTTACAACTGGGATCCTGTAGGATGAAGGTCTTCTGCGGTACATGAGAAGATCCAGGGAGAGACCCAGGGCTTAGGCTCAAGACTCCCAGTTTCTTCCACATCTATGTGGACAGAAGCTTAAAAATCTACTCTGGACCATATACTCTGGTAGATGTAGGCTTACAACACAAGCCCCTGGATGTGGATAAAGATGAGTGAACGATGCAGCTGCAACAACGAATTAGGTGACGGCATGCTTAGAAGAAAGGGAGACTGTTTTAGAGATTTGCAGGACACATAGAATGTACTTGACACTGATAAACTACAAGGCAAAAACAGACACACTTTCATCTTTGAGCTGCAAAAATCACTTTATGCATAAATACCCAAAGCTATCTCTCCCTGCCTAAGTTCCCATTCACCGCTTAGATTTAATCAATATAGACTAATTATGTTTACTCTTAAACAAGTACTGCCTTTATCTTTGACCCTGAAAGAGAACAAAACATTCTCTTAGGTAGCAAGAAACAGAAAGAACATCAGAAGCTTGCAGGAATGTTTCCCGTTGCTTGTGTCTTATCTCTTTTGGCTTACCTGATGTTGCCTCTCACAGCTGTACTCAATCAGCGCTCGGAGCCAGGAAATGCTCTGTTCGCCTCTTCGTCTCCATAAGAGGACCTCTTCCCTGTCACCTTCTTTTTTCAAATAAACACTCAGCAGGCCGGTCCCTGCTCCATACATGTGGTAGAAAAAGGTCAAGCAGTGCTTTCTGGTGACTCCTCGCAGAGGCCCAGACGAGAGGCGTGCCTTTTGTCCATACACCATGTGGGAGGCCTCGATGTACATGTAGTAGCCTTGAGAGCAATGTAAAACCAGGTATCATTAAAAAAGACGCACATTATATTCTCTTCTTTCTCTTTTGAGTAATGTTCCTGGAAACAAATTAGAGTGAATGGATGACTTGACTACAGTACTGATAAAGGATATTATCATTTTGGAGAATAGGCATAATCCAAGGAGAATAAATATGCTACAAAATTTAGATGATAAAAATAATTTTTTCCATTTAATAATTTATAATTCAGTTTCATATACAGGAGGTAATTGATATACTAGTATTATACCACTGATGTGGTGATTAACATTTCAGAATTTATTCTATTAATTCATGGACAATATTGTGGAGCTTCCAGACATTGGTTTAGGGGAGAAAGCATAGCTTTTGCAGTCAGGTTGATCGGGGTTCAAGTTTTCACTCTAATATTTGTTGTCTCTGGGATCCTGGTCTAATGAATTATGCTCTCTGAACACATATTTATCATTTCCACAAACACAGACCTGAGAAGTCCCTATAAACCGTTAAAAGGGTAGGAGACAGAGTGCTGCCCAAGTTGGTTTTATAAAATTGTGTGCACTATGCAACACCTTCTCCCAGTCAAGTTATCACCTGCGAAACTGGACCATTGGAGCCCTGGGATGTGGCCTTCTTTGCACCTAGTCATCCCCATGATCTGCTTTGAAAAAATATTAGGAAAAATACTGTCCATGCTTCTGGAGTGCTCACCGATCACATCCTCATTACCAACACCAATCATCAATGCTCAGTCCTTGCCATTCATGTGCCATCAGTACATTGCACATACTAGGTCACTTCTGCCTCCTAGAAATACTTTCTTACATTGGCTTGCAGAACACTGTACTCTCCTGGGTTTTCTCCCATTTCCCTGGTCACTCCTTTGCTAGTTAACCTTTCTTCTCTGATCTGTTCACCTGGAGGTGCTCCAAGTCCCAGTTCTTGTACTTCTCTATCTCACTCCTTTGATCTCATCTTGTTTCAAGGATTTAAATGCTACATATGTTGTCATTTCTCAAGTTTAAATTTCCAGCTTCCTTGCTGAAATCCAGATTTGTTCATTCAAACTGCCTGATGGATATCTCCACTTATTGTCAAATAGACATCTCCAACTGAGCATGTTCAAAACTAAACTCCTAACAACTTTACCTTAAAACTTACTCCACCCTTTCTGGTTGGCCAGGCCCAAACCTGGGAGTCTTGCACTACTCCTTGCCTCCTCTCACTCTCCACATCCAAGCTGTCAGGATTCTGTTGGCTCTACCTTCAAAATGTGCCTAGAGTCCAGTCATTTTCCTTCTCCCTGCTTCTAGTGCTTCCTTCGGGGCTGAGCCACTATCATTTCTCATTTGGATGAATGCAACACTTTCCAACTAGTCCGCTTGCTTCTACCCTTGTTCTCTACAATCTAACCTCAACATAGTATCTATGGCGAACCTTCTAAACAAAAGCTATATCTTACTACTCCTCTGTTCAAAACCTTCCATTGACTCAGCATTTCACTCAGAGCAAAAGCTGAAGGCCTGACAATTACCTTTAGGGCCCTATACTCTAATTCTCACCTATTCTCTTACCTCTCTGCTGCCTACTACCTCCATCTCCTACTATCTTTCTCCTTACTCTGTGTAGCGTGGCCACACTGGCCTGGAATGGTAGGTATGCTACCACCTCAGGGCCTTTGCATGTGCTAACCCTCTGCCTGGAATGGCTTTCCCCTCTATGATCTCAGGTCTCACTCTCTCACTTCTAAGTCTTTGCTCAGTTATTACCTTTTCTATTAGGCCTATTCTGACTACACTATTTCAAACTGCAATCTCCCTCCTCTGGCACACCTCATTCCTTAGTCCCTAATTTATTATTTTCCATAGCACGTAATTGCCTCTTAACATACAGTTGTTTCTCGCAACTTCATGGTTCGACTTTCGCAGCTTCACTCAATCATGGTTTTTTCAAATATATTCATTAAAAAGTTGATTGAGACAGTGAAAATGATACAGCGTGCACTCGATTGTCTGAGTCAATTATCACCACTGTATTACAATTAAAGTTAAAATTACTGTCTGTATGGACTGTAGGCTTATATATTTAAGCACACCTGCAAATCCTTCAACGCCAGGTGCAATTGCTCGACCACTCCCTGTGTGTGGGCAATAACTTTTTTCCAAAAAATTGGGTGTGGTGAAACCAAGCCAGTCAGAGCGTGCTGTTCACTGACTGGCTATCCTATCCTCTTCCTATCCTGGCCACTGATTGGCTCAGCCTCATTCAAGTTTGTTTCTCTCATGCACACATAGCTATGTATCAAAAGCATCTTTGTTCTTGTACGTGTTTGCGATTTCTGAGAACTTTTATCTAAGCCCCACGGTAGCTCTTAAATGTGCTGCTGCTTCTAAGCCTTCTGACGATGAAACTGCTGGAGGAAGATGCTTACCATCCAGGAGAAGGTGAAACTCTTGGATATGATCAAAGATGGCAAGAAATGTGGAGGTTGCCTGCCATTATGACTTGAATGAGTCTACCGTTCGCTCCATCCGTAAAGATGAAAAGAGCATCTGTGCAACTTGGGCTACTGTCTCTGTCAACAAGGAAGCAAAGTGTGTCGTGACAAGTCGTAATAAGTTCATAGTGAAAACGGAGTCTGCCCTAGCCATTTGGATCAGCGACAGCCACAAGGAAATCATTCCGTTGGATTCGCTGGTCCTCCCGGGAGAAGGCGAGGCAGCTCTATTAGTGCTTTACGGTGGACGAACCTCAAACAGGACCCTCTTCTGCAATGTTCATGGATTTCACGGCGAGCAAGGGTTGGTTCGAGAAGTTCCGGAAAAGGTATCATCTGAAGAGTGTCGTTCTCCACAGAGAAGCTGCCTGTACTGACCAGCCTGCAGCAGAGGACTCTGTGAACAACAGGTTCCAGAAGATCCTTGGCGGGGGGCGAGTATCATCCAGAACAGGTGTTCAATATGGATGAAACAGGACTGTTCTCGAAAAGAATGTCCTCCCGGACATTCATTTTCAAGGAGGCCAAGGTCCGTGGCTTCAGTGCGTATAAGGATCGCATGACTATCGTTATGTGTGGAAATGCTGAGGGATTTTTGCTCAAGCCTGCCCTTATCTACAGGCCAAGAACCCTAGGGCCCTAAAGAATAAAAACAAGAACCTGCTGCCAGTGCATTGGATGCACGACGACAAGGGCTGGATCACGAAGCAGCTGCCATCGGACTGGTTCCACGAGTGCTTCCTCCCCCAAGTAAAGCTGTATCTCATGGAGAAGGGACTCGAGTTTAATGTCCTTCTCCTCATGGACAATGTTGGAGGTCATGCGCAAGACCTATCCTACCACAATGTGCGAATCAAGTTCCTTCCTCCCAACACCGCTTCGCTGATCCAGCCCATGGATCAAGGTGTTATTTGCGCTTTCAAGGCCCTCTACAGGCGAAACACCCTGCAGCACCTCGTCGAAGGCATGGACCTTGAGGAGAACCTGTTGCTGAAGGAGTACTGGGGGCAGTATACTATCGTGACCTGTCTGAGAACATCCAGGCCACGTTGAAGGACATAAAGACGGAGACCGTGAAGGCCAGCTGGAAGATGTTGTGGCCTGAAATTGTCCATGGCTACAGAGGATTCACCCCAGAGGATAAAAGCGACTCGGCAGTGGATAAGGCAGTTAGGCTAGCCTGGATGCTGGGAGGAGAAGGTTTCACGGATATGACCCACGATGACGTGGATGAGCTGCTGGAGACACATTTGGATCCCTGAACTGACGAGGATCTGGTGGAGATGACTAAGTTTGCGAGTGAGGAGGAGGAAGAGCAGCCAGAGGTTCCTGGGGGTCAGGAGGAGGAAGTTGGCCTTACACTTGAGCGTCTCTCGCAAGTCATGAGAACTATTAAGGTAGTACAGGACATGACTGGCGAATGGGACCCACAAATGTTGCATGCATTGTGGTTCTGGAATGCACTTGATGGAGTGATAGAACCCTACAAAAGCCTCCTCATGCACCTGAAAAGACAGCGCCAGCAACTGCCCATCACGATGTTCTTCAGCTGCGCACCCAGACACCCACCGCCTACTCCTAGTGCTCCTTCAGCGGAAGAAGATGATAACGCACCTGCTGAAGATACTGCACCATCTGAAGACTCTCCTACTGAGATCGTGCCTTCAGAGGAGCAGTAACCTTGCTCTTCTTTGCTGTCAGTACATCTCTACATTGCTTCATCATTGAACAAGTTGCGCTATTTTCATAGGTTAGTGGTTGTGTGTAATTAAATGTACAATAATAATAATATAATATTTGTAACATATAATATGTCTTATTTTCTCTTATTTGGTGTAATGTATTGGGTAATACAAGTGTAATGGTGACTAAAGGGTGTTATTTCATGTCTAGAGGGCTCTAATAATGTTAAAAAATGTATTTAGAAGGTCGTAAACAGGCTTTCTATGCTCTGTGAAAATATTTGATTTATAAATGAAGAATTCTACTTCACAGAAATTCATTTATCACAGTAGGGTCTGGAACTAATTAATTGTGATAAACGAGGGCTACTGTACTATATAACTTTTCTTATTTTTTATGTCTGTCTGTCTCCCCCCTCTAGAACACACAAAAGCAGAGATTTTTCCTGGTTCACTTCACTGCTCTGCCTTGGTCCTAGAACAGTGTCCAGAACATAGTAGATGCTCAAAAAAATATTTGAATGAACAAATAAATACATGTTTTCTATAGCTCTAAGACACAAATCACTTTGACCATCTGCAGATCCCATGGCTCTACCGAGTCACTCCACGGTGTGAGAGCCTTGGCAATGAGACATGAACTTGACTAGGTTGCTCTAAGGCAAAACTAGCACACATCTAAGTTTTGATAAATTAAAATCATATTAAAGCAAATGTTCTCAAACCAGTTTCATACCATTTAATGTATCTTTTTTAACCAATCAAACATACGCTAATTCTTTAACTTCATTGGCAAGAAAATTGCTACATGAGAAGTACTGTGGTGTTTGTGCTATCAGCAATGAAAGCCACTTTTATTGTTCTTTTTCTTTTTTTTATCCTCACCCGAGGACATTTTTTCCATTTTTTGTTCAGATAGAGTGGGAGGGAGAGAGAGAGAGAAACATCGACGTGAAAGGGACACATCGAGTGGCTGCCACCCGCACGACCCAACCAGGGCCGGGGACAAACCACAACTGAGGTACGTGCCCTTATCAGGAACCAAACCCGGGTCTCTCTGGACCGCAGGCCTACGCTCTAACTGCTGAACCAAACCGGCCAGGGTTATTGTTCTTTTCCTTATGATTTCCTAACTTAAGCTAGACTAGATATAAACAAATACAGATATACATAATCCAAATAGATGGTTATATTTAATTTAATTTAATTTAATTCCATGGAAAATAAAGTCAAAGCATGAAATGACCATGGCTTATCACCTAACTACATACAAAGATATCCCATTCTATTCTATACATAAATTAGTAACACAGTGGATCGAAACCCTATCTTAATGCATGTTTAACCTAAAAAACATTTCCTCCAAAAAATAATTCTTAGGGAAATAAGAAGTCAAAGAAAAATGACTTTGTACCTGGTTTTGAGAATCCTAAGTATAAAGAACCTTGGCAAAAGATGAAACACTCAATTGGGGCAGGGGAGGGGAAGGTTCCTCTGAAAGATGCTGTCACTGGAAAAATGGAAAGTAGAGACTATTGGAGCCTGAAACATAAAGATTATTCACAATTCAGAGAAAGCAATGGATCCATCAGGAGCGAGAGATGACCCAAGAAGGGTCTTTTGTCCAGTGATAACAATGAGTCCCAGCCAGAACTGGTCTGAGGTCTTGGAAGAGAGAGGAAAAGCCCTAACTACCTCTAGGATTATCCAATGACATTTTTTCTTTGAACACATTGCACTGACCACTTAGCCCCAAATGCATGAAACATTACTTTAGTAATACATTCACCTCAGGCACCTCTGCGTCTTGGGTATCTGGCTGAAGCCATTACCTAAGGTTTCCAATTGCAGAGATCTCTGTGTTCAGTGCCATGAAACGTGAACGGAATCTCCTGAGCTGTCTGATCTGCGTAATTGTGCTGCATGTGGGAGAGGGGTAACCGCAGGGGAAGCTCAGCACAATCACCTTTCTGGGGCACTGACACCAGCCTACTTTTCTTGAATAATGTTGGCCTTTCCAAAAACCCTTCAAGGATATAGTTTCTATTTTAAGCACATATGTGTGTTCCATAAAGCAGTACTGATTTAGACCAATCTAGACCAACATCTATACCTACAAATAATCGTAACATGTTTGTCAGCTGATCAGAATTTGTCCCTCTGATACACAAACCAATTATTCCTCTTCAGTCCGAGCATGTTTTTCTTTTTGACTTGCATGTGACATTTCCTTTCCCCAGAAAAGATCAGAGCTTCATGGAGAGCCAGTCTGCCTCACATGTGTTTGGAAAGCAGAGAAAAACCCCGTGTGTTGACATGCTTTGCCACATTACCACTCCAAATGCTGTCTGTCTCAGCAAACAAAAGCTCTGGATGCAAGCCAGAGAGCCCCAGCGTTGAAACCTCAGACCAGCTCACGTGTTCCTGCACGTGAAGGATTCCAGTCTGTGGAAAGGATTTTTAACTGGAGAAAACAAATCACTTTCTTTCTGTGGGTCATTGTTTAACATTCAAGACAGGGGTTCCAGTGGGTCTATTGGGAGATCAGGGTCCCATCTGTTCTTTGCCCAGCAACTGTTGAGACACACACTATATTCATAATTTGGAACAGTGAAGCAGCTGTTCCTTCGTCCTCTCAGCCCCCTTTCTCCAGGGCTGGGAAGGAGCCCGGGTGGCCTGTGCGAGGCCTTATGGAACGAACAGTTAGCTGTACTCATTTAGCTGGAAGAGGATTCTAAACACCCAGGGGGAAAAAGACATCTTTAGGAAGAACAACAGCTAAATGTGTCTCTAAGATGGTTTTTATCATACCTTTTAAATGACCTTTAAAGCTTGTCATAAATGAGAAGTTATTGTTTAATGGGTACAAAGTTTCAGTTTGGCAAAATAAAGAAGTTCTGCAGGTGCAGTATAGTGGTGATGCTTATACAACCATGCGAATGGATTTAAGGCTACTATTATACACTTAAAAATAGTAAATTTTATATTATGCATATTTTACCACAATTTTTAAAAAAGCTTGTTATAGAAGCCTTCTCTATGTGAGTAGGATCTGACATTATCAGAAACTAGTGTGATAAGTCATTGAAAGATTGAAGGACACTGGAGATTTTGATCATCTGGAGCTAATCAGATGGTTACAAACTAATTGGGTAGCATCATCAAGTCTATCAACTATGAAAATTCTTAAAAGACAAGGATTTAAATTAAACTACTATTACATTTCAGCTATATATCTAACACAGTAAATATGTAGTTTTGATTTTCTTTTGTCTGAAAGCACAAGCCATATATAAATATATGTCATTTGGCATTTTAATATAATGTCGATATTTCTATCACACAAGAAGGGAGTGTTCTTAGAAATGACTTCTACCTTTATTTAGTAGCACGTTGGAAGAGAATTTAATAGCCAGAAACACAGAAGATGTATTGAAACACTAAACAGTGCCAGAAGAGAAACTGATGGTGTCTTTTTCTCTGGAAATTGTTAAGAAAATGATGAATATCTGTTTTCTAGGATGTAGTTGTGGGGAGGAGAAAGGAAAGATTTGACTTTTGATCTATTTACTGGTGAACTCAGTGAGCTAGGAAATGTTACATGGAAGTCATTTTCTTATTAACCTGGATAGTTATCTGTTGATTTAAACATTCTACTATCTCTTGGCCACAAAATTTCTGTCAAGAGCTGGGTAACCAAAGCAATTGTTTAAAAATAATTCTGACAGCATGATATCAAATAAATGTTAATAAAATTTCAATAGTCAATGAAACCCAGGGAAATTTGTTAAGACTTGTCTTTATGTCTTGTAAAGAAATAGCAACTTGAATACTGATTCTGCTAGGACAGAGCTACTCAAGTAGACGGTGGCAGGAAATGGGTGCACAGATCTTGTGGAGTCCAGACCATCTTGATACAATTTGAGATCCTTTTGTTACTAATGCTTTTATTATTTTATTAAAGAAGGAGCCAAATGATGGGGCTAGATTTTTTTTTGTTTTTTTGTCTTCGTTGTTCTACTAGTGACTAGAATGACTTGGTCTACTAGATGACTGACTTAAACATTGAAAATGTTTCCCAAAGTTTAGTGATACAAATGCCATTTTGATGGTAATATTTTTGTCTATCCTCATACTACCTACACTATTATTCATTTAACAATTTCCTTTAAATAGAGTCCATTTAAAAAAAAATCCTCACCAGAGGATATTTTTCTATTTATCTTCAGATAGAGTGGGAGGGTAGGAGAGAGAGAGAAACACTGACATGAGAGGGACCCATTGACCAGTTGCCTCCTGCACGACCCTGACCAAAGCCAGAGACAAACCGCAACCAAGGTATGTGCCCTTGACCAGAATTGAACCCACAACTCTTTGGTTTGTGGGCCAATGCTCTAACTGCTAAGCCAAACTGGCCAGATCAAATAGAGTGCATTTTTATTACTCAAATACATTTACTCAAATAGGAAACTTATTAGCATGGAAAAGAAACAAGCTATAAATCATGAAATAATGGTTTTGATGTATTAATTATATATTTTTCTTTTACATGGATATTACTATCAAATTTTTAAAAATATCCACCTACCACTTGAGTTACCCAGCGGTAGTTTGGAAAATATTAATTTAAGATCTACCAAACTACTAAGTCATTTTCCTTGTAGTCATAGCTATGATTTTCTATTCATAAAAGCACCATTGACACAGAACAATGAGTCCAAGAAAGAATCCCAGAGATGAACATGATATTTTATAAAATACTAGTTATAAAAATAGTGATGCCATTCATTTGATTGGAGCTCTTACAGTATCAAGTTTTTTCACAAATGTAACCTCGGTTAATCATCATAGCAACCCTAAGAGATCAGCAGGATATCCATTGTTATCTTGGTTTTACACATGAGGAAACCAAAGCTCAGAAAAGTTATGTGACCATACCCTAGGTTATGCAGGCACAGCAAGTGGTAGAGTCGGCTCACTCTTCAGCAACTGGTCTTTCCACTGACTACACTGAGCTACACCTTAGAATTTGGAAAGGTTTATTATTGCACCTCCAGTTAGTAAGTCAGGAACTACAGTTCCTTTTGAATTGCTACATATGATAATGTGTTGATTTTGATAGACACACAATAAACTGTCATGTCTAAATGGTGGCTTTTCTGAGCTTCTCTTTTTATTTAATGAGCCTATATTACTGACCATCTAGTGAAGTTGTCTATAAATCAGCTTTGAATACCTCTCCTCTTTCTAGTTTCTTCTGGTATGTATTTTCCAAGTATAAATTGATAGGCTTTAAGGTTTGGGAGAGAAAAGGTAAAATACAGTCTATAAGTACAGGTATATCCTTAGAAAGTCCCAGAACGCATTGCACTCCAAATGGATTCTATTATCATCAACACCAAACAAACACCTTCCAGTCATTAAGGAGAAAGATACTATGTTGCTGGTCCAGTTTGAACCTATTACTTTACTAATGTATAGTATAGGAAGTTCTGCCATTTTTGTATCCTGCCATTATTTTACTGCCTGTATTTGAAAACGAGATATAGAAGAGATTGTTAAAGACTAAATATAAAAATAGCACTAAATCAACAAAGCAGGTAATAGATCTCTCTCTTTTTTTTTTTTAGATATAATCTCATTATTGTTTAAATTGTACATCTAATCACAGACAGGCTTTCTGTTGCTATAGCTGGATCCACACAGAGAATACTTAAAACTCCCTTGATGCCCTGGCCAGTTTGGCTCAGTGGTTAGAGTGATTGATGGCCCATGAACCGAAGGGTTGAAGGTTTGAGTCTTGGTCAAGGGCACATACCTGAGTTGCAGGTTCAATCCCCGGCCCCAGTCGGGTCATGTGGGAGGCAATCAATCGATGTGTCTCTGTCACATCGATGTTTCTCTCTCTTGCTCTCGCCCTCTCTCCCTTCCACTCTATCTAAAAATCAGTGGAAAGATACCCTCAGGTAAGGATTAACCAACCAAACAAAACAAAACCCCAAAATTCTTTGAATGAGTTTCAGAGTTTTAATATTTAAAATATGTATGTGCCTTAGCTGATTTATAAGATCCTGTCTACCTGCAGCATCCTATCAATCTATGAACGGTTACTAAGTTGTTGAGTCAATTAAAATTTTCTTATTATTGTAGACTATATTCCCTGTTGAGGAGAAATTCTAGTGACATTCATCTTAGCAACATTACATTTACCATATAAATAACCTTATTAAAAATACAAGGTGATTGTTAAGTGGTGTTCATGATAAATAAAAAAAGACATATCTAGTACTTTATTGCTATGATAGTTGTCCCCAACATTTATCACTCAAAATTGAGAGTTAGAAAGAAGGAGAAAATTACATAGTCTCTCAAGCAGTTTATAGCCAAAGGCAGTATAAATGTAAATTTTATTACCTTCTCATACTACCCCTCGCCAAAGAATAGAACACCATATAAAAACATAATCGCAAATACAGCAAGACTTTGGGTAGAACAGCCAGAAATATCAACAAAAGAATACAGTTGAAAGAAGTCAGAGACAAAGATTTCATACAAAACACTATGACTGGTTGGTTGTAGTACAGAAGAAAAGAGTAAATGCCTTCAAATTTTGAGTATCGTATACTAATCATGTTCTTAAATAAATGATGATGGAAAATATAATACCAGAGACATCCCTTGAGGCATGTGCCAAATTCTTAAGCTTCAGAGGGCAAAGGGCAAGAAAACAAAGGCAAAATAAGTTTTTAGCACTCTCATTCATTTTTGGAGACACAAATTACAGTTTAGGATATACTATCGAGAAGGTCTCCTAATTAAACCTCTAGGTGCAGAGGAGAACCAGAGGTCAACCCAGCAAACAGAACTGCAACACCACCTCAAGTTGATTGGACTGAGGTGAGCTGCCTTACTCTGGCCGGCTGTTAAAGAACAGGTTGAATCCTCTCTGGAGGAAAAAACCATCACCAAGAATTCCATAATTTTTTACTCACAATGTCTGATATTCAATTAAAATAACATATATTTTAAGAAACAGAGCCACAGAGGGGAAAACAGTAGAAATAACCACAGGTGACACAGATATGAAGTTATCACTCAAAGGCTATAAAATAACTATGATTAATAATTTAATGTTATGAGCTTTGAAAACATTCAAGAAGTAGATGATAAGATGGAGAATTTTGCCAAAGAACTTGAATCTATTAAAAAGTAATGAATCGGGGAAGTTTTCAGAATAGCAGAGTAAGGACCTCTGAAAATCTGCTTCTCTGTAAAAGCAATGAGAACACTGGCCAAAAAAAAAAGTCAAATCAACTCTTTTGGAACTCTGGAAATTAACTAAAGGCATGCAATGAGTATTCAAGAAAAATGACTAAATCTTTCTAAGAATGGTTAGCTTTTAACTTTAAATCTGAGATTTAAAATATATAGAAATAAAGTGCAAGACAAATAGTATACTAAATTTTAAAAGAATAAGACTAGTAAAAAATACTGTAAAATAAAACAGGTGAATAGAGGATAAATTAGAATAATAAGAAAGTAAATATAAGTCCAAATGTATCAGTAATTACATTAAATATGAATGACCCAAATACTCCAATTAAAAGACAAGATTATGGGACTGGATAAATTATAAAACTCAATTATTGCCACATATATGAGCCATATTAAAAAAAAAAAAAGGTATACAGAAAGTTTGAAAGTAAAAGGATAGACAAAGAAATATAAACACTAGTAACAGAGTTGGTGAAGCAATGCTAATATTAGGCAAAGTAGACTCTAAAATAAGAAGCATGGCTAGAGATAAGGGGACATTTCATAATAATAATATGTCTTATTCACCAAGAAGGTATAAGAATTGTACACTTGCATATGCCTAATAACATAGGTCCAAAATAGTATATGCAAGCAAGAACTGATGGAACTAAAAGGAGAAACAAATGAATTCACAATCATAATGGGAAACTAAAATACCTCTCAAATGAACAGATAAAAAAATCAGTAAAAAGAAAGAAAATAGGAACATAATTAGGAGCTCCATATAATCAAAATGTATACAGACCACTACATGCAACAACAATAACAAAATGTACATTATTTTCCAATACACATAAAACATTTACCTACGTTGACTATATGATGGGTAATAAAGCATCTTAACGAATTGCAAATCATTAAGGGTATGAATAGATGAGCCTTCCATCTTTGTTTCAGCTGCTAGAAAGGGTGGATCAAGCATGTATGTCTCCTCCCCTGTCTGCCAGTAACTAGGCTTTAGTCCTGGCTCCAGTTTAAATCACCATTTTTTTTTTTTAAACTTTGTCATTCTCTATTTTTAACTGACTACGAATTAAATTATTTTCATGTGCATATCTTTGTAAGCCCATTTAACTCCTCTTTGCCGCAAGATATATAAGTAACGTAATAAATTGAAAGAACAATTTTAAATGCACATATTGAATTATTTATCCCATGTGTGTAGAGTTACATTTGTAGTACATTGTAGACACAAAACAAATTTGCACATGACAAAATGCAGTGACTACCCCTAGAATGAGATTATAGGTTTCCTTAGGAAACGGCACCATGTGGCGTAACTCACCTACCCCAGTAGTGTGGTCTCCCTTGGGTCCGGTGTAGGAAGTGGGAGTTTCTCCCCTCCTCCTATGCCAGCTGCTCCGGTTTCTTCTCTCCTGAGTAAATGCACATTCATCTTGTTCGAAGGTACACTCTCCAGGTGGAGGTGGAAGCTTCCCTGCAAAGAAATAGCAGGTGTTGCAGCTTCTGGGGCACTTTCTTTTTTTAATTTATTTATTTTTATTTATTTTTTTATCCTCACTGAGGACATTTTTCCATTTTTTATTCAGACAGAGCAGGAGGAAGAGAGAGAGAGAGAAACATCGACGTGAAAGGGACACATCGACTGGCTGCCACCCACACGACCCAGCCGGGGACAAACTGCAACCGAAGTACATGCCCTTAGCGGTAACCGAACCCGGGTCTCTCTGGACCGCAGGCCGACACTCTAACCGCTGAGCCAAACCGGCCAGGGCCGAGGCACTTTCAATGAATACGTCTTCCGTGGCTCTCTGATAGCCCACTTGGCATGTCTGCCCATATGCCGTGCAGATGAAGAGGGAGCTTGCCAGCCCCCCATTGGCAGCCCACCACCTGTTGCCTCCAGTTAGAGCCTGGACTCCTCCATGGGTTCTGCCATTAGAGGCAGAGAACAATAGAAATCTGGATCCAGAACTATTGGGCTACTTTGAGAAAGAACTTTTCTTTGACTTGTGAATTTATTCATGTGAATGAGTTTAACAAATTCTGAAAATTGGAAGTCTACTGCCTTTATGAAAATGAGGTGAATAATAAAATTCATAATGCAGGAGCTATTTTCAGAAATTCAGGATGGGTAAAGGGAGTCCTCAGAACAACTCCATAGTTGCTTTGGAGGAGGAGAAGAAAGAAAGAGAACTAAAAGTGCTCTAGGGGCCCAGCTTGATTTGTGTGGAGCAGGTTACTCAAGTTTTCTGTGCATCAGCATTCTTACCTGTAATGTGGGGATGTTAATTATCCACCTCCCGGGTTGTGAAGATTAAATGAGATGATGTATGTAAAGTTTTTAGAACATGGGGTTCTAAATAAATACTAGCTAACTTAATATTAAAATTTGGAGTTTTGCCACTTGAAGCCCTATTTTCCATTTCTAAAAACAGATTTTATGACTTGGCTGGTGTGGTTCAATGGATAGACTGGTGGCCCGCACACTGAAGGGTCATGGGTTCAATTCCCAGTCAAGGGCATGTACCTAGGTTGCAGGTTCGATTCCCCAGCCCCAGGCGGAGCATGTTTCCCAATTGATGTGTCTCTCTCACATCAATGTCTCTTTCTCTCTCACTCTCCTCCCTTCTACTCTCTCTAAAAATCAATGGAAAAATATCCTTGGGTGAGGATTAACAAAAAACAATAAACAAATTTTATGTGTTTGGATGCTATCTTCAATAACTTTAATAATTATTATTGTTAGAATGGTGCCACCTCCGAACTTATGGGAGACTTCTCTTTTGGTTGAACTGGTTGTACCTTCCACATTCAGATTCTTAGCAATTTCTCTAACAAATAGGCTGCACTTCATATCTCTTGCATGATAATTATTTTATTTTAGTATACGGTACAAAATAATGAGGCCTCATTCCCTTTTGTACACCATGAGAGTGGAGATTTTTATCTATTTTTTTCTTTATTGATTTTTAGAGAGCGAGGAAGGGAGAGGGAAAGAGAAAGAAACATTGATGAGGGAGAACATGAATTGGCAGTCTGCTGCATGCCCCCCACTGGGGATTTGGCCCACAACCTGGGCATGTGCTCTGACTGGGAATTGAACTGGCGACCTCTTGGTGCATGGGTTGACGCTCAACTACTGAGCCACATCGGATGGACAGAGATTTTTATCTTGTTCTTTGTCTTGTCTTTGCAGTGTCCCGCAAGTCAAGGGACTAAAAACAAATTGTCTTTTAATTAAATAAACATGAAATTATTCTCCAGTGCCAGATTGCTACCACAATTTGCCTGTTTGTTAAACAAATGGAAACCCCATGATTTAGAATGCTGTGGTAATCAGCAGATACAGACCAATGATCTGGGTTGAGGTATCTGTCCTTTATCTCATTACACATAATGCCCAACACATAGCCACCACCTTTATTTTGTTATCATCATCAATGCTTGGCCCATTGTTCTGTTGTCATTTAATTCACTTAGAAAATATTTAATTTATTATCATTTTAAAATTATAAGGTGGGACAAAGTTAGGTTTACAGTTGTGAGTATGTGAATAAGAGTTTATTCGTACACACACACACACACATACACACACACATATATTTTTTTAAATTCTCACCTGAGGACATTCTTGCATTTATCTTCAGATAGAGTGGGAGGGAGAGAGGTAGGAAGAGAGAGAAACTCCGATGTTAGAGAGACACATCGAGTGGTTGCCACCCACATGACCCCAATCAGGGCTGGGGACAAACTGCAACCGAGGTACGTGCCCTTAGCAGAAACTGAACCTGGGACTCTCTGGTCCATGGGCCAATGCTCTAACCACTAAGCCAAACTGGCCAGGGCTATTCTTATATTATTATCTATTAATTATTATATAATTTTCCATATGAACATCTATAAACCTACTTTCCCCCACCTTGTATATGTTTAGTATACTATTTGTGTAATAAAAATTTTATCAATATTGCTTGAAAATCTGCATTTGACAATGACAATAAAAATATAATAGGAGATATTTGTTTTTCTTTCTTTCTTTCTTTCTTTTTTTTTTTTTTTTTTTTTTGGTACATGCCCCTAGAGGGAACCGAACCTGGGACTCTCTGGTCTGCAGGCTAGCACTCCAACCGCTGAGCCGAACTGGCCAGGGTAAGATATTTGTTTTTAAAGCATCGTTTTGTGCCAGGTCCTACACTGGAGAATTTCTATGTATTATCCCAAATATTCAGGTAGGTATTACTACCTCTCTTACAGATGAAGATACAGGGGTCAAGTCATATGGACAAAGTCACACACTGCATCTGAGTCTTCATTTCTCAATTCCACAGCTCTGTAGAAAGGCATTTCCGGAAAGAAAAGCAAAGGATAGACTAGCACAAATTAAACGTCTGTCGTATGTTCTTAGAGAAACCAGCAATGTCATGAATAGGCCAGGCAGACAAAGAGAGCAGAACTGACGGCCATCATTACCTGGAGACCAGCAGCTTCCCAATTCTACCGTAATATCATCCAGGGCTACAAGTCCACAATCCCAAAAACTTTTGCACAGGCTCATGAAAACCACCTGAAATCAGAAAAATAAAACTATGAATTCTGTTGAGTAAAAATGGGAAATTCTTCCAACCTGGGATTTACTTAGCACAATAGGTGTGCAGAAACAAAGGACAGACACACCTCTTCATTGTCCATAGGAACAAAAGACCACGGTGGCTTGAGTAACGGTGCACTGCGTATGTATAACCTTGGAATTACTATTATTTTTTAAAGTAGAGTGAAGCTTGTAATGAAATATTGTGTATAATAATGCTAAATTAGTTTGTGTAAAGAATTGAGACAGGAAAGCAAGAGGTTAATTGGGTGGCAAAGGAAAACCCATCAAGTTTTAAATATTTTCCTCAGAAAATCCACAAAGTACATATAGAGTTGATGGTATTCCAAGCATTTTTGCAAACATTTCCAGTACAAACACTATTGATTTTTTTGGAAGTGATTTTCTGGCACTGGGCTTCATTCACATTGTGAACAAAGTCCCAGTGATTTGCCATCTGGGGACTTATGTTCCATTAAAAAAAAAAAAAGATCTACATCCCTGGGATGGTAACACTAATGAAAGCCCTAAATGCAGTTATTTTATCAGACCAAACACTTTTTACTATTGTATGTGAAGAAAAAACAAATCTATTCCATAAATTATTAACTTCATTTTGCAAGAGAGAAAAAAATATCAGCTTTGTTTTCATTAAGCCAATTTTAAAGGCTACTTTTCACATACAGGATGAACAAAGAGCACTTTTCAAAACATTTAGATTTCCACTGTACTGTACCTTGTGGTTTACAAAGCTGTTTCACAGGTATAATGTGATGTTTAATTAGCACAAGTTTATGCAATCCACATTCAATCTCTCAAATATAAATTTTAACTCAAATAAAGACAAAGGGAGAGAACAGAAGCTGAAATCAAAATGATAAATAATGAGAACACTTGATTTTTTTAGCTTATAATTTTAGTATGTTATATATTAAATTCATCTGTGTGATCAGTATGGTCCCTTTGTTTTTTGATGATCATAGCCATCAGAATATAGTATTTAAAATGAATTTATAAAAAACCACATGACAGTTTTCCAGTATGCAAAATATAAAATTAAACCAAGGTCTTCAGCATAATTACTAATTGTAAGATGTGGGAAAGTTTACTTGGACTATATGTATATCACTTTAAATTACAAAAATGTAGTTTAGAGATCTGACAATATATAACTACATAAATTTATGGGGAACAAAATTAAAAAATATTTAACCCTGTTAATTTTCTCATCTTTAGAAATTCTAGAGTGAAAATTATCTGAACATGTGATATATTTTACTTACAGGATTTATGACTGAGAACTTTGTCTGCAAAACAAAGGTCTGTGTCATCAACCCTGAATGCAGTTATATTTTATTAGCAGTTTTTATTGTTATATGGGAAGGAATACAAATTGCCTTATAATTTATTCAATTAATTGTGATGCAGAGAGAAAAGTCTTGGCTTTCTATCCTTTTGGAACCTTGAAAGTCTATTTTTCACAAGAATAGTGAAAAGCACTTTTGCAAATTGAATCTGTGGTAGTGAAATGATTTGTTATTACCTGAATAAAAATCAAACATTTGGCGTGGAATTGTATCCTAAAGTGAAGAAATATTAACATGCTTTCATATGTTTACTATGGCTTTGTTTTATAATAACCATAAAACCAAATAAATGAAACAATCCAAATTTTTCAAAAATAGAGGAAATAAACTGTGCTACCATAATCTAAGAAACAG
The DNA here is from genome assembly GCF_014108415.1 of Molossus molossus. NCBI lineage: Eukaryota > Metazoa > Chordata > Mammalia > Chiroptera > Molossidae > Molossus > Molossus molossus. The sequence continues at coordinate 50,849,002 of NW_023425349.1, forward strand.
GCAATCATTAGCTCTGAAAGCTTATAAATGTTATTTAGTAATATAGAAACTTTCATAATTTTAAGTTTAAAAGCTGGTAATAATAAGTAAAAATAAAATATCTAACTCATCTAAAAATACATAGGAAAAAACCTTGAAAATTGATGAAATTCATAACAATTATGTTAGGCTTGTAAAATTAGGGGTAGTAAACAGAATTTCCCCTATTTTCTAAACATTCTATAGTTTTGTTATATTTATAATTTTTTAAGTAGGAAAAGGAATCAGAATATCTATAGTTAAGATGTGGAATAATGAGTTGATGTATCCTAGACTGGCATCGTTTATTATGATATCACTAGGACTAAGTAAAATTAAAAATGCATTCCTTCAGTTACACTAGTCACATGTCAAGTGCTCAACAGCCACATAGTGCTAGTGGCCAACTGAACTGGACACAGCAGATACATAACATTTTTTCACTGCAGAAAGTTCCGGTGGATAGAACTTCCTGGCTCCTTTTGAACATTCCAAGCAATCTGTGACCTGCCACAGTGGGTTAAGCAAAATGCTAAAGATGTTCTGGACAACCATTGGCCACTAGGTTGTTCTTATCTTAGAACTCTTTCCATATGTAGATTACTAGCCATACCACTTGTTCTGTCTGATAAAAGATTCACAGTCAGTCAGCTAAGGACTAGATTTAAACTATGGCCTCAGACCTCAGACTGGTTTGGCAGTTGTCTATCAGTATCCCAACATACAAAAGAAACACAAGATCAGCTTGTTTGGTTTGACACATTGGATTTTCCACCTTGCTATTAGTATTGCTGATAATGTCAGCTCCGACTCTTGTGCGGATATCTTACACTGTGAGGGCTATTTGAGGTGGAGAGGTTATTTTAGGGTAGTTCATGACATAACAAGCTGATGATGGGGCCTGGTTGACACAGGACAAAGGGAAAGCCAAACATCTTGGTCTGTTCTTAAGAACTCTGTCCCTGGGTCCAGTTAAGAATGTGACAAGAATGGAATTGGCTATGCTCTAAATTCTTGAGGAATCAACCTCTTGTGTATTTATAGATCCTTTTAAAAAAGAGTGTTTATTCCATCTTAGGCAGTATTTCAAAGCAAGTGGGATAGTTCTAAAGATGGGGGGTGGGGGTTTGAGGGGGAAATCCTAGGCAACTTGAGTGCATATTAATATCTATTTGAGAGGGGAGAAGAAGAGAGACAAAGTAAAATTTCTTAAAATCTAAAGGCAAATTAGATTGGTGTAAATAAATTTTTTCATTGTACTAAAGGTTCCAGGTTTTAGGTACTGGTGATACTTGAACATTTTTGTTTGATAGAGAATATTCATTGTTGAGGAATCTTACCTAGACTAACTTTGGAAATAGGCAATGAATGGAGAGCTACAGAAACATATTTGTAAATACTTTTAAATATAGTCAAGTAAGGATCAACAATATTTCCTAACTTATTTTGCATTATTCTAAAAGTAGACATTGTACATGCTCATTTGTCTACAGTAGGGTGTTCCAATGTCAGCCGTTTTGGTATTTTGCTCCAGACAATTCTTTGTTGTAGGGGATTCCCCTATGCATTGTAGAATGTTAAGTAGCAACCAAATGTGTGTTTGGTTTTACACATTGGGTTTTCCACCCTGCTATTAATAATGCTGATAATGTCAGCTCCTATCTGTTACTGCCATGTTACACTGTGAGGGCTACTTGAGGTGGACAGGTTATTTAAGGGTAGTTCATGATGTAGCAAGCTGATAGCAATATTGCTAAATACCATATCACCCCCAAGTCATAACAATAAAAAATGTCTCCAACCCTGTCCAGTTTGGCTCAGTGGCTAGAGTGTTGACCTGTGGACAGAAGGGCCTCAGGTTTAATTCCGGGCCAAGGGCACACATCTCAGTTGCAGGTTCGATTCCAGACCCCGGTTGGGGTCATGCGGGAGGCAAATTAATGTGTCTCTCTCACATCAATGTTTCTCTCTCTCTCTCCTTCCCACTCTATCTAATTAAGAAAAAATGTCTCCAGACATTGCCAAATGTCTCTTGGGGTTGAAGGCAAAATGTCCTCTGGTTGAGAATCACTGGTCAAGGGTGGTAGAAAACCGCTATGCAGATTATAAAATCCCACTTACTAAATTCCTGTTCTGCGTCCTCCCTGTGTTGGGCACTTTCAGATCTGTTACCTCATTTTCGGATTCGCTGTCAATCTTAAACTATTTATTCTCCTGCGCCAGAACAGAACAGTTGTTTGTTTTAAAAGTGGACTAGGTTGAGTTGGTATTCTCTCCTGCACATCACGGGGTGGTGGTTAGAGTAAGGAATGAAATATCCTCAAGCCCTGGAAACAAAAGCCACAGGAGTCAAAAAGCAAGGGAGATGCACTACCACTTGAACTGAATAATCGTCCCTGAGATTATCAGGGCTTTACTGCTCCAATTTCCTGCTTCAGAAAACTCATGCTGAGGAAGGGCAATAGAACCTTGTCTTTGTTTTCATCTTTCTCCCCTTTGAAAAAGAATGATCTACTCCCTCAAAACAACATGAATCTAAAAAGTAATTGAGCAAAGTTTCCTCAGAGGATGTCATTTTAAACTCTTTTCTAAAGTTTTTTTGGGGGATGTGGAGGACGCAGTGGGGTGAAGAGAGGGTCTGTATAGAAACCCAACCACAAGACTGTGTTAGCCAGAGGGGCTAGACTGCCCCCAGCTCAGTAAACGCCGTCAAAGCCCCTGGTTGGAGCACCTGGGAAAGAAAACGCAGAGAAATAGATGTGTCAGGAACTTCTTTTCCCAAACCAAGTCAGACTGGATTTTTAAAAGAATTAGGGTTACTGATTTTAACTTTATGGCATCTCATGGTTTAAGGATTTTGCTGAGGGAGGGAGGAAATCAAGCTTTGAGGCGAGGTGTGGAATAGACAACCACAAACCTTTGTTGTGCAGTTAGAAAGGATTATCTGTGTTAAAGAATTAAACATTGGCTATACTGACTGGCTTTTCACTGTCTCCCCCTTGCCCCCCACACCCTCCACTGTATTTTAGTTTCCATGGCCTGCTGGTTAACTTGGTTGGCCAGGTTGTTGGGTTAGTTCACCACCTACTTTACCAACTGAAAAGCTCCAGTTAGGCCTATAATTAGTATGTGAATGATAGTTTCCAGAAATGACCTTCTGCCTTCACATAGGAGCATTTCAATCCCATGCCAACAATACCATAAATTATCCACGCTTGCAAAACGAACCTAGTTAGGCTCTTATTATAAGTGGTGGACCTCAACAATTTACCAGAAGGTTGATTCTGGGTTAAATTTAACTTTTCGATGAATGAGGTTAAAATCCTTTGAAATCACTTGCATAGATAAATTTGGATATGGCCACTACAGAGTGGATGGAATAATTATTCACAAAATGACTATAATCCAGTCAGTGACATTCCAGAGCTTTTCATAAAGATGCTATTGACACAATTGCAGGATATACTATATAATAAAATTGTACTCATTTAACTTAGACAACACGTTGCAATAGAATTTAAAAAATACAAAAACACAAAGCAAAACAACAAAAATTCAAATATTAAGACACTTGGCCAAAGGGACAAAATTTTCACAAATCCCTAAAGACAGACTAAGAGGAACTCTATCTAGAAAAATGATTATGAGACTTCAGCATTTTTAGAATCACTGCCATGTTTTGGGAAATAGTTGCTGAACTGTAATAACATGCCTCCTGCAGAAACTATATTTAGCCTTCAGAACCCATAAAAGGCAGACTGACATGTGTTTTTAAATGTCTTTAGCTGACCAACTCTTTTTTTTCTTAAATGACCCATCTGTTTTGTTTTTTCCTTTTTAAGTTTCATCTGACTTAATTCAGCCTTTGGCTTTGACAGGCAACAAAGGATTGAGCAGCTTCCAGCTTCTCCCAGCTTAAGTCTTTCTGCTCACAGGAGCCTTCCATTCTGAGGTGCACACGCTGTGGTAGACGCACAGATATACAGCCAAAGTTTTTCATTGTTACTTTGCAGTGGTTAATAATTGGATCTCTCAACTCACTTATTTAAGAAATCTACATTCATTCTTGAACCTTTTGGTCACTGTAAAGGGGGGGAAGTTTCCAGAAGAGACATCAGAATTAGTCATTTTTTTTAGAATGAGGAATGAGGAAAAGTCCCCTGTGATATAAGCTCAAGGTCACACAATAGCCAGCTACAGACCCAGCCATGAAATATACAGCATAGTTCAACCTCTCCTCTCAGTAACGTCTCCTTTCTGAAGCAGGTGTTCCTTCACCTCAGTGATGTCCTTCTTTCCCTCAGCTGATGACCTTACCTCCCGTCCCACACTGAAAATTTAAGTCCACAAGAAAGAATCCTCTCAAATCTCTACATCCACACCTACAACCTTATCTACAATTGTACCCATTTTAACTTCCTTTCTTTTGTTTTGGGAACACGGTTTGTCTGATTGCCAAGTTCACACTCTTCTCATTGTGGGGCACAGATACCTAATCCCACACAATTAATATTGAGAAATCCAAATAAAAAATAAATATGAAAAGCCTCTGAAAAAATGAACAGGACACAAAGGTTAGATGGTATTATTTTTGGTGTTTTAGAGTCTAATTCCACACCCTAATAATGAGGACATTATTCAATCCAATGATCTCATAAACCTTTCATCATAATGGAAGGAAAATAGATATGAATATCTTCATCCTTTTTACATACTCTCCTCAGGGGGGCAGGGGGTCTGAAAAAGACACTATTGGGTGGACATTAATGGGGTTTACCTCTGGCCCACCTCCCTGGCCAAATACTTTCCTGATTGATGTGATGTGATGTGATGTGATGTAATAACCAATTTAATTGTCAAGTCCAAGGATGGACATCATAATACAGAACTATTCTTGTGGCTCACTTGGATGAAGATATAAAAATGTCAATCCTCCTAGAAGACAGACAGACAGCAATCAATAAACAGCACAAAAGGAAGATTCTAAGTCTTTGTCTTGACCCTCAAGAGCTCATTCCTGCCCTGGATGAACTTCTTCAGGATCAGGAGAGACAGCAGACACTTGAGCAGTGCCCTGCTAATACCCACACCGGAGCACTGAATGCTTTACTCATGTCTGTTGTCATGTAAGTTGTTGGCTTTATTTTTACTGAGTCCCAAGGCAAAGCATAGATTCTTGTCTTGAAGAAGGGCTGTGGCTAAAGCTTACATAACACGAAACCCTTTTTAGCTATGCCACAACTTATTTAATCAACCCCTACTGATAGATAACTGAGCAGTTCATAATTTCTTAATATTACAATTATTACTAAGATGAATTTTGGTAGCTAAACCATTATTATTTCCTTGTGATAAACCCTATAAGTACAATTCTTATAGCAAAAGGTATGCATGTTTGGGGGCTTTCTTTTTTTTCATGTAACTGAATTGTCATCTAGAAATGTTTTATCAATTTACCCTCACACTAGAGATTATGAAGATACCTATTTCCTTGCATCCTCACCCTCCCAGGGTAATATTATATATATATATTTAATATATACATAATATATTTCCATATTTATATGTATAACATATATTTATATATATATTTTTGGTCTAACTTGGAATATTTCTTTTTAATTGATAAAAAGAAAAATACAAACAGTATTTTTGAATACAGCAACTAATATAAATATCACACTCCAGAGTATTATATTTAAAATATTTTTAATCCATTTGATAGACAAATGTGCTATTTTGTTATTAAATTTTTTTATTATAAATGAGGTTGGATATGTCTGTGCATTTATCTTCCAGCAGTCTTTATTCTTTTTTATTTCTCTATATATCCATTTCCCACTCTCCTATTGCTTAGTTCACCGTTTGCTTATGGATTTATTAGAGTAGATTTATATATTAGCTGTATTAAGTTTGTCATATATGTTGCAAACATTTTTTTCTTGATTTTGACATTTGCCTTTCAGATATGTTTATTTGGCAATCCTTATTTGGAGAATGACACTAAAGTGTTATTGGTGGGGTGCTCTCTGCATCTCCATCTGTTACCAGTGGAAGTGGAGTTCTTGGGGTGCCATGGGGAAAAGAATTTCCTGAGGCCCCCCATGTGGGGATGAGGCCTCATGGAAAGCTGTATTGATGATGTGAAATTAATGGGGTTCCCGTCCTGTCTCACCATTGGAGACATAAGATTGGAAAACGTCCAATCTTATCTTCAGCAGGGCCAGAATGAAGGCCACTGCCCAGAGTCTCTGCTCCATAGGAAAGCACAGTCCAGTCCAGCGTCTGGCTAGGTTAGCCTGTGCTCCAGCTGCAGTCCATTGCGTGTGGGGTCTGTCAGGCCACGTGGTGGGCTAGCACGTGGGTGAGTGTGACCCACACTCACCTCCATGGCCATGTTGCTTTAAGCAGACCCACATGTAACTGGACATTTTCCATGGTGAGACGGAGGGACATGGGACCACGGAAGGGAACCCCCTTAATTTTATATCATTAATAAAGCTTTCCACAATACCTCATCTTCCCATGGGGGCCTCAGGAAATTCCTTTCTCTGAGGCACCCCAAGAACTCCACTTCCACCAGTAACATATGGGGATGCAGGGGGCTCCCCACTGATAAATGAAAGAGAACCAAATATCTTGAAGACTGAGATGAACCAGGCAGGCCACAAAGAGAAATGCCTCCTTGAGCACTGTACAGATACACGTGTAATATGCCATTGAACAGAAAATAGAAGCTCACGGCCCATCAGTGGTATGGTGGGAGATGCCATAGAGAGAAGCTTCTACTGGAGGTAGATACTGAAAAGATAGAGCAGAAAATAGCCAGAGGAAGTCCTACAAGAAAAGGAGAAAAAGATGGGGCTATCTAGACAAAAGGAAATAATGTACTGTATTCTTCCCCAGGTGAAAGCCGAGAGTCTTTATTAATGTGTGAACTGCCAATTTCCCAGTGATTTAAGTTTATAGTTTCCTGGTCTTTGAGCTCAGAAACACTTGTCTAGTGTATAAGCTCAGAAAACCAGAAGATCCCCAAAGAATCTCAATGTGAATATCAAAAACTAACATTGCCTCATCCAACAAACTTGGAAAAAGAATCCCTAAATATGTAACCACTTTAAGGCTGTGAAATAACAAGATTAGAAATTTAGAAGTGTGGTGAAATGTAGGGTTTTCAGGTTTAAAAAAAATCCTTGGAATAAATGATGGCTTAATTAAGCTTATTCATAAAACTATGGGGAAAGAATGCCTTTCTGTCCTTTCGGATATCTCCACGGTATTGAGGAGAACAAATGTGGTAATCAGCAATAGCCCATGAAATCAATTCCTCGAGAAAGTCCTGAAAGAATGCAGTGACATGCACACTACACCCATGTAGGCTGTATTAGCAACCAGTTGTGCTCATCAGTCTTTCCAGTCATTTCCCCGTAAACTGACATGAAACACAGAAGCCCTCGGCAAACACCTGAAAGAAAATGAAAAAGTACAAAACCCAGTGTAGGCTCCTTTTCCATACTTAGCCCTTCCATTCATTTTCATGTTAAAACCTATTCCACTTAATAGTATAATTTTCCATGCTTTGTGTATGGAACCACCCCACTCTGTTCTGTATGTACTGATTATCTTGTCAGTAATGAATGCTCTTGCTATTTCTGCTTTGTACTCAGTTGCTCTGCTTTAGTTATGCTGGGGCATTCGTATCCCAGAGCAACTCCTTCCTAGTGTTCCCAGACATCATGAAACATGATAGGAAACTTATCTATTCTCATGTATCTTGTCTACGCATTGGTTTTCTGGTTCCTTAATCCTCCCATAGCCAGGTGTCTTGTTATTAAACAGCCACCTATTTATATTTCTCCAGAAACTTATTAGACCTGCTCTTCTACTTGATGAATTTCCAAGTATTACCATTATGTATTTCAGAACCCGAGAGATTTTACATTTAGTCAAATTTTTATTATTAAGGGGCAAAGTTAAAAGGGATATTTTTAAAAGCAGAAATCCAAATCAAAGACTTAAATTTCACTGATTTTTTTTTTTTTTCCTAAAAGGAGATTATTGTAAGAGGAAATAAAGAAAGAGAGAAAGCTATTCCCAAGGACTGGGCTGCACAATGTTAAAAGTCAGTTCCTGACATTAAGATGCCTAAACATGAAACAGGAGGTAGAAGAGACTTAGCAGCTCTCTTAAAACAGGTCCTTGCCCTGACCGGTGTTGCACAATGGTTAGAGCATCAGCCCATGCACCAAAGGGTTATGGGTTTGATTCCTGGTCAAGGGCATGTACCTGGGTTGCAGGTTCCATTCCTGGCCCCAGTAAGAGCGCATGCAGGAGGCAACCAATCAATGTGTCTCTTTCACATCTCTCTCTCTCTCTCTCTCTCTCTCTCTCTCTCTCTCTCTCTCTCCCCCTCCCTCCCTCCCTTCCACTCTCTCTAAAAATCAGTGGAAAAAAATATCCTCTGGTGAGGATTAACAACAACAACAAAACAGGTCCTTATTTCAAAGAGAGGTGACATGACATTCTCACCTACATAGCTAATGCCAGAGTCAGACTCGAAGGCAAGTCTTTCTATTCCAGATACAGGACCTTTTATCATACAAATCTCTTTCTAACAAGTGAAACACAAGTTAACGACTGATAATCAATTCAAAGAGATAGGGCACTAGAGATGGACATTGAGAGGACAGGATGGTCTCAGGCATGATGATTCCTGTAGCGAGATCAATGGGATCAATCCTTTGAGGGAGGAAGGCAGAGGTCAGAGGCAAGGATTTGGGGAATGAGAAACTGCACTGGATCTTATACAGTAATTGAAGATGCATTTTTCAAGAAGTTTGAAGAAAAAATAATGAAATAGGATGGCAGCTTAAACGGGCATGAAGGTGAAAGGAAGGGTTGTTGTTCATTTGTATGACCAACATATATGTTGGCAGTGTGCAAAGGACTAATGGGGATTGAAGATTTACAAGAGAAAGAATAATTTATAAAATAAGCTCCCAGAGGAGGAAGGAGGGTGAGATCAAAGGCATAGATGGATCGGCTGGTTTTGTCGGATTCATCAGGTAACAAAGAGAGGCAGGTGAGGATTCAGAGGGGAATAGAATTGAGGGAGCTTGTGCTGAATGCCTTCATCCTTTGGGAGATGAACTGATGAGGTCACATTCTAAGAATGAGGCAGGGAGAATCAAGTTGGAAACTTGTGAATAAAAATGGATCTGAACATCTGAGTGGGAATCAGAAGGGAAGTCAACTAGAGATGAGATGAATGAAAAGTCTTTCTCAGCAGCATGAAGGAAACAGAGGAGATTCATTAGTCTCATTTTCTCCAGCTGTGCTCAGAAGGGTTGGGGTGGGGGGAGAAGATGAGAGGAGCGGCTCAGGGTTCCCAGGGTTAAGAGGACCAAGGTAGAAGAAGCCAGAAGGGCCTGGGGGTGGAGAGAGAGCCACGTGGAAGTGAGCACACCATTGACCACAAGCACAGAATCGAGGCTGGAAAGCTGTGTTGGGGGAACAGGGAAAGGGTCAGGAAAATTGAGAAGGTTGGCAGCATCTCACATCAGTCTTCAGGTAAAAGAATGGCGTGATGTAAGGATGGGTGGTTTTACCAAAGGGAAGGGTCAGTTTTGGGTTTTAATAAATACAATCATAAAAAGTTCCAAACTAGACTTGGCATGTAGGTGTCTATGTGTGTTTATATCCATGCTGTCAGGATATTCTTGCTTTTAAGTGTTCACACAAAAATTTCTTACAGAACAAATTGTTCAGGTGTTGGGCTATAGGGATTGTGTTTTATATGACCCAAAGGCAGAAACATTTAATCTTCCTTCTTCCTTTGATAGATTTATGTTATTCTTCCTTGCCATGAGCACACATCATTTTTGACAGTTTAGTTTTCTTCCTTATTTACTGAGTAGTCGCTCTGTTCCAGAAATTGTGTTTGCATTAGAAATAAAAAATAAATAAGACACAGATATCTGTTCTCCAGAAGCTTAGAGTCTGATTAGTGTAAGATAGGCAGGTAAATAGACAACTTCAATATAATGCATTCAATGCTATGATAGTAAATGATGCTAAAAAGACCTACATCAGATAAGGGTTCTGTGTCACATACTTTGAGGGAACTGACATCTTAAACAGGATTCTTTTTTTTTTTTATCCTAACCCGAGGACATTTTTTTTGTTCAGATAGAGTGGGAGGGAGAGAGAGGAAGAGAGAGAGAGGGAATCATCGATGTGAAAGGGACACATCAAGTGACTGCCACCCACACAAGCAACCAGGGCCGTGGACAAACTGTAACGGAGGTATGCGTCCTTAGCGGGAACTGAACCCGGGTCTCTCTGGACCACAGGCCAACACTCTAACCGCTGAGCCAAACTGGCCAGGGCATTAAACAGGATTCTTTAATGTAGCCCTTACCTGAGTTTCTGATATGTTACTCTGCATTATGGCTCTTCATGTGTGCGTTGGAAGATCTAGTATGCAAAATTTCCCCAACTCATTTGACTACAGAACCCTTTTTCAATAGAAAACTCAAGAAATTTGTACCTCATGGGACATTCTCTGAGAAGCACTGACAAAAGTTTCTTGCCTAATGGAAAAAAAAAAGTATTTATATTTTTTCAGATTGGCCAGATGGGGTTTTTCTCCAAATGCATAAATGACTTTTGAAGTTTGTTTCTTTTTTAATCCCATAACAGAGTAAAATGTAGACTTAAGCCCTGGCCGGTTTTCAGTGGTTAGAGTGTCAGCCTGCAGACTGGAGAGTCCTGGGTTTGGTTCCGGCTAAGGGCATGTACCTCAGTTGCAGTTTGTCCCCAGCCCAGGTTGGGATTGTGTGGGTGGCAACCACTCGATGTGTCTCTCTCACGTCGATGTTTCTCTTTCTCTCTTCCTCCTTCTCTCCCTCCTGCTCTATCTGAAGATAAATGCAAAAATGCCCTCAGGTGAGGATAAAAAAAAAAGTAGATTTAGAAGGGTTTCCCATGAAGGTTTTAATGACTGCTGAGCTGATGATTAAGCCAGACCTAGATGAAACAGAATGCCTGGCCATTCTCTCATTTTTGGCCACTTAACATTTTTTTTTTTCCAAAGAAATATTTTAGTGAACAAAACATTGAGTTCCTCTCAGTGCTTCCAATGAACAGATCACTTAAAAATCTTTGTTAAAGGGAAAACTAGCTTCAGGCCAGGAGATATTGCAGAACCTAATATGTGCACTATGGACCAAGCACCATGCTGAACAAAGGATTTAAACACATGGAAGCTGGTGATTCTACTCCATCGTTAGGGAATTTCTGACAATGACTCTCTAGTCTCTTCTGGCATCTGGCTTTTAAGGAAAAGCAATTTGGAGTGAATTGTTGCCTCTCTTCATTGTCCTCTCTGGTGTACTCAAGTCTCCATGTAATTCTTGATTACCTGCTATTTAGTAATGTGCTGGAGAAAAACCAATCAAGAAAACCAATTCATGATTCCTGCCTGTCAAAATGTTTCTGAAACATTAAAAACATTATTTTGGGCTATCCAGGGTTGTGTAAAAGCAGCTCTTCATTAAGTCAGTCTAGAACTATTAAAATAAAGATTTAAGTCTGACTTGGTTTTTTTTTTACAGAATACGTCACAACCAAAATCAACGTGCACAAATATCCACGTACTAAAGGTATTTTACCTATGAAAGCTTATGAGGATCAGGACCTAGAAAAACAATTCTTTAGTCTCTCTGTCATCCATCTTCTCTCCATCGCTTCCTCCCTCCCTCCAGCTATATTCAATAAATGCTAACTATGGTGCCAGGTACATGCTAAGAGCTTTGCCTGATGCATCTCATTTGTTCTTCACCATAATCCTGTGAGGTGGGTACTACTCATTACCCCTTTTACATCAGAAAGGTGAGGCTCAGAGAGTTTTCATAACTAGCCCAACCTACACGGCACAAGTGGCACAGAGCCCACAGCCTAGGCCCGGATGCACTCTGTGTATTTCTCTCTCCCCACAAAGCTCTCCCTCATCTGTACGGAACCACCTTGAATTCTGGCCCCTCCTAGGAGCCAACGTTATTCCTAAAACAGAACAACTCAGCATCAGTACCAAAGCCCCAGGCATTTTTAGGAATCTTGAGTTAGAGCTGGGCCCCCACTCTCACCTGTCCTATACGGTCCATGTCAATCAGGAGAGGCGTGGGAGGCACACAGGCACAGTATAAAAAGCATATGGCTAGCCCTGGCCAGTTTGGCTCAGCGGTTAGAGTGTCGGCCTGCGGTCCGGAGAGACCCGGGTTCGGTTCCCGCTAAGGGCACGTACTTCGGTTGCAGTTTGTCCCCGGCCCTGGTTGGTCGTGCGGGTGGCAGCCACTCGATGTGTCCCTTTCACATCGATGTTTCTCTCTCTCTCCCTCCCACTCTATCTGTACAAAAAATGGAAAAATATCCTCGGGTGAGGAAAAAAAAAAGCATATGGCTAAAGAGGTGAAGGGATTAAGAAGTACACATCGGCAGCTACAGTATAGTCACGGCGATGTCAAGTACAGTGTAGGAAATATAGTCAATATTCTTATAATAACTATGTGTGGTGCCAGGTGGTACTAGACTTATTGGGGAAATCACCTTGTAAGGTATACAAATGTCTAACCACAATGCTGTATACATGACACTATTATTGAATATCAACTGTAATTTTTTAAAAAAGCATGAATTCTGGAGTCAAAAAGACCTGGATTTACCTCTCAGCTTTGCCACCTAATAGCCATGTGCTGTTAAACAAGGTCTTTAGTTTTCTGCCCAAGCTTTTTGCATCTGTTAAATGGGGCTATAATGCTTTCCTTCCTAGGGTGCTATAGCATCAGATGAATGTTTAGTATGGTGCCTGGCACAGGGAAAGTGTTCAATAAAAGTTACTGTTGTTGTCTGTAGATGTGACAACATCATATAGCTACTTTGCTAGAAAGGTCTGGGAAATCCTTACCACTGCTATCGTTCTTTAAAGAGAGCTATATATTATTGTTTCCAGCAAACAGTAGACACTCTAGGGGAGACAGAAAGGAGTCGTTAGTTGAATCAGCCCATTGTGCTTCAAACAGGCAGGGTAAGAAATAACAGGGGGGAAGGAAAAGAAACATCCAGAGTGAAGGCATCTGGGAAGGCACAGCAATAGCACGTGGGTGTTAGGAGTGAGGAAGGAGAAGCAAGACAAGAGAGGCTGAAAGTTTTAACTTCTTTCCGGCTCTGTCCAGGCTGCCCCTCATTCAGCTCAGCTCTGGTTTCACCAGGGCAACTCACTGAAAGGTGAAAACAATGTTTACAAAAGCAGGTCATACTAATAAGCAATACAAATGTAAGGGATTGTTGATGTTATTACTTTGACTATGCAGCATATGCAAACATATCTACTAAACATTTCCACTAGTGAAAATTGGCATCATGATTAGGCTAGGTCAAAATTTAAATACATGGCTTTTGAGCTAGGGGAGGGGTGTGAAATGAAGCCCTGGGTTGGGCCCTAATCAATCACACTTGACTGGCATTAGGAATGGGGTGGTGAGGACATAAAACAGAGGCAAGGAAGGTTCTTCCCACAATAGTGCAATAAGCTCTGAGCCTAGACATTCATTTCGAGTTGAACATGACCTTGGGTTAGTCTTACTCTGCATTCTAGGATGCCCAAGGCACTAAATAAAGATACACTGCTTTCCTTACAGGAATGTTGTTAGAATTAAATAAAATAACAGAAGGTGTCTATGCCCCAAGGCAAGTGGGGGAGTCTTACTTTCTCCAGCCTCACAAGAACAAGCCCTCCCCAAGGATAAAAACTTTGAGCACCCAAAGAAAAACTGCTCCAAAGGGCAATCTTCAGTGTTGGATAGACCATGGTTCAAATCCTAGCCCTGCCACTTACCAGCCCTCAGAAGTGAATACCTTTGTTATTTTGTCCAGTTTTCATTATTCTTCTATTTATTCATTGACCACATAGGTACTGAACCAAATTAATTGAACAAAATGTTACTGATGATCTACTTTGCACCAGGCACAGTGATGTAGGTACAGAAATGAACAAGACTGATGAGGTTCCTGTCCATAGGAAGGCTATATTTTTATGAGAGAAGAGAAATGGACAACGAACATTTTGTGCATCAACATTTTAAAGGCTTCCCAGATGATTAGAATGAGCGTCAATAACCACTGTCAAAAGTCAGAGCCCAACAGTCATCCCATAGAGACTTATTGAGCATCTACTGTGTGCCAAGTATCTTCTAGATTTTGGGTTCCCACAAGAAAAGCGAGGAAGAAAGAGATTTAAAAACAGACTAAGAGAATATTAATCAGCCTTAAAAAGGAATGAAATCTTGCCATTTGTAACAACCATGCTAAGGGCATTATGCTAAGTGAAATCTGCCAGACAGAGAAAGAGAAACACTGCATGATCTCATTTATATGAAATCTAAAAAAAGCAAAGCAAAACAAAACAGAACAAAACCCAAGATAACAGTTTGGTGGTTTCCAGAAGTAGGGGCATGGGGGGTAAGGGGATGGAGGAAGTAGATGAAGGGGTCAAAAGGTACAAACTTCCAGTTGTAAAATAAGTGCATCAGGGGGATGTCATGTACAGCATAGTGACTCAAGTTAATACTGTGTTGTATATTTAGAAGTTGCTAAGAGAGTAGACCTTAAAAGTTCTCATTATAAAATAAATTTTTGTTAATATGTACAGTGATGGATGTTAAATAGACTCATTGTGGTGATCATTTTACAGTATATACAAATATCGAATCATTATGTTATATGCCTGAAACTAACAAAACATTAGTTATATTACATTATATTATAATTCTATTGTTATTTAATATATTCATGTTATAATTACACTATTATAAATATATGCTATTATATTAATATTATATTGTTATGTTACTCTATTAAGGTCAATTACATCTTAATTAAAAAAAAAAACGGACTAAGATTGAAAAACCAGCAAGTGGTGGGATGAGGATTTGTATCCAGAGGCTCCTGTGTCTGTGCTGCTAGTCACTGTTATACTGTTTCTAGATGATAAATGGGAGGCTTAGGGTGCTCAGGGAACCTTAACCCATCTCTGGAGCCAGAGAAGGATTCTCTGTGGAAGTGAGATTTAAGCTGTGATTGAATTAAGAGGAGTCTAGGCAGAGGAAATGGTATGCAATGACCCAGGGTAGGAGAGGGCAGAGTGTGTTGC
Organism: Molossus molossus; assembly: GCF_014108415.1. Lineage (NCBI taxonomy): Eukaryota > Metazoa > Chordata > Mammalia > Chiroptera > Molossidae > Molossus > Molossus molossus. The sequence continues at coordinate 50,864,228 of NW_023425349.1, forward strand.
AGGAACTCATGGTGCAATGCTGTTCGATGGAGAGAGCAAGGGGCAGCTGGGAAGGGGACTGATGTTGGAGCCCTTTCCCCAGGGGTAATGGGAAGCCTAAGGGTTTCTACAGGGGAGGGCCTTCTCACGAGAACTCCGTTGCCCGCAGAACCCAGATCGGAGCAGGGCGAGAGTGGATTGCAGGAGGGATAGGGTTTTTTACAGACAAATGGTTTTCATCCAAGGATGGTATGGCACCTCTGGGCCATTTGGAAATGTGTGGAAATAATTTGGGTTACTGCATTAATTGGAGATGTTAAAAACCCAGTAACATGAGGGACGCCCCCCAACCCCAAAGGCCATCTTCCAAATGCCAAGGGGGCCCACCCTGGGAACCCAGCCGCAGGGAAAGCCAGAGGCGTCACTGGAGGAATGTCAATGTCATGGGCCACGATAATGCAAACGTGTGTAGCGGAGAGACGCTGAGGACGGAGGGGGCCAAGGGGTGAAGGGAAATGTCGGGGCCAAAATTTATTCATCTTACATAATGGATGCTAAGAGACACTGTCTAAATATATGGGTCCAAAGATAGATGGCTAAATGGATTAAAGCTATAAAGGAAATTGAGAGAAACGCAAGGAAAAATTATATATATATATATATATAGACTAAAAATTGTGAGGAGGAGAGAGAAAAGGAGAAGAAATGGTATAACTAAGCTAACTTCCTTTTCTTTCACAGCAGGGAGTCAGCAAATATTGTGAAGGTTCATGAATCAAGAACCGGAGGTGGAAATACAATATTTAGAATTATAGAGGAAATCACCAGAACACCAGGGAGAAAACAATCAGAAAATGAAGTGGAATTGAAATTTGAGTTTAAGGGAAGGAAGCGGTCAGGGAAAGTCTGTTTGTATGTGATTTCTATCTGCATAGGCTAACATTAGTGACCTTCAGTTTCCTGCCGTACTTGCTGCGTGCCTCTGTGGCGGGCATCTCTAATGGGCTCTCACTCTCTGAGAGGCTGGCTCTCCTCAGCAGGGACCTGCAGACACTGCGGGTCACCGTCACACACCTGTCCAGAGCTTTTAGTGTACCATCTCCTCACAGGCACTGGGGAGGTCCTTCCAAGACTACGAGAACTTCCCTGCCCCTGCGGAATCTCCATCCAATTTTTCCTTAAGTAGCTGGGGAGGAGGTGTGCAGGTGCTGGGAGGGATGAAGGTCAGCCTAAGAAGAAAAGGGGACATTCTCTGAGGCACCCTTATTTGCCGGAGGGCTTGCTCCTATTCCACGGAGTCAGGTAAGAGCAGGGACTCACTCTAAAGAAGCAGGCAGATTCCTAAACAACCCATGTGTTTGTGAGTAGAAGCGGGGTGGGGAGGAAGGGGAGGGGGTGGGGTGGGGTAGGAGTTAGAATCCAGCATGGTCTGAACCTTAGCCCTACAAATACCAGTGCAGTAGGGCCTCTATCGGTCATTATTTTTTATATGTCCAGTTGGTGGACCTACTCCTCTATTTGTCTGTGAGACAGCCTTTCTGTGAGACAGTGAGAGCGTATGTTGTTCGTTGCTCATGTGTCTGTCTCTGAATTTTCTGTCATCTGTGATCTCCTTAAGGGTGAATTTGAGCCTCATTTATCTTTATATCCCCTGCACTGAGCAGATACCTAATAGATGCTGGTTGAATCAAGGCATAAATAAACAAATGGATAAATGAAAAAATAAATTAAAGCCAAATGAATGAATGAAAAGCTTATTATAACCCCCTTTTAAAACATTTGCCAAACAGAGTGTGGAGTATAACAAAAATTCCATTAATTTCTGCTGCATCCCTGATTGCGTCAATCTGGTGCGAGTGTGTGTGTGTGTGTGTGTGTGTGTGTGTGCATGAGAGAGAGAGAGAGAGAGAGAGAGAGAGAATGAATTGTGGCTTCAAACTAAAGTTTAGCTGCTAAACTTGGACTCTTAACATATTCCCTGTCTTTCAACTATTCTCAGGGAATCTAAGAAATGGACAATAAGCAAACTCACTAGGTGGCCACGATTCTGAGACACAGAAAACAGGAAAGAACTAAAGGATAATATAATTGGGTAAGGCTGGGCACAGCATGTGGGTGCGGGACTGAGCTTGAACAGAAGAAAAAGAACACATCACCAGTTGAAAATAATCAGACAGAAATTCACTAATCCAGTCCAGCAACTGCAAATGAACAAAGGGTTGTGCTGGTCCCACTGTACCTTGGTAGGCATAGGCTTCTTAAAGGCTATTTCTGCTTGCATCCAAACGCCCCTTGGAGACTCCAGCACAGACCAGATCTTCTCCTGAACCACGTGGTTCTCTTCAAAGATATAAACGGCTAGGGTGTCACTCATTTTTAAAAACCCATAGATGGCATAATAAAAACGTAGACAATACTGCAAGTTTCCTGGCAGGGAGGGACCGTAGAGCCTTCCAATGTAGCCAGGCTGAGATGTATACTTTGTGTTGGCAAGCAAGTAATACCCTGTGAACAGGACACAGTAGTCAGTGTATCAGCCATGAAAAGTTTAAATAAGCTAGCCAAGATAATCAAGTGGGAAAATTTGGTTAAAGTAGTGGAATTTGCCAAAATATTATTTCCATAGGCTTTAAATGGCAAAGCATTTTCTAATATTTGTGGGTTAGTGATAGAATATACTTATACCATACTGCTAACAAACCTTCTCCAATTCTAAGTAAGCTTCATAAACAAGTATAGATTTCCAACTGCATATGCCCAGATTATGTTCGGCAACTAGGATTTATGATTTTCATGACCATGGTCAACCAGCTGAGGGAGACTGAGCACCCAGTACTGAGTCATAGTGAACATAAAGCTCAGAGCAGATTTTCCCTTCTCTCTGCAGTGACCAGTGAGATGGAGAGATTACAGGTGGTCCTGGGGTGGGCGGTGTGTCGGGGTGGTGGTGGGTGTGCGGGTGGGTGGGTGTGTGTCTGTGTCTGAGCAGAACCGAGTACTCTCTCGGTCATAAGTTAAACCTGTCCCTGAAGAGCAGGTTTAAAATCAGATGGACCTTCCCAGGTGCTGAAGATCTGTATTCTTCCCGTCTTCCTTCTAAATAACATAAAGAAAAATAAAATCAAGAACCTCCCTCCCACCTGTTCTACCACCCCCATAGTAAGCTTAAAACAGGTCTATGTATGTTAGAAAGCCTGGGCAGAAGAGAAAATAATAATATAGAAAGTCCTCACTTAAGGTCATCAATAGGTTCTGTGACTTAAGTGAAAAGACGCATTAAGAAACCAATTTTACTGTACGCTAATTGATGTAAAGGAGAGTTAGGTTCCTAGGGCATCTCATCAACACTATAACAAAAGGACCTTGAATGAAATGACGGTTATTTTAGGACCTGCTGTATTCTACATTTTTTCTTTTCTGCTCCTCCCCCTTTAAATTTTTTTTTTTTTTGGTGCCTCAGTCTTTGCTACATGTTTGAGTTTTACCCAATTATTTAACCCATTTGGCAAAAAGTTCTATGGTTATTTCACAGCAGTGGTACTATGAACTAAATCGTATATGCATATGTTGAAGCCCTAACCCCCGACGTGACTGTATTTGGAGAAAGAACTTTTAAGGAGGAAATTAAGGTAAATGAGGTTATAAAGGTGGGGCCTTAATCCTATAGGACTGATGTCATAAGAAGAGGAAGAGACACCAGAGATCTCTCTCCGCTTGTACACCTGGAGGAAAGACCACACGAGGACACACTGAGAAGATGCCATCTGCATGCCAGGAAGGAGTTCTCACAAGAAACCAACCCTGACAGCACCTTGGTCTTGGACTTCCAACCTCCAGAACTGGGAGAAAATATCTTTCTGTTGTTTAAATCACCAGTCTGTGGTGTTCTGTTATGGCAGCCCAAGCAAACAAATCCAGGTGACCATACAATAGCCAACAATCTTTCTGCAACCTACATGTAATCATTCTCTTCTCTATTTAACATCTTCCAGTGGCTTCTCATCTCCTTTAGAATAAAATCACAAATGCTTGTCCTGGCCTGCTACCCTCATGCTCCATCTCCCTCTCCAACTTCATCTTCCTCCGGTCTCCTCCTCATGGTGCAGCCACACGAACCTTCCGATTCCTTGGAGCGTCCAGCTCTTTCCAAACTCGAGGTCTCCACAGATAACCCCCCTCTGCCTGATGGCTCCCCCTCTCCTGGCTCAGGCCCACTTCCCTCGGAAATGGATTCCCTGAGTCCCCAACCAATATTAGTTTCTTTCCTCTATTCCCTCTCAGAGCTCATTCATTTCTTTTATTGCACTTACCACAGGTTATAATTATGAGTTTATTTGTGTGCATACTTGTCTAATGTCTCTCCTGTCCACTGAGACGACTGTCAGCCCGAGAGGACAAGCTTCACATCTCACTTGCTCACTATTGTTCCCCCAGGAGTTGGCCTGGCCAAGGTCAGAATAGGGTTTTGTAGGGCCTGTATTTCTACAGGTTAAGCAACCTCTAGGGAAAGAATACAAAATTACAAGTACACTGTTGCAAAGGCCCCTTTCCAGGCTTTCCCCGGGGCCCACGCATGGGACGGGCCCTGAAACCTAAGCTTCGTCAGCTCTTTGGTAAATTCACCCCGATGTCCAGTGTATGCGTAATTGTCAAGTAGATAAACGAGACACTAACCCCTTGCAAACCAGCCCTTTCCACCAGTGTCAGCTGGAGTGAGCGTCACGAGGGAGGCCGCTGAAGTATAGGTAATCCTTACGTAGGGAGCTCAGACTGGTTTTTGAGGGATCCTTGTAGGTATATCCATCAAGTAGCCACTCAACATTTCCAATAGCTTCCATTCCCCACAATATAGACTTTAGTGCAGTAAAATACCCATAGCATAAAATTTACCATTTCAATCATTTTCAAGTGCACAATTCAGTGGCATCTAGTACATTCACTACGCTGTCCGACCACTACCACTATTTGGTTCCAGAACATTTCCATCGCCCCCACAGGAAATTCTATGCCCATGAAACAGTGACTCCCCATTTCCCCCTCCCGGCCTGTGGCAACCACTGGCCTTTTTGTGTATAAATTTGCCTATTCTGAATATTTCATATAATTGGACTCTAATAGCTTTTTAAAGGTACTTCTCCATTGAAAGTGAAGAGCAAGATTATTTTAAAGTTTTGGCTATTAACTAATTGGCTAGCCCAGCAACTTGAATTCCGGTTTTAAAAAATGGTCAAATACAAGATGACCAATTATCTTTGCTTCTTTACAGGTGCCTTAAAAAAAAAAAAGTTGGTGTCTTGGTGTGAAATAAGGCATGAACACTACCCTGTCTTCCGCACCTCCCCACCGCCCTCCTCCCCAAGCCCCACGCAGGCGGATGCCCGGCTTACCTAAGCCTGAAGTGTGGTCGCCAGCCCGATACATGTTTGGTTTCACTTTCACCCGAGTCCAGCCCGGACCTTCTTTATCTTGGTAAAAGTTGCAGAGATCTTCCTCAAAGTTGCAGCTTGCTTCCAAGGCACTGAAAGGAAGCTCTAAGCAAAGGAGAACCCTAGTTAAAGCGAGCTTGACCCAAGGCTCTCTGAGGACTACACCAACTGATTGACAAAGATGTACCCATTGTGCCAGGGGAGACCGGACAAGTAAAGCACATCAAAATATTTTTACCCTAATAGCGTCCTGACAGGTTAGCATCAAACCAGCCTATCAGCTGGTAGGAAAATTGTTCTTTTCCTCCCTAAAGGGATGGAAATGTTCTGTACAAAAATAAAGAAATGGCCCTGGCTGGTTTGGCTCAATGGTTAGAGTGTTGGCCCAGGGACCGAGGGGTCTTAGGTTCGATTCTGGTCAAGGGCATGTACCTGGGTTGCAGGTTCAATCCCGGCCCTGGTCGGGGCACATGCAGGAGGCAACCAATTGATGTATCTCTCTCACATCGATGTTTCTCTCTCCCTCCTTCCTTCCCTTCCACTCTGTCTACAAACCAATGGAAAAATATCCTCAGGTGAGGATTAACAAAACAAACAAATAAACAAAAAAGAAGTAACAAACTTCAAAAGAAATTTCCTTTCATGCCGCAAGGACTGCGAGCATTTATTCACATACTTGTTCACAATTAAAAGTTCTTTATACAAATTTAAAAAGAAAAGAGAGCAAAGGTAGGGATTTTAGGAAATTTTAATTTCTCTTTAAGACAGATATTTTAGAAATAATATTTTCCAGAAATAATTTCCCCTTGTTGCTCAATCTCTGTGCCAGAAGCACAGCTGCCGTCTATTTATAATTGACATTCGTAGTAAGAGCTGATCTGCTGAGAGAAAATCATTACTTAGTATAAATCGCATTGTCCAAAAGGTAAACAATTGTGTCACCCATACTGCTGTTATTTGGGCTTTTGCTGAGTTCCGGTATCATTTACCTCGGTTTATAAATGTCATCTCGTCCCAGATTGCTGGAGGAAATGGAATAGAAAATATTTTTGTTTTCTTAAAGAATAACTGGGTCCTAGTCACAAGTGACTGCAAACCTCACTGTTCAGATTGCCCTCTGAGCCCAGAGGGATGTGAACCAGAGTGTGGGGCACGTCCAGTGTAGCTGGGTGGACGCTGTTCTGCATGCTGACACCCACCGGTCTAATCCTTCAGGGCAGGGTGGGGAATGTCCGGCCCGCGGGCTAAAAAAGACCTGAGAAATCAATACCAGCTAACATCACAGGTCTCACCAAATTAGCCTGACCAAAGATGGGAGGCTAATTTCTAAGCTGATAATTTTGAATGGCCCTCGAATGATGTTATAAATATCCAAAGGGCCTTGGCAGAAAAAAGATCCCCCACCCCTGCTTTAGGACACGAGAGAGGGGACCTTGTTTTGAATACCTGGAAAACCATTTCTAGAGTAACATTTGAGTACTGCAAGCTGTTTAGGGACAAAGACTCAGTACATTCCCAGTTTATCAATTTTCAAAGCGAGAGAACATTCAAGTGGGCGGAGGAGCTGGCCCAGATTAAGGGGACAAAAGAGGTGTGACAACCCCATGCTACAGGGTCCAAGATTCAACCTCGTCAGGGAAAACCAACAGCTATAAGTGACATTACTGGGGCCACTGGAAAATGAGCATATGAGCTATAGTTCAGTTGATAACATTCTATCAGTGTTAAATTTCTGGAACTTAATAATTATGTTGGAGAATATATTTGGTTCTAGAAATCACACACCGAAGTATTTAGGGGTCAAGGGGCATAATGTCCACCACCTACTCTTTAATGCTTGATAAAGTAAATGTGGTAAAATGTTAACAATGTGTAGATCTGAGTGAAGAGTATATGGAGTCCTTGATAGTATTCTTGCAAATTTTCTCTGGGTTTGAAATGATACAAAAATATCCAGTTTTAAAAACACTAAATTAGAAAAAAAAAAAAGTGACTAACATTACAAAGAGAAGAACAGGAAGACAACATCCCTGTATAACTGGACCTCGAGTGTGTCTCAGATGACACCATGGACAAAAAGGGCACCAGATGAGCCAGACGGAGAAAGGCAGTGAAGAGAAGCCTCGGCCCTAAGACCAGTGGATTAGCCTCACGCTGCTCCACCCGACTGTCAGCATCAGGGAGCATCTTTGGGTCATGAAGACAGCCTTTCAAACATGAAAACAATGTCATACAAACAAGGGTTTTTTGACGTCCCCCCATGGAGGTTAGACACCAGGGGAACCCTTTTCCATGATGGTCTCCAGACTCAGCCACCCCTCTGCCACCTAGTAATGAAAAAGCAGAAGAAAATTTAAAATCTACAGATGGCCGGGTAGCTCAGAAAATGGCATGGCGTTCTGCAGAGCCACGCTCAGTGAGAATGGCAGGTCAGTGAGATTGCTCATCAGGAATACAGAGCAAGGAATACACCCCTGGGCGGCCGCAGAGAACCATAGCCCATTTATCAGGCATGTAGAAGAGGGTGGGAGGTGGTATTAAAGCTTGAAAGTAAGCAAGGATCAGTTCTCACCATGGTAACAAACTGGGTCATATAGGAAATAATTTTCTGAGGATAAGATTTTATATATACATATATATATATATTTATCTTCACCCGAGGACATTTTTGCATTTATCTTCAGATAGAGCGGGAAGGAGAAAGGGAGAGAAACATCGATGTGAGAGAGACACATTGACTGGTTGTCACCCACACGACCCCAACCAGGGCCAGGGACAAACTGCAACCAAGGCATGTGCCCTTAGTGGGAACTGAACCTGGGACTCTCTGGTCCACGGGCCGACGTTCTAACCACTGAGAAAACCAGGAGGGCGAGGTTTTGTTCTTTGGCTAAATATCTAGTCCTAGAAATGGATTTGTCCAGGATCCTGAGAAGGTATGATAGAACAAAAATCTCAAAAGCATAACTCAGAACCTAAATCTTTTTCACCCAGAACATAATCTCACCCTCAGAAACATCTTAGTCTCTAATTGCTGAAGATGGGACCTGTCTGTGTCCTAACGTGAGCTCCCCAGAGGTGGGGGGACAGCCTTTCCTTCAGGCTTGATTCAGAAGCACCTGGTCAAGGGGCCAAAGCTGAGCTCCTGGGAGAGTCGATGCATTCGAAGCACAGGAAGGTATCAGGCAGGAGGGAGCCCCTGAGCAGTAGCTGATCAGAGAACAAAGTCCCTAGCAAGGTACCAATAAGCATTATAATGTAAGATTTCGTTAGTCCCTTGTTTTCTGACATTTGAACTTTTTAGAAATGAAATGCTTCGAAGATAATCCTTTCAGATGGCGGGTACTGCTGTTTCAGAAGAATTGGTGGAAGTGTTTCTCATCTTTTGCTCTGCTCCTTGGAGATCATGGAGATGAACTCAGTATCAGTCCTAGAGATCTAAAAGGCTTAGCCTCTGTGGGATTTGGGCTACTGTGCGCTCTTTAGGCTAATGAATTTGCACAGTAGTTTTATTTTAGCTCGAGCCAGCCCCAAAGCAGGTTGAGGCAGCTCGAAGCTGGCTTGGGGAAGAGAGGGACCTGGCACCAGACCAAGGAATCATGACTGAGCAGAGGCTGGGCCAGTGACCAAGCTTGGGAGACCCTTGAGGGCCTCTGAGCTAAGAAAGGCTGTGGCCACTGCAGCTGTAACCAGGCAACACTTGGAGCGAGGTTTTCAATTTAACAAAAGGTCCAGGTGGTGTGTTGTTACTGGTGAATAACAGGATTGATCAAGATTGGGAGTTAGGCCTTTGAGAGTATATTTATGAGTATCAGGCCCCTCCAGTCACTGGCTCAGGTATAGGGGTGGGGCCGACCTCAGAGAGGAGGTTGGGTCTGCACGGGGCAGAACAGTGAAGTTTTCAGTACGGGGCTGAGCATTAAGGCAGGGTTCCTAGAAGTGAATGGAATAACCTGTTAGGCATTCAAGGATTTACAGCCTAAAAGGAGAGCTTATTCTTATGAACTAGACTCTGGATCTAATGGTGGAAGGGAGGGAGTTTATGAGTGGAAACTGCTTAGAAAGGGAAGTGCTAGAACTCCAGGCGGGGGGAGTGGGGAGGTCTCACTGTGCTCTGGAGCATCCTGGGGAATACCTGGGGAGCAACATGACATTGATGTTTAACCCCTGAGACTCTGCAATGAGTCTCGGGTCAGGGAAACCAGATTAACTCTAAGCCCAACCAGATGGTGGGAACCAGACGCTTCATGTGTTGAAATAACTCCTGTCTTGGCCTTCTAGGGAGGTGAGGGAAGATGCTAGATCCAGCTGGGGAAAGCAGAGACAACAAGTCTGGAATAAACCAAGATAAAGGGAAAAATGTTGGCCCCTGCTATGAGACAGAAGGGCATAAACTACTGTGAAATGTAAGATGAAGTATGAAAACGAAAGGGCTCAGCTTCGAAGACTCAGAATCTGGCTCACAGCTGCTAAAGGAAGGGCACAAAGCGGGCTGCGGCTTCCACATTCATCAAGGCAGAGTGGGTTCTCTCTCGTTTCCTCTGAGCCCGTTCTCCCGGGAATGGATGGGAGTGTTTGAAAATTAACTAAATACTATTGTTTCATGACCAAGCATTTTCTGTGTGGCACGGTCTGCTAAAGCCTTATCGCATCCATCTTCCTGACAACACTATGGAATAGATTCTTCTATCCGGTTGTATAAATGTGAAAACAGTCGCAAAGAGGTTACTTCACAAACCCAAGGTCACACAGCTTGTCGGTGGCAGCACAGGGATGTGAATCCAAAGTTCTGGCTCCCGGGCATAGCACTATGATCACGTGTTTAAACCATTTTAAAACAAAATTGGTATGTTGGGAGGTTCTGAAGACCCATTTGGAGTCTTGGTTGACCTAACTATATTAAAAAGTGAATCTCTGGGGGTCCTTGTGGAGGAAAGGTCTTTATGTGGGCTGGATTTTACAGATGGAGGGGCCATCAGCTCTTTTAATAAATGGTCCTCATTAAAGGAATAGGACCTTTTTTTTTTTTGGTCCTTATGTTGCTGGAATCTTTCTTTTCTTTTCACCAGTCAGTAGGAAAAAGCACACATATATTCTGTATCTTTTTAAAATCTTTATTGTTGACAGTATTACAGATGTCTCCCATTTTTTCCCTTTTGACTCCCCCTCCACCAAACCCTGCCCCACCCCAGACCTTCCCCATACTATTCTGAATCTTTTCAAAAGGGAAAGTATTTCCAAACATTACTTCTAAAGTGGCTCAGTAGATTCAGTGACCTTCCAGCTGCCTCCTCACCCCACCCTCTGCCAAGCACAGCTACTGAATAAACACCTCTTCTCACACACGTGTCACTTGGAAATATAAACATTCAACGTAAACGCCTAGTGACAAAGAAAAGTTTTCTAAATATAACGATAACAAGGTAAGAAACTACTATTAACATAATTGAGATATTAACTGGGAAATGAATTAGGGAGTGATCAGATTTAGAGAAGAAAAACAATTTTGGTTTCTGTGTTCTATCAAATGAAGACACTTTTAGTCTTTGATTATAGTTTAGATTAAGTAATTTTAATGAAAACGTCTAAATCCTGTCTGGTTCTTTCTGTTTCACTAGCTTTTATTTAAAAATTAGAATTAGTAAAAACAATATTTATTTTTAGCAAATTGGTACGTTTCTCTCTAATTTTGGGGTAACAGTTTAGCCTGAGTAGAAAATATTATCTTCCTTGGACCCCTTGTAGAATATACCTGAAACCATATTAAATTAGAGATGAATTCTATCTTAAGTGAAAGCCAGACTATAAAGGCCAAGTTCAAAAATTTACTTTCCATGCTCCAGAACCCAAAGGCTCAAGAAGAAAATGGGGTCCTGGCCGTTGTGGTTCAGTGGTTAGAGTGTCGGGCCCAGTCAGAGTGGCTCAGTGACTGAGCATTGTTCAATGCACCAAAGGTCACCGGTTCAATTCCTGGTTGGGGCACATGCCCGGGTTGTGGGCCCAATCCCCAGTGGAGGGTTTGTAGGAGGCAGCCAATCGATGTTCTCTCTCATCGATGTTTCTTTCTCTCACTCCCTCGCTAAAAAAAAATCATTAAGGGCTGCAGGTTCAATTCCCGGTTAAAGGCACATACTTGGGTTGCAGGTTTGATCCCCAGCCCATGTCAGGGCACTTGTGGGAGGCAACCAATTGATGTGTCTTTCTCACATTGATCTCTCTCTCTCCCCCCCCACCCCCACCCCCTTTCCCCATCCCTTGCTACTCTCTTTAAAAATCAATGGAAAAATATCCTTGGGTGAGGATTAACAACAAGGAAAAGGGAAGACTACAGTGTCTTCCCGGGGTCCCTCAAGGAAACAAAGTCACTAAAAGGTAAGGTCAATTGCATTTACCTGGGTTATCATTACTACAGTGTCAAACTTCTTATTTTAAAACATGTGTTTTCTAATTCACTTTGAATTGATTGCTTACCTATTTTTCCAGAAGGTAAAAATTTCTTCTCTTTTCCACACACCAGGTTTATGAAAATTACAAAATTAGCCATGATAAAGTAACTTGAGGTCTCACTTAGAGAATTTATGAGTACATACTATTTAGCAAAAAACCATCACAGAGATATATACCTAATACGAATATCTTTAAACATGATATGGGTCTTGGATACATAAAATTGAAAAGAGCTTTGTTTTTTTTTTAATTCTCATCTAAGGATATTTTTTCCATTGAATTTTAGATAGAGCAGGAGGGGGGAAGGAAAAGAGAGAGAGAGAAAGAGAGAGAGATCGATCACTGTGAGAGAGACACATTGATTGGTTGCCTTCCACACGTACCCTGACCAGGGTTGGGGATTGAACCTGCAACTGAGGTACATGCTCTTGACTGGGAATTGAACTCATGACCCTTTGCTCTGTGAGCAAAGAGCTTGGACCACTGAGCCAAACCATCTGCAGGCAGAAAGAATTTTTATAGTTCTATTTCATAGATTTTGAGATGTTTTTCTGCCTACTCATCACCTGTCTATGACCCCAAGATATCCATTAATGAGAAAGATCGAGAAGGAATGAGTATTCTTTAATTTTCATTTCCTAATAGGTAGGGAAGATGAATGCTCCTTAACACCTGACAAGGGCTTGTGGTGTCAGAAAAATTAGATTTACTCTGGAATAATATACCAGAAAAGTGACTATTCAGTTAAATAATTTTTTCAGGATGAGCTAATAGAAAAGGTAAGGAAACTGGAAAGAATTAAGGCAAGTCCTGACCATAGGCATCCATTGAGATGCAAATTTCCAAATATGAGGGAAAAGAATTAAAAGAACACTTACCTGTCTGATTTTGGCAGTGAACAGGAGAGAAAGAAATATCATCCAGAGCAACATATCCTCCTTTGGGACCATTGAAAGCAACTTCAAAAATAACCTGCAGAGGAAAACGACACGGTGCTACAGGTTCACCTATTTTCTGTTAGGCCCACGTGTTCTGAACCATGATTTAAAGTGATGTATTGCCCTGGCCAGTTTGGCTCAGTGGTTAGAGCATCAGAGAGACCCGGGTTCGGTTCCTGCTAAGGGCACGTACCTTGGTTGCAGTTTGTCCCCGGCCCTGGTTGGTTGTGTGGGTGGCAGCCACTTGATGTGTTCCTTTCACGTTGATGTTTCTCTCTCTCTCTTCTTCTCCCCCCCACCCCCACTCTATCTGAACAAAAAATGGAAAAATGTCCTCGGGTGAGGATAAAAAAATTAAAAATAAATAAATAAATAAATAAATAAATAAATAAAATGATGTGTCAATAAGCCAGGAGAGGCCAAGTTATCAGCATTTAAGGAATTATGTTCCCAAATAGGGGAGTTTGGGCAGCTCCCTCCTCAACCCACAGTCTCTTTTAGGAAGAGCCCTAAGTTGTATTTTATTGGTGAACTTTTCCTCCTCTGCTGAGTGTCAGCTAAAGCACCTATGTCACTTGCTGACGAGTACAGAACTGACAATTCGCAGTGTGAACTTCAGTGAGAGAAACAACAGGCTACTTGCAGAGAGCAGGTTCGGTTTCCCTGCACTTCACAGAGGAGTAAGCCCCACTGGGGCCCTTGGCCTTTCCACACACTAATGAGCTCGAGCAGGCCCCTTCTCCCCTCTGGGTCTCAGTTTCTCCATTTTTGGAAAAAAAAAGAGTTTGGACAAGATAGATCCTAAGGTCCCTTTCAGCTTAATAACAATGGCCCTGCAGAGGCCTGGTACCTGACTCGGCAAAATCCAAGAGGTGCCCTGGAAGTTTGCCTCTGGCAAGGGGAGCAGAGCAAGGATGAAGGGAACAGATGTGGACACATGAGAAGGGGCAAATGAAGTTTATACACTTAGCACTGGTCCCCAAAAGCCAACGAAGGAAGTCAGTGACAGAACTTATCTTACTGAGCAGGCCAAATGAGAATATTTCGGATCAGAATATGCTAATATGCTCATCACCGCTCATGTGGCACTCTCTTGCTCAGAAAGAGGGTCTCAAATGCTTGTTTTCCTTCTTAAAATTCACTGGAGAATACGGTGACATTAAATTCGCTGATTTCTGCAGGGTATGTTTCTCTTCCCGGCAATTGCAGAGAGCAAATAATACAGATATAATGAGTTCAGTCTACTAGAGCAAACCACACATGTGCGAATCAAAAGGATATACATTGAAGTTTAGTAATGCCCAGAATTGTAACTTTTCAGCTTTGATTTAAAAAAAAAAAATTGGTGATGTCTCACCCATATAAATGTTGCCCAAGGAGTAGTATATGCTTGGAGGGAAGGCGTTCACAAAGAGAGTGGCGGGGGGCAGGGAGGGGTGGTGTGTGTGTGTGTGTGTGTGTGTGTGTGTGTGTGTGTGACTCATTTGACTTTACTAGAAGGAAAACAATTTCTGAGGCAGTACGTGCATTTCTCTTTCTCCTTGTAACCCAGGCTCCCAGAAAACTTTCCACCAGGCTGCAAGGGCAGCTTGAGGCCTGGTCGGCCTTCGGGATAGGAACTAGCACACACACTGCAGAAGGCACTGTGCTCTTTCTGGGGCTGTGGGGGGCAGACAGCGACCTGAAGAGGGTCAGGGGAGTGGCAGGCTATATTATGCTAAGAAACAAGCCAAACAGAGAAAGACAAATATCACATGATCTCACTTATTTGTGGAATATAATGAACTAAACAAACTGCTGAACAAAATTAACCCAGAGACATAGAGGTGGGGTACAGACTGACAAGCCTCAAAGGGGGGGGGTTGTGGGGGAAGGGAAGAGATAAACCATAGAACTTACATGCATGTATGCATGACCAATGAACATAGACAACAAAGCTGGGGATGGGGTGGGGGGAAGGGGAGGAGGGTCTTAATGCAGAAAAAATGAGAAACATCTGTAACAAAAACAAATTAATTAATAAAAACTTTTTTAAAAATAAAGGGAACAGGGAAAGAGAGTGTAGAAAGCATGAAGTGAAAAATAGGGGACGGTAGCAACCTGTGGTGACTAAGACTGCACTTACAGCCCCGAACCTGCAACCACACTGTTGCCCCACTGACTCGAGAGGTCCTATGGGGTCCTCAGACGGACCTGGGCCTCCTCCTTCAGCTTTAGGTCAGATTTTAGTTCAGGGACTTTTCTAAGTGCCCTGGCACTCACCAGCTGTGTGACCTAGATAAAAAACGTCCAACTTCTTAGGCTCTCCATTTCTTTTTTTACTCCCTCACTTGAGGATTTTTTCCCCCATTTATCATCAGATAAAGTGGGAGGGAAGGAGAGAGAGAGAGAAACATCGATGTGATAGAGCCACACTGACTGGTTACCCCGACCAGGGCCGGGGATGAACTGCAACCGAGGTACGAGACCGGAATCAAACCTTCGACTCTTTGGTCCGTGGGTTGAAGCTCTCACCGCTGAGCCCAACAGGCCAGAGCTACACTCTTCATTTATTTTTTCTCTTCTGAAAAATGGGAATATTTCACCTACTTTGTTTAATTATTGTAAGTAATATAATATGGACATAGATATAGATATGTATTCATATCTGTGCTTAGAAAAATGGTCTTTCAAGGATGCAATCTAAAATGTTACAGTTCTTATCTCTGCAGGGTAGGCCCAGGCTGTTGCAGTTTGTTTTGATTTCCTGAACTTTCTAATTCTTTTGCATTGGACATTTGTCACTCATGTAACTATAGAAAGTATTAAAACTAAAGCACCATTGTTTCAAATTCGGACTGCAATCATAAACTTATTTCTGATTTCTTCGGCATTATTTATACTGTAAAGGAGAAAAAAATATATGTATTTTTTTTCCTCTAGAAAGATTCTCCTCACAAATAAGGGAATGAAAATAATCTTCTTAATAACATCCCTTCATGGGATGTTAATGGCTCTCAGGAGTGCGAGTCCCAGAGTGACTTTCACTCAGGAGGCTTTGCTCCCTTTGAACTTCCATGGCCACAGTGCACGGTTCCCAGGGAGAGTGTGCCCCAAGCACCTAGTTGGTTGACTGGTTTTTCCATATTAGTCCTTAGAAAAAACAGTCTTGTTAGAAGAAGGTGATAAAGAAGGAAGGCAGAAGGGCATACAGCCCGGCTGGTGCGGCTCAGTGGCTGAGCGTTGTTGACCCATGCACCAGGTGGTCGCCAGTTCGATTCCTGGTTGTGGCCCCGATCCCCAGTGGGGGGCATGCAGGAGGCACCCAATCGATGTTCTCTCTCATCGATGTTTCTCTCTCTCCCTCTCCCTTCCTCTCTCAAATCAATAAAGAAAAAAAATTAGAAGGGCATACACAGGAAGGGAGAGAAGTGGAGGGCGCTGAGGAAGGGAAAAGAAAAAAAAAAGATTGAGACACAGCAGAAAAGAAAGCATGAGTGTGAGACTGCAGCACCTCCCGACCCCCTGCCACCCTGCAGAGTGGCCAGGTCAGGGCCCACCTGGGACACCCACCTCCATGGGGTACGGAGCACTGAACTCCACTTCAGCGAGGTTCCAGACAGGACTCTCTGGACTGTCGGTTTTCCAGATCTCCTCATAAATGCCGGTCACATCCCGAGTATAAAGGGAGAAGACATTGTCATTCCCCTGCTGGAGCTGGTAATAAAATGACAGGCAGCCAGACATGGGGGCCGTGGTCACTGGGGAGATGAGCTGTGCCACCTCCTGGAAGTGCTTGATGTACACCGAGTCCACGTACATGTAGTGGCCTGAAAACCAGAGGAAAGAAAGCAGCGTGAGACAGGCCGGGGACTTTCGGATGAAATGGTGGGATTCCGGGATTCACTTGGGAATTATCCAGTGGCAGTGGTGGAGAGGAAGCAAATGCGTCACAGAAGAAAGACGTTCGGCCGTGGATTGATGAATGTCGTCCCTGGGAGAGAAATACATGGGGTTCCCTGTGCTCTGCTAAATATAAGATAAGAATCGTTCTTTTTCTTTTCCTTACTTTTGACTGAAGTAAGCATCCATATAGAAAGGTGAATGTATCATCTGCAAAGTGCTTGGGTTTTTACAAGCTGCACACAGCTGTGGAAAGAAACAGAATGTTACCCCAGAAGCCTCCCTCCTCCAAGCCTTCTTTGAGTTTTAAGGTTTCTAAGAACATACCAAGCACACTCTCTGTTCTTAAAAAGGCATAGACAGACATCTTTACAATATATACAAAATGTCATTTTATATTCTTTGAATGAAACTAGGATTTTGAATTCATACTGGATGACTAGTTGTGCCTCTTTAATAGAACATGTAGGCCAATCAACACTGCAGACAGGATTAGGATTTGGAAAGTGGAACCTGTGATACCACTCGTGGTGGGCTCTGGATGCAGAGGCTGACCTCCATGGGAGGTATTTGGTGAAACTGAGAAATGGGGAGAGCCTGGATTTGAGTTTGAATCAAGAGCCTGGATTTGAGAACTGAGTTCGAATCCTGCTCTACCTCTTACCAGCCCTGTGACCTTAAGCAAGTTACTAAATCTTTCTGGGTTGCAATTCCAGAATCTCTAGAATGAGAATCAAATACTTCTTTCACTGGGTTTATATGAGTATGAAATGGGATTATGTATGTGAAGTGCTTTGCATGTACCTGGCACATTGTAATTGCCTAACATAATTATAATGAAATAAAATAATGCCATTAATAATTCTAGTACTATACCATGATCTCCCCATTTTCTCTTTTCTGTAAAGAGGAGCTATCATTACGAGCGATTCTGTCTGAATTTATTTACGTGGCAACGACGGAGGGATGCTGTACAATGGAGCTTTGGCAGAAGGGCCCTTCTGTTTACGAGCTCAGAACAATTACAGCTGAATATCTTTGTTTTTATTACATTATGGCTGGTTAATAATAATTCCTTTCATCTCGGGCAGAACAGCAGTTAGAATATTAGGAAGAATATATGCATTCATACACTGGACACTTACTCTGCATCTAGCACACTTGCCCAGGATGTAGGCCCTCAACCAGTGGTTATTCAAAGCACAAATATGGTCTCAGAAAGGTCCTCACCTCAACGAGGAGGAGAAAGATGGACAAATCAAAGCTTACTTTCTCCTGGTAGCTAATTGTCCACCCCCACCTTGAATAACCTTCCTTGTCGAAACATAATTTCTCAGATCATCTCACCAAGCCATGCAACTGCGAATGAATGGAGATCACAAACTCGAATCCTCTGAGGAGCCAGCTAGATCAGGGATAGGATCGAAGTGGATTGGGTCAGGAGGAAAAAAAAAGAGGGTACTGAATTAGTTGCCAACATTTGAAATCATATTTCACCAGCAATGAGGAACAGAAACTAAGCTTCTCTGAAAGAGTCAGCAAATCCGATAGCCCTAGGCCCACATCCTCTCGGTGAGAGCGGCCGGCCACACACCACCTTGTCTCCAGCCCATCCTGAAGCCCTTCCCTCTGCTCCCGGCTCGGCCCTGACGTCCAACCTGGTGCCGCAGGCTATGCTCACCGAAGCTCAAATCCAGATTTTTATGGCAACTCTCTCCACTTCAAATGCTATCCTCCTATTAGTGTGCGAGGGTTGCTATAGCGAAGTGCCACACACGAGGTGGCTTAAATGACAGAAATGGATTGTTGCACAGTTCTGGAGGCTAGAAGTTCAAGATCAAGGAATGGAGAGGACTGGACCCTCTGAGGGCTGTGAGGAGGAACAGGCCAAGGCCTCTCTCCCAGCTTGGTGTTTGCTGGCATCACCCGGCCTCTGCCTTCATGTCCACATGGTGCTCTTCTCTGTGCATGTCGCTCTGTCTCCACATTTCCCCCTTTTCGTTTGTTTTTTTTAATCCTCACCTGAGGATATTTTTTCAAATATCAGATTGAATGGGAGAAGGCGAGAGAGAGAGAGAGAGAGAGAGAGAGAGAGAGAGAGAGAGAGAGAAAGAGAGAGAGAAAGAGAGAGAGAAAGAGAGAGAGAAAGAGAGAGAGAAACATCGATGTGAGAGAGACACATTGTTTGGCTGCCCCCCATAGGACCCTGACCAGGGCCGGGGACAAACTACAACCAAGACACGTGCCCTTGGCCGAAATCGAACCCGGGAGGCTTTGGTCTGCAGGCCGAAGCTCTAACCGCTGAGCCAAACAGGCCAGGGCCACATTTTCCCCTTTTATAAGGACACAAGTTATACTGGACTTGGGGCCCACCCTACTTCAGTATGATCTCTGATCTCATCTCACCAGTTATATCTGCAATGACCCTGTTTCCAAATAAGTTCACCTTCTGAAATACTGGGTGTTAGAACTTCAACCTATGAATTTGGAGGAAATACAATTCAACCCATAATACCCTTCACCATCCTTTTGTTCAAACGTTGTATTGCCAGATAAACATGTCTGCAGGCTGGAAACCGATCTGCCACCTCTGGGGAGGGATTTTAAAGGAAGAGTCACGTCAGACTGAGCAGAGTCGAAGAACCTGTGGTATTGAGGGAGGCCGCGCTGGCGGCCAGCCAGCCTGCACTAGAACAGGTTGCTGATGGAGAACGCATGGCAGCCGCTGGCCTCTGTAGCTCTCCTCTGTCACTGAGACCTCTGTGAGTGTCAAAGGCAGAGAGGAAGTGTTTAAAAAAATTTATTTAATTATTTTTTGACTTGAAATAGTTTTTTATTTTTCAATTATTTTCCAATTTTTCAACTTGGTGTGCGATATTGTCTTGGTTTCAGGTGTATAACCCAGTGGTTGGACATTATATAACTTACTAAGTGATCACCCCGCTACTAGTGCCCCCCTGACACTACACACAGTTATTACAATATTATTGACTATATTCCCTATGCTGTATTTCACATACCTGTGACTATTTTGTAACTGTCAATCTGCACTTCTTAATCCCTTCACCTTTTTCACTCATCTCCCCAACTTCCCCATCTTTCACCAAGTCCCCCAATCCCCCTCCCTTCGGGTAACCAGCAATTCTCCAGAGAGGAAGCTTATAATGCCCTTTAAAACATAATATGTCTTGTAATGAAACAATCTCTTTCCAAGATATGCCACTGGGGAGACTGGGCAGAAGAGCTATAATGGTTTGCTTAGTTGATACCTCTTTGTGGGGGCCATGGAGGTGGGCTGCTGACATTTCCTTCGAGTGGACTTGCTGCAAGGACCACAGCCGACTGGCAGCCTCCAGCTGGCTCACATGTGGCGCCACAGCAGCGCCTGTGCCAGGGCCTCACCACACCGGGCTGTTCTCAGCCAGGGACAGAGGGTGCCAGAGCAGGGCCAGTCTGTGTGACACGGGGCTCTGCAGCGACGCCCCATCAGCCTGGCCCCTCTCTTCCACAGGCACCAGCCTTCCATCCTGGGCTGAGGGCTCTCCCACCAAGGGTGCACCATGACCTTCACCACCATGGCCCCTTTCTCCATAGAACTTAGTAACAATTACACTTCACAACTGCATGGGTGTAGTGATGAATATAATCTAGGCTGCACTTGTATTTGTTATTATTATGTTCATTTTTTCTTTTGATTTAAAAATAAGTAACATATAAACATTCTCATGGCTCCCTAAAAATGTCATGGCTCCCAGGCACTGTGACTTCAATGCCTAACGGATATATTGACCTGGCTCAGCTACTCCAGCTCTCTCCCCTTTGTCCTTCACAGTCATTTCCCCCAATGAATCTCTTTCACACCGAATCCCGCCTTAGTGTCTGCTTCTTGGAGGACCCGCACTGACAGACCCAGGAGGAGGGAAGTCATTCTACCCAGGGGAAGGAACACCTCCAAAGACTCTCAGTGAATCTGGGTGAGAGGGGCTCACAAATCCACTTGAAATTATTCATGCTACTTCCAGAGTGCACAATAACTGTGCTTAGAGAAGCGTCTCAGAGCCTGTGAAATTACGCATTATCTTCCTCACAATGGACAGAAATCTGACCATCTTCTTTAAAGTCTGGTTACTGACCTGCTGTGTGAACAACATCTTAATCCCTGAATTTGCAGTTCAGGGCCCTCATTAACAACACATGCACAAGACACTAGGCCACATGAGCCACAATCACATTTCAGATCCAAAAAAACATCCAGCAAACACAACGTGACCTGCCCAAAGTGAGTCAGAGAGGCTTCTGGGAACAAGAATAGGACTGCTGACAAGTCTCATATGGAACCACTAGACTAGACCACATACCCCTCCCCGCCCCGCTCCCATCATTCATTTGTTGCCAATGTTGGGTACTATTTACTGAGTAAGACTAAGTTTTTCACTGGAAAACCTAAGGTAGCTCATCATCATTCAGCTTTACTGTCTCAGCTGAAGAGGTGAGGATGATTCAGGAATCACCAGGTGTCTGCCCAGGATGAGCGTATGTCGTTGTTGGGTACAATCCGCTCTGAGCACATGGCTGGGTGGGTGCACCAGTCTGTGTACCTTTCCAAGGGGGATGAAGAAGGTAGCCTGGAGTTCTTAGAAAATTATGCCTAGTGGCTGGTTGTATTTTGAGAATTTTCCTGCCTGCTTTAGTGAGGCCAACCCTCCTATCTGGTTCTAGAGCCTCCAGAATTTCTGGGAGAGGCAATTTTTATCAGATCCTTTTAAGTTTGAGTAGGATGAAACTAGGTATCGATAGACCCTATGTGGACAGAATCCTCTAATCAACCAAATTACTGGGGATTCTGTAGGCCACCAAAATTTGTAAGTATTACATTTAAAACTGGAAATGAGAGAGCCTATGACGGGGACAAAGGGCGCCCCATAAGATTAAAAATTGAGAAGTTTGCTGCCTCTTCCCGACGCTTGGAGCTGCTCTGTCATATTCAGACGGGGAGCCTGTCTATTTCCCCCTCATTCTGGATTATACACTAAAAGCCTGCAGTTTCAGGGGGCGGGGGGGGGGGACAACCAATTTCCAATTCTGTTGAAAGATCAAAACCCTTGGTGACGCCAGCCCAAGCCGAGGCCCCTCTGGACAGGCGGGCAGGGACCGCACATGCACGTCTGAAGGGGACCTTCCCCCTTTCTTGTAGCAGCCCCTGGATTAGCTCAACGTTTCACGTGGAACCAGTGGCCCCTGCTAATTCTCCATTTTCCCTTGAGTTAGGAAAGGAACTTTGAAGGAAGTTCCCAAATTTTTATTTTCAAACAGTCTGGCTAACCAGCATTCCACAAAGATTGCCCTTGGCTTGGCTGCCGGGCCCAAGGCACCCTCTGACTCAGCGGTGATTCCGCCCGGCCGGCCACATTTGTGCTGTATTTGTGACGCCTGCATCCGTGTCATGGCTGTCTGGAGAAGCTGTCTCCCGGGCAAGGGGAGAGTTTGGTCTGCGGAAACATGTGCCAGCTGGAAGCACCCCCTGGTCTGCTGCCATTGTGAGGAGACAGCACCCAGAGATAGCAAGGAATCATGCCTGCTCTCCTAGCCCGTGAATCAATAGTTTTCTTCATGACCCTTTAGTGCTATGGGTTTGGGTGAATTTTACTATAATAGAGTCAGATTCTAGTTTTTTATTTAAATAAAAAAATGTTTTTATATGTTTTCATCGAGTTTTTAGAGAGGGAGGAAGTGAGAGAGAGATAGAAACATCAATGTGAGAAACATCAATCGGCTGCCTCCTGCATGACTCCTACTGGGGATCGAGCCCACAACCCGGGCATGTGCCCTGACCAGGAGTCAAACTGGGACCCCTCAGTCCATGGGATACTGCTCAATACACTGAGCCACACCAGTCAGGCAGTCTCCAGTTTGTTTTTTTAAATACAGTTTGCAGGAATGGTATAAATGTAAATGAATGTGAAGTGCAACTTCTAGTCCCTGCTAAGACCTCAATGCCAAGAACAATGGGTGAGAAGTCCATTTCTAAAGAGCAGTGCAGACCCTCAGTGTAGAACATGCTACACTCTGGCAGACCTGGCAGCTAAGCCAGATCCACCAGACTGAGCCCATCTCTCCCCTCCAATCTGTATATATGACAAGGCCAGAGAGGGATCAGAAAGATTGGAGACAGTTTCTTTGAAGAGAGCTGTCACGGAGCTGACCTGCCATGTGTTTCTTTTTGACCCTTGCCCCCCCCCCCCCAAGTGAAGGGGAGGGAATGCTTCCCCATTCTCACCCTCATCCAAGGGAGGACACTTAAGGGAACCACTTGCGGAGAGGGTGGAAGAGGGGAACTTATGTAACCTCATCCTCACCCATCCTCGGGTTTCCAGTTCTGTGATCGCCTTGGGCCTTGAGAGGAGGGTGGTCAGAGTTAATGGGAGAACTTGACGATTGATAACTGGAGTTTGTGGGGTGCTGAGGCGGGCGTCTAACTCTCGACTGCCTAGATCTAAAGGCAAGAGGTAGGAGGACCTGTAGGGGCAGAGTGGACACAAAGGATTTTGTAGTTAGTGAGCTCCATTTTTAAAGTTTGATGACACAAAGATTTGAGTTTTCCCTTAGCCAAAGTTGACAACTCAGATGGCAGCTGGACTACGGTGCCTTGAAGGACTTTTCTCAAAAGGATGCATGCAGGGTGGTAATTCCAACAGAGAGCAGCTGGCCAGGTGTACCGTTACTAAAGGGGTCTCCCAGAGAGTGCATCGCCCGTCTGGGAAGAGTGGAGTGGGAATAGTGTGAGAGAAATGGCCAGTATTCGGCCTCCTGCAGTATAAAGAACATCAACTCCAGATTAAACAGCTCTGGCCACATAAAACGTTTCATCTACTTCCTTCCCCTTTCTGTCCCACCCTCGTCATGCCTCCCCAACCCTGGATGAGCCAGGAGCAGCACAGTGAGCAAGTGGGGGGAGACTAAAGGGGGAGACCTATGAAGAAATAGAGTACAAACGCTCTCTGGGCTACTCTACCATGCTCTGCCTGCGGGAAGATTTGACTCGGGTGAGATTTTCGAAATTTGATGTGACTGAACTTGATCCTTTAAAAGGAAGCTGTTAATACCAGGCAAAATGGCAAGTCATCCAAGGACAGGGAGAGGAGACCCAGCAGAGCTTGCACAAAGGCAACGGGAGGAACACGGATGAGGCTGCCTCCCTCCTGAGTGCTTAGGCAATGAACCGGAAGGGTCAATGCAGAGAGCCGACGCTCAGGTGCTGTTAAGACGACACTTGAGCTCAGTGTGAGCTGAAATGAGAAGAGAGTGTCACGAGTTATGGAAGGATGGTCCATCCATCTCTGGGTCTTTGATGGAATACAATAATTCTGACCTTATTTTAGGTTTGGAAACCTTGGTCAGCTCCTTCTAGAATGGCCCCATAAGCAGGTTTGATTTAAAGAAATCTCAGCCAAGAAATGGATTTCCCTTGTTAGTTTTCTAGCAATTATCTCCTTTTTGCTCAGGCAGGGAGGAAACAGTAATGATCTGAGTTGTCAGTAGGTGACCTCCCGAAAGATTCTTTTTTCACTTCACAAAATATTAAAAGAGGAAAAATCCATATGTGATGAATCAGAATTGAGAAAGGAAAAGCAGACAATATTCCATCCGCTCCAGTATTCCCAGGATGTCCCGCCACAGTTCCCACTGCGCACTTGAGCCATTTTCATCACTAGACAAGAATTTGGAGACACGGTGCTCATTTGAAAAATCTGACTCACTGTTATAAACACACAGCCGAATAAAGGAAAATTCATACCCACATCCTATTGTTCAGAGATCACATTCACTGTTCCCTTTTCTACAACATAAAGGCCAGAGCCCTCCTGGGAAGACTCCTTCGACCTCTCTGAGGCGCCAACCCTCCTGAGCAGGCACACAGCTTCCCTGGCCCCTCGCTGTTCACGTCTCCAGTTTTTACCTGAAACCAGAGGTAAAAACTGCTTCCAGTACATGAATAAACATGAGATGAATTTATATAGAGCAAAATCTGCTGCCGCGGGCAGACATCTGAACCATTTAATCTTTATTTTGCTACCCAAATTGATAGAGCTCAGGGAAAATCAATATGCCCAGTGGAAGGCAGATGTAATAAGGAAGGCAACCTTTCTCCTAGTTAGAGCTTTGGAGGGTGTGTGTGTGTGTGTGTGTGTGTTTCCCAAGAATGATCCTGGTCAAGCCTTTGAGTCATAGGGGCAGAGTGTTTTTCAAATAAAATATTTAAAAATCTTTGGAACTCATCTTTTTTAGCCCCATCATATTTAGGGGAAAGTTTTACCTAGGAGTCCAGGTGTGAAGAGTATGAATGCATGTGAGTGTGTGCATGCATGCACATGTGTGTGCAATGGGCGGGAATGAGGGGGCTGTTTGGCTAATGTTTAGGCAAAACATTAGTTCGAACGCTGAAGAGAAACTGGAGTGAAAGAGCGAGAGGAGAGAGGAGTCGGGAGGAGCAAGTGGGAGGCAGGCATCCAGGCATCACACTTACTGTCAACAGGAACTTAACCTCGGATCCGGGGCTGCTCTGCCATCATCATACATCCTGGCATCCTCAGCACCCTCCAGCCAGCTGATAAACTGTCCACTCTCGTGCCCACACAACTTTGCATATGCTGCACGTGTCTGCTCCTTATCCATCTGGCAAATTCCAGTTCTGATATCACTTCCTCTCCAAAGCCTTCCCCGAGCCCCAAATCCTAGGCAGCCTTTCACTTTTCTGGCCCCGTATCATTTATTTTGTACCTCTGTTAGTCATGTATCACTGTGCATGTTTACACAAAATTTTAATAATTAAGTATTAAATGCTTAATAATTAAGTATTTAAATAATTTGAGAAATGCCATAATATATATTAATACAGAATGATATTAAAGCATCAAGAAGTCCTAAAATAAAGAAATCTGTTTATTTTTCTTTAGCTCAGAGTTCCCCAGTTTATTTGACTCACAGAGAGCCCTTCTTCCCTCATATAAACATTATTCTTCTCAATAAGTGGTCTAGGAAGCAGCAGGTTGGAAAAGTTGGTTCCTGTGATCTCTTTGAGGTCAGTGACTGTTTTTGTATCACCAGGATTCGCAAGAATGTCTGACATATAAAAAGTGCTTATTATGTGTTTGTTGGGAGAATGAATGACTGACTGAATGAATGAATGAGTGATGAATGAAGGAACTCATTCTGGTGCTCAGGGTCTGATTGGACTGACTAGATAGTCCGGTGGGTTGCTGGAAGGGAGGTAAAAGTTCTCTGTAGATTTCTTCCCTTCAGGCCCAGGGTCAGCTACTTCTTTAGGCTTCAGTATTGATAGCAAGGGACTAAGTAATGCTAGTGGGCAAAGTTGCCTGCCTTGGGACAGTCAAGAAAGAAGATGAAAGATAAGAAAATAGAGAGGAGAAGATGGGATGGGGAGAGGGAGAGGGACAGGAGACAGGCACGCCTATGGCAGGAATGACAGTGTCCTACCAACAAGTCTTAGTGCTCCTCAGGGATGACCACATCTTACGCCCATCTCTTGATATAGATATTTAAAAATCTCTGGTTAAGATATTAGAAAAGACAGGTCTTATTTTTCTTACCCCTGATACCTTTTAGACTTCCCTTTTTCTAGTGCCAAATGCAGTGTGCTCATAAGTACTCATGAGGGACCCAAAACATTTTAATATAGATCTCAAGAGGTGATGAATTTGGACATTTTGATGTATAGTATTAGGTAAAGAAAAAACAGTAAATTATTATACCTCAAAGACATCTTCAAGATCATGGAATTCAAATTTCTCATTTGCAAAGAGGCTAATGAAGACGCTGGGAAGTTAAGGATAAAACAAAATAATGCCCAAAGCAATGCGGCACTCTGATATCTGGGTCTGGAGCACAGGCGTCAGGACTCTGAGCTCGTCCTCTTCCTCTATCCCTTGTTGACACAAATATGGTCAAAATATCTGTGGTCACAAGTGAGAATGAGCAAGGACGAGGGGCGATACACTCTTCAAAGGAAGGATTACATTCAGGTAACATAGTCAAATAAATTACTTGACACTACTGGTCTGTTGCCTCTTCCAAGAAATGTGTGCTCCCCAGCCAGCTGGTCCTTACCTTCACTAAGGATGAAAAATGACACATTGAATAAATAATCGTTAGATCCTAACATTGGTTACCCACAGGATCTAACCTTGGAACTAATTTTTGTGTGAATGGAAAAAGTTCTTCAACACTTCCCCGTACTTAAGCCTGTACCTCGGAGACACGGACGCCAAGAATTACCGCAATTTTAATGCATCAATCTTTCAAGATTCTCTGTACTCCTTGTACTGGTTGCTAAATAAGAGAGAAAAACAATCTCAAAATTAGCTTACTCCTATAAATTAAGAGAAAGTTTCTTTGTGAAACCACAAGAGATTGTTCGTTGCTTTTTTTCATTTAAGTAAAGATGTCACGAGGTGGGAACATTTTGTTGCTTTGAGTTAACCCACTTGTCTTTTAAAATACTCATGCAGATTCATGGATTAACGTATCATGAATGGTTACCATTCACTCTACACATAACTCACTTATAGCGTGCTTCCTCCAGTGGCCATACGTGGAAATGGGCTGTGGGTCTTTAGGGCCAAGATACAGATATACACATGGAAACCCTGATATTTTGTCATTTTCCAAAGTGCTAAACCTGCCTTACTTTTAAAAGAAGAAATTGAAAATATTTTGTCTTTTTCCCATTTTAACTCCTTTTATGTAAGTGATTCGAGATATATCTACACAAATAGTTTCTGGGGCATTTTTTTGTTCTTTGGTTCTGCCTTGCCCTTGTCTTCTTCCTTCAGTGGAAAATTTCTCCTCAAGGTCGAATTTTCTCTGCAGAGGATCAGTCCTCGTGGCCACTAGGGGGCCCTGCTGCACACCACATTCAGGATTAATCTTGGGTCTTAGTTCATCTCACCAGCCACTTAAATGTTCTTAAGGACTTGCTCCCATCATTGGATCTATTTCTAGTGAACAGTAACCTAAGAGTATTCCAGCCTGGTCTTCAGAAATAATAAGTACTGAACAACAAATAGATAAGAAAGTAAAGCATAATATGGAAATGTTCCCCTTCGCTCTATAGCTCTCATGTCTGCAGTTTGTCCTTATCGGATGAATTATGCTTCCCTACATTACCACCAGGTTTCCTGGATCCAACAACCCTCCTCTCTCCTCCCTTCCCTGTTGACAGAGCCAAAGTTAGGTCAATGCAAGGGGCGGGAAGAGATGGCAGAAACAGTTACCCTGGGGAAAGGAGTCCACTGGTCCCCAGCTCACCCAGTTCATTCCTGAAGGTGTGATCCTGCGGGAGAACGGAGTGGGAATTCCGAGCTGTTCCTCCTCCAACAAACCAGTTCACGTTGGGGTTCCAGCGGTTCACAAAGCCACAGAGATGATTTTCTTCAAAGTCACATTCTGGCAGAAGAGAAATAAAAACATACCTCATGGAGATATAGTCACACTTGCAGAGTTTGCTTTTAGATATCAACATCTGTTTCTTACTCCCTTTGTTCACTGGAACCTTGGGACCAGGACCCCTGGACAGTACTGGTCAAGAGGAGAGAAGGATCCTGTGATGAATCAAGACTGTAATTCATCGCTGCCCCTTTGGGCTGTGGTTCTTCTCCCTACAAGCCCTCTTGCATGCAGAGAGACTCACCACCTCTCTTAGCCTCCGTTTCTTCACATGTGAAAGGAGTGGAATGTTCCAACCTCATAGGGCTGTTTAGGTGGGGACAGCTCCCAGGACAATGCCACACACACGACTGGGGCTTAGTACAAACCAGCCGTATTTATCAGCCATCCTGTTTCAAAGCACTGTTTAGGGCTATGCTCTTAGCTCCAGAAATTTATTGTCCACCTTTTTTTGCACCTGGTAGCCCATTCTTCCATCTATTTCTCTCCTGATGGTGGACAAGATACCTAGAGCTAAGGGGCATCCTTCCTAATGCTAATCTGCTTTTTTTTTTTTTTTTTTGTAAATAAGAACCTAGTTAGAATAAGCAGGGCAGGCATATCCTAGGCTCTGGGTCTTTCTGAAGCTACTGAATAGAGAAGAGATACATGATAAAGAGACCTCCCCTCCCCCCCTTTTAGTGGCATTGACATGTTTGCATGGATAAATTGTTCCTGGTCAACAGACTCCTTTAGTAGGAAGAAGAAACTCACAAGCCAGTGCTTCCATTGACCCCAGTAATCAATTAAAAATATGAAGTGTGATTGTGCTGGTCATTTCCATTGGTCCCTTCAGATTCACCCTCCCTTTTTCACCCCTCTCTGTCCTCCAGAGGTTGACCTGTATGGATTATATCTGTGGGTTCCCCTGACTTATGCCTTCCTGTTGTATTCGTCCAATGAAAGGTAGGAGCAGAATGAGTTTGGGACTGTTTATTCCCCAGTGATCCCCACCCCCTTGCCTGCCAGGTCTCTGTGGGTTGGCTGTGTCCCTCTACTGGGGACACAGCTCATGTCAAGAAGGTCTCGCCACCCAGCTACTGTCTCTAGGTTCTGGTGCCCCTTCAGATCTAAAGATAGTGACAGGTCATGAGTCACCACTGTTACTAGTCTTTGATTACTGAACCCTCCCTCGCCGGTTTCCATGACCCACGCACACCTTTGTATTCCTTGCTGAACTTTCCTCAAATGACTCAGGCTGAATGGACCCTCTGTTTCCACTTTTCTGCCACGACCTTGACTGATATAGTTATCAATGTGTTTTCACATTAGCAAGCATTGAAACATTTCAAGATTTTCATTAGCAACTGTTCCACTGCAGCATCTGCTAACCAATGCTCAACTTTCAGTGCCAAAGACTGACTCAGAGTAAAATAAAAAGCAAAATATTCCTCCATGTGCCAGGCACTATTCTGAGCACTGTATATGAATTGACTTAATGAATCCTCAAAACAACCCCATGAGGTAGATACTATTATTAACCTCATTTTGCAGATCAGGAACTGTGAGAAGCAAAGAGAGTGCTCCGAAAGGAAGGAGAGGTGAGCGTATATGCAAAGTAACAAGATAAAAGCATTGGCTCTCCTTTTGTTTTCCAAACAAAGCAGAAGCTATCAAATGACTTGAAAAGGGGAAATGAACATTTCTTGAGTGTCCAGCACCATATAAATTACCTTCATATCCAGCATATGATTAGTCCCCACAATAATCTTATGAGGGAAGTATTATATCCCCATTTTACAGGTGACAAAACAGAGGCTGTGGGGTCAGTGAGTTGACTGAGCCAGCAGGTGGTCCTCCACCAGGAGTGTCTGACAGGTCAGCCAGCTGTCCAAGACCCATCCAACCACCACAGGGAGTTTCAGGGAGGTTCAAGGAAGGGATCTTAGGTCTAAACTCACTGTCTTTAGAAAATGGTCACATTCTCAGTCTGTTTTCTTTAGTTGCCTTAGCATCATCATTGGAAAGTCAAAACAGAAGTAAGCCTCAGGGAATCAGCAAAGGCTCTTTTGTATTCAGAATAGTCTTTGACTCTTTCTTTTCCTCTCCACAGCCAATCAACCTCCAAGTACTTACTGTCAGTGCTGAAAAATCACTCTTTTCCTATTCCATTGCCAACCCCAATTTGAGACCCTCATTATGTCCCCTCTGTAAGGTCATAATCACATTATAGGGGTTCTCCTGCCTCTTCCATATTTTCCTTGTTTCTAATGCAAGTTTCCATGAGGCAGCCCGAGTCATCATCGGAAAACCACAGTTGCAGGGCCCTCCCTTGCAGACTGAGATTTAGCATCTCCCAACCACGTAATCCATTAACCCAGGCTCCACAGCCGGGATCCAGACTCTTCCCTGCTGAGTTTCTTGCCTTTGCCTGAGCAGGCTCTGTGGTTCCTCCACACTGGAGTCTTTCTATCCAGTACCTTTACTTGACTAAGTTCTACTCCTTCTTTTATTTGCTTATTGTTGTTTTTTGTTAATTCTTATCCAAGGATATTTTTTCCATTGATTTTTAGAGAGTAGAAGGGATGGGGTGGGGGAGAGAGAAACATCAATGTGAGAGAGACACATCGACTGGTTACCTCCAGCATGTGCCCCTGTGGGATCGAACCTGCAACCCAGATATATGCCCTTGACCAGGAATTGAACTCATGAGTCTTTGTTGTGCAGGCCAATGCTCTAACCATTGAGACATACTGGCCAGGGCTCTACTCCTTCTTGAAACCCCAGCTCAAATATGTCTCCTGAACTCAGTCCTCTTTGATTTCCTCTCCTCCCTCCCCTGCAGTATTTATCATATGTAGAAATAGCTCCAGTGGCAGACAAGTAGAAGGTGAGCAACCACAAGGACATGGTATGTCTTCTCTATACACCCTCTCAGAACCTGGCACATAACAGGCACTCAGGCAGCCCAGCTCAAGTGGAGTCAAGGTGACAACTGTGATGATAAAGGCAGAGGCAATGGGGTGCAGGAGAGCAAAAGAGTAAAGGGAGGGAGGGAGGTAACAGGATGCCTGCTTTTTTGGCAAATGCAACAAAAGCTGAGTTTACAGCAAACTGGAAATTATTGTTATTAGACCATTGAGGTTAAGGCACAACTCAGGTTACATTTGCTGCATCTACCTGTCTTTCATTAATCCAGCCAGTCCAGGCAAATGCTAATGAGCCTTCCCATGCTAAAGATGGGAAACAAAACACGCCATTCTAGTGAAGCTAGCAAAGCATTTTAACTACTATGCATAGTGCAGCACATTCTATAAAATACTTAGCCTTTAAGATGAATTCAATTTCCTCTGGCAAGAGGGGATTTTAGGAAAAGATTCACGTTCTGATGCAATGAGAATGAAACCCACTTACCAATACAGTAGCCGGTTGTCATCTTGATTTCAAAGAGTGCAATGCTGGTTGCGCTTCCCTGTCCCAGCACACCTTCTATTAAAATCTGCGCAACATATGGGGGAAAGGGAATTAGATTTCAAAATGCCATGTTTCCTTGACTCAGTATTTCAGCTGTTAGTGGGGAAATGATCGGCAATTCAAGGCAAAAATTGATTGATTGTTTTAACTCACTGATATTGGATACCAATTTTATGATGGACTTTATTAAAACAGTGCATGTGTGTATACATATATACTGAGAACTTTGAGGGGAACACAATGTCCAGTAAAAGCTTAGAGTCAGCTGTCTTCTGTTGTTATCCCAAGCACTACCTTCTCCAGTGCATTGGTAACATCAACAGGCTGTGGATGGAGAGGGAGCTTGTGTCTCGGGGGAAATCCATTCTGAGAATGACCAGGAACAGAGGGCAGAGGTTTCAGAGGGAGAAAAATCTCTTGGAGGAGGAGGCAGAAAGCAGAATCTGACTAGTGATGGGAGGTCTCTGCATAAGACAGAGGAGGCTCAAATCAATAAACTTGTAGTTTCTATATTGCTGAACAGACAGAAGCATGACAATTTGTGAGCTATTTGAAGCACTGTTATGGTTCACATTTGGTACTGCTTCTGAAAGTACTTGCTTTTCCTTGGGCAATTTCAGCCCAATATTTTGCAACTATGTTGGTAGATTTTGGGTGTAATATGCTGTTGAGAGGATGTTGTGAAATAGGGAACTGAGACCCTCAGTGCTCCTTCCCTCGACCCACCCTGTTACCTGATGGGGGGGCGACTACAAGCTGGCCAGGCATAGAGGACAGGTGAGTATTTCAAACCTCTTTGAAGAAGTGGGATGGGGTAGGAAATTGAAAAGGGGATTAGGAATGGAGAACACTTTCATGAAGACTCCACTGTATCCTCCAAAGCATATATTCACTAAACAGTACACTTGATGGCCAAGTGAATCAAGATCCCATCTCTCTTCCCTACTCTACTGCACATCCAACTTCATCATACATTCTCTACCTTCCTTTTCCAAGTTGTTCTGACGGAACCACTTCTGTCTTTGAAAAGAATCAGAGTGTGCCCTTTAAGTAGTCATCCTCTTTCAAAGTATTTTCAGTTTTCTTTTTATTATGTTCATATTTTGTTTAAAATTTGTAGGAAACAGCCCGGCTGGTATGGCTCAATGAGTGTCGACCCATGCACCAAGGGGTCGCCAGTTTGATTCCTGGTCAAGGCACATGCCCAGGTTGTGGGCCTGGTCCCCAGTAGGGGGCATGCAGGAGGCGGCCAACTGATGTTCTCTCTCGTGGATGTTTCTGTCTCTCTCTCCCTCTCCCTTCCTCTCTCTCTAAAATCAATAAAGAAAAAAAATTGCAGGAAACAAACCATTATGAAGAAAACATAAGCATATACCACATACAATTTAGAAGAATAAAACAAAATAAGTAATGAGAATGCTCCCTTGCAGCCCATTAGAAATAAGTTTCCATTGGAGAGGTTGGTTTAAGCCCCATTGAGGTTTGTACTGAAGTCCCATTTAAATAGACAGAAAAGATATCTAGAAAGAAGCTCTTTTAAGGAATAAACAACATATTAATCTCCATTTCTAATATTCTTCTCTGATGCACCTCCTATAAAACATCACATTCTAACACAGAAGATAACTAACTCCAATGGCAGCAGTTTCAGAAGAACTCAGAATAGCATGAGTCCACAGAAAAGATCTGTACCACCCTCCTAAATTCCACTTGCCTTGAATTTCTTGGAACTGTTTTGCAAATCCAGACTGGCTATGAGCCAGCTGTCCGAAGGTTCATTAGCTGACCAAAGCAAACGATCAAAGCTTTCATCTTCATATCTCACGTAGAGGTTCAGCCGACTGGGGTCTGATGAGGACCCTGAAGATGTGGTTATCTGGTAGACCAGTCGGAGGCAGCTCCATTCCTCAGCCTGTAAGTCAGAACTTAGCAGCAGGGCTTTCTCCCCTTGCTTGGCAAAGGAGGTGTCCACATAAATGTAATGGCCTGGGAAGAGAAAGGAACAAATGGAAGGGATCAAGCTTCTGTTGAGAACTCAGAAAAACACACAGCTGTGGTCTTGTCCATCCTAGGGCAGATACAGCCCGCAGATGCATTCTGTTAGCCCTCTGAATGTCACCTGATTGCTGGATCTCTGCCTTATGTGAAACATTAGAAGGTCCAGAAATACTGAGGCCACTTATACATGGCATATGACAGCAACAGGCTGGAGCTGAGTAGTGCTGCCTCTCCAGAGGGTGCCACATGGGCTCCATTTTGTCATAATCCCTATTACTCCCTGTTACCTCCTGATACTGAAACCAAGAGTCTTTTTCCTGTTATCATCTTACACCAGACCCACTTTGCACACTTCACTCATCTTCCTGGTTCCTGTAAGCATATCAGTTTGAGATCCTAGCCTAATGGGCTTCAGGTTCTGGAGGAACAGCATAAGCATGAGTAAGGGAAAATGCCCAAGACTGGAGTAAACTTGACCTTCTCCTTCCATTGCTTCCTCTCATACTAATGATTCAATCTACACTTAATGGGCATCATTATAGTAGATGGAATTGATTTGGTTCCCTCAGATCTTGGGGCTGAGGCAGAAAAAAATTCACTGTAACCTATTTTTTAAATTAGAAATAAGACTCTCCTTAAGTGTCTCCAGACTCTTCCATGACCCAATCTCACAGTTCTGATAACTGAGAAGCACATGCAAAACAAGTAGGGCAGGGCTTGGAAAGCAGTGGGCACACTGGGACTAGCAATCATCATTCCTTCTCCTCCATCCCTTCTAACCCTTCCTCATTCCCTCCTTCCTCCTCTATCCCTCCTTCCTCCTCTTTCCCTATCTTCTCTTCTGTCTTCTTACCTTTCCCACTTCCTGCTCCTCCCCTTCATCTTTCCTTTCCCTCTCTCTATCCCTCTTCCCTCCTCCTGCCCTCTCTCCCCTTATCTTTCTAATGCTGACAAGTGGTGCTCTGCTGGCCACACCAGGATGTAGAACAGCATTTCCATGAAAGAAAAGAAAAGAAAAGAGAAGAGAAGAGAAGAGAAGAGAAGAGAAGAGAAGAGAAGAGAAGAGAAGAGAAGAGAAGAGAAGAAAGAAAGAAAAAGAAAGAAAGAAAGAAAGAAAGAAAGAAAGAAACAAAGAAAGAAAAAGGATTGGAACTAAGAACCCTAACTTGAGCCTTCCAAATCCAACTCTGGTCATAGGCTTCCTATAGCAATGCTTTGATCTGCCTGTAGGTCTCAGGGACCCACTGTCTTTCTGGCCTGCAGAGTCTCAAGCTTGCTCAGAGGTTGCACATTTGGTGGCCAGCATCTAAACTGCTGTCTTCTGTCATGTGACCAATCCACTCCACCCCTTGCATTTTGGGCTCCCCAACACTAAACTCTTACTACAAAGGCCCTGAAATGCCCCTTAGCTCTGCTTGATGTTCTTTAGTCCTTCCTCCCATGCTTGTTGCCCCAAATGCTGATCCCAGACAGGATCCTTGTCTCTGTGGCGAGTACCAACAGGCTAGCAGCTCCTCAGCTAATGAACATCCTCACAGTTGGGGCACAGTGAAGGCATTGTCCTCAGGGAGCCCTTCTTGCCTCTGAAGGGTTTTAAGATCAAGATCTACCTCCAGCTGGCAGTCTTCTTAACATAACAACCACCCACTGGGTGCAAATAGCAACTACTTCTAGATGTCAACCCAGGCACCCAGGCACCCTCTGTGAGAAATTTGGCCCTTGCAGTAATCTTCACCAACATCATTACCTCCTACATACAGTGAACAGTCACCACGAACCAGGTACTGTTCTGTCTTCACAAGTGTTTACTAGCAATGGGGCCTGTTGGGTTTTGACATACTAAACTGGGGCTCATGATACCAATCCTGTTTTGAATAAAAATACTGCTTCATTGTTACATGAGGGAAAGTATAAATGCCATCCTCCTCTCCCCACTCTGTTACCACCCCCAAAGAAGGGATTCTAAGCAGTTTGGTGGTGGGTGGGATGGGGATGAGGACTGGGGAGATCCTGGGAGCACCTCAAATCTTTTCTGAGTAAGTAGAGAGTTGGTACATGGGGTATAAAAGAAGAAATGGATAAAGAAAGTCCACTGGGTCCTATGAATGTTCACATCACAGGCCAGCTTTGCTGCCATCCAGGTCCATGTCTCCCTAGGGCACTCCCCAACTTCTCTTTCCGATTCTAGAAGGCAACAACTCACAGCAGTGGCTCTCAAACTAGAGCCCAGGGTCAGCTGGACAGCTTGTTTAAACAGATTGCTGGGCACACTCCTACAGTGTCTGACCCAGTAGATCTGGGTGCGGCTGCATTTCTAACAGACTGCATTTCTGAGAAGGTGATTGATACTGATGCTGCTGGTCTGGGGCCACAATTTGAGACCCACTGTTTTACCATATGTGACAAAGAAATAGGGCTCATTCTGTAGACAGCTCTTATCTGTCAAAGAAAGAGTGGGCTTCTATAGCAAGTAAAGGGGCGGGGAGATAGTTTTACTTGGAAGAACAACCCGCTTATAGAGTCTCTACTGGCGATCATCTTGACTTTTCAGTGAAAGTCATAAAAAAAAAAATCTTTGACATTCTCTCTCACTATATCAGTTTTTATTATAAAGATATGCTAATGCTCTTACGTTAAAAACCTTTGAGAGCATATATAATATAAAACATATCATTTAAAATACCTTGGTATTATACAGTATAAAAGTTAGTGCTGTTCCATTGTGTGTTTTGACATCTCAGCCATAAGTGTTGACAACTTCAAAATTTTGGAATTTTGCATGTAAATTACAGTTCTCAAATTCATTCTTAGCTCATGGTGTGTAAATGTGCCTACTAGCTGCATTACGACCCATCCAAAGATTTGTCTACCCAAATGATTTTGCATCTACCTGGCAGAATAACACATTTTCCTAGATAAAATGACTAGCCCAAGTGGTACCCCCTCTACTACCACTGCCAAGCTCAAGACAGATTTTATTAATCATGACATTTCTCTTTCTGCCCAGTCTGGATAGCCTTGGGGTCTTTCTAAACACAGTGTTCTATATAGCCACTACCAATCAATCTGTGTTGGCAGTTGAGTTGAAACTCTTTGTTACCTTTGCTTGTGGCTTCAGTGGCAGAGTATATTTTGTGGTCGTATTAGAGCTAAATTGAACCAGAAGGAATATGGTACATTTTAAGTTTAGTTTTTATACTCACCCAAGGACATTTTTCCATTTTTGGTTCAGATAGAGTGGGAGGGAAAGAGAGGAAAATAGAGAGAAAGAGAGAGAGAGAAACATTGATGTGAAAGGGACACAACCAGTGGCTGCCTCCCACACGACCCAACCAGGGCCGGGGACAAACTGCAACTGAGGTACGTGCCCTTAGCGGGAACTGGACCCGGGTCTCTCTGGACCGCAGGCCGACGCTCCAACCACTGAGCCAAACCAACCAGGGCGGAATATGGTACATTTTAAAGAAGTTTTAAAAAATGAAGAATGAGAGAGATTGAGATCAGGGATGGTGCCTTACCTTAGACTGTCACTAATAAAATTCTTATTTTAGAACAAATCAGTAACATTTTTGGTGAGTTGTTACTAAGAATCATTTTATTAATGAGTGAGTTAATGAGGTTTTCTTGGTATGTGGAATATTTTATTTATTCCATCCTAGTGAGACTGATATCTGGAATTTAATCTTAGACACAATTTACATACAATAAAAACACCCTTTTTAGTACAGTTACAAAGTTGTGTGACCATTACACTATTTCTAGAATCCGTCATTGTCTCAAAAAGAAATCCCATTCCCACCACATCAGTCATTCCTCATTTTTCCTTCTCTCTGGCCTCTGGAAACCACGAATGTACTGTACTATCTGTCAATATGAATTTGCCTGTTCTGAAATTTTCATATGAATGGAATCATATAATATGTGGCCCTTTGTGATTGGTTTCTTTCACTGGGTATAATGCTTCCAAGGTTCATCATGCTGTAGCATGTATCAGAATTTCATTCTTTTTATGAGGCTGCTTAATATTCCATTTTATGGATATGCCAGGTTTTATTTTTATTTATCCACTCATCAGTTGATGGACATTTGGGTTGTTTTCACTTTTTGGTTATTATGAATAATGTCACTATAAACGTTTGTGCAAAAGTTTTTATGCAGGCATAAGTTTCAGTTCCTCTAGGTATATGTCTAAGAGTTGAATTGTTAGGTCATATAGTAACTCTGTATTTAACTTTTTGAGGAGCCGCCCAACTGTTTTATCAAAGTGACAACACACTTACATGTCTACTAGTCCATATGTATGAGAGATCCTATTTCTCTGAACATTCAGTAATATTTGTTATTGTCCACTTTTTAAAATAAGAGCCACCCTAGTAGATGTGAAGTGGTATCTAATTGTGCTTTTGATTTGCATTTCTTTAATGGCTAATGATGTATGACATTTTTTCATGTGCTTATTGGCCATTTACATGCTCCTTGAAGCAATGTCTAAGTAGTAAAGTTGGGTTATTTCTCTTTTTGTTGTTGAGTTATGAGAAATCTTACATAACCTGGACACTAGATCTTAATAGATACATGATTAGCAATTATTTTTTCCCCATTCTGTTGGTTGTCTTGTCACTTTCTTGATGGTGTGTCCTCTGAATTACAAAAGTTTTTAGATTTGATGGAGTCCAATTGTCTATCTTTTCTTTCTTTCTTTCTTTCTTTCTTTTTTTTATTATGTGTGCTTTTGGTATAATGGCTAAGAAATCGTTACCTAATTTAAGGTCATGAAGGTTTATACCGATGTTTTATTTTAAGAGTTTTATAGGTTTACCTCTTTCATTTATGTCTTTGGCTTATTTTGAGTTAGTTTTTGTCCATTAAATTCTCTTGGTACCCTTGTTTAAAATCATCTGAGCATAGATAAAGGGTTTATTTTTGAACTCTCAATTCTGTTCCATTGTTCCCACTCTGTCTTTGTACTAGTACCACACAGTCTTGCTTACCAAAGCTTTGTAACAAGTTTTAAAATTGGGAAGTGTGAGCTCTCCAACATCATTGTCTTTTTCAAGATTGTTTTGATTATCTGGGTCCCTTTAATTTCCATGTGAATTTAAAGATCAAGATGAGAACAGGGTAAGTGAAAATAACACAAGCCTCATTGTTCTCAATGACATTCAGTCTTTTTCTTGAATAAATGCTCCCAAATGTTACGAGTCTTTGGTTAATTTCAAGTTCTTATAAAAAGCTGATTATGACAATTGTTGCCAGTGTTTTCATTGCTTTTACGGGGACAGAATTTTTTGAAGCACTTAATTCACCATTCTTGCTGACACCACTCACTTTCCATTTTGTTTCTAATCGATAAGAACAGAAAACAATGGTTCAGAGATGTTAAAGCAACCACAAGCAAATAAGAAAGGCAAAGAATAGCAGAAGTCACACGTGGATTGGATT
Organism: Molossus molossus; assembly: GCF_014108415.1. NCBI lineage: Eukaryota > Metazoa > Chordata > Mammalia > Chiroptera > Molossidae > Molossus > Molossus molossus. The sequence continues at coordinate 50,903,256 of NW_023425349.1, forward strand.
GTTCACTATGACACATCAGCACAGGGTGTGGGGGAAATGTACTAGCCACAGTGTTGGAGACAGGATGACAGGAGGGGAGGAAAGGATCTTCTTCAGATACTGATTTAAGAGACATTTATTGGAAATGATATAAACTTGTTAAGGGGTCAGAAAAGGGCCATAAACTTCCAAACAGATATTTTTGAAAGTAAGTCAGCAATCAAAACCAATAATTAAACCATCCTGCCAAAAAGGTCAGGCTCCACGTGCCACAGGGTCTGAACATATCTTCCAGTCACACGCAAGCACCAGAAAACAGTAACGGACACAGCTTTTCTGTCTCAGTGAAGGCAGAGGCAAAGAGCTCAGCTTTGAGGTCACACTTAATTGCTGGACATGTCTGCACAGCTAGAGCTCAATGTATCTATGGCTGCCAGTAGCCAAGGCACAGCACGATAGGTCTAAATCCCAGGCCATCACTGTGGCAGCGTGGTCAGGGTGTGAGTCCTGGGGGACTTCTTGGCATCTCTGCAATTCTATTTGCTAATGAATGTACTGTCCTTCAGGTATGATGATAGTGCTGGGGTCACTGGGTGGGGCAGCAGACCTCATCCAGAATTTGCAAAGTATAACCTTGGTTTTAAACTTCATCATGCATAAGCTAACTGTGCCATCAATTTCCTTATCAGCAAAATAGGAATAATAAAACAGTGGAGTCCTGTTATATGTACATTCAATATTTAAGAAGTCACTCAATGTATATGAAAAAATTTTCATGTAAGTAGCCACTACATGAAATCTATTTCATATATTTCAACACAAGAAATAAAAGTGGGAAGAAAAATGGCGGCAGAGTGAATGGAGCTACACAGACCATCTCCCAGGACCAAACTGGAGTCACAACGAAAATAAAGGCAAATCTTCAGGAAGGGGCAACCGAAAGACACCTTGGAGGACCACATAACCAGGGACACCGACTCAATCCTGGTAGGCTTGTGAGGATGCGAGAGGGGGCCGGGAGCCCACGGTCCGAAGCGGCCTGGGCGGGGACCAGGGGGCTCGGCGGGACGCTGCTGCTGCCTCAGCTGCGACCCCGGCTCAGTCCTGTGAACTCTGCTGCCTGCTAAGCCCTTGGCTTGTGCCGCACGGACTGGCATGGACTCGCTGGGACCAGGGGACTCTGCTGGAAGGTGCTGCCACCTCTGCAGTGTCCCGCTACCGCGGCTCAGTCCTGGGGTCTCTGCTGAGTGCAACGCCCTTGGCGGGTGCCACAGCCGCGGCCGCCCTTGGCTGGAAGCAGCGCCCTCGGGTTAAAAGTCCCAGGTGGCTCCACGAAGCAGAGTCTAGACAGAGGCTAAATTGGAAGCAGCCACTCACCTTGGGCTCTGGCAGAGGGAAGGCAGACTGGACTGGAACTGTGAGGGGACACTCGGGTTTTGGAGGGTGCTAAGAGCTTTCGCTGAGTGCAGCCACGCAGGACTGTGGTCATTTTACTCCTTCCCAGGACCCTGGGGAGAGGCAGAGGCCCCTCCCTCAGAGATTCAATCCCACCTGGTGGCCATTGAAATGCTAATTGAGGCCCATTAACAACCAGCAGCTGCCCCACCCTCGGGAAATCCTCTTACACTGAGCACCTGAGGGAGTTTTTCAGACAACTCAGAAACCAAGGGTCTTCAGGTGACCTCTACTAATAGCCTCCAGGCAAAAAACAAGCTACAGGGAATGGATAACTACCATTCCCTGGGCTAGCAACACTAATCAGAAAAGCTAAGACTTGACGGTGGTGTTTAAAGTGGGTCCTCCCTGGCTCATCCAAACCCAGGAGAGGGAGCCACAAACAGCAGAACACCAACACCCACAGAGAAAATTTGGCAGACTCCAAAGCCCACTGCGATAGCCAAAAATGGTGAAAAACAGAAACAAAAGCCAAATGAAAGAACAAGAGACCTCTACGGAAGATGAGCTAAATGAGGTGTAGTTAAGCAAGTTAACAGAACTAGAATTTAGAGCCATGATGTTGAGGAAGCTCAACAGCATGTGTAAGGACATGAGCACCATGAGTAAAGACATAGAAATGTTGAAAATCAACCAGTTGGAAATTAAAAACCAACAGGAAGAAATGAAGAATGACATATCAGAAATGAAAAACACATTAGAAGGTCTAAAAAGCAGAATAGGGGAAGCTGAGGACCGGATCAGTGAATTAGAAGACAGGCTAGAAAAAATCAACCAATCAGGAAACCAAAAGGAAAAAATGATTAAAAAACAGGAAGATAGCTTAAGAGAACTGTGGGACAACTGGAAACGGAGTAATATTCGCATCATAGGAGTCCCTGAAGAAGAAGAAAATAAGCAAGGGATAGAGAATATATTTAAAGAAATAGGGACAGAAAACTTCCCTCATTTAGTGAAAGAAGAAGGCATTCAAGTTCAAGAAGCACAGAGAGCCCCAAGTAAGAAGAACCCAAACATACCCACACCAAGACACACAGTAATCAAAATGCCAAAAATTAACATCAAAGAGAGAATCCTAAAAGCAGCAAGAGAGAAGCAACAGGTTACCTACAAAGGAAACCCCATAAGGCTCTCAGCTGACTTCTCAACAGAAACACTACAGGCCAGAAGGGAATGGCATGAAGTAATCAAGGTCATGAAAAACAAGGATCTGAATCCAAGACTAGTCTACCCAGCAAGGCTATCATTCAAAATAGAAGGTCAAATAAAGAGCTTCCCAGACAAAAAAAAAAGGCTAAGGGAATACATTAGCACCAAACCAGCACTGCAAGAAATGTTAAAAGGACTGCTGTAATTAGCAGGAGAAATAGGAAGAAAAATAGAACCACACTAAACAAAAATGGCAATAAATAAGTACATATCAATAATCACCTTAAATGTAAATGGACTGAATGCTCTCATAAAAAGACACAAAGTAGCTGATTGGATGACTCATCTATATGTTGTTTACAAGAGACCCACCTCTCAACAAAAGACTCACATAGTTTGAAAGTGAAGGGATGGAAAAAAATCTTCCAAGCAAACGGAAAAAAATAAAAAAAAGCTGGGGTAGCAATACTCATATCTGATAAAATAGATTTCAGAATGAAGGCCATAATTTTTTTAGAGACAAAGAAGGCCACTACATAATATTGAAAGGATCCATCCAACAGGAAGATATAACCTTGATAAACATATATGCACCCAATACAGGAGCACCAAAATATATTAAAAAACTTCTGGAGGATTTCAAAGGAGAAATCAATAGCAATACAATCATAGCAGGGGACTTCAACACCCCGCTGACATCACTGGATAGTTCCTCTAGACAAAAAATTACCAAGGAAACAGAGACTCTAAATGAAGCACTAGACCAAATGGATTTAATAGATATCTACAGAGAATTATACCCCAAAACTACAGAATTTGCATTCTTCTCAAGTGCACATGGGACATTCTCAAAGATAGACCACATGTTAGGGCACAAACTAAGTCTCTACAAGTTCAAGAAAATTGAAATTATATCAAGCATCTTCTCAGATCACAATGGCATGAAACTAGAAATCAATTGCAACAAGAACATGCAAAGACATTTCAACACATGGAGGCTACATAGCATGTTATTAAACAATGAATGGGTCACCAAGGAGATCAAGGAAGAAATAAAAAACTTCCTGGAAACCAATGAAAATGAAGACACAACAACACAAAATCTATGGGATGCAGTGAAAGCAATTCTGAGAGGGAAGTTCAGAGCACTACAGGCCTACCTCAAAAAACAAGAAAAATCTCTAATAGACTATCTAACCTCACAACTTAAAACCTAGAGAGCAAACAAAAAGAAAACCCCAGAGCAAGTAGAAGGAAGGAAATAGTAAAGATCAGAGCAGAAATAAATGACATAGAGACCAAAAAGAAAAACAAAAAAAAAAACAACTCAAAGGATCAATAAAACAAAAAGCTGGTTTTTCGAAAAGATAAACAAGATTGATGGACCCTTAGCTAGACTCACCAAGAAACAAAGAGAGAGAACCCAAATACACAAAATCAGAAATGAAAGAGGAGAAGTAACAACTGGCACCACAGAAATACAAAAGTTCATTAACAACTACTATGAACAATTATATGGCAACAAATTTGACAATCTAAGCAAAATGGACAAATTTCTAGAAATACATAGTCTCCCAAAACTGGATCAGGAAGAGATAGAAAACTTGAACAGACCAATAACAACAGAAGAAATTGAAGATGTAATCAAGACTCTCCCAGCAAACAAAAGCCCAGGCCCGGATGGCTTCACGGGGGAGTTTTACCGAACATTCAAAGAAGAACTAATACCCATTCTCCTCAAACTATGTCAAAAAATTCAAGAAGAAGGAAGACTTCCAAACTCGTTTTATGAAGCCAGCATAATTCTAATTCCAAAACCAGAAAAAGACATAACAAAGAAAGAAAACTACAAGCCAATATCCCTGATGAACATAGATGCCAAAATCCTGAACAAAATACTAGCAAATCGGATCCAGCAATACACCAAAAAAATTATCCACCATGACCAAGTGGGATTCATCCCAGGATGCAAGGCTGGTACAATATTCGCAAATCCATAAATGTGATACACCACATAAATAAAATGAAGAATAAAAACCACATGATAATATCAATAGATGCTGAAAAAGCCTTCGACAAAATCCAGCATCCATTTTTGATAAAAACGCTCAGCAGTGTGGGAATAGAGGGATCATATCTAGACATAATAAAGGCCATATATAAAAGACCTACAGCCAACATCATACTCAATGGGCAAAAACTAAAAGCATGTCCCTTAAGAACAGGAACAAGGCAAGGATGCCCACTTTCACCACTCCTATTTAACATAGTACTGGAAGTCTTAGCTACAGCAATCAGACAGGAAGAAAAAATAAAAGGGATCCAAATTGGAAAGGAGGAAGTGAAATTGTCATTATTTGCGGATGACATGATACTATACATAGAAAACCCCAAAGACTCCATCAAAAGTTTACTAGACTTAATAAATGAATTTGGCAAAGTAGCAGGATACAAAATTAATGTCAAGAAATCGATGGCACTCTTATACACCAATGATGAACTCACAGAAAGAGAAACTAAGCAAACAATCCCATTTACCGTTGGGTAAAAAAATTAAGATACCTAGGAATAAACTTAACCAAAGAAATAAAGGACCCATACGCAGAAAACTACAGGTCATTGAAAAAAGAAATAGAGGAAGATATATAAAAGTGGAAGCACATACCCTGTTCATGGATTAGGAGAATTAACATCATTAAAATGTCCATATTACCCAAAGCAATCTATAGATTCAACACAATCCCTATCAAAATACCAACGGCATACTTCACAGAATTAGAACAATTATTTCAAAAGTTCATATGGAACCAAAAAAGGCCTCGAATAGCCACAACAATCTTGAAAAGGAAGAACAAAGTTGGAGGAATTACAATACCAGATTTCAGGTTATACTACAAAGCCACCATAATCAAAACAGCCTGGTACTGGCACAAGAACAGGCATATAGACCAGTGGAACAGAACAGAGAACCCACAAATGGACCCAAGGCAATATGCTCAATTAATATTTGACAAAGGTGGCAAGAGCATACAGTGGAGTAAAGACAGCCTCTTTAATAAATGGTGCTGGGAAAATTGGACAGCTACTTGCAGAAAAATGAAACTAGACCATCAACTTACACCCTACATGAGAATAAACTCATGGATAAAAGACTTAAATGTAACTCATGAATCCATAAAAATCCTAGAAGAGACTGTAGGCAACAAAATTTCAGACATCAAACGCAGCAGAATTTTTACTGACACATCACCTAAGGCAATAGAAACAAAGGAGAAAATGAACACATGGGACTACATCAAACTCAAAAGCTTCTGCACAGCGAAAGATACAATCATCAAAACGGAAAGGCTACCCACTGTATGGGAGAGCATAATTGCCAATGATATATCAGATAAGGGGTTAATTTCTAATACATATAGAGTGCTCATACAACTCCACAAAAGGAAGACAAAGAATCCAATTAAAAAATGAGCAGAGGAACTAAATAGATACCTCTCCAAACGACATACAAATGGCTAAGAAAGATATGAAGAAATGCTCATCATCACTAATCATCAGAGAGATGCAAATTAAAACAACAATGAGGTATTACCTCACACCTGTCAGAATGGCCGCCATCAACAAATCATCAAACAACAAGTGTTGGCGAGGGTGTGGAGAAAAGGGGACTCTAGTGTACTGCTGGTGGGAATGCAGACTGGTGCAGCCACTATGGAAAACAATATGGTGTTACCTCAAAACATTAAAATTGAACTTCCATTTGACCCAGTGATCCCACTTCTAGGAATATACCCTAAGAAGCCTAAAATACCAATCAGAAAGAATATATGTACCCCCATGTTTGTAGCAGCACTATTTACAATAGCTAAGATCTGGAAACAGCCCAAGTGTCCATCAGTAGACGAATGGATAAAAAAGCTGTGGTACATATACACAATGGAGTACTATGCAGCTGTAAGAAAGAAAGATCTCTTATCCTTTGAGACTACATGGAGGGACCTGGAAAGTATCATCCTAAGTGAAATAAGCCAAACAGAGAAAGACAAGTTTCATATGATCTCACTTATCTGTGGAATATAATGAACATAACAGTCTGAGGAAGGGGGTAGTCCCAGAGATGTGGAAGTGGGCTACAGACTGACAATCCCCTAAATAAGGGGTGGTGGGGGAGAGATAAACCACAAAACTTATATGCATGTATGCATAACCAATGGACATGGACAACAAACTGGGGAAAGGGCAGGGAGGGAGGAGGAGGGGAGAATCAGTGGGGGAAAAAGGAGAAACATCTGTAACAAAAATTAATTAATAAAAAGAAATACAATTTAAAAAAAAGAAATAAAAGTGGCTGTGCTGTACAAAGAAATGGTATAATATATAGAAAACCATGGATACTGTGTACAGTGTGTGATTAGGAACTTTCAAGGGCACTTTTGACAGCATCCAATTTTCACCTTCTGTGCTGACTTTAGAAGGTAACGCTCAAGTGAGATACGATTTCATATATATGGGAATATTGTGAGAACCTGATGAAAATTATATACATATATAACTTTTAATATATAATGTAATGTTAGTTGTTAATTATTTCTCATCATCAGGTGGAAGAATCATGTAGTAGTTCCAGAGATAGTAAGAAATTTATATTACCTTCTTTCGCCCCTCCAAATATGGTTCAGAGCTGATATTTGTTCAGGTAGCAGAGCAGCAGCATATTTTTAGCACTGATGTGAGAATAGTCTTCCTTCTTTTCACCTTAACTGACCCTTTGATGTTGAAATCTATACATTTATCCTCTTTAGGGCTGGGCTCCTGGCTGCCCATCCTCAGTGGTTCGCCCCCTCATAGTTAAAGCCCCTGGCGCTTACCCAGGATTAATCATTATCTAAAGTAGAATTCAGCATTTTTACCCTTGGTATGATTCTGGCTGAAACCTCATAACCCAGGTCTAATAACGATGCCTCTATTTTGTTTAGCTTTTAGTGCTTTGCAAGTCCGAGACAAGGGCACTGCTTTTTCTTTCTTTCTTTTTTGTGTGTGGGGAGCCGCTTCCTTCCCAGGGCTGAAGTTCATCGTCTAAACTCAGGTGGAGACCTTCTCACCACAATTCCTGAATACCTTCTGCCTGCCTCTCTGGATTGGGTCCTGCCTGTGGAGGCAGTACAGTGGAATGGTTATAAGTGAGTGCATCATGCCAGCCAGATGTTGGTTCAAATCCCAGTCACACCATTTACAAATCATTCATTTTGGGCAAGTTACTTATACTACCTGAGACTCACGTTCTTCATTGGTAAGATGGGGATGCTAAATACTCATGCTGCAGAGTTTTAAAAAAGATCAAATAAGAGAATGTAAGGAAGCACTTTTCACAGAACCCAAGGGCACAGGGTAAGCTCTTAATAAATGTTAGCTCTTATTTTTCCAGATAGCCGATCAGCATGCTCGTCCTGATGGTTAGCCTATCTCATCATCACATATTGGACCTTCCGGATACTAACTGCTACACTTGTTCTTCCTGTTCCCACGGCCCTGCCCTTCTGATACCAACTTCTTCCCACTGTATAGAAGATCCATTCTACTGAGTGCCTCCTTTACTGCTATTGGCGCATCTTTTTCTAGGTCCCAGTTCCTTCTAGGCTGTTCCATCCCATTGTCCAACGGGGTTTCAGCTATGACAATCATTTCTGGGATCAATCATTTGATCAAATCAGCCTTGTCAATAAGGCATGCAAAGCACCTAGCAAATGCTTTGTTTGTTTGTTTTGTTTTGCAAAGAACCAGATGCCTATCGTGCAGGGGGGAAGGTTCCATGGAACTGCATCATCAATTATGTATAAGCCATCAGCTTGTGTTTTGAAAAAATCTTACTTTCTTTGCATATCAAAGACTTTCCAAAAATTAAAAAGTCAAATTTCAAAATATGTGTAGAAATGTAATGGGCATAGAGATTCTCAAAAATAATTGATGGCGTTATTAGAGAATAAACGATGTAGCATTCCTCATGGGCCAAAAACAGTATTAAATATTTAGGATTGTTCAGATCTGATTTTTTTCCTCAATCAATAAGATTCACAATTATTTATAAATCTACTGATTACCTCTGGCAGACAAATATTGTGTTCTGAAATTAAGAAAAATGACAAATTCCCATGACATACATAAAGTATTCTCACCTTCTGTTTGAAGTTTCTAACTTCACTATTATTCTCGGTAATTTAGTTAATAAATATCTAGGTGAATATAATGTTAATCATATGAAGATCAACATAGAGTTTAAGAATTCATCTCAAACCATCTGTTAAGAAACAAAGATTCAAAGGGAATGCACATTCATTGTGCTGCAGGCATTGGATTTTTGACATATGTTCTTCCCCCTTAAAACTGGCAAATGTTCCTATCAGGTAGGAATTACCACGTTACAAGTGGGGAAACAGAGACTCAGGAAGGTTAATTAAGCAACCCAAGGTCTCAGCTAGTAAACCAAGGTCTAGGTCCAAGTCTCTGTATTTCCCCTGTACCATGCTACTTCCAAATAGTTCCTTGTCTGTCTCTTTATTAATTTATCTTTTCATAATTGTATTCACCTTCCTATAGGTGGGAAGCTTACACTGGGAAGCTGATGGGATGCATGTTTCTATACAGAAGCGCATGTAGGCTGTTCTACAGATAACTTTCCTGCTGACAGCACAATAACCAGATTAACTTTTCTACCACAATGCCTCAAATCTGAAAAGTTTTATACATGTCAAGTTCTCTAACATTACGGTATATCTTATAATTGATCTATAGCGGTACACACATCCTTATCCCGAAAAGGACATTAACAAATTGATGGTTAGAATCAGTGTATTTAGAATAAGATATCTGCACCTGCACTTTGGTCAGTGACAGTGGGTAGAGAGACTCACCCCAGTTTTGGGCTCAGAGGACCTCAGGCATTGTTCCCCGAAGATACTTCTGGGGAGTGGGACAATATGGAGTTGAAGGGTTATGGAGCCACTCAGCACGAGGGCAACAGTGGCAGCCCAGAGACGCGTGAGTATCAGCCTAACGTGCAAGGCACAGCTGAGAGTTTTGGCCCAGGGTCTCCATAAATATCTACTCACGCACTGAGCAGAAGGTACTATGTGTGCATTTTATGAGTAATCCATTTCTATGCTGGATTTGGACTTCTAGCTGTCAAACAACAGAGTGCTTCGTACTTCTCAACATAAATAAGTCCACCAGGCTCCCAGGCTCCCTGCTGGATTAGAAAGAATCTCTCTACAGGGTTTTTCAAGGCATATCCCTTTTCAATAAACATTTTGACAGAAATGGCTTCTTTTCTTGCATGTTAGGCCGCCAGTTGACGACACAAGTTCAAGAAATTTCTCATTCTCATACAATAAAACTGCACGAAAGTCTTGGCTTCTGGATGCTTCCGTGGCTAAGGACATGATGAGATTTAAGAACTATGAGTTTAAATCGAAATTGCAGTGCTTCATAGTCAAGCCCCACTCCTGAAATGTGATAGGCAAAATGATCTCTAATTGAGAAGTGCTAGCTTTTGTAGTCCTATCATTGTCCCAAGTGGTAAGAAGCCCTTCCCAGAATGAAACTTTCCCTAGTTTAGCAAAGAGATCCTAGTTGGGAGGAATGTTTCAAATACTGCTTTGCTCAAGGAAAAGGAAAGCCTGCATTTAAAGAGCAGCATCAAAGGGCCATGTGTGAGCTTCAGCGCCACCCCAGAACACAGGTGGGCACTGATTTCTCTCCTGTATTCATGTACAGGTAAGACTTTGCTCCGCTCACCAACAGAGCCAGAGCTTTGCTTATGACTGCAGAACTTCCGAAGACACATGCCAAGGCTGGAAGGGACCTTGATGTTTAACAGTGCCAGATGAGGTGTTTTCCTCCAGCATGTTAAGATTCAAGGTGAAGAAAACTGTGAGGCCCAGAGCAAACTCACTGAACAGCATCACCATCAATCAGCACTGCCCTGGTCCTGGGAGAAGGCCATGGCAGGCAGATAGGGTCCCACTTCTTCCTCTAATTGACTCAGCACTTTCTCCCACATCTGAGGTGTGTGGCCTTTGGGGAATGAGGAAAATTTCCATAGGAAGTCCATGCCACTTTCCACCTTAGAGGAGGCCCTTGTTTATAAAGTCACATGAGAGCAAAATTAACCTCTTTGACACCCCCTTGATCTTAAAATGAATTCTTCTTCTGGGTACCTTGATCACCCACTCTCATGGTTTAGTTCTAACCTTCTACTTGCTACTCGTCAGTCTTCTCTTTGACATTTTCTACTTTGTCTCTCTGGTGTTTGTATTTCACTGGGTCTGGGTCTGGTCTCTCTACTCTGACGAGTCTTCCTCACTTTGACAGAACTGCTCATTTCCTACCCATATCCAATCTCTCCTACTCTCTCCACCCCATACTTTGATTGGGGTTGGTGTAATATACCCAGCCAAGATATTGTCATTGTCATGCCATCCCTTGCATGTAGAGATGGCTGATGGCTAAGTTCTAGATAGAGATGTGAGAGGAAGTTGTTGGGTGGGGATTCCAAGAAAGCTATTTAAAGATGGCCTGACTTAGCGGGCATGCCGCTGGTCCTTCTCCCTTTCTCTTTCTTCCTCTCTGAGGTGTGGATGCAGTGGGCTGGAGTGGCTATCTTAAAATCAGGAGGTGACAGGGTAACCCACTCATCCCAGTAAGCCTGGGGTGTTTGGTTTTAAAATGGAAAGTCCCACGTTCTGGGAAACACCTCAGGCCCAGCAAACGGACACAGCTGGTCACCTGAGCAGGTGATCCTGAGGACTGGAAGCCACCACTGTGGGCAGGGCAGAAACACAGAAGGACCTGGGTTCCTGCTCATGTAGTGAAGTCCTCTGGCCAATCTGGATTTCCAAGCTCTGCAATTTTCATTATGAAAGAGAAAAACAAATCCCAGTTTAAACCACTGTTATTCAGTGTTTTCTGCTACAGATTCACTTGGGGGTGGTGGGGCGTCAAAGACTTCCAGCCTCATTTTTATGCAGGTGATACCCAAGTCTGTATCACAGGCCTGATCTCTTATTAACTTCCAGACCCATACATCTAACTTCCTGTTGGGCATCTCCACTTGGACATGCTGTAGACACTTAAACTTATTCTCTGTCCCCCAAATCCTGCTCTTCCTCTGTGTTCCAATCTGAGTGCATGGAGAACCCACTATCTAATGACCACTCAAGGAATCTCAACAACTTCATCGATTCCTCCATCTCCCTCCTTCTCCAAAATCCGATCAGTCTTGATACCTTAATGTCCTAAATTTCTTTCAAAGCCATCCATTCCACCAAGTTCTCTCCAGTGCTCCAGTTTAGAACACCATCTTTGGTCTGAATTATTGTAATAGCCTCACAAGAGGTCTCCCTGCTTCAGTCTAGCCCCACTCTCGTCTGATCTCCACACTGTACCTACCATGCGAAACGGATTCTATTACTTCCTGGCCCCACCCACTTGAGGTCCCCACTGAGGCGATCCCCACTGTCCTTGAAATAGAAGGCTATGGTGTTCCAGCCTCATTTGTAACTACCACACCCTTTTCACAGTCAAATCAGCAGCCACAGAATTTTAGTTCCTCTAAACTTAAGGCACCATACCCTCTCCTGCTTCCAGGCTTTCTAACATGCTATTTCTTTGATCTAGGATACTCTTTCATCTCCCTTCCTTCACATGCCCCACCCCTACCTCCTGCCTCCCTTTTCTAGCTTACACCCGCACTTCACTAAGGTCTTAGCTTAACACAGCCACGGAGTACAGTGGTGCAGTGTGAAGCCTAGACAGCTGTGCATGGTGGTCCTGTTTAGACACTGCCTTCTCCAGGCAGGATACATGGAGTATTCCTCCCTGGGTTTTAAGCACATAATGGCATAGACCACATCTACCTGCCTCCTGGTAGACTTCTTCCCGATGATAGGTTTAAATAAATGAGTAGACTTCTTCCCGATGATAGATTTATCCTACATTTGCTATAAAGGATACTTTAAAACTCTTCTACTACGAAGAGTTCTCATTAGCTTAGCATTTCATACAAGTATTCAATGTGCTCTTGCTTTAGGAAATATATTTAATGAGAGCTGTAACTTCCCTGGTAACTCACACCACACTTAATATTTTCCCATATTCTCCCACTGTTAACACTGAAACAGAAATTCTCATTATGTCAGGATTGTTAAAATGCACACTTCTTTGCCTTTCTGGAATGCAGAGTTTGTGGGAAGCATTCAGAAAATGTTCCAGTGTGTGACATTTCTAGATTAAAAAGAGCTATAGTTTTATCAGCCTCCAATTTCGAGGAGCCCCAAAGTGCAGAGATCAGCGATACACCGAGAAGTGATAAAGTCAGCATTGTTGAGACGTCTTGAATGCCACTTCGGTTCCCCATGACAACAGGGAAATTATTCTCATTTCATGCCTAACACTGCAAAAGTAGTCTCAGAGGATTACAGAGTATTAATCCTGGCAAAAGTGAAACAAAGCCAGGAAGCAATCTCCAGTGTAAACAACCTGCCAACATTTGAAACCACTGCCACAGATGTTTGTTCCACCGTTTTCCACAGGGACTGGGCAGGGTGCAGCTCTAAACCCTGCTGGCCCCAGTGCCAGTTTTAGAAGAGAAGTTTACCCTAGCAACTCCCAGCAGAAAACCAGTGATGAACCCACCACTAAAGATCCTGGGATGTTTGGAAAGAGAGCTCCACTCTGTGTTTTATGATGTTGAGTCGGCTCCGACTCTATGAATGAGTGATGTCTACAAGGTCCTGTCCTCAACAGCCCTGCTCAGCTCCTGTCGACGCCTGCCTATGGCTTCTTGTATGGCACAGTCAATCCATCTCATTGTTGCTCCTCCTCTTTTCCTGTCGCTTTCACCTCCCATAGTATTTAACAAAGTATGAAAATACAAGGAAAGGCTGTGTTACCTGATAGTGTTTATTTTTATCGAAGATCAGTTCTCAGAACACATTTTCACTACATGACTTTCTAGGTGGGGAAGATCTTCTTTGGAAACTTAGAAACATTCTTCTATTTAAGATAAATGTGGAGGGCGAGGACACTGAGGTACCGTGGGTGACTGAATTCACTCTTCAGGTTCCCTGAATTTGCCTGGAAGGAAAGAAGTATTCTTCTTCCATGGAATAGGTGCTCAGTTACAAGGAAATTTCCTTATTATGACGCCCAAGAGACTCTAACTCCAGAGGACCGGTTTTGCTAGTACCACTGCCGAGAGCGCAGCTGAAGATTTTTGCTCATGCGTTATACAAGGCGATTTTGTCAAACAGAAAGAGTTTTATACACATTTCTGCTCCATCCAAACCAAAACAAAATGAGAGTCCCTATGAAAATGTCACCATGGTACAGGTAAATAGATCTAAATTTAAATATATTTAAAATATATATTTCTATACATAAATGGATATATACTAACTTTTGTTCATACTTTCTCATTTCAAATTCTGCATTTTATGATTATAAAGTATAAAAGCAAGTAGAAGCAAGAATACTCAACTTAAAAAGAAAATATAGCTGCAGAGGTATAAACATTTCATTTTGTTGCTTTACAGAGAAGATATAATTTACAATGGTATGAACATAATAATTGGAAGATGAGTTTACTTTTTAAATGTTTTTTTATTGATTTTTTTTTTTTTTTTTTTTAGAGAGAGAGATAGAAACATTAATGTGAAAGCGATATACTGATCGGCTGCCTTCTGCACTCCACCACTGTGGCTCGAACCTGCAAACTGGGCATATGCCCTGACCAAGAATCGAACCAGGACCTCTCAGTCCATGGGACAGCACTCAATCCACTGAGCCACACCAGCCAAGCAGAAGATGAGTTTAAATGAAAGTAAACCTAATAATATCTGTAAAACAAATGATCTGATTTTGTTTTTCAAACATAATTAAATACAGAAGTTCAGCTATTAACAGAGGAATAAAAAGTCACTGTAATTGCCAAGTTCTCTAACTAGTTTTTTACAGTCATTTGTTGTCCAGGGCAATTTCACCTACTACGTGTGTTCTCTCCCAGTCAGTCTCCTTTACAGGGTGTCCTGAAGCCTGTGCTGTGGTCCGGGATGGTTTGGAAACCCTGACTTAGACGGCTGTGGGGCTCTCCAGCATGGCGGTCTGTTATACTAATCAGAGCCACTCCCTGTCCTGCACACTCCCAGCCGGACTCCTGCTGCTTCCACATCTGGTTTACCTCGTTACCTGGGTGTCTGGTCTAGTACCTGAATTCACCCTCCACATGTCTATGTGAGTAGCCACATTCACACTCACTGCAAAGTCCTCATTTGCCAAGTAGTCTTTATTGAGTTCAAGAGGCAACATGCTCTCCACTCCTGATCCAGCCGTTCTCAACCTTAGATCCCACTGGAATCACCAAAGGACGCGCTGGTCTTCAGTACAGTCTAGACAGCAGTCCACATTCTGGGGAACCCCCCCATTCTGGGCCAACTGAGTTGGTTGGTCACCCTTCTAACAATGAACTTTTAGAATCTTCCCAGGTGATTTCTAAGTCAAGCCAGGCTTGAGAAAACTCATATCTGTTTATTCTATAACTGCTGAACCCCAGCCAGACCACACACTCAGTGATGGCAGGACCTGTGTCTATTTCACTCACCTCTTTATCTCCAATGCCTGGGCACATACTAGATGTTCAATAAATATAGACTAACTGAATCAAGCAGTATACCCTGCTATTCATTCACCTAAGGTAAAGCTAGCTTAAAATAAAAATGACAAAATTTAAGTCCAAGAATAATAAATACTGACAATGAAGTTCCTGTTAATATATTTTAGAAATCCTCCTTAAATAAGAACACAAATGTATGACTATGTGCTAGGGCTCATAAGAAATCGCAGCAAAGTTGGTAGAAAACAAAAGAGTGGATTTCAATTGCCACAGAGACTAGGGTTTTGATCACAACAACACTGAGAGCCACTGTGTTCATTCCTTACAATTTTAGAGCGTTTATTCACAAAGCAGCGGGGCATATTTAAGTCTCATAGCAGCCCCACCATAAAGCGAGAGAGTTCTGCTTCGTTTCCCAGACCAGGGCAGCCAGGCTCCGAGAATACACGCTGTCTGCTGAGCGCTGGGTGCTGGATCCCACGCAGATGGCCAGATGAAACAATTAAAAATACTTAAGTATGCCCTAAGTACTGCATGGGATATAGTTACACTAAATATGTTGTTTATCCAAAATCCAAATTGAACTGGGCTTCCTGTATTTTATCTGGTAACCATGGGCTCCAGACCAATTCTTTTTCTGTGAAAGAAACTAATAAATTTGAGGGTCACTGTGGACCCTCTACAGGGATTAAATGGGCTGAGATTGTGGTCCCTTTCTCCGCCACCTGTTTTTTTTCCCACCTCCCCTTTTGAACCCTCTGTGATTAGGCCTCCCTGAAGGTTCTGCGCATGCGGATCCGTGGATGCCTGTTCCAGCACAGCGGGGGGCCAAGCCAAAGCAGGGGAAGGAGTGGCAAAGGATACGAGTGACGTCTCTCAGGGCCCCGGGACCACTCTCCATGTGGACTCGATGTTTATTTACTTACTATTATTATTTTAGAATAGATGATGCATAATTGAAAGATATAAGACAGTGAACGTAAGTAGCTCTCCCACTCTGAGTTTCTGAGACATCCTTTTAGAGATACTTTATTCATATACTGACACACACAAATGTATATCTAGACATAGCCTTTCAGTTTTTTCACTTAATATGTCTTGGAGATTGTTACATGGTCTATCTATGTATGCATCTATGTATGTATGCATCTATGTATGTATGTATGTATGAATGTATGTAAGATCTATCTATCTATCTATCTATCTATCTATCTATCTATCTATCTATCTATCTATCTATCTAAGGCTACCTCATATTTTAAGCTGTTGCATAGCTTTCCATTTTATAGATGTACCATAATTTAATCAGTGCTCCAGTGATGTACAACTCCATTTCCTCTGAATTTTAGCTATTAAAGCAATGTCACAATACATTTCCTTCTACCTATCACTAAGTCCACATTTCTGAGTAACATGGGAGAAAGCCCCAAGAAAGGGAAATGCAGAATAAAAGAGAAAATGCATTCAGACGTTGGTTAAATATTGCTACATTTCCTCCATAAAGTTGTACCAGTTAAGGATCCCAGCAGCAATATATGGGAGTCTTTTACCCACCCTCACCAACCCAGGGCGTGTTACCAAACTTTTTGATATTTGATAAAATTGTGGTATGCCACTGTAGTTGTCATTTGAATTTCTTTTATTACGAGTCAAGTTGAACATGTTTTTCTGTGCTTAAAAGCCATTGATATTTCCTTTGTGTATTGTCCTTGGCCCATCTTACTATTGAGTTGTTAGTTTTTCACTATTGATTTACAGAAATTCTTTATGTATTAAGAATATTAACCCAATATCTGTCTTATGTGTTGTTCCCCCAGTTCATCATTTGTTCTTTGATTTATGCTTTTTTTTTTTAATGCAGAACTTACTGAGTTGTCAAAATGTTTATATTTATGTAAACATAAGGCAAACTGAGGTTAGGGAAAAGATCATTTTTAGCAGAACACATGATTACCAATGCTAACCAAAAAATTTTAAGATGCAAAAAATTCAAATATATATAAAATTGGAACTGTCGTGATGAATTGATAGGACATAGAGCAGGGAACACTGGCAGAGTTGGACAAAGCCGGAAGCTCCATATTCTGTCTGCTCACGGGTCCAGCTTCATCTGCGGTGTGAAGAGCCTCCGGAGGGCTCTCTGAAACTGGAAGCGCTGAGAATTTGAGGAAAACTGGCCAGGATTTGACACCAGAAGATATAATAAGTTCCTGCCCTGGTTTTACTTTGCTGTTAGGCCACAAGTCTTGGGGAGATGGTGTGGCTGGCAGAGAGAAGGTAGTTTTAGAATCAGGTAGTTCTTTCTCTGAATAACATTTCAACCAAGGGATGGAAAGTACCTACTACAGAGCCTGGTATAATTCAAGTTCTCAATAAAGCATGGTCTAGGTTTCATATCTGTCAAATCATTATTATACTACTCTATCAAATAATTTTTATATTGAGGTCATGTATATCAGAGTTTTCTCAAATTCTATAATTCATGTTATCACCTTTGGGGGTCTACCATATCCATGTGCCAATAGTACTAATATTATCTAATGTATTCCTTTAGCTGTATTCATCTTTGAAAAATATGATATTTATCTTAGCTGGTTCCTTAGCAATATTATCCATAAAACTTGGGAATTGCTGTGCTGGTTAATCTAGTACATTTTAAAATATATACATAAATTATGTCAATTATATCCAAGTAAAACTAGAGAAAATATATACATAATTATTAAAATAAAAAATATGACCATGCGCCACATAAAATAATCTGGTGAACCACCATGGTATGCATAATACATTTTGGGAAACACTATGTGAATGTTGTTATTATTATATTTTCAACATTTCATTTTCAAGACTTGGACGCTGAGGGCCAGAGAGGATGAAAAATTTGATCAAATTCAACCAAACAATTTACTGCAGAATTGAGACAAGAACCCAATTTTTCAAATTTTCATTTCCTATAATGCCTCTAGTTGAAGCCTAAAGTAGAACCCTGCTGGCAAAACCACAGGAGTAACACTGTGATGTCCTAAGGCGATCCCGCTCTCCCACCACTGTTGTTATTTCTTCACCTAGGAAACCTAACAGGCATCCTTCCCCTCCCAGAACATGCCCGAGAGTGCACACCTGAGCTGACCTAGTTGTCAACCTTGCTTGGTAAGTAAAAGTATACTGCCCCAGGGGGAAAGAAAGTGAAGGACGCAGAGAAACTTAAGATTTTCAGCACTACGTACTATTTAAAGATTTTTTTGGAAGTTATCTGACCTTAGTTCATCTTCTCCAAACCAAATACTCTCAAATGTGTCAAGTTCTCTAATGTATCTGAGCTTGACATTTCTACCATTTCTAACAATATAGGATATGTTTAAATTCTACGCTTTAAAAAAAATCAAGAAATCCCTATGTGCTCCCTAATTGAGCAATGATAAAATGAAAGTCTCTAATAGAGAGGAGTCTGGGGGTCTACAGAGGAGGGCAGGCAGCTCTGGGTGAGCCTTCTCATGTCCGTTTCTAAGTAATAGCCTCAAAAGCCAACTGAGAGTTGAGGATGTTGGAGTAGATGTATGTTTTTCCTTTCCAAGCATCCATTCCCTCACAATTCTGGTTAACAGCACCTTGGTTTTTCCTTGGGGAAACTGACCTTTCTTATTTTCAGACCAAATGGTTTGAGTGGGGCTGAGCCCAACACCCCTCTTCCAGGAGTGTCCACGTGATCCAGGCTTGACCAATCAAATAATTCAAACCCTATGGCCACAGTGATTGGTTCAGGGATGAGCACATAGTTTAACACAGGTATATAGGCTCAAGTATGAGACTTGTATTAGAGCTACTGGGAAAAAAGAAGCTTTCTTTCCATAGAAACTATTAGCTATAAGAATGTTGGATGCCTCCACCTGCTGGAGTCTGTGAAGAAGGCCCTCTGAAAACGAAGCCAGCACAACAGAAGCCAGAACCAAGATCTATGAAGAGAGGGAGATTGGACTGGAGGGCATGTTTTAAGCACCTAGTTGCCCCTGAAGCCAGGTATCCCTGAACTTTTTGTTTATAGTAGATAATAAAGTCCTTTAGTTTAAGCCAGTTTGAATTAGAGTATATTTTACCTGGGGACAAAAAAGCCTTGTCAATATAGAAGTCAGAGTGAGTGCATAATGTGTTGGTTACAATCATGAAGAAACAGGAAAAAGGAAGGAGAGAAGGTAGATGTGAACTGGACAGTAGAAGATGGTCAGAAGCCAGTGTCTTGCCTCAACTTTGCCCCTACTGTGGCCTTGAACAGTGGGTTAACTTCTCCAAGTCTCAGTTTCCCCATCTGTAAAGTAAAGAAATTGAACGAACAGAGCTTTGTGGAGCCCTGAAGTGCCTCAGACAATGGGAAGGTAATGGGGATCCAGATTCCCAGACTTCCTTTCTGTGGGACTCACTCACCTTTTATCTATATTATATGCCATTACCACTTACAAGGTTTTGTTGGAAGAATGGGTTCTGCTGCTAAAATGGATTAGCTTACCACTCCATTTCTGTTTATACTGAAGTCTAAATTGAATCAAGGCTCAGCTGGGGCCAGTAAGAACATAGTGCCTCTATGTTAGGAGTTGGTCAGAAGCCAAGGTCAAGAACTCAATCCCTGAAGAGTTTATTAGCCTTTCACAGACAAAAATATTGTTAATGGCAATGATCTGCATCCCTAATCTTCAGAATTGTCTTAGAGATGTGGGTCATTGGTCACACAAGGGGCTGGGAAAAGGAATAGGGTGTTCCATAAAGTCATTACTTCTGCCTTAAATGAGAATACAAATAGCACTGGTAAATCTCAAGGCAGGCAGTCCCTTCATAGCTAGGGGGCAGAGGGTGGTGTGCTTGTTACACAACCAATTGCACAACACTTGATGTGCATCCACAGCGCTCTAATGTGGATTTGCTCTTTCTTACAAAGACAACATGCACATTGGAGTGGAAATCAGATGAGATAATTTTTATGAGAGCACATAAAAGCACTTTTGTGGGAACATAAATTATTATGGTTGCATTAAAAATATATTAACTTCCAGGCAAGTTTTGACACCATATGTAAATTTGGAGTGTTCCAATTCTTAAAAAAAAAATACATCTTAAAAAATACATTTTAGCACCAACTGCCAGAATGAGTCATCTACTACACTCAAAACAACTTTCTTTGCTTTATTCAGGTAAAGATTGTGAATGCAACTAAAGTCTGTATAACAGATGTATGTACCAAGAATAATATTGATCTTGCCAACATTAGTTGAATGATTAATTTAACAAAGATGATAAATTATGAATTAAAATTACTTTTCTATGTGTCCTTCTAGTCTCTATATAATTAGGTTTTCTCATTGGAGAACTATTTTTTAACAGTATATAAGAGGCAATTTATATTAATACAAAATAAAATCATATGTATTTTGAGGTTTAGTTGTTCTTATTGATAAACTTCTGATTTCTATCACTTTGCTGACATATCCTACAGATACACAAAGTCCAGATGTGGGCAGGGGAAGAGAGGACAAGAGTTAAATAAGACTAGGCAGAGTCAAGACAAGATGCAGGCAAAGGGTTAGTTGAGGGCAATCTACAAATGCGTCACAAAACCTCTCAGAATTTGGAAGCAAGTAGCAGTCAGAAAGAACCCAAACTGGGAAAAACAGATGGTTTCAGGATTAGACAAATGCAGAAGGGTGAGGCTCAAAATAGGCAGAAATACATGTCAACACTGGGACAAAAGAATCAGATCTACTGGATGACAGGGAGTTTCAGACAGCACCTTGGATAGCTCCCTGGGCAAGAGGTGTTCTGAAAAAATCTAAGACCCCAAGAAACAAAAGATTTCTATCCTTTAAGACCCTGACTTCCCACTTGATACCACTCCTGATGGAATGAACTTGGTCCCTGGAGCTTATGGGAACCAATTGCAATATTGCACCGAAGGGTTTGACTTAGCCCTAGGAATGCTGTCCATGCCCCTCGGTACTAGGTTATTGGGTGATGGTGGTGGGAGGCAAGAGCAAGGAGAGTATTGTCCTGCCAAACTTTAGATAATTTGTTTTTCAAAAGCCTTAGCCTTCCTAATTTGGGAACAGAGGTTCATCCCAGGATCAACATTGCTGTGAATGACAAGTTCAGTTTAATGTGTTAATGGTCACTTATGATTTCATATTGCCCCTTTGGGTACCTATACTTGTAAGTGAGATATAATAAATTATGTATTTACTAGATGTAATAAAGTCCTACATTTAAAAAAAGTTTATTTTTCTTATTATGACAACTTCAGATAGAGTTCCTGATTTAAAAAAAAAATCCCCGAGTGTGACTCCCAGGCAGGTATCTGTTACCAGCTTTTATTTCCCTATAAGTACTATTAATAGTGGAGCAAAGTTTGCTTCAGTTGACTCTTCAATGATAGAGCCAAGAGTTTCTTGGGTTCAGAGATAAGCAACATCCTTTATCTCAAAGTTCTTTGGCTGCATTTGCCTTATGGTATCAGTGAATCATAAGAATAATTGGAAAACCAAACTCATTCCAAATGGCTTATTCATTAAGTGAAAATGTGAAATTTAGATTATTAAGTAAGCGAATAGGAACTGTTTGTAGATTAACTTATAAAATAAATCAAGCAGAAGAAAGAAAAATAAACAACTTGTGAGTAATGGCTGGGCATGGGGTGGGATAGTAACAGAGAAGAGAGTGACTGGGGACACCTATCCAGGTGTGGTTGTGACTGTGCGGAGTCCAAGATGTGATTATGTAGTGCTAGGTCTGAGTTCAACAATATTTATTAAGCATCTTCTCTGTACTCAGGCACTGTTCTAAGGCTCTGGAGGCAGAGTTATAAACAAAGCAGATATTCATGGCATTATTTACTCCTTGTCTGGTGATATTAAGTCAGGTCACCATGAGTGAGTGGTAACTCTCCAAAGACTATGGTCAAGATGTAACATAAGGAGGTGGCAGATAGGTGGTGGGATGTCAGATCTGGCAGTGGGGGGACATGAAGGACCTGGGTAAGAGATTTAGGAGTTACAAATTCCCCCACTTCATAAAACCAGCCCCCTAGTGTAAGTTGAGAGCATACCAGAAGAAGGGAAGAGGGCTCCGGTTTGTATTTTGAAGCCAAGGATGACTTGACATATTGGAGAAAACTTATGTGATACCTAGTTGGGTTTCTTTGTATGGTTTCTTTGAGATGACAAAATATTAACACTAGGAAAGGCTTGAGAAATCATTGAGCCCAACCTCCTCTTTCAACTCTTCTTAGAGTCTTTCAGCTAATTAGTGTAAAAGTCAGAACATGTTCATCATTACTGGAATAAAAGCAAGATGTTCTCTGTGCAACTTCCACATTTCCCCTGTGACTGGTTCAAGAATCTCTGCATTAACTGAATCCATATTAATACGTATAAATTCAAGGGACTACTGGGCAGTTGTCCCAGATGTTTTCTCAGGTCCCGAAAGGCCAGGCTTTGGCTTGTGATCAGGGGTAGAAGAGAGGAAATCGTGGGTAAGAAGGGAAAGAGAAATGAAACCCAGGAAATGGGATGCGAGGCCTGACCGACCTGGAGCTCACTGGCTTCTGTCAGTGAGAAAGATCATTCTCGTCTTCAGTTACAGCTCCCTTCTGGCCTGTGATTGTTGTTGCTTCCCAATAGAATAGCCTGTCATCAGTGATCGATCAGACAGGACTTTGCTTTGGCTTAGGAGACATATTATACCCATGCATGAAAAAGTTCACTGAACTATGGAGCCCATTATTGCTTTAATTATAAGACGAACAACAACCAAAATACTGACATGTGAACTATTTTCCAAAAATTCAGTCCAAAATAAATATAACTTTGCAAAACTAAACTTAGAGAATCTCTTAGATATACATTTTAAGATGGAAATATTAAATTACATATTTTACTACTAAATTATCAATGGTATAATATGACTATAAAGGGGAGGGCAACAGTGGACAAATCACCCATTCATATCTGAAAATTGCTCTCAATCTTGGAAAAAGATCATTGTAGCCACTGCTCACTTCCACAGTTTTCAAAGCTTGGTCATGTTGACTATTTGTATATATATATATTTTTTACAAAGTTTAAATATATTTTTATTGATTTTTGGGGAGGAGAGGGAGAAAGAGATAGAAACATCGATGTGAGAGAACCATCCACCAGCTGCCTCCTATACACCCCCTACTGGAGATTGAGCCCGCAACCTGGGCATGTGCTTTGACCTTGAATTGAACTGGTGGCCTCTTGGTACATGGATCAACCACTGAGCCACACCAGCTGGGCAACTATTTGTATTCTTAATTTACTCATAAGATAAAATGTTCTATGTTTCCTTTTTATTTATTTATTTTTTATCCTTACCTGAAGATATGTTTATTAATTTTTAGTCAGAGAGGAAGGGAGGGTGGAGAGAGGGAGAGAGAGAGAGAACTATCAATTGGTTACCTCTCATATGTGTCTCAACCAGGAATCGAACCTGCAACCTAGGTATGAGCCCTGACTAAGAATTAAACCTACAACCTTTTGTTGTATGGGAGAATGCTCCAATTAATTGAGCCACCCAGATTCGGTGGGAGATATTATGAGCTAAGATAAACATGCTTTGAAATTTTACTGATGATAGTTAGTGTCCCCTAAAATATCCCTATGGTACATTAAAAAAAAAAGGTATATATATATATATATATTTGACATTTTCAACATACCTCTGGTGGAGAGGGGTTGGAATTTATTAGGAAGTTCTAATTTGCAGGTGGTGTGGTATTAAGTGCCAAGAGTGGAACAGGAAGAGGAAATTGTTTCTTAAGCTCACAGGTCTGAAAGAATAGGGAATTGCCTCTCTTCCAACAAAAGTAACTTCCCTGATTGGCACTGTTTTCCAGCTCTCCTACAGTAATCATGCCAGAGTCAGACCCTGTGCTTAAGCCTCTTGTTGCAGGCTCCTTAGATGGAAGGTGCAAGAGCTGTCGACTGGCCTTTCAGATGAAGAGAAGCCCAGCCACCAGTCTGAATTCTCAGATTAAAAAACAGGTTATAGCCTGTCTGGTGTGGCTCAGAGGATTGAGCATCGTCCCATGGACTGAGAGGTCCTAGTTCGACTCCTGGTCAGGGCACATGCCCGGGGTTGCAGGCTCCATCCCCCATAAGTGATATGCCAGAGGCAGTTGATGGATGTATCTCTCATATCAATGTTTCTCTCTCTCTCTCTCTCTCTCTCAAAAAAAGAAAAATCAATTAAAAAAATAAAAGGACAGGTTATATATAGAAAAAAATATATACCCTGATACTTTTTATGGTTAAAATATAATAACACTTCAAATCAGAAACAACTGAGGGGGAAGCATAAAAATCCCAGTGAAACTAGATTAAAAAACATACTTTTCTAATATGTGAGTTACAGACTGACTTCCATGGGAAAATTACAATAAAGTGGGGCTAGGCTATTTAAGACAGTTTCTTTTCTTGTTGTTGTTATCCTCACCCAAAGACATTTTTCAATATTTTGTTCAGATAGAGTGGGAGGGAGAGAGAGAAAAAGAAACATCAATGTGAAAGGGACACATTGAGTGGTCGCCACCCACACAACCCAACCAGGGCCAGGGACAAACTGCAACCGAGGTACATGCACTTAGCGGGAACCGGACCTGGGTCTCTCAGGACCGCAGGCCGACGCTCTAACTGCTGAGCCAAACCGGCCAGGGCTAAAACAGTTTCTTAAATAATTTTTTTACCTAATAAATTTGCATTCTGGAGCAAATAACTCTTCACAGCACTTTCTGCAGCTTATATAGAGTCGCTACCCACACCATCCTATCTGAGTTTTGCAATAATCGTTTCAAGTTGCTATTATTACTCCACTTATAGTTTAACACGTTATGGTCTGTTAAGAAGCAAGATGAAAGTTCTATAGCCATGTGTCCTTCGCTTTGCTTTTCCTCCCGCCGCTTAGACCTAGACCACACCCACCTCATGGGCCTCACCGGAGCTGGGACAGGCTGGTATTTCCTGGCAGGATATCTTTTATTTTGCTTGGAAATGAGAGCATCACAAATAAGACTATCCAGCACAGGTATAATCAGCAATAGGCAAGTTAGGTTAATCAATTTTAATTGGTCAACTAACTTAGACTGCCCGGGAGGAGGTGTTGCTGTCTAAAGACCTCCAAAAAAGATGATCTTTTGAAGCTTTGTCTTCCAGTGGATTGGGCTTGCTCAGATGATGAATATGGGACCTCCAATTTGCTGAGTCTCTCCACAAGCTCCTATAGCCTTTGGAAGATGAGCTGAAGTCTTGGAGGCTACCTGGGGAGTCAGGAGGGCTAAGGACTAGGAAGGAAGTTTCATTGTCTTTGAAGGGTTTTGCATTACTCCCTGATTATATATTTTTTGATCTGTGGAAATGTGTAGTGTATGCATACATAAACACAAATCATACCACAGACAAACTCCCACTATGAAAAATTGGAGTTTTGTTTCTATTCTGAATACTCTTTGATGCATAGAAACCTGGCAGAAGAAACTGTAAACACAAGGTATAATGAACTTATCCCTGTGAGGGGCAGGAGAGGACAGTCCCTCCCAGGTCATCAATCACAATTACACACAAGAAGTCTGAGTCAGCTTCTCCATTTGGCCATTTCTTTCCCCCTCCAGATAGGTTCTTGTGGCTTTCCATTGCTCTCAAGCCCAAGATAAACATCCTCAAGATCTGCTTTAGCATCTGTTACTAGAGCAAACCGCATCATCTCATTGTCCTGGTCTCCTCCTACTCCCTCACTCAATCTTGGGCCTGGGCCACCCTTCCTTTACTCTGTTTCTCCAAGCCCCCTTCTTTGCATCAAACAAATATCCAATAGTCCCTCTTCTGCAAGACTCTTTAAAAAACAAAAACAAAACAGTACTTCTCAGCCCTATGTAAATCCATTTGGCTCAACCAACATTTACTGAGTACCTACTTTCTGCCAGCCATACAAACACACCTAAAGAGGCCCAGCTCAGGGAGTTCACAGTCCAGTGTGGAAGCACCATGTAAAAGGCAGGCCCAGCACTGGGCACCCAATCAAGCCAGTAACCCCAAATCTCCTCATTTAATAACAGGTTAAAAAAAAAAAAAAAAAAAAAAGCAAACTCATTCCTTGTGTGCAAATACTTAAGAGAATTTTTAAAACTTAGGTGTTTCCACACTATTTTTCACAAAAGACGAACTAGACCCATGTTGGAATTCAAATTTTCCTGACTGTTTAGAAACTGCAATATTTTCCATTCCTCGATGTTCAGTTTACATTTGGCCACAAGACACAGTTTAGGAAGAGCTGTTGGCTGCCAAGTCACACAGATTGGCAGTGACACTCAGAAACCTAGGAAACTGACCATGTAAACAAACAATACTCCCATTGCTCACGCAACCGAACCAACCACCCTTGCAAGCCCAACCCTCATAAAGCAAGGCACTTTTATCCTTCTGTTTTCTTAATAAAGGTTTTCAGATGAATATATATACACACACACACATATATAATTTTTTTTTTTTTTTTTTTTACAAATCACCTGACATGTGAAGGACAACAAACCTAATTGAAAAGAATTGAAAAGACAGTGAAGGTCAAGGTTAACCATATGAAAAAAGAAATCATAAAGCTAAGTAACAACCTTTGCTTATGTCGTTACCTCTTAAAAACAGAGGACAAACTATAGTCGCCAGCAACAGGGAATTTATTAAATAGACTAAGGTCCAGAATAGTGGCTAGTAGGCAACTCTCAAAAAAAATAACTTGAAAATGTGTCATATGTTTGAGTACATATTATAAATGTGTGTGTGTGTGTGTGTGTGTGGCCACGGCATGTGAAAGGCATATCTGTGCTTCTATGAACTATACAAATAATTTATGTTTCTGCACACCTATAGGAATGGTGGAAGGTTCATGCAGTGCACCACATTGATAACACTGGTTACTTCAAAAGGATGGAATAAGAAGATGAAGGAGACTTAATTAGAAGTTTATACACATTTGTATTACTTAAATTGTCATTAAAGCATGAGTGCTATGGTCATTTAACAAAGTCAATAGAGAAGTAAAGCAAAAACAGAAGACTGGGAAAATGTCCTACAAAAATGGATGATAAATTTTAAATATTTCAACATACACAAAGTAAATAAGAATAAAATTTAGCAGTAACACTTGCAGTTACATTACATCTAACCACCAAGAAGCTCAATTCGCAGGCAAACTTCCATTGGTTTTAATCTATTGCAGCTGCACACGTTACCCACTCAGCCAGATAAGGGCAGGTGTGCTTTGCTTGTGTTGGTGGCAGGCCGAAGGCACACCTGCCAAAGGACTGCCTCAAGGTCGCACAGGGCTGTGGATCCATGAGAGGTTCTCTAAATCTCCCCCCAGAGCCCATTCACATGTCCATGCTGGGGGCTCCTGCTTGTAAAGGGCAGATGTACTGTGACATGTGAGAATAAACAAGTAGCCATTTTCCTGTCAAAAACCCAGAAGTGGCCATTAAATGTTCAGTTTAGGAGCAATTAGTCAAGTGGTCATAAATAACACAGAAGGCTGACCAGAGAACAAAACCCTTTGGCTTTGATTCATAACCCCCCAGCAGACCACCCACACTGTGCTCAAAGACCATGTGTGCTCATCAGCAAAACAATAGATCTGAAACTCTAGGGCTGTTTATAGTCATGGTCCTCTGCTGGGCAGCTCACTCAGGAGGAGGAGAGAGTAGTTCATGTCATTCTTATAGCAAGTCATAATGTGTTATAAATTTGTTCCTTGAATAAATCCTTTGGAGAGCTTCCGTGGCCCAGTATTACAAAATCATCTTAGATCCATGAGTTGTACTTAAAACAGTCTATGTCAAGATAATTTACTTTTTCAGGAGTTCTGCAAACAATGGAGGGTGAGTGGACCAACAGTCACCTGTCTAAAGCATATCAGGGCTTCTCCTTAGGGGGTCCAATAAAACATGGTTTAGTACTAATGGGCATTGCATCCGAAGTGGAGAGATGGCGACCCAGCTTTAGGACTTAACCACAAAGCACACCCGCTAAGTGGAGGCTGGAGTGAAGCCTAATTCTGGAAGATGGTTCCCTCTGTGCTAACCCTGGAAGTCTTGGGATTCCCTGATGGATAATCTTAAAAGTAAAGATCAACTGGATTTGGGGACCTGGAGTAGGCTGGGCCATCCAACCTCCCCACATCCTAAGGAGATAGATTTACTAAGGAAAGGAGGACTAGACACATTTCTTAAAAATTCCAGAGCTATCTGTCCTGGACCTAGAGATGGAAGTGTGTGAAGGCTGGGGATGAGAATACATATAGCTGATGGATGGCTTAACTACACATTGCTTCTTAATCAACAGCATCGAAAACATTAGGAGGGGGTGGCTTGAGAAATAGCAATGAAGGGACTAAGGTAGCATGTGAACACTCTAAAGGGGAGGAAAAGGGTAGCAGAGAATTATCAGACTGAGTTTGGGTTAGTAAAATACACAGATTGAATAGTGTTTGCTTTTAGGTATCTGTACTGAATTCAAGACTGTTTTGTAAGAATAAATTAGCCCACAGTTGTCACTATCTCACAAATTGTGCAAGTAAAAATTATAAGCAGTTGGGCTTTATGTGAGTCAAGTCCCTAAAATTAATCAATTCTGAAACACACACACACACACACACACACACACACACACACACACACGAAGTTTTCTTACTTGTGAATATCAGGTGCTATCGCAACCTGTAGAGAATTTTTATGAGTTCATTTGAGCCAAACTAATGACAATTGCCAGGAAGCAAAATCTCAACCAATTGATAAATCGCTCCAGAGAATGGCAATTTTGCAGCTTATTTTATACATTAGAATCAGAGGGACAGATGCAAGGGGAGTTTCATTGGTGGTAGATTAGAGACAGGAGAAAACAAAGCAGGGAAAAATCTCTGAGATTGGATAAAAAGTAAAATGGAGAGACACATACTTCTTTTTACATTGCTAGGTACAGGATAGTTAACAATTAACATTTACTGACACAGTCAGTAAACATCTAGCACAGAGAGATGGTATTCAGGGAACAAGAGAACAAACAAACGGGTTCTGTGGTCTCTGTGCCCTGATGGAAGGTTGTGTCCAGAGGTGTCTGTAAAAGGAGATTCCTGACATTCCAAAGGCATGTTATCTTAGATGCAAAAAGACAGGTTTATTTAAGATAAAGACTGACCTTTGTCAAGGAAGTTACAGGCCTAGGACCTGACTACCCACCTTGACCCAGTTTTAGTTAAGAATTTTTATGTTCAGACCATCCTTGTAGTTACTTTTGGTCTCTTGGTTTGCAAGGCCCTCACACAGGCTTCCCCGGAGCTGGTCAGGTTTAGTATGCAGCCCCGTTTCCATCCACAGTGCAGAGGCATGATTTCACACCTTCTGTTGTTTGGGCAGGGCTTTCATACCAGCCTGCCTCTCTAGGGACTGAGTCCCTGGTTTGGCTCCTGCATATGGACACAGTCAGTAAACATCTAGCATTGGTATCTCTGGTTCATGGAACCCAATAAGGAAGTCTGGATGACCCACATCTCTCAGAACATCGAAAGGTGAGGCAAGGATCAATGGTATTCATTCTATAAGATGGCCATTTAATGCATACTGCACTAATATGACATTATCATGATCTGAATTCAACATGACAGGGTTTGTAAATCATCATTCCTGACTCCCATTCCAAGTGTGGGGAGCCATGCACTCTAAATGGTAGCTGCTAGCCATTTAAGTGTGGCTATTTAAATTTAACTGAGTTGAAATGAATACAAGGACAAGTTTAGTTCCTCAGTCTCAGCTGCTCAATAGCTACATTTGACCAGTGGCTACTGAACATCACAGGTACACAACATTTCCGTCATCACAGAAAGTTCCATCGGACATCACGGGTCCAGAGGAACCCTGGCTATCACCGCGGGCCTTTATTATGATAATCAGCTATGAAGTTAGAGTCATTAAAGTGCCAATGTGAGGCCTAAGGGGGTAGACAAGTTTACCTCTACTGTCCATCAGCTAGCTACTCCTTCATTCAATGGTCAATTTATACTCCTTTGATCTTACATAAAGGGCCGTGGAAATACAGCTTCAAGCCCTACCACCTCACATCCTGGAACCACGGTGGACCATGACAGACCCAGAATAAATGATTCCAGGACCAAAAGGAAGTGGCAAAATTTCTGTGCTAACAGATCACCTACTATTTAATCGACTTTCTGATGCCAGAGTGCTTTGCCATCCTTATTT
This sequence comes from Molossus molossus, assembly GCF_014108415.1. Lineage (NCBI taxonomy): Eukaryota > Metazoa > Chordata > Mammalia > Chiroptera > Molossidae > Molossus > Molossus molossus. The sequence goes on from NW_023425349.1 coordinate 50,933,801, forward strand.
TTTAAGCGAAGAAAAGAAGTCCATCAGACATCTGGGGTTCTCCCCACTCACTCGGAAGAATCCCAAGGTCTGCTCTGCTGAGGTTTCACAGCCATATATGACCATCTCCCAGGGGACGGTGCTGCTTTCACTAGAGCAAACCACTGCTCCGCTGAGCCCTGACACCCAGTTTAACGGGAGAGGCGGGAGGGACTATTTTTAGAGAACAGTCTGTTATTGAAACTCCCTCGTGTTTCTACTCAGGAGTGTAAACATTATCTTAGATACTAAAGAGAACACCCTACCAGGAGTGAGAGCCCCAAATTCAAGAGGAGAGGGGCAGGGCAGAGCTGGAGGAGGGGCACAGCCGGCCAAGTGCTCTTACATCTTGCAGGGCTGAGGCAGCAGCCTTTCCGGTTGGAATGGATGGAGAAGTTAATACAATCTCAGAACCGTTCCGCACTTGTTTACTGTGTGCAAAGAGATGCAATGGGATGTTCTTCTTTGCCCTGGAATTGGTGAACAGGACCCATAGCCTAGGGCAGAGAGGCCCCAAGTGCCTCCATTAATTCTAAAGAGAGGGAGCCTTCAACCACCTAGGGCTTCCTAAGAGGGGCCAGAGCTGACTCCCTGCCCCCTCGCTCCATGCCAGCCCTTCACAATAGAGTCCATAAGGACAGTCATTTCGGGGAGCACGCGGTTCCTGGTATTTTGATTTCCTGCCACCAATGCATTAATATGAGTTTCTATTTCCTCACAACTTCTCACACGAGACTCATCCCAGGAAGTGTACTGGACCTCAAAGCTTTGGAGCAATTTTTCTTAAAGTTCCAAGATCACCTGGAGGAATGAAGATTCTGTGACCCACCCTCAGATATTCAGAGTCAGTAGTCTGGCCTGGAGCCTAGGAGGCTGCGCTGTAAACACATATTGCAGCCATTCTGATACAGGTGATCCCATGACCTAACGTTGTAAGGCACTCTCTTAAAGAATTAGAACCACAGGTGGCAGTTTTTGCAGGCTGAGCTGCAAAGATGGTTCCATGCAGGGATCATGGACTCAGAATCCAGACTGCCCCGGTTTGAACCCTGGCTTCATCATCTTGTGAAATGTGTGTTCTGCAGCAAGTGACTTCATCTCTGTATGCTGCTCTTTTATCTCAGCTGGGGCTAACAGTACTGTAGTTTTTAGTGTTAAATGAGCTAAAAGTTGCAAACACTTTCAATAATCCTTGGTCCTTGGTGATTCTTTTTTAAGTGTTATCTTATATGGTAGAAATTGCTAGTTATCAACCCCAATATCCATGGTGTCCGTCTTGCACGGTAGCAGAACTCCTGATTTGGGGCTGAGCACAGCCACCCAGACTGTCTTTATCAGTCTCTCTTAGTGGCTGGCCAGTGGGACATAGCAGGTCTGACTACATGTTTTGTGGGGCTTGGTGAAAAGTGAAAATGTAGAGCCTCCTGTTGAAAAACCAGCAAAAAAAAAAAAAAAAAAGGGGGTGCTTTAAAAATAATTAAATGTAAAGCTTTTTCATTTGGGGGGGGGATTTATCTCTTGATCTGCCATGATGATTTTTAATTGCCATTTGATGTTTTCCCCCTGGGCACACACATACTTGTGGGGAAGCGGAGACACTTACAGGACAGCCCACAGGGCTGCTGGGTTCCCCATCCTGCCAAATGCCAGACCTATAGGCAATGCCCTGGCTGGGGGCACGTCAGCCCAAGTTTAATGTGCGACTTTTGGAAGGCACCCTTAAAAATGGTCTTTTCCTTCCATTTTCCTGCCTGAAATCCACTTATAATAACTGGAGTATGGGCTACTACCTGCGACTATGAGGTAAGGGCCACACCTAGGGATGGCAAAGTAAGGTGGATGGAGCCTGGGTCACAAACAACATCCTTTCAAGCTCTTAGGGCCAGGGTTCTTACTGGAGACCAGGGCTGGTTTCAGAGTTCATGACACTGTAGACCAACTGTTATGTGTCTGAATATTTTGCTGGGAGAGCATCCATGGCTTTCATCACATTCTCCAAGGGGCCCATGACCCTAGGAGTTTAAGGGCTAAGCTTCGAGCAGCTGCTGACAGAGTCCTTGGCTGTTTACCCACTGCAGTAATAACAGGCACTAACCAGAGCAACGCAGGATGTCGAAGCAAACAATGTGGATAAGACATGAACAGGACTGGAATGACACGAGAGGGGACTGGCCAGGCCAGGAGAGAGACTCGAACCACTTCACTCCCACCACTGTCCTGGTGAGATGAGATTCATGGTTGATACCAGAAATATGAAGCACCTATACTTGATCATGATTCAAAAGCTGCTAGGACCCTGTATATAATTCACATTATTCAAGAGCTGCACACACCATCTATAAATCACTGAAGAGTGGTTCTCTCCAACTGGTCTCTTCAATGGCCTTGGTCCAGGGCCAGAGTTCAAGAGTCCCCCAGTGGGTCTAAGGGAGGTATCTGAGCTGCAGAGACCATACTGACATTTGGAGACTTCCTGTTGCCTGGATGGAAGCCTTCCCCTTGGGATGAATCAGCCCTTATACTAGCTCTTGATTTTATTTTGGTTTACACCATCTTGGACACTTTATTACAAATATTCAGTGCTCTTCAGGTACAGGATGTACAAGTACTACAAATAAAATAAACTTGGCCGGTCAGAATTGAAAGCCTTCTCCCTTTTCAACCACATATTTGTAGATACTTAAGCATGGAAATGAGAGCTTTACTCTTTTACAGCCGATTTTTCATTGCCTTACACAAATCTCTGTTGCTTCTTCAATAAAAGTACTAAAAAGATATTTTCACCTTTCTTCTTCAAATGTGCCTCTCTCGACTTTAACATTTGATGTACTTCTTTATCTCAGACTTGTCTTTAATATGGCAGAGATAGAGATAATATCTATTACCCTTCTGATATTTCAAAAGTTTTGAAAGGCAAGTGTTTAGAGAGACAACACAGTCTAGTGGTTAAGAACCCAGATTGCTCAGATTCAAATCCAGGTGAGTTTAACTTGGGCAAAATACTACACTTTTTCACTATGTCTCAATTTCCTCATCTGCAAAGTGGGAATAATAATAGCACCAATATCTAGCTCATAGATTTGTTGTGAGAATGAAATGAGGTTGGTATACAGAAAATGCTTGATGAGTATGAAGCTACTACTATTATTCTAGCACATATATACTAGCACATATATTCTAGCACATAGTATCATACTCCTCAAATTAAGACAATTTATAATTTACTTTGGAAGGGACTAAAATTCAGGGTGGCTTATTAAATACTTATGCTGAAGAAAGGGGGCCTCAGCTAGAACTAGGCGTTTACTCCTTGGTATCCTGAGCTCTATGCATGCAAGTCATACAGTGGTGGGACCAGTATAATCATGAACCACGTTTCTTTGAGTCTGGGTTTTAAATGGAGATGGTGCTGCTGGGCAGGCAAACGTGATACCTTGTTCTGTTTAAGAGAATCAAAAGCAAGATGAACAAGTGAGGGTCAGCAACTTTCACCCTCCTGAACTTACCAAAACACTAACTAATGATAGTAATAATTCCAAATGATAAGTGATTCTTAAATTATTATCAGTCAGCAATTCTAGAAAGAAAGCAGAGTTGACAATAGTAAAGAAACTAATAACTTGGGGAGCAGAGAGGGAGCCCCTGCGCTTGATAAGAGGAGCTCTTAAAACAGTCAAAATGAGGGCTCTTTTAGATATTCCACATTCATATTTTTAAATTCAGCCTCCCGATGTACCTCCTTTGTACTGCATAAATTCACTTTGTAATGTATTCCCAGGAACTTTTTGGTAAATTAAAGTAAAAGGTCAATCTCATTTTGGTCCCTTCCTTCAGCCTCGTTGTTCATCTCTTTCTAACCAAATCTTATCAAGCTCCCCTTCTGCTCCTCCCCAAGTTATTAGTTTCTTTAATATTGTCACTTTTCTTGCTTTCTAGAATTGCTGACTCTTGATTCTCTCCCCATGAGTCACTCTCCAAGTGGAAACTCTTTCAAGCAGAGCTAAGGCAAGAAATTACCCACCGGCTGTATGCTGCAAATTCTTTCTTTATTATTTTATTATCATAAAAATAATACTTTAAGTGTGTATATAACATCAAGGTTTACAAAACAGTTTCTGTTTCCGCTGTCTCAGTCTCACGGTAATCCTTGGAGGTAGGTATGGTACATGACGATTCAGCTTGGAGGAATCAAACAGGCAGGTATTTTGACCTTATGAAATCTGAGTATCATAAAAAGAATGTTTTCACTAAAACCCCTAGACTTATGACTCACATTAGGTTCCTTTGTTAACTATTTCTACTTGAATAGAAAGAAAAATAGAGTAACCTCTTAATTCTTGAACCCTGGGAGGTAGCATGGATTCAAATAGGCAATTTTCTGATTCATGAAAAGAAACTATAACATATTAGGTAAATCAAGTACACCTTTCAAGTCTTCCTTCATCTCGCAGTTGGTCTCCTTTACAGGGAAACATGGCTGAAATTGTATGGTAGAACACACACTGTTAACTGAACACAACCCAAGGTAATGCTAACAAAACTGGTGCCAATAGGCCCTTCTACTCCAGTAGACCAGTGGAAACTACTGTTTATTGAAGGATTCCCCTCGGTCCTTTTTTATTTCCTGCAGTTTTATAGAGTTCTAGACTTGGCATATTTGGCATTAAGTAGTTAATAGAAATGACTACTGATATTTAAATATTTAATTGGTCATGATTTTTTTGTACACCTTGCAAATAGCAACACTATTTATTGAAATACTTTTTTATTGACATTATATATCAAATCTCAGAATATTTACCTTAAAATTGGGGTGAGGCAATTGAGTGTAGAAATAGCAGAATAATGTATTCTGCTAACATAGGAAAATAAGAAATGGGATATGACCATGGTGAGTGTATTAGTCAAGAATCTATGGTAAATAAATGCCTATAAAGAAGGTCAATATAATTTACTCAAGTTCTGGGCCACAAGACCATGTTCTTTATGAAATATATTTCTCTAAGATCTTCTTGTCTCTCAAATGAATCAAATATTCAACCAGTAGAAAGTCACTAAACATCTACTATATACTCAGCCCTGTACTTTGAGTGACACCAGTCCTGTATATCGCTCAACACTGACAGCTACATATACTACACTAGCAATATGTGGGTTTTCCTATCTGATGCTCAACCTCCCTATCTCTTACCTTACTTATTCCAAAGGATTAATCCAAATTAAGAGAAAGAAACCACTCTCCAAAAATAGAGGGCAACTCTTCAAATTGATGATAATGACAAGGCCATTTTTAAAAAATAGCAGAACTTTTCAAAGTCCAGAAGCCCATACACGCTGCTTCTTTCTTTTCTTTCTTCCACCTGCCTGTTGTGGTCAAGATCCTGTCCTTCCATAGGATGAGGCTAGATTTTGCTTTGTCCTCCCAAGAAGCAGCGAGGCTCATGTCCATTTGTGCATGCATGTTTCTCAGGAACCTCAAGAAACTAAGGGGTCACCAGACAAGGAAGGATTTGGGTGATGGTGGGTCCTCCCAAATAGTTGGCCCTTTTCTACCACACACAATGCCAGCAGCCTTCACTCACCCCACACTACTTCCAAAGTTCAGCTTGTGCTTTTTGAACCCAATTCCCCATCCGAGGGGCATCACAGCCGTCGCAGACAGGGCTTCGGAAAGGCACACGAAGACTGTTATTCTTAGTTGAGCAAAATATTAAAAGGAATAAATACTTCTTTAGCCAAGATCATGCTGACATGAAAATGATGTCCTAGGAAAGGAGGGGAGAGCAACCAAAAGAATAAATGTTTCTGGCTGCAATTCTGCTCCAACTTTTCCTGTAACTCTACAGGAACAAGAAGTTCCAGAAAGCAAAACAGTTCCCTTCCCTGCGCTGCCGCACGGATTAGGGCTGACGCTCACTGCACGCGCCGTCAGAAAGGTCCCCATCTCAGGAGCTGGAAACCTTCACAGTTTTCTCCCTTGAAATACAACTTCGGATTTACTTGAGCCTCTGCTAGTCAACAGGGAACAAAGCAGTTTTCTGTTGCAAACTGGTCAGGTATCCTATTCTAAACAAACTGTCAGAGGCTGTGTAAATTCACAATTTGTTTCTGACCCCATCATCTGTGGAATGTTTACAAAGACAATCCCTGGCTGTTTGACCCACAAGAGCACCGGGGATCCTGAGACTACGTTAGCATACACGAGCCAAGTACGCAGGCTGGGATAATAGCTACTCAAGAAAGTTGTGCTGTAATGGGAAAATCACATTAAAAATTCAGTAATTAGCCCTGGCCAGTTTGGCTCAGCGGTTAGAGCGTCGGCCTGCGGTCCGGAGAGACCCGGGTTCGGTTCCCGCTAAGGGCATGTACCTCGGTTGCAGTTTGTCCCCGGCCCTGGTTGGTCGTGCGGGTGGCAGCCACTCGATGTGTCCCTTCACGTCGATGTTTCTCTCTCTCTCTCCCTCCCACTCTATCTGTACAAAAAATGGAAAAAAAAAAAAAAAATGTCCTCGGGTGAGGATAAAAAAAAAAAAAAATTCAGTAATTATATGGGTTTTTAACTTGACCAGTAAAATAGCAACTATAGTGTAAAAAAAAAACCAAAAACAAACAAACAAAAAAACACTCCACAGGTACACCAAGAACAAAAATGTTTCCAATGTGCGTGGAAATGAAATGTCACATATGAGATGGATGAAGTACGTGTGGAAAAAAGAGAAGATACCATCCAGGAGATTCATAACCAAAGGCTGAATCCTGGGTTTACTTCAGCTTATTCCTCTTTCTCTCTCACACACGATCCTTCCATCAGGCCCTGCCCCTTCCAAGCAGTTACCAAATCCTATCCATTCTGTCTCTAGATGTCTCTAGAAGGCATCCTGGTTCCACTGGCCCCTCCATACTTACTTGTAAGCGGACAGGGCTAGAGCCCCAGCCCTGGTCGGAGGCCTCTTTGGCTCAGATCTATACTTTGCCCCTCCCCCCTCCCCTGCTCTGTATTGCGGGGGCTGCATTTCCTAGGTGGGATTCAGACCATGGGAGGTGCAGGGGGAGGAGTATGGAGAGTAGTATAGAGGGAGAAGCTTGAATATTTCTTTCTGTCCCTCTGCCTTAAGTAATGTCACCTGCATGTCTCCACGGCTCCACTGCATTTTCCGCTCCTGCCAGTGCACTTGGCACCTGGGCTCCAACATGACATTTTCCCTTTGTCCCTGCAGCCTAGGGGAGAAGCAGCTTCCGGGGCTGCCTCCATATCTCCGCTCTGGCTCCTCAGTTCTTCCATCACCTTTGCACCCTATTCATTTTTTCCACTAAGTCCCCTTGCTGTAAAGCCTTAAAAGGACTTTTTTTTTTTTCTGGGTTGAACATTGACTAATACAGTCCATTAAAATCAGACTCTGCATATCTGTCTCACTGCTGGACCCTCTCATCCATCTAAGTGTTGAGACAGGATCAATGCTCCTAAAGAGTATATCTGAACATTCCTCTTCCTTTTCTAGCAACTTTAATTGCTTTCCATTGTCCATCCGGTACATTCTAAAACTTCGGCGTTCAACGGCCACTGTCGCGGTTTTCGACAAATCTTTATACCAACTGTACTACGATTTACTTTTTCTTTAACACATTTCTTAACTAAAGTTTTCATTAATTTGACACATTTTAAAATATATAGCAACATTTATGTTAAAATTTCCATGTTCAAGGTTTTGATGTGCTAAATATAGATTTTCTGGTACATATGAAAATAAATATATAACTTCAAAAATTGGTGGTTGCCTGACCAGTGTGACTTAGTGGTTGAGAGCTGACCCATGAACCAAGAGGTCACCGGTTCAATTCCTGGTCAGGGCACATGCCCAGATTGTGGGCGCAATCCCCAGTGGGGGGCATGCAGGAGGCAGCCAATCAATGTTCTCTCTCATCAATGTTTCTATCTCTCTCCCTCTCCCTTCCTCTCTCTCTAAAAATCAATAAAGAAAAATAAATAAATAATTGGCGGTCAATGTATTATCTGAAATATCTACTGTCTCACTAGTAGCCAGTTTGGGGGAACACTGGTCTATTGAATTAAGAGCACACTAGTATCTACTCCTTAACACCTCCCTAGAAGTGTAGCCCCAAAGGAGAAATTCACCTCATCTCAGCTCTTCACCTCTTAGACCCTGGGAATGCGTCATAGCACAGGGCTTTAAAGTGTGGACTTGTGAATGACACTGAGTTCAACTCTTGCCGCAGCCTTTTACTAGCTGGGTGACCTTGGGGAATTTATTCAACTTCTCTGCGTCCCACTTTGCCCATCCACACAATGGCATCAATAATGTCTATCCCATTGGGTCCCTATCATAATTACCTGCAGAAATACCCTTAGGATGGTGCTTAATAGGTAGTAAGTACTAAATAAGCATTAGTTATGATGATTTTCTCACTTTGACTTTTGCTCCAATCACATTGGACCACTCTTTTCCTGGAATAAATTTTACAAACTATCTTTGTGCCTTTGCCTTGCACCTGTCTCGCCCTCCCTAACATTCAGAAGCCTACGCATTGATCGCAGCAAATTGTAAATTCTGCCTCTCTGAGAAACCTCTTCTCCCACCCTTCCTCCCCTAATAAATGTCCTCCACTCTTTGGACATTGTGAGACCTCTGTATCTCTCCTGTTGCACACATCATAGTCTGTCCTGGGATTTGGATGTTTGCCTTCTTTTCCCTATTGGCTTGTAATTTTTCAAGGGAAAGATCCCTGCCTCCATCCAAATCCTACCCAGTCCAAAGCTCCCCACCTCCACAGAAGAGATGCACAATAAATGCTGTTTCTCTTGATCCCAAGCTCCAGGCGGGGCCTTGGAATACAGGCTGCCCTCACTGCAGGATCATTTCTGTGCCTTTTAAGATGTAGCATGTGTGACCTGAACATTCATAAAATAGCCCTTTGCCTAATTCACAAGTCAACTAACATAAATATTTTCCTTACATTTATAGTCTCTCATACTTTTAAGATGTTAAACTGTCAAGCTTAACTCAGAATTTGCTGTGTAAGTCTTCTAACAGCTTGCAATTGTGTAGTGCTATCCAGTTATTATGTACATCCACTCAAGCAGTTCATGTGAGCCTCACGGCGTTCTTTGTGGGAGCGCTTCTCATTTTACAGATGCTGAAAAGGAGACTTAGAATAAATGCCTTGTGTAAGACCACATGGTTCAGCACATTCAGACCCCAGATGGGGCCACGCACAGTGATAGGTGGAGATCTGGTTCTCTGAACCAGCTTCTTGGTCAGGAGCTGTTGCCATGGTGACACCACAATGCTGAGTCACACACCCAGGCAGGTCTACTAGAGCCACAAAGGGAGTCCAAGAGGTGATTTCTTCAGTTTCTTAAGTTATCTAAGAGAGCTGCAGCTCCCATTGGACTTGTATTATTTTCCCAACTAAAAGATCCTATCTTTATATAATAAACTCATGTAAAGACCATACCAGGCAATGACTAGCCCCTAGGACCACCTGAGCACCTTATCAGATCAAAGCCCCCTGAATCTATGACCCTTTGGCTCTATGCACAGTTGTTGCCCTGTATCTCTAAGCTTGCTGAGGCTAGGGACACAGGCATCTTCTTTCTAAAGCATGTGAGGCGAACAGGTTTCATTGCACAACCACAGGAAGTGATGGCTGGTAGCGCCTGCAGTCTGCTGGAGGCTGTGTCTGAGCAAGAGGACCATGGCTGTATGGGTGCCACTGATGAAGGCTGTGGGTAGTGATCAGAACTTTATCAATAGTGTCTACTGTAATATCCTAAAAAATGACTTAATCAGTAAAGCTGATTCCATCTTACAGATACAGTCTCAGACCAGACGCAATCTGGAAGGTAGAACACCTTCACTTCAAGCCCCCTAGGACCATACTTCTTATTCAATTGGGTACATTTTGGGATGAGGGAAAGAGTAATAAACCCTAAATATGATATAGTTAAAAGATTCCTACATTCTAGCCTGTTTCTAGAACTCTACTCTTCCAGGCTTTTGTCTCCTTATCCAGAAAAATGGAAGGATTATAAAGATGACCACCAACATCCCTCCATCTGGACCAGTCTATGACTTCAAACATTTCAAAAGTAATAAACAAAACAATACAAAACAAAAAGCAGTAAGTACAAGTAAAGAAGCTGGAAGCTTATTTTTCACATTCTAATTCTATTGACTTTGGGGAGACATATTTTGGAGAGAAACCAAAGTTGCCATGACAGTGGTGATGTGCTCTGAGCCTGTTGCTGACAGGAGGAGCTGCGCAATGTACATGTAGACCCCAGATTCCTGTCTTATTGTTACTGTAAACAACGGGCCAACTGCACCTCACTTACAGATTCCTCACTTGGCTGTCTTTGGGGTTCCACATACAAATAATGAAAACATCAGGGAAAAAGCAGGCTTAACTCAAGTGCAGCTTAACTTAAACCTACTGATCTTTTTGCTTGGTATAAAGCTTTTTATTGGCTAAAAAACATAACGGTGACTTCAAATATATATTTAGTATGCTCAAAATTCAACTCTTCTTTTTCCTACAGTCTATCCAATTAATACATTTACAAATATTTCCTCAGAGTCTTATTATCTACCTAGCCCTGGTGGAGGGGTGGGGACAGTGGAGGAGAGACAAATATATCCAAACAACTATTCTGATTTCTTAAAATAACAAGAATAAAGACAGGGGGAAAATAACAAAATGAAAGAACAATTCCAGGAACTTCAGAATCTTAGACAACCAAAGAGCACTTTTCAATTTAAAGCTGAACTTCTGCTAAGGAAACACCCTCTGTTGGGTAGACTGCTGATAAGGCTGGTAGGGAAGCTGGACTCTGGTGGCTTGTCCAGCCTTGGGTGAGCATGACCAGTACAGCTGAATCAACATCGTCATGGACAGACAGCAAAAAAAAAAAAAAAAAAAAAAAAAAGGTCTGAATAGTAACATTTCATTGGATCATTAATGGTACATTTGGCTCATGTCAAGCTAAACACCAATTCTACAGTCCATTCATTCAACACATTGAAAGTGCCCTTGCAGGGCTGGGAATAGGCCAGGGAGGCTAAGTGCAGGGTTGGAGCCTCTTTATTTTGATATTTCGACATCATGAAATTTTTGCATTAGTTTTGCATTTTTAAATAGTGCATTAAAATATTATGTATCTTGATTACTGAGGTCTGTGTGTGTGTGTGTATGTGTGTGCCCCCTTAAATTTTCCACCCAAAGTGAGTGCCTCACTTGCCTCACCCTAGTCCCAGCCCTGGTTTACTATGTGCCAGGCACTTCACTAAGGCATATAAGGGATTAAAAGAAGGGAGAGATGCGGATGCTAACTTCCAGAATCATAATAGCATAATAGGAGGGGGAAAATATGTTCTTAAATAAGGCCAATAAAATGAAAGAATGCAAAGAATGCTAAGTGTTTTAAGAGAGGTTCAAAAGCAATGACAGTGCTTTGGGAATGATGGGGAAGGACACATACCATGACAAGCCTTCACACCCCAGCTCAGCCACTTCTAACTGTGTGACATCAGGCAGACCACCTAACCACTAGTGACTTCTGCTTCCTTATTTGTGAACTCGAGGGAATGTCACCCACTTCAGAGGGTTGTGAGATGAAACAGGGCAGAGTATCTAAAGCATTTGGGAGCCCATGATCAAGGGCAGAGATCAGGTGTGGTTTTAAGTGGGCCCAGGAACACAGATCTACAGTCTCGACCATGACATTGGTCATCAATACCTCCACAGAGAGAAGGGTGTAGAAATGCAATGCACTATGTACATTTTTAGAAGAATGCATGAAGAATACGGCTGGATGTCCATTATTTGACAATTTCTTTTCAAACTGCTTCAAGGGCTCCACACTGAGTTCTGTGTCATTGGGATCTTAAAAACCTGTGATGACAGTAGAGAATGTTTTCCATGTGGTCTGAGGGTCAATGCTTTTCACATGACCTGGGGTTTGATTTCTGTGATAGATTTCAGGAGTCAGGAGTCAGCTGGGCATCTCTTAAGCAGAGAGAAGAAAATTGAACAACTGCTTGAGTAATCCACACACCATTAGGACGGAGAAACTAGCCAGTTTTCTCAAAAAAAAAAAGCTCTCAGATCACAAATTTACCCTTAACACACATAGACATACAGGCATACACAAGGTTGCACGCACATGCACACATACACTTCCTTATTCAGTATTGGAAAGTATCTTAGAATTTAGGTTCTAAATGTTATATACCCTTTCTTTGTTGCAGGAATTGCTGTCTACATTTGTCAAAAGCAGGAAACACTATGTTGCACCTGGGTAATGACTCTCCCTCAAACCAGCAGACAAAGGGAGAGTTGGCTGCTCCACAGCAGCAGGACCAAAGCAGGACTGAAAACTCCACCTTTTCTGCCTGATGCTTCTGCCTAGACACGCCCTCGGGGAAATGCATCACTCACACAGCGTCTCCAGGATGCTCCAGCTCCTCCGCAGTCTGCCTTCCTTTAACTAACGCTGACAGGGTGTTGGCCTTCATACAGTGACTAAGATTTATTAATCCATGCTTCAAACACTCACCGAGTGTCCTTCCGGTGGCAGACACTGGCTGCACGTGGGAGAACCCACAGTGACACGAGTGAGACAGGTTCCTTGCTTTCATCAAGCTTCCAGTTTGACAGACAATTAAATGGAAAAGAAAAACATCAGCGCGGAATGTGCTCTGGAGAGAATTACAATGGGGTGAAGTGGTAATAGCCCCGAGGGAGGTCAAACTGTTCAGGGAGGGAGGTAACATTTCAGCTGAGCCCAGAATGAGGAGACGGCGGGCTATGAAGGTCTGGGGAGGAGGGCTCCAGGCACGGGAGAGGCACTGCCATGTGTGCTCACAGAGCACAGACTGGAGTCGGAAAACCTGCTACAAAATACGGTCCTGCCACCTGAGATCCCTGTGACCTCCCTCTGTAGGCTTCACCTTCCTTAACCCCAAATGAGGATGAAACCCGGGCTCAGCTCACTAAACTGCTGGGAGGATTAAATTAGTTAATAACGCCAAACACACAGAACAGTATACAGATGAGAGAAATCTCTCCATAAAGTTATCTATTATTATAACTGCTATTATTATTTCTATCACAAAGGTCCCTTGAGACCCCGTGTTAAGGAAGAGTAGGAAAAAAGAGGTAAAATAACAGAGTGATTATTTTCTTAATCTTTGGAGGCAAATGCAGGTTAAAATTCAGGCTCCGTCAATCACTTGGCTCCACTATTTTGGGAATGTTAAAAGATCTCTAAACCCCCGTTTCTTCATCTGTAACGAGTAGCTTCCTCGCTGGGTCACTGTAAGAATTCAGTGAGATTATACATGCAAGGCATCTAGCACAGTGCTTGGCAAATAATAATGGCTTAATAACATAGAATAATTGTTACTATTCATTTTGCTACTAGTTTTTCCAGCTCAGCGCCAACATAATCACCCAGTGCTCAATAAATGCCTGCAAATGCCTCTTTGGTCCCTGGGTTTGTTTTAGCAACTCTGAAAAGATATCTTTAAAATGAAGATCTGAAATGAGATCTTGATTCTTCAAAAAACAACAACAAAAGATGAACATAAAAAATGATCATTGATATGTCTATTCTGCACATATTTAAACAAAACATGCCGGGCATCATCCTCAAGCCCCAGCTGATGGCATGTACAACGCACCTGGATGCTGGTGATCGAGACCACAAGGAGATTGAAACTGAATCCCTGCAGTTTCCTCTTCAGCCTTTCCCTTCTATCAAACATTTCCAAGGAATAGTTTTCAGATCATTTGAGCCTCAAACGAAGCGTCTTTTGTGCATGACTGTGATTCACTGCATATTTGGATAGAATGATGGTGAATATTACTATTTTCCCAAGGCCTATTACATTTTCTAAGAATTCTTAGACTACTAAGCTAATATTGTGCTCAGCAAGAGATCACTCATAAATGTCTCCACATTTATTTTATGGCAAGAATAGAGTCAAAAAATTATGAATGACTTCCTGATAACCAAAATGAGAAATACATGGAGTTAATTAAAAATATAAACCATTTTGCGTCCTTTTCATCTTCCAGCAGTTTTTGCTGTGAGTAGCTGAGCTGTGGAGAGGGAAGAGGCTTGAGGGATATTCTGAGGAACAGAGCAACTTTCTCAGCACTTTAGCTGTTTCAATTGTCACACGACACAGCCACCATCGTCCTCTCTCAAAAGTTGCTAAGTAGCCTATTTGACAGACTAGAAGGCCACGTGGATCAAACTTGGACACAACATTGTTGGTAACTATTGATATGTTCTCATGGGTGTGATCTAAAGATGTGAGATTAATGTTCTACATTTAACAGATTTTCCTTTTGAATTGAACACTCTTTAAAGTATATGTGTATGGAAAGCAAGTAAGTCCCAGTCCACAAGCCCAAGATTAAAAATGCATCATGCTTCATGCCAATACTCTGCATCATCGATGTGTTATCTCTGACATCAGCTCTCTTTTATTAGACAACATTTAGTAGAGAACCATGTGTAGGTAGTTTTCTGAGTATTTATGTTGACAACAAAGATGAAAATCTGTAAGGCTAATACTATATAATCTAGGATATGTTACTGGTTTCCCCCCTAGTTCTTCCTAAATATCAAATGTGAGTCAAAAGGGTCTGTTCTTCCACATTGATTCTTTAAAAACAACAACAACAACAAAAAGATAACAATGTTCAACTCACATTTTCCTCATCAGAATTTGTGCAAAAGGAAAAAAAACGTTTCCAGGAGCAACTATATGATTTCAGAGACTAATTCTGGATTTCCAAAATTTGTAATAGAAAAGCCAAAGTTTCCATAAAGCTTATAATCTCTAATTGGCTAATGCAGGGTCAATACAGACTTAAAAAAGAAAATTTCCCAGCAGTCTGTTATCCATTTTTAATAAGGTCACAAAATAGAAGAAATCTGTAGAAGCTTAAAAAAAAAAACAACTTCTTAAGTTATAGATTCATACTAAATGGTCTTAGTCATAAAATATTAGTAAGCAAAGAAGGCAGCTTCGCCGTGAAGTTGGAGCATATTAAAGTCATTTCGTTATAAGCGTGGCCCCAAATAACACTTTGGCTCTCCTTGGCAGTGAGGCCAAAGCACTTCAAATAAGGAATGGAAATTCCTCCCGGCAGCGAGCTAAGTTATATATCTTTGTTGTATAGCAATATTGCCATTCTGTTAAGAGTAACAATACATAAGTACCAAAATACTTGTCAAGTAGGGCAACCAGCTTGCAAAAAAACACATTTATCTCAGTACTCTTCTAATTCGTTCATAGTAGGAACGAATGCATTTGAAGTTTAGGAGTATTCCTTAGGACTGCCAAAGTATTTTAGGTCAAACTGTAAATTTTCCCTGAAGTGCTCTGCCAAAATTATGCTGAGGACTGAGAAGAGAATCCTTCAAATGTTTCCAAGGGTAAACTTTAATCTATTATGGAAAAAAAATACGTAAAATTACATTTCCCTGCCTGTGCTTGATGCCTGTCGGATTCCTAAGGCTCATGACAGGCACGCGCGTGGTGGCCGAGGCCTGGAACCCAGGGAGAGAGCTGGAATGTGGGGACGTCAAATATTTGGCAGAGGGTCCCCACCAGCCTCAGAGAAGCATAAATCTTGCAGGTCTGTCTCTGTTGGTGCTGACCTCTGGAAGTACAAGGGGTTGCGCTACTCACTGATGGGAGGGAGCCTACATCCAAGTGAAGCTCAAGCCTGTGGAGTCAGGCGGGTGTGGGTGGAAACCTGGGTCTGTGTTGCCTTGGGCATATTATCTTCCTCTCTCTGTGTCTCATCCTTCCTCGTCTGTAAAATGCTGAGAAGAACCACCCCCAGGATCACTGTGGAGGGCAACGTGATGATAAGACTCGTATGTGGCAGGTACCCTGACATGCTACCTGCAGGCCACAGACCCTGGCTGCATAGGAAGCTACTGTGCAACTATTTCATTGGGTTTCACTTCACATTTCTCACTGGCAGCTACCCTAGTAATAGAAATAAAATGTAAAATTTGAAATTTTCTCAACTGTTGGCCCCACCAAACAAGTGTCCAAGCTAAAAATGTGGGAGTCACTCTCCACTCACTGACTTACTG
The DNA here is from genome assembly GCF_014108415.1 of Molossus molossus. Taxonomy (NCBI): domain Eukaryota; kingdom Metazoa; phylum Chordata; class Mammalia; order Chiroptera; family Molossidae; genus Molossus; species Molossus molossus. The sequence continues at coordinate 50,949,960 of NW_023425349.1, forward strand.
CTCCCACGCAATCAATCACCAAGTCTTACCAATTTAGTCCCCTTTTGGCATTTTATTTACTCCCTCCCTGTAACCCCTACTATTTCACCCAACCTGTTTCAAGCCCTCATCATCTCTCAGCTGGACCACTAGATGGGCCCCCAACTAGCCTCCCCAGTGCCAATCTTATCTCTGTCACATCCACCCTCCTCACAGCTGCTGGACGGGAGAGCAGGCCACATACTACTCATTGTCTGCAGGACAGTGAACAGGCAGGTCTAGCAGTGCAGCGACAAATGTCCAGTGGCAAAGTCACACAAATGGTTCCCCCAAAAGGATATTGCCTACACTTTGCATCTCTTTATTATTACCCATGATATAAGCTCTCTGGACTTCCTGGTGATTCTGAAAGCTAACTGACACCCTTCCCATAAACTCCTTTTCTGCTTAAACAGGCAACTTATGCTGTTTGCAATGAAGATCATTGACTAGTATACAGTTCCATGTGCTCCTGACATAATTACAGATTTATGTTTCCTCCTATTGGTCTTCTGCTATCACCAAGGGCAGGGATCATGACCTTTTATGTACTCCTGGCTCTATATGCATTCCAACTACTAATATAGTGCCTGATGGATAGCAAACACTCAAATGCTTGCTGATGGAATGAATAATAGGAGCTTTTTCTGTAAAACATATGATTTATTCAATATACCACAAAGTTATGGCATGGTACCACTTGTTTTGTTTTATCATCTTAGCCTCAGAATCCCAGAAAACACGCATAACTTATTCACAAAGTAGAGAAAGCAAATGTCCTGGCAGATCTTACTCAATCACACACCTAATCCAATGCGTTCTCCATCAGTCACATCACTGTGCAAGAGATTCTTTTGGGAGCAGACAAATAAATCTAATGGCTTTTACCCATCAAGGTGGGTACTACTGATGTCTCACACTTGAGTTCTTGGAAACAACGACTCTCAAAAGCTAGTTCAAGGTCTGATAATCTTTTGCCAAAAATGCTTTTCAGATCAAGCAGTGTCACTCTTGAGGTTGCTTTGTGACTGTTTGTGATGGCAGAGGATTAAGAGACTTAGGCAGCCCTTGACAGCTAAACAACCCAAGGGCTGCTTGTCCATGGTATGCCAGCGATGACATAGACCACATATTGGTGAGGAAAGCTGAAATACTGCTTCACTGTTATATTTGGTAATTACAACATAGGCCTCCAAAGTCTTTGAAGTCCCATGCTAGGGAGGATTATTAAACACAACCTCTTTTACTACAGGGGAAAATGTCAAGGCTTTTCAAGAGCTTTAGAGATTGATTAAATTCAAAGTGTTTGTTGATACCACATATTGTTTGTCAGGTGTGGTGGTGGTGGTGGGGAGATGACTCCAGTTCTGAAAAATGCAACACTCTGATAAGGTGAAGGGGTGACACCAATCAGATTTACAACATGGAAAGTGAAATGAAGAAAGTAAGGAGAGCCATGGGAAGGGAGAGAAGTAAAAGAAGGGAGGGAAGGGAGAAGTTTATTTACCTGGGAACTCGGGGAATGCTTCAAGAAAGAGCTGGACCCTGAAGTATGGATAGGACTGAAACAGGCCAAGATGGGACAGAATAACATAGGTGTTGAGAACAATGCAACTAGAGCAAGGAGGCCATAAAGTCAAGGGGGTGTTTAGTGAATGGCACATTAGAAATTAATGAGAAGGCGGAGAAGAAATAGGATTTGGGGCAAATCATGAAGGGTCTCAAGTGGCGAGCTAGGCATTTCTCACTCTATCCTCTGGGCAGCTAATAATCATCGAGGGGTTATCAAGAGGAGAGTATTTCTTTCTTACTTCTGGAGGTGGGGAGTTGGCAGTCAATCTAAGGCACGGTGCTCAACCCTGGCTGCATACTAGTAAAAACTAGGGAGTTTAGTTGTAGTGTTTGCTTTTTTGTGAACAATGCCAAGTCTGGCCTCATCTGGGGCCAAAAACATCAGAATCTCTTGGTGTAGGGCCTGGACATGACTATTTTTAAAGAAATTTTTAGGTGTTTTTAATGTCCAAAGTTAAGAACCACTGGTCTAATGCATAGATATAAGAATCTGTTTATAAATGTTTAGTTTTGGTTGGGGATGCTTTGCTGATATCAGGTATGACATTATGCTTTGCTTAATTAGGTATGGCCTAATGGATATAATGGGAATTTCTGATATACTGTGAAAGCCTATTACCCTTAAATAAGTTTCTCATTGATCACTAGTAATGTGTTTTTCTGTGTTAAGCACTACTTTCTTTCTGCAGTGGGATCATTGGCAGATATGAAAATCAGGGTTGACTGGCCAAGGTGTCCCAGACACGTTCAACTACCTGCCGGCCCTATTTATTGAGATATATATCACCTCTATTAAAACAAATGGGTTTCACTCACATTCTTACCAATCAAGTATTGTTTAGTAAGAAAAGCAGGATTACTGCTGGGGTGACCTACAGAAGAGATTCTGCTATTTTTAGAAACAGGATCTTTTAGAAATACTAAGATGCAATCCACAAAACATGGTGACTGCAGACTAAGACTAAGAGATGGAATATGGCAATTAAGGCAGAAAGCCTTATGACAAGAAATCACTTTTTCCTCCCAGTACATTGTGACCACAGCCGACTTCTGCAGTTATAAGAAAGGAAACATCCTAAAAATCCCCAGGCACCTTTGTTGAGGATCAGGCCAGGAGCTGGGTAGTGGCTTCCCATTGAGCAACTCTAATTTGAGGAGGAAGGAACCCAGACTGGAACTGGAGGGAGTTGCCTTGACAGGAGGGAGTTTGGCCAGACAGAACAAAAGCCAGAGAGGTCGGTCGAGGCAGGGAGCAGCAGGCAGATATGACCAGTCCAGGCAGGTTAAATTCCAAGTGAAGGGTCAGGCAAGAGAATTCAAGACCCTAGACTGACTGACAGGGAGGCCAAGGGTGAGGGACCTGCCAAAGAGCTCAGGAGATGAGGGATGAGTTTGGCCAGGCATCTCACGGCAGGCGCAGGCACCATCAGTCACGGAGCCTGGTTGACACTGAGGCACCACCTCTGGATGGTCACACAGGGACGAGCCCCGAGAGGGGAGGAGCGATGGGGCACCGCAAAGCACTCTCGACCCGAGCCAAGACTTTATAGAGAAAAATTATAAGTTATTGGGAGACTACAAGCCAAATGTGAACTTTGTCTTGTTACTTGACCTCCATACCTCATTCAGCCCCACAAAAGTGAGATGGCCTGAGAGGCTAACGAGAGAGGCAAATGATAAAAAATGAAAGTTCTTCCTCTGGCTGGAATGAAGAGCAAATGGCAAACTATAATCAAAGGAAAAGACTCTCCTCCGCTACCCAGAAGCTGTGATGGCAAGCTGTCTGAATTAGAAGTCATGATGGATAAAATACAAATCTAGGAATAGTGGGAGTGAGAGTGAGAATAATAACAGATTACATGTCTAAAGTGCTCACTATGACTTACACATATTCATGTACTCAATCTTCACAACAATCTTATGAGGCAGGTACTTTCATTATCTTCATTTTATAGCTGAGGAAAGTGAGACAGAGAGGACATATAACTTGCCCAAGGCCACACAGCATGAAAAGGCAGAGGCTGAATTCAATCCAAGCCTAGAGTTTGTACGAACCACTAGGCTTAAGTTGCTTCTCATGATAAGGAACTGCCTTTGAAGGTACAGAATGAACCAGAAGCACGAATTAAAAAGCATATGGATTTTTTAATCATCTAATACTTCATTTATTCATTCAGCAAATTCATTCATTCAACAAATCTTGATTAAGCATCTACTACATGCCAGACCCTTTTCTCTATGCTGAACACTGCAGACAGGTGGGATACCCACACATCTGAAAGAGTGAATAAGTGCACCGTATGACCAAGAGCGTAGTGTTATGGCTTTGGTAGGCCTATACCTTTGGAACCCATGTTCTTTTACATGTATGCACTAGAATTACATCTCTGATGAAGAGTTTCCGAATTGTTATAATGAATACACCAAACCTCCAGGGTCCAGGACCCGGTGGAGACTGGGATGAGGAGCAGCGCTGGAGGGAAGAACTAGTGAAGAGCAGAGCCAACGAGAGGTTGTGAATACACCAAACCTCCAGGGTCCGGGGCCCGATGGAGACTGGGATGAGGAGCAGCGCTGGAGGGAAGAACTAGTGAAGAGCAGAGCCAACGAGAAGTTGTGAATACACCAAACCTCCAGGGTCTGGGGCCCGATGGAGACTGGGATGAGGAGCAGCGCTGGAGGGAAGAACTAGTGAAGAGCAGAGCCAACGAGAGGTTGTGAATACACCAAACCTCCAGGGTCCGGGGCCCGATGGAGACTGGGATGAGGAGCAGCGCTGGAGGGAAGAACTAGTGAAGAGCAGAGCCAACGAGAGGTTGCACTGCCTGGGCCCGTGACTGAGACTTGCAGCCTGTCTGGGCCCAGTGTGCTCCTCCCTAAAATAAGGATGTTGCACTGATGACCTCTAAGGCCCACCTAGGATTTAGGAGCCCAGGAAGAGCGAGGGCAGAACCAGTGCTGTGTTCAGGCACAGTGCACGACAGCCGCTCAACCCGACAGCAGCAGAGCCAGGGTGGGCTGGGAAATGCCACGTGATGCTGCAGCAAGAACTTAATTCTTGGCACTGACCATCTCCAAGAGACATGCACGGAACACCCCGGACTTGTGCTGCTCTCCAGCTGCTACACAATGTGGGGGTGCTCCTGCTTGGAGAGCACCAGGAGACTAACAAGCAGAGGAGGTACAGGTTCAAGCTGGCCAAAGGGGGAGGGATTGTTTTGTGAACCGCTGGTTTTAGGGTGGGGTGATGAGTGGGCCCCCCAGGGTCAAAGAAAAAGCTATAATCCGCAGGAAGGGAGGACAGCTCCTCCTGTCCCAGGAAGGCCCCTTGGGACCCTTGCCAGACTTTTGACTGTAGCTGGGCTTCAGCAATGTCAGGCGGGATTTATCACTATTTATAATAACTGGCACATGACTGAGTGCAGAACTGAAACTCAGATGGCCAAGTGACCAGAAGAGTCCTTAATAGAGAAGGAAGGGATTTGGGTGAAGAAAGGGGGTGTCGGAAAGAGACACACACATGTGCTTACAATGGGATTTCAGCATCTACGGTGGCCCCACCCCCACCCCTCGGTTATGCCAAACCTGTAGCGGGCCCTGCCTCAGATACCAGCACTTGGCTCCGTGGTACAAATACCATCCAAACTCTTCCTGTGTTTGGCAATGTCTTTAACCTTAACCCCACTGCTACAGAAAAAAAACTGCCTTCCCCCACTGCCTTCCCTGCAGAAAGTGCTTTGAATTTCATTTTTTACCTTCTGTCAGCCTGCTACATTTCAGTATCTACCTTCCCCTACTGCACTGGCTAAATGTTTCCAATTTCCAAATTAAGAGCAGTACCTGGATTTGGATTCTACCCCTCCCTTTCCTCAGTTCCTCTGAGGGAGTTAGGTTAAAGGCACTAAACCAAAATATCGAAAGACTCGAGTGGAGCCAACATCCACCTGATGACTAATTTGAACTGTGACTCTCTGGATGCGAGTCCCACTTTCTGTTCTCTAAGAATCCTCAGCCCAGCGGCCTTCTGTCCCCACAGCTGGCACTGGGGAGATGGAGCCAACAGTCGGGATTTCAGCTGAGGACCATTGTTCAAAGAAGTGAATGAATAAAGAAGAGTTTTATAGGATAAAATAGATATCTTCTTTCCTGGATTTATTTCAAAACTAAAATGTCGAAGCAAGTTCACATTTGAGTCTGACACAATCTCTCTTGTCTTGGCAAGTCAGGAAAGAGAAAAAAAATTCTACAAAAAAACAGAGAGGAAAATAAAAAACAAAACAAAAAAAAACCCATTGGCAAAAGTAGGAAGCAGAGGAGGCTAGATTTGCAGGGGCTGGTCACCTGTACTGGTGTCACGCCCTGTCCCTGGGGTGCCCCCCATTGTGGTACACAACCCAAGCCAACACATTGCCCAGTCCAAACTCACCCATCCTGTGCCCAGTGAAGATCAAGCATATCTCAAAAAGGCAATGAACCAGAGACATTGGAATCGCAGTTGGTGATGCTTAGAGAACTAATACTTGAAATAAACTAAAGGGTTGGAACTCAAATATAATTTGGGGCAGCTGGAGAGATAATTTAAGACAATTACCCCAGATTTGAATCTCCTGTGATGAAATTCTAATTATTCCCTTCACTAGGCTTTGACATTTTTCTCTCCACTGTAAATTAATCTACTGACCAAGGACATACAGAAAGCATCGTTTGTGTTCCAAACACTGTGGGCAAAAGTCTCTGAAACCTACACCTTTCTGTGGTGGATACTATGCACGGAGGTAGATGGGACCAATTTCAAAGGTTTTTTTGCAGTAAGATGAAGGGGTTTATAACAGAACCTCTTAGCAGTGGCTTCTCAGCAGGCAACGACAGCAGCTGGCACACAATGAACTCACTGCCCCTCCGGAGTGGACTATTTATGTCCAAGTTCTAGTCTTCGAAAAACTCGATCTGGAACCACTGAAGCCTAACCTGCCTGCTCGAATGGAGTGCAGGGAGGGGAATGAATGATCTTCGCCCGGCCAAACCAGTAGTCCTAGCCCTGAGCCAGGAAGCAGTGGCTGTTAGAGGTTAGAAAGAAAGGAAGCAGGAAAGCAACAGTGCCTTCATTATCCTGTAAACCATAATCACCTTTTCCTATAAGCACCTTCCTGTTTTCCCTGAAGGGGCACTGTTTAACCGCCACTGTGCAGAGGTGCCAACTCAGTGGAGAGCACTTCCTGTGGGTCTGGGAGGTGGCTGAGTGCAGCAGGCTGTGGCATGCCCACTGACCCAGACAGCAGCAAGCTGAGAGGGGGCCGCCATCCTGACAGAGGGCTGGGCTGGGGGCTCCGGGACTGAGGCTCCTGGACCAAGGGGTGATGTTCATTTCCTTTTCTCAGGGCCAGGACTAGAGAGGTGTCTAGGGCACAATATTTAAGGTTTTCACTTTCAGGGTCATGCAAGTGGCTCTTTTTTTTCCACCCTAGTCCCAGATTACTACTGAGCAAGTTCCCTCTGGTTTCTTCCCCCAACTAGTCAGCTCAGAGCTGGCCACTCAAAGATGCCATGTGACATAGACAATCCAGTTGAATATTTGAAGACTGGGATACCCTCCTGTGACAAATGGGGCTGCCTTCACCAACCTGTAAGGGTCAGAGAAGCTAATGTATGCAAAGCCCCAAACAGAAGACTGTGGCAGAGTAAACTGATAGCAATGCCTACATCCTAACCAGGGGTTCTGGGTGCCATCCTCCTCCAGGGAGCCAGCTTGGGTGATTGGAGGCCTGAGGACAATTGAAAAGGGGAAGGAGGCTAGCTGGTCCCCTTAATGCTACAGTATTTTTTAAAGGAGGCTCTTTCCCATTCCAAATGGCCTGGGGCATCTTTTCTAAAGGGGGTGCCACAAGTGAGCGAGGAAGGAAAGGAGAAGAAACACCCAGTGCCTGCTGTTGGGCATGGGAGAACTACTTATTTTTACTAAATGAAGGGTAAGAAGATTTATCTGAAGACCCCACATTTATACCTTGTCTCTAGAGCCCGAATAGTGTGTAGTGGTGAGACAAAGACCACCATGCCAGCTGAGTGACCTCAAGCACAAGATCATGGATTTGGTTTCCTCTTTTGCCAAGTGCTGGATTATTAATACAACAGGAGTATGAGGATGACTCATGCAACAAAACACTGAGGTCCCAGCACAGAATTATGGAACCATTTCTGCAGGGTGGGAAGAGAATGCCCCATTCAACTTTTCTAGCTCACAGAGATGTCTACTGAGGACCAGAGAGGATGATGATGTGCCAGCGCCACACAGACCCTGGGTGACAATCATCAGCTATGTCCCCTCCTTTCTCCCGTTCATTATGGAGTGCTGGGGGGAGGGGCAAAATCTCCGAGCTTCCACCCACAGGCCAGGTAAACAAAGGGCGCCCTGCCCCCATCTCTTCCTTGGCCATCCAGGCAGCACGGCAGAGGTTTGGAAGGAGGATTCGTGACGCACACTTTTTCTCCCAAGGGGATTTAACTCCAAGATAACGTTTCCCACGTGAAAGAGCCAACCTGCAGGACGGAAAAGGACCAACCTCGGGCCCCGGTGCACTGAGTCTCCTTACCTTCCTCATTTAAAATCCACGGCTGGAACGCTAACACTGAGTCAAAGCCACAGGTGTTCTCTTCAAAGGCGCAGGACCCAGCGGGCAGGTCCGAGGCCCCCACAAGCTGCAGGGCTGCGGGCACAAAGCGAGTTTCAGTTCGGGCTCGAGCCCGGGAGCCTCTGAACCAAGTCGAGGCGCCCCTGAGAAACTACCTGGTGAAAGTGAGGGCAAGGCATGCAGGAGGGGGCAGGTGAGGGGACCACTACAGTCTCCCCTCCCCACCCTCACCCCGGGGCGCTTCCATTGCACGAACCCGCCGCGCACTCCCCTCGCCACCCCAGGCTTGGCTTGGGGTGCAAGAAGAGCGGCTGCGGAGAAGGATCTTCGGGATGGCTCAGCCCAGGACCGCGAGCCCTGCCACTGGAGCGGCAGGAGAGAGAGAGGGTCACCAGAGTGCCTCTTGCCGCCCCCCTCCCCCCAACACACACACACCGGGTCCAGGCCTCACCTTGCAATGCCAGGAGGATGCCCCTTAACAGCATTGTCGCGCTTCAGGGCGGAGGACGGGAAGGGGGTGCAAGCTGCCAGCCGGCTGGGACAAGCTGCTTCCAATGGAAGGGAGCGTGGGAGGCGGGGGCGCCTGACACCGGGGAGGGAGACGTCGGGAGGCCAAGCGTGCACTTAGAGCTGCTCAACTTTGCAAAGCGGCTCCCGGAGCTGGGTGTAGAGCTGAAGGTGCCTAATGGAGAGCGCGGCTAGCTCTGCTGCAGCCGCGGGCCTGACCGAGTCCTTAAGGAGGCCGGCGGCTGCACAGCTGGTCCTGGGCGAGGATGGGGCTGGGCGGGGAGGAGACAACTGCACACTTTTTTTTTTTTTTTGAAAGGCTAGCCAGGAGTGGCTGGGCAAGAGGTTAGGATGGAGTGCCTCCGCGCAGGGTTTTAAAGTTTGGGACCAGATCCTTGCAGACACTTGGAGGGGGCTGGCCTCCTCTGGGTTGGACTGGAGGCGTTCTGCCCCTCTTATTTCTGGGGACAGCCTCCCCACATCTGGCATGCCAGCCCTGCAGGGCTGGCCTTAATTTTAACTTCTAGCCGGGATGGAAGGTGGTAGAATCCTCTTGGGAAAATCTAGAGGAAATTTTGGAAACTGGAGGGTGGAATAAGCTTCACATCTCACGAGTTTCAGCATCCGTGGCCCAGTAATGCTAACCTTGAAATACCTCCCCCCCTTTTTCAGCAGTGGAATGTCTGGCATGCCTGGTGCTCAGCATTCCCTCTGTCCAGTGAAATGGGGGCATTCCTCCTCTCCAGAGAGCATGATAAATTAACAGACGGTTTCTAAATTGGGATGTGGGGCATGAGGGTGATGTGATATGGGGGGGGGGGTACTATGAGGTACCATGTGCTATAAATTTGCTTTGAGCACTAAGTGGGTCTTTAAAATTGTTCTCCTCCAGTAAAAAAAATTGTGGGGGGTTTCCTTCTCCATCCTCATTATAATGTTGGGCAGGCGATTTATGCCTAGGATAGTGGTTCTCAAACTTGGGGCATCAGAATTCCCTGGAGGGCTCCATCATCAGAGTCTCTGATCTAGTACATCTGGGTCAGGGCCTGAGATTCTGCACTGGCCTAACAAACTCCTGTTCAGCTGTCAAAGCCCTGCTCGCATGCCATCGCTCTATTTCCAGACTCTCCTGGTTCTCCTTGTCCTTTATTGGCAGCTCCTTCTCAGGTTCCTTGGCGGTTTCTTGTTATCTCTCCATCTCCTAAACATGAAGTGCCTCCAAGCTCTGTCCTTTTATCTCCTGTTCCTTTCTCTGCTCACTTCCTCAGCGATTTCATCCAGTCTTATAGTTTGAAGCACCAAATATGCCCAGTGGCTCTAAATTTATATTTGTAGCCCAGACTGCTCGCTAACTCCAGACTCTTCTCACTGCCCCTTCAGCACTTTCATTTGGATGCTTCAGAGCTGTTTCCTACTTAACGGGTCCCAACATGAACGCCTGTTCCTTCCCAAACCTGCCTCCCTCCGCATCGTCCTCTTCTTAGTTAAAAAACCTTCCTCCTTCAGTTGCTCAGAACAAACAAAACAAAACAAAAACAAAAACAACTGAGTTATCCTTGACTCTTCTCTTCTTCTCAAGACATTACCGATTTCTGTCAGTTCAGAATTCATGATACAGCAGGTGCTGGTCATGCTCCATGCCCACTGTGACTGCCTTGATCTAAGTGTTGTTGTCAGCCGCGGATGCTGCAGCAACCCCTCAATGGTGGTCTCCCCACTTCTGCCTTGCCCACCTCCATTCCATCCCTAACTCAGTATTCGGTGTCATTCCATGGCTCAGGTCTCCTAACAGCTTCCCAAATCATTTAGCAAAAGCTAGACTCTTCCCAATGACCTACCAGGCCTTATACAACCTGTCCACACCCCCTTATATCTCTGACCTCATCCACCCTGCTTAGTCTCCTCCAGCCACATGGGACCTCTTGGCCAGCCCGCAAGCACGTCTTGTTGTCCTCTCAGAATTTCGCACTGGCTGTTCCTTCTGCTTGAAATGCTCTTCCCAGGAGAGGCATGGGACACCCGCCCCTGCTGCATTCCGGTCTTCACTCAGATGGCACCTTCAGTGTTGGAAAACTCAGTAATTGTATCTCTATTAAGGAAAACAAAAAAAAAAGAGCCCCTGGGGTCCTTTTTAAATAAGTTTGGAAAATTTTTCATGTATTTTCTATAAGCAATGACTCATAATCTAAAATGTATTTAGTGTACATGTATGCATTTGCTTTGCCTCCGATGGTAGCTAATAATGATAAATAGCACTTCTCGTCTTTACTGTTATACATGTTTTATGTAGAGAATCTACTTTAACTTTCACAGGTCTCTATGGAGGAGATATCATTGCTCTCATTTGATAGATGGGGAAACTGAGGTGCAGAGTTCAGTGACAGCAAGGGCTAGAGACAAGACTCGAGCCAGGATCTGCTTTATTCCACAAGCCTGTTTTCTCAACAGTCTTCCTTGTCTTATATTCTTCTCTGATTTCTTGTTCACAGATGGTGCTAAGTATTTGATAAATTTCATCAAATTACTTAATAAAAAATTCAAAGACAGATATAAATCCAGTTGAAAACTCAAAATATTAGTTCCTTTTTTTATTTTTAAAATTATTTTATTTTATAAAATATGTTATTATTGATTATTTATTTATTTAATTAAGTTTGTATCCTCACCCGAGGACATTTTTGCATTTATTTTCAGATAGAGTGGGCGGGAAGGGGGGAGAGAGAGAGAAACATCGATGTGAGAGAGACACATTGACTAGTTGCCACCCACACAACACCACCCGGGGTGGGGACAAACCACAACAGAGGTAAGTGCTCTTAGCAGGAACTGAACCCAGGACTCTCTGATCCAAGGGCCAACGCTCTAACTGCTGAGCCAAACTGGCCAGGGCTGTTTTTATTGATTTTTTAAAGAGAGAGAGAGAGAGACAGAAACATCGATGTGAGAGAGAACCATCTATCAACTGCCTCCTGCACACCCCCTACTGGGGATTGAGCCCAAAACCCGGGTATGTGCCCTGACTGGGAATCGAACTAGGACCTCTCAGTCCATGGGATGATGCTCAATCCACTGAGCCACACTGGCTGGGCTCAAAGTATTATTTTCAAGCAAACAAGCTTTCAGCAACTATCAAACTGCTGCTCTTTTTTTGCAGGTACCTACGCAGTATTTCAAAGTTTGAGGATTGCCTTAGAATCAATTGCATGTTCTAAGTCTTAGGAAAAAGAAAAATTTCGAAGCCCTATAGAGCTCTCCAAAAAATTTAAAATATAATTTAAAACTTCAAGGGACATAATTTACTGACACCTATGGGAAACAGAATCATCACACATAAATACAACGTTAATTGGAGTAAAATATCTGTTTTACATATAATTGCATGATCCCAAGGATAGATAGTCCTTCGACACTGGCACAGGTTGGTGTCTCTGTAAAGCAGACTGTGATTTGGAGTTTATCGTGTGGAGTGTTTGGCAGGAGGCTCCCTTGAGATCAGCTCCTGTGGAAGAGGGGGCGGAGGCAGTGACACAGTCCCTTCAAAGCCTCTCCGGCCCCCACAGGGAAGTCTGGAGTTGAGATGGTCCATTGACTTGTCCCATATTAGGTTGAAATGGCTGGATTCTATGTACTGCTGGACATAGAATCCTCCACTGGATGCAGCCTGCATCAGGACAGGTGATCTCTACAGAGGTGGCTCTCTGCACTGAGGCCAACCCAATAGTGCCGACAGCTGAAGGCTGTTTGATGACAACACTCACAGTGGCTGGGACACAAGTCCTTGCTTGAAGGAAGATCTGGATAGCACATCGGATCCACCACAGACATTTGCAGAGAAGGGAAAGGATAATGCACAGGGAGACGGTGAAAGAGGAACCCAGGAGAATCCACAAGTTCTGTGTGTTTAGCTACTTCCTCTGCACACTAAGCCTGGAGCTGCAGGGCCGTGCACAGCCTTACCGCTTGGGAAAACCGCGTCGGGCCCCAGGTAGGAACCGCCTGGGACTCTCTTCTTCAGGATCTAGCTTAATTAAATGATCACATAAAGCACGTGTAGTCCCCAGTTTACAGAAAGCACTTTAAAAAGTTAGGTATTGTAGTGGGTTGAATGGTAGCCCCCCGAAAAATATGTCTACAGGCTGGATGTGACCTGTGAATGTGACCTTATTTGGAAAAAGGGGCTATGTGGATGTAAGTAAGTCAGGGATCTTCGTGGATCACAGGTGGGTGATAAACCAATGGCAAGTGTCCTTATAAGAGGCAGAAGAGAAGTAACAGGACAAGATGGAGATGGAGATTGGAGGGAGGCAGCCCCAATGCCTGGAAGGCAGTACCCAAGGCTTCCAGAGCACAGACCAGGTTCTGTCCTGGAGTTCCAGAGGGCTGTAGCCTGCAGACACCTCGATGTGGACCACTGGCTTCCAGGACTGTGAGAGAATCACTTCCTGCTATCTTACACCCCCCAGTTTGTGGAAATTGGTCCTGGCAGCTGGAGGAAGCTAATATAAAGAGTGCTCCGCGTCACGCAAACATGTGGCAGGCACTTGACATGTGTTACCTCATTCAATGTATGCATCACCCCGTGAGGCAAATGCCATTGTTATCTTTATTTTACAGTCAAGGAAACAGGCCCAGAAGGGTCAGTTTACTTGCTCAAGGTAGCCAGCGTGCAGCCAGAATTTGGTCACATGTACTATGCTGCCCCTAAGAGCTTCCATGGACAAGCAAAGTTTCCCACTATCTCCGCGCTCCCACAGGAGGCTTGCCTCTCAGAGCCTGGCCCATCCTTCTAGTCTTTGCCACTCTGCTCTGCATTCTGCTGCCCTTAGGAGCCCTTCACCAGGGGTCCTACTTTTTGATGCAACCACGCTTGGCCAGGAGGTCTCCAAATTCTCGCTTCTAACTTTCAAGGGCAAAAGAAAGGAAGATGCACATCGATGCCCCTTGCAGGAGCCTCTATCACGCGTGTTTCACTTTCTTCTCTCATGGTCAGGTGATGCATTCGCGGGCACAGCTCTCCTGCGGGAGAAAATAAAGAAAGGCCGTGTTTATGATGCACCCTGGCAGGCGTGGCTGACGCTGGGCCAGCCTCGAAGGCTGTGTTTGCCACGCACGTTCCCTTCAGTTTGTTCTCCATCCTTTCTTGTCGCTCTCGTGTGGTGCATGTCTTGGTGAGTTCAGCAAACTTTCCTGAGCATCTCCTGTGTGCCAGGCACTAGGCTTTGGGCTGGAAGACTAGGGGAGAACAAGACATATTCTCTGTCTCTGACACCGGAGACTGACCTATGAAAAGATCATTTCAGTAAAATATGTTGTGAGACAGAAAGAGGACTGCAAACAACAAACCCAGGGGCTGGGAGCCAGTGGGGGAAATGGGACTGGGGTGAGCTAAAGGGCACTGCTGGCACCGGCTGGAGGCGAAGCTGCCACAGTGGGAGAGAGGCCCAGCGTTGCCCATTCTGCGCTTTTCTCAAAAGAAACCCAATGTTCAGATTTATATGTAGTAGCTCTTGATTTTCAAATGCTAGAAATTAATTAAAACAATATATTTAAATCTCAGTGGGAGCAGAACAAAACCCACATTCAGCCTCAAGATAGAAGCAAGAAGATGGGTGGGCAGCCTCACCACCGCCTCCAGCGGGGGTAACCAGGCAGATGACTTTTAACCAAGGTCACATGTCTCCAAGTGCCAGGGACAGAATGAGAAGTCATTATCTGGCCTCCTTATTGGCCAGTATTTGGGCAAGCAGGAAGAACTTTGCGACACTCTAGGTCCTGTACAAATGTTAGGCTATTCATAATTCCCTTTATAGTAATTATACGTTTGTTTCTTTCTGTTATATATTGTATGTTTAAAAATTATAACCTATGATATAATCTCTAATCTATGCCAAGACATTGTCTCTGCTCTGGGTTTTTGCCTGTCTGTCTCCGTCTCTGGGTCTGAGCTGCACATAGACTGGGCTCCTCTGCCTCACACATCTCTGTGCTCTGTGTTGCTTTCCTGTTCTCTCTGCACACACACACACCGACATGCCCCTGCTCATGGCCTGCTATCAGGTTGACAATGAGATGGTAAAATAATTCCGAGCTCTGAGGCTTGTCCTGCCAGTGACCCCTGTGGCATTCCAGCAGGAGGTGTCTGGGGGCCCTGGCCTGAGGCTGGCTGGTGGTATCCCTTGGTTCCTGCCCAGCACCAGCTGCCTCTCACCCTGAGGGACAGTCATGTGCCCACTGTGGATCTGAATCATCCACTGTGAGGGACCAAGGCTCATGGTTAACCAGTTCTTACAAATCTCCTTTTATTGCAAAATGTATAACCCACTGTTCAAATTGCCACCCTTGAATGACCTGAACTGGTAAAGTAGATATTTCTTTTAGAGGGAGCATTTAAAAGGAAATAGATACTTAAATAAGTATCTGTTCTCTCTATCATTAATCTTTCCTCCACCAGCTTACTGTGAATCCTAGCTTGGAATCAGGCATCCTTCACTATGGTTTGAATGCAACCTTTTGATTAAAAAAAAAAAAAAAAAAAAATCACAGTTCCCTGGGCTGGATCCTCACAGGAATAGTACTAGCATCTTGTGTTGAGTGTTTGTGCTGTGCCAGGTGGTTTCATGGTCAATTTCTGGGGAAAGCAACTAGGCCCGAAGAGTGTAAGCAGCTTGCCCAAGGGTACAGGGTGGGGGTGTGAACCCCACTACAGCTACCACCAAAGCCCTCTTGGCCTCTGTACTTCCCCCGGGAGAGGTTTGAGCAGTCGCTCTGAGGTGTCCTGTTCTCAGATCCTCCTGCCTCCCTCCTCTACCCTAGAGGGGCTGAGACCATGAAGGCACATTTCTCTTTGTCCTAGTGACGTGCTTGTACCCAGAGCACTGTGGGGAAGATCTCTTGTCGCCAGAGTGGAGCTCACCACTGGCCACTGGCCACTCCCCAGCTGTGCCTCTTGTCCAGGCCTCCTGTGTTCTAATGCGCCCTTCTTCCTGTTCAGGGTCAGAATGCCTTCTTCCCTTTCTCTGCTGGCTAAGCTCCTTTGTATGGGGTGAATTGTGTCCCCCTGACTCCCAAATTCCTGTTGAAGTCAGCCCCAGCATCTCCGAATGTGACCTTATTTGGAGACAGGGTCACAGCAGATATAATTAGTTAAGATGAGGTCATGCTGGAGGAGAGTAGACTCCTCATCCAATATGATGAGTGTGCTTATCAAGAGGGGAAATTTGCACACCGACCACACAGGGAAAGGTGAACATAAGGCAGAGATCAAGGTGATGATTCTACAAGCCACGGAATGCAAAAGATGGCCAGCAAACCACCAGCAGCTGGGGGTGGGGTGGGGGTGGAGGCCTGGAACTGATTTACTCTCATAGCCCTCAAAAGAAACCAACTCTGCTGACACCCTGAGTTTGTACTTCTGGCTTCCAGGATGGAAATTTCTGTTGTTTAAGCCACCCGGTTAGTGGTGCTTTGTATGTAGCCCTAGGAAACTAACACACTCCTATTCATTTCTCAAGACCCTGTTCCAGTGTCTCCCCTGCCCCCAGATATTGGTGCTTCGTTGTCTTCCTAAGCTACAGCGAGTATTACACTGTATTGCAATGGCTTTGTCTCTTATTTGCAGGGAAAGCCGAGATTTCAAGGACAGAACAATACTTTACCTGTGTATCTGCTCCTGCACCGTCTCTGCGTGGCTGAGAGCAGGCGCTCAGGGAATGCCTGCGAAGGGACGCCAGGGAGCAGCAGGGCCCCACTGATGCACACAGCCCACAGGCCTGCCTGCGCTGCAGCCCTGCGACTAGAAGAAAAAAACCCGAACTCAATCTAAACTGTAGGTCACACAGGCGCATGTATATGGAAAGCAATGGACTGCCCAGACCGCTCTGGGAACACAGAGCCGGTGTGAAGAGGGGCGAGAGCCTGAGCAGGGAGTGAGCGCAGGCTGCCGGGGCGGGGAGGACAGCACACTCAGTGAGCTGTGGGAGGCGGGAGGCTCTCGGAAGCCCACTCTCAGGAGAGGCAGAGCAGACTGCAGGGAGGAACCGCCCGGGCAGGAGGCACCGGGCCCTGGGTGGCAGAGGGAAACAGAGATGATGAGAGACCTGGATTCTGCTGCCCGAGCCTGTCACCGCCCAGCCTCGTGGACCCTGGTCTGGGTTCAGGAGAAAGGCTACGCTGTTGGGACAATCAGAAAGAACTGTTCACCTAAGTCTACAAACACTGGGCCATAAGCAGCCCTATGACCCCTGCAGCCGTATTGAAACTGGTGCCAGAGAGCGGGATCATGTCCCCTGTGCCGCACACCACCGTCCCTTTGGCACCTCAGGCTTCGCTGCATTGAGAGTGGGCAGCATAAGGCTGTGCCTGCGGTGCAGCTGGTCTGTGAGCACGTGCACACCCCTGGGAAAAGCCCGAATCCTGGCCGTTAAGGCTCTGTCACCTGGGGCTAAGAGTGAGCTGAAGGACATTGAAATTTGACTTATCACAGACAATGGTGGCTCCAGGGACTGAGGAGGCCTGTGGACAACTTGGGCTACACCCAGGTGGTAGGAATAATTTTTTTTTTTCAGAGCTATAGCATGAAAAAAAGAAGAAGAAAGCATTCTTCCACCAGAAACATTCCCTGAAAGAGCAGTGAAACACTAGCTTAGCTTCTGATTTACAGACGCTCACGTTTTTAATGTATTAGGTTGGGGAGCTACACACTGTGTTATTTCATCTAAACTGCACAGGAACAGGTGATATGCACAACCAGTAAGGCCTGGGCCCTGAGAGACAGAATGTAGGCGTATGAGGTGTGTTCATGTGTGTGTGTGTGTGTGTGTGTGTGTGTGCACCGCGTGCAAAGTCACGTTATCCACGAAAAGCCAAGACATACTAGTACCGCTGATCCGGAAGCTTGATTTCCAAAGGGCTAACTAAAACACTGGGGATTTAATGATGGTAGCTGCCCACTACCTGTGAACCTAGAGTACATTATTTGGTCTCTCTGTGCCTCGTTTCATCTTCTATAAAAATAATAATAGTACCTATTTCACAGTATCATCATGAGTACTAGGTCCGTTTATATTGTTATTCAAGAGAGTGTTTAATGTTATTTTTATGCCAACTCAAATTTTTCACAGGTCCAGGCTTGTAGTTGAAATTGGTGATGGAGTCTGTTCATCAAAATAGCCTTTTATAGTGTCCTGCCTTTGCAGGTTGGGAGGTTCAGAAAGTAGAAAAATAAATTGGGCAGTTGGTAAATTGTAGCTTTGATACTCTATAAGAGAAGAAGAAAAATCTAAACTATTCAGTGGATACCATTATACATATTAACAGCTAGGACATTAAAAATAGTAACGCAGCCCTGGCCAGTTTGGCTCGGCGGTTAGAGCATCAGCCTGTGGTCCAGAGAGACCCGGGTTTGGTTCCTGCTAAGGGTATGTACCTCGGTTGCAGTTTGTCCCCAGCCCCAGTGGGGGTTGTGTGGGTGGCAGCTAGTTGATGTGTATCTCTCGCATCCATGTTTCTCTCTCTCTCTTCCTCCCTCTCTTCCTCCTGCTCTATCTGAAATGCAAAAATGTCCTTGGGTGAAGATAAAAAAAAAAATAGTAATGCAGAAAATAGTTTCAGGATAAAAATAAAAATATTTGTTTGATGACACTTGAGGTGGAGCAAGGAAGATGGAATAGACTATATGAAGAAGATTATGTTTCTGGAGGCGACAGGAAATTATCTTGGTCCCTGGTTATAGCCTGAAGGCCAAGTCTGTCTGTGTGCAATAAAAGTGTCTTCTGGAAAAGCAAAACAAAACAAACAAAACAGAGACTTTTGAGACATCTTGTCTCTAAATCGCTGGAAGCCCCCATAATTCTTCCCAAACAGAAACGTTTTCTTCCCTCATTACCCATTTACAACTTTATATACACACTTATTTTTCATTTATTTTATGTAAAAGGTTTATCGATTTATTCACCCACGGCATGTTTGAATTAGACCTCTGAGTATCTAACTCATTGGACTCAGAATTTCTCTCATGGTGGTGGGAGATGGGGATGTTACAGGAGGAAACTGGTTTCCTCACCTCTAGGCTTCATTCTACCGGTGTTAGAACTGAAATAGCTTCTTTCACTCTGGCTATGGAAATGCCTTGCAGGGGGGCTCCCTTTGGCATAAGTTTCTATACAAGGCCAACAACATCATCACCTTCTTCCAGTAGGGAGATAGCTCCCCCTAGGTGGCATCCACCTGGGTGCCCACCACTTTTCTGAGTCTATTGATTCTTGTATCCCACCCCTTCCTTCAAGGTTCAATTTTCTTATTTTTGAGATACATCCTTTGATAACTTTTTTCAGCAAATATCTGTGAGAGGTCAATTTCCCCAATCTTTGAAAATATCAGTCATAAAAAATAGTTCACTTTGATGTAGGCTTCTTGAGTAAAGTTCTGAGTGAAGATGGTGGAGTGAACGCACTCATCCAAATTTTGCTTTTCCATTTGAAAACCTCCAGTGAATAGTCATTATTTAGAACTCTGTGGACTCTTGAGAATATGGAGAATGGGAGACCACACAGCAACAAACTTTTGGGAGATAGAAAGAAGATGGACAAATGAAAATTGACCAAGCAGATCAAAGAAAGTCAGATATAAAGCTGGCTCGGTTTATTTCATAACATCAAGAATCCAGGAGATGGTGACAGCAGGTAATATTGGAAAAGGGGGTGAAGAAGATGGAACAAGCTCTTTGAGAAGCACTAGCCTCCCACATCTCCTCTACACCCCATATTACTGGATAGTTGCTTCTCCCCACGTGAATCAGGGTTCTCCAGAGAAACAGACCAATAGGATACATAATATCTAATACGCTATAGATAATGTAATATACAGGATGGGCAAAAGTAAGTTTGCAGTTGTTCATATGGAAAATAATACAATAATTTAATAAATAATAATACAAGAATAAACTCTGTTTTTCACATATTCACAACTGTAAACCTACTTTGCTCCACCCTGTGATACAATATGACTTATTGTGAGGGGTTGGCTCATGTGATTATGGAGGCTGAGAAGTCACACCATTTGCCATCTGCAAGTTGGAGGCCCATGGAAGCCAGTAGGCTAGTTCCAGTCCAAACCTGAAGGCCTGACACCAAGGAAGCCAATGGCGTCAGTTCTAGTCCAAGTCTAAAGGCCTGAGAACCGGGAGGGCTGTTGTCCCAGGGCAGGAGAGGTTGGATGTTCCATCAGGGCAGAGAGTAAATGCACTCTTCTTTCACCTTTTTGTTCTATTCAGGACCTTAACAGATTGGACGATGTCCACCTGCATTGGTGAAGGCCATCTGCCTGACTCAGTCTGCCGATTCAAATGCTAATCTCCTCAGGGACACACCCTTACAGAAACAATGTTCTACCGGCTATCTGGGTATCTCTTAGCACAGTCAGGTGGACAAAAAAAATTAACTGTCCCACCACCCTCGCACAAGAATGGATGTTTATTCTCTGAAAAGGGCAAACAGAAGTATACTGGGCTTGATGTCTCAGACTGTTTTAAGAGCATGAGTACCACACTGAAACCATGGTGATGAATGTGTAGACAGAGAAAGCTAAGAGGCTGCCTCCAAGCCCTGTTCATCCCCCCCACCCCAGCTTCCAGAATGGGGACAACCAGGCCTTTTCTCTCCAGGTGGGAGAATTAGAAGAATAGAAAAGTCATCTCTGGGTAACCTGACCAGGTCAAGAATAAAAACTTAAAGATACTGATATTGAAGTTTCCCCTAACAAGTGGTCCAGCCACATCCCTGGCAATGAAACTCACTCAGCTCTTCCAATCAGCTTTTTATGTATAAATCATTTTGTTTTCTATACAACAGTTTAGGAAGGCCAGTATTTTTAGAAAATTTCAGAAAGAGAGAAAACAAGAAATGGATGAGAAAAAACAATCAAAGAAATAATTTATTAAACTTTCCTGAACTCAGATGCATGAGTTTCCGGGTAGAAAGGCTCACCTAGCGTTCAGAACAATGGAAGAAAATAGGCCTATACCAAGACTTATCACCATGAGATATCAAAACAATGGGGACAACAAGAAGATCTTAAACACTTTCAGAGGGCAAAAGCAAGTCACATATACTCAAAAGTAAGTCATATTTACACTCATAATAATGTAAACATTCATGATCGATCTGAACAAAATTACACTGTTACTACAGTAAAAGGATGAGGGTCTGGGAAGTAAGCAAGTGCATGTGGGTGCAGAAGAAAGAAAACAAAAATCCCCATATTCCAATATAGAAATAATTATTCTATTACCCTCTGGCCTCTGCTGCTGCTGTTGAGAAATAGTGATACTCCTCTAGTAGTTGCTCCTTTGAAGGTAATCTATCTTTATTATCTGGCCACCTTTTGTTTTAGTCCTTGTCTTTGGTGTTCTGTAGTTTCTCTAGGGTTTCCAACAATCCCAGTGAAAGGAGATTCAAAAGAGTTCTCTGGGATCCTTTAGGAATCCATGCATGTCACTACACTTGTGTGTTGGTCTAGTTGATATCCCCAGGCATGTAAATTATACCCATAAGGATACATCACTGGAGACACAAGAACAGCCTTTGGGTAAGGTGCAAACTTGTAAAATTCTGAAAGGAGACTATGGGTTATGGGCTTTTGCCCAGAAAAAAATATCCAGAGAATGGATGTAATAGAATGGTGAGTGGAACATGACTTATTGTCCAGAGAAAAAAGAGGTGTGGAATGCCCCATTTTTTTCTATTTATCTTTATGGAGAGAGAGAGGTAGAGAAAGGAAGAGAGAGAAAAACATGAGAGGGACACATTGACTGGTTGCCTCCCGCACGACCCCGACCAGCGCTGGAGACAAACTGCAACCTGAGTGCATGCCCTTGGCTAGAGTTGAACCCAGGACTCACTGGTCCATGGGCCGATGCTCTACCGCTGAGCCAAACCGACGAGAGCAGAATGTCCCGTATTTTAAAGAGAAATTAAACCAACTGAGGCCTGGCAATTCTTCTAGGGATTATTATAAAGTGCCTAATTGGTGCCTCGGCTCCTACCCCAGACTCGCTCCCTGTCCAGTCTACATAAGACAAGATTAGGGAGAGAAAGGAGAATCCTGTGAGTTGGGTGTTGGTGGTGAAGGATGAGTACTCTGTGGCTTTTCCCTCCTCTTCCCTTGGGAGAGAAAAGGGAAGCTACTTTTTTCCAAATCCTACCAATGTGAAAAGGGCTTCGCACATCACTCCCAGAGAGCTGGAGTGTCTTACTGACATCTTGTTCCTTAATTTGGGTTATGCTCATATATTGTAGTTGCCCACCTGGGCCCTGTACCTATATGTGCAGGGGGAAAAGAAATGGACAAAGATGACAGGGCAGAGAGAATGCAAGTGTGTGGCAGTTTGTTTTGTCACTACTTGGGGGGCAAAGGTGCGCACATTTACTGTGGGTCCACAGGAGCCAGGCCTGAGCTGCCTTGCTTCAGAGGGTGGACCATGGAGGGAGGACTCCAGAAGCTGGAGTCTAAAGAGTAGTCTGCTATGGGTCAAAGCTGGGGGTGAGGGGCTGTGGTAAAGGTCAAGTTTAAGTGGATCTTCCAGTTCAGAAAATGGGTCCAGGTGATGTGAAGAGTTGGAAGTGAGACCCCTCTACCTCCCATAAAAATAAGGCTCTCAAACAGCTGCACCTTCAGCATGTTACACAACCTGAAATCAGAAAGCATGAATGTGGGCTGGTTTGATTTTGTCCAGTTGCTGCCTTCAACCATGCTTTCCAAATGTCCCCTATTTTTTTTTTTATCCTCATCTGAGGACATTCTTGCATTTATCTTCAGATAGAGCGGGAGAGAGGGGGGCAGTAATAGAGAGAGAGAGAAACATTGATGTGACACATCGAGTGGTTGCCACTCACACGACCCCAACCAGGACGGGGACAAACTACAACCGAGGTACGTGCCCTTAGCGGGAACTGAACCCGGGACTCTCTGCTCCGTGGGCTGATGCACTAACTGCTGAGCCAAACCGGCCAGGGCCCCTGACTGTTCTTTAATAAAATCTTATTCAGATTCCATCACTTTCTGACCACTTTTGTATATAGGTAAATTCATCACCAGAGAGCCAGTATTACATACATGCTAGAGAGAGGGGAATGCTATCTCAGAGCAGACTATAATAGCAGTTAGGTGAACATTTTTTCTTTTATTCACCTGTCCTCCCTGTGGCTGCACTGCAAGAACCTTGACTAGAGGAAAAAGAGAGAAGAAAGAGTGAACTTATATAGACAATGCCCTTTCCCCACTCCAAGACCCTCAGGCAGAAGCCTAGCTGATTGCATGAGGCAGGATGAAGAAGAGTATTCAACTAGGTATACAATTGAAATTTTAAACTACACTGAAGTGGACTTTTTTGATTGTAGAATAAGCTTGAGGCTGGGCTTCCAGGAGTAATACCCCAAATTATGCCACAGAAATGGCTTGATGAGGAAATGCTACTGTCACCCTACACATCAAGAACTGGACTGCCTTGGACCTACTGCAACTATTAATGCCCCAAAAGCCAATAAAATGGCAGCACTGAACAGTGCTTATATCTTTTGTGAGTCACTTACGGATTTAAATCTTGCAGAGGTGCATCTGATTAATGGAGTCTAGGTCACATGATTTTATTCTACCTGAAAAGGAAGCTGAGGATTTGAACTCTGAGATCCACATTGGAGAGGAAGCACTAACAACATGAAAGTTCTCCATATTTAGGGAAGATGATGGGTCGCTGCAAATGACGCATGTCCGTTACAGCTAATCTTGTTTAAATAGAATTTGTTAACCACTCACACCCGCTAGGGTGGCTATTTTAAAAATAATAAAAATAGCAAGTGTTGGTGAGGATGAGGAGATATTGGAACACTTGTCCATTGCTGGAGGGAATGTAAAATGGTGCAGCTGCTATGAAAAACAGTATGGCTGTTCCTCAAAATTTAAACAGAATGATCATATGATCCAGGAATTCTACTTTTAGGTACATATGCAAAAGAATTGAAAGTAGGGACTCAAATAGATGTTTGTATATCAACGTTCATAGAAGCACTATTCATGATAGCCAAAAAACTAAAAAAGCCCAGATGCATCAAAAGTTGAATGGATAAATAAAATGTGGTGTATACATACAATGCAATATTATTGAGTATAAATCATAAAATAAAAATTCTGGTACATGCTAAAATGTGGATGAACCTTAAAAAACATTATGCTAAGTGAAATAAGCCAGACACAAAGGACAAATACTGCATGATCGCACTTACATGCGGTACCTACACTAGTCAAATTCATAGAGACAAAAATAGAATAGTGGTTACCAGAGATTAGGGGTTGAGGGAAATGAGGAATCTTTGTTTAATGAATACAAAATTTCAATCTGGGATGATGAAAAACGTCTGGAGATGGATGGTAGTGATGGTTGCACATACTGTGGTTGTGCTTAATGTCACTAAATTATGCACTTGAACATGGTTAAAATGGTCAATTTTATCTTATGTATATTTTACCACAGTAAAATGTAGAATTGGTTAATAGTTTTAAAAATCAAAATTTTATTGAAATTGGCCAAATATTCAGCGGTTAGAGCGTCGGCCTGCGGTCCGGAGAGACCCGGGTTCAGTTCCCACTAAGGGCACGTACCTCAGTTGCAGTTTGTCCCCGGCCCTGGTTGGTCGTGTGGGTGGCAGCCACTCGATGTGTCCCTTCACGTCGATGTTTCTCTCTCTCTCTCCCTTCCCCTCTCTCCCTCCCACTCTATCTGTACAAAAAAAAAAAAAAAATGGAAAAATATCCTCGAGTGAGGATTAAAAAAAAAAAAAAAAAAGAATTTGGCCAAATAATTTATTTGATTATCCCCATACTTTGGTATTTAGTCAGATGATAAGATAGAAAATGAAAGGAGATTAAAACATTATTTTCATAGTATCTTTTGTGTGAGACCCTTTACTCAGTGACAAGCGGGTCACACATGGGTTATGGGCTCTGTGTGTGGGGACTTAAAGCCCTAACAATTTAGCTGACACAGCGGCACTTTCGCAGCCAATGGTCAGTGCAGCATACTGAAACACTGAGCATCAGCTAACAGTCATCCACGTTCACGTGTCTCCACTTCAGTGGTAGTCCACAACTGTAACTTCTTGGGCAATGAAAAAAATGTAAAAGGCCTGGAATCAAGAATAGCAAAATTTGCTTATTGACAACAACAATAGCAAAAGCGAGTTTCCTTTTGTAAGAAGTCTTCAGCTCATTTCTCTAGCTTTACACAAAAATCAATATTAACAAACACAAAATCAATAATAACTAGCACAGGAAGTTTGAAGCCAAATATTCCCTGATCTCCAATTGACCTTGAGCAAGTCACTGAAGTTCTCTGCTCTTCTGCCTCCCTGACTCAACCATGAAATTCACAGTTTCCCACAGAGGAATTCCCTGAATTCACTGTTGTCAGGTAAATCCATGGCATGCAGAAACTCAGGGAAGATATTTTGTTCCTTTCAAATTTATAGAAAATCTATAAAACTGCATATTGAGCAAGAATCATCAAATGCTCATTTGGGCACAAAAACTGGTCTGAATTATAGAATAGGCACTTTATATATAACTATTAGTTTTCATTGTTATGGCTTTCAGAAGTCAAAACCCACTGGCTGCCCGTTGCAATGCAATTCCACTCCAGGTCTCTAGCTTCTTGTTTCTTCTGCAAATGAGAGACAGTAACACTCACTGCCTCCTAGAATGCAGTGAGATGATGCATCTAAATGCTGCATCAGATGCTGCAGAGAGCGGGCAATTCCTCCAAGGGGCAAGTGGGCCCATCTTTTCCTTTCTTGCCACCACAAATTTTGTTTCTATGTTGCTCACCCTAGTGCAATTAAGTCTCATCCCTAAATCCAAGGCTGTGTTCTCAAGAACCGCTCACATGTGTGATTTACAAAGACTGCTTTGGAACCGAAGCAAGTTATCCTGATCTTTTAAATACAAATGACGCTGCTACTTTAACAGGGAAATAATAAATCTATCAGAAGGACTATTAAGCTTAAATTCTTTTTTGAGGATTCAAAGTTCACTAAAAGAGGACAGTGTACAAAAGAGGACCTTTTCTGTATAAGCTGTAAATATAGCATCATTAGCGAATTGCATTACAGGCAAGACAAGACTGTGAGCTTGTCTTTAAGTTCTGTATTGAACTTAAGATGATGAAATAGCAGACTGTGTAGTTAATGTTTTAAGTAGTTCACATATTTTTACAAAGCCATTTTTAAAAAACAGACATGAGCATTAAAAATAAATAAATATACTTTTAAGCATAAGCTTTTGTTTAGGCTTTGGGGTTATATTAATGATTTATCTTTCTTATGTCAGCTAAAGATAATGTAAAAATATTAATCTTAAAGAAAGAATTATATTGTTGACTACATCTAACTTTTTATATTCTTTCTCATAATCAGGTGTTTAAAAAATTTTTTTTTTATTATATTACCCTATTGAAGGATAATTCGTTTTACATTGATGGAAAACCCAAACAAATTCAGTCTTTGTGGTAGGGGAAAAAATGCTGTATTCCTTTAACAAAATTAACATGATATAATGCGCTGACAAATTCAAAACAACTGTTCTGAGTAATGAATGCATAGGGAAACTCCAGACCAAAGGAGCTGGGATGGTAATGACAGAAAGGAAATACCCTGCTTTTTCTTCCCTAAAAACTGAGCTCAAGTTCCAAGTACTTTTCATTCAGCAGTTCCAAATATCTTTCAACAGTGTCACTACAGAACTGAAATGAAGGAAAACGAAGAGACAGCAATGCCCAGTCTGTTCCTGTTAGAAATACATGGTTACTTTTCATGATTAACAAGTCTTTGCTCTTTAATCCCAACTGCCTCTGGCCCAGCGTGGTGTAGGGTACAGACGCCACACCAGGAGCTGTGGTGGAGTGCTCCTCTACTACAGTTTCCATAGTGTGAGGTTTGGTCAGAATGCCGGGGTTCAAATCTCGGCCCTGCCACTTAGCAGCTCTGTGTTGAGACAAGTTCCTTAACCTCTCTGAACCTCAGTTTCTCCTACAAATGAGAGATAGTAACAGCCACTGTCTCCTAGGATGAAATACAATGATGAATCTAAATCCCTTAGCACAGGCCCAATGCATCTTAAGCATTTAATAAATCTTAATTATCTTCTTATTTTTGCTACAAGCTTGGATGATTTACAGCTCCTGAGGGCATAACTCAACTTACCATCAAAAATTATTTAGGCAGGGAGATGCTCTCACATGCAAATGAAAATTTTAGTAGAATTCAATGATTTCTTCCAGGTGCCTAAGCTACTTTCTAGTATAAATTGAAAGCACAGGGAACCATATAATTCCAGAATAAGAATAAGAATAAGAGGAGGAAGAAGAAGAGGAAGAGGAAGAGGAAGAAGAAGAAGAAGAAGAAGAAGAAGAAGAAGAAGAGAAGATGAAGAAGAAGAAGAAGAAGAAGAACAACAACAACAACAACAGCAACAACAACAACCCATGATGTGGTCCTTAGTACTGGTGAAAGAGTTTCACAGAGGGGTCTTTGCATCAGAAAGCACCAGGATTCACTTCTTAGCTTGGTCACTGAATGCTGGACCCCAAAAGATATGTTCAATTCCTAACCCTCTGTACATGGAAATAGAGTTTTTGCAGGTGTAATTAAATGAAGAATCTTGAAATGAGCTCATCCTAGATTCCTTGATTTAGGGTGGGCCCTCGATTCAATGACAAATGTCCATAAAGGAGACAGAAAAGAAGACAGACACACCAAGAGGGGAAGTGCACATGAATGTGGAAGCAGAGATTGGGTGTCTACAAGCCAAGGAATGCCAAGAATTGTGGAAAGCCACCAGAAGCTAGGATAGAGGCACAGAATGGATTTTCCCCCAGAGCCTCCAGAAACAACCAACCCTGCTGACCTTGATTTTGGACCATACAGAGACCATACGGTCTCCAGAACTGTGAAAGAACACATCTCTGTTTTTCTTTAAGCCTCCAATTTTGTGGTAATTTGTTAAAGCAGCCCTAAGAAATGAATAGTCAGTAAGTCGGGAAGTTGGTAGACCTCTCTGAGGACCAGTGACATCAAGTGCACAAAGGACCTGGACACAACAGGTGCCCAGGGTTGTTAGTTGAAAGTATTTTTTCTCTTGTTCTTTGTAGCAACCCAGTTTCATAAGTTAAGTTTCATCCTTATTTTCTGATGAGGAAACTGATTCTCTGAAAAGTGGACCAAATGGCCAAGACCAGGTGAGTAAATGTCAGGTTTTCTGGCTTCAGAGCTGGTACCTTCTCATCTGCACCTGTTTGCTCTCCCCTGCCTAGAGGATTCTGGGTAATTCCCTGTTACTACATTGTATCACTGTACCAGACTAAACTGACATGCATCGGTGAATCTATAAAATAAGATACTAGCTGAGGAGGGAGAGGAGACAGCAAAAATGGAGTTCATCAATAAGGAAGCCTAAGGAAAGTGCATAAAATCCAAAAGGCAGATCATTCACCTCAAATCTGGATGTTGGAGAAAAGGCTTGAGAAATAGTGACAGTTTCATATCAAGCCCTAAGGGACAGTGAAGAAACCTTTCTTAAGAATTTTCTTGATGAAGAGTGGTTATCACTGAGGAAACAAACAATTATAATGTCTCAAAGCCACTTCTGTGCACTTGGGAATGTCAGGCTGGCTTTGACAGAGCCAGGAGCTCCAGGAATCATAGCGGGTCTCGGTGCTCACAGCCTGTTCATCTGCAGGATCCAGGAAAATGGGACTCTGGGAATTGTTAAAAGGCCTTTAGATGTATCAGAAATGTGGAGCATCTCGCCTTTTGACTGATCTCCAACATTTGTTTTATGTTAAAATGATCTGTAACTTGTTTCAGGAATCAAAAAAATCTAAGGGGTTCTTTCTGTTACTGTTAATCTTCACCCGAGGATATTTCTCCATTGACTTTAGATAGAGTGGGAGGGAGGGAAGGGGGGGGGGAGAGAGAGAGAGAGAGAGAGAGAGAGAGAGGGAGAAATATCTCTGTGAGAGAGACACATCGACTGGTTGCCTCCTGCATGACCACAACCAGGGCCGGGGATACGAACCTGCAACCCAGGCACATGTTCTTGACTGGGAAATGAACCCATGACCCTTCAGTCCTTGAGCCGATGCTCTAACCACTTAGCCAAACCGGTCAGGGCTATAAGCGGTTCTTAAACATAGGAAAATAGATACTCAGACTTATTAAAAAAGAATGCACATTAGAACCACTGAGCTAAAGCTATTGTTTTACTTAGCAAAACCCAAAACATTTGAGAAAATTCTGCTTTGTAAGGGCGTTTGGCAGTGGGCCTCCTCACACGTGGTAGGAGAGAAAATGTTTTCATCTTCTAAAGAAGGCAATGTGGCAGTATTTATCAAAATTTTCAATGCTCATACCATTTTAACCCTGTAATTCTACATCTAGGAATGTATAGTACAAATATGCTTCCATATATCCAAAATGATGTATGTATGTTCATAGTTACTCATGTTGTTGTTTGCAATATCAAAGGATCTGAAGTAACCTAAATATGCATTAACAAGGGAGTGGTTACACCATTGCGGTACGTCTATATAATTCAATACTACGGAGGTATTAAAATAAGAGAAGATCCTTTTCATGGGCTGATTTAAATAATCTCCATGAAATATTGTTAAGAAGAAAAACAAGGTACAGAACATGGTGTACATTATGCTAAGTGGGAAGAAAATGTCTGCTTGTCGTGCACATTGAGCATTGGTACAGTTGGCTGCTTTGGCAGAGTAACTGAGTGGTTGGGGGTAAAGAGCAGGAGGGGCCACATGAGGGTTTTGAGGCACAGACGCAAATTCTTTGACCCTCCCCCCATCAGGGGGCGGAGTCCATGGCCCGGCTCTTGGACCCGGTGGGGCTTTGTGGCTCCCTGATGAACAGAATGCAGGAGTGGAGCTGCAGGCTGTCCAAGGCTGTGCTGAAAGGACAAGCGGAGTCTCCAGGGTCCCCTGGGAACAGTCAGCTGCCCTGTAGGAGGCCAGGCCACCAGTGGAGAGAACACGCAGAGGGAGAGAGCAGGAGAACTGACCCGATGACCCCCAGCTCCACTACTGCATAATGATGTCATTACTGTTTTGCGCAACTGTTTTGGGGTGGTTTGCTATGCAGCAAAACGTAACTGGAACAGAGGCCTCTCACTCTTTACCCTTTATACATTTTCAACTTTATATCATTTAAATGTATTTCCTATTAAAAAAGAAAATAAAATTTTTATCTCTAAAATTTCCTGACTTAAGCTACTGTCTATACTTAACCCTTGAAAGGGGGCCAGAATATCCTCTGGGACTTACTGATAAATGGGAGCCCACCTGGTGCGAATCGAAGAGTGCTGGGATGCACCCCCATTCCCCCCGCTCCAACAGACAAGCAAACCGCTTCCTCAACAATGGAAATAATTCCTTGGCCAATCATGACATATGCAAATATGCTCAATCTGGTCAACATTCAATAAATGCATCCCTTTGGTTACTTTCTCACTGAAAAGCGAGACATGTACCTTCACAAGGGAGGGTGCCACCACTGTGGTACCATTACACCACAGCATCCTGGGTAGAGGGCTAATGGGGCAGGGTGTGCCTCCGGAGACGACGCAACACAAAGTTCACAGCATCACCTAGGAAGTATTTGCTCCAAACATGGTGACTCTCTGAACCTACTCAGACCTTTAGATTTAACTTCAAGTCAATAGGATGTGCAGGTGATAGAAAAACCAGCTAAACACCACCATGAGGAAATATTCAGACTGTGGAACATGCTACAAGGTAATTGGTCTGGTGTCTTCAAAGCAGCATTGGTGTAGGAGTAGGGACTCTGGCATTCTCGTGCCCTCTGGTAGCTACACATATCTCCTGGCTATGGAAAACCCCCTCTCCAACCTTGGTGCCAATATATTTTGGAAATAAAATCTGAATTTATCAGAATTTACATCATAATGAATAATCATCAAAGAACTGACAACGCAGAATGATATAATGTAGGACAAAACATTAAAGATATGATTGAACTAGATGTATCTGAGTATACTATGTACTGTCACTTTAGGTACAGGTACTAGTGCCTAGATGATAACCAAGTTACAGTGACTATTCGTGAAGTAAAGGGAGATTTTAATTAATATTCTTCATGCTTCTCTCAAACTAGTTCTTAAAAAAAACTTATTAACCCTTTGAGCTCATGAAGAGTCTCTACAACAGTGCCTTACTGTTATATGTACTTAAAGTAGCCTGAGACAGTAGAATTGCTGTGCCAAGATAGTGGTTAATTATGTATGTCCAAAAAAGTTCTTTGTCTTTCTGCCACCTGCAGTTGTTCTGAGGCTGACTGTGCCATCAAAAGTGGGATCCAGGCAACCTAATGAAGTTCACTATTTATGCCTGCGATCACATCAGTGATGTTTCAAGGCCATCTCATTAGTAGAAAGATTTGTAGTCAACCTATTTGGGACTTCCCTGGGAAAGAACTATGCCAAGCATAGGAAGAGGGCATGGTTCCCTTACAGAACAGGGTTTCTTTTTCTAATCAAAATGTTAAATGCCAACATTAGATTAGTGCAACGATTTCATTCTTTCAGAAAACCAAAGAGACGTCAGGCCACTTAAGAATCCGCTGAGTTTAGAGTGAAATAATGCCAACTTATAAACAGCACTTTGCATGGAGAGAATGAACATTTAGACATGAGAAGTAAAGATTATTGCCTATTTTTGATCTAGTAGTTTTCAATCAGTTAATGCAATAGCATCCACACACCTGCTTAGCCGTGTCACTAAATTTTAATTTAAGAAATGAGGATCTATAAAGTGCTTGTCCCTAGGTGTATCCCATGGCTTCTGAAGGCAGTGACCAGGGGCCATAAGTCAGACAGGGGCCTCAGCCCCGGGACTGGGATAAGGAGAGGAATTGAGAAGGAAGCACCCAAAGAAACACCGTATTTTACTTTTTTTCTGTGACATAACCCACAACACACTTAGTGCCTCCCAAGCCCAGGAAGGGCTTACCTTCTCAAAACGTGAAGACTTGGTCTTCATTCTAGTGCATTGGTTGAGAGAATGGGCTTAAGTCCTCTCTTCTACCTTTTACTTCCAGGAAACAGGCAAAT
Source organism: Molossus molossus (assembly GCF_014108415.1). Taxonomy (NCBI): domain Eukaryota; kingdom Metazoa; phylum Chordata; class Mammalia; order Chiroptera; family Molossidae; genus Molossus; species Molossus molossus. The sequence continues at coordinate 50,981,867 of NW_023425349.1, forward strand.
CACTCTAGGCCACACTTTCTTCATCTGTAAATTGGGGATGATAACAATAACCACCTCATAGAGCTGTTAGAGGGATGAAATGAGTATGACCATGTAAAGCACTTAGAACTCTGACTACACTAATATTCACTCCCCTCATGCTCGCTCACCGCAGAAGGGGCCGTGCTAGGCACCGGTGTGCGGATGGGTAGGACAGCCTCCCTCAGCAACCTCGCAGTCTAGCTGAGGACCAGACAAGAGTGTAAACCATCATAGCGCTATAACTGAGACATATCCATATAGAGAACCTAGACGGACCTCTCTAATTTGCTGTGGGTTGTGCAGGGACTCCTGAAATGCCTTGGGATGCTACAAGATAGATACTCTGGCAGGCTCCTGAAGGATAAGTACAACTCTCCCTTGAGTCGAATGATCTGAACTCACACATTCAGTAATTTAGTATTGTTTTCAATGACACGACATGGCATAATGCTGCTACGTGGGAGGGCCAGGGGCATACTCCAAAGCCCTCATTTCTATGTCCATGCAGGTAGATGAAATAGTACAGCTTTTTCTGTCCTTAGGTGCACTGCCACACTGTTTTCCGAGGCCCCTGTCAGCGGACAGACTCTCCCAAATGTTTTGAGTTGTCCGGCAATTTAGATCAGACTAGTGCTTTGAGAGATTGGAATAGTTTTCCTGGAGGAAGGGTCACATAGGATTTCCTCTTGGCTTGACAAAAAGTTATTTTGGATTGATATTATAATACTATAGCTCTTAAAACTTAGTTTCCCCATTCGCTTTGGTGACTGGGAAGATTGGAGGCAAACTGGCCATCCGAAGGCTATATGAGGCCATGTGCTACTCTCTCCTCTTGTTTTAAATTCTTGGCTATATCTGACATCTCCAAAGTTTATTTAATTTGTATGGCATGCCTATTTTAAACAATTTCAAGTCCTCTCTGGGTGAGAACAAAAATACTATGTTTTAGAACTTTCAAGTTATGACTAAGTCCTATGGTGCTACCCTCCAAGAGTTAATGTCATCCCTCCCAAAGGGCTTTATTTCCTCCTAGAGAATTTACTCATTGACAGATCAATCATAAAGTTGCCAGCCCTCAGACAACAGGGGTATGTACTAGGGAGGGGGGTAGGATAACATCTTAGTAAAGCTTTCTCTTGCAAAAGAGATCACTCAGATGTGTTTGTTAGAGCAAACAGCCCGTCTAGCACCAAGCTAGCTAGGACATCTTTGAAGGACAGTGGCTGTGAAAAGCCAACGGAAAGTCTGAAATCAGTGACTTGGAGCAGGTCCACCAGCCAGCCCACTGGACAGCCACCAAGACCACTTCTAACAGAGGCTTGCAGGAGACAAATTATGACAGTGGAAAGAACTGGAAAATTAGGAGACACACATGCACGCACACACACCCAATAATCCTATAAGGTCTGAACAAGAAAGCCGCTTTCAGGAACATTTTTTGTGGTTGTTAATCCTAATCCTCACCCGAGAATATTTTTTCCATTGATTTTTAGAGAGACTGGAAGTAAGGGAGAGAGAGTGAGAGAGAGAGAGAGAGAGAGAGAGAGAGAGAGGAAAACATCAATGTGAGAGAGACACATCAATTGGTTGCCTACTGCATGAGGCCAGGGATCGAACCTGCAACCCAAGTATGTGCCCTTGACTGGGAATCACACCCAAGACCCTTTGGTGTGTGGGCTGATGCTCCAACCAATGAACCACATTGGCCAGGGCCAGGGACATTTTTTTAAATGAACAGCTTACTCCAGAATTACTCCTGTGATAGGCATGAAATCCCAAATGATCCCTGTGATCAAAGAAAGATTTTTGTATCAAATGATATCAAAGTGTAAAGCGACAGCATTATGCAGACCTATGTAGACAGAAGGACACATACCATTCCTGCAGTTACACACATGTCACATGCAATGGCTCTACTTTGTGCTAATATGTTATAAATATTAACTCTTCTAACTCTCCCAAGAGGTAGGTTTTAGGTTTTATCACTTCTGTTTTCAGGAGCTACAGACATTAACTAATTTGCTCGAAATACCCAGGGAGTCAGTGACTGGGCTGGGCTTCCACCCCAGGTCTGGGGAACTCCTCTGTAGATCACGCAATTTCCAGTCAACCGTGTGAGCTGGGAGGAGTAGGCAGTAGTAAGACTTGGAAGATCCCTTAGAGGCTACTGAGGAAGAAGATATTTGAAAAAGCTTTTTTGGCATGAAAGAGACTAATCCTATACCATCTTTCTCTGTGACTAAAACCTAACTTACAATCTTGAGAGAAACTTTACATGGTCCAGTTTTGACACCAGCCTGAAAAGATCTCACCGGCTGCTTATTTTGCAAAGGTATATATATGTGTGTGTGTGTATATATACATATATATATAATTTATCAGAGGCAATAATTCCAGTGTCTGTGCACTGAGAGATCCCACTCTCAACTAGCCTTCGTCATAGGCTGGGCCAGCATGGTGCCGCACCAGGAGGAGGAGCTAACAGTTCACTCAGGAACTGGACTTTAGCTACATGATCCACACTTCTGGGTTTTGGGAAACATCTGGAGGTCGGACGTTGAGAGACACAGCCCGAGCCTCAGTTGCTATGTTGCTTGGTCCAGGCCCTGCGTGAATCCTGAGAGAGCTAAAGCAGGGAGTAACGGGAGGCCAAGCAAGGCAGCCCGAGGTCAGCCAAAGCCTCTCCGCCATCAGTTACAACAGGGTGAGGCCCCCAGGGCCTTGGCTGGAATCTGAAGTTGGGGTCTGAGAACAAAGTGACAGTGGGAGCCAGAGGTACTGCTGGTGGTGATAAGGGAGCACTGGGACCCAGTAGAGAGAGAGGAAGAGGATGAACACCAGCCCAGGGAGCAGAGGTGGGAGAGGCGTTGAGAGATCAGAGCCAAGAAAAGACAAGAAGCAAAAGCAGGCTGGGATGAGAGGCGAGAGGGTGCACCCCGAGAACACTTGTTGAAGGCCAGCAGGGTGTGGACGTGCTGGAGAAGGCACTGACATTAATTTTTAAGTACTGCGTCCTGGGTTTTATTCATGCAGGCATAGAAACAGAGAGGCTTAAGTACGTGTTACCCATTTTTTAAAAATGGTCTTGCTAGAAATTACTTTGGTAATCAGCTTTGCTTTTGGCATTTGCTTTTCAGCAGGAATCGGAAGTGAATAGAAGATGACAAGTGTAAGATGAGAAAAAGGCTGTGAACATGATTTTCTCTAATTTATAATCAATACCTCGATAGCATCCTCCAACAACAGTAACAGCCGCGAACACTTACGGAGAACGAATGTGCCAGGCACTGTGCTCAGTGCTTTACGTGCACGATTTCATTCTATTCCCACTATAACCCCAGAGGTAGGTACTGAGTTCATCTCCATGTGGCAGATGGGGAAACTGAGGCCGGCGGAGGATGAATAATTGTCCTAACACTCGCAGCCAGGGCCCTCTCTGATTATAAAACTCAATACCTTACATCACTCTTGTTCACAAATGCTAGGTTATCGTTTTCAAAGTCCTTCCACATATAATATTACTTTTGATGTTTCAACAACCCTGGAAGCAAGCCTAGTTTCAAAGCTTGGGTTTTCCCCTTCCTAGCTGTGCTACCTTAGTTCTCTTAATCACTCTGAGCTGGGGTTTTAGCCTCTGTAAAGCGAGGAGGATAACGGTGTCTAACCAGCCACAGGGTTGTATGAAGAATACATGCACTACTGATCTCAGGAGTGCCCAGCATCCACTGGACGCTAAAGTGACAGCTCCATTGACAGGCAGAGCAGGGGCATGACACTGGGGTGGGGGTGGGGCTCACTCAAGATCACCTGCAGGGCAGACCTAGGAGCTACACTCAGATCAGCAAAGCCTAAGCCCAGCACCCCTACCCTGCGACTTCTTGAACCCACGTGGTTCTTCCTGACGCCACCTTGTGACACACATGTGGCTTGCTTTCCCAAAGCATCCTGCAGCTGCTGTAACAAGCAGCCTCTGGTGCAGGTGCACTTTAGCTCAGGAGAAACATCTGGATGCTCTTCATGGCAGCTTGAGAGGAAATTTCCCCAGTTCTTCTGGCACAAGTGTACCACAGGTTCTAAAAAGTGCAATTTAGAGGACTTCTGCTCCCGATCCCCCCTAAACAACAACATGTGTTTGGCGTGTTGCCTGAAGACCCGATGGTGTGTGTTGAACTATAGGCCATGTTGTTGTTGAACTGATCAGGGTTTAACTAATAAGATCTGGCCCCAGCACAGAAGAATGTGTTTTTATCCAGTGTAATGGTTTGGAGAGGGTGGGTGGGAAAGAGGGAGGAAGGGAGAGAAGGGGAGAGAGAGAGAGAGAGAGAGGATTCTAAGCTAAAAACAATACAGAGTCAGATTTCTTCCAAATAATTTATAATAAGCTCTTTTTTTTATGAGTCACAGGCATCTAAAAGTGAGCACATTTCCTTCATATTGGAGTATAGCAGTACCAGCCTTAAATAAAATGGTGAGATAGGCACTGTTTGCTGCTTTGATCAACTTTGTGCTTCTTGTTCTGTCTTCTGAAGTCCCATCTCTGCGTCTTCACTTTGTATAATCTCCCAGCCCACCCTGGCATATGATTCTTCTTTTCCTCTGCCTCGCCCTCCTGCCAAATGCAACGGATCTCAGTTCGGGGTGAGGAGAGAAACAACCTGAGTGGAATTAAATCATATTCAGTTGTGAATGGCTGAGAGGACTTTGCCAAAACACTCATGGTGTAGGCTGGATATGGTCAATTTTAGAAAAAATGTCATCAAGCACTGAATCAGTTTATCTTTACAAAAGCAGATCATTACATTGAATTTAAAACCAAGATCTCAGTGCATATTTAATCACTGACCCAATGAAAAATAAGTTATTAGCTGTCTACCACGTGACAGACACTGTGCTGGAGATTAACTGGTGACTGAGACGCAACCCTTGCTTGTAGTACCGTCAAGGGGCCTAAGGCTCCCGCAAGGAGGGAAATCAGCCACGTAGGCTGCACTGTTTTATTGGTCCAGTGCTTTGTAAATGTCAGAGGAGAATGGGACCAAGAGAAGGAGGTGGAAAAAAGGGATGGAGAGGAGGGGGGAGAGGACTCGAAGGCCTATAGGCAAGGCTTGTGGTTTTAGTTTGCCAGAAATCCCTCCATCCTATTGGCTTTGCCCCCATTACCTGCCTATTCCCCAAGGCATTTGAATTTACTACCTGGTCTAGAAAGATATTCTTTAAAAAGAAAATTTTTTTCTTTATTGATTTTAGAGAAAGGGAGAGGGAGAGAAAGATAGAAACATCGAGGAGAGACAACATCAATTGGCCACTTCCTGCATGGCCCCACTGGGGATTGGGGGGATTGGGCCCACAACCTGGGCATGTACCCTGACCAGAAATTGAACTGGCGACCTCTTGGTGCGTGGGTTGATGCTCAACCACTGAGCCACACTGGCTGGGCTAAAAAGATATTCTTGTAATACATATTAGTACCGTGATTGTTTTATAATGCTGGAAATTTTTGTTAAGATGTCAAATTTAGTGACAAAACTTTAAAATACAAAATTGGGAAATGGGCTTCTTTAAGACATTAAGTTATCAAATGTATTTGTTCCATTTAATACCCGCTCCCCCAAATTTATGGTAGAAATGAGAAGACCAAGGTTCTAGTTCTAATTCTGTGTTACTTGTAAGCTGTGTGACCTCAGACAAGTTCCTTCACTTCTCTGAGCCTTTTTCCTTATCTGGAAAGACAGAAGATTGGATTTGATAATATTCAGTTTCTTTGAGGTCAAATGATGTTCTAATGCTGCAATGTGATTCTTTGCAGATCTTACGGACTTCAGTGAGATTTTAATAAAAGAACTTGGCATAGTTCACTGGTTTCATGACTCAGGAATCCATCCCAAAGAAAAACAAAGGTTGTCAAAGAAAACAGCAGATTTTCATTTCCTGGGTAAAATGCTTTCTCTAGGACCAAAGGATGTTCATGTATTAATTCGTGTTACAAAGAAGGCTCAAGAAACTATATAGTAAAGATCAACAGGCAGTATAGCTGATCATACATGGGATACTTCCACATGGGAAGTGGCAGATACTTTTTGGAATCCAAAATGAAATCCAAAGTTCAAAAGTATTTTTTAAATTATTTTTTGTGGTTCAGATCCCCAAGTCACCAAAGAAATGTATGGCTTGTCTCATTAGGTTGTATTAACAGGTCTCCAAGTGGCCTATTTCTTTTATGTAGCTTAAATCCACAGGCTAGTCTTAGGTGCTCAGCAGAGAACGGGAGAATTGCTGTACCAGGCTCTGCCTTGCTAGACAGTGGAGAGACTATGGCTGGGAAGAAAGACTTTGAAGGCCTTAGAAGTGAATCAATGATGAGCATGCTCAGTGAAATTCACAGGTGTCAGGTCCCAGCAGTTGATCTGGTAAAGTGGTAGTACCAGAGGCCACAGCTGGTGAACTGGTGGTAAACAGACGAGCGCTCAGTTCCCAAGTGCTGCCCAGCTCACTGTCCACTCCACATACTATCATCAGTGAACCGTGTGTGGGAAACAGTCGAAATAATTAGGGTCATAAAATACTAGTTAGAATGTTAGAGACAGTCTAAGAAAATTAGAGACTTGCTAGTTTAACTATCTCATTACCCATTCAAATTAATGTAAGAAATATGCTAATTGGCATTAATTTATTCCCTCTTTCTTTCCTCAGCAAATTCTTTGTTTGAGGAACACTATTATTCATTGCCGAGATAGTCAAGGTTTCATGTATAGTCGCTCTCGTTTTATCCCTAAAGTGTCTGGAATGAGAGTGGAGTCCTGGAGACAAAAGTAAACTGATACAAGAGAAACGCAGCAATGGGGGCCACTTTCAGCTAGGGATTGTGCCCTACGATGTCTGAGACTGATAAGATTTGGCCACCACCTCAGTTCAGATCTCAGTCAATTCCTAAGTGAAATCGATGTTGGGTAGACTGTCAATCCGCAGACAGCTCCTCTACCCAGACAGAACCTAACCCTAACCCTTACCCCTTTTGACCCAGTTTGACCAGTCACGTCCCATCTGGGTCCAGGTTCTGGATATGTGGCTGCATGATCTACGATAAATCAATCTCTCTGAGTCTCAGTTTCATCATCTATAAAAAGGACTAGATAACTCCATGTTCCTAACTGTAAAATTCCCAACTTTTAGTAACATTTTTCTGATCTTACAAGTGGCAGCAAGCTTCCAAAGAAACTTGTCATAGTTTATTAGTTATAAAGGCTACAAACAGAAACATAAAGTGATATATTTTAAAAAGTCAATTCTTTTATTGTGACGTACCCTAAACATTTCATTTTATTCCACCCTCACTATCGATTACACACAGGAGGACATAAGACAGATCTGATTTATGGGCAGGTAACCTGACATGAAGTGAAATCGATGTTGGGTTGACTGTCAATCAGCAGACACAGCTCCTCTACCCAGACGAAACCTGAACGAAACCAAGCTGGGCTCGTGTTGCATACGGAGCAGTCACGGGACAGCCAGGGATGTCAGAGGTTGCTGCTGTTGGGCCTTCATTTATCTACCCACCTATTCATTTTCCCATTCATCCTTTTATGTATTGTTTTGATAACTTAAGGTAGCTTATCTAAGTTATTAAGCAATCCCCCAGAATGTTCGAGCATGTCCTTTGCTATGAAGATGTGCTACTAGAGGACACAAGTAACAATGGAAAACATTGCAACACTGGGTTTGCTGTTCTTCCCTTTTGGACAGCCATCACTCAGCCTGCTCTTGGAACTCAGCCACACACAGTCTAGAGTCAAGGTGGGGGAATTCCCATAAACAACCAGGTGTAAATAAAAGCACTCTCTAAAGTAGTCAACTGTGCATGGGTACACACCAATTCTTCCCAGGGAAGAGGAGAGAGAGAGAGAGAGAAAAAAAGTAAGGGCTATTGTGTTATATTAATTAATTCTCAGTATATTCATGCATCCTCTCATTAGAAATGTTAGTGCAATGTTTTAATATGTGTTGTACACAAATTTGTACATCATTGTGTGGACTTGGAAAATTCAAAAATGCGTGGGCTAGGGACCCCCCTGAGGCCCAGACTCACACTGTGACACAAAGATAAAGCTCACAGAAGTGGGGGGATGGGGTTGCACATTTCATATGCACAGAGAGTGGCCATTTTGTCCCTTTGCCTGGGCCAATGGGCCCAGTTTTCCGTCATGTGCCAGAGGAAGCAGCATCTATCTTAGACACGTGAGCAAAGGGAAAGTCTGAACAGAGGTCATTATTCCACAAAAAGCAGCAGATGTGGCAAAACTTTAAAATTCTAATGATTTCACCACATCCCTGGACTTCTGGCCTTAGAAAGGCTGTTGCCTCACTGCTTCCCAAAAGAGCCTGAACCCCCCCCCCACACACACCTGTTCAACAGCTGGGAGATGCCCCTCTCGATGAACCGTTTCAGGTTCACAGTGCGCCAACTGGAAAATACAGCCCTTTCCACGTCCTTATCTTTCTCTCAGTTATGGTGGAATCTGCAAAAGCTGCTTGTTCCATGCTCAGTTCCCGAGTAATTACCGTGTGTCCAGATTGAGAGCTGGCTTGGCAAAAGCCGGCCTTCACTGCGCACTGCGACCGCGCGAGGCTCCAAACACGACATGCCAGTGCTCATATCTCTGCGAGCCGAGCATTGCGCTGGGTGGGACCTGGGCAGCCGCGTCGCGAAGAGCTCCCGGGTGTCTGCAATGTGCAGCCGGGGTCGAGAACCCCCCAGCTCGGCCCGCTCAGTCCCCGCTAACAGACCCCGTGTCTTTGGCCACTTTGTGCCTGGCATCCATTCGGGCTTTGCTGACGCTGTGTGTGCAGGACAGACACGGCTTTGGTGAGATATACGCGCTCTGTGACATGATGAACGGCCCCACATGGTTGTTTTCAAATGTCTCTGGTTTGTTTCAGGGACTTTTCTCCTAGGCACAGTTTCCTCTCACCGCTGAAGCAGTCCATTAATGCTGACAGTCGCTCTCTCCTGCCCAAAGTCCCCACTGCCGGGCCCAGAAACTGGCACAGAGACAACACCCCATCAGTCCTGGCTCGGCCAGAGGAACCCCGCTGAGAGGATCACAAAGGGAACATCAATTTGTCACAGGAGACTTGCCTACTGAGGTTCTTATGACTAAAGTGTTTATGAAACATCACGGCAAATACTATTCTCAGTCACATGGGGTAGACAAAAATAGCCCTATAATTTCTGTCTCCTTCTACCCCTTTAAGCAGGAGTCGCTGATGTTTTCCACCAGCTCAGGGTATGGCTAATGGTGTGGGTGTCTGCGGGTGTCGGAAGCACCTCAGGAGTCTTGGCGCAGCTGGCCAATGGGAGCCTGTAGCCAAGGGGTGTGGTATACGCCACTGGACACCCGGAGGGCAGACAGGGAGGGCATTTCCTGCCGGCTCTCCTCTCTGCCCTAACCACCACCTCTGACCTTGGCTATGTGAACAGATGTCAACCTCAGTGGCCCTGTTTGCACTTAGGTTCCCTGCTGGCTGAGATCCTGCCCCCAAGCCCAGCCGGCTTGCCCTCGGCCCTCACCACTGAACCACTGGTTAGTGAAAGCAAACCCCAGACTAGAGCTGTAACTAGCAGTTCTGGGGACAAATGTTCTCAAACCAGTCTTCCTATGCTTCCCACCTCACCCCACCCAGTCTGGACACAGCACCTGCACCCAGACCTTCGCTCAGCTGGGGGCAGGTTTTCCTCTCATCCCCCTCATCCAGGCCCACCCCTCATGCTCATGGAGTCCTGAGCAGGAATACAATCGGTGGCTCTCATATCCTAAGTGAAACCATTTGAAAGTTCCAAATCAAGTTAACTAACTGCTAAATAAAATATATTCTACCCTTCTGCTGTGACAAATATACACTTTTGTAATGACAATGTTTACTCTTACCTCTTCCGCTATATAACTGAACTAAATGTTTGCATTTTCTACATTTCTCATGATTTCAACCCGTATGCATTCCCAATGGTGTGAAATATTAAAATATAATTTATTCGAAGTATACAAATCTTAAATATATTTTATCAAACGTTTAAATCAAATGTTAAAAAATAAAAAATTTTAATATTTTTGAAATTTTATTTCTTCTGACATATTCAGTTATCTATTAAAATTAAAAGGCAACATACAAATCATAACAAACAACTAGGGAAATGTTGAATTAAAGGTTTTAAAATAATGTTGAATTTATAAAATTTGCTCTTGTGAAAATTTATTTAAATCTTAATAAATATTTTAACAAAATTTAACCTGTTCAAAATTATAGAATTCAATACCAGTTCAATAAGGTAAAGAATCAGTATCATACTTCATAATGTTATGTCTTCATCTACATACATACACATTTAGCAGAAATATTATTATTTTTTTTACCATTTCCAGGCATTCTCCAGCTGCCATGTGCAATGTCTCAGACACAGTAATGTGTGAGTGTCTCTGACACAAGAGACTGAAACACTAAGAGTAGCAAGAGAATGAACGTTTGGCACTACTGGCAAGATAAATAACTGATTGTATTCGGGCTGAGAGGAGGATTTTGACAAGTTCTCTTTTTTCTCTCTGAGTGCTTCTGCCATTCAAATCCCCCTGGCACCCGAAAACAGTGTGTGCCTCCGAAATCATCGAGGCACAACCAACAGAGCTTCCTGGCATTCCGATGTAGCCACATTCCGTGACATTTTAACTCAAGAACCCAAGGCAGGAGACGTGAAGAAGCAGTGCCCTGGGACCTGAGCAGGGGGAGTCCTGGGACAGGGACTTCCCATTAAGCCTCATTAGATTTAACAGCTCTGTCCTACCCATGGACAGCAAGCTGAAGTCCCAATATCATCACCAATGAAAGTAAACCCAGTGTCAACATTGTTCTCATCACCAAGTCATACAGCTGACTAAATTGCATATAGCAACTGATTCAACAGGCAATTCAGAAAAATTATCATTGTTTTCTTTCAATACATCCCTCAGATTCTGACGAAGAGATTCTCCAACTTTAGTAGGCATAAAAATCTTCCAAGGAGCTTGATTCTAACATAGATCCCACCTCCATCACCCAACTTCACCTGAATCAGTAGAACCAGAGTGGAGGCTATTACCTGTATTTTTTTTTTATCCTTTCCTTTTTTTTTTTTTTTTTTCCAGATAGAGTGGGAAGGAGAGAGAGAGAAACATCGACATGAAAGGGACACATCGATTGGTTGCCACCCACAGGACCCATTCAGGGCCAGCGACAAACTGCATCCAAGGTACGTGCCCTTAGCGGGAACCGAACCCAGGTCTCTCTGGACCGCAGGCCGACACTCTAACCGCTGAGCAAAACCGGCCAGGGCTATTATCTGTATTTTAAACAAGCACCTGATTCAGGCAGTCTGAGGACCACCTTTTGGGAAATACTGGTGAGAGTGCTCTACGCGGCGGAGGAAATATCTGGAGGACTCCTGGAACTACAGGTGGGCTAGAAGCTCATAGAAAGTCATTTGGAAACGAGCTCAAGAAACTTTTAGAAGCCCAAGAAGTAGGAATGGGGGAAAGGTTTGGAGATTGTCAAAAAGGGGAGCAAAAGGGCAAAGTTGTTCTATGACAAGAGTGCTAGAAGGAAAGGTTCAAATGTCATAGCCAAAGGCTGGTGACCAATCCTGGTCTCTCATCCTCACTCCTCTCAGGGAGTGTAAGGCTGGTGGGCTCTGGCTCGTTGAAATGTGATATTCTACATCTTCACTGATCTTATCATATTTAGTCATCCCCCGTCCCTGTCTCCTGAGGTGCAGATTAGCATGCAGGAATTTTATTAAGGGTATTCTTGGGATCAACAGTGTGCAGAGAAGAAAATAGAAGCAAGACTGGTCACGGGGAAGAGCTGGGCTGTGATGCAGATGGACTCAGCCTGTCCCTCAACGAGCTCTGAACTAGGAGTGAGCCCTTCGGCATCGTCTCAAGTTGGGGTATCTCCCCCTTGACCAGTCCTTGGATGTGCCCCAGAAAGCAGATGAGACTGTAGGCAGGGACATTCTTTTTAGATGAGTCTTCCCGGAGAGCTGAAGACATCAGCATCGCCATCAGTCATTGGAGGAAGAATCCGTAAAGCCCCAAGGAGGACCTGGGTGGTGCACCATTACAACCACTACACCTCCCCACTTTTTTGCTGATGCTTTTAAAGAATAATATTAATGTTTTAGCTGGACATGTTAGCCAAAATAATTTTCCCAATCTTCCAAGCTATTGTTGCATAGGCTGATGCTGCCAGCGGCCGGAGACTTCTGGGTGCCCCTTTCCTGCCCTCTTCCACTTGACAAGCTCCTACTCATCCTTCAACTATGAGTCCAGATGAGGCCTCCTCTGTGCAGCCTTTCAGTTTCCATCAGTAGATGCGGGCTTGCCATGTTCCCAGGAACCGCTGGCTCTCAGCAAGCTAGTTTGTGATACTGTTTATGTCTGCATGTCTTTCTCATGAGACTAGAATGTAAGATCCTGGGAGAAGGGACTGGGTTACTGTTTCATTCCGTGAAGCCCCAGAATTCTGGCACAGGCACAGCATCAATATTTGTGGAATTATATCCACTGATAGGAATGTCACAATGGCTCCACGATCTTGCTAAAGTCTGCCTCTCTTAAAATTGCGCGTATCTGAGATAAGCTAATGCTTTGGCACCCTATCAACCATTATTTATTTATTTTTCACTCTTGTTATTTTGTAGGAATAGAGATAACTTGAATTTTAAAGTGTTTACTTTTGGAAATAAACTTAAGTACCATATATTTTCTATTGACCAAAATAGCATCTTTTTTTCAAAAAACTCAAAGAATGTATCACCCATTCTTATGTATTTCTGGTTCCGTTTTCCTTGTGACTTTAAAAATGAGTGTGTTTGGAGGCATATTGAGGAAATTAAAATTCAGATAATAAAAATAAATCACTTACTCTTGGTTCATATTCTACATCACGCATTCTTTGCTTCCAGATATTTTAGCAGACTGTCAGCTCTGTATGAAAATCTGAGTTATCTAGATCTGATCTCTCATTTCCCAGGTGACTTGTCAGGATTGTTTATAGACTGGCAGCTGAGGCAATGGTTGGCTGGCCCTCTTTTAATATGCTTGTGTTAGGGTTCATTTTTCTCATCTGTAAAATGAGGAAACTTCCCCAGAAATTCTAATATCTCTTGCAGCTCATGCCTATTCTTCTTTGGGTAACCCAAGTAAAATGTTGCTACATTAAACACTTCATAGGAATGCATAATGATCTAAAATATTTTTAGCAAGAAATGTGTATGTTACATGACGGGGGGAAAGATATCAAAACAGGAAATAGGTGATGTAAGGCTGCTACTTAGAAATAAAATAATTTTCAAATCCTGAGATTAAAACTGGAACCCGTATCTGCAGTGCTTTGCAGAGAATAGAGAATGGTGTTCAATCAATCTCTCTCTCTTCCCCCATTCTCCCCCCCCCCAATCTCACATAATCCACTAAAAATAAAGGGCTTACTTTGGGGAACTAGAGATACATGTGGAACCTCTGAGAAGAAATGGCAAGGAGCGAAGTGAAATGGTGTGCACAGAAGAAAGGCTGGAACAAAGTGACATGGTTTGGGGGATGTATGGCATCTCCAAAAACATCGCCCCTGTGGTCTGGGATCTGAGAATCCTGGACCATTTGAAGGTGCTATGTTTGATAGATTCCGGCAAAACAGAAGGGAAACTGGGTTGGTGTTGTTTTGTTTTTTTTTAAAGCTTTATTACTTTCTGGAAGATAAAGTTCTTTTTTTCACATTATCTTTCTATATTACTATATATATTATTATACCCCTTGGCCAATAACCAACCTTCCTTCCTTCCTTCCTTCCTTCCTTCCTTCCTTCCTTCCTTCCTTCCTTCCTTCCTTCCTTCCTTTTCTTTCTTTCTCTCTTTCTATCTCTCTCTCTCACTCTCTCTCTCTCTTTCGGCTGCCTCCTGATCTTACAATGAATCCTTGTAGGTAACAGTCTTAAAAAACAAGTGGTGCTGTAGAACCATGGAGTTTGGAAGCTGGAAAGGCCCCCGAGGACAAACAGGTGCAGCTGCACTGTGGCTTTGTCTCCTCTACACACAGTAATCCATCCAGTCCAGGTGGGATGCAGAGAATGAGGCCCGAGGGGAGCAGGACTGTTGGGTTCTAGCTCTCATTTTTCAGCCAGCCAGCAAACGACCCTAAACAAATCACTTAACATTTGTTTAACTTTCAGTGAACTCCTGGTTGACCCTGAGGGAAGCATTTAATCTTCAGTTTTCTGAAGGAGGTTGAATGAGATAACTGTGAGAACCTCTCAGCTGGCCACACGCTGCCCTTCCTGGATGCCATACACAAAGCTAAAATAAGGCCTCTCTCTCTCACCTGTCTGAGACCATTGCTCTAAAAAAACACAATAGAAGCAAAAACTTTGAATTTTCAAAGAAGTTAAGGTATTTGTGTTAGTATTATAAAAAGTACCCTTTTCCCTTAGAGACATAAATTTTCTTTAAATAGCTAACTATTAGATCTATTTGTACTTAACGACAATTAGATTTTCACAGAACTTTTTAGGAATACACATTTGATGAGAAGTCAGATGTCCCCCTCAATAATCACCACATTCGGAGGAATCAGTGGGGGAAGAAGGAGAAACATCTGTAACAAAAATAAATAAATTAAATTAAAAAATAATAATCATCACCACATTCAAGTTTCCTATGCCTCTCCCACGGCTCCCCTGTGGACAGCCTTGGGGCTCTCTCCCCTTAGCTCCGAGTTACCCACGCTTCCTTGTAGGTCCTCCACGCCGTTTCTGTCCTCGAAGCCACAGCTCAGCACCGTGCTCTCCTGCACTAACTGAATCATTATTCCGTCGCTCGTCATCTCCCCCCACCCCCGCTTCTCCCCCTTCAGCTGACTCTTGCAGCTCATCCAGGAATTCCATAGCATTCACTCCGGAACACCTGCTTCAAGGTCCTTCAAGCTCAACATGGAAACCACACAGGCTGTGATTAATTCAATTTTATCCACAAATATTTTCTGCTTTCCTCTGGTGCTTACTTGAAGGCTCCCAGCCTTTTTTGTGTCCAGCAAAGAACTATCTCAGAGCGACATAGTACTCTGCCAAGTACCTTTAACTATTGATATTTCAAGGAGGAGAAATTCGTAAAACGGCTTCAGAACAAAGCGCCAGCGCTCAGCCAATTGTGAGGTGGTACCGTGGGCCTGAGCAGGGAGTCTCAGGAGTCTTTTTAGTTCAAAAGCAGATGAATGCAAGAATTCAGACTGCTCTACCAAAGTCCAGCAGCACGAGAACTGATTTCATGGACAGAATACATTGATGAGGGGAATTTAGTTACGGTTATTTATTTTGCGGTTATTTATCTCTTAATGTTCAATATTCTGATGGAAAATAATGAGGAAGACCTTTCCTAGGCCTTCAGAATCTACCTCAAGCTTTCAATGTAGTACGAGGTTTTTGCAAACTCAAATTAAACATGAATGATAAAAATAAAGTAAAATAAAGTGAGCTCCGCTGCCTAAATCTACATTGTTGTAGTTTCAGTTGTTTGGAAATGCAATTGGTTTCAAAACCACGATTTAACATTGAAGCTCCCCCCATTCCTTGCTTCTCTCTGAATTTCAACAGATGAAATAAACACTCTCAATGGTCTGCATACTATATGTATTTTTCCATTTTCACTGAGACAAATTAAATTGGGAATTTTATGAACAAGAAAAATAGAATTTCTCACCTAAGTAAAATACATTTTTTTTCGCAAAGCGTGCCATGAGACTCTAGAATGTTACTGATTTGTTGGTCAACAAGGGAGTAATACTCTTTGTAATTAACTTCTCAGAAAATGTCCAGCATTCCCTAGGGAAGAAAAGAGATACTTTTCCATGAGGTGTTGCAATGCTTCAAGAACCCTGCTTAAAAAAAATATCTTTCTTTTTAAATCTGGCTTTTAATGGAGTCTATTCTACCTTTTGCTACACAGGTTCAGAATCTCAGGAGTTTTCCCATCTATGATGTGTGTGGGGTTTGGCTTTCACATGCCTATACCACAATGTCAATAATTAGGCCATTATTATTATTTTTTATATTTTCTTCTTCTTTTTTTTATTAATTTGTTTTTGTTACAGATGTTTCTCATTTTTCCCCCATTGACATCCTCCTCCCCATCCCCCTGCCCCATCCCCAGTTTTGTTGTCTATGTCCATTGGTCATGCATACATGCATATAAGTTCTGTGGTTTATCTCTCCCCCCAACCCTCCTCCTCTGAGGTTTGTCAGTCTGTACCCTACCTCTATGTCTCTGGGTCAATTTTGTTCATCAGTTTGTTTAGTTTATTATATTCCACAAATAAGTGAGATCATGTGATATTTGTCTTTCTCTGCTTGGCTTGTTTCGCTTAGCAGAATACTCTCCAGGTCCCTCCATGTCATCTCAAAGGATAAGAGCTCTTTCTTTCTTACAGCTGCATAGTATTCCATTGTGTACATGTACCACAGCTTTTTTATCCACTTATCTACTGATGGACACTTGGGTTGTTTCCAGATCTTAACTATTGTAAATAGTGCTGCTATGAACATAGGGGTACATATATTCTTTCTGATTGGTATTTCAGAAATATTGGGTATATTCCTAGAAGTGGGATCACTGGGTCAAATGGTAGTTCAATTTTTAAATTTTTGAGGTAACACTATAGTATTTTCCACATTGGCTGCACCAATCTGCATTCCCACCAGCAGTGTACTAGAGTCCCCTTTTCTCCACACCCTCGCCAGCATTTGTTGTTTGATGATTTGTTGATGGCGGCCATTCTGACAGGTGTGAGGTGATACCTCATAGTTGTTTTAATTTGCATCTCTCTGATGATTAGTGACGTTGAGCATTTTTTCATAAGTCTCTTGCAGGCCATTATCATTATTATTATTTTTTTAAACGAAATCCCATTTGAAGACAGGAAGTTGATATAGTATGGAAGCAAAATACATCATTTTCCCCAAGAAGAGTTGACACCTACTTCCAGAATGTATTTAACTTGGAATAAGGCTGTAATCTGTGGTGTCATGCTAGCAGGACATTCTTGCGTTTTCCTAAAGTTGCTAAGGTTTAACAGTTTTTATGAAATAGCTCCATGCACAGCAACATTTCTCTCCAGAGAGATAAATGACTTGCCTAAATTGACAATTAGCTGGTGACAGGAAAATTATAAATTTCCTGGTTTTTTCTTTTTAATGTCATTTCAAAGTCACACAATCAGAGAGAACAGAAGTAAATATCTTCATTTTTGATTTAACTTTCTATCGTTTTGGCCATGCCTGCTGTTTCAATGCAGACTAATCCTCAAGTTCAAATCTCTTGTTAATTTTAAATTTTTTCTGTTTTCCTCTCCACAACTTAATTTTTTAATAGGAGTTTTAAGAAACTCACTGATATACATTCTATGATAACTTCAAAATTTTAAAGTTACATATACTTCTAATTTACTTTGTTGTTTTCAGCTACATTAAAGCCCAAATTGGCTCTTTTTAAATTTAGAATTACAGTGTACCTTTCCTTTTACTAAGTTCACATGTGAGTAATATAATTACTTTATTTACTTTAGCACCTCTAAAAAGCATTGCAAATATGGTAAGTTTTAATTGTTTATAGAAATCAATTTATATGCAAACAACTTTAAATCTATTTTCATTTCCTACAATTTGCATTTTTACATTTCAGATTTGCTTGTGCTGCATTACGATGTGAAGTCTGATTACTGCTTTCTTAAATACATAAGGTAGTTTCAAGAGGCACAGAGCTACAAACAATTTTCATAGAAGTGTGGATTAGAAGAAGCCTGTTCTATGAAGAGGATGTGCAGAAGACGGCCAGCCTTTATTTGGCTTCTTCAAAGGCCAATAATGACAGCTAATGATAAGGAGGCATATTGCTAGTGATTCATTCTTTTCATTCAGTTCCCCCCATGACTCATAGTTATTATTTTGTTACCTGGTATGTACAAAAAGAGTAAATAAGAGGGTGATATAAAATTGTGTTTATTCTCTTCACTTCTTACCTTCAGAATGCAATTTCAGGAAAGTGCCTGAGAGGCAAGCTCTTTCAGGTAGACTTGATGATTCCCTGAGCACTAATTATTGTGCAAGTCTGATGCCTCGTACCAGCTTTGAAGTTTAGGATTGCAGAATTTAAACCTGAAGGGCTCCTAAAAAGTATCTAATCACTTGCAGTCATTGCATAGATGAGAAAAGTAAGGACCAGAAAGACTAAGTGACATGTCCAATGTCACACAGCTAGTTAGTAACAAAGGTAAGAAGAGAACCCAGGTGTCTGAATCCACAGACCAGTGCTTCCTCCCCCAATTCCCCTCTAGGGTTCCATTTTGATTCCTAAGTTGTACCTTTTATGTAATTAATTCAAGGCTTCCTGCATTCTAATGCAATGGCCTACCAGATGGCTGCAGCAAAAAAGCATGGCAAAGGTCAAAAGTTTAAAGAGGCACCATCCTGATTCAGGGCCAAGAGCGGTGAGTTAGGTCTCCAAACCCAGGATTTCTCCTGTTCACTGTCAGTTGCTACAATCAAGTTCTTCAGCCTCTCTGAGCCTGAGTGTTCTCAAGTGTGAAACAGAAAGGTAAGGGGAAGATCAATGAAATAGTGTAGGTGGAAGCAGCTGACACACCATGGTGTTCATTAATAAATCTTCAATCTGAACTGATTGGATAACTCAGGCACACAAGTCAATGGCAACACAGGACTCATAAAATCAATTAAACCTGATTCCTTCTCTGGAAAAATTATTCCAATGGACCGATTCAGCCAAGAAATATTTATTGAACACCTACTATGTGCCAGCCAGTCACTGTGATAAGTACAAGGGATAAAATGGTAGCATAAAGACAGGGTCTCTACTCTCAGCAATTTTACAGACTAACAGAGAAGACAGAGAAGTGGACAGGCAATGACCTGCTATGATGACGCAACAGAGGAGGGGACCTTAATCTAGACCAAGAGGATTTGGGAAGGCTCTCCAGAGGAAGCCACTTGTGAGCTGAGACCTGACAGAAGCAGGAGTTACCCAGACTGACAGCCATGGGTGAAGTGGTCCGGGAAGAAAATTTACAACGTGAAGACTTAGAGGTAAAGGAGTTTACTGCTCCAGAGGGAAATTAGTTTTGCTCTGGTTAGGTTGTGAGGCTTGAGGATGCAGTAGAGGCCAGATCTGACAGGCCAGGTTAATGTACTGATCCTAACAATAATAGAAAACTGAACATTTTTCAATTACAAAGTGAAACAGTAACATGCATGACTTTGTCAATGAGGAATCCTATTTGTTTTCTTAACTTTGAGTTTTTTCAGTGGCATAAACATATCAATGCATGTTCATATCAATTTTTAAATAACTCATTCCCTTTTGTCCATAATCCATATAAATCATTAGTTAGATTATAATCACCCCCACTGGACCTTCATTAAAAACATTACATAGGAAAGCTTATTAATTTTAGTCAAAATGACAGGAAGACCCACAATCACAAATGACCAGCAGGGAGGAAAATATATTTATGGAATAAATACAAGCACTGCGAAGTGTTAAACATTTCCAGCACTCGAATTAAGAAGACATGACAAGAAGACCAGGATAAGAAACCAGAGTAAATAAACAAAAAAGAAAAGTGAAAATATCATACTCTAACTTGTGAGCCTATTAAAGTCACCACACCCAGTCTGTTCGCAAGATGCGGAAAGCTCTGGAAAGTTCTGGAAAGCTGGAGCACCGCTGAGGAGCTTTGCCAGATAAACCAGGTTGTGCTGAGCAAACGGGGGCCTCAGTGGAAAAAAGATAAACCGTGTTTGCCAGAAGTGATGCCATGACTAGCAAACTTTTCCTGAACCTCAGCCTAGAACTTGGCTCTGCCAATACACCCAGTGGCGGAGGCTCTGTCCCAGGGCTGGTGAGTCAGGCTCATCTCCGATGTTTTGGGGCCAGGAAGGGCGCCATGCTGTTATAGCAGAAACCCTCCTGTGAATGGGAGACCCACCAAGGGAATCCTCAATTCTGTGGGTTTTATTTGTCCTTGTAAAATCAAATCCACGTACTAAACCTTGAGCCAGCTTTATTTAAACACGTTCTGCACACTTAAGAACGATAAACAAATAGGAACGCAGTTATGGAGTGTTTTCCTTCTAAGAGCCCAGAGCTTCAGAATTTGAGCACAGTGTTCTCTGAGAACAGCACTCCCCTCAAGCTGAAGATTTCGTTTAATCAAATAAACAAGGGGGATAATGACAGATGTGGGGAAAAGAGCTAGGCATCAGAGGCCTTCAAGTGGAAATGTGAAAAATAGTAACAACAAAAAGAGGCCATCAGGGTCAGAAATGTGACAACTGTCTAGGAGATGGGAATATGGACCGTAGGCAAGGGCTCTTTGCAACTTCTGATGAATTCTAACTTTTAGCTTAGTTGATTAATTGCATATAGAATACACACCTTTTAAAACATTATTTATAAGAAAAATCCAGTAACAATGGGCAGAGGATCTGAACAAACATTTATCAAAACGGACATACAGATGACCAATACATATATATATGAAAAGGTGATCAACATCACAAATCATCAGAAAAATACAAATTAAAACCATGTCAGAATGACTATCAATCAATTAAAAAAAAATACAAGTGTTGGCGAGGACGTGGAGAAAAGAAAACCCTTGCACCTTGTTAGTGGGAAGACAAATTGGTGTAGCCACTATGGAAAACAGTATGGAGTTTCCTCAAAAAATTAAAAATGGAACTGCGTTATGACTCAGCAATTCCATTTATGGGTATTTATCCGAAGAAATCCAAAACACTCATTTCAAAAGATCTAAGTACAATAGCCAAGATATGGAAGCAACCCAAGTGCCCATCAATAGACAACCAGATAAAGAACAGGTGGTACATAAATACAATGGAATGTTACTCAGCCATAAAAAAGAATGAAATCTTACCATTTGCAGCAGTGTGGTTGGACCTGGGGGTACTATGCTAAGTGAAACAAGTCAGACAGAGAAAAACAAATGCGGAATCTAAATCACTTATATGTGGAATCTAAACATAACAAAATAAACAAAAGAGAAACAGACATAGATACACACCGATGGCTGCCAGATGGGAGGGGAGCTAGGGGGCTGGGTAAAAAAGATGAAGGGATTCAGAAGTACAAGTTAGTAGTCACAAAATAGTCAAGGATATAAAGTACAGCACAGGGAATGTAGTCAATAATATTGTAATGACAATATATGGTGCCAAGTGGGTACCAGACTTACTGGGGGAATGACTTCATAAATTATATAAATGTGTAACTACTATGCTGTACACCTGAAACTAATATAAAATAATATTGAATGTTAACTACAATTTAAGCAATAAAATAAAATAAAATTTAAAACAACCATTATATATAAACCACAAGTTCATTGCCCCAAATTTGATAAAGATAAAGAAGAATGAGAAAAGGTAATCCCAGCATTGAAATATGATCACAGTTCACACTTTTGTATCTATCTTTCCGAATTTCTGTGGCTCGAGCTCCTTCACTTTCTCTTTATTTACAACTATACACACATGATCTCATTTTTATAAAATATAAATTTATATACTCCCATTTATGTTTAAGATAGGATCACCCTGCACATGCCATTTCAGAATCTTTCTATTCTTAACAATCATGAACATCACCTCCTGGAATATAAATTTGATGAGGGTAGAGACTTTGTTTTGCTGTTTCCTTAGCATCTACAACAGTATCTTCATGTAGGCATCCAATAAATACCTATTGACTGAATAAATGTTGAGTGAATATTCTTTCAGGTCAATTAAATATGGATATTTAGGCACGTAGCATTTGAATGTACAATACACAATTCAACACCCATAAGCAGTTACCATCCTAGCACTGCTGTCTGCATGCACCAGCCCTATCTAGCTCGGGTCAAAAGCTACTCTTTATCAAACCACTTCAGCCTCCCCTAGGCCCCTGCTCCCAGCTCTTCCTCCTCCTCCGACTACCATGGGCTATTTTTACCTCTTTTTGACACTTTGCCTTCTCTATCTTGTTTTGTAGATATTTCGGTCCATGTTTCTTCATCTCCATACAAAGTAGTTTCAGTATGGCATTATGTCTAGTTTATCTTTGTAATAATAATAGTTACAATAATTCCATGCATGTAGTCATTGTTTTTATATGTGTTGGGGACTATACTAAGTGTTATGTGTGCATTATATAATTTAATATTAGTAGTAACCACATAAAGTAAGTGTAGTAGTTTTCTAGGGCTGTCATAACAAACTACCACAGACTGGGTGTCTTAAACAACAGGCGTTTGTTTTCTCACAGTTCTGGAGGCTGGAAGTCCAAGATCAAGGTGTCAGGAGGGCTGGTTTCCTCTGAGGCCTGTCTCCCTGCCTTGAGCTGGCCGCCCTCCTGCTGCCTCTTCACATGGTCTTTCCTCCGAGCACCTGCAGCCCTGACGTCTCTTCTTCTTCATAGAAGAACACTAGTCACATTGGATTAGGGCCCCATCCTAATGGCCCGATTTTAACATACTTACCTCTTTAAAGACCTTATTTCCAAAGATGAGGTACTGAAGATTTGGACTTAACATATGAATTTGAGGGGACACAATTCAGCCCATAACAGAGGTATCGTTTGATAGATGGGTTATCTGAGCCTCATAATGGCAAAGTATCTGGCCCAATGTAGAAGCGAGCCTTGCACTCAAGTCCATCTCATTCATAATCTGTTCTCTGGAGTCTCGGTGCCCCTGCATCCTCACCTCTCACCTACTCCCAGGTCAGCGGCAGTGGTGCCTGTTGAACGTTACAGTGTGAATTCTTATTGAATGAATGAATGGCACACACATAAGAATGAAGCACGAGTTGGTTAATGATGAAAAGATCAGTCCAGAGGTTGGGATACCCAAGTGGATTGGTCTGGGAGCTGAGAGGGAACGGACTGATCTAGGGACATAGTCCAAAGTGGCCCACCTAGTGCTCTGCCATTCAACAGCCAGGAGACGTGAGTGTGTGAACCTTGCTTCAGACAAAGTTAAAGGCAACATACAAAGGAGATTCCAGCCCCCCAAAATAACTGGATGGTACCGCTGTGTCTCCTCAGAAGGGCTAAGATATGGCTTGGGATAATAATCACACAAATAAAAAATTGGGGACCTAGAATAAAAGTCAAAGTGAGAGTTAAATGAGTCATTGGGATATTGTAAAAAAGAAAAACTACAAGTACAAATCTAGAATCTTGAAACAATGAGCAGAAACTTGCCCCACTGTCAGAAAGTCTCCTTCACTGTCAACAGCAGAGCAACTAGAATAGGAAAACCTTCTCCAGCTTCTCTAGTTTGAGACTGTAGCAGACACTTCCAGTTCCCCACCCCCACCCCCTACGCCAGCGATGTCCAACCTTTTTCTCATGGCACACATAAACTAATTACTAAAATTCTGCAGCACACCAACATATATATATTTTGCCGATTTGACCAAAAAAAAAAAAAAAAAGGTATAATTTTGATTCATTCACTGGATGGCTGCTGCTGCATTGGCTGTTGTCATTTTTTTTTTACTTGACAATCTATGGGAATGGAGGTCAGTGTCTCTGACTAATAGACAGGTGTTGCATGTTTTAAAAATTCTTGCAGCACACCGGTTGAAAATCACTGCCCTAGGCCCTTACCTGTCTGTCTGACTTCCAGATGCCAGTTCCTGCCTGCCTCTGTCTGTGGACTTTCTCTAATCCCTGGAGTCTGCTCTGCTCTTGTGTGTGACGGACCAGCAGTGCCAGGGAATTAAAAGGAACAGCCCTTACCACGCCCTGGCAGGAGCTGATGGATAACTGCCCGGATCCCTCACCACTCCAGCAGGATAACTTGGAGGTGCAAGTCCACACTGCCTCTCAGAGCTCCCCAAAGCCTCGGTTGCCCCCAGTACATACTGGTTGTCTTACCTTACATCTCACTCCACCATGAATGCTTCCTGGGATCACTTCCCAAATAACTTCCTTACACCTAAATCTTTGCCTCTGAGACCTGCTTCTGTAGGAGAAAGTAAGGCACTTCTTTGGGGCCAAATTCGTACACAGATGTTGAATCCAGCTGCCCCTTACATCACAGCCTTCTCCCACATGGCATCTCCCCATTTGGGAAAGTTAATAGAGGAAGGCAGTTAAGGAAACAGAGTCTTAAATCTGAATGTGAGATCATCTCCCAGTAAAATTCCCTCATCTTAAAAACCACACCATATTCCATGGTCCCATATTCCAAGGCCCAACCCTAAAATCCAAAGTGATTTTTTAAAATGTAGTCCTGCCACAAAAGGGTACACCATAGAATCTTCTATGGCCATAGAAATTTGAAAATGCTGGGTTAAGCAGTCAGTCAGGATTTTCATAGCAGGCATCCTTCCAATCTTTTGTACGCTAAGTAGTACCCAAAATTCCAAAGAAGGGGACACAGTGCAGAACATCTCCCAGGTTATCGGCCTAAGAGCCTCTCGGGAGGCCGGGGTCCACAGAACACACAGAGGGAAAGCTGCCTATCTCTGAAATGACCCACAGGAAACCCTGCCCAGTCCAGGCTTGGCCTCCCCATTCAGCCCCCATCTCCCTCCACGCCTTTCTCTTGTCTGCCTCCATCGGCTGCCCAGGCTGCAGCACAAAAGTGATTCTCCGGATTTTCCGAACACATCACGATGGCCCTTTCATGACTCTGGGCCTTTGTGTGCGCCGTTTCTCTGCCTGGAATGCCACCTCTCACTTTCTCACCCAGACAGATCCTCTTGGCTGATCTTTCCAGATACGGCCAGAGATTACTTCCCTTGACAAGCTTCTCCAGCAACACACCTCTTATTCATCTCCATGTTCCCAGCATTTTGCAAGGGACCCAGAACCACAAAGCAGGTATCTATATGAAGGAGTTCAAGGAACATGAGAGTAAAGTGAGGTACACGGAAGTTAAATAGTGCTGGACGAGACACACTTCTTTGAGTCTGCAGCCTGGAATGGAATGTGAGCCTGTTCATACTCCAGGTTCATTCCACTCTGTCCACACCTCAGAAATTAATGTTATATTCAGGAATCTGATTATTATTATTTAATTGTGATAAAATACACATAGCATAAATTTATGTTCTCAGTCATTTTTCAGCATCTAGTTCATGGTTAAGTACATGCATTTTCATTGTTGAGCAACCAATCTCCAGGTTTCTATTCATCTTTAAAAACTGAAACTATACCTATGAAACAATTATTTCCCATTCTCCCCTCCCCTCCAGCCCCTGGCAACTGCCATTGTACTTTCTATCTCTATCAATATGACTACTCTAATTACCTCATATAAATGAAATCAAACAGTATTCTCTCTCTGTGTGTGTGTGTGTGTGTGTGTGTGTGTGTCTGGCTTATTTTGGTTAGCATAATGTTCTCCAGCTTTATCCATGTCATAGCATGTAATAGACTTTCTTTTCTTTTTAGGGATGAATAATATTCCATTATATGTATATATTTATCATTCTGTTTATCAACCCATTCATCAATGAACACTTGGGTTGCTTCCACCTTTTGGCTATTGCGAGTCATGCTACAGTGAACATGGGTATACAAATATCTCTTTAAGACCAGTTTTTAACAGAAGCCAACCTTCACCAGTCTATGTTGGTGAGAAGACCTACTGGAAAGGTTTGAGGGTTTCTCAGGTATCCAATGAAGAGTCATCCTTACATGAAGACAAGCACTACTGGACTGTAGGAACAAGTGGGGCGAGGGCTCCAAGTGGTCCTCAGGACCCCCCATCTCTAGGCCCCACACTCTCCTGTCTCCATGCCTGCTTCCATGTTTATTTTCTCTGTGTGCTGGCTTCACCAGGGAGACAACTGGCATCCAATGCCCCTCATTTTCACACCCATGGCTCCAGCCCCTATAAAAAAATTGGCTTAACTATTAGTCCCAAATCCAAAATCCCAGGGAAGAAGATATTGTTAAGTTCCCATCCCAGAGGTGAAATAAGGCTGGGAAGGCATAGCCAAATTGTATACAATGGCCGGCCCTGGTGCAATGATGTGGATATACGTGTTGGAGAAGGCAGGCAGTTGTCGAAGTGTCACAGGTCCGGAATGACAGCAAGCCTGCTACCACCTTGGTAGACAGGCTACAGAGTATCCAGCCACCCCATCCCTGGTCAATGCTTCATGGGGCTGTGCAGGGAGCAGGGAGCTCTGGAGTAGGAAAACACTTTAATCAAAATCCTGTTTCACCGACCAAATGACTCCACAGATAATGAGGCAGGAAAAAGGCCTGCTAGCCCTGAGATATCTTTAGACAAGTTTTTGTGTCATAGGGCAATTCCAGCAAGTGACTCATGAGAGGGGAAAAAATAAAAGGTTTCCTACAAAATCAAACAGATCCAGAGGCCAAGATGAAAAGGAAATAATCATAACAACACCCAGACAGATCTTGGCCCGTAGCATTTCCAGGCAAGAACTCCCGAGTGCAGGTAGCTCTAAGACATTTTATTTGATAATTAGGTGGAGAAAGGCATTGGCCCCGGGACGCGGAAGAGGAGTATGAGGCTGCTGCTGAAATCAAAACCGAACTCGGACCACCTGTAGCCTCTCTCTGGCAAAATGTCTTTCCCATCTGTTCACCGATGTTGATGGCAAGCGGGTGGTCCCAGCAGTGGTTTCAGGGTGCTAGCACAATGAATCTCAGACGGCAAAGGGAAAGGGGGAATGCGAAGTTCAGGGGATCACAGAAAATGAAGTCTTAACTGGCTGCTGTAAAGCTCACAGCCAGAAAGCAGAGCGCGGCGGCGGACTGCCCGCAGGGACGGCGATGCATTTCCCTCTGGACGCAATTGTCAGTGGTGCATAATAGGGTCTTATGAGGTTTGGGGGTAAGGAGGGGGTGATGATGAGAGAGAAAGGAAGACAAATAATGCCTGTAACTTAAAACATTTCTTTTGTAAATAGCACTTTTTCTCAGCCAAAGCCAATAGCCCAGCTCAAATGCCCCTCTTACAGAAACTCACCTAATGGAAGGGCCGACGGCCCATTAGCTGTGGCTCACGGCACTCACCATCTTAGGGTAGCTATGTGTGGGCCTGTCGTACTTCCACAGTGGGACTATGAGCCCCTTGAAGGGGTGAGAGCGGACTTGTTTCCTCTGTTCGTCTTCGTATGCCCCACAGCATCCAAAAGAACTAACATGAATAGACTGTCTCTGTGTGAGGCACTGTGATGTTGTAAACACCCTACAAAATGAGTAGGGCTGGCATGTATCACCCAAGAGGAGACTGAAGCCCAGAGCAGTAAGTTGACTCAATTCACACCACAAAGAGCTGCGGTTGAAGCTCGTCTGCACAGTTTCGAAGCCCATGCTCCTCCCTGCTCGCTGCACGGCCTACCTGGCACACAGCAATCGTATTTTCCAGTAATTGTGCTGATAACACTAATAACAGCTCGTTTCATCAAGGACTTTCTCTTCGCGTCCTGGGTAGATGCTTTACATGTATTTTTATAATTAATACTCTCCAGGGCCCAAGAGTTGGTAATATTCTCATTCCTGTTTAATAGATAAAGAAATCTGAGGCATAGAGAGATGAATAAAATTGTCTAAGCCTTAGAGTGTGTGCTTTCAATCATTATCCCATATTGATTTCAAAATATAAGCACACACACACCAGGCAACATGTTTTGAGCAACTCCTTTGCGCTAGGCTCTGTGAATTTTCTCATTTAATCCTCACTACAACCCGCAGAGCAAGCAGGTATTCAGTCAATTGTGAAAAAAATGAACAACTGAAGATAAAAACAAAGCCTCATCTATCACTGATTGCTAAAGTAAGAAACATCCAGAAACTCCTCTGTGTTTGCATGGGCAACGCCATGGTCCCAAGCTATGGAGGGTCAGAAAAAAATAAATGAGCATTGAAAACGTAAGAGCAATACAGACCACAGGAAAAAAAAAAGATTTTGGTTTGAAAATGAGTGTTGTATAACATTAAAATCAACACACCCAGTGTGAAATAGGCCTTCTTTGTTGCTCTAGCGTCTTAATTAAACTGTGCCAGAAACAGCACATTTATAAATAAGACAGACAGAAGCCTCCAACTTGGTCTTGATTTTAGATCAGAAATATAGCCCCCTCCGCTAATGACAAACGTTCTGTGCAAACATTTGGATGAGTTAGATTATGATATGGTGGTCTTGAAAGAGTAGAGAGCACTGGACAAAAACAAAAATGCTTGGTCCTACTTCCCATTTTCCCAGCTTTCTTAGTCATTTGTGTTATCTACCCAATGGTTCTCTGCCACCCACAGTCAGGCATGGCTGTGTGCCTTGCTTGGCCAATGAAGGATGACCAGCAGTGATGTGTCCCTTTCAGGCAAAAGCTTTAGGATCAGTATGTAGTTTGCACTGTTCTCTTTTTTCCTGTCATGATGACAGATGATCTTCTAGAAGGCATCTGTCACCCTGCATTCCTAAGTTAAAATGACATGGAGCAAAGCACCCACAGTAGAAACACAGCATGAATAAGAAATAAATATGTTGTTTCAGCCACTGAAATTTGTTTCTTGTTACTGAGGCATAACTCAGCCCAACCTGATTGCTATATCAATTAATCAATTAATGAGCTGTGTGACCTTGGGCCAGTCATTTTACCTGGCTGGGTGTTAGCTTTCCTATCTGTAAACCTAAGGGATTAGCCTAGAACAGGAAGGTTTCATCTGGGGGTCCACGAGTGGGCTTTAGAATGACAATGAATTCCCAAAATTATAGGAACTATTTTGTGTGCGTGTATGTGTGTGTGTGAGTGAGAGAGAGAGAGGGGGAGAGAGAGAGAGAGAAAGAGAAAGAGAGAAAGAGAGAAAGGGAATTTGTATTTTTGGGGGAGAGGGTGTACAGCTTCAAATATTAAGAGGGCTTATGTTACTCAAAATGAAGTTAAGAACCTGGATAATCTCTAAGGTCATTTCTAGCTCCAATGTGCTTTGTAACATCTAGAGTAGGAAAAAAAAAAAAAAAAAGCTAATTAGTTTCCTTTCTGATCTGGTATTTCAGGACTTGCCTTGAGTCAGATTGTATTAAGGTTGTTTTCAAATAACTTTAAGAGTTCTGCTTAATAGGTTTGCAAATATCAAACTCTCAGGAGGCATTCCTGAGTGAAAAGATGGTATTCAGAGCAATTCTTTTTAAAGTAAAGAAAGAAAGGTTCTTAAAAAATTGAAAATGAGATCATGTTTGGTGGGTGGGACAGAATGGGACCTATGCCTGGTGGGAAGAAGAAAGGGTCACTCTTCCAAAAATTCATCCCCACACATAAGTTAATGTCTGAAAGGCCAGAGTGTAATCCTTTAGTTGAAGGCAAGAGCTCCCTTACATAGGAAAACGGTTGAATAGAGAAGGTTAGTAGAGAGAGTCTGAGTTTTATAGATGGACAACATGGGTTCAACATGCTCTTTGTTGGGCCACAGTTTTCTTATGTATAAACTAGGGACAGTAAAAAGCTATAACAGGCAGAGTCCTAGCAACAAATAGACAACATACTCAAACAGGGTAATTCAGGACAGTTTAATGGGGGACAATTTGCAAAGCTGAGTTCAGGGTTCAGAGAAACTAATAAGACATGCTGAAGCACTCTGGAAAGGGTTAAAGCAGGAAGTCCTCTATCACTCCTAGATCTGAAGGCACAAGGAGAAATAACAGTCTCCCCCCGCCCCCCAAAAAAGGAGAGAGCTATAGCTGGGGCTGTAGGGAAGGGCTACACAGCAGGAACTGTGTTCTTCCAAGGGAAACACAGACACTGTTAACCCCTGGTCCAGCAGAGAGGAAGCCAGGGGGAAACACAGCTTGATCTTCCTCTCTTCTCACCCCCCTCTATCCTGCTGGTGCCTCCCATTGGCCAAACCCAAGAAAAGCCAATGGGCAAGGAAGCCCGTGGATAGGTTCATAGAAAGTCAGTCTCCTGGAGGCGTAGAGAAAGATAAAGGTAGAGAGCAGACATGGAGAGGGAAGTGAGCATTCTAGCTTTTGGGGGTCATTGCAAAGATTCAGAGATAACGTTTAGAAGCATACAAAGTATTACACAAATAGTAGCTATTGTTTGCCCTTATTTGAATGAGTACTTAGAATTCTTTGCTAAGAACAGATTCTGATAGGTTTTGTGGGGAGTGTTGCTGGCCCCTAGAAGTAGGGAGAGGGGCATAGATAGAGATTCATGCCTCAGAAGGAAGCCACGTTACTTAGGGAGGTGGGTTGGGGGTTGGAGAGATGGTTCTGAACGCTTTGAATCAGGTGGAACCGGTAGTCTATGCTGCAGAACATCTGAGATTGTCTGCCATTCCCCAGAAAACCATTTCAGTTGGTCACGCTCAACTCAGCCCTGGATGCCAAGACACCAGCCCTGGGACACTCCCTGCCGCAACTCCAAGCAGTTCCTGTCTTCTGGCTGTTTAGGAAATACACTTTTCTAAGCAATTAGACCTAGAATTGAAAGACCTCTTTATGCACATAGCAAGAGGTGATATGACTTCTTGCTCAAGATGCAACCCTCAAATGTTTAAACCTTGTGATGTTCAGTAGCAGTTTTATTAAGTTATACTAAAGCTTGTTCACCAACTGACGTAGAATACTTTAGTTCAGGAGTGACACGCACAACACGGACACATCTTGGTTAATCATTTCTCACCGCGTTCTGCAAAGGCAACTTCCCCCAGAGAAAGACTGTGGCACTACAATACTAGAAGACTATAACTTTTCTGTAAAAGTCCTAACCAGAGGGGAGACAGCTGATGTTTTGACCTACCAAACTTCCCTTCTTCCTTCTCCCTTCTCCATGAAGGAAATGCCCCTCTTTCATCTGATAGGGTCTGGGTGGGACTATAAACACGTGACCTGAGCTGCATTAGTCAGATTCTTTCCTCTAGGCCTTTGAATTGGGAAGTGACCCAAGTTTGGGAAAATCATTGAAACTAATCAATCCCATTAGGGACATCCCCAAAGAGTGCTCATTTATTCCTCTTCCTCTTATTTGTATCCCCAAATAAGCCTGGACTCCCATCTGTTGAGGTCTGGTTGTTCAGCATTTTTTTTCATCCCCTGAGCTGCTCCATTGGTATCCTTTTAATTTATTATTCTTTGGCTTAAGTTAGTTAGCTAGGCAAGACCACATGTTTGAGGATTGACAAGAACAATGACTTGGACAAGGTTTTAGCAAGTTTTCATTTCAGTTTGCCCCCAAACCAGGCTATAAACAGTGTAAATGGTGTGCATCAGGAAGGGATATGTTTGAATGAGTGCATGCTGGTCCTTTATAGAGGCATTGCTGAGGTTCAGAGCACAGAGCATCCATGTGAAGTGAGAATCCCATCTTACATACATTTACACTGGAGTAAGGACCAAGTCAGTATTCAAGAGTCTAACTATGGCCCAGCCAGTGTGGCTCAGTGGTTGAGCATTGACCCACGCACCAAGAGGTCGCCGGTTCTATTCCCAGTCAAGGCATATGCCTAGGTTGTAGGCCTGATCCCCAGTAGGGGTCATGCAGGAGGCGGCCAGTTGATGTTCTCTCCATCAATGTTTCTAACTCTCTCTCCATCTCCCTTCCTCTCTCTCTACATATCAATAAAGAAAAAAAGAAAGAAAGAGTCTAACTATGGCTGTACAAGAAAAGCTTTGCTACTACACAGTGCTGTCATTCCCATAGGCTTCCATGAGCCTATCATAGGCTTGGCCAAGCCATATCCCTGTTGGTTAAAAAGCCCATCTCATTCCCTTGGGACCAAGCATCTTGACAGGCACAGCTGATGAATTTTAGTTCCTCCATAATCTGAGTCCAACTTCCTTTCTGTCTTATTACCTACTGTTCCCTTTCAATTCCTCTACAGGATTATTATGAAGAAAATACAGTGTGTACATTATCACTAATCCTCTTAACATATTACCTAGGTAAGTATTATTTTCCCCTTTTACAGATGAAGAATGAAAGGTCAGCACCCTTACGCTGCAGCACTGGAATTCAGACCCAGATCTCTTGGACTTTAAGGCCCACACTCCGGACTTCCGGTCAAGATGGCGGCATAGGTAAACGCGGTATCGCATCCTCCCACAACCACATCAAAGTTACAACTAAACTACAGAACAACCATCATTCAAAACCACCTGAAATCAAGCTGAATGGAAGTCCTACAACTACGGAATTAAATCAGCAGCCACATCCAGACTGGTAGGAGGGGCGGAGGCGGATAGGCTGGTCCCACACCCAAGTGTGGCGGATAAAAATCAGGAGGCTCCCGCGGCTGGGAAGGTCCTTCCTGAGGACTGAGGGGTCCCCGTCCCACACCAGGTGCTCCACTCAGGGTTCCAGTGCCAGGAAGAGAATCCCCATAACTTCTGGCTGGAAAAACCAGCGGGAACTGAGGCTCAGGGAGGCTGAGGCAGCTGGAGCCCCAGGCAGCTCCCTAAAGGGCCCGCGCACGGACTTATCGGACTCTCTCCCTCTGAGCTTGGAGGGGAGGCAGCTCGAGGGGCACCAGAGACATGCAGGGAAGAACTGAGCTGTTTGGCACTGGAGCGAGGGCTGGAGAGGGGGCTTTCTCGGGGACAAACGTGCTGTAAGAGGCCTTTGTTCCTTTGGTGAGCCCTTCCCAGGGGTGGCAGACAGTCTCCATATCTGGGACTCCAGCAACTTGGCTCACACTGGTAGCCCTGCCCTGGTGACTCCCCGAGGCCCCGCCCCACCGAACTTTCAGGCCCACCCAAGCTGTTGCCACTTGCTTAACCATAGGATTGGCTGGTCTTGGATCCTGCTTCAGGTTTTTCCTAAATTCTTTCAAACAAGCAGCATCTGGTCTCAGCGAGCCCCATACCTCTCATTAAGTAATACACTGAAACAAACATAGGGAGGCAGCCAAAATGAGGAGACAAAGAAACAGGCCCCAAATGAAAGAACAGAACAAAACCCCAATAAAAGAACTAAGCAAAATGGAGATAAGCAACCTAAAAGATGCTGAGTTCAAAATACTGCTTATAAGGATGCTCAATGAACTTAGTGAGAACCTCAGTGAACTTAGGGAGGGCCTCAAGAGCATAAAAAAGGACTAGTTAGAAATCATGGATACACAGTTAGAATTGAAAGAGGCATTAACTGAAATAAAGAATAATTTACACAGCTTCAATAATAGAGTATGTAAATCCAAGGAGCAAACCATCGATTTGGAATATAAGGAAGCAAAAAATCCCCAATCAGAACAGCAAAAAGAAAAAAGAATCCAAAGAAAGGAGGATAGTGTAAGGAGCCTCTGGGACAACTTCAAGCGTGCCAATATTCGCATCTTGGGGGTGCCAGAAGGAGAAGAGAGAGAACAAGAAATCGAAAACCTGTTTGAAACAATAATGGCAGAAAACTTTCCTAACTTGATGAAGGGAACAGACATACAAGTCCAGGAAGCACAGAGAGTCCCAAACAAGATGAACCCCAAGAGGCCCACACCAAGACACATCATCATCAAAATGCAAAAGGTTCAAGACAAAGAGAGAATCTTAAAAGCAGCAAGAGAAAGGCAGCTAGTTACCTACAAGGGAGTTCCCATAAGGCTGTCAGCTGATTTCTCAAAAGAAACTTTGCAGGCCAGAAGGGAATGGCAAGAAATATTCAGAGTGATGAAAACCAAGAACCTACAACCAAAATTACTCTATCCTGCAAAGCTGTCATTTAGAATCGATGGACATATAAAAACTTTCCCAGACAAGAAAATGTTAAAGGAGTTCATCACTACCAAACCGTTATCATATGAAATGATGAAGGGTCTTTTTGAAGAAAAAGATAAAATGTATGAACAAACAAAATGGCAATGAATACATATCTATCAACAATGGAATCTACAAACAAAATGAACAGGTGGAACAGAAACATTCTCATAGATACAGAGAACATTTTGGTTGCCAGTTGGGAGGGGGGTCGGGGGAATGGGTGAAAAAGGTGAAGGGATTAAGAAGCACAAATTCATTGCTAGACTGACAAACCTCAAATGGAAAGGGGTTGTGGGGGTGGGAAGAAATAAACCAAAGAACTTATATGCATAACCAATGGACACAGACGATAGTGTGGGAAAAGGTGGGAGGGGGGCAGGAGTGGGGAGGAGGGGGTCAATGGGGGAAAAATGTGGAACATCTGTAATACATTTTACATCCAACAATAAAGATTTGAAAAAAAAATTACTAGACTTAATAAATGAATTTGGAAAAGTAGCAGGATACAAAATTAACATCAAGAAATTGATGGCATTCTAATATACCAATGATGTACTCACAGAAAGAGAAACTGAAGAAACAATTTTATTTACCATTGTGGCAAAAAAATTAAGATACCTAAGATTAAACTTAACCAAAGAAATAAAGGACCTATTCACTGACAACTACAGGTCATTTAAAAAAGATATAGTGGAAGATATAAAAAAGTGGAAGAACATACCTTGTTCATGGATTGGAAGAATTAACATCATTAAAATGTCCATACTACCCAAAGCAATCTATAGATTCAATGCAATCACCATCAAAATACCAATGACATACTTCACAGAACTAGAAAAAATACTTCAAAAGTTCATATGGAACCAAAAACGACCCCAAATAGCCACAGCAATCTTGAAAAAGAAGAACAAAGTTGGAGAGATCACATTACCAGATTTCAGGTTATACTACAAAGCCACTGTAATCAAAACAGCCTGATACTGGCACAAGAACAGGCAGATAGATCAATGGAACAGCATAAAGAACCAGAAATGGACCCAAGACAATATGCTCGATTAATATTTGACAAAGGAGGCAAGAGCATACAGTGGAGTAAAGACAGCCTCTTTAATACATGATGTCAGGGAAACAGGAGAGCTATATGCAAAAAAATGAAATTAGACCATCAACTTACACCATACACAAGATTAAACTCAAACTGGATAAAAGACTTAAATGTGACTCATGAATCCATAAAAATCCTAGAAGAATATGTAGGCAACAAAATTTCAGACATCATACATAGCAGAATTTACTGATACATCGCCTAATGCAACAGAAACAAAGGGGAAAATGAACACATGGGACTACTTCAAACTCAAAAGCTCTGCACAGCAAAAGAAACCACCACCAAAATGGAAACCCATTCCACTCTATGGGAAAGCATAATTACCAATGATATATCAGATAAGGGGTTAATTTCCAAATATATAGAGTGCTCGTACAACTCAACTAAAGGAAGACAAAGATCCCCATTAAAAAATGGGCAGAGGAATAAACACCTCTCCAAAGAGAACATACAAATTGCTGAGATATATGAAGAAATGCTCAACATCACTCATCATCAGAGAGATGCCAATTAAAACAACAATGAGGTATCACCTCACACCTGTCAGAATGGCCACCATCAACAAATCATCAAACAACAAGTGTTGGCGAGGGTGTGGAGAAAAGGGGACCCTAGTACACTGCTGGTGGGAATGCAGACTGGTGTAGCCACTATAGAAAACAATATGGTGTTACCTCAAAAAATTAAAAATTGAACTGCCATTTGACCCAGTGATCCCACTTTTAAGAATATACTCTAAGAAGCCTGAAACACCAATCAGAAAGAATATATGTACATACACCCATGTTCATAGCAGCACTATTTACAATAGCGAAGATCTGGAAACCGCCCAAATTTCCTTCATTAGATGAATGGATAAAAAAGCTTTGGTACATATACACAGTGGAATACTATGCAGCTCTAAGAAAGATCTCTTATACTTTGAGACAACATGGAGGGACTTGGAGAGTATTATCCTAAGCAAAACAAGCCAAGCAGAGGAAGACAAATATCACATGACCTCACTTATTTGTGGAATATAATGAACAGAAAAGTCTGAGGAATGGGTAGTCCCAGAGATGTGGAAATGGGGTACAGACTGACAATCCCCAGAAGAGGGGTTAGGGGCGGAGAGATAAACCACAGAACTTATTTGCATGTATGCATGAACAATGGACATGGACAACAAAGCTGGGGCAGAGTGGTGAGGGGCAGGGAGGGGGTATCAGTTGGGGAAAAGGGAGAAACATCTGTAACAAAATTAAGTAATTAATTAAAAAAAAAAAAAAAGACCCACACTCCAGCCTATCCCCTTCTGCCCAGTTTCTGATTCTAACTCTGATTCTAATTCTGTTGTGTCCTTGGTTAACTCACTCCCTTCTCTGAGCTTCTTTGTAAGTACATCATAATATCTTTTCCCAAGATTGCTGAGACAAGATGGACAGGGAATAGATGAGAGTATTGGGTCTGGTGACAGAGTGGTTTCTGATAACTGGGAAACCATGCAGCTGTTTCTCTTCTTTTTGTATTTCACAATGGCTACTTTCTATAAAAATGAAACACAAACATTCTATCTTT
This sequence comes from Molossus molossus, assembly GCF_014108415.1. NCBI lineage: Eukaryota > Metazoa > Chordata > Mammalia > Chiroptera > Molossidae > Molossus > Molossus molossus. The sequence goes on from NW_023425349.1 coordinate 51,018,377, forward strand.
GGTACGGAGTTGGAAATTCTCCTATCTTCTCTAAGCTACTGAAAAATCCCAGGCGTTTCTAGCTAGCTGTCTTATCTGTCTGTGCATTTGGATGTTTTTTCTACATTTTCTCACCAAGGCTTAGTTCTCAGTGGCCGCTTTTCATTTCAAACTACTCCCCAAGTATCTCCTACATCGATAGTAAATTGCTAGAATCACCATCATCAGCCTATGATATTTAATGCTAGTTTAACACTTCTATGCCTTAAAGTAGCCAGAAACTTAAACTAACAGTTCTTTTTGTCCTCATTCCTGCGCCCCAAGTGTATTCAGGTGGCCAAGCAGGAGAGACAGGCGAGCTTCTGTGACTTAGGAGCCAAGCTATATCAGAGAGCCCGTCTTTTCTAGAACAAAATCTTAAATTAAGCAACCCTGAGGCAGAGAGGCCCTTTTTCCAAGTATTGGTTTTCATCTCAGGGGAAATAATTGAATTTCTACACTGAGCTCTGTGAGCTACGGCTGCCAGCTGCAGGGCCATAAAACCATTAACACCTAGAGGAGCATTTTATCCCTGCAGAAGGAAGAAGCAAAATGGAGAAACACATCGCTCAAGGCCAAATGAAAGGGAAACACGTTTAAAGTGATGCAACATAAATTCCACTAACACGGCATTCATCTCAACTGGCTTCAAATTATGATCCACATTTGAGGATAAAAACCAGAGAACTTGGAACAGAACAGATTTCCGCCTTCATGAGCAACCCTGTACATCACCCAGCAGTTTCAGGGGAAGAGTCTGGAATCCCAGCTCTGGCCACATCGTTCACTCCCAACGCTTGGCTTTCACAGCCCTCTCCAAAGGGTCATCACTAACCAAGTGAGAGATGAAGCCAGTCTTCCACTTCCTCTGCTCACATTTGCTCTCTACTCAGTGGGACTTTTAAAGGTTCACAAGATCCTCCCAGGTCAACGTTAATTGAACACCTACTGAAGATAAGGAAGGGGTTGGGAAAATGCAAAGATTCTGCAACACAGCCTCTGCCCCCATAGAAGCCTCCAATTGAGCATTTTGAATTAATAAAAAGGGTGATAGGGAAATGAAAAATACTGCTTGATAAATAGGGGTAAACTAAATGCATCTCTGTCTGGAAAACTGTGCAACAAGTACCTTCTCCAGGCTTCTCATTGCAGTTATTTTAAATTTCTTACAAATGGAAGGAAACAAGGAGCAACAGAAATTACCTCTTCCCTACTGTTCAATGATTTAAGATTGTGTCAGATTTCAGGCTGATGAGAAAACTTCCAAGCTATACCTAGTTATAGGTATCACTCCAAATTCTTTTGGAATTTCCCTCAGAATTAGCTATATAATACAACCTTGAGCTCATGGAAGCCAGGTCTTTTCTCTCTAATGGGACTAACCCCATATAATCAATAGACAAGATAAAAATCAAAGTTTGAAGAAAATAGCTAAAGTTTAAGCAGTATCTTTGAGAGTCTCCCATTTTTTTTTTTTAAATCCAACCTTTGCTGCATAATCCTTCAAATTTGAAGATACCGTCTTTGTCACTTGTTTAAACATTATTTTTCAACTACGTGGGTTATGACAGTTGAGGTTAGCACCTCTGTTTGAACAGCTGCTCACCATCAGGAGAGGAACTATTCCTCTCTGCACCTGGGGAGATCCTGAAAAACAGGCTTCCATCCTTTTCCCCTTCAACCAGAGTGAGTTGACCTTGGCCTTGTATTCCTCTGATCACATCTTTCTTCTATCCTTAGAAGGTTAATTCTTAAAAAGAATTTTCAAAACATATTTTCCTTGAGAAGTTTTCACAAGCATCATGAGTTTGCCTTGCCACCCTCTAGAAGTTTTATTTGACTTTAAGGAATTTTGAAGGGGGCCTGTAGTTGAAGAACTTGGAAGCCAGCCTTCCAATGACTGTCCTATATTATGTTAGAGAGCACCAGTCACCATTAGGGATTTTTCATAAACACTATGAAAAGAAAGAACCACAAAGTTGAATGTCAGCCAAGAAATAAGTAGATTACATTTCAGCAGATGGTTAATATTACGGGGAAGGATATCCAGATTCATGATTTTCTTTTTCCGTAACAGCAATATCAACAAGACAACCCTTCTCGGGCAATTGAGGTGAAGAACTCATGGTGTTCATATTTAGGCTGACCTCATGGCTAGTTCTCAGTCAACTATCGCCTATTGACCATCACTGCATGGCTAGGTTGTTCCTATGATGAGACTTATATGTTCTGCCTAATGGGTTGTTTTATTCAATTGCTGGCTTCCACATGCATCAGTGTCATTAAAATTGTTTCTTGAGTCTAGCAAAGTTAAACATTGCATTTGGATGTGAACTCTTCCCTCTAAAGCTAATTAATGTTTTAAAATGTCCCCTCTGAATTATGACCCTGAATAGCTATACACTGTTTACCCATCTGCTGGTTGATGCAATAGTCCACATCTGCTAAAGGAATTAAGAGCAGTTCCAAAATATGCCTGTCTGAGTATTTTGGGGTAGTGTAGAAAGTGGAGTCACCACTGTGGAGAAGAGGAAGGAAGAGTATAAAGAGTGTAGGGGACACGTTCTCCCCTCTACCTTCACACTGACATCCAAGTTCAACTCTTAGTGAAAGGCATCTCCAATCCCATTTGTTTATTTAAATTTGCCTAATGGTAGGCAATTTTCTCCAAAGGTTACATTAATAGGTTATCAGCCATGGAGCCATGAAAGATTAAACCACTCACCTAAATTCATTAAGCATCAATACCCGAATGTCACATAATTACAATGGAGTCCAGTCATATACTGCAAATATGCATAACTCACAAGCCACACTCTGGGAAGTGCAGACAGCACCATCATTACCACCTCACACAACCAAAAAGCATAATTTTTGGTTCAGCATGTCCCCCAAACAGAAACCAAGAACTTCATCTGTCTTCAATTTAAGACTGACTAGTTCCAATGTAATGGAAATCACTTATAGAGAAACACTGAAATCTTAGAGATTTAAACGGCAGTTTTGTCTACATTAGATTTCTACTTTAGTGCCTTTGCAACCTAATCCCAAGTACTCTGCCACTTACTAGACCCCCAAGACTGAATGCATTGACTTCCGAAGCTGACTGAGTTTCCCACTGCGCTTCACTGCCTATCACAGGCACGACCATTTTCACCATAACAAGTGTTTGGCCACTTGATATTATCTTTTTTTTTTTTAAATCCTTACTCCAGGATATTTTTTTTTCTATTTATCTTCAGGTAGAGAGAGAGGGAGAGAAGGGGGGAGAGAGAGAAGCATCGACTGGTTGCCTCCCGCATGACCCCGACCAGGGCCAGGAATGAACCGCAACCGAGGTATGTGCCCTTGACCAGAATTAAACCTGCAACTCTGGTCCTAGGGCGGACGCTCTACCGCTGAGCCTAACCAGCAAGGGCGATATTATCACTAATTTAACCTTTATTCCTTTATCAATAATATTCAGTTTTGGAGCATGCGCTACATGCAAGAGACTGTGCCAGATGTTGTGGGAGATAAAAAAGAAATGTATAGAACAGTCCCTGACCCCATCTAGGCTAAAATTGAGCAGAGTGAATCGTGTGTGCATATGGAAAGGTAACTGAGGCAGTGTAATGTAAGAACAAAGTGGCATGGGCCAAGGGGAAGACCTTAGGCAGCTCAGCCCCATGTGGAGTCCCAGGCACACAGTGCCCTGCAAGCATGGTGGTCTTACCATTTTGTCAAGTGTCAATTTCTTAGTCTTCAAGAGGTTTCCTTTGTGTAGATTTGTGCCACAGACATCAGTTTATACTCATTCTTGACTACATGCTCTGCCTCCAAGATTCTGTTTTTGTTCTAAATCTAAGCTTGGATTATTCCTTGAGTACATTTTATTTCTTTAATGTCTCTTCAGTGTCCTCATTAGGATAACCCCAAATTACAGAGTAGGCATTCCTTTTTTTGAAGCTACTCTTCTTTTTAAGTGATAGTCCTTTTTAGAAATTAACTATAACCTCATTTTACCCTTCTAGAATTGAAAAACAAAAACAAAAAACCAATGGACGTGTCTGAACATGCCCATTTGTTCTCTTTCTCTGCCGTTATGAATTCTGAGGTGACTCAGTCACTTCCTCCCCTGGTTCTCATACCTTCTGTTTCACCAACTGGCTTTTCCTGTCTGGTCAGAATTCAGTGGAAGTTCTATCCATTCTGTCCTCTAATCAGCTGCTCCACTTTTAGCAAGAGGAGCCTCCCAGCAGATGTTTGGAGAATTAAAGCCATTACATCACCACATGACTATTATAGGGCCAAGAGGTCCCTCCCCCTCACCACTTTCCTGCATCCTTTCATCTCTGCCCACAGAATTCTACACACAGTTCTGGAGTTTTCCACATACTATTTTGTTAACATTTAGTGCTCTGACTTAAGTGGGAAGGCTGGGGCTAAGAGAGGTTAGAACACCAACCAGACAGATTTAGGGATGGGTCAGTAAGTGGGGTCCAAATCAGTGTGCAGGTCTTGCAAGTACATGCACAAAAGGGTAGCTACGTGGTTTCAGGAAAGAAAACTCCACTACAGCTGCAGGAGTAGATAGAATATGTGACTGAGGCTATGGCAACATAACATTTCACTCCATAACCAAAGCAACTGGTCAGGGGTGAGCAGACCAATAAAGTAAACGTCAGGACCTTGGCTGGGGATGTTGGGATGAAGCTGCTCTTGCCTGTAGAAGTGAGCCAGGAAGCCTGTAGGTCACAGAGCTGCTCTAGCCATTTTGGGGCCTTAACTAGTTGAAGTTGACATCATGGAAGGAGAAATAAAAGAAATCAAGTTCTTGATGACATCATTGAACTACAAAATCAAGCCTTCCCCTTGGTTTCTCTTCAGGATTTTCAGTTGCTTTCAATGCTGAAGCCTGTATGAGTTGGGGTTTCTACTCAAAATGTGTTCCTTTCATTTCATAACCCGATCTGAAGTTCTGTTCCACCAGCTTTCAACAATAACCAGGAGACGGGATTAAAACACTGAGTTTACTTTGTATATTTTTGTTAATTACCAATATTGTTTTTTAAACCAGGGCAGAAAAGAAGTAGGTTTTTTTGTTTGTAAAAGGGACCTTGGAGAATGTCAGTGGAGAGGGGAAAAATTAAGTTGTAACATACACACTCTTATTAGAGGGACAGGTGTCAGGATCTAGTCGTGGCTGAAGGGTGTGGTAGAATTTTGTCTGAGATTGACAGGAGGTTTTCAAGATACAGAGAAATTCCCAGAGGACAAAGCTCAAAAGGAAAGATAGGTGACCTGTGTCAGGGGTGGGTGGATTGAGGGAGTTTTGACTTGTGTGGAAGAGAGTGGGACATCGGAGGGTAACAATTTTGAGGATTGTTGAGGATGGTCAACAATTGGAGTGAGAGTATATAGGGCATCCAGTGGAGTCAAAGAGGACTAGAAGACTAAAAGAATAAAGGATGACTGAGGGATGAGAGGTGATGTAGCGAGAGAAGGTGAGTTCAACATGAATGAAGGAATGGAGATTTGGAGGGGACAGCCTATGGTTGAGGCAGGAGAGTAAAAAGCTAGGAAAATTCCTGGGCAAGTGGAATGGGGAAATTGAGATAAGATAATTAAACAAGGCCAAACAATTTGGTCGACTTATAGCCAGCTAGTGAATCACAAGATTTCATCTTCACTAACCAAGGACATTTGACAACAAATGGTTTATATTTCTCTTCCCTAACCAGAGAGTAAATAGCTTAAATCACCCTGATTGAGGAGACAGGTAACAGAGACCCAATCAATGCCATGTCTGCCAGCCAAACCAAGGACAAATGAAGCCAGGGGAACAAATAACAAAACCCGACTAGAGCCAGGTAGACCCAAGATAAAAATAAAGTGAAGCTGACCTGAAAATAATCCCCATTTCCCCTACACACTTATTTTGATAAATCAACATTATTAAAGAACATACCTGGAGAACTAATAAATATTCTCTTAAGACCCTCCCCTGAGATCTCAACTACAATTCCCACCCACAGAAGAAAGATAAAAACCCTGAAGACAAAGACCCAGGGAGGGCTCTCTCTGGAGCATGCTATGCCTCTGCTTTCTCAAACATGCGTGTCTACTCTTCTCTTCTAAACGACAAGGGTTCCCTCGACATATGCAACCAGGGGAGCAATAGGCAGCTTCTCCCAGGCTTGCCCCCAAACCTGTCTCCAAGATTCCTTTATTCTCTGACTTCCCAATGAGCTAATAGCAGCCCTACCTTGCCTCACTGCTTTTGCATAATGTCTCCAGAGAGCCAAAGCAGACCACGACCTAAGCTCTCTCCTGCTGCTTCTTCTACCCTAAGACCTTCTTTCACTGTCCCCAGTGTAATAAATGTACTCTCAAAATTACCTGGACTCCTGTTGTGAAATCTTTCCTGCACCAAGTCAAGCACCCACACACTAGGCAGACCTGCTCCAAGCCCAGACCCCATCCAGTAACGGTCAGTGAGCCAGCTCTGGGTTTGAGCCACAGACGGGCATGTTTGTCCTCTACCCTCTGCCTTGCCTCTACGCACACTACAGGAAATACGAGGAATTAGTCTTTCAAAATGCGGCATTTCCCCAATGCAACCTCCTCCCTGGCTTCCAGGGCCTCAGTTTCAATCTCAAGCACTAACAGGTCATATCTGCGCAGTTGATGACAGCAACGGGATCACTTTGCCAAAGATCACTGATGTACGTGAAATTCCATTCCTCCTCTCCCCAGCCGTGTACATAAACGCCCATCAATCCTACCAACACCCATAAGAATAATCGTGCAAACTATCCCTTTTCAGATGCCAATAGTGGCCCCTAATCAGAAGGATTAAATTTTGCTAATAAGCTTTATAGCTCTCTTTTCAAGACTTTTCTCCCTGATTAACCCAATGCCATTTTTCCACTACAAGAAAGCTAGTTGTGAAAGCCCCGAGTAGCCATAGAGGTCATCTAATCCACCTCCCTCCCCAGAAAATAGAGGCCCAGAAAAATACAGATATTCATACAGGCAGCTAGTGGCCAAGCTTGCATAAGCACTGGGGTGCCCTGAGTCCTGAACCCAATGCCCAGGTTTGTTTCTTTTCTTTCTTTCTTTTTTTAAATTCTCACCTGAACATATTTTTCTATTTATCTTCAGACAAAGTGGGAGGGAGAGAAAGGAAGAGAGAGAGAAACATCGATGTGAGAGGGACACATCAGGGCCTCTGTACGACCCCAACCAGGGCCAGGGATGAATGAAATCGAGGTATGTGCCCTTGGCTGGAATCGAACTCTCAACTCATGGGTCCGCGGGCCGACGCTTTACCACTGAGCCAAACCGGCCAGGGCCCAGGTTTGTTTCTTTACATCATGAGGGCCTCTCCTCAATCAAACTTTTGCCCAGGATCCATCTTTTTATACCAACATCCATCCAGCTAACTGGTCTGGGAGTGGGCAACTGACCCAGATTGGTCCATCAGAGTCTCTTCTCTAGGATTTAGAACTGGGGAAAAGAGGGAGGTGGGGAGAGAGAGAAAAGAAGAGGAGAGGGAGAAAAATATTCCTGGAGAGTCACACCTATAGCATTTAAACTTAAAAGCTGTCATAAGCCCCTTTCCTCCCTCTCAGGGGATGCGGAAGGCAGAGGGAGCAGGCTGTCTCTCGGACAGAGGAGAATGAAGCAGACACAGAGATGCTCTCTGACTGTTGCAGGCCCTGGTTCCCATCTGCTGGCTGAGCTGCTTGCCTGCCCTGGAGTCTTCTAAACCACCTCCCTGCCCTTTTAATAAATTCTTTTAAAAAATGTTTATTTGTCACCCGAGGATATTTTTCTACTTATCATTAGATAGAGTGGGAGGGAGAGAGAGAGAGAAACATTGATGTGATAGAGTCACATTGACTGTTGCCTCCCGCACAACCCCAACCAGGGCCGGGACATGAACCACAACGGAGGTACGTGCTCTTGACCGGAACTGAACCCACAACTCATTGGTCCACAGCTGATGCTCTAACCTCTGAGCAACTGTCCAAGGCAATAAATTCTCCTTTTGCTTAAGTTGGTTTGAGTCCTGATGAATAAGACCCACGCTGAGGAGCGAGTCTGAGATATGACAACATGGCTTTGAGGGAACATGGCCATGCAGGCCACTGTCTCACCATCCACCCACCACTAGTGCCTCTCTTCTGTCAGTGAACATGCAAGAACCAGAAAAGAAGGTTTCTTTTAAATGCCCCCTTTTAAAATGTAAATAGGAGGGTCCCAGATCCCTTTGCTGGTCTCAAAAATAGCTCTCTGTTTCACTCTACTTCTTTCTCCTAAATACCTCTCAGGAGGAGAAATAAACCAAGGAGCAGATTGCTTCAGTCATTTACAAAAATGTCTGAAACTGGAGCATATGAAAGCAGAGACTCTTACTAGTGGGCTAAATACCACAACGGGCTGCAACAGGCCAGAATTTATGTGCTGATGAATTAGTTTATTGTGTCTAAAAATTAAAATATGCATGTCCTCCTTGCCTCGAACACAGTCAGTTTCTCTCTCTTTCTTTCTTTTCCCTCCCTTCCCTCCCTCCCTCCCTCCCTCCCTCCCTCCCTCCTCCCTCTCTCTCCCTCCCTCTCTCCCTCACTCTCTCTCTCTCTCTCTCTCTCTCTCTCTCTCACACACACACACACACACACACACACACACACACACACACACCTTAGTCTTACTGCCTCATCTCCCACTGTCAATTCAGGTAGGAAGACAGACTTTCCTGAGATTGCAGAAATGATCACATGGCAGAGAAATGGCCAACAGACTCAGTATGATAGAAAATCCGACCTGAGCTAACCCAGGGGTGCAGCCGAGGTGTGCCTTAGCAGCTGTTGGTCTTCGGCACTATCCCAGACAAAAAACACTCCCTGGTCAAGCGCAGCTTCTCTACTCTCTAACTTTGGTCAATTATCTGAACCAACAAAAATAAATCTGAAATATATTTGCTTTAACCATCCTAATGGATTATTCTACACAAAGCAAACCTATTCTCTTGCACAATTTTAATAACAAGCTGTATTGCTAATAGAAAATGGAAAAAAAATCTATTTTTTAAAAAATATGTCAGGTATATTGATTCTCTAGAAGAACTGAAGATTATATCTAGAAATTGAATAGTCAGAAAAAAACTATCAATTTTTTCCTCAATATTTAAGGAAAGCATTGTCACGTTTGCAGACTTGTATTAAATAAACAAAGCTAAGTTTTGAATATATTTTTAAAACCAAAACAGCAAAAAACAGTAAGAAATGTATAAGATAATATCTTAAATTGAAAAATAGAATGGATGAGAGAGGAAATATCCAGTAATGTTGTCTTGTTCCAAAAACAATTCTGCTGAAGAAATTTTGATTGTAGGAAGGGGCAAAATGTATTATTCACAAATAATTGCTTTACTTTGTTAAAAAATCTATACATCTTTATTTTTATATTTCTAACAGCAACATATATAATGCATATAGTTGTGTTCATTAATAACACAACAAAAGAAATCTAAAAAATAATTGAAGATTATAGATCCCAAACCTAAAATAACTTAAATCTATGTGCTCTTTACTACCTAAACAGGAAAAATAATAATAATTATGAGAACAGGGAATAACAGTAGAATCTTTGTTTAATTAAAAAATACTCAAGTTCAAATATTTCGAATTCACAAATACTTGCTTGGTATAGGTCAAACCATATGAAAATGCTGACACATACGTACCAGGGGTTGAGGAGGGTGGAGTTTGGAGTCAGGTAGGGCCTGCTTTTAGTAGTAGCAGCACTGCTCACCAGCTGTGCATAACCACTTCAGCTCCCGCGCTTCAGTTTCAACATCTGTACCATGTGGGAGACAACATCGGTCTCGTGGGATTGCTTCCACACCAAGTGCTCCAACGGATACCCCACCAGCAAAGGGCAAGGAGAACTTTCAGACATTCTGGGCAACCAACATTTCTTTCTTCTCTCTTCTCAGACTTTTTCTAGGCTAAGTTTTCCTTAAAGAACTGTCTCAAACAAGAGGGATAGAAGGTCAGTAGGGCAGTAGGGACCTTCAAAAAGGAAGACCCAGAAATCTATGCATGAGATCATTTCTTCAACACAAACTTACTTACAACGTAGAACATTTTCTTGCTTTTTTCCCCTTGGCTTTCACAAGAACAATAAGCAATATTTCACATTTGTCTACTCAGATCAAACAAAATAGAAACCCCTTTCAACTGTTTCTCATTCAATCTAGATTTGCAGACCTTCCAGGGCTCATAAAACATGTGTTTAAATTCTTATTCTCACCCCACTTCTGTCCCCTTCCTAGTTTAACTCTACCTCCATGACCTCTCTCTTCCCTTGGAGCTGAAGTAAGGATCATTCAGAAGATGTCAACTGGATGGTTTTAGTGGCCAAGTCAGCCCAGCCTGGCTTACTGCAGACATACCTATCTCAGTGAGCAATGATCTACATTATCGCATGTAATCTTCACAACAATCTTGCACTACAGTTACCATTTTATTCACCTTACAGATGAAGGGTCTATGGCAAAGAGATGTGGACTAGCCTCCCAAAGCCCCTTGTCTATCTGACTTCAGAACACCCTGCAGCCCAGTGTGCCTTACAGAGGATGACTCACGGTATGCCATTCCTTGGCTTGAAAGTTTCAGAGCACACACTTAGAATAAAATCCAGACTCCTTCCTCCAGCTTGCAAGACCTATCGTGATCTAGCCTCTGACTTCTCCAGACAAGCCAGGCATTGGCAATCAGAAAGGCTGACATAAATTTGCTAATGAAGCAAATCTGGATAATATTGTATCAGGTAATAAAATGTAACATTGAATGATTTCTTCTGTAGGGAAGAAAATCAGTGGTTTCCACATTCTTGCTATGGGGCAGAATCATTTGCATTGCTATCAGTTTTATACAACATAACTTTTATCCTTATAAAGTGGAACAATGTCCACTGATAGAAAGATAACTAAAGGTATTACCTCCGTGGAATCAGCTAATCTCCAAAGCATCCACTAGGCAATGCCCAGCAGTTCACTGAAAGGACCTTCAGTAATTTTCTTTACATATTTCCACGTAGTGCATAATTTTTCCCGACAATAAATTTGTTGCACATTGACTTTCCATGCAATTGAGAGAAATAAAATTAGTGTCAGGTCCTGCTTTTCTGCCCAGAATTCAAATCCATGAGTTGGAAGTGGTTCAGTGTAGAAGGAAAAGATTGTAGAGTCTGCTGATTTGGGCAGAGATGGCATTTTCCAAGGTTACTGCTCTGGAAAACCCCTGGTGCACGACAGGCCTTTCGTCAGCTTTGGTCAAGCATACAAATGAAAGAGCACAGAGTTGAGGACACAGCTGGCTTTGAATCCCATGTTTGTTATTCACTAACTGGCTGATCTTGGCCAACTTAATTATGAGTCTCAGTTTCCACACTTACAAGATGGAGATAACACCTACCAGGCTGGTTTTTTTGTGAAGATTCAAAGTAGTGTTTGTGAAGTACTATGCAGGTTACCTAGAATGTTATAAGCATTCAATATACAATAGTTATTAGCTTACTTGTGGGTGATCCTTACTTTACCCATATAGATAACCAAATATCTCCTCTAAAATATGGTGGATGAAGTTTCAGCTAAAAATTTTTTCCTTGTTGTTTTTCTACTAATAAGAATGGTTATCAAAGATGGGAACCAAATTAGTATAAGTTCTTGACAACAACAGAAATCAATTTTTAAAACTTTTTGGTATGGAGAATGTTAAAGGAGATATCACCAGTTCCAATAACCACAAACCCACAGCCAATTCTTACCCATCCACTCTCCCTTTCTATATTATTTTGAAACAAATTATAGGGAAAAAAAAAAAAGTTTTCCCTCAATCCTCTTAGTTTCAGTGACTGGAGGCCTGTACATTAAATGGAAAAAAGACAGATTAAAAGGAAAAGGCATACAAATGTATTATTTTTTAATTTTACATGCACAGGGACATCACAGAAGGAGGTAAATATCCAAAGAAGTGGTGAAATTTGAGAGTTATATACCATCTTATTAGGAAAAAAGGGGAGACAGGGGAGCAGAAGGGCACTTCTGGGATAACAAGCAATTTCTTAGAAGGGGAAGGAAAGGTACCGAGGGAACGCAAATGCTCTTTTGGAAAGATACATGGGCTCTTAGGAGAAAAGGTGGGAGACAGTCGTTTGTGATAATGCCCACTTGGGTGTGAAGTTGATGTCTCTTCTCTCTTGAGAATGTTAGAGCTTCTCCAGCAATGGGATTTATGATCACTGAGTATTTGGGGAGGTGCTGCTTTTTTAGGCAGATAAGAGATGTGAGGAATTCAAATGCCTTCAGCTAAAAGTAATTCTTATGCCAAGTGACATATTTGGGGGTGGCATTTCTTGATCACCTTCAACATCATATCCCTTCACCCATGATGAAATCGGGTGGTTTTTTTTTTAAAGGCAGCTCTATAAACAAAAGAGATAGTAAGAGGACAAGAATTGTCTGAAGGAGAATTGGAGGGGAGATGCCCTCAGGAAATGCACTTCAGTGGTAAACAATGCAATTCATGATAAGTGATGGCACTCAGAATACACTACCCCAAAATATGACAACTTGGCATATCACAATTTTAAGCGGAAGTAGGTTGAGAAAACAGCAGAAGCAAGAAGGTCCCTTTGTCTGACCTCCTGCTTTTCTACCCAGAAACAGGTTATAAGACCCTCATATGAGAGGTGCCCTCCCTATACTGCAAGAAAGGAGCATCCTTGTCTCTAAGACAGAGGCACACAGAGAGCAATCTGAATGAACAGGCTTTGTGGTTCCCCCTAGTTTAACACATTTGCCTTATATCCTTTGTCCTAATATATTTTTCCATGACTGTCCATTTTTTCTTTATCAAACCTGTAAAAACACTGCCATTTAACGATTTATTTGGATCTTTCTTTCTTTTTTTTATCCTCACCCGAGGACATTTTCCCACTTTTTGTACAGACAGAGTGGGAGGGAGAGAGAGGAAGAGAGAGAAAGGGAAACATCGATGTGAAAGGGACACATCGAGTGGCTGCCATCCTCATGACCAACCAGGGCCGGGGACAAACTGCAACCGAAGTACGTGCCCTTAGCGAGAACCGAACCCGGGTCTCTCCGGACCGCAGGCGGACGCTCCAACTGCTGAGCCAAACCAGCCAGGGCGGATCTTTCTTTCTTTATGAAGGCTTCCGTATCTCATAAAACTGATATTAAATAAATGTGTATGCTTTTCTCCTGTTAAACTTTGTCATTGTAATTATTGAACTATGCCAGGAACCCTAAGAGAGTCATAACCTGAGATTCTACTGAGACTTAATGTATATCAGGCTGAGGCAGTAGATTGTTTTTCCTGGTCATGTAACTGGAAGATAGATCCATATCTGACAGGCAGCTTTTATCTATCTCCTAATTCTTCCTGGAGTCATTCAGGCTCCAGGGTCCCCACAGCTGCGTAGGTGGCGTTGTCTGAGTCCAGCCTCCAGAGTAAGTGAAATGGGAATTCAGTTGAAGAGAAGCAAATGATTTCTCTAATGCTGCTCCTAAGGGAAGGAAATAGACTGAGACACTTGTGTCTGGGGGTGGTAACTGCTTTAAGAAGAACTGAAATACCAGGGAAGTGAAATCCTAGGTGGAGTTGAGATACGGTATGTGGCAAAAACCACAATCAACAAAAGCTAGAGTAACTGTCAAGAAGATAGTAAGACCACCCCACTGGATTTATGGTTTCAAACCGGCAGAGACCAGCTCGATCCAACATGGAGACTGATTTCCCTGTACCCTAACCCCTAGCCTCTCGATACTCCCGTTGTAACACAACAGTATGCTAAACAACGCGCCCTGCACTGCCGTGGTTGGACATGGGAAGCCCGTATAAGGACACAAAATGACCCACGGGGTTCTTCCGAGAAGTCTCTGCCTCTTTCCCAGAAAGATCCTGAATATTCCTTCCCCTCACTGAATGCTCTAACCCCAATTCAATAAACCTCAATAAAGAAAGCTCCTCCCCCTAAAGGGGCTGCTCTGTCTGTGGAGCAGCTTCTCTCTCCCTGCTTCACTAATAAGCTCACCTTTCACTTTAAACTCTATGCTGGCTCCAGTTTAAATTCTTTCCTGCGCAAAGCCAAGAACCCACAGTAGGTCGTGGAAGCTGGGGTCCCTGGACCCCAGAACACCTGCATCAGAGTAGTGTAGGGAGACCGTTCTAGGAAATGATCGGAGTGGGAGCAAGGAGGAGGCGCCGGCCCCAAAGCAGGGTGCACGGCGAAGAGTGTGGGTCAAGCTCACTGTAAGCCTGAAGAGTTAGTGTAAGAGGAAAATAGAAATTAAAAAGCAGAGGCTTAATTCTCCCTGTGGACAATAAAGAAAGAGACTTTCACCCCTCCTGCCCCCCCCCTTTTTTTGTATATAAATCTTTGTAATGGCTAAATAAGCCTCTAGCCAGTCTCACAACCCAGGAATTTTTTCCCAAGGGCCTGGTAGTCATCTATTTGGAATGTAATCAATAAGAAAAATGAGGCCCATCCTCGAGTGCCCTGGGAGGCTCTGGGCCTAACTTGTCACCTGAATGCAAATTGCAGAACCCATCTTATGTGTCCTCCAGTCACCTGTGAGGAAGAGTGAGGTTTCTCTCCATCTTCGCTGTCCCTTCAGCGGGTTGCCTGTGATGCACATCGCGTTCTGTTTTAATGCTTAGTCAACATTACAATTATTTTCTTTCTCTTCTACGTTCGTGAGTTTGGAGATTTTGTTTTTAATTATATTTAATTATATCTTCTCAAACACTGCATGAAACCCAAAGAAAAAGATGAATTTGGGGTCCAAGAGAAAGATTAGTAATTTTCCAAAGGCCAGGGCAATGCAGAAAATTAGCTCAGATTTCAACTGGAAAGTAAAGACAAAACAGATAAGGACAGTGAGGAAAAATATAGCATGGTAGTTAAATCCACCTGTTCTGGTCTTAGGTTTAGGATCTAGTTTTACCACTTATCAGATAGGCAAGTTACCTTCTCTGAATCTGTTTTCATCTGTCAAATAGGCATAAATGGCACCTACCACAGAGAGGTTTCATGAGGAGAAGAAAGTGCGATCAATGCACTTAGTACATGCCTCCCCGTGCAGTGAGCTCAATAATTCTTAAATATTCATGGTATATAATGTTCGCTATAATAACTTCTGAAAGTTATTATAAAATCTGAATTATGTTTAAATTAGTACTGAACTACCTTTATTTATTTTCTTTTTTGATTTTTAGAGAGAAAGGAAGGGAGAGGGAGAGGGAGAGAGAGATAGAAACATCGATGAGAGAGAACATCAATTGGTGGCTTCCTGCACGCCCCCCATGGGGGATTGGGCCCACAACCAACTGGCCACCAATCCAACTGGCAACCTCTTGGTGCATGGGTTGACACTCAAGCACTGAGCCATACCAGCTCGGCTGTACTGAACTACCTTTAAAAACTTTTAAAATGCCTGTTGAAGTGTAATCCAATGATTTTTACATGGTTTCAGAATTACCTGGTACTGCAATAAATCACACTGAGCCATCACAGGCCTAGTAGGAGAGGCTTCGGAGAGATGCAGAGGATTATGGACTGGGGTTTTGTCAGAAAACTTTGTTTTAAAAACCTGATTGATTCCCCCGATGATAGCAGGAGAAAAATATCTATGCATTGTAAAACTTGCAAAATAAACCAACAACAAAAAACCAACAACAGTTTATAGGTGACACTGGGCTCAGGTCTGTCATATCCTTATGTAGGAGAGGAAAAAATATTTTCCTTCTACCCTTCCAGTTGCTTGGCTGGGCCTCTGTTATGAAAAACAGATTAACAAGAGAAAAACAAACAGAAGTCTATTAACATGCATATCTATATGTATGTGGAAGAAACTAGAAACTCAGAGGTGGCTAGACCTTGAGCTTCAACATCTTCTTCAGCTAAACTAAGGACAAATGGTGTGGGAGACAAGTTTTGGGAAAAGTACAGAGAACCAGGATAACTTGCTATGCAGATTTAGGATTGCTTTTGCAGATTTCAGTGACTTGGCCATTAACAAGAGTCTGTTAGGATTTACAGTTATTTTTCTCTTCCTGGTATAGAGAGGGAAACACGGTGATTTTTCCTTATAAATGTAAATTTCCCTTATAAAAGGGCAACTTCTACCCTGTTTTTGTAATTCTTCCTGTGTCTGCTGTTTCTCCAAACGCTCTTCATGCCAAAGAGGTATAGTTTGGCTGGCATATTCTAGTCTCCTACACCTACCTTTCTGTGGTCATCTGACGGACATCAGGAGCACCTTGGTTGTGACTCTGGTGTGGTGAGCGTCACCCACCCCTAGATCATCACTATTAGTAAGTAGGAAGCTTGACAGAGTGGGGCCTCCAGGAGCATATGCCTGCCCCTGGCATGAGACAGACATGTCAGTGCATTCTCAACTATAACTGGCATTCCCAATCACTTCTGAAATAAGTGGGCCTTTTATTTTTTCCCCCATGTAAAACAGACATGATTTCTTGGAGGTCGCTCCTAAGTGCTCCAAAGCCAGTGTTGGAAAATGTTGACTGGGGCGCCATAGAAACCTCGGAGGGAAGGAAGAATGCCTGGTGAAAATGCTCAAAACATTTGTCAGAGCTCCCATGAGTTGACGAAAGAACCTTGTGCTCTGGTGGGTTTCTCCATAGTCAAGGAGCCCGTCACAAAGCTGGCTTTGTAAGGAGGCCGAGCTCTGGGGCTGGGCCTGGCAGGCAAACTTCGGGAAGAGAAGAGAGAGAGTCCCAAGTCCTGACCCCAGCTGGAAAACTGGAATGTGCTAGAGGAAAAATCTGGATTGAAAAAAAAAAGGCAACTCATTAAATTGCCTGCCTGCCACATAAAACACAGATAGTGTTAGAGATAGGGAGGAAGTGTAGTTTCTCAGATTCAGAAATAGTGATTTCAAGTGTGTTCATCATAAGGGGTCTGCTTCCCAAGAATTCTTCAGGGAACATATGTGCA
The DNA here is from genome assembly GCF_014108415.1 of Molossus molossus. NCBI lineage: Eukaryota > Metazoa > Chordata > Mammalia > Chiroptera > Molossidae > Molossus > Molossus molossus. The sequence continues at coordinate 51,035,429 of NW_023425349.1, forward strand.
CAGATGCCACACACATCTGTTCTGAACAAAATTACCATGTGGTGGGGGGGATGAACTTTTAAGGCTTCAAAAATAGCACCAGTGGATAGAAGAGCTATTCAAAGGGAAATTTTTAAATGCCTTGGGTTGGAATTCCGAATCTCAGGCTAAAAGAAGATCTAGTGCTCGCTACAAAGCTCAATCTGCGTTGAACAATGAATCTTAATGGATTTCAATGTGATGGTGAATGGATACAATTTATTTCATGTCACTTTAGCCATAGACTCATAAAAGACATTGTTTTAGCCACGTGTAATACAACTGATAAAAAAAAACACAAAACAAAAAAACCACACATTTAATTTAAAGAAGCATTTGTAGAGCCTAGGTAACTGCCCTCCATAACACTGATTGGAAAATATTTTGTAATTGATGGCAAAATTTACTAACTACACCTTAGAGTTATTATATTTGGGACATTTTTTTTTCTCCCCAGAGGTTTTAAATATGCGAATTCTAATGAGTATGAAGAGGCTTTTTCTCTATTCTGGAGAGCATCTAACCATCATATCCATTATAAAAACTCCAAGAGCTTTCTGATAAATATAATAATTACATCAATCCACAGAGCACCTGACTCTTAAAAGTACCAGAGTTTTGCAAACTCCTTCACAAGGCAACATAAGGACTCTCACTAACTTAGAGTAGTAACCCAAAACAGTAAGAATGTGGTGCTAGCATTCAATCTGCTATTCAAGGGTATTATTATAATAATAATAATTATTATTAAAATCTGACACTCCTTCTGCTTTCCTTTAATCATATTAATGTCCTTCTTTTACTTTATAAAAGGAGGTTTCCATTGGATCTTCCCATAAATCATCCTCTAAGTTTTTAACCTTTAAAAAACATTTTTGAACTTCTGAGTGGTGACCTTTGCTCTCATGGCTCCTCCATAAAGATGAATGAGACCTCAAAGATGGGCACCACTCGTTCTATTCATCTGGAGGCAGATGAGCCCTTCATTTAATTTTTTCTTCCTTCATTGATTTTTAGAGAGAGGAAGTGAAAGGGAGAGAGAGATAGAAACATCGATGAGAGAGAACATCAACTGGCCGCCACCTGCATGCCCCCCACCGGGGGTCGGGCCCACAACCTGGGCATGTGTCCGGCTGGGAATCAAACCGGCGACCTCTTGATGCATGGGCCGCTGCTCAACCATTGAGCCACACCGGCCGGACGATGAGCCCTTCATTTATAATTATTTTGGCCTTTGCTATTTTGCTCACAGTACTAGGCATCCTTGTTTAATAATAAACATTTGAAATTATTACTTTATATTAATATGTTTCAAAGGCCAGGAAGATGGTAGACAGACTTGAGGAATTACTAGACCAATGTTCAGCGTCTATGTTATACTGATATCCATACAGGTGTATAGTCATGCTCTTGAAGCTTATCATTTCAGGTAAGTCCTAATCGATTATAACTGCTGAGTTTGAGGAGAAACTCAGGTAGAGGGGAAAACTTGAGCAAAAAGACTTGGAAGCAGAAATGTTCAAGGTCCATTTGAGGAGTTACAAATTGTCCAGTTTGGCCAGACCAGGCAGTAGACACAGGGCAGTTACGATAAGAGACAGGGCTGAAAGGAGATGCTTAGAGCATAATTCAAGGGCTGAAAGCCAAACTGAGACCTCTGTACCTGATTCTGAGGACAGTTAGGTCCTGGTGAATATTTTAAAGCATGGACCTTCCTGATTCCAGCCAGCCTTTAGATAGATTAATAGAGTAGTGGCTTATAGAAAAGAATGGGACCTTTAAGGGAGGGGAGGGAATCGGAGCCAGGATTGGAGTCAGGGGTCTGATTCGAGCCATCACAACATTTTTATTCAGATGGCCCCAGGCCTATCAAACCTAAGATGGCCAAAGCAGAATTTTCATTTTTTCCCCATTAAATGTACTCCTCCCTTAATCTTCCCCATCTCAATGAGTGGCACCACCATCCACCAGTCTCTCCAGCCAGAACTGGACATCACATTTGACTTCTCCTACCTCCATATGTGATCCACCAGGAAGTCTTGACAGCACTGCCCCAAAGGACACCCCTTATCCAACCACTTCTCTTCATTTGTTTTCTGCCAAAGCCCAAGTCTAGGACACCACTGGCCTTCATCTGGACAGCGGCAACAACCTCCTGACCGGGGTCCCTCTGCTCACACTCTCCGAGTAGCATCCAGAGAGAGCTGCTCGGAGTGTAAATCAGATATCAGCACTCTCCTGTTCAAAACTCTCCAATAATTGTTCGTTGCATTTAGAAAAAAATTCAAACTTCTAATCTCAGCCTCAAAGGCCCTACATATTCTGCCCTCTGCTTAATCTTTAGAATTAATCTCCTTCCTCTTTTCATGATACAGTAGTTCAGCCTTCAGACACTCTAGGCCCATTCCCACCTCAGAGCCCTTTAGCCTCCAGGTACCAGTAGCATCTAGGACTCTTTCTGTCATCGTGAATTTTTATAGGGCAGAAATCTTGGCCATTTCTTACATCGACAGCTCTATAAATGTCCCCTTCATTATAGTCTTTTAGGTTAAACCCTCCAAGAATGCCAGGAACCCTTGCTCTGAGATCCTGATTCATATATCCATTTTGAGAGCTATTCAATAAAAAAATGGACAGAGCTTGCTAATGAGTTGCATGGGCGGAGAGTGGAAATGAGGGAGAGAAAGGTGTTAGCTTTAATCCCGAGTTCCTGTCTTGTGGAATTGACAGGCATTGTGCCCTTCACTGAGGTGGGGCACGCGTGGAAGGCCCACTGCGAAGGAGATGATGATACATGCCGAGATATATGAAGAATGTATAAGCCACACAAACAAACAAAAACAAAAAACAAAAACCTCCAACAAACTCTGAATGTCTGTGCATTATGTAGTTAATATACCCTGGACATATAAAGTCAGTACGGACTCAGATCTTGGTCTGCCACTTACTAGTTGAACCACCAGGACAAACGATTTTTTTATTCCTCATTATGTCCATTTTTATCTGTATAATAGACATCATAATATTTGCATTATAGGGCTGCTGTGAGGATTGATGAGACGAGCCATAAAAGCACATAGCGAAGTGCCCGACTTTTACTAAGAAAACAATAAATGCTAGTTTTAGCAAGTATTACTTTTATGCACTTAGCTTTCCATCTGGAGAAAGTATCACCAACAATAAATGTTTTGAAATGATCCACCTAAATTTGGTCTATATCCTATTTTCCACTGCAAATTTAAAACTATTTTAGATGCAGTGCAGGATTGTAAAAAGGGTAGCTAGCTACTTTTAAAGCTGTCTCTTTTCCATTTCACTTTGAACTCAGTAAGACTATTTAAAACAGTTACTAACCTTGATTCTGGATATCAGTTGGAGATATGAATAAATTTCAAAGCAATGTAGATATTTTAGAATGTCAAGGGGGCATTGGAAAATGATGTAGTCTGACCTCTAATTTTTGGATGAGGAAATTAAAACCTGAGAGATTAAATGACTGATCTGAGGCCACACAACTAGTGGCAGAGTCGGGACTAAAATCCAGGCCTTATGACTCATAAATGGGCCCTTTTATCTCCAACATGGCAACCTCCAGCAAAATGGTCCAGAAAAACATGTTCATTGCACAGATTTAAAAATGTTTTGCTGAACCTAACCCATCTCTAAAGAAAAATAGAACTTAAAATGAGGGACAAGGGACTAAAATAGGAGTTCAAAAAAGCATTGTATTTTGATAAATTCAGTCTAATTCCTTTTGAAAAATGGATAAATCATGATTTAACTGGCATTTTAAACCTTTAACAATATATGTTCTTAGCAAGGTGTCTGACTACTTTGCACACGGGAATAGACTTTTCTCACACTCCTGAACTACGATTGCCACTTTTCCAGTTTTATTTGGAAGGTTTAGTGGGTTTGCTTCCTGTGCAACAACCAGTAAACTTAATGCTGTGTTGAAAATTATTCACCCTAAACAAATTCTCTTTTAAAGAATCCTAACTCAATGAACCAATGGATTTTGGAGGAGATAGTTACATTCCTTTTTAAAATCAACCTGCTTTTTGAAGATTGAGGTTTTTTTTTAATCTAAACATCACAAATGAGTCAATCACAACTGAGATATAGGAAAAAGAAATATTTCAAGGCAAAATTGGAGAAAAATTTAAAATACACTTTCTGCTGTTGGGAGAAAGAGATATAATTTTCTGTATTAAAAAAGTATTGGGTACTTTTTAAGAGAAAAGCCAATCTAACTGCATTGGATTATGTTAAAAAGATTCTATTATCTCAAAGACTTGGTATCCATAGCAACTGAGTCATCTTTCTACTTACTCTTTGTGTCCATAACAAAGGAAGTAAACAGCAAAGAGCTTGCTCTTTCCTGATATCATTATATCATAGCTAATACATTACTATTTGACAGACATCTTAACAAACTCTACTTTTGAAACAGATTCCCTAAAGAGAAATAAGAAAATGTAACCAAAACACAGAAATGAAAAATCAGCTCACAAGGGAAAGTTACAATAGCATAACTAAGGAAGGAAGGAATTGCTCTCTGAACTTGGCCCCACACTGGCTGGTGTCCAAGGTACAGAAGCATGTTCTGGGCTTCTGCCAAGTTACAGGTCACCTGGTCCTTCATCCAGGCAGATTCTGATGGTTTGCTAGGGTGACCAAACCCAGGTGAGCCAACCTCAGAGAGACCAAAGGTACTCTAATCAGTCTGTCCAACCAGTGGCAAAGGTATGCCTTTTGCATATATAACTGATTGCTGCATTTGTTACATGTCTGTATGCACCAGTCACTTTCTAAGGTTCTGAGGATGTTAAATGTGAATGAAGTAGTCCCAGCTGACAAGTTCACATCTTGCACAGAATCCATATATATAAAATTTCTATAAATAGTAGAAAAAGATCATTAACATCCACTTATGATGGGTATATCATTATGTAACACCCTCAGGACCCAGGATAGTTTCTTGCAAACAACTGACACAAAATAAATGTCTATTGAATATAGGAACTCAAGGGAATGGCCAGGATGAAACTAACCAGCAGTATCAAAGTGATCTGTAATAGGAAAGTCTTCAAAACACAAAGCCTCAAGTTTTAGTTAACAAAATGAATACAATTTGAGAATTGTTATAAATATAATTAAAGTTTTCAGAAATTAGTGGTAAACCTGGGGTTTGCATCTATGAAGTCTGGCTCCAGAGATATTTGTGCTTACCCGTTATGTACTATGCTACCTTTTAGAGAAAAGCAGAAAACAGGAAAGAAGGAAGGTGACATTTTTTCTATAGACAAAGTCATTTAAAAAAAGGAAAGAGAACCAGTCCAAAAGTGCAATCTGCAAAGCTTCAGAAGCCAAAATACAATTTGAACTACATCTATTCATTTATTCAACAAATATTTACGGTGCCTACCTGAGCCAGGCATTCTTCTGGGCACCGGGGTTTTCGCGTGAAAACACATAAAACCATTGCTCTCATGGTCTGTTTTCTCCATCGGATCGGCCACCTGCAAATATACCCTATAATTAACTGTTTACTAAGCTCATTGATGATTGTCTGTCTCCTCTTAACAGAATGTAAATTTCATGAGTACCTAAAATTTTGTGTTTTATTCTCTGAGGAAAACTATCCTCAGAAAAGTGCTTGGGACACTGCAGGGACTCAATAAACATTTGTTGAATGAAGAAATCATGGGGTTTACTTTTTAGTGAGGGACAACATAGATTTTTAAAATAAAATAACAGCCTGGCCAGTGTGGCTCAGTGGTTGAGCATCAACCCATGCACCAAGAGGTTGCTGGTTCGATGCCTGGTCAAGGTAAATGCCCAGGTTGTGGGCCAAATCCCCAGTGGGGGGCATGCAGGAGGTGGCCAACCGATGTTCTCCCACATGGATATTTCTATCTCTTTCTCCCTCTTCCTTCCTCTCTCTCTAAAATCAATAAAGAAAACAAATTTAAAAATAAAATATTTTAGAATATATGCAGGGTAAAGTAATGAATTTCCTATGTTTCCTTTCTTTAAATATAGCAGAGATAACTCTTAATTGCTATTGGATTTAGAAGAACATTATGAGTTTTAAGTTGAATGTGCAAGTATTTTGAAACTCTGAGAAGACTGTGGTCCCTAAAATAATGGAATTTCTTTCTTAATTTTATTTTTGGATTATTCATTGCAAAGTGTATAAAAATACAATTGGTTTGTATCCTGCAAACTTGTTTATTCTAATAGTTTTTAGTGGGATCCTTAATATTTACTATCATGTTATCTGCAAATAGAAATAGGTTTACTTTTTCTTTCCAATCAAATTATTTTTGGTCTAATTGCCCTGCCTAGAATCACCAGTACAAGTTCAATAGAAGTGGCAAGAATTTCTGACCTTAGAAAGAATGTATCTACTCTTTCACCATTAAGTATAATGTTATCTGTGAGGTTTTTGTAAAATGCCTTTTTCAGGTTGAGAAAGATCCTTATATTTCTCATTTGTTAAATGTTTTTATCATGAAAGGGTGTTGAATTTTGTAGATTTTTTTTCTGCATCAATTGAGATAATTGCATGATTTTTTTATTCTATTAATATGATCTATTACATTAATTGATTTTCAGATGCTAAACCAAACTTGCATTACTGCGATCATTTTTTTTTTTTTAACTGATTTTTAGAGAGAGATTCAGAAGGGAGAGGGAGAGAGAGATAGAAACATCGATGAGAGAGAATATTGATTGGTCACCTCCTGCATGCCCCCCACTGGGGATTGGATCCACAACCTGGGCATGTGCCCTGACAGGAATCAAACTGGTGACCTCTTGGTACATGGGTGGATGATCAACCCATTGAGCCACACCAGCCGGGCTACTGGGATAATTTTTGTTTAGTCAGTAGAATTATTTTTATATATTGCTGGATTTTATTTGCTAATATTTTGTTAAGAATATTGTATATCTATAGTCATAAGAAATTGGTCTGTATTTTTCTTCTATAGTGATGTCTTTGTATGGTTTTGATATCAGAGTAATACTGGCTTCATAAAATGAACTGATTTCTCTCTATTCTTTGGCTTGTTTGATCTCTATTTATCCATTGTCCAGTTTGTGAATTCTTTCTTCTGTCAGTTCATATCTACTGTTGAGCACCTCTACTAAGTTTATTTTAATTACTGAACTTCTCAACTTTAGAATTTCCATTTGGTTCTTTTAAAAAGAATTTCTATCTCTTTTTTTATCTTTTTTAATCCTCACCCAAGAACATTTTTCCATATTTTGTTCAGACAAAATGGGAGGAAGAGAGAGAGAGAGACAGAGAGAGAGAAACATCAACATGAAAGGGACACATCGAGTGGTTACCACCCACATGGCCGGGGACAAACTGCAACTGAGGTATGCGCCCTTAGTGGAAACTGAACCTGGATCTCTCTGGACCACAGGCCAATGCTCTTATCACTGAGCCAAACCGGCCAGGGCAAGAATTTCTATCTTTTTATTGATATTCTGTATCTGATTGGACATTGTCATCATACCTTCTTTTATATCTTTAATCATGCTCTCTTTTAGTTCTGTTAACATATTTTATAGCCAGGTTGAATAATTTTTCTGTTAAATTTGACATCTGGTCACTCTCATAGACAGTATGTGTTGCCTATTTTTTCTTTTCTTTCTTTCTTTCTTTTTTTTTTTTTTTCTGTGTATGGGTCATACTGTCCTGTTTCTTTGCGTGCCTCAAATTTTTTGGTTGGGAACTAGATATTTTAGATAGTGTATTATAGCAATTCTAGACTCCTCTCTGCAGAACTATTATAGTTATTTGCTTATTTTATGTGTGTGTTTCACATATTTGCTGGATTATTTTATTGAAGTCTATTTTCCTTTTCCCCTACAGTGTTAAGCTTCTAATGTTCTCCTCAGGCAGGCATGCCTTTGGATATAACCTCAGTAACCCTGGGATGACAGTGGTATTGGTAGGGCCCTCTTTCTTTCTTTTACTGACCATCCCTAGCTGTTAAACTCCACTAAATGTTGACTGATTGCTCTACTGTTTTCCACAATAACCTGGGTCATAAACAGCTCTACAAAGGCATCCAATCAAATTGTGGCTCCTTTGGAGGAATGGTTTCTGATATCAGTGTTTGATATCACCCCTGAAGGGCTTCACTCTCTTATTCGAGTTTTCCCCTGCAAATTTGACAACTACAGTCTAGGCTGTTGTCACTAAATCCACAGATATGCCTCCCAAATGCATTTCACCATGAGCTCCATTATTCCTGGGAATGCTCTTTGGTCTGAACTTCTCTACAGTCAGTTACAAGTGAAGTCAGTTCCCTGGGGAAAAGATTGAGAGTTATCTGTTTTATGGCCTGCTTTTCCCCATAGGCAAAATCATTGAGCCAGGGCTCTGTAACTGGGAGTGGGGAAAAAGGCAGGTTTCTCTCTCAATGACTTTGTGCTCTTACTGCTGAGTGTTTGGTGGATGACTACCCTCTCCTGGCATGGAGCTACCACCTCATGAGCCATGGTACAGCTGATGGGGCCCCAGTATTCTCAGCATGTTGTGCCCCAGGTAGAGTCTCCAATCCATTAGTGGGGACTGAAGGGAAGGACACCCTCATTATTGGTTGTACTCACCCAGAATTTAGCCTCAGCAACAGATAGCTGGAGGCAGGATGAGAAATGCTGAAATACTATTCCCCTTGGGAAGTCAGCCCTTCAACTATGAGCTGGGGGGAGAGGGGTCCTTGCTTTCTGGCTACAGCAGTCTGACACGAAGTGTCTGTCTCATTGAGCAGAAGAGTAGGAGAGAGTAGTCTTGAGTCAGATACCACAGACTCTCACATCTCTTACCAAAGTTTTGTATCTGTTCTTAGATGTTCCTTCATTTGCTGTTTGCCCATAGGACCATTTCTAGAGGTTTTAATATTTTAAAAAATAATAATTTTCATCAGTTTATCTGTGAAGCAGATCCGTAGAGCTCCTCACACTAGATGCAAGAAGTCCAGCAGCCCTTTATTTTAATAGGTTTATTCAGTGCTGACTTATAGCAGAATGGCCATGAAATATATGTTGTCCACTCATTAATGCTAAATAGGTTTGTATCAACTAGTGACATAGTGTGAGATCCCAATTAAAGTGATAAGATGCTTATGGTGAAACCATGCTTTATCCTGGTAAGATCATAGCCACTAAGAAAAAATGGGTCATAAAAGGTGTGGTTTTGTCAGTATTTGAATAGACAATACAGAATATTGAGCCTCACTCTGTACTCGGAGTGAGTACAAAGGATCAAACATCTAAAACTGAACCTGTTGTATGGGCTTTGAAGAAGCTGAAAAACCAATTAGTATTTTTATCTTGCAGAAACAGCCTGGAAAACAGGATCTTAATTCAGGCTCAGATTGGTATCTGGGCTGTGCTGAATAAGATGTCAGGGATAGGAAACAGAAAACAGCTGATTAAGTCTCATCTGAGTTTTAAAAGCTAAATGCTTGCAAAACTTTTAGTCATTTGCAATAATCATATTTACATCTATCCTGATGAATGAATATGAGGTACCAGGAAACCTCGGAATGATCCTTAGCTCGGGAAGGTATCTCATGTTGGCTAGTCTGCAGAGAGGTGCTCAGGGGAGCACCTGATGTTACATTGTGAATATTAAGAACACAAATCTGTTGTTGCGGTTGTGCCTGTCCTCTGATGCTAAAATCCAAGAACTACCAACGACTGAAATAAAACAGCCTATCTTTTCTCAAAATGTTTCAGGAGGAAGAGAGATGCGGTGTGACCAAATATATATTATTTGATTTTTGACTCTAAGGGTTTCCCCACACACACTCACCAGTGGACTTAAAAAATCATTTTGATAACACTGTTGTATCCTCTAAGCAGATGATATGAGAACAGCAGGAGATTGACATTTAGTTCATTCGGTTAGAACTGAGATTTCTCGCTCTGGTGCCTATGGTTACTGAAATGGCTTTATCTCCTGAAAAATAACTCACCCTACATCTGTATCCAGAACCAGCAGGTAATGGTATTATTTAGTTGGGCCTTATTTTGTAAATTACATTTTGAGTCCTTTTAAGAATTTATAAACATCATATTAGTTTTTCTTATATCTACAAATCAAATAATAATAATGTAAGCCAATACATACATGTGCTCATTATGCACCAGGATCTGTTCTAATGGCCTCATGTATATTAGTTCATTAATCATCACAGCAACCTCACATGGAATGTGAGGCTCAGAGGTTAAGTAACTTCCTGAGGTGACGCAGCTGGCAAATAGTAGAGCTGGGCTTTGAAGCTCTGGGCATCCCTACAATGTGGTGTTTCTGTATAAATAATAACTTAATATTGCTTCTTGAGGTGGCAGAATAAGTGAGCAATGGAGTGGTCCAAATAAAGAATGGTGTTAGAACACCAATCAGAAAGAATATATGTACCCCCATGTTCATAGCAGCACTATTTACAATAGCTAAGATCTGGAAACAGCTCAAGTGTCCATCAGTAGACAAATGGATAAAAAAGGTGTGGTACATATACATGTACTACATACAATGGAGTACTATGCAGCTGTAAGAAAGAAAGATCTCTCTCTCTCTTTTTTTTTTTTTATCCTCACCCGAGGACATTTTTCCATTTTTTGTTCAGACAGAGTGCGAGGGAGAGAGAGGAAGAGAGAGAGAGAGAGAAACATCGACGTGAAACGGACACATCGAGTGGCTGCCACCTGCACGACCCAACCAGGGCCAGGGACAACTGCAACTGAGGTACGTGCCCTTAGCGGGAACCAAACCTGGGTCTCTCTGGACTGCAGGCCAATGCTCTAACCGCTGAGCCAAACTGGCCAGGGCAAAAGAAAGATCTCTTATTCTTTGAGACGACATGGAGGGACCTGAAGAGTATTATCCTAAGTGAAACAAGCCAAGCAGAGAAAGACAAATACCACATGATCTCACTTATTTGTGGAATATAATAAACATAACAGTCTGAGGAACAGGGTAGACCCAGAGACGTGGAAGTAGGGTACAGACTGACAACCCTCAGAAGAGGAGTGGGGGCGGGGGAAAGATAAACCACAGAACTTATACGCATGTACGCTAACTGATGGACATGGACAACAAAGTTGGGGGTGGGGTGGGGGAGATGGGAAGGAGGGTGTCAATGGGGAAAAAAGGAGAAACATCTGTAACAAAAATAAATTAAAAAAAAAAAAAGAATGGCGTTAGGGCTCCATTCTTTCTCTGCCCACTAGTTCACTCTTAGGTGAGGGTTTATACACCCGACAGACGCATAGAGATGGTGTTTCTATGACTGATGTGGAAGTTACAGTGAGTAGATAAAAGTAATATACTGAACTGATTACAAAAGACTTGCATGAGCATCTTAGCATTGCAAGGGGGGTGGGGAGGCTGAGTCTGTTGGCCCAATAAATAAAACCGGATATGCAGATGTACTTTCCAAGGAATGAATGAACTTGGAGATGCTGACATTTCTATTCAGAAGCAACTTTAGATCACTCGCCAGGATAATCCAAGTTATTTTCTACATTAACAACAAGATTTTGTAAGGCAACCCCAACACATATATAAAAACCCATCCTATCAAAGACACAATTTCTAGTTCAGAAACCAGTCACATCCCAAAGCTAGTGTATAGGAGCCAACATCTAATCAAGGTTATTAACTGGCTGTGCAAAGAAATGATCAATCATCTGTCAAGAATTAGTGCTTCTTAATGTGAAAAGGCCATTTAATTGGCCATTTGGAGTTGTAAACCTGGCAGCTGTGTCTAACCTGGAATCATCATTCATAAAATTTAATGAACTGGAAGCTCTTTGAGGAGCAAAGATCATGTCATGCACATCTGTGTACATCTCTTGGTGTCTGACGCATAGTAAGCAATCAGGAAGTACTTGTTAAGTTGATTCGATGCACGCATCACTGTAACATGCTAGATTAGTGCATCATGCATAACTTGTCATGTATGCACATCGAAGTTCTCATAGCTGCATGGTTTTAGAAAATTACTTCCTCTCTTTGCACCTGTGCTTTCCCATCACGAAAATAAAGAGTTAGACCGGAGGATCTCTGGGACTCCTCCAGCTCTGGAATCCTAAATGCAGACCATGTCTCAATGAGGGAAACATTGAATGTAAAGGCCATACTCTTTTTCAAAAAATTTTTTAAATTATATTTATTGGGGTGACATTGGTTAATAGGATCATATAAGTTCCAAGTGCACACTTCTGTGATACAAGATCTGTATATTGCATTGTGCACCCACCACCCAAAATCAAAAACCATCTTCCGTCACCATCTATTAGGCAGCCTTCACCCACCACCAACACCCCTTCCCTGTGGAAACCACCACGATGTTGTCTGTGTCCACAAGTTTCAGTTTTATATCCCACATATAAGTGAAATCATATGGTTCTGAGCTTTTTCTGACTGACTTATTTCACTTAGCTTAATATTCTCAAGGTTCATCCATGTTGTCACAAATGACAGTATTTGTCTTTTTTATGGCTGAGTAGTATTCCATTGTGTGTATCGAAGGACACTATGGTTGTCTCCGTGTCTTGGCCGCCATGAGCAATGCTGCAATAAACATAGGGTGCATATATCTTTGCGAATACGTTTTATCAAGTTTTCCGGTTAGAGACCCAGACTTACCATGTGATGCAGCAATCTCTCTCCTGGGTATCAGGACCACATTCTTATTTACTTTACGGGCTGAATTAAACATTAGCTCTGTTTGAAGTGGGGAGTAGGGGACAGTGGATGGCTGATTTATAAATAGTGAGATTTCCAAGTTTTTCTCCATTACAGATCACAAGTTGGTCTATTTGGCAATTTCCATATATGCATAAAGACTGAGTTGTGAAATTCTATCCTGTATATGCTTCATGGACCTCGGGTTAAAAGAAGGGAGGTCCTTCTTTTGTATCTTCCAGTAGAGGGAGCCAGATTTTAAGCATTAATCAGACCATAATTTATTCCATAGAAATGTTTGGTTTAGAAAAAGAAAGCAAGTATTTTGATATTGAATCTTCATTTCTGGGTGATATGTAAAACAGTAGAAACTGTATCATAGAGATCACCACTAATTCTCCAAGAGACAAGAGTTTTCCTAGGAATAAATACTTTTTTCAATCCTTCTATATCAATTTCATCAGAAGTGATAGTATTTTTATAAACATTTATTCAGCTTGTTGGTATCTGAGATCAGGTTAAAAAATGGATACTGTAAATTTATGATACTATAAAAGTATCATAACAGCTAGGTGATTGTTATTTTTTTTTTAATAGGGGCTTTTTTTAATTTAAAGGTAAAGAGAAAGTCTTCTTCTTTTTTAGTGAGATATAATTGACATAGAACATTGTATTAGTTTTAGGTGTACAACATAATGATCTGGTATATGTATACCGCAAAAGGATTGCCACGATAATTTTAGTTAACATCCATCACTGCACAGTTATAATTTTTCCTTGTGACGAGAAATTTAAGATTTACCCTCTTAGCAACTTTCAAATATGCAATACTGTGTTGTTAACTATACTCACCAAGCTGTACATTATATCACAAGCACTTACTTATTTTATAGCTGGAAGCTTGTACCTTTTGATTACCTTTATCCATTTCACCCACCCCTCTCTGGCAACCACCCATCTGTTTTCTGCATCTATGAGTCCTGTGTGTTTGTTTGTTTTTAATTCCATATAACAGCCAGAGTATACAGTATTTGTCTTTCTCTGTCTAATTTATTTCACTTAGCATAATGCCCTCAAGGCCCATTCATGTTGTTACAAATGGCAGGGTTTCATTTTTTATGGCTGAATAATATTCCATTGTGTGTGTATATATCACATTATCTTTATTCATCCATCTGTTGATGGACTCTTAGGTTGTTTCCATGTCTTGGCTATTGTAAATAATGCTGCAATGATTATGGGGTGTGTGTGTGTAGGGGTAAAGATATCTTTTCTTTCTTTTTTAATTGATTTATTTTTGTTACAGATGTTTCTCCTTTTTCCCCACAGATACCCCCTTCCCTATCCCGCCCCCCACCAAGAATTGTTGTCTATGTCCATTGGTTATGCATACATGCATATGTTCTTTGGTTTATCTCCTCCCCCACCCCACACCCTCCTCTGAGGTTTGTCAGTCTGAACTGTACTCCTTTCTATGTCTCCGGGTCTGTTTTGTTCATCAGCTTTTTCTGTTCATTATATTCCACAAATAAGTAAGATATCTTTTCAAAATAGTAATTTTATTTTACTTGGATAAATACCCAGAAGTGGAATTGTTGGATCGTATGGTGGTTCTATTTTTAATTTTCGGAAGAGCCCCCATACTGTTTCCCAGAGTAAATGCACCAATTTACATTCCCACCAAGAGAGTCCAGATTCCTTAAGAAGGGACACGTGTGCAAGTGTGGGTGTGCAACTCAGCAGCTTTTAAGAGCTTCCACTCTCTGATCCTTTTATATGCACACCCTCATCCATAATGATTTTCACACTTACGCTTCACAAGTAAACTCAGATTTCCCTTAGTTTCATTACTATCTATCCACTGCAGAAAACTCTTATAGCCCAGATCATTCCTGTGGGCCTCATTGCCATGATGTCCAACTGCCTGCTAGACATCCCTACCTAGATGTCCCAAATTCTACATGTCCCAGACAGAAATTGTTTTCCCCCACATTTCCACTTTTCCTCCAGAGGTCTCTACCCTCATGAATGGTAGCACTGGCAACATCTTGGGCTCCTACCTGTTCCACTCTTCATCTAACTAATCACTAAGACCTGAGAACTCTAAATCTTAAACTTCTCTGTCTGCTGCTTGCTGTCCACACTGACATCTGCCCCCTGCACTCTATGGGAGCTTCTTCACTGGTCTTTCAGCTTCCAGCCGTGTCCCCCCACCCCACCCCAGTATTCCTCTATGGTGCCTTTGAGCTATCTTTCTAATATGTCTTATGATATTACTCACTGCTTAAAGCTCATATCTCCTGGATAAAGCCCTTTCTTCTGTATGATACGTCTTTCGTGATCAGGCCCCGGTCTTCCTCTGTTGCCTCAGGGTCATAGACAGTTCTGGGTGCTATTACAAAATTCTATAGCCTGGGTGGCTTTAACAATAAACATTTATTTCTCATAGTTCTCACAGAAGGCTGTGAAGTCCAAGATTAAGGTGCTGACAGATTTGGTGTCTGGTGAGGGCTCTCTTTCTAGCTTGCAGACAGCTGTCTTCACGTGGTGACCAGAGAGAGTGAGCTCTGGTCTCTTCTTAAAAGGGCACTAATCCCAACTTAAGAATCCCACCCTCATGACCTCATTTAACCTAATTACCCCCCCCCAAAGCTTCACCTCCTAATACCATCACATTGAGGGTTAGAAACTTGAACTTAAGATTTGGGGGGAACACAAACGTGTAGCCACTAATTCTCAGCTCCTACCACTTTCTGCCACTCTCCCAAACAATAAGAATCTTCCTAAATTTATTCTGCCTCTGTGACTTTCTCAAGATATTGCCTCTGTCTAGGATTCTCTCCTTATGACACCTTGTTCCATGTAGCAGCACCCACTTCCTTTTCAGTGGTTCTCAACCTTCCTAATACCGCAACCCTTTCATACAGTTCCTCAAGTTGTGGTGACTTCCAACCAAAAAATTATTTTTGTTGCTACTTCATAACTGTAATTTTGCTACTGTTATGTCTTAGGTGACCCCTGTGAAAGGGTTGTTCAGCCCCCAAAGGGGTCGTGACCCACAGGTTTAGAACCGCTGTTTTGGAAAAATAGGTAATCTTTATCAACTCGTGTGTCTCTCCTATTGGGAAGCCGTCTCTGGCTTTCCCTGATAGACCAAAGAACATCTCTAGGACCCCATTATATTTGCACCCATAACCATCATAGCAAGTATCATAACATATTAGTGTCTGTTCATAGGTCTGTTTCCCATACAATTTATGGTTTTAGAGACAAGTCTGTCCTAGGAGTTGAATAAATATTTGTGAAATAAATTAATAAGTAGACAACATACATTCCTAACAAAAACATTCATAACAGATACTTCATAATGTTTAAACAAAAAGTTCTATTTTAGAATAGCTTTAGATTTAAAGAAAAGTTGTGAAGATAGCATAAGGAGTCGTCATACACTCCTCACTCAATGTCCTGTTATTAGATCGCTGTGGTGTATTTGTCGCAGTTAAAGAATCAGTGTTGGTACATTATTATTCATTAGAGTTCATAATTTATTCAGATCTCCTTAGCTACTACCTCCTATCCCTTTTCTGCTCCAGGATCTATGCAGGATATTATAGTATATTTAGTAATCATGTATCCTTAGGCTCCTCTTAGCTATGACGGTTTCTTAGGTTTTCCTTGTTTTTCATGACTTTAACAGTTTTGATGAATGCTGGTTAAATATTTTGTAGAATGTCTCTCAGTTGGAATTTATCTAATGTTTTTCTCATGATTATAATGGAGTTGTGGGGTTTTAGAGGGAGACCACAGAGGTCACTTGCCATTTTCATCACATCATATCAAAGGTCCCTATTAATAACATTATTACAACTGATGCTGAATTTGGTCACCTGACTGAAGTTGTGTTTAGCAGAATTCTCCTATGTAAAAAGTACTAAGTACTCTTATTCCCCCATTTCCCTGTGGAACTATTGGGAAGAAAGTCACTATGTGTGGCCCACACTTAATTGGAATCTATGCTCACGCTCTCAAGGGTGGAGTATCTACATAATTTGTTTGGAATTCTTCTGCACAGTTTTCTCTATTCTCCATTTATTTATTTATTCATTCAATAGTTTATTTACTCATGGATATTTATTTCATACTTTGAAGTATAGTGCAGTACAATTTTTAAAATTATGTTCCAGCTGTGGCCATGTGGAGCTCTTTCAGTTGCCTCCCATATTCCTTTGACATATCTCCATCATTGAGTGTGTGTGTGTGTGTGTGTGTGTGTAGCACTTTCTTACTCTCTGGAGCTACAAGATGCTTCAGACTCATCTTGTATATTTCCCGCTTCACCTAGAACCAACTGTACCTTCAAGGAGTCCTAGGGCCACAAATACTTTTATGTCACACGTCACCTCAAGGTGGGAAGCCAATGTATATTTTCTACAGTTTAGTTCTAAAAGTCTAAAAATATTTAAAATTTTTATCATTGATATTTTTTCATGAGCAATCTCCACATCCACGTCTCCTCAGAAGAAACTGAGAGGTGAGACCATCTGTTTATTCTCTACTTCAATTGAGACAAGCCCATTTTCAGAGAGATCCAAGATTCTGCAGCAAGCCGTGTGCTTGGCAAGCTCGAGATACTTTTCTCTGCCTGGTTTCTCTGAAGTGAGAGGCATTCAGTCTGCCTCCACAATCACTTCATCTGCTTTGTAAAATATGTCTTATCATTCTTGAGTTTTTTATACCCTTTCACCGCCACTGTTTTGCAGTTATTCAATGAACTCAGAAATGCCAACAGCTTCTTTTTCTATTTTCCTGCTTTATTACACAGCCCTTCGCACACCCCACTGGATTTCGACTACTTACAAGAAAGAGGCATCCTGAGAAGACATGCTCTTTCCGTCATAATTTTCATTCCTCAGCTGGCTTGAACAGAGGAGTGTTTTTTCAGATTCCTTTATTTGCTTACGCTTTTGTAGAAATGGTTCTTTGTTTGATGTACTTCAATTTTTACGAGGCCACTTTATATTCTGTGCAGTTTGTTTTTTAAAGTAGTGAGTAAGGGCTTTTTTGTGGCTAACTCTTGGTCCTTATTTTTAATAAAGCCTAATCAATTTTTTAATTGTCGGTGTTATATCAACTACCTTATCAATATACTACCTGCCCTGGCCGGTTTGGCTCAGCGGTTAGAGCGTCCGCCTGCGGTCCGGAGAGACCCGGGTTCGGTTCCCGCTAAGGGCATGTACCTCGGTTGCAGTTTGTCCCCGGCCCTGGTTGGTCGTGTGGGTGGCAGCCACTCGATGTGTCCCTTTCACATCGATGTTTCTCTCTCTCTCTCTCTCTCTCTCTCCCTCCCACTCTGTCTGTACAAAAAATGGAAAAATGTCCTCGGGTGAGGATAAAACAAAAAAATATATATATATACACACACACACACACACTACCTGAATTAAATCTACTGGAAGTTTGTATACATTTTTAATGTAAATGTGATTTAAATACCTCAGAAGTATACAATATTAAAAAATATTCTCTCTTTAATCCATTCTTTATCTCTCCCCATTTTCTTGTCACAACTTAAAGTTTTCCTCTCCCAAATATTTCCTAATTTGCTCAGGTTATCCCTTTCAACTTGTTTTCCTACTTGGTAACTCTACCCATTTGTATAGACTTAAATAAGTTTAAATAAATACAAACTATCTTCTAATAGTTCTTGAGGTAAGCTAAGAACCTATAGAATCTTACATTGTCATAAATGAACACGTATTAGGCATCTATATGAATTCAACACATTAAGTATTAAGAGGAAGAGGTTCTTGTTAAGTCCTTAGTCCTATAGTGCAATGTAGAATAAAATACTTATTACCTACAAATGCTTGATTCTACCTATATTAAAATAATAGTTGAAACCAGAGGTCATGAGGTCTGGTGGTATGTAATGAAAATCTCAGAGTAAAATGTGATACAAGTAGTTTTGAGAATATATAGCAGGAGTTAGCCGGTACCATTTGTTTAGAAAGATAAGAAGAAAGTGCAGAGCATGTACATGCCAATTCTATAACATGTAAGGTGAAGTTATGCTTACTTCATCATCATGAAGTTGAATTTTTAAGTCTGTTTATTAAAAGAGGTATGTGGGCTTTTATCTCCTTTTTCAGAGAACTTGGGTTTTTAAAAACTACTTCGGATATGTGTGATAATTACTGGACACTCAAATATTAAAATTTCCCCATCCTTATTTAGAAATCACTGAGAGCAATGTTTCCCTACTCTTGTCCATGAAATATTAATATTGCAGGATATTAATGGATATTCCCTTTAAAAGATTCTGTGATGAAATAAACCTGGAAATGCTGGATGAAATAGAGTTTAACCAACTTCTGTTGTACAGAATTGCTGAGGGTCTTGAACATTTGAATGCGCGTTATAATGCTCCAAGACAGGATATGGATCTCGCATTTCCCAAGGCCCAGGTGGCCACAGAACACTTTCTTCAAGGAACACCTATTAATACCCCCGATCAAAATTTGGGAAGTGTTAGAGTAATGTAAAGTGCAAGGAAGAAAGAAATTTAAAATGGTTGTTGGGAGGGCAGGGAAACAGCACTAGGAAGCAGGAGAGAAGAGTCTGCAATGGACCAGTACTTCATGTTGAAGTCATCCTGCCTGGCAGAGACCAGCGGTATATATGAAATCAAGTTCAGGACAGAGGTCAGGGCTGGGGTTACTGATTATTATGGATTAGAAGGCCTCCACCGCACAGTCTCGGGACTCTGATCTATCACAATCACTTCTGAGCTAGCCTTTTACTTATATTAGTTTAAATACCAAGTTTGTAAAAGATTTACGCTTTCAAAGAAAATAAATAGTAGTAAAGACTTTATGTAATGATATGAAGAAAATAAATGTGGTCTTTTCTCAGCAACTGGTGAGTGAATGGATACTTTGATAATTCTCAGAGGAGGAAGTCTAGGGTTCCAGGTCCTCAAATTAGGAGGAAATAGGCAGAGATTTCCGGCAAGAGACAAGGCAAAGGGTGTGAGTTCAACTCCAAATAGAGTAGGGGAGAGAAGCCAAGTGTGTTGGAATTTGAAGCTTTGATGAGTGGAAAAATTCAAGAGAAGGGGAGGAGGAAGAGATGGGAGAGCAAAGACAGTTCGTGGAGTTTTCCAGTAAACTGTCATGTGCTCATCCTCATACCTCAGTATTGTTGACATAAGGTCCTCAACAATAAAGTTAAAACAAAGAAACAAGAACACAACATGCTCTGTGTGACATGATTTATTTATTTTTTAAAGAAAGCAATGTTTTGTTTGGTAGAGAATCAAGACAGTGTCTCTTTGCATGATAAAAGGGAAAGCCAACTTCCACAGGACCCCTTTGGTGGACTTTGTTGGCTTCCTACCCAACACCTATTGCCCCCTTCCCTTTTCTCTTCCTGACCCTGCTTTGCCTCAGGTAACCACCACCAAGATCCAGAGGAAGCTAACCCCGTTCACAGCTCACAAGGAGATTCTGGTTTGCCCATCATGGCATCCCCTTTGCTAGGGGTTGTTTCAGGAACGTTCATGTGAACTAATTCTGGCCACTAAGATATGGTGCGGACGAGGAGTCTGGGAAAGGTATCCCAGCTCCTGAGAAACACACTCAAGAAGAGACAACCCTTCTTTCTCCCCTGGATATTTTCATGTCTGGACATGAGGCCTGAGACGGCATCGCCCGCCATGCAGTCAGCTGAGGAGGGCAGAGGCCAGAGACCTGCGGAGCCTGGACACAGCACACTGCCCTACGCCTGGGCTTCTTGTTATGTGACATCATACATGTGCTCGTGTTTAAGCCAGTTTTAAAAATTTTGTTTCTTGCAGGCAAAAGTATGTGAACCAATGTGCACTTATAATAACATCGCTCTCACTAACCTGTAGTCTAAAAATTTTTCCTAGGTGGAAAAGAAAGGAGTACTGTTAAACTCAGCCCAACCCAAATATTCAATGATCTGCAGCCAATCCAATCTCTGTCACACTTGTGAAATTCTTCTGTGACCGCCAGGCCCACTCTCTTCTCTTCACAAAAGCATTCTATGCACTATTATATTAGTCAGAGCTCTCCAGAGAAACAGAACCAAGAGGATGCAGGTATGTGTATTAAGTACAAAATCCACAGGGTGGAACATCAGGCTGAAAAACCAAGGAAGAGCTGATATTGCAGTTGAAGTCTAAAGAAAGTCTACTGCAAAATTCCTTCTTGATTGCGGGGAAGTCAGCATTTGTATTCTATCCAGGCCTCCAGCTGAGTGGATGAGGCCCACCCGTACCATGATCTGCTTTACTGGAAGGCCACGGATTTCAATGAAAATCTCATCCAAAACACCCTCACAGACAAATATTCAGAATGATGTTTGACCAAATATCTGGACACAGTGGCCCAGTCAAGTTGATCATTACAACTATTGTTTTATTTCCTAACTAATTTATTGGTTATTTATTAAGTGTACCTCAGTACACTGTGGGCATATCCAAGGTGTTGCGTCCCACATGTGAATATTTCTGTCATGAGTGTCATGGTAAATAAAAGAATGAAATAAGCCCGGCCAGTTTGGCTCAGCGGTTAGAGCGTCGGCCTGCGGTCCGGAGAGACCCAGGTTCGGTTCCCGCTAAGGGCACGTACCTCGGTTGCAGTTTGTCCCCGGCCCTGGTTGGTTGTGCGGGTGGCAGCCACTCGATGTGTCCCTTTCACGTCGATGTTTCTCTCTCTCTCTCCCTTCCTCTCTCTCCCTCCCACTCTATCTGTACAAAAAAAAAAAAAGGAAAAATATCCTCGGGTGAGGATAAAAAAAAAAAAAGAATGAAATCATAGTTTTACATAAAGGGGAACATTGAATCCAAGACATTCTGTATAGAGAACAGGATAAAGGCCGACCCTGAGATACATCTGGATATTAGAAGTAGGAGAAGGAAAACGAGCCAGCGATAGAGCAGCAGGACAGGAACAGGGGGGCGGGGGGGGGGGGCATGTCTGTGACTCGCAGAAGGCATCTTGGGTGCTAACGACAATTTGGGAGCAGATCTCTATGAAGCCCTTGGCCTCTCCCTATCTCCATTTCTGTACCACAGAGCCTTGGAGTTTATTCCTACATGAACTCAACCGGATTTGCTACATCTCTACTTTTGGGATATTGCCTTAGCCTTTACTATACTCAGTTACCAAAAAGCTGTCAATGCTTCCACTTTTCTACTCATCCTCCCCCTTCACCAGGCAACGTATGATTTCGTGTTTGTTCCACTTCTCCCTACACGAGTGAAGCACACCAGGTGAGAAATGCAACAAAATCGGAACTCGGCCCCATCATACCCTGCTGATTGCTGCTGTATCAAAATGAGGCCTAGTGCTGCAGATATGCCAATTTGTCAAGAACACAGAAATCCAGATTTTTAAGTAAAATGTCCTAATTTATTAAATTTGGTTTGATTTCTTTTTAAATAGAAAAACAACAACAACAACAACACTGTGCAAACTAAGTGAACTTATCTGTGGGTCCACTGTGGGTCCAACTGCACTCAAGGATCACCACTGTGATATGTCTGCTGAGGACCTGGACGACCCACCACCCATTCCCCCAGCAGCAGTCGTGGTCCTGCTATGGTGGGCTCACACCAACAGTCCTGACACAGCAATGCATATAGGTTGAAAGAAAATACCAAACAAATGTGTGTAGATATATAAAGAGAGACACAGAGAGAGAGAGAAATAGAGACAGGGAGAGAGACAGAGACAGGGAGAGTCACACCCTAGTCATAAGCATGATTGTGCTAGTTTTATGACCTTTTTATAATAAAATTCAAATAAATACACAGTCCATAAGTGAAATAAAATTCCACCACCACCAAGTACTATCTAAAATTGTGTTGTATACCCTCAGTGGTATATATACTAATACCAGAGTAGCTTATGAAAATATTATTATACACATAGGTCTAGAATATAAAATTTTGATTTAAAGAAAATAAAGTATGATTTCCATTGTATTTATTAAGATTAAAAGTCATCAATTGTTAAATTCACTATTCTTTCATTAGTTGGAGAATCTGATTTCACATATGATTTTAAAACGGGACAATAGGACCACCAGTTAATGGGTAGAGTTTTTGTTTTACATATGAATTAGCATAAATCCCACTCTCGTCATGCCAGGGGTTGATGCCAAATCTTTTGGAACCATTTAGATCCGTGAACTGAGAACGGCATTTTCTGTGGACTATTGAATAATCATCTTGACAAGAATAATCCTATGGGGGGGAAGAGAAAAAGAAATGATATTGAATAACTGGAATATGTAAAAAGGAGTGATGACTAAAACTTGATCTTCAATGTGTTAGTCTTATTATGAACAAAGGTTAATTTTCAGACAATTAATTTAACCTCTCAAATTATAAATATACCAATGAAAAAATGGCTATTGCATTTATAAGTACTTATAATTCTGAAAGAAGAAACTAGTTCATGGTTGTTTTATTTATGAAACTAAAAATAAATTATTATACGTTTAAAATGGTTTTAAACCATAAATTGACAGATAAAGAACAATTTAAATTGTATGATCATCTACATAGGACCCAAACAATTACAATTTATCTACCATTCAATACCTTTTAAAATTGAATGTGTTACAATCATTCCAAAGAATAATATCTTGGGTTATATCTTTAATAACTGTTACCAAGTTACATTTACCAGTAAAAGCCAAGTTTGAAGATTCATTCCTATGAGAAATTTACTTCAGCATAATCCAGCATAGTGTTTAAGGAATTTACCCTTAGAGCCCTCATAAAAGCTTCTATTGTAATAAAACAAGACACTCGCATGGACCGTTTCCCAGAGGAAATAATGATTCTTCCAGTTTACATCAAGGGTAATGGTAGACAAGGAACATAAAGCCCTTAAACTGATTATATAATTTTCTCCCTTAAATTGGTACAAATTTTAAAGCACTAGAACAATATTGAAATTAAATCACCAAAACTATAAAGCAATGAAAGAACACCTAAATATAGTCCAAATCTTAGATTGGCTTTATTGAAAATAATTGAAAACTTTAACACTATATTCAACCATAAAAATAATTATAGTATTTATTTATTTACTGAATGCTTATTATGGGGTGGGCATACTAGTTGAGTGTTCATATCTTTTCATTCATAACAGGGCTCTGAAGTAGAAAGTACTACTCCCACTTTACATATAAGAAAAGATAATTTGCTTAAAAAATCTCAGAAGGGGAGAATTTAAAGAATGCCAAAATTAAGTGACTCAGCCAGGACTTCAAACTAACCATCTGACTGTGGAATCCATTATCCTTCCAGGATCCCCATGAAATTCTTAACAATTGAGAGATGAAAAGAAATACAAACAATAAAATCCTAAAGCCACATCTTATTCATATCCCTTTCTACATAGTTTGGGCTTTTGCTTTTTGTTGTTGGGGGTCTATTTCTTTGGGGCTTGCTTGTTTGTTTTAAACAGGTATGGCCCTTTAAAAGAGATTTGAACATCACTGGCCAAAACTGCCCTGTGAGAGGAAAGCAGGATCTGCTCATTCCTACCCCAGTGGCCATCAAACTGAAGAGAGTGTCAAATGAGAGCATTGGCCTGTGGTCCTGAGAGGCCCGGGTTCGGTTCCCACTAAGGGCACGTACCTCGGTTGCAATTTGTCCCCGGCCCTGGTTGGGTCGTGCAGGTGGCAGCCACTCGATGTGTCCCTTTCACGTCGATGTTTCTCTCTCTCTCTCTTTCTCTCTATCCCTCCCACTCTATCTGAACAAAAAATGAAAAAATGTCCTCGGGTAAAGATAAAAAAATAAATAAACAGGAAAGGTCAATGTGTTCCTTTAGCATCTCTTATGCAAAGACGACGATTCATTTTATAATATGACAAGATTACATGTGATGTTTTAGGAAAAGGAGTCTGTTAGCAGAAGGTACTAAACACTGAAGGTGGAAAGGACTGGATTCAGGAACTGTGATTAGAATCGGATCTCAACTACTTAAGACATCAACTGATGAATGAATAAACAAAATGTGGTCTATTCACATAGTGAAATATTATTTGGCAATAAAAGAAGTAAAGTACTGATAGGTGCTATAGCATAGAAATCATTATGCCATGTGACAGAAGCTAAACCAAAATACCACACATTATATGATTTCTTATGTGAAATGCCCAAAATAGGTAAGTCCACAGAGATAAAAAGTAGCTTTTCAGGAGGTGGGGAAGAATGAAGAATGACTGTTAATGGGTGTGATGGCTAATTTTCTGTGTCAGCTTGACTGGCTCATGGGCACCCAGATATACACACACACTCCTTGCAATCCAGCTCACAGTCTTAACGGACTTCAGAACATCAATGACCAACCTGGAAGACACAGGTCATAGAGTTCTCCAAATGTGTAGAAGAATATGCTTTGTCAATAAGGCTTAACCAAGAGTTGAAATGGAGAGTAGGAAGATAAGAAAGAGTCTGGAGAATTGTAGGAAGAAAATCAGGGGGCAAGACAGCAGAAGCAGCCAGTGTATTTCCTAATGTACTCATCCCTACCTAGATTTTAATCAGGCAGGTTCTCTTTGACCTG
Organism: Molossus molossus; assembly: GCF_014108415.1. Classification (NCBI taxonomy): domain Eukaryota; kingdom Metazoa; phylum Chordata; class Mammalia; order Chiroptera; family Molossidae; genus Molossus; species Molossus molossus. The sequence goes on from NW_023425349.1 coordinate 51,060,782, forward strand.
GACACGGAGGAGTACATTAGATAAATGAGAATAATGGCAGAAAGGCATGGGGGCGGGATTCTCCTGGCCTCCATTTCTCATGAGAACTCCTGAAACAAAATACTTCTCAGGCTACCCTTTCATTTTCCTGGGGCACATACCCACGCCGGTAGAGCAGCATGATCAGGCAGAGGGAGGGTCTGAGAGCCATCAATCCTGAGCCACGTCGGGTATTTTGTGGCGTAAACAAGACTCTGAAGTAGCTGCAAGTCTGCAGTGGGGGTTCAGCTCTCAGCTGCAGAACTGAGCATTAGATCTGGGACTGGGAGTCACAGAAGGCTTCCGAGGGGTCAACAGTATCTATAGGAATGAAAATAAGACTGAGCAATCCCAACATGCCATGAGGGTTCCAAATAAGTCCAGAGAGAAACAGAAAAAGACTGACAGTTAATAAAGTCCAGAGACCAGAGCCACTAATGCCAGCAAGGAAAAGAGCAACCAAGTGGACTAGGCATATCACCCCAGAGACCAGAACAGGCAACACACACACACACACACACACAAACACACACACACACACACAAATATCCTATTTTTTCCCCCCTGGCATCAGGATGCTCAGTTGTATCCTTCCCTCCATATACCTGGATGCCACCTTAGGAAGAGTTACAGTTACTATTGCTGTGTAACAGGCCAACCTATACATAGCATGTCAAACAATAGCCATTTTCAGATTTTTGGGATCAGGAATTAGGAAAGGGCACATGAAAGACAGCATCTCTGCTCCACAGTGTCTGGGGTCTCAGCTAGGAAGACTTGAAAGCTGGTGGTAACTTGAGGGCTGGGGCTGGAACCCTCTTTTCATTTCAGTTGGTAGTTGATGTTGACTGTCTGCTGGGACCTCAGCTGTGGCCGCTGACTAGAGCAACCTCACAGGCCCTCTCCACGTGCCCACTTGGGCTTCTTCATGGCATAACTGGGTCTGAGAGTGAAGATGGCACAAAGAGAACCAGGAGGAGGCTATCCTGCTTTTTATCACCTAACCTCAGAAGTCACAAGCATCACTTCTGCCGTAGTCACAGTTCAACCTGTTCTGGGGGAGGCAACACAGATTCCTTTCTGTTAAAGTCACATTGTAAGATCATGTGGGGTAGCAGGTGTGTTGTGGCCATTTTGGGACAAAAACAATCTGCCACAGGGAGGAGGCAGGATGTGTTGGGTTCCCAAGACTATCCCTAGGTTCAGTGACTTGCTAGGAGGACTCACAAGACTCAACATACAGTGGTACTGGGGGCTATGATTTATTATGGCAAATGGATACAAAGCGAAATGAGCAAAGGGAAAAGGCATATAGGCTGAAGTCTAGAGGAAACCAGGTGTGAACTTTTGAGAGTCCTCTCCCAGTGAGTCACACGGGATGCACTCAATTACCCCAGCAACGAGTTGTGAAAGGTTCTCTACTGGGGAAGCCCATTAGAAACTCAGTGGCCGAAGACTTTGTGGGAGGCTGGTCAGACAGGCACCCTCTGCTAGGAACATACCAACATTCCAGCCTTGCAGAAGGAAAGCAGGTGTTCAGCATAAACCATATTGTTTGCACAGTTTAGGCAGAGTGAGCCCTTCTTATTAGGGAATATCATCTGGAAAGCCAAGTTGCTAGATGCCAACCAAAGGCCAACATTTCAAGCAGGCTTTTTAACCAATAGCAGTCTCGGCTCTGCTGTTAGTTCTTTAAGCGCAAACGAGATGGGAAAGGATCTCTAAGAAAGTGAGTTTTTCAAAGGAGATTAAACACTTCCTATAGGAACTACTTAATTTATAGAATCAGGCTAATCTTTAAATGGGTTGGAGAGTTAATGTTTTCCCTCTTGTGGTGGGCTTGGGAAGAAGGCCAGTTATCCGTTAGACACACTTCCTCTGTATATGTGAGTTGCAGACAGTTGCTATGCTTTCAACATCCTAACATAATGATGAAATGTTTATTCAACACCAATTTAGTGGGAGTAGGAAGAAATGTTTAGAAATTGTGTATAGAAACAGATTTTTGAATTACCACATGTTGTTGGCTGTTCCATTATTTTGGGGCTTCACAGACCCTGAGTGCTGACAAAGTTAATTTAAGACAGAATAATCACTGCAGGCTTTTTCTGAGCCCTTCAGGTAGACGCTGGTAACTGGAAAAATGTGCCTGAGCTGTTGAATGAGTGGGCATTAGCACACAACGGTTTATGCAGAGCCAGACTGGAGGAAACACCTCCCAGGAAGAACACGGAGGACTTCCCTGGCTAAGTGGGGATAAAGAACCAAAGATGTTCCATAGCCTCAAACCTGGATGGCTGGGAGAGTTGTAACATCATTAAAAAGAATGAGGAAGACATGGAGATGGGGAGGACTGCTTTTAGGAGGAAAAGATGAGTCAGATTTTGGATACTTGATTAGAGATGACATCAGTACAAAATCTGTGTTTGGAAGGTGGTGCTGAGGAGCAGATGGCCTGGAGGGAGGTCAGTGCCCTGTGCACAGCAGTGATCATTGACTGGGGAAAATAGCTATAAAGGACATTATTGGGCCTGTGAATTACATTTGAATAGAGACTGTGGATTTCGTAATTATACTGTATCAACTTTCCTGAGGTTGAGCACTTTACCATAGCTATGAGTCCTTGTTCTTAGGAAAAGCACACTGAATTATTTAGAAGTAAAGGACCACAATGTCTCCAGCCTCCTCTCAAATGCTAAACAATTGATGACTCAGAGTAAAGATTAAATGGGAGTCCCTTGTGTTAGTCTTGCAACTTTTCTGTAAGTTTGAAATTAGATAAAAATGTGTTTCCCCCAAAAAAGTGGTGGTTGGGGAGCCATGGAGTGTATGAATTCTCTGAGATTGTGTAAAATGAGAGAAGCAGGGTTCTGGGACCCAAATCTTGGGGATGCTTATGGTTGGATTTATAAAGAAACCATGAGGAGACAAAAGGAAAGATATGGAGAGTGTGTTGCAATGTCAGAGATTCTGAAGGGAGAGAGTTTGAAGAATGCTCACTTTTAAAGAAGCTTCATGGAGGACAAGACCTGACAAAACACAACTAACACAAAGGCCTGATCTCACATCATCGCTGAGGGTACTGTTTCAAGGAAGGGTCAGGAATGTCAATTGAAACATCCTAATAAAAGATGGAAAAATAAAGAGCATCAGATAAAGGAACACTAAGGGCAACAGGCCCTACAGAATCAGAAACCACTAAAGATGCAGCAAAAGAATCATTATCAGGAAAAATGTGTCTTAAGGTTAAGAAAGCTTTCTTCTCCCTTTTCTTTCTTCTTCTTAACCTATTATAGAAAGGCAGGTCAGGATGTTACAGGAGGGTTCTCTTGGTGAATAGGGCACCCATTCGACCTTCTTTCATTATGAAGGACAAACAATATGGTTTTACCACTTCTATCAGTAAAACGTACTGTGTATCTTTAAGTTATGGGTATCCTACTTTTAGATACCCATCCGCTCCCCACTCTATCCCTATTGCTCCTTGGGTGCTATATTCTTACTCTAAGCACCATTATTTCCCCAACCTTTTGTAGAATAAAATGACATTGCTGTTTTTCAGTCAATAATATACCCAGTCCTTCCCAGTTTGTCCCATTTTTCCAGGGAACTGTTCTCTGGTTATTCTTATTTGATTTCATCTTTTTTCTTTAGGACCTTTTATCTTTGATAGTTTTATTTTCAAGGTCATTTTCAATTTTAGGCCTGCCTTCTGGAACATCAGTAACTGTCTGATTTCATATTGTAAGATAATTTGAAAGCATAGCTCAATTCCTTCAGCCAGATCATCCATAAAAATGCATAACGGGTTATGTTTCCTGGCCAAATTAGTCACTGCGCACTAACCTTGTGTCCACCATTACAGACAGCTATTAGCCACCTGGCATCATGCAGCAAAGACCATTCTACCCTAGCATGCCTATAAGTATGCACATTTGGGGTACTCCATTTACTCTTAAAAAGCTGTTTTAGGCAGCAAACTTATTAATGTGAATGTCACATCAGATGGAATGGAAGTAGACATAAAAGTAGATTGCTGTGATATTTTGTTCCATTATTTTCAGTATACATCATGTATAAAATTCTTTAGCATTTATATGCACTTGACTAAAAACCTGTCTTCCCCTAATAAGGTTGTCTTCTAAGCACACATGAAGAGTGATGTGGGAGGAAAAAAAAAAGTACCCTACAGCTAAATTTACTTTATCAAGTAAATTTTTATTTGATAAAATTTTACAAAGAAACGAACTAGTAACAAATGCAGATATTCAACTAAAGGAAAAGAGTCATAGGAAGTACAAGGAAGATTAGGCTATGGGTATAAATGTAAACATTTATATCATTAATAAATCCAGTCACCATAGCAAGGTTTCATCACAAAGAAAAATAGGGTATCTCCGTGAACAAACATTTCATAAAAGAAGCTGACAATATCACACGGACTCTAGTAATGGCCAGCATCAAAAACCAAGCAATAGCCAATTGAATCTTAGCTATTAACTACATTTTTTTCTTTCTAATGCACAAATTTTTATTAGTCCTATTATTTTAACCTCATAGAAAGAAATATCATTTTTCTTATTCTTCAAACTATATTATGTAGGACATCTGCAACTGTTTTATATTTGTCACTCTGTGGTTAGGTACAAATTTGAGGCTTAGGGTTCTCAGTTTTAAAAAATGTTTTGTTTCTCTCCATTACAAAAGTCAAATATGTTCATTGTAGAAGTTAAAGATAATCAAGAAGAAGAAAATGAAGTTTCCTACCATCCCAAGTTCCCTGAAGTAGAACTGAGCTTGATGACTTAACCCAGGAATAAAGAGGAGATCATGGTTACTTAACTTCCGAAGTCAATGTAAGTGAAAGCACAATTACAGAGAAAATAGGGTTGTTTCTACTAAAAGGACACAGTATTGAAAAAATAATTAACTGAGTTCCCTGAAAATAGAGAGCCACAATTTCTCATGATGAGCAGAAGTTATGATATTTATTTCCTAATTTTCAAGTAGACTTGATTTAAATGTCTGCCAAGGTCCTTAATCAAAAAGGTTACTTGGTCATAAATAAGTGGCTATTAGGATGGGACAGGATCAATGAAAGAAGCAGGATCAATAAAAGAGAATCAAAATAAATAGAATTTGAGAGCTCATGAATATCTTTCCGTCTGTATCAGTGAAGATTATGCAGGAGAATCAGAGAGACTGAGACTTTGAGGAACTGGCTCATATGTAAGACCGGAAGCGCGGGCAGGAATTCTATATTATAGGTGTTGGGACAGGATTCCTTCTTCTCCAAGAAACTTCAGGTTTTTGCTCTGATGGCTACCAACAACTGAGTAGACAAGGCTCACTGAGGATAATCGATAAGGCAAATCCTATTGTATTCCAATTAACTGGAGAAGCTGTAGAAGTCCGGTGGAACTATATAAGCAACTATTCGTAGATCCTGAGGTTGAAGCTGGGACCTAGAAAATATGGCCCCTTGATGCTGGCAGAGTTCCGTGAGACTCAGAATGAGGACTGTTTGCCTATAAGCTACAAAGGCATGCCTACCTGTATACATACAAGTCAGCACACATATTTACAACATACACTGAGATCTTTCAGGGAAGAACTTAGGTTCAGGAAGGCCACCATCTCCTTCTGAGCTCAAGTAACAGAAAGCTATGTTCAGGGTTAACTAGCAGCAGCAATTTAGAATATACTGACATCAATAAAAAGATACTAGGTACAACCATCTGATCCCTTCCCTCTTCTCCAGTTGCACCCCACCACTACTGCATTTGCGGAAGAATCTAAAACTTTCATTTATTTCAGTTAATAATACATAAGATAAACAAGCATATGCAACAAATGGTCATTTTTTTGGTTAATAGACATTGTCAGAACATTGACAGGACAAACAGGAGAAAATTAAATACTAGATATAGTGTGAAGCAGTACAAAGAAAAGTAGCAGTAAAATAAAAGTCATGAAGACATCGCAGAGACTGGAACATTGCCTAATTGAATTTCAGCCTCAATTTTCTGGGTAGAAGTTTGGCAAAACCACACTTTATTCTAGACTAAACACACACACACACACACACACACACACATACACACACACACGCACCGGTTCTCTATACTGGAATAAAATTGCAAAAGTGGGAACTGAAAGCTAATTTAGTTCAGACAAGTGACACTTTCCACAGAATCCCCACCCTGTTCTAGATTCACTTTATGTCTCAGCTTTTAGTGTTGAAGAGTCTTTTCCTTGTCTTTTTTTTAAATCCTTACCTGAGGACATTTTTCCATTTTTGTTCAGATAGAGTGGGAAGGAGAGAGAGAGAGAGAAAGAGAGAGAAACATCAACGTGAAAGGGACACATTGAGTGGCCACTTCCTGCACAACCCCAACTGGGGCCAGGGACAAACTGCAACCAAGGTACATGCCCTTAGTGGGAACTGAACTCGGGTCTCTCTGGACCACGGGCTGATGCTCTAACCCCTGAACCAAACCAGCCAGAGCCCTTGTCTTCTTTTTAAGGCCCTTGGGGAGTGTCTTTTATGTGAATGAGTCTATTTGAACAATAAAGGCTTCTAATGACTCTGCCCACTTCTAACTCCTTTCCAAGGTGCATTTAGTCTAGGGTGGTACTCAGAGTATTTATCAATCATTACAGCACCAGCCGATCAGACTGAGCAAGTCCTAGAGGGCCCTGGGTAGGCAGGTATTAGACTCCAGAAGGTCCCAAAATCTGGGCCCACTCAGCCATAAGGCACAGGGAGCCCAGTGCCCAGGGTTCGTGCTACTTCTGGAATCTGACAATAGTGATTTCATTTCTTTTAGAATTTAAAAAAATGAATATAACAACAATGTAATCATACTTATTCCACTAAATTGTATACTAAAAACGATTAAAATATTCCCGGCCGGTGTGGCTCAGTGGTTCAGCATCGACCTATGCACCAACAGGTCACCGATTCGATTCCTGGTCAGGGCACACGCCCAGGCTGTGGGCCTGATCCCCGTGAGGGGCATGTAGAAGGCGGCCAATCAATGTTCTCGCCCATTGATGTTTCTATCTTTCTCTCCCCCTCCCTTTCTCTCTCTCTAAAAATCAACAAAGGAAAAAAAAGGGGTTAAAGTAGTAAATTTTATTTTATGTATATTTTACCAGAATGAAAAAAAAAAAGCAGATGCCAACTATAAAGGGTAAAAACTCCTAGTTAAACCTTGAAATAATGACTATAATATAACATCAAAAACCATCTCGTGGCAGAAAACTTGGGCACCTATTAAACAGAAAATTTTGCTTAAAATAGGATATAGACGTCAAAAAGTACTTCCCAGAAGGAAAAAAAAAAGTATTACATGCTTTAGTTTTATGTAATAATGCTCATTAATTTATTGAGAGTAATTTCAAGAATGTTAACAATAACAGGGTCACATAACATGGCCATAAAATACAATAACAGAGTCAAAAATAGGCAAGGAGATAAAAATAGGCAAGAAGGGAGAAAAGATGGGTAAACTTTACAAATGCCAAAAAAAAAATATATATATATATATATATAGACTAAAATTTATCTCTTTCATAAGCTTTTAAATCCAAAAGGTGAATACAATCCAACTTGGATTATATCTGTCTTTATACCAACACAGTGTGAAACATGTTGTTCAATTTTTTTTTTTTTTTAATGAAAAAAGGAGCCCATGAAGGCAAAAGTGCTTATGGCCCAGGAAAGTCATCGTGCTGTCCTGGGTCCAGGGAGTCCAGGGAAGGGGCTGGGCCGCTGAGGTGGCAGGGCTCTGGGCAATTCAAGGCCACAGCTAATTTTCAATCAGCACAAAAATATCAATATTTTAACAATGCTATATTCATACCAGTGCCTAGAGACCCAGTGGTAGGACAGGCCAATTCTGCTGCTACTGGGAATAATTTTTAAACAGATGTAGCCTCTTCTCTGACCTACCATGAAACACTGCATGGGCCCTGTGTGGTCAATTTGTAATACATGCCAACTTTAAAACCTAAGTCTCTATTAAACGCTTCCTCAGCTTTCTCTCCCTGAATGAACTATGATGCACAACCCTTTTTGATTTAAAGGTACTCATATGCCTGCAACGATAATTCAATAGGCAGCTCTATTTGGGAAAACAAAATGGTACTTCACACATGATACTGACCAACCAAATGTACCCAACAGGCAGCTGCAGGGCTGGGAGGAGCCATGAACCTCCAAAGAGCTTCCGAAGTTCAGTAGGATCATCTGACTCCGTCTTTGGTCCCTTCTTTCCTGTTGTCTGGTAGTTTGATTTCCAACACTCATATTTAGAAGCAAGCCAACCCACTGTCTTATCATTTTCTCACCTTTTCAAGTCAGTGGCTTTGATTCTACTGTAGAAACTCACTCCCATGACCACGTCCTGGATTCTGTCATCCCCTAGAACCATTCTAGCTCTGAAATACCAATACGTCCAGTACCTTCCCTTTGCTCATCGCCTCCGATTCTTCTAGCTCTCTCACTCCCCTCTACTGCCGTGCAGCGTTTTCATTCCGGGCCCTTCATCTTCCTGATTTGCTAGTCCCTGCCTGAACGAATTATTTTTTGTACTCACCCTGAGTATATCCAGTAGACACATACATCCACAGCTCACTTGTCCCCTGTCCTAAAGGCCCATGTACCCTACAAAGAGCCAGCCACGGACCAGTCCTTTAATCTACTTTCTCTGAAACTTTTTCTCTATTTTGGTTCTTTGGGGGAAAAATGGGGAAGCTTTTAAAAGAGATATCTTTCACTGAAATTAGGTAAGCCATAACAAACACCCAGTGTAAGAAGTGGATTTCTAGCCCTGGCCGGTTTGGCTCAGTGGTGGGAGTGTCGACCTGCGGACCAGAGAGTCCCGGGTTCGGTTCCCACTAGGGGCATGTACCAAAAAAAAAAAAAAGTGGAGTTCTGAAAAAGTAGCTTGGAATTCTCTTTCCTTTCTCTCCTTGGAAATGATTTCATAGCTTTCTAATACTCTGTATTTCCTTACGTATGTCTAGGCTTTGGTGTGATAACTTGTATTTTCTTTACGCTTTCCATAAAGCTGTCCCACTTTATGCAAATATACATTTAAGTAAACATGAGAGCCCATAATATAAAAGTTAATAAAGTCTCAATCAATGCACAAATTCGAAATAGTATGAATCTAAACATTTTAAGATTTTAAGAACTGCATAATTGCAAAGGTGGTAACCTGAGTGAGTGGTGAACTATTTATTCTAAGTCCATATGGTAAAGCACCTAGTAAATAAAAAAGTATTCTCCTCCATGTATTAGTCTTTTGTGAAGTCTGTACTTGTTTATATGCAAGATAACTCCAGCCACTATTCTGCTGTTATTTAACCATCCACTATTATAATTTAAAATATTTTGTATCCAATAAGAATGTAATGCAAGCATTCATTAAATGGGGGTGCTAGAGAGCAGAGCTTAAACACGTCTCAAAATCCATTGCTTCAGCATGGAAGTTGGAAGTGAATAAACAAAATTCGAAATAAAGCCAAACATGCTGTGCTGCTAATGTGGAAGTGAGCCATGGAGACACATCAGAAATAATGCTGAAAAATTAAAACCATAAATATATACCTTGATGACTAAAGACTGTGTGGTCTGAGAATACATCCCCCATTCTTTGTATTTCTGCCTATGGGGAAATTAGTCCTTCGAGTTTTGGGAGTTTTCAATTATGTCTTCAACTTCCTTTTGTTTAGAGATGAAACAAAATTCCATGTATATAAGAAATCAGGCCTGAATTGCATTCTTCAATAACTTATTTGTTTCCCTGTGGTTTTTTCCTGATTATAAACAATCAGGCTAAAATGTGTAAAGGGGGAAAAAAGTCACCTACAACCTCACCACTCAATGGCCAACTTTAGTAGCATTTTGACAGTTTCTTCAGTTTTTTTTCTTATATTTTTACATAGTTTAGATAAAATATATGTTCAATTTTGTATCTTAATATTTTTGTTAACCTTACATGTTTATCAAGGCACTAAGAGCTATCTATGGATATTGTAAAGGCTGCAATAATCTCCCCATATGATTACAGCATATTCAATCAGTACTATTTCTAACATTAAAACATTCAGCACTTTCCAAGTTTTGCCATTATTAATAATTCAGTGATGAGTATTTTTGGATTTTAAATTATTTTTCTTCGGGGAAATTTCTTAGAAGGACAATTATTAGATCAAGTAGTGTCTTGTAAATACTGCCAAATTCCTTTCCAGAAAGATTTAAACAATTTACAATATGCCTGACAACAGATAAAAAAAAACAACATCTTGCTCTGGCCGGGTGGTTCAGTTGGTTGGAACATTGTCACGTACACCAAAAAGGTTGTGGGTTCGATTCCCAGTCAGGGCACATGCCTGGGTAGCAGGTTCGATCCCTGTCAGGGCTCCTAAGGGAGGCAGCCCATTGGTTTCTCTCCCTTTCTCTCTGTCTCTTTCTTTCTCTCTAAAATCAATAAAAATCATATCCTCAAGTAAGAATTTAAAACAATTTCACCCCATTTCCACCCCACTGAGTATTAAATTTATAAATTAAATTTATAATGAATTTAGTTTTCCAGTCCTCTAAAATGGTAGTTACCCCCTTTTATTTGAGATTTCTGTTTATTTCTGAGTGTATATTTTTTAACATTAATGGCTGGAGCCTCTCCTGGGCTGCAGTCAGGAGGCAGCTGGAGCTGGAGTCCAGGCTCAGCTAGGCTGCGTGCCCTCCATGGCTTCTCCCCCGGTGAGTCAGGCCCAGCGGCGTTTCTCCTCATGGCCTCTCTCTGTAGCACAACAGCCTGGATTTCCAGCCGGGTGGCTCAGGGCTCCGAGGTGGAAGCCGTCTTTGTATAAGCTAAGTCTAGATCTGGTACAGAGTCCCTCTTGCCATGTTCTATTGAGCAGACCAAGGAGCTGACAGTCCAGATTCAAAAGGCAGAGAGAGTCCCGTCTTGCTGGGAGAGCGGCCTCCGCAAACAGGAGAGTCTTCGGAGACAATCTCCCACATCTTCTCTATGATCCTTACTAATCTAAAGTTTTCCTCGTGAAAGCATTTTAAATTTGTGTTGCTATAGTAATTTGTATGCTTTTTCTTTTATAGTTTACTAACCAGTTAGTGCTGATAAGAAGGAAAGATACTTTTTTTTTCATATGCTTATTATGTATTTACTCACCTTACTAAATGGTCTTATTTATTTTAATTCTCAGTTTAATGTCTTGGTCCTCTTATGAAGATAATCATACTATCTTAAAATAGAGATAATTTTTTTTTCTTCTCTTTTTCAATTGTCAAATCTCTTATCTATTGCACTGGTTAAGTCGTTCAGAATAATATGCAGCCTTGTTCTCTTTCTGTTGTATAATTTTTTTTATTGATTTTTTTTTAGAGAAAAATACAAACACTGATGTGAGAGAGAAGCATCGATCTGCTGCCTCCTGCAGACTGGGGGTGGAGCCCGTAACCTGGGCATGTGCCCTGACCAGAAATCAAACCAGGACCTCTCAGTCCAAGGGACAATGCTCAGTCCACTGAACCATACAGGCCAGGATGTTATATAACTTCTTAAGTACAAGTATATAAAAGTTATAAACTGGACATAGTTTATCAACATACACATTTTCCGGAGCTAAATTAAGCCAGTTACTTTTATGTGTCGATGCAATGCAAATGAATAGGAAGGTATGTTCTTATTCCAGATAAATTAAATTCAAGGATAGGGACAATAAAACAAGATAAGGAAGAAAGCAACTAATATGCTTTGGACACTGCAATATTATCTCCCTGAAATCTATAATCATCTAAAAATAAATTATAACTATAAAACATTCTATTAACTCCCACAAATAGAAAATACCTCTAAATAAATATAAAACATCATAATCTCAGCAATTTTTCCTTTCTTCACAAGATGTAGAGAAGCAGTTGATGTACATTAACAAGGCTTTTCCACCCTCTTATACTCACAAGTGGCTGATAATCATATGGTAGAGTGTAGTTTTCAGCATATGTCGTCAATGCACACCTGAGGGGTAAGTCAATGTTTGAGAAAAGAATGACTTCAAAACAAACATATTTAAACATTGTAGTGGTATATATTTTACATTAAATAAAAACATTTCAAAAAGGTTTGGCCCTAATAAAAATTTTAAAACCACAAGTGCTTCAGTCTTGTTTATAGTGTTGCCTGCCACCAGCAGGGTGCCCTTCCTTCATCACCTCCCATTCGGCACCATCTACCACTCTCCTGTGCTGTTGATATGCAACCAATCCCAAGGCCCTGAGCTCAGGTGCATTTCAGACTTCTGGGAGTCTCTTTACCACCCATTTCTGCCCCTCAAGCTGTTTTGATCCTATGCCCCATGTGCTCTGCTACATGACAACTGCAGGATAACAGAAGACAACCAAGAGGACTGAGATAAGAGCTTCTCCAACCTCCCCCCACCAGGAAACACAGAAATGCAGATGAAGTACATCCTCCCTCCCACAGTGTACAAGCACAGCCAAGCTCAAAAGGGAAATCTTGAAGTGCTGGAAATGAAGGGTATACTCATTAGAATGGGAAGCCATAAGCTGATGTCCCAGGGATAGGGGCTGAAGTTTGAACTGAATATCAAAGGGCAGAAGACTAGTCTTGGGTGGGTTCACAGAAGGTAAAGCACTAAAATCCTACTCACAGTCAGGAATTTGTAAGGGCTGGGCCTCCATATAATAGAGACCCCCAAACCCCAATAACCAGTCCAGGAAAACTTGCCAGAAAGTTTTCTTTCTTTAAAAAGATCTCTTGGGATCGGCGAAAATGGCGGCGGAGTGAACGGAGCTACACAGACCGTCTCCCAGAACCAAACTGGAATTACAACTATAACACAGACAAATCGACAGGAAAAAGCAACAGAAAAGCAGCTTGCGAGGACCATACAACGAGGGACACTGACTGACTCCATCCCGGTAGGCTTGCGAAGGCGCGAGACGGGGCTGGGAGCGCACGGTCGGCAGCTCGGCAGCGGCCTCAGCTGTAAGCGGCGCCCGTGGGTTACACTCCCAGGCGGCCCCCGCAGCGCAGCCGGGACAGAGGCTGAAACAGCCACAGCCACTCACCTTGGGCTCCGGCGGAGGGAGGGCGGACTGGACTGGAACTGTGTCGGGACACTCGGGGTTTGGAGGGCGCTCGGAGCTTTGGCTGAGTGCAGCCACTCGGGACCTCTCCACATTGCTCCTTCCTAGGGCTCTGAGGAGAGGCAGCAGCCCCTCCCTCGGAGATCCAACCCCACCCTGTGGGCCATTGAAGTGCTAATTGAGGCTCACTAACAACCAGCATCTGCCCCACCCTCCTGAAAGCCCCTTGGCTGAGCACCAGAGGGAGTTTTTCAATCAACTGACAACCCAAAACTGATCAATTAACCTAGACTGCTAGCCTCCAGGCAAAAAGCTAGAGGATAACAGTACGCTTCCTGGGCTGGCAACTTTAACCAGGAAAGTAAGACTTGACAGTGGTGTTCAACGCGGGTCCTCCCTCGCTCATCTAAACACAGGAGAGGGAGCCACAAACAGCAGAACACCAACACCCACAGGGAGAACTTGACAGGCTCCAAAGCCCACAGTGATAGCTAAAATGGTGAAACACAGAAACAGAAGCCAAATGAAAGAGCAAGACACCTCCACCGAAGATGAGATCAATGTGGAGCAATTAGGCATGTTAACAGAGCTAGAATTCAGAGCCATGATCTTGAGGAAGCTGAACAGCATGAGTAAGGACATAGAGACACTGAAAATAAGCCAAATGGAAATTAAAAACCAACAAGAAGAGATAAAAAATGACATATCCGAAATGAAAAACACATTGGAAGGTTTAAAAAGCAGAGTAGGGGAAGCTGAGGACCGGATCAGTGAATTAGAAGACAGGGTAGAAAAAATCAACCAATCAGAAAAACAAAAGGAAAAAACTATTAAAAAACAGGAAGACAGCTTAAGAGAACTATGGGACACCTGGAAACGTAATAATATTCGCATCATAGGAGTCCCCGAAGAAGAAGAAAAGGAGCAAGGGATAGAGAATATATTCAAAAAAATAGTGAGAGAAAACTTCCCTAATTTGGTGAAGGAAGAAGGCATTCAAGTTCAAGAAGCACAGAGAGTCCCAAGTAAGAAGAACCCAAACAGGCCCACACCAAGACACATAGTAATTAAAATGCCACAAATTAAAGACAAAGAGAGAATCCTAAAAGCAGCAAGAGATAAGCAACAGGTTACCTACAAAGGGAACCCCATAAGGCTCTCAGCTGACTTCTCACAAGAAACACTACAGGCCAGAAGAGAATGGCATGAAGTAATCAAAGTCATGAAAACCAAGAATCTGAATCCAAGACTACTCTACCCAGCAAGGCTATCATTCAAAATAGAAGATCAAATAAAGAGCTTCCCAGACAAAAAAAAGCTAAGGGAATACATTAGCACCAAACCAGCACTGCAAGAAATGTTAAAAGGACTGCTGTAATTAGCAGTAGAAATGGGAAGAAAAATAGAACCACACTAAACAAAAATGGCAATAAATAAGTACATATCAATAATCACCTTAAATGTAAATGGATTGAATGCTCCCATAAAGAGACACAGAGTAGCTGATTGGATAAGAAAGCATGACTCATCTATATGTTGTTTACAAGAGACCCACCTCTCAACAAAAGACTCACATAGGTTGAAAGTGAAGGGATGGAAAAAAATTTTCCAAGCAAATGGAAAGCAAAAAAAAGCTGGGGTAGCAATTCTCATATCTGATAAAATAAATTTCAAAATGAAGACCATAACTAGAGACAAAGACGGCCACTACATAATATTGAAAGGATCTATCCAACAGGAAGATATAACCTTGATAAACATATATGCACCCAATATAGGAGCACCAAAATATATTAAAAATCTTCTGGAGGACTTCCAAGGAGAAATCGACAACAATACAATCATAGCAGGGGACTTCAACACCCCGTTGACAGCACTGGATAGATCCTCTAGGCAAAAAATTAGCAAGGAAACAGAGACTCTAAATGAAGCACTAGACCAAATGGATTTAATAGATATCTACAGAGAATTACACCCCAAAACTACAGAATACACATTCTTCTCAAGTGCACATGGGACATTCTCAAAGATAGACCACATGATAGGACACAAACTAAATCTCTACAAGTTCAAGAAGATTGAAATCATATCAAGCATCTTCTCAGATCACAATGGCATGAAACTAGAAATCAATTGCAACAAGAACATGCAAAGACATTTCAACACATGGAGGCTAAATAGCATGTTATTAAACAATGAATGGGTCACCGAGGAGATCAAGGAAGAAATTAAAAACTTCCTGGAAACCAATGAAAATGAACACACAACAACACAAAATCTATGGGATGCAGCGAAAGCAGTTCTGAGAGGGAAGTTCATAGCACTACAGGCCTACCTCAAAAAACAAGAAAAATTTCTAATTGACTGTCTAACCTCACAGCTTAAAGAATTAGAAAGCAAACAAAAAGAAAACCCCAGAGCAAGTAGAAGGAAGGAAATAGTAAAGATCAGAGCAGAAATAAATGACATAGAGACCAAAAAAACAATTCAAAGGATCAATGAAACAAAGAGCTGGTTTTTCGAAAAGATAAACAAGATAGATGGACCCTTAGCTAGACTCACCAAGAAACAAAGAGAGAGAACCCAAATACACAAAATCAGAAATGAAAGAGGAGAAGTAACAACCAACACCACGGAAATACAAAAGATCGTTAACAACTACTATGAACAACTATATGGCAACAAATTCAACAATCTCAGCGAAATGGACAAATTTCTAGAAACACACAGTCTCCCAAAACTATTCCCGGAAGAGATAGAAAACTTGAACAGACCAATAACAACTAAGGAAATTGAAGAGGTAATCAAGACTCTCCCAGCAAACAAAAGCCCAGGCCCAGATGGTTTCACAGGGGAGTTTTACCGAACATTCAAAAAAGAACTAACACCCATTCTCCTCAAACTATTTCAAAAAATTCAAGAAGAAGGAAGACTTCCAACCACATTCTATGAGGCCAGCATAATTCTAATTCTAAAACCAGAAAAAGACACTACGAAGAAAGAAAACTACAGGCCAATATCCCTGATGAACATAGACGCCAAAATCCTGAACAAAATACTAGCAAATCGGATCCAGAAATACATCAAAAAAATTATTCACCACGACCAAGTGGGATTCATTCCAGGGATGCAAGGCTGGTACAATATTCGCAAATCAATAAACGTGATACACCACATAAACAAAATGAAGAATAAAAACCACATGATCATATCAATAGATGCTGAAAAAGCATTCGACAAAATCCAGCATCCATTTCTGATAAAAACACTCAGCAATGTAGGAATAGAGGGATCATATCTCAACATAATAAAGGCCATATATGAAAGACCTACAGCCAACATCATACTCAATGGACAGAAACTAAAAACATTTCCATTAAGAACAGGAACAAGACAGGGATGTCCACTTTCGCCACTCTTATTTAACATTGTACTGGAAGTCTTAGCCACAGCAATCAGACGTGAAGAAAAAATAAAAGGGATCCAAATTGGAAAGGAGGAAGTGAAACTGTCATTATTTGCAGATGACATGATATTATACATAGAAAACCCTAAAGAATCCATCAAAAATCTATTAGACTTAATAAATGAATTTGGCAAAGTAGCAGGATACAAAATTAACGTCAAGAAATCGACGGCATTCTTGTACATCAATGATGAGCTCACAGAAAGAGAAACGGAAAAAACAATCCCATTTACCATCGCTCCAAAAAAATTACGATACCTAGGAATAAACTTAACCAAAGAAGTAAAGGACCTATTTGCAGAAAACTACAGGTCATTGAAAAAAGAAATAGAGGAAGATATAAAAAAGTGGAAGCACATACCCTGTTCATGGATTGGAAGAATTAACATAATTAAAATGTCCATACTACCCAAAGCAATCTATAGATTCAATGCAATCCCCATCAAAATACCAACGACATATTTCATAGAACTAGAACAAATACTTCAAAAGTTCATATGGAACCAAAAAAGACCCCGAATAGCCACAGCAATCTTGAAAAAGAAGAACAAAGTTGGAGGGATCACAATACCAGATATCAGGTTATACTACAAAGCGACTGTAACCAAAACAGCCTGGTACTGGCACAAGAACAGGCATATAGACCAGTGGAACAGAACTGAAAGCCCAGAAATGGACCCAAGGCAATACGCTCAATTAATATTTGACAAAGGTGGCAAGAGCATACAGTGGAGTAAAGACAGCCTCTTTAATAAATGGTGTTGGGAAAATTGGACAGCTACATGCAAAAAAATGAAACTAGACCATCAACTTACACCATACACAAAAATAAACTCAAAATGGATAAAAGACTTAAGTGTGACCCGTGAATCCATAAAAATTCTAGAAGAAAATGTAGGCAACAAAATTTCGGACATCATACGGAGCAGAATTTTCACTGATACATCACCTAAGGCAACAGAAATAAAGGAGAAAATGAACACATGGGACTACATCAAACTAAAAAGCTTCTGCACAGCAAAAGAAACAATCATCAAAATGGAAAGGCAACCCACTGTATGGGAGAACATCATTGCCAATGATGTATCAGATAAGGGGTTAATTTCCAATATATACAGAGTGCTCATACAACTCCACAAAAGGAAGACAAAGAACCCAATTAAAAAATGGGCAGAGGAGCTGAATAGACACCTTTCCAAACAGGACATACAAATGGCCAAGAGACATATGAAGAAATGCTCAACATCACTAATCATCAGAGAGATGCAAATTAAAACAACAATGAGGTATCACCTCACACCTGTCAGAATGGCCGCCATCAACAAATCATCAAACAAGTCTTGGCGAGGGTGTGGAGAAAAGGGGACTCTAATACACTGCTGGTGGGAATGCAGACTGGTGCAGCCGCTATGGAAAACAATAT
The DNA here is from genome assembly GCF_014108415.1 of Molossus molossus. Lineage (NCBI taxonomy): Eukaryota > Metazoa > Chordata > Mammalia > Chiroptera > Molossidae > Molossus > Molossus molossus. The sequence goes on from NW_023425349.1 coordinate 51,078,833, forward strand.
GGTGCTACCTCAAAAAATTAAATATTGAACTTCCATTTGACCCAGTGATCCCACTGCTGGGAATATACCCTAGGAAGCCTGAAACACCAAGCAGGAAGAATATATGTACCCCCATGTTCATAGCAGCACTATTTACAATAGCTAAGATCTGGAAACAGCCCAAGTGTCCACCAGTAGACGAATGGATCAAAAAGCTGTGGTACATATACACAATGGAATACTATGCAGCGGTAAGAAAGAAAGATCTCTTATCCTTTCAGACGACATGGAGGGACCTGGAAAGTATTATCCTAAGTGAAAGAAGCCAAGCAGAGAAGGACAAATACCACATGATCTCACTTATATACGGAATATAATGAACATAACAGTCTGAGGAATACAGTAGACCCAGAGACATGGAAGTGGGGCACAGACTGACATCCCTCAGAAGAGGGGATGGGGGGTGGGGGGGTGGGAAGGGATAAACCACAGAACTTATATGCATGTATGCATGACCAATGGACATGGACAACTAAGCCGGGGACAGGGTAGAGGGAGGGTGGGGTGGGGGGTGCCAATGGGGTAAAAAGGTAAAATATCTGTAACAAAAAAATAAATAAATAAAAATTTCAAAAAAAAAAAAAAAAAATTGTTTGTAAAAACTGTTAAAAATAAAGGCATGTAGTCCAGAAAATTAGAGGTACAATTTTAAATGTAAGACAGCATATTCACTTCTATTTTATAATTTGTTTCTGTAAATAACTTAATTTTTTATTACCTAATCAATGTAAAATTTTCATAAGTTTTAAAGGGATGGGAGAAAATTGAAATATATGATTTATTTTTTAATTGATTTAACAGTATATTACTATGTTATTTTCATTAGCGAAAGTTATGACATAGTTTTAAAAAAATTGACAACATTGATTATGTATCATTGCCTTGCTAAGATCCATGTGCTTAACATAGAAAAGTGCAAGCAGATATGTACATATCCTATAAAATCCTGTAAATAATGTGGGCATTTGTACCCTGAATGCAATGACATTAATTTAAAAATTACCCAAGCTCTAATTTTATTATCTTTGGCTCTCATAAAGAAACTATATCATTGATGACAGGAAATTATTTCTTTTCATTATGTGATGTTCCAAAGTATACCAGAAATATTCTTCAAAGGGTGGAACTTGCAGTAGGATGTACTCTGACATATTTTGTAATTAGTGTCTCAGAAACATGAGCAATATTTTGAAAAGTGCAAGCAGTTTTGAATGAGAACAATTAAAAAGGATTTTGGTGTTTGGTTCCTTTATTTTCTGGTTCCTGATTATACTATTTTTCAAATGATTGATTTCATAATTACCATGTTTTATTTGATAATTAAAATTTTTGCAAGCAAGGTCCATTATGCAATAAAATGTGTTGTGCTAACTAAAAAAAAAAAAAATCTCTTGGGTTTTTTTTTGTGTTTTTTTTTTGGTACGTGCCCCTAGTGGGAACTGAACCCGAGACTCTCTGGTCTGTAGCCCGATGCTCCAACCGCTGAGCCAAACCAGCCAGGGCACTTTTTTTTTTTCTTTATTGATTTTAGAGAGAGAGGAAAGGAGAAGGAGAGAGAGATAGAAACATCAATGAGAGAGAACATCGATTGGCCGCCTCCTGCATGCCCCCCACTGGGGATTTGGCCCACCACCCAGGCATGTGCCCTGACTGGGAATCAAACTGGCGACCTCTTGGTGCATGGGTCGGTGCTCAACCACTGAGCCACACCAGCTGGGCAAAAAGTTTCTTTCTGTTTGAAACTGAGGGTTGGGGGGGGGAACTATTCTCCCATGAGAAACTGAAGCCCTACTTCTGTTCCTGACAATGTTGTGAAACTACATAGTCAAAAAAAAAAAACTCCTCTGGGAATTGCACACCTAAAAGTATTGGGTACAAGGAAATTTAAACATTTTATTTTTTTTTGTTTGATTGACTTTTTAGAGAGAGAGATAGAAACATGGATGTGAGAGGAAAACATCAACCAGCTGCCTCCTGCACGCCCCCTACTGGGGATCGAACCCGAAACCCCGGCATGTGCCCTGACTGGGAATCAAACCAGGACCTCTGAGTCCATGGGACGACACTAGATCCACTGAATCACACCAGCTCGGTGAACATTTAAACATCTTAATGCATGGCTGAGCTTGTGGGAAAGTAAGAGAGTTCAGCAAATAAAAGAATTCTAAAACAAAAATATCTAACTCCGAACAGTTAATGGGTACAATGCTAATTTTACCTGGTGATAATCACCAATTCCTGACAAACTTTCAAGGTGTGGTTTCCAGAACAGTAGCATTAGCACTACCTGGGAACCGATTAAAGAAATTCAAGCCCTGGCCGGTTTGGCTCAGCGGTTAGAGCGTTGGCCTGCGGTCCTGAGAGACCCGGGTTCGGTTCCCGCTAAGGGCACGTACCTCGGTTGCAGTTTGTCCCCGGCCCTGGTGGGTTGTGCGGGTGGCAGCCACTCGATGTGTTCCTTTCACGTCGATGTTTCTCTCTCTCTCTCTGTTCCTCTCTCTCCCTCCCACTCTACCTGAACAAAAAAATGGAAAAATGTCCTTGGGTGAGGATTAAAAAAAAAAAAAAAAAGAAAAAGAAAAAGAAATTCAAATACTGTCATGTGCTGCAAAATGTCATTTCAGCCAATGATGGACCGAATATATGACAGAGGTCCTGTAAGATTATAATGGAGCCGAAAAACTCCTGTTACCTAGTGGTGTAGTGGTCACCATAATACTGCAGTGCAACACATTACTCACGTGTTTGTAGTGATGCTTGTGTAAACAAAACTACTGAACTGCTGGTTGTCTAAAAGTATAGCACATGAAGTTATGTATAGTCCATAACACTTGACAATAATAATAAATGACTATGTTACTGGTTTGTGTATTTACTATACTATATTTTTTATCACTATTTGAAAGTGTACTCCTGTTAGAATTAAGTTTTCTGTAAAACAGTATGTTGTGCTAACTCGGGCAGCAGACTCATACATTTCATGCCTGTATCATTTTCTTTTGTGCTTGCTTTAATCTCATGTTATGTTGTACAGGAACAGGCTTGCATTCTAGGTTTATAGCCTAGACTATACCATATAGCTTAGGTGTGTAGTGGGCTATACCATCTAGGTTCACCTAAGTACCTTCCACCATGTTCCCACAGTGAAATCACCTAATGATGCATCCGTCAGTCGTTAAGCCGTGTGTGACTGTACTTGGGTCCCACCCCAGAGGTACTGCATTAGAAACTCTGAGGGTGGGGCCCAGCAGTCTGTGCTTTAACAAGCCCCCTAGTTGATTTTGATGAGCACTGAAATTTGAATACTGGCAATTAAAAGAACAAAAATTAGAAGTGTAACTTTCAAACCAGCAAACAGGATTCTTTTTCCAAAAAAAGATCAACAGGAAAGGAGAATAAAAGGAAGAAAGGAAAATCATTTCTGCTTACTAGACAAATTAAAATCATAAAAATAAAATTAAGTATCTTTGCACCCGGCTGGTGTGGCTCAGAGAATTGAGCGCTGTCTGATAGACTGAGAGGTCCTGGTTTGATTCCCCATTAGGGCACATGCCCTGATTGTGGGCTTGATCCCCAGCAGAGGGCATGCAGGAGGTGGCCAATCAATGAATCTCATATTGATGTTTCTATCTCTCTGTCCCTTCCTCTCTGTCTAAAAAATCAATAAAAACATATTTTAAAAAATTAAATATCTTTGCAATCACAATGAAAGTAAAGAGGTTAAACTCATCAGTGAAAGTATTTCCTCAGACTTAAATAGAACATCAAATTGTGTTAGTCTGACTCTATGCTTTTATAGCGAAAATCATTTTTAAATAAAGTTTGAAAGTAAAATAATATTGAAAGATATATCACACAAATATTAACCGAAAGGAAGTTAGTGTTCTTATACTAATATCATATGTAATTGACTCTGAGTAAAAAATTATGCATTATAAAAATTCACTGGTCATTACCTACTGATTAAAGGAATAAATCATCAAGAATATATAACAAATCTAACACATAGAATATGTAAGGCAAAAGATGACAGAACCACAAAGATAAAATGACAATTCCACAGGCTAGAGGAAGGCTGTAAAATATTCCCAGATCCTTTGGATCCTTAAATTCAAATTTCTACATACGTTCTCCAAAACGATACAGATCAATACCGAAGCAGATAAAATCATACAAGTCCCCATGGACACCGCATAACAGAGGCGAGTAAAGACTACAAACTAGCCGAGCTCATTCTGGAGCCCAACCTGGAGTAAAACTGGGCAGATATTACATGGAAGAGAGGAGAGAGCGACAGCTCCCTAGTGGGGATGGCACGCAGAGGACATGGACCCAGAAACAGAGGGTCTGTCCCTGATGGGAAAAAACAGAACAAGTCTGAGACTGGAGGATTTGAACACTGGCTTTCAAGAAAAAGGCTTGGAAAGTATGCAAGCCCACAGTGGTAATCTTGGTAAGGCACTGATGCTGGGGAAGTGGGGTGGGGGACAACTGGCAAAGTAAAAAAAAAAAAAAAAAAAGAAAGAAAGAAATCAAGCCCAGAAATTAAGGGTCCTAGAACCACCACTCTTCCAAAAAAATAAATAAATAAAAAGATGCCATGAATAAAATAAAGTTCACTTCACCGTTAGAACAGAAGAGGGCACTCTTGAACAAAGATAGTGAGGAAACTGTCCAAACTTCTCATTCCCTCTCAGAATTTACCTGATTGCTGCTAGTCCAGGGAAATTAAACATATTAAAATATTTTTAAAAGGGGGCAACATTAATATGAAAAGGAAATATTTCACAGTAGAAGGCACCCGATGGCTAATAAATATCTTAAGATAAATTCAGGCTTAAAATTCAGTCTTAAATTCAGTGATTAGTGAAATGCAAAGTAAAACAATGAGGTATCATTTTATATCCATTAGATTGGTAAAAATTAAAAATCTCTATAATGATATGAAAGAATGGGTATATTCATATACAATTGGTGGTAGTATCTTAAAAAATTGAGGGTGCATATATCTTGCTACCCAAAAACTACTTCTGATTATTAAGAAATCCTTGCATATATACTCAAGGAGACATGTATAAGGATACTCAGGGCAACCTTATGCGTAATGGCAAAAATATGGAAGATAATAATAGGGTGGATATATTGATAGCTATATAAGTTGTCAGAAATCATTTCTCTAAAAAATATAAAGCAAATTTGGTAAAAATATCAACTTACATTATAACCAGGTAACAAGTAGAGAAGTGGGTGTTTGAATAGTACTTATATGGAAATATTCAATAATCTTCTAATGGAAATGTAAAGAAAATATTCCATACTCCTAAGATGTTTAAGTGTTAATAGCTGACAATGAACTTGTTTCCCTACCTTATTCTTTTCCAACGTTATGACTCAGATAATATGATTATCAGTTAAATATCACACTTTTGCTTTGGGCAGGCCAATCTTTCAAGATAGCATTGGGCATCTCTCTGCTCACTTAAAACAGGCAGAAACCCATTTCATCCATGTTCAGGCCCTTCTCCCTCTCTTATTATTACCTCCCAGCGCAGAGTCTGATACAATGTAGGCACTGAAAAATATTTATTGAGTGAATAAAGCAATAAAAATAAAATTAGATATTAAGAGATAATAGATTTACAATGAGGACAAGGTAAATACAGGTAGAAATTAAAATATTCATTTGTCTCTTTTTAAATCCTCACCCAAGCATATGTTTTTTATTGATTTATACAGGAAAGTAAGGGGTGGGGCAGGGAGAGAAACATCAACATGAGAGAGAAACATGGATGAGTTACCTCCTGTATACACTCTGACCAGGGATTGAACCCACAGCCTAGGTATGTGCCCTGACTAAAACTGAACCCACAACTTTTTGGTGTGTGGGATACAGCCCCAACCAACTGAGCCACCCAGCCAGGGCTTCGGTTATATTTTGGAAAAGCAATGAGGCGCAACAAAAAGGACATTTTTATGATACTGAATGACTTTCAGTCAGTTACTTATAAACTCCTTGTGATTGGCACCCCCACTACACACCCCTTTTATTTATTACATTTATTTATTTAAATACTTTTTCTTTATTGATTTTAGAAAGAGACGAAGGGAGAGGGAGAGGGAGAGAGAAACATCAATTGGCCACCTCCTGCGTGCCCCCCACTGGGAATCGCGCCCACAACCTGGGCACGTGCCCTGACTGGGAATCGAACCGGCGACCTCTTGGTGCATGGGTCGACGCTCACCAGTGAGCCACCCCAGCCGAGCCACACACCCCTTTTAAATCTGCAGAACAGAGCAACAATCTTTAAGTGATATGTTTCATCAAAATTTGAAATAAGATGGTTTTTTGAGAACAAAAATATTTGAAAAAATCAACCTAAATCTTTCTCTTCGATATCAGCTGAAGACTGTAGCTGAATAAAGGATATAAGAAAAGAACAAGTCCCTGAGAAGAGAAGTGGAATTTCTTTGGAGAGACCCATGGAAAAGGGCTAGTCGTGCTCCTGCGATGAGAACCAGGGGATACAACAGCCCTACCCTCCGAGGGGGCAATGAAGACAACAGGAAGAGAACCCTGGACGTCCTGATGCCAGCAATCTCCGAAGCCCATCTCTCCCATGGAATTTCCCAGAGTTCCATGTGACATTCCACAACCATTTAAATAAACTCCCCCTTTGGCACAAGACAACTTTAATTGTGTGTCTGTCACTTACAACTGAAAGAGTCCCGACTATTATAATCAGGCAATCAGAGTCTGAGGCCATTAATTATTGTAATCATATAAGTAACTCCCCCTGCTCTGATTTCACACGCTCTGAGCAACATTCTGATTAGAGTTTGGCTTCCTATATGGTTTGTTTATTTATTTTTTAACCAAGAGAGAATGCTTTTATTAGGTTGACATGACTGATGTGCTTGAACATTTTAGTTCTCGTTATAAATTAACTAATTAGAATTCTGGATTTTCTTGTGAGTTTAAAGCGCACAAGTCCATCTGCACGAGTCAGAGGAATTCTGAAGCACGGATGAAAGGGAGGGAAATGTACAACTGAAGACAAGATTCTGTGAGCTCACCGTGCCATGGGGACGCCTGGAAGGAGGACAGCCAACTTTCACCCAGCACCACCCACAATTTGCCCCATGAGCTCTCTAACCTTCAATGGCAGCAAGGCAGAGGACAGCTGGAGATGTTTTGTGAGAGGAGACAGGGAAAGAAGTCTGATTCTAAAGCTGTCATGAAAGCCATGGTACTTGTTAAAATACCCACACCCGCACTAACGCTAGTGGGAACTTGTGTGCATCTATGACCAGACGGTGCACTGAAAGCCACAGCATCACAGTTCTCAAACCTGGAAGAACTTAGACCTGTTGCTTCTTTTCTGCTTCGTCTGGAGGCAGGGCAGATATTTTCTCTCCCAGCTTCCCGGCAGCCAGAACAAGGGTGTGTGGCATCTACTCAGCAAATTAGATGGCCCTCACCTGAGAGTCTGAATCTGAGCATGTGACTCAAGAAGCAGAGATTAATTTGGAACTAATTCCATCACCGGCCGCAGTAGACGGTGCATTCATTATTTAAGATGAGGCCATTATTTAGCCACATTACTTATTTAGCCACAGGGGCCAAGGAGTCTACCTGACTCTGTGTGGCAAGAGGAAAGGGGGACCTTAGAACCACTCTGGGAAATTCTGTCTCATTCTTGTTTGTTTGTTTGTTTTTGTTCATTCTTACCTCAGGATATATGATTTTTTTTTCTTTCTTTTTTTAGAGAGAGTGAGAGGGGGAGAGAGAGAGAGAAAAACATTTATGTGAGAGAGACACATCAATTGGTTGCCTTCTGAGCAACCCTAACTGGGGCTGAGGATCAAACCTGCAACCCAGGTACGTGCCCTTGACAGGAATTGAACCCACAACCCGTTGGTCCATAGGCTGACGCTCTAACTGCTGAGCCAAACCAGTCAGGGCCTGTCTTATTCTTAACAGCATCCATCATTTAAAAATAAAATATATTGTGCTAAAATTAATATCCATTATTTCCTCCTCCTGCTTACTGAATGAAGCCATGCTCGCCAAATCTGATAGTTGTTCTGACCTGCTGAATGCCAGGCCTGTGTTTTAGAAATCACCTTCTAAGAAGCTAGTGGCTGGGAGGAAAGATAACATGGAGGGCAAATGGAATTTATTTTACTCCAGATCCAAGCCAAGCCCTTGTTAAGTTCCTTAACAGCTGGAAGCAGTTCTCCCCTGCCGTCAAGGACACAGGACTGTGAACCCAGAGATTCTAGTCTCTGTTTACCACTAAGTAGTCACAGGGCCTTGAGCAAGTCACTTAAACCCTCTGCATCTTAATTCCCCCATTAATATCTGCTACATAAATATTTATACAATAGATGAATGGATTAATTACTTAATGAGGAATTGGATTCCTTGATTCCCTCCGCTTTGATTTCCTCCCCTACACAACTAAGAAAATATCTACCACCCAGCCTGTGTGGCTCAGTGGTTGAGCATCGATCCATGCACCAAGAGGCCATTGGTTCAATTCCCGGTTAGGGCACATGCCCAGGCTGTGGGCCTGATCCCCAGTGGGGGACATGCAGGAGGCGGCCAGTCGATGTTCTCTGTCATCGATGTTTCTATTTCTCTCTCTCCCTCTCCTGTCCTCTCTCTTTCTCTCTCTCTAACATCAATAAAGAAAAAAAGAAAATACCTAGCCAAATGGAGGAAAGGGACAGTGGATAATGCAGGTGAAATACTTCGAAGGATATGGAGCATTGCATATACTTAAGCATGAAGGACAATGTACTATAGTGGCTAAGGACACCGCTCTGATGCTTACAGTAGGGAAGGACCTCTTGGAAAGTTACTTGATCTCTCTGAGCCCCTTTTCAATGGAGGTAGTTGCAGCATCCATTCTCAAAGAATGAGAACTATATAAATAAGGCACATAAAGCCTTTATCTCAGACACATAGCACATGCTCATTAACACTCTAGAAGAAAAAACATTCCTCCTCCTAAAAAGTAAAAAAAAAAAAGAAAGAAAAAATAGTACTATAATGATACTAATCAAGTGAAAGGGCAAGATTCTTTTCTGCATTTTAATTGGATTATTTGATCTGCATGGTGGAGAATGGATTGAAAGGGAGGCAGAGGAACTAGTTAGGGTTCTTATATTAGCAATTGGGTCTAGGTCAATGACTTCTCTTTTGCAGTAGTCTCAAATATCAACCTATTTTCTAACATGCTCTTCCTCCCGTTTTTACTGCCTCAAGAAATGGCCCTATGAATCCCCAGTTGTCTAAGCCAGAAGACTAGGAATCAACCTTGAGTCTTCTTTACCTTCATAATTAATCAGTCATCAAGTAAATGTCTGTCTATTCCTTGCAGTATGTCTAAAATCTAAACCCTTCTCTCCCTCCATACCATCATCAAAGATCAGGTCTTCATTATGTCCCGCCTTGACTAGTTCAACAATCTTCTGACTGCAGTCTCAGTCGCCTACCAATCTGTTTCTGCATTCTAAGCACAAATCTGATCATTCTACACCATCCCTGAGAAGCTTTCTGCAGCCTGCATGATGAAATCCAAACCTCTTAACATAGCTTTCAGGCCCTGCTTGCTTTGTCCGAAACATCTCTCTCCAACTTTGGCTGTTGTCGCTGCAAACTTGTACTTTGTGAAGCAGGCATGCCCATCATGGGTCCCATTCCTCCCTTCCTTGGTATGTCCTTTATCTCCTGTCTACGGTGTCCTTCTCTCCTGTTGACGTGGCCAACTCCCACTCATCCTTCACGACTTCACCATTCAGCTCATGTATCATTTCTATCTTGAAGCCATTCATAACCTGAGTCTGAGTAATGTGCTCCCCTGCTCCCCTTGTATCCTCCGTTCACCCTAGCATGCTGTAGACTGCTGGCTCATTCAACACCTATTTCAAGCTCCCTTCTCTCTTGCTTTTCTCTACTTAAAAGTTAAAAATGCTCTTGTGACCAGTAGACTGTGGCCATGTCACAGTCTATTCAATAAATGAAGAATGAAGATCCTAAGCAGCGTTTCCCTTTCCCATGTCTTCCTTTCTAGAACAGATTGTTTTGGGGAAGCATAGCAACCATTTTGAGACTATGAGAATGAGAGCTATCTAGCAAAGTTCATAGAGAAGAAAAACAACAAGACCCTGTATCCTTCATGATATTGTTTAGGTGCTATGTCAGTCTTGGACTCCCTTATATTTCATACCAGGTGACCAAATTCCTTAATTATTCAAGTTGTTATTAGTTTCCTATTACTTTCATCCAAGCATATTCCTGACTGATATATGAGTATTGACTGGTTATTTTTCTTTCTCATATATTAGACAATGAGCTACTTCAGGAATTGGGGTGTCTTTGTCCCTATATTCCCAGCATATACTGTTTCTTAGCACATAGTAGGCACTCATTAAATGTTTATGTTGAAAGAATGAATTCAGATATGTTGAAAAAATATCATTTCTTCGGGCCTAATAATTTTTGGAGGCCATTTCAAAGAACAATATAAGGCTTACATGTCAGTGTAATAATTTAACTGGGTCAGTGCCACATATGAAATGAAACTGAAAATGGATAGGAAGGTTTATGTAATGCTGTAGAGTTCTTATTCTTGTGAAACCATCACCATGACTCAAGACTCATAGTATCATACTATCCACTAGGACCCAATGAAGACTTTAAATAATCATAAATAGTGGTATTTTTATTACAACCACATAAACTTTCAATACTACATAAAGAGAAATGCCAGTAATATTGGCTTATCATTAATGCACATGGGATAAAAGAATTGTGAGGATTAAATATAGATTCTACAACCATGACATTTTGAAAATCTGTACCACTCACTTGTTTTGTTAGCTCATTAGTCATAAAAGTTTGAACTGTTTACATCCCTGATAGATTAACAATGACAAGTAGGCCATTATATATATAGCCTATTATATAGGCCAAATAATGGTAGAAATAGCCATATAATCATGGTAGTTAGAGACATGAAGTTTGTTTCAATTACCTATTTCTGTGGCTTAAAAGTTAGTGGCTTAAAATAATAGTCATTTTATTATCTCTGATTATTCTGTGGGATTACTGTATTCAGCTGGGTGGCTTTTCTGCTCCATGTAACATCAGTTAGAGCTACAGGCATCCAGGTAGTTGTCTAGACTGGACTATCTAAGATAGCTCAAGCACATGGTTGGCAACTGGTTTTGCCTACTGTCTGGGAGCTCCAACAGGAGCCTTGGTTCAAATACAGTGCCTTGGTTCTCCTCCATATGTCCTTTTCATGTGTCTTGGGCTTTTTACAGTATGTCAGCTAGAGTCCAAGAATCTTAAGTGGGTCAGCATTCAGAAGTCCCAGAACATCACTTCTGCCACATTCTATTGATCAAAACCAGCCACAAGACTAGCCCAGATTCGGAAGGCAGACAAATAACCTTTGCCTCTTGATAGAACCTGTGCCATGCTTATGCAGAGAAGGAAGGAATTGTTGAAGGCCACCCCTGGAGATTAGCAACCACAATAAATAAATCAGATAAGCCTGTCTTCATATTTTACCTTGAGGGTGTCAGTGAGCACACTTGAATACACAAAGAAACCTGACCTTAAACTTGGTGGCTACAACTTAAATAGTTACTTTAATAAAGTTAGATCCAATAAAGACTTTGAAGAATGGTCTGAGTTAGCCATCAATCTATTATGATGCCCTAACTTTAAGTCTAACAGGTAGTATATCAGGTGCTTTCACAAAAATTTTCTTATCAAATTATTTGAATTACCCTACAAGAATAGCAATGGAATAGGTTGTTGTTACCCAACATTAAAACACTCCTGTGCCAACACCCAAGTCAGAACCCAAGTCACAATCCCAAATATTAACGAATGGAAAAGTACTTCACTTACTTAGTCATCTGGCTTCCATTACACCAGCTAAGGAGGGACACCCTATATAAAGGAGTAATGAAAAGAGCAATAGCATGTAGGTTGACTCTGAAGTCATTTCAGCAAATCTGGTCAACTAGAAAAGCCCTTAGTTACTCAGCACTAAGACTCTTATTCCTAGGAGGCCACATTGGTGATATGACCTCAGGCAAGATTCCTGTCCCATACAGGGAAAGTGTCAAGCTAAAACTAAGGTTTGTGTTAGAAACCACTACCCCAGGTTGTTTGAAAAATGGAAAATTCGATTCCAGAAATTTCAAAAGAGATAAAGAACCTTTCCCTAGTACTTCTGTTATGAGCTTGGTGTTCTAGGACTGGCCTGCTTAACTGTAACAATTATCATCTCCATGTTTACAGAGGAAAATAATGTTCAAAGTTCTCCTACTTGGTCTGTCATTCAGAGAGCAGCATATGAAAAATGGCTAAGGTCATGAGCTTTGGCATTAGACGGCCTCAGTTCAAATCCTGGCTCATCATCCCTTCCTAGCTATGTGAGTTTGCACAGGTTATTGATTTCTCTGTGCCTCCTTTTTTTCCCTCCACAGAATGCAGATAACAATGGAAGCAGCTCACAGAGTTTCTGTGGGAGTAAATGAATTAACATATGTAAAACTCTTAGAATCGTGTCTGGCACATAACAAGTACCATATAGACATTTGCTATTATTAGTATTACTCTTAAAGTTATACGTTACAGAAACCCAAGTCAAAGTTGATAAAGAAAAAAACAAAAACAGCCCTGGTCAGTTTTGCTCAGTGGTTAGAGCATCAGCCCGCAGTCCAGAGAGACCTAGGTTCGGTTCCCGCTAAGAGCACGTACCTCGTCGCAGTTTGCCCCCGGCCTGGTTGGGGTTGTGTGGGTGGCAGCCACTTGACGTGTCTCTCTCACGTCAATGTTTCTCTCTCTCTCTTCCTCCCTCTTTCCCTCCTGCTCTATCTGAAGATGAATGCAAAAATGTCCTCAGGTGAGGATAACAAAAAATAATAAGAAAATAAAATAAAAATAAGAAAAAAACAAAACAAACAAAATATATCAGCACATACAAAAAGAATGTCAACAGAACTCTTTTCCCACAACTCTTTTTAGCTTCATGTATAGGGAGTTGCTCCCCCAGCAGCAAGATACCCCTGTAACTTGCCACCTGGAACATGAGAGAACATCTTGCCCCAAACTCCAATTATTATCCTAGAGGGTTTTCCGATTGGCCCTGCCTGGGGCATGTGCCTGACACTTGGGTTTGTGGGAAAATAGGGGTTGTGGGGAAAATCAGCTCATCTGTTTTATGACCTCACTGGATTTCATTGAATGGGGGAGAAGATGTCCAAAAGAGGAAAGTTGGACACACAAAAACAAAAGGTCTTGCAATGAGTAAGACGGGGACTCAGGACTGGAATTCCAGCCTGTCTTGCTGCCATTCCACAGTCTGTCACCACATTTCTCTCCTCTTCACATTTCCTTTCTTGTTACTCTTATCACCGTCATGACAGGTCAATTTGTAAAATCTTCTCTTCCTTCTGGAAAAATTTTCAATACCTGGGTGGTATTTTACCAAGAGATAACCCACCCCATAAGTGACTGAGCAGGGGAAAGGAAAAAAAAAAAAAAAGCCTTGCACTGTACTTTGAGAAAAGAAAGGAAAAAACCCTCTTATTATTCACTGTAGTCCCATACCTCTGAAGAGTGCCAGAGGTTTTACAGATGCGAAATGCACCCATGAGGGGAATAAACCCGAGTGTTTAAACTGTGGCCTAAGCTTGCTACTACTACCGTGAAGTGATCACTTCACACACATATGGGTAAGTGCTCTAAGCCAACAATGAAACTTAACCGCCTGAGCTACTTTTGACCTTATTTAACCTGTCCACTTATGTGACTGCAGATGCCTTTCTCCTTAGAACCATAAAAGTGTAGAGCAGGAAAGGACTTTACAGATCAGTTGGTTTAATCTCCTCATTTTCCAGATGCAACAACTGAAGCCCAGAGAGGGTTATTAGCAGCAGAAGGTCACGTAGCAGGTTTAGTGCGGGCCCAGTAGTAGAAACCATGTCTCCTATTTTCCCATACCATATCCTTTCTGAAACACTACACTGTGTCCGAAAAGCTACTAATTCAATTAATACATAGTGATCCAAAACACTATTAATTTCTTTCTTCTCCAGTCATGTGGATTGTAATAACTGTTTGGATGAATTCTGGGAATGACATTTACCATTAAATTTCACAATATACACTAGTCACTACTGCCAGGAAGCAATGAAATTGGGTAAAAATAACAAGACATGTTAGTTTGGGCTGACCTTGTAAGAGGTCTACCTTTTATAGCTTTCTTCCCTCCAGTAGGTAGTCAGTACTCCTGGGCTGCCCTCAGACTGACCCAGGCTCCCATGGACCTGCTTTTCATCCAGAAAATAGTTTACGCCGGAACTGGCTTTTCCCTATCAAAAAACTAACTTCTCCTATAAACCATTATCTCAGGGCCACACAGTGTGGTATATGCATATTTATGTAAGTGCTTCTGAGAAATAAGATCTTAAAATTGTATTTATATTTGAATCTGCTTGATGTGGTTTTTCTTATTGCTTTTGTATCCTATTGTCTTGGTTTCTGGTTGTTTGTCTAATGGTCACAGCTGCAGTCCAGTTATTATACATAGAAAACTGTACTTAGAAGGAATCAGCTACAGCTGTCTTATTCTATAGACACATCATAAAATGGTTTTCTATTAAATGATCATATATGAAGGGGTCTTCTCATAATTAGTGAGCTAATTTTCATGTCTCATAAAGGGTACTTCTAAATGAAGTAGACGTTCCTTGAGGATTCTTGAGAGCAAGACAAAACAAAACAAAACAACAACAACAACAACAAAAACCACTCTTAAATCAGCTTACTAATTGTATTCATGTTCCTATTCACTTTTCCTACGCGCCTTAAAGAAAATGTGACCCTCATTACTTTTCTACTTGAGCGTCTCTATCCATGTAGTAAAAGTAAGGTATGTTAGAAACCTCCTAACATGTAGTAGTGTCAGTCTGAGACCATAAGAGCACTGTTGATGTGTAAGAGGTCTCTGAGCCTCCGTGCCTCTCACCCCTCCATCACTGGCCAGTGCCAGTTCCTAGGAAACTCACTGATAGAAATGCAATCAACTCTCAAGAGAAACAACAGCTCTAGTTCTAGGTGAGCTCAATTAGCCTCATTATGTAAATCTCATTTTTAAAGATGAAGTCACTGATATCACTTTAAGTCTCAACCCAACTACTCCCTATATTATAATTAAAAATGATTTTTTTCTCTGACTGTGATTTATGTGGAAGGAATTTATCTGCGGAGCCCTTTTCTCTAGTTCAGGTCAGGAGCGATAAGTCCAGTGGTGTCCAACATTTTAGTTGTTCTGGTTTTCAATATGTTTCACTGAGCTGTTTGCTGCTGGTGAAGGAGGAAAGGTGTTGTGTGTTCTTCACACTCGTTTAAAATAAACTAGGTAGGCTTTTGGTTAAATTGTGAGAAAAGAAACAGACTGTCAAATTCCATCACAGCATAATGGATGTTATCCTAAAAATTAATATAAATGCATCTGACTAACGTCCCCTTAATAACAAAGCTATACCTGTATTCTGATTTTTTTGCTTTTGTTAAGAGGTAACCTGAGGTTTAAATTTACATTATGATTACAGCTTTTCTTTTATAAGTCGAAGCACATTATTTTGGTCCATTGAGCAAACTCATTCTTATTCATTGCCTTTTAAAGTTGACATTTAAGTTCCTCAGCTGTACAGTTCGCAAGAAGCAAAAGAATATTTAATATTCAAGAGAGCAGGTTCTAAAACACCACATCATTCTATTGTATGGAATGTCCTATAATTAGTGTACATTAGTTGAAAGAAAGAATTGCATATGAAATTAGCACAGAACAGTTGAAGGTGCTCAAGTATTTATTTCCTTGTTAATTCTCATTAATCAAATAAAA
Source organism: Molossus molossus (assembly GCF_014108415.1). Lineage (NCBI taxonomy): Eukaryota > Metazoa > Chordata > Mammalia > Chiroptera > Molossidae > Molossus > Molossus molossus. The sequence goes on from NW_023425349.1 coordinate 51,094,810, forward strand.
CAAACAAATAATTCTAGCAGTTCAAACCAATAAGAGGTGATTTTCTAAGAGACCATGTCTTCTAATGCATTTAACTAGCATAGAATTGAGAATACCTTTTTGTTCTATAAGCTTTGATGCCCTAAATCAAATAAGATAGAAATTAACCACACCCTTTCCCATTATAACTTGCTGTTCATCATCAGAAATCATGTATTCATTCAAGAACCAAATACTGTGCATGTGTTGTAGGTCAGGCTCTCTGTTAGGGATAGAGCTGAGACAGTCTTGCCCTTCAGAGCATTGACTTTAGAGCAAGTAAGACAAGAATGCAATTGATTGCAACCAATATGGATAGTGTTAGGATAAAAGAAACACACAGTGCTATAAATACCCACAAGGGACCTACCATGGGGGTGAGGGTAGCAGTAGGAAGGAAAGCATCTCTGGAGGAGGTAACATTTCAAATGAGGTGTGATGACTTCAGAGTTAAGAATGAATGTATACCTCCCATCTTGCTTCTTCAAAAATTTCCAATAAAACCACATTCAAAAGACTTTAAAAAACAATAAATCCACAAGAACAGGGAAAAACAGAAAAAGGGGGACAGGAGAAACAAATTTTGGAAGCTCAAGAAAAGATGGACAAGTGGTCTCTGACTTTGCAGAAAGCTGAATCCTAAATCAGCAAAGGAGGCCCCGGGGAGAGCTGTTTGAGACAGTTAGAACTCAAGGCCTCAGCTGCACTCTCCACTGTTGGGTTATTGCCAGCAGGAAGCTAGAAACTTATTCACTGGAAAGGGTGAAAGAGAAAGTCCTTGATCAACAACACGGTTCAGCAACCATGCACAATGAAGGATTAATATTGATGTTCTAGCCAATCGCTCCTCTGGCTCCAAGAACACAGGCACCAGCCCTTCATCCTTCAGACGGGTGAGCATTTCCTCTGGGGAATCTGACCAACCCGCACAGAAGGACTAAAATACTGACACAAGAGCTTCTGCAATAAGAAGAAGAAAAGGAGGAGGAGGAGGAGGAGGAGGAGGAGGAGGAGGAGGAGGAGGAGGAGAAGGAGAAGGAGAAGGAGAAGGAGAAGGAGAAGGAGAAGGAGAAGGAGAAGGAGAAGGAGAAGGAGAAGGAGAAGGAGAAGAAGAAGAAGAAGAAGAAGAAGAAGAAGAAGAAGAAGAAGAAGAAGAAGAAGAAGAAGAAGAAGAAGAAGAAGAAACCACCTAGATCCCTTTGGTGAAGCTCCAAGTCAACAAGCCTCACTCACAGGCTCCAAACCTCATCTCTTAACCATGAGGAGAAAACCTAGGCTTGATTCCTGAACACCTGAGGGAAGCCCCTAGCATCAAAGATAAACTACAGACACATAATACAAACAGAAACAAGAGAGCATTCTTGGAGGAAATGAGAGACTATATGCATGGAAGAAAAATTGAAGAAAAACAAACTATCATGAACATCTCCAGATAGATGAGAGAAGATACTGCAGTCATGAAACCAAAAAGTGGATCCTGTAAAAACATAAGAATTTGGGGGAAAAAAAATGAACTCAATAGTAGGGTTGAAGAAACAAAGCGCGGAGTAGATAGTCAAGACAAAAATAAAATAGAAAAGACAAGGTAATTAGAGGACCAGTGCAAGCTGTCCAACATCCAAATAAAGAATTCCCAAAAACAGAGAAGAGAAAGTGGAAGGTATAACTCATTCAATGAAATAAATCAAGAACATTGTCCTGAACTGATAGATAGGAGTTTCTAGACAGAAAGCGTTCACCAAGTATCTGGCCCAGCTGACTTGTACAGCACTTACCATACCTTCATCAGTTGCTCTTTTAATTGTTTTACACACATTAACTTACTTAATCATGACAATAGCCCTATAAAATGGGTGCTTTTATAACTATCACCCTTATTTTACAGATAAAGAAATGGAGGTACAAAATGTGCCCAAGATCCTTAAGTGGAAGGCCCAGGATTTGAAGGCAGGTGATGTATGCCCAGACCCTACTGCACAGAACACAGGAGAGAACACCATTGTGAAATCTCAGAATACACTATAAACAGCTCTAGCTGGTTTTTTTTTTTTTATCCTCACCTGAGGACATTTTTCCATTTTTTGTTCAGATAGAGTGGGAGGGAGAGAGAGGAAGAGAGAGAGAGAAACATCGATGTGAAAGGGACACATCAAGTGGCTGCCACCCGCACGACCAACCAGGGCCAGGGACAAACTGCAACCGAGGTACATGCCCTTAGCAGGAACTGAACCCAGGTCTCTCTGGACCGAAGGTCGACGCTCTAACCGCTGAGCCAAACCGGCCAGGGCTCTAGCTGGTTTTTTAAAGCCAGGGGTATGTAGTACTTTCATAGTGTCTGCAGAGCTCAGCCCCTGATCAATCACCTGAGGGGAACCCCAAGCAGACTTCCTTCTCTCCAATACCCTGTCCTACAAATTCCAGTCCTATTAGAAGCTCTAAATTCCTATTCCCACTCCCAAGCTCAACAAGAACACCGCTCTTCACTTGGGCTCACCTGCTGTACCACAGCCAGAAAAACTTCTCTCAGTGAGTCAGGGGAGCATGTGATGCTCATCTCCCATCTCAAGGAGCACAGAAAATCACTGGCTGCTGTCCAACACTTGACAACAGACACCTAATATATTTGCCCAGTTCTGCAGTTATTCGTGGATAGTAAGTCTGAAACCAGCCCTTTTATACCTGCAGATATTTTAATTTGACCCTCACATTTAAATAATTCTGGGCTCAAAATTCTTTCCTTCAATAATTCTGGGCTCAAATTTCTTTCCAAAATTCTTTCCTTAAAATACTTTAATGTTATGCCCTTACATCCAGTGTTGCTGTTGGAAAATTAATATCAACTTGATTTTTTATTATTTTGCCTATGTTTCCTGCTGTTTCCTTTGGTTCCCGAAATATAGCTTTAATATTTTGTTCCATCGGTTTAAAATTCCTGGTCTATTTGCTCCTTTGGGTCTGTTTCTTCTAGTATAGGTTTCCTATGTCTCATTCTTCATGGTGCTTTTGTTCTTTACATGTGTTATGATTTTCTTCAGTTGGTCATCTGCATTATTCCTAAGACTATCAGTTGCCTCTGCTTTTGATGACTACATAGGTAGCCCACTGAAAAAGGAAGCTCAGTTGGTGTCTTCAAGCATGAGTGTGGGATATACGAGCTGAGTGCCTCTACTGCAGTTTGCCAGGCTTAACTACACTTGTTTTCCTTGGCATTTCCTTTTCTTAGAAAGAAAGTTATTTCTATTTCTGAAACTACTTTCATTAATTGGATTTGGGGGAGACAACTCAGGTCTTACCGGCTGTCTGTGGCTGGCATTACAGATGTCGATGCTGAGATCAGAGCTTTAGGGAGGCAGGTTGTTGGCATCAGATTCTCTATTATGTAGACAGTTGGCTGTCTCATTTTCTGCCATAGACTAAAACAGCAGTCAAAGTCCATGCAAAAATCCAGCTTTGAGCATATGATCCAAGTTTGCAAACACAATAGACAAGATTTTTTCAGCTCCTATCTAATCCTGGCCCAACGAGATCACAGCTCCCATCCTGGACTAGCCCAAGACCCCATCTAGAGACTCCATCTCTTGCCTTCTCTCTTTCCACTTCTCCTGTCCCCTAGCAGCCTTCTTCTGCTCTGGCCCTTTTTTTGTTTTTTTTGAGAGTTTCTCAGAATTTTGATACAGTTGCCTAAGTCTGCCTGTGGATTGATCATGCCTTCCCATGTCTTTCCTGAAAATCCAGATTTCAAAGTAGAAAAGCCAGCCAGCAGGATGTTTTAGTTCATCGCCTTGGTGGGAGCCAGAAGCCCACTCTCTTCAAGGATCATCCTGGGGATGCTCTTTGTGGACCTTCCAGCCCAGTTAGAGGTGCTACAGATGTGGGGACACAGGCCAGCCCCAGCCTTGCTGGCGACATCAGAGTTAGAACCCACAGGGTTAGAATACCTGGTCAGAGTTACAACAGGTGACTGGAATTGGGTGAGACAGCCCTCCCACCTCAGGCAGACTCAGCGAATTAGCTTAGTGCTAACACCAGACAGTTTTCAAAGGAAGCAAAAGCACTTAAATTGCTGGTGATGACGACACACTCCTATCTTCATAATACACAATTCAACACCTAGAATTTTGTAATGTTTGTAAGTACTTGTGTCTCCACATCATTTATCTCCATATCATTACAGAAAATATTAAAGTCTGTATTCTTTAAAACGATGGGTGGAGCCCTGGCTGGTTTGGCTCAGTGGTTGGGTGATGCCCATGGACTGAAGAGTCCTAGGTTTGATTTCCAGTCAAGGGCATGTGCCTGGGTTGCAGGTTTGATCCCCGGCCCTGGTCCAGGTCGTGCAGGAGGCAACCAATCAGTCTGTCTCTCTCACTTTGATGTTTCTCTCACCCTCCCTCCCTTCCATTTTATCTAAAAATCAATGAAAAATATCCTCAGGTGAGGATTAACAAAAATAAAAATAAAAAGAGGAGTGGAAAAGGAATCTCTTTTCTGTAGTAACAAGTCATGCCACCCCAAAATAAACATATTTCTTTTATTGGCAGAGTCAGTAGTCTCTTGCTCTACAGTCAATTCTCATTATTCACAATGATGTTCTAAAAGTCACCACAAACATGGAATTAGCAAATGCTGAATATTGCTTTTTGGAGAAATATGGGGTTAGATTCTTGAGAAACTCTGGTTATACTATTTTAATCAACCAACCCATATATAACTGGTTTTATATGTGTTTCTGTTTAAAGACATCTTATTTAATATATATTGTTGATTTGTTAACATTGGACTCACAGTCAACAACATTATAACTCATGCCTGAAGGAAGATGAATCTAACACACGTATTTTCTCCACATCACAGCCTCTTGTGCTTAGGAATATTAGATAGCACCTCAGCCTATACAGTACTTGGGAGCCATTTCAAACAGCAAACTCATCAATAAAAAAAAAAAAAGTCACTTAATAGACCCTGAAAAGGACACTTGCTTACAGTCCTAGAGCTAAAACAAAAAGGCAGAGCCTTGGCTCTTTTAACCTAAGCTGGGAATGTATACATCAGGTGGCTCAGACTTTTCACTACACTGTACATGTTCGTGAAGGACTGCAACAGCACCCCGACTGTTGATTTGGGGGGTTACACATTTTTTCGAGTAAGAGAATTTGCAAATATGAAATCCATGAATAATATGGATCGACTATTACTTATTAATGTTATGCATATTGATGAAAAACCAACCTTTTGATAAAGAAAAGATGTCTGTAAGCTGCCGCATAAAGAGAATTTCGTTGACTCTGGTACACCTTTCACACCTTCACCCCTGCAAACAAACCTCCTGAATCACTAGGAAACATTTTATGTAACCTGCAGCAGTTTCAGGACGACTTACATTTTGCGCTGATCTGTTGGGTGTCGAGTAAAGAGAGCTCCAAAGCCTGTCACAGGCAATCCAGTGTCCCTGGAAACAAGATCACAATTTTTATAAACATGTCAGACTGACATCTATTAACTATCAAAGCCATAGAAAACTAATTCAGGGCTAAATTTTTCTGATAATTATTTTTAAAGAATTTTCACATTTGCAACTTTTATACACTTTGCAAAATAAAATGTCCCAATGTGTAAATGAGATCTTCAGCATTTTGTCGTTACTTTGACGGCATTTTCCAATAATTACAATATAAGGCAGAGTCTATATCACAGACTTTCATGGAAAGGTACTGTGCAGGCTACAGGACTATAAATATGACTGAAAAACAGTTTCTACCCTCAAGAAACTCACTATCTCAGGGCAACATATATACATATAAAATAACTAGAATGTAAGTCCAACTGTGTTATAGAACACAAATAAGATGCTCAGAGGGCAAGGAAATAAGAGCATTTAATTCTGTTTAATAACAGAATATTTCTATTCACATTTCATACTTTGTTTTATCTAAACTCCAGAAAACCTCTATGAAGTGGATACGTTTATAATTCCCATTTTATAGTGAACAACTGAGGTTTACAGACACTAGATAACTTTCACAAGTAAATTGTGGAGCTGGGGTTCAAACCTAGTTAGTCAGAAGCCCGATCAGGGGAAAACAAACAAACAAACAAAAAAAACACACACACGTAAAGAGGAAATGGCATTATAGCTGGACCCAGAATGAGAAGTGCTGATAGGTAAACCGAGGGAAGGGAAGTCCCAGCAGAAGGAATGGCACAGGCAGACAGCGTGGGAGCAATGCGAAGTGTCCCTGGAAGGTAGCTGGTGTCACTGCACCTCTTCAGTACTTATGTGACTCCTTTCCTCCATGTGCCTGTTCTGTGAGCAAAGGAAACGATTAAGAATACCTTTCAGTAATCCCAGAGCTCATGGTTTCCTCATTCAATAAAGCCTTGCTTTTTATTTGAGCCAATTCTGTGTTTGAAAAAACTTGTGCCATTTGTTCATGTGTTTCTGAGATCCAAGTCTGGAAAAAATAGAAGTCATGTATAAGAAAAATATATTAATTATATAAAGTAGTCAGTTATTAAAATATATTTTTGTTGAGGTAGATTTTTTTTTTAATCCTCACCTAAGGATATTTTTCTATTGATCTTTAGATAGAGTGGGAAGGAGAGAAAGGAAGAGAGAGAGAGAGAGAGAGAGAGAGAGAGAGAGAGAGAGAGAAACATCCAGATGAGAGGGACACATCGACTGGTTGCCTCCCTCATGACCCCGACCAGGGCTGGGGATGAACCGCAACTGAGGTACGTGCCCTTGATTGAAATCAAATTCGAGACTCTCTGGTCTGCGGGCCAGTGCTCTAACCACTGAGCAAAAACAACCAGGGCATGTTGAAGTAGATTTTGATTTTAATTGTTGATTCCACTGCATTAAAAAATAAGTGATATTTCATAGCATTTAACTATTTCATCATAAACATGTAAAAATGGCAATTTCGTACTATATGTTGTTGAAAAATAAAATTTAAATTAGTTGTTTCTATGAAAAGTGCTGCATTCAACTAAATTAATTGGTATTAATTATATTTGCTTTCTTTTTCCTTCTCAAGGTTAATATATTTTAGTTTCCCTAAGTATGGAATTGTTTTTAGCAATAACTTCGTAAATTGAACAGGACTTCAGATATAATCACCATCATCATCACCATCATTGTTGTCATCATCATCATTATCTACTTTCACAGATAATAATTCAAGAAATTATCAAGCAATTATTACTATGAGTAAAATCTGCAGATTGTAAGATGCACACAAACAAATTGCAGATGCATCATGGGTAACATCTAGAGGATCTTGGGAACAAAAACCGAAGGTGAGAATTGAATGTCTTTATGCAAACCTCAAGAATATCATAAATGGGGAGGTTTACAGCAGAGAACCAGAACTTACCACCACCAGAACCCATTACTTTCCCTGATCCTAAAGACTAGATTCCCCAACATACTCAATGAAGTCCCAGATCATATTAATCCCATTCAATTTTTTTTTTTTTTTTTTAAAGAAGAACTACTGTTTAGAAATTTGAACACTTCGACTGCTATCATAGCTATAGCCATATGCCTCTGGTCCACTTTGAGTCAGTATAATAAGGCTCTGTAATAACTAGGAATCTCCCCAATTCAAAGCATTTAACTGCAGTCTCTGGTCCTACTTCCCTGGTCCACTCCATGGCTCTATAGATCTGTGGCTCCTCTCACCACTGTTCTCTGAGACCACAACCTCCTGAATCACCAGCCTCCCAACCCAGTTTCCAAGCTCTCATTCCTCTACCCTCAGCTAACTACTCCTCATCTTTACAAGTCAATGGTAAAGGACACAGTATTGGGTTTCATAGTTTATACTTGTACAAAACATAAGACATATCTGGGGTGGGGGATTACTAGCCACCATTTTGTTTTAAGGTTTAAGTTTGACCCCAAAATTTACCTTAGTTATGCTCTGATCATTTTCAACAATGAAACACTTCAACAAATCAATCGATACCTTTGAAAATTTTATGAAACAAAGACATCTCCAAACGTGAAATGATAAGTAAAAGAAAGCCGGTGACAGGAGCATTAGTGGAGCTCAAGTTACTGATTCTGTGTCAGACACCACACGAGGCACTCCGTGTGCATTATTTCTTCACATACTCAAAGCAACCCGATGCGTGCTGGGTGTCAGTCATGGTCGCAGAATGAAAAGAACAATAAAATGGGGGACCTGAGGAGAGTGTAGTGAAGGATACATTGATAAAAGTGTGGCCCACATTCAGAACATCCAGTGTCGAAGTGCCATGAGGACAGCATATGGGGAACCAGGAGGTAGGGGCAGTCATTAGAACCCAGGAAGACCAATAGCTGTAAAGAAAGGCCCGCTTGATAGTTGTGGCTTTCAGAACAGACATATGGCTTAGTTCATTTAGGTGGCTGTTATAAATACCATAGACTGGCTGGCTTACAAACAACAGAAATTTATTTCTCACAGCTATGGAAGCTGAGAAGTCCAAGGTCAAGGTGCTGGCAGATTCAGTGTCTGGTGGGAGGCGTCTTCTCACCGTGTCCTCGCGTGGCACTAATCCCATATACGAGGGCTCCCAATGACCCACTTCCTAATACCATCACACTGGGGGTCAGGATTTCGATATTCAATCAGGAGGGACTCAAACACTCAGTCTATAGCACACAGCCACTGCCAAACCATGGCTCTGCAGGGAGGAAGCCATAGGAACCAATGTGCCAGCCAACTCTCCCTCCTCTGATCACCTGTCCGTGCCTTCTACAGGCGGATCCCAGCAGGGAGCCAGAGGGCAAGGGAGCTCATTGATGCAATCCATGAAGATCAGCCTCCTTGGCAAAGAGCAGAGCTGAGAAGGGTGGAGAATGAATCTGGGAGGAGAAAGAAATAACACTTGGAATAGTTTTTCTTCATTTTAAGGGAAAACTGAGGTGGAAAGGGATTAAGCAATGCCCATGTAAACCACTGAGAAAGTAGACGTTTCACAATCCAAAACTCATGCAGTCTGACTCCTTCAACCATTCATATCTATGAAGTGCCAGGCATCCTACTAAATTCTAGGACTAGGGTAGTAAAATTCAGGGGCTACACTGCCTGTAGCTTAGTGAGTCACAAATCATGGGGATAATGGTAAGAACAGTAAATAGCCAGATGTGGCCAGACACCACTCAAAATTTAATGTCTTCACATTAAATACTCATGAAAACTTTACTATTCTCACATTACACCTGAGGAAATAAAGACATGGAACGTTTTAGACTCTTGACCAAAGTTACAACCTAATAAGCGGCGGAGCCAAGAATCAAAGAGAAGCTGTCAGACATCAGAGCCCTCCCCTAACCTCTGTTTCCTACACGGCAGGCAAATGCTATCCCCCAATATTAGACTCCCCATCTTCACCAGTAATAGAACCCCAGAATGTTAGCTAGGACCATGATGTTTCAGACTACATTCTTCTAGTCTCCCGTATACTTAGATATGACTAGTAACTGGTTCTGGACAGTGGGGCATACGTGAAAGTAATTTATACAACTTCCAGGGATGGTCCCTCTTCTGTGTTTTCCTTGCTGCTGCATGGAATACAGACATAACGACAGATTTCTAGCATCTGTCTTGAGCCCTACCCAAAGGACGGCAGAGCACAAGCCGGACGAGTGTGTCTCTGCTAATTTGTGGAAATGCCATACCAGTCCTGGCCTGCTGTCCTCCAGACATTTTACATGAAAGAATGAAGCCCCATGTAAACCGCCACAATTGATTTGTGGCTCGTGCTGCACACAGGCAGACCTCATCCTATACCGTCTTAATGGGGAAAATCACTTCGGTCTAGAATTGTTCATAACCTGACATAAGGGTTGGTAATTTCTAAAAGCACTTCCATATGTTTAAAAGTCTTTTGGACTTTATATATATATATGTGTGTGTGTCACAAACTGGAAATTGGCGATTTGGTATGTGAGATAGCTAAATTAACACAGCACAAACTCACAGGATAATCACTAAAATTTCCATTTAATTTGCATAATAAAGTCTCTCTTGAGTCAAATGGTAATATAAAAAAATATCTAATGTGTGTGCAGGAAGTTCACTTCATAATATCATTCTTATTTTTGTTTCCCTGAGTATCAATGTTTTTAGTCCTCATTTGTGATCTTCCAAGATGAACTCTTCCCATATGTGCTTCACTTAAGAAAACTCAGTAGACATATAACCAGGTTGGCTGGTATAGGAAAGACGCAGGTCACTTAGGACTTACACTCAAATTCTACTCTCAAGGGTAACCAGCCTCTTTCTGCTGAGGATGACTTACCCCTGGCAGGATCTCTCTTGGTGAGAGTTGTTTTAGATGATTGTCAATTGACATTTCTTTCTTGAGTTTCTTATAGGGTCCCAGAAAGCATACTCCTCTGACCCATATCGCCGGAAATACAAGTACTTCCCAAATCAACTTTGCCCTCTACTGCCACAGACTGCTTCAGGAATGAGTCAGACTTCAGTCCACCAAGTTCTCCAACTTCTGGGAAGCACTGATCAAGTTCCCCGTCTAGTATCCTTGAGGCTTTACTCAAATGAAATGAGATGAAATGAATGGGACATACTTACTACCCCTGCCTTTTGGGAACAACAGGGATGGGACTCAGCATGCATACTATCTCCAAATGATTCCCCCAGATTCCAAATACTCTCAGCCAGGTCTCTTTGATTTCAACCTTTTTTTAAAGCTTCAAGGTGGATGAGAAACCAGGAGGCTAAAAATCAGCTACTGCCCAAATGCTTTGCCTGTTCCACATGAGTAATCAAGCACCCCACTTTGTAATGAAGGGGTTGGCATTCATTATCTTAAATCCTCAGTCACAAAATAACTGAGGAAGTCTTATTTTACCCTGTTAAATAGCACTCCCCAACCAACTGTACTTTTTTTGCACCATCGCCAAAAATGTCATTATCATCAAGTAAACACTGAGACTTTGTCAAGTCTTCATCTTGAAAGATCATCTCAAAGGTTGTTATTTTTCAGCAGTAGTTTTGCCCCTGGAAATGCTGGCTGTTTTCATGTCTAGGTGAACTTGGTAATGCCATACACAGATTATTTAAAGGATCCCAGAGAAGCAGAGAGGCCCCTACCCCACTACTATTTTGAACAACTAGGACTCATAAAGTATAATCAGAAAAATAATTTTGTTGTTTTTCTCCACTGCCTGTTTATAATAGCCTGTTTGGGATGGTTCATTCCCTGTCCTGAGAAGAAATAAATCTTGGACAAGAGCCATATTTTATTCTGATCATGCTCAGATAACAAAACAGTCCTGTCACAACAGCAGTCTCAGTTAAGTAATTAATACTAGTAAAGTAATCCCATGAGAACTCTGTAGTTGTCTAGTTGTCTGAGAGAAGGGAGGAGGAGAACAAGTGAAGAAATAGAAAATCAGCTAACCCTCCCTCTGCCCACATACTTCCCTGTGCAGACTTCTGTGACTTGGAGCAAACTCTAGACAGGGGAAGGGAAAAGATTTCAACTTAAACAACATTCATACTTTTGATGACATATTTTAATTATTGAAGTGTGACCAATAAACTTTTTATTATCTGACAGTAGCCATAAAAATGATAGAAACTGCACAGATTTTAACCAGAGATAGAGAAAAAATTAACTCCGCAAAGTAGGATAAATAGACAGTAGAGGCAAAGAGTACAGGTGTGTGTGTGTGTGTGTGTTTGCATATTTTTAGCTCCACTTGCTCTTGCTTAAGCAAGCTAATATACATGAAAAATTAAATTCCAATTTTCTCTAAAGGTTAAATTGGGGCCTAATTATTGATACAGAAAAAACAGTTGTGAAGGAGAGGGATGGGATCAAAATGGTGGATGCCTACTTCCATTCCTGTCTCAAATCCCTAGAAATGGCAGAGAAGACATTTGTAGAATAATCTCATAGCTGCAGCAGAAAACAAGGAAAGCACACTCAGTGGGCCAAAATGTATATGGAATTCCTAAAACTGGAAAGTTAGATTCAGTTGTACCAATACTAGAAAAGAGTCCAAAGTCGTTCCAGGACAGAAGGCTGGAACCGATGGCATCAGCTCCAAGCTCAGGGATTATGGAGGCAGGAAGCATGAGGGTCCCTGACTCAATAGTCCACTATTCCCAGACATCTTCCCTTCCCCTGAAACATGAGTGGCATGTTTCCAGATTCCTTCAAGAGATGGTTCTTTTAAGATTCAGCTGAGGAGCTTCATGGGGCCGCCACCACTAGGAAGCCATGTCTGACCTTCTGCTCAACCCATTTCAGATCAGGTGCCCTCACAGCACCCTCCCCTTCTCCCTGTCAAAACATCTGTTGTACACTTTGCCATTGTGGTTGTTCATCCCCCTTTCCCCTATGAGCCTGTGAGTTCCTGAAAATAGGTACTTTATTTTGCATCGTGTTTTTTTTACCCCAGCACTTGGCAAAATAACAGGGCCTCATACATGTTTATTAAATGTAGGCCTTTTCTTCTTCATTCTTTCCCTCTATCCCTCCTTTCTTTCTTTTTTTCTTCTCTTTTTTCCTCTTTGTCTTTTTTCCTTCCTTCCTTTTCTCTTTTCCTCCCTCCTTTCCTCCCATGGTACTTCTCAGAGAGCCAAAAGGGCAGAAATATCTATCTATATATATTTTATAAATCATAATATCACAGTAATCTTGTTTTAGTTGCCTCTGGGCATGTCTGTCTCTGACACTCTCTAGCATTGGTGGACATTCAAAGCTGACTTTCTTGGGGTGCTCTAGTAGATGTTGAAATCCTTTCTGGTAACATTCAGTGGCATTTTCCACGACACAGGATGTCACTGGCTGGACTTAAATGTCGTACTTCAACCCCTGTGAATCCAGCCAGCTCCCCTGCCATCCCTACATGAAGTGCTCTTAGGCAGGCTCTGGAACGGCTTGTGTCATCTCTCTCTTCTACATGCTTCGTCTGATCCCCCAAAGTCTCGTCTGGCCCTGAGCATTTGCTTATCCTTGCCCCACCAATGATTCACATGTAGCTAGTTCACGCCTTTCTGCTCTGCTGTTTCAGACCGATCCCTAGAACCTCATCTCTGTACCTTCACCAGGCACCCAAGGGGGTATACAGATAAGACTTACAGTACGTCTTTTCCAAAACCCTGGCTCTACTCTCAAACTCCTCATTTGGATTCTTGGATTTCAGTCCTCTTATATTCTGCATGTGTGGGGTGGTCTATGGGCACCATCTTCTTTGAGGGTCTCACCTAAGTGGCCTAATATTTCACTTTGGTACCTGAGACTATGGTCTTGTTCTTGATCTTTGGGAGTCTCAGTCATAATGTAGACAAAGAGCGTCCCATCTTAAACATCTTTACAAAAAGATGATGCTCACATTAGCCTCAGCAGCAGCACTTAAGAGCAAGGAAACCTTCAATCAGCTAAACAGAAATGCTGGTACACATAAGAAGCAACCACTCAGCAGTAATCTTGCAAAAAACAAAACAAAATCCAAAAATGCCAAGAAGGCATTCAGGAGGAGGAACAGATGGGAAGAGGGCTAGCCAGCATGTGTAATTTGGGAAACAGGACAGAGGTCACAGCTAAGATATAAGAAATCAAAGTTCCGCAAAATATGCAGTAAGATATATGTGATACCCAAGCCAGAGCAAAAAAAAATAACCAGGCTCATTTCTGCAAGGAGTATGCAGTGTTGGGTGTTTAAAAGGCCACTGGACTAAGCATGGAGCAACTTGGCATTCTAAACGAGAGGTGGGAAAGTATTTAAGATCTTAGACTTTGGAGATAAAAGATATTCATTTTTAATATACTTTCTAGCTGTTTGACTTTGAACATGTGATAACGCTTCACTTGGCCTCAATGTCCTCATCTATACAATGTGGGTCACCAATGGCACCTGCCTGGGGAGTTTTCCAGAGGATGAAATGAGGTGCTATTCACATAACCATCTTATTGAATTGATTCTATTCCATCAATAGGAAGCAATCATGAAGCAACTTGATTTCAATTAAGCTGCCCCTTAAATCCCACATGGATAACTAGCTCTTTTTGTTGGCTTGTTGGAAATTTTAATCAAGTCCCATAGCTTTTTTGGGCCCCTCAATCTCAAGAAAGATCTCATTTTAGCTATGAAATTTTCCAGGCCAGCGACGTAATCAAAACTTCTAATTAGATTTAAGGTTCTCACCTCCCCAGCTCAGTGCTGCTTTAGGCCTGGAAGCCTGCAGCGGATGGGGCCTTGTTCACTGCTGGTACTTCCCCCAACTCCCAGCGCCCTCCCAGGTCTGGCTGATGGGGAGAGATGAGGTGAAAGGGCATAGTGTTAAATGGCCCTTTCTCTCTTGACCTGTGCTGGTGGCCCTGGGTTTGGAAGACATTCAAAATTGACTCCTCTCGTGGGCACATTTGTAACTGTTTCCAGGGACTCTTTTACAAAGACCTCCAACTGCAGCTTGCTGGAAGCAGGCAAAGCTTCTCCTCCTCATCCTGGTTGACTGTAACTCCTCTCCCCATGCCTTGAGTATCTGGTGGGTCTCTTGTGCTGGGTCTCTTTGACCCCTGCTCCTACCCAAAAGCAGCCCTTTCAAGAGTGCTCTGGCCAATTCTCTCCAACGAGTCCATGGGTAAATTCACAAACTCATATATCCTTGATCACTACCCCTGCTTCAAGGGTTGCTTGCTCTTCACCCCTGGCCCTGCTCTGCCAAACCAGGCATGGCCTCTCAGCTTTAGGTTCTCAGGCATATGTCATATACCTGGACTCTATGTCTTCTGAATTCCAGGACATATCTATTAATCTCTCTGAGTGGTTCCTTTGAAACACCTCTCAACTATGGAAGGAGGGACATGCAACACACAACTAAACAAATTCTCTTTCAACTCTTCAACTCTAGTCTTCAAGAACATAGCCATTCATACTGGACTAACCTAGTTTAGAATCTCTTACAGGTCCTGCTTAGGTGATCCAGCATCTTGCTTTAGAACATATACTTCTTGCTAAATATCAAGAGTGTTCTAGGATTTAGTCCTCTATCAAAACTCCATGACAAGAGGAAGAGGGACACCCTCCTGCCACATCTAGTATCCCACCTGACACATGAAGGTATGGAGGCTGTGACTGTATGCTCCTTCTTTTTATACCTGGAACCGTGGGTGAACCATTTAAAATCAGTGAATTTCAGTTTAGAACTGAGATAATATCTTTCTTGTCAACTTTATAACTTTGTTGAGACTAGCAAGAAAACAAGATGAATGAGCAAAGTGCTTTATATACAAAAAAAATCTATAGAGAAAAATATTACCTTCTCTTAAGATATGAGAAAAGCAGTTTTATCAGCAATAGTGACTCCTTGGTCTATTTTTCTTCCTATCTAATACATACTGCAAACCTGGTAAAGGAAGGATACGTTTTCAATGACCATGAACAAATGTCATTGAGAAGGTTAATATCTTATTTATGCATCTTATATTAAACCTAAAGTTTGACTACTGTAATGCATGGAATATAAGGAATGAATGTTGAGGTTCCTACACCTCATGTTTCACTTCATCTCACTTCCTCCAATAACCCAGAGACCAAACACATTTTTATTTAGAAATCAAAAATAAATGTTTTTTAAGGGTCCAAGACTCTAAGTGCATGCCAGGCAATGCCTGCCTTGCCCAACCTGCTCTTGTCCTGACTACAACCCTGTGCTCAGGAAAGCAGGGTTAAACTGGATTTGGGGGAGTGGGGCAGGGTGGCCATCGTTTGAGTTAGGTACCAGACTAGAGAGCTTTATCCATGTGTGAGCTAATGACCAATGAGCCGGCCTGGTGCAGAGGCGAGAAGGTAGGGTGGAAACTGAGGAAACCATCAGAATGCCCCTGAGAACTGAGCTGTGAGGCAAGAGGACAACTGAGAAGAGAAAAAACAGAGATGCCAAGAGAGACTCTCTGTGTGTGACAGAGAGAAAGAAAGAGAGACCGTCTTGCTGTCTTGGTTCTTTTAAGTTCCTTGGTTCCATATCCAGACAGCTGCATCTTTATAATAAATCCCCATTTTTCAGAATATCCTTACTATTCTCTGTCCAATGCAACTATAAGAGGAAGGAAGGAAACAGCATGGGCCCCGTAAAGCTAATTCATTTCCATCAAGCTGGAGAACGGACAACCTTCTAGAACTGTTCCCAAAGCAGAAGTATGAATCTTCCTAGGCCTGCCCTATTTCAAACTAGCCTAGCCTTTGGGGACAGAATGTGATACAAACCCAGTTTTTTCAACACGTTCACATGTGCCCTTGCCAAATTACCAGCTCTTCAGGCCCCAAGACCATCCTGTTAAGGTTGAATTGGGTCTTCAACTAGCCCCAGAGCTCTTAGCATTGTAGAACACAATTTGGGGGTCTTTGTGGAGCTGAGTTCCTGCCTCGTACTGACTGGGTAGAAACCCAAATAGCCAAGCAGTAAGCGATTCACAGCAATTCAAATAAGAATTACATATGCAATGAATGTTCTTTTTGTAACTGGATCATACAAATAGTATAAGGATATTAGCATGTTGAATTACAACTCTGCTACCTAACAAAAGACTTGAAATCTAAGACCTAGGTTTAAACTCTTACTCTTCCATTTCCAGTCCTGTGTGACTTTGAGTATGATGCTTAACCTCTAGAAGTTCCTATCCATCTATAAAATAGAGATAATAATACCTACTGCACATGGTTATGGTGAAGGTTAAAGCAAACCCCTAGCAAGATGTCACAACTGCAGCAATAGTATCACAACAACAGTAATAATTTTTTGAGCACCTGCTCTGTGCCAAGCTGAGGTAAGCACTTTACTTGCTTTATCTCATTTTATTTTCCTGATAGCTCTTTGAAGGAAGCACATTTTAAAGGTAAGTCACTGAAGCACACCATGACTAAGGCATGTGCCTAAGTGACTAACACAGCTACAAGGATGGCACTGACAAAGTGCTCTTCCCTTTATTTTGTCACTTGTCACAAGGGGGAAGGTTGCAGACTTTTAAATAATTATCAGCAACTACTCACTTGGGATTCATCAGTTCCAAGTCTCCGATATGTTGAATTACATAGTTTTTTGACCTCCTCGGGACCCTCTATATCATAATCTTTGGGATATGCTTCTCTGTTCCGGTGCCTGAAGAAAAAATTAAGAATCTGTTAACAGATAAAGCCTATTTATCATGTATTACATTTAAACCTAAAAACAATTATTCAATAAAAATATACTATATTCATGATATTATTTTAATTATAAATTTACTGAATTTATGACCTATTTTCCATTTCTTTTTCAGTAGTGCTGAGGTTACTTCCTAAAAACAACTTGGCACATGCGGCAAAACTAATATCACAAAAACAATACTTAGCAAACAGCAATTATTCGGTGTCTCCAATGAAGTGAATCATGTTTAATAATACAGAGTAGTTACTGAAAGTAAATTCTAAAATAAGACATGGTAATATCTTAGAAAGGCAATTTGCCACTTTAGACATTTTTTCTACCATGAATTTTAATTGTAATTTTTTTTCAAAATGAGAGAGAACAGATAGTATTTGCTCATACGAATTTATAACATGTGCTCCTGTTTCTAAAGAGAATCTAAAGGAAACTGACAAACGTAAGCTAGAAACAAACCAAAACAAAACATGTAGATGGAACAGAAAAAATATTCCAAACATCTTTTCTATAAGACTGGTTAGAAATAATAATAAAGGAGAAACTTGGTGATTGGGAAGAAAAAAAGAGGTGAAGTGGCCTGCAAGAGAAGTAGCTATTTTCCTAAAGCTTTCCTGGGTAAGAAGAAGGAAGCTGAACCCAAGCACCCTTCAGAAGGGGACTTTTAAAGGATACAGGGATAGAATTGTGAAAGGGACACTGAGGTACCCCAAAATTTCTCTAACCATTTGTCCCTTCATTCAGCATGTATTTTTAGTACTTACTACATGCCAGACATTTTGCTTGGTACAGGGGATGCAATGGAAAGCAAGCCTGATGTCGTCCCTGCCTTCGGTTGCTCACAGTGTGGCAAGAACAACAGACAATTTAAACAAGAAAAATCTGCAACACGCTGAGTGAATGTGGTCACAGGGCTGTGGAAGCAGGAGAGCATCCGCACACCCACATGGGGCACCCAGCGTCCAAGATAAAAGGCCGTTTAGGACCTGACCTTCATCTTGGCCCTTGCACTGCATTCAAATTACACCCTTACCCCCGACTCCAGCCCCCAAACTGCCAACCCCTGCTCTGAGCACTGGGAGCAGAGTTAAATACACAGCAGCAAGGAAGCCAGGTTGGAGTAGCCGAGCTCCAGCCCTCTTGCCTTTCTCACAACTGAGCATTAATTTTAAAAACACTAAAAGCGTTTTGTATGATACTAGCATGGTCTGAGACTGACAGAAAACTCTCATGTAAGTCCTTAGAAGGTATATTGACCATCAAGAACCAAGTTGGTAGAGGTAATAATGGCATGTGTTTGAGTTGTTGCTAAGCCAGGTCCTGGCTGTGTGATCTTAGGCAAGTTATTAGACCTTTCTGTGCTTCCATTTTCACATATGTAAAATGAGAACATAAACAATAACAATAACTTTTTAGATTTTTATAATTAAAATGAAACAAATAAAGGCAGGAAGTCCTTCAAACACTGTAGAGCTCTATAAACAACTCTGTAGAGTAAATACTAATCGGGCTTCAGAAAACTCCAGTGTATAAGAATCATAACTTAATTTTTCCATAATTTCACTTAATTTCCATAATTTCACAAAGCTCTCATTTTGCAGGTGGAAGACGTTAGTCTTGGTCAGTTCTGGATTCCTGCCAGCTCTAAAGCGTCCACGTGGTGCCCCGGTGCCAAGAATCCATCTTTGTTGTCATCGTCTCTCCTTGGCTGCATTTGTGGAAACAGCCTCATTCCCCTGTGCTTTCCCATCATGGACCCATGCAGATCTCTGCTGTGGCTTCCTGGTCCTGCCAAACAGCTGTTTGTGGAGACTGGCACTGAGACACAGGGTGCCACTTGCTACCCTACCAAAAACTTTCTTGTGTCCCTCTCCGCCCAGGGTCCCTAGATATCCAGATGTTGTCTCTGGGCTGTTTGCCCGGCCCAGCAAGCAGGCAGGTGGTTCATGTCCCTACCATCCTGGGCCTGGGGGACACACAGGAGCACTGCCCGCAAACATTACCCTGGAGATAGAGGACTAGACAGTGATACGTCCCACCTGCTCTTGGATTTCCAAAGCCTTAGTTCAAATTTAGTACCCGGGACAAATTCACATGTTCTCAACTTCTCTGCCTCCTCTATCTTCAGTCCATGAACTCTTCATCTACTATGAGATAGGGTGGCCCAGCTCTTCATTTGTTCTTCCAAATCTATGTTGTCATCATAAGGTCTAAGCTTTTAAACCCCAAAGGCAAAAATATGCCTCTTTTGCCTGCTGGGTCATTCTTCCCTGAGGCAATAAAACAAGAATACTTCCTTAAGAGCATAGGAATTAAGGGGAAATCACCAACTAACACTTCAATGTATTATTCCCAGGGCCCATCTCTCTCTCTCTCTCTCTCTCTCTCTCTCTCTCTCTCTCTCTCTCTATCTTTAATGTTTATTTATTTATTTACTTTTGTAACAGATGTTTCTCCTTTTTCCCCCCATTGACACCCGCCCACACCTCAGCATGATTGTCTATGTCCTTGTTTATGCATACATGCTTATAAGTTCTGTGGTCTATCTCTTCCCTCCCCCCACGTCCACCTATAATGAGGTTTGTCAGTCTGCACCCCACTTCTATGTCTCTGGGTCTATTTTGTTCATCAGTTTGTTTTGCTCATTATATTCCACAAATGAGTAAGATCATGTGATTATTTGTCTTTCTCTGATTGGCTTGTTTTGCTTAGGATAATACTCTCGATGTCCCTCCATGTCGTCTCAAAGGATGAGATCGTTCTTTCTTACAGCTGCATAGTGTTCCATTGTGTATATGTACCACAGCTTTTTTGTCCACTCATCTATTGATTGACACTTGGGCTGTTTCCAGATCTTCGCTATTGTAAATAGTGCTGCTATGAACATAGGGGTGCATATATGCTTCCTGATTTGTGTTTCAGGCTTCTTAGAATATATTCCTAGAAGTGGGATCACTAGGATCAAACGGCAGTTCAATTTTTAATTTTTTGAGGAAACACCATATTGTTCCACAGTGGCTGCACCAGTCTGCATTCCCACCAGCAGTGTACTAGAGTCCCCTTTTCTCCACACTCTCGCCAACACTTGTTGTTTGATGATTTGTTGATGGCAGCCATTCTGGTAAGTGTCTCATAGTTGTTTTAATTTGCATCTTTCTGATGATAAGTGATGTTGAGCATTTCTTCATATGTCTCTTGGCCATTTGTATGTCCTGTTTGGAGAGGAGTTTCTTTAGGTCCTCTGCCCATTTTTTAATTGGGTTCTTTGTCTTCCTTTTGTTGAATTGTATGAGTATTCTATATATTTTGGAAATTAGCCCCTTATCTGAAGTATCATTGGCAATTATGCTCTCTCATATAGTGGGTTCCCTTTCCATTTTGATGGTTGTTTCTTTTGCTGGGCAGAAGCTTTTTAGCTTGATGTAGTCCTATGTATTCATTTTTTTTTTCTTTATTTCTATTGCCTTAGGCATTGTATCAGTGAAAATTCTGCTGCATGTGATATCTGAAATTTTGTTGCCTGCATTTTCTTCTAGGATTTTTATGGATTCATGAGTCACAGTTAAGTCTTTTAACCATTTTGAGTTTATTCTTGTGTGTGGTGTAAGTTGGTAGTCTTGCTTCATTTTTTTGCACGTAGCTGTCCAATTTTCCCAACACCATTTATTAAAAAGACTGTCTTTACTCCACTGTATGCTCTTGCCACCTTTGTCAAATATTAATTGAGCATAATGACTTGAGTCAATTTCTGTGTTCTCTGTTCTGTTCCATTGATCTATATGCCTGTTCCTGTGCCCATACCAGGCTGTTTTGATTACTGTGGCTTTGTAGTATAACATGATATCGAGTATTGTGATCCCTCCTACTTTGTTCTTTTTCAAGATTGCTGTGGTTATTCGGGGTTGTTTTTGGTTCCATATAAAATTTTGGAGTATTTATTCTAGTTATGTAAAATATGTTGTTGATATTTTGATGGGAATTGCATTGAATATATAGATTGCTTTGGGGAGTATGGACATTTTAATGATGTGAATCCTTCCAATCCATGAACAAGGCATATGCTTCCACTTTTTTATATCTTTCTCTATTTCTTTTTTCAATGTCCTGTCATTTTCTGTGAATAGGTCCTTTACTTTTTTGGTTAAGTTTATTCCTAGGTATCTTAATATTTTTTGCCACAATGGTAAGTGGGATTGCTTTTTTCGTTTCTCTTTCAGTGAGCTCATTGTTGGTGAATAAGAATGCCTTCGATTTCTTGACCTTAATTTTGTATCCTGCACTTTGCCAAATTCATTTATTAAATCTAGTAGATTTTTTATGGAGTCTTTAGGGTTTTCTATATACAGTATCATGTCATCTGCAAATAATGACAATTTCACTTCCTCCTTTCCAATGTGGATCCCTTTTATTTTTTCTTCCTGTCTGATTGCTGTGGCTAAGACTTCCAGTACTATGTTAAATAAGAGTGGCGAGAGTGGGCATTCCAGTCTGGTTTCTGTTCTTAAGGGAAATGCTTTTAGTTTTTGCCCATTGAGTATGATGTTGGCTGTAGATTTTTCATATATGGCCTTTATTATGTTGAGATATAATCCCTCTATTTCCACATTTCTTAGTGTTTTTATCAGAAATGGGTGCTGGATTTTGTCAAATGCTTTTTCAGCATCTATTGATATGATCATATGGTTTTTATCTTTCATTTTGTTTATGTGGTGTATCACATTTATTGATTTGCAGATAGTGACCATCCTTGCATCTCTGGGTTGAATCCCACTTGGTCATGATGAATACTTTTTTTGATGTATTGCTGGATCCGATTTGCTAATATTTTGTTAAGAATTTTGGCATCTGTGTTCATCAGGAATATTGGCCTGTAGTTTTCTTTCTTTGTAGTGTCTTTATCTGGTTTTGGAATTAGAATTATGTTAGCCTCATAAAATGAGTTTGGAAGTGTTCTGTCTTCTTGGATTTTTTGTAATAGTTTGAAGAGAATGGGTGTTAGATCTTCTTTGAATGTTTGGTAAAACTCCCCTGTGAAGCCGCCCGGGCCTGGGCTTTTGTTTGCTGAGAGTTTCTTGATTACATCGACAGTTTCCGTAGTTGCTATTTTTCTGTTCAAGTTTTCTATCTCTTCCTGGTTCAGTTTTGGGAGACTGTGAGTTTCTAGAAATTTGTCCATTTTGCCCCAGGGCCCGTTTTTTTGTTTTTTGTTTTGTTTTTTTGTTACATGCCCATAGCAGGAACTGAACCTGGGACTCTCTGGTCCACAGGCCGACACTCCAACTGCTGAACCCAATCAGCCAGGGCAGGCCCATTTCTTTATTGGGTACCTTAGGCACAGTGCCCAGGAGTTGTCATGCGCCCCCAGAGTGCTTCATTTATTTTTAAATCAGAAAAAGAAAAATGTAATTCTGCTGCAATTATATCCATCTTTATACCAATGCAGTCATAAACTATCATTTTAAACAATTTTTTTTTTTTTTATGAAGGAAGGGACCCATGAAGGCAAAGATAATTAGTGTTCATGAGAGTCAGAATGCAGTTCTGATTATCCCACCATATATTTTAAGTTATATTATAACTAGATTACTACAAAAGATACAGATATGTTCCTTTTGTTATAGCAATCTCAGAGAGCAGCCAAAAAAGCCAGCACTGAAAGATAAATCTATAATGAAAGTGTATCTTTGGAGGACTGAGCTAATGCAATTAGCATTCCCTAATGCCTTCAGCTGCCCATGAATAATGTTTGCACAGCCTGCAGGCGCCAGAGACATACAGTTGAAGGATTAGACCTCTGCCTGTTTCTAAGAGGTTGCCAGCCTAGCAATGAGAAATAAAAATATTTAAAAATTGTAAAATATATAAAATATAGTAATATATAAGTAGAACATATTAAAAATTTTACTATATACTAAATATATTTTTAATTTTTATATTCTAAAAATATTTAAAATTTTATATCTTAAATATAGCATATTTACTATATATTTACTAAATACATATTTATTATATATAAGAATATAGTTATAATGATTGGAGTATTAGAAAGAAAGTGGGAGATTAAATTAATCCCTCACTTTATTTTATGTCAGGTGAACACGGGCTTGTGTCTCAATTTCCCCAAGATGAACTGAAAAACAAATGAATCAATGTGTTGAGAATCTCAAGTGAAAAGTAAATTTAAAACATTTATATGTGTAATAATATTATACCTATTTACAAATGTTCTAGTTGTGTATTTTTAAATACTTTGTCAATGCTAATTAAGTCTTACAGCATCTCTGTGAGATAAAAATAATCAAGATATAATAAATATATACTTTATATAGCCTTGTTATCCTTTCTACCTGCATTTTCCATACTTGTCATTTATAGAAATAAAAACATTTTGTGAAGAAAAATGAATATAATAAAATTTACAATGTCTCTGGAACAGTAACTTTAAAAGTTTTGACCACAACCCCCACTCACCCTACTCCAACCCACCCTGAGACATTTGCCAGTATTCGGAGACATTTATAGTGGTTGCATCTGGGTGGAGTGGGTTGTTCCTGGCATCTAGTAGTGCTGCTAAACGTCCTATAATGCAAAGGACAACCCCTGCCATGAAGAAATAGCTGGCCTAAGATGTCGAAAGTGTTGAAGTTGAGAAAGCGCTAGAGAATAGTTGCGCACCAGACTCAGATCAGTGGTTTCCAAACCTGAGTGTTCAAGTAAAACTTTCCCTCAAAATTTGTAGGACCAACATAAAATTGCCAACTTTCTGTCTTGACAGGAACATTAAAAATAAAATAACCATTTACAGCACCTTTAATAAGATGACCTCTATCCCCAAAGCTAAGTAAAAACAATCTGAATCCTTTCAATGGAATAAATTTAGTTATAAAAAAAACTTGCCACGTGTCTTTACAGCCTGTACGTCACCTTGGGTTAGTAAAAAGGTCTTTGTTGACCGCCACTGTTCTAGTCTACAGACTGGCTTCTGCAGATACTAATTTGCCCAGACGTGTGTTTGACAGCAGCTGGTCCACAGTCAGTTCAAGGCCAAAGCAGCTGGAATACGGGTATCCGTGCTGCTGACCGAACGAGAGCTGGGTTTTGGTGCCAGGCTTTCAGGTACAGGCTGACCTTCTGGCTGGGAGGAGGGCCCACAGGGCTTCCTGCCAGCAGGGCCAGAATCTCTCTTGAAAGCAGCCTTCCTGCTGCTGACGACCTTGCTCTATTCAGCCCAGAACTGAATGCTTTGGCTATTTCTTTATATGAGAAATCTTTATGAAGGACATCCTTATTACAAGAGATAAAATTTGCTTTCTCTAGTCTACTGTGGAAGGAGTATGCATATGGTAGACTTAGGAACGGGAAACAGGCTGACAGGACAGGATCAGAGCTTCCAACTATATAAAAAAGAGCTTGGAACCATGAACCTGTTGTCAAAAATGCCACTTAAACTGATGTGAAGAGGGTCAAGGTCAATGACAAAGACATTGTAGGGCAAAGACAGCTTGAGGAGGTCCCATTCTGAACAAATGCTCAGCATATCCAGTTGGTATACAACTTTCCACCACCAACCCTACAATCACCTAAACCCTCTAGATCCTGTTCTTCCTATCTTCTTGGGCCTAACATAGTCCCAAGTCATGCCTTGTCAAGAGGACCTTCAGGGTGTTTTTCTGGTGTCTCTTGGGAGCTTGAGTTTCCTACCATAAGAGTTAGACAATTACCCATCAAATCAGATCTGTTAAGTCCCTTGAGTAAACACATATACATCCCCAAGTGAGTTGCAGGGCTGAACAAACTCAAATCCAGAGCATACTCAAGAAGGGACCTGCAGCTCCCTGAGGCTTCCCCTACAGTCCGTGTAGGACAGGGTGGGATTAGGTCATAGGATACTCGTCAAAGGAGAGGGAACCCAGTTATGCTCTAGGGTTTCCACGCTCCCATGTCTATGTGATAGAGGTGAGGTGGGAGATGCAAAGAAACCAATACCTTTATCACTTCTACGCCTTTCATATTGTTTTATAATTATTCATTAGTGAATCTGCTTTCTCATTACATTAAGAGCTTCTTAGACATGGGGTTTATTTTTTATTCATCTTTGTGATTTTAGTGCCTAGCATAGTCTAAGACATTGTAAATAATGATTATATCTTAAATGATTGATTGATTAATTGAATGCTTTTACATTTTGTTACTGTAATCTTAATATAAATGCTGAGAGCAATGGCTTTCAAATGTGCCCATAAAAATAAAGAGTATCCCAGCTCACGCTGCAAAAGCACACATAAAAAGGGAGTGATTATGCATATAAGGATGCTAGTTCTTTGCAGCAAAAACTTGTCTCACGGGGAATTATAAATCTACTTGCTGAATGGGAAAACCGTCAACATACATATGCATAACATTGATTGCAAAGGGGGTTTGAAGCTGAGCAGTATCTGACATGAGAACAATGAAAATCTGAACTGAATACTAGCTTCTGGTTACTTGACAAGAAACACATTTTCTTTGCAGATTTCCAAGATGCTAAAATGTTTAGTTAAGACTCCAGGTGGCAGAATATATTAATTTTAAGTTTTAGAATTATTAATGTAGTTCAAAGTACTCTTTCAGGCACTGCATTTTCTGATGCAAATCTAACCCAAATAAGAAGAGAAAGATAGCTTTTCTACTAGGTTTTATAATCATCTGCTACCTAGAACTTTTAAAAAAAAAATTACCTCAAGAATCAGCTATATTTTCTGACACATTAGAAACACAAAACAAATAAAATCAAAGACTGCAAATAAACGTTTGACAATCCTCTTTAAACATTTCATAGACAAATGGCTTACATGCTAAGGTAGTGTTATTTGGTGGTACTAAAGTAGCAACTGACAAATGAAGACTTTTAGATGTACTTGCAGTATCATAAGGGAAATCTTATGTCCTTAGGAGATACTGTGACATTTCCAAGTTATGAAGATAGACTTTGTTTTTCAAAGTGTCTCACTCTGTATGTGATTTGTACATATATAACCATGAAACCACAGAATTTGAAGCCTAAACTGCACTCGAAAAAAAAACCACTTGTTGGAGGCAGATAAGTGAAGTAATTTTCTTCACTCAACATCCACTGAGTGGCATGCAAATACAACCCACTATTATTATGATTTTTTTTTCACAAAAAATCTTCAAGAATAGGAGAGTATTGGGAGGGAACAAAAGGAATACAGCAGTTGGAGCCTTTGCTTGTCTTCATAGTTTAAATGTTCAATAAATATTGTCAGTCTGATTAACTGCAAAACACATGACTACGAAAACAGCTGAAGGCACGTGTATTAAGGTACTATAATTGATTATCCCACCTGGGACATTTTCAGGGGGAATGAGGTACAAGTACACAGGTAGTGGTGAAAAACCGGACTGTCCTATGCAGCCCAGGATTAGGACATTCTTATCCGGTCTTCAGACAACTTGATCTCAATTATCTTCAAATCTTAGGATACATTTCAGGGTTTCTTTGATCCTCCCCTCCAGAGATAGCTTATATTGATTGGCCAAAGAAACCCTGGATGGTGGAAGCGTAGGCTAAAGAGAGCCAGGGTTTTGACTTTTATTTTTTTCCTTTTTATTGAATGTATTGGGGTGATACCGGTTAACAAAAGTATGCAGGTTTCAGGTGCAGATCCCGACAACAATCATCTGTACTCTATTGTGTGTTCACCACCCCAAGTGAGAGTTGAGGTTTTTAAAGTGTATTATATACTAGTAATTACTCTAGTCCAAAGAATACCTGGACAGTCGATCTGGCATAGGGGCGTGAAGACCATCTGCCCCACTCCAAAACAAAAGCAAACACCTGATTACCTGTGTAAGCTCCTATTCCTAAAGTGTTACTATTACTGACTTAAAATAATTTAAATTAATTGCCCTAGAAGAACATTAAAAGATTATATTGTGTGAGCTTAAGGCCTATTTTAATGCACATGTGTGTGAATGCATGAGTAATTGCATATTAAGTAGATAATACAAGCTTCTTTGGTTTAAAAGCAATTCATTTCATTCACATTAAAAACAAATGAACAGCCCTGGCAGGTTTGGCTCAGCGGTTAGAGCGTCGACCTGCGGTCCAGAGAGACCCGGGTTTGGTTCCCGCTAAGGGCATGTACCTCGGTTGCAGTTTGTCCCCGGCCCTGGTTGGTCGTGTGGGTGGCAGCCACTCGATGTGTCCCTTTCACATCGATGTTTCTCTCTCTCTCTCTTCCTCTCTCTCCCTCCCACTCTACCTGAACAAAAATGGAAAAATGGCCCCGGCCAGTTTGGCTCAGCGGTTAGAGCGTCGACCTGCGGTCCGGAGAGACCCGGGTTCGGTTCCAGCTAAGGGCGCGTACTTTGGTTGCAGTTTGTCCCCGGCCCTGGTTGGTCGTGTGGGTGGCAGCCACTCGATGTGTCCCTTCACATCGATGTTTCTCTCTCTCTCTCCTTCCTCTCTCTCCCTCCCACTCTATCTGTACAAAAAAATGGAAAAATATCCTCGGGTGAGGATAAAAAAAAAAAAAAAAAATGGAAAAATGTCCTCGGGTGAGGATAAAACAAACAAACAAACAACAACAAAAAAAAACCAAATGAACAAGCCTTTCTTCATGAATAGCATGTAGAGTTAAAAGTCTCTACATAGTTACACAAATGAGGATTTTCCTCCTAGAAATCACTTGAAAGAAACAAAGGAAATGGAAAAATTGTAAGAAAACCAAATTGTTGGCAAAATCAGATTACATCATGTGCAAGGGCTACCATAAGCAGCCAAGATCCAGGCCAAACAATAAGAGGTGGTAGCAAGAAATGTTGGTAATGAGATTCCCAGAAGTGGGAACTCTCACAACGCCAATCAAGTTACATTCCTGTGGCTGCACAGACGGGCTCTTCCACTGAACACAATGAAACGTGCTGTATTATATACACAGCGCTCGCTTCAGCAGCACATATACTAAAATTGGAACGATACAGAGAAGATTAGCATGGCCCCTGCGCAAGGATGTATTATATACACAAACACGGGGGTGGGCAAAAGTAGGTTTATAGTTGTGAACTTGGAAACACACACACACACACACACACACACACACATATAAATTCCAACATATTAAGCATTTAGGAGCTGAAAATTCAGTAGAAGTTTCCAGGCCAACATTTGGATGAAAGCGTGTAACCAATGGGGAAAGTAACTTCAAAAAACCAAATCTGCTGATATCCTCAGGGTGTCTGCCAACACTGTACAAGGGCAATGGCTTCAGGGCTAGAAGGACAAAATCTAGTCCTAGCGCCCACCTAGGAGGGGAGTATCACAAGAAAGTCTTCCATACGTGATCAACATTTTGCTCCCAATATAATTTCTCTTTCTTTCCTAGGAATACAAGAGGTTAAAATTCCCAGCTGCCATGCTGTTAGTGGGGCCTTTTGACTAGTTCTGGCCAATAAAATAAATATGAGTAGAAATGGTGTGTGCCATTTCTGGGCCAAGACAGTGAAAGCTCTTATACAACCCTTAACTCTTCCTTTCCCTACCAGAGCAATCAATGGCGTTCTAGATGATGGAGCCTCAGTCAGCCTGAGTCCTGGAGCATGTAGGTGGAGGCATGTCCACCCTCCACCAACAACCTACAGTGGATCTTGTGTGGGTAGGAAATACAACTTTATGTGTTAAGCCACTGAGACTTTTTTGGAGCTGTTTGCTGTCAAAGCTAGCTATTC
Organism: Molossus molossus; assembly: GCF_014108415.1. Classification (NCBI taxonomy): domain Eukaryota; kingdom Metazoa; phylum Chordata; class Mammalia; order Chiroptera; family Molossidae; genus Molossus; species Molossus molossus. Next base: position 51,123,726 of record NW_023425349.1, read on the forward strand.
TAACATAGAAATTAGTACAAGAAGTAGGATGGGTGCTATTTTACTAAAACCTAATATGTATGGCATTGACTAAAGACCAGGTAGAAGACTGATATTAAAGCTGGAAAGGCCATTTAATTGCCATGGTAGCTGAAGAGTTAAATCATGTACCTGGAGAGACTGGGAAAGAGATGGGAAAATAGGTTGTTAGTTCTGTATGTGAATTGTTAATTGCTAACTGTTTTGTCAAGGTCTATTCAAAAAGGAGAGAGAGAAATTCAGGAAATTGTCTGGTTTACCAGAAGAAAGAGGGAAATCAGAGACTCCGGAAATTTGGATCCTTGAAACAGTAGCAGAGCCAAGAACATTTAAATCTCAAACAGAGACAGAAAACTGAGAAAGACTTTGAGACAAAGTCTCATTAAAGCTTAGGCTTGCTGAAAAGTTCATGCAACTGCTAGATCCTCCCAGTGAATTAAGTTGCTTTGGAGCAAATATCAGCTTTAAGAGCTAGACAAACAGAAGTTCCCGGAGTTTCCGGTTTCTGTCATTACAACAGTCTCAAAATGACACTGAAAATGGTATGAGGAGAAAAAGTAAATAGAACAAGTCTAAGAACTGTGTCTAGAAAGAATTGAGAGAGATGCTACTAGCAGTTGGCACTAACTGTATTCAAACAAATAAGAAACATATATTTTTTAACAACTGTACTTCCAAACAAGCCAGGAAATTGCATTTTAAATCTTTGTCTATTCAATATTAAAAATATCTTTTGGCCTCCAAACTTCTGGGGACAGGAATTGAACTGAGAAAGATGAAAACCCACAGGCGGGTACATTCGAGGGCCTCCACTGCAGGTGTGGTGAAGGAGGATGATGGGAAAAGTCAGGCGCAGCAGAGCTGAGGGCTACAGAGAGAACTGGGAAAGGGGAGCTGCTACCAGAAAGCAGAACCAGGGTCTAATCAGAGAACACTCCTGACACCAGGAGGCTTTCCTAACAGCCTCTGCCTGACAGGATTTAAGGATGTACATAGATGCCCGTCCTGTCGCTTCCATTCTTCCGATCTCTGAGGAGTACTTATTGCAGTTACTTTGTCCCTGTCCCACCTTTGCATACGATGTAGATGGGCAGGGGACAAATAATTTGTTTTGTTGCTTTATATGTTTTTGAACCAAGTAGAGCCACAGCTAGACTTGGTAGAGAGACTATAACATACCATGTAGAGATCTTAGACTTTTGACCTGTGACTAGATGGAATAGGGTCATTTTCCTCGGGTAAATGGGTGAACAGAGACTGCATGTGGAAAGAGTGAGATCAATAACTGGTGATCTGGCCAAAAATACAACTTCAAAGGCATGTGAAACTTTCATAAAAATTAAGAAAACATATTTTGATCTATTTAAAAGACATAAATAACAATGCAATGAAACTAGAAATCCATAACACATTTTTAAAGAGACCTGTCTTTAATCTGGAAATATTTAAATGCTTAACAAACAACTCATGAATCAATAAAGACTTGAATTGCTGAATTTGTCAAAAATTCCAATAAAAATGCCACTTACAAGAATCCATAGGATATAGCTAAAGCACTACCTATAGAAAAATTCAAAGCTTTAAGTATTTATATCAATAAAAATAAAACAATAAAAATAAATAAAGCATTTAATTAAGAAACAGAAAAACAAGCAAGCCAAAAGAAATCAGAATAATAGAAGAATTCAAGATAAAAGCAGAATGAAATGAGTTAGAAAACAGAATATATGAGTAAGTAAACAAAATAGACAAATTCCTATCTGAAAAATTAAGAACAAGGAAAGGGGATGGTACAAAAAATAGAGGGATGTAATATCTACACAGTGGACTACTATTAAACAATTAAAATAAATGAGCTATTCATACATGCTGTTACAACATGTAACATTATGCCAATAAAAGAAGCCAGCCACATAGGACCATTATATAGTTCCATTAATATGAAATGTCCATTATAGGCAAATCTATAGAGACAGAAAGTAGAATAGTGGTTGGCTAGGGCTTGTGGGCTGGGAAATTTGGGGGCAATAGCATTTCTTTTAGGGTTAATAAAATGTCCTAAAATCAATTGTGTTGATGGGTGTATAACTCTGTGACTACACAAAGAGCCATTGAATTATACACTTTAAAAGGGTGATTTGTATGGTACGTGAATTATATCTTAATAAAGTTGTTAAAAATAGGATATAGCCATCAAAATGGAAGAGAAAAATTTAAATCATTAAAGACTAGTTTCCATAACTCTATGCAAATATATTTGGAGAGCTAGATAACATAAAACTTTCTAAGAAAATTAATTTACCAAAATTGTCCTCAGTAGAGAACAAAAGTTTAAACAGGTCATTTTCAAAGAAGTAATAGAGAAAGTTGTCAAAGAAAAAAGAATTACCCTCCCAAACAGTACTAGGCCCAGCTGGTTTTATTGTGAGAGGAAATTTCTTATTTGTGCCTGAATGTCTAGCAGAACATTTGACATGCCTTGACCTGCTCACTTGTCAGAAATATATCAGCCTGGGTTGGGGCAAGAAGACCTATAGTGGATAACATTTCTTTCACTATACTCACTTTAACATAACTGTAAACCAACCAGACGTATCCTTTCCAAATTATTTATATTTATCATAGGATTGTTTAACATAAAAAAGTCTATTAAAAAAAATCACTCTATCTAGACTAAATTTTTCTAATAATTCACATAATACATATACTTATTATTTTGAGTTCTGGGTAGAAGTCTACAATGTCTTAACTGTAAGAAATTGCCTGCAATGAAATTTGGCTGCTTTGTTGGCATAAACCCCTACAATGAGAACAGATGCCAATGATCTGAATTCAGGATTCTTATACAGTAATGAGTGGGGAATTTCTTTTCCGTGACTAGATCTATTAGAGGTTTTGCTGTTTGCACCCTTGCTATGAATGTCCATATGCAAACTAGCTAGCCTTAATGTGTTCACCCTAGACACGTTAGCTCTGTTCTCCCTACCCATCTGGCTGTAGACTCATGGATATGTAGATTAGGCATCATATAGATAGATGGGTAAATGCCATTTAGCCAGTATGGTCACCACTAGGATGAAGAGTCACACACTTGACATAACTAGATACCAGTCATTATGCAATCAAAAATGCCCACACATATTTCCAAACATTCTGAAGGAAGGGGTAGTAATGACCTCAGTTAAAAACTAACGTGTCGCCCTGGCCGGTTTGGCTCAGCAGTTAGAGCGTCGGCCTGCGGTCCAGAGAGACCCGGGTTCGGTTCCTGCTAAGGGCACGTACTTCGGTTGCAGTTTGTCCCCGGCCCTGGTTGGTCGTGCGGGTGGCAGCCACTCGATGTGTCCCTTTCACGTCGATGTTTCTCTCTCTCTCTCTCTTCCTCTCTCTCCCTCCCACTCTATCTGTACAGAAAATGGAAAAATGTCCTCAGGTGAGGATAAAAAAAAAAAAAAAAACTAACGTGTCATCTTTAGTTCTCCACGTAAATCCTAGAAACTCAGACAACCTCCTCTAGAAAACATTCCCCGATCCAACAGGCCTAAGTGCTCTTCTTGGATGTTCCCAGAGCACCCTGCTTGTAGCATGTATCACAGTGCACAGTAATTGCCTGGTTAGCCGTCTGTATTCCTGTCTCACCATAACCTTGACCTCCTAAGGGCAGGGAGGATGTCTTATTTACTGTCAAATCCCAGATCCAGCAGAGTGCCTGCAACATAGCCAGGGTTCTAAATATATAAACAAATGCATTCAAAAAAGAGCTCTTCAAACAAATGAACAAGCAAGAAAAACAAACAAAAACTCATAGACAGAGACAGCAATATGGTGGTTACCAAAGGGAGTGGGGGTAGGAAAGGGTAAAGTAGGACTAAATATATGGTGACAAAGAAGATTTGACTTCAGGTGGTGGGCACACAATGTGATATACAGATGATGTATCACAGAATTGTATACTTGAAACCTATATAATCTTAGTAACCAAGGTAACCTCAATAAATTTCATTTAAAAAAATTTTAAATAAAAAGAGCTCTTTAAAGAACTTTTTTTCAAAAGCTCACATAATGTTTCTGGGTCCTGGCTAAGCATCTCACTGGTTTCTTTCAAGTGTTTAAAAAGTTGTGACAAGTAATTCATATATTGTAATTTTAAAATATTTTTCCCACCACTTTCTATAAAAGGAGACTAAATTCTTTGCAATAAATAAATGATGTTATATTAATTCTTCCATTTTATTGAACCTGGAACAATCTGATTGGGGGTCTAACACCTTAACAAAGAAACATAATTTGCCTGCCAATTAATTATTTTTATTAATGCTTCAAAACTCAGTTAAACAACATAAAGATACATGGTGTGACTAATAACAATTAAAATGAATTTGTATTTCAAATACAATAAAGAAAACAGTAATAAAAGATTAGTGTCTATCAAAAACAGTAACAAAATATTCAAATTTATTCAGAGCTTACTTTTTCAAAACACCATAAAGATCTGTTCATCTAATCTGTATACAAGATTTCTGTTTTCTGTTCATTAAATCTAAGGCCAATTTTTAAAAATTGGGTTTGTACTGGTTTGGGTTGGGGAGAGAGGAACATAGTTTAAAGTCAAAATAATAGCAAATGTAGAAAATCCCCAATATATTAATAGGTTGTTTTTTATTTTATTTTATTTTATTTTATTTTATTTTATTTTATTTTATTTTATTTTATTTATTTATTTTATCCTCACCTGAGGACATTTTTCCATTTTTTGTTCAGGTAGAGTGGGAGGAAGAGAGAGAGAGAGAAACATCGATGTGAAAGGGACACATTGAGTGGCTGCCACCCGCATGACCCAACCAGGACCGGGGACAAACTGCAACCGAGATACGTGCCCCTCGGGAACCGAACCTTGGTCTCTCTGGACCGCAGGCCAACGCTCTAACCACTGAGCATAACCGGCCAGGGCACTGTGTTTATTTTTTAAAGGAATCTTTGTATCACTATCATGAATGGAACATGAGAATAACTTACTATAAATGGAAGATAGCCTGTAAAAGTAATGTAACTGTTGAAGTAATAGGTTGTATTTTAAACTTTTGCTATAAAGTTAGGTCTTTGGAATTTGGAATTCATTCTTCACTATACTAACTATCTAGTTACATAGTAGACATCTAAAAGATAGGATGGGATACAATAGATATCTGGAGGATAAGATGGGATACAGTAGACATCTAGACGATAGGATGGGATACAGTAGACATCTAGACGATAGGATGGCATACAGTAGACATCTAGACGATAGGATGGCATACAGTAGACATCTAGACGATAGGATGGGATACAGTCGACATCTAGACGATAGGATGGGATACAGTAGACATCTAGATGATAGGATGGGATACAGTAGACATCTAGGAGATACAATGGGAAATAGTGGACATCTAGGGGATTGCCAGCCCAGCACTTCTTTCTCCTGGGTTGGTCTACCTCACCCCTGGCTACCAGAGAGCTATCATATTTCCATCTAATCTTGTCTGGTCAGATGAGCCCAAACAAAAACTTGGCCCAGGAATGGATATCTGATGTGGAATTTCTGGATTCTGAACTGAAAATACCTTGAAATAGATCTTTCTTTGTGGGATGAAGATGTAAAGTATAAATTCCAGAGCGGGTGCAGCCGTGTTTTCCATAGTTTTCAATGATAAGATGAAGCAAACACACAAAGAGAAGGAGAGAGGAAGAACGAAGCGAGACCTGGTTGCATTTGCACCCCTTATTCCAGTTGTTCCCTGCTCCTCTTATCTGGTTTCAATCTTTCTATGAATGTCATGAGCTAATTCATTCTCTTGCTTTTTTAGGCTAGTGGAAGCTGAGTATTTGTCACTTGCACCCAAAAGACTGACCAATACACACAGAAAATGATACCAATGAAGTGAATTCCCAGGTCAACTCAGAGAAGTTTACCTAACAATACCAGTTCTAGTGCTATTAAAAATCCTGAGCTTAGGCCCAGTGTTAATAGACTGAACCTCTCCTTATCACTGAGCCCCACCTTCTTCCTACCTTCTCCCTCACTCCCCTTACCCTTGACTAGAAGGGATCATCAGTGAGGTCAGAGAAAGAAAACTTGGTGCAAAAGTACTGTGACTGTCCACGAAGGGACGAATACAGCAGAATTATAGTAAGGAGGGGGCTCTGGTGGCTCCTAGGGCCCTGGTGGGAAATGGTCCCAAGGGTAGGAGATTGGCTTAGCAGAGGTACTTGTATACAGCAATGATATTTCCTAATCCAAGAGCCACCCACATGGGAAAATACCTGTCCTGCAATGTTTGCCTTACAAGGGTTCATACTGCAAGCAAAACTTTGCCAGTCAAGTTGGGCAAAACCTTACACATAGGTCAAGGCACAACAATTCTATAATCACAAACTTTTAGAAAAAGAATTTGATTGACACTTCATAAAAGAGAATAGCATTGAAAGAAAAATATAGTCAGGAAAAAAGGATGCAGTCTCCTGGATTTTATCTTGAAAAATAGAAAATAAGGTGCTTCCATCCAAAGGAATTATTACATTCAAAAGCATTTGTGGGTATGTGTGTATGTTGAAGAATAAGAACGTAGGACTAGATTAAAAATAACCATGGCATAGGATCTACCATTATAGAACACAGACAGAAAGGGTGGTTAAACCAGATGAATGTGAATAGCATCATCCTTTTCATCCAATATAAACTAGCAATTAAAAAGATATTTTAAAAAGACTTATAATAAATTATGAAGAGTGACTCAGACTCTAAAAGAAATGAAGTATTGTGTCTAAATTCTGGTCATTTAGAGAATGTTTGCTTCAGGGGAAAAGATATAGGCAATGATATCAAATTTTTCAAATAATTTTAATTTATGTTTATGAAAATACTATATGTTCCTTAAGGAAAATGTAGAAGTGACAAAGAGTAAAAAAGAAAAGGCCCTGCTGGTGTGGCTCAGTGGTTAAGCGTAGATGCATGCACCAAGAGGTTGCTGGTTCGATTCCCGGTCAGGGCACATGCCCGGGTCGTGGGCCAAATTCCCAGTGAGGGGCAGGCAGGAGGCAGCCAATTGATGTTCTTTCTCATTAATGTTTCTATCTCTCTCTCTCCCTCTCCTTTCTTCTCTCTCTAAAATTAATAAAGAAAAAAATTTAAAAGAAAAGGACAAATAATCCATAAATCCACCATTCAGCTGTATATATTTTTGTGTTACATGGTGAATATCCTTTTAGTCTCTTTTCATATAGACACATTTTTAAAGAAAAGAATCCAGTACATACTGTCATTTTTTGCTCACTTAAAGTAAGGTTATATTTTTAAACATTAATCTTTGTACTTCTCTTTTCTTGACTCTTCAAAATAACTTTTGTGCCCTGGCCAGTTTGGCTCAGCAGTTAGAGCGTTGGCCTGCGGTCCAGAGAGACCCGGGTTCGGTTATCACTAAGGGCATGTACCTCGGTTGCAGTTTGTCCCTGTCCCTGGTTGGGTGGTGCGGGTGGCAGCCACTCGATGTGTCCCTTTCACATCCATGTTTCTCTCTCTCTCTCCCCCTCCCACTCTATCTGAATAAAATATCATAAAATGCCCTCAGGTGAGGATAAAAAATATATAAATTAAAAAATAAAATAAAATAAAATAACTTTTGCTGTAATAAATCAGAGGTATCCACATCTGCCTTGGGAACATTTAGGACTGTCGTGCCAGGAATATGAAGAAAAATAAAGTGTTGCTGATTAACTTCTAACAAAATGGAATTTTTTGACTGCTGAGGGAGATATTTTTTTTCTTGAATCTCAGGCATTGTTGAGAAATAAAAGGATCAGATTTCTTAAGTTTATATTAACAACAAGACCCAGGAGCTCCCACACATGGGACAGATAGAGTGGTCTAAGAATTTATATTTTAAAGCAGATCACTTTAGAAAATGCAAGAAGGATTTTTAATATATCTCAGGCCAATGGGAGCCAACCTGTCCTGGGCAAACCATGGCCGATGCAGACCCACTCCACAGGACCTCTGATGGAAGCTGAGTGTCAGTGGGCCAGCTACAGGGCTGCCATGGTGAGGGGTAGAGATGCGCCTACCACAGCGGTTGTCTGGTGACTGCCAAGTCAGGGACTGAGGAAGGACAAACCCGACACACGGATCTGCAGCACCAGAAAGAGCCAAAGTGGAACTGAGTCTGCAAGCAGGTCCTCAACAAAGTTGATTAGTCACAAATTCACCACTAGGAGGCAAAGATGTTGAATGAAGGATAAGGACCCACACTTAGATTCAGGAGCCTCAGCCCCTCCCCCCCAAATATCACATAACCTCAGTCCCTCATATACATGCAGAAGTAGAGGGTAGAGGATGAAGGACTCAGAAAGAGGGGGCACTGTTCTGAAAGAGACTTTTAATCTAACTTGAGGGGACAGAGATACTCTTTAATTGGCATGCTTGAATTTTTCTCAAGTAACAAACAGTTGAAAAGCCATGAGGATCGGTTTTAGAAAATAAATTTTACATTTGCATTTCAGTTGTATGCAGATGTCTAATTCTACTACCCACTAGTCAGTGAATACATTTCCATGTCATTGGTCTACTATTACATCATCTCAAAAGGTCACGTGATATTATAATTTAGATTTTTTTAAAGTATGAGTTAAGAATTAAAAATATTTTTTAAAGGGTAAATATCATTTGTCCCTAGATTACTTTAAAATCTCCTTATTATCTGTTAGTCCCTGGTAAACCACACACTACAACTAGGAAAAGCACAGCTTAGCTCCCATTTTAAATTCTTTACCATTCTAATCAGAAATCTAATGCATTATACCTCTCTAAGCTCACTTATGCAGAGGTGACTAAACATGTTTTGATGTCATCCTGTTGTATCAGGATTATGGCTATAAAAATCAACTCTGGTTTTTATGGATTCATGTTAGCCCTACCCCACAATTATCATATTTTATTTTTCTTCCTTTTTTTCCCATTCTTTTTCTCTTTTCTTTCTATTACAGGGGAGGGTTGGGAGAGTATAAAATGCCCAGCTCTTTAATTTAGGAAGGAGAGAAAAGTAATTGAAATAACAAATACATAAAATTAACCTGAGCCCTTAAAACTCTGTCACCATGGAGACCAGAACATGAACTATCTCCATGGGGATGAAAATGACTTTTTTTTTTTTTTTTTTGCTTTAAATTATCATCACTTATTACTGAATGTTGATTTGGCCAAGAAGAGAAGAGAAGAAAATAAATAAATAAATAAATAAATAAATAAATAAATAAGAACTAGCCTCACACTAGAGCGTTTACTAAGGATAAATACAATTGTTCTGGTTCTTACTATTACATATTCCAGTGAGTGGGAAGATATCCCAAGAGATAATTTTCCCTCAATTAAGGATTTCTGATGCAATCATCTGATGATATAGCTCCATAAATGCTACAGAAATGACTAGAGAAAGATACACTCTGGAAAGGCTTCTCTCACGCAGAAGCATCAAGGCGCGATGCAGTGACATGGCTCTCCATCCACCACTCAAGCTGCAAGGAAGACATGGCGCTTGGGCAATGTCTCATCCCAGTAATAGGCCAGCGATACCTCTAAAAACCATTCTGCGCATATCACTTCATTATATCTGTTACACACAACCATTTTAAATATATGTAGTGAAGTCAAACAGATTGGTATTACATGCCACATAAACAGAAAATAGGAATCATCCAAAAGCTTAAACTAGACAAGTCAGAATTTCTCCCAGTCACCAATTCTGTTTTGCAAACCCATAGGTGTAGGCACTTAATTTATCAAATACTCAGTTGAAAGGCCATCCAGATGGTGTCATGAACAGTAGGTGTTCATCTTTAATAAAATACTAAAGTATAATAAAAGCTTCAATATATAATAAAATAAGTCAATATAAAGCAAACAATTGTGATCAGAATGCATAAAAACAAAATGGTCAAAGACATTATTTGTTTGGAAGCTTACACAATTTGAACTTCAAGCAGTTTATTTTTTTATTTATTTTATTTTTTTATTATCTTCACCCGAGGACATTTTTTCATTTTTTGTTCAGATAGAGTGTGGGAGGGAGAGAAAGAGAGAGAAACATCGACGTGAAAGGGACACATCGAGTGGCTGCCACCCACACGACCCAACCAGGGCCGGGGACAAACTGCAACCGAGGTACGTGCCCTTAGCGGGAACCGAACCTGGGTCTCTCAGGACCGCAGGCCGATGCTCTAACCGCTGAGCCAAACCGGCCAGGGCCAAGCAGTTTATTTTTTAAGGACAGATCTTGGTGACTGGTGGGATATGGGAAGAAAAAAAGAATGCCAGCAGTATAGCCGGCTCAGAGATACAGAATTTGGTGCTTGTGAGCCATCCTCATCAACCATAAAACCTGGTTTTATGTGTGCTTCTATTTGAAGACTTCTTATTTAATATATATTGTTGATTCATTCACATTGAACTCACAGCCAGTAGCACTGTAACTTATGCCTGAATGAAGCTTATGTAACACACTACTTTTCTCCACATCACACACTTCCTGCACTAAGGAACACTAGACAGCACTTCAGCTCTATGCTGCAGGACCATTTTAACAATGAAATCACCTTCAAAAAGCACAAAAATGCAAAAAAAAAAAAAATGGCACCAAATAGACTTCGAAAACAATACTCATTCACAGTATGAGCACTGAAACAAGAAGACAGAATGTCACTTTGTCTGACCTCAACTGGGAATGTGTGTGGGCAGTGACTCAAAACATTTGCCTCTCTGCACATGTCCTTAAATGACCAAGAAAACATTACAAGTATTAATTTGGGGTTACAAATAAATTTTAGCAAGTAGACGAATTTGTAAATGCTAAATCCACAAATGATGAGAATCAGCTGTATTTGCCCACTACCGACAACTATTTCTATTTCCCTATGATGCTGCTTCTTACTATTCCATTGCATTTGCCTGTTTTCTTTTGTGCTTATGAAGCACCTATTCTTCTTTCTAAAACCTGCTCAGAAAACTAGCCCCCCTCCCCCCCCCCCCACACACACTAACCTTCCCTTCCTATTCCTGCAGCCTCATATACTCATCTCTATTTTGCGCAAATAGGATTATTGACATTCTCTTTACTGGCCTATAAAATTCCTTGAGGTCAATGAACACGTCCTATATATGTATATATCAATTATTGTGCTTACTGTTTGCCAGGCTATATGTTAAAAGTGCTTCACATACAATACTTTGTTTAATCTTACAAGAATCCTATCATCCCCATTTCATAGTTGCAGAAAGAGAGGCCCAGAGTGGTCATGTCACTTGTCATATGGAAAGTGGTAAAGCTGGTGTTCAACCTAGAGCCCAAGCGTTTAACCATTATGTTATCCTAAATAAATAGTATTAGCTGCCACATATTATTGACTGCTTACTATGTGCCAAGCATGATGCTAAATGCTTTATACAAATTATCTCACTGAATATCCTTTATCCATCTCAGTGTCTCTTATTTCTTCCTGCTCCCAAACCTTTTTTCTAAAACCAACAGTATGAGAACTCTCTATATTTCCAGCAGTGGCCAGAATGACTTTCAGCATTACACCACCCTTCTCCCCTACCAAGTTCCTCACCTCCTTCTCATTTATATTCTTCTGTGGTTTTGCTATTGATGTCTACAATGTTCACAAGGCAACTTCTCATAGCAATGGAGAAAAGTACAAAGCACTATCCACTTGAAAAAGATCTTTCTCTGTAACAATCATTTCTAGTAGTGATTTATATCATGACCTAAATCCTTATGTAGTAACAGAATCATGGAAGAGCTAAGTGTTTTGCTTGAGAGCCGTGAGGTAAGCCCTGTATGAGGCTAAAAGCGGATTTTGTTTCCCAATGTAGCTTTGAATTTCAAATATATATAACCTCTCACACTGAATTTAAAATAGGCAGTCAGGTTTAGAGATGAGAAGTAAAAGGAAGGCTTTGGAGAAGTAAGGAATGGGCTGTAGAAAGTTTGCAAGACAGAAACTGCAGGGCTCATACATTGTATAAATGAAGAGGATCAAGCAGGGCTTAGCTTTAGGGCTAAGTCAAAATCATTCATCATTCAATGGCAAAAGTATAAAAGAGATAAGATTTGAGACTCTTTTCACTTTTCTCTTCCTGCTCTCTCCCCCAGAGAATTCCAAATACTAAAAGGAATTATTGTCAATAGTATAGACAGTAAAATTGACCCAAGAAACAGAATCGTAATTGCCTTAAAAGTCCCCGTTTTTCTCCCAGTTATATGTTATGGTTTTGCTATTGGTTATTGCAATGTTTAGTAAAACAAAAGAATCTCTAAGTGAATTTAAAGCTCAAGGTCTAAAGCAAAGGATGTAAAACAAATGCCTTCTGGAGCCAGGCAAGAACCTGCATGAGTGAAATTATCAAAGAGAACTATCATCTTTAGTAACTAGCACTCAGCTCCAGTACATTTATAGTTGCTAGGAAGAATAAAATCCTGTTGCCCAGCCTTTCAGCTTTTCAAGAAAGGACACAATTTTGCATTTTTATGTGTAATCTTCTGGTTTTAAATGCGGGCAATTAGCCCAGCCAGTGTGGCTCAGTGGATTGAGCATTGTCCCGTGGACTGAGAGGTCCTGGTTTGATTCCCAGTCAGGGCACATGCCCAAAGTTGTGAGCTGATCCCCAGTAGGGGGTGTGCAGGAGGCAGCCAATTGATGTATGTCTCTTCAGTGTTTCTACTCTCTTTCCCTTTCTTGCTTAAAAAAAAAAAAAAATCAATAAAAACATATTGAAAATAAAATAAAATAAAAAATAAATGAGGGCAATTATTTAAAAGAAAAAATGAAAACAGTGCATGCCAAACAAACTGTTGGCCTTACCCCGTGGGAAACCAGTTTGCAGTCTTTGGCCAAAAGAGTCCTAGTAGCCTAAATGATGTTCAGGAACATCTTTCAAATCATTCAGTGTCCCTTATTGCCTCCCAAATGACAGTCCTGGAGGTCATCATCTGAACAAATATCTCCCTCCTGCTGTGTCCCTGGACACTGCCTTTTGTGTGTAAGTAGCGGTCTCAGAAACAAGATTTCCAGGCCTCTGCAACCACGCTCCAGTCGATCCTGAGTGTGGGTGATCTATGACCTCTGGTGGCCAGGGAGCTGGCGAAGGTCGTCTCAGTATGTGCTGGGGAGCTACTCTTGGCGAGTCTCCTATGTTCTCCTCCTTCCCCAACTTTCATTCCTACCCTCTCCATCTCTCCTTTGAAGATGTTCCCTTTCTTTTCTCTCCTCTCCCAGTTCCCTCTTTTGTCTCATCCTTTTCTTTCTCACCTCTTCATTCTTGCCCCTTCTTTCTCCTGTTCCCTTCCTCTATTCTCATTCTCTTCTGTTTATCCCCTCCTCTCCACCCCTGTCCTCTCTCTATGACTTTCCTTTCCTCTCCTCCTCATCTCTTCTGCTCTTCTCCCTCTTCCATTATCAGAGACAGGGAATTTCGGAGAGCTCGCTCACCAGGAACACACCAGCACCGGCTTCGAGTACTTTTTGTGATGGGAGCGGAGGGTCAGAGAGCCCTTGCGCTCCAGCAAATCCGTGGGTCCGAGCTCAAACTGGTATTGCCTACTGCTGCAAAAGTCCTGGAGGGAGCTGTCAAATCTGTCCATGGCCGCCCTCGAAGTGCAGACCTCAGAGAAATCGACTTCCCTCTGCACTTGTTTTGCCCAGAGCAGACAATGACCACTATTCGGCGTCTCTCGTCTCCTAAGCAACCTGGGGCGGGGTGTCAATGGAGGGGTGGATCCCAAAGGAAACTACATTTCCCAGAATGCAACGAGCGGGGTGTCCGGACTACATAGGAGGAAGAAAAAGGATCTGCATCTTGGGACCTGTAGTTTCGCCCGCTCACAAACCTAATCTCGTGAGTTTAAGGGGGAGCCGTGGGTCAGTTAAGGGCTAATGGGACCAGACTCCGGAGAGTGGTTTGTTTCCGCTATCCTTGCATAAGTTCTTTTTACCACCCATCATTTGTTGTCACCGTACCTCTGCTTACAAGTTTGACTAAAAGGGAACAAGAAAACAACCCTCAAACCCTAAAATGTGTCATTTCTATATAGATTTTCTAACTGAGAAAGAGAAGGAACCGAATCATTCAGCTAAAAAGTCTGATGATGAAACCTGGCTGGTTCCAGTTTCAGCTGCTTTCAAGCCTTTCGGAATACAAATTTCTTCCTCTGAAAAAGAAGGAGGGTGTGGGACTGTAGAAGGGGTGGGGTGAACACAAGGATCTGAAGTCTCTTCAAATTCTAAGTATAGTGTAGGGCTCCAGGACATTTAGCTCCCTAAGACTTAATAAGTTCTTATGGTTTAAAGCATATTTTTGTAACATTATTGTGTTGTGGGTTATATGCAAGATTTCAGAATAATTATCTATGGCATTGCCTTCAAGAAATCATAGGGAAACTGTCTTATAGAAATAAAGTGGTTATTTCATATTTTGCTTTCCAAGTAAAGAATATTTAACACTTCAGAATTCTCCTCCCCAACCTCAGCTGAACACTGTAAGGGTAGTAATGGACTTAATCATGGCCCATGGCCATCCCTCTTGCCTGGCACAGTGCTTTTAGTACATGGCACCCTTCCAGTGTTGAATGAAAGAAGGAATATTATGTTTGATTATTTTAGATTTACCTGGGTTTTCACAAATTTCAAGAAGTATCTTCCTTTATGAAGACCACATGTACACAAAAATTCAAATTTAAAAGTAGACAATTTAAGAGATTTCACACTATAAATATGTTCCCTAGTTTGCAAACGATTTGTTACAGCACTCCTATATAGTGAGGTGCTTTTCTGGATCAGTTTTCCTAAATTTGATTACATACAACTATTACGTGCTTTTCTGTGGCCTGTGGTTTCCCAATGTGAGTACCTGTGTTACCTGAGATCCCTATTTTACAGCAGCCACAGTTAAGCCAGCTAAGTGCTTGCTGACCACTATTTTAGCCCTTCTTGAAGGAATGGAAATAAAATATGTTAGTTTTAAAAGGGCAAATAAGATTTATGTTAAGCTCAGTTCTGTACAAAGCATAGCATATTGCTATTGCTCCAAATATTACCACCATTGCCATCATCTGTTTGTTTATGTGTTCATTTTACTTATGCTTAAAGTGGTGGCAACATAATAAATGTGCAACCAAGATGTCAGGTTTGTACAGCCAATCTGATGTAGAGACAGAGCTGCCTGGAGCTGAGACCTCTTTCTGTGTTGCACGGGTGCTGCAGAGATTTAAAAGCTTTTCAACACAGCAGTAAGTTAAGAAAACAAGCAAAAGATAGCTTGTTATTTTAGAGTTCCTTAAACTAAGCTGACAGCCTATTTGAGTCTACAAATATGCTTTTTTGTTATACTACTCTCTTCCCCTTTTAAAACAACTTTATAAGCTTTATTGTCTTCTGTGTCTACTAAATACTTTTCAACATTCTCATGTTGGGATATAGGAGATTAACTCTCTGATACCTTCAAATTCAGATGCTTTTCACTTTTTTTTGTATACATCAGTATATTCTGTACAATTTTTGGGTTGTTTAATCTTTATCAGTAAAATAGGAATATTTTATTTGCAGCAGAGTTTTATAAGAATTACATAAGATAACAACTACCTTTAAAGTGGTTGAAACATTGCCTAATAAATATGCAGCCCTCAATTAAATTTCAATTAGTGCTATTATTACATCCTAACTTTGTTCTTATCATTTGGGAAAAGCACCCTAAAATGTGATTGTTTTGGGGTGAAATTTCCTAAGTATAGTCACTGTTTTTCAAGCTTTGCCTGTTTACAAAGTCTTTTTAATAAATATCTTTTTATCATGTTCTAATATGAAACCTAATAATCTGAATCAGAAAAATGTTGGCAAGATATCTAGATATGTTACCAGTGATAACAATGGTTTTTTATTCATACAAAATCTTTTCACTTCAAAACCTTTAATAAGCTTTATGCTTTATGAATGTGAAATCACTGATCCTCAGCACACTTGACTTATTCCTGTTTTCCTCAAACTTCACCAAACCAATGAAGTATAAGGCTTAAAGCAATGTCTTCTATTTATATTAATCTCTTTTCACCATAATAGCTTTGGGGTAAGAACATTACAGCTCGGGTGGCTCAAATAGGACTTTCCTGTAGGATAAGTGCAGGCTGACCAATCCAAGAAGTGGGAACCACATCATCTGAGCCTAGTCTAATATATTTCTTGAGTAGCATGATCAGATCCTTAAAGAAGTTGCCCAGTAGACCAGAGCAGGACAGCAAACCTAAAATTGATGTACATGAGCCAGATGTAGATGACCATGGAGGCAAATCCTTCATCTCTTTCCCTTCCTGTCTTAACAATTCATCTGCTCAATACTCATGAAAGCCCCTGCCCAGGAACTTCCAGTCACCATCAGCATGTTCTCCCATTTCTTCTCTCTGCCACGTCATTCATTTCAGCTGGGAGACAAAAATTTTAATTACATAAGAAAATTAAGCTTGTATTTAAATTTAAAACTATTTCTGTCCAATCAAGACTAGCATAGTATGTATGTATGTATTTATTTTTAGTTCTCCAGGAATAGGGGCCTCCTGTTATCCACTATACATCTATCCAGGGATACACTTTTGAATATTTTACATACAAATGTCGGAATCCATCTACTATGTCAAAATGAATGAGAAGTGTGTGGTCATGCTTCCCTCTTCCACGCCCTACTCCTTCTCTTCTTCTCCCCCTTCTTTGTTTCCTCCTTTCTTCTCTCTGTTTCCTCCTCCTCTTCTTCCTCTTTTGAGATGTGATATGGATTTTAGAGTTAGAATCTGTTGCTAAAATTCTGGCATAATTCAAAGTGATATGAAAGCTACGAAAGAAAAATAATAAAGCTTATAAACCAGGGCCAAAATTTCTACGAATAAACTCATTCTTAAAAACTCAAACCTCAAAAAGTCATCGACTCTGACAAAAGCTTCAAAATTTTTTCCTTCCCTTTAACTACTTGTAACTACCAACAATCTTTCTCAGAATGATTTCAACCTTGAGTGTGATTCCTCCATGCTTCTACTTTGGATTGCAGACCGATTGGGCTTTCACTTGCTCTGAAGCCATTTTTATTAACTACTATTGATTAAGTGCCGTCATGCAACAGGCATTTCTGGAACTTCTACTGTCAGCATGGGGAATTAATTTATTAAATATTCAACATATAGTATTCTATAATTCAGCATTTCCCTGTTTTGATTTCTAATCTAGCCAATAAGTGAAATTCTTTGGCAGAATTGTCCATAACTATTTCAATAAAATTTTTATGTCCTGGATTAGTAATGACATGCTCTAACGTAAGTATAGATTAGGGATTTCTTTAATACCTGACACTTTGGATATCCTTAATTATTCAAAGACTGAACATCCATTTTCACAAATGACCTGAGCCCTTGGTTTCTTCCTTTCTTCCCTGTGCTGCTTTGTTTCTTCAGCACCTTCACTGTTTATTATCAACAAGAGACAATTTAGCTACCAGTTAACAGTTCTCATGAAAGGATTTTGTGCTTGAAATTAAGTTCAATATTGTTGTGGCTTTCTTTGTTCCTCATGGTCTTTCGTGTGAATAAAGGAAGCTTTTCTCCCAGGGAAGAAGAAAGGAGTTGCATTTGGGCTCCTTTCTGCTCCTGGTGAGGGTGGACATTTTCCCATATTCCCCACAAGACCCACCCCCCGCTGCTGGGTGAGCAGGCTGGAAATGAACTGACTGAAAGGCTTCGCCCAGAGAGCCAGGCGCACGCAGGAGGTTGCCGGTTGCTGAGTAAGCCTAGCACACAGCTGTGGGCGCCCAGAGGCTCTGTCTGGGGTAGAGGTGGGGAGCTGAGGGAGGAGTTGGAAAACTTTCTGAACCTTGAAGGACTGTCTGAGTTTTGCATGATTTTGAGTTTCCCACGTTCAGTTGGCATATATAAAACTTATAGGGCCATTTCCTCTGTTAATTAAATATCCTTCTTTAGCATCAACCTAGCAGGCATACTATTGGGCAGAGTCCTTTGAAATTGGTTCATGCCCAACTAATCTATCCAATGTCCATTCTTGCTCACAGGAAACATTCAGCATTTTTGGTACCATCCAAACCCTGGCAGCAGAGGCTGCTTCTCTCCACACTGCCATCGTCCACAGCTCCAGGAGGATCTTTAGGCAGTTCTAGACTACAAATTCGCACCCCTTACCAAGTGCTTCAAATCCCTGGGGTATGTGTCAAGCTCTCGGAGAGAATTTAAAATGCCCCCTCACTTGACTTGAATGAAAAAGGAGAACAGGAGACTATCACATTGTGCCAATTCTCTGCAAAGAAATCTTCATGACTGTTCTCCTTCCCCTCTATCTTCTGACCTTCTCATATGGATAAACTGAGGCTGGGTGATGGTGGACCCTTAGGGAAACCAACCAACTGCTCTGGCACCGTACTTCAACTTCTCTGTGGAAGTGTGTCTTCTTCCCCACGACCCACCCCACCTTCTCCAGCTCGAACTGGTCACTCCCTCCTCTGTGCTCCTGCAACACCTTGAAGAAGTTTTATGTCACCCATCACACTGTACAAAAGTTAATTATTTATATGCCTATATTCCTGCTAGAGTGACATGAGGACACCATCATTTTGGCATCTCCAGTGTGTAGCAAGACGCACGGAACCTGGGTGGTAATCAAGAAAAAGAGAAGCCAGCATTCGTTTAGTACTTTCCAGTTACTATGCACAATACGAGGCATATCAACATGTATTATCTCATTTCATGATCACCACAGCCTTGCGCATTTGGAACTATTTCAAAGATGAAAAATAGGGCTTACTTAATTCTAGTGACTTTCCAAAATTATGCAGCTACTAAATAATGAAGACAAGATTTAAATGCAGACAGTTGGATTCCCAACTCAGTCTTTACTCAATACTGTCCCCAGTGTAATAAAGCACTAATTAATTATAGTTAAAGTTTGGCTTATTTTCCAACAAATGAAAAATTAATCTTAAAAAATTATTTTATAATAAATTAAAATTTTTTCTAACTACATATCATTTGACTATTTTACTTAACATGCATCATTTACATGAAAATATTGAGAGTAAGTATTGTTTCTAAAATTCAAAACTCAGACCAAAACAAAAAACATATAGTTTTATTTTCATTGACCTCTAATTGAAATTTATATTTTCTTAAATTACTAATGTAGGAAACAGACCACAATGGCATTAGCAATGCTTATGACTTTGTCACAAATAGAAATCACAGATACCTTTTTATCATGTTATTGCTGTTGCAAACACCCCAAAATAGCATTTATAATCATATTACTTTGAAGTGCTGGTAATTATTAGATCCATGTTGAAATTATTAATCAATGCATTAATTTTTAAAAGCACATATAATACTATATTATAAATTTGTTTTTAAGCATTTACATAAGCTACTATGATTCCTTTTATAATCCTATGTATTATTTTATTCATTTAAAAATTATTATTCAGAAAAAAAGGTCCATAGATTTTACTAGATTCTCAAAAGTTTTATTTCACACATACCAAAAAAGTTAAGAACGCTTTGTTTTGAGTTTAAAACATGTAAATAATTTATTAAATATTAACTAAATTCTCAATTAGTTGCTATTTTTTAGAAAGTCTACTGTGCATTTGTTCCTAAACCTATTTCTTTCCTACCAAAAAAAAGTAATAAAGATTGAGACCTGGTTTATAGGACTTTGAATAAAAGTTTGATTAATGAAAAAGTAAATAAACAATATCAAAATATTATGAATAAAAATTAACATAATCAACTAAAACATTGTGAAAGATTAGTATTAATAGAAGACAGGCTGAAATCCAGACTATTTGGAAAGAAACCTATTAAAATTTGACCACTAGGAAACTACTTTATGTCCTTAGGGCCTTCCTATTACATCAAGTCTGGAAGACAGAATCTGTGAAGGGAAAAAGTATAGAAGATGATGAAAAAGTCTCTGTTGTTAAGGTTGAATTTGAAGTAGTCATAGAATTGCTTTAGTATTAATCAGGTACAGAGACTTTAAAAGTAGCATTAATGATTTCTAGTTAAATTTTCCCTAATAATAGTGACTTGGCCAGTACAATGTTGGTGACAATTGATAGAAACCAAATCAAACTAGCTAGGATGAAAAGAGGAATTTTTGAATTCGTGTAACTGGAAGTTCCAGAGGCTCTTCTAGCTTCAAGCACATCTGAACACTCGGGTTTGATGATGTTCTGGGGATGCTCTTGCCCTATGTTTTGGTTCTGCTTTGCTTCTTGGCTTAGCTTATTCTTAGGCAAGTCCTCCCCAAATGGCCACCAAGTTCCACTCGCCTTCCACTCTCACTACATAAAGTGTTCCTCTTTCCTCTAATTCCAACAAAAGTCCTAGACACCACTTAGCCTGACTTGACTCATATAATTGTTCTGAAAATATCCCAGTGGTAATATGCTATTCTTCCCAGCTCAGTCTTTGTCATGGTCTCCCTGCCAGGGATGAGGTCTGTCCCTACTGAGCTATTTAGACAGAAAGTATGGGTTTGGACTAAAGGGGAAACTAAGTTCCTATTTTCAAAATAAGAGGAAAGCATGCCCAATAGGCAAAAACAACAGATACCTACTGTAAATAGTAACAATAAGACATCCATCTATCCATATATCACTTTATAAAATATTTTTACATATACTTTCTTACTTGGCCCTTACAAAAATTATGTGGGGTATATACTGTTTTTTTCTTTCTTTCTTCTTCCTTTCATTAATCTTCACCTGAGGTTATTTTTTTCATTGATTTTTTGTTGTTGTTGTTGTTGTTGTTGTTGTTGTTAGAGAGAGTGGAAGGGAGGGAGGGAGGAAAAGAGAGGGGGAGAGAGAGAGAAGGAGAGAAGCATTGATGTGAGAGAGGATGTGAGAAAGACACATCTATTGGTTGCTTCCTGCACGTACCCTGACCAGGGCTGGGGATTTAATCTGCAACCCAGGTATATGCCCTTGACTGAGAATCGAATCTGCTACCCTTTGGTCTGAGGATCGACACTCTATCCACTGAGCACCAGCGGCCAGGGATCATTTCTATTTTTAAATGAGTAAACTGAATCACATATATATGATAAGAAACCAAGCCAGAAGCCAGTCTTATATTCTTTAGATCCTAAGAAATATTCTCATTCTCATTCTACTACAGACCATGTATGTGTATATGTTCATTCTCTGCAGGAGAGGAGTCTGGTCTCAAGCAGTGTAGGACAATTTTTTTTTTTTCAGCTTAGCCTTTACCTCTCTAACTTTTCCCCCTCTGGATATGTTTGACTTTTCCACCTAAGGCATTAGGTAGCTGTATGTTAGATCAGCAGTAATTTTCCAAAAGTCTTCCCTTGTTGACTTCATCTGAAATTATACAATTCCATATCCCAGGGATTTCATAAAATATCAAATTACTTGAATCTCTTGTCCCTTTGCCTTGGGATCAAATTTTATTTTTGTCTTAAAGATCTCTGGCTCACCTTTTGCCTTACTTTTGCTCTCATCCTCTTCGTGTCTGGATTGATTTTCCTTTCTCAACCCCATACCTTTTTGGTGTGTCCATTGACCCTGACAGAACTAGAGGACTTGAGTCTTTCTTCCTCACAAGTCTCTTGTCATTCTAGAATCCAGAGATGAGAAAAGGTATCTGGATTTCTAAAACATTTCAACATAAACTCTCCTCCATAGTGGAAGGTTAAATGCTCTGTTTTCACCAAAGCTATGATTTTAGAACAAATATGACTTTATTTTCATATACAATTCGAGAAAAAATACCAAGACCTCAATATCCTCTACAAAAATAGTAAAAAAAAAAAACTATACCCAATTCTCTTAAGAATGTCAGTCTTACTATTAAAGGAAACTACTATAAAATATATATTAAATTTAATTATATAGCCCATGCTGTGCCATTGCTTGCCATTTACCAGTGTCTAGTCTATTTAGTTTAATGGGAACTAAATTTCTATTTCTGAATGAACTGTATCATTATTGAAAAATGAATCATATTTTCTTTCAGTATGGATATGTATGAGAATATTTTGTGTAAAAATTAATTGCCTTTTTTCTTGGCACATTACAAGGAAGACTATTTTGAAAGTAAAATATTAATGATTACTCTGACTCACCAATTTGAAAAGTTTCTTAATACTGTGGCACAACACTTCCATCCATTATAGTAGAATGTGGGATAAAAGTTTTTCTCAGATGGCTATAATTTCTTATTTTCTATCTAAATCTATAACAATCATGGAATAAGTAAGCCTAGAATCAGAGCTCACTGGAAGAAGTAGTAAATGTTATTTGGTATAGCATTTTAGCCAAAGCAGAAATGTACACCTGGCCTCTAAAATACTGTTGAGGATACTTCTCCTACCTCCAGTGAGCTCAGAGGAGAGAGCTCACACTTCACAAAGGTGGCCTGTTCCAATTTTGTACAAGTATAATCATAAGTTCCATCTTACGTTGAGCTAACTTGAACCTTATTACTAGATGCAGTTGTTGGTTCTGTTTTTGGAACATAAAATATATTTCTTATTTCTCTTCTTCATGAGATCCTTTCAGATATTTTAAGAGAGTTGACATGCTTTCTCAGGTGAACAAAGTAAAAAAAGCATCTGTTCTACCTTTATGACGGCTGACACCTCTGGATGTGTGTTGCTTGGATCGTGACCCTCTTAAAGGGGCTGCTCGGAAGAGAGCATAGTGTTTCACTCTGACCAGTGCACAGTACAATGGGGCTACTGTGTCCCATACATTTATTAGCACAAGCTAAGCACGGAGAAGGAAGAAAGAAAGGATAGGAGAAAGGTAGGAAGTGAAGGGGGAGGAAGAAATGGAATACATATGACCTGAAACCAGATCAAGGAGAAATAAACAAATTCAAAATATATGCCCTGATGCTAATACTAGGATCAGAACTACAATCTGGAGACTAAGCTGTGGGCTTCTGGCAAGGTTGGAGAGTTTATATCAAGCCTCCTACATTAAGCCAGAGGCCTTTGAAAATACAAATCCTCTCTGAAGAAAAATATCCCCAGTTTAGACTCTCAGAATTCCCCCAGATTAAATTCAACTAATGTGAGCTCACAAGAAACGATTGGCAAACATAGAAGAAAATAAGCTGTGATAAGCAAAAAAACCAACAAAGAACAGATTTAGCTCCCACCATCACCATCCAACTCAGATGTTGAAATTATGAGATACAGCATGTAAGAGAACTCTAAATGAAAATTCTAAAGAAACAAGTCTTGGATTCCAAAAACAATCTAATCAGGAGATAAATCAGTATCAAAAATGGTCAGAGAAACTTTCAATGTGAACCTGGATACATTAATCAGCAATTTCCCTCTCTCTCATCGTAGAAATCTTCTGAAAGCCACAGGAAGTGTGAAAAACAAAAATTTAAATTTTGGTAAAATTAAGAGAGAGACTCCAAAATATTTGTAAAGGCTGCTGAGCCTTCAGGATTCATATGGCAGTAAGTGGACAGAAGCTAAAAGTGATGTGGTAGGCATAATCCTAAAATCTATGCTCCCCATCAAGATTTCCTTCTGTAATCAGGAAGTATAAATATGATGGATGCAGCATCTCACCTGTTATTGTGTTACATTACATGACAAATGAGATCTCGCAGATGTAATTAAGAGTACTAATCAGTTGACTTTAACTAAGTTAATCAAAAGGCATATTACCTGGTAGACCTCATCTAATCACAAGAGCCCTTTGAAAGCAGTTCTCTGTGGCCGGTGGCAGAGTGAAAGTCAGAGAGATCTGAAACAGAAAGAGTCAAGGTGTCACTGTTAGCTTTGAAGATGGTTGTCCCCCGAAGGGTGGGGGAGTGGCCTGTAGGAGCTGCAGGGGTGAATCACGGCTGCCAGATGGAGGGAAATGGAGACCTCAGTCCTCTGATTGTAAGGAAAATGATTCTGCCAGCAACTGGAATGAGCTTGGAAGGGATTTCTTTCTCAGGAATTCCAGACAAGAGCCTAGTCCAGCCACATGGCACTGTGAGACCCCAGTCAGAGAAGCCAATAAAGCCCACTCAGACTTCTGACCTATAAAACTGTGAACGGATAAACAAGTATTGTTTAAAGCCATTAAATTTATGGTAACTTGTTATGTACCAATAGAAAACTAAAATAAATGATATTATAGAAAGTACTATTTTAAAAAAAAATTCTAAAGATGATGAGACATATCTTGAAATACAGAAAGTATCCCTAATAGGCGGCAAATGAATTGGGAAGAAGGCAAGGTGAATGTTATGACTGACGTAAGTAGAGGAGGAGGCTGAGAAGAGTCTGCTGGTCTATGCTCTCCAATGAAGCTAGTTCTACGGTCTTTGCTAAAAAGAAGACATTTTGATCGCTCTTTTCATCAATATGAAACTATCTTCCTCTTTCCATTTTAATTCTTTTGATTTTGAATTATACCTGTTTGATATCAACATTGCAACATGTACTCTGGTTATTTGTATTTTCCAAGTGCATCTTTGCTCCTCTTTTTGGTCTTAGCCACCTAGCATTATATAGGATGGAGCTCATTTATAGTTAGAATATAGTTAATCTTTGCTTTTCAAAAGGGCATTAAAACCATTTTTTTCATGTCATAACTTATTTGTTATTTAGTTACATTATCTTTCCTTCTTTTCAATGTCTTCTTGCTTTCCTTTTATTTCTATCTACTGTATGGACTATGTAATATTTGCTATTGTATTTTACATTGATTTCAAAGAGTATACATTCTATTTTTAATTTTCTAGTGGTTCCTATGATTTTCCAACATGTTATCTAACCTGTACTTCCCTTATGGTTCAAGATCAGGAATGAAATGTCACTTTTTGATGTTATGTAAGATGACAGTGTTTACATAACAAGGTTTGCTATCAACAAATACTTGATTGGACTGAGTTTAAATTAGTTTGTTCTTCAGTCTCATTTGAAATTATTTAAGACATGGGATTCATATGAAATCTCAGTGAGTGGGGGGAATTTAAGCATTACAGCCTCTGGCAGTACAAGCAGAAATGTTTCTAAATGAGTGGTAAGAAAGCATTGCCAAAGTTTTGCTATTGCTACTTATTACTCTTTGATGAGAGCCACCCAAGTGATTCATTTTAAGTGCATATATAAAAATCAGTTCAGTAGTTGACAATCCCTCTTTCTGTTCAAACAAAACACAAGAAAGAAAGATCAGTTGATGAACTTTTTAAAAAATATTTTTTTCTTTATCAATTTTACAGAGAGAGGGGAAGCAAGAGAGATAGAAACATTGATGAGAGAGAACTTCAATTGGCCATCTCCTTCATGCCCCTCACTGGGGATCAAGCCCATAACCTGGGCTTGTGCCCTGATCAGAAACTGAACCAGTGACCTCTTGGTGCACAGGTGGATGCTCAACCACTGAGCCACACCAGTCAGGCTAGTTGATAAACTTTTCAGTGTTTTTTGCTTCATTCCAAACTCCCATGCCAGGGATATAGCAGCACCTCCACAATTCCCAGGATGAGTCTGTGAACACCTGCACATAGTATCCTGTCCAAAGGCAATTTCACTGCCAGCATAAATCATCTTCAAATCCTTCAACAAGATGCCCAAGTTATCACTGCAATTCCAGAAAAGAAAAGCTCTGTCTGGATGACAGTCCTAAATCATTTCAAAGACTCACTTAGCGGTTGCATTAAGAATAAAACATGTCCCAGAGACATAGAAAGGAGTATGGTTCAAACTGACAAACCTCAGAGAAGAGGGGCAGGGGGGTGGATGACATGAACCAAAGAAATTATGCATGTATGCATAACCAATGGACATAGACGACAATGCTGGGTTTTGGGGATGGGATGGGGGGGAGGGTGTCTGGGGGCAGGGGAGGAGAAACATCTGTAACAAAAATAAATTAATAAAAAATGGGAAAAAAAAGAATAAAACATGATGGCTATAAAGGTGGTTTGGGAGAAAAACAAGCCATCACGTCCGTTTGCCTTCCATTTCCTGCTCATGTGACTTTTCCAATTGCAGAATACATTTTGTAACTGATCTAAGAATTTATTAGCATGACTCCCAGAGGCTCTGGTAAAGTATCCTCTCTTCTGACTCTGCAGTGCTATTTAAGAATACAATATACGTGGATCAGGATGTGGCAGTCTGGAGAGATCAAAAGTGATGAATGGGGACTATTCATGCTCAGGTTTACTCTACTGTATTATACTGCCTACTATAACCATATTGTATGTTATATTGAGAGACTGAATATACAAATAACAGTGACTAGACATTAGAAGTCTGACCCATAACCTGAAATAACCTGCCCAGGATATCAACCAGTCCAAGAAGCTAGAGCCTGCTATGTCAGACTTGCAGAAAGTCACACTGGTATCTCTAGTGATGGTCCATAAAGCCAAACAATAACCCCTGCAACGATCAATCTCAAATGACCAGGACTTGATTAATAAATGGTAGCATTCCTAATGTTTGTCCTTAGCCTATCTACCACTTCTCCATGGCAACAGGCTCCGATCATGGCATACCTAAAGTCTTCTCTTTTTCCACTCCTCTGCCTGCCTTTAGTCTCTGCCAAAAAACTCAAGTGATGGTAGTAGTTGATTCCCTTGCTATAGCAAGGTCTGAATAAATACCCTTTGCTTGTTCTCATTTGGTTGGTCCTCACTTATTTCCACAGTATAAAGCTGACTTTAAGGAGTGTTCCTATCTCTAAAGAAGTGGCCCCAGCCTAGTCTACTTAGCGAACCAATCCAGTCTCGTGTATTTAAATCTAGATGTAAAGAGAAAGACCATTAAGTCTCCAGAAGAACTAATATGACTTTTACTCATGTCATCATCTGCAACTGTGTACCCAGTAGTAGAGATTTCAGAAATCAGAAACTCCATCTGTCCTGACTGATGTTGCTGACCTCTGTGATGTGTATTATGACTGTACTTATTTCCTTTTATATCACTTAGATAATTAAACCCCATTTGATTTACCTAAGGAGCATGTGTCTGGTCTTTCCATCAACCTGAGCTTACAACGGACATTGGCAATAGAACGGTCATACACCTCCCATTTCTCAGATTGAATAGGTAGAGCTTATATATTTTGCAGATGACTATGAAGACTTTAGTCTCTGGTCCAAGGAATTTATAAACAGATGACTGTTTATGGTAGCATTTTTTTAAGTTGGGTCTAGGAAGAGTTTAGGGGGGAAAAGCAATATAGGCAGAAAGAGCAACATAAGAAAGATGAGGAGCCCTGGCCGGTTTGGCTCTGGTTAGAAAATCAGCCCATGGACCGGAGAGTCCTGGGTTTGGTTCCCACAAAGGGCATATACCTTGGTTGCAGTTTGTCCCTGGCCCTGGTTGGGGTTATGTGGGTGGCAACCAGTTGATGTGTCTCTCTCACATCAATGTTTCTCTCTTTCTCTCTCTTCCCCCCTCTCTCTCCTGCTCTATCTGAAGATAAATGCAAAAAAAATGTCCCCCAGTGAGGATTAAAAAAAAATAGAAAGAAAGGTGAGAAGATAGAAATGCATAGAATAGTGTTGTGAATCTCACAGGCCTCCAAAATATGCCACATGAGTTTCGTCTCATTTCCAGTGCAGACTTTCTACAATCAGAGGGAATAGTGGAAGTAAAGATGGAGGCACCCACATTTGCCCCGAGGGAACCTTTTTAAGAACACTTATAACTGGGTTCTCTTGAATTAAAGAGAATAAGCAACACCACACAGTTCCACTGAGCTCTCAAGACCCCCCCATCTAGATGTTGTTCTCTTTCATTCCCACTGTGCAAGGATCGCAACCACATTTAACTCTGAGATGGACCATGACTCAGTCCAGATGTCCATTTTCAATCATTTGAGACATAAATATGTCAACAAATATTTTTAGTGGAAACATTAGGTAAAATAATGATTTGCTAAATATAACGTCTACTTCTCTATTTGCATTGCCAATTCCCTGTTTAGTATTAATCATGATTGCTAATATTCATGTTATTATCTATAATAGAGCTCCCAACTCTGTCAATTAGCAATATATTATTCAAGTACCAGCAATTTTTTTCTTAAGATTTAAAAAAATCTTTTATGCAGTATAGAAAATAAGAAAGAAATGAAAATAAAGAAGAAATGGAGGAAGGGAAAGAGGAAGAGATGGCAAAGGGAGGGAAAGAAAAATCACAATACCATCAGCACTGTTAATATTTTGGTTGTCCTAATGTAATCACAATTTACATACCACTTGGTAACTTTCTTTATTCAATAACATATTAACATTAATATGTTAACATTCTACAACTAAAAGTTATCCATACAATGGACCCTATTATTAAATATCCTATTTTTCATCATTATAAGGAATGTGGCCATGAATATACTGTAATTAAATATTTTCATGCTTACATGATGAAAAAATTTAGAAATTGAGTTTATGGATCAAAAGCTAAGCATATCTTCGCGACTTTTGATCTCTGTCCTAAATAGCCCTCCAGAGAAGTTGTAAGAATTTATACTTCCTCCAGCAGTACATAAGTGTGTTCATTTCCCAGTATCTTCTTTGTATGAATGCTATACTTAAGGACATCTTTTTCCTCCCCTTTGGCTCTCCTTTCTTTTCTAGCTCTTGCTAACTGTTAACACAATAATGTACTAGAGTTTTGCTAAAAGAAAAGTTTGTCTTATAAATATTTCATCACAAAGCATCCCAAAGACCAGTAA
This sequence comes from Molossus molossus, assembly GCF_014108415.1. Lineage (NCBI taxonomy): Eukaryota > Metazoa > Chordata > Mammalia > Chiroptera > Molossidae > Molossus > Molossus molossus. The sequence continues at coordinate 51,152,536 of NW_023425349.1, forward strand.
TACACAGAATCTGAAGGATGTGACTCAGCCTCTCCAGCATGCAGATTCAGAACCTTGGGGGAAAACTAGGGTAATAGAAAAAGTCCTGAGGGTGTGGGGGGCAGACAATGAGAAAAACAAAAATTGATCCTTGAATGTGCATCTAAGAAAGACTCTAAGTAGAGTGAGTGGTGACTCAATGGGAAAAGTAAATCAATGTTTTATATCATTTTCTGGATACAATATCAAGCTTAGACTTTATCTCTAAACTCCAGACTTATATATGTAACAAACTATTTTGAGATTTATACTTGTTTTGCGATTTCTCTCATCACCACCACCACCAACATACATTAGAAAAAACTATTCATTCTACCTCCAAAATATAACTTGACTGGGTCTATTTTTCCCCCAATTTATTGCCATTATTTCCATGCTTCTTCTGACAATAGATACTTTTTTAAAAATTGATTTTAGGAAGGGAGGAAGAGAGAGAGAGAGAGAGAGAGAGAGAGAGAGAGAACAACATTGATGAAAGAGAGAAACAATGATCAGTTGCCTCCCATCCAGGGATTGAACCCACAACCTTCCAGTGCATGGGATGATGCCCCAACTGACCAAGCCACACTGTCCAGGGTCTGATAATAGATTCTTAATTATTCTCCCTGCTTCTACTACAACCCATTCTACACACAGACACCAGGAAGTAATAGTAGCATTATGTCATATTCCAGCTTAAAATAATTCAATGGCTTCATGGCTCTTGGAATAAAATCATAACTCCTTATGTGGCTTACAAGTCTTTACACATGAATGGATCCTGTTTACCTACCCACCTCCATTTGGCACCACATCAGGTTGCATTCAGCTAAAAGAAACAGAAAACCCAGTGGAGACTAATTAATAAAGAAAAATATCCCATTTAACAAAGGACCAGTGGTAGACCAGTTTTCAAGACTGCTTGACTCAGTGGCTCAACAATGTCATTCTTATTCTCTCTACTTTGATGTCAGGGTTACAAGATAGCTGAAGCAGTTCTGGGTTGAACATCCTAGCAAGACATAACCAGAGGTAAAAATAAATAAATAAACAAAATAAAATCACATCTCCTCTTTTCTCCTTTGTCAGATGAGAAGATCTTTCCCAGAAGCCCAATTAGCAGACTTCTCTCCAGTTTCATTGGCTGGAAATGAGTAGCATGCCCTCTCTTAACCCAGTCGCTGAAAAGGAGAATGGGACTATCCGGAGGAGTTTATAGCTAAACCTTAAACCAATCTGGATTTTACCCTAGAGTAAACACAGGTCTCTACCCATGAGGAAGAAGTTGAGGTGGGGTAGATTTTGGTAGGCAATCAACAGTATCTGATAATACTGAGTATTGACATTTTTAAAAAAATAGTTGATAATTTGTTTGGTGAAGAACTATTTTAAATTGCATATTTTGACTAATACATTTATTTTGGTTCTGCTAATTCTATTCTATCTTTCTAAAACTCCTTTGGGAGGACCCAACTCTTAGTTGCAGCAAATAAGAAAAGGAATCCAAGTTGCAGGTTTTATTACCAAAAACCCCAGTAGGGCGTGTGCAGGAGGCAGCTAATTGATGTTTCTCTCTCTCTCTTTCTCTAAAACAAACAAACAATAATACATTTTCACTCTTTGGGAAAAAATTCCCTTTTGAACAATAATAATCAACAACATGTTCTTTGTTTTTATGTCATACGGCTCACTAAGTCTTTTTTCTTTCCCCGTCTTTCAAACTTGGGGTATGTGTGTGTGTATCTTTTTTCTTCATATTTTCTGCCTTCGGTGACATACTTAAGAAGACCCCTCCCACTCTGAGAACAGTTATATCTACTTATTCTTTTCAAGGATCTTAAATCTTTTTATTTTATGGTAAATGTCAGGCTTTATTTATGTATATAATTAGCTAATGAAAACATTTCAAATACCAATAAGAAAATTAACTGGGGCAAGACATTAAAATTGACATGATAAATGAGGTCTTTCATTCAGGGCATTGTCTTACTGATGGCATTCTTCTCTTTCACATTTATTCGCTCTCCCAAGAGGACATCATCATCACTCACAGCTTCTGCACCCACACTAATGACCACCAAATCCAGATTTCCAGGCCAACGTGTAAATGAATTTTTCCAGCCCATGAAAGTAGGAGAAATTCGAGATCAGGAGGAAAGAATTGAAACCCAGGAGCAAAAGGTCTGAAGGGGAAGGGTGCATGTTTGCTGGCTCTGGCACTCAGAAGCTAGGGGTCAGCTCTATTTCATTCCTCTTCGGTTTGTTCTGACCCAGGTCAAGGTGGTTCCAGCTATAATCTGCTGGTGCAACAAACATGGGTACTATTTAGAGCCAGAAAATAAAGAACTGTGGGGATGACTGAGGAAGGAAATGGCTTCTTCTCAAGCTATGCATTGCTAGGAAAATCAGCAACCAGGGCTCTCATAACTACTAAAGACTATTCATTCACTTAGCTCATAATTGCAATGTATGAACTGAAAGGGAGAGTAAATGTATTCAAGAGTCATTTCCCTCCGAGTATGTCTTAAATATCTACTTTTAACATAAATAGGTTGGTACACTTGCCACTATTTAAACAAAAACGATCCTTTCTTCCAGTGATTTTCAACCTTTTTCATCTCAAGGTACACATAAACTAACCACTAAAATTCTGCAGCACACCAAAAAATATATTTTTTGCTAATCTGACAAAAAAACAGGTATAATTTTGATTCATTTACAGTGGATAGTTGTGCTGGCTGTTGTCATTTTTTTATTTGACCATCTAAGGCAAAAGAGGTCAGTGTCCCTGAATAAATAGGTACTGCATGTTTTAAAAATTCCTGCAGCACACAGGTTAAAAATTGCTGCTCTATTCCAAAGCAAAAACATGCAAAGCAAAAAGAGAGCTCAGTTGGGCTTAATTTTTCAAAGATAAATCAACTAAATTCTTAAAATATTCTTACATGGTACTCTAAGGGTTTTCTTAGACGTTGATTTAAAAGTGAGAGAACTCATGCCTTGGCTGGGTGGCTCAAATGGTTGCAGAGTCGTCCTGTACACCAGTAGATTGCAGGGTTCAGTTCTCAGGGCGCATGCCTAGGTTGCAGGTTCCATCCCCAGTCAGGGCGCGAATGGGAGGCAGCCGAACGATGTTTCTCTCTCACATCAATGTTTTTTCTCTCACTTTCTCCCTTCCTCTGTCTCTAAAAAATCAATAAACATATCCTCGGGCCAGGAGTAAATAAATAAATAAATAAAAATGAGAGAACTCAGGACACATTGTTTGGGGTTATTTTGTTTTGTTTGCACTGAATTATTTACTAAATGGACCAGTTTAATTTTCCATCTGTTCTGTGAGGGGAGGCACAGGGGAAACCCTTATTGACAATTTAAAGTTAAGCAAATTAATCAATTAAAAATTAATCTTGCCCTCACTGATTTGGCTCAGCAGTTAGAGCGATGGTCCTCAGAGCAGACCAAAGGGTCTCAGGTTCAATTCACGGTCAAGAGCATGTGCCTAGGTTGCAGGTTTGACACCCAGCCCCAGATGGGGTTATACGGGAGGCAATCCATCTATGTGTCTCTCTCACATCAATGTTTGTCTTTCTCTCCCTCCTTTCCTCCCACTCTATCTGAAAATCAATGGAAAAAAATATCCTCGTGTGAAGATTAACAACAACAGCAAAATTAACCTTAATTTTTTTTAAGATAAGTTAAAAAATTGAAAAGGCTTGATCAAGAGCACATAGATAGAAAGGGGCAGAAACCGGACTGGAAATCGGGTTTTCAGATTCTAATTTTGGTATTGTTTCTACTCCACTGCTACTTTTACTCATTTTCTAGGATTTTACATTAAGTCTAAATAAGAAGCTGATTTTAAACAATTGCAATTGCTTGACTACTAGAGCACTAAGAAAGCAATCTTTAACTGGTGTGCTGCAAGAATTTTTAAAACATGCAGTACCTGACTACTGAGTCAGGGGCACTGATCTCTTTCACTTGGACTATCAAATTAAAAAAATGACAACAGCCAACACAATAGCCATCCAGTGTGAATGAATAAAAATTATACTATTTTTTTGTCACATCAGCAAAAAATTGTTTTTCTTTTGGCATGCTGCAGAATTTTAGTAATTAGTTTATGTGAGCCTTGAGATGAAAACGGCTGGAAATTGCTGCACTAAGATACGGTTGAGGAAATGAGAATCATAGAAAGAACAAGTTGTCACCATACCCTTTCATTTAATCAGTATGGCTTTGAGCCAAAGAGGGAAGAGGAAAGACCTTGTAATACGAAGCTAATGTATGACACTCAAAATTCTAGAAAAGACCATCCTGGATTTTTAATAGAAAAAAAACATTCTAACTATTCCTTAGAGGGAGGTGTGCGCCGGGTTGTGAAGCTGATGGGAGAACACGGCCTCTGTCACTAAGCTGACCTGGCTGGGCTCAAGGTCCAGCTATTCCACCAACTTTTTTTTTTTATCCTTAGAGAGTAAGCAGGTTGGTGATTGCCAGAAGCCAGGGAGAGGGACAGAGGAGTAACTGCTCAATGGGTATGGGTGTACTTTGGGGAGATGACTGTGTTTTGGAACTAGATAGAGGTGGTTGCACAGCATTGTAAATGCAGTAAATGCCACTGAATTGCTCGTTTTATGTTTGGTGTATTTTACCTCAACTTTTTTTTTTTTTTTTTTAATGAGGGACTTATAGGAAACAGCCATGTATGTTCCCTTTCAGGATCATTGTTTTATGATGCTCAACGTGTCTGGTTCTAAGACTGCAGTTGAAATTCTGATTTAGGTGGTGCCAAAAATATATATATACATATTACTTAAGACATCATTAAAGGAGGCAAATTTTATTTTTTCCTTTATTGATTTTACAGAGAAAGGAAATAAGGAGAGGGAGAGACAGAAACATCAATGAGAGAGAACATCGATTGGCTGCCTCCTGCATGCCCCCTACTGGGGATTTGGCCTACACCCTGGGCATGTGTCCTGACCGGGATTCGAACCAGCGACCTCCTGGTGCATGAATCGATGCTCAACCACTGAGCCACACCAGCCGGACAAAGAAGGCAAATTTTATTCAGAACCATCTTGACAAGTACAGGTGCCACTGCAGTGGACAGGGTGGAGATTTGTCTCTGCCCTGAATACAGGAAAAAGGGGGCATTTATAGCCAGTGGGAGTTTCCTGCCAGGGCAGTGGAAGGAAAGTTACTAAGAAACATAAGGGGTAAGGGGGACTCTGGCTACAACGACCTAGCAGACCTTGCTGAAGGCTGGCCAGGGTGATCAGACAACACTAGGAGAAGATGGAGGATAAAGAAGCTGAGCGGATCAGAGACAGAGGTGATCAGACACAGAGGACGGGGGATTCTGACTAAACTGACTTCACATTCTTGCTAGAACTGGGCTCTACAAGGAAGGACACAGAAGTCCAGGGTTTGAGGTTTAGTTGAAAAGAGAGCTCAGGTGAGCCTGATGGGGTCGAGGAGATGCCTTTGTCACTGGGAAAGTGTGGCAGTCCCACCTGCTTCTCAAGCAGTTTCCGCTTGGCCCCACATTGTTTGGAGTCCAGTATTCTAGGCGCAGGCGTCTTCCCAGAGACACTTTCCTTTCCTTGCAGGGCGGAGGAGTGCCGTCAGCACTTTGGTAGCATTATTTGGAGGGACTGCACTTTATTTTTTTAAGAATCAGAAAGGAGCAATCAGGGTGATTTAAGTCCTGATTACTGCAGAAACGATAATCACAAATCATGCAAACTCCAATCATCATGTTCCAATCTGCCCTCCAAAAGGAGGAACAGGTCAGGATTATCCCACCTTACGAAGGAGGGACTGCAGTTTGTCTAAAAGGCAGTGTTACTCGTGGAGGCCCCAGGCCACTAACTCTTGTGGGACTTGGGGCTAAGCCACTTCTCTAAGTCCCAATTTTCTTGTCTGGTCAATGGGGATTCAGTCTGTCTGGGAGAGGAGGAAGCCTGCTAGCAAGCCATCTTCCCAGGGTGGAGCACCCCTCTTCTTACAGCACCAGCCTGGAAGCCTAGAAGGTTGGAGGACTCACCTGGTCCTCCAGCACCCTGGGGCTCCCGTCCTACAGAGCGCTCTGCTGGCTGCAGCCCACAGGGGCTACTGGTGCCCTCTTTTCTGGAGAAGTTCTTGGCAGAGACTCAGACAGTAATTGAGCTGTGTAGCTCTAATCCACATGAAGAAATAAAGAGCACTGGTAAAAGTAGCAGTTTAAATGTATTTTTTAGTTTGAAACTCTTTATATATATCTCCTGTGTGATTTTAAAAACAACTGTATAAAGAATGATTATTGTGGTGTTAATGAACATACAATACATAAAGATGTAATATGTTTGACTGCAACAGCCAAAAGGGGGAAGGATGGGATGGGGAGCTAAAGAAGAAAGTTTTTGTACACTACTGTAATTCAATTGTTTTTATTATAAACTAGATTGTCATAAGTTAAGATGTTTTGTTGTTATTAATCCTCACTGAGAATATTTTTTCCATTGATTTTTTTTTTTTTTTTCAGAAAGAGTGGAAGGGAGGGAGGGGAAGAGAAAAAAGAGAGAAACATTGATTAGAGACACATCTACTAGTTGCCTCCCGCATGCACCCTAGCTGGGACCAGGGATCGAACCTGCAACCCAGGTACATGCCCTTGACCAGGAATTGAACCCCCGACCTTCATTGTGCAGACCAACACTCTAACCACTGGGCACACCAGTGGTTAGAGTTTTTCATTGCAATCCTTAGGAAACCCAACAAAAATGTAACTAAAAATAGCAAATATAATAAGAGAAATGACAAGGTATTAAAATGATATACTATGAGACATTTAATAAAAAAGAAAGCAGTAATGAGGAAATAGAGAAACAAACAAAAAAAGTAAGATATATAGAAAACAAAGAGCAAAATGCAGATATAAGTGATTCCTTATTCATAATTACATTATATTTAAATAGATTAATGTCTTTAATTAAAATGCAGAGATTGGAAGACTAGATTTTTTTTAAAGATGTAATTCAACTATACACTATATACAAGACACACATTTTAGATTCACAAACATAAATATCTTGTAAGAAAATGAATGGGAAAAGACACACCACACATGGTAACCAAAAGAGAACCAGAGTGGCTATAGTGATATCAGAATAAAAAAATAGAGACAAGAAGGATATTTTACAATGATAAAAAGATTGATCCGCTCAAGAAGATAAAACAATTATAAACAAATGTGCACCTTTAAAGCAAGCCCCAAAATACACGAGGCAAAAGCTGACAGAATTGAAAGAGAAACTGACAACTCAACAATAGTTGGAGAATTCAATATCCCAGTTTCAATAATGAAAAGAATAACTAGGAAGATCAACAACAACAAAAAATAGAAGACTTTCACAACACTACGAATGAACTGAACTTAGCAGACATCTGTATAACACCCAGCCTAACGACAGGAGAATGTATATTCTCTCAGGGGCACATGGACACTCTCCAGGACAGATCATATATTAAAGCCATAAGAAGAGGCCTCAGTAAAGTTAAAACTATTGAAATCATACAAAGAATATTTTCTGACCAAAATAATGAAATAAGACACAAATAAAAGTCTGAAATTAGGGATGTTCACAGATATGTGGAAATTAAACAATGCATTCTTAAATAATCAGTAGTTCAAAACAAAAAATCACAAGAGAAAGTAGAAAATACCTTGAGATGAATAAAAATGAAAACACAACATACCAAAACTTATGGGATTCAATGAAAAGAGTTCTTAGAGGGCAATGTATAGCTGTACATACCCCCATAAAAAGATCTTAAATCAATAGTCTAACCTTTCCACCTTCAGAAACTAGAGAAAGTAGAAAAAAATAAATAAATAAAACTAAACCCAAAGTAAGCAGAAGGAAGGAAGTCATAAAGATTAGAGCAGAAATAAATGACATGATAGAAGTACAATATAGAGACTCCTGTTTATTTATGCATTGTCTATGGCTGCTTTGTTTCATGCTACAATAGTAGAGTTGAGTAACTAGAACAAAGATCATGCAGCTCACACAATCTAAAATATATCCTATGTAGTCCTTTATAAAAAAATTTGGAAGAGTTCCGGTTTTAGCTACAACATGGAGAGGGCTTGAAAGTCTTCAGTTCTATCCTTATAAAATACAAGAGAAACAAACTGAAAATAAAACACTTTTCTTGGGCTCATCTGAGAATCACAGAGCAAACTGTCACTCAGAAATCTGAGAGATTGAGAGACAGGCCAATACAGGGAACCAGCTAAAATCGGCTTATCTGGAGCAAAAGATACTGGAGCCATAATCTACTATGAACACAGAAGTGATCATTTTAACAAATTCCTGGAGGCTGAGTGTGGACTAGTTCAAGACTGAGAAACTCCTTGGGGCCCAAAAATCTTTGGGAAACCCAAACATTTTTATGTGATTTACCTCAAAGAACCCCACCAGGTTCTCACAGTGATGACCCTCAAAATCCCCTACCATTTCAGGTATATGGTGAGTTAAATAACCATTGTGAAATACAGCCAATCCATTTCTGTAATAAGCACCACTGCTGCAAATGAAACGATGCTACCAGAATCTTCTGTGACCGAGGGAAGGACAAGCAGTCAACACCAGCCACCTTATCCATCCTCCTTATCTTACCTAAGAGAAGAAAAGGGCCAAAAAGCATTTCTGAAGGTCACATCCCGGGGATCCGGGCCCACTAAAAGGCTCAGAGTCAATCATAAATTATAAAACAACTCTTTCCCACAACACCTTACCACTGCATCACCAGGGCTCCAGTATTATAACAACAGTGGGTTACAGCTGGAAGAGTAACAGGGTCCAGATTCTATTTAAGAAGGAATTCTTAGGGCAATGTATGAAAACAGGAGAGAGAGAACTGAAGCCGGTGGCACTCAGCTAGATTAACACTAGCCAGATTAACACAGACCTTTCACTAACGGCCTATTTAACCTCACTTTCTATTATCCTATATATCATGTCCAATTTTCAACAAAAGATTACGAGACATACTAAAAGGAAAGAAAAATAAAATACATGATCCAAAGTAACAAAGTTAGCATGAGAACCAGTCAGATAATGGCGATGTTTGTATAATATTGTACATATACAAAAAACAATTATATTTTACACTTTAAAGTAGTGGATTTCATGGCAGGTGAATATCTCAATTTAAAATGGTTTTTAAGAAGATTTACAAGATTTATAACTTTTTCCAAAGTGAAAGTTTTCCTGTACCACCCATACCCACCCAATTTGTGAAAATAACATCAAATTATAGAATAAAAATACATATGGAAATTAAAACAACTTAATAATACACCTTAAGAATTAGAATTCTTGTTGTATAATTAATTCTTTGCTACCCATAATATTTACAATAAAGTATATACCAATAAATATATACTTAATGTCTTTCTCATATAAGAAAATTTACTATGTTATTGGGATACAAAAAAGAAGATGACAACCCTTCCAATTTAGAAAAAGATTTACATAAATAACTATAAAACAAGGCAATATATGAAAAGTACCAAGCAAAGACTAAACAGAATACAATTGAGTTCAAGAATGTAAGAGCATTTCCAGGTGAGGTGATCAGAGAAGGCTTCAACTGGGCCTTTGTTTGTTCATTTGACACATGTTGAAGTGCTTAGGATGTTCAGGTAATATGCCAGGTGCTAGTAAGACAAAACTAAAAAGTGAAATGGGCCCTGGCTGGTTTGGCTCAGCAGTTAGAGCGTCGGCTCGCTGGACTAGAGAGGCCCGGGTTCGGTTCCTGCTAAGGGCATGTACCTCGGTTGTGGTTTGTCCCAGACCCCTGTTGGGGTCGTGTGGGTGGCAACCAGTTGATGTGTCTCTCTCACATAGATGTTTCTCTCTCTCTCTCTTCCTCCCTCTCTCCCTCCCACTCTATCTGAAGATAAATGCAAAAAAAAAAAAAAAAAGTGAAATGGATTCTCTAATTGTATTATGTGATAAAACTAAAAATGTGTATGTGTAAATATGTATGTGCTAACTTATGTATGAATGTATAACTAACCAAAATATAAAATGAGAGCATCCTTGAAGAATGAATCGATTTCAACAAAGAAGCATAGACCCCTGTCCATGACTCCTTGCAACCTTTCAGAAAAATTTTAGTTGCAAAAATATGGCCTCAAGTTTCCTCATGAATAGGCCTCTGACTAAATTCCTGGGTGACTTCCTCCAATGCTTCTTTATTACATCTATTCTCCATGTTGGCTATTCTATCCTTTCCTATATTTTCCCATCTTTTCCTTTCAGCCATCTATCCATTCATTTAAGTATTGAGAGACCACTATATGCAAGGCAAGGTACAGGGCATAGCACTGTACAGGACAAATAGGGTTCCTGTCCTGTGAAGTTTATAGTCTGTAGAAAGATAAAGATATTCAACTGATTAGACAACTGTTAATTACATTTGATATATGCTAGAAGAAAAAAATATAGGAGTCTACAAGCATATAATGTAAGTTTTAGTTCTTTTCTCCTTTGAGGTATTCAACTTCATATGTAGCAAGTAGCAAATATTCTACATGCCTTTGTACAACAAATACATGACACAGGATGAAAGATAAACCCTTAAAATATTCAGGAGCATGACATGGTAGAAAACTTTCCAAGAGTCCAGTAGTCTGGGGCATGTCACAATATTTCTACCAAGATGAAGGGCAAGTTGCTTTATCTTATATACTCTACCCTTAGAAAGAGATACATGGGCCACTTTGGATTCAGGAGTAAACATATTCTCTATTTGAATGTTCTAGTTTGAGTAATTTACTGAGTAGCTAATAGTTTTGAATGAATCCTGTAGCTTCCATGCTGGCTGACTTTGGGCTATATGACCCAGAAGACTTAATGGAAGCAAATTTATAAAAAATGTCATGGCAATAGTCAGGGTTTTGAAAAAAACAAAAACAAAAAACAAACCTGTCCTCATCTATTGATAAATATTATTTAAGAAACAGCCCACGTGCCCATCAGCAGATAAACAGATAAAAGGGCTATGGTACATTTCCACAATGGAATACTAGGTGGCTATAAGAAGAAGAAACTTTACCCTTTGCAATGGCCTGGAGGGACCTAGAGAGTATTATGCTAAATGAAATAAGCCAGTCAGAGAAAGACAAATACCATATGATCTCACTAATATGTGGGATCTAAAGAACAAAATCAAATGATGAACAAAATGGAACTGGAAGTATGGATACATGGAACAGACTGGAGGGTGCTCAGGGAGGGGGTGTGACTGGATAATGACAGTGAACGGATTAGCTAAAGAACATACGTGTGTACCACATGGACATGGACAATAGTTTGCTGAAGGTCAAGGGAGGGGGAGGTGGGAGTGAATGTAGGTGGGCAAAAGGGGACATCTGCAACAATGTCAAAATTAAAAATTTTTAATGAAAAGAAAAAGTCATGGCAATACATTCAGGGTTTTGGAAAAAAAAAAAAAGCCTATCCTCTTCTATTGATAAATAATATCCTTTTTGAAAAACAGTTCTGGCTTCCTACTGGGCTCTCAAGACTAATTACCTGAGCAAGGGATGCCATGTGACCTGAGGTACCATGCTGAACTGTTCAGTGTAGCACAACAAAGAACACGGCACAGAAGGGAAGAAAAGGGGAGTAGGCAATCACACTCACAGCTGACATGCAGGTGACAGCAATACTGATCTGAAATCACTTTACGAACATTGTCAGGTCAGTGAAAATGCTTAGTTTGGCCTTCTTTCAGTTCCTGAGACATGCTATGCAGGCTCCGTTCTTCTTGGGGCCTTCGCACAGTTTCCACTACTGCTGAGCCCCTTCCCCTGCTTCCTCAGGGGTGGTTCCTCCGAACCTTTCAGGTCTCGGCTTAAGTATCTCACCTGGAACAAGCTTCCCCGATCACACTGTCTAAAAGATATTACCCCCATAATGTTATCATCTGTCAGGATATATTGCTTTTTCCTTTTGTGTCATGTATTAGAATTTTTTTTATCTATGTGTCTGTTTATTTGAATATTGTATATTTCTTCCATCAGCCTGTAGATCCCCTAAGAAGGCAGGAATAATGTCTGTTTTCTTACACTGTATACTCAGCAGCTACACAATGTCTTATATGCAATTACACTCATTAAAATTGTAAAATAGCCCTGGCCGGTTTGGCTCAGCGGTTGGAGTGCTGGTCTGTGGACCAGAGAGTCCTGGGTTCGGTTCCCGCTAGAGGCATGTACCAAACAAACAAACAAACAAACAAACAAAACTTGTAAAATAAATAATTACAATTACTTGGAGTCTCATCTGATCAGAGGTGGTATTTAGCCTTCTCCTCAATGAACTCAATATATCACCTTTTACACTGTCTTTTTTGCACACTGATAGTGATTTGAGAGACTTACCATAGCAATTAAAATGTCTAAAGTAGGAAGACATTACTTAGGGAGTTATCCTTTGGTATTTCTTCCTATAATTCAAACTATCAGTCTTTATAAATATTATAATGCAATTTTGAGCATAATTTAATGATTAATAAAGAAAGTTCCTCATTTCCTATGGGTGATTTTGGCCTGATGTTAATTTTTTTATTGTTTTTTCTTTATTGATTTGAGAGAGAGAGAGAGAGAGAGAGAGAGACATCGATGAAAGAGAACATCGATTGGCTGCCTCCTGCATGCCCCCCACTGGGGATTGGGCCCACAACCTGGGCACGTGCCCTGACTGGGAGTCGAACTGGAAACCTCTTGGTGCATGGGTCCACACTCAACCACTGAGCCACACCGGCCGGGCCTGAGGTTAATTTTGATGAGTGGCAGAGGTGACTTAAAACATGGAAACAGGAAGAAATTGAGAAATAAGGTGTATTTTTATTACAAAATTTTTGAGTTGAAAAATTAACTTAAGAAGTGAGATGGATGAAGGAGAAACATAGCCCTGCCTACTCTTAGGACGTTACTGAAGAAGTCAAAATTAAGTTTGAACTATCTTTTGAAATTTCCAGTTATAAATTTTTTTTTAACCCAAGTCTATGGTAAAGGGCAAAGGGGGACCAAATACATGGTGATGGAAGATGATTTGACTTTGGTGGTGGGCACACAATGTAATATACAGATCATGTATCACAGAAATATACACTTGAAAGCTATATAAACAAACAAAAAAAGGGTATGGTTTTCATTATTGTCATATTTACACTGAAGAATAATTAAAATACACAGTAGGAAAAAAAAACCTATGAGTATACTACTACTTGGATATTTCTGTCATTTACTCACCCATTAAAATTCACATTACTAAGAAAATTCCTACAACTTGACATCTTCAGAACATGAGGAACATTCATTGACATACCCATCTCCCTAGCTGTTTCCACATGCAAATCTTGGATTGGCACTTTGTTTCTCCAGATTATTTATTTTATTTTATTTTATTTTTTTTTATCCTCACCTGAGGACATTTTTCCATTTTTTGTACAGATAGAGTGGGAGGGAGAGAGAGGAAGAGAGAGAGAGAGAGAAACATCGATGTGAAAGGGACACATCGAGTGGCTGCCACCCGCACGACCAACCAGGGTCGGGGACAAACTGCAACCGAGGTACATGCCCTTAGCGGGAACCGAACCCGGGTCTCTCCGAACCGCAGGCCAACGCTCTAACCGCTGAGCCAAACTGGCCAGGGCTCTCCAGATTATTTTTCTCCTGTTCTTTCTTGAAGATTACATTATGGGTCTACAGGGCCTCTGTGGTAGGAAGGAAGGAGAGGGCAAAGGAAAAGTATGACATTTTGAAACTATCAAGTGTTAAGGAAAATGAAATAATAATTTACTCAGCAACAAAATCCCTATTACACAACAAAAAAACTAGTATCCTCACTACTGTATCTCCATGGATTTTAACAACAACATTAACTGGTCATTTAAAGTCGTCTTCATCCTGGCTGGTGTGTGTCTCAGTTGGCTGAGCATCATCCCATGCACCAAAATGTCACCGGTTCAATTCCCAGTCAGGGTACATGCCCAGGTTTCAGGTGCAGTCCCCAGTCAGGGTATGTACAGGAAGCAGCCAATTAATGTCTCTCTCTCTCTCTCTCTCTCTCTCTCTCTCTCTCATTCCTGCTTCTTTCCTCCCTCTAAATCAATAAAAACATATTGAGTGAATAAAACCTCCCCTAAAGTCATCTTCATGATTAGCATCTTGATAACACTTACCAACTTTGTCAGGTTTAAAAAATTCATGCTTGAATTAGGAGATTAATTGTAATTGCAGTATAATAATTCTCTTTTGAAATATTAAAAAGAGTTTTATATTGAAAGTATTTAGTTTAGTCTTAGTTTACTACTGTTAATATTGATTTATTCATCATGCTTTCTTTACTCACATAAATCAGTAATAACTGAATAGTGCTTCACAGTTTAAAGACACCATCACATGCATTTTCCTGCTTTTATCTCAACTTCAGAATAATGAAGTGCTAGACATATCAACTAAGTATAACGATAATAGACAACATTTGCATTGGTGGGTGGCTTCATGACTTTTTAAAAAATAGTTCCTGATGATAAATATGATGTTTTATATTTGGTAAAATAAACCCATACATCAAGGCAAAGGGTATACAAAAATTCTCATGAGTTTAATGCCGTTATTTGAAAATCATGTATTAATTTCTATTCTCTTTCTTGAAATGGTCTTTATAAAAACTTTAAATATAACATTGCTTCTGTTGACTTCTCTTAAGATTTAATAAAAATACATTGCTAATGTGACTTCTTAACTAGTATTATATTTCCGTTCTCCTATTTCTTTGTAAGTTCTTGAATTATAAATTTTAGGATGATAATTAGGTTGAAGTTTTACATACTTTAAGTATATATATATAGTTAGTCACAATGCCAATATAATAAGGAAGCATTTAATATTGAGCACTTAATTTTTTTTAATGGGGACATAAGCTTGTTTTTTTATTTTTTATTTCATTGCAATAACAGTCAGTAAACAGTAGCACATGTTTAGTATTATTTAAATTCTACCTTGCATAATACAGTGTGGGGAAAAAAATAGGCTTATGGTCATTCATATAAAAATAATACAATAATTAATAAATAACAATACAGGAATACACTCTGTGTTTCACGTAGTGACAACTGTAGACCTACTTTTTCCCCACCTGTATTACTATGATAGTCAATCCACATAATTGGAGTAAATATACAACACAATAGAGTGATGTAAGTAGAATAATATAGAGTGAAGATGCAAATAGATTATAAGGTCATCTCCAACCCTTCACAAAAGTATTATGAAGCCTGTCATCAAAACCACCTTGGGCCCCGCTGGTATAGCTCAGTGATTGAGCATTGACTCATGCACCAAGAGGTTGCCGGTTCAGTACCTGGTGAGGGCACATGCCCAGATTGTGGGCCCAATCCCCAGTAGGAGACATGCAGGAGGCAGCCAATCGATGTTCTCTCTCATCAATGTTTTTATCTTTCTCTCCCTCTCCCTTACTCTCTCTCTAAAAATCAATAAAGAAAAAATATTTTATAAAACCACCTTGGTGTCTTCCTTCCCACCAGGATGTTCAACACATACATTAGGTTTTATTGTAGAAAGTTTGAAACATCCAAAAGAGTATTAAAAACCATGTATATTTATAGGTCTTAATTTTCTCCAGCAATTAATTTCATCACGCAGAGATAACAATTAAAATTTTATCCTCCCAATGTATTCTATATATAGGATTACATTTATATTTTGTACAATTCATTTTGTAAGTATAAAATTAGGGTTGTCTTGTATGCCATTTTGGTACTTGGTTTTGTCAATACATATCTATCTTTTCCTCTATCATCAAATAGTCTTCTAAAATATGAAAAGCAAGAATTATGAATGGCAGCGGAGTGAATGGAAGCTACATAGATGATCTCCCAGGACCAAATGGGAATTACAACTAAAATAAAGACAAATCTTCAGAGAAAAGCAACAGAAAAGCAGCAGGACAGAACCACATAACCAGGGACACTGGTAGGATCTGCGGATGCGTGAGAGGGTAGCGGCCTAGGAGCCCACGACAGCAGCAGTGTCCTCGGGGATAAAATACTAAGCTTGCGCCACAGAGCAAAGGGCTGGAAAAGAGCACTGGTTTGGCTACAGCCACTCACCTGGGGCTCTGGCAGAGGGAGGGCAGTCTGGACTGGAACTCTGTGGGGACGCCCAGGACTTGGAGGGCACTTAGAGGTTTTGCTGAGTCGCCGCCATAAAGAACAGTGGCCAGTTTGCTCCTTCCCAGAGCTGTGGGGAAAAGCAGCAGCCTCTCCCTCAAAGATTCAGCCTTTTCCAGGTGAGGCAAAGAAATACAAATTGAGGCTCCTTAACAACCAGCATGTGTCCCACCCTCTGGAAATCCTCTTATGCAGAACACCAGGGCTACATTCCAAGACCCTGAGTAACTGAGACTACTAGCCTCCAGGCAAAAAGCTAGAGGATAACAGAACCTTTCCCTGGCTTGCAAATCTACCCAGGAAGGTAAGATTTGCAGTGGTGTTTTAACGTAGGCCCAACCAGGCTCATCCAAACCCAGTGGAGGAAGCCACAAACAGCAGAACACCAACACCCACAGGGAAAATTGGGCAGGCTCCGAAACCCACTGAGCCAGCCAAAATGGTGAAACAAAGAAACAAATCCCAAATGAAAGAACAAGAGAACTCTACCGAAGATGAGATAAGTGAAGTGCATTTAAGTAAGTTAACAGAACTAGAATTCAGAGCCATGATCTTGAGGAAGCTCAACAGCATGAGTAAGAACATCAGCACCATGAATGAAGATATAGAATCATTGAAAAGCAACCAAGTGGAAATGAAGAATGACATAGAAGAAATTAAGAACACATTGGAAGGACTAAACAGCAGAGTAGAGGAAGCTGAGGACCAGATCAGTGACTTAAAAGACAGGGTAGAAAAAAATCAACCAATCAGAAAACCAAAAGGAAAAAAAACAATTAAAAAACAGGAAGACAGCCTAAGAGAACTGTGGGACAACTGGAAACGTAATGACATTCGCATCATAGGAGTTCCCGAAGAGGAAGAAAATGAGCAAAGATTAGAGAATATATTTGAAGAAATAGTGACAGAAAACTTTCCTGACTTTGTGAAGGAAAAAGGCATTCAAGTTCAAGAAGCACAGAGAGTCCCAAGTAAGAACCCAAACAGGCCCACACCAAGACACATAGTAATTAAAATGTCAAAAATTAAAGACAAAGAGAGAATCCTAAAGGCAGCAAGAGATAAGCAACAGGATACCTACAAAGGAAACCCCATAAGGCTCTCAGCTGACTTCTCATCAGAAACACTACAGGCCAGAGGGAATGGCATGAAGTAAAAAAGGTCATGAAAAACAAGGATCTGAATCCAAGACTACTCTATCCTGCAAGGTTATCATTCAAAATAGAAGGTCAAATAAAGAGCTTCCCAGACAAAAAAAAAAAAAAAAAGGCTAGGGGAATATATTAGCACAAAACCAGCACTGCAAGATATGCTAAAAGGACTGCTGTAATTAGTAGAAGGAATAGAAAAAAAAAAAAAAATAGAACCAAACTAAACAAAAATGGCAATAAATAAGTACATATCAATTATCCCTTAAATGTAAATGGTTTGAATGCTTCGATAAAAAGACACAGAGTAGCTGATTGGATAAGAAAGCATGACTCACATATATGTTGTTTACAAGAGACTCGCCTCACAATAAAAGACTTACATAGGTTGAAAGTGAAGGGATGGAAAAAAATCTTTCAAGAAAATGGAAAGGGAAAAAAAAGCGGGGGTAGCAATACTCATATCTGATAAAGTAGATTTCAAAATGAAGGCCATAACTAGAGACAAAGAAGGCCACTACATAATATTAAAAGGATCTATCCAACAGAAGGATATAACCTTGGTAAACATATATGCACCCAATATAGGAGCACCAAAATATATTAAAAATCTTCTGGAGGACTCAAAGGAGAAATCAACAGCAATACAATTATAGCAGGGAACTTCAACAGCCCAATGACATCACTGAATAGATCCTCTAGACAAAATATTAACAAGAAAACAGAGACTCTAAATGAAGTGCTAGATCAAATGTATTTAATAGACATCTACAGAGAATTATACCCCAAAGCTGCAGAATTCACATTCTTCTCAAGTGCACATGGGACATTCTCAAAGATAGACCACATGTTAAGGTACAAACTAAGTCTCTACAAGTTCGAGAAGATTGAAATATCAAGCATCTTCTCAGATCACAATGGCATGCAACTAGAAATCAATTGCAACAAGAACATGCAAAGACATTTGAAAACAGGGAGGCTAAATAGCATGTTATTGAACAATGAATGGGTCACCGAGGAGATAAAGGAAGAAATTAAAAACTCCCTGGAAACCAATGAAAATGAACACACAACAACACAAAATCTATGGGATGCAGCACAAACAGTTCTGAGAAGGAAGTTCATAGCACTACAGGCCTACCTCAAAAAGCAAGAAAAATTTCTAATAGACTATCTAACCTCACAACTTAGAGAACTAGAAAGCAAACACAAAGAAAACCGAGGGCATGAAGAAGGGAGGAAATAGTAAAGATCAGAGCAGAAATAAATGACATGGAGACCAAAATAAAAAATAAAAAAAAAGCAACTCAAAGGATCACTGAAACAAAGAGCTGGTTCTTTGAAAAGATAAACAAGACTGATGGACCCTTAGCTAGACTCACCACGAAACAAAAAGAGAGGACCCAAATATACAAAATCAGAAATGAAAGAGGAGAAATAATAACTGGCACCACAGAAATACAAAGGATTGTTAACAAATATTATGAACAATTATGCAGCAACAAATTCGACAATCTAAGCAAAATGGACAAATTTCTAGAAACACATAGTCTCCCAAAACTGAACCGAGAAGAGATAAAAACTTGAACAGATCAATAACAACTAAGGAAATTGAAGATGTAATCAAGACTCTCCCAGCAAACAAAAGCCCAGGCCCAGGCGGCTTCACGGGTGAGTTTTACCGAACATTCAAAAAAGAACTAACACCCATTCTCCTCAAACTATTTCAAAAAATTCAAGAAGAAGGAAGACTTCCAAACGCATTATATGAGGCCAGCATAATTCTAATTCCAAAACCAGATAAAGACACTACAAAGAAAGAAATCTACAGGCCAATATCCCTGATGAACAGAGATGTCAAAGTCCTGAACAAAATACTAGCAAATCGTATCCAGCAATACATCAAAAAAATTATTCACCATGACCAAGTGGGATTCATCCCAAGGATGCAAGGCTGATACAATATTCACAAGTCAATAAATGTGATACACCACATAAACAAAATGAAAGATAAAAAGCATTTGACAAAATCCATCACCCATTTCTGATAAAAATGCTCAGCAATTTTGGAATAGAGGGATCATATCTCGACATAATAAAGGCCATATATGAAAGACCTACAGCCAACATCATACTCAATGCACAAAAACTAAAAGCATTTCCCTTAAGAACAGGAACAAGAGAAGAATGCCCAATTTCACCACTCTTATTTAACATAGTACTAGAAGTCTTAGCCACAGCAATCAGACATGAAGAAAAAATAAAAGGGATCCATATTGGACAGGAGGAAGTGAAACTATCATTATTCGCAGATGACATAATATTGTACATAGAAAACCCTAAATACTCCATCAAAAATCTACTAGAGTTAATAAATAAATTTGAGAAAGTAGCAGGATACAAAATTTAACGTCAAGAAATTGATGACATTCTTATACACCAATGATGAAGTCACAAAAAGAGAAACTAAAAAAACAATCCCATTTACCAATGCAGCAAAAATATTAAGATACCTAGGAATAAACTTAATTAAAAAAAGTAAAGGACCTATTAACAGAAAACTACAGTACATTGAATAAAGAAATAGAGGCAGATATAAAAAAGTGGAAGCACATACTTTGTTCATGGATTGGAAGAATTAACATTAAAATGTCCATATTACCCAAAGCAATCTATAGATTCAATGCAATCCCTATCAAAATACCAACAACATACTTCACAGAACTAGAGCAAATACTTCAAAAGTTCATATGGAACCAAAAAAGACCCTGAATAGCCACAGCAATCTTGAAAAAAAAAAAAAATTTAGGCGGGATCATAATACCAGATATCAGCTTATACTACAAAGTTACTGTAATCAAAATTGCCTGGTACTGGCACAAGAACAGACACATAGATCAATAGAATAAAACAAAGAACCCAGACGTAACATTATGCTCAATTAATATTCGTCAAAGGTGGCAAGAGCATACAATGGAGTAAAGATAGCCTCTTTAATAAATGGTGTTGGGAAAATTGGATAGCTATATGCAAAAAAATGAAGCTAGACCACCAACTTACACCATACATAAGAATAAACTCAAAATGGATAAAAGACTTAAATGTGACTCATGAATCCATAAAAATCCTAGAAGAAAATGTAGGCAACAAAATTTCAGACGTCATACGCAGCAGAATTTTCAGTAATACATCACCTAAAGCAACAGAAACAAAGCAAAAAATGAACACATGGGACTACATCAAACTAAAAAGCTTCTGCACAGCAAAGAAACAACCACCAAAATGGAAAGGCAACCCACTCTATGAGAGAGCATAATTGCCAATGATATATCAGATAAGGGGTTAATTTCCAATATATACAGAGTGCTCATACAGCTCAACAAAAGGAAGACAAAGAACCAATTAAAAAATGGGCAGACGAAATAAATAGACACCTCTCTAAACAGGACATACAAATGGCTAAGAGACAAATGAAGAAATGCTCAACATCACTAATCCTCAGAGAGATGCAAATTAAAACAATGAGGTATCACTTCACACCTGTCAGGATGGCCGCCATCATCAAATCATCAAACAACAAGTGTTGGCGAGGGTGTGGAGAAAAGAGGACTCTAGTACACTGCTGGTGGGAATGCAGACTGGTGCAGCTACCATGGAAACAATATGGTGTTACCTCAAAAAATTTAAAATGAAATTGCCATTTGACCCAGTGATCCCACTTCTAGGAATATACCCTAAGAAGCCTAAAACACCAATCAGAAAGAATATGTACCCCCATGTTCATAGCAGCACTATTTACAATAGCTAAGATCTGGAAACAGCCCAAGTGTCCATCAGTAGACGAATGGATAAAAAAGCTGTGGTACATATACACAATGGAGTACTATGCAGCTGTAAGAAAGAAAGATCTCTTATCCTTTGAGACTACATGGAGGGACCTGGAAAGTATTATCCTAAGTGAAACAAGCCAAACAAAGAAAGACAAGTATCATAGGATCTCACTTATTTGTGGAATATAATTAACATAACAGTTTGAAGAACAGGGTAGTGCCAAAGATGTGGAAGTGGGGTACAGACTGACAATCCCGAGAAGAATGGGTGGGGGAGGGGAGATAAACCACAGAACTTAAATGTATATATAAATGACCAAAGGACATGGACAACAAAGCTGGAGACAGGGTGGGGAGGAAGGGGGAGGAGGATGTCAATGGGGGGAAAAGGAGAGACATCTGTAACAAAAATAAATAAGTAAGTAAATAAATAAAAAAATAAAAACATTATTGGGGGAGGTGTGGAAGGATTGTGAAAATACATTCACAACCATGTGAACAATAATTACAGGCATGGTCAACTTAAAAATCAATAGATATCTAAGAAAATTAAAATATTTAAGAGATAGTTGGTGCTCTGGTCAGTATTGCTCAGTTGGTTGGAGCACTGTCCCATACACCAAAGGGTGGTGGATTTGATTCCCAGTTAGGGCACATATCAGGTTGTGGGCAGGTGCAGGAGGCAACTGATTCATGTTTCTCTTTCACATAGATGTTTTTCTCTCTCTCCCCCATTCTCTCTCTAAAATAAATAAATAAATGAATAAATGAATAAATGAATAAATGAATAAATGAATAAATAAATAAATAAATAAATAAATAAATAAATAAATAAAAGAGATAGTTGGCTAATTAACAATAATTATAGCCATGTGTTTATTAACATACTTTTAAAAACTTTTCTGAAGTTACAAAAATTGTGTTTTTTTTCTTTGCATTATTTAGTAAGTAAAATGATCCTATAAATATACCCCCCCTAAGAGTTTGGTAATATATTCTTCTAGCTATAATGTGCTTTTATGACTAAATAATATTTAACCCAATAGATTTACTGTAATTTAATCAATCTCCACTGTTGGGCATTCAAGCTATTTACAATATTTCATTATTATCAGTAAATGCATTTGGCAGACTGCTGAACATAAATGTTTGAGTCCTACAACAAAATCTTACTAAATTTATCGTATCCCATTCTTATATATTTATTATTAAGGTCTCACAAATTTTGATTCTTAATTTCTTCAAACTTCAGTTCCTTATCTGCAAAATTACAGGGTTGGATCAGAGTTCTAATGTGCTCCAATTCTTATAAAGTTGAATTATAAATATAGTAGACCATTAATAACCAGGTAAAACAATTTGTGAACTCTTAGAAGAGATTATGAGGCATAATTCATGCTTTTCCAATGAGTATGAAGAGGGTGTGTGCTCAAGTATGTTAATGTGGAGGGAGATGCACACACACTGAACCATATAGAGGAAATATCTTTCTTGAATATCAATTTTACATCAGGATTTAGGGACAAAGTTTCAGGGTTTTTTTCCCATCAAATATATTAGCATGGAATACAAAAAATGTCAATTTTTAAGATAAAAATAAAATCTTTGGAAAAAACATATTTCTGAATGTGCTGCTTTGAGATTTGCCCCTAGAAATAAAGATTTATTTTTCATTTTTATTAGGAAAAGATGCAAAGCTTTGATTTAGTAAAGAGAAAGAAGACATCAGTTCATTCAAACCACTTGAGAATTGTTATCACATTCTTAGAGTAACTAAGATAGTTAAAGTTGTCCTTGGCCTTGGAATCTAAACACACATTCACTTGCTGCACTGCTTCGTGTAAGAACTTGTCAAGAGGTTAAGATTTGTTTGATATTACTAATTAAAACCTGCCCCATCTTGCTTTTCTACAATTTTGTGAATCTTCTAGCTCATTTCTATTAAAAACATAAGGCCAATGTCCATACAGCAGGACTTTCCTTTAGAAATATACCCACAAGGAGTATCAACAATTGGATCTAGTTAATTTATATTTCTCATTCAGTGCTTTATAATTTTGCATCCAATGGTTGCTTTTTATTTTGACAATCAACCCTACTTCAAATGCTCCACATATCTTTACATTAAACAGACCATAAGTTTGCTTTTCTAAAATACAGTGTTTCAAAAATACAGATTTCAAGGATTAAGTAACAAGAACTAAACTGAAGGCAGCCAGATTTACTCCTATTACAGAGGGATGAAGAAAAATCTGATGTATATTTTAATTACAGTATCTCAAAATTCGAATGAAGTAGAAATCCTCTTTTTCTTTTTTTTTTTAATCCTCACCTGAGGATATTTTTTTTTTCCATTTTTTTGTACAGGAGGGAGAGAGAGGAAGGGAGAGAGAGAGAGAAACATCGATGTGAAGGGACACATCGAGTGGCTGCCACCCGCACGACCAACCAGGGCCGGGGACAAACTGCAACCGAGGTACGTGCCCTTAGCGGGAACCGAACCCGGGTCTCTCCGGACCGCAGGCCGACGCTCTAACCGCTGAGCCAAACTGGCCAGGGCGAAATCCTCTTTTTCTTACAAAAATGATTTGTAGCAAGATAAATTGCTACAAAAGCAAACTCTGTCAGGGCCCTGGTTTTTTCACTCCAAAGCTGACACAGTGTTCAAAGGACTCCAAACCTTGTGCAAAATGAAGTCCAGTTGTCTCTTGGTATGGGCAGAGGGTTGGTTCTATGACCCAGATACCAAAATCCACAGATGTTCAAGTCTATTATAAAAATGGGCTAGTATTTGCCCTGGCCAGTTTGGCTCAGCGGTTAGAGCGTCAGCCAGTGTGGTCCAGAGAGACCCGGGTTCGGTTTCCGCTACGGGCAGAATATTTCCTATCCAAATATTTCCTATCCAAGGTTGCAGTTTGTCCCTGGCCCTGGTTGGTTGTGCGGGTGGCAGCCACTCGATGTGTCCCTTTTACGTCGATGTTTCTCTTCCTCTCTCTCCCTCCCACTCTATCTGAACAAAAAATGGAAAAATGTCCTCGGGTAAGGATAAAAAAATTTTTTTTAAATGGCTTAGTATTTGAATATAACTTATACATATCTCCCATATACTTTATTTATTTATTTATTTTTCTTTTTTTATCCTCACCCAAGGACATTTTTCCATTTTTTGTTCAGGTAGAGTGGGAGGGAGAGAGAGAAACATCGATGTGAAAGGGACACATCGAGTGGCTGCCACCCGAACCATCGACCAGGGCCTGGGACAAACTGCAACCGAGGTACATGCCCTTAGCGGGAACCGAAGCCGGGTCTCTCAGGACCCCCAGGCCAACGCTTTAACCGCTGAGCCAAACCGGCCAGGGATACTTTAAATCATCTCTAGATTACTTATCTTACCTAATATAATGTAAATGCTATGTACATAGTTGTTGCACAGGATTGTTTAGAGTAATGAAAAGAAAAACATGTTCAATATAGACCCAACCATCCTAGACCTAATTGCACAGTACTCTCAGGAACAAGGTACCTTTCCCCCCTAAATATTTCCTATCCAAGGTGGGTCGAATCTGTGGCAGATAGAAAGGGCCCACCATACACACTCCACATAGAAAACTCTAAAAATTATTTCAGCATTTAACTCCTACTTCCTATATTCAAATAGCAAGTGACTTTTCCTTTTTTTCCCCTATTTCTCCCTTTAATGCATTAGTAAATTAATGGGTGAAAAGGGCTGCCCAGAGGCCGAAATTGGCAAGCAGGAAAAGGAAGTCACCAACAAGGTCCCTTGGGATCCATTCTGCCAGGAGCGTCTCAGAAGGCCTCCTCCCTGCAGATGGAAAAATAAAGCAAACAAGCTCTCCAAGCAACTACTGCTCAGGACTTGCACTCGCAATGAACTTTCCTCCTGGGACTCCCGGGACCTGGATGGTGGCGTTGAACATCTAAGAAGGGGCGCGGCGGGTGGGGATGTCAGGTAAGTCTCTGGCCCCGGGGGGGTGACTTGAGGACCACTTACTCTTTAGCCCCAAGTGGACTAGAAATGAAAATAAAATGTGCAAAAGAGAGACCGGAGGTGACTTTGCAACTGAATCTGCAGCATCTTCTCGGACGCTAAGACACTCGGTTAGGTGCAACGAGAGGGAGTCAGGGACCTGCCGGGCCGCCCAGGATGGCGCGCGCCACGCCCGGGCCACCGAGGGATTGACCCGGAAGTTCTCGGCAGCGACAGCGGCGGCGGCAGGGGCGGAGGCGGGAGCTCCGCCAAACTGGCGCACACGCGCGCGCTCCCCGCGGAACCCCCGCCGGCCGCACGGCGCTGTCCCGGAGGCGCGCCCGAGCCGCCGCGGCCGCCGCCAACATGGCCGAGACGAGCGAAGAGGTGGCGGTGCTGGTGCAGCGGGTGGTGAAGGACATCACCAACGCCTTCAGGAGGAACCCGCACATGTGAGTTGCGCGCAGGCGTTGCCGCCGTCGCCGGGGGTCGCCGGGGGTCGTCGGGGGGGCGGGGGCGGGGCCAAGCCTGGAGCCGACCTCGGGCGGCGGCTGGAGGACGGCGGGTCCTGGCCCGCTCGCCGGAAGGGACAGAACCGGGTCGCGGCCGGATCACTGTCGGCCGCCGGCGGGGCCCGCTTTCTGCTGCCGGAACGCGCTCGCGGACGAGTCCCTAGAAGTGACCTCGGAAAATCAAAAGCGAGTTTGTTTCGCTCCCCACCCCACTCCCTTCCCTTTCAGGAGTTCAGGAAACTCGAAAGACTTCATCCGAGTGTCCACATCCTACGTCTGTTTAAAGTACACGGGCACACACACGATGTGGGTCTATGTGCTTCGTAAACAGGTCTTCTGAGGCTCATCCCGGACGCTGGTAAGAGGGGTTTACAGACCATCTTACCTTCAGTGGGCCCACACCCCCTCAGTTTACTAACCAAAGGAACTTTGAAGCTGCTTTTGACTTTCGCCTCACTTGTCCCAAGATTGTAGAGGGACTCCGATGAAACATTTTGTTTTGAAGGTGAACAGAGCATTTTCAAGAGGATAGCTTATGTAGGCACAGGATGAGTCTGATGAAACTAGGACACTTTTTAGCATGAGCTGATCCATCCTAACAGGGAGCAAGCATATTAGCTCATTTTTTAATCCAAACACTGCTGCCCACTTTAAGTAGAACACCACGGTACAGACACACTGTATCTTCCCTTCCTTTCCATTTTACTTGGAGTACTTTGGGAAGATACCAGAAGAAACTATATTCTTTCTGGCACTTCTGATTTATGTAGCAAATGAAAAGGAAGCCATCAAAGAGGAGATATGGCTACATTTTACAAGAGTTAGGGAGAAGCAAGAGTGTAGCTCTTTTCCCATCCCTCATCCCTCCTACCCTCCCCAAAAAGAAACATGGAATCCAGTTTTGTATTATTTTCACTTTATCTCATTGCTTATGTTTAATTTTGTATTCCTTAAACTAGAACACACGGATTACTCTTTTTAAGTGTTCTAACCCCAAAAAGAGGTGCCAAACCTACATCTAAATAAAGTGTTCTTTTCCTTCATGGTGATGCTTACAAAAGAATTAAGCCCTCAGATGTCTTGCTCCCTTGTGGCACACAGTTGGAGACCTGCATCTGTGCCTCATTAAAAACAAAACACTGCTGGCCTCAAAACACACCTGCCACCTCTGACAATGACCACTTCCTTTCCCTTGTGATTGCTGCCTTTTTCAAAATGAGTATTTGGAATGATTTCGTGGCAGTAACCATAGTGGGTACTGGGCTTTCTAAAGAATGCTTTGATGCCTTGTATATCAGTCTTTCTGTCCCCTTTTCAGAAAGAGCTTTAGTGCAAATAAGAGACATCCTCAAAAAAAAAAAGTTGGATAAATGAAGGGCCTATTTCCTCATCACTGGTGTGATTTTTCTTGAAGAAATTATAGCAGAGGCTAGAATGAAGCCTAATAAGTACAGTAATCATCTTAGTTTCTCACCTTTTAGGTAGATTTGAAAAGCATCAGTATTTTATATTTGAAAAAACAGATCGCGTGTTCATTGGCTTGACAGGTTAACACAGTGCTGTTTGGAACACTTCCCAATACTTCTGGGTCACATTTATTGAAATTCATAAAGGACTTGAATACGTTTTTAATCATGTTTTAATGGTGAAATCTCATTCATATGCTCTCTATCAATGCATAGTTTATAATTATTAAGAAGCATTTAGGACATTCAAGATTTAAAAGTATGAAATAAGATGGGCATTTGAAATATATATAATATAGATCTGAAAAATTAAATAGCTTAACTTAAAATTAAATAGCTACTATTGTTCAATAGTAGTCTTCAGCTATATTTTAGTACATATTCTCTACAATAAGGATATTTTCAGTAATATTACTATACATCTTTTAAAATGTCTTATAATGAGGACTTTTCAAAATTGCCCATAATTCGCCCTGGCCGGTTTGGCTCAGCGGTTGGAGCATCGGCCTGCGGACCAGAGAGTTCCGGGTTTGGTTCCCACTAGGGGCACGTACCAAAATTGCCCATAATTCTTCCCCAATCTAGCCCTTTATTCCAAAATAGGCTATATTTATAGTTAAAGATGGGGGGGGGAGGGGGGGACATATTGTTTACCTTGAAAGTTGGTACCTAATTACAATTCTTTAGTATTTAAAAAAAGGTTTTCATTCTTTACTTTTTGTTTTTGTTTTTCTCAAAACACAAGATAGATTGTAATTGTACAACTCCATTAAACATACTGCCTTTGTAGAGATATCTAGCTAGGAGGAGTCAAAGGTGCAGTGGTTGAGATGTGGATTTGTTAGTGGTAGGTGTGGATAGGTTACCTTCTCTCAGTCTGTTTCCACTTAATCTAGTGAGGCTGATGAGAACACAGGAAAATCACCTTACACAGTATCTGGCACTTAGTTGCCACTAGGTAAAAATAGGCTTAGCTTGAATCCCTATGTTCCTCAAAAAATATATGAATGGTGACTATGAAACACTTAATGAACTGAAAAATACCATAGAAATGTTGTTTGTGTTGTTGACTCTTAGAGACTACTTTTGGAAAAACAACTGAAGGCTTGACCCAGGGACTGACATTAGATTGATGTATAGATCCTGTGCTAAAGTGGAAGACAGGTGTTTATAATGGAATTAGGGTCATGTCAAAGATCTCCAGCAAGTTATTTTTTTACTACTCTTTAAAATATTTATTGAGCTCTTACTGTTTACGAGGTGCTGTAGGTACTCTTTTCACAGTATAGAATAGGAAGTATAAAAAATAGTTATACTCAAGATACTCACAGAAATATCTATGATGATTGAAATGTTCTATATTTGTTCTGTCCAAAATGGAAGCTACTAGCCACATGTAGCAATTGAGTGCTTGAAATGTGGTTAATGCAAATGAGTAACTGAATTTTAAATTTTATTTAATCTTGATTGATTTATACACAGTGACTACACATACCCAGTGACTACTTTATTGCACAGTGCGGGTCTAAATGGAGACCTAAGACCTACCTGCAGGAACAATAAATTAATCCTGCAAAGTGGTTTATGATAAAGACTGGACTAGCAGTACAGTGAGTAAGTGTTATGTGATTCTTAAAAGTAGAAGGGAAGCTGAGTATGTCTTGGCCAAGGCTCTTAGGGTTGGTGGGTTTTGAGCTGAACTTTGAATCCTAGGTAGGATTTAGTCTCAGAAAGGGAGCCAAAGACCTCCACAAGGAACAGTAAATTAACCCCAGATAGCAAATGTGATTAAAAAGATACAATAGGGCCAGATTATGGAAGTCCTTGACGCTCTGCTTTAATTTCGTTCATTCCATGCAAGCATTCAGCAAAAGAGCACTTCTATTGACAATGCTAATCCTGGGTGTACAGGATAGGAGCAGGGTGCAGATGGATGAACACACCATACATGGTCCCTGCACTAATGAAACCTTAAACAAATCAACAGAGATTATGAAAAGAGCCCCAAAGGATAAGAAGCATGGTTTGAAAGAATAATAACAGAGAGGCCTAATTTAGATTAAAGGGTTAAGATAGTTCTTTCTGAGAGAATAATAATTAAATTGAGCCGTGAGGGATAAATAAGAGTTGGTGCAGGGAAAATACACACTTCCTGCATAGTGGGTAGGGCCCATGAAAGGAGTAGTAATGAAAGGCAGTTTGAGATTATCTGCAAATTGAACTGAAGAATCAGAAACCATAGAGTCT
Organism: Molossus molossus; assembly: GCF_014108415.1. NCBI lineage: Eukaryota > Metazoa > Chordata > Mammalia > Chiroptera > Molossidae > Molossus > Molossus molossus. The sequence goes on from NW_023425349.1 coordinate 51,182,005, forward strand.
TGTCTTCATACACTTGATTTTTATTTATTTATTTAAGTAATTCTGTAGTTAGTTGTAAAAGTTTGGGTTTGGAGTCTGACAGTCCTAGGTTTGAATATTGGCTTGTCATTTACTAACTGGGAAGACTTAGACAAGATTCTTTCCTCATTTTTAAAATGGGGTTAAAATTCCTACTTTATAAGATTAGTGTGCAGAGTAAATGAAATAGTGTATGTAAAATCTAACATAAAATATTGCATACAATAAACACTTGTAATTTATGTAGATATTTTCTACATAAGGTCAGTAATATAATTTCAGTGATATACAAAGTCAGTTCCGTTAGAAGATTTGCTAACTTCCATTTTTGGTCATCCTGGAAAAAATTCCAGTTTGAAGAGAAACAAAAAATTATTACTAGATTTAAAAGATTTGTCCTGAATCCTTGGGCTGTTTTCTGTTTAGTCGCTCCACATTGCAGGGTTTGGTTTTAGTATTTGGGGACCATCCTTCCCTCCCAAAGGGAAGCTGGTCAATATTTTGTGAATAATAAATGGACCATCTCTAGTTGATTGATGATGTTTCTGAAAAGTACAGACAAGAGAAACTGTCTAAACACGAGGAACAAAGTCAATATCAGTGTTATGTGAACCTTGAACTTCATCTGGAAGGCAGTGGATCCCCATTGTGAAGTGAAGCACTCAGAGATGTACTGTGCTGTGTATGATCTTTCTAAGTAAATGTGTTGGGACATTCCAAGTTGCTATGCCTTTGGAGCAGCCTTCAAAGGTAACCTAAAAAGTGAACATTATGGTATCTCTTTGAAAAGATTACAACTTGATTATTGTCCAAAGTTTAATGACTTTTAAAATGTTATGACCTTGGTAATGCAGGTATTTACCTGAGTATCTTTGTTAAATCTCAATTTTCCAGAAACCCAAGAATGAAATTTGATGGCAATGGAAAACTTGTAAATTTCTAAGACTATTTCATAAAGAAGTAACTGGAGCTGTATTTGATATTGATAACACCATCATTACAACCACTAAATATATATAAATTAGTAAGAAAATGATTAATGTGAATTAAATTTTTAAACAGATTATAAAGTAGTTTGTCTAATATAATCCCACTTTGGCAAAATACTTAGAAAAAAGGATGCATACTCAAATAAAATAGTAGTAGAGGGATGACAGATGACTTTTAGTTTATTTTTCCCTGAGTTTTCCAATTTTTCTTAAGTATGAAATTAGAATTTAAATACCAGAAATATATAAAATAAATAAATACATAAATACATAAATAAATAAATAAATATCAGAAATCTAGAAGGAATTAACCTAAATCCTGTTTACTTTCACTGATGTTTTTATCTTCGCTCTGGCTTCAAGGGTTTGAAGCTTAAATATTAGGAAGTCCCAATTTTTAATTTAGCCACAGGCAAAATGACCTTGGGTAATCCTATTGACCTTATTGGACCTCAGTTTCTTCATCTGATAAAATGAGAGACTGGAGGAATGAGGTCCCTTCCAATTTTAAAATGATTCTGGAATCCTTAAATTGTCTGAAAAAAAAAAAGTGGAGTATAACCTAAGGGACTAGACGCAGAAGTCTGAAGTCAAGCACAGTGTTATTTGGAAGCTTACTGACCTACCTATCTGTCTAAAGCACTTGTTTTATTTTTAGGAAGCAGCAAAGCACTGTATCTTAGGGTCAGATAACTCAGTAAAGGCTTAACATTTTTTGCCTCACCTTCTCAGTATCTGTTAAGCAAGGAACTTTTCAATTTGACCTCAGGCTCTTAACTGAATTAATCTTAATATACTTCATTTTTGCCTGGCACTTTATAGCTTACTACATTTTTTTTTTTTTTTTTACAATGTATTGTTTGCTTTTCATAACAGGCAGGGAAGGCATTATTATTCCTGTATATCAGATGAGGATACTGATGGCAAGTGACTTGCCCAATTCACATTGACAGTCAGTGGTAGAATGGAGACTAGCTTGAATCCTGGACCTCGGAAGATCCGAGGTCCTTTTGTCTCTATATCTTACTGCCTCTCTTTTAATTATTTTTGTTATTATTTCCTAATGCTTTACATTTCCTGATTGGACTGTTTACATTCTTATGTGCAAAGAGCTGCCAGGTTTCTCAGTCTTAATATTTGAAAGTTGGATGAGACCTAGCAGCCCATTACCTTTATGTAGAGATGAAATGCAATACCACATTTTAGAAATGAGGAAAATGAGACCTATAGAAGCCAAGTGACATGATCTGTATATCACATTTACAGAGCTAGGACTTGGACCCACTGCATTAGAAGGAAATCAGAGTTAATGTGTTTTGTTTTGTTTTGTTTTTTGCAGAATGAAGAAGTGATTTTTTAAAAAAATTATCTATTTGAATATTATCACCGAAGTGCAAGGATAATCAGCCTTTCAGTAGCAGTTATTGAGCACCTACTGTATCCAAGGCATTCTTGTTTTTCTAAAAATATATTTTTTTAAATTGATTTTAGAGAGAGAGAAAGGGAGAGGGAGAGAGAGAGACATCAGTGAGCGAGAACATTGATTGGCTGCCTCCCACTGGGGATTTGGCCCACAACCTGGATATGTGCCCTGATGGGGAACGAACTGGTTACCTCTTGGTGCATGGGTCCATGCTCAACCACTGAGCCACATAGGCTGGGCCATTCTTGTTTTTTTAATTTTTGTTTGGAAGCTCAGTAGCCATCTAAAGCAATGTGTGTGTGTGTGTGTGGAGATGGCTCTGTTCTGTCATTTAGGTACATTTAGTTGGGCATTTTATTTTAAGTAAAAACAGTGAATAAGGCAGGATTTTACATTGTGAATTCAAGTTATAACTCCCCCTAACCCCAAATGTCAGACTTTACCCAGAGGCTAGGATTCTTTTATTCTTGTTACTCCAGCATTTATATTGTTGACTTTTACAGTTCTTTGCAGTATTGTAGGTGGTTGTTGGACCTCTGATAACAAACTTTCTTGAAATAATTAAACTGAGGTGTTTTTGTTACTGTTTTTACTTTTATTCTAGTTATTCTCTTAAATGTTCTACTTTATATAGTAAGTCCTGAGTACCAGAAAATACCTGAGATTCCAACATATATTAGTCAGGTACAGATCTAGATGTAGCTAGTTGACCTATCACCAAGTACAAATGCAAAAACATTTTGAAATATGTACTGGACATTGACCTCAGATGCTCTCTAAGCATTGGCTCATTCTTTTTCCAGAACTTTATTTATATTACTAGAATGGCAAAGTGGTAACATTTTATTATAGATATTGACACAACTCCCCATCAAAACTATCAGCTCTGTGAAGTCTGGGACCACCTTGTTTTATTCATTTTTGCATTTTCAGAACCTAGCACAATACCCAGTACATTAGAGTAGTATTTATAAAATGTTCAGATAGTATTGACATGGTATATAGAACACCTCTGAATCAACTGAGCCAATTGTCAGGACAAAAAGCCCTAGGCCTTAAAATCTACTTGCGAGTAAAATTACCTTGAAAGAATGGTTAGTGACTTGAAACCCCTAGGGTATATTTATGTATATACCTGTGTCACTGATGAAGTGATAAGTAGAAAGTAGAAAGCAGGTTACCTTTGAGCTATACAGTTTGGAGTTTCCGGGAGGGATTTTGAGTTCCACAGCCTCCCACCAATTTTTGTTGGTGGCCTAACAAAAAGAGAAGGCTTTTCTTATAGCCTTTAATAGGACACATTTCCTCCTCTTTGCATCTATTAAACTACTGTCTTCTTGGCAGGAGAATCCCAGGGACATAATAGATAATGTCACACACAAGCTCTGAAAACCAGGTCTTTATTTTGTTTTGAAAAAACATTTTAAAAAATCTATTTAGACACTCTAAAGATATTATTATTTATGTCAACTGCTTTTATTAAAAGGTTTATTATTAGCTATTCATTAATTAAGGGAAGGACATACTGTTTTCAAAGGAATGCTCCTTGTAAGCAAGAATTATTAACTTCTTTATATTTGAAAAGCATGTGTGCAGGCTTTGCAAAAACACTGTATTTGCTGGTTCATTTACTGTGTAAATCCACTGCCTTACATATTGTTTATTTTAAACCTTGGCCTGTAACATAACTTTTCAATTTGAGTTGAAGTGGATTGAGGAATATAGGTGCCTTAAATGAAAATGATCAAATTCTGAAATGTATTTTGTGTTTGAACATTTATTAGTGTGTTTTTTAAATAAAATTTAAAGGATTATAAAGAAGAAAAGAGAAAAATGTCCATGATAACTTATAATAATTTGTTTCTGTTCCACATACGTTTATTAGCAGGTAAACATAACTATATTTGACATTTAAAAAAATAGAAATAATACATACAAGTGATGAGAAAATTTAAACTGTACAAAAATATCATCCCCAAAGTTTCTTGGTATCCCTCCAATAAACTTTTTAATGCATCTTTTTTTAAAAAAAATTATACAAAAGGCTTTGTGATGTACATTATATTTGTCATTGTGCTTTGTTGTTTGTTTCATAGATACTGGATCCTTGTCATTACAGCATATGCAGTTCTACCTCATTTTATACCTCTTACCACATGGATAAGCCATGTGTATATTTGACTATTCTTATATTGATGCACATTTAGATTATTTCCAATTTTGTGGCAGTGTTGCAGTAAACATCCTATTCATATATTTTGGCATAGGACGATTTCTGAGCGGTGGCATTGCTGGGTCAAAGAGTATGTGTATTCAAAATTTTGAAAGACATTTTCCAATTTCCATTCAAAGATTAGACTGACTTTTATTCCTGTCAACAGGGAGTACAGCATACTAATTTTCCTGTAATGTTGTCAGTATTGAAAACTGTTGGTTTTTTAAAATGTCTATCACTCTAGTAGGTGAGCTAAATAATATTGTTAAGAAAGGAGAATTTGTAGATTTTTTAAAAAACTCTATAGGATTGAAACAATGTGAAAAGGTAGTATTCTTATCTTTAATTGTTTTTTTATGTTTTACATATTAAGAGACGAAATTGGCCTGATCCCATGTCCTGAAGCTAGGTATAACCGGAGCCCCATAGTCCTGGTTGAAAACAAACTTGGTGTGGAGAGCTGGTGTGTCAAGTTCCTTTTACCATATGTCCACAACAAGCTCCTTTTGTACAGAACGAGAAAGCAATGGCTGAACAAAGATGGTAAGTATGAACTCTGTCTTCCTCCTTTGTTTTTTGAAAGCAGCATGGAATATAGTGGGAAGAACCCTCTCTGGGTATTGGAATTCCTGGATTCTAGTTCTGGCTCTTTTCATTCGTTGCCTAGGTGGGTGCTTAACCTTTGTCAAGTGAGGAGATTGGACTCACCAGTAGTTTTCAAATTTTGCATCTGTAGTGATTCTGTGAATGGTGCCTCAAACAGGGTGCCAGGCTGCCTACAGTAACTTGAACAGTAAATCAGAGCAATTCTGATTTTGTCTTTTTTTATACATAGGGGCCATTTATTAAACTGTATTTAAAGAAGACATCCTTGAAAATTACTGAAGAGTACCGCAGTTGCAACAAGCTCAGATTCTCTGGTTTCTAATCCTTCAGTACTATATAAACAATAGAACTCATTTTAGTAGCAATCCAAATGAGATAATGGAGGCAAGATGGTGGTAGTTGTACTTTGAACCAGCTCAGTGATTTATGAAGGTGCTCTCACACTGTGAAACCCAGTTGAGCTCAAGCCCTCTGTGTTCTGTTCTTATGCAGATATGAGCAGAAGAAAACATCCCAGCATTCACTTCTTCCGCTCCTCATTGCTGCATCAGACAATCCCTATTTATTCCACCTGCTCTTTTCTTGGTCTCCCCACTAGAGGTGATATTAAGCCTCTCTGTACACAAATTCTATTTACTTTTCAGTAAAAGAAAGACCCGAGTTCTCTCTTTTTTGGACAGTACTCATCCAAGTCCATGTTCTCGACTACTTTTGTAAAACTCCTGCCCCTTCCCACATATAGCAGTACCTTAAAAAGTGCTCAATATGCTTGGTGGCTAATTTTGAATAAGAACTTTGTTTCCTAGAGAATTTTAATTATCAGTTTGGTAGCCATTACCAAAGGCCTATACTCATAGCAGAAGCTGTTCTAAATACTGTTGGGGATATAAAGATGAATAATACATGTTCTCTTTACTCAAGAAACTTACTGTGAATGAAAAACAGTCTCTTTGTGGAGTGTTACCAAAGGTATGACATAGCAATTCCTTATATTTGTTTCAGCATTGTCTTTAACATACTGTCATAGTAGATAAATAGCACTTGTCCCTGTTTAGACCAGTGAAAAGGAGTCTGATTTGAAGATTTAATGTATCAAATAGTTTTTTTTTTGTATGACTCACTCATTTAGTCCTCTGAGATATATATATAGAATCTTAATTAAAAGGCTATGCCTAAGTTTATGGCATAGCTTACGTTTGTGGCATCAACTTAAAGATATAGATTTAGGCATAAATTTAAAGGTAAGGATATTTGTCTATGGTTAGACCCTCTTTCCTTCTCCATTCCATCACACTATATGTAGAAGGTTTCAGTAACATTAAGGTACAAAGTAATACCCTGTGAATCCATTAAGTTATTATTATTATTATTATTATTATTATTGCCAAACAGAGCTGTATGTGCATTCTGGCACACAGAAATGTATAATTGAGTCAATATATAACTAACTTGGGGTGGGGGGATGGTGACAGAATGATGTTCTTATAGAAAAGAAACTGTAAATTTTTAAATGTCAAAGGCTATTTTTGTTTCAGATTATTGTTTTTTGCCTATTCATGTGTACTAGCCCAACTCTTGTAGCCTTCCAAGTCCTCTCCATTTCCCTGCTTCTTATATTTTCTTATAGTTATGGATACTGCATAGTCGGCTTTGCTAAATCTCCTCATCAGGTAGTTTTAGTCTTGATAGGCGCAGGAGGACCCGGGCCAAAGGGGACCTGCTTAAAAGCGCTCACAGGAATAGCTGGCATCTAACTCCCAATTCTGATGCAGCTGCGCTTGAGTACAGAAGCACCTCGATTTCAGCCCAGCCCACATCCTCAGGGAGGCAGTTTTCCGTCTCACAGTTTTGGTGTGTGGGCACAGCATAGTCTAGTTTCGTGGTACATATAGCTCAGGTTATATATTGTATTATCAGGAAAAATACGGAAGTGAATTTCTGATTTGACAGAAAAAGATACTTGAAAATCCCGACTAACTTTATACAAGTATTCTGCCAAACTTCTGAATGAAGCTATTAGAACATTGAAGTATCTTGTTAAGAAAAAAAGTTTGGAAAAAGCAGTTATTTATGAAAATGCTGTATCTTTAAAACTGGTTTTGTAGAAAATATATAAATAAGAAGAGCTAAGTGAAGAAACCTGACAATTTCAGAAATGTCAACGTCTGTGTGATTGATCATGCCAAAACCCTAGGTAGGCATCTCCTGAGAATGCATTCTGTAGCTGAAGGTGACCTTTATTCTTGGGATAGATTTTTTTCTTTTTAATCAAACTGAATTCATACTCTCATTAATGTGCTGAATTCCTTAGATGTTTGGAAAGCATCTATCTGTATTAGGGTTCTCCAGAGAAACAACCAGCAGAAAATTATATATGTGTAATGACGAATTGACTTGCATGATTATGGAAGCGATGAAATCCCACAGTCTACCTTCTGCAAGGTGAGGGACCAGAGAAGTCAGTGATATAACTTAGTTTGAGACTGAAGGCCTGTGAACCAGAGAGCCATTGGTTTCCGTCCCAGTCCAGAGGCCAGGGAAGATGAAGTGTCTCAACTCAAGCAGACAGACAGGAAGCAAAAAAAAGGGGTGAATTTCTCCTTCCTTCTCATGTCTTATTTAGGCCTTGGACAGATTGGATGATGCTTAACCAAATTGTGGAGGCCATTCTATTGAGTCTACCAATACTAATCTCATCTGGAAACACCATCACAGACACACGCAGAAATAACATTTAATAAAATTTAATCTGGGTACATGTAGGCAGTCAAGTTTAACCATGATTTAACGAAAATTAACCATCACAGCATCTCTGTTTAATTGCTTAGAGACTGATTTTTTTTTTTCCCTTTATTGATTTTAGAGGGAGAAGAAGGGAGAGGGAGAGAGAGATAGAAACGTTGATGAGAGAGAACATTGATTGGCTGCCTCCTGCCTGCCCCACACGGGATTTGGCCCACAACCTGGGCATGTGCCCTGACCAGGAATCGAACTGGTGATGTCTTGGTGTATGGATCAACACTCAACCACTGAGCCACACCAACCAGGCAAGATTGATATTTTTTAAAAAGCCTCATGCAGTAATAGCCATACTTGGTTTGGGAGATACTGTATTTCTGATTTTTGAGGAATCCATGATAAAAAGAAAAAGCAAGAGAAAAGTCCACAGCACTGGAGTCCTAGCTGAGCAGAGCCTGCCCCACACTTTGACCATCTCCAGGTGTGCCATTCCATTATCATCTTTTGCTCCTCCCTCTCTCTCAGTCTCTGTTCCATATTTGTGCTATTTCTTTAAAAACCATCTTCAGCTCTGCATTCTTATTTCTCATCTGGACAAATGTCATTATCTCATAGCTGCTCTACCCAATTTTCAATCTCTCTTAGGTAATCTATGTTCATCATGCCACTGGCCAGTCATCTCAAACAACACTCATCTTATTTCATAATGCCTCCACTCTCAGTAGAGTTGGTGGATATTCAAGGGCTTCCACAGTCTGTCTTCAGCCTACATTAACAACCTTTTCTACTTCAAATTCAGCATCAAAGGTTTTAGAGTCTAAGCCCTGGGACTAAAGCCAGCCCACAGATACATTTTGTTTTGGCTTGTATAATGCTTTTTAAATTGTTTTTAATTAGTTGGATAAACATTTAAAATCAGGACGACCTTTTAAAATTAGCATGAAAATCTGGATTTCTGTCTTTACTTGAAAAATCAGAAGCCTTGGGTGCATAAATTTCTCCACAGCACCAACTGGCTGAGGCTCATAGCCTCTGCTTTTCTTGACTAGGCAAACTTGTTCCAGTTTACTACAGCCTCCTTTAGACATGGGGTCAGAGTATCAGTTGATACTTACCAGGTTTGCTTTGATATGTTTTGACATTTATTTGAACCCTGAAAGCATTTAAGTTTTGCAACCATGTGATATACATTTCAGCCACAACATATACTGTTCCATTCTTGGACTTTGCTGTGTACTGCTGCCTTACTTCCGTGCCTTTGCTGTGGCCAGGTTCTTGTCTTCAGTTGTCACTATTGTTGGGGTTGCCAGCACAAACATACCCACACCCACATCCCCATAAAGCCTCTTAGACTGCTCCAGGAAACAGCAGTTACTTCTCTGCACGCCTGTGGGAGTCCTTTATTCAGACCGCTTGCATAGTAACACTTACCACACTTTATTGTAGTTGATTATTTAAATAACATTTTCCACAGCTTGATTGTGAGTTCGTTAGAAAAGGCGGTTATGGTTTGTCTTTCTTCACTCAGCATTTTATGTGTTCAACAGACATTTATTTGAAAAAGTAACAATGCCCTGGCCAGTTTGGCTCAGCGGTTGAGCGTCAGCCTGTGGACCAGAGAGTCCCAGGTTCAGTTCCCGCTAGGGTCACATACCACAAAAAAAAAAAGTAATAAGTTTGGTCAGCAAAAGCCTTTAGCTTAGTTTGACTATCTATTCAGTGACTGTTTTGTGATAAATGACCTTTTGGTGTTTACCATATAGCTTTACCTCAAGCCTCTCATTGTAACCTAAAAGTATTTTGGAGAAAGAGATTAACCAATCAGAGTTGACCTTGGATTTTTTTCTAAATGCATGAAAGCATATCTCTGTCAAAGACAGTTGTCAAACCCAGTGACCACTGTCACATAACTACTGGCCTTGGGCTATTTCCAGAGTTCAGTGCAGCAAAGAAAGCACATTGATTTTTCTGACCTTTCTGCAGCATCCTTGTATCTCCTCCTTGCTACAGCTGGATTTAGCTACTTTCCTGTGTATAATATACCCTAATTCATTTTCTTCTTGTGATGGGATGACGAGTTAGTTGTATGTTGGAGTGTGTGTAACAAAGAAACAGTTATTTGCTGGTATATGTTCTGTTGTTTGGAGAGAGATTTATTTAATATCAAGAGATGACAGGGATTTCAGTAGCTCACATCTTCTGGTTAGAACTGCAAAGGAAAATGGTATATAGTTGATGAAATGTAGAAAGTGAAATAATTATACACAACCAAAGAAACATGTTTATCTTTAGACCTTTGGTTCAAGTCTCACTCCAAGGGGGCAGAGTAATTGTAGACAGTATGCTAGGGTGGAAATAGCATCTGCTTTGCACAGACCTGGATTTAGATTCAGTTCATCAGTACACTAACATCACTTTGCTTAACCTCCTTCTATTTCACACTGATAGGTCTCAGAGGGTTGGTTAGAGGATCACACAAAGTGGTGTGTGTAAAGCACCCAGCACAGTGCTGGCATGTGGTAGGCGCTCAAGAAACACTAGTTTCCTTTCTCCCCTTTAGCCTGAGCCAGTGTGGAAGAAGAGCAAAAAAATACATGTAATTCAGGAATGAGTCTTTAAATGATGTCCAATATTTCTCACCTAGTTAACTTTTTCTTCATTGGCCCTTTCCCATTTTTGATATTCCATTTCATTCCCACCTCTTGGATCAGACTGGAATGCTTCCTTAAGGAAGTCCTGAACTTGACTCCTAAATCTGGAAGAGTGAGCCATTCGCCAGAGAGAAGAGGAGAAGGGCTGTGGCTGAATGTGTTACACTGATGGTTGATGGAGGCTGTGGATAGGTTTTAAAACCCGAAATTCTTAGAAGTGAGAAGTATCCCCTCTGCTCAGCAGTCACTTCTCAGAGAGCTCAGGAGATTCTTTTCCTCCCTCTGGTGGCACCCAGTCCCAGCATTGTTTGTGGAACTGGGCTAGGAAATACAAGCTTTGTAACAGGAATTATCATTGGGTGCTTATTGTCAGGTAGTGTCCTAACACTTAGTGGGTTTAAATCATTTACTATCCCCACGAGGCAGTATTATTATTAGCTCTCTTTTACATCTGGGGAGGACACTAGGCACAGAAAGGTAAAGTGATATGTCCAGGAGCTTCCCAGTAAGTAGTAGAGCTGGGCTCTGAACCCAACAGCTGCTGTTGCCCTGCTAGGGGGAGACCCTGTAGTAAAGGAGGTGTTACTTTGATTAGCCTTCTGCTCTCTTCACACAACCACAAAATCAAAAGTGGGGCCATAGGTATTTTCTGTGTTTTTGCCTTGTGCTGCTGTACAGAAGTATCTCTCTCATGGAGGATGAACTTGTCTTCATTTATGGGCGGTGTAGGTAAGTTGCATTAGAAGTACAACCAAATAGCAACAACCACTGGTCACACACACATTAAAAAAAAAAAAATACAGAAAGGGAGAGTTCAAGAAACAAAATACCAATTTATCTAGGTAGTATAATGGATTGAAAAATGATGGACTCCAAAAAAAATACTAGAGGCCTTCCCATCATGCACAAACATTTTTATATAGCTTCTTAACAACTGAGATTTGTTTTTTACTTTTTATTACGTTATTTATTTTACAAGTTTAGAAATTTAGACAGCTTCATTATAGGAACAATGGCCTCATTATTCTTTGATAAATTAATGTCGAAAATTTTCATTTTTTGATGAGGAGCAATGGTGTTTAGTTGAACAAACATTTACTGAATAGTCACTGTCAAGCAGCTATGGCAATATGGAATGAATCTCATTGCTCACAACATATAGATTGAATCTCATTGTCACCATGTCACAGATAAGGAAACTAAACTTCAAGAATGTTATGTAGACAGTAAGTGTAGAAACTGGGATTTGAACCCAGGCAGAGGCCATATTTTTCTCATCTATCTTGAGTGAAGGAGTAATTTGTAGCTGTATTAAATGGGACCTGCCTCCAAAAAATTTAGCCTCATGAAGAGGATATTGTTTATCAAGATCAGTTACAAAATAAGATACACACAGAACATAGAGATGAAAGATTGCTTCCAACTAGGTAGGTCAGGAAAGTCTTTAGGAAGAAAGATGCTTTTAAAAATAATTTTTCAGGGATAGGAAGACATTTCTGGCAGAGAGAATGGCAAGCAGGAAAATCTGAGTTATACCCAGAGAAGAGAAGGTAGGCAGATAGGAGGTGATTAGTGAATGGTGGGGTTTGGTCCAGTGGAGAGTATCACTTGAGGAGCAAGGAGTTGAAGACCCGAGTAACAAGGAGATTGGGACTGGATTCTAGTTTCCTGGCACATTTCTCCAGCACCCTCTGCTCTGGTCATGCTCTGATACCCATAATCTTTTGAGAGTACACTGTGTGTGAAGTTCCATGCCTCTTAACAGGCTTGGCTCAAACTTTTCTCCATGGTCTGCAATGCCATTTACTACCTTTTTTTTATAGCCTTCCCTGGGGACTCCAGTAAGAACTGATTGCAGCTGCTTTGGTGGTCCCCAAATGTACCATATATTTCTACTTTACAGATATTTCATTTTGCCTAACATAATTGTTTACATGTCCTCTCCAACCAAAGGGTAATCTTCTAGAGGGCAAGATCAGGTCTTATTTATCATTAAAGCCATTCTCTCAGTCCTAAGGGCCCCCTTTAATCTTTGTACATAGTCAATATTTAGAATATTTGTGGATTTAAGTGAATAACGGTATAGAAATTTGTATTTATTTTTTCCTGGTAAATATTAAATTAGTGCCAAAAACTATTGAAAGTAAAAGAAGGAAGAGATTAATTGAATTATTCTTTATAGATATGTTGTGTTTATGCATGTAATGCTTATAATGAAGAAAATGGTAGGAAATAAATGTGTGTCCACCCTACTTTTTGTTGTTCATTTATCAAATGTTATAATATACTCATTAGTAATGAAGCCATAGGCTCACAATAAATGTTAATCTCTTGATTAATGTGGTTTAGAATAGAATAATTGTTTTTTGCCAGAATATTTTTAAATGGTTATAGGGATGCATTTATGTGTGTTTTTAGATTTTAAAATGTTTATCTTTTACTTAAACACTGAGACTGTTCCAATTATTATAGGCAGACAATTCAATTGCAGTATAATTGAGTTATTAAAAGCAGTCAGATGCTGACCTTGCAGCACATTAAGTGACTATAGGCAAACCGTTTAAACTATCTAAATGTTACTTTTCCTATCTGTAAAGTGAAACAAGAATAACTTGGACAATGATTCTGAGAATTCAGTGAAATAATATAAATAAAGTACTTATGTCTGGTATACAATGAGGCTAAATAATTATAACAATTTTATTATTTTATTTACCTAGCATTTAATGTGAACTGTGGTATGCATTTCATTAATTTAGTAGTATGCCCTAGCTTGATAATCTTAATCTTAAAATTCTCTTTTCAGTTTTAGTAAAATAAAGACAATATATCTAAATATTGCTAACTTTGTTCTATTAAATGTAGGCTTATGGAACTTATTTGAATATATAGGAATTATGTCAAAACAATGGTAGAGAAAAATCTAGTGAATATGAATAAGCTGTTCATAAGATGAAAATAAAAGAAAATAGTAAACAAAAAATGTTCATATTAGTGATTATAAATTAGAGATGTAAATTAAAACAGAATCAATGTATAATTTATTTGCCACATTTATTTTTTAAGTATATTTATATAGATTGTAGTTATAGGGACTTAAGTACACTAATGTTATATAAATAGATACAGTACATGCCTAGTAGGAGCCTTACTGGTTTTATGTTGTTTGACATAGTAGTTCTACTCCTAGAAGTATATCCACAGGAAATAATCAAATAAAAAGTGTGTTTTAAAATGTTTTAGCAATATTATATATAACAGGAAAAACAAACAGGAAACACTCTATAAAGAATAAGGTAAATAATAGTATATTAAACTATGGGATTGTTTCACGGCTGTTAAAAATGCATACTGTAGCATTATAGGAAAATGCCTGTGTAATAATGTGAAATGAAAAATATATAACAAAATTATATATTCATCATTGCTATAGCTATGTAATAGTGTATGTAAGAAAGGATAGCCTTTCAGGGGACTGGAAATGAATTGTGTTAAATAAGTTGGATTATGAGGGATTCTATTTTTCCTTCTGAAAATTTGTACAGTCAGTTCTTGAAATATTTATGGAATTAAATGAACAATAGTATAGAAATTGTGTTTCTTTTCCTTAGTAAATATTAAATTAGTGCCCAAAACTACTAAAACAATGAAGAGGTTGATTTGATTATTCATTATAGGCATATTGTATTATAAATTATTTCACTGTCAACTTTTATGGAAGAGTTATGCTTATAAGTAGAAGAAAATCTTGAGGACAATCTCCTTATCCAAGACAACTTAGAGCAAAGTATATTTGTCATGAAAATTACTGTGACATGAGATATACATGTTAGTATAATGTGAGCTATATATCTATATAAAATAAAATAAAGAGCTTAAAGAGAAGCCAGGCTTTAAGGGGTAGGACTGTTTTTTTAATATGACTTCTCTTTATTTTAGAATTGATAGATGTCACACGCACCCTGCTGCTTCTAAACCCAGACTTTACCACTGCATGGAACGTGAGGTACGTCATTATCATTGAGATAAAATACAATTGTCCAAATTTCTGAAGACATACAAACACCATGAGTTGTTAGCTTTTTGAAAAAAAATAATAAACCATATGTCCATGGCATTTTACACTTATTTCTTCTACTCATTCTTTGTAATAGCCCCATGACAGTTCTAACATATACTTTACCTCTTTTCTCATGTTTGTGTCTGTTCTTTATAAACTTCTTTCCTGAAATATAACTTGTCGTGCTGAATTACAGTGTACCATTTGATGCATGCTTTTATTTTATTTTATTTTATTTTTTAAGAGGGGTAGGGGCAATCAGCATAGTTGGTTGGCTAATAAGACCCTAGTTAGTATATTTGAGAAGCACTACAGTGTGTAGGCCATGTATTTAAGGCCACGAACTTTTAATCTCAGTTTAGTGAGTAACATTGTGTCCTCTGTGGGCAAATCACTTGAAGACTCTGGCACTCAGTATTTTGGAGAGAGATCACATTTTATTGATGTTTTCGATTCTGATTATTCTAGCTTTAAACACAAAATACTTTATAGAACTGTTAAAAGTCAGACCAGGTTCATTTTTTTCATTGAAGTTTTTTCAGTTAAACAAAATGTATGATTTTTAAAAACTGATAGTTCCTTAGACTAACACAAATACTCTTAGAGGAAGGCAGGATACAAATTATAGATTAGTAAAAGTGAAGTCTCGTTGAACATTGTGAATACATTTTAATTTTTCTATTGAGAAAAGCCATGGATTATAACTCTGTGTAAAGGTGACTTAAATAATACTTCATTTAATTTTTTTGTGAATTTTAAGCAATGTTACATTCTGAGTTAGTATTTTTTAATACCTACTGAATTTTGTATTTAAGGGATTTTTTAAAATTAGGTAACTTCTACAATATGTCTTTTAAATTGTCTTTTGAATAATTAGTGATCAGAGATATAAAGAGTGTGTTCCATGGCTTTAAAAATTTATGTAATTTTAAGATTCTTATTTTCTTTTATGGAAAGCACCACAGTGGTAGGGAATAGATTAATATTTATGAGTGGCTACTATATTCCAAGGACCGTACTACAACTTTATACATTATCTTATTTAATCCACACGATTCTTGACTTTTTAAAATTCAATCATATATTTATTTATTAACTACTGTGTGCTAGGTTCTAGCACTGGGAATAAAGCCAAGACTAAAACAAACAAAACTCCCTGTTCTTGTGGAATTATTATTCCAGTAGAGGAAGAAAAGCGATAAGGACATTCACAGCACAGACCACGGGTTGGCAAACCCGATGGGAGAAGGTGGGAAGGAGGGTAGGGAAGGCCTTGAGGAGGATGGAAAGAGTGCTCTTGCAGGTGTAAATAGGGACATTCGAGCGACGAATGGCAAGAAATCAGGAGCAGGATTTATGGATTCTAGGGTAGGAGTGTTTCTGGTGGGTGAACAGCAAGTAAAAAAGCCCCCGGTCATGCCTACAGTGTCCCCAGGTGTCCTAGGACAGCAGGAGGCCAGTGTGGCTGGAGTTGTATGAATGAGGGAGAGAATAATAAGAATTGAGGCCATAGGGTAATGGGCCAGATTTCATAGAGTTCTGTAGATCTTCATAATCTACTGTAGGAACTTTGACTTTTACTCTGCTATGAGACAAATTCATTGAAGGGGGCAATATGTTATGTAGGTTCTAAAACTCTGGCTTCTGTGTGGAAAGTAGACTGTTGAGGTGCAAGGAGTGATGAAGTTAAGTGGTTGCTGTAATTTAGGTGAGAGATACTGGTGACATGAAGAAGGGCTTGGCAGTAAAAGTGTTGAGAAGTAAGTTTCTCACTGTATTTTATTAACTGTATAAGCTTTGACTGAATTTAATAATCTGGTTTTAAAGACACACATGATAACTTGGATGTGAGAGAACTAAGAAGGTGAAGCTTGACTGGTTTTTGGCCTGAGCAACTGAAAGGATGGAGTTGCCATTTACTGAAAGGAAGAGGAGGAGACTTAGGTAGGGGTTGCTGGTTAGAAGTCAGGGGTTCATTTTGGGACATTAGGTTTGTGTCTGGTTAGTTGAGTATGAATCTAAATTTCAGGTGAGAGTCCTAGGCCAGATGTAAACTTGGGAATCACTAGAAAATAGATGGTACTGTATTTAAAGTCATGAGATTGTTTGAGATACCCAAAGAAGTGGGTGTAGATAAAGAAGACTGAGAGCTGGGACACTACTGTTTTCTAGACTTACAAGTCCAATATAGGAGCCACTAGCCACATGTGGCTCTTGAGTCCTTGAAATGTGACTAGTTCTCAGTTGAGATGTGCTCTACGTATAAACTACAGCAGATTCTGAAGACTTGGTGCCCCCAAAAGTAAAATATCTTATTTTATATTGATTACATGTTAAAATCATAATATTTTACATGTATTTAGTTAAATAAAATATATTAATTTATACTTTTTACTGTAGCTGTTAGAAAATTTTATATTATGTATATATATAGCTCACGTTTGTGACTCACATTATATTTCTATTGGACACTGCTGTTCTGGAGTTTGCAAGATGAGGAAGAGTCAGCAAAGGAGACTTTTAGGAAGGTACTATAAACTTACAACTGAGAGCTTTCCTGAGGGTAGGGACCATCTCTTGTCTTTTTTTTTCTTTTCCTTTATTTCCCTAGCATCTAACACTCTGGTGCCTAGCACAAAATAGATACTCAGTTTATAGTCAGGGCACTGAAAATAATTAAATGCAATGAAAAAGCAATGAGGGTACTGGAGAAGTGGGAGTACCATTTTTATTCCTGTTCTCATATTCCTCATCAGAGAGGAATGGAAAATCCTTAAACAAAAAATCTTACTAGTACCATTTTTATTCCTGTTCTCATATTCCTCATCAGAGAGGAATGGAAAATCCTTAAACAAAAAATCTTACTAGTACCATTTTTATTCATGTTCTCATATTCCTCATCAAAGAGGAATGGAAAATCCTTAAACAAAAAAATCTTACTAACATAATGTGTACACACACACACACACACACACTTCACTGTATATTCTAAAGGGCAGTTCAGTGGAAGAGAAAGAACCTAGTCTTAAAATATATGGATCTTAGTCCTGTTTCATCAGTTAACTAGCAGACAACTTTGGGAAAAACTGTTACCTTCTTAAGAGATTTAGTTACCATATCTGTGAATAAAAGATTTTAATTAGGTGATTATTTTTACGATTCTTTTGAAACTGACTTATGTGTGGTTGGGTCTTATGAAGGGAAATTGTTCTTTAAATCTAATTTCATTGATGTTAATAGTTCATCTTGAATTTATTCTAGTAAGATCATTGGGAAAGTTTTTTGATAGATAAGTAGAAAGGAAATTTTCCATTTAAAAAAACGTTGTGGATATGTGCTCTAGTACATTTTAATTTGTATTAATGACATATGAAGACACAATCTTGAACACATAGTGATGAAAAGAACAACCAGCTTTGAAAGTAAACTGATCTAACCCTATAAAGTCTTTTTCAAACCAAAGACTAAACATTTTATGTTTAACTGTTGGTGTATTTATTCTGCAGTAACTCTGGCAAGCATTGAGTGATTTTGACTGCATTTTATAAACTGCTAAAAGCTGGTATAACACATTAGTAGTTCAATTTATAGGTGTTGCAGTCTCAGGGAAAAAATATGGACAAGGATAAGTTTTTGAGTTGATCTCCTGAGGTTAGAGTGAGTGATATATGTAGTTTAAAAATGCAGCTGGTTATGGAAAAAAATGGTAGGTGCCCCCCCACACACCTTTTTTCTTTGAATTTGCTTTGAAAATCAGTGAATTACTTGATGAAGGAGGTTGACTTCATATAATGTCCTGTTTTCTCAACAGTCTATGAACATAGAGTAAGCAGAACATCTTTGAGCAACTAGATTAGCTGAGTAGCTGACAAGAAGCTCCAGTGATTCATGTCATTTACTCATGGCCTCTTGATTTAAATCGGTAACTTTAGGTATCTAAATTTTGGTTCTGACACTTTGAGCTTGGAGATCTTAAGCATATTACTGAATCTCCAATTCAGTTTCCTCATTTGTAAAACTAAAATTAATGATAGGTTGTACCATATGGAATTATTGCTTTGTAGATCAGAGATGATGAAATCTAAGCATCTAGATTCTGGTTTCTAACACAATTCTCTAATAAAAGGAACTGGATTTCTTGGGAAAATAGCTGATTTTAAGACCAGGGTAGGGAACATACACGATGAGCCTGGAATATCTTAGCGGACCAGAAAGTAAGGAGGTAGTAAGGAAGTGCTCAAAAACTAGATGTGGGAGTATGTCAAAAGGGTTTGCAGGGGCCAAGGCTGGAACAACTTGAATAATAAAATAGTATTGGCTTATACCCCAAAATATAAAATGGATATCCGTAAGTCCATACTGACATCAATAAATGATTGAATGAATAAACAAGCAGATAAATAGGACACAATAGACAAATCCTCCATATGGAAGAATTCCAAATAATTTGTCTCAGTAAATCCCCGCAAGGAGTGGAGCATGACTGCCTACTCCTTAAGTGTGATCTCCTTCCAAAAAGTACAGTGGGGAAAACCTGACATATACTACCCCAGCCAAGTAATCAAGTTCAACATCAACAATGACAAGCCATGCTATTAATTGCCTCTGATATGATGTGATGAAAATGGTACTTTACCTTTGTGGTTTCTTCCTCTTCAAAACTCATAACCCAAGTCTAACCATGAGAAAAACATACGAAATACCTGATCAGTACTCTGTCAAGGCCATTAGAAACAAGGAGTACCTGAGTATACCTGAGGGACCAAGAGAAGCCTAAGGAAGCATATAACACAATATCTTGGATGAGACCCTGGAATAGAAAAAGGATATTTGGGAAAAGCTAAGGAATTCTGTAAAAAGTATGTACTTCCAATGGTAATCTAACAACATTGGTTCATCAGTTATTACAAATACACCATAGTAAAATGTTAGTAATAAAGGAAACTGGCAAACAGGAATTGTCCATACTATTCTTACAACTCTTTTTGTTAGTTTAAAACAATGATAAAATAGCCCTGGCAAGTTTGGCTCAGAGGTTAGAGCGTCAGCCTGTGGTCCGGAGGGACCCGGGTTCGGTTCCCCCTGGGGGCGCGTGCCTCGGTTGCAGTTTGTCCCCGGCCCTGGTTGGGTCGTGTGGGTGGCAGCCACTCGATCTGTCCCTTTCACGTCGATGTCTCTCTCTCTCTCTCTCTCTCTCTCTCTCTCTCTCTCTCTCTCTCTCTCTCTCTCCCTCTCTCTCCCCCCCTCTCCCTCTCCCTCTCCCTCTCCCTCCCTCTCTCCCTCCCACTCTATCTAAACAAAATATCGAAAAGTGACCTTGGGTGAGGATAAAAAATAAAATAAAAATAATATAAAATAAAAATAATAAAAAATAAAATAGCCCTGGCCGGTTTGGCTCAGAGGTTAGAGCTTCGGTCTACGGTCCCGAGAGACCCGGGTTCGGTTCCCGCTAAAGGCATGTACCTCAGTTGCAATTTGTCCCCGGCTCTGGTTGGGTTGTGTGGGTGGCAGCCACTCGATGTGTCTTTTTCACATTGATGTTTCTCTCCTTCTCCCCCTCTCCCCCTCCCACTCTATCTGAATAAAAAATGGAAAATTGTCCTCGGATGAGGATAAAAAATAAAATAAAACAATGATAAAATAAACTGTTTATTTGAAAACACAACTGAATATTGGCAATTTCACATGGTTCAAATGAATACTTATAGGATTATTGTGAGAATTAAATTAGGTAATATATGCAAATCTCTTAACATAGTGCCTGACTCAGAAATGTTCAATAAATGGTAGTTTTTATGAGGATGACTTTTATTATTATTATTACTATTATTTCAGACAGAATAACTGAAGATTGAGGGGAAAGGTGGCATTTGTTTATTCAGTATCTACTGTGTGCCAAGTACTGAGTTAACAAGTGGAGATTTAGTCATAGACAAGATACACATGGCCCCTGGTCTCCTACAAATCTTGAATAGAATGACAGCAGAGAGAAGCAGTAACTAATAGTTTGTGATAGAGAGAAAAATGCAAATAATAATAATAATAAAAGCTTTGCAGAAATATAAAAATATAGTAACTTATATAGAGGAATAAGATACACTACTCACATTAGTAACCCCTAGAGGCTCTATGAGTGGTTTTTTTAAGCTTCAGTACTAGCTGGTTTTCATAACAATGAACTGGAGTTTTCAAGGGAAAGTGATGAGACTTTCCATATACTCTTTAATCAGTAAGTAAAATACATAGCAAAAATTTTGAAGAAGTAACTTTTTTTTATCCTCACTCAAGGACATTTTTGCATTTGTCTTCAGATAGAGCAGGAGGGGGAAAGGGAGGAAGAGAGAGAGAAACATTTATGTGAGAGAGACACATCGACTGGATGCGACCCACACGACCCCAGCCGACCCCGACCGGGGCTGGAGACAAACCGCAACTGAGGCACATGCCCTTAGTGGAAACCAAACCCGGGACTTTCTGGTCCGCAGGCTGACGCTCTCTAACCACGGAGCAAAACTGGCCAGGGCTAAAGAAGTAACTTTTATTGCTTGAAAAATCTGTGTGAAAAACTTTATTCCTTTTATAGTTCTACCTTTTATTGATTCTTAAAATTCCTTAGTCTACTCCCTTCTCCCACCTTGTTAAAAAGAAAGTCAGTCCTCACATAATTTCATCCCATAAGGTTGCCCTAGTTAGTTTCCTTCACATTTATTTGATGGCCCTCATTTTATTCCTCCTTCCCCTGTTAGCAGCTTACCACTTGATGCTTGTAGGATGAAGATAGAAGCACAGCTTACTCAATATGCCTGAAAATAAAGCAATCTCAATTAAGGCAGTACTCCATTTCATCAATAAAAAAAAGTCCAAAAAATTGTTTTAGGCTAATACCAATATGCACATGAAATAATAAGCAAATGTCTTATGATATTTAATTTTTCAGTTTAGTTACCTGTAAAATAACTTATAGGAACATTCTTCATATTTCTACTCACATTTCATTAAACAATTTAATTCAAACTCCCTCTCATCAGTGACTTGGTCATCACAAGAGCTAATTTTTTTGAGCACAGGATGTTTACTTATATGTAAGTTGTTTGAGATACAGCACTTTTTGAATCGGTGTGTGACTGGAAATTTTACCACAAGCTAGATTCCTACTTGAATACATTAGCAGTTGATTTTTTTATTGTATCCCTAAGTTATGTGGTAGCCATACCTTAACCACTTACCATACTTCATTTTTAGGTGATCTTTACAAACTATGACACTAGCCAACACCTAAAATGTTTAGTCCTGTCCTCAGAAATATTTATTAAATTGATATTAACATTTTGCTTCCTTTTTTATGATTCTATTAGATGATCTTTTTAAGTGTGTGTGTGTGTGTGTGTGTGTGTGTGTGTGTATATATACACACCATTGAGGTTGTTTCAGGCTGAGATGTCTTCCCAAATACTATTTTGTTGTTCAAAATAAATTAAGAGAGCACCCCTAATTTAAGAAACTTTATAAAGATTTAGTTGTAAGGCGATTTCCTCTTTTCTGAAGAAAATTATATTTCTCCTTGTTTATATAGACATATATGGGAATATAATTAGGCAGTTATAAATAGGGAGAGGTTTTAAAATTAGTAAATGGAAATTACACTTAATACAATAAGTTATCTACAGTCATGGTTTTTAAACTTTAGTGTGCATTACCCGAGGTCTCAGTACAGCATACTGTTTTGCCCCATGGAGTTGTGGATTCAGTGGGTCTGGGATGAGGCCTGAGACTATATTTCTCACCACTTCCAAATGATAATGTAATCAGGGACCCTAGTTTAAGAAACAGTGCTCTGTAAAGTACTTAAAATTACAAAGAGCAATATTTTGCCTCCTTTTATACTATAGGTATCCTGACTTATTGTATGAACAAGACATTACTGATTTCAGAAGGAAAAGGATTTAGGACTGCAAAAGTGGTTGGCTGTTGTGTTACATATTCTTTTAATGACACAGGTTTCCTATACACTGGAAGAAAAATAATCAATAAATCCATCTGCTAAAGCAGTCAGCCATAAGCCTTCTTGGTAGCCCTTCAAATTATTTTATAGAGTGAAATGACTGACCTAAAAGTGATTGTAAAAATGCAAATATTCATTATCACTTATTTAGTATTTTCATTAAAAAAGAAGTTATTTTTCTTATCAAATAAAATTTAGATTGAGTACATTGCTGTTGAAAAGAAAATGTATCGTGGTATTCAGGAACTAAATCCACCTACGTAGGTGACGTTTACATGCTGGGCTCTGGTTTTGTTGGGATTACACTGCTCTAAGATAAATGAATCATCAGCTCTACCACAGGAAGGACGTTTCAAGATTACTAAACACTAGCAAATGACTAATCTCATTATAAAATAATAATACATTGAAAATTATCAGAACTTATTATCAAAAGTTATCTGAGAAATTAAATCTAAACCTAAATTATGGGAAGTAGGTGGAGTGCTTTTGCATGACATTCTTTATGCTGCACAAAAGCTTTGAACACTTTTATTTATTTATTTTTAAAATTAATTAATTTATTTTTGTTACAGATGTTTCTCCTTTTCCCCCCACTGATTCCCCGTCTCCCTCCCTCCCCACCCTGTCCCCAGCTTTGTTGTCCATGTCCATTGTTCAAACACACATGCATATAAGTTCTGTGGTTTATCTCCCCCCGCCACTCCCTCTTCTGGGGATTGTCAGTCTTTTAAAACAACAAAAAATTCACATAGCTCTTATTTCTGTTTATATTTCAAGAGTGGTCTAGTGTATTAGAAGCCATACAGGTATTTCACCTGGTAATACACCTTTTGGAAACATATCCAAAGTGATAGTACAAACAAAAGAAGTCATAAGTGCATAGCTCTTTGTTTCAGAATTATTTTAGAATAGCAAAAGTAGAAGCAACCTAAATGTCTAACCATAGGAAAGAACATCATTAATTAACAGCAAGCTACTGAATGAAAATTACTTGACCACTTACAGTGTTCATATAGTACCCTGGCCAGTAGCTCAGTTGATTGGAGCCTTGTCCCATGCACCAATGGTTGTGGGTTCCATCCCTGGTCAGGGTGCAGACAGGAGGCAACCAATCAATGCTTCTCTCTCCCCCTTCCTCTCTCTCTAAAATCAATAAAAGCATATCCTTGGATGAGAGTCAAATGAGTGAATGAATGAATGTTCATATAGGACCAAAGATATAAGAGCAGAATATAAAATTATATGTTAAAAGGTAGATGCATATGAGGAAAGGTAGAAGGGAAAATTCAAAAGTAAAAATAGTAATTTTGTTAGGGTAGTGATTGAATGAATTATTTTTTTCCTTATATCTCAATCATACTGTGTTAGTTGTATGTGTATATTTTGGGTAATGAACTAGGCCATGTCATGTCCTACTTAGGAAGCTAGAGCAATTCTGCCCTACAGATAACTGACGTCAGGCCTTGTAGGATTTTCAAAACCCCTTTGCCCTTTTCCAAATAGGTAACTAAAGGTTCGCTGTTGATTTAAAGCTTTTGTTATTTTAAGACTATAAGAATACATTCTTGATTACTGTATGTGACATTTAGGAAGGTTTTGTTGTCTTTTCTTTTTTTATTCAGTTCTTGGAAATTCACTTCTCAATGAGGTTATATTAATACCCATTCAATACGTTTGGATAGAAAGATAAAGTAATGGTTCTTTTTATTTTTCTTTTACAGAAAAGAGCTGATCCTCTCTGGCACTTTAAATCCAATTAAGGATTTACATCTGGGAAAACTGGCCTTAACTAAGTTTCCAAAGAGTCCAGAAACATGGATTCACAGGTGTGGTTAATTTACACCTTAGCCTTCTTAAATAGGATTCAGAATGGCTGGAGAAAACACAGAATGTGAAGCTAGGTCACATTACTGGTTCAGAGGATGAATTTTAAAGTCAGTTATGTTTAAATTTTGATGCCATCACTTGCTACCTATGTGATCTTCGGAAATTATTTAACCTCTTCAAGCCTCAGTTTTCTCATTTGTAAAATGGGAATAATAAGTACACCTATCTCAGAGTTCATAGCTGAGTTTAATGAGATAATACTTGTAAACACTCCCACAGTGCCTGGCACATATTAAATACTCAATAAATTTTAGCCATTATTATTAACATTCTGATGGAGTCATGGAAATTGCATTTAGATATTTAACTATAATGAGCAACTTGGGTTTTTATAATTAATTCAATTATGTTCTTGTTAAAAATGATGGTTGTGATGGCTGTGGTTTTTTAACGAAATAAGAAAAACAAGTGCAGCTGAAATGAATGGTGTATGGGGTGAGTTAAAATTGCTAAAACCATAAATGCAAAGAATATTTTTAGGTTAAAGGCCTGAGGCAGATAGCCAAAATGCACATATGAACTCACCAAAATCCTAGCTGTCTGGAAGCATCTTGAACTCAATGTAACCACTGTAATGACTAAAAGGATAGGTGTGAGCTTTCTGGTTTGGTCAGTGGGGAAATTCTCTGAAGAAGTCTGTTCTCAGTATATAAGCCATTTAAAACTTTGCTTGAATCCTGAGCATTTTTAGGATCTTTGAGTCGGTTTAAGGTATCTTAGCTATAATCTTGCCTTTCGCTAACATTGCAAATCAGCTACCTCCAAACCATTTAATCAACTGTATTTTCTTCCGTAGTAGAAATTGTGATTGCAGACTTCAGAGAGGTATATGATTGTATGGGTAGAGGTTTGGAAAGAGCTGGTGGCAGAGGAAGGGAATTATTGAATATGCATCTGTCAGTCTATTGACTTGTCTACTATTTTATAAAGGAAGCTTTTGTTAAGTAAAAAAAAACTTCTATTATTTGAGAATGACAAAATGAGTTTTCCTTCTGAATTTCTTGTACTTCTATGTTGGAAATTTTGAATCTGAAAGAATGCTTTCTTATGAGAAAATATTTGTTAAAACTAAAGACATTAAGTGGTTAGAGATACTTTATTGAAATTCATTTAAATGTATGCTAATGAAAATCTTAAATAGACAAGGGGAAAAAAATCTATGGATAATGACATATTAAAACCTTGATGGTCTCACTAATTATATTGTATTTATTTCCTTCCAGATTTTATACTATAATATGGAAATTCTGCTTAGTGAAAGCTGTCTTAATGCAGCTTCTTGTTTCAAACAAATACACATAGGGTGAGGCATTTGTATATAATTGAAGACATGAACCATGATTCCTCTTCTAGTATTTACCAGCCATTAATTATATCCCCTCTCTCACCAACTGCCATACCAACACACACACACACACACACACACACACACACACACAACATAGTTGCCTTTACAGATCTTAGCCAAATGGAGTTTTGGAGTTGTCATTTTGGAACTGATGGCATTCTTTTTTTGAGAAATTACAACCTTTTAAAAATATTTTTCTTTCCTCTGTCCTTCCGCCACCATTCATACTGCTAAAGTTAAGTATGTCTTTAAAAACAAAAATAAAAATCCACCCCCCCCCAAAAAAAAAACACACAACATTGGTCTTATGGACAGGTATTTTGCATTGTCTGAATGGAAATTAAATTAAGAAAACTCTGACTGTGTTCCTCTCTGGTTTATGTCCTTTCCTCATTCTCTTTCCTACATGCTACTTTAACAGACGATGGGTGCTACAACAGCTAATTCAGGAAACCTCCTTGCCTTCCTTTGTGACCAAAGGAAACTCGGGAACAATTCCTGCAGAAAGGACACAGCGACTAATACGAGAAGAGATGGAGGTCTGTGGTGAAGCGGCAGGGAGATACCCGAGCAACTATAATGCCTGGTCCCATCGCATCTGGGTTTTACAACACCTGGCCAAGCTAGATGTCAAGGTAGGGCTGTTATTCCATCTCCCTAGCATACTCCACGTCTGCCCTTGCCATCTTCTGGTAGTAGTTCCTCTTCAGAGGAGCTTTAAAGGAGGAAAGTTGAGGAAATAATGGCAGCCCAGCAGCCTAGAGAGGATCATGACAGCTGATACCTCCAAGGAATCCCTGGCAATTAAAAAAAGTTTACACCCTGGCCGGTTTGGCTCAGCGGTAGAATGTTGGCCCACAGACCAACGCGTCGTGGGTTTGATTCTGGTCAAGGGCACGTACCTCGGTTTCGGCCCTGTCCCCAGCCCTGGTCGGGGTCATGCAGGAGGCAACCAATCAATGTATCTCTCTCACACCTCTCCCCCTCCCCCACTCTATCTGAAGATAAAAATGGAAAAATGTATCCTCAAGTGAGAATTTAAAAAAATAAAAATAATAATAAAAATTTACGTTCCTCACCAGAATATTTTGGCACTTTTAAGGCTAGTGCATTGCTAGAACACAGGCAGGTTTAAGCAGTAAGGAAGACTGAGTGTAACTCATTTTACCTTGAAACAGGAAGGGATTATGAAGCATTACAGAACTGAAATGGTTCTTTCTTGATAGTCTTTGGTTGTGTGACTTTACTGAATTAGCTGGCTGCCTTTTCACAGGCTCTCTTGGGGAGGAACAAAATTTCACTCAGGTGTTCTATAAGAATCCTGAGGATTCCTGAGTCCCAACCCAGATCCACTAAATGGGAATGAGGGTTGGGATTTCGAGATCAGTGTTTTTATAGGCGTGGGGTTACTTGGATGCAGAGCCAGGTTGGAAACTTTGACACCTAATCCTTTCAGGTCAGAAATGAAGAGATGGAAGGTACCAGATAATTTGCAATGGCTTAGACTTAGCCACATTTGGCATCACTTATTATTCATCGGAATGAGAACCAGGTGTCCTTCTTGCATACTATAGCTTTTCTATTTTTTTCTTCACTTTTATGGTATCAGTGCCATCAGCATCTAGGGTACTTTTTATTTTTAATCCTCACCCCAGGATATTTTTCTATTTTATCTTCAGATAGAGTGGGGGAGGGGGGATAGAGAGAGAAACATTGACATGAGAGGAACACATTGACTGGTTGCCTCCTGCATGACTCTGCCCTAGGCCTGGGATGAACCGCAACTGAGGTACGTGCTCCCGACTGGAACCAAACCGTGACTCTTTGGTCCGCAGGCCAACACTCTAACCCCTGAGCCAAACTGGCCAGGGCTAGGGTACTTTTCTAAAAGCTTTCCAGGTTTGAGACAATTTTAAAAAGTCAAAATGCTTTCAGATTAATGGAGAAACTATTCTCTAATTTTTGCTCACTACCCCTTCTTTATACAATTTTCGTAGGTTCCCTCTCTTTGTTTCCTAGAAATTCCTCCAAGAGAAATCAGAGAGTTTTCACTTCTGGGATATTGTAAGCCCAGAATTTTAGAGGAGTAGCCCTTCCTCTCTGGTTCATAATACTTTATGTATCAGAAGGGGAGGACACCTAATGGGGTGGAAAGAGCTAAGACAGAATTACCTTGACCTGGGTTCAGATTCTGGCCCAACTAGCTGTATGTGGAAAGGACAGCTTTAAGGTTTTCATCTATAAAATGGGGGCTTATGCTCCAACCAATGTGGCTCAGTTGGTTGGCCATTGCCCCAGGAACCAAGAGGTCAGCAGTTCGATTTCTGGTCAGGGCACATGCCTGGGTTGTAGGCTCCATCCCCAGTATGGGGCATGCAAGAGCAGCCGATCGATGTTGCATTCTCACATTGGTGTTTATCTCTCTCTCTTTCTTCCTGTCTCTCAAAAAAAAAAGTCAATAAAACATTTTTTTTAAATGAAAATATTAAAAAACAAAATGGGGCCTTTACTTTCTGCCTCAATGGATTATTGTGAGTATTATGTAAGTGAATGTGTAGAAAGTACCGGGCACCTAATAGTAGATGATTGCTAAATTTTAGTTCCTTTCTCTGTTCCCCAGAGTAGAAATTTTAGGTTAAACTGACTACCAGAATGCTAGGTCAACGCACCACAATTTGTTCATGAAATAGTACTGACCCCTTGTCGTTCCCAGACACTGTCCTGCACACTGAGTGTGGTGTAAGATAAAGAGCTTGCTCCTGGCAAGGTGAGGAAGCAGACCCCAACATTACACAGCAGTGTTACTTTTGCAGGGACCTGAGGAAACTCAAGGTACAGGGGAGCACAGTAATGACTCCATCCAGGCGGCGCTCACTGGGAGTCTGCAGGACTGGTCACTGCTGTGTTATCTGCTGTGCTGAGGGGGCTATTGAGTGTTTAGAGCCAGCCAGTCGGAGCAGCTCCACAGCTTGCAGTGTGTGCAGCTTGAGGAGAGTTAAGGAAAAGGAGGAAGGCCAAGTCCAGGTGAGCTGAGAAGTCTGGAAGTGTTCCTGCCTTGATACGAACCTTTTACGGTGGCTTTCCCACAAGATCAGGAGCTTGGGGCCAAAGTGAAATTCTTAGTTACTTGAGAGACCATCTGATGTTGAAGATGGGAACTCATTAGTGGTGTGTTGACTCAGCTGCCTGGGTCCACTCCTGGGTCACAGTCCATAGGCTTACATATCAGCTCACCCTGCCCTTGGGGAGACTGCTGTTCCTGTGAGCACTGACACTGTAGTGTCTCTCTCTCTGGTGAAGAGTGCTGAATTTGCAAATCCCTATCTGCTCTTGTAAGCCGTTGAACCCAGCTAAATCATCGCCTGCTATGCTTGGTCTTAGAGAAAGTCATCACAAAAGTACCAGTAGCCTAGAGCAACTTAAAAATACATGTAAGCCCTGGCTGGTTTGGCTCAGTGGTTAAAAATACATGTAAAATGATCTGGCTTTTTTGTTTTGTTTTGTTTGTGTGTTTGGTTGGTTGGTTTTGGTTGGTTGGTTTTTTGTTGTTGTTGATATTGTTTTTGGTGGAGATGCCGAGGATCCAAGCTTTTTTTTTTTAACTTAGAAAGTTGAAAATTACGTTTTAAAGTGTTGGTATCTTAGCATTGATTAGGTTATGAAAACAAGCATTGAGGAAATTGTTATAATCTTATTGAAGGTCAACATGGTAGCATTTACCAGACTTTACCAAAAAAAAAAGTAAGTTATCTCCAATCCAGCAGTTCTGTTTCTAGGAACTCATCCTAAAGATGTAATGGGAGATGCAGCTTGGTGTAGCAATTAGAGATGCCACTCAGTGGCCATGCAGGCCTCATTTGAATCCTGACTCAGCCACCAATTTGTGGTGTGGCCTTGGGGAAGTTTCTTAGCCTCTCCAACCTGTAGTTTCCTCATCTGTAAAATGGGAATGAGGATAAGTCCTACAACATCAAGTGATGTAAACTAAATGGGAGAATCCACATAAAGTGGCAATCACAAGTGCTTGTACTAAGCAGTCAGTAAACACTATTTATATTAAATATGGAAGATTGATATATGAAATTACTGTTTATAATTGTGAAAAACTAGAAACAGTCTAACCCACCAATAATGAGGGTTTAATTACATTACAGTCTATCACACATCAAAATATTTTGTTGCTAGTAAAAATTGTATTTTGGAAGATTATTTAAAGAAAATTGTTCATTATAGTTTAAGGAAATAAAACTAAATATGAGATGACCCTAAAATTTCTGAATATATTATTACCATTGAATGTGACTTTAAAGTGTTTAGAACAGTGTCTGGCGCATGTAAGTGCTCAACAGATGTTTATATCCCCACGCAGTGCTGCTGTGGATGCATTCTGTGTTTGCTACAATAAGCATATGTTAGTTTTCTGTTGAAAAGTAGTTAGAGAATAAAAAATGTTCATCAGTGCTGTAGAGTGGAATTTAAAATTTTCTTTTTCATGTTCCCTGTGATGTTTGTGTGTCTAAGTGAACATATAGTTAAGTAAATTTTATTTTATTTTTTTTATCCTCACCTGAGGACATTTTTGCATTTATCTTCAGGTAGAGCGGGAGGGAGAAAAGGAGGGGGAGAGAGAGAGAGAAACATTGATGTGAGAGAGAGAGAGACATCGACTGGTTGCACCCATACAACCCCAACCAGGGCCAGGGACAAATTGCAATGAGGTACATGCCCTTAGTGGGAACCGAACCCAGGACTCTCTGGTCCATGGGCTGATGCTCTAACCAGTGAGCGAACCAGCCAGGGTTAGTTAAGTAAATTTTAAAATAGTCTTTTTTATAGTGAGATGGGAGGAACGACTCAGAGTTGAGCAGAGATTATTACACCTAGCCAATTAAAAGTTTATGTGGTATGTTACTCAAGAAAGCACATAGGGTCATTTCTCCAAAAAGGATATACAAATGTCCAATAAAGACATGGAAAGACATTCAATATCATGAGCCATTAAGGAAATGCAAATCAAAACTACAGTGTGATACTATTTCACACCAACTAGGATGAATAAAATTTAAAAGACAGTGTTGGGAAGGATGTGGAGGAATTGAAACCCTTCCTTATACATGGCTGGTTGGAACGTGAAGTGGTATACCCACTGTGGAAAAGACTGGCATTTGGAATCTGCTGTATTATAGCCTATATGTCCTGCAGCTTAATTCTTAAACAATGTAATAACCTTAAGATTAGCTTTTTGTTTTGTTTTTTGTTTTTTGTTTTTTTTTCCAACTAGAAGTTTATCTGGTGCTATTTTGCTCACCCTTTAAATCAAGCAGTCTTATCTTTCATATATCTGTGAATCACCAGAGGTAGCCTCTAGAATAAATGTATGTGGCTGTGAATAAACCCTTTAGAATTTAAAGGAAATGTGTAAAACATTTCACTTCATTCATTAAATTGTTCATTCAGTCAATCAGTCATAAAATACTTAACATGTCCACTCAGATGCCAGTCAGTATAGAGACAAATAAATGTCCTAATTGTAGAGTTTGGTGGGGATAAAAAGGTGCACAGAAAATTCCATAATATATGTGGCAGAACACACAAGAGCTCTGGAGGTTCCTAAGAGGGAAAGATTTCTTCTAGGGAGGAAACGGGACTGTGAGAAGTGAGAGGGATCTTGGTACAGGAGAAGGCTTTTGCCTGGGACCCTTAGAAACAGGTAAAAGAACCTTTTGACATTTTGTTATCTGTACTGTTCACTGTTGACAGGTATATCTTTTTTCCTTAGCTGGTCTGGAAATTTTCTGGTGGAATGTGGTGGACCCTCGCTGTACCTTTCACTATCAGTACCCATTTGCGTTTGCTACCTGTCCAAGACACTGCCAAATAATTTAATTTTTCATAAATGCTGCTTTTCTTTTTATCACTCCATTTGAAATTGTTTAGTTTACAGGATTGATAATACAAAGATTTAAACAATTCACTACTGAATTTTGTCTCGTCTACCTTTAAAAAAACATATATCATTGATGTTAAGTGAGTTGAGATGAATAGTAAAAGTAATGAGCTCTTGAAATTTCCTGTTATTCATGCATCATGTTTTTGTTCTAAGCCTTAAGAATTAAGTAGTGAACAAAAC
The DNA here is from genome assembly GCF_014108415.1 of Molossus molossus. NCBI lineage: Eukaryota > Metazoa > Chordata > Mammalia > Chiroptera > Molossidae > Molossus > Molossus molossus. Next base: position 51,214,076 of record NW_023425349.1, read on the forward strand.
AAACATGGTATTTGCCCTCATGGCACTTACAGTGAAGAAAAAAATAATTACATTAAGTCTGTTGTTATAATAAGTTAAATATAGTACAGGTTTATTAAATATAAAATAAAGTTTGCTTCAAAGTAACCTCTGAATTTATACTTTCTCTTCAATATCAGCATTACTTATAACTGAACACCCTAATACTCATTATTATTTTAGAAGTTGGATTTTCTATTGGTGTGTGCCAATCAGAATGTGACTGATCAAGGTACAGGGAAAGAATGACAAACAAATACTTAAATTCTGTTGTGTATGTGTATGTGTGTGTGTGTGTGTGTGTGTGTATATATAATAATCTTCCTATTACTTTATAAGGGAATGGAGAAACAAGCATTAACTGAGCTTCCACTAAGCAAAGACACTGTGTTAGACAATGTATACAAAATGTTGGTAGAGCCCTGGCCGGTTTTGCTCAGCGGTTAGAGCGTCAGCCTGCGGTTCAGAGAGACCCGGGTTCGGTTCCCGCTAAAGGCACGTACCTCGGTTGCAGTTTGTCCCCGGCCCTGGTTGGTCGTGCGGGTGGCAGCCACTCGATGTGTCCCTTCACATCGATGTTTCTCTCTCTCTCTCTCTTCCTCTCTCTCCCTCCCACTCTATCTGAACAAAAAATGGAAAAATGTCCTCGGGTGAGGATAAAAAAAAAAAATGTTGGTAGGAATGGTGTAGTCAAAAAAAAACACGGAACGAGTTGAAAGAGAAATCCAAGGCACTAATGGAAAAAGAAAAAACTTTGGCAATTTATTGTCTCACTTCTCTTTTTTCTTCTTACAAGATTCTTCTTGATGAACTGTCTTCTACTAAACACTGGGCATCCATGCACGTTTCAGACCACAGTGGATTTCACTACCGCCAGTTCTTGCTAAAGTCTTTAATTAGCCAAACTGTGAAAGACAGTTCTGTGTTGGAGCAAAACCCTCTGAGAAGTGAGCCAGCCCTGCTTCTTCCAGAAGATGAAGATGCAGCTTCAACAGAGGAACCAAGGATAAATATTCCACATCTTCTAGAAGAAGAAGTTGAATTCAGCACTGATCTTATTGATTCCTACCCAGGACATGAAACCCTTTGGTGTCACAGGTAAGAAAAGGGAAAATTCATTTCCTGCTTGAAGCTGTGCATGTCCTTATGAGAACTACAGAGACTCTTGGCTGCTGGGGTGAATATGGTAATCTGATTGTGGAGCTTTGCCTGAGTGATTTGGAGGAATTTGTGTTACATATTCTCCTCCTCATGATCATCATCAATAAAGTTCCTTGCACAGATGTTTGCCTACAGCTTCGGATGGTGATATTCATCCTTGACTGTACAACAGAATAATATATTACTTCCAAACTAAAAATGAAAGTTTCTGGACTCCTTCATTGGAGATACTGATATTTAGCATATCTGGGATGGAGCCCTGCCATCTGAGTTTTGGTTGTTTTTTTTTTATCCTCACCTGAGGATATTCTTCCATTGATTTTTAGAAAGTGTAGAAGGGAGGGAGGGAGAGAAAAACTTCCATGTGAGAGAGACACATCAATTAGTTGCCTCCTGCACAACGCCAACCAGGGCCAGGGATCAAACCTACAGCCCAGGTATGTGCCCTTGACCAAGAATTGAACTTGCGACTCTGCGGTCTGCAGGCCAATGTTCTAACTACTGAGCCAAACCACCCATCTGTTTGTATTTATTTATTTATTTACTTATTTAATCAGTCCTCACCTGAGGACATTTTTGCATTATCTTCAGATAGAGCTGAAGGGAGAGAGGGAAGAAGAAAGAGACAGAAACATCAATGTGAGCGACACATCGAATGGTTGCCACCCACACAACCCCAACCAGGGCCGAGGACAAACTGCAACCGAGGTACGTGTCCTTAGCGGAAACTGAACCCGGGACTCTCTGGTCCACAGGTCAACACTCTAACTGCTGAGCCAAACCTGCTAGGGCTGCCATCTGTTTTTTTAAAAAAATAAAGAAAATGGCCATGGCCAGTTTGGCTCAGCGGTTAGAGTGTCAGCCCACGGACCAAAGAGTCGCGGGTTCAATTTTGGTCAAAGGCACGTACCTCAGTTGCAGTTCAGTTCCCAGCCCTGGTCCGGGTCATGTGGGAGGCAGACAGTCAATGCGTCTCTCTCACATCAATGTTTCTGTCTGTCTCCCCCCCACCCCCACGTCTGAAAATAAATGGAAAAATATCCTCTGCTGAGGATTTAAAAATCATAATAATTAAGAAAATGATTCTAACAGATAAATTAGATGTACAGTCAGACCAATCATTAGACCCTGAGAATAGAGGAATAGTTCAGCTTTATCATTCTTCAGACCATTATGAACTCTGTTTGTTACTTTTTTAAAGTACAGTGTACTTTGGGAGTGTTAACAGAATTTTAGGAAGTTCTGAGAGAGAGTCAGCAACTTTATAAATTGAGTTCTGAGCACATTTGTCAGTAAAGTAACTTGCATGTTGGAATGAAATCCAGGTATAGGAACTCCTGATTCATTTCAGATCATCTAGTTGGAGATGTCTTCATCTTTATAAATGCAGACTCTATTTCAGGTTATAGGATTCTGTTTGTAGACAAAAGACTTGCCTGTGCTAGGTAGGAGATAGGAATGTTTGTATATTAACTTAATTGAGATTTGCCCTCTTTTTCCAGTCTAAATATAGTTAGAAGATGGAAGACAATACTCCCTCTTTGGCACCTTCATAAATACAGAATATTTTCTCCCTTAAAACAAGACACTCTTATTCCACATTTGCAAAAGAAAAAATAAATAGATCTTGACTTATATGTCATTTTGGTGTTAACAGATTTTTGTTGCTATTTTATATTTAGCCACATTAATAGCAAGGCTCAGAGAATTTTTAAAATATATTTGTGTTTGAAAGACAGCTACATTAATGGAGCAGAAACTTTCTTTGTTCGTAAAGATTAATTGGACTTTGAGGTGGGGTGTGGGGAGAAGAGATAGTTGGGATGGCCTGTGCATTATACATGCCAGTTTTCTTTCTTTTTTTTTGGTACGTGCCCCTAGCGGGAACCGTACCTGGGACTCTCTGGTCTGCAGGCTGATGCTCCAGCTGCTGAGCCAAACCGGCCAGGGCTATGCCAGTTTTCTAGTACAGATGCATTGCTCTTATGCAGTTTATCTGTCCTTTAAGTTGTATCGTCTGTATGATGGGTATATGTTCCCTATCTACTCCGGGATATATTGGGAAAATGGATAGTGTTATCTTTTTCAGGGATTAGAGTTGCTATTAGGAATGATAAGATACAACAACCTAGAACCTATGTAGTTTACCTTATTATGTACAGTAGATGTGCACCCTATTGAGTCACATTTTTGGAGATTGGGCACATAGATCTTTATTTTTAACAAATAACTCCCCGTGATTCTAAGGGCAGGAGACCTGCTCTCCTCAAAGGAAGATTAGGAACTGTCTTTAACATACTTCGCTGAGCCCAGCACATCCCTAATGCATGTAGATTCTTTATGAGGCTGTAGTAATGTATTTAGGGGAAAGTTCACATGGTTTCTAGATAATAAGACCAACTGCAGCAGATTGTTCTTATTAAAGGAAGTATTGGATAGAGGCCATGGACTAAGCTCTGGAAGAGCTATTTAATCCCTTTTTTGCAGAATCACTTGTCTTTTGGGATATCAGCAAGGTTAATTTTTGGTTTTGTATTTTAATTTATAGCAGCGATTGGGCTAAGATCTAATTTTGGTTTCATATTGTAGTTTACAAAGTATAACAACTTTAAGTGATTGTCATCATCTCAGTCAATGCTATTTAAAAACCTTTCTCACAAACAAACCAGTAATCTGGCCTTGTAAGGCTGTCCAGATACCCAGAGCCTTCATAATTGTTTTTTCTCCATCTTCCAGAAAACTCTGAGTTATAAGTGGAACGGTGAACTGAGTACTGTTATGTTTTGAAATGATCAACTTGTTTTTTGGTTTTCCTTGAAAAGTTTGACCTTGCAATGTGATCTTTCTTTTCTCTATTCCCTCTCTCCCTTCTTTTTCACAGGCGGCATGTTTTCTACCTTCAGCATCACTTAAGTGGTAGGTTTTTTCACAGAGTGACCCAGTTGTCACCTGCCGACAGCCCTGGAGGAAATTCAGGTGACTTGCACCACATCCCAGCAGGCCCTCACATGGCTCAGGCAATGGAAGTGGATGGGTTGAGTGACTCTAGCAAGCAAGGCTATTCCCAGGAAACAAAACGCCTAAAGCGGACCCCGGCTCCAGATTCCCTAGGTCTGGAAATGGAACATAGGTTCATCGATCAAGTATTGTCCACCTGCCGAAATGTCGAGCAGGCCAGGTTTGCCAATGCATATAGGAAATGGCTGGATACATTAAGTCAATGAAAGAGGTGGACTGTTCCTGCAAGGTTCCCCTTTTAGTGCAATATTGCTTTCTTTTCTTATTTACCTAGCTGCATGAACTATTTGCTATTATTAGCTAACCATATATTCTTCATCTTTAGGTTAAAAGTCCTGAAAAGATCTTTCATTTTATTTATTTTGTTAAGAACTGGCATTCCTTTGGGTATAAAATAATTGTGTAGTTCCTTCCAGCTAAACAGTGAGTCTTAATTTTCTTCTTTGTAACTTCTCATCCTTTATATTTCTGTATTTCTGTATTTCTAAAAGAAGCCTGTGTTTCTAGGCTTCTTCTCATTTGGTCCTGGTTGGTTCACACACACCTCTGCCCACTTCAGTGCAATTGCTGGATAGACTGATTTTTTTAAATTAAAAATTTATGTTGTAGTTAGGCTTAAAATAATACAAATATAAAATTACTGAATATAATTGTTGTTTTGAGAATCAAATGGCCAGATAGATGGATATGTGAAAATTTAAACCATTTCTTTCTCTAGCATGTTCTACTCAAGTTATAGACCAAGATAACCAAAGTCAGAAGTATTGGAATTTATATGAAAAATGTGCTTCCAATGTAATCCATTTTTAAAATGGTTATTTTAAAGATAATAATAATTTTAAGAGTTTATGTAATTGCAGTACTGAAAAATTATTTTTATTACTAGTTTTGATAGATTGTTTTTACCTCAAATTTGGTATATGCCAAAAACATTCAAGTCAGCGCTTATAAAAATCAATTTTTTTTAAAAACCTGAAATGACATTTTTAGTTACTACTACTTATTTTCCTTTCAATTCACCATAAAAAAAATTGGAGAAATATGCATAGAAATGTATCCATAAAAATCTTTGTTTTTAAAATTTTAAGTTATTTTAAGTTATTACTGGAAAAACTACAAAATTTTTATGAAGCGATTGTTAAAATTGTACTGGCAAAAGCTAGGAAGAAAGAATAATTCTGAAGGTTAGTTCTTCAATCTTTATTTTTAAAAATTAAACAATTAAAAAACTTTGATACTAAACTTATCAGGGATGAGGTACCAAAGTGTCCACCTTATAGCTGTATCTTACCTTTTCAATATCAAGGGCTCAGTTTTTCAGGTTGGTGAGGTAGGGGTGGGGAAAAGGCCAGGTAATATCTATTTTCTATTATATATTTCTGCTTTCATAAATGGTCTGCATTTCCTATTTCCACATTTTTCCAATCCATTTCATATTTTTGTTTCTTTCACCTCTTTTTTTTCTTATCTGTATTATTTTAGGGATGTTTTCTGAAGATATTCTCCTCTCTATTTCCAATTAATTTTCATACTCCATTAAGCACACAAGCATATGTAATATGAATATGAACTGCTCCTCTAAAAGTTCCCCTAATGATGGAAGCTGTAATAGTGGCAGAAACATGTGTGACTACCATGCTTTGCCTGTTCTCCTTTTTACTTGCTGGGTTACCCATAGTGGGAAGAGACAGATGTAGGGAAAGGCAGACCTCTGCTATCTCACTGTTATGGAAACCCTGGACTGGAATGAGGCACATTGCCGTAAGGGTTTATAATAAGTCATTTATGTGGGCATCATGATTTTGTTGAGTGGCAAAATGTTGAGACTTAAGAACACCAGAAAATTGTCTAGGCTGACTCCTATAGACAGAAGTTGCTCTTCTGTCTTGGGGCAGAATTGTCCTTTTGTAGCTTTTACAGTATTTTAGTGAGAAAATAATTGCCATTATGAACATAATTCCACAGCCCTTTGTGTACAAGGCATATTTTGAATCAAATACCTCAAGGTCTACCTAGACCCCTATGGATAAAACCATTAGTTTGTGATCGTCACCTGCGGGGGGAGGGGAGTTGGAATTAAACAGAGATGACATGGGAGATTCAGCCCATTCTACTAATACATGTTGCCAAATTCTGACCTCACTCAGTATTATCTTTTTTCCAGGCATCATATAGGGCTTATTAATGCTTGTTAAGGCTCTTAACTCACCCCTTTCTGAAGCCATGCAGTCCTTTAATATCTTGGTCTCTCTCTTGTCTTCCTAATAAAGTTTTAAGTAGGGAGTGAAAATACAAATATCCAAAAGGTACTGTTTGTATGTGACTTTTCTGTGCTACTTTATTTCTAAATATTTTATTTTTAAGTGTTTATTTGCAGAAAAACCTAGTATTGTCCTATATGGTTGTATTTTTTCCTAACTGGTTGACACCTAAACTCAGTAGCTGTAGCATGGTAATATCTCTCTGACTGAATGAGCTCATTCAGTGTGTCTGTTTTCAGGGACTTGTTAGTCTTTGTATAAATATGTCATTGTTAGAAGATGTTTAGGTTGACACACATTTCATCTGACTACATCCTGTGGATCATGCATACTACTGACATGCAAAAAGCAATAAGATTGTCAATATCTTCACAACCACCACCTCACAGTTCTTTTAGTATACCTGTTTTGGTAATATGGTGTTCCCAAATTCTATTTGCAGGTTGTGAAGATTTGTTAAATGTTTATTAAATTAATGAATAATTAACTGTTTGAACAGGGGAAAGATTGATCATGAGTGATAGATAAAGTGAGTTATGATAGAGAAATTGATGGATTCGAGCAATGGATTATGAATGAATGATGTATTCTAGCTTCATGATACTTCAGTGGAGCTATTGCATATCAAATAAGTTAATTTAGATTTTTATATATATAACTGCCTTGTTTAAGCTTGTTAAATTCCATCCAAGAAGTATAGCTCTGTAACTATCAATTAACTGTACTTTAATATATACTAATGAAGCCTGCTTGCATTAAGAACTCTATTTTCTGTTCTGATATTGGAGAACAGATCTTACCAACACAGCCAGAGCCACTTAGGGGCATCTAAAGAAATTCTTTGATTTTAAAGACTTGTTGATATGTATCTGTGAATGGATAGTCATTTTGTACTTCTCCTTTTCCCCTCCAGACTTCAACTGTAGACCTTTTAGATATTTCCTAAACCTGTGTTAGTTATTTTTTAAATTTAAGGATTTGATACTTAGTGTCCCCTTTTTCTTTTCTAGGTTTTAGCAGTTTATTACCTTTTTGGAAACTCTGGGCACAGACTTTCAGTCTTATTTCTTATTCCTATGGTATTGTTGTAATTTAAATTAATGGCTTCATTATTAGTAGAACTAAATGTATACAGATTGTCACTAAAAGCCACTTAAATCTTCAGGTAAGGGCTTGTGTAACAAGATGTGGAAACAAAAGTTCTTGGATTTTTATGTGGCATTCTATAGTAAAGCATAGATGGTAATAGACTTTGTGTCATTCAGATATATTCAGATCATATCAATTCACGCTTGTTGAGGCGCACATGGCGCACATGGCGCGCGCGCGTGTGTGTGTGAAGAGAACTTTTAATATTGTTGAGAACAAATGATGAGTTTATGTAGTACAGGTGGTATCTGATGGGCTAAATGCCATTTGGGAGTGAAACTATCACTTGTACAATAATCTGTCTCAACCTTAGTTCCCTGAATTACAAAAGATGCTAAAGATTCAGTTATCAAAGGAAGTAACATGTAATCTTTTTTGCATAAAGCTTTTGTAAGCTTAGTTATTTTGTTACTAGAAAATTGTATTTTAAAACTTAATATTTAAAATATGCTAGAAAATTTGAACAGCATTGTAGCAACTGAACCTTTTGTCTTCTGAATAAATTTCTCAAATGAACTGTTGTAGACACTAGCACTTCACGTACACGCTGTCACCAGAGTACACTTGGGTGTACTCTGGATGTGCTCCTGTTTAATGAAGGGCATTGAGGCTCAGGAATCGTAGGCAAATTCAATGTGATGAAGGCAGTAAGGAGGAAAAATCATCCCTGAGAATTCTACTTAATATCACACAGTGTCTTTTAAAAAGAACTATACAAACTGTGTTAATTTGAGTGCCTTTCTTACTTTTGTGGTGAGCAAGATTATGTTTAAGTCTGTTGTTTAGGTAGAAAACAGGGGACAAATTTTATCAAACAGTTGATTGTGACTCATTTATTCCAATTGCTAGGCATGGTTCCCATGGAGTATTTTATCCTTCAATGAGACACTGATAAAGTGGATGTTTTGGTTTATATTTCATTAGTTATCATGTTTAAGCACCCTCCCGAGAAGAATTGGACTTTTGGGGGTTGGAGGCATTACATCTAAAGGCCAGCATGTGCAGAATTAAATGTCAGCCTGAAACCCGTGCAGCCTGTGTTCAGAGGGAAACAGTGGCTCTCTGCCCTGAAAGAGATGCCAGAGGGTTGTCCTAAATGACTCCTTTGCCTCACTTTAAGGACTTGAAGAATTCCCTTCCAAATCCAGACCTACGTAAAGTAGTTGAAAAGGAAAATAATGGGAAGTTTATCCTTTCAAATGTTAGAGGAAAAGAAGTAAATGCTGAGATAAAATTTTAAATGTGCTATTTTATGTACTTTTATGAAAGGGGAGGGATGAGAATTCCGTATTTCAAGACAGCAAATATTTTTTAATTGTAATTTCATAAAAATAGACAGCTACGGATTCCAGAGTGCTTTTCAGAGGACTGTTGAATAACATAGTCCAGTGATATATATGTTATATGCTCATGTAACATGTTCATGGTTGAGACAGAAAACCGTTGTGTCAGTTGTGGGTCTGGCGGAGGGGGAAGCCTTAGGGCTCCCATCTTTGTCTTCTGCATTATCTATTCACACCAGGCCATGTTAACACTAAAACCAAACTCCTTGCTAAGGAAAAGAGAGAAAGAGAGAGAGAGAGGGAGCAGTAGCTTAGTCTGCTCATGAAACCTTGTGCTTCCAAGAATATTACCTATATACATATAGTTTGTGCTTTGGGGCAATAATATGGTCCACAAAACTAACCCTGGCATTTCTTTAATTACTCTGTTATTATTCCTCAGGGTGTAGAAGATTTAGTAAATTTAGGACAAAATTTTATATTCAGTGGCAAAAAAGAAAAGGCAAAAATATACTAAATATATTAGTAGTTCTTAAACTTTTAGTGTAGATAGTATTTTTATAAACCACTACCAGTGCAGTAGCACGTAGATGCTTCGTGACTGCCTCCTTGCTCATCACGCCGCACCAGTCCTGTGGCTCTGCTGTGGATGTCTCTTCTACTTGTCTTCTGTGGAAACGATTTCTGGATTGTATTATTTTCATGTTTGGCAGGGGTGGGGGTGTTTCAGTCGACATTCTCAGTTTTGGGAAATCCTATTGAGGAAAATGATTACTGTTTTCAAATGGACAACTGTTTTGCTTCTTTAAACTTCAGTTTTCCTAAGAGAGAGTTTATGTGTAGACCCTGTATGTGTGCAGTATGCTGCATAGTGCTTTGTACCTTGTAGGAATTCAACAGGTCAGAATTGTTCAAGGCTACAGAATTGAAACTGTCTTCTCACCATTGTCCATATTCTTAGTTTTAGGAGAAATAAAGTGTATAAGGTACATAATCAGGTTCAAACATACAAGGCAAAGATTTTAAGTGAAATTTAGATTCCTTTAAAGCGTGTATATATGGGTATATACGTATATATGTATATACATTTAAATGAGATTTGGAACTTGAATTTATATTGTAGTTTTACAAAGAATTCTATCTGAGGCTTTTTATTTTCATATTTGCTTAAAGCTCTCCTATTTAAAGGCATTTTTTTAATTAGACCAACTCCCTCAAGCAAAGTTGGAACCCTAACACAAGTGCCCATTTGCCTGAATTAATCAGATATCTGTGTAAACTCTTAAGTTTTGGTTGCTCATGAACTATGATATTCTGACATTTCTTCCATATCTTTAGGGAATCAGCCTTAATTTTATGTATGGCAATCACTTTCTTCAAAGTACTATGCAGCATACTTCAGAGGTTTGTTTATAAAGTGATCAGTAATAACCTTGAGATTGACTCATACAGCATTCTATTAAAAGTGCTCATACATTATCCTCCCTCACAAATGTCATATTCAGAGCAGGTATTTTTTTCTTATTGGTTAAAGAATGAGAGTAGACTGAGTACAGTCATAGTAGGTGCTCAATAAATAGTCATCTATTGCTCTAACATCAAAATAACAGTGGGCTTTCAGAAAGGAGGCTGTTGTCATCTTTCACTGAGGAGTATATATTTAGAGTAATATATGTTTGAAACTGAAAAAGTATATCAGTTGACATAAATTTTCAGGCTTATTTAGGTTGGAGTTAGTAACATGTAATAAAAATATTGCTCATGTAGAAAATGGTCTGAAGATAAGGGATGTGAAAAGTTTAAGTAATGTCTTTTTGTGCAAGGCACATTGATAAATGTAATTGTCTTAGTAGGCTGCTGAACTTTAGGGAGAACTACTGCAGTCTCCTGCAGTCGGTTTCTATGTTGCTATGTTGTATTACCTGGTTTAGATTTTGTTTCTTTCTTTCTGAATCTTGGTTGCTTTCCAGTATCTTAAAAGTGGCAATGGCAAAGTATGATATTAAATAACTCTTACTGCTTTTCTCAGAACATCTTTAAAATAAGGGAGACATTTTTATGAATGATACAGTAATTTCCGAATCTGTTAATGTGTGGCTTTCAGAACATTTTTGGAATGCTCTGGAAAACCAATGGAAATGAAGAGCAGATTTAAACAATTAAACATTCCAACCTGAGCTGTGAGGAGCAGAGTGCGTAGTACAGTTGCAATGAGGTAGTGGCTCCCAAAGAGGTCCCTGATGCATGACTTTGAGGCTGGCTTCTGGCTGAGGTGCCCACGGTCAGAATTGTGTTTTGGCATGTGTTCTTCCTAAGAGAGCGATGGAATGTGCACTAGATTAACTTGTTTTGGAGTTGGGCAAAATAAAAATTGAGGTATTATAAGTATGCCAAATATTTATACACTCAGTTGTAAAAACTAAAAAGGAAAGAAAGAGGGGAAGAAAATGATGGTCAGTGATATTTTTTATTTTTTATTAGCTTCTAAATTTTTAAAAATGTAAGTCTCTAGGACACTAGGCAGTTGCTTACTTTAACACTGAGATACTTTAAGGGATAGTTCTCAGACACTATATTCTGCTATTAGAATTCACCATGAGTATTAATTTTATATTGCTTGAAGATCCCCCCACCCCAATGGAGTATTTTTGTAAGTTGCAGTCAATATTGTTTTAAGATTCTCTTACAGGTTATGGTTAAATGGACAAATTACATATAGGATCTGTGGTGCAAGGTCAGATCCTGGGCATTAAAGATACATTTGGCTAATTCATTTTACGGAAGATACTAATTGTCTTCACTCTGACTGCATTGCTGTTTAAGAAAAACTATTTTTCCTCCCAAAGCAGTCTTCATTGAATTTCCTTTAGCTCTCACCATATACTAACTGACAGTTTTTTAAGGGTTAACTATTTTTATGAATTTGTTTTACACTTAAACTGTCTACCTTGCGGAAAGATTAAAACACGTTCTGCAGTAAGGTATGTACAGAGGGTGCTTATAGTGTTCTGGGGGTTAGTATTCCACAGTGCTGAAAGCATGCTGCTAACTTCTAAGGCGAATGTCATGATTCGAGATAACATCTGTATCAGCTCTGTCCAATAGAAATAAATGTGAGCCACATATGTAACTTTAAATTTTCTGGTAACCACATTTTTTAAAAAGGTGAAATTGTCTTTTAATAATATATTTTATTTAATCCAATGTATTAAAAATCACACCACTATCTAATCAATATACAGAGTTATTGAGATATTTCACCTTTTTTCCCCCTAAAATCAGTGTGTGCTTTGTATTCACAGCCATCTTAGTTCTGACTAGCTACATGTCATGTGCTCAGATAGCCTCACGTGGCTGAGGGCCGCTGTGCTGAACAGTGTAGACTCATGGGGTACAAAGTATGACTTTATTTAAATGGGAAGATTGTGAGGTAGGCATGAAATTATGGTACTTCAAAAATTATTTAATATACTTAGAAAAGTATCTAATAGAATTATCTGCTTGTTTTCCTTCATCATCATTTTAAATTTGCCCTGGAAGTAGGCTTAACCTGTTTCAATTTGCCAAGCATTATATAAGGAGGAAGAAATTCCATGCCATGTAAAATACCATGATATGCTAACTGTAACAACACATTATCCACAACTCATTTTTCATGTGTTCACTAAATTCTGTCCTGTTTCTTCAAAATAATAGCTTAAATTGCATGTTAATTGTGTATGTGTACCTATTTTGTTTGTGTAATTCTTACAGTACGATACTGTGTGTTCACAAGCAGCCCCAGGAGCGTGGTCTCCCTGTGCAGCTGTCCTGCAGGACTCACTTCCTACATTGTGGTAACTGGCAGACAAGTAGAAAGAAGCTGTTTTGTTCTATTCATTTTGTTTTTATCATGTGACCATGTACCAAGCCAGCTATACATTATTGTTTGTCTGTAGAATATGGAAAATAGTATTTATGTCTTATCTTTGCTAAATGTTTGCAATTTCTAAGTAAACTTCTCATCTTCTGAAATGAGTGTTAAGTGTCACTTTATTTTACTCGGGGTGGTGTTTTAAACTCTACTGCAGTCTGCCAACCTGTCCTGCTTAACTGCTCTGATGGTAGTAGTGGGGTAGAGGTCTGAGCTGTTGTCTAAGTGATCAGTGATTTGATTATCTACATTTGTAGAATTAAAAATGTCACTTGCACCCTGGCCGGTTTGGCTCAGCAGTTAGAGCGTCGGCCTATGGTCCAGAGAGACCCGGGTTCAGTTCCCGCTAAGGGCACGTACCTCGGCTGCAGTATGTCCCCGGCCCTGGTTGGGTCATGCGGGTGGCAGCCACTCGATGTGTCCCGTTCACGTGGATGTTTCTCTCTCTCTTCCTCTCTCTCCCTCCGGCTCTATCTGAACAACAACAAAAAAAAGGGAAAATGTCCTCGGGTGAGGATAAATAAAAATAAAAATGTCACTTGTGTCTAGGGCATAAAAGAAATCTCAAAAGCAAGTTAGAGAAATTGTCACAGTTTTTAGAGTGTGTTAGCAATGACTAACTGACTTATGAAAGTCCTTATGACTAGCCGGGCTGGTGTGGCTCAGTGGTTGAGTGTCAACCCATGCACCAGGAAGTTGCCGGTTCAATTCCCCGTCAGGGCACATGCCCCGGTTGTGGACCCGATCTCAGTGGGGAGCATGCAGGAGGGGACCAGTTGATGTTCTCTCTCATCGATGTTTCTATCTCTCCCTCTCCCTTCCTCTCTCTAAAATCATAAAAAAAAATTTTTTTTTAAAGAAAAAGTCATTATGACTAAATATGCTTTTTCCATTTTTCAAATGAAGTTATCTAGCAGGGAATGAGTCAGTTATTTTAGTGTTATACATCATGTATTCTTAATTTGGAATCTCACTTCTATATGTTATAAGCCAGATAGATACCCAGCATTCAGCATTACTTAAGTGGTAGAATATGTAAGGAGACTCTGAAAAGTATTTGATGAAGTGGGCACTACTTTACTCAGATTTTGAATATTTTAAAAGGATGTTTTGTGGGAAAGGCCACTTATAACTTTGTCTCATGATTATTTAGGGTTATATTGCAAATAAAGCACAACTGTTATCTACATCTATTTGTGGTAGAAAACAGGATAAAGAATGTATTTTGCATCATGTCAAAGTACCACAAACGATGTTTAAAACCACTGTATTGTTTTTGCTTTGATATGCGAGGGAAGGGAACTAGCTTACTAAAAACAGTCTTGATAGTAAGCAGATTGAAAAAGAAGTTTGACTACAATTAATATCAGCCAAAGCTTCTCTAGGAAATGGGATGCTCCTTGAAATGAAAGATTAACTATAATAACAGAGGCAGGATGATACACTGGCCAATTATATTTTTTAAATGTGGTAAACCTTTCATCATTTGTCTCTAGTTAGCAATACCACTTTCCTCATGTTGAAAGCTCACATTTTTACTTTTGATGCTATATATTTTTTCAGGTAAAGAAATGGTGTTTTGTTTTTAATGGCATGACACCTGTATTCTGCGCTGTCAAATGGCTAGGTTGTGCATCAACCTTATTTAAAATAACAATTACAGTATGCTCTTTTCTCATGAAAAGTATAGTATCATGATTTCAACTAGAAGTTGAAAATAGAAGCAATACTGGCCATAGTATCATTTCACAGACTCTTAGAGCAACCCTGGCTTCTAGGAAGAACCCCTGCACCACTCCTTAGCTTTATGAACAGCAGAGAAATAATACTTTCGAATTTACACTTTTAGTATCAGAATCCTCTGATGATATAAAAACGTGTTGTATTAGATTCGTCATATACTTCTCAGAGTAATTACAGTCTGCTTTCTGTGTAGGGGAGCTAACTGTGGGCTGAAATGGCCCTCCATGATATTTTTATAGTCTCATATTTCTTAAATTGCCAGTGTACTCTCAACAGCACGTCTAGGGAGTAAATAAACAGAATTGGTGCATCATCAGTCATCCCATTTGTTTTATTTTCAAGGAAATTTTGTACTCCTATCATCTACTAAGGTCCCCTGGTGCAAAACTAATCACCCGTTCTCTTTTGTCAATAAGTGGGCACACATCTAATTTGTGGCGTTGATCTCCTGTGTCTTAATGTTAATTATTCCACATGAATTTTTTAATTAAAACAGTTTATGTGGCATTTATTGTATTAAAAAACATAATTTGCACAATAATAAGAGATTCAGTAAATTGGAATTTTCCTACAATGGTATACTATGAAGCAATAAGGTCAGAATATATAAATACATGAAAAAAATTAATTTAAATGGAAGTATAGAAGACTATGTAAAGTAAGTTTCTAATTAAAAATTTTTTAATTTCCATTTCCAATATGGCAGGATCAACACTCAAACTGAACACAAAAATGTTGGGGAAAAAACTAAATATTTTCTTCAAACGTTATACTGAAATGGCAGAACACCGATAGAAAAGTCTTAAAAAGTATCTGGAGATAAAAGACATGAAACCGATCACTGACTTCTTGTCAGCAACATTTAGAATTAGAAGACAATGGGAATGATAAATTCAGTGGGCTAGAATTAGGTAATTCCCATTGTAGAATTCTAAATACAGAAAAGATTCTTTGAGGAATAAGGATAAAATAAACACAAATATACCTATATATGATTTTGTTCGTGTAAAGTTTTAAAAATAGATGGTAAAATCTGTAAAGAAAAGAATTATTATTGTAAAGGTCAGGATAGTGGCTGCTTCCAGCTGGGAAACAGAACCAGAGTTGAGGATGGGAATAAGACGGGATGTCCGGGCCGCCGGCAGGTTTCTGCGTCTGAAACGGAGCCATGGGGACTTGTTTTACCTACATATTTTATGCATGTATTTCACTGTTATATTCACAATAAAAACGTTTTTAAAATTAGGGTATAAAGTTATTTTTAAATTAACGTATTTATGGACTAGACAGCATATAAAACATTTCTCCCAAATTGATATATAGATTTAACACAATCAAGATTTCAGTGAAATTGATAAACTATAAAATTTATATGGAAATTAAAAGGATTTAAAATAACCAAAACAATCTTGAAAGATGGCTTTCAATAAAGGTATAGTAATCAAGATTGGTTTGGCATAATAGACCATCAGTGGGACAGAAGAGACTTCAAAACAGCTATTTTAAATACGCTCAAAGAACTGAGAACTATGTTTAAAAAACTAAAAGAAAATGAGAACTATGCATCACCAAATAGAGGATACCAAGAGAGATTTTTAAAGGAATGAAGTAGAAATTCTGGAAAGTTAAATTGAATAATTGTACTAAAAAAAATTCAGTCTAGCAATTAAGCTCCTTGGTATTTGCCCAAAGGATTCAAAAACTTATGTAAACACAAAAACCTGCACATAGATTTTTTTTATAGCAGTTCTATTTCAAACTGCCAAAACTTGGAAGCAATCAAAATGTCCTTCAGTAGGTGAATAGATAAATAAACTGTGTTATATACAGACAATGGAATATTTGCACTAAAAAGAAATGAGCTATTAAGCCATGAAAAAGCGTGGTGGAACCTTAAATGCATGTTGCTACGTGAGAGAAGCCGATATGGCCCTGGCCTGTTTGGCTCAGCGGTTACAGCGTCAGCCCACAGACCAATGAGTCGCGGGTTGGATTCCGGTCAAGGGTACCTGTCTCAGTTGACACAACGAGAAACAAACAACATGCTAAAACTTATGAGATGCATCAGAAACAGTGCTCAGAGGGAAGTTTATAGCTGTAAATGCCTACATTTAAAAAGAAGGAAGGTGTCAAATCAACAGCCTAACTTTCCACCTTACTAAACTAGAAAAAAAGAATAAATTAAAACCAAAGCAAGCAGGACAAAATTACCATGGGAATAGAGAAAAGAAAACAATAGCAAAAATCAATGTAAAAGTTGTTTCTTTTGAAAGAACAAAAAAATTGAAAAATCTATAACTAGACTGACCATGAAAGAATGAAGACAGTCTCAGGAATGAAAGAGGGCACAGTGCTACCAACCTTATAGAAATAAAAAGGATCATAAGAAATACTATGAAAAACAAATGTGATAACCTAGATAAATGGACAAATTCTTTAAAGGACACCCTTAAACTACTGAAATGACTCAATAAATAAAAAATCTAAATAGACTTATAACAAAGAGATTGAATGTGTAATCAAACTTTTCCCCACAAAGAAAAGTCAAGCATCAGATGACTTCACTGGTGAATTCTGCCAGTGTTTAATAAAGAATCCTTCACAAAATATTTACGAAAATAGGAGAGAACACTTCCTGATTCATTCTACAAAGCCAGTATTACCAATACCAGACATTCATGTATCTCATGAATAGAAAATCAGATCAATATCCCTTATGAATACAGACACAAAAATAACAAAATGTAAGCGATCCAAATCGAGCTGTATATAAAAAGGATTATATACCATGACCAAGTAGGATTTATCCTAGGAATGAAAGGTTGGTTCAACATACAAAACCAATCAATGTAATACGTCATGGGAATATAATGAGTGGGGGGAAGTACACAATCATGTCAATAGATGCAGAGAAATCATATGACAAAACCCCAAATCCTTTTTTAAATAAATGAATAATAATAATAATCAGCAGACTAGGACTAGAAAGAAACTTTCTTAAGCTGATAAAGGATATCTATGAAAAATACACAGCTAACATTATACTTAGTGTTGAAAGACTGAAATTTTTCTCCTTCACATCAGGAACAAGACGTGATGCCCCCTCTTGCCACTTCTACTCAACATTGTACTAAAATTTCAACCAGAGCAATTAGGCAAGAAGAAAGAAAAGACATACAAATTGGAAAGGAAGAATTAAAACAATCACTTTTCACAGATGACAAGATTTTGTGTGTAGAAATTCCTAAGAAGTCACTTAAGAAAAACTTAAAACTAAAAGATGAGTTCTGCAAGGTTGCAAGATACAAATCAAATGTATTTTTATACTTGCAATGAAAAAACATAAAAGTAAAATTGGGGAAACAATTCCATTTACAATAGCATAAAAATACATAGGAATAAATTTAACAAATAAGTACGAAACATATGCTCTGAAAAATACAAGATAGCATTGAAATAAAGAAAATCTAAATAAATGGAAAACCATCCTATGTTCATGGATCAAAACATTGTTGCCCAGCCAGTGTGGCTCAGTTGGTTGAGCGTCATCCCATACACCAGGAGGTCACCAGGGCACATACCTGGGGTTGTGGGCTACATCCCCAGTGTGGGGAATGCAGGAGGCAACCAATTGATGTTTCTCTCTCATCCAAATTTTTATCTCCCTCTCCTCTTTCTCTCTCTGAAATCATTAAAAACATTTAAAAAAAAAACAATACTATTAAAATGGCAGTACTCTTTGAACTGATCTATAGATTCAGCATAATCCCATCTGACTTCTTTTTAGAAATAGACAAGCTGATTACAAAATTTATGTGGAATTGCAAGTGACCTACAATAGTTAATACAATCCTTAAAAAGAAGATCAAAGTTAGAGGACTCATAGTTCCCAATTTCAAAAATGACTCCAAAGCTATAGTAATGAAGACAGTGTGGTAGTCACATAAAGATAGATACAGAGATAAATGGAATAGATTTGAAAGTCCAGGAAAAAAGTACATGTATGGTCAATTGCTTTTTGACAAGGGTGCCACAATCTTCAGTGGGGGTGGGGGGCAGTCTTTAGAACAAATAATTTTGGGACAACTGAACAGCAATATGCATGCAAAATAATTAATTTGGATCCCTACCCCACATCATACACAAAAATTGACTCAAAATGTATTAAAGACCTAAATGTAAGAGCTAAAACTACAAAACTTTCAGAAGAAAACATAGGTGTAATTCTTTGTGGCCTTTTATTGGGCTTAAAAAAATGTTTTTTTACACTTGAGGATATTTTTCCATTGATTTTTAGATAGAATGGAAGAGAGGGAAGGAGGGAGAGAGAGAGAGAGAGAGATACATCGATTGGTTGCCTTCTACATGATCCCTACGAGCTGGGGACCCGAAACCCAGGTATGCACCCTTGACTGGGAATAGAACCCGAGACCCTTTGGTCTTTGGCCTGTGACTCTAACCACTGAGCCAAACCGGCCAGGGCTATTGGACATATTTTGTTGTTGTTGTTAGTTGTGATATAAAAAGCAAATGTAACAAAAGAAAAAGTAGATAAATTGGACTTATAAATTTTTTTGTACTTCAAAGGACACTCAAGAAAGTGAAAAGAAAAGCCACAGAAGAGGAAATATTTACAGATAATATATCAGACAAGAGTTTGGTCTCCAGAATATATTTTTAAAAGCAATTACAACTCAACAACAAAAAGCAAATGATCCAATTAGGTAATGGGCAAAGGGTTGAACATTTCTTTGTTTTTTAAACTTATCTTTATTGTTGAATGTATTACAGACATCCCTTCTCTTTCCCCTATTGACCCCCTCCTCCCCACTCCCATCGCCCTCCTGCCTTCCCCACACTATTGTCTGTGTCCATATGCATATAAATTTATTGGTTTATCTCTTTTGTCTTCCCTCCCCCTTTCCCTTTGAGATTCCTCAGTCTGACAAACAATTTGTACTTCTTAATCCCTTCACCTTTTTTGCCCATCCCCACAACGCCCCTCCCATCTGGCAACCATTAAAAAGTTCTCTGTATCTATAAGTCTGTTTCTGTTCTGCATATTCATTTTGTTTGTAGATTCAATTGTTGATAGATAAGTATTTTTTTTTTGCCATTTTATTATTCATATTCTTTATCTTCTTTTTCTTCAAAAGACCCTTTAACATTTTCTATAATACTGGTTTGGTGGTGATGAACTCCTTTAGCTTTTCCTTGTCTGGGAGACTCTTTATATGTCTAGCAATTCTAAATGAAAGCTTTGCAAAATAAAGTAATCTTGGTTGTAGCTCCTTGCTTTTTATCACTTTAAATATTTCTTGCCACTCCCTTCTTTTGAGAAATCAGCTGACAGTCTTATGGGAGCTCCTTTGTAGGTAACTAACTGCTTTTCTCTTGCTGCTTTTAAGATTCTCTCTTTGTCTTGAACCTTTTGCACTTTGATGATGATGTGTCTTGGTGTGGACCTCTTAGGGTTCATCTTGTTTGGGACTCTCTGTGCTTCCTGGACTTGTAAGTCTGTTTCCTTCACCAAGTTAGGGAAGTTTTCTGCCATTATTGTTTCAAACAAGTTTTCAATTTCTTGTTCTCTCTCTACTCCTTCTGGCACCCCCAAGATGCGAATGTTGGCATGCTTGAAGTTGTCCCAGAGGCTCCTTACACTATTCTCATTTTTTTGGATTCCTTTTTCTTTTTGCTGTTCTGATTAGGTGTTTTTCTGTTTGTTTGTTTGTTTGTTTGTTTGTTTTTGTTTTCTTATATTCCAAGTCAGTGATTTGCTTCTTGGCTTCACCTACTTTACCATTAATTCCCTGTAAATTATTCTTTATTTTAGTTAGTGCATCTTTATTTCTTACTGGCCCTTTTTTATGCTCTTGAGGTCTTCACTAAGTTCATTGAGTGTCCTTATAAGCAGTGTTTTAAATTCTGCATCTGTTAGATTGCTTATCTCTATTTCATTTAGTTCTTTTCCTGAAGTTTTCTGTTCTTTTGTTTTGGACATGTTTCTTTGTCTCCTCATTTTGGCTGCCTCCCTGTGTTGTTTTTTATGTATTAGGTAGAGTTTCTATGTCTCCTAGGCTTACTAGGGTGGCCTATTGTAGTAGGTGTCCTGTAGGGTCCAGTGACACAGCCTCCCTGATCATCCAAGCAGTACTCTCGAGGTGCACCCCTCATGTGGACTGCATACCATTCTGTTGTAATTGAGTCTTGATTACTGTTGGCATGTCAATGAGAGGGATTTACTGAGGTTGATCAGCAGGAAGAACTGGCTGGGCCCACTGACCACGGACCTCTGACTAACTTGGAGGATCAGCTCTGCAGAGCAAGACTTACTTCAGCAGGGCTCTGGTACCCATTGAGTCCACCCTTGAGTGTATCACTTGTGGAGGTGGTTGGGTGGTGGTGCTTTGAAATAGTCTGAAGCTGTCCACTGGGTGAGCTGGCTCTGGGGCAAGATCAGCCACTGCCTGTGTTCTACCTGGGGCCACCAGACATACGCTACAAAGCTATCTGCAGATGGCTGCTGCTTGTGCTGGGCTTGGAGGTGCCCAGGCAAAGCCACATTGTGAACCAAGGCTGGCTGCTTCTAGTGCCAGGCCTGGGGCCACTTAGCAAGAGGGATGGGGCTCACTGAGGTCAGATGCTACTTGTTTGAGAGAATTTAGTAAGTAGGAGCCCAGACAGGCCAATCCTATGGTAAAACCACTGGAAACAGCTTGGGTGGTCCCAAAATGTGGGTGGGGCAGGGTCTCAGGGAATCACCAGGGTGGGGCAAACAGTGTGAGCCCGGTTGCTGGAGTTTTTGATATGGCACCGTTCTGCTGGCTCACCAAAGGAACCAGGGCCTCCGCCAGCACATCTGTCTTGGAGAAAGCTGCTTCTGTAGTTCTCGCCTCTTCCCTACACCAGAGCCTGGAGGGTGCAAGTCCATGTAAGTCGGTGCTGGGCCCTTTAAGAGGAACTGCCTGGAGCTCAGCATCCCTCAGCCTCAGGTTTTTACAGCCAGAAGTTATGGGGACTTCTCTTCCTGGAACTGGAACCCTGAGCTAGGGGCCTGGTGTGGGACGGGGACCCCTCACTCCTCAGGTATCACAACCAAGGTATCCTCCTGATTTTTATCCTTCACACGTGGGTGTGGGACCAGCCCATCTGCACCTCTGCCCCTCCTGCCAGTCTCAATGTGGCTTCTTTAATATTATAGTTGTAGGATTTCCATTCAGATCAATTTCAGGTCGTTCTGAAGGATGGTTTTTCTGAAGTTTAGTTATAAGTTTGATGTGGTTGTGGACAGAGGTGAGTACCGGGCTTACCAATGCCACCATCTTGACCAGAAATCGAACATTTCTTCTTGGAAGAATATAAATGTCCAATAAGCACATGAAAAGATGCTTAATATGATCAGTCATCAGAAAATGCAAATGAAAGCCACACTGAGATACAACTTCATATTTACATGAATGGCTATAATATGTTGGTGTGTTAGGTGGAATTTTGAGACTTTAACTTTCTATTTTATGTTTCCTATGATGTTTATGTTTTTAGATAAATATGTATTTAAATAAAATTTTAAATACCCTCGTGTTTGTGGGTGAGTGAGAGGGAAGACTCACAATCAAGCAGAGTTTATTCCTAGTAGCCAATTATAAACTGGTATGTTATGCCACTTGAAAAAGCACAAAGAGTTATTTCTGTAAATAAGATATTCAAATAGCCATCATGTATCCAAATTAGGCATCAGGAAGAATGATAGCTAGACCTGAGAAACAAATTCAAAATTGAAAATATAACTAAATAGGAATAAATATGTTGTGGGATTTGTTGAGTTGCTTAAGTCTATATCAGAGTCCATAGAGTATACAAAGCTGAAACAGGAACAGAAGGAGAAAAATCTAAATCAATACACTGAAACCACATTTCTGGCTTGTGTATTAGCTTAACCTTGAGCAATGTCATCATCTCAAATGACTACAAGAGCGTACAGTTAGAGTAAATGTACAAAACTGGCAGGATGTAAAACCACATGCTGAGCTCCTCATATTTTTACTTAGTTACATTGGTGTCTAAAACACTGTGACACTGTGATAGATAACAAAGCAAGTGGCAAACTCCCTGGCCTCATACACAGCCTACAGCTGCCAATTTGGGACTCTCGTTCAAGAGTGTGGTCGCTTCATTGGGGAGCAGACCATCCAAAGAATTAAAATAGATGGCAACATAATTTGGCTTATTATTTTAAAAAACATTTGACAGGCATGGGTAGGTGTGATTATGTAGTAAACTGAAATTACTACATCCTGTCTTAAGAATTTGTCATCTTTGCAGAATAGAACAAGTTATAATTGGCAACATTAATGAAACCAAAAGTATTCTAATGTGGCTTCTTGATCTGTTTATTCAATTATGTTGCCTTAATTTGATCTATGTTGAACATGTAAGTACAGTAGAAGATTCTGAGAACAGTTTTATCTAGAATGCTGGTTTTTAATATAAATCAATCGTAAAATATGTAAATGTCATATATTTAATTATAGAAGTAATACAACATTTGAAAGTTTGAAAAACAGAAAACTAGAGTTGCCACAATCCTAAAACAGTTGTTAATATATATTTTACATATGAAAGTAAGGATAAGGCTCTGGTCGGTTTGGCTCAGCGATTAGAGCCTTGGCCCACAGACCAATGAATCACGGGTTCGATTCCAGTCAAGGGTACGTATCTCGGTTGCAGTTCATCCACGGCCCTGGTCAGGTCATGTGGGAGGCAACCAGTCAATGTGGCTCTATCACATCGATGTTTCTCTCTCTCTCTCTCTCTCTCCCTCCCACTCTATCTGATGATAAATAGAAACATATCCTCGGATGAGGAATAAAATAAATAAATAAGGATAAGAACAAAATGTTGATTCCTGCTTTTTTTCATTCAATATTGCATCACATTAATTTGTCCATATAATATAATTTGCATAAATATTATTAAAATGTATCTTAAATGTAGGACGTGAAAAACTTGGAAATAATCAGAAAAGTTTAAAATATTTTTTAAACCTTATAAAATCAGAAATATACAGTTTATTTCAATATGAAAATTTAATTAAAACGGTTTTAACATTTTTAAAAATTGAATTTGCCAACACATTTGATAAACTTTCATCTAACAAGACAAAAGGATTAAAGAGTTACTACATTTCTCTCATCAATGTTGATAACTTAACATTTTTTTCCCCAGTGAATTTACCTCCTAACAAACTTCATTCGGCACAGATTTTAACATTGACAAATATCTGAGATCAAAATTTTACTTTTTCTTTCACTGGCCAAAACTGTAAATTTGACTTTCCCAGGTGGTAGATGACAGACTTCCTAGGACACAGATGGCTTTATGTATAATTATTTCACCCCAAATCTTGGTTATACTCTTTACAGCACTGAGGAGACATCTCTAGGGACAATATTAGACCATGCCATTTACTTCCATGCCCTGACTTATGATTCCACAGACAGAAATTTGTTCTAGGCCAGCTGTGCTCACGTAGCATAGCCCCACTGAAGGATTTACCCTAGTTGATTACTACAGCAGTCACACTCAGAAGAAATGGCCCCTTCACAGATGGCTAGATTTTTCCAACAGGATAAAATATGGTTGCTTTTTAACTTTTTTTTTTTGGTACGTGCCCCTAGGGGAACCCTACCCAGGACTCTCTGGTCCACAGGCAGACACTCGCACCACTGAGCCAAACCGGTCAGGGCACTTTTTAACTTATTTTTAATGTCTGCCATTTGGGGGATGAGTTGAATGTAATAGATTTAAAAAAAAAAAAAAAAAAAAAAAGCATTCTTTGATGTATAGACACTATAGCTATGATTTTAGCTCAAACCAAAAGTGATTTTAAAGACAACTGACCCTGCTCCCTAATTATTGAAGTACCACAGATAAATTATTCTGGAACAAAGTTAATAATCATGGGAGTCTTTCTCAATATGTACCAACTTTAAAATAATAATCCTGCAAAAGTTAACATATTCAGTTACCTAGAGGTTAATTATATGAATTTTACCTTGAATAGTGCACCCAAAAATAACATAGCTTAAAACTAGGTGTTCTCTCTACTTTTTAAAGGATTAGTGATTTTTTTTTTTTTTGTATGTTTACTTCATGAGTAAAGCAGGCATCTGGCTTTATAGCCTTAAAAATATTCAGACGGCCTCAGCCGAGTGTCTCGGTTGGTTGGAGCATCATCCTATACACCAAAAAGTGACAGGTTCGATTTCCAGTCAGGGCACAAACTGAGGTTGCAGGTTCCATCCCTGGTCTAAAATCAATAATAAAAAAAATAACTAAAAATATTCAAACTAAAAATATGGTAGCCATGAGATACATAACAAAACCTGGGACTGAAGGTCACCTTTTTATCACTGTGTTAAAGAAATCCAAAGGTCATTGTAAAGAAAAATTTGACTCTACCTCCAGGACCTTCCCTTGCTCGTTTATATCAGAGAGAACATTTTATTTAGGGTGCCTGACTTCTGCAGCTCCTTCATCTCTGTAAGAGATTATATGTCCTCATTTGAATGGTCTGTTAAGGCAGATGTGTTTCTGTTTAGCTGGCCACTTATGATAACCACAGTATGGGTACTCATTACAAAATGCAAAACCATTGATGCCCAACTTTAATAAAATCTTGGTTGAGAAACAGAACTGATGAAGAATTTCAGAAGGATGCCAAGATCCATGTTATTTTTTTCAAATAAAACTCTATCCCAGGATCAAGCTAGAAAAGTAGCAGAAAGCCAAGTACTCCCAGAGCAAGTGTAGTGGTCAAGGGCATGAGCTCTAAGTTTGAAATTGGCTTTATCACTTACTACCTGTGTGAACTTGGGCAAGTCCCTTAACTTCTCTCTGGCCTTCAAATCATTTCCTATTTGAAGTCGGCTATTCTATTATACAGGGTGTAGCAAAAGTTGGCTCACAGTTGTTCATATGAAACATAATATAATAATTAATAAAAAATAATACAAGAATAAACTCTGTTTTGCATACTCACAACTGGAAACCTAGTTTTGCCTCACCCTGTATTTTATCTATTCTTATAAGCAGGCTTCAACCCACTGAGATAAAGTGGGGAAATTATTTCTATAGATAAGTAAATAAATAGATAATTTAACTATAAATAAATAGATGATTTAATTGATACTATATGATAATGTAGAAGGGAAGGTTAGTGTATCTTAGAGGCGTATAGATGGTTTACTATTTTTAATTATATTAACATATCACATCAGTAGGCTAAGTAAGCAAAAACCCTAGGTCATTTAAGTTTATACTAAAAAAATAAAGTCTAAATTATCCATGGTTTTTTTAAAAAGCTCTTAATAACCTAGGACTAAAAGGCTATTATCTTATTTTAAAATCTATCTGAAACCAATAGCCATATCATTCTTCATAGAGACATATTCATTAAAATTAGAAACAAAATCAGTATATAACTTTTACCATTATTATTTAACATTGAATTACAGTTCTGGCCAATGCAGACAATACATGGCACAGAAATGAGATCTAAGTTTTGGAAAAGAAGAAACAGTTATCGTTACCTGTGAGTGATACTATGTATGAGAAAAACCACGATAATAAAATGAAATTCCTGAAATTACTTAAAGCTCAGTAAGGTACTAGACATAGAATAAATAAAATAAATATGCAATTGGTTCTCTGCTATTAGACAAGAGTTTTGCTTGTTCTTAATATAACAGCAGTAACTTAATACAGCAGTTACAAAACAATAAAATACAGTGGGAAAAGATTCTATTTGCAATATACTCTAATATCCTAAGAAATATAAAGAACTATATAAAGAAAACCACAAAATTTCAGAAAGATATATTCTTCTATGGAGTGATCAAATTTTGTAAATATGTTAGTCTATCATATTTTATATGTATAACTCAATGCCAATTAAAGTCACAATTTTCTGTACAAAATAATTATAAATTTTGGAAAAATAAATGACTATATTAGTGGGGAAGAGACTTATCTAAAGCTGTAGTAATATAAGACATCTAGTACAGGCAGAGGAGTGGGCAGACATGCCAATGCAGACTTTATGTATATAAACATTTAATGTGATCAATGGGACATTGCAAACCAATGGCAAAAGGAAAGCTTATTCAATAAATTGTTTGGAAAACACTCATTAACTATTTGGGGAAAAATCAATTCAGATGTTTATCTCACACTTTTGGATGGACTAAAAGATAAGAGTAAAATAGGTCAAGCCATTTAAAAATGTCTCGACAAAAATAGAAGTAAATACTGAATTTCTTGAGCAGGGAAAACTATCCACCTTAGAAAGGCTTAAATAATTCAGATAAAAATTCCCAGTAAATTCAAACTTTAAGTCTCAAATTTAAACTAAATCCTAATGAAAAGATAAATTATGAATTGGAGGCAACCTTTGCAGGAATGTCACAGGTTGAAAAAGAAATGAATACTGTTCTTTATACTGTGCTTGCAAATATTCTGTAAGTTTATGATTATTTTAGAATTTAAAAATATTTATACATACTCTTGATATATGAAGAATATGGCAACTTGGTAAGAAAAAGACTAAGACCCAGGCGACGAATGTGTAAAGGACATAACAGAAAGTACGTGCACACACACACGTACAAAAGGACAAAAGGTGGTTAACAGACCTAGCAGAAAAATATTCAGCCTTGGAAATTAAAATGAAACTAAGACTTCCATTATGCCTATCAAAGTAGCAAAGGTTTTTGGTTTTGTTTGTTTTCAATAATAATATCAAACGTTTGCAAGAGCATAACCAAACAGGCACCTTTTCTTATTTCTGGTGGGAGATTAAATAAGAGTAAGCAATTTAGTTGTTTGTATAAAAGGTCTTGACAGGTGACGTCCTTGGCGCGGCTGCAGGGAGGCCGCGGCGGGGAAATAGCAGACGGGCGGGCTGGAGAGGGGAAGGCGGAGAAGCCGCAGCGAGCTGGAGCCGCCGGAGGACCTGAAGAAGAAGCAGAAAAACCTGTGAAAACTGAGACTGTTTCTTCCAGTAATGGAGGGGAAAGTTCCAGTCGCAGCGCTGAGAAGCGATCAGCTGAAGAAGAAGCTGCAGAAGTCCCATCAAAGCCTAAAAGGTCTCAGTTTGGATTTGCCATAGCAGTCAGACGACAAAGGAAGCCTCAGCCAGATCCATCAAACTTGGAGCAAGGAAACCCGAAGGAACTGTTCCCACTCTTGCTCCAAAAGCCCTTTCAGTAGCAGCAGCTTTTAATGAAGATGAAGATAGCGAGCTAGAGGAAATGCCACCAGAAGCAAAGATGAGGATGAAGACTGCTGGAAGGGATACACCAACATCAGCAGGACCAACCTCCTTTAATAAAGGAAAGCATGGGTTTTCTGATAACCAGAAGCTACGGGAGCAAAATATCAAATCTCATCTTGGGAACGTCCATGACCAAGACAATTAAATGATAGGTTTTGAAATTGGGGTCTAGGGTGGGTGTAAAGTTAAAAGGAACAGTTTCCTTTTTAAGAATGATAGAAGACTATCTTTGGAGCCCCCCCCCCCTTTTTAAGATTGAGTGGTACACTAATAAATGACAGTTTGAAATTAGACGTAATTTATGTTTTATATACAGATTTCAAGACATTTGCTAATTTTGTAGTTTCATGTGATTAGTTTCCAAAGGTTACAGGTAATTTAAAGAAAATCAGAAATGGTACCTTTCTAAGAATTGCATATTTTTTTAGACACACTATTAGCACATTAAGAGGGAAGCAAAAAGTTATTGTCTGTTTAAACTGCAAGCAATTACTCTCTAACTTAACTCCCTTATTAACCTAAACTTTCTGGCTCCCAGGAACAGCCTTATAGAGAGGGAGTAGTATTGTATTGGGAGGAAAATGTTACTGGAGTATTGACTAAAAGTAAATTAGATAAAATTAAAATATTGCTTTTTTTCCAAAAAAAAAAAAAAGAAGTCTTGACATCCTTAAATATAGTAATCCACTTCTAGGAGTCACATTAATAGGAAAATCCTGGGGGCAGGGGGGAGGAAGAAAAGACTTTATGCATAAAGATGTTCACTGAGCATTATTTATATTGATGAAAATTTGGAAGCAACTTAAATGTCAAGCTATACAGAAAATTGTTGCATAAATAATGAAATATATAGCCATTGAAAATAGTGCCTACAAAAGAAGTTTTAAAGTAATGTGATAAAATTTACTAAATGAGGAAAGCCCAGGGCAAAATTGTTTATCAAATATGATCGCATATTTATAAAAACAAAGAAGTAGGGGAAAAAATAATTTTTTTTTTTTATCCTCACCTGAGGACATTTTTCCATTTTTTGTTCAGATAGAGCGGGAGGGAGAGAGAGGAAGAGAGAGAGAGAGAAACATCGACGTGAAGGGGGGCCGGGGAAACTGCAACCGAGGTACGTGCCCTTAGCGGGAACCGAACCCGGGTCTCTCAGTACCGCAGGCCGACGCTCCAACTGCTGCGCCAAACCGACCAGGGCGGAAAAAATAATTTTTAAAAGTACAGCCCTGGTCTGTTTGGCTCAATGGTTAGAGCATCAGCCTGCAGTCCCAAGAGACCCGGGTTCAGTTCCCACTACAGGCATCTACCTCGGTTGCAGTTTGTCCCTGGCCCTGGTTGGTTGTGCGGATGGCAGCTACTCGATGTGTTCCTTTCACGTCGATGTTTCTCTCTCTATCTCTGTTCCTCTATCTCCCTCCCACTCTACCTGAACAAAAAATGGAAAAATGTCCTCAGGTGAGGATAAAAAACAAAAAGTACATGCTAACAGTAGTTTCTTTGCGTGGAGGAGCTGGGAATAACTCTGTTCTTTCAACTCTTTTATATTTACCCAACTTTCTATAGTGACAATATATTAGTTTATATTTTTATAATATATGACATGACTCATAAATAATTTCTGCTGTGTTTGGATCAGCAGGGAAATCTGGTATGTGCTCATCATAGATTCTAGATTTCTGACTTTAATTTTACAAATTCTATATGAACTTTTAAGCAGGTGGTGATAGTTTTTCAATGCCATCTGGCACTGGCAGTCATACAGAGGCTGGGTATATGGAAAAAGATTGGCCACAAATTCTCCTGCTGGGCACTTCAATGCTACAAGATATCTAATGATCAATGGGGCCTGAGGAAACAAAAAAATATTTTAGAAAAAAAAAGCGGTTCTCCTAAAATTTCTTAAAGGAACTGTTTTGTTGGCTCTCTCGCTCTCTTTTTTATAACTACTTTTTCTGAGTACAAGGGTAATAAATGCTTGATATAAAAAGTTCAGGTGTGCCTGGCTGGTGTGGCTCAGTGGTTGAGTGCCGACTCATGCACCTAGATGTCGCCAATTCGATTCCTGGTCAGGGCACATGCCCAGGTTGTGGGCCCGATCCCCAATGCGGGACATGCAGGAGGCAACCAATCGATGTTCTCTCTCATCGATGTTTCTATCTCTCTCTCCCTCTCCCTTCCTCTCTCTCTAAAATCAATAAAAATTAAAAAAAAAAAAAGTTCAGGTATGTCCTGGCCAGGTGTGGCTCAGTTGATTGAGCATGTTCCTATACACCAAAAGGCCACCTGTTTGATTCCTGGTTTGGGCACATACCCAGGTTGTGAGAGCAACGATCTATATTTCTTTCTCCTCCCTTCCTTTCTCTGTAAAATCAATAAAAATATATGTATTTCTTTTAAAGTTCAAGTGTTATAGGTATTTATGATGGAGGAGTGACTAGCACGATTAGAGTTTGGTATATATTACTCCAAAATTTTTGGTTGAATATCTAACATTTCAAAAATAAAATTGGGACCATTCTAACCATACTGTTTTGTAACTTGAACGTTCAGTTAATAGTTTCCTATATTGCAGAAAATTTCCCTTGTAAGTCACATGGGACCCCCTCATTTGTTTTAATGATTTGTCATATTCCTTTTTGGTATACTATCATTTATTTAACAGGTTCCCTAGTGATAGTCATCTTGGTTACCAACTCCTTAATATGAACAATGCTACATTAAATATATATGTACGTGTCTTCGTGTATCTGCATGATGTAAGAATGTCTGAAATGTTTGACTATTTCACAATAGACCACCAATTATCCTTGAATATTTCTGTATGATAAGTTCCTAGAAATGGAATTTCTGGGAGAAAGCTTATTGCTAAACAGACCTTTACAAATTTTTTTTATACTCACAACTATAATGAAAATGCTTGTTTTCTTACATCTTCATCAATGTAGTATAATACTTAGTTTTGTGTAGTTTGGGCCAATCTGATAGGTATAAAATATTGTCATTGTTATCTTTTGTATTTCTTTAATTATTAGAGAAGTTGAACATTTTTTCTTCTAGGAATTGGCCATCATTGTCATATTTCTGTTTGCTTATGCTTCTTGTTGATTGTCAAAGCTCTTTCATATCAGGGAATGTAGCCCTTTATTACATGATAGGCATGGTCTTCTCTTGACCTTTTGTTTTCAATTATTTGGTGTAGAATTTCTCTAAATTTAATATAGTTATATTAGTCAGTTTGTGTCATGCTTAGAAAGGCCTTCTTCACTCCAAAATTATAAATAATATCCAGTTATGTTTTCTTCAAGTATGGTTATGATTTTATTATTTTACATTTTTATTTTGGAAGCATCTGGAATTTATTTGGATAAAAGGGGTGAGACAGACATCCAGTTTGTCACAAATGGCTGGTCAAGTTGGCCTGATATCACTTACAAAATAGTCCATCTTTTCCGCACTAATTTTAAATGCCACCTTTATGATGTACAGTCTTGTGTATTTCTAGGACCCATTTACCATAAAGTGGCAATTTATTTTTGAGTGAAGATACTCCTCATAGAAAAACAAAACATCACTGTTCTGCAGCTGAACATCTCTAGGCTATATGAAAAATTCCCTTTTCCTAATTTATCTTTCAAGATGAATCATTAGTCTTTGGTGAAATGGTTAATGTGGCTAATAAAGTCAAATTTGGTGTCATGCCCAAGTCACTGTGAGACTTACCCACAGCTTCTTACCCCTACTTTACTTATTAAGAAAGGATTCACACTGTTCATCTCTCATTATCTCTGGCCAGTGAGTTCACCATTACAAAATAATAAAACCACAAATTGGAGGTCTTATATATAACAAAGGTTGGGGACATCAAGCTAAACTATGGAACTTTTCCTCTCAAAGATACCCTGAGTGTGAATGAGTGTTTAGATTCATATGTAGAAGTGAGTAACTAAGAATCTAATTTTCCAGCTAATTTATCTAATTCTGTATAGATTTATACTGAACATGTAAAAATAGATACAGTATTTTAGTTTAAGGGAACATTTCTGAATGGAATAAAGTTCACAAAGAATCAATGACATGGAGGTTTGCCACAGCCTGTTCTCATGCCATAGTGTGTGTGTGTGTGTGTGTGTGTGTGTGTGTGTGTGTGTGTAAAACTCCCCTTTTGTCTCCTCAGTTACCATAGCGTGGAGGAAAGGAATAACCCTGCTACCACCCATTTCAGTACTGTGACTGAATGCCATGTTGAGTCTCTTGATCCCATTGTGTATGTTTTGTGCAGAGACTCACTCCTCCTATGTAACACCTGTCCCCAGGTCTAACTGACCTATTTTTTTTTTATTGTTAAAAGTATTATAGATGTCTCCCTTTTTTTCCCTCTTGATCCCCTTCTTCCCACTCCCAACCCCCTCCTGCCTTCCCCAGCCTATTTAACTGACCGATTAAACAGTGTAGGTATAATAGCTAGCATCCACAATGCTTTTAGGAGCTCACAAAAATATTATAATTTATTCTTTTAAAATTTTTTTTGCTTTATTGATTTTAGAAAGAGAAGAAGGGAGAAGGAGAGAGAGATAGAAACATCAATGAGAGAGAACATCGACTGGCAGCCTCCTGCATGCCCCCCACTGGGGATCAGGCCCACAACCTGGGCATGTGCCCTGACCAGGAATCGAACCAGCGACCTCTTGGTGCATGGGTCAATGCTCAACCACGGAGCCACACCAACCAAGCATGTTATAATTTTTTTTTAAAGTTAGAAGCAAAAAAATTTTTAGGTCAAATAAAATGTTTTGTTATATAGTATTAATATATTCAGCTTTATACGAGTACAATTATAATACATAATCCTTATTATGTGTTGATGAAGAAAGGGGTCCCTGAAAGTCATAACACAGCCCTGCCTGTCCCTAAAGATGTCTTGCAAAGGGAACACTAAACATTATAGATCTTCCATCTCTCTCCTCCTCCTGGAAATTCACAATTAAAGACTCATAGCCCTGCCTGGTTTGGCTCAGCAGTTAGAGCGTCGGCCTGCAGACCAGAGTCCCGGGTTCGCTTCCCGCTAAGGGCACGTGCCTCGGTTGCACTTTGTCCCCGGCCCTGGTTGGGGTCATGGTGGTGATAACCACTCGATGTGTCTCTCTCACATCAATGTTTCTCTCTCTCTTTTTCTCCCTCTCTCCCTCCTACTTTATCTGAAGATAAATGCAAAAAAAAAAAAAAAATGTCCTTGGGTGGGGATAAAAAAAAAAAATTCAACATTGATCAAGAGAATCTAAGCTGAAATCTCTCAATCACCTTTTCTTTCTTTCTTATTCTCACACGAGGACATTTCTCCATTTTTTTTGTTCAACCAGGGCTGGGGATGAATCACAACCAAGGTGTGTGCCCTTGACTGGAATCGAACCCGTGACCCTTTTTCTTTCTTTTTTAGAAGACTATACAGAAACCTAAAGTATTATTCTTTGTTTTATGCAAATGGAATGAAAATGCATCCTTGGTGCTAGCAACAGAGTCCTACCAATCCACTTGGCGAGAGAGTTTTATTGATGCACGAGATTCAGATTTGTGCTGCACAGCTCACAGCCCCACTCAATTCCGTGTTCCTGATAGGCTTGCAGCAGCGTGAGGATGAAGATAATTCCCCAGTGGTAAGGACGGGTGAAAAGCTGCTTTCCTGAATCCTAGAACATGTTATTCCTTAACCTATCAGACCTTATTAAGAGTGACTTAAAATCTGTCAGCTCTCAAAAGGTTTCTCTAGTAACAGATTTCTTGGTTCCATCTCAGTTCCCGCAGTTCCCATAACCACAGCCTATTCAATCTAGCAGTGCTCAGCTGCATGAATGCTGAAATTAAAATGTGCTTTCAAAAGTCAATCCATAGCAAAACTGACCTAACGCAGAAGCATCTCCAGGGTCATATCTAATAAAAAAGACATGAGTTTGAGGTAGAAGGCTGAAGGAGGATAAATTTCTCTGAGGAATAAAATAAAAGTAGAAAAGAATTTTTTTTTTAAGTTTATGCTTTCTAAAAGTCAGGGTTTTCTGTTTAACAGAAAAATCCAAAGACCCAATGTCCTTTCTTTTCAGCTTTCAGAAGGTTTGTCAATTAAGGGGATGGTCTCTTATTTTTCTGGAAGAAGATACATTTGTCTGTCCATAGTGCTTAAAAATACACATATTTCTCATCTAGGAGAAATTCACAAGCATTTTGGTTAAAAGGAAATCATCGAATCTAGGTGATCATAATTTTTTTTTTTTTTTTACAATCAGGAAACAAAAGTTAAGAAAAATGTCTGCTCATTTGCTTATTTAACTATAGACTTGACTTTAAGAAGGTAAAGAATTGATTTCACTGAGCACATTGAACTTAGCGAAACAATAACAACAAAAACAGCATTTGTACGTCTTTTATCACACTAGTGCACTTTACTGAAAATACTTGTTTATAGGTCTGTCTGCCTTTCTTAAAGGAGAAAAGACCTTGAAGACAGAAACTTGTGATATTTGGCTTGGTCTCTCAAATGCCTACCACAGCGGCTAGCATATATTAGGAGTTGAATGCAGCTTGTGGAATGAAGATCTAAATATTTAGTGGCTTTTTGACAGTATAATCTATCGGGAATTTTCAACATGGCCATGACTTAGTTATACAGTTATTGCTCATCCTGAATAATGATGTTGGGAAAGCATATGGGGAAGTCTTCCATGAAGCACTGCTTACACAAAATTGAATTTTACAGGACCTTGGCTCTGGGTGTGTGTGTGTGTGTGTGTGTGTGTGTGTGTGTGAAAGAGAGAGAGAGAGAGAGAGAGAGAGAGAGAGAGAGAGAGATCCCTTTAGCTGGCAGAGGGGATGAAAGTCTGATAAAAATGCTTACACTAGTTTGATTTACTATAAAAGCCTTACCTGGGATTCTTAATTTTGAGTCAATAAAGATAGCTATAACTTTTCCCCAAGGGTTATTTAATGCTAATAAAACAGTAACAACAAAAAAATTATTTTAAAGGCGAATCTCTTTGATAATCTTCTTGAACAACTCAACTGGAGTAATTGGAAGGATGGTTAACTTATATCTCAACTAGCCAACAAATATGAGTACTTCTAGGTGCTCTGCTCTTTGCTAGGTGTTCGGTGGAGGGAAAACAAATGGAATAGAGTTGACACTGGTCACTAATCTTCAAGGGCTCATAAACTAGTTGGGGAGCTGATACCAACATCCCTGAAACAAAATAACTACCAGAAAAGAGGAATAGAGTTGTGATTTTAAACCATGCTGCCATATGTCAGCACTATTCTAGAAGCAGCAGTGAGGTGTCTCCTGACAGAAATGAACAATGGGAGCCTATTTCCTGGTTTGTGAACTGGTAAAGAAAAATATTGGTTATTAGAATTTTCTCCATTTTAGATTTTTATCCCATACATCTTCCTTAAGCCATTGGTGTTTACTAGCCTTTATCTATTAAATAAGATGGCAAAAATATCGAAATCTGTATCAAGCACATATTGAGGGAAATTTATCTGAAGTTGCTGAGCACTTAATTTCATAATTTCTTATTTTCAAGAACATATACTCCTGGTTGTAATGCTATATTTTCTATAGAAGCAGTGATTGTTTCTTCTGGTAAAATTGTTTCTAGTTCGTAAGGTACATTAAATATATCAGTATTTATGTTGTTCTTACCAGATGACCATAATTTTCATTTCTTTTACTACTGAAATAAATTAGGAAACAACCAAGTATATAAACAGATGTTAAGCAGAATGAGCAAACAACTTTATCAATTCTGTCTATTTATAGCCTGACACCGCTGCTAATGCTACAGACAAATGCTCAGACAGGAAGGTACATCAACGGGCGCAACAGAGTCTGAAATCATTTTCTTGAAGTATATGGTATCTGAAACCAGCCTGGAAGGATAAATCAAATCTGGAAAGAGTACTCTGAAAATGCAGTGGTGGTAACATTAATTTTATACCATATTTTAAATCATCTATTTTTCAAGTTGTTAAGGTCAGATGTACACTGTAAGAATAAACAAACAAACAAGACATAGAAAGAGGAAAATAACCATACTACTTAAGTGGAATACTACTAACATTTTGATGTACTTTTTTTTTCTGGGCACTTTGTAACTGCCTATACATAATTTTGTATCCAGTTTTTTGTTTGTTTGTTTGTTTGTTTGTTTTCAGTTAAGATGAGAATTTCAATTTTTTCATGTTAATAAAATCTGTGGCTCTGATATCTTTAATGGACATATAATATACCACTGTAAAGATATTGCAATCTACGTACCAACTTCCTTATCACTGTACATTTAGGTACACATTTCTCATTTGTCATGCTTGCTTGTGAGCCTGAGACGAACAGGGGAGTTGAACCACTCTTTGTGGTTCCCAGATTCTGATCTATCCTTGATCAGACTTGTGGTTTGGGGAGCCTGACCCAGTGCCAAAAGTGGGGGCCGTGCCACAGTCCATGGAGATTGCTTCAGGGCTGGGCATAGAACCATTTAAAAAGACAGTATGTTCCCATGACAAGCTTCACTCAGAAATTCTATGTTCGGAGGTAGAATTACTATATTTGGCACCAGAATGCCTTCCAGTGTATCAGATAAACACAGCCACGATATAGAATTCTGGCTGGAATAATTAAAGGGCACAAGGAAGACGATTCAACATAAAGAGAGAGAGGGAGCCTGTTTGGAGATTGGAAAGAAAAAGAAGGGAAATTGTGAAGCCAGGACAGAATTTGTGTCCAGAGAAAAAGCTGGTAAAATAAGAATCAGCATAGAAAAGTAAATGTTTTGACGTGTAGGATACATACATTTCATAATTGTTTATTTTGTTGATACATTTAGATCCTGTGACAAAAATGTCTATACTATCGATTAGAAAGGTTGCTGAATTACCAAATGTTAGCAGAACTGAAATTCTTAAGAAAACCTTCATTGCCTGAAGGTTGTTGAGTGTTCAGCCTACATTCAACCTCAGCTCATAAGTTTAAATGCAAGGACCAAGAGAGAAAGAAGGTAATCTCTAAGGAACTTGAAATCAAGGAAAATAATCTACTGCTATCAGAAGAGACAAGTCCAGTTTGGCTGTCCAGAATCATGGAAAAGGCTGGAAGACATACTCTCGTGAAGTCTGAATGAATTTAGTGAATCCTGGAATCTTTGCTTCTTTTTTTTTAAATCCTCACCCAAGGACATTTTTCCATTTTTTGTTCAGACAGAGCAGGAGGGAGAGAGAGGAAGAGAGAGAGAGAAACATCAACGTGAAAGGGACACATCGAGTGGCTGCCACCCACATGACCAACCAGGGCCAGGGACAAACTGCAACTGAGGTACGTGCCCTTAGCAGGAACCAAACCCAGGTCTCTCTGGACCGCAGGCCAATGCTCTAACCACTGAGCCAAACCCGCCAGGCTGAATCTTTGATTCTTTACTGACAAAAATAAACCTAAATGAATAAAAGTTCATGGATCCCTCCTGCCTTATCAAGTGACAAATAGTGCTTGTACCAGTGAGATAAACCTGGAAGGACAGGGCAGGCTGAAGGAATTTGGAACCTCAGAGATCACACTAAAGGAAATTATCTGTGAGTCAGTGGAAGACAAACTCGAGTTTGCCTGTCACGAGGCTCTAAACTGGAATGCAGAGACTTCTGACCCACACACAGTGCTGGACATGGCTTTAATTTAAAGCCAAGTCACTTGGCACAACATCTATAGTATTGTTATCGGCTACAATGTTTGGCAGGTGGCCAGTATTTTATATACTGCTTCTGAAGCACCAAAAAGTAGCTATGACCTTTGTTAAAAGAAGTAGGTAGATACAAATATTTGAAGTGGGCATAAGAATACCTATAATAAAGTAGAAAAATACCAATAGTGCAGGCATAGGATAATTATAGACTAGAAGAACAAAGCCAAAGGAAGAGCTAGGATATAAAAATGAATGACATATGAATCCACCCATTTCCTACAGTGATCTGCAAATTTGGCTTTGAGTTTCCTGCCAGCCAAGGCACTAAGAGCAACATGAGCTCTTACGACAATGATTCACACCGTCCGTGAGGAACAGGCATATCTGGGTGTTGGTGTTTTGTGTGTGTGTGGGGGGGGGGGGGGCAAGGGAAGGAGGAAGGAGGGAGTTTTCCAAATATGAGTATTTAGTAATTAATTAGTTTTGGAGGTCTCCAAGCTGCCATTATAACAATGTTACTTTTCTTTATATAGCACTTAATACTTTGCAGAGTAATTTCACATACTTTCATTAATCAGCACAAAAATCCTGTGCTGCAGGATTGGAGGGGAAGGTATTATTAAAGCAATAATGTAACTTTCCTTCCTGCATCAAGGAACTTTGCCTCACTGGAAACACAATGCAAAAGTATAAAATAAGCAGGATGATTTCTGACATAAATCAAATAACACCAAGTGCATGCACAGAAAAGAGCCTCTCACTAGAACCTATATTCCCTTACGTAATCTGAAATTCTAATAAGGTTAGTTAATGTCCTTCCTAAAACCACAGCAGATTAAAAGTAACAGAATAGGGACTATTACAGAGAAGAACTCTGAAAGCCCCTCAAATTGGTATGTATGAAAGCAGAAGAAAGAACTAAAAAAACAAAAGAGCAGTTAGTGTAGAAACTGAAAACCCTAAATGCTCGCCAAGTAGCACAGGCAGGATGTGTCACAGGCTCAAGTCTCTCTAGTCTAGACCCTACCCTTCCTGAATTGATTTTTACACAGCTATCTCACCGATCTTTCAGGAACTGAAATATGACCAAGACCACCAGTTCCCAACTCTATGGCCTTTCAGTAACCTTCCGAGGCTTATAAGAATAAAAAACCCCTATTTAAAATGGCCCACAAAGCCCTGCGGTCGGAGCTACTGCTGCCTGCCTCTCCAGCCCGCTGCACGCTCCCTCTGACTTCAGCCCCACCTGGTGGGCTTCTGAGCATTTTCCCTCTACCTGGCAGTGTCTCAGTGCTGCCTCTGCTGGGCAACCTGAAAGGTCATTCCCTTGGAAAACCTTACCTTATCCTGGAGTCTAGGTTAGGTTTCCCTGTGAACCCTTAGCACCTTTGCAGCTGAGAATTTATCATAGCTGCACTTAATCATGAGTCTAATTGTTGAATTCCTGTTTCCTCCAGGTTACTGTGGGCTCTGGAAGAACAAAGACTGTATCTGGAATACATGCCAAACAAATATTTGCTGGGGGGAAAAAGAATATGTAATGTCACAGGACAAGCATGATACATCTTCCTAATATATAATAGTTTAACTTTACTAAAAGATCTTTTGGGAGAAGGGGAGCTAGTTTTTCTTTATTAAAGGAAAAAAGATTTATTGTGGAGTAGAATGCACAATTCATACAAATTTTAAAGCTAAAACACAACACTTTGATATGCTTCAGGCCAGGCCCCAGATTTGTCTGGATGGAAACGCGATCTGGTAAAAAAGATCCATTTCCAAAGGGATAGCCCAGGCTTACCTTCATTTTACTAAATGAGAATATGTGCATGAAAAGGGCTTTGCAAAGTATAAGGCTTTGTGTAAATATAAGTTATTATTACAGAGCAACCTGTGTCCCGACGAAGGAATGATTTGGCTCATATTACACTGCCAATTACAGGTGAGGCTGGCGCCAGAACCCAGGTCGCCCGTGGCCTGTCCAGCGCACTGCCTTTCATCAAGGCACCTGCCGCCTGGTCCCTGCTGCAAAGGTCCCCTCCCCCCTTTCAGCGATATCTAGGGCTGATGCCCTAAACCAGATTCAAATACACTTTGAGTTCTGATCAACAAGAACTGAGAAGTGAGCAGAAAAATCAAGACGAGCATTTCCCGGCATCAGAATCCAGAGGCTTTCTGCTTTTCCCGCAACACTCAGTTCCCCTCGAAGGCTGCTAACGCGGCCAGCGTTGCTTCGGCACAAGCCCAAGAGGCTCGCCCCCTAGTGGCGGAAACGTTGGACGGCAGCGCGTTCCAGAGAACGTCAATCCCCAATTTTGAGGGTACTCTCCGGCCGCCAGACCGGGAGGTGCAGGCACTATTTAAGGAGCCTGGAAGCGGGAAAGCTCGGAAGTAACTAAGGGCAGAGAACACACCGCAGGAGCCGACGCGGCTGCCCAGCTTCGTGGTCCTGCAGCGCGTCTGTTCCTGCGCTCAGAGGTTAGCCACAGCTGCTGCTTCAGAAACCGGGGACCCCCTTAGGCTTCCTCCGAGGAGGATGGAGGTCCCATTCAATCCCCTCCGGGATGCAACCGCATCTCCCGCTCCGTGCCCCCGGCCTGGAGCTGGACAGGGGTCCGGGAGCTCAGGCGAGAGCCAGGGTGCGAGGGGCGGCGAGAGGTACCAGCGCACCGCACGCCCACCGGAGCCGGGACTGGGGCGCCGCTGCCGGCTCTCAGCGGAGGACCCCGCCCCGCTGCCTCGGGCTCGCGCCGCGCGCGCACGCGGGTGGGCGTGGGAGGCAGGGGCGCTACTAACACGCGGCGTGTGTGCGCGCGCGCTCCCCCCGCGCGCCTCCCGAGAAGGCGGGCCCGGCTCGGCCCGGCGCGCGTCACGAGGGGCGGGAGGGCGGGGAGAAGGGGGTGGGGCCGCGGGACCGGAGGGGCCCGAGCGGCGGCTGCGGAGCCCTAGCCGGAGCTGGGCGAGGGCGGCTGCAGTCCCGGCGGCGGCGGCGGCGGCGGCGGCGGCGGCGGCGGCGGCGGGAGAAGATGG
Organism: Molossus molossus; assembly: GCF_014108415.1. Taxonomy (NCBI): domain Eukaryota; kingdom Metazoa; phylum Chordata; class Mammalia; order Chiroptera; family Molossidae; genus Molossus; species Molossus molossus. The sequence continues at coordinate 51,254,698 of NW_023425349.1, forward strand.
TGGCGCTGGAGGTAGGAGCGCCTGGAGCGGAGCTTTATTCCCAGGCTTGGCACCGGCGCTGTCATTAGCGCCTCCTGCTCCCGCGGGCCCGCGGACCCAGCTGTCAGGCAAGGTACCACCGCCAGGGAAGGGTGGGTGAATGGGGGTGTCTGGCGGTGATGCCGCCCCCGACGGAGCCGGGGTCCTCGCCGAAGAGCGCCCCCGGGTGCAAGAGGGGCTTCGTGGAACAATAGTGCCGATGAGCGGGGACAGCCGGCGACATGCAGGGGGCAGTTCCATTAGCCATCGAGTCAGCGGGGCGAGGGAAAGGGGAGTTGAAGGTAGGGAGCCGTGGTGTCCGGTGCGCACTGAGATGCGGGGCTTTGGGGGCAGCGGGCAGGCCTGATGACAGATATGGTAGGAGTGTGTGTGTGTGTGTGTGTGTGTGTGTGTGTGTGTGTAAAAGGTACAGCCAACGGGATTGGGGGTGGTGGACCGAATGTGTTGGGGAATGACATTTCAGGAATCCCGGCTAGGATCTCATCTCTCTACTGACTCTGGGAGAAAGAGTGGTGATGGCAGCGGTGAAGTGGGCAGGATGCACTTGGTGTGTGAGTGTGGAGGGAGTCCTAGGGTAGGGGCGGATTTGTAAAATCCCATGTGTGAGTGTGTGTAGTCGTGTGGCCGCATCCACGCTCCTCAAACTGCGCTCCAAACCTAGAGATCAGCTGGTGCCCTGACTCGCTGTCACCGCTGGCTGTGGGACAATGTTTGTTATTTTGACCCTGCAACTCTGAGTACAGTCTCTGTTCTGCTTCTGCGTGTGGATGGCCGGGTGCGGGGATTCTCGCTTCTCCTTTCTCTGGTCTCTTGACGTGGGGATGTGGAAGTGTGCATGAGGCTTTGGGAGCATGGCAGGGAAATAGGATGATGGTTACTCCTTCTGGGCTGGCTGGTGTCCCTGGTTTTGAAAGGAACCTCTATCCTGTGACACTTCTCTCCTCAGCCGGTTCTGTAAGGGTCTTAGCCGCCCTGACTCTGCAGTTTCTATTGTTTATCTCTTGTCTGACCTGGTGGAGAAGGGTCTTTAATGGCCACAGTCCTCTCTCAGACCCCATAACTTGGCATGTCAACTAGACCTTCCCATTCCACATTTAAACACTGGAAACCTAATGGCTGCAGAATGGGTGGTCTTCATGTTGCTTCCTGTAGGATGAACTCTAGAGGTTTGTATAAAGAATTTGGTGGTGGTGGTGGGCTTGTTTAGAAAGAAGAAAAAGATTGTCCTGAGAAATGTCACACAGGTAGGGCATTTTCGTTAGGAAAACGGACACTTTATTTTTGTTGCTAGAGCCATCCAGTCTCCCAGATTTCACAATGGCTAGGTGGTGCCATGTATCATTCCGGAACTGAAATCTCCCAAGACCCAAGGTGATGGGGTCCCAGGTTGGTGAACCTGCTTTCTCAGCCAATGTAGCCGCTAATAGGGAATTTGGCAAATGTCAGGCTGGCAATAAGTCACCCAGTGGGAACCAGGACAGAGAATTGAATCTAGATTTGATAGCTGTTTAATTGTTTCTGCGTAATAAAGATAGGCTTGTGTGGATTTGGTTGAGAAGACAGGAAGGGAACTAGCATAATCATATGAGTGTCCACTGCAGTTTGACTTCCCAGTGGCTGTACTGTGGTATTTGTAGGCATGAATGTACCTTTAACTTAATATATTGATACTTCTTTACTAAAATGTTGTGTAACTAGATTAACCTGCTTAGAACATATACGAACTGTAACACCTTCGAGTCCACTGCATTGCTGTCAGAATCCAAACTGGCTGCCCCAGTCCTCTTTGTAGCAGTCACAGTGCACAAGCAAATATACAACACATTGGTGCCAGAGGTTTCCTTCTTTTTCTTTTTAAAACATTTTGTTTGGTCTTAGCAACGGTTACATGATGTCATTGTTACACTGAAAATAATAAAACTAAGGCTATCCGCATATGTTTTTTTCTTCCTATTTATCTTCTCTTAATAAATGATGATATATAGACCAGGTACTCCTGAAGCTGTGAACACGAAACTTCATGTCCTTCAAGTCAAACCTTCTAAAATTTTAATGTGAGATTGTTGGAGCTCATCCAAGATTTAAGGATAGATTTATAAAAATGAATTTTGAATCTTACTTCTTTACTCTCTTACTAGTTCTGCCAATTTCTTTCTGAGAAAAGTACTTAAGGAATTTAAAAGGCATTATAAGAGGTATTTTTAAAAAGAGTTATTGTCTTTATATTTGCATGTAAAATCCAGAGATGTAAATGTCTTACAAGAAAGTTTAAGAATAATAGGAATTGCCAAAGTAAATACACTGTAGAGAAAAAGAAGAATTCTACAACAGCACAATTGATGACTCAGGAATTAGTGATTTGCTTTCTAATGCAATTGTGATCATTGTAAAACGCAACGCCTGGCTTTTTTAAAGATTGGCCTGGTAAGGTTATTGCAGCAGTTTGAATCCTGTGCTTCAGTCTGGCACACAGTTGTACCTTTTGCTGTAGCCATTTGTTTTAGATGGGGGCATTTTCTTCACTCAAAGTAGCATGGATGCTTTTCTTTTTCATCATTGCATCTCTTAAAGAAGTTTGTTTTTCAGAAGACTTGGAAATAAAAGACATTTGAAACTTGACCTGTGGGGGCGAAAGGAATAAACTTCGGTGGAAATGGGACTTGTAGTCTATGAAGAACAAGTAATTGTTGCTAAACTTGTGATAATTTCAAACCTGAAATCCATCATTAACCCTTTACAAATATTTGTTCATTGCCTACTACATCTCAGGCACTATATACCTTTGGAAAGGGTTTGGGAAATGTTGGCAGAGCTGGAGATTGGAGGAATAAAGAAACTTAGATCCTACCCAGAGGAACTTCATGGACTGGAAGGGGAGACAGGGTATGGTGCATGTAACTAACTATAAAAATGCTGGAAAATGGTTAAATGCTGAAAAAGCCATATTTCTGCAGTGCTGTGGGAGTTCACAACATACACCGATGACTTCACATGGAAGAATCAGGGAAGGTTACATGGAAGGGATAGAAGATGAGCTAGATCCATACAGGTGGCATTTGGGCTGGCAGGGAAGGAAGGACACACTTGGGGAGGGACATGTAGCAAAGGCTTAGTGGTGGAAAGGTGTGTGCCTGTGCAGAGAACAAAGAATAGTGTGCTTTGGCTAGAGCACAGGGAATACCAAGAGATGTAATGAGAGAGGTAATGAGGTGAAAAAGAGATTCTTTCAAGATTATGGAACAACCTGTATGCAGATTTTATTCAGTAAATACCAGGGAGCCATGGAAGGTTTCTGAGGAGGAGGGTTATCAGGATCCATCTGTACTGTAGAGTGATGATCTTATAGCATTGTGTTGGACATAGTGAAATGAAAAAAGACTGGCAGTAGTGAGACCACATAGACTCTAGTCAATTATGGGTAAGAGGATATGAGACAGTAGAAGTAAAGAGGAAGAGACAGACAGACTCAAGAGACAGGGTACAGGAATAATCTGAGCACTTAGCAGGGAAGTCAAAGGTCATTGTCAGGCTCAGCTGAGAGCATGATTGGGTCATTGTCAGAAGGTTCCAAGGAGGATGAGGAAGAGAAGAAAAAAGGTTTCATTTTGGGCATGGCAAGTTAATCCAAATGAAGGAACTATAACACAGGCATTGGTCTTCAGAGAGAGGTTAGAACTACAAAGGGAGATTAGTAAGTCATCATTTAGGAGCAATTTTGACATCTCAGGAATGGCCAATAAAGAAAATGGAGTGAGGCCCTGGCCGGTTTGGCTCAGCGGTTGGAGTGTCGGCTTGTGGACCAGAGAGTCCCGGGTTCGGTTCCTGCTAGAGGCATGTACCAAAAATAAATAAATAAATAAATAAATAAATAAATAAATAAATAAATAAAATAGAGTGAGAAGAAGCAAAGGGTAAAGGTACAGTCCTTGGGTTGGCTAAATATTGGAGGGGAAGAGAGAAAGAAGAAAACTGTATTAAACACGTGGCAGCTAGAGAAAATTGGTGGAAGTAGTATGGTGTCATGGAAGCTAGGAAAGGTGGGGGGAGCTACTGATATCATTGTAATTAGCTAGTTGTTAATAATAGAAAAGGAGGCCGGACATTATAGGGATGTCATTTGGGCAGCTTTACCACAAAGCTGCAACTTTACACTCCCCAGGGAATCACCAGCCCATTCTCTGTAAAACAGTGGGGGAAGGGGTCCAACAAAGGGGAGATAGATGCATGCGCAATGAAGTTGGGGTGACAAGGGAAGGTGCCTATCAGTCAAATATGGGAACAGAGCTCATTGGCTAGAGTAAGTGGAGCCCCTGCAAGTGTGTGAAAATTTGGGAATACATAATCCCCTAAACAAAAGAGTTCTCTTTCTTGTTGCGCTTGACTCTTGGCTCATGGAGCTCTTTTGCTCCTGCTTCCTTGCATTTGCCTGTGTTTCCTCCATTGCCATGTGGTCCCCACATGCAATAGACTGATGGACTGCATCGAGGAATACAAGCTATGCCAGCCTCATGTTGAATTGGACACTGCTCCAATAGGGAGTGGAAACTCTGAACACTGGCTTTTATTCCAGCCCTACTGAAGCCCCAGGTACCCTTCTTTCTTGGCGGGACAAGTGGAAATGGGACCTTGGAAACTCAGGGACATAATTGCACAGAAATAAAGCCTTGCACCTCATCCTCCTGGGGGGGCCTCCAGAAATTCTTATTCCAGCAGTACCGAAGAACCCCACTCCTACCGGTAACACTTCCATCATCCATCACTCATATAGCCCACCCCATGGTGGTATGGTTGCAATAAAGAAAAAACCATTGGCTTTGAGCCGGGCATTCCCTGATTATCTCTGTGGCAGGAGGAATTGGTAGCCAGGCTACGAGGGGTTGGATAGTGGGGGGTGATGCACATGGACAGCAGTGAAGACAGACTTCTGTTTTAAAGAGTCAGATGGTAAAGGAGAAGGAGAGTTTGATGTGTCAAAGCAATGGCATAGTAGAGGGGAAGTAAGGTTTTCAGTATAGGAAGACTTGAGCCTACATTAAAAGTGGAGAAGAATGTATCGAAGGGAAGAGGTTCAGCTGATGAAGTGGAATGTTCAAGAAGATGGAAGCGAACAAACTAGATAAAAGCAAAGGGAAGACTCTGGAAACAGACGCACGGGAATTTTGAGGTGGAACAAAAGGAATTTGGCCACAGTCTTCTAAGCACAAAGTCAAAAGGAAGGTGGGCAGATGAGTAGCATAACAGACTCGGAGTCTGTGGAAATGTAGCAGTGAGTCATTTAAGGGTGAATAAAAGATCATCACCCAGCCATGAGGGTCTCCCGCACTTGGAGAGCATGCATTTGCAGTGGAACCAATTAGCCATTTGTAATTAGTTTGACCACTACTTAGGTAATTTTTGTGATAGTGAGCATTAAATGTTGTTAAATACATTTGTGGTGCCTCCTTCCCTTGAATTTAGTGAAAAGAGAGTGATATTTACCTTTAAAATTAGCTGAATAAAAGTCTCTACTTGTGGAGAATTTCCTGTGACTATTCTCTCTCAGGAGTTGCTGACCTAAATAAAAGTAAAGTATATGATAAAATAATGGAAAAAGCATAAGTGTGTTTAAAAAGATGAGCTTTCCCTATCTATAACAGCAAGATATGGCTTTGCAGTGAAATATAAAGTTGATTTCTCAAAAGAAAACTCAAATATGATACCTACCCAACTCCGTACCCATCACAAGCACTCAATAAATGCTTGTCACATGAATACATGAATAAATTAATTGTTTTAGTATGGTAGATATAGTATCTAAGATCTGAAGTTTCAGAATTTCTTATTTACCCTGTGAACATTGAATTTCATTCCATGGCCCATAAAAGTCTATGATAGGATTAAATGATTTTATGGATTCATACCCACTACGTATGTTGTAGCTTTACCAAAACTCCCCCCCCACCCCCCACCCCCCCCACACAAAATAATTGTGTGAACTTTAGGCCCTTGAGTTAGGGGCTGTCATGATTCCAGACAAGTGTATGAAACTTCAGCTGTGGTGAGTGATGATTTTGAGGTTCTGATGTTGAAATCATTTATTCATTCTCCCAATAAATGTTCCTTGAGGACCTTCTCTAAGCCAGGCACTCTTTTAGGTGCAAGCAAGGTGCAGAGGCCATGCGAGGGAGGAGCGTAAGTCCCTACTATCACGGACCTTTCAGTGGGAGGAGATTTAAAATAAATAATCAAATATAGAATATATCAGGTGGTGGTAGTGCTGAAGAATAAAGCCAGGAAGGCAACAGAATGTGACAATGTAGCAGATGATGCCACTTTACACGGGTGGTCAGGGAAGGCCTTTACAGAGAGAACTTAAAGATATGAAGGAATGAGCTGTGCAGAACCTGGGGAAGGGACTTCCAGACTGAATATCAAGATCCAAGGACCTGAGGTGAGAGTGTGCTTGGCTTGCTTCACCTGGGCATGTTCTGTGGCACCTGGTAGACAGAGCGGTCACTTCGGGAACCTGCAAGGTGATGCTTTGCCTTTTGGTTTTGAATCAGTGGCCCATAAGGCTACACCACCACGTAGCAATTTTGAGCTGACCTGTGTGTGCTGTGTGAGAGTCAGTGCTGCGTTTATGAAAAGAGGCTACCCTCAAATATTTAGATTAGCAAACTTGAAGAGTGACTGTGTGGGTAGTGATGAAATACAGTCAGCTGGACGGAGTCCCTCTCCTGGAAGTGCCACGTCACTCTTCTGCTGCCTGAGTCTGCTCAGTTATAGGGCTTCTTTTCTTCCTCCGTGTTTCATGCCTCATCCTCAAGTGTGAGGTCCTTGAGATGAGAACTGTGATCTGTCCAACTGGTATCCCTTACATCAGAAGCACTTTTTGCATTAGAACAGGTTCATCAAACACTTTTTATTGAAAGGAATGCATGAGACATTTCCAAAGATCTGAGTAATCCAGGTGTAAAGAATGAGGGCAAAGCTCTTTCACCTTGATTTCTGCAGGCAGTTGTGTTCAGAGAGGACACAAAATAGCCACAGGATGCCGAAGTAATTTATGCATGCAGGGCCTGAGACGTAGTTTATTTAGGAACTGATCCCAAGAAGCATAAGTGAGAGGGTGGGATAAATGAGACAGAGAAAGAAAGAAAGCCAATAAGAGGTGGGCTAATGAGCAGATTACCATTGTGGGCAATGGAGGCTCAGTTCTGCTGGTCTCATGTAGAATGAATTTTTGATTGTGCACCAAGCAGTGGGCACACTGGGATGTTTATCCACCATTTAACACTGGGGGCTAAAATTCCCAGCATTTTAGGGCTGCTGTTGGCTGGAGCAAGCTCCAGAGGCATCAGAGAAAGCCCCTGAGTAGATTAGCAGATAGACAGAGTGGGCTGGGGGTGGGGAGCTGTCCTTGGGAGGGGATCTGTCCATGTGAGGGGAAGTGTCCATCACAGCTATAGGTGAACTAAGACATGGGCTGAGGGGACATGAGGCGAGGCAGCAACAGCCTCTGTTTCATTTGTCACAGAAATAATTTTTTTAAGATGAGAATTGGCTTGATAGCAGTTATTGGTATTTTAATTTAGGAATTTTAATGTAGTGCAATAGCTACCTACCATTCAGTTTACTCACAAGCCAACTATTGACAACCCTCAGTCGTCTGGGATACAGATTACCATATATGCTCATGTATAAAGTACCCTCGATAATGAAGTGGTCCCCAATTTCCCACGAGACGGTTTTTAATAAGGTTTTATATCAACTAGAATATGTACATTTTCAGAATATAAAGAGTAAAATGTCTACTTACATTTAACTGATTAACTTACTTGCATATATTTAAAATCACATTATATTAAATTAATTTAGAAATACGACATCTTTCTACTTTCACATTTTATGAAATCATTTATTCAAAAGTTTCACATATTTCTTTGACTTAGGAGTCTTTTCATTGTTAGCCTACTTTTGGCATGTTTGCTTCTATCTAACTTGTTTGAAATCTTCTTCTTGAATTGCTGTATGATGCTGCTACTACAAACTTTATTCCAAGCACTGTGTGCCCATTCACATGACCTGTATAAGAACACACAATACAAGCAATTGGCAAGGAATATGTACTTGGACTGGTGTTGAAACCTTGGCCTTCTTTATTCATTAATTCATCTTTCCTATTTCAATCCGTGACCTCCACCAGCATCCCCATCTAGTATTGCCTGAGTTTGTTTCAGGCTGTCTTCTCCAAATAGTTCTCAAGTAACCTTTGAAACAGAAATCCCCTTTTCATGAAATCTTCAGCCTTATCGGGTCATATGTTTTGGCATGGTTTCTCTCTTTATTTTTATTTATTAATTTTTTTTATCCTCACCCGAGGACACTTTTTCATTTTTTGTTCAGATAGAGCGGGAGGGAGAGAGAGGAAGAGAGAGAGAGAGAGAGAAACATCGATGTGAAGGGACGCATCGAGTGGTTGCCACCCGCACAACTAACCAGGGCCGGGGACAAACTGCAACCGAGGTACATGCCCTTAGCGGGAACCGAACCCGGGTCTCTCTGGACCGCAGGCCAATGCTCCAACCACTGAGCCAAACCGGCCAGGGCTGGTTTCTCTCTTTAAAATTAGTTGCTATCACATCTACATTAATGAATGGCTTGATTTTAATTCCTGTTATCTTGGAGATAATATGCTTTTTTGCTTTCTGGCATTCAGAAAACGGTAATTGAGAGAATGCCTCATAATATGGGAGGTTTTATATAGATACACATATAAGACAACTTATTTATGAGATAACTTTTGGGGGGAATAAAAATCTCTTCTTTCCGTATGAGCAAAGCGACATGGGAGCTTGTTGAAGTTCGGTGGTGGGAAAACCATCCCGGTCTCCTCCGCAGCCTCCCGCTCTGCTCCTCCCTGTGCACTAACTAGCGTGAAAAATGCAGCAGTGGTTCATTGCATGAAGGAAATGATTCGCCATCATTCTGAACACTATATCATTTATGTTTATGGATTTTGATAAATATTTTAACTTGAGATCAATTCTGTATTACAGGTGTACCTCATTATTATTTTTTTTTAGTCCTTACTAGAGGATATTTTTCCATTGATTTTTCAGATAGAGTGGAAAGGAGGGAGGGAGGGAGGAAGGAAGGGAGAGAGGGAGGGAGGAAGGGAGGGGAAGGGAGAGAGAGGAGAGAGAGAGAGAAACATCAATGCTAGAGGGACACCTCAATTGGCTGTCTCCTGCACGACCCCAACCAGGGCTGGGGATCGAACCACAACTGAGGTATGTGCCCTTTACTGGAATTGAACCCACCACTCTGGGCTACACCTTATTTTAAAGAAGTAGTATACTTGACAGAGCACGCATAAATTCTTGTTTTTCCTGTAAATTCTAGCATATATTCAGTGCAGGGGTAAACCTTGTCATCTGTTTTGGAGGCTTTTAAACTTCATGATCTCTAGTGAGAACACAGTTTACACCATACCCTAGTAATATAGGTAAGTGTGTATAAACAAACACACATTCACATACACACACAAAATATCACTGAAACAAAAGTTTCAAAAATACACTCTGTAAGTTATATGTAATACACTCTGATATTTTCTGTTCTACATGGTTGCCAGTCCAACTGACTTCACCACTAATGAATGAGTCCTCACATGTGACTTAAAAACACTGTTCTATTGTATTACATCCATCAGAAGAACACTTATTTCCTTACAGTGTAAAATAATTTCATGTCGAAGGTTTTCTTTTTTCCCTTTTGTTTCAAATCATTAGCATGTTTGGATATTTGGTGGTGTGGGTATACAATGTCACAATAATCCTAAAGGGAAACTTTATTTTTGATTAAATATTTTATTTTCAAAAGAAGAAATTATTAGTGTGGACCATGGAAAGTAGAGTAAAATGAATGGATCAGTTCTTAAATCGGGTGGCTTTGTTATCAGAACTCCAGTGTTCTTCCTTGAGTCTGCCTCTCTGTGCACGTGGCCCAAGGAAATGCAGGAGTTCGTAGCAGAGAAAAAAAAATTAGTTTAATATTGAATTGGCTGATGTGGAGACTGGGAGCTTCACTCTAAACACACTGATTCCCCAGTGGCGGGTAGGTTACAGATTATATAGGGCAAAAACACAAGACACCGTGGTCAGGGGTGCTGGGTGGTGCTGGAAGCTGATTGGTTAGAGGCGAGTTAAGGGTAATAAATCATTTCTTCAGATCTTGAGGACAGCTCTGTTGGGTCTCATGGGAAAGTAGTCAGGGGGTCCTTCTGTGACAGGGCTCAGGAGATGAAACATAATTTAGGTCAAGATGTAATCTTTAGCCTGCCAGAGGTCCAGACTGTGTGACCATTAGTCAGGTCTGGGCTATTGTCTTCTGCTGCCTCAGGGGTTGCTTATCTGGGGGCAAGGCTAGGTTTCTAAGGAATTTATATATATGTATATATGAGAACTAGGATTTAAAACTAAATTTAATTAAAGTCATAAGGACTCTTGGTTTTAATTCTTTCCTTTCTTTTGATCATTCCTCAGTCTCTCTAGGGAGAAGGGGCGACGCCCACTCTAGTTACTTCCTGCTGAGAAGGGACACAGTTTGCGGGTTGGAGTAACGAAACTGTTTTACCTGCCATTGAAAATATTTCTGGGTCCAGGCTGAGGGTCTGAGGTTTGATTGACCATCAGGCTGTTAGTTTTTGCTGCCCTCAGGCAGCCCTTCAAGGCAGCAACACCTGATTAGTATCCCAGTGCCACAAAGAAGCAAAAATAGGGACCTTCCCCCATGGCTGGGAAGAGAAATGAGTGAGTGAATGCATCCCCATAGGAAACATTAGAAACTGGTCCCTGGCTGTAGACGTGGGGTTAACAGATCTGTGATATTGGCCTCAAAAGCAGGGATATATGTACAATAGTCTTTTCAGATTGGGGCACGTGTTCGTTGAATGTGGAGTGGGGAAGAGGAACCCCCAGCTTATCTTTGGTGACTTGCTCCATCTATCATTCCCAGTCTGAGATGGTGAATGTGTGTGTGACCCAGGGTATCCCTTCCGCACCAGGTGGAGGCAGTAGTCCACAGAGCCAGCAGCAGACTGGTTAAGTATTTCTGCATAGCTGGCAGCCCACAACAGGAAGGATTGCCTGTAATAGGTAGCCATTGAAACAAAAAGATTAGAGATTAGAAAACAAGCAACTATCTTGGATCTCGGGTTTTCTTCATTTTGGTGAAGTCTAGTTCTGGTTTTTAGATGTTTTCCTTCTAAAGAGTGTCCTATGTTCCGAGATGAGTTCATAGGAATGCTCAGGTGGTTGAGCGGCAGTTGCTGATGATGTGGTCACTTGGGTGGTAGGTCATAAGTCTGGAGCCGGCTTAATTTGAGAGTGATGGATCCCGGGCTTGACTCCTTCTAGCTTAAAAGAAGAACAAGTGGTTAGTAAAATCTAATGAGGTCCTACCCACTTAGGTTCAAGTTGGTCATTAGAATGTTTATTTTCCCAGGGTTTTAAAGGTACTCAATCTCTGGGGTTGAAATGTTGTTAAAAGGACATCTGTGGGGTATTTCATCTTGTTAGAAGAAAACTTATGAATAGCAGTTAAGTTTAATCCCAAGGATTACCTTATAGCATCTAATTCTTTAATCTTTTGGTCATGAAACATTTCTAAGAATTTCTCTAAGACACAGAAAGAGCATTCTTTTTAATATTTCATAAGGACTCGTTTTAATCCTGCTTCTGGAGGCTACTTTCATCCTAAGCAAGGCAGTAGCCAGTACCTTGCCCATTTTAGGTTAGACTTTTTCAAAGTTTAGCAAAGGTTTTCTTTAAAGGGAAGTTCATCTCTGTTTTTCCAGTAATTGTGGCCTCCAGGAAGCGTGAAGTTTCCTTCGTAGTCCCAAAAGTTGAGAAACTTCCTGGGTCACCTTGGTAATAAAGGCACTTCCATTGTCACCTTGAATAGAGGAGGGTAGTCCAAACCTAGGAATGATTTCTTTTAATAAGGCTTTTTTTTTTTTTACTTCTGAGGTCTTCTCTGATCTGCAGGGGAATGCTTCGACCCATCTGTGAAAGCATCTGTGAAGACTAGCAGATATCGATAATCTCCACTTGTTTTGGGTATCACAGTGAAGTCAGCTTGCCAACCTTCTTTCTCCAGGGCCTAATCTTCAGCTCTGGACCCCCTTGGCTCCTGTGTTAGAGTTATTTCTGACACACGATGAATTTCTAAATTATCTTTTGAACAGTCTTGGCATATCTGGCCCAGTAATATATTTCTGCATCCATTGGAGGGTACCCCGTCCATAATGAGTGTTCTGGAGGACGGAGCTGACTGTTTCCTCCATCAGGTGTTTTGGGATCAGAACGATCCCCTGTTCATTGCGAATCCATCCATCTTTCCGGTGAGTAAAATAGCCCCATTCTTTCGCTCTTCCTAAATCTTCTGAGGAATATTTAGGCTGGGTTAGCTTTAAGTCAGTGTCAGGAATAAGGGCTGCTACCAAAGGTATGGGGAGTTTAGTTTGATCCGCCAGTTTGGTAGCAGCTTGATCTGCTTCATTATTTCCCTGGGAGATGAAGCTGTCTGTCTCCCGACGACCTGGGCAGTGTATGATGGCAACCTCACTAGGTTCCAGAACTGCCTTTAGGAGACCGAATAGCCCTGACTTCTGGTCTCCCGTGTCCATGAAGCTGCTTCCATCCATGCTGATCTCGAGATCAGGATCCTTTAGCCGTTAGTCAGCCAGGGCTGGTCAGCTAGAATAGACTCGTCCAGTTATTTGAATAGAATCATATTTTGGTCCCTTTGGCTCAGAGGGAAGTAGGGTGGCTGGGTTTAGAGTAGAGATAGTCTTGATCATTACATCAGAATTGTCTAAAATGGTATGTTCCCAGCTGACCGGAGGTCAGCCAGTATTTTCCTTTTGTTCTAGAAAAGGGCAACACAGTATGAGAAGGGACTGTGGTGGGTGGTCCCAGGCTGAACTCAGCTTCTTGTGGAAGGTCATAGGTAGCAGCTGTGGCCCTTAGACACACCGGCCAACCCTGAGTCACTGTGTCCAGCTGTTTTGAGAAGTAGGTCATTAGCCTGTTAATTTTTCCTAGATTCTGGATCAAGACCGCCATGTTTCTTGTCCTTCATGTACAAACAAGTCAAATGGCTGTTTTTAAGTCTGGCAGGCCTAGGGCAGGGGCTGTCAATAACTTTTTCTTAATAGTCTGGAAGGCCCTTTGGCATTCCCTGGTCCAAATCAAAGGCTCTTGATCTGTTCCTTAGTGCCTCATAAAATGGTTTTGCAACCAACCTGAAGTTTGGAACCCAGATCTTACCAAAGCCAGCCATTCCTAGGAGCCTTTTTAGCTGTTGGCAGGTGGTGGCATTGCGCTCTAGGGCTTCCCTCCTGCTGGGAGCAAGAGATAATTCAAGTCCAAAATGATCACAGAGGGCTTGGATAGTTGGGTTTTCTTTCGGGAAACTTTATCCCCATTCGGTCAGAGAGTATAAGGTTAGAATGGTATTTTTGTCCGAAGCTTCTTTGCTGAGACTGGCGATGAGGTAATCAACATACTGGAGTAACACATCATTACCCGCTGAAGTTCTCTTGAATCTTTGGCTGGAGCCTCTCCAAAGGGGGTAGGGGAGTTTTTGAGAAGTGTCCAGCAGTACTGTCCTTAACTTAAGAGTCTGCAGAAGTCCTCCCATTCAAATGCATACAGCCCTTGAAACTCATGGCTCAGAGGCATGCGAAAGACGGTATCTTTTAAATCCAGCACAGCAAACCAACAGAATTCCCCAGGCGGTCAGCAAGTGTAGGGGTTAGGGACCACTGGGGAAATGACTTCCACTTTGGTTAATGGCCCACAAGCCCTGAACAAACCGCTATTTGTTGCCTGGTATCTGCAGTAAGGTGGGAGCTAGAATTTAAAACTAAATTGAATTAGTCATAAGGACCCTCAGTTTCAGCTTTTCCGGGGCTGTGTAAATTGTGCCCAGTTGCCGGGCCCTGACCTCATCGCTGTACTGATTAGTCACTGGCTTGGCTAATCTCACCTCACAATTCTTTCCTGTTCTTTTCCCTTCCTGCCTCTTTCCCAAGACACCACACACCCTAAAACCCTGGGAGTTCTAGATGTTCAGTTCAATTACTTAATTCTCCATTGTAACCTAATATACTTCTCCCGAAATGTGAAAATGGTTTTTACACCCAATTAACAATTTCCATTCCAAATAGCTTGAACGTACAAGAATCTTTTTTCCTGCACCAGTACCTAGGGGAATTTTGTGCTAAAGGAGCTAGAATCCGTTCCACACCTGGAATGTGTCCACAGCATCAGTGTGGAAGTCGAAGCTAATCTCATGTTCAGGCCTGAGTGCATCCCTTCCGGCCTGCCAGTTGCCAGTTGTCTAAGGTGAGTATGTACCAATTCCTGTGTTAAAGCCTCGGCAGGTCCCCTACCCAGCGAATGCAAACAAGTTACCATCAAAATGACAAAGCGCCGGGCATTGTGCTAAGTGCCACACAGAGTTAACTCATTTACTTCTCATAATGATCCCATTTCCTCTTCAAAATCCAATCAGGAAGAGACATTGCAGACAGGACTGAGGCTCTCAGAGGTGCTTTCAGTGACCAAAGGACAGCACAAGGGTGACTTGCCTCCGGTCCAGAGATAGGGACAGGCCCCGACTGCTCCTGGTCCTCAAGTCTCCTTTGTCCTGGGGCCCAGCAGCAGCCCCCGCCCCACCTGCCCAGCTGGACTCACTGATCTTTGGTGGCCTCGTTCCATAGGCGATGTCTGTCTGTGTGTGTTACTGTTGCACTGACATCTTTCCAGTCTCGACACCGTGAGGTGCAGGCCGGGACGGTTGTAACAGGGTGCTGCCGTTGCGTAGCTGCCAACATGGAACAAGTCTCTGGATTGGGCCAAGCCTCGGTTTCCCCAGTTGTAAAAGGGGGAATGATGAAACCTGCTCTTTCTATCTCTTCCCACATAGAGCTGCTGGGAGGGTCAACTGAGACATAAAGGGCCATAGAAACGATGTGTCTCTTCTTCATGAGGAGCTTGAGCGGAAGTGACGTCTCCCTCCTCTAAACCAGGGGTGTGCACACGAGCTTCAGCGGGCCATGCCGAGTCTGTATCACAGCCCTGAGCTCTGCTGTACTGCAGAAGCAGCCACTGACATTCGTAAATCAGTGAGCGTGGCTGTCAACAAAACTTTATTTATGGACACTAAAATTTGAATTTCATAGGACTTACCTATGTCACAAATTTTGATTCCTCTCTTGATCTTTTCCCCCAAGCATCTATTTATAAATGTAAAAGCCACTCCCAACTCCCAGGCAGTACAAAGCCGGGTGGTGGGCCAGATTTGTCCCACAGACCTTCGTTTGCTGCCTCCTGGTGTGAACGCTCACAGCGCTTTGTACCACTTGTTAGCAAGCGACACCGGCCACTTGGGGCCACAGCAGTGCTGCTCACTGTGTTCCATCTCTCTTCCAAAGCATACACCCCACCCACAGTTTTCTAATCTCCTTTAGCACGGGGAAGGCCAATAGCATATAGCTGGTATACACACACACACAAATACACACACACACACACAGTCTATTCTGAATACATATTTGTTAAATTAATGGAGACAAGAAAACCTGTTGGAGTTCTATGTATCTTATTTCTCCATCTTTAATAGAAATTCTACTTATCCTCTTGTAAACTTTGGGGGATAATTGAGTTAACATTTTGTCATTAAATGTGAGGGCCTTCAGATTCATGCCTTAAAGTCTCCCCCACCTTGTCAACCCCTACCCCAACCCCAACTGTCCATTAGCCATCAAAGGAAAAGAATTGCATGGAAGAAAGAAGGGAGAACAAAACCCAGCATTTCAGCACAGGAGGGTTATTAGAGTCACTGAAGTGGCCACACATTTAGCTTTGGTCGCCGGGGTTCTCGGTCACTGTAGGAGCTCTGGAGGCGGAGGCCAGCAGCCCTGCTTTTTGCTGTGCGTTCCCAAAAATTGAACTCGGGGGCCAGAACTCTGTGCATTTGGCTATAAACAAAGAGGACCTGGGATACTGTACGTCTTTGCGCCACACCTTTATCTGTGATACATACATTCTCCCAACATGTGCCAAGCCTCGCCTTTGCGCTGAGGAGCAAAACCGCAATCACAGCTCCTGTTTTACTTCTTAATAACTATGAGCCCAGGAATAGAATGATAGGGAGATATATAAATTTCAAACGTTCTTCTCACATTGAGGTGGACAGAAGCCGGATGGCAGTTGCAGCCGTGTGTGTATGTGTGTTATCTTCCCAAATCCTCTGTGATGAAAATGTTTCTGTGTTCTATCATGAGGAGATTAAATATGTGCATGTGTCTTCTTTGTGTGTATTTAAGGGGTGGGAGGAAAGGGATAGGCAGGACAATTAGAACCAGGATCATTAGTAGAATATAATCCTTATTAAAATTTGTTAAGGAAGGGAACAATTAAGTCTGCTTTCAAATAAGCACTTGACTTTTTTTAGCCCGCCAAAATATATTCATTTGCTGTAACATGGAAAAAGATCCACAGCTGGTATAAACTAAATTCATAAAGTGTGCTTTCGACTTGGCATCAATTGTTACCACTCTGGTAGATGCTGCCTAGCCTGGAAGACGGAATGTTAAGCCCGTTTAGAAGTGCATATTACATTGAAGTCCTGTGAGGTATTTGGAGCCTGCTTGGGGAAGGACAAAGGCAGAGGGGCTCCGGATTTTGTGCCTTATTATATCTGCACATCTCCAGTTGGGACAAAACATCCTAACTGGCGATGCAAAGACTGTTTGCAAAATTACCCTTCGTGGATGGAGGCAGAGGGATGGGGGGTGGGGGCTGGTTTACCCAAGAACTGCAAGGTGGTGGGGCAGGTAATTAACCATCTGTCTGCAGTTTCTCATGTGGCGTGAGGCTCCCCTTGAAGTCCAGAGACTGTGCTCAGGAAGGCAGAGGATTAAGGTTTCGTTCATTATGTTATCTGCAGATCGAATCTTACCTTTCCTTCTTCCTGATCTAAGTTTCTCTTCTTACACCTCCTCCTTTTTCTGTCTTCCACGGGGGGCGTGACAGTGGGCTTGTTCCCAGGGCGTGGCTTACGTGGACGGCTCGCTTCCATGCTGGAGGTTTTCAGCAAATGTCTGGTTGTCCATTCACAGGGAGGGCGGCGACGCTGAAGCTGCCCCGGGTCTGTACTAGTTGGCGCAGGTCCTAGAGGTCTTAGGTGGGGCTAGCCAGCGCAGACGCTGAGAACAGGGTTGGTGCGTGGACTCTGGTTGATTGGGAAGGTGCTGCCAAGGCACCTGGGAAGCAGTGACACGTGGTGTGATCTCAGATCCCGAGGGGAGCTCTGCAGTGTAACCCGGCCTCAGGGTTATTCCCGCCTGAGTCCGTGGGGTTTCATGCTCCACACCTGTCGGTTATTGGGTAAGGGTCTGGGGGCGAACAGGGATTGTGGGGGTGGGGTGAGGGGAATAAATGTTCAGGTATCTGGCTCTTCCCATGAAAGGGCAAAACGAGTGCAGCCCTCAGAAAACGAGCCTGAAGCGCTGGCTGTTGGCCGGGGAGGGTCTGGGCAGGGCCCTGACATTGCCCACCAGCTGACCAGTGGCTTCTCTTTGGGGTGGCCAGGCAGAGAGCCATTCATTTGCTTCACTGGGAATCCCCAAATGCCAGTCTTTTCCCTGAGGAGCAGCCACTGGCTCCTAGTAATATGTGTGTGTTGCACAGAGCCGAGGGCTGGGATCCGATTGTCTGGTTACAGTGAATCTCTTGTTTCCAGAGCCCTCGCTACCCCATCTTTTGTTAGAGAGGCATCCCTGCGGTTCTACGGTCCAGTCAGTTCCAAAGGCATGTGCTGAAATCTTTTCTTTCTGGGTCTTCTCTGTGTGGGTTTATACTTTATCTGTACCTTTATTATGCATTTAAGTGGGGTATTTAAAGGAAAAGGATAAACATATATGTGGTCATTTTGCCACCTTTAAACCCAAAACAAAAGCTAAAGTAGAATCTTGGAAGAAATTCACACACACACACGCAAATATATGCTTAAACAATTGTATTCCTGCAACCTCATGGAAATAGGCCAATAGTTGAGAATTAGCTAATCTAACCATTATCTAGGCAAGTGGTATATTAGACAAAAGAAATAGTTACAATCTGTTATAACCATTATCTGGATAACTGAGCCAGTAGCTATTGTGGATAGCTCTGGGCTAAGTAAGGGATTTCTTGTTTCCAAACATTTTTTTTTTTTTAATCCTCACCCGAGGACATTTTTGCATTTATCTTCAGATAGAGCAGGAGGGAGAGAGGGAGGAGAAAAGAGAGAGAGAGAAACATCGATGTGAGAGAGACACATCGACTGGTTGCTACCCACATGACCCCAACCGGGGTCAGGGACAAACTGCAACTGAGGTACGTACCCTTAGCGGGAACCGAACCTGGGTCTCTCTGGACCTCAGACCAACGCTCTAACCACTGAGCCAAATGGCCAGGGCCCAAACATTTTTTAATAGTAATACGAGACACAGGTGAATAAATTGCAGATTGCAGCATGAACCACGGTTCCCATGTTATCACATCAGAGATAATCTTGGCAATTGTTTAGTAAATAGAAACCTAAGTAATAACTTTAGAAAACTCCGAACACACTGTCATGTTCAAGAATCTCAAATCAAAGAAACTGCCCCCTATGGGGCAGTTTTATTGTCGGGTGAGGCTCAGGGTGCACATAGCACCCACCCCTGCTTCTTCTCACGTGGAGTCTTCCTACCCGCTTAACAATCTTGTCTTGTCTTCCCCATTGGAATAAAAAAATTCCTGGGCAGGTCCCTCAGATTTTCTATGTTCTCTTAAATGGTGAAATATTCAACCCAGTCTGTTAATCACATAATACAGTCCAGAGTAATAATAAAAATTCTATATTTCACCTATTTTTATTTTTTATTTTTCAACATTACAATACAACTTGAGCACAGTGAAGAGCAGAAATCTCAAGTGTACAGTTGTTGAATTTTCACACATCTGAAAATCCATATAGCTAGCACTGGGATCAGGATATAGACTATTTCCTGCCCCTCTCTGTCCTCCACCCCACACTTCCTCATGCCCTTCTAGTCACTATAAACCAGCACCCTGAGAGGGGACCACTACTGTGACCTCTTGCACCATTCAGCAGTTTTGCCTGTTTTTTAACTTTCTGTGGATGGAATTATAGAGTATGTACCCTTTGTGTTGGACTTCTTTGTTCAGTACTGTTTTAGAGAATCATCCATGCTATGTTTATCAGTAGCTCATTCCTTTCCACTGCTGCTTAGAATCCATTGTGTTACTCTCCTGAGTTTATTTATCCATCCTTCTGTTGAAGGACATCTGGGTTGTTTCACTGTGAACATTCTTGTGCATTTGTGTTGGTGGCCACGCGCGCCCGTTTCTGTAGGCGTGGAATTGCTGAGTCAGAGCACAGGTGTATGTTTAGGATTAGCAATGTTGCCCAAGAGTTTTTCAAAATGGTTTTACCAGGTTGCACCCCCTATAGCAGGTTACAAGAATTGCGGTGCTTCTACATCCTTGTCAGCCCCGGTATTCAGTGAGCTCAAGCCACTTTGCTACGTGTGCAGTGCTGTTAAACACATCTCATTTTAAACCTCACCTCCTTCCACTCAAGCAGGCTGCTGCTGTGGAGCCCACTTGATGACCACAGGGAACACCCCGCCCTCCACTGCACTGGCAGTAGAAGTGTCTTTTGCTGCAAACACAGCCCCCTCTCTCTTTGCCCTGTTAGCTCTGACTAGCTTTTGGATTTCTCGCAGCAAGAGCCGGACAACAACATCCTGGTCCCATGAACTTCTGAGGACCCGTGTCAAGCTCCTGGAGTTTTTGATGAATATTTCTTTATTTGGTGTCTTAGTTTGCTAGGGCTGCCGTACCGAATACCACCGATCAAGTGGCATGTCCAACAGGAATTCATTTTTTCACAGTTCTGGAGGCCGGAAGGCCAAGATCGCGGTGTCAGCATGTTTGGTTTCTCCTGGGTCCTCTCTTGGCTTGCAGATGGCTACCTCGTTGCTGTGTCCTCCTGCGGTCTTTTCTCGTGGGTGCGTGTTCTTGATGCCTGTTCCTCTTCTTATGAGGACATCGATTGTGTTGGATTAGGGTTCCATCTTTCTGATCTCATTTAGCCTTAATTACTTCATTAAAGGCCCTGTCTCCAAATACAGTCATGTTAGGGGTTAGAGCTTCAATATATGAATTTGCGGGACACACTCTTCAGTCTGTGACACTGGTTTGGTGTGTGGGGGGCGAGCACTCTGCCAACTCTCCAACAACACAGGAAGTGCTCCAAGGCAGTCCGTTTTCTGACATTGAAATACCGTCAGTCATGGTTACAACTACGACTTGGGAAGATTTTTTTTATAACAGTGGTAAAACACATACAATGAAGTGTATAAAGTACACACGTCATTGGTGTACAGTTTGAACATTTTACATATGTATAAACCTGTGAGGCCACCACTCAAATCAGGATATTGAACATCGCCAGCACCCCATAGATATACCTCCTGGTCTAAACTTATACCCCTTCATGGAAGGTACCACTATTGTGACTTGTAGCATCACTTACCAGGTTTGACTGTTCTTTTGTTTGTTTATAATTCTTTATTTTTTAATTACAGTTGACATAAAATATTATATTGGTTTCAGGTGTACAACATAGTGATTAGGCATTTATGTAACTTATAAAATGATCACCCCAATAAGTTTAGTACCCATCTGACACATGTACTTATTACAATATTATTGACTATATTCCCTGTTGTACTTATATCTCTGTGACTGTTTTCATAACGGACAATTTGCACATCTTTATCCCTACCCTGTTTTCACCTCCCCAAACCCCCCTCCCATCTGGCAACTAGCCATCAAAATATTCTCTGTATCTGTGAGTTTATTTCTGTTTTGTTTGTTCATTTACTTTGTATTTTAGCTTCCACATATAAAGGAGATTATATGGTATTTGTCTTTGTCTGACTTATTTCACTTAGCATAATACCTCTAGTTCCATCCTTGTTGTTGCAAATGACAAGATTTCACTCTTTTTATGGCTGAGTAATATTTCATTATATATATGTATGTAGATGTATAGATATAGATGTAGATGTAGAGATATAGATATAGATATATAGATATCACTTCTTTAGCCCTTCATCTATTAATGGACACTTAGGTTGCTTCCATGTCTTGTAAAGAATGCTGCAATTAACATAGGGAACATATATCTTTTTGAACTAGTGTTTTGGGTTTCTTTAGATAAATACTCAGAAGTGAAATCGCTGGGTCCTTCTTCATCTCTTGTTATAACCTTTGTTTTAAAGTCTATTTTGTCTGATATAAGTATTGCTACTCAGCATTTTAAAAAAATTTTCATTTGCATGAAATATCTCTTTCTGTCCCTTTACTTTCAGTCTCTGTGTGTCTTTCGATTTGAAGTGGGTCTCTTGTAGGCAGAGTATGTATGGGTCTTGTATTCTTATCTGTTCAACCACCCTATATCTTTTGATTGGCATACTTAATCCATTTACATTTAAAGTAATTATTGATAGGTATGTAGTTATTGACATTTTAATACTCATATTTTTTATCTTGTATTTCTTCTTTTTCTTCAAGACATCCCTTTAACATTTCTTGTAATATTAAATGGTGGTGATGAACTCCTTTAGCTTTTTCTTGTCCGGGACAGGTTTGATGATTCTTGAACTTAATATCAAGAGGATTACATATGTACTTTTTTCTCGATTCTTTTACTGGGCGTAATGTGTATGAGATATATCCACATTACTGCACGCATCAGTAGTTCTTCTCAATGCTGTGTAGTGTTCAGTTGTGTAAGCACATGATGACTTATTTACCCAGTCTTCTGTTGACGGACATCTGAGTCATTTTTAGTTTTGGCTATATGAACAAAGCTGCTATGAACATATTTGTACGTGTCTTTCTGTCTTTATTCATATTTCTTGGGTATATATTTAGGAGTGGAATTCCTTGGTCATCGGATACTGTGTGTCTAGTTAAAAACATTTTAATTGCTTTTACAAGTACCTTTCTGTTTGATGTAATCTTAACATATACTCTTGACAACTCAAGGATGGATGTAGGTATGTACATGTTCTACTGGAACACAGAGATGTGTTTTGTTTATTTTTTCTGATTAATTTCATTGTCTAGGTCAGTTAATGGAATGTAATTTTGTTACTTTATAAATCAAAGGTAAATGAGGCATATGCTTGTGAAGTCACTGGATACAGGACAGGTTATTCATGCATATTTGAGGACTGTTTTTGTCACACTCTGTTAAGAAGCCAACAACCATCCACTAACAGGCATTTTGTTTTATCTGAATCAACAAGGTTATGCACTCAGAATATTTTCATTAAAAAAAATTGGTTGTACAACAAAGTAAGTCAGTGCACATTTTAACTTCTAAGGTCGTAGTTTTAAACATTAATTTAGCCCCATTTTAACCAAAATATATCAATTAACAGGTTAGCTAGAATACTGTAAAGCAGCTCTATTTTATTTTATTTTATTTTTTAGTTAATTTATTTTTGTTACAGATGTTCCCCCCATGACACCCTCTTCCCGATCCCCCCAGTAAAGCAGCTTTATTTATTTATTTAAAATTTGTTTTAAATTTATTAATTTGTTTTTGTTACAGATGTTTCTCATTTTCCCCCATTGACACCCTCCCCGCCACCCCCTCCCCAGCTTTGTTGTCTATATTCATTAGTCATACATACATGCATGTAAGTTCTGTGGTTTATCTCTTCCCCCCCAAGTCCCCCCTCCTCTGAGGCTTGTCAGTCTGTACCCCACCTCTATGTCTCTGGGTTAATTTTGTTCAGCAGTTTGTTTAGTTCATTATATTCCACAAATAAGTGAGATCATGTGATATTTGTCTTTCTCTGCTTGGCTTGTTTCACTTAGCATAGTACTCTCCAGGTCTGGTCCTTCCATGCCATCTCAAAGGATAAGAGATCTTTCTTTCTTGCAGCTGCACAGGATTCCATTGTGTACATGGACCACAGCTTTTTAATCCACTCATCTACTGATGGATACTTGGGCTGTTTCCAGATCTTAGCTGTTGTAAATAGTGCTGCTATGAACATAGGGGTACATATATTCTTTCTGATCGGTGTTTCAGGCTTCTTAGGGTATATTCCTAGAAGTGGGATCACTGGGTCAAATGGAAGTTCAATTTTTAACTTTTTGAGGTAACACCACAGTGTTTTCCATAGTGGCTGCACCAGTCTGCATTCCCACCAGCAGTGTACTAGAGTCCCCTTTTCTCCACACCCTCGCCAACCCTTGTTGTTTGATGATTTGTTGATGGCAGCCATTCTGACAGGTATGAGGTGATACCTCATTGTTGTTTTAATTTGCATCTCTCTGATGAGGTAAAGCAGCTTTCAAATAAACACCTACTAACAATAAAATGGCATATACTCATGTACTATTCACTATAAGTAACAATATATGGCTCAAAGCACTTTACATACATTAATTCATTTAATCCTCACAACAACACTATAATGTATACTAATATTAGCTTCATTTCACAGATGAGTACAGTTGAGGCGCACAGAGAGGTCAAGTGACTTACCTAAGATCACAAGGTCAGCAGGTAGCCAGGCCCCAGAGTCTGTGCCCATAACCACTATATCACACTGCCCTTTAACTGCCTCTCATCTTTCTGTTTATTCACAGAGGGGAGGAGCCGTAGGAAGGAGCTTTGCTGCTTTCTCAATTCCTAGACATTTTCTCAGTTTTGATTGAAGCTGCAGCAATTAAAATCCTTATTATTAATTTAACAAATCCCATTAATCAGATGCCTAAAGGACGCTAACCTGCTGTGACTGTTTTAAAAAGATCACATTAAAAGAAAACCTCCCTCCCCCCCGTTTAAGCTCTGAGGTCGCACTGGAGAGATCTCTTGGGGATGGGGAGAAACTGTTTGTTCCTCCGCATCTTCTGAGGCCCTGAAAAACCGACCATTGTACGACCAGAGAATGGTCCGGAGTGAGACAGGCCTTAACCACTTGATCTGAGCACCAAGTCCTTTCTCAGTGTTCACCCTCGGTTGTGTTCATTCTATACACACTTGCTCGGCATGGACAGTGTGCCAACCCTGTGCAAGCCCTGGGGGCTGATGGGGTGGAGCCCGAGAGCCCCTTTCCTCCGGGAGCTGTAGAGCACAGGGTACGGGCACACACACCACACTGATGCCATTGCCGTCATCACAGCCGGCGAGTGCTGTGAAGGAAGTGTGAGGGTGCACGCGTGTGACAGGGACACTCAGGAGGGGCTCTCTGTGCGAGGGAGTAGTTGAGGTGGGAGAGGCTGGACCAAGGCCCTGGGAAGGGGAGGGCATGCCTGGAGGGGACAGTGGGGGTCAGCTGGCTGAACACGGAGCCAGAGGCAGGTCAGGCAGAAGCTGCAGGCCACTCTTTATGCTGAGGACAATAGGAAGCCATTTTAGCGTTTCAAATATAGCAAAGACATGATCAGATTTGTGATTTTCTATGGCAGCAGATTGGAAAGAGAGCAAAAGGAAAGCACATTTGTCATCATCTTGCAAATTGGAAGGTGATTCGCCTTCAAGGCCATTCCAGAGCTCCTCGGGGGAGGTGGTGATTGGGAATACAGCCGGCAGAGAGCTGGGGGCGAGGGGTGGACCTGCCGCTGCTCAGCAGGGAAAGCGATCAGGAGTTGGGGTGGACTGCATGTGGGAGGTGGGGAAGTGCCAGGCATCGTGGCTGACTCTCGGGGTTCATTCTGTGCTGCTGGAGGGGTGGGGTTTGCAGCCACTGAAATAAGGGATGGAGAATGGGGGTGACTCAGTGGAAGGGGTGGGCAAGGAGTGGGGGAGACGCTGACGTTAAGGGGTCTGTGAGGCTGTGTGTAAGGTGGGCACTTGGATAGAGGAGTCTAGACCTCTAAGAAGAGCTCTGGACTAGAGATTATGCTAACCAAGCATCACAGCTTTAGAAAGGAGATTCACTAATCTATAGGGATGCCTGGAGCCTTAGTCAATCAAGAGCTTTAAAAAAGGAAGCATGGATGAGGAATAGGGCAGGGGACCAGGAGTTAGACCAGTCGAATTACCTTCCTCAAAGCTTCAGACCTCTCTAAATTGCCTCTGGAGGGCCTCTGCTGGGGCCCTAAAACCACAGGGCTCATACTAGCTGGGTGGTCCATGCTCTTAAATGGGAAACTTCTCTATGGCTTTAAAAAGAGTTTTTAGCCACTGGAAAATGGAAAAATAGGTTGAAAGGGAAATGCCTGAGCAGACATGGCTTACAAATTCCAAAGTACTGGATCTATTTCTGTCTTTAATATTGATGCATAGATTGTGGGGGAAATGTTTATAAAGGTGTTTACATGTAAACTTGGCTAATCGGTAAAGTTTACAGTATCACCTGCTGATTAATTGGAAAAGTTACTTCTAGCTCCCGAGCTTTCGGTGTATCAGGGCCGATTATTTACATGCTTCTTGTTAACTTCATTGTGAAGTGAAAGCCATGTATCCATTCGGAGCTGGTCTCTGGTCTAGTTTTGTCCCTGTCCTTGTTCCCATCTCCCTTTAGATTTGCTCTTGGTGAGACGAGAGACGGTCAGGGACCTAGTGGCCAGACGGGGAGGAACCTGCATACAGAGGACGTGTCACCCTGCTGTTCACCTGCTGGCAGGCGAGAGCTCTTCACCGGCAGATGCCATGAACAAGGACATCTGAGGTGACGCCCAGCTCTGACTCAGTGCGTAGCGCTGTGCCGCGGCACGGGGCCTACACTGCAGCCGCGCTGTGGCCTGGCCCGAGCAGTAGCCAAAACTCACTGGCCACCAGCCCTGCCCTTCAGGCCTTGTCCCCACTCCCGGAGAGGCCAGCCACCAACACCCCACTCAGCAGTCTGCCCGTTTTATTAAAAAGGACTCATCACAAGCTTCATTGGTCAGTTAAGCACCTTTTGTTTGATTTCCTAGAAAACAATGCTGTCAGAAGCATTTAATCTGAGGATTTTTGGACACCCCGTGATACTATTCTATGTTTGTGTATTTGTGTGTACGCAGATCTTTACATTTTGATAATGTACCTTCTGGTGCATTAAGGAAGCAGCTTTTAAGCCTTGCTTAAGTGAGGGTTGCTTTTCTGTTTAATGACATGCACATCTTACACTGTTGCTTTCATGACCTTGAGTTATAACTTAAGCATAGATTGGAGGGAAATCTTGTCAGGAAACCTGAGAAAGAAGCAATTGACTTTGGTTATTGTTTACCCTGAGAGCTGTCAGAATGAGATTGCATGTAATATTTGGAAGTTGGCTGGCCACTTTCCTGGGCATTTTAATGCAGTTGCCATATCCAGCTACTTTGTAAAATGCCGATAAACTTGGGGAGATGGGTGTGTTTTTATGACTTGATTTTAAGAGCAATGACTTATGAAACTTAGATATTTTATCTGAGGGAGGCAAGGAATAATAAAATAGCTGAGGTAGAACTGCAGACTTGTGATTCCATGGTTTGCTTCCTCTCTACATACTTTGGGAAGGAAACAGTTAAGATCAGTAGATAAATTTCCAACAGTGCCCGCTTTCTGAACAAAAGGAGCCATAATCCCATTAAATGTCTGGCTGCTAATGAAACCTCAGGGCCCAGCTTCAGATGTTTCATTTGATGACACGGGTTTTATACTCCTGTTACTAAGGCACCGAATCCTATTGTGGGATTCTGAGTATTAAGTAATGATGCATTTCCGGACAAAGCAGCGGAGAGGGAGGCGGCAGGCTGAACTGGGAACGCATCAGGGGTGGCGTGTGTTCTCCCCAGTTACAGGTGGCTGAGCCAGGCTGGCCACCACCCGGTGTTGCATTGTGTCCCAGGATTTGGGCATGGAGGGCACTGAGAAGCCTAGAGAAATAGTGGTAATCACAGGTCCATGGGTGCCTGGATGTGCCGGGAACCACTAAATCACAACCCTCCGTTCTCCCCCAACTTTGGGACTGGATGAGAAGCAAACGGCAGGAGACAAACGGAGCTCTGTTACTGATAAGACCAGTTGGAAACTGTGCCCTAGGTGTGCAGCTAGGAACCGTCTGGACGTTGTCTCTCTCACGCTCTGCTTTGCCACGGTAGGGGCAGCGGGTGCCTGGTAAGCTCACCTGTGGGCAGAGAGCAGACCGGAATGCACCCTCTGTGGGCAAGCAGAGGGGAAGGGAGGAAGGCTGGAAGCTGGGCACGCTCAGGACTTCCTCCTGACTCCTTACTGCACTGGACACACCCCCTCCCAGGAGGAGGGGTCAGTCTTGAGGAGTGCTGTGGGGCCAGAGAGGCCAGGAGAGCTACCTGTAAATCTGGAATCCTCAAGAGAATGTCAGACCAAGGGAAGGAAGTTGTTTCTAGAACATTTCATTCCAATAGACGTAAAAGGTAGAGGTCAGCATTCCTGTGAAAAGTGATGGGACATGTTTGCATTTGTTTTTAAATATTTTTTCATTATGCACGTGTTACTCATGCATGGTGAAAAACTTATGAACTGTATATAAGCAAAATGAAGGAAATTGACATCGTCTATCCCACTAGCCCAAGGTAATGATGGGTAGTATTTTGGTGTACTCTTCTCCCGTGTGTGCAACAAAGTACAGCATCTACATTATTTTATATTCTGCCTCTTTTCAATTAACAATGTCATAAAGAAGTTTTAATACATCTAGAAAAGGATACCTAGGAGCAGATTAAAATGAAGGTTTTTTTTTTTTCTGTTTTCAGCTTGATTATATGCTAGAGGACTCGCTTTCAACTGGTTGTATGACTGGTGAATGGACAGTAAAGTAAAATAAACTTTTATAGTATTAATGTGTACAATTGATTTTTAGATGCAAGCAACAGAAAATGACTCTGGGTGACCAAGCAGAAATGTTACTGGGTAGATCATAGAATTGTTGGGAGAACTGGGGATGAAGGTTGAGCTTCCTGGAATAGCACCCAACACCACGCTTCAGAACTGGCTTGGCGAGAAAGTGCCACCTTTTCTGGGCTCTGGATGACCCTTGACTTCTAGGCCAGGATCCTTTTTTTTTTTGTTGTTTAATTTTACTTTTTAATTACAGTATAGATTTAATATTATCTTGTATTAGTTTCATAATGGTTAGAAAATTATATATTTTACAAAAGTATTCCCCAATATTTCCAATACCCACATGGCACCATATATAGTTATTATTGTTGGCTGTATTCCCTGGTCTTTACCGCCCCATGACTGGTTTGTGACTACCAATTTGTACTTCTTAATCCTGTCACTTTTTCCATCCAGTTCCCTAAACCCCTGCCCCTCTAGCAAACATCAATCTGTTTCTGTTTTGTTTGTTTATTTTGTTCTTTAGATTCCACATGTAAGTGAAATAATATGGTATTTGTATTTGTCTTTCTCTGTCTGACTTATTTCACTTAGCATAATACCCTCTAGGTCCATCCATGCTGTTACTAATGGTAAGATTTCATTCCTTTTTATGTCTAAGTAATATTCCAGTGTGTGTGTGTGTGTGTGTATCACTGCTATTTTTATCCACTCATCTTTTTTTTTTTTTTTTTTTTTATTGGATGGGCACTTAGGTTACTTCCATATGAACACAGGGGTGCATATAATTTTTAAAATTAGTGTTTTGGGTTTCTTTGGATATATACCCAGAAGTCAGAAGTGGAATCACTGGGTCATAAGGCAGTTCCATTTTTAAGTTTTTGAGGAATCTCTATACTATTTTCCATAGTGGCTGCACCAGTCTACAGTCCCAAGAACAGTGCACAAGGATTCCCTTTTTGGACCAGAATCTTAACTTTAAAGCAACTGCTGGACCTGCCATCACTGAAGCTCTCTCTCTGTGTCATGAGCTCAGCTACCACCTCTCCTGCCACCACTGAAGAGAGAGTGAGCCGTCCTCCCACTTCTGCATGAGGAGTGCCTGAGTCTGCCTCCTGTGCAAGTTTGCTTGTTGGCAAAGCCCAGGTCAGACGCCTTTTCTTGAGATACAAGGGAAACTGGCCAAGCAGGTATCTAGTTTTTTCTCTTGTATTAGGGGAGGCAATCTTGCCTTGTCCAACATGGACTCATAAATGGTGAGCTCATCAAACACAGTGTGAACTTCAGGCAGTGGGTAACCAAATGAAAGAAAAATATTCTGCATGTGTCATGTTACTATGAGACCTTGCCGTAACTGGTGTTTTCAAATAATTAACCAACTTCCCAACCCAATCATGTTAGAGAACTTGCCTTCAATTCTGTCGGCTTATGTAGCTTGGACAAGTTACAGTTTTCTCATCTGCCTATTCCACAGGTCAATAGGGATCAAATATGATGAAAGATGCTTTGAAAATAATAAAAGACATATAAACTATAGTTATTGCACCCCTTAACCAAATCTTTATATTGTCTTTGCAGTCCAGTCGCCATCTGAAACTGTTGTCTTGAGCATTGTCATGCATCTTCTAATGAATAACCTAGTAATAACTCCTATCTTTATTTTTTGGCAGCATCTGACACCTCTCCCACCTCCTTGCCCAGTCCCATCCCCACACATCTAGTCACTTGCCAATCTGCATAGATTCTCCCCGCCCCCCCCCCCCCCCCGTCATGTTATTTTCTAGGGATCCATTTCCAGAGCATTACTTAGGCCCTCTCATCTTCCACCCTCAGCAATCACAGATACTGATTCTACTTATTGCTACCAGGTGTCTTCTTGAAGCACAGATCTCATTACCTACTCCTGCTCCCTACTACTCACAGAATACATTTGACTTCCAAGGGACTCCACCATTAGGACCCTGGCTCACATTCAGCATTATTTCACAGTTCCCCACAGACATCCCTACTTCCTCAACTCAAACCAATTACTTGTGGTCTCCCAAACATGCTCTTTACCAGGCTTTATTCACAGTGTGTTCTACTTCTGGAGTGCCTTCCCCCATCTCCATCTGTCAAAACGTTCTCTAGTCTTTGATTTCTAAACCTCTGTTGTATCCGTAGTACTTTCTCTCTTTTTCATTTTGTTTTATTTGAATCTTTTCTTATTGTCTTGGTCGGTCTTAGCAGATGTCTGTCTTATCAAAACTTTTTAAAGGACCATCATTTGGTTTTGCTCATTTTTTATTTTGTCTTTGTAGTTTTCTAATGTAATGATTTCAACCTTAATTATGTTCTTCTTTTTGTTAATTTAGGTTTGATGTGGGCCTTTTCCCAACTTTTTTGATGTTGTTAATCATCAACCGAGAATATTTTTTTTCCATTGATTTGTAGAGAGAGGGGAAGAGAGGGAGGGAGAGGGAAAGAGAAACATCAAAGTGAGAGAGAAAAATCAATGTGAGAGAGACATCAGTTTGTTGCCTCCTGCACACACCCTGAAGGGCACTCAGGATCAAATCTACAATCCAGGTACATGTCCTTGACTGGAAATGGAACCTGCGATCCTTTGGTGTGCGGGCCAACACTGTAACCAGTGAACCACACTGGCCAGAGCCCACAACGCTTTTATTTGATTGCTTAGTTCATTTATTTTTAAACTTTGTTTTCTGATAGATGTATTTAAACCTATAAAATTTCCTCTAAATACTGGTTTAGCCTCCTCTTCATATTTTTTGCATATAATGTTTACATTCTAATCCAGTTCTAAATATTCCTCTCCATTCTTCAGGCCATTTTACATGCTACCTCCCCCACCACACATCTAGAATCTGTTTTACTCTATTTTCCTTGATTTGGAAGGTATTTTCCCCTCCTAGTACCCTTCACATAATTTGCCTTATTAGTTATCTGTGTGGATGTTTTAATCTCGACAATGAACAGTCTGCCCTTTGGCTGTGTTTAAGGATTGCGTATTGTTAATCTCTTTTGGCTTCAGCACCAGTGCAGTGCAGCAATAGTATGTGCTTATTTTTATTAAATTGTCTGGAACAAACGTTCTTTTTTTTTTAGCTCCTATGTACTGAATGATCATTCAGTAATCTCAATCCACAAGACACTGTGCAAAGTCTATGGTGAGTTTAAACAAGGTTAAACTCTTAAGGTTCCATCTAAGCCATATCTTAGTTGGAAAGAGAAGAACAGGATTTTTAGGCCTCTAGAAATAGAACTCTGTAGTGACAGCAATATGATTAAATCACTAAAGAGGAATTGAGTTGAGTCTCTGATTTGAGAACTAACTGCAGAATTTGGGGCGGGGGAGAATAATTAGTGTCAATGTTGAAAGAGTACAAAATACTGGCACAGGCATGACAGAAAATACCCCCCTACATAGATATTTTCAATGAGGATAAACGAACTGTGATGGTGGTCAGTGGATTAAAACAGGTATGTACAAATTAATTACTACTTTATTCAACAAACATTTATGGAGCATTTACTAAGTGTCCTGGTGACACAGTTGGAAACATAACGGTGGAATGAACCTTCCATTCTGGCGGAGAAAAATAGATTAAAAAAACAAGTACATATACATCATCATCGTCAGGTTGTTTTCAGTGCTCTGAGGGCAAGTCAAGCAGAGCGAAGGCAAAGAGCGTGGCGAGGGGCTGCTCTTTGAGATGGCGGTCAGGGAAGGCCTTTCGAGCAGAGGCACAATGAAGTCAGGGAGCCAGCCATGTGAATATCTGTGGGAAGAGCCTTCTAGGCTAAGGGAACAGCAAATGTAAAGACTGAGGCAGGAGCATGGCTGGAGTCCTTGGGAATAACAAGAAGCTAAAGGACAACAGTATGAAAAATGATAGGATCGGTTCAGGTAGGACCTCTTGGTCAGTTTGTAACCTGCTTCCCAGAGAGTTGTCCTCTTCATACCCCCTCCCAGAGAGTTGTCTCCTAAGCCAGCCCCTGCGCACTGGGGATGTGAGTTGTATATCCACAGCCTGACAGACCTCAAGATGAATCGATCCAGTTCTTCCCCTGAGAAGTTGGATGGGAGACTTTATAAAAGTGTCAGGCAGCCAGGCAAGGCTGGGGTGGCCATGTTAGCTCATGTTTCTGGAGTAAGAGAGAGAAGCACCACGAGGCAGATATGATAGGAAAGGGAAAAAAAATATGAGAGACCACTGGGTCTGGAGGAGGAGAGGAGGTTTGGTAATTCCTGATTCCAAACTTTCCTGAGGCCACCCAAACTTCCTGCTTTCAAATTCCATAATCTCTCCCTGTCCTTGTTAGTTCATTAATGTGTAATTAAGCCAGCTTGAGTGAACTCCTATTTCTTTCAACCCAATGCTTGCTGATTTAGACACCATTTTATGCCGGTGAGAGAGATGGAAAAAGGGGGCTGTTGACGTTGAGGAGGGCAAGGTCCTCGGAACTGGGCAGGTGAAGAAGCACCTCATAGAGAGCTCACGGGCCTCCGAAAATGGCAGCAGCTGTTGGCACCTAGGGAAGTAGTTCCCGTTTTCATAATTCTTACTTAAAAACCATTACCCCCTTTTAAAGAAATTGAGGTGTGACGTACATACATTAAACTTTATTTTTGAAAAGTATACAGTTTGTTGAGTTTTGATGTATGCATTTTTATAACCTCCCACAATCAAGATATAGAACACTGCACTGGCTGGTTTGGCTCAGTGCTTAGAGCATCAGCCCTCAGATCAAAGGGTTGCAGGTTCGACCCCCGGGTTTGTTTGGGAGGCAACCAGTCAATGTTTCTCTCTTACATCAATATTTCTCTCTCTCTCTCCCTCTCTTGCTCTTCCTTCCCTCCCTCCCTCTCTCCCTTCCAAACTATCTAAAAAAATCAATGGAAAAATATCCTTGGGTGAGGACTAAAAATAAAAAAGATACAGAACACTTAAGTCACCCGAAAAAGTTCCCTTGTACCCCTTTGTAGTCAATCCCCTCCCCATATTCTTAGTCCCTAGCAGCCACCAATCTGTGTTCTGTCCCTATAGTTATGAATGTCCTGTAAATGGAATTATATAATTTATAATCTTTTATGTCTTTCTTCTTTCTCTTAGCATAATATTTTGAGATAATTTCATGTTGTTGCATGGATCAACAATTGTTCTTTTTTTGTTGTTGCTTTTTTATTTTTAGTCTATTATATAGACAAACTACATTTATTATATTTTCATATTTTAATTCTTTAAAATTGTTTTATTTTGCAATTACAGTTGACATTCAATATTATATTAGTTTCAGGTGTAGGGCATAGTGGTTAGACATTTATATAACTTAACAAGTGATCTTCCAATAAGTCTAGTGACCACCTGGCACCATACACAGTTATTACAATATTATTGACTATATTCCCTATGCTGTACTTTGTATCCCCATGACTATCATGTAACTGCCAATTTGTACTTCTTAAGTTCTTAACTTTTTTCACCCAACCATCTGCCCCTTTCCCGTCTGGCAACCATCACTTTCTTTATATATTCGCTACTTAAGGTGCATTTTTGGCTTTTCACCATTTTTTACTATTATGAATAAAACTACTAAGAATATTCACATAAAGTTTAGACATTTTTGTGTAGACATTTGTTTTCATTTTTAAGGGGTAAATTCTTAGGAGTGGGGTTGCTGAATCATGTGTGTGTGTGTGTGTGTGTGTGTGTGTGTGTGTGTGTTTTAATAAGAAATTGCTTGTATTAGTCAGAGTTTTCCCAAGAAATAGAAACAACCGGATATGTATATAGAGAGACAGAGGTTTATTTTAAGGATTTAGCTCATAAGATTGTAGAGTCTTGGTAAGTTCAAAATCTGCAGGGTAGGCTAACAGGCTGGAGACTCAGGGAAGACTTTCAGTTTGAGTTGAAAGGTTTAGTCTGCTGGCAGAATTCCTTTTTGCTCGGTGGAGGTAAGATTTTGCTTTGTTAAGACCTTCAACTGGTTGGATGAAGCTCACCCACATTATGGAGGGTAATCTGCCTTACTCCAAATCCACTGATTCAAGTGTTAATCTCATCCAAAAAACACCTTCATAGAAACATCCACAATATTTGACAAAATATCTGGATACCTTGGCCCAGCAGTGTGACACATAAAATTAGCTATCACACTGCCAAAATGTTTTCCAAAGTGGCTGTACCATTTTGATTGTTCCATTAGCAATATATGGGAGTTTCAGTGGCTCTGCATCCTGGCCAACATTTGGAATTTCCAATCTTTTTAATTTGTCATCCTCGTTGAGTTGTAGAGCTAATTCATTGCATTTCCCTAATGCCTGATTAATGAGGTTGAATATCTTTTTATGTGCTTATTGGCCAACTCTATGTCATCTTTAGAAAGTATCTATTCAAATCTTTGGCTTATATTTCTAGTGGATTGCATGTCTTATTATTGAGTTGTAAGAGTTGTTTATAAATTCTAAGTACAGGTCCTCTAGCACATGTGTGTTTTGCAAATATTATCTCCTAGCCCGTGACTTATCTTGTTGTCTCAATAATGTCTTTCAAAAGAGAGAAGTTTCAAATTTTGATGAAGCCCAAATTATCAAATTTTTCTTTTATCCTTTGTGCTTTGTGCATGTCCTATATAAGACATTTTTTTTCTTAGCCCAAGATTACAAATATTTTCTCCTAGGAGTTTATAGCTCTAGCTCTTACATTTAGGTCTTCAACCCATTTCAAGTTAATTTTTGTATATATTGAGAGGTAAGGGTCAAGATTCTTTTATATATATGAATATCCAGTTGTTGCACTACCATTTTCTGAAAAGACTGGTATTCCCCTTTGAATTATGTTATCACTTTTGTCAAAAATCAACTTACAATAAATGATGGGTCTATTTCTGGACTCTGTTTTTTTTTTTTTTTTTTTTCTATTTCTTTATATCTATCCTTATATCAATACCACATTGTCTTGATTACTGTAGCTTTATACTAAATCTTGAAATCAGGTTGTGTGAATCCTTCAACTTTACATTTCCATATATATTTTAGAATCAGGTCCTTAGCATTTACATACAACTTTTAAGATCCACTTGTCAGTTTCTAGAGAAAAGTCTGCTGGAATTTTGATTGAGATTACATTTAAGATATAGATTATTTGGGGGATAATTTTGACATCTCATCTCAATATTCATATATTGACTCTTCCAACCATGAATATCATATATCTCTCCATTTATTTAGTTTTTCCTTAATTTCTCTCAGCAGAGTTTTATAATTTCCAATGGATAGACTTCGTTAAATTTATCCCCGTGTTATGTTTTTGATATTTTATTTTCAATTAATTTCAACTTCCACTTGTTCATTGCTGGCATGTAAAAATGCAATTGATTTTTGTATATTGACCTTGTGTCTTGTGACCTTGCCAAACTCAGTTATTTGTTTTATAATTTGGGTATGTTCCTTGGGATTTTCTATATAGATAATTCTTTCAACTGTGCATAAAGAAATTTTACTTCTTCCATCATTTTTTTTCCTTGCTTTATTGCACTGACTAGGACTATCAATATTGAACAAAAGTGGGGAGAGAAGTAGCGTTCATCATTAACTATAATGTTAGTTGTCCTTTATCAAGTTTCCTTCTATTCCTAGTTTGCTGAGAATTTTAAAAATATAAATGGGAGTTTGATTTTGTGAACAGCTTTTTCTGCATATATTAAGATGAGTATATAGCTTTGATTTGTTAGTCTTTTGGTATGGTAAATTACATTGATTGATTTGTGAATGTTGAAACAACCTTGCATTCTTGGGATAAACTCTACTTGGTCATGAAGTATCCTTCTTTTGTATTGCTAGGTTTGATTTTATAATATTTTGTTAAGGATTTTTTTATATATGTTGATGAGGAATATTGGTTAGTAGTTTTGTAGGTTTTCCTTTTTTTGGTATAATGTCTTTGTCTTGTTAAATATCAGGATAATGCTAGCCACTTACGAGTTCTCTCCTCTTCTATTTTTTGAAGAAGTTTGTATAGAATCAGTATTGCCTCTTCCTTTAAATGTTCAGTAAAATTTACCAGTGAAGCTACTTGGGTCTAGCGTTTTCTTTATAGGAAAGTTTATGACTCTGACTTCAATTTCTTTAATAGAAAGAGGGATGCTCAGGCTATCTATTTCTTCTTGAGTAAGGTTTGACAGATTGTATGTCTTCCAAGTAATTGGCCTATTCTGTTTATTATCATATTTATTGGCATAGAGTTGTTAACAATATTTTCTTATTATCTTTGTAATGTCTAAGATTTGTGGTGATGTCGCATGTCATTTCTGATATTGGTAATTTGTGTTTTCTCTTTCTCTTTTTTGGTCTGTTTAGCTAGAGGTTAGTGAATTCTAGTCATCTTTTTTAAAAAACAACAAATTTTTGTTTAATTCATTTTTCTCTAGTTTCTTCTGTTAGGCTTTAAGGCACTGCTTCCTCATCTCTTAAACTCTTTGCCCTAATATGAACAACATAAAATCTAATTTTTAACAGGAGATTCCCAGAATGCTCCTAAAGGATTTTTTTCACCTCCCCTCCCCAAAAACACTTTACACCAAATCCTGGTTAAATACCATATATACACCTTACATGCATAATCAGAATCCAATATGAGTCGATTCAGCTTTTCTTGAGGCAAAGTGGTGAGGTAGCTAAAAAAATCACAATTTTTAGAATCATGTACTGGATCCACCACTCATTAGCTATATAGCCATAGGCCAGTTACTGCCTCTCGTCTGAGAAATCAGGGTAATGATACTTGTTCCTATGGTTGGTTATTATGTAATATATACAAAGTGTTCATTCAGTGGGGAACCTGGGATTTGTTAAGAAATCAACAAATAGTGGCTCTTTATAATGTTATTTATATGAAGTATTTCCAATTTTCCACATATAAAACTTACATTATTAATATAATTTCCAAGCACCCCAGGGGTGCTTGTGCCTCAGATGAGGATTACCGTCCTAAGTTTTCCAAATTTGCTTCATTTCCCAAGTGTGAGGGTTCACACTAAGTTTTATGGTTACCCAATCAAAAATACTATATTCTACAGTTTCCTAGCAATTTTTAAAGCAACTTTTTGCTTATGCGTGCATATAGTATGTGTGTGTGTGATGGTTTTAGAAGTTGTACAAATATATACTGTGCAAAATAGAGTGGCATCAAATCTAAATATTTTGCTATTATTGCTATCATTAATATTTTCTGTTCTGTCTCTCTTCTCTTTCTTATTTATTTGTTGAAACAACAATCAGGTGGATTTTCCTGTAGGTTGTCCAGAGTCTGGAGTCTGTTAACTGCCTCCTGTGGTATCATTTAATATGCTCTTCAGTCAGAACTAGAGACTTCATTAGGTTCAATTTCGATTATTTTTTGCAAAACTATTTCATAAATAATTTTCCTAAATGTATTTGTCTATTGAGC
The DNA here is from genome assembly GCF_014108415.1 of Molossus molossus. Classification (NCBI taxonomy): domain Eukaryota; kingdom Metazoa; phylum Chordata; class Mammalia; order Chiroptera; family Molossidae; genus Molossus; species Molossus molossus. The sequence continues at coordinate 51,292,113 of NW_023425349.1, forward strand.
ATTGCAAAATGGTGCCACTCTAATTTTACCATTCTCTCATTTATTAGGTGGATGTTCTCTATAAAGAGAAATTTCCCATCAACTCCATGATTACTTTGGATGTTTATACTGACAACGCAGGATAATTGCTTGATTCTTTTTTTGTTGTTGTTTACCAGTTTTCAAAATAAGGAGTTGGTTTGTTCACACTCTCCAGGGGTAACCAGTGAAGAGAAGTTTTTATTGTTACTGTTGACTTTATTGCAATGAATTTAAACACGTTTGATGTGTTTTAATTCATTACAGTTTGGCCAGTAGGAACCCATTAAAGTTGACTGCTGAATTCTTTTCATATAATCCTAGCTGTCTTTGATAGCTTCCTTGCTTCTGGTTTAATGGGATGTTCCAGGTTCATCTTTCATATTTTCAGCTGCAGACCTGAAATCAATCATTTCTCCTAAGAACCCTGGCTTTGTTGAGTGAGAAATGGTAAAAACCAACATCCACTGGGGCTACTTATTGCTACTGGGTGGCCCAATTTTTTAGGCCAATTTAATGAACTGAATTGGGAACTATGTGTTTTGTAAATGACAGAAGGCATCATAAATTCATGCTGATGTCTCCCATTCAAATTCAACACCACAGGTTTACAACTGCCTTTTAAAAGAGAAACAGTTGCATAGAATCACACAACTTCGGTGAGCTCCAAACCTCATTTAAAAAATAGGCAGATGAAAATACTATTACAAATGCCTTTTAATTGCAAACTGTCTGTGCAAAATAGAGGGTTTTTGCATTTATAAATCATAACTCAGTGCAAGTGGTGGGACAAAAGATTAGATCATCCTAGAAATTAAAACCTCTATAAATTTTCCTATAGCTCTAGGGACTCAGAAAACAGGGTCTTGAGAATGCCTATTCCATGCTTAATGTGGGTAATGTCTCTACGATATTTGCTGTGACTTCATTAAAGGTTCCACCTTTTGTCTTTTTCCCCATTAATCTGAAAGAGCAATGAGGCATCTGAAGTAAAAGATTTTTCATATTTTTGCTTAGACTGATTCCAAGATTATTTTTCTTAGTAAACATTTGATGGGAATTTTAATCTCTTCAGAGTCTTTTGCTGACTTGAAACCTGAGGTTTATTTTAACTATCTAAACACACACACACACACACACACACACACCAACTTTTAACCTCACACACATAAGTGAAGAGTTGGCAAGAAGCAAGGGCTTTACAAAGTATTCACGTGAGTGTTTTATTTGTAAAGTTAGATAGATCTTCTAGCTCATTTGAAATAGGATTCTCTGTGCAAAAATCTGATTTGTATGCAGCTCCTTGAGTACCTAAAACTGCAGTTCATCAGCTGTGCTGTGTTTTGGAAGAAACAGCACTGTCTTCAGAGGCCGCTAATGCTGCTCGGTTGTGGATTTTGCAGAAAAACATTCATGGTAATGTCATGATTCGTGAAATCTGTGCCCCGCTCGAACAGCACAGGAAGCCTGCTTTTCCCGAATGTTCTTCCTTTCTCTGTCTCAGGTGTCCTGTCTCCCTTTCTCCTGTGTGGGATACTTCTTCTCTGCCTCTATTTTTAGAACCACTATTTATTTTTCCTAATAAAGCATAATTTCGGCATTATTTACTATTTATAATTATGATTTTTTAATATCATGACCATATTGACGATCTTAATGTTTTATATGACTTTTGCTCATATGTATTTCGGGTTTGCATTAAATTGACGGTAGGGGTCCCACAAGACAAACACAGAGTCTCCGCATTAGAACTTCTTCGTATTAGAACTGCCTCTCAGCCCGGATCTGCTGCTCCAGGGTATCGAAACATACTTTGTCCATTTTATTTACTTGGGCCAACGGCTTATCACTAAAGCAGCCTATAACATTTATTGAGTAATTTTCTCACATAGTGTATGCCCTTAAGTGGAATTACTGGTCCATTCATATTGTGAAGCAGAAAACTGCTGCTGGGGTCACCTTCTAAGCTTAAGCTTCTGGTTATAATGAAGAGCTGCCGCCCTGGGGTAGTCCGTGTTCCTGCTGGCTGGCTGGTCGACAGAGAGAGCTCCGGGATGTATGTTTTAACTCCTGTTCCACTGGGTCATCATGGAAAAGGTGCGGTAGTGATAGAAAAACTTGTATTTGAGCTTGTTCCCGGCATGGCAGCAGATGCGTCAGTGGATTGCACGTGGGTGAAGAGGAACCTGATCATTTAAGAGATGGAGAACCAGCAAGTCCTCTTATCCTGCAGGTTGCCAGGGGAAATAACATTTGCCTGAACAGAAGTGAGGACAGTAAATGCTAAGAGGGTTGGGGCCCCTCCCTTGGCCCTCCCAGCTCAAATGTCAGAAGAGTTTGAGGTGAGGTGCTTTGGGTGAGAGTCTCCGCCTTCTGTGCTATTTTTTTTCACAGGTATAAAGTGTTCAAGGTGCTACCTTTTCTTCATGCTTTGCATGACCATCTGTCCCAAAGCTTGACTTATGTGTCAGTCTAGATCCCAGTAGGAAACAAGCAGGTAATTTAGGGGAGTTTAATGAAGGACTATTTAAGACCATATGTTCAAGGTTATAGGAAATGAGAGATGGTAATACATCCTGGGGTTTGCAAGTGGGGAGCCTTTACCCCCCCCCCACCCCCCAGGCCTGAAGGGGCTGAGAGAAGGAAGACGATCAAACTCTGGAGAGAGTTGCTGTAGCTTTAAGAGGGCCACCTGGCAGGAGCTGTGGCCTTTGGGAGAAGGCAGCCCTGGTGACCCAGCAGAGAGGGAACTCGAGGAGCAGACACCCAGACCTCACTTTCCTTCATCTCTCCTACCTCCTGCCAATGCCCTTTCCCTGAATCCAGTCAGCAGCCAGAGAGTAGGAAGCCCCACGGAGGCAGAAGCTCAGCCTTACTCAGAACAGAGGAAGAACAGATCCAGAGAGGCAAATGGAAAATATCTAACCACAGAGCTATTTCCGGTCATGTATAAAATGTGGATTGTTTTATATAGGAAAACCGACCGTTGTGGGCACGTAATACAGATACCTGACTTCAAATCACTTTGTGGGTTTACAGTGAGGACTCCAATGATAGTTGGACTAAAAACGGTAGTAGTTATCATCATTGCACTTGTCTTAAAATTATTTGGAGCTTACTTTGTGCCGGGTACTGTTCTAAATACTTCCTCTATATTAACTCATTGAATTTTCAGAGCAATCCCATAACGTACAGACTGCAGTTAGTCCCGTACTGCAGGGGAGGAGCCTGAAGCTCAGGGAGCCCGGGTGTCTGCCCACGGTCTCGGGCCAGGAAGTGGCAGGGGCGGTGCCATCCAGGCTCTCGATGCCCCCTGCCCCATGCTCCTCTCCCTCAGTAGTCCAGGTGCCCAGGATACACTGGGGACGGGGCTTGCAGTGTTCAGTAATGATCAATATTTGCTTCTAGTTGATCCTCGGGAAGAGATTTTATGTGTTAAAAATCTCTTCTCACACTTGAGAATTTTAGTTTTACACGACAAAGTTCATTTGTTTGTGGGTCATTCACAGTGACTCCACCTGGAACAATTTGGTGTTGGCTTTTCTCTCTTCCCCCGCTTAATGTTCTTTTTCTTTCCTCTGTTATTCCCACAGAAGGTACCCTTTTTGAGCCTCAGAAAGACAGTAACAGTAGAATAGCATCTCCGGCACAGGCCAGACAACTTGGTCTTCATAACAGCCCTGGAAGGCAATTGTTAAAATCCCTCTTTTCAGGGGAGAAGGCTGAGTCCTGGAGATAGGGTTTTTGGCCCAAGGTCACACAGTTAGAAAGAGCTGGCCCAGGTCTCGCTTGATCTGGCTCTACCTTCTCCACTATAGCGTTTCTTGGAGACTGAGGGACTGTCCTGGGCCAAGGCCATCAAGGCTGATAAGCGAGCTTAGGGAAGCCTTTTTTCCCCTCACATTTGTGAGTAATCTCCAAGAAGACAAGCCGAGGAGAGGCCAGAGATTTAGGAGAAAATGCGTGTCATGGAGAGCAGAAAGTGTTTCTAGAAAGAGAACATGGTCACCTACGCCACAGGCAGCAGGAAGTCGGATAGTTAAAGACAAGTGTGCCTTAGATTTGGACAAGTAGAGATTATTGGTGACTTTAGCAGGGTCCCTGTTAGGAGAGGGGTCTAATTAGAGGGAACTGAAGAGTCAATGGACGGGTCAGGAGGCAGCGGCAGCACATCTGGACTCCTCCACGGAGAAGGTTGGCTGGGAGAGATGGAGAAATTGAGAGGAGCCAGAAGCATGGTGGTTCTACCGGTGAACAGGAGCCACAGACAGGGAAAGGATAACAGTGTGGCAGAGGCAGGACACAGGTGAGGCTCAAAGTTGACTTTTGCACTTAATTCTGGCCCCTGCCTGTGGGCTCGTGTCTTTGATCGTTATGCCCAGTCACTCTCATCTTCTTTCTGTTCCTCTGTGTTAAACTCAGGCCTGTGTCAGGGCCTTTGCACACGCGGTTCTCACTCCCTGGCATGCTGTCCTCCGAGATCTTTGTATATCTGGCTCCTCATTAATGTGATCTCAGATAAAATGTCACCTCCTCAGGGAGGACTTCCCTGGCCATTTCCTCCACAGCAGTCCGTGACCGTCCCTCCAGTCGCTCCACTGTGCCTGTTACCTCCTTTGTAGCACATTTCCGCCTTCACGTTGGCTCAGAAGCCACTTTCTTGTTGGCGCCTTCCCTGACTGCCCCCTTTAACAGAGCACAGATCACCTTCCTTAACATAGCGCCTGGCACCTTTTCACACAGTATATGAATCACCGCCTACTTTTTATGACTTGAGTTATTCTGTCTCCCCCGGGGTGGGATGTGATCCCTGTGAGAGTGGGAGTCTCTGTTTTGTTCACTGTTGAATCTCTAGTGTCAGAACACTGCCTGGCAAGAGTAGGATCTTACTAATATGTTCACTTGTCACTATCTGAAATTACCTTGATCAATTGTTGGCTTGCTTGTTAATTATTTGTCATCCAAGTAGAATGCAAGCAAGGACTTCATCAGTCTTATTTAATATTGTAAACCCAGCACAGGAACTGTGCCAACACATAGTAGGTGCTCAATAAATATTTGTTGAGTGATCGATGGTTACATTCCCTAACTTGCCTGAACTCCCAGACTTGAGACTTTTGATTTGGCCTTAAGCACAGCTGATCCATGACTCCAACCTGGACTGTCAATTTCCAGATCTTTGTCTGGACTGTCATGCTTTGTCCCTCTGAAAATTTCTGAAACTTCAACAACTGCATTAACACAAAATACAGATTCTGGCTCCTTCTTATGCAGCTTATCATCATCATTATATGGGTGACATTATGCCTGTTTTTACTTCTTAAAACCTAAAAATGATTAATAAATATTACTAAAAAGTAAAATTAATCATGAATTATTAGCACTGGAAGGAACTGTAGAGGCTATCTAAATCTGTAGTATGTATCATGATTAATATCAAGAACAGGCTAATATTAACATCAGCTATCTAATCATAAGTAGAGAAACTTCAGCTAAGAACTAAATATTCCAAATATTAGCTAAATAACCTTATTATTTACCAAACACTTGACATTGACATTAAATAAGTGAAGGAAAGGAATCCTGATGGAAGTATGGACATATACTGGATATATTTAAGAGTGATGGGCACACAATGTAATATAGAGATCATGTGTCACAGCCCTGGCCGGTTTGGCTCAGCGGTTAGAGCGTCGGCCTGTGGTCTGAAGAGACCCGGGTTTGGTTCCCGCTAAGGGCATGTGCCTCGGTTGCAGTTTGTCCTCGGCCCTGGTTGGGTCATGTGGGTGGCAACCACTCGATGTGTCCCTTTCACATCGATGTTTCTCTCTCTCTCTCTCTCCCTCCCACTCTATCTGAACAAAATATCAAAAAATGTCCTCGGGTGAGGATAAAAAAAATAAAAAAAATAAAGATCATGTGTCACATACATGTACACTTGAAACATGTATGATCTTATTAACCAATGTCACCCCAATACATTTAATTAAAATTAAAATTAAATAAATTAAAAGAGTTATATGTAATTGGTTTCCATTCAGACTTTAGCGGTCCTTTAATTTTGTTGTTGTTAATCCTTACCCAAGAATATTTTTCCATTGATTTTTAGATAGAGTGGGAGGGAGGGAGGGAGGGAGAGAGAGAAAGAGAGAGAGAGAGAAACATCAATGTGAGAGAGACACATTGACTGGCTGCCTCCCACACAACCCCCCAAAAAATATGGACGCTTCATGAATTTTGCATTTATGCTCCATATTCTGAAATTATGTTTTGTATGGTTTTATATAAGCAGCCTTATGTGGTTTTTGACATTTTAATCCTATTAAAAAAGCTATGAAGAAACTATTAAATGTCTAAGAAATGTAATAAAGAATTAATATGGGTAGAGATTAACACATGAAGTTTTATAGCCCTGTGAACACAAAGTAGAAGGCCGCATTAGGCACTCTCTTTTCAATTCACTTTCATTCCAGAACTATGATGTGAACTCATAGGTATAGGGATCTAATGGAAACTTATTTGCAAAAACATGAGCTATGGGCAGATGGAGACAAATGGACTGTGTCTCCTGTTCTGCATTTCCAGGAATTTTAAGTAAAGCTACTTAGATGTTCTCTATATAGTATAATAAGATTTTAGAACATGTCACTATGCTCGTTATTTTTTATTGTCTGCTTAAGAAGCTTCTCTGGTTAATAAGCTTTCCGCTGTAGACCTAGAACATCTAAGAAGCTTTAAAAAGCACCCTTCAAAGTGGTTGCTACACTCTCAGCTGGCTCTCTATGGCACTTATCTTTAAAAAACAATGTGTGTGTGTGTGTACTAATTTTTTAGAGAGAGAAACATCAATCAGCTGCCTCCTTCATGCCCCCTACTGGGGATCGAACCCACAACCTGGGCATGTGCCCTGACCGGGAATTGAACCAGGACCTCTCAGTCTATGGGACAACACTCAATCCACTGAGCCACACCCGCTGGGCTCTATGGCACTATCTTAATGTTTCTTCCTGTTATTGTCTGCAGAGGAGGGGGTTGCAAAAAGCTCTGGAGCCAGACTTAGAATGACCCTTATTCCTTTTCAGGGTGGGCAGAAGAGGACTTGTGAGCCTCGTTTCTTAGTGAACTACTGTTCTATTTCTGCCTAACAGATTACCATATACTTAGCAGCTTAAAACAACACACATTTCTTTTTTTTTTTTTTTAATTCTCACCCGAGGACATTTTTTCCATTTTTTGTTCAGATAGAGTGGGAGGGGGAGAGAGAGAGAGAAACATCGATGTGAAAGGGACACATCGAGTGGCTGCCACCTGCACGACCCAACCAGGGCGGGGGACAAACTGAAACTGAGGTACGTGCCCTTAGTGGGAACCAAACCCGGGTCTCTCTGGACCACAGGCCCACACTCTAACCGCTGAGCCAAACCGGCCAGGGCAACACACATTTCTTATCTCATGGTTTCCACAGGTCAGGAGTCCAGGAACAGCTTTGCATGGTCCTCTGTTCATGGCCTGTCAAGAGAGCAGTCAAGGTGTCCACCAAGCAGTGTTCTCACCTGGAGGCCTGGCCGGGGAAGAATCTGTTCCCCTGCCCCTTCAAGTCGTTGATAGAATGTATTTCCTTAGTGCCGTGTGACTGAGGGCCCAGCTGAGCTGCAGACTGGAAATCTCCCCACTGCTCCTTGCCCTGTGGGTTTCTCCACGTGGATGCTTACTTCATCAAGCCAGCAAGGAGAGCCATGTGTCATAGCCATGGAGGGACTGTGCTGTGCTCTGTTGGTTAGGAGCCAGTCACCATCATGTCTGTGCTCAAAGGGAGGGGGATTACACAAAGGCACGAGCAAGAGGAGCTGGGGTCACTGGGTCTTCTTTGGGTCTGTCCACCATGCTCAGGAATCTCATTCCCACAGTGGTACTTCTGCCTTTTAGCCATCATGTCATGCCTTTTGCTAAAGTGGGTGGTGACATAAAATGAAGGAATTTAGGCTTCATTTTCTCCTAGTTGTGAGACTAATTTGTGTTCCTTTCTCAAGCTCCTTTCTGTGTTGTGGGATTTCTCTTGGTTACTCTGGGAGAAGGGGAGAGTCCCTGAGGATAATGGAAGGAAAACAGAGAATTTGCTCCTAAGGAAGGGGAAGGTTGGTTCCAGAGGAGTTTTTTGGTGATCGTCATCTGTGTTTCATGTGGCATTAAGACAATTTCCACTTGGTGTTTCATTGTTACCCCGGAAACATTTGGGGGCTGTAACAGCAAATTCATACCCTGATGGCACATGTACTGTTGAAGGGTTTCTAGTCAGGCTGGGAGCTGGTCCACAGAGACTCCCTGAGCGTGTCCCACCCACAGAGACTCTGTATTTGCTATAAAATTAGAAAATCTGCCCTTCCCATGCAGGCCAGTTAAGGAAGAACATATTCCCCAGAGATCTAGTTAACAGAAAAAATGTTTTTCAAAATCTGACTGAGAGAGAAAGGAACAATTAAAAACCCTAGGGTGAGTCTAACTGCACTGACCTGTAATGAACCTAAAGACGGTGTAATCTGATAACAGCAGCAACACAATGAAACTGGCCTTTCATAAAGAAATTTTGAGACATCTAAAAAAGCCTCTCTCACCTTTAAAGTGCCCGTATTTTTGGTAATTATACTGCAGTGTTTCTGTTTGCAGTTTGACTCAGAACTTGCTTTCGAAGGACTTTCGGAAAGACCCACAGAGTGCGTTGGCTTTGCGCCGCAGGACGAGGTCAGCGGGTGCGGCGCTGTGCGCAGGGTTTGGGGCAGGGACTGGAAGGCCCTTTTAAGTACTGACGGCCAGAGTCACTGAGGCTGAAATCTGCAAAAGCAAAGGCATTATTGAAAAGAATAATTCTGAATTCATCCAAGTTTTTTTCCCTCCCCCTATAAGTGCTGCTTTTCTCCCACGCTGGCCTCAGGATTATAAACTTCAGGGACTTACTGGCTGACATTAGAAGGTAAATAAATAAGAGAAGAGAAGTCATTGGCTTTTATGGATATCGGTATGCCCTGGGGTATGAACAGGAAATCATAATATTTCTTTCTCTTTTTTTAGGCTTTGAGAGCTTATGTTCCTGTTCCATTCTCTCAAAGAGGTTTGGCCAGGTCTTAAGGAGTAAATTCATGTAAATTGCCTGCAGTGCCAGGTGCCTCCGAGAAATCGGGTGACAGATGAGGAGGGCAGCACGCGTCATCTTTCCTGGTCCGTACTGAGGTGCTTGTTTCTGCAGCCGAGCTTACAGCACTTCACCACTCTCTCGTGTATCACAAGCAAATGTGTGGCTCTTAGTCCTTAATGGGGAGGGCGACAACATATTAGAATGGAGAAATATTGATTTGAGTTTTATTTACTGGGTTCCCACTGTTGCCTTTTATATCATGCTTTGAAAGTACTAACAGCTCCTAACGTACATGGGTCAAAAAAAACCCCAGTTTATTCCTATGCAATAGAAAGACCTCTGTGGCCCAAATCTGACCCAAGACGGCTGCTCTTCACTCTGGTAGACAGTATGGCTGGAGCTCAGTCTGTCACCAACACAGCCACACACATCCCCAGTATGCTGTTGCCCTTCACTGACCTTCAGAAGCTTGTGAACTATATTCAGAATCTACCAATTGGTTCTAGGAAAATAGTAACTTTATTGAAAGGCTGGAACAAAAATTTGCCATAACCTGTGCTCAACAAATTGCTTTTTCCTAGACCCAGAATCACATTAAAATGGTAGTTAATGTTTGAGTCTCCCCCGGTATCCAAGTTAATCCCCTTACCTAATAACTCAGATAAAACCTTTTCTGATGATCAGGGTGGCACTGGATATACTTCCCCCAATGATGTTTTTAAGAATTAATCTGCTGAATTTATTTCCAGTGAGTAATTTAGGCTCTGATAAACTCAAAGCTAGTGACATATGTTGTGCTCATATTTTCAAGTTCATGGCTGTACATTGTGTCAAAATCTCCTATAGTTGTTTTGGGATATGTTTCAGACTTTTGAAACATGTCTCAGATAATAATTGTGGTTAATATTAAATCTTACATACAGCAAATGAAAAGTCTGAATTATGTTTTAACTCCAGTAGCTCCAGCAGAGGACAGCAATGCAAATTATTTGGGTCTATGAGTGACACATCTCTAAGCCTCACTGTTTCCCATATTCACTTATCCAAGAAATATTTGTGGGCCTACTCTGTGCCAGGAATAGTTCTACGTGCTGGGGATGCCGCAGTGGTCAACACAGATGAGATCCCTGTTCTTATGGAGCTTCTATTCCATCTGAGGAAGAAGACAATAAGCAAAAATATAAATGTCCCAGAGAAACATCAGCTGGAGAAAAGCTCTATGCAGAGAATGAAATAATGCATTGTGATAAAGAGTGATTAGACAGCTACCTTATATTTGGGTGTTCATGGCAGGCCCCACTGAAAAATACAGACTTTAAAAAGTGATCTCAGTGTCATCAAGGAGCAGTCCTGGGACAGTCAAGGGAAGAAGGCATTGAGGCAGAAGGAACCGCTGGTGCCAGCCTGGTGTGCTTCAGGCTGGGCATGGGCCTTTGTGGCAATAGTACAACGTGGTCCAGTGCCTGAGGACCAGATTGTACCGAGCCTGGTAAGGCAGAGAAAGGAATTGGAATTTATTTTAAGCACAGACAGAACCCACAGGTCCCTGGAATGTGGCCTCCATGAAGGTTATACGATGGCAAGAGACCCGCGAGGAGACCAGCACTGTGGTTTGGTTGTTAGCAATTGCTTATCTGTAACAAAAGCTGGCCACGACCTATTTTGTTTTAATGAAAAATGGGGAAACAATCTGGAAAAATAGGCCCCAGTTTGACAATCAAGAATTTGAAGCATTTAAAATATATTGTTGATGTCTATTCAAAAGCAACTTCATATCTGTATTTCTCTACATTTCTGAAAACTTAAACTGCGTCAATTATATTTTGTTTTAAAACCCTTGCCCAAGTTCTTTGGTTCATCTCTTCCCATTCATGTAAGTATATGCGTAACCGATGGACACAGACAGTAGTGTAGTGAAGGGGGGGTGAGGTAGGAGCAGGAAGGAGGGTCAGTGGGGGAAAAAAGGAAGGATATCTATATGATACTTTCAACAATAAAGATACATTTAAAAAAATACAAAAGTGTAAAGTAAACCTTAAGGAGGAAAAAAGTAAAATAAAACTCTTGCTCAAGAACCAAGTTTTGGTCACACCCTTTTAATATTTTTGGTAAGACTGATCTAATTTCTTGGAAATCTGTCTTCAGGCGGTTGCTCTCTAGACTTCAGGACACATTTATCCTTCCACTGAGGCAGGTCTAATTCAAGTTCGAAGTGAGACCAAGCCTTTCGACCTGCTGGGACCTGCCCTGGGTTTTGAGGGGTGGGGTGGTCCAGAGAGAACAGCAGCAGGACCGAAGAGGGACTACCAGACCTCAGAGAAAAATGCTGTTTTGTGGGTATTTTCCTTAATAATTAATAAGAGGAGAGAATTAAAGAAATTATTGGAACTATAAAAATTGTTTCAAGATTGAATGTGTTTTTTATTTGGGATCTTGACTTGGTCTGGGAAAATTGTTTGGCTCAGTAGGAATAAGATTATTTGCTCAGTCAGTGTATGGGATGTCCCTCCCCATTCATCCTGATGCAGAGTGGATGCCATTTAAAATTCACTGTGTGGTAAATCCATGTTGCTCTTTATTACATTTAGAGACCATTTGATTTTCACTGAAAACTGGCTCAGATTACACAGTATCCTAATTTGGGCCTCCAGGAACTGTCTGTTTCATATCCGGAATCCCTTCAAAGCAGTCTGCCAGTGTGTTCTAAAATGGGTTATAAATGAGTGAGAATGAAAGAAATGGATTCTGATGATTTATGGTCTACATTTTATGTTGCTTTACATTTCTAAAAATACCTTTATACCTACCTATGTCATTCTCAAGACATCACACGGGAGAGTATTATAACACGTGAATGGAGAACCAGAAATATAAAGGCGACCTATTCAAGGTCACAAAGCTGGGACAACAGCACTGGCCACCAGTTTTGCTTCTCACATTGTGAAGGGGGTCAGGCTGTGTTCCCCAGTGTTGGGGCCAACCACATGCATCTGAACAGCCAAGGAGCCTTTCAGTATGCAGGTTCCGGGTCCCCACCCCAAATCTGAATCAGACTCTCTCGGTTTGGAGTCTAGGAATGTGCATTTTTAAAGCACCCCACCCCAGTTTAATTTTACATGCAGTCAAATTGAGAACAATGAGCAGATCTAGCCAGGCTCAGCCCTTGGCAAAATTATAAGTTTGGGGAAGATTGTCTTTGACCCATCTACCACCTGCTCTAAATCTTGGTCTTCCCATCAATACTTCAGACTTACTCCCTGTTTTCTTTGATCACATCCCCTCTGAGAGGAAGATGTGCTAGAGCTAAAAGTACCACTCCTTCAAAGGATTTCTGCCTTTCAGCCGATACCAAGTCTTAAGAGAAAGAAAAAAGAAGAAGAAAGAAAGAAAAAAATAAACAAAATCTACTGAAGAAGTGGAGGAAGCATGTGGGAATAAAGCAAAGTCAGGCCCTCCTTGAGCCCATAGAATCACCCCTCGGTCATCTCCCTCATTGCCGCCTCAGGATACTTCTGGGCACAGCACACACCTACAAGATGCACGTCTCAAAACAACCAGAGATTGATGCCCGGCTGGTGTGGCTCAGTGGTTGAGCATCAACCCTTGCACTAAGAGGACACCAGTTCGATTCCTGGTCAGGGCACATGCCCGGGTTGTGGGCCTGATTCCTAGTGAGGGGCATGTGGGAGGCAGCCAACCGATGTTCTCTCTCATCGGTGTTTCTATCTCTCTCTCCCTCTCCCTCCCTCTCTGATATCAATAAAGAAAAAAAATTTAAAAAAAACAATTGGAGATTCAAAATGTAGGTTATTGGGTGGGGTGCCTATGAGCCTCTCTTGAACTTGCTGTTTTCTAGACTTCTCAAGTACAACTTGGCTCTTTGAGTCAAAGATCATGTCAGACATTGACCCTTTAGAGATAAAGCTGGGGCCTTCTCTTTCTTCTGGGAACCCCCCTTCCACCCCCTAGAGAGACCCCTGGCTCTGCCAAGGGTGTAGACACTTGCATCATGAGGTCATTGTTGCAGATTCTGTTGCTACGCATTGCAATTGCCAAAATCACAGCTGACCATGAGCTACTTTCCAAACCTTAGAGGGGGCTGTCATGAGCAGTTAGGAAATCATATCTTTAACCCTACTGAAACTTACAGGGAGAAGTCTTTAGCTTGGCAGGCATTTAGTTCCTAGGCTCTGGATAGTTTGTTCCCAGACATACAGAAGAACATGCCTCAAGAAGATTCTGAAAGGCTGCTTGGTCTAAAAAGATCTGAAAACAGGCTTTGGTTTCATTTGTACTAGCCTTAGATGCTACTGTTACTGAATAACTTCACACTGTCACTTGCATTGCTCTCTGCAAATGGAAGAACTCGTGAAACCTAGCCATACCCACCTATCCTTATAATGGGCTAGACACAGACAAGCTTGATCACGTTTGGAGAGTAAGCCCTCGGCATAGGATTCATCTTGTTTCACTCTCTAGAGATGGTTTGCAGGAGGAGACATCTGTGACATCTGTAAGCCTCGCGGTGCCTCTTATTCTGAGAGGTGGGAGAAGTGGGCTAATTCTGCCAGGTCTTATTTTCACTCTTGACAAGAAGGGAATTGACTGAATCCGTGGATCCCAAAGTGGATGGCATCCCCAGATCCCTGCGGCAGTCTCAGACTTAATGAAGCAGAGTCTCAGTCTGGGCCATGGGAATGTGTGTTTTCTGAAAAACTCCCCAGGTGGTTCAGTGCTCCTCGGGATGGGAGGTCACTGTACTAGTTGATATTTAAGAATCTTCTGGCTCTGATGGAGTAGTAGGCAACATCTGTCCTATTTATGAGGTTGCCATCTGGGACAGTAGAATACAGTGTGTTGCTAATCATAGCCAACATTGGTTCCAATTAATTGCTTTGCTCCTGCCAAACACCATAGTTTATTCACTAGTAGAAAGCAGATTAAAGATCACAAATCACTTGCCTGTTGAGCCTACCTCACTCACATTTTCCTATTCTATTCAGGAAGACGAGCTGTTAATGAGGGCCAATACTCAGTGCTGTGTGCCAGGGACGCTTCTAAGGACTTGAGATACATAAACTCATTTGCTCCTCACAACCACTCGACATCGTGGAACTATTTTTATACCTCTCTGTAGATGTGGAAACTGATGCAGAGAGAATAAATGACTTCCCATGGTCCTACAGCTGATAAGTAGAGGGGCCAGGACGTGAGCCTGAACAGTCTGACTCAAGAGGGAGACACTGGGCCACGTGCTCGACAGCCTCTCCACGGAGGAGTGACTGCCGCCGGCTCATCCGCTTTCACTCGGGGTCTCTAGGCTGGTTGACTGGAAGGGGGGCAGGGCGTTACTCCAGGTAGGGCAGTGGGGGGCACTGGTTGCTGGAGAAAGATCCATTTGGCAAATTGAGTTAGAGGAATATCATGGACGTTGGGAAACTGGGGTCTCATGCTCAGAAGAGGAGACATGGCCCAAAGGGCCGAGTGGGGAAGAAGAGGCATGGATGCCCTAGGCAAGGAGCACAGCGTAGAGTTCCAGGTGGACAAGGAGACAGCTAAGGGCAGAGAAGCGATCAGAGTAGTAACAGGAGAACCAGGAGGCTGCGGTTCCAGAAACCCAAGAGAACAGATTTTTCTCAAATTAAAGAAAGATCAAGTGTCAAGGAATGTTGTGTCAAATAAATGGAAAACTAGAGGGAGAGAGAGTAGATTGGGCAACTAGGACCTCATTGGTAACCTTTCAGGAAAAAAAATATAGTGGTGTTGAAGACCAGACAAGGTCAGGCTACAGGAAGCAGTGCTAATATGCTATATTTAATTGAATGAATTTGTGTAATCCTACATGAAGCTTTCAATATCTGTAATTAAGTTCACCTTGCTTGTGATGATGGTAACTACCTTTTGGTGAATGCTTACTCTGTGCCAAACACTGATCATTACCAAAAGTCCTACCATCCCCGTTCACAGATCAGCAGACTGAAGCGTGAGGGGTCATATAACTTGCTCCACACCTCACAGTTAGTGCTGGGCAGAGCTCAGATCCGCGGTCAACCCCGGCCGCACTGCCTCGTTCTGCCGCCTGCGCCCCGCTGCTAGCTCAGCCTGCCCCTTCCTCTCTGGAACCTCACTGTGGCTGGCCTGTGCCGCTCCTGGGTGTGGCCAGACTGTGGCCTGCACGCTTTAGCCCCTCCCCGGGCCTCCCATGTGAAGATGGGGTGGGTACAAAGAACCAGGACAGGGCCCTGCAGCCACTTTCTGACCTGCGGGGTGTCTCCTGGCCAGCCAGAGAAGGAAGAGGTGGTACGCTGTCTTGATCACAGTCTCTAGGGACAGTCTCTCCATCTCACCCATTTTCTCTGCTTAGCATGTGCCTTACAACCTCTCATTTTCTTCCCAAGGTCTGGTAATACCAATTTACAGGGAGAAAGGGAACTAGAATGTATGCCAGGCTTTTCCCTGGCTTACAGAATAATTTTTTTAAAACCCAGAAGACAGACAGGGCTTTGAGACCAAGATGTCAAAGGAAGACTGTTTTCAGTTCAGTTTTTAATTGCTTGTTTTTGAGTGTTTGGAATCTTTTTATTTTTCCCAATATTCTAGACATTTCATATAACTACAGAAATCCAAAATAAGGATTTTTATTTTTGTCAGAGAATTCTGTGGGCTGTACAAACAAGGAGTAGAAAAATTGCTCTTTATGTCATTAAGCAGAACAGTTTGTGTGTGTGTGTGTGTGTGTGTGTGTGTGTGACACATTTCAGGGGCAGCCCCAGTACTGCTGTCAGTGTGAATAATCAGGTCAGAACATATCCATAAAAACCCAGAATTTAAGAGAGGAGTGTGTGTCGGGCTCAAACTTTTTCTTAAAGCAGGTTTTATTTGTAAGCAGGTAATATTTTATCTTGGCGTTTCTGTTTGTCCTAATCTAAGCGGCTAAACACAGGGAGATGGGAGGGGCCTGTCTTACCAGCTAAGAGATTTAGTTGCGCTCTCTGAGATGATGGTGATGAACACACCGTGCCTCCCTCCATGCGGCTCTTGATGGTCGGCAGGGCTTGCCCACGTGCATTACTTTGGTTGCGTCTCATGACACTCAAGTGAGATAGGTAAGAGAGAAATTAATCTGCCCTTCATGGTTGAGTGCATAGAGATTCAGAGAGGTTAAGCGATTTGTGTAAGGTCACACAGCTAGTAAAGAGTAGAGCTGAAGTAGCAAATGTGTTTGTCGTATTTATGAGCCTCAGATTTTCTTCCGTCATTGATGAAGCACTCTCGGGTACCTTCGCTGGTCCTCCCAGCCTTCATGAACAACTACTGTGCAATCACTCAGAGGGTGTGTTTCTAAAGTAATGTTCATGCTATGGGTTCCTTTTCATGAACGTGATTTCTTTCCTTATGGCTCTTTAAGATAGACATTTCCTTTCTTCACCGCTAGAGTGGGAACTTCCAAGACTTAAATTTCTGTTGAATTGCCTCAAAGCAACAAATCCCAGAGTTGTGTCAATAAATGTTGACTGATACAGTTTTGTAGTCCAGAATGCTACTCAGAACCCCTTTAAATAAAGGGGAACCAATGTATCAAATACCTGCCATATTCTGAATACTTTGCTAGCTGCTCTACAAATTGCATCACAGTTAACTTCCACACAGCCCACCAACACAGACATTATTATCCCTACTTTGTAGATATGATGTTCCGAGAAGTCGAGAGACTTACCTAAGGTCCCCTAGCAAATGGGTGGAGGGTTAGGATTTGAACCCAGAGCTCTCTGGCTCCAATGTGTTTGTATCTTTTCCTCTATATAATATATCCTTTCAAACAAAGGCTGAAAATGTTTGCTAGAAACTCCTTATGACAAATCTTGAGCCTTAGCCTCTCTGCATCAGTGGCTCTGCCCTCAGTTCAGGTCCTTTTCTGCCCTGAGCCACAGACCTGAATCTGTCTTGTCTCTCACTCTGCCTGATTCTACCTGCCCCAACCCTGTGACCTTTTTTAATCCAGATCAGCCTCAATCAGGTATAACTGGTGATCTTGACTTCCTTCATACCTCCATTTTTGTTTGTCTCTTTCCATGGAATGGATCATATCCTTCTTCTCCTAATAGTTATTCAAGTCCCTGCCTTAACCTCCTTCTACATTGTAAACCTTTAGGGGTTTGGAACTCATCCCACGTGTCCCTCATTATTACAGCATCTGGAACAGTGTCTTGTGCACGCAGCGAGAACCCACTCTATCTTGAGTGGATTAAATGGAATCAAGAGAAACTCAGTGGTTCCTAGAAAAGTAGCTGGTTCCAGGCCAGCTGCTTATGTCAGCAGCTATTGAAGAGTCTGGGAAGTGCTGGGGATGCTACACAGAGCTTTATCTAGGGCTGTGTGCTTGTCAGAGAGCCAGAGCTCTGTGCCATTCTTCTGAACCTGGACTAAAATGACCAGTCCAGGGAGGATCAATATGTAGCACGCAGGCTGCCGTTCCCACCGTCCACGCATTCCAGCAGATGCACCGAGCAGTTAAAGGTAGCATTTCAGAAAATATTTTTGCTGCTCCTGTGTTGCTCTGTCTAGCGGGGTGTGTGTGTGTGTGTGTGTGTGTGTGTGTGTGTGTGTGTGTGTGTTTAAGCCTGAGAGAAAAACATCTGGATGTTAGAGCTGAAGCATCGCCTGTTTTGAGCATCTCAGTACACACCCAGATACAATCTTCTCATTGGCAAGAAAGCAGGATTTTAAAGGAAGGAGAGTTGCACAATTGTGTAAATGTACTTAGTATCACTGACTCACCCCAAAAATGGTTGCAGTGGTAAATTTTATATTATATATACCATACAATGGTTAAAAGAGTATAAGTCTCACATACGTGGTGTGGACAGTTGCGTGGCTGAGTGATAGGTGTGGGGAGAGTTGTGGGGAGAGTGGAGGAATAATCCCATTTCTTCTCCATTATGCTCTCATAGTCTCAACAATTCCCCAAGCCTGCAGCAAATATGTAGCAGGATCTGGGTTGTGTTCATTATGAAACCATATTGCTGGCTCTTAGAGTGGGGCTGAGTGTATAGGGAATAGTCAATAAGTATTTGTTGATAATAAATATTTGAATTCAGGAGTGATATACACATACTCACTAGATTAGATTCCATTATTGGTTCCCCAGTATAAATATAGTTCTCAGACCGTTTCCACACCGTGGCATCTTGTGGTGTGTAAGTCTCCTCCTCCATGAGCTTTAGGTTTTCTACAGTCAGGATATGAGTCAGCCACAACAATCAGAACCCTATGAGGCATGAATTGTCATTACATTTATTCAGTATCATTTCTTTTCCCGCTCCCCAGTGCAGTGCCCAGCAAGAAATAAGTGTAAACATTGTTTTTTCAAATTGTTGAATGAAGAAATGGAATTGGCATCTGAGTCGTTTTTGTCTTCATTGCAGTGCCCAGCCTAGTCGGTCACACATACAGTACATGTTTATAGGTTCAACTGATACTTAGATTAAAAAGCAGATTGCATACCAGAGTCGGTATCACCTATTTGCCCATTAAAAGAGCTACGTAAACATTAGTTATTAGATTATGTTGAGAACATATTAACACTAACAGAGTGGCGCACGGTGCAAACAAGTCACATCCGGGGCGGAGGGACAGAGAAGATGGAACCACAGATGGCTGGGGCTCTAGGTGAGAAACGTATACTCAATGGGAACGTGACTAAAACCCGTGTTCTCAGTATGAGTGCTCTTTCATTCAGTTTGCTTTAGGTAACTGCAGGCAATCATCCTCTAGGTCTGTATTACTACTTCTAAGAAGACCCAAAGGGGGCTTCTCGAAGGTAATGGTGTTTAAATGTTCCTCTGTGCCCTTTTTGCCTGTATATGCTGAAGTAGCATGTTGGAAATACTGTCTTAACAGAACCCATTGCCTTAAATAAGACTTGTCCAAGCAGTAGTCCCTTCTCAATCTGTCATCATTCTTCATCTCTGAATTGTTCCCTTAGCCCCTCTTTTTTTCCCTTTGGTATGTGCCCCCAGCGGGAATAGTCTCTCTGGTCCGCAAGCCGACGCTCCAACTGCTGAGCCAAACCGTGTGGGGCATCTTTGCCCTTTTGATATTTTGAAGTTAGCTGTGATTATTGGTTATAGTTCTTCTCTCTGATCTACCCCCCCCCTTTCTTTTTGAGTAACTTGATGATGGTGTGGATTCAAAATCTCTTTCCATTAAAAAATAAAAGAGAGAAACAGATGGAGGAAGATGTACCTGATCTTGTGTGGGTGTATTAATTCATCACTGTAGCCGTCTCTACCTAATAAACATTTTTTTTTTTTAACTACTGAGTTTGTAGCCAACCGTGCAATTATTGTAACTGAAAAGAGTTTGTATTTTCTTTTCCAAATATTGTACTAAGTGTTCTTGGGGAAACACCAATGAATTGTAGGGTAGTTTGTGGCATGACATACTTCTGAATAAGTGATAATCTACTGTGGTTAGAGTAATAGAAAAATGGTAGATGTGGCCCCCACCAGGTGGCTCAGTTGGTTGGAATGTCTTTCTGTGCACAAAATAAAGGTTGCAGGTTCAGGCCCCAGTCAGGGAACATAGGGGAGGGAACCAATCCATGTTCCTCTCTCACATCAATGTTTCTCTCTCTCTCTCTCTCTCTCTCTCTCTCTCTCTCTCTCTCTCTCTCTCCCCCTCCCTCTCTCCCTCCCTTCCTCCCTCCCTCCTTTCTTCTCTAAAATCAATAAACATATCCTCTGGTGAGAATTAAAAATATATAAAAATAACTGCAAAAGTAGATGTGGCTTATTTCTACCCTATACTACCTTGTTAGCACTAATGTTTTCTAGGCCTAATCTCATAATAACTAATATTAATTGCTCTTATTATGTGACAAGTACAGGGCTACATGATGTATGCGCATGACTTCACAATGGCCCTTAGAGGAAGCCACTGGTAATATTCCCATTTTACAGATAAAAAAAATTGAGGCTTATCAATTCATGACATTTATCCAAGGTCAAACAGTCAATAAGAGATAATCCTGGGATTCTAACCCAAGCAGTCTGACTCTGGAGGCCCAGCTCTAACCACTAGTAAGCACTGCCTCTCATGAGCCATTGGTTGGCACAAGGACACCAAGTTTTGTCCCATTAATGCTTTCTTTCCTTTAGTACATCAAAAATTAACACAAACTACTTGGGGGGAAATATAAGAAAGTATGTGGTTTGACTTAGGGACAAGTGCTAGAGTGTATTATTCAAAGTCCATAGGGTAAAGCTTAGCTTTGGAAGGTGGAGGAAGCATGGATTAAAAACTACAAGTGTGCCCATTCACTGGCTGCTGCATCTGTCTTTCCAGTCCAACGAGATAATCACAGAATAAACCGAAGGCTGAACTCAGTTTTGAAGCAAATAACATTCTGGAGGGATTATCAGGGCTTCTCTTAAAGAGCTTCTACTGTGTTTCTTAGAAATAAATGGGAGAATGTCATTTTATGTTTTAATTTGTCCATTTGCCTCGAGGACAGAAAATACTCTCTTCATCTGCCTTTTTACCACTTGCTTTTTTGCCCCTCATCACCAGGTGTCACTTCTCTTGGAGGCAGCATGGCCCAAGAACAGAATAAGGACTTGAACTGGACAGACTTTGATTCAAAAACTAACGCCCCACTCCCTCGCTGTGTGAATGTTGTTTAACATCCCTGAGCACCAGTGTCTTTATGTGTAAAAATGTGCTACAATAAAGCCTATCTCATAGAGTTCTTGAGCTTAAACTAGGTAATAGATGTCAAGTTCCTACCACCGTGTCTACTGGCCTGCAGTCAGTGCTAATGTAATATGTTCTAGGTCTCTTCTGCCCCCCCCTTCCTCTGTCCTGCGTCATTGCACCGCCATGGGCTGTGTTGGATTTTGTAATCCAAAGCAATTATTTGCCAGTTGACAGTGCGGGGAGGACTCTTTCCTGCACTGATATCCTTGGGGAAGACCAGTCCATTTGCCTGCATGCCGATGTTTTTCTTCAGAGTGTTGGATATAAACTCTAGTGAGGATGTGTGGATTCTTCTTGTGTATATTTGCGGTTGGTAAGCCAACTGGCAGGACTCTGACTATTCTTCCTTCAGGTTCCAGGGGACTGAGGAACACAGGTATATTCCTTATGGTTACACGAGTTCCCTTTGAAAATGTTCCACTCATTCACTCCTTGAGTAGCTATAGAATGAGTGCTTACCACGTACTCTGCTAAGTGCTGGAACGCCACAGTCATCAAAGCAGCCCAAGTCCCTGACCACACGGAGCTTACAGTTCTAGTGAAATCCATTCTGGTGATAACTTGAAAACAAGTGTATTGTAAGCATGTTCTGCACTCTGTGGGTGACCGCCTTGAAACTAAATGTTGCTGTGCCCACAAAGGCATGTGTGGCATTAGTGCCCTGGCATCAAGGGGTTTTTCTTTCAAAGCAGCTCACAGGATAGAGGTGAATAGAGCGGCAAACGGTGCCCCGCAGGCCCGGCATGACCACAGGACAGTGTGGGGCAGTGTCCGTGACAGTGAGCGCTGCCTGGGGAGGAGAAGGTGGCTGGGGCATTGTCATCACACAACAGACAATAAAATGGGAAGAGCCAGACCACAGTGTAGAAATCCAATTTCAATAACATGCGTCAGGTTAATTAATGTGATTCATTTGGATTTTATGAGCTTTGTGCGTTTGTTTGTATTATCAGTTATAAATTTGTTCTGATTTTATAGCTATGTAAAAGCTTAAAACATAAGGAATTTATAGCCTTATTATATTATATATATATATATATATATATATATATATATATATATATTTTTTTTTTTTAACTTAGCCTGAGGAAGGCCTGAGATAATGCTTTTATTATAAAGGAGGTCAGTACCATTATTCAAGTGCAGAAACATTGTTACAGAGAAAGCTTCTCCACAGGTAAAAAGCTTCAGGAATATGAACAGTTTAGAAAAACTAGTTATGTCCTTGATTTATCAGAAGAGATAAGAAAAGGGCTGTGAGGAAAGACTGTAGTTATTGTTTTCAGCCAGAAACCCTTCTGTGTCCTGTTTTGCAGTTGTGAGCAATTGTTTTTATGTTAGTCATGACTGAGTTGTCATGCTTTTGAGGATTTCTCTTTAATTATTTTAAAAGAAAAAAATTCCACCAATTTTTTTCTTCCTGGCTGTGCTCCTCCAGTTACCTGTGAGCCCCCAAACCCACTCGCGTGCGCACACACACACACACATGCACACGCACATGCACACACACGCACATGCACACACAGGTGTTGACCTATAATGCCTTCTGACTAACTTATATTCATCCTTGTTTATTTCAGACCTGTTCTCATTATAAACTCCTTTGTATGGTGTTGCAAGATTTGTTTTAAAAGTTTTTAGTATTCAAGGTAACTTGAGCCTGTCTAAGGAGCATTACAGAACAATCCTAAGAGATTATCGCTTTATAGTCATTAGCATTTTCTGACAAGTAATATAGAGTATGTGATCTTCCCTTCCAGATCCTAGGCTTGGGGACAGGGCTGGGGAGGTGATTCTCCATTAGGACCTGGCACGATGCCCATGCATAGAGTGACCGCGTGTCTGTCCCCATTTGCCTGGTACTGCCTGCTGTCTCAGCTTGTTAAGTTTACTCCTCTCACTCTCAAAAGTATTTCATTTGGATGATAGATTATAAAGTCACTCCAATTACGCAAAAACACTTTGGCCTTGTGGCCTTATAGGATCCAAACAAAAAGCTGTTCCACAGACTCAGTTTAATCGCTGGTTCTCTTTCTCCACTCTCTCTTAGCTGTGTTTGAGTTTGCACAGTTGGGAAATGTTTCTGTTCAAAGATAAGGCAATATGTGTGTGCCTGTGGGTAATGTCTCTTTTAGGAATCACAGCAAGTTGATCATAGAAATGGCAGCTTCAAAACAACTTTTGAAATGCGAGCTGGTCAGGACATTTCATACACAGGAGTTTGAATCCTGAAAATCCTGTCACAATGCCCTTCTAGTACCTAACCCCCTCTGCCTTCAAAAATTAAAAGTGAGCCCTGGCCGGTGTGGCTTAGTAGATTGAGTGATGTCTCATGTACCAAAAGGTTACTAGTTCGATTCCCTGTCAGGGCACATACCCGGATGGTGGGCTCCATCCCCATAGGGGGGTGCAGGAGGCAGCAAATTGATGTTTCTCGCTTTCTTCCTTTCTCTCTAAAATCAACAAAAACATGTCTTTAAAAATTAAAAGTGGAATTGCTTCATTGTGTCCTGACCAGCTCGCACAGAGGTCTCATAGTCTAGGTGGGTTTAGAAGTTTTGGCGGGAAACTGCTCTGGACGACGATTTGCCTTTGTCAGAAGCTTACCGTGCTGGGGTTAAAGCCGTGACTGGGCTCAGCTGGCGGTTTGCGGCACAAGGCATGTGAACACGAGCCGAGGAAAACCTCCAGTTGTCCTGAAGCTCACTGTCCAGCTTGACCAGGGCCCAGCGGTGCTTCACGTCCTGCGGCAGCTCTTTGGGTTGATTCTTGCAACCCTCCCAGAGAACCAGGAGGAGCAAAGAAGGGGACATTCTCACACATCAGTTTTCTAGACAAAATAATTTGATAAGAAACGTGGTCGAGTCTGTTTTGCTTATTCCAAGGTGTGTGTGTGTGTGTTTGGGTTTCTTATTTGTCAGACTGAGCATATTGTATTTCCTTCTTACTAAATATATGAGGTGGGCCAGATGTAGGTTTACAGATGTGAGTATGCAAAACAGTGTATTTTTGTTTATTAATTATTGTATTAATTTCTATATGAAGAACTGTAGAACCTACTTTTGCCACACCCTGTATATTATTTTTTTAATTCAGTGCAATGCCCAAAAATGCCACAGAGACGGAAAGTAGGTTAGTTTGTGCCAGGGCGGGGGAGAGAATGGGAGTGACTGCTAACAAGTACGTGGTTTCTCTGGGGGCAATGAACATGTACTGACATTAGATCCTGGGGTAGTTGTACAACTTTGTGAGGATACTAAAAACCACAGCCCTGGCTGGTGTGGCTCAGTTGGTGGGGCATTGTCCCATGCACCCGAAAGGTTCGATTCCTGGTCAGGGCATCCTGGTCAGGGCACATGCCCTGGTTGCAGGCCCAATCCCTGGTAGGAGGTGTGCAGGAGGCAACCGATCAATGTTTCACTCTCACATGATCTCTCTCTCTCTCTGTCTTAAAAAATAAATTTCAAAAAGCGCACAGAATTGTTCATGTAAAAAAAGATTAAATTTGCCCCACTGGTGTGGCTCAGTGGTTGAGCATTGACCTATGCACCAAGAGATTGCCGGTTTGATTCCCAGTCACGGCACATGCCCAGGTTGTGGGCCAGATCCCCAGTGGGGGACATGCAGGAGGTGGGGTGGCCAATCGATGTTCTCTCTCATTGATGTTTCCATCTCTCTCTCCCTCTCCCTTCCTCTCTCCCTAAAATCAATAAAGAAAACAAAATTTAAAAATAAAAGATTAATTTTATGGAATATTAACCCTGTTTCATTTTGTCATTGCAGAAGAAAAAAAAAGAATGAATAAACTATGCGCCTTAAACATAGTCATAGTTGGTGCTTAATAAATATACCTTTTGGATGAATAAAATAATTGTTTTTAATACCAAAACAGTCTAAGTGTTTCTCTCCCAGCGTGGTGTGTGTCACTTGTCTCCTGGCTTGGTGGTTGCCAGCGAGAAGCATTTGAGTTCAGGAAGCTGGAGCTCGCAGTGGCACCGGAGTGTCATTAGGGACTAGAGGGGACTGGAACCAAGTTTGGAAAATGCAGTGGAGTCTCTCTGGACACGGGGTTTGGTTCGTGCGTCAGCGATGAGAGTGACTGCCTTCCTGTCGAGGTTGTTTTGCCCGAGCACTGCCGAGGAAGACCGCCGAGGGATGATGTCTAAATGTTTTGTAACATTGAAGGAGGGAGACCTCTGTCAGAGGCACTTTCAGTTCAGATCTTTCCAACTCTTTCATTCTTTGCTCTTGTTACGTCTGTTTAAAGTCCTGTGAACCCGTTACTCTTCAGAAAGCGAAATCAGTCAAAACAGATTAATGCCCTCACCCCACATGTGTGGCTGTAGGGTGACAACTAATCTGGAAGGATTTACCAGAATTCGTGCAGTTTTGCCCCTTACTGGTGGCTGGCGGAAGGTTATCTAGTCACTGAAGCAGCAAATGCAGGTCGTGGAGGTGGGTGGTTGCAGACCCTCCTTCGCACCAGGTCATGTAGAATCCACAGAACACACCGCCCTGCATCTCAGGAGGTTTTCTTGCTTTATCTTTTCTCTGAAGTAATAGAAATAAAGTTAGTCTAAAGAGTGTTAAGTTATATGAATATTAAATAATATCTGAAGAACTGTGTTCAGAGACTCTGACCTGGTCAAAAAAGAGTTTAAATGCTTTGGGTTTGGGAATATGTTAGCATTTTTGTGCTTGACACTTTTTCTGAAAGGCGGATACTCTCTCCTGTTCACGTGAAACCAATGAGCTCAGTCGTCTGCGTCCTTTTGTTGTTAGAATATGTGACTTTGCTGCACATAGTTATCAATGTCTCTTCCCTTTTTCTTTGTGTGCTCTAAAACTATGCTAAGGGTACCTGATGTAGCTATTGGCTTTACTATTTTTTAAAAATATTTTTTCTTGCCCTGGCCGGTTTGGCTCAGCGGTTAGAGAGTCAGCCTGCGGTCCAGAGGGACCCGGGTTCGGTTCCCGCTAAGGGCATATGCCTCGGTTGCAGTTTGTCCCCGGCCCTGGTTGGTCGAGCGGGTGGCAGCCACTCGATGTGTCCCTTTCACGTCGATGTTTCTATCTCTCTCTCTCTCTTCCTCTCTCTCCCTCCCACTCTATCTGAACAAAAAAAAGGAAAAATGTCCTCGAGTGAGGATAAAAAATAAATAAATAAATAAAAATATTTTTCTTTATTGATTTTTAGAGAGAGAGGAAGAGAGAGAAAGAGAGAGAGAAACATCAGTGAGAGAGAACATCGATTGGCCGCCTCCTGCATACCCCCCACTGGGGATGGGGCCCACAACCTGAGCATGTGTCCTGACCGGGAATCGAACTGGCGACCTCTTGGTGCAGGGGTCGATGCTCAACCACTGCGCCACACCGGCCGGGATCTTTACTATTATTACCCCTAGCGAACATTAATGATTTAAAAAATCATTTTTAGGAACTGTGCCATGCCCTTCATTTATGTTATCTCATTTAATCCTTCCAACAACCCTCTGAGATGGGAGAGGGGTTGACATCCCTATTTTCCGGTCACATGTAGCTGAGGAGTGGGAGAGCTGGGTTTGGGCTGTTTTCTCAGCAAGGCTTTCACTTCCCTCTTCTTGGACTCCAGCTGGAGCCCTGCTGTCCTCGTGCCACAAAGGGAGCTAAGGCTCTGGCTCACACAGCTGCAAGAGGCAGACCCAACCCGAGGCCTCCCACCCCTGACACCTGGTGCTGGCTCTGCAGAATCACCTCAACCACGGTCAGCGGCAATCGTAGGTGGCCGCGGCGGCAGGCTGCCTGGCCTGTTTGAGCTTCCAAAAAGAAGGCGGAGAAAGCAGTTGATGGCCGTTCTGATTTTCCCTTTCTCTGGTCAGGGGTGAAATATTCCCTTTCTCTGGTCCTTACCAGGAGTCAGCTCCCCTGAGACAAACCTGCCGGTCAGTGTGGAGCTATGGTCCTGTTTTCTGGGGGACACGGAGGCTGTAATCAGATGAGATGCTTGCAGAAACATTACAGGCAGAGCAAACCTTTTACTGTGAAGCCCAGTAAAGTGCACACTGGCCCTCTGACTGCTCACCTTTCTGGAGAACATACTGGTGCTCAGTGTTTCGGAGGTCACAGGCCCCTTTGAGGAGAGGTTCTCCGATGTCAGAATCCCCTGGACGACTTGAGAATACACAGACCACTGGGCCTCATGCCCAGCGTCTGGTTCAAGAGATCCGGGCAGGGCCTGAGAATTTGCGTTTATACCACAGTCGCAGGGGATGCTCTTGCCGCTGCTCCGGGACCTCACTCAGAGAACGGGGTGAAAGTTCTGCACCCTCTCCTCGGGTGGGTCCCAAGGTCACAGGGGGAGTGTACGTGTTATCAAACTCTGGCAAGCTGGTTTAAGAGCGCTGATGCGCGGTTTAGTATTCGGAGGAAATACATGAGGACGTACGTTACTGAATGACTGAAGCTGATTTGGTGAGTCGTTTAGAAAGTGCACTGACGACATTGTGGGAGGAGTTTGGGGACCTGGAGGGGACACTGCCTGTTGTGGGTGAGTTGCAAGAAATGCCGAAAAACATTTATAGTATTTGCAAAGTTGCTGTAGGCTATGGTTAAAACACTTTAAAAAATATTGGCGGTTGGCCGGGCTGGTGTGGCTCAGTGGTTGAGCATTGACCCATGCACCCAGAGGTCCCTGTTCGATTCCCGGTGGTCAGGGCACGTGCCCGGGTTTCAGCTCGGTCCCCAGAAGGAGGTGTGCAGGAGGTAGATTCATGTTAATGTTCCTCCCTCTCCCTTCCTCTCTCTCTAAAATCCATAAAAAACATTTAAAAATATCGACAGTTGGAATGAAGTGTAGCTCTCTAATACATGTGACTAAATTTAGACTAATTTTTTTTTTCCATTTTTTTATTAAGACAGAGCGGGAGGAAGAGAGAGAAACATCGATGTGAAAAGGACACATCGAGTGGCTGCCACCCACACAACCCAACCAGGGCCGGGGACAGACTGCAACCGAGGTACGTGCCCTTAGCGGGAACCGAACCCGGGTCTCTCCGGACCGCAGGCGGACGCTCTAACCGCTGAGCCAAACTGGCCAGGGCTAGACTAATTTTTTAATTGTAAAATATATGTAACATAAAATGTACCATTTTAACCATTTGAAGTGCACAGCTCAGTGGCATTGAGTACATTCACTGTCCTGCAACTGTCACCAGCATCCATCTCAGAACTTCTTCCTCGACTGAAACTGTCCCCATCGAACAGCTTCCCTTCTCCTCCCACCCGGCGCTGGGCAGCCTCCCTCCTTTCTGCCTCTCGGAACCTGATTGTTCCAGGTCCCTCAGATGAGTGGAATCGTATAACACATGTCCTTTTGTGACTGGTTTAGACTAATTTTTGAAGAAATTTTGAAACAGCTACAAAATGCAGTAACAACCCTAACAACGCATGGAATATAAACTAAAACAACACTTGGTGGAAGAAATCGTGGTAGAAACCTCGAGCTTTGCACTTCTAAGAGTCCTCCTTAGCTGTCCGCGCTGACTTGAAACCGATTTTCCAGTGCACGAGGGGCCCAGAGCTCCTTCTTTCTTCCTGCTGCCAGGCGAATCCTGCTCTTTGTTCTTCCAAAAACCTGTCAGCTTTGAAGGCCCCGTGGCAGGACTGAGGCTAAGGCCACCAGGCTGGTCCATTCATTCACCCAGCGCACACTAGGTACCAGGCCCTCTTCAAGGTGCAGGGGCCTAGAGCAGACCCAGAGTCCCTGTGTTTCCCTGTGCCTGCCCCGCACCCCAAAGCTTCCATCGGAGGCCTGGAGTACTCAGAGACTGGGATATGCCACAGAAGGTAGAGTTCCCAGGTGACCAAGCTCATGACTTTAAATGTCATTTAAAACTTCTAACCATGTTAAAGACAGGAATCTTTCCAGAGTGTGTCAGTCCTTCCAAGCCTTAAGCAGAATATGCCAAACATAATTTAACCTTCTCGCATAACCGAGGCCTGTGTTAGACTGTAAATATTGATTTGCTCCCCCAGTAAATGGCTCTGAGCTGCTGCATGTAATTCAGCAGCCACTGCTGTTTCAGCGGTCACTTTTCAAGCTGTCTTTAGATGCCTTTCTAATCCACTAGCTCTAGGAGGATCTACAGAGAAAATCCGATATTCCAAGCTTTGAAGCCGGGCTAACTCGGCTGAAGGTGGAATGTGACAGAAAAGAAGTTTTTGTCCTTCAATCTCTCTCTACTTATAGATGTTTAGAATTCCCAGCATCTAGTCGGGCACGTGGCCACCAGAAAGGGGAAGCCCCCATTCCGCAGCCTCACTTGCAGTTATGAGTAGTCAGCGTGACTAGGTATTAGCCAACGAGATATAATCTGAACACGGCTTCTGGGGAGGGTGTTCTTGAGGGATGGTGTGCGCCCTTCTGTCCAACATGCTTGGGCATGGATGGCATGGCTGTAGCTCCAGCTTGAACCCTGAGGGAAAGGAAACACATGTGGGAAGGTGGAGCAGAAAGCTTGAAGCTGTCTAGTCTCACGTAACAGGTGCAATTATGGGAGCCATAATCTGGATTTTCTCTGAAAGGGAAATAAACTTGTATCTTGTTCATTCGCTCTTACTTTGTGTCTCTGTTTCTGGTTGCTAAACCCCATTGTAACTAATAAACAGATACATTTAGTGAAAGGATTTAGATGCCTGGAAAATGAAAAAAGTTTTACATTAATGGTTTTAAAAAATTGTCAGCAGAACCCCAACATATAAATAGATCAAAAGGAAGTGGTTCTGCTTGGGTGGAGGTATCCAGAGTCTCACTGGCTTAGCTTTGCTTCCTCTCTACCAGGGCTCTGAGGCAATTCTGATCATGAGCTGCTGCAGAGCATAGTTTGAAAACTGGTGTGCATGACCTTAAAGTCTCTTCTCAAGCTTAGATTCCAGGAGGTAAACAGAGCCATTCCCAGACCGTTGTGGTTGTTGAGCTCAACTTGGGATGTCCCCTTAGGTGTCCTATTATCATCCTTCACCATCAGCCCCGTGGATCCTGAGGAGCTCAACTCGGTGTAGCGATGGCTAGATTTAGCCGTAGGCTGGTGAACCTTCAGCAATTTCAACCATCTGGAAGTAATCTGTGAACCTATGAATAAACAAAACGTACCCTTGAACATGAAGGAAAACAGTTACCATCCAGCCTTACCCTCTATTGCGAAAGAGACATGGCACTACCCCCAGACTGCTGGCAGTGGACACAAAGTGGCGTTTGAATTCGAGAGCCACTAAAATATTTACTGAAAGAGTGACATAGCCCCAAGCCCTGGAGAACAGGTTGGACTAGACGACCTCAGAGGTCTTTGCCATTTTAACAAACTATGATTCTGTTAATAAGCAGGAAGGCACAAGTCAGGGACGAGGTGCACTTCCTTCGGTGTGCTTTGAAGTTCCCATGAGGACAGATCCCCATGGAAACGAAGCCAGAAGGGAAAAGAAAGGGGATTTCCAATATTTAATTATGAAAATATTCATGGGAAATATTTATTTAAATATGCACTGAACATATTAAATATTCAATAAGTATTTCTCTGACTCACTGCCTGCTTGGTGTGGAACCTCGGGCCGAAGGTGACATCACAGACCTTCCTGGGCACTCAGTACACAGATTAGCTGAGCTTTGATTTTGCATCTCATTGCCCAGATTATCATCTCAAGAGTGAGCCGTAACAATACATGCGCATAGAACCTATATTTCATTACTGATGATGTTTATAATAGTGGTCATGGATTTTGTTTACTTTATGCCATCCTTTGTAGTCAGTACTTCTCACCACATTTCTCATTTAATTCATACAATTAAATGATAGTTGTTATTATCCTACTTGACAGGTGAGGACATTTCTGCAGAGAGGTTAGGTGACTTGCCTGACTAGTAACAGCAATATGTGATTCGGACCTTCTGTCAGACTCCATGGCAGGGCTCTTACCCACGGTTGCCCTGCCAGGAGTTATCACATGGTTGGCTGGGGTAGCACCTGGTCATCAGAAAAGAGCTGCACGTGTCAGGCGGAAAGCATTTCAGAACTCTGGGCTGTCAGTTTGATGAGCCTGTCCCGTTAATGTTTTGCTCACCAAGAATCCCCAGTCAGGTTATTTTCTAAAATTTTTACACATTGATTGATTTGAGAGAGAGAATTGTTATTCCACTTATTTGTGCATTAATTGGTTGATTCTTGTATGTGCCCTGACAGGGTATTGAAACCTCAACCTTGGCATATCAGGACAACACTCTAACCAACTGAGCTACGGGACCAGAGCCTATTTTTATATATTATTATAATCCCTGTTCATATCATAATCATGTATTATTATGCCCAATCACATTATATTTATTTACTACAACCACCCTGCCTTCATAATCTCATCCAAATAACTTTGTTGTTTTTCTTCCCTTTCCTCACTCCTTAATTCCTCTGACATTCCCTGGTATGTCTTTCATCTGATTACCTCTTTCATGGGAAATAATAATCCAGGTACATAAGGAGGACTGTCCATCCAAGGTCTGGTTTGACATTGGTCCACCAGAGCAGTGGGGGACTTGAGAACTTGACTGGGCACCCAGGTTCCTGTGACTCCAAGTGTGGTTTGTGGACCAGCAGCACCTAGGAGCTTAATAGAAATGCAAACTTGCCCTGACCGGTTTGGCTCAGCAATTAGAGCGTCGGCCTGCAGACCAATGAGTCACAGGTTTGATTCTGGCCGAAGGCACGTGCCTCAGTTGCAATTCGTCCCCGGCCCTGGTTGGGGCCCTGCGGGAGGCAGCCACTCAATGTGTCCCTTTCATGTTGATGTCTCTCTTTCTCTCTCTCTCTCTCTCTCTCTCTCTCTTTCTCTCTCTCTCTCTTTCCCTCCCACTCTATCTGAACAAAAAAAAAAAAAAAAGGAAAAATGTCCTCGGGTAAATATAGAAATAAATAAATAAATGCAAACTCTTGGGCCCCACTCAAACCTACTGCATCAGAATGGGCATTTTAATAACTACCCTCCACCCAGATCATTTTAGGCATGTTAAAGTGTGAGAAGCATTACCTTTGTTCATTGCTGCAGCCATGATAGGACATAGGTAATCCCAGATTCTGTTTACGAGGACAAAGGATGGGCAGAACCAATAGGAAAAAGACCCAGAGCCCATGTCCCAGCTCAGGGCTGTGATATGCCAAGGAGGGGAGGGAGCCAAGGCTTCCTCAGCATGAAAAAGGAGCATCCAAGGATTGTCATACCAGAAGAGCCAGCACCTATATTTTGCACAAATGCACTAAAAACACAATTCAGCCAAACTTGGACACTACTTAGAATTAAATAAGAGTTAGACATTCAAGGTCATGGAAGTCATTTGAGAGAGCTTCACTGAACAAAATTTCTTTTCATGAGTAATGAGTCCTTCAGGGATAAAAAGAGCTGATGAAACAAAAGATTTCCATTTTGGAAAGTAAGCGTGTGCTTTGTTTATTTGCTTCATATTGGTGTTTTCTTTTTTAATCTTTGCCCTCTTATCTACTTTGGCTTTTGTTAGAGCCAAAAGGAGTGTGAAAGAATTGACCTCATTTGAAATTTCCTTTCAGCAAATGGTCAAAGCTTTGTTTTCTAGTCTGCTGTTTTCTAACCTGGTGCATAAAAATAATGCGTGTGCTTCAAGCATGAGCTTGTAACCTCAACCTCCCGTAATTTCCCGAAACATATTCCATCCACTCTCCACTTACACATGAACCTCGGCTCATCGCTGTTTCAGAGTCTCCTCCATGTGGGACTTGTTTATTTGTCTATTGTTGTTGTTTGCTCCCTTGTTGATGATTGTTTAATAGTTATTATGTTTATAATTATGGCAATAATTGGATGAGATCTAAGCAAGTGACCTATCACACACTCCATTTTTTTTTTCTGTCAAAGCAACTGTATACCATATATGCTTGATAGTGTGGTTGCTGGTTTGAAAACCAATTCTAAAAGAAAAAAAAGTCATGTTCCCCACAGATTAAAAATGACTGGACAAAGATACGCACGGGTATATTCATATCAGCCTCCAAACATTGTGAGAAGGACTTTCAGTGGGTAAATTTTTAAATGTAATACAAATGCAGACTCTTGGCTTTGCATTTTCAATACTTTATTTTCAGAAAAGACGATGATAGTATGAAGGATGACATTGCAGTGCCAGAGTTCAGGGTCTTCTAACAGTGACAGTTACTCTGCAATGTTTGAAACCAGTAAGTTTGATACATGGTATTTTATAGCACTTCTTGGCTGCCCGTAAAATAATGTAACATTCCTACGTATACAGAAACCTTCACACCCTACTAATGGACCACAGTCATATTTACAGTTTGGTTTTCAGATTCAGGACAATTTTAGTCTTAACAGTAAAAAGAAAAGCTTATTTAAGAAACCACTTTTTTTTGGCCCAGAAACAGTACACTTTGTGGATTCATATGAATAAACTACCCTAAATGACTGTGACTGTAGGGTATGGGGGAACTTTAGTTTCCTGTTCAGCATTCTAAAAGGGGTCATTTAAGTAAATGGCTTCCTAATTATTGAAAATGTTAAATGTATAAAAATCACTCTTACAAACAAGAACATGTAATCCAGTTAGAATGTATTAATTCTGCGAAATTAATTTCAGCATTGATCAAATAAAGTGAGGACTGGTCACTTACTGAGAACACCTATCCCACCAAAGCCAGTCAGGAAGCATGAGCGCACATTGCACACCAGGCTTCTGGGTGCTGGGCCCGAATCGTTGATGGCAAACACGGCCCTCAGCTCTGAGGAGTGCCCTTAACTGAAGACACTGGACATCTTATATGTTAAGACTTTTAAGAATATTTGCGAGCCATCTATATTTGAAGGTATAAAATGTTATTCCACTGGAATATTTTTGTATTAATTGCGGGTTCAGGAATGCACAGGAGAAGTCTGAAGACAGTACCGAAGAGAAAGAAAAAAGAAACGCACATGGAGAGAGGGGACATGAAGGTAACCACGAGACACCAGGACTTGACATCGGAAGCTCTGTACGTAAAGCATTTAGAAAAATGAAGCCCAGTCTGCTGAGCATTCTGTCCTCTTGGAGGCCTGCCTTGGCCTCGGGACAGAGCATCACATGGAAGTTTTAACCTCCTCTCACAATTTGGGACAGAGGTACAGAGGCCCTCTTAGAGTCATGGCAATGGTGGGGACATATTTTCTGCAAGGGTCTGTTCAGATTGGCTCTTGGCAACACGCTTTTTGCCGAAAGCCCCCAGCATTCTTTGCAACTTTGGCTTTAATGTTGAGTTTGCACCAGACTTGAAGATTACAATGTGCAAAACATTCTCTGTGCTGTTTAGCTGTCTGCAGTGCATGCCAGGGAGCAGGACCCCACTTTCACCAGGTACCCAGGCATGCCCCCTGCCCACCTGCATCTTGAAGAAGTAGGGGGATGGGGGCTGAAGCCAGGGGAATCATGTGTATACACTTGGCTGGGAAAACACTGACAATTAATAGACATCAGAACACAGTTGTCTGTCTGGAGATTGAGGGTGATTATTTCTCCTTCATTGTGTGCAGCATCCTTTTGAGAGCGTTTGGGGAGGGATTTTGTCAAACTGGAGAATTGTGATTAATGGTGACGGCCTTGCCGAGCCAGCTGTGTGAATGCTTTGTCCTCAGTTGCTTTCCCATCTGTGCACACGTCGCTCAGTTCCAGAGCTGCGAGGCCTTCAGAGCTGAGCGGGTTCAGCCCCATTGTTTCAGCCGATGAACAAAGACCCTGAGAGGATACAGAGCTTACTCAGCAGCTCACAGGGAGTCAGCCCAGAGCCAGGACGAGCACCAAGGTTGCCTGTGTCCACAGGTTTCTGTTCCCCTGTCAACACAATGCCAGTCTGTCCACCATTCAGGGCAACAGCTCTCTCTTGAACCTCACTGTATTGAACTGGGCTAATCCCTGGGGTTTCTAAGATGCGTAAAAATTGTTCCTTTCCACGAGGAACTCATCGTCTGTGAGAGAGAGAAAAATATTGGTGGCGTATCTCATCGTTTTTAAAAAGTTACAACAGGAGTGAGCACAGGCACAGAAACACAGGAGGAGCATGTGAGCCATCCATCTGAGCCGAGGCTTTGAAGGGACTGGCAAGGCTAAGTCCGGGGAGGAAAGCAGAGAATCCGCCCAAGGAGCGAGCAGCATGAGCCGGGCTTTCCCGCCAGGCGGCTTCCGCGTGGTCCTCCACCGAGAAGCCCTGTGATCTTCGTCTTGGATTCAGGAACTCCATCTCTCTTAAAATTGCAGGTGGAGAGTACAGGGAGTGTTTTGAATTACTCTTTCCTATTTTGTAAAGTGGAAGATTGACCGAAAGTGTTTGGCAGGAGAGAAACAGAAAAGCCAATCCTCGTTTGAATTGCTCGAATCTGATGCGATCGGGATCTCAGACCTTTCTGCTCACGATTTTCGCTCTTTTTGGCAGCTCTTTGAGCTTGGCGGGGGGTAGGCACAGGACGAACTTGAGTTTTAATGTATTAAAAACGGTCCCAAATAACCTGAAGGCCTGGTTGTAAACGATGGGCTAACTGAGCTATGAAATGAAAGCCGTGTGCTAAGACCACCCCCACCTCCTTCTTCTGATGACTTTGGGCCCCAAATCTTGTCATGACGTCCTATATGCACCCCTCTGCAGAGTGTTCTAAATGCTTGTGCAAGAGGAGGGAGAATCATCGGGACAGAATCCCCCTGTTACACTGAGCCCAGGAACAGGGAGGTGAAGGGCAGGGAAGAGAACCAGAGAGGACGCCTTCTGTGTCTGGGCCGACTGAGCATCGTCGAAGTTCAAAGCTTTGGGCTATGTGCTCTGAGAATGTAAGAACTGAAAAGAGCCCTGGCCGGTTTGGCTCAGCGGTTAGAGCGTCGGCCTGCAGTACAGAGAGACCCAGGTTTGGTTCCCGCTAAGGGCATGTACCTCGGTTGCAATTTGTCCCCGGCCCTGGTTGGTTGTGCGGGTGGCAACCACTCGATGTGTCCCTTTCACGTCGATGTTTCTCTCTCTCTCTCTCTTCCTCTCTCTCCCTCTCACTCTATCTGAACAAAAAATGGAAAAATGTCCTCAGGCGAGGATAAAAAGAAACCAAAAAAACCTGAAAAGATACTGCCCTTCCCTCAGCCATCTTATATTCTAGTTCAGGAGATATGACCCACTGTGTGACAGCGTCTCATGCTATGTACAGTAGAACTCTACTACTTATTTATTTAGTAGTCATGTTACTGTTGACAGGTTGCCTTACCAAATCTGAGCTTCAGCGTCCTCATCCATAAAGATGGATAAAGATGGGAGTGCTAGTTCAGAGGGATGTGGTGAGATTACAGGGGATGATCTCTGTAAAGCACCTCACATAACGCCTGGCATGTAACGCACGCTCAGTGAACAGTAACTTCCACCATCATCATCATCATCTTTGTGGTTCGGAGGAACTAAGCTCTGATGTCTATATGACTTCTCCACATAGATCTTTAACAGACAAATCAAACTTAACAGGTAAAAAACAAAACAAAACAAAATTCCCACAAAAACCTGGTTCTTTTCTCATTTCACCATCTGATTAAATGAATGGCGCCACCATCAAAAACTTAGGAGACATCATTGATTTTCTCCTTTTTGTCTTCCTTCATTTCCAGCCCACAGACAAGTTTTGTTTGTGATGCTTCCAAACATATCATGAATTTGCCCCCTTTTTCTCATCTCCATTGCCACCACTTTGGTCCAAGGCATCATTGTCTCTTGCCTCAACTACTGGCCCCTCCTAGACGACGGGCCCCTTTCATTGTCCGGCTGTCAACAAGCTCCGATGATACCAGCCGCCTTTCCATTCCTCCAGTACACCAAGCCCTGTCTTGCCCCCAGAGCCTTTGCACTAGCTATTTTATCTATGGGAATGTCCTTTCTTCTTCTCCTCTCCACAAGAGCCTCATTGCTTGCTTACTTTTGTAAATCGGGTCTCTGTCCCAATGTCATTCCCACGGAGGTCTTTCCTGACACAGCCCCTAGCTTCACCACCCCCATCCCCGGTGCTTATATCACAGTGCTCTGCTTGTACCATCCGGAACATCCCCAAGGGTGCTAAAGAAGGGGGGAAAGTATTGGATGATCTCTAGGATGTTTTTAGGAAAGGACTTGAAAGTGGCTTATTTCGTGTCTGTGCGTATTTCTTTAGCCTGAGTTTAGTCTCATAGATCCAACCCACCCACGGGGAGGTTGAGAAGTGTCGTTCTCTTGCACGCTCAGGAAGAGGCACAGTGTGGGGACGTATGTCATCGGCTGCCACAGCTGACAGAGCTGAGAGTCCAAGTGTGCAGTTTCGTTTAGCTACTCCACGGCTCCGGGACCCTGTTGTCCTCGCCCGTCTCTGGATTCTCCTTCAGTTCACCCACGCTCTCCAGGAGGCTCTTGCTCACTGAAGTGAGATGGACGCGGAGATGCCGCATGTCGCCCCCGACAGGGCTAAGCAATGGGAGTCTTTCTTGGGAGCCCAGCAGAAGTTCCACTAACTCTGACGGGGTCACCTTCCCATCACACAAGCAATTACTGTGAAGAAGGGAATGTGACCTTAGACCAATGTTGTGATCTCCTTGTCTGGATTTGGGGGATTAGGGAGGCAGTTGAGCCCCAGTGAGTCCAGATTAGAGGAGAGGTGGATATTGAAAGGACTTATGGGACATAGGATGAATAGATACCATTGGCAAACAAACAAACAAATAAACAAATAATAAATAAATAATAGCAAGCAAGCATCCACTACAACAGCTCATGAGATTTATTAACCAACACTTACAATTCTAAATACTCCCCAAATTTGTTAACCTCGGGATCAATGGACCACAGTGTTGGAAAGATTTTTCTTCTTAAATTACCTCTGGCAGCTATGGCTTCTACCAGAAGCATATTATACAGCCACAATTTCTTGTGAAAGGACATGGAAACTCTTGGTTGTTTTTTTTTCCTCACCTGAGGACATTTTTCCATTTTGTTGTTCAGGTAGAGTGGGGGGGTGGGGAGAGGAACAGAGAGAGAGAGAAACATCGACGTGAAGGGACACATTGAGTGGCTGCCACCCACACAACCGACCAGGGTCGGGGACAAACTGCAACCGAGGTACGTGCCCTTAGAGGGAACCGAACCCCAGTCTCTCCAGACCACAGGCCGACGCTCTAACCGCTGAGCCAAACCGGCCAGGGCGGAAACTATTGGTTTTTTTGGTTTCTCTTACTTAACCCTGAATTCTTTGTTGACTAAGGATAAACCTAAGTGGCTTCATTCCAACTAAATAAGCATTTTGAGTTGTTAGGTGTAGTGGGCAGCTGGGACTCCCCTTGGGTCAATCACCCACCTCCGCTGAGTTCCCGGAGAATGCAGCTATAGCTCATGATCAGGTTGAAGGTAATGCAGAGTGGATGAAGTGAGGCGGGAACAAGATCATCAGAGGACAGGAACTGGAGGTCGTGGTGTTAGTAAGATTAGCTACATTTGTACTGAAACCATCCAGGATTATGATGGCAGGAGGGACCCAGAACCCAAGGAATGAAGCTAAGAGACTCAGAGCTGAAACAGTGACTGAAACGGTGAGGTGTGGTGGGTAATATATAGTGTGGTAGGTGAGTGTCAAAGCTGACGGGGGTTTAGGGAGCAAGGAGAGAGTGATTTGGAAGCAGCTTGGAGACGTGAGGATGAGCCCGACTGCTCCTCTTCATCCAGGGAAACAAGGCTGTGGGAAAGAAAGCTAGCTGCACTGGAGGGCCTCACAGGGAAACAGTGCCCTCATCAGCCCCCCAGCTTGTGGCTAGAAAAAGAAAATAAAAAGGAATGTTCGGCAAGAGGTTGGCATTGAGACCCTCCGCCCTGTAGCATGATTTCAGCTCGTGCACGGGCTGAATCAAGGCTGACCCTTGTGTCAGTCAACCTGAGACCACCTTCTGTTGATGATCCAACTCTCCATTAGTTTCAGCAGATACACTGTGAGCAAAGCAGACACATCCCTGCCCTCGTGGAGTTCACAGTCACGTAGAGGAGATAGACACCAGTCAAATAATCATATAACTATCAAAACATACACTTTGGTCATAGAGAGGTGCAAATGTTTGGAGCATGACACCAGGAGATCTGATTCTCAGCTGATTCTATGCGGTAGGGGGCAAGAAGACTCTAGTTGTCAATCTGGATACAGTTACTTAGTGCTTGGTGTTAACTATTGCAATAAAGCCCTCGAAGTAGACTGAACTGTGTTTTGAATGGCTGTAACATGTAGGTGGGGTGTTGAGGGATGGCCCTCACTGCTTGTCCCAGCAGAAATCCTGTTGAGCAGCCACAGTGAGATTCAGGAGCTCCATGGCAACACAGCGCATCACGGGCCGGGCGATCAGTTACTGTGGCAGGGTCCCGTCATGAAGGCAGATATGCACTTCAGTGGACAGTCCAGAAACTGACCCAACTGGAAAAGGCTGGGGAAGATTGTCTGTAGCTAGCACAGCCCAGCCCAGGGCTCCGTGAGAGACTGTATGAGATGAGCAGGAGGAAGGCACATAGTCCCAGTCCAGAGAGTACAGGAATGCTCAGCAGGTGACCAGAATGTGCTTCAATGCAGAGATAAACCAGGAATCTTGTCACTAGAAGTGAGTCCTTGGTTGGGAACCAAGTGTCATGAACAAGGAGGAAGCCTGGTTTTCAGAGCATGAGTACAGGTCAGAAATGGTCAAGGCCCTGAGTATCAGATCAGAGCTCTAGAAATCCTACCCCCAGCAGGTCAGGACTGAGTTGTGGGGATCAGGCTGGGCTGAGCCTGCAGCTGGAGTTCAGATGGCATCATGAGGGCCTGGGAGACCAGTGCTTGTTCAGTCTCCAAAGCACCCCCTCCAGGCTGCTTTGGCTTTGGCCAGCCTCCCGCCCTGGCAGGGATGGAGAAAGTTGGCACCCACTCCTCCACTGTGCCCAAGGCTCTTCTCTTCTTCTGCTTTCATTCAGAGGATCCTGGCAGAGGATTACGGTCAAGTAGCTGAGTGAGCTGACCTAACGGGTTATTATGGTTCTGCAACTGTTTTAGTCTTTAAATATTTCCCCTCTACTTTCAGTATTTTAAGGAGCAGGTAATTTTGCAAATGCAAATTTGCTAATTAGGTACCTGACATGTTATGCGCTTCTGTGTTTGCTGCCTCCCTCACCTACAACAAGGCACACTCCCAAGGCTAGGGGCTTCGGGCTCTGTTTGTTCACCAGTGGGTGCCGAGATCAATGTCTGTCATGGAGCAGATGCTCAACATGTTTGTGGAGTGAACAGATGTGAATAAATTCCCTTCTAATGGGCTTGGCTAGCTCAGTTCTGTCCCTAGACACGTTCTACCCAAGTGAGATCATTCCCAAGTTTGCGCTAGTTATCAAAGCGTTCCCCTGGATATCATAGGAGAACGATGGGTAATTCATTGAGGACAACAAGGGACCATTCCTTTGTTTTCCTGGCTACTCCAAGTAATTCAGGTTTCCATGTCAATTCAAACTTCGACCCTTTTTCTTTCTCACTTTCCTACAGGAAAGTGAGCTTTGCTTGGTTGTATTTATAACCAGTGAGAAGGATTTTTTACTTCATAGAAGGGGTATTATATTATTTTTTAAAATGGACTCATGGTAAAGTTTGCTAAAGTTTACTGAATGCATGCTATGTGCTTGGCACTATTCTAGCTACTTAAATGTATCAGTTAATCTTTATAATAGTTGCATGTGTTGTTGTTGTTATTCCCATTTGTATATGGAGAAGTGAAGTCACTGGCCTAAAGTCACACTCCTACTAAATAAAGGAGCCAAGAGTATTCTTACTAGAATACTAGACTGTACAACCTGTAATAGTACATCAGTAACCATCATATTAGTCTTTATTCACTGAATGAATAGAGGTTAAATAATAACACATATTGACTGGCTTATAGGCTTCTTGTGAAGATAAAATGAGTTAGTACATGCAAAGCACTTAGAACAGTGTCTGCCACATGGTAAGCACTCAACAGATTTTATTCATTTCATCCATCAGAACCCTCCAGAGCAGCGGTTCTCAACCTTCCTAATACCGCGACCCTTTAATTCAGTTCCTCATGTTGTGGTGACCCCCAACCATAAAATTATTTTTGTTGCTACTTCATACCTATAATTTTGCTACTGTTATGAATCGCCATCAGAAATATGTGTTTTCCGATGGTCTTAGGCGACCCCTGTGAAAGGGTTGTTCGACCCCCAAAGGGATCGCGACCCAAAGGTTGAGAACTTCTGCTCTAGAGTCTCACACTATTGTAGAGGTCACAAGCATGGATATGTATGCCAGATAGATAGATAGATAGATAGATAGATAGATAGATAGATAGATATTGTTTTATATATATGAGATATACAGAGGTTGGCAAAAGTCAGTTTACATAATACAAATAAATAATACAGTAATTAATAAATAATAATAAAAGAATAAAGTCTGTTTCACATACAACTGTAACCCTATTTTTGCATATATATATCAGCAGATTTTTGTTTGGGGTTGGTCAATATTTTCTTTCTCTGGCAGAAGCTGGGGGAGGAGAGGCAGTGACATTCAATGAAGTTTATTTAGCAAACACACAAAAAGGGAATGTGACTCGCTGCTGGAGAGGTGACAAATCTTAGCCACTCTTCAACTGACCTGATAGAGAGGCATTGTGCAAGGGAAAGAACGTGGCTAATGTTTATTCCATGCTCGTTGTGTGCTGGACACTGCAAAGTGCTTTACATGGATCATGCCTTTAAGTCCTCACCGCATCCCTTTGAATTAGCTTCTCTCATCCACGCTTGGGAGATGAAGAGAGGGAATCCTGCAGAGGCTAAGTTCTCACCTCGCCCCCCAGCTGACGAGCACAGACTTCAGATCCAGCGCTTTTAATGATTCTGCAGCACCACGCTTTATAACATTGGAGGAGAGGAGGTCAGCTGCTCGGGAAAACTGCTGCTATCTAAGGCTTTTTATGAAACTCAGGGTGTAGTTGGGATGGAAACCCTGGTAATTTTTTTAACCTATGTAATTAGAAATTTCTTTTAAGATAATATTTTTTCTTTGAAATCCCATTCATTTGCTGCATAATTTTCTTGAGCTAGCTCTAATAACACCATTTTAGTATAATTACTTGAGATACAGGCGCTTAAGATAGAATTCTTCAGAACAGTGTCTGATTGATGAAGGGTAATTTTGTAGTGCAGTAATAGGTTTAAAATAAATCCCAGTTGTCAAAACCATTAACACCCAGGATTTCTATACAGGCTGGTTGTGTGTGTCTTCTTTCGTTTGCTTCATTCATTTATTCATTCATCCAGCCAATATATATTGTGAGCCTACATAGGATCTGTTCTAAGTGCACATGACACATTCCATCTTGCATGGATCTTAACTCACTTTTATTGCTAAGAGCCAGGGAAGCAAGCAAAGGAAGGAAACTTGGGAATTGGGGGGGCTAAGCCCCCAGTTAGAAGAAGGAGCCCCCAGAAATGGGGCTAGTAAAGTGAGGTCAAAATGGGAAGCCTGAATTGGGGGTCGGGGGGGAGCCAGTAGGGCAGAAGTAGGGAGGGTTTCAAAGGAGAAAGCAGGATGCATCAGTAGTATTTGCCCATTTTCCCAGCAGGGGACTCTGGGTAGAGGAGTCTGGGGAGGTGGGATGTGAAAGCAACATGATCCAGAGGAAAATAACAGGTGGCTTCCTTGAAATCTGCACACACACAAAAATCCTCAGTTTACATATTTGTCTCAAAATCTGTGGTTTAGTTGATGGGCTGATGCATCACCAACTCATTGTCTGACTATCTGTCGCGGTGGAGAGCCACCAGTCCTGAGAGTGGGGGGCTGTTCAGTTGCACTAGAGGCAGGTTGGAAAGTACAAGGTTTCACTTCTGTATTGTAGATCTCATGTGAAATGTTTTTACCACAATTAACAACGAGAGCATACGATTTGACTTCTTTGTTTGGACCCCAGTGGTACTAAAAGCAGAGCCTCGTCATCAAAGAGCCTCCCCCTGTCGGTTTATCGTACTTTGTATCTGATACATTCAATCAGAAGACAAGGGTGTCTCTCCTGGATCTGTTGGGTGCTAGGCGAGCTGCCCAGGGGCACTTGGGAAGATGCACATATCTGTTGGCTAAAAATGTAGTGTCTCCTTTCCCTCTTGTATAAATAATTTGATAATGGCTAAAGGAAGGGCCTCAACTTTTATGAATCACACAAAGGGACAGGACATTTTATCCACAGTGAAGAGCTCTTGCAGTCTC
Source organism: Molossus molossus (assembly GCF_014108415.1). Classification (NCBI taxonomy): domain Eukaryota; kingdom Metazoa; phylum Chordata; class Mammalia; order Chiroptera; family Molossidae; genus Molossus; species Molossus molossus. Next base: position 51,335,326 of record NW_023425349.1, read on the forward strand.
ATAAGGACACCTGACATTGGCCCTCGAGCCAGGACTCCTTTTATCAACCAACTAGACCCTACCTGGTGGATCCCAATTTCACAGATCACCTCCAGCATTTCTGAGAGAGAAGCCAAGCCCTTGTCCTTATGCTCAAATTACCCTCAAGGAAACTAAGTCTCAGTGAATGAGGTGATTTGACCCCAGCTGGGCAGTAGGTGGTGGGGTTTGCATTTAGATCTGCTGCTCCTCAGAGCAACTGTCCTCTCCCTCTACCCCGCTTACCTCCTAGGACATTGTCAGTACGGGATATTCTTGCTGCAGAGGCTAACCTGCATTCATCCAATAGGTACTGAGTGCCTACTGCGCGCTGGGAGCTGTTCTAAGCTGCTCATGCCTCTGCCTTCTTGTGCAGAAACCAGACGTCGAAAGGCAAACTATGAGAGTCTTGAAGCATGGAGCCAGCCCCCGACCCCCACCAAGCACACACTTGAAGGCAGTGTTTTCCTAACAAAATTATTTGTCCCCGTGCCTCATGTGACATCTTTGAAGGAGTCAGGGCGCTTTCACCTTTTTTTTTTCCCTGCCCTCACAGAAGGGTGGCAAGCTAAGCTTTCTGGATACATTAAGGTAAATATCAGGGATGTTTTCTCAGTGAACCTGACTGGCTGATCTTATTTTTACTTGCAACAGAAATAATAGCTGTGGCCAAGCTGACATATAATCCCAAGATGAGGAAATTGCAGGGCAGGGTGAGGGGAAAATGCATTTTGACACTCTTCCTGTGACTGATACCATTTATGTGGCCTATTGTGAGCCTGAATTTGATTTAGGTCAGATGTACCAGGAAATTACAATGCCAGGAACGGGGGCCTGGCGATGACGCCATTCGCAGGGTGGTTTAGTGGTGTCCGTGATTGGGGCCATCTTTGATCTCTGTCACCTGCTGCTCAGGAAATGAGTGGCTATCAATTATGTAAGCTATCGGAGGCTCACAGAGGCACGTCAAAGAAGGATCCAGGTCAGAATACCCATCAGAAGTCTGAAAAAGCAATTCAGCTCTCTAGTGTAGGGGCAACTATTCAGCTCCAAATCCATCTCCATTCTGATTTAACCGTTGGAGAATAAGTCCCGGATGCTGCCAGGGTGGCCCAGGGAGAGGTATGTGGAGTGTGTTTGGTGGGGAGCCGGAGGTGCTCTATCTAGCCCACAGGATTCTGTAGGCTCAATCAGCATGTGCCAGGTGGAACACACTGGGTACAGTGAAAAGCATTTCACGCTCTGGGTTTTCAAAGGAGGCCTGTCAGCAAGTTTCCTGGGGCAAAAAATAACTGCCAGAGTCAAACTTCATTAAGAGTCCTGCCCAATCAGGTAATGTCATGCCACGATCAGGAGGAATTTAGGGCTTTGCTAGAATAATAGGATGCTGATTGCTGCCAGTAGGACTTGTTGACGCAGGGTTGGTCATGACCACTGGCATACTGATTTTTACCCACCCGGCCAGGTCCATCTTCGTTTCTCGGTGCCTGTGGTCTGTCCCCGGGTCATGACGTATTCGGACAGTGCTGGGGAAGGGAAAGGTTGAGCTCTGGTGCTCTGGTCACCGTGAGGGTTGCTCTCAGTGTCGGCACTGTGCTAGAAGCTTTCCCACCATGTGCCCTTGGCTGACATTGCTAACTGACAACACTCACCCATTCAGCCTGGATTCGGGCACAGGATCCACAGCAAAGGGCTCCTGGCAGCCACAGGCAGTCCGTCAGCCATCTGGGCACTAAAATTATTTGCTCAAGGACAGAGACCCCGGCGTCTCATCTCTGTGCTTGTGCTTGGCTCTGTTTGCTGCCCAGTAAAATTCTGTGAAGCAAACACTTGCATGTTGAGGATCGTCCCCACAGGCGGATGTGGGTATGTTTTTTTGTTTTGTTTTGTTTTGGTTTTGGTTTTCTTTTATGGAAGTGGAAAAAAACTCCATTTACGGCTCCAGATAGCCCAGCTCTGGGTCAGAGGCTGGCTGACACGCCGGGTGTGCACAGCCCTGAAAACCACTCTGCGGCCTATTGGTTTTTGAGAAATGGGTTAGAACGAGCAAGAATCAAATTAGATCTGCTCCCAAACTGGCTTTTTTCTGGGTTTTGTTTTTTGTTTTTTCTTTTCTTTCCTTTTTTCCCACCACTCGCTTACCTCTTTCTTTCCATCTTATTTTAGTTACGATGTATTCACAGTATTCAGGTAGCACGCACTGACAGAGACCTACAACTTTGCTGTGAGCACCACAGCAGGTTTGGGGAGCTGCCTAAGAGCATTGGCTCAAAAGTCATGTCTGGGTTCGATTCTCCACCTTCTCCTCTCACTAGCTGCATGACCTCGGCCTAATTCACTTCTCAAGCCTCAAAATCCTCAGTAGTAACACAGGGTTAATACCAGCATCATGTTATTGTGGGGACAAAAGATGATTTTACTGTTATATAGATGAATATAAACTATAGCCCCTGCTTAGGCTCTGTTGAGGAGTTGGACTGGTAAAGAATAACTGCACAGCCCTGGCCAGTCTGGCTCAGCGATTAGAGCATCGGCTTGTGGACCAGAGAGACCCGGGTTCGGTTCCCACTAAGGGCACTTACCTCAGTTGCAGTTTGTCCCTGGCCCCAGTTGGGGTTGTGTGGGTGGCAGCCACTCAGTGTGTCTCTCTCACATCGACGTTTCTTTCTCTCTCTTCCTCTCTCTCTCCCGCTCTATCTGAAGATAGATGCAAAAATGTCCTCGGGTGAGGATAAAAAATAATAAAGATAAATAAAAGAATAACTGCACAGAAATATATAAGTGTTCCTCCTACAGTGGAGTCTCCATAGAGCAACTCAATGCACGAGAGCCCATAATCCGGGGAACGTGGTACCCAGCACATGGTCTCTGTGAGTGATGGCCCAGTCTTCCTCAGAATCAGCACCATTCCTAGAGAAACATGCTGCTCCCGGTGCGCCCAGTGCTGCTTTTCGTGTGCTTCGTCCATCATCACCACAGCGTGCTGGGCTGACCTTGGTCCCCGCACGCTGGGTGGGGGAGGGGGAGACCCTTAATATTGAGCTTCATGTTAACAAAACACTGGATTTTCTTACTAATTACTGAGATTTCTTTTAGCTGGACCCTTTTAGCTACAAAAAGCTCACTGAAATTTTTATTTTTATTTTTATTTATTTTTTTTTTATTTTTTTTTTTATCCTCACCAGAGGACATTTTTCCATTTTTTGTTCAGGTAGAGTGGGAGGGAGAGAGAGGAACAGAGAGAGAGAGAGAGAAACATCGATGTGAAAGGGACACATCGAGTGGCTGCCACCCGCCCAACCGACCAGGGCCGGGGACAAACTGCAACCGAGGTACGCGCCCTTAGCGGGAACCGAACCCGGGTCTCTCAGGACCGCAGGCCGACGCTCTAACCGCTGAGCCAAACCGGCCAGGGCTCACTGAAATTTTTGTAGGAAATAGAACTCAGTTATTGCTGAAACTTGGTTCTCTGATCCTCTTTAACCCATTGAAAGAATGGCTTTTTATAAAGTAGTTGGACGGCCAAAGTTTTTTCTTTCATTCATTCATTCATTCATTCATTCATTCATTGACTCATCCATCCACCCATCTATTCATCCAACAAGTGTTTGGTGCCTACGATGTGCTAACATGTTTCCAGGTGCTGGGTATAGTGCTGTACACAGACAGAGCCCCTGTCCTCATGGAGCTGTTTGCTTTTCCTCAAGTTCTGATAAAACTGCATTTGTTGACATGCAGATATCCCATGGTAGCAGGCATGTTTAAAGCCTGGAAGGAGAAGATCAGAGAAGGTGCCAGTGGCGGCCAGCGGAAGGGGCCCACCAAATCCACTACATCTTCTACACAATAACATGAACAATTGTCAGAGACAGTTGTAGACAACCGATTTCTCAATCTTTGTAAAGTATGAATAAAAGCACTTTTAGAAACTGCATTTAAAAAAATTTATTTGGAGCACATAAACTAAAAAAATAAATAAAAATCAGTGTGCTTACTTTCACCCAGATTGCCACTTCAAAGCCCCTTCTTATCCAGAAATTCAGGGTAAAATTTAGATAATGGAGAAATCAGGAAAGGTGAGAAGACACAGAAAAACTTAGGCAGGGGGTGATCTGTGAACTGAGCCTTCAAAGATGACTAAAATCTTGACCCTAGACACCCTAGGCTTCCCATACTTAATCAGCACATGCTCCCAGAGAAAACCACTGTGTGGCCAGGTGTGCTCTGGCTTGGAGCTGGGCGGGAAGGGGGGGTCTGAGATCCCAGGGAAGTCTTCGTGGTTGGATTCTGGGTTCCCGTGTACAGGGCTGGCTGTCTGCTTCCCGGGCCCTGTTGGGCCTGGCTACAGGCTCCCTTGACACTGCAGCTGGGATATTCTCATTTTGCTTGGTTGATTTCATTTCTCACTCTAGAGAAAGAAAGAGCACTCGGTGTTTTCTAATTTGCCTCTAGACTCCTTTAACAGTTACCTTCAGCACAGCAAAACGGAGGCGTCTTATTTTACATCAGCTAAGAGACACAAAGAGAGTGTTCGCAGAGTCACCTGGGACAAAAGGATTTCTCCGGCTGGGCCAGTTTTGCTGATTGCCTGGGTTGCTGCCACACCAGGCGTCCTAGTGAACCAGTCCAGAGGTGGGGTTCCACTGTGTGACTGTGGGCAAGTCACTTGACCTCTCTACACCCTATTTTTATCATCTAAAGTACAAACAGCTTAAATTCAAGTTTCCTTAACTGTGATCACTTAAGTGGCGAAAGGATGAGCATTGTTTACTACTCAGATATTCACGGTTAACTATTCATGGTCGATCCTATTTATGTTGAGTGGTACTAAGTTTTCATAATAAGGATAATCATGTCTTTAAAATAATTTTATTTGAGTAACGTTTTCCTCGTATTGGTCAAAGGAAAAATTTCCAGTTGTGAGATGAGAAAGTTCTGGGGACCTGGCATGGTAACTCTAGTCAAGTATATTATTTTATAACCTTCAGAAGTGCTGTGAGTAATACTCTAATGTCTCACCCCATGACAAAAGTATAATTATGGGAGGCGTTGGCGTGTTAACTCACCTTATTGTGGTAAACATTTGGTAACATATGTATGTATCAGATCGTCACTTGTACAGCTTAAACTTATTCAATGTTATATGTCAATTATATCTCGGTAAAGCTGGAGGAGAAAACGAACATCCCTGGGAGCTTTTCAAATACTGATCCTTGTGCCCACTCATCAGGTAGGCATGGGCCAGGTGATCCTTCAGCAGGTCCAGGGAATGAATGACATTTTGAAGTTCTCCACTTGAATATAAAAGCTTGCCATTTTAAAAATATTTGGTGAGGGGAGAATTTTGTTTTATCAATAGGACATTTATATCTGTATATATGTATACACACGTATACAGATATTGCTATTTTTGTCAGAAAAACAGTTTAAATCTCACCACTTTTGTATTACCAAATAAAACAAAGTTTGCGAGAAGGTGTCATAATCAGGGCCAGGGGAGAAGAACCATCCCTGAACATGAGCGCAGTGACAGCAAAGTGTTTCTGAGCCTTTGAGCCGAGCTGTAAAAACTCCGGGTTCACAGTTACCTGTCTGGCCACTGTGGGTGGAAAACTGGAGAAGATGGCTTCTCCCTTCCCATCCCTCAGGCCTGGTGGCAGAGGTGGCCTCCAGGTGCCGTGTGTGTGTGTGTGTGTGTGTGTGTGTGTGTGATCAAGGCCAAGCCTGGCGCATTGGAAATGTTGAAAATGCAGAGGGTCTTCAGCAAGAAAGTCATTTTACAGGGCAGGAAGTTGTTATGAGCGATTGAGTGGATCCATTCGGAGGACTGCATGGTGACTTGCAGGACTGATACTGGAAGCCCTAAAGGTGGGAAGCCCTCCACTTTGTTAATGATAATCCAAGTTTTAAGATGTTCAAAGCCAACAATTCTACATCTTAAATTTTATGCTTTTAAAAAATAAGATCTATATACCAGGGTGTTCCCTGTGAATTATATACAGCCCCAGACCAAAGGGGAACCATAATAGAAAGAAGATAGTTAAATAGATTATAGAACCTATAACACAATAAAATATTATGTAACCACGAATGTTACCATGGGTGACATGGGAAAAGGCCATTCAGCCAACCATCACCTTGAGAACATACCGGGTGTCGAACCTCATGCTAAATGCTTGGGGTGGATGTCACGGCTCTGACCTGGAGGCGCTTTCGGTCTAGTGGGAGACAGAGAAAGAAATAGGCAAACACAATGTGCAAGTGTCCAGGTGGCAGCACTGAGTAGGGCCTCCGGGATACCCTCCCTGAAGAGGGGCCGCTCACCCAGACAGGGACGCTGGGACTGGGTGGGCACGAGCGGCCCTGTAGAGGTGAAATGCAGGGGCTTTCTACAATGAGAGCAGCGCCCACAGCCGGGTGGAAGCGGGGGGATTGGCCACTGGAAACAGTTCATTCTAGCTGGAGCTTCGGTGCCCAGGGACGGGGTGAGAGGGGGGCAAGGTAACACAGCATCCTCTTCTGAGTGCCCTCAGTGTGCCAGGAGCTCTAGATCCATCCTTGCGGAGTGTTTTATTCCATGATCATGCTATGAAGGAGGGGCAAGGCAGGAGTCTGCCAGGACACCCAGCTCCAATGCCTGAGCTCTAAGCTCTGCCCTGAGGCTGGAGCGGTCGGCAGGGGTCAGATGGTTGAAGCCTCATTTTCCACGGACAGCAGCTTGGATGTAGAGCCAGGGAGAAATTCAGAACATGAGCGATTACAGCCCAAAATGGGAAATGACCTCCATTTTCCTACAAGAAAGGAATTACGTAAAAAGCTATGTCCAGTCAATGGAATATTGTGCAGGCATTAGAATGATAGTTATCAACACTAGAAACATGGGAAAATTCTAATGTAATATTTATAACTTTTTCCAGGGTAAAATTGATAAATGTTCATCGTAGAAACTAAATAATTCAGAACAGTGATAATAAAAAAAAGTAATCCTAGCCCTGGCCGGTTTGGCTCAGCGGTTAGAGCGTCAGCCTGTGGTCCAGGGAGACCCGGGTTCAGTTCCCACTAAGGGCATGTACCTTGATTGCAGTTTGTCCCACTAAGGGCATGTACCTCGGTTGCAATTTGTCCCCGGCCCTGGTTGGTTGTGTGGGTGGCAGCCACTCAGTGTGTCCCTTTCACGTTGATCTCTCTCTCTCTCTCTCTCTCTCTCTTCCTCTTCCTCTCTCTCCCTCCCACTCTATCTGAACAAAAAATAAAAAAATGTCCTCGGGTGAGGACAAAAAAAAAAGTAATCCTACCATCTAAAAATAACCACTGTTAATATTTTGCTATACATCTGTCCGTGTGTGTGTGTGTGTGTGTATACACACATGAAAATTAGGGTTGTAAGTTGTACAATTTTGTATTTGTATTTATTATTTAACATTATTTTTAAAACATTTTCTCATGCATACCATTAAGTATTCTCAGAAAACATAGATTTTAATGCCTGTGTAATTCATTTTATAAATAAGTAATTATTTAAATGCATAAAAGACAAGAATACAAAATTGTATGGACTTTGTGGTTATAGCTACGTAAAATCAGCATAAGAAACAGATTATTTTTCTTTTATTTTCTCTAACGTGCTTATTTTTATGACTTAGTTTAACATTGTTTTCAACCCTTGGCATTAATTTATTCAATAATGAAATTTTTCAAATCATTTTATAGTTGACAAAATTACCAGTTAATTAAAAAAAAAAAAATCGTGTGTCTGTTTGACATTCAGTCCTGGGTGTGGGTTTGGTAAAAGCAGGAGGGGTGGAGACGGAGAAACCCTCAACAGTGGCCTTTCAGTGTGGCTGCCTTTGAAAGCACAGTGTGGCGGACAGCGTGGCCGCACAACCCGGGAACCGTGTCCTCAGTGTGGTGCTTGAGGCTGCCTTCCGGCGGCGCCCAGGGTCGCCCAGGGTCGCGCTCCCGCCTGGGAGTCAGAGAACTGCTTTCTCACACAAAAATAATAAAAACCCAGAGGACGCTTGTTTTATTAGGCTGATATTGCTCATGTTGATTTATTGTCTCGTGGGCTTTTCCCTTCAGAACAAAGCCACAAACAAACCAAGAAGGAAAGCTGAAATTCTAATCAGAGGCCCTGGCGATCCATGGCTCTGAGAATGAAATGTTATTTGATTTATCACCTGCTCATGGTGGTGTATGGCATCCACCGGATTATGTAGGGAGAGAAACACAGACCCCAGCCTGAAACAGCAGGACATCATTTGGTCACTGGGTGGGAGGGGAAGGAAAAGGTCAAAGGGAGCTGCTTTCTCAAAGCATCTCCAAAACTTCCTTGAGGGAGCTACAAACTGATTAGAGGTAGATTTTTTCCTATAACAAAAGAATTTACTTAGTGCCTTTTTAGAAAACCGTTCTCTCATATATTATATCTGTTTATAAATCTCTAAATGTTGGAAAAACAGATGTTTAAATGGGACCAAAATATCTTTGGGAAGTCACTTTAATTTAAGGATAGATTATAAGATTTTAAACTGTCTCAAAAATCATCCAGAATGACAATGAGAAAACTTTATACCACCAAAATTATATAAATTTTTTAGGTCCCAGCCCATATATAAGCAACATCCCCCAGAGTATCATCTCCCCTCAGACAAATACACTCTTTCAGCTTCAGAACACACACAGCCATTTGATACCTCAGTGCCTTTGCACAACCACTGCCCCATGCTCCCCTCCCCCCATCAAATACATCTGGGAAAATGTTCTTTATCCTTCATAACCTAAGGAAGATATTTACTTTTCCAGAATGCCTTCCTTTAACTATCCCAGATAATAATCTCTTGCATTTTCTCTGAGATTCTTTGAACCTTGAACTCTTGCCCTTGCATGACACTTTTGTTCTTTTGTTGTGTCTCTCCCCATCAGGAGCCACTAGAGGTCAGGGCTTGGGTCTCACTCTCATTTGTGTCCTCACTCCCTGGCGCATAGTAGGCACTCAGTACATTTCACCTTAAATGCTTTCATTTCATAAAGCAAGTGACTCTTACTAAAATGTGCTAAGGAGCCTTTAGGCTCTAAAACCTGGGCAGGTTCCCACTGGTCTGAATGCCTGCCCCACCCCCATCTTGCTAGAAGGAGAGGCAATGAGTTCAGTGCCTTCTCAAGCTTCTCAGAACCCTGATTAATATTCTCTGATCCTCTATCTTATAATACACTTAAACCTCCCCCAGTTCTGACCTACCTGGCAGGGGAACAAGAATGTACGGCGTCGCTCACCACAATGAAGACTGCATGCCTGGCAATCGGATTTCATTCTTTCTGGAGCTTGACTCAGGCTGTTCTTATCTGCCCAGGAAGAAGAAAAGACTGTAGTAAGTTTCTTGGCCACTTTTGAATCAGTGTTATCCCAGAAGAAAGCAGGATAATTTTTTTTCCATTTTAAGCCTGGCATTCACCTTCATTTCACAAGAAGAATGTTAAGTCTTGCGGACAAAGCTTTCTGTTTTTCCATGTTAGCAGACATTTCTAGTGTTGCCTCAATAACCCTCAATAATGATAGAAAGAAATGTAAATATAGGATGTCCCAAAAAATGTGTACGTACTTAACAGCTGATAGCTCAATGGATGTTTCTTTCTTTTCAGATTTAACCCATCAGTATTTATAATTACTCAAAGTGTGTATACTTTTTGGGTGACATCCTGTATTTTTTCAGGGTTTCTTCATCTCAGCACTATTGGGATTCAGGGATGGATAATTCTTTGTATAGAGTCTGTCCTGTGCATTGTAGGATGTTTTATAGCATCTCTGGTCTCTACCCCCTAGATGCCAGTAGCACCCCAACGTATACACTTGTGACGATCAAAAATGCCTCCGTATATTGACAAATGTCACAGGGAGAGGTGGAGGACAAAATTATCCCTAGCTGAGAACCATGGACACACACAGAAATATGCACATATACCACACTTTCTCACACTCTCATATAGCCTTTTCACTTGGCAAATACTGCTTATCTTTCTCATATGAAAATCACTTTTTTTAGAAATACTTCTCTGGTTTGGAGTGTGATGTGGTGTGGTGGTCAGGGCGGTGGTGTGTGAAGCCACACCTGAGTGAAAAACGTTGTCTCCATGGAAAAGTGACCCGGTGAGTTGAGTTCCCTTTTCAGGGGGAAGCACCATGGGAGGTAAACAGAAACGCTACAGGGCGTCCGTTCCATAGCTAAGCAACAGAGGAGGGAACAGGGCAATATTTGCTCTTTCCTGTCTGTTGTCTTTTGTCTGGGAGCATCCTTTTCCATAGCGAGATCTGAGGGACAGGTCAGGTGGTGGAGACTGAGGCTGCCTAGAAGGTGAGTTCTTCTGCACTGGCTCATGAGCACCCCTAAAGTACCTGGCTGGAAGTCATGGAGCTACTGTTATCACCTTGCTGCTGCAGGCCAGGCTGTCTCCTAAACCCTCTACCCATGTCATGTGTCCTTGCAATAATTCTATAATGTAGGTGCAATTACTATCACAGTTTGACCCGTGAGGACACTGGCATAGAACACTGAACAGTCACCGCTGCTAAATGGTCGAGCACACTCGTGACCACTACACTGTGCTACTTCTAAAGGATTCGTGGCTTTGCTTGTCAAGAACCTCCACTGACTACGTCATAACGGATTTAGATAAAGGCCTTTTAGATGTTTTATGTGACCTCTTCTGTTTCTGGTTGAAAACAATAGGGGTGGAGGAAGCGAGATTACTTAAAACTTAGCAGAAGAGACCAGAAACGAGGCTGGGGAGGCTGGTTCTCAGGTGACACGATGCATACATCTGGCTGTATGTGTGTGTTGACTAAGTGGGAGATGTCATTGGTTTCCTTCAGTTTCGAATGACATATGAAAGCCCTAAAATTCAGAACACCCAGCAAGATTGTTTCTCCCCAAATTTAAATGTTCAAAGGAGGGAGTGATTCAGCGGAAGGCTGAGAGAAGTCTCTGGATCTGCCATGAGGTGTCTTCCCCGCTTTGCTGAAGTGTTGTCACAGGCTCACTCTGATTAGGAGCTCTGAGAAGTGAGCACTTCCTCTGGGGGAATGTGCGACCTCCTCGGGGAATCCCAGCGACTTCTGTGGCTCCTCTGTGAGCGGAAACCCTTCCCTGCCATCTCCCACGCAGACAGCTGGGTGCCCGTCCCGCCCTGGAGTGTAGAGCAACCCTGCATGTCTCCTACTGAGTGTGGTAGTTAAGGGCTTTTGGGAAAAGGCATAAAGCTACTATTTGGAGGGGGAGGGGGTTTTCTGAAGGAGACAAGGTCTGGAAAGGAGAGGAAGGCCCAGCCAGGGCAGGCCAGCCCTCCTTGGATTCTCAGCCCAAGGTCTCCATGAAGTCTCCTGCCTCCTCTTGGCCGAGGGATGCAGGCTCCCCCGCACAGGCTCCTGGGGCAGAGAGGCAGGCGGAGAGGTGGACGGCGGTGCTCATTCTGACAAGCCCACCTGTTTGGAATCGCTGCATCAGTCACAGACACCAGCGGGTGGAGTCTAAACCCCAGACTCCAAGTTAATGAGGAATGTTGAAAACTCAAAGATTAATGGTTTGAGTTAAGTGAATGCTCCATGGTGGGGGGTGGGGGGGTGGCGGCAATTTCCTTAGCGTTGGAAGAGGGTTGGCCTCCCCCCTTGGGGTGTGATTTCCTCTGTGGGGAACACCCTTCTCCGTCTGCTCATCCCCCCAGAGCCCACTCCGGCGTTGTCTCTTCTGTGTGGAAATGGTCGATCCCTCCTCTGGGGCCGACTGCCATATGAGAAACCCATAAATACTTGTGGAATCAGTGGGTAATTCCATACAGGAGTTTACACCTTTTTAATATTATAGTAAATGGTCATTGCAAAATAATTCAGAAAGTACTGACGTACATAAGCCATTCACTATGGATCATTTGTCCGTTCGTCACTCATTCAACACATATTTCTTGTGCTCTGACCGAGTGCCAGGCACGGAGCACGCAGCTGGCAGAACCACGGCGGGCCGGCTCAGCCCTCCAACCTGGCACTCCAGTACAGCGAGGCGACGGAGAACAAAGAGCAGGTGTCTGCTGTCAGATGGTACTGTGCCATGAAGACAGAGTGAGGAGGGCAGGAGAGTTGTGATGATGGGCGAGGTGGGCCTGGCGCGTTTGAGCCAGGCTGAGCAGAGGCCTGACTGCAGCAGGGAGCCAGCCGTAGGGTTGGGGGTGGGGGTGGGGGTGGGGAGATGGGTCCAGGTGGAGGGAACGGCAGGTGCAAATGCCCTGATGTGAGGATGAGAGTGCTGTGTTTGAGAAACAGAAAGGACCGTTTTAGGAGATGAGGTCAGATAGGTAGTCAGGGCCAAAACCAGGCAAAGCTTGATTGGCTGTGAAAAGGAATGAGATTTCTTCTAAGTAAGATGTAAAGCTACTGGGCGGAAAGTGACATGACCAGGTTTCTATTTCTAAGAATCACTTTCAGAGCATTTTCATCATCCTTCATTCCTGCAGCATTTATCAGTCACGGATGTGTGCTAGGCACGGCCCTAGATACTGGGGAGTGGCAGATGAAGACACGGCGCATGCCCTGGAGAAGCAGGCCGTCCAGTGAGGACACCACTAGGCAAACAGGCCATGGGGGCACACTGCGTTAACATCGTGATGGCCGACATGACAATGGCTGCATACCCAGGACCGTGAGGCCCCGACCAAGGGCACAGGCAATTTTCCAGATGAGGACATTGTCCATGATGTTCCTAATCTGTGTTACAGAAGCGGAGGTGTGTGTTGTTATGAGGATAGATAACCGGAGGCCTACTTCAGTCTGGGGAAATTAAGGGAAGACTCAGGAAAGGATTTTAGGCTGAGTTCTGAAGGATGAGCAGCAGCAGGTCAGGCCAAGAGGTAGGACAGAGTTCAGAAAGGGGAGCTGGAATGGAGGGGGCGTGATGAGAGATGAAGCTGGGCTGTTGGTGGGGTCAGAGCATGCGACCTTGAGGCCATGGTCAGGGCTTGGTCTTTACTCAGACAGCACTGGGGAAAGAAAAGCACTTTAAAGGAAGGAGGAACATGATTCTAGTTGCATTTTAGAAAGATCAAGCTGGCTGCATGGTGGAGAATGTTTAGAACAAGAGCAAGGACGGGAGCAGGGCTGAGCCACGGCCTGGACGAGAATGGGCGTGGGACTGGATGCTATCACCCAGGGAGAGCGTGCAGAGAGGAATAAGGAGGAGCATCCATACTGAAGACCGCCTGGGAACCCACCAGATGAGCATTTAACTCTCAGTCCCATCACATCTCTTGTGGTAGCACTGGCTGTGGGTGCAGCGGGGGCTCCCTGCTAACAGGAGGGTCCTCCTGCAGGTGGCCTCCCAGGCAACGCAGGAGCTCAGGCCTCTGCCTACAGAGTGTTTCCAGCCACCTTACATTTTGGTTGTTTGGAGGCCTCGGGGAGCAAAGAATCAGTCTTGTATTCTGTTTCTTTCTTCAGGATTAGAAAGTGTTTTAGAATGTTTTCTCCTCTTGGCTTTATGCCCACACTGCATGAGCAACAAAGGATGATGTGCTTTTTTTTTCCCGTGCACTTGAGCTGCAGTCTTCACTAAATTCACATGAGCAATATTATGGGGGTGGGAAGGGTTAGTGGGGACAGAATGGGTGAAAGAGGTCAAAGGGTACAAACTTCGAGTTCTAAGGGGATGTAACATAAAGCATGGTGACCATCGTTAATGACATTGGATGTTTGAAAGTTGCTGGGAGTAAATCTTAAAGGTTCTTACCACACACACACACACACACACACACACACACACACACACATTGTAACTAACCTTTTTGTAGCAATTATGTCTGCAATATATATATATATATATATATATATATATATATACACATGTATCAAATCAGTACATTGTATACCTTAAATTTATACAACATTACATGTCAATTATTTCTCAGTAAAGCTGGAAAAAAGATTTCGTACAGCTAGGAGGAAAGCAGCCATCTAGTGAATCAAATCAGGCCAGAGCTGAATTGATCATTCTGCGTAAGACCTGAGTATGATAATATTATTTATCCTAATTGCTGAGAATGAGCATTGACTTCACTTCGCCTCCCACCCCTGCTGAAGTCTGTGTGCACTCACACTATCCTGGGCAACGCCAGGCACGTTGCTATATAGTAAGTCCTCACGAAATCTTATCCACCGCTGGTTTGTGTCCTGTTATTATTACTGTCCTGCACTTGCATGCCCAGCCGCCACCTCAGACAGGGCTACGGAACCTGATCTTTATATATCCTCGGGACTAGCAGAGTCCTTGGCACGGGGTAGAAATAAAGTGTTTTATATTGTAGTCTAATGTTTGATTATATGAATACTCTTTTCCCAATTTGAGTGTAAGCTCCTTGAAGAGAAGAATAATGTCTCCTGCTTCTTTCTCCCCAGATGCTAGCCCTGTTCTGAGCACATGGTAGTTATTTACTTGTGTTTATTGAAAAACTGACAGGGAAATCATGAGTGTGTCAGTTGAAGAAAACTGTAGAGATTACACAAACACTCTGTGACCTCCCGCCAGCAGCACAAGCAAAGTCAAGCCCACCTTATTGAAAGGCGCATCCATAACCTTTAAAACTGATGAGAACACGGGACTTTTACAATTCAGACATGTTGCTGTCAAAAGTGAAGGCATACCCTTTGTTTTTAAATATTAATCTTTGATCAGGGTATTAATATTCATAAACTTTTTGAAAGGAGGTTGCCATTAGGTGCTAACACCAGTACAGGTGTTACTGGGTTTCAAAGCATTGCAAGGGGGATGACCTTGCTTCCTCCACTCTTCCAAGTAACCACATTCGGACGTGAGTTCCATCGCTCGTTTGCAGGCCGGTGCTCCTGAAACTGAGAGGTAGTTATTAGAAGTACAGAAGTCAGGAGAGAATGCTTGGAAGGGGCCTTCTGGAATTCAGAGCTCGGGGAGTTGCATTTTATGTGCACTTGATGCGGAGAATGTCACGGGGAATAGAACACCTCCACCAGAAAGCGCTCGCTTGCTGACAGATGAATGCCACCACACACACTTGATTGAGAATTGACTTTGAGGTGAGGCTGCACCTTTTGTTTCCAAAGTGGGTAGCTTGTGTTTCTTGACATTTTATCCCAGTGACTTTTACATTAACAAAAGTCAATGGGCGTTGTGGAAATACAGTCCCTGGCAAAGCCAGAGACCTCCAGTTCTCTCAGACCTCTTGGAGGAGGCTGTCCACCTGTAACCACAGGACGCAATGCAGTTCACCTAGAGGGGTTTGGGGGTTTTGGGTTTTTATAGAGCAATCCGAAACTTGATAGATTAATAGATAGGCAAGTCTCCCTAGCAACTTTTTAAAAAATTAAAACCAAGTAATTGCCCAGTCGGTGTGGCTCAGTGGTTGAGTGTCAACCCATGCACCAAGAGGTCACCGGTTCAATTCCTGATCAGAACACATGCCCAGGTTGTGGGCCAGATCCCCATCGGGGGGCATGCAGGAGGCGGCCAATCGATGTTCTCTCTCATCGATGTTTCTATCTCTCTCTCCCTTTCACTTCCTCTCTCTCTAAAATTAATAAAGGGAAAAAATAAATAAAACCAAGTAATCAATGAACTCAAAATGATATGAGCCAAATCCAGCACCCATTTATAATAAAATGATATGAGCTAATATATTTCTACCAATACTCGTCAGGTGAAGTAGAAAAAGTTAATATATGGGTTGTTGGGTGCCTTGTTTGGTAGCCTTGCAACTCAAATATTGACCGAGATATTAACCTTTTCTACTTTTGAATTTAAGAATGCTGTTTGTTTTTTAAAAAGAGAAAGAGGACCTTTAGTTGATCTTGATGGAAACTGCTAAATATGGGGACAGCTTTTCACTTGGAATCATTTTAGAAGAGGACCTTTGATGATATCTTCCTTGCTGGTGAGAATGAAGGAGAAATTTAATAGCAAAATATTTTTAATTTTAAAGTTCATTTTGAGGAGATAGGGAAAACAAGCCATTTTTATTTGAAAAATTACAAGCTAAATAGAGATATACTTTTTCTTAAATGCATTAAGAGTGGTTTGTAACCAAAAGTGCAACAGTATATAATTCGGATTTTAAGAATCTTGTCAAATTTAGGTGACTTCATGTGTACAGGATGAGGCAGACTTGAAATTTGTGTGTAAAGGGCTCAGTTGACAAATAGGCTGGCCCAGACCATGAGCCCTACTGAAGCCCAGAGCAAGGATTAACTAATGGCTTTTAAGTATAGTGAGGTGATTTTACCTTTTTTAACATTTTCATTGATTTTTTAGAGAGAGATAGAAACATCCATGTGAGAGAGGAACATCCATCAGCTGTCTCCTGCATGCCCCCTACTGGGGATGGAGCCTACAACTCCTGGGCATGTGCCCTGACTGGAAATCGAACTGGGAATCGAACCGGGATTCCTCAGTTCATGGGACAATGCTCAATCCACTAGCCACACCAGCTGGGCTACCCACATACTTGTAAAGTAACCTTAAGTTCTGTTCAAGATCTA
The DNA here is from genome assembly GCF_014108415.1 of Molossus molossus. Classification (NCBI taxonomy): domain Eukaryota; kingdom Metazoa; phylum Chordata; class Mammalia; order Chiroptera; family Molossidae; genus Molossus; species Molossus molossus. The sequence goes on from NW_023425349.1 coordinate 51,351,887, forward strand.
GAAAACAATCACTTCTGAAGTAGCAAGGTAAACTTTGCAAACCACACCTTTTGGAATTGATAGTGAATTTTAAAATAATCATTTCCTACAGTGTTCAAGTCTACCAAGACTGTTTAATCAGATTAAGTACTTTTAACCTTATCATCTTTAGTTTACCATTTTAAAAGATCACTATATTTTTAAGCCCCAAATTAAAATGTATTATTTGAGCAGATCTAATGTATTCTCTTTGCAATAGGCCAGACATACAAGATGGTTATTTTTTTTCAGTTCTTAAATTAATCTTTAAACATTTTGGCTAAAGCAGAAATTCAAATAGAATCAACAAGACCTAGCCTGTTGAGTGCCAGTAATATTTACAGTATAAGTTTTCATGTTCTTGCTGTACCATCACAAGACGTAAGAAATTGCTTCTGAATTAAATTTAATATTCGATTTGACCTTACAGTAGCAAGCCAATTTCTTTTGAAAATACTATTAGATCTACTTTGGAAGCAAGAAATCAGTCCAATACTGCTTTTGGGGGTGGGGAGGGATAATTTAAAAAAAACTAATTGAGAAAAATTATCACCTCCTGCCCCAAAAAACTGTTAGAGGCCAAATAGCAGAAATGAAAACTGTAGTAATCATGCTCACCTTAACAGATCCCCTAGACCACAAATGATAAATTAGCAAATCCATCTAGATTCCCCAAATCAGCTACTGTGTATAAATAAAGAATCCTACTTCACGGAAATTCATTTATCGCAGTAGAGTCTGCAACTGATTAACTGCAATAAACGAGGGACGACTGTATAGTCAAGACTCCATTGTATCTCTGGACAACACAGCAGATAGTGGTCGGTTCATTACAAGCCAGTAATAACCTCTCTTTCATTAGGTAGCATACTAGTTTTGTTCTCTACCTGAGCTGATTGTTTCATGTAGGCCCCCAGCATCCTTTCCTGAGGAAAGGGCACTTTCCTTCTTATATAACAATAACACTGCTTTTATGATAGTACCAAAGCCATGCTATTCAAAGTGCGATCCAGTCAGTGGGCTGTTTATTGCTGGTCTGCAGTGAGTTCAAGGAACTCAAACCATCCCCACTATGTAAACCAACCCCATCACTAGGCACACTGCTCATCTGTTTATCACCGCAACGTCCCCGCTGGAGGGAGCAAGTGCGGTGATGTGCCTTCTGGGACGAGCACAGTGGCTGTGGTCTCTCTCTCTCTCTCTCTCTCTCTCTCTCTCTCTCTCTCTGTGTGTGTTCTCCCTCTGTCTTTCAAAAATGTTTCTCTGAACTTTGGAAACTTCATCTCAGAATGTAGAAAACATGAGAACATGGCATTTTTGCTGGGCAGTATTTTTAAAAAGCAACGTTATCTATCCCACCTATACAGAGTCCATATTATCATATTTAGTTATTCAGTTTACTTCCTTCTCATGAAAAATCCTTTCCTGCTTCTAGGCAGCATCAACTTGTACATAAATTTGATTCCTGGGAAGGCAAATTAATAAGTTTCATAATATAATTATGCAGCATTTTAAAATATTAATGGTTATTGATGAGTGCCCAGTGCTTTACTTGCATTAGCATACTTTATCCTCCCCATAACCTTTAGCAGAAAGAATTTTTATCCTCTTTTGGAGATGGGGAAACAGAGGCTCAGAGAGGTTAGATAACCTACCCAGCATCAAACAGCAAGACAGTAGTTAAAGCAGTGATTCAAAATCAGGTCCATCCCCGCCAGGCCCCTTCCTCTTAGCCACTCAAAAGCCCAAAATGGCCAACTGGACAAACGATAAATAAGTGAATCAGATTCCGATTCTGACAACACAGTGGACAAAATTCACACAGAGTCACCTTCAACCACAAACAAATAGGAAAGTTGGTTAAAATACAGTTTTTGAAAATATCATAGAAATTGAAATCAAAAGAAAGGGAATCACCAGGTGTGGGAAGGAAGTGGAAGCTCAGAGGGGCCGGATAAGAAAGCTGCGATCGGGGTCCAGGGAGCTGTTGGATTTGGAAACAGACTCCTGAGCTAATCCCCATGCACACAGGAACAGTAGAAATGATCAGACCTGTGCAAGCAGGGAGCTAACACTGAAACCTCCTAGAAAGCTGAGCTCCTCAAGGGTCACCCTTTATTCCAAAAAAGGAATTTGAAAAATTTTATCCATCCAACCCATGTCACGTCATGTTGTAGGGTCCAGATCTACCCCAGTGATGCAGAAGTCTGAGCGATTACCTAGACCCGAAGGGTCATGAGCCCTCAGACACATGAGGCATGTTGACTTCCATCCATTTTCTTAGCATTGCCAAAAGCAAATCCTCATCTCAATAAATCATATGGAAATTTCGGAACACCAAAGAAGAAAAGAGCATTTTAAATATAACCAGAAGAGGAAAAGTAAATAACAGAGAAAAGGTCAAAGTGCCACCAGAGAAAATACTGGCAGCAAACTTTTTTTCTGGCAACAATAAAGATGAAAAGACATTGAAATAACATCTTCAAAGGCTGAGAAAGAATTACCATCAACTTGGAACGCTGTACCATGTAAACCATCATTTAAGGGTGATAATGACGTGGAATACACAATGAGAGGGAAAACCACTGATCAAAACAGTGATCTCACGAACATTCTGTTGAGTGAAGAAAGCTGGACACAAGAGAGGACCTGCTGTATGATTCAACTTATATGACATTTTTAAAAAACGAGCTAATTATCAGGAGTGAAAATGCCTGAATAGTGGGAATGAGTACCAACAGAAGGGGCATGAGAGAACCCTTGGGTGTGATGGAAATATTACAAATCTTGATCTAGCTGATGTTTGCTTGGGTGTATGCAAAAATCCATCAAGCTAAACTCTTTGCATGTATGTACATCGTGTACCTCACTGTCTGTATTTTGATTCCCCAGAAAAGAATATATTTTTTAATGGGAGCAGACCCTTAAAGTTTGCTTTTTAAAAAATTTATCTTTATTGTTGAAGGTATTACAGATGTCCCTCCCCCCCATTGACACCCTCCTTTTGTCCCCCTGCCCCCCCAACTAAAGATTGCTTTTTTTTTTATCCTCACCTGAGGACATTTTTTTCCATTTTTTGTTCAGGTAGAGTGGGAGGGAGAGAGAGGAACAGAGAGAGAGAGAAACATCGATGTGAAGGGACACATCGAGTGGCTGCCACCCGCACAACCAACCAGGGCCGGGGACAAACTGCAACCGAGGTACGTGCCCTTAGCGGGAACCGAACCCGGGTCTCTCTGGACCGCAGGCCGACGCTCTAACCGCTGAACCAAACCAGCCAGGGCCTAAAGATTGCTTTTAATAAATGCTCACTAAAGAATTGAATTAGAACCCAGGATCAGAGTGGGTTGTGATAATGAACAGTGTGAAAAGAAAATGGTAAGAGGTTTCATTTAAACAAACACTGATTAACAATAATAATAATGTTTTTGAGGTGTGGGGGTTAAAAGCAAGATGGAATTAAAACACTAGATAACAACCAGTGAGTGTGGTAGGTGGTAACTGGAGTTAAAACATTCTAAGATCCTTGCTTTTTTCTGCAGGAAGGTAGAAATGTTGATTAAGTTTGAGTGAATGTTAAAAATTTAAGGTTGTCACAAAAATTATAGAAACAGAACATCTAACTTTTATATTAGCTAATTGTAAAATAAGAATAAGTTCAATCTAATAGTAAGCAAGAAAGGAGAAAATCAAGTAAAGACAAGATAAATAGAAAAAATAATGGAAGAAACAGGTCCAATTAAATTAGTAATTATAATATAAATGTAATTTGTTAACAACATACTTTTAACATGTTAGAAGATAAAGATTCTACCATATTGTTTATAAGAGATTCCCAAACAAAACTGCATAAAGTCAAAAGGATATAGAATGATAAATCAGGAAGATATTTTAAAAATGAGAGCTAATATAACTACACTAATATCATGCAAAATAGACTTCAAGGCAAAACTAAATTTTTAGGAATAATTCATCAAGAAGATATAAAAATTCTGAGCCTGAAGGTAAATAAGGCAAAATTTGATTGAGTGGCAAGGAGAAATAGACAAATTACAATGGGAGATTTTAGCACATATCCCTCAGAAAATGATACCTTAAGCAAACAAAAAAGACCAAAAATGTGGAAGAGTTGAACAATACTATTAATGAATTTGATATTTTGAATATATAAAGACCTCTGCTCAATAGTTAGGCAATATATATTCTAAGCACCACACACATCATTGACAAAATTGTAATGTATTAGGCCACAAAAATGGTCAATAAAGGGTAAACCAGACAATGTATAAGGCAACTGGGAGTGTTGAGGGAGAATGTGCCTTCTTAATAATAAAATAGAAGTACTCTGCAGCTTATAGGCTCTGGTTTGAAACTTCTGAGTGACAGCACTGTTCTGAGATGGTTCAAGCACAAACATCTGCAGCCTTTCCATCTGGCTGCCCACTCTCTGATCTGACAGCTCATAGACGTTGTACTCACAGTAGGAAAAGTGTTATCAGTGAATAGCCGTACCCCCATCAGTCATTTTTAGAGTTGTAAACACTTCTGATATGGGATGACAGGGCATGGTGGCCCAGGGGAAAGGGTGGGGGAGGCTATTGTTTTAAAGATTCCATGACAAATGTTGGGTGATCCATTGGCCCTGATCCTCAGAAGTTCACCTCAGAGGCTGAATGAAGTCTTCCTCTGAAAACATTAAACAATGGATCAAATCATTTTCTTCCTGGAAACAGTTAAGACTTGACTTCTCTTTTGAACACATTTAATGTGTCCACGCTTGGTCATGGCTGGAGAACTGTGGGAGCCTGGGAAGACTTGGGCATAGATTATCCTAGTGAGTTAGGTGAGCGCAAAACTTTTCTGGAACACTGAAGACTTCATTTACACAGCTAATTGTCTCACCCCCTTTTTCCATGGTTTCCAAATAGCATTGTTCAACATCATGGTTATAAAATCCTAGATTTGATATGAAAATGTTTCAATAGTGGGAATGAGTACCCACAGAAGGGGTATGTTTTCTCCTAATTTGCTAGCGTTCTTAACACTTCATAATTCCGTAGCATTCTTGACCCTTCATAAATGATTCATGATAGCCTCTCATTTTGTTAGATTTTAGTATCTCCTCTGCATCATTTGCTGACCTAGAAATTCTACAGGCAGCTCCATTTTTAGGCAGTGATCCCTGGAGCGATCTGTGCAGTCTCCCACAGGTAACCTCCTTCAAGCTTGAAATGATTCCCTTTATTACCGTGAATCCCTGCCCTTGAGAACATTGTAGCTGAATGTTTGCTAATTTCCCTCTCTGCTCTGCCTTTGCACACTAGATATCAGTCTAGATATCCAAAAATCTTCTTAACTTTTTAAAGTTAAGGCTTTGATCACCAAATTATATATCCCCTGGGTGTTTTCGGTTGACACAAGAGGACTAAAATAACTTGTCACAGTTGATTTTACAGTATCATTGGAGAACTACAGCAACTATTGAGAGTGAGCATCATCCCTAGCGCTAAGGAATAAATAATGCTCAGGATTGTATTTTTCTAAAAATGCTCAGTGTCAGTCCCTTTGCACAGAGTAATAAACTACAACTGTGCTCGGTCACTGGTACATCAGAACCCTTCCCACAGTGGAAGTTGTTGGTGACTGTGTTTACGTGAAATCTGACAGCCTGTCCATCACTGTCATGCCCACAAACTTTCAGTCTTCGTGTCTGCGTCCAGCATCTCCCTGGTTTCCCATGTTTATTCCTAAGATTTCAGTCTTCAGCATGTGGACTGAACAAAGATGTAAATGCTTTGGCTTGTTCTTGCCGACCAAAGGAAACCTGGTTTGTTTCTGATCTAGACATATTTAAACCAAGGTGATATTTTCCACTTGATACAAAGTCGGAGGAGACATCAGTGTGATAGCAACAGATTTCTGTGAATTGTGTGTGTTCGTGGCTGTGCTTTGAGGGTTCCCATAAAAGACTTCATTCACCTTATTCTCCCTAGTTGGAGAATTATCTAAATGCTTTTCTAATTTAGGTTCAAGTAGCAATTTATGTTGAGCTATAAATATGAGAGTGGTTTGGATTTTCTTTTTTCTCTCTTTTTTCCCCCACTTGACTGCTTCCTTGTTTGGGGTTCCTCCTTTAGGTTTAGATTTAGATTAAAACAGGCACCTGAGTCATGAAGTTTAGGTAGTACCCTCATTATGTAAATAACTTATATCATTTTTTAAAAAAATAACACTAAGGCCACAGTAGATGAGTGAGCAGAGGGCATGAGCAATTCCCTAAAGAGAAAATCCAGATGGCCCATATGCATTTTTAAAACTGTTCAACTCATTAGTAATTCCAGAAACGTCAATCAAAACAACCATGAAGTATCTTTTCTCATCTATGAAATCCTACTTTGGTGGGTTACTTGAGTTATTTCTCAAAATTTTAATTATAAAAAGGCTTTGGAGACTTGGACATTATCTTGTTAAATTTTGATATATATTGCAAAACATTTGCTAAATTGTGGTACTAATTATATTCCCAAGTATGCCAGTGTAGAAGAGATGCCCATCTCTCCGCACTCTTGGTTACACAGACATGATCCCTTTTTCAAATGTTGCCAGCAATTGATCAGATCACTGTACAACTATATGATGTAACACTCTCAGGCACTAAATGTATATTTATGAAGATCTTACATAACACAGAAGAGATGCTTATGAAAAGGACAAATGGCATGGTGAGTCGCCCGCAGCCCCACACTTCACACAGTCCACTGGGGTCTCAGGGAGGATAAGGGTGCGTGGTATCCGGCACCCACTGAGAACCAGGGTGGTCATCCATTCCTTTTATTCCCACGTCATACAGCCTAAGGAATCTTTAAAATTTGGGTGAAACAGTAAGATAGCTTGTTTTCTCCCATACACTGGAACATGGCTGTGCAAATATTAAAACTTGCATCTGGTTAAATCATCCACTACTGTTTGGAAGAAGCCTGGGTTGTCTTCAAGCAAAATGAGTTGCTGATGTTGAAATGTTCCTGTCTTCAGAATATGTACATAAATTATGGGGATGTTGTCTTCTCGGGACACGTGCAAGACGTTGGAATCATCAGTCGTCCTTCAGATCGTCTAGCTATCCTCTATCCGGTCATCTCTTCGTGCCTGCGGCGAATTCTTAAGCAACCGCTTGGTAAAGAGAGATGATTTTTCTGCAGGTGTCCTTACTACTGAATCAAAATGAACAGAGAAAGTGCTCACAGAAAGACTTATCTTTGGAATCTGAGATATTATTGTGTGTGTGTGTGTTTTAACCTAAAAATACCTGCTGTTCTCTGCTATTTTTAAAGGTGTGCCTTATTTGAATGGCAGTAGCAAAATCTCACAGTTTTATTTTTAAGGTAGAAGAAAATGAGAAATAATGAAATGTTTTGACTGCCGTGGCACAGAAGCACCAATGAAAGCTGTTCTTACGAGCACAGCAGATGAGCGTCTGTGTATAATATTTAAGCTCCTGCAAGTGCTGGGTGACGATGGGAGCTTTGGGTCGGTTCCTGCGCCAATAATTTTGCAGCGAGATATTAGAGGTTTAGATTCCTCATCTTCAAGAGCCATGGATGGGTCACAAGTGAGCCAGTTGCATCTATATCTAACTTCTTGAAGTTTGGAATGTAAAGGTGATCGAGTGTAAAGAGAATGAATGGATGGGCTTTCGATGTGACACCCTGGCTCTGCCCGCTCCTGACCACATGAGTGTGTTCCTTCGCCTGAAATGTGGGAATAACAGCACTCACCCGGCAGGGCTGTGGGGATTAAAGGTGACACAGGGGTGGGCAAAAGTAGGTTTGCAGTTGTGGGTACGTGAAACACAGTTTATTCTCAAATTATTTATTAACTGTTGTATTGTTTATGTGTATTACAACTGTAAACCTACTTTTGCCCGTCTCTGTATATGTATCATATAAGAAATCAACATGTGTCAAATACCATGAATGCTCCCAGCATTTTATGAATGTAGGATAGTGGATATTTGAATAAGTTGCTTTTAAAATTTCTTTATAATTCACCTAAATCGACCGTGATGCACCTTGGGTTGCATTTCCAGGTCGGATGAGTTTTCCCAGGGGTGCACACAAGCCCTTTCCACTACCTTGGGCTCCATGCCATGCCCTGGTGAGCAGCCCGGGGGTCCCCGTTGTCCCCTGAGACCTGGGAATGGAGCGCTTTGCACCAGAAAAGCCAACGAGCTCACGTAGTATTCAAACCACACTTTTGTTTCGTTAGCACCATGCCAAACCAAGTGTTTTTAATTGGGTGCTTAATAATTCTGATTCAGACACTTTATGGAGTATGAGAACGAGAGATGCTCTGTTTCTGACAGGAATTGTAACGTAAAATATCCAGAACAATCTTTAAAAACAAAAGTCTGTCTTTATAACTTAGAATTCTCATTTCAAGTCGTATGCCATTCTAGTCCAGTCTCAGGAAGATCTGTCAAAAACAGTGTCCACGCTGAAAACAACCAAAATACTCATCGATTAGAGAACCGATGACCAAATGGTAATATATTCATACAAGGGCGTACTACTGGACAATAAAAAATTCTGAGTCATTGATAGATACAACAATATGGGTGAATTATGTTGAACCAAGGAAGCCAGACACAAAAGAATATATACTGCAGAGTATATTCTCCATGAGAGAAGCAGGAGGGTCGGTTAGGCAGAGTTGAATGTGAGTGTGTGTTTGAACTTAATGTAAATTAATTTTCGTGCAAGACCTTCTTGTGCATAAAGAATGAGACGTGTTGATACTCCGGTTTGCGTACTTAGAAGAGAAAAATGTAGGGAGCCAGGCGGGGGGGGAGGGGAGATATCTAGATGTGGCCTAAATGTAATAAACACCCAACTTATGAAAATCGCTCGGAAGGCAGCCACCGACTCTATCCTTCACTTTTCTCCTTAAAAACCTTCATGACGGTTGAAAAGTTTATTAACCATGTCCTCTGGTGTAGTATTCACGGCCTTTAATGATATTTTTTTTCTTAATCTTTTTAGACATTTTCTCCCACTTTTCTGCAGGAATCCACACGCCGAGCTTTCTGTCTACAATGAGCTCTGTGATGTTTCTTTTTTACATTTTAAAACATGTTTTAAATTGCAGTTTACACTCAGTATTATTTTGTATCAGTTTCAGCTGTGGGTAGTGGCAGTACCAGGGGAAATACTTTAAGCAGCATATGATTGCCCTGGCCGGTTTGGCTCAGAGGTTAGAGCGTCGGCCCACAGGCCAGAGATTCGCAGGTTCACTTCCCTCTAAGGGCATGTACCTCAGTTGCAGTTTGTCCCCGACCCCGGTTGGGGTTGTGTGGGTGGCGACCACTCAATGTGTCTCTCTCACATTAATGTTTCTCTCTCTCTCTTCCTCCCTTTCTCGCGCTCCATCTGAAGATAAATGCAAAATAAAAATATAGGATTGTCTGAACTATGTGATATTTCTTAAACACTCTCTGAACAATTCCATTTTGGCTCTCAGCACAGACTACCTCTCCATCCACCCTCTGCTCCCCCGTCTCCCCACCACGACGCCATGCCCAACACAGAGTAGACATCCGAAGTTGACAGAATTAATGCAAGGAAAGAAAGAGAAAGCCAACATCTGTCTAAACAGCAAAGATTAAAAGCAAAACTGAAATGTTTCGAATTTACCATTTCATGGTACACAGATTTTGCACTAATAAAGATTTCATGGGCTCTTTCAAAAGCCTGGTCTCTCCCTGCCTTCAAAGTTTCATAATAGCAAGTCATTATGATTTTTGTTCCAGAAACAAAAAGGTCACTCAGACTTATTTCTGTAACAAAATAGTTTAACAGTTAAAAACAAACAAACAGGTTGGTTCTGATACTCTACAAACTAAAATTAAAAAGTAAACAGGTTGGCCCTGGCCTGTTTGGCTCAGTGGTTGGAGCGTCGGCCTGCGGTACAGAGAGACCCGGATTCGGTTCCCGCTAAGGGCACGTACCTTGGTTGCAGTTTGTCCCCGGCCCTGGTTGGTCGTGCGGGTGGCAGCCACTCGATGTGTCCCTTCACATCGATGTTTCTCTCTCTCTCTCTTCCTCTCTCTCCCTCCCACTCTATCTGAACAAAAAATGGAAAAATGTCCTCGGGTGAGGATAAAAAAAAAAAAAAAGTAAGCAGGTTGCATTATATTATATGTTAATGTTAAGTCTGAGAGCCTCATAATCTGCTGGGAACCACTGTGTGTGGCAACATTACGAGCAGCTGTGACCTTACCCCCTGAAGTCTGTCACCAAGATCTAATAGCTGATTAGAGATCCAAAAAAGAGTTATTTTCCCAAACATCTTTCTTTTCACAAAGCTGTATGTTTAATGAACATTATCTGAAGGCAGAATATGTCAACACTATTTTTCTCATAGCTGAGGATTTAACAATATTTCTGATAAGGTTTCAAGATAGTCATGCATGTAGCCCTGGCCAGTTTTGCTCAGTAGTTAGCGCATCAGCTCATGGACCAAATGGTCACAGGTTTGCTTCCGGTCAAGGGCATGTATCTGGGTTGCAGGTTCAATCCCTGAGTGCGGGAGGCAACCAATCGATGTGTCTCTCACATCGATGTCTCTCTCTCTCTCTCTCTTCCTCCCTCCCTTCCACTTTCTCTAAAAAAAAAAACAAACAAAAAACAATGGAAAAATATCCTCAGGTGAGGATTAACAACAACAAAAAGATAGTCATATATGTAAGTATTTACATTTATACATATATGCATATATAATATCTATAGAATATATATATGTTCATATATTCATATATTCACATCAATAGGATATACCTACACATGTGTGAGATGTCCAATAAATTATCCCCACCTGGTAGGGGCAGTATAATGTTTCTCCTTCCTCCTACCTCAGAACCTTTGAATTTGCTGTTTACTCTGTCTGGAATGCTTTTTCCCCAGGTAATTTTGTGCTTACTTGCCTATCTCCTGTATCTTCACACTTGTTCCCTTACAGCCCTTCTCAGTATATATTTCATTGCTTGTTTTGTAAACTCCTCAATATAAGATCCACAAGGAAGGGTCGTATCTGTTTTATTCATGTTATTTCCCTAGTGCTTAGCACAATGCCACACATATAAAAGGAGCTCCTTAAATATTTGCAAAATGGATGGATGGATGAAAAATGGATGGATGGATGGATGGATGGATGGATGGATGGATGGATGGATGACTGGCTGAAAGGTCATTTTATCCAACCCTCTACCATACACATGAATTCCCTTTGTATCATTTCCAATAAGAACCTCCATTCAGAGCCCTGGCCAGTTTGGCTCAGTGGTTAGAGCGTCCACCTGCGGTCCAGAGAGACCCGGGTTCTGTTTCTGCTAAGGGCGCGTACCTCGGTTGCAGTTTGTCCCCAGCCCTGGTTGGGTCATGCAGGTGGCAGCCACTCAATGTGTCCCTTTCACGTTGATGTTTCTCTCTCTCTCTCTCTCTCTCTTTTCCTCTCTCTCCCTCCTACTCTATCTGAACAAAAAAAATGGAAAAAAATGTCCTCGGGTGAGGATTAAAAATAATAATAATAAAGAAATAAAAATAAAAAAAAGAACCTTCATTCATGAATTAACTGAAGAGCATTTATAGCACAGTGTAGGGACAAAGTGAGTACAGAAGAGGTAAAAAAAAAAAAATAAGATAAATGAGTGATTCAAGGTGCATGGAGAAAGAGGAGGAGGAAATGTCAGAGAGCATTTAAAAGGAAGGGAAGAAGAAGAACTCAGTCTGACCCGTTTTATGTTGTGGGAAGATGGTGTGTGGTAGACACTGCATTATTTGTCACAGAGCTTTTTATTTTTATTCCTTAATTTCTGAGAAATTAATATCTGTGTAGCACTTCTGGTCACAAGCACAGTGTATGACATTTTGAAATAACTAAATAAATGATTAAATTAATCAAAGTAGGCCATGTGAGGACTCATGAGGAGACTGGACCATGACCCAAAGATCATGTGGTCCAGTATAATAAAAAATAGTTTGTACCTCATAACAACCATGTGAGCGGGACAGGTATAATTATTATGTTCCCATTTTTCAGATGTAGAGACTGAGTCTCAGAGACTTTATTTTTTAATCCTCACTGGAGGACCTTTTTGCATTTATCTTCAGATAGAGCGGGAGAGAGAGAGGGAGAGGAGAGAGAAACATTGATATGAGAGAGACACACCAAGTGGTTGCCACCCACACGACCCCAACCAGAGCCGGGGACAAACTGCAACCGAGGTACGTGCCCTTAGCGAGAACCGAACCCGGGACTCTCTGGTCTGCGGGCTAATGCTCTAACTGCTGAGCCAAACCGGCCAGGGCCGAGTCTCAGAGACTTTAAATAGCATGCCTCAAGTTTATACATCTTATGCATAGCAGATTCCAGATTTGGTGCCAGAGCTTTAGAACCCAAAGCCTATAATACATGATGGAAAAACTCGGTTCCAATTTTTGCAGCAATCCTGGGAAGCAAGCTACACAAAAGAAATGAGAAAATATATCTCCTCTGTCCTAATGTAAGCCCCCTTTCCATGTTGATATCCTCATCAAGGTGTTTCTTTCTTTTTAAAATTACACACTTATTTTTAAAGTCCTCTTGGTTTCTCTTCTTCCCACAGATACTGTGTGTATTGATTGAATTGATGTAAATCTAATCAGATTTAAGGTATTTGGCTCTGCAGTTACCCCCTTTTACCACGAGAGGTCACTTACAGGCCAGCGAGGCCAAGACCACTGAGAGAGTTGAGAAGTTGCAAAGGAATTCGGGAATTAAAATGTATAGACCATGTCATGATGCCTGACACGGTGTGGGGTTGATGACTCACTGGATCAAAGTGGCAGGGAGTGAAATGGTTGTGGGTTTTAGACACCCTTGAACAAGAGAGTGGCAGAATACAAGAAAGAGGACAAAAAGTGCAGAATCCTCAGCTGGCAAGGATGACTTTCAACAGGATAATCTATTTAAGCAAACACTGTGCTGCACACCTGCTGTGTCCCGGGTTCTGCGCTGGGTGTTTGGACAGTCACAGAGAGAGCATAGCCCCTTCTTCCCCCAAGCCTGTCGCCGCCCAGCAGGGTGACTGACAGCCGCCTGCACTAACATTCCCGGTGCTCTGCCTTGAAGACGACATTGCAGGGTCGGCCTACATGCTGCTCTGTAACTGATGTGACTTGCTCTTCGTACTCCTACCTGGGTAACTGTAGACATTGGAGTCCTGTCCCTGTGATTTCCCGTCTGCTCGTTCACCTTGCCCGGTCCACTTCCGCCCCTGCTGAGGTCTGGCTGCCAGCGCCCTGAGCACCGCAGCCTTGCTGCCTCAGCAGCCCCCGTCACTCAGCTGCTCTGCCCCACCTGAGCCCTGACGTCACCTTGTTTGCCTCAGAGAAAAGAAGCAGCGGGCTTTCAGGAAGTTGGGGCCCCGATGAGCAGGATGTTATAACTGGAGCATCTCAGACTTGGGTGGCCCCAGGGGCACTGATGGCCAAATGGTGGTGGTACCCGGCAGCCTCATCAGCACACAACCCTGTCCTTTCTCTTCCAGGACATCATTTCTCCCCCATCCTTTGTCTTTCTTACTTCTTATTTCATCCACTTTCTCCCTCTCCCCATCTTCCCATGTTACCTTCTCACTGCTTTCTGTGCCCTCTGGGGGGGCCTAACAGAAACTGGGGGTGCCGTGGGGACAAAGTCTGGCCCTGAGGTGGATGTGGTTTGGCCGGTACGTGTCTTAACTCAAATTGCATTTGAAGGCCTTTGGACAGGGCGTGCACTGTCCCGTTCACGCCACGACCCCACCTCCAAACAGTGGCTCCTCCAGTGCGTTCCTTTACCTTGCCTGCCTGGCCCCAAGTCTGAGCTACCTTATTATTAAAACGTAGCTCTGCCAATCCCCGGGGGCTCGGGCATCCTGGCCTCCTTTCACTCTCTTTTTTAAAGATAATATCTTTTTTTTTTTTTTTTATTGATTTTTAGAGAGCAAGGGAGAGAGAGAGAGGTAGAAACATTGATGAGAGAGAACATGGATTGGCTGCCCCCTGCATGTCCCCTACCGGAGATTTGGCCCACAACCTGGGCATATGCCCAACCAGGAATCGAACTGGCAACCTCTTGGTGTATGGGTCGATGCTCAACCACTGAGCCGCACCGGTTGGGCCACCTTTCACTCTTTAATGGCTTCTAGCTGTTCACATGTCGAAAGCTGTGCCGCTAAGGAGACATTTCACTGACAAGCTTGCTTAAAACGTGGGAAACAGTACAGAAGAGCTCACAGCCTCTGTCAACCTCCTCACGGTAATTTCCTGTTGCTGCTATAACATCACCACAAATGTAGCAACTTAAAACAAGAGAAATGTATCATCTTATGGTTCGATACATCAGAAGCTGACCAAGGACTCGTGCTGACTTGACAGTGTGGGCAGGGCTCTGTTCATCCCAAGGCCCTGAGGGGAGGGTGGTCTCTCCAGTACCGTAGTTGCTAGACTGAGGTCCCCATGTCCGTGCTGGCTGTCAGTTGAGGGTTGTCCCAGGTTCTGGAGGCCACTTGTATTCCTTGGTTCACTCCACACACACACACCACCACCACCACCACCACCACCACCACCACCTCCACCATCTTCAAAGTCAGCAATGTGAGGTCAAGTCCCTGTCATGCTTCCAATCCCTTGTCCACCTTCAGGCTTATGTCTCTGACACAGCTGGCCAACATTCTCCTCTTTGATGGACTCATGGGGTTCGGTTGGACCACCCAGATAATCCAGGGTAACCTTCAAGTGGCAAGGCCATCCCTTAAGCACATGCAGAGGCCCTTCATCCGTCGTGTCCGGTAAGGCCTGCACAGGCCCCGGGGGTAGGGCACCGACATCTCTGGGAGCCAGTGTTCTGCCGACCGCACCACTGATCCCAGCCCTTGGACGATTGTACCTGAAACCAGACATGGGGTGGCCCACTGAGTAAAGCAACTGACTAAGGACAGAGAGAGCTTGGCCCTCATTTCAGTCCTGTGGCCATGACCCTAGCCAAGGCTTTGGACCTTTGCTTTTTGTTTGTTAGTTTGTTTTGTTTTGGTTTTGTTTTTTTATATTGCCAAGATGTCCAGCTTTAACCTATCTTAGAAATTGAAAATAACAAAAATTAATTAATATTCTAGTAATCAAAATTATATTACCGGGGTAACAGACCCACTCAGTATTTATTCTTCCCTTCTTAATTACAAAGAGAACCCAGGTTTTATTTGGGGTAGCAAGGTGTCTAGCCAAAACCAAAATAGATAACAAACCAAAAAATCTATGGTTCTGAGCTCCCCTGGCAGCTAGGGGTGGTCAGCGTGACACGTTTCTGGTTGAGGAGATATAAATGGAAATCCCTGGTTAGGGATTCTAGGGAAGCTCTTTCAAAGAAGCTGACTTGGCTGATAAACGCCCTTTCCTGCTCTCTGCCCTGCTTGCTTGGAATACAGATGTGGTGGCAGGTGCCCAGGCTGCCATTTGAAAGTGTGAGGAGGACTAAGAATGGCTGAGTGGAAAGCTGGAAAGAGCCAATATTGTGGAACCCCCATACCAGCCCTGGACTACCCACTTCTGGATTTCTTATATATGAGAGAAAAATAATCAGTGATGGGCTTGGAGAGGGGAGGAAGCAGGGGATACTCCGTTGCTAAGCATCTGAGTTTAATTCCCCGCTGGTCTCTAACAACTAATTCCTACGCTAAAGACTATCACAAGATTCAGAAGCGTCTTCCGGGAAATCAGCTGTGAAAAATAACTTTTTCTTGCTAATGAATTGAACTCTATCAAGTAATTTCAAAAAAGGTAGTTACGTTCGTAAAACACTTTTAAATTACAATCGCACTTCCACACACTTTATCTCATTTTGTCATCGGAATACGCCTGCGACGCAAGTGGTCCGACATCGCACGGCTTTCGGTATAGCTCCGGGATCGGAGCACAGAGCACCTTCGCAGCCTCCTCACGGGCCCCAAGCCCTTCTTCAGATCCTTTGATTCTAAGCCATTTGCTTTCTCCTGCTCCTCACTTTAAGGTTTATTCCTTAATGTTATATTGAAAAAGAACCAATGGTTGACGATACTTACTTGTTTGCTTTTGCCTATGATATATATTTAATATGGAAAAACGATACAATTATTCTTCTCAAGGCTTCCCTCCCGCTCAAGCTAGTCCTTGTGAAGGAGGCGCTGGCCACGTCCACAGCGGGGCCTCTCACCAGTGACCTGCGAGCCTTCCTGACATCGCCCTCCGTCTCTCCCTCCCTCCAGCTCTCTGGGTCTCCTTCCCTAATGAACCGTGGCAGCCGGCCTATCCCCCCAGCAGAGTCCCTGGGTGGGAACAGTTCCTAGACAAACTGCATTGTGGACAGAAAAGGCAGCCTGCCTGCTGTCTCTGGCAGCTCCTTCGCACGGCTAAAGTAGATTGACCCCTGGATACGAGTAGCTCGCTCGCCCTGGCCGGTTTGGCTCAGTGGTTGGAGCGTTGGCCCGCGGACCGGAGAGACCCGGGTTCGGTTCCCGCTAAGGGCACGTACCTCGGTTGCAGTTTGTCCTCGGCCCTGGTTGGGGTCGTGTGGGTGGCAAACACTCGATGTGTCTCTTACATCGATGTTTCTCTCTCTCTCTTCCTCCCTCTTTCCCTCCCACTCTCCATCCCACTCTGTCTGAAGATAAATGCAAAAATGTCCTCAGGTGAGGATAAAAAAAAAAAAAAAAAAAAAGAATAGCTCGCTCTACCGCAGTAGTGAGCTAGCTGGTCAGAAAGATTTCAGAGTTTCTAAGTCTTGTGAGTTAACCGGAGAGGCGAAATGCCAATCTGTATGATGATGACATGGAATCCAAGCCAAAAAATACAAAGGACAGCTCAAAATAAACGACACCCTTGTATTCAGATTGCTTTGTCTATCTGAAGGACTGAAGACTTGTCAGTCCAAATTCCTCGGGCCAAATCTTATTGTTTCAAAAGTTCACAATTATTTTGTACAATTGCAAAGATCATAATACTTTGGAAGATGTATAAACTGCTGAGGCACAGGGAAAACTATGTCCCCACCAGCCAGAGCGGGAGAGCTCTTAAATGCCCTCCTTGTCTTTGAAGAGGTGACAACTTTGACCTGACTCTTCTAAAAAAGCCCTGATGTTGAAGGTCATCTGTTGGTAAATTAATTGACTTAAACATCCTCTTTTCAAATTCTGTCTCTTTTCACATTGAAAATAAGTTTACATCTGAGTCCGAATGGTAAGATCTGGGACACTGAAAAATCATCATCATGAATGCAGAGTTGCAGGGGGCTTCCTACTTCATCCAAGGCACCCTGGGGGTTACGAACTAGAGTGGAGGCTTAATCTATAGATTAAGAATCTATAGGAAGGGACAGACTAAACACCTAGTAAATCATAAGAACAAAAAGACTCGGTGCTTTATGACTATTTGCAAGCATCTTATTTGAGTTAGCAGATGTCTCCTGCCCGAAACGATCCTGTGTTCTTGTTTGTATTGGTTATAATGATCGGTTGCAAGTAATAGAAACCAACTCAAGCTTGGTTAAGGAGGGCAGAAAGTCGAGACAAGAAGTGTTCAAAGAATATGTGTCGCCCTGACTGGTTTGGCTCAACAATTAGGGCATGTACCTCGGTTGCAGTTTGTCCCCAGCCCCGGTTAGGGTCGTGTGGGTGGCAGCCGCTTGATGTGTCTCTCTCGCATCAATGTTTCTCTCTCTCTCTTCCTCCTTCTCTCCCTCACGCTCTGTCTGAAGATAAATGCAAAAAGTGTCCTCGGGTGAGGATAAAAAAAAAAAAGAAAATGTGTCTTATGGATCCCAAGAACATGCATCCAGTCAAAGAAGGGACTAGAAAGCTAGCAAGCCCCCAGGCCAGTGTTTCAGTTGTTTTTGCCACACTCTCTGTCATCTGCCCTTTGTTTCTCCGTTTCAGTCTCTGTGCCAGGCAGCACATCTGCCAAGCCTGTTTTGTGCGAGCTGGCTAGGATGATTCTGTTTCTCCACTCAGGAAGCCAGCCCAGGTTAGAATTGAAATCTCTCAGTCCCATTTCTAAATTTCTGCAAAAAGAACTATGCTTTATCATGGTCAGGTGTCCAGCCTTAGAAAAGCCATTCCAGGGAAAGTACATCTGTGATAAGCTGCACAGAAACCCCCAAACGTGTCTTCCAGTCTGAGAGAAGAACAAACCATTGCTTTCGCACCTGTGGCCCAAGGCCCTCGGTGGGGAATGGCAGGAGGGAGAGCAGAGACTCACATTTATTGAGGGGTCTCTCCTTGAAACCATCCACACAGATCACAAGCGTTCTCCACAGACTGGACAAACAGTATATCCTGAGCATATGACCGTACATGTTTTCTAGTGGTATGTAACTGCTCATATTTTAAATTGTGTAACTAATACAATTTAAAATGTTTTAATGGGTTATGAATTAATTCTATCTTTAGTCGTCATCTATCTTTTTCAATCACTGGGCACAGATAGTAAAGCTATCCTGTGTGAGAGTCCCCCTCGTGCAGGTAACAGGCCCCCTGTGAGTGAGGTCAGGTGCGCACTGGGAGCCCCGGTGAGTGGCGTGAGTGTTGGCTGGGATGTTCAGCGGGAAGCTCTATGCATGAATTTTATTTTGTTAGCACCCTCTTATTTTCTTGTACTATCATCAGTTTTTCTATAGCTGCCTTACTGCAGGGAAGTATGCTATATGTATAAATATAATAAATTGGTAAGAAGCCAATTTATTGTATTATATTTGTGTTACTTTCAGCTTCATTCAGCGATAGGAACTGGGCCAACAAAGGGCTGGGAAGACAGGTCCAGTGCAGTGCGCCATAAGGAACTTTAATGCATGACTTGTAATTTGCATGGAGATTGTTGACTCGTGAACAAATGCTTTTAAAGTGTTTTAAAATATCCCTTAAAGGTACCTTAAGTATCAAAGTACTCTTTGCACAATTTACAAATTCTCTTCATGGATCTTGCAAAGGGGAATCCATTTCAGCCTTAAAATAACAGTAACAATAAAATAATAGTAGAAGACATTAGTATTATTATGGCAGTTTCTTATACAAAGAGTCCACACTTTATAATATCTTTTATTCTTGCAACAAATGTCGATATATCTACCCTATTACAGAGAAAGAAATTGAATTTGAGAGGCCTACAATTTTATGTCAAATTATTTAGATCCAAATTAATGTGCTTAAACTGTTTGTAAAATACTCCCTTAACTGGAAGAAATGATGACAGAGAGATCCCATTAACCCATTTGCTTAAATGGAGAAAATTCAGAGATTGGCTGGCTCATTGAAGAGGCCCATAGCTTTGTCATTCAGATCAGATCCTGGAAAAAACAGACCGGAAGTTCAAACCTCAGCCCCTCCGCTTACCTGCTTTGTGACCCTGGGAAAGGCACTCAACTTGTCTGTTCCCTGGTTTCCTTCAGCTTAAGGTAAAGACAACTACTTCAGTAGCATTGATACAGGAAATGCCATCTGAGTGCTTTTGATTGGCCTGTGGCTGTCCACTTGGTGTGTTAGCACGGCCAAGGGGTGTTGCCAGTGCTCACAGAATTCGGTGGAACCTTCTTGGGGCTGCATGGAAAGGCAGCAGGGTACAACATCAAGTACTTCCTCAGCGCTGTTGTCCACTTTCTAATGGTTTCCAGACCTCTGTGCTCTGCTCATGAGTGAGAAACCAGTGCAGCCGTCAGGCCCCCAGGCCTGGCGCAGGCTTCGGAGGGTAGGCCAGACGGGCAACCCCTGCACAGCCCGGGCTCAGACAGCTCTCCGAGGCAGCCCTCCGGTTAGCAGCCGCCACCTCTCCCAGGACTGACACACTTCCATTTTAAGTCCATCAAGTGCCATTCTTAGAAACTAAAGAACCTTAACTAATTGGACAATAAAAGAAGATTTTGGTCCAGGGACAGTGGCACATTTAATGGAATTTGCAGAGATCTGATTGCACTCCTGCTGAGCAGCTGGCTGGCTGGGGCTGCAGAAGCCTCTTAACCTCGTTGTGCTGATTTCCCTGCAAGGACGAGAGCGGTTCACTTACGCTCCCTCCTCCCCAGCCGTCCTCGCAGATTCATTGCTATTCGTGGTTCATTTCTATTTGATGCAAAGAAATGCGACGACAGAATTACAAGGGTGAGACACTGTTTTTCTGTAATTTGGGAGAGATGATCTGTCTTAAGTAGAGTGACCATTCAATTTATCTCCCAAGCTTGGACACTTTTGAGAACATAAGGAGACACTGAGCATATTAAAATTATATAAATTTTCTTGGAAGATAGTCTAGCAGTTTCTTAACAAAGCTAAACTTACTTTTTCCGTACATATGATCCAGCAATTATGTTCTTTGACATTTACCCAAAGGAGTTTAAAACTTGTGTCTACACAAAAACACGAATATGGATGTTTATAGCAGCTTCATTCATAATTGCCCAAACTTGGAAGTAATGGATAACGCAATGGTGGCACATCCGGACATGGGAATGTTATTCGTCACTAACAAGAAATGCGCTACCAGCCATGAAAAGACATGGGGGAACTTAAATGCACATGACTAAGCGAAAAAAGCCGATCCGAAAAGGCTGCGTACTGTATGATTTCGACTATATAACATTCTGAGAAAGGCAGAACTGTGGGACAGTAAAATGATCAGTGGTTGCTAAAGGGAGAGGAAGAAAGGATGAACAGGTAGAACACAAGGGAATTTTAGGACAGTGAAACCATTCTGTGTGATTCATTTTTTTTTTTTTTAATTCCTCATCTGAGGATATTTTTCTATTTATCATTAGATAGAGTGGGAGGAAGGGAGAGAGAGAGAAACATTGATGTAATAGAGCCTCATCTACTGGTTGCCTCCTGCACGACCCAACCAGGGCTGGGGACAAACTGCAACCGAGGTACGTGCCCTTGACTGGAATCGAACCCGTGATCCACTGGTTCATGGGCTGATGCTCTAACTGCTGAGCCAAACCGGCAGGGCTATTCTGTATGATTCTGTAAGGGGAGATACAAGTCAATACACACATCAAAATGAACAACCCTAATGTAAACTATGGCCTTTGGGGATAATGATGTCTCAATGCAGATTCATCTGCTGTAACAAATGGACCACACTGGCAGGAGATGAGACAGTGGGCGGGAAGAGGGGAATACATGGGAACTCTATATGCTCCCTGCTCAGTTTTGCTGTGAACCTAAAACTGCTCTAAAAAATAAAGTCTTCTTTTAAAAATTATATTTTTGGAAACATTTATTTGTTAACCAGTTTTATTCTAAGCATGTATATTTTACACTATTTTCAAAATAAAATTGTATTTTATAAAAGTAAAAAAAAAAAAATTTTTTTTAAGTAGAGACTGGGATTGTCCCAGGGATCAGGTATCACATTGGTCTCAAGCAACATACTCTGATTTGAAACTAAAAAGCAAAAGTTAGCGTGCTTATGAAGAAATCGCTTTTCTATAGTGTATTTAATTCTTTGGGGGACATAAGCTGTCAAAGTTTTCCCCCTTTTTTCTAGGTTTTTATTTCTAAATTATTGAGGCACTTACCCCGTACCCATACTCTATTAAGTGCTTTACACACATCAACTTAGTCCTTACTAGACAGAGGCTTGATCATTCGAACACACAAAACTACGTGTAAGGCACCTCATTGTCACACACTGTTCCAGACCCCGGGAACGAAGCAGTGGTGGGGGAGGAAGGCAGTAAATAAATGTGTAACATGTCAGGTGACAAGTGCTATGAAGAAATAAGTAAAAAGTGAGAAATCTATAAAGATTAAATAAAACGGAGAAAAAGAAGGAAGGAAGGTGAGCGGGTAGTGACTGCTAGCTTAGACTGCAGGGAGAACTGCTCTGAAAGGTGACACTTGTGGAGGAACACGAGGAAACAACAGGACTGTGCCATTGGCTGTCTGGGGGAAGGTCATTCTAGACAGAGGAACAGAGAGTGCAAAGGCGTCTTCGCAATAGCAAGGAAGCTGGTGTGGCTGAGCGAAGGTTTGCCGAGGGGCACCTGGGAGTTGAGCTCAGGGTGGCAGTGGGGACCAGACTGGGTGAGGCCCATAGGTCCTTGTAAGCGTTTGGGGTTTTGCTTAGTGGAGGACAGGAAATCACCAGACAGGAAATAACCTACATTTTGGCAAGATTGTGGGAGCCTGGAGTCCAGTCAGGACACTGTTGAATGGCGCAGGTAGTAGGGAAAGGGTAAGAAGGGCTTGGTTGGTTCTTGATCTCTTTTGAAAGCAGAAAGGATGAGAGTTGCTGACAGATCTGATATAGGATATGAGAAAAGGGATTTGAGGATGAAGCTAAGGTTTTGCCTGAGCAACTGCAGGAAGGGCAGTGAGGAAGACTGTGGAAGGAACAGGTGTAGCAGGGAAAATCAGTTCATTCTTGGATGTGCGGTGAGGTGGAGACCCAGGGGGAGGTGCCCAGGAAGCGTATGTGGGGAGCAGATCAGGGGAGTGCTCTGAACTGGAAATGCAAATGTGAGAACCGTCCTTGTATAGATCGTGTATGAGCCAGGAGCCTGCCTGAGATCACCTGAGGGGACAGTGGAGACGGCGAGGAGAAGGGTCTGAGGACTGAGCTCTCCGATGTGAAGAGGCCTGGGACAAAACAAGGAGCACCCAGGGAAGGGACCCAGAGAAGGTGTTGTCCTGGAAGCCAGGAGAGATGAGGACTTAGAGAAAGAGGGTGTGATCAGTCCACACTCAAGTCCAACAACTGCCACACTTCACAGTATGGAACCTCTTGGTGACCTGGACAAGCTGATGCAGTGGAGGGTAGGGATGAGAGCCCCACTGGAATGGGCTTAAGACAGAGCAGAAGAGAAAGCAGAAACCAAAAGACAGGCTTAGCTGGGTGAAGAACTTGCTTCGGGGAGTCCATCTTGTCTATGGCACAGCCAGGATGCTAACCCGGGTTTTTCTAACTCCAGAGTCTGGTCAGTTTAGGGGAGAGGAGGGAGTCCTGGACCAGGAGTCGGTGTGTCTTTGACACTTACTAGCCATGTCACCTTGGGGAACTCATCATCCAGCAGTCTCTCTGAGGTGCTCCTGTGTGCCAGGCACGGTGCTGGGGGTGAGGGCCCCAGAGATGGGTCACACAGACCTCCGACCCAGACCAGGGGTGACAAAAGGAGCTAGGGATGGCTCCCAGGGAGAGCTGAAACGTGTCAGTTCTCCTCATAAACAAACAGGAGGCTGGATCAGGAAAGCGCTAAGTGCTTTCTTATCCTTGAATCCCACGGGTTAGCCATTTAAACAGATCCTTTAACCTGCAGAGTAGGAAGGGAGAATCAGCATGGATTTTCCCACCTTTCACAGTGTATTGCCAAGGCATTTTATTTTTATTAATATGTTTTTATTGATGTTTTTAGAGAGAGAGAGAGAAACATTGGTGTGAGAAACATTGATCGGCTGCCTCCTGCATGCCCTCTACTGGGGATTGAACCCAAAACCTGGGCATGTGCCCTGACTGCGAATCGAAGTAGTACCTCAGTCCATGGGACAACTCACTGAGCCACACCGGCCAGTTTGCCGAGGTAGTTTAAAGATGTTAGCTGCTAATTAGAATTTTTAATTGAGAGAAATATGTGCAGGCACTTCGTGTCCAATCAGAGCAGCACATTAAAATGATTAGCAGTGACCTCATTCACTTCCCAAACTGTTTCAATGGATCGTATAGTTCTCTGCCCATGTACGTGGCCAGAGCACACATTGGTAGGCCGGAGAAGTATTTGTACATTTCAATGAGATTACCCTCACCAACCAAGGAAAAGAGGTAACAAGAGGTTATAGCATGTCTTTTTACTGCATTAAGAATAGTAATAATGATGGTAATAATAATGATAATAATAATAATAATAATAATAATAATGGCTTTATCCTTTTTCAATGAGCTTATACGGTATTTCCAATAAACCTGGAATGTTCAAGACCTTTGTATTTCCTCACAACAAAGCAGTCTTCATCTTTGCCAAGGGGCAATACTAAATAAAACTTCCACATTTCTCTATGGAAAGAGAAACTACATCTAGTAAAAAGACAAGTGATACACTAGAGAAAGTATTTGCAACAGTGTGACAGTTAAAAGTTAATGTTATCCCTAATATTTAAAAAAACAAACAAAAATTTCTGACACAGTAAGAAAGACTTGACAGGAAAGCAGGCAGTTCATAGAACAGGAAATGTACTGACAAATAAGCTCATGAGAAATAGGCCACCTCATTCATTGTCTGGGAAACTCAAGTTAAAACATCACCTGTAGACCTGGCCGGTTTGGCTCAGCGGTTAGAGCATCAGCCTGCGGTCCAGAGAGACCCGGGTTCGGTTCCCGCTGAGGGCACGTACCTTGGTTGCAGTTTGTCCCCGGCCCTGGTTGGGTCATGTTGGGTGGCAGCCACTCGATGTGTCCCTTTCATGTTGATGTTCCGCGCTCTCGCTCTCTCCCTCCCACTCTATCTGAACAAAAAATGGAAAAAATGTCCTTGGGTGAAGATTTAAAAAAAAAAAATTCCCCCGTCAGATTGGCAAACACGAAACACGTTGACATCTTTGGGGGAAGTCCGTTTCCCTGCCTCACGGTTCGCTGTGGAATTCCCCGTGTGGCTCCTCTCCCGCCCTCAGTCCCCATCTCCAGAAGAGGAGTGTTGTGGGAATTCGGGGAAGGAAGCCAAGTGTGTTGGGTTGTTGTCATCCGGGTAGCCTTTTCCAGCTGTGCCTGCCTCCAGTGTGGGGTAGGCTTCCCCGGGTAGGTTCCTTACCTGTGAGGGACACCTGTGGTTGACCAATGTCCTGTTACTAGGTGTGGTCCATCTGCCTCAGGCAGAGGTCAAGCATTAGTAAAATAGTTTGGCTACAATATGTAAGAGCAAATCATTCACTCCAGATTTTCAGATGGTCATTTAAAATTTCCATTTGTGTGGCTCCTATATCTAGCTCTTTGTTGGTTTGGAACTTGGGAAGGGAAGAGTGGAACATTTATTGTTTCCTGCCCCCAACCCAGGAAAAAAGAAAGAAAAATATATTCATGGCTACATGTAGAGAAATAGAAATTCCTTGGAGCTGAAGGGAATTACTAAGATTTGGAAGGAGGCACCTAGAACATGTATTAGTTTGAATGATGTGACTTGGGTCCGACCTCGGCTTCACCATAATCTAAGAGGAGGGCCCAAGGGGGTGGGGTACGGAGGCTTGGGACTGGCCTCTCTTATGTTCACAAGGTTGGCATCCTCTCTGTCAAAATTAGAGAATAATTACACTATCTCTCTAGTTTTCCATATGTTTGAAATTTTCCATAATAAAAAGTTGTTTTATAATATGTATTTCATTCAACCAGCAATCTCACTTTTAGGAATTTATTCCATAAAAATAATTGTATCAGCCAACATGGGTATATATATCTGTGAGGATGCTTATTGCAACACTGTATTTAAAGAGATGGACATAAGCTAATAATTACTAATATGAAAATGATTATGTAAACCATGTGTATATTGACATCATTAACAGAGGAAATTAGGAGAAACAACCTTATACAACATCAAGGAAAACTACGTCTGTCTAATCCTTTATTCTTTTTTTTTTTTTAAATCCTCACCCAAGTGTATTTTATCATTTATCTTCAGATAGAGTGGGAGGGAGGGAGAGAGAGAAACATGATGTGAGAGAGACACATTGACTGGTTGCCTCCTGCACTACCTGGACCAGGGCCAGGGACTGAACTGCACCTGAGGTGTGTGCCCCTGACTAGAATCGAACCCGTGACTCGTTGGTTCGTGGGCAGTGCTTCAACCGCTGAGCCAAACCGGCCAGGGCCTAATCTTTTATTCTTAAGTATGAACAGGAATCACCAAATATGTAGAGAAGACCTGCAGCATGAAACAGAAAGGCCAAGATAAACAGGAAAACTCACCCCAGAGGAAACAGACAACCCAGGGAACGTCAGACAAGCAAATAGCAGCTCTCAGTAGTATGTTCAGGGAGACCCAAGAACTTACAAGGTCCACTTTTCAATGACATGAAATCAGATAATGTTTTTAAATGAGCTCTTAGAGATTAAAGATAGACTATCCAAAGATTCAACAGAAGGACTTGGGGGAAATAAGATGAGGATATTTAATAGAACGTAGAGCGAGAAGAGAAAGAGGTGGAGACAGGAAAGATAAGAGAGGTAGAGGACCAGTCCCAAAGCTCTAATGCAGCCGCTATGGAAAACATAGGGAGGTTCCTCAAAAAATCCAAGAAAGAACTACCGTATGATGCAGCAATTCCATTTTGGATATATATTCAAACACCGTGAAAACAGGAGCTCGAGGAGATAGCTGCACTCCCATGTCTAATGCAGCATTATTCATAGTAACCATGGAAACAACCTAGTGTCCATCAGTGGATTAATGGATCCTGCCACTTGTGACAATGTGGATGGACCTTGAGGACATTATGCTAAGTGAGATAAGTCAGACAGAAAAGACAAATTCCGTAGGATATCACTTACATGTAGAATCAAAAAAATCTGAACTCATAGAAACAGAGTAGAATGGTGGATACCAAGGGCTGGAGAGTATGAGAAATGAAGAGATGTTGGTCAAAGAAAACCAACTTCCAGTCAAAAGATGAATGAACTCTGGGATCTAATGTATAGCATGGTAATTATAGTTAACAATACTGTATTATGTACTTGAAAGTTGTCAAGAGAGTAGATCTTACATATTCTCACCACAAAAACCAAACGGTAATAATATATGATGGAGGTGTTAGTTAACACTATGGTGGTATCATTTTGCAATATATAACTGTATCAAATCAACAGGTTGTACACCTTAAGCTTATACAATCTTATATGTCAATTATATCTCAGTAAAGCTGGGAAAAGAAAAGACTCCAACATCAGACCAACGGGTGTCTCAGGAAGTAAAGCCAGAGAAAATGGAAGGGGAAAAGGAAGGAAATTATCAAGGAAACAATAGAACATTCCCCCAAACTGAAAAAAGACACAAATCTCCAGATTGAAATGGCCTACCATGTTCAGAAGACGATGATTAACAAAAGAGTTAAAGCCTCATTCTCCTGAACTTTGCAAACATGAAGAATAGGAACAATGTGTTGAAAGGTACCAGAGAGAAGAAAATTCCAGGAGGATGTGAATTAGGCTAATAGCAGACTTCTCTGCAGCAGCATTGAATGCTGGGAACACGACTCAAGCATGGTCCTCAGACCAGCAGCAGGACCATCATCTGCGAGCTTATTAGAAATGCAGCATCTCAGGCCCCACCCCTGCCTCACCTGTAAGAATCTGCATTCTAGTAAGATCTTCAGGTGATTCGTGTGCACATCGGCTGTAACACAAAGGATGATGACTTTGTGATATGAAAAAATTATTATGAGCATAGAATTCTACGCCCAATGATCAATTGAGGGTAAATGCAGAATCAGAGCACTTTAAATCAACATACAAAATACAAAAATTTGCCCTGGCCGATTTGGCTCAGTGGTTAGAGCGTCAGCCTGCGGACCAGAGAGACCTGGGTTCAGTTCTGCTAAGTAAGGGTTGCAGTTTGCCCCCAGCCCCTGTTGGGGTCCTGCGGGTGGCAATCACTCAATGTGTCTCTCTCACATTGATGTTTTTTTCTCTCTCTTCCTCCCTTTCTCCCTCCCACTCTATCTGAAGATAAATGCAAAAATGTCCTCGGGTGAGGATAAAAAAAAAAATACAAAAATTTTACTCTTCTGTTGAGCAATGTTGATAATGGGGAAGGCTATGCATGTATGGGGGCAGGGTGTATATGAAAAATCTCTGTACCTCCCTCTCAGTTTGGATGTAAAGCTAAAAACACTCTAAAAATTGTTTTTAAAAAGAGCTAATATTTAAAATTACAAATGTAACCAATAAAAACCAATTATTAAACATCAGGTTACAGAAGAAAAGGAGAGATTAAGTGAGCTAAATTCTCATCTTTCATCATCTTTCATAGCAGGAAGTCAATAGATATTGCCTAAATTAAGTAAGTAAATTGTGATATATTACGTCGAGTTATGGAGCTAAAAGTAGAAACAGAATGTTCCTTCTCCCGTTCTTCAGTGATTCCTTTCTAAAGCTGAGAGGTACCGGCTTGTATTGAGGCCCCGCGGAAAGGTTCCCGGGCACTGACTGATCA
Organism: Molossus molossus; assembly: GCF_014108415.1. Taxonomy (NCBI): domain Eukaryota; kingdom Metazoa; phylum Chordata; class Mammalia; order Chiroptera; family Molossidae; genus Molossus; species Molossus molossus. The sequence goes on from NW_023425349.1 coordinate 51,380,123, forward strand.
GAATGACGTGAAGGAGCTCCACATTCTTATTGTAGCAACACATTCAAAGTTCAGTACTAACAGTAGCAGTCCAGTGCAGGTTACTTCTGATCCGTGGGCAGGGTCCCTCCCTGGGGTGGACTCAGGGACTCAGGCCATCTCCTTCTTGTGGTTCTTATCTCCTGCTGGCCTCAGACGCATTTAGCCCGGGGAGGGGGCAGGAGAGTGTGGAGAAGGCAAGCTCACTTCTTTTTTTTTTTTTTTTTTTTTTATCCTCACCCGAGGACAGTTTTCCATTTTTTTGTTCAGGTAGAGTGGGAGGGAGAGAGAGGAACAGAGAGAGAGAGAGAGAGAAACATCGATGTGAAGGGACACATCGAGTGGCTGCCACCCGCACAACCAACCAGGGCCGGAGACTAACTGCAACCGAGGTATGCGCCCTTAGCGGGAACCGAACCCGGGTCTCTCAGGACCGCAGGCCGACGCTCTAACCGCTGAGCCAAACTGGCCAGGGCCAAGCTCACTTCTTAAAGGACCAGAAAGGACATTCTCACTTCCACTTTCCTTCGTGGAGGGAACTGGTCTTGGCCCCATCTGGATGTTCGGAGGGCTTGGAAATGTACTTCTTGGTGACAGTCTTACGTTATGGAGGGTGAGCTCAAATTTGTGGTGACAGCAAATCATTTCTGTCACATTCTACATCCAAATAGCTGTGGATAAATGGCAGACACCCCTTGCCCTCTCCTCAGAAAGGACATATGGATTCTGGACCCTGGAAGGTCAGGTGTCCCGTGGGTAGAAAGGATGGTATGTGGATCAGATTTGCTTTGTGTTCTTTGAATATTTTTCATTCCTTCCCCTTGCTCTGATATCATCTAACCACGAATCTTTTTGTAATTATTTTCTCCCGTTTACTAGATCTGTCTTTTGTAACATAACTAGATCGCATATCCTCTCTGTCGCTTAGTAAACGGGCGTTATGGCGGAACAGTGGAAGGAGGTTTGGAAGGAGAACAGGCAGCGTGCCGCTCCTGGTGCTGGCTCCATTAACACCCGTGTGACTTTGAACATGCCGCGTAACCTCTCCACTCGTGGTGTGCTCACCTCTAAAGTAAGGACTGGTTGGACTCTGCCAACCCTCCCAGTTCTAAATGTTTGTTACTTTGTAATTCCATCCGTCAGTGAACTGATCACAGTGGAGTTTCTGGAGTGCCAACGAGGAACCACAGCCTGACTAGGAGTTCCTACGTGAGCACAGCGACTCTCCAAGTCCTTTTTACCTCCCCTGCCCTCTGTCCACAGAGACAGCACTCTCGAATCGCGAGGCTCAAAGACAACAGAGGCTGAGTCACAGCAAGAAAGCTGACACGTGGTAGGAAATGTCCATCAGTGACAGAAGAAAAAGGGTTTCCAGGGATTCAGCTCATCAGCCGCACCACAAAGCCCTCCTCAGCGAGAAAGGTGATACGTTTCCCAGGCACTTGACAGTTCATAAAGCAGCCACCATCCCCGCGAGGGAGGCAGAATAGATTATTATTTTCATTACATATTTAGTTTTTTAAATAGGTTCATGGTTCAAACATCAAAAAGTACAAAAAGGCAAAGGGTGAAAAGCTTTCATCCCACCCTAGTCTCCCGTCTATAGTTCTCCTTCCTCACCCCCCCAAAAAGGAATAATTACTGGTATTAGTTTTTTGTCATTTCAGAGACCTTTACACATTTGCATTCTTTTCCCTCCTCTTCCACATTTGTGATGATACTAATTACACACTATTCTGACCTTGTTTTAATTTACTACATCGGGAAGTTCTTTCTATTATCTGTACATAAAGATCACCCTTTTATGTTTTATAGAATTCTATGTATAACACTTTATCAATTTCCTAACATGGATATTTTAGTTGTTTCAAGTCTTCTGTGAACACAAGCTATGCTTTAGTAATTTAAAGTTGTACGAAAGTCATTTCGCAAATGTATGAATATATACGTAAATTCCTCAGAGTGGTAATTTTGTTAGATCCTTTCAAATTACCCTTCATTGACCCATTTTCTAGATGAGGACAGGTGCTAAGATTTTGTGATTGCAAATCAAGGGAGGTAAACGGCCTGCCCGTGCACAGGTGTGATTTCCCTGAGTCGAGGCTGGGTGGGTGTGGGTAACACAAGGTCAGAGAGGTTGGCATCGGAAGCTGAGTGGGCACCTGTGCAGTGGGCAAGCAGAACAGCTCACCAGAGCGTGAGCTGAAAGAAAGAGGCTTGGTTGCAGCCCGCTGGGAAGTCACAGTAGCAGATGTGAGCCGAGCGCTACAATGTCTGAGCAGGCACTTTGTGAGCCAGAAGCCCAGGGCGTGGACACCAGCTTGGTCAGAGGCTCCAGAAATAGCAGTTACACACACTTCACAAAATAGCCTTTGAGCCAGGCTCCCTGCGCCCGTCAGATTCCTGCCACCCACACCTGGATTCACAGGGGCTTAGAACCGGCACAAGTGTGGCCAATCCACATGTCATTTAAGGGGACTGGGTAGTTTGTAAAGTGGAACAACCTTGCTTGCATATTTTTAATAAGAAAATATAGATATATATTTATATATTCAAATGTGATATGTAATTTACATTTATGTTATATAGAACATATTTAAATATATTGTATTCATATTATTTATATGTATAATATTCATATAATATAGATCTATATTTTAACATGATATACAGTGGTGGGCAAAAGTAGGTTTCCAATTATAATACAAATAAATAATACAATAGTTAATAAATAATAATGCAAGAATAAACTCTGGGATAGAGTAATCACAACTGTAAACCTACTTTTGCCCACTTCTGTATATTATATATAACATGCATAATATAAAGTGTATTTTAATACGTATATAGATATATATTTAAATAAGGAAATATATATTTTTTTCATATGCTTTATTTTTTTAGAGCAGTTTTAGGTTCACAGCCAAATTGAGCTGAAGCTACAGAAAGTTCCCATAAACCCCGTCTCACACATGCAGTCCCCCACTATCGACATCCTGCACCAGAGTGGTGCGTGTGTAACAACTGATGAACTACATTGACATGTCCTTATAACTCAAGTCCATAGCTCACATTAGTGTTTACTCCTGGTGTTGTACATTCTAAGGGTTGACAAGTATATATATATATATATATATATATACTCTCACACACACACACACATATGTATATATATATACACACACATATATATATATTTTTTATCCTCGCCCGAGGACATTTTTTTGCATTTATCTTCAGATAGAGTGGGAGGGAGAGAGGGAAGAAGAGAGAGAAACATCGATGTGAGAGAGACACATCAACTGGCGGCCACCCACACGACCCCAACCAGGACCGGGGACAAGCTGCAACCGAGGTGCGTGCCCTTAGCGGGAACTGAACCAGGGTCTCTCTGGACCACGGGCCGACGCTCTTAACTGCCGAGTCAAACTGGCTAGGGCAACAAGTGTATGTTTTTATTCCTGTTCTTAGTGTTATATTATCTCATTTAACTCTTCAATAACCCTATGAAGTAGATGCTATTATTACCCCCATTTAGAGAAGAGGAAACTGAGGCACAGTAAAGTTAAGTGACTTGTCCAAGGGCCCATAGTAGTGAGCATTGGAACTGAATTTGAAAGCAGGCAGTCTGAGTCAGTGTGTGTTTTAACCACCATACTGCACTGCCTCTGACTCGATTCCCTAGTCTCTTACATTCTCCTTCCCACCCCTCCCCCAGGTGGCAGTAAAGGCTTCTGGCTGTTCTCACTTTGCCTGGCTCCCCCATAGCCTCATTGCCTGTTTGAGGCATCTCTGAGCAGCTTCTGCTCTTCTGTGCAGCAGGTCTTGGTGCTGAAGGGCAGGAACTGTGGGTTAGCTGCAGCCATGAGCATGAGGTTACTGGTGCGGGGGACAGCCCTGAAAGGGAGGGCGAGGCGGGGAGAACAGAGAGGGGAAAGGGGCGGGGACAGTGATCCTGGACTCCAGGTCCGAAGACATCTAGGATTAAAGGACAATGGAGAAGATTGCGGGAGGGAGAGGATGGGACGAATCCCCTTGGGAGACAGCTGACCAGACAGTATAGGACTTGGTTCTGGGTCACAACCACAACCAGCCTTTTCACACTGTCATTTCTTTGTTATTCATAATCTCCTGTTATTTGGAGAGGAAATTCTGTTAACGAGAGAGAGAGAGAGAGAGAGAGAGAGAGAGAGAGAGAGAGAGAAGCCTTGTGCTGATGACTGAAAAGGAAGATGTGGAAAAATGAAACCCATGAGGTTTTTTGGGAGGGTAATGGTGTGATGTCATCTCTCAGCTCAGTCTTCACGATGAAATCTTTAGTAAAGTCTACACTATTTTTTAATAAATAATTAAAAATAATTTTCTTTGGAGAAGCTCACATCTTCCCTCAAGGTGACTGAAATGTTCTGGGTCCTAGAAAACTGGGTTTGAATTTCACTGGTCTGCACGTGAGATTAGTTAACTAGAAGAAGAGTCTAGAGAGCAGACACCCTATCTCTTTACATTCTAGTCAGCATGTCCAGTGAACTCGTAAGAGTTCCAGACTACCCATGAATGATTTTAAGAGAAAGTAGTTTTCTTCTTTTCCCACATGATGTTTCTTTTTCCCTGATAACTTTTTGCTAATGTGACTAAATTGAGAGAGTTGATTATTGTGGGAGGCTTTGAATCAACATGGGGTTTCTGGCTCATCAAATTTAAATTTAAATCATCACCAACATTGTACCTAATAGATGCTTATGAAGCCAAATTGTCAGGAGCGAACCTTGTGGGAGACAGCTGTTTTTAATCATCTAGTGTATCAGATTTGGGACAGAACTGGAAAAGTGTTGGAAGACTATGCCAGCATACTTCGGCTTTCTTGATCTGTGAATTAAAAGAAGAAGCTTGGAAACAAGAATTTCATTTGAAGCTTCATCATGGGGATCGTGGCTGACTTTCTGGTGTGAATTTTAAAAGAAAATGCTAGAGAGAGCTACAGCGGACTTGAGGGAATAGAAAGAAGCAAGTTAACCGACTTTCTAATGAGCCAAATAATTTGTAAACGTAACAGTAGCAGTAAATGTGAGGTGGTGTGGTCTCAAAGGGAAGCGTCCATTTTAATGAATTACTGTGCAGTTCATCCTTGGCCGGATAGTCCTGTTTCCATCTCCTTTTGCAGTGTGAAGTAATGAGCCCCTGACAGCGAACAGCTGAACTGATGTTAGGGCTGTACTAGCTTTACCTCTAGAGTATTGGGTGTATACGGCTTTCTGTATAATAACAGAAATATCAGGAAAATGGCAGAAATTGATCGTAACTAGTGACTTAATAGCCCTGAACTGAGGGTTATGTCGCAACAAGGATGATAAACGTGGGCGAGAAAGGAAAGTTGTACAGGGGCATAAAGAAAGGGGTTTAACAGGGGGAAAATGCCAAAAAGAAAGAGAAAAAAAAATGCCAAGTTTTTGTAACCCTTGATAAATATGGGTCATGCAGATATGCTTGATTTTCTACCAGGGGCGTTTCACAAGATTTTTCACTGGTTTTGATTTCCAGAGACTACCCCTTGAGTTTTTCCGAAATTCGCAAGATTTCCCCTCTGAGTTTCCATGATTGCCGTAAGCGTATTTCGTGTAATTTATTGGAACCAGAATGATAAATGAACGATGTGATTGTTAAAGCGCCAGACGAAGAGCCCAACAATAAGGAAGCGTGCATAAATTCAGGATTTTCTCTTTAATCAAAGGTTGGGTGGTGATCAGACCTTCAGGGTTGGCATGTCTGAGTTAATACAAGTGGCGGAATTGATGTTCCTGCCTGGTTAAGTGTTAGCCACAATTATACAGATTTCAAGGTGGATGAAAGTAATGAGACTGCTTTTGTATTAATCACACATGAATGTATTCATCCAAATGGCCTCCTGCCCCTCTGTTTACTCTGCAAGGATAAAAGCTTATGTTAAAGATGTGGCCATTGGCCAAAACCATTTTTAAAGCCCTCTTTTGGAACTGACTTCAGCGCGTGAAGCAGAGTCTTTTTAATAGTCTTGGCCGATGTACATCTTCATCCCTCAGGGATGGGGTTAATATTTGGGGAACGTCAAACAGCATTCGCAGCCAGATCTTGTAAACAAGGTGGGTAATAAAACCTTTGAGGTTAAAAATCACATATGACTATAGAATATTGAAAAGTATTAACTGGTAGCTTCAAAACCCTTAAATTAACTTTGAAACCCTTTGAAGTATAGGAGTGGCCAAGGTGTTTTGAGCAAAGGCAGTGCCCTTGGAACGTAGTAGTATAGAGTCTGCCAAGGTGACTAGTCTGAAAGGGATTACACCAATTTAGAAGTTTGTTTTTAAAAAAATCCGTTGACTCACTTTATGAGCTTAGTGAAATGTAATAGGAAGAACATGGACAATGAGAGCCGGAGGGGTCTACCTCCACCCCTTTCGGCTCTGAGTGACCTCGGACAATTGATTTAGGTTGTCAGAGCTTCTTCAACATTAGCAAGTGGCGATAATAATTCCCACTGGGGCTGTTGTGAGGGTTGGAAACATAGTATGTAAAGCACCATATATATTGGCCTACTCATAGTACAGGGTCTGTGAATATTACGTGATAGATGTACTTATACCCAGCCTTATTTCAAACTGGATTAAAAGAAGTTTAAATGCTTGTTTTCTGTCCCTGCATAACCTTATTTGGGAAAGGGTAGTATTAATACAGGTACCATGTGCTCAAGTCATTTATATTAATATCATTTTAATATTTTTCTTTTTAAATACTTTTAACTATATCTGTTAAATACTAATTATGGTGTGTGCGGGTGTGGATTTTGTGGGATCCCACCACCTCAACTACGCGTAAAGCTGAAGGGAAGGGGGGGAACCATGAGGTGGAACCATGTGGAGAGGACCACCTGGGAGGGGCTATGCCTTCCAGACAAGGGACATTGCCAGCCTGAGGCAATCTTGTGGGGAGGGATCTGGGAGAATAAATATCCCAACCTCGGTCTCCTCCCTCTGATGTCCACCAGAGCTCCCTGTTGGCCAAACCCAGACAGAAGCCAAAAGAACAGGGAGCTATTTATGCAGCTGGAAGAGGCCAACCTTGCGGCAGGGTGGAGCAGGGCAGAGTGGATCTGGAGGGGGACTGAAGATGGCTGGCTCACACCGCTCATCGAAGTGGGATAGGGTCAAAGACAGCCCCGAGGTCCAACCAGACCTCGCTCAGGCTGATGTCTAACCATGCAGCAACATTTTTTGGGTTCAGGTACTCAACTCACTCTGAAACCATTACCAATACTATCTGTTGAGCCACACTTTACAATTTCAGGCACAGAGGACATTAGGGGAAATGAAATACTATTTTGCTGGGGCGAGATGTTCTGTGTGAGGAGGGTTTTTCTGACTGTGTGAGCCTATTCAAACTGAATATAATTTTACGAAGGAGTAATGTGTGCTTTGTATCCACCCTGGCTCCCATCCAGTATCACTAAATTTAACTTCCAAATGAATCAAAGGAGATTAAGCTTTAATGAACTATGTTATTCTTTCTTGTTAATAGATGCACTTTGTTTAGAAGAGCTGATGATTTGAGCGGGGTTCCTGGTGTCCTCTGGATTCCTTAAAGATGTTTCACAATTGATCTACCTCGTGGAAAAAAAACCATATTTATAGAGTAGGGAAGATAGATAAGACTACCTGGGTATTTTTATTCTGTCATCCTTTTATTTTAAATGAGAACCAGTAATCTCCCAGGCTATGCAGGTTGTGTGTGTGTGTGTGTGTGTGTGTGTGTGTGTGCAGGTTGTGTGTGTGTATGTATGCAGGTTGTGTGTGTGTATGTATGCAGGTTGTGTGTGTGTGTATACACTACATCCAGGGTATAATCTCATCCAGCAACCCCAACTTGTTTGTTGCTATGGAAATTAATATATCACCACAATCTCAGGGTCATTGGCCACCCCTCCAATGGCTTGGTGGCAGATGTCATGTTGACTGGAACAGTATGTGTGCAGGTAGAATGTAACAGGCTGCAGTCTCAAAAGGAGGACTTTCTTTCCAGCTCCAGTGGGCAGACATGAAGACCATTCCTTAAGTCCACGGGAAGTAATTGTACTTCTTAAATATGTGCAAAAGTATAAAAACTTATGTAAATGGAATCACGCTGTTCATTCTAGCTTTTCCAGGAGAGAGGATGCCTAATCTATTTTCTTTTCCCATTTCTCCACCCTCTACCTTTATGTCTCCATGTGCTTTCCCTTCACCTGCATCACTGCCATCCTGCAACTACCCTCCACCCCCAAAACACAATACCCTCATGTTAGCAACCTGGTAGAATTCCTCTGGTTCTTTCTTGCACCGCATTTTGTCTTCAGTAAGACCCTTCTTCTAAAAGTACTTCTAATGTGTTAAAAGAGAGAGTCTACTGGAAATGTGTGTCGCTGACTACTGAAGGACAGATAACCAAAGTAACGTGAACCTCAGCTAACATTATGAGCCACCGGCTTTAGCTGCCGAATTGTGAAAGGTTTTACTTCTAAATGGTGCACACTGCAGTGGAGGTCGCTCCCTTTGCGCACCTTTTCCAGCCTGGCTGGGGAACATTTCAGAACGAGGGGTCAGAAAGCTCCCTGTGCTTCCCTAATGGCAGCCTGGATCCCTTCACCTCTGCAGCCAAGATGCCACAGCACCCCTCTCCGTGTTGTGTAGGGGTTCCTCCTCAGGGGACTGTCTTGCCCGTGTGTTCCAGGTTATCCAGCCTTTTGTAGGGGCAGAGAATTTTCTTTAACCTGCTGCTCCTTCTCCCTCAGCCTCCAGAGGAACAGGGTCAGAGCTAAGGACATTGATTGGATTATGGCCCTCGTCTCTTAGGCTTGTTCCTAGGATGCTTCTGAGCTCGTGAAATGCAGAACCTGCAAGGACAGCAGCACTTACATGATTCACAAAGGTGATGCAGTTGCTGTTGTTGCTTTAACTCCAGGCTCCTTGTGTAGCTTGAACCTATTTCTATTCTGCACTGATCACCAGGTACTATAAATATTGAAGTGGTCTGCCCTTGAGGTCTGGGACCACGGTTTAGAAACTTTGTATCCCCTTTGCCTTGCACAGTGTATGGAACATGTCCAATAAATGCCAACTAGATCACACATCCGTAGGAAAATGTTCAATCACTAGAGTGCTTTGGCCACTTAAAGCATCCGAAGAGAGACGAGGTTGCATGGGTGGATGAGGCAGCAAAGATTCGAGATGGAAAGACAAAATGAGTTCTTCTCCAAAGGCTGAGCGTGCCAATGTCTAGGAGACCCCAGATACTGGGGGGAAATCATTCTTTTCTTTTTCATCACTAAAAATGTACTAATTGCCTACTGTGTACCCTCTGTGCTTGGCACTGGGGCATCAAAGTTAAATGACAGGTCCTCTTTTCCCAAGGACTTCATATTTATAAAGAATTGTTAGTTAGAATGACAGGTACTATAATAATAATATATATATAATGATACACAAGTACAGTGGGGAGGAGGGAGAGGGGTCAATCAGGCCTTATCACTCCCTGCTAAACCCCCAGTAGCATGCCACTGCACTTGAAGTAAAATCCAAATTCTCTACCTTGATGTACGAGGCCCTTCCCACCCCGCCCCTTCCCCTCTCTGACCTCATCAACCACCACCGCATCCCTTACTCACTTCCCAAACATGATTTCTGTCCTTGAACACAGCGAGTCCTTTCTCACCGCAAGGCCTTGCCCTCAGATCTTTCTCCTTGGCTGCCTCTTCCTTTATCATTCAGGCTTCTGCTCAAATACGCCCTCCCGTGGCCACTGTCTACATAACCCCTTTCCTCCGTCCCTCTGTGCCTCGGCCCTGTTACTATTTTTTTCATACACCATTTCACTATCTGACCTTATCCTGTTTGTTTATTCACATAATCATGGTTTCCCTCTCCTTTCCATTCTCCCGTGCACGGGAAGGGGGGTTCCTGAGAGCAGAGAAGGCTGCCTGGCTTGCTCCCTGCTCTGCCCTGTGCCCGGAACGAGGCCTGGAGGCCGGCACGGAGCAGAACCTCAGCAAGTATGACCTTGCCCTGGGGAAGAGAAGGAGATTCACCAAAGAAAAGCTATAGGTAAAAACAGGTGAGAGCGGGGCAGGCAGGTAGGGCCAGGGTCGGGACTGTGGGTATCAGAATACAGTGCAGGTCAAGTGTGGAGTGGAGGCCTGAGCAACGTGGCCCAGGCCTGTGTTTGCTGGGAGTAGGACTCAAGCTCCCAGGGCCTAGAGCCAGAGAGCGGGCTCGGACACAGAATTTACCAGCTGTCACTCGCCAGCTGCGTGGCCCAGGCAGTCACCTACCCCACAGTGCCTCCATGGCCTCATTTTAAAAAGAGCTGGTAATATTTTTCTATAAGGAGAATGTAAGAGTACTCTCTTCATAGGATTGTGTGAAGATTAAACGACTTGCTATGTAGAAAATGCCTAGTCGTGCTGATATATGGTTGGCGAAGCATTTGTACTATGACTAGAGAAGAATCGCTGAGGAGTGTGAGAAACAGGGTTATGGGGTTGACATTTGTATTTTAGAAAGATCATCGGGCTGGCAGTGGGGAGGTTCGAGTGCAGGGGGCTGAGAAATTGGTCAAGGAAACAAGACAGACCAAGGCCAGGCAGGGGCAGTGAGGGTGATGGCAGAGTTATTAAGACAACGGAATCAGCCGTCAGTTTGGGGAAGGAGGGGAGGCAAAGACACAGTAGGTAATGATTCCTGGATGTGGCGCTAGGGTAATTGGGTGGCTGGTGGTGCCATTCACCATACAGAAAATACGGGAGGTGGGTTAGGTTTGAGAGCCAGGGTAGGGAGAGAGGGTGAGAAGGCAGGACTTGTTCAGCTGTGACAGGTTGACTTTGAGTGCTGTGGGAACTCCAGGGGGAGCTACTCAGCAAGAAAACCCACCTCTTCCTAGATCTCAATACTGTATGGCACTCACATGCTAAGCACTGTATTTATTGGTACTTAATAAATGTTAGCACTTAATGTTTAGTGTTTATAATTTTTGCTTTTAAGGCAAATACTGTGAGAGCATATTTGTCCACATCTGAGGGTTGCGTTTTTTGTTTGTTTGCTTTGTTTTTGAGAGTTCCATAAGTAGACTTACTGGAGCAAAGGTATGTTACCTTTTAGAGATTTTAACTCATCTTGCCAAATTGTTTTTCAAAAAGGTTGTACCAATATATATTCCCAAAATAATCTGGGGTTATTTAAAAACAACCTTAATATTTTTTTATAAATACCACCCCCAAAATTGCCAGGGTATGGGGAACAGTTCTCTCGTGTGCTACCTACGGATGTGACCGCCAATGTCAGCTCCATCTTTAAAAGTTGCTAGTTGCCTTTGTCCTAGGGAAATTCCTCAAATAAATGCCTGTTATGAATTAACATATTGTCAATACTGCAACCCGAACTATATTCCTGAAACCATGGCAATAAGGGAAATACAAACACTCCATGCATAAAGACTCCCGTGAGGCTTGGGAGAAGGGTGTAAGGAAAACCGTGAATATAAAGCTCCACTTTACCAAACAACATTATTGTAACAGTATTTTCCCCCAAAGAACAGGCTTCTTGCAACTTTCCTTACCATGATTTAGCATATGCACAAAGGAAATCCCATTTCCCTTGAATCCATACAGGCACTGTGAGAGGGCAGGCACCGTTCACTGGTCAAGTACAATTTTAACCCAGAATAAACTAAAATTTCTTTCCAATGTATGTAAAATAGAAAAATCTATCTTCACTGAAGACAGTGATTTGGTCCATTCTACAAGGGGTTATCATGAATTATTGGCCGTCCGGGTGCTTCTGATGGTTGTTAATGTATTTCTTTTTTTTTTTATCCTCACCCAAGGACATTTTTCCATTTTTTGTTCAGGTAGAGTGGGAGGGAGAGAGAGGAAGAGAAAGAGAGAAACATCGATGTGAAAGGGACACATCGAGTGGCTGCCACCCACACGACCCAACCAGGACAAACTGCAACCGAGGTCTGAACCCGCGTCTCTCTGGACCGCAGGCCAATGCTCTAACCGCTGAGCCAAACCGGCCAGGGCATTATTATATTTCTAACACACCACACACAGCTGAGACACACCACAGAGCACCAGTACCCAAAGAAGTGTTTGGTATCCCTTTCTGTAAATACTTGCTTTATCAGACTTGGATTTGTACATTATCTACTTTTCAATCTGTTGTCTTTTTCAGAGTCCTTATAAAGGAAACATGGGTAGACTGCTCTTGCTCATGTGTTGTGTTGAACCGAATGTTTATTTTGTATTTTTCACCATCCACTCACTGGAGGCCACTTAACCAGGGGGCCTCAGCACCAGTACTTGCCTCTTCTGTTCAGAGCATTAACCATCCATCAAAGTCTGAATGGAGACTCACACTTGCTTTTGGAAAGCTTTTTTACACCTAGTCCACAGTCACTGTTCTCAGGGTGGAAATGGGTAAAGAGAATGGTCATATTATCCAGTTTTGGCTATAATGGTAATTCATAAAATTTTAGATTCCGGGTGTATGGGGGAAGTGAGCTAGTTGATGTTTCTTTAGGTGTATTTGTCAGAACTCTGGCCTCTAGGAGGAAAAAAAATGTTTCCTAGCCAAACAAGTTTGGGACACTGAATCCTGTATTGTCATCCTCTTGAATATTCACAACGAAACGGCAACTCTGTCAGCATTTCCCAAATTTATTTGACCCCGGAGTCTCTTTTCCCTGTTTAATAGCCTTACCATCCTGCTGTAGAAAATGATTCCAGTCTCCTAGTGAAGGGCCAGCAAATGCAGCCACTTGTGGAGTAACAGCCTGTAACGACAGGACCAGAACCCACAATGGCTGCTTATTTGTATTGGTAACAATGGCTTCCAAACATTTTGAGATTTTTTCCCCTTGAAATTTATTTAGAGAATCGTTTTTAAGGGATTTAGGGTCCTAGTTTATAAAGATTTATCCCTTAGCAGATGGAAAATGTGTCATTTGCCCATTCCATTTAGCAGTACTCTGTATTCCTGTGCAGCAGAAATGGAACCTGAATAGTAAGCACGGTGGAGAGCGAGGCTCACAGGGCTCTCGATCCGTCAGAGGAGTGGGATTGGGGGAAACTCGGTAAGCAATTAAACAAGTAGATAGGTAATTAGATATTTCTATACGGGATCCCAGGAAAATGAACTATGTGCCGTCAGATTGAGCTTAAATTGGCAATCACTTTCCTTTTTAATTGACCCAGATTCAGAAGGGATCAATCAACAGCAGCTGTTTTTATGGCCATCGTGGTACTTTGCTCATGACTACAGCCTGAACCACTTAACGCCCCCACCTTCCCCTCTTGTTTTCCCAGGCGGGCGAAGCAAAATGAGAGTGCAGTGAGCCGGCCCAGCCTCTCTCCCAGCCGTCCCCAACGCCCACCATGAACCAGTCGGAGGGGGCCGCGGAGGTGGAGGTGAGCGACGAGGCGGCAGGCGGGGAGGTGAACGAGTCGGTGGAGGCCGACCTGGAGCGCCCCGAGGTGGAGGAGGAGCAGCCGCAGCCGCAGCCGCAGTACGCGGGCCGGCCGCCTCGCGGGCCCGCCGTCGCCGAGGACCTCAGCGCCCAGCCCGGGCCGCAGGAGGAGGAGGAGCGCGGGGAGTGTCTGGCGCGCTCGGCCAGCACCGAGAGCGGCTTCCACAACCACACGGACACGGCCGAGGGCGACGTGATCGCCGCGGCTCGCGATGGCTATGACCCGGAGCGCGCCCAGGACCCCGAGGACGAGAGCGCCTACGCCGTGCAGTACCGGCCCGAGGCCGAGGAGTACACGGAACAGGCGGAGGCCGAGCACGCCGAGGCCACGCACCGCCGCGCGCTGCCCAACCACCTGCACTTCCACTCGCTGGAGCACGAGGAGGCCATGAACGCGGCCTACTCGGGCTACGTCTACACGCACCGGCTCTTCCACCGCGGCGAGGACGAGCCCTACGCCGAGCCCTACGCCGACTACGGGGGCCTCCAGGAGCACGTGTACGAGGAGATCGGGGACGCACCCGAGCTAGACGCGCGCAACGGGCTGCGGCTGTACGAGCAGGAGCGCGACGAGGCGGCCGCGTACCGCCAGGAGGCCCTGGGCGCGCGGCTGCACCACTATGACGAGCGCTCGGACGGCGAGTCCGACAGCCCCGAAAAGGAGGCCGAGTTCGCGCCCTACCCGCGAATGGACAGCTACGAGCAGGAGGAGGACATCGACCAGATCGTGGCGGAGGTCAAGCAGAGCATGAGCTCGCAGAGCCTCGACAAGGCGGCCGAGGACATGCCGGAGGCTGAACAGGACCTGGAGCGCGCCTCCACCCCCGGAGGGGGCCGCCCCGACAGCCCCGGGCCACAAGCCCCGGCTGGGCAGCAGCGGGCCGTGGGCACTGCGGGCGGCGAGGCGGTGCAGCGGTACAGCAAGGAGAAGAGGGATGCTATCTCGCTGGCCATCAAGGACATCAAGGAGGCCATCGAGGAGGTGAAAACCAGGACCATCCGTTCGCCTTACACCCCCGACGAACCCAAAGAGCCTATCTGGGTCATGCGCCAGGACATTAGCCCCACGAGAGATTGTGATGACCAGAGGCCGGGGGATGGAGATGTAAGTATGCGCGGATTCAGGCATGCTCAGCTCTACCTGCGGCCTTGCTCGTCATTGGGAAAGGACTTTAGGAGATAAATGGTCTGTGGGAATGCTAAAACTGTGTTTACCGTAAGCCTCAGAGATAGCTTGCACGTAAGCACAAGTGAAAGAGAGGCGGCTGGGAGTTCAAGTGTAGAATGCGCTTACCAGACCTTAGAGGGATTAGTGTGAGCCAGTGGTTCGCACACTGCTCCTAGAGAACTTATTCAGAACCGGGTTTCTAGGCGCATCCTCCCCCGCCCCCACCCAACTTTCCAGGCCCTCCTTTCTCATTTAGAAGGTTTGGGGTGGGACCTGAGAATTTGTATTCCTAATGTCAAACAAACAAACCAAGTCCTGGTTGAATAAGGAGAGACATGGTTGGAAAGGAGTATTGCAAACGGGAGAAAGGTATCATTGTGGTGGGGGACAGGGGAGGGAAGAGTAGCAATACTGGACAATTTCTGACTCTAAGATCTGCAAGAGTCTCTAGCTTAGGCAAAAAGGGGGTTCTTTCATAGGGAGGAGTAAACAAGGCTAGAAAGGACAGGTATGGGGAAGCACAACTTGAATGCATTGCAGATGAGAAAGTGTTTTCACCTGAGAACAGCCTGTTGTCAGGAGGGGCTGTTGAGGAGGGGTTGTAGACTAGTCAATGTTCAAGGACCTGGAGAAAGGAAAAGCTTAACCAAAGTCTGGTTAGCAAGCATTTTAGAGATTACTCCAGAGTTCAGCAACCGTTTGTCGGGTAAAGAATGGGAATTTAGAGGGTCTGTGTCTGGCTTTGTCATAGGTAATCAAGGAGGCGCCTATGAGTGCGTCTTATCTAAGTCACATGGAGGGGGGGCGGTTCTTTGTAGCACTAAAGGGTAGGGGGCACTTAACTTTTGCTGTTTTCTGGGAGCACAGGGCTCAGGTGAAATTCAACATTGTCACTAAGAAGTTCTCAGGTGAGGCTGACACTGCTGGTCCCAGGACCACAATTGGGAAACCACTGATTTAAAGCAACCCCTAACAGGTTTGGGACAGATAGTGTGGCCTGCTCAGGTGAAATATTTTGGAGCCCTTTCCTGCCAGGAGTTTCTGCAGTTTTTCATCCACCTGTGCTTCACTGTGGCTTTCAGTACGTGCTTAATTCAAGGTTCCAGGGTGTCCTTTTCACATCACAAAAGACATGGGTTTGGGTTTAAACTGAACTGTCCTTTTTTGCTTTTTTGAGGAGAGCTACAGAAAGCTATTGCTGTCCCTGCGCACATTTTATTTTTCATTTTCAAAATACCTAAGAAATTTGATAGCATGGCAAGCTTGGTTATCACAATCTATTCAAAATAAGTCAAGAAGACTAACCTTTGCCCCACTACTTAACTATAAAGATTCTCTAGCTGCCCTGGCTGGTTTGGCTCAGCAATTAGAGCATTATCCGGCAGGTGGACCTAAGGGTCTCGAGTTCAGTTCTCAGTCAAGGGCAGTACCTGGGTTTGATCCCCTGCCCCTATTCCAGGGTGTGCAGGAGGCAACCAGTCGATGTGTCTCTCTTACATTGATGTTTCTCTCTCTTTCTCTCCTTCTCTCCCTTCCACTCTATCTAAAAAAAAGAAAGAAAGAAAAAAATCAATGGAAAAAAATCTCCAGTGAGGATTTTTTTTAAAAAAAGAAAATATATTCTTTCTGTTCTGATGCTCACTTTCCATTCTCTTGAAAAAATTATAAGCAATTTTATTTAAAGTGGGAGCTTGGAGTAAAAGAAGGGTCAAGAGGTTAAATTCAATTTCATTTAATTCTTCATTTTATTATTGCACCAGGAGCTATTTCTCATTATATATTTCGGAGTAAAAAACAATTATAGGAAGTTGTTCATTTTACTTATACCGAGAGGGCTATGCAGGTCAGAGAGATGTCACTCCCCTCCTCTCTTAGTAATGGTCAACATTTGCTGTTCACTGATTAAATCTCTGGCAACTTTAAGGAAAGGCTAGAAACCTGGGGAAAGGATCTGCGTGCTCCCCAGCAAGGGGGCAGCATTGGGTCAGTTATTTCCAGGATGTCCTGTATCTCTTGTTTTCCAGACTTCTCATCCAAAAGGTTCAGAACAGGTGTAGCCTTCCTCTTGACTTCCAGCCATTTCCAGGTTGCTCCCAGCTAGGATGGAGGGATTGCAGCAAGCATTTTGCAAATCAAGTGGAAATAGCGCAGGTTTGCACAAGTAGGACGCTGGCAAGAAGCCGGGTTCTGCATTCTTTTAGAAACTTGGAAAAAGCTGCAGGAGCATTAAGTCCAGATGCTGGTCTCTTCCTTCAGCTTTCTCCCATGTGCCAGCTCCTTGAAACGACCAGCTCAACCCTATTGTCCCTGCAGCCTCACAGTGAGCCCAGAGCACAGCTGCACTAGGGTGGAGGGCTTGCTTTTATTCATTTAAACTAAAACAACAACTTCACCCTCAGTGTTTCCTCCCAAAGGTAGTATTAATTTTAGAAGATTGGATGATGCTTTAGAAACCCGTACTGGCAGAAATTCGGCTTGATGCTAAGAAATTGGTGAGTAGGGCTCACTGAGTTATGAATAGTTAATACCAAGCAAAACCCCAAACCTGTGCTTTAAAATATTCCACCAGTCAGTTTTGAGCAATTTGAACTAGTGGTTGTAGTTTATCTTCATGCTGTATTTATAGAAAGACCTTCATTTGCTACCTTTTAAATGGTATTATGGGGAGGGATATAAATATGTACATTCTGTTGATTTCTACATCAGCATCAAAAATATTTACTGAATGCTCATTTCATGTAGAAAATGGAAAGCACAATTAAAAGCAGTGTGGTCTGAAGTCTGTCTGGGAGGTACTTGATGAAAATACAAATTACTGTCTTTCCTTTCCAAACCGGAGTACCTAAGTGGGACCCAGGGACCTGGGGTTTGGGATTTTTTTGTTTATTTTCTGGCTTTGTTTTATAAATTCTCCCTGTGATTCTTAAGCATATTAAAGATTAAGAACCGTTGATTTAAAGGAAAAACTGTATTCTCTGTGCAGTTCCCCCATATAATATCTGTGGATTTTGAGACCTAACTAACTTTTATTAGCACAGGTACAGTTTTAACAAAAGGGGCTGTCCTGCTGTGGTTATGGTCAGCAGACCTAGAGAAGTGGCCTCGCAATTCTCATTCCAAAAGCAGTGTGTTCTCAAATCGGTGTGATCAGAAGCAGCACACACAAAACAGAAATAACTGCCCTGGCCGGTTTGACTTAGTGGTTAGAGAGTCGGCCTGCGGACCAGAGAATCCCGGGTTTGGTTCCCACTAAGGGCATGTACCTAGGTTGCAGTTTGTCCCCACCCTGGTTGGGTTCATGTCGGTGGTGGCCACTCGATGTGTCTCTCTCACATCAATGTTTCTCCCCCACCCCCCACTCTATCTGAAGATAAATGCAAAAAATGTCCTCAGGTGAGGATTAAAAAAAAAACAACCACCAAAAAAACAAACAAAAAAACACAGAGATAACTGCTGATAGCTCAGTCTGTTTTTAACACTACTTTTAATTCTCTCGAAACTTGAGCATTTTTCTCTTCACTTGGAGAAAACTGACATTTGCTTGCCAATGCCTCGTACAGTACGCGAAGATAGGATTTCTCATTAGCAAGAACATATTGAACTCATACTACCTGCTCAGCACTGAGGGAAAAATAATTGTTTTCTGAAAATTTATTAAATACGTATTAGTGCTTTGCTTCTAGTAGATACTTTCTCTTTTCCAAATATGTGTTTGAAAACGACCTCCCACCCCCCTTCTTGAAAAATATTGCTAACGAATGACCAGTTCTGAAAAGTCCCACAGCCTACCGATCTCTTTTTAAGCAACTAAGTCATTCTGAGTAGAAAGCAGGGTCCTGGCAGGATCAGAGAGATGACGGTAGCAGCACGCAGTGGTAATTGGAGAGTGTCGGCTACTTTGATGTGTTCTGCAGCTTGAAATGGTGTTTATCTCTGCTCCCTCTTAAAGCTACAGTAAAATGATAAAAATTTGTAAAACCACAAGCACCAGGAGACAGGAAACAGCAGCAGCTGAGAACAACACAATTTGGGGACATCCAAGTGGTGACTGGCTGTGGTGGATATTAGCGCTCCCCAGTATTCCCAGTTGTCCTCTTCTCCCAAGCACAGGGAGGCCCGCGCCACACTTCCTCATCTTCTAGAACGTAGGCCTGGCCCATGGACAGGAGCAGTGAAGTGGGTGCTACTTCCACGCAGGAGCAGTTCTCCCCCTGGAACCTCATGTCACACAAGACGCAGAGCGTCTGTCAGCATGGGTGCCGAGTGACGGCTAAGAGCGGGGCCCCCGCTGACCCGTGGGCAGGCAGTGTGGGAGAGGAATGGACCTTGGCAGTTTGGTGGTTTGTTAGCATAGCATAGCCTGACCCGTCCTGACAAATACACCCATAGCTTTCTGTTTCCTCTCTCTGCTGAGGGGCTGCAGGGATTTGTGCTGTGAATCCCCAAGAAAGGCTTGGGGATCCGACACCCAGATACTTCAGATGGCTGGACCGTGGCTGGGAAAGAGGGATTGTTTGAAAGTTGGTCACAGGAGAGGTTAGATGCCAGATCCCTTATCCAGCCCCTGTGGCCCGGTCACCTCCCCTCCCACGGCCCACAGAAGATGGGAGGTCCCCTCTAGGGCAGCAGTCCTCAACCTGGGGGTCACGACCACTTTGGGGGTCGAACGACCCTTCCACAGGGGCTGCCTAAGACATAACAGTAGCAAAATGAAGTGGCAAGAAAAATAATCTTATGGTTGGGGGTCGCCACAACATGAGGAACTGTATTACAGGGCCGCGGCATCAGGAAGGTTGAGAACCGCTGCTCTACGGAAAGGGTGACCCAGGGAAGTGGTGGGCCTGGGGACACTCGAGACAGCTGAAAGTGGGGGTGAAGAGCCTTACGGAACTTTCCCCAGGTCTGCTCAGCAGTGACACTCAGAGTGTCTCATGTTCTTAGCTGTCAAGCTTAGAACCCACCCAGCCCCAGACCCCAGACCGAGATCAGAGCGTTCGTCTCTGAGGAAACAGGCTCAAGAGAAGATGCCTACAGATACTCATGTCTGGGGGTTTCCAAGCATAGCACCTGAGCCCCTACCAGCTCACCACACAGTAAAGGTCACTGCCACGCATGGGCATTTTGTGACACACTGCTAAATACACATGGACATCCGCCCTGGCTGGTTTGGCTCAGTGGTTAGAGTGTCGGCCTGTGGTCCTGAGAGACCCAGGTTCGATTCCCGCTAAGGGCACGTACCTCGGTTGCAGTTTGTCCCCGGCCCTGGTCGGTTGTGCGGGTGGCAGCCACTCGATGTGTTCCTTTCACATCGATGTTTCTCTCTCTCTCTCTGTTCCTCTCTCTCCCTCCCACTCTACCTGAACAAAAAATGGAAAAATGTCCTCGGGTGAGGATAAAATTAAATAAATAAATAAATAAATAAATAAATAAATAATAAATACACATGGACATCCAAGGATCACCAGATGTTTGAGGAACATCTCTAACATGAACAACAAAGACACACACACACAAAAAAAAAACAAATGAAGAAAGGAGCTTGGAGAACTAACGGCAGTGCACAGAGCAGAAGAAAATTATAAAACACTTATCAGTATCCTCAGAAAGAGAAAGAGAAAATAAGGGAGCCATTAAATTGGAATAGGATGCCATTTTTTTTAACTTAAAAAATTTTTTTAACTAAAAAATATGACAGCAGACATTTTAAATTAACATTTAAAATTCCATCAGTAAGAAGGTTAGAAGGCAACGTAGAGGAAATCTTGGAGAAAGTAGAAGAATAGAGCAAAAGGATGGAAATTAGTAGGAATATAGATAAATAAGATGGAGAGATTATGAAACATTGTTTCTTACAACCAAAAGACAAGAATTCCCTGATTAAAAGATTTCACTAGGCACCTAGAACGATGAAATAAAAAAGGGCCCACAGCCATTTCTGAACACAAGGGAGAAAGAGAAGACCTGGGCTTTCAGAAAGGTAAACACAGGTTATAAATGATCAGGAACCACAGTGGAGTTGGACTTCTCAAAAAAACTGGGAGGTCTACACGCAGTCTAATTTCCAATTAAGTGTGAAGGTGGAATAAAGATTTTTTTCGGATATGCAGGGTCCCAGAAAATGTACCACCCGTATGCATTTTCTCAGGAGGCTACCAAACAATCTCTCCCCCCAAGATCAAGAAAGAAGTCCCAAAATCTGGGGAACGGGGTCCAACATGGGAAAGAGACAAAGAGACTCCGAGTCCGGGGCGACGGGGATGGAGATCCCAGAGGACAGCTGTAAAGCACCAAGGCAGCATCCAACCCAGTGTGGCCCGGAGCTCAGAGGGCTCCAAGAAGGTTTCCAGACGAACAGAAAAGAGACATTTCCTACTGTGGTTGCATGGAGGGGAAGCTTAGCTTGTTTTAGGCGAGTTTGGCATGAATTATTGATTAGTACGCAGAAAACTAAACAAATGGAAAAACAATCCAGTTATTTTTCTCACTAAAAACAATTGTTATGCAGGCAAGAAATGCAGTAATATAATGCGTGTGCCTCAGCGGGAAAGAACATCTGCATAGTCTTCAGAGTACAAACACTGAATATTGATTAACCAAAACTTGTGATATTGAGAGGGTTAGGGAAGGCACAGTGCAAACGCGGTAAATCCTAGTCTTTCATTCATAGTAGAAGCCATGTCTAAAGTTGAAAAATCGGGGTGAGCCCGTGTAAACATGCTATTTATGAATATCATAGTAAGTACCAGAAGAAATACTAAAAGACTTAGAATGGAGAGAAGTCAGGAAAAGGACCTCAGTGTTTGCTGTAAACTAGACAGTGTTGTTTGACTTTTAAAACAATTTTCATGTGCCCTGGCTGTTTTGCTCAGCAGTTAGAGTGTCGACCTGCGGTCCAGAGAGACCCGGGTTCGGTTCCCGCTAAGGGCACGTACCTCGGTTGCAGTTTGTCTCTGGCCCTGGTTGGGTTGTGTGGGTGGGCAACCACTCAATGTATCCCTTTCACATCGATGTTTCTCTCTCTCTCTCTCTTTCTCCCACTCTATCTGAACAAAAAAACAAAAAAATGTCCTCAGGTGAGGATAAAAAAAAAACAATTTTCATGTAATTTTTTTGCCTTAAGTTGAAAAGAGTTGGGACCATTATTCAGAGATCACGCACTCTACAGAGGGGGATCCTTTCATTGTTACTGTCTGTTTTATTGAGAACATAGAAAAAGGCAACACTTCTGTATATTCTGTGCACAATTCTTAGAAGAGGACTGTTTTATGAACTGGTATATGGTAAGGTACATGTTAATGTTCCATTTTAATTTCATGCTGTGTCGGTGTGCATGTTAAGTGTGCACACTTCCATCTGGCTTACATTACACACAGCAGAGTAAAGAAGTAAAAAGTAGGTCGAGGCCGGGGCTGTTCCACTTAAGGTGAAGAACCCTAATTAGTAAGTGGGTTTGCACTTTGACAATGCAAAGCCTGGCACGTCCCGGAGCCATGGGCTGGAGCTGCGAAACCACAGGTGGGAAGGGAGGCAGGAAGAGGACCCGTAACTGCAGAGGTCATCGGTGGATGTGTTCGCCTCTCCGCTGGTTTGTATACTTACTTAGGTGAATGGCTTTTACTTTTAAAATGAGGTGTTTTCAGGATGCTTTCCTTTGCCAGGGTACATTGCATGGCCCGTTCTGCAACTTAGGATCAGCAATAAATTGCTGTATCTCTGCCGATGGAGAATACTCCACGAAAGTGAATTTCGTTGTCAATGACAAAAAGCAAAATGAGCCATTTTTCTATGAACTGTGAGGACCTGATGTGACCAGGGTAACTTTTCAAAGATGTAATGCTCTTCCTGGTACAACTTCAAAAGGAAGAGGCTTGACCTTGAAGTCTCTATTAGAGAAATAATTCATTTCAATCATAGAAACAAGAGGAAGTAGGAGAAGGTACACTTTTGCTCCATCCTCCTGGACTTAAAGTATTATCTCCGACTATTTTAACTCACCTTTAGGGTTTCCCCTGTCAGCTGGGCTCCAGGCAGGCCCTGTTCACAGGGCTGGGCAGGTGCCCCCCGCCCCCAGACATGTGGCCATGTCGGAATGACCAGAGCAAACCTGTCCGGGGATCTGCACAGCGGAAGGCGGGGCTCCAGTTACTCTATGCTCCGTGAAATGAAAGCAAGTGATGAGAAAAACTGGTGGGGTTTTTTTTACCCCCAGGCTCCAATTTTTTCGCTTCATCTGACTCCACTCCCAAGAGGGATCTTTCTCAACTTTTTAATGGATTGTCTCGCTAGGCAGTGTCTGTGTGAAATTGTGCCGGGAAGTGACAAGGCAGGCACCAGGGAACAGAATGGACGATTTAGCCAGAGAGAATTTATCACTTGCCAGATAGAAATGCAGCACACAGGGCCGCAGTTTGGGGGTCTGACAGGCTCTCTTAATAAGATGGGTCTCAAGAAACTTCCCAGGAGTTTTTAGAAGAATTATGTCAGCCCCCCCCCCACACACACACACACAACTGTGCACCCTGGACATTTCCTGTGCTAAATGGACTGGGGCTACTAGGGGAGGAAGGGAAGGTGCAGGGAGAGGAACAGATATATCAGATGTAATTGAATTCCACATGTAACCCAATTAAATGATGGGCCCATGTAGTCCTGGGGAATTCAGAAATGGGATTTGTCTGTAAGCATGGTTATCTTCAAAAGGGGAAGAAATATGCCCACTGCTAGTGCATCTGGCAACATGTTCTTTAAACAAAGATGTAGCTTCTCTGTCTGCTTTCTATGAAACACAGTTTTCACTGACCACTTTCCTGAGAGCAGCCACAGAGAGGGTGTTTTATTTTCGACAAAGACCTCCCCACTCCCCTAAAGGGCCCCACTGGCAGTTTCTCTCTCCTGCTTGCTCCTGTGTTGGGGAACAGGCTGGGGACTGCCCGCGTGGCATGCCTGGTTGACCTCTGGGGTTGGTCAGGCCCTGTCAGTGGACACCAAAAGCAAATTAAGTCAGGCTGGGAATGAATCAAGAGGTTTGGGGCCAACCTGGGCATTCTGACCTCAGTTTTCCAGATGGAATGGCTAAAAAGAGCTGGGTCATGTGACCCAGTAGCCTTGGCCTGCCAGTCACTATCTTTGACACATTTCACAGAGCTCTAGAGGGCAAAGCATCCTGGATGTCTAATGCCCTTTGTGATGGGCAAAGATAAGGAGATTCCCCCAGGAAGTAATTTCCTAGGGTAAATTCCAGGTATGACTAGGCAGATCCCACTGGACTGAGACCAGATGGCTCTGTTGACATATAAAGAACACACACACACACACGTACACACACAACATACATACACACACGCACACATACATGACTTAATACCCTTGTACTTACAAATTCAAAAATCTACACCACTTGTCCACACTTGCCTCTATACACACTTCTTACAACACTGGCTCTCACCCCCATCCAGATCCCGTCCCCCATTCAATATGGTCAGTGCCCTGCTTTAAGTAGGTACATCCCAGGAGTCCAGACTTCCTGATCAGCATTTCTGGAGGTTGGATCTTGGCATCAGTGTTTCTGAGGCCCAGTCAACATCGGTAACCACCAACAAACTGTGGACTACGATTGAACACTGGGTTCTTTGCCATCTTATTATCAACCCCTCTTACATGCATTAGCCTGTTGCCTCTATAATTCACGTCAGGCGATTGAAAGCATAGTGTCTTATCCTCTTGTATTCGAGCAAGTCAAACAGCTGATGCTCAGTAAGTAGTCATTACATGTAAAGATTTGCCCTACAGTTGACGTGCTGCAGTGACCTTGAGTTGGTCACCTGCTTTATCCCTCAGCCTCAGTGTCCTCATCAGTAAAATGAGTTACTGGATGTATCTTTCAGGATGACTGTGGGAGAAAATGGCTTTGCAGATACTGAGTTCTCTATGGAGATCTGAAATAAGAATCACAAGTGTGGTGTATTGGTTGCCTCGGCAGGTCAAAGCCCAGGTAACATTTAGGGTTGGTCCATGGTAAACTGGATCGGGGGTGGGGGTTGGCTGTTAGCGTTCCTTCTTCACCCCCTCCAGGCTGGGGCTTTGCTTCTGCTTTCCCCGTAGCTCAGATTCCTCCGAGCTTCCCTGCCCACCAGTCCTGGCTGCGCCCGAGTGACCCAGCTCTCCCGTCCATCTGAAGCTGTAATCCATGGTCAGCCTTCTCTTCCAGAGCCGGTCTGATGAAGTCAAACAAAACTGCCAATTAGTGATAATGGCAACATGCACGACCCCCTTCAGATAACATTTATCTTTTATTGGCATCTTCAGTTGCAAAGACCAGTTGGAGAAAGTATTTTGAGGCAGGAAACCAGTGCAGCACTAACACGTCTTAGTCAGAAACCAGCCGCTCTCTTGCTGAGAGGGAGATACTGTCCAACCCCTGCGAAGTGAGGGCCTGATGTTAACACTTGCCTCACCGATCATGTGCACCTGTGTGCCCACCTTCCTTTTTCTTTTTTAAGTTCTGAGAAAGATGACATACCAAAGAGGGTGGGAGAACATCCTGGCTCATCTGGACCTTGATGTCCTTGACGTCACCTCTTCCCTTCCCCCTGCCCTGAATTCAGCAGCAGCATACATGGATTTTTTTTTTTTTTTTTTTTTTACTGTCACTAGGAAACTGTTGACCAAGGTCAAGTACACGTGCTACTTCATTAAGGCTTGTTAGCAGCATCTTATCCTGTTGACCTTGCGGTTGTGTTGTCTGGCTTACAAGGGCGAGTGAAAAGAACTGCTTTGTGTCGGAGCATTCCGTGTTCGTGAAGGATTCCTGTTAAGGTATTCCGAATGGAGAGATGTCTTCGTGCTCATCCACACCCCCCAGGGAGTGCCAGCCAGCCAAAGTTCTTCCAGGATCTGCATAGCAAGGGGTGGAGTTCAAATGGGATCTGAGGTCAAGTAGATAGACCTTAGGATGAATTTATGTTGTGTTGGGGTCTGATTTCCCCAAGTATATCAATTCCTAGCTGGAATGCGATGTATTCTTGGCGTGTAGTGGCTGGGGGTGGGGAGAACTCCAGGATAGTTAGCTCCATCTGGGTCCACTTGAGGCCTGAAGAGGACTGGACTCCATACATCCTTACGTCAGTCTGCTCTCCTGGCCTCCTGTGGAAGAGTAGGCATCCCAGTGTTGGCTCTAAAATCACCTTTGTTTTCTTATATGGCTCAGACTTTTTAGAGAAAAGTTGGCTGCCTTGGCCAGTGTGGCTCAGTTGGTTGGACATCGTCCCATGCACTGAAAGGTTGCCAGTTTGATTCCAGGTCAGGACACATGCCCAGGTTGTGGGCTCAATCCCTGGTAGGGGGCATGCAGGAGGCAGGCAATTGATGTTACACTCTCACATCACTCTTTCTCTCTCTCTCTAAAAATCAATAAAAGTATTATTTTTTTTTTTAACTTGGCTGGCAGACCCTCCAGGTTAGCAACCCAGAAGCTCATCCAGAAGCATAACCTTAGAACCAAAGATCTGCTCTCAGGACAGCAGAAATGGGCCCCAGTGTATTTTACCAAGCAGACCTCAGAAACCGATAGGACACCTCTCCTTAGACAAGTGAGAGATCGCAAAGGAATGACATGCTGTTCTCAACCACCCACCATGCAAAGTGCCATAAAGTGATTGGGTTGAGTTGTTACAATTGTTATAGTTGTTTCCTGCCGACACTTTTGGAAACCTGGCACTGGGTACATATAGGACATTGTCTGTGAAGAAGAAATAGGGCCTGGCCATAAAGCTCTGCTGTTTATCATTTTGTCAGTGAACCAGAGGGAATTGTGACTACTGTCCCTAGTCACAAACTGAGAGTCTGTCTCTCACTTTATCATCCACTCATTCAACAAATATTTTGGAGTTCCTCCTGTGCATCAGGCACTGTGCAGGGCACCAGGGACACAGCAGCGACAGAGATTCAGACTCTGGCTAATGTAGACACAGGCCCTGCCCACGCAGAGTCTGTGATCTGCCAGTAGAACCCTCAGCCAGACCTCCAAGCTTCCTCTGTCCTGGAGACTTTCATCTGAAGCCTCCTTGGTGTCTTAGCTATAGCTGTCTACTGCCACGTAACAAATTGCCCAGAATTTAGAGGCATAAAACAAGCCACGTTGATTTTGTTACAGTTTCTGTGGTCCAGACTGTGGCATGGCTTAGCTGGCTCTCTCTGCTCCAGGTTCTCCCAGAGTCTGACATCAAGGTGTGGGTGTCAGTGGCCTTGGTCATCTTAAGGCTCTTCTGGGGGAAGACCTGCTCCCAAACTCATGTGCTTGTTCAGATCCTCATGGGCTGTTGGACTAAAGGTCTCAGTTCCCAACTGACTACTGGCCAGACGCATCCTCAGTTCTTTGCCACATGGGCAATCTCTCCTACATGGCAGTTCACTTTAGAAAGTATGCAGGACAAGAAGACCCTAGTGTCTGATGGCATGATGGAAGGCACAGTCTTTTGCACAAGGGCATAAGTACCGGGAGGTGGGGAGCGCTGGGGCCCATCTGAGAAGCCTGCCTGACATGTTGGATATCTGTCATTACCTTTCGCCAGCAAAGAGCTGCTGGGCTTGAAACCTGCGGACACAGCAGCTGTGGGCCTTGTCCGCCCCTCCCAGCTCCAGGGCTGGATTTATTTGTCTGGCCGAGAACAGGCAGATCTGCAGATTCTGAAATGACAGACCGAACGAAGCCAAAGTGGTGAAAAGGGCACCGGTTGTGAGCCAGCACGGAGATGAGGCAGGTGGCGATGTCAGAGAAAGCTGGGGCTCCGGAGGGCCTGTGAACATGGGGAAGAGGAGGGATTGTCCCGGAGGAACAAGCATGTTCGTGTGGATTCTTCAGAAGAAGGAGGATTTTAACTTCTTTGTTAAGGGATCACCAGTGGCAAAGACTTTGCTGTAAAGACTCATTTGTAAGTTAAGGCAAAGCTGCTCAACCAGTGTGCTGATGACCCCTCTGCATCTGGGGGGTGGGGATGAACTGGGCTCCTGCCTTCACCCCGGCAGCTTCGTCTGGGGATCCTGAGCTGCTTCTGTTGACATGTGCCGTGATGCAAAAAGGTCGCAAGCACAGAGTTAAAGGGTCTTGGTGGTGGAGAGAGATCAGGCCTTGAGGCTGGCTGTCACCTCGGTGCCTTGGTTTCTGCCTCGGGTGTGCTGCGTGGATCCTGTTCTCTATGCCCCCATCTCAACCACCTCCTTGCAGCGGGTGAAGTTTTCCATCCCGGGTGTCATCCATTATTGATGAGGCATGGAGAAGGCAGTGGTGAATAATTAAGCAGGTTTCAGGTGCAGATTGAACACTAAAGGGAAGGAAAGAATGAGGAGAGCGCCAGGGAAATAATTCAGAATGCTGGCACACCGACAGGCCCTGTGTGCGGACGCCTTCCGTAACTTTCCAGCAGGCCCAGCGGGGTTTCGCAGCCGTGTGTGTGATGGTAGCTCTCTGGTTAATACCTGGAAAAACTGCAAGCTTTCCACAGCAGCAGTGAAGATTATGGTGGCTTCAACCTGTCCTGGGCGGTCATGAATCCAAACCGAATTCTAAGCGATAGCTTCACCCACGAGCTGGGGAGAAATAAATGATAGGGGATGTGCAATCTGGATATTGGAGAATGAACACACGGAGATTTTTCTATCTTTTAAATAGTAAATGGAAAGATGAAAGTGTTTGGAGAGCTGCCTCATGCTATAAATTTGGAAGGCATACTGCCTACACTGCTCACTTTTCAAAGAGACTTTCTTGAGTGGGGGTATCAGACTGACCTGGACTATAGTAGGTGCAATCCAGCTACTAGCAAGAATGGTCAGAAGCAGCAGACTAGGCGAGAAGGGAGAGAGAAGGGCCCGGGAACAACTTCCCCATGATTCTGTTTCCCACTCTGGCCTGCAGAGTCGTCCACAGCACAGGAAACTGTGCACCAGCATGAGTGGACTTTCCAGCTGTCCATTGTGTCCTTCTCTTTTTCCCTCCCTTTTTTTTTTTTTTATCCTCACCCAAGGATATTTTTCCATTTTTTGTACAGATAGAGTAGGAGGAAGAGAGAGGAAGGGAGAGAGAGAGAGAAACCTCGACGTGAAGGGACACATCGAGTAGCTGCCACCCGCACGACCAACCAGGGCCGGGGACAAACTGCAACCGAAGTACGTGCCCTTAGCGGGAACCAAACCCAGGACTCTCCCGATTGCAGGCCGACGCTCTAACTGCTGAGCCAAACTGGCCAGGGCCCTCCCTTTTTTTTTTTTTTTATAATCCTCACCCAAGGACATTTTTGCATTTTTTGTTCAGATAGAGTGGGAGGGAGAGAGAGAAAGAGAGAAACATCGACGTGAAGGGACACATCGAGTGGCTGCCTCCCACACGACCCAACCAGGGCCGGGGCCAAACTGCAACCGAGGTACGTGCCCTTAGCGGGAACCGAACCCGGGTCTCTCTGGACCGCAGGCCGGTGCTCTAACCGCTGAGCCAAACCAGCCAGGGCTTTCCCTCCCTTTTGACTCTATCATAACGAATTAACTGAACAGGTGGGCTCAGAGAGACCTCTCCATGTGCCTGATGGAGTTTGGTGAGAAAGATGGCGGAAGCCTTGGATTAAGACAGGCTCTTGGGTGTTCTGTGCCTTTCCTCTCCCAGGCATCCACACACCTCTCCACTGCCCTGGACCTTTAAGGGGTGGCCTGGCTCCCGGGGATCTGTCTGTCCACCTCCTGTCTTCCACCTTCAGAACCACCCTGCCCACCTCAGTTGCCATGAGTTCTGCCCAGCCCAGCTTCACCCATATTTCTTGACCTTCCTCTAGTCTGCTGAGGGCCAGCAGATATGGTCCAATTTGGCCTGACTCATTGGTTTGGGGCAAGCCACGCTCTCCTTGGAAGCAGCTTTCTGTTCTGTGTTTGTGTGCAGATTTGCTATACCCCCTTATTCAGACTGCAGTGCAGGGATGTTAGAGGCACTAGCACACCTGAAGAGACAATGAGGTGTCTTCCAGCACCCCACTTCCAGCACCCCATGTCCCAGAAGCCCAGGCCCTGTCTGGCCACAGTGCTCACTCAGAATGCCCAGGTGCACGCTAACGCAGGTCCCGAGGGCCTCTTTCCCGGCCCCTCCCCTTCCTCCCTTCCACGGGAGCTGGGTGCTTTTTCACAAGTTCTATAAACATAGCAGAGTTCAGAGTGTGTGAAAGTTTCTGGTAGCACATTGGAACCGAGTTTATTTTCCCCAGAAATAGTAGGTGTCGCTGCCAGAAGGGGTAGGCCAGCCCCTCCTGAGAAACATCAGGTGATGATGCTCCACCAGGAATGCATGCCTGCTGTGCCAATCGGGCGGGGCGGGGTTGCTGCGGATGGGTCAGACACCCTGCGAGGTGGTCACGGCTCCTGTTACAAGTTGCATTATTGACTGGGGCATCTAACACGCTGGAAACACTCCACCGGACGGGCACTGAGGTCCGGAGTGAGCCTCAGCTCCCAGGGGGACGCACCAGAGCTGGCCCCACTGCCCAGGACGCACCAGTGAAGATGGAGAATTTTTGGATGTACCAATTTGAGTGTCACGAGGATGAGGTAGGTGGATCCTCAAGCTTCAGAATGATGTTACCGCTTTGCTTTTGCTTTGCTTCTCCTAGTCCTGTCAGATTGTAAGTTGTTTTCTGCGTTTCCCTCAATAGTAGCAGTTAAGTGAACAGAGCAGGAATAGATCAGGAGAGTGGGTGGTATCCAGGATGGGAGGAATGTAATCAGGTTTGCCTGTTGCCTGGAAGTCCCAGATGACCTGGAGGGAGAGATGGCTGTTCGATCGCTTAGAAAGATGCCATGCCCTTCGCTTTCTATCCATCAGCATGGGGCGCTTACTCTCTGTGTTCTGATAAATGACTTACTTTGGGCACCGTGGCTGCCAGTTTCTTGCCCTGTGTTGTGTCTTTTGCTTCCACGATGCTAATGAAAATGCATGAAGATTAATGCCTTACACATTAGGAACTGCTTTGCTAGTAAATGGGGTAATTGGCAAAATGAACCCCGTACAGTGCCTGGCACATAGAAAGCCCTCCTTAATTGTTCTTAGTTAGCTGGTAATGAGTTATTACAGCAAACACTTTGCATCTCCTAATACAAACTAAGTGACTTTGGTCTTTCCTCTCACTGGTCTCCGGTCAGGTGGCCTGGGAATGCAGTGCAGGAAGACCATCAAGAATTGAATGACATGGAGGGACCTGGAGAGTATTATGCTAAGCGAAATAAGCCAGTCAGAGAAAGACAAGTATCACATGATCTCACTTATTTGTGGAATATAATGAACAAAATAAGGTGATGAACAAAATAGACCCAGAGACATAGAAGTAGGGTTCAGACTGACAAACCTCAGAGGAGTGGAGGGGGGGTGAGGAAAAACCAAATAACTTATGCATATGAACATAACCAATGGACATAGACAACAATGCTGGAGGTGGGGGCGGGAACGGGAGGAGGGTGTCAATGGGGGGGGAGAGAAACATCTGTAACAAAAATAAATTAAATTTTAAAAAATTACTTTAAAAAAAAAAAGACTTGTATGAACCTAGAGAGGGAAATGAATAGCAGACTCTCTCATTTGTTCATCATAAGTTGTAATGCATTTTAAATAAATACTGTGAGGCTGTTTCAAAAGGGCAAAGATAACCTCTGTTCGTAGATCAGCTTTATCAAGTGATAAGTTATCTCACTTTACAATGATGATTCTGGTTTCTAGTTAACTGGTCGAATTTTTTTTATTATTATTTTTTGCCTTTGAAAACATGGCTTCAGAAGCCTGGAGCCCTTTTGATGGTGATAAATGAATTATTTGTGGGGCACCCCAACAGTGACAGCACCCTCTGTGTGATGAGACTGCTGCCAGGCAAGGCTCCCCCTGAGGTTCAGGGTGGTCCAGGTCTTCGCGCTAAAGCCCTTCCATGGGTTTAAGGGACATGGGACTGGAAACGGGACCTCTCTCCCTGGGGGAAAAGAGAGAATAGAAACAGCTAGAAAGAATATTTTAACTGACAGCCATCTCAAAATGTTCTGTTGGTATTAATTGAATTCATTATAAATGTGTATATAAAACACTTCATTAGGCCCAGGCTATTATCATTTTAATGACATAATTATGCCCCTAGAATGCCTCTGCTCACTCTCCTGCTTCACCACATTAAGGAAATACAAAAGCGCATTGATAATGTAGTTTGAATTGAGAATGAATAATTAGGATTTCTTAACCAGTTTCAATTTTCAGGAGCATAAACATATCTTGGAGGAAGGAAAAACTAATCATATATTTTTAATAATTCTAAAATGGAATAAAGTTAATTTAAAACAACTTAGATAATCAGTAAGGAAAATAATGTATATTTAATTGAGAAAAGGGATAAAGCTGGATGCACCCATTTGTGTAGTGAAAAAGCTGAGGACACGGGAACGGAGAAGCCCACACAATCCCTGAAACAGTTTATCAGAACTAAAGCGTGTGCCGTGGCCTGCCACAGCTAATAACCACACCTTGAGATACCACAGAGAAGGGGATGGACCCAGAATGTTCAGGCTGGAAAGGAACTGAATGACCAAGTGTTTGATTACAGTCCGTATGAAGTGCCACCATTGAGCTCACCTGCTCCTGCTGCCTTGTCCGCAGTACTTGGCTAATCCTACCAGATGTGCGATTAGCAAGCAGTGTCCGCCGAAGACGAGAGAGAGACCATGATCAAGAATCAGTGAAGAAAACCCTACCGTTTGCAACAGCATGAATGGACCGAGAGGGATTTATGCTCAGTGAAATAAAGCAGAGAAAGAAAAATACCTTATGATTTCACTTATATGTGGAATCTAAAGAACAAAATAAACAAAGTTGAAACACTCATAGACACAGAGAACTACTGGTTGCCAGAGGGGGGAAGGGTTGGGGAACTGAGGTGAAGAGACCAACAAGCACAAATTGGGTCCTGACCGGTGTGGCTCAGTTGGTTGGGGATCGTCCCATGCACCAAAAGGTTGCTGGGTCAATCCCTAGTCAGGGCACATGCCCGGGTCAGCCCCTGGTAAGGGGCATGCAGGAGGCTGCCGATCAATGTTGCACTCTCACATCGATGTTTCTCTCTCCCTCCCTCCCTTCCCCTCTCTCTCAAAATAAATACAAACTCTTAAAAAAAACACACACACACACACAAATGGACAAATTGGTAGTTACAAAATAGTCACAGGAGTGTAAAGTACAGCAGAAGGAATATAGCCAATAATATTGCGATAACTATGTGTGGTGCCAGTCGGGGTACTGGAAATATTGGAGCAGGGGAGGAACACTATGTAAAGTATATGACTGTCTAATCAGGATGCTGTATACCTGAAACCAATACAAATAAAACTGGAAAAAATTGGCCGGCGTGGCTCAGTGGTTGAACAACGACCCATGCAACAAGAGTTCGCTGGTTCGATTCCCGATCAGGGCACATGCCCAGGTTGTGGGCCAAATCCCCAGTGGGGGGCATGCAGGAGGCGGCCATTCAATGTCCTCTCTCATCAATGTTTCTCTCTCTCTAAAATCAATAAAGGAAAAAAAAAAAAATTACATGAATACCTAAAAAAATAAAATAATGCTGTTATTGAACATTCACATTAAAAACAAAAAAAGGACCAGCAAAGAAAAGCCCGCGCTACATGCGGGTACAAATACCCAGGTGAGCACATGAGTGCAATGCTGCACCTGCTCAGAGCCTCCTCTGTACGTAGACCTTCTTGGTTTCCTTTTCCTTTGATACGAAAGCATCGGTGCCAGGCATCCTCCTGTATGTTCAACACATTTATTGAACTCCTGCTGTGTATTTTATGTGAAATCCTATTTTAAGCACTTGGCGAGGAAGGCATGTAAATTAATCATAAATCCTGCCTTTCATGGTGCTTATTAAAACACTTGAATTAGAATATATTATAAATATTGTATAGCATTATGATATTTTTATAAAATACAAAGGAGAAAGTGATACATCATTAGAATAGCACAGATAAAGTACAAGCAATTCTCAGAGGAGATGGATTCCTTTCACCTAGGAATTGGAAAGATTTCATGAAAGAAGTAACATTTGAAATGGGCTTTGGGAGGCTTACAGACATGTGGAGTTCAAAGCGGAAACTCACAGTTTGCGTACAAGGAACAAAGAGCAGTTCCGTTTGGCTTGATGATAGAGAGTAAGAACTAGAAGGGGAAAATGGTCAAGAAACGAAGGCCACACCCTGGAGTGCCGTTAGTGCCAAGGAGTCTGGGACTTACTCTGTAAGCAAAATGGAACCACTGATACTATTAAATAGAGGAAAGTTAAAACTCAGAGTGTGTTAAAACTGTGTTTAAAAATAAGAATTAATAGGAACCTAATGCGAAGTCTCTGGTTGTCAGTGTGGGTTACTGTAATAAGATACTATAGGCTGGGTGGCTTACACAACAGAAATATATTGCTCACAATTGTGGTGCCTGGGAAGTCTGAGATCAGGGTCCAGAGGGCTAGATTCTGGTGAGGACCCTTTCCTGGTTTGCAGATGGCCAATTTCTTGCTGTGGCTTCACATGGTAGAGAGAGAGAGAGAGGAGGCAAGCTCTCTTGTGTCTCTTCTTTTTCTTTCTAATTTTTTTCTTCTTTTTTCTTTTTTGTGGTACGTGCCCCTGGCGGGAACTGAACCCAGGACTCTCTGGTCCACAGGCCAACGCTCAACCGCTGAGCCAAACTGGCCAGGGCCTAATTTTTTTTCTTATTTAGAGCGAGAGAGGAAGGGAGAGAGAGAGAAACATTGATCGGCTGCCTCCTGCAAGCCCCCCACAAGGGATTGAGCCTGCAACTGAGGCATGTGCCCCAACCAGAAATCTAACCAGCAACCTTTCGGTGTCCAGGATGACACCCAACCAACAGAGCCACACCAGCCAGGGCTCTGGTCTCTTCTTCTAAGGGCACTAATCCCATCACTAGGGCTCCACCCTCTTAACCCAATTACCTCCCAAAGACCCTTCCCCCGAATACCATCCTACTGAAGTGTTAGGGTTTCAACATATGAATTTGAGGGGGTTACAAACATACCGTCGATGACACTGGTGCAGAAGGTTCATGAGCTCTTAGTGCTCAGGTCTTATGTATGTTGGGGCTTGTTTGGTAAATTTTAAAAAACCAAACACATTATTCAGGTTCTGTGAAATTACTAATAAATAATGCAGTCCCAGATAGACTTGGTAAAATTGTGTAATTTTGGGGAATCATTTTCTCTTACCGTTTATGATAGTGAAAGTTTTGTCACTGAGTTTCCCTGGAGGAAAGGGACCAACATGTACAGGAACTCATCGAGGTTGGCTAGAGCCAGCTGGGGTCTCTAACCAGGTGTCCTAAACTCAGAGGATCTCAGTGTGTCATGGTCATGCACGTCCATGTTATAAGTTAACACTAGAGCAATGCATATGTGTGGCTTCTCTGGGGCACATCGATCACCATGACAACATCACTCTCACCACTCATATTCCAGAAGGTTGTCTTGAGTGGCAGACAGTGGGCCTGCCAGCGATCGCATACAAATACTGCATTCGCTGCCCAGTCTTGGCTAGTAATGAGCTGTTCTTACTAGTGTACCAGTAAGAGTCTTGGGGCTTATAAATTAATTTAGAGTCTTTGTGGTATGGTTTTACAGAGCCCTCTGTGTGCTTTTTAATTTTATCCATGGATAAAATTTTAATAAGGAAACAAGATGAGATAAAGAAAACATCCCCATGGGTGTGAGTCTTCGTTGTGAGCATTCTCTCAAAGGGGTGAAATGATTTTCCTAACTGTTGGAATCTTAAAAGACTTACCAAATATTGGTTGAGGACATTGTACATACCCAGGCACTGCGCTGATTCCACGTGTGGTTTGTCACCAGTCAACCTCCTGTCCACCCGAGGAGATGGATAATAACTGTTTTCTCCAGTTCCCAGGATCAGAAACATGATCCAGCCAGAATTCAGACTCTGGTCGGCCTGACGCTGGGCAGTTAACCACTTCATTATCCTGAAATCTAAGTTACAATTTTACTTGTTTTGTCCCAATATACAATTAAAATACAAAGTCCTTTACGAGGGAGAAATGTAACTTGTGTTTCCTATCATCACAGTAGCTTTAGAAAATGGACCCTTATATTGGAAAGCCAGATCATGGTGGCTTTGAAGACTAGATCCAGTGTCTTAGGAATTGATTGATTTTTTTCTTTTTACTTCCACCAACCAATAGGCTTTGTTCCAGGGCCTTCTGAGTCCTGGGACTTGTGGCAGGAAAGGCTTCTGTGTGTCCTCCCCTGAAAGTCTTCCTGCCCCAGCCAAGGCAGGTGCAGTCTCTCTCCGCCCTGCTCTCTGTTCATGCCTATTGTGGCAACTGTCATGTCACATTTTAACCACATGGGGCAGGCATGTTTCAAAGAATCACTGCAGAAGTATACTTTCAGAAGGCTACTTTAAAATTAATTCACTTAAAATGTCAAAGTAAGTATGGAGAAGAGGGGATTTGACTGAAATTTTACCTTGAAAACCAATAGTAAACATTATAAACATAAACTGCTTAGTTTTATCTTGTGCCTAGCAACATGTAGGTTATAATTCAAACTATATGTGCATTCTTATGGAAGAAGCATTGACTTGGGGCGTTGTAATTTTTGTTTTTCAAAAAAAGTCAATCACAATAGAATAGCCATCTTCAGGTCGCATGTAACTTTTGCGGCACGATAAGAAAAGATCCTTTTGATCATAAAGAGGACCAATTCAGCAAAAATATTTCAGAGCTGACTCAGTTTTCCCAAGGGCCTCTCTTAATTATTTGCTCTTCTAAAGCCCTTCTAACATTATCCTTTCCATTTTTCTGTTCTTAACTGTTAACTGATGTAACTCCACCAACTCTTTGATTGGCTGTAGCTGGTTTGAGCAGTTATCCAACTTTGCCTTCTTCAGCTTCATCGAATTCTGCCCTATATTTATTTTTGCAATATTTGCACTTCTCTGCAGTGTGTTTGCTGTTTGGGGAGTATTTTTGTTTTTGCCTTGTAATGCCAGATGGTCCCAAATGTCTGCAGAGACCAGCTGACAAAGACATGCACCAGGTGGATGCTAGTGTTTGGGGAGGAGGACTGTTCAGGTGGACCTGACATTGTGAGCAGCTGACTCTGTGGTGGCGGCTGTTTTTGTGGTATTGTGACTTTTGCTTTCCTCGGGGACTCAAGACAGTGACTGCTGCTTACCGAGGACACGCTGTGTGTGCTCCAGATCTGTCTCTGCTGGACCAGGAGTGTCTTGCGTGCAGGTAGGGATCTGGGCTTGCTCAGACACTGTCAGCACTTCTGTGTTAAATAAGTGAATGAATGGACCAGGTAGAACTCATGTTTTTGTATCTTTTGACAAGAATTACCAAAAAGGCTTTCAAGATCTCTGTAAACCTTCCCACATCACAGCTTTGATCTCAGACCTGCCTCAGTCCTTAGGTCTTTCTGACAAGAACACTATTCATTTGGGGAGAGCCAGGGGCCCTTTACCTCTCCTTTTGAGGTATTCTCCTCATCATCCCATCAGCTTTTCCAGATTTTAACCTTCTCTTCAGCAGACTCCAAGAGTGAAGCCTCTCTCAGGGGAAGGAAAGCGTGAAAGTGACAACTCGGTCCCTAAGTCCTTGGTGTCTTCCAGTTCAATTCAGAAATAGTTCGGAAGAACCTAGATCGTGCTTCTTCAATGAGGACCACAGACCAGTGACTCACAAAGAAGACGCCCTCTGGGCAGAGTGGGCACTACTTGTCGTCAAGCAGGGCCTCCGTCACTGGTCCCTGCCGTGCCCTTCAGCTCATTTCTCACTTCCTGCAGAGCTGCGCTCCCACCTTGCTATTTCTGTTCCCAGTACCTTCCCCTTCTTCCTTATCCCGTCCCATCCTGCTTCTTGACTACTGCAGTTTTCAGTATTCAGCTAAAGCCACCCCCTTTCGCATGAAGCATTGCGTGACATACACCCCTCCCCTCCAAAGAATTGCTCCTCCCAGTTCTTCATCCCTACTGACAGATTAATGTCCCAGCCACCTGCCGCAGCCCTGCCTTCAGGTGTCTGCCTCCTCCCATTGTCTAGAAAGGGGTGTAGGACCGCACATCTCCTTCCTCTTTGTTTCTGGCCCAGAGTTAGGAGCACAGATAGGCGCTGGAATTCTGTCGAAGGGATGAATGAATACTAGTGACTCGTGTGCTGCTCTCCTCCTTTAGAAGTATAGCCTGAAAGTTCCTTCAGCTACTCGTCTCATCCTGCCACCAGGAATACAACGTTTGGCCCCAGGAGGTGTTCAGTCCAAAATTCAATGAATGCTCGCCTTTTCCTTTGGACACACTCCCATCCTTAGGCCCCCTCTGATCTAAGAACTATCCATTTCTCGTCCTGGTGTTGAAGAACCCACGTCTCAAGACAGAGAGCTCTGCCTGGGGAGACCCCAGAGCTGTCCCGGTAAATTTAGACCTTTGTTGTAGAGAATCTGCCAGAACACCGTCTTCAGAAAATAAGTTGTTGAGCTTAAGGAGACCTCCTGCGATTGCTCAGAACGGAACTGTTGAGTCAGCTTCGGATCCTGCCCCTCATAGTGGTCCCAGGTGACCCTTACCTTTGTGAATTGCTGAGCCCACATTTGCTTCCCACCACTGGTCCCATTTGCCTAAAACTGAATGTCAATCTAGTAACCCGGAAGGCATGAGACTCCAGACAGAAATATGTAGTAACCATGTTTACTTTTTTATCGTATTTCAGTGGTTAGAATGTGTCTCTAATGCATTCTTTGGAAGTAAAAAAGGGTTCTCCAATCTCTGGTTTTCTGGCCACTTTGGAAAGTAGCAGGGCAGAAGCTGGAAGTAAGGGGCAGAGGGATTTTCAAGCAGATATTTGAGCTGTGTTGATACCAACACCTTTGTCTAGGCTCTGTGGAGGCTGTCCCTCCTTCCAAAGCATTTCTCAGCCTTGACTTTGTCAGGAGTGGCGTGGTGAGCGACCAGTAGGCTTCCACCGCTGGGATCCTCTCCCCTTCGGGGATTGCCTTCTGTGCCAGGAGAGCTTTGCTGGCAGTAAGGTCAGGATCTTCACAGTCAAAGACCATTTCTCTAATTCAAAATGCAGATTTAACTTTCTACACATAGCAGCGTAGGGGTGTTACACCGGAAAAGGGCTTCGCATTGACCACTAAAAAATATGGAAAGTGTAGTGGCTGATCTGCTTTCTGTGCAAGTTGGAAACATGGCAAAGCTACAAACTACACTGAAGTCATTTATTCAGTAAATGTTTACTGGGTGCCTGCTGTTTATGAGACCCGAGGCTAGGCACTTGGATTACAAAGATGAATAAGACAAGGTCCCTGTCAAAGAGCTCTTGGGGGAGGGCAGACGTACCCAGAATCAGACCACTACAAAACCTGGCACATGCCATCAGGAGAGAACCTACCATGAATAGAGTGAGCAAGTTTTAGCAGAAGTGCTTTCGAATTGCACGTGGGACATAGGAGAGGATGAGGGGGAACTCTCTGGGTGGAGATGATTAATCGCCATGCAGGTGGAA
The DNA here is from genome assembly GCF_014108415.1 of Molossus molossus. Taxonomy (NCBI): domain Eukaryota; kingdom Metazoa; phylum Chordata; class Mammalia; order Chiroptera; family Molossidae; genus Molossus; species Molossus molossus. The sequence continues at coordinate 51,419,419 of NW_023425349.1, forward strand.
GGAAACATGAGGGAGCTCATTTGTGTGCAGAAGGCTGGAGCACTGAGTGTCTGATAAAGGTTGGCAGGGATCCCATGAGAACTCAGCGAAGGCAGTGCCCACCATGGTTGCATCTGTGCCTCTTCCTCAGTGTTCTGTGACGGGCACCCTGTGCTGGCCCCTCAGCCTTACTGTGGGGTCTGACCTGCCTCTCCTACACCCCAGCATACTGTTTGGATAAGCTGTCTTCTCAAACCTCCCTGAGATGACCTGGTGCCGGCGACTTTGCGAAGAATCCATCTTTAGAAGAGTTGAGACAGAAAAGAGTTAAAGAAATAGAAAGTCTTTGGGAGGGTTGCAGTGTTTTTAATGAAGGTGTCACACTGCCTTTCAAACCAAGGAATTAAAAGCCAGCTGCACTAACTTTCCCAGGGACTAGACCCTTAAAATCTTTGTGACAGAGAAAAGTGCTTGAGGGGGAAACAGAGAAACAAATATCTAAGGAAGCTCTTCAAATTTGAAAAATTGGGAAATTTTAAAGGCATTAAATTCTCATGAAGACTTTGCTACATTAATTTTGAGTAGGCTAAACATAGAGCTAACTCAGCAAGTACCCACTAGCTCTCTTGGATGCCAAATGAAAAATTTTCTTTCTTGTTCAAAGCACGCAGGCTATTTTCTTGCACCCAGTGCCTGTAGGGCCTGGGGTACTTTTGCCTGCTGTCCCCCTGTGGGTGAATGTCTTAGAGACTCAGCGGTCCTCACCTCTCTGCTCAGAACCAGAAATGTGGGCTTGTGGCAAATAAATCCAGGCCTCACAGCAATAGGCTGGGGTATACAATGTCTCAGAGTGAAGATTTCTGCATTTCCCCGCTTCCTTTTTCAATCTATTTAGTGCCTGTGTGTTTCTTATAATTCAGACGTTTTGGAATTTTTTTTTTTTTAATCCTCACCTGAAGACATTTTTGCATTTATCGTCAGCTAGGGAGGGAGAGAGGGAGGAAGAGAGAGAGAAACATCGATGTGAGAGACATATCAACTGGTTGGCACCCACACGACCCCAACCGGGGCCAGGGACAAACTGCAACCAAGGTACGTGCCCCTAGTGGAACCAAACCCAGGTCTCTCCAGTCCGCGGGCCAGTGCTCTAACTGCTGAGCCAAACTGGTCAGGGCTGGAAAAGATTTTTTTTTTTTTATGATTTTCTATACTGCTCACTGAGGTCTCCGTTATACACAACACACCCCCTCCCTTCCTCAGCAGCACTGTTTTGTGGAACATTCTCCCTTTTCATACAGAGGTATTTTACTGATGTCTGTGCCTCAGCTTCCCCACGGGGGCCAGTCACGCGATTAGATGAGATACAAGCAACCATTGCTTCCTTTTCCCAGGACCTGCCTCCCCTTGTTCACATCCCCACAGTCCCTCAGAGGACAGATCCTTGTGTGGATTCTGTTTAATGTCCTCTATCGAACATCACCCACAGACTGAAGCAGTACATTCTTACTCTCAGAGGACCATCGCTGCAGAATTTGTAAGCCCCCTTGTGGCTCACTGGAAGATTCCCTTCATCTCCCAAGATTTCAGGAGCATACGGAATTGTTCGGGTATCAGCGAGGGAGGGTCTTCAGAGCCTGGGGTAGTCCCACCCCCGTGCGGGCTTGCGTTGGTCATTTGTTCAGCAGGTATGTATGGAGCACGTGCCGCGGGTCAGGCACTGGCCTGGAGCTGAATGCTCCCAGGAGGGCGGCCAGGGCCAGGAGCCCCTGCCTGTCACCTGAGCCAGCCACACACCCGACGGGGCATCCTCCCCAGTCCTATTTTTCTAAGCCTTATTTTGTTCATTAAAGATTTTTTTAAATTTAAAATCATTGTTGACATAGCATATTATCTTAATGTCAGGTGTATAAGGTAGTGATTCAACAGTTATATACCTTACAAAGTGATCACCACAGTAAGTCTAGTAACCATCTGTCACCGTACATAGTTATTACAATATTACTGACTATTCGCTGTGCTGTATGTATATCCCAGTGACTGTTTTATACATGAAAGTTTGTATTTCTTAATCCCCCTTCTCTCCTCCCCTCTGACAACCATCGGTTTGTTCTCTGGATCTATGAATTTGTTTCTGTTTCATTTTGCTTGTTTCTTGTTTTGTTCTTTAGATTCTGTACATGAGTGAAATAATACAGTATTTGTCTTTTTCTGTCTGACTTATTTTACTTAGCATAATACCCTCTACGCCCATTCATTTTTGTCACAGATGTCAATATTTCATTCTTTTTATGGCTGAATATTATTTTCGTGTGTGTGTGTGTGTGTGTGTGTGTAAGAGAGAGAGACATCTTCTTGATCCATTTGTCTATTGATGGACACTGTGGGTTGCTTCTATATCTTGGCTATTGTAAACAACGCTGCAATGAACATGGGGTGCATATATATCTTTTTGAATTCATGTTTTTCTTCCCTTTGGATAAATACTCAAAAATGGAATTACTTTAAATATATCACTTAACATAATGTTTGAACTTCTCTAAAGACAATCAAGGTAATGTTGTTTGGATGCCAAAATTTCTCTGAATGTTCAATGAATGGCCTGTGTTTCAAATCAGAAAAGATATTTGAAATCTGAACTGACTAGGAAAATACAGGTGGTGCAGTTTTCCATCATCAAAATCCATCTCTTTAAAAAGCTGCCTCTTTAAAAATACATGGTGTAACTTTTCCTTTTACACTCAGATCTTCTTGGGCAGGTGATCTTAAATGACATTTCATACCCAAAATCTTTGTATCCTTTAATAAGAAAAATATTGTTAAAGCACACACATTTGTTAATCACCAGTTAGCATTTTCATCTGGCAGGGGTGGGGAACATCTGGCCCGCTGGCCATATAAGGCCCTCGAAATGAATACCAGCTAAAACCACACACCTCACCAAGTTGGCCTGACCAAATAGAGCAGGCTAATTTTTAACTTAGACATTTTGCATGGCCCGCGAATGAGGTTATACATATCCAAATGGCCCGTGGCAGAAAAAAGGTTCCCCGCTCCTGATTATTCCAGAACTTGGAGTTTGACATTCAACTTTTCCTGTATTTAAGCACTTGGTCTTAAGCGGGGTAGAAGAGCTGAGCTCCACGGGCCCCTTTGAAAACGTGGCAGGAATTTAAAAGAAAGCTTAACAAACCCAGGCCTTTTATATGCCTTTGGCAAGTCCTTTCCAAGGGAGTTTCTCCCACCGGAATGTTCGGTCTGCAAGCTGCATGGTGCGCAGCCTCTCCTGGGTCCCTACCCGCAGGCGCAGGCGGTGCTGCCCGTCCTTCGGGTTCTCACTGTGTTGTTCCCTTGCTGTGTTCCAGTCTCCCTCGCCAGGCAGTTCCTCACCCCTGGGCGCAGAGTCTTCAAGTTCACTCCTTCATCCCAGTGACCCCGCGGAGGCCTCCGCGAACAAAGAGGTAGGGTGCCTTTCCTCTCCAAAGCCGTCGGCCGTTTCGCTCCATTCTGATTCTGGTTTGAGCCCTCTGCAGCCTCCCACAGCAGCGCTCATGCCCCAGAGTACCCTGGTGGAATTCGGCGATTAAGGCTGTGACATCCGATTTGGTAGCCACCAGCCACAGATATCTATTGTAATTGGTCGGTGCAATGAAAACCTCACTGCTTCAGCACACTAGCCATGTTTCAGGTGCTCAGTTGCCACATGTGACTAGTGGCCACGGTACTGGGCAGGGGAGAGGGCAGAACATTTGCACCAATGCAGAAAGGTCCCTGGACAGTGCTGGCCTTTGGACATCAGACAGTCTCCGGAGCCACCCTCCCTCATGGTGCTGCAGGCCCTGGGGACCGTGGGCTTACAGTGGGTATGTGGTTCGGGAAGTGAATTGATTTTTTTTAAATATCCACTTATTTCCGGACCAAGTGAAGTATCTTTCACGACGACAGAGTGACCGCTGGTCCTGGTTTAGCAGCGGTGGTTCCAGTTCACACCTGCTGTCCAGCAGCCCCCCTGCGGAGCCCCCTTCCCCACTGCTGCTCAGAGAACCAGCTGCTTCCCTGAAAATGCTCTGCTTCCGTCCTGTCCTCTGCGGGAGTCACCAGCCATGTGTGACTGGCAAGCCCTCAACACATGGCTAGTGGGACTGAGGACCTGCATTTTCATTTCACGCCATTTCATGTGACTGAAACAGCCCCGTGCGACGAGGGCCCCTGGGCAGGGCAGCCCTGTAGTGGCCCCGGGTCAACAAATCGTGCGGTCGCCCTACTGGGGAGGCCAGTCTGAGCTCTGGCCAAGGAAATGGAAGCAGGAAGATGCTGCTTGCTCCCACTGAGGTTTCTAGGGCTAAAGAGGACTGGTGTTCTTCCCTGAGGGAGCCACTGCCTTCTCCAGCACCGTCATCCCTGGACAGGCAGCTCACTGCCACCCCCTCTCCGGAAGCTCGCGGCAGGTGCACAGTGGCCTGCGTCACAGTGAGCGTGTGGGCCCAGCTTGCTCTCAATATAGAGGCTGCCTCCTCAACACAGAGGACACGCGTTAGGGAGATGAACCACGTAATGAGTGACTGTCTCGTGTCTCTCCTCTTGCTCATAATTTTACGTGAAATAGCAGTGGAAGAAAGCAATCTCCATTTTAACCTGAGTGGCAGATCACTTCCAAAGGGAGCCTTAGGTGAACTTTGCCTTTAAAGTATCATCGGATACACATACATTTGCCATGAAATATTCATGTGGGGGAGAAGGATATTTGTTTAATTAATCTGCTCATATGAAACCAAACAAAGATTAGAATTTAGACCCGCAGTTTCCTTTGTCCTCCTCTGGTCTTGCTCCTCAGACCACAGGCCTGAGGGGGACATGAGCGGGACTAACGGGGCTGCATTTCTGCCACCCCTGCAGCCCACAGCTTTGCCGTATATTTTATTCATGGCACACGGAGAGGTGAGAACGAATGGCAAGAAGAAAAGAGTGACATCCGTGTCAATGGGGGGAAAAGGAGAAACATCTGTAACAAAAACAAATAAAAAAAAGAAAAGAGTGACATCCACAATGATAATAACAACAGCAACGAGAGTTACCATTTTTTGAGCATTTACAGTGTTCAGGCACCAGGCCAAGCAATTCACAGATACTATCCCATTGAATTCTCCAACTAATTCTGCGAAGCAGGAATTATTGTCCTTACTTGTTAGTTGAAGAAGCCGAGAGGCTGAATAACTTGCCTGGGGTCCCAAGGCTCACAACTGGTGGGACCAGGATTTGAACCTAGAATGCCTGTGGGCAGGCAGGCTCCTAACAACAGGATGTGCTGTCCTTGGGGGAAAAGTCCTCTCAGGTCACAGGCTGCATGGACAAGGTAGCTCGTTTGTCGTCATTCCAGTGTCAGGCCTCCAGGCTTTGCATGTGGTTCATGTGGCCTCCCGGAAAATCCCAACTATTTGGACCTTGACCTTCTTTTTTTTTTTTTAATTTTTTTTAATGACTTTAGAGAAAGAGGAAAGGAGAGGGAGAGAGAGATAGAAACATCGATGAGAGAGAACATAGATTGGCCGCCTCCTGCATGCCCCCCACTGGGGATCGGGCCCGCAACCTGGGCATGTGTCCTGACCAGGAATTGAATCGGCGACCTCTTGGTGCAGGGTCCACGCTCAACCACTGAGCCACACCGGCCGGGCTATCTTCTTGAATGCGGTTTTATTAATTTTTAAATGTTAAGGACTAATGTTCATCTCTGCCCACATGTGAGATCATAAAGGGCTAATCAGATATCTGAATACTCAACATTTGGTTATTCATCAGCTATATTAAGCAAAGCAAATGTGTTCACTTCTCAGTTCCTGCAGGACTTGGCACACATTTCTACATTTAGAAATAATGATGGAAATCCTCTTTGTGTGCAATAATTAGTGATTCTTTCAGTTCACAAAACTCTTTTTAAAAAAAAGAAAACTTACTACCCCGGTGACTAAAAAAAGACAGTTATGAGCCCATGAATAGAGAACAAGCAAACGTGCCGAATGCCCTCCACTGTAGCTCTAAATAAAACAGCAGTTTTTAGAGTTTGAGACTGAACTCGTTCTTCTGTAGTTGCTCCTAAAATCTGGATGCTGTCCTTGAAATTAGCATTCAGAAAAGTGCTCTAGTAGCCCAGGAAAATCTGAATTAGCTTCTTGGAGCTACCTGGAGGCTTAACCATTTTGATTAAACAAAGTAAACCCTTATTATCCCAGACCTTTAGCAGCTGAGGACAAGGACAGGGATATGGTTCGGGAATAATAATTTGGAAATCTTTGACCTTAGGAAGAAGCTAGCTTCCATCTGCGTGCCCTGAAGTTAAGGATTATTTTTCTTTAAACCACCCAGAATGAGACAGACTTGGCTGTTGGCATTCACCTGGGCCTGTCCCCTCACATGGATAAATAGAACGTAAAATTAGTATAAAGCACTATTGAAATTGGATTTCTCTTTCCTCCTATCCCACACCTTGGCTCTTACTTGGTGTGCATTTTCCCACATATCATTAGCAGCCAATAACCTTAGATTCCTGGTGGACTTGTGTCTTTAGTCTCTTTAAAGGTCGTCCTTTCTGAAACCAGAAACCTACCCCCGCCCCCCTTGACGTGAGGAAGCATTTCATCCCAGGGAGGGCGTCCGCAGCAGGATTGCTGACAAGTTGCCCTGCACAGTGTACTGCGTGATGACTGTTGAATTGTTGTCACTGTCCTGAATTGAGTTAGATTCCTAAAATTAAGTGTCTTCAGCTGCCTCCAATCTTCCACATAACACTTAAAACTACTCTTCTTTAGAATTTTGTGCAATTAATTAATCACCCTCTGCCATCCCCATCTTCCGAGAGAAGAGCACCGTGTACAGCGCCACAGTGTGGAATTGTTTCCATGGCAGCCCAGCCCCCATGCAGGGCCCTTTGCCCTTCCAGCCCATCAGGCACCCCAGAGTACCCTCAACTCCAGCCCACCTGTTGAGCAGCCATGCTCTGCCAGGTACCCTTTTCCTAAAAGATACACATTTAAATGATCACCTAACAGCTGGGAGATTCTAAGCGATGAACATCTTCAAGCTTCCTGAGGATAACTTTTAGGCACGGACACCCTGCTTTTTGCCCATGTTGGGGACTCTTGCTGATGACACTAGCTCTCCACTCTCGCAATGCTCACAGACAGGTCAGCTACAAAGCACGTTCCTGGTTGAATCAGGAATGAATTTCCTACTCCTGTTCCACACAGAGTTCTCTCTAGGACATTCGCCTGTGAAGGGAACCAAATGGTAAGGACCACTCCTCTGAGAGCACACATTTCAGCTGCTGTCCCGTCAGGTCGTAGAAGGGTCCTGGTTGATCACAGCCCCTTCCAGCAGTGCTGTTAGAAGCCTGGCCTTTGCTCCAGGTTTTTACTTAATGGACAGATTCCAGGGTTTTTAATTCATTCCTTTGTTGTGTTCTTATTTTTAAGATAACACATAATAATTACATAGCGAAATTTCTAAACTGAAATAAATCAGTAAGAGATGAAGAGAAGAGAAAAACACTCTAGCAAACAGTTTTAGCACAGTGAGAGATCACTGCAGCAAAGACCTAATGTGAAATAAAATTCTCCAAGGAAATTCTTAATGTCAGCGTAGTTACATTGTTGATGCTTTCATTAATCAGTAGTTTTTACTTGGAAACCCAGGTTCTTAAGAATACACATTGAGCCCTTTTTATTGCTATTGCGGATGATGAATTTTGGTTTGTGGGGTATTTTTTAAGCTGACCGACATCTCTCTGATTGTGGAATGTAGGATTTTCAGATGATCTAAAATATGAATGAATGGTTCTGGGCTCTGGGTAACCTTTAATAAGAAATGCATGTGTTTATTTGCACTTTTCGGTCCATAACCAAAAATGGTTGACAACTGGTTAATATCTGTCACTGGTGATGTATTTATTTTTCATGCTGCATGGATGGTTGTGATAATGCAATTTTCATCATGCGTTGCCCTTTTTGAAACCTCTTTGTCTTAATTACAGTCAAGAAAAAGCTTGGCTTCATTCCCAACCTACGTTGAAGGTAAGAAATATTGAGCACTGAGTCATTCGTGAATGTTTTAGCATTTGGGATATTGGAAGCGTTGGGCTGGAAGACTAGTGGAAAAGAAAGGCCGTCGAGCCAGTTAATTCACAGCCTTAATGGTCTTAGCATCTTAGACTAGAAGAACAATAGCTGTGAGCCTCTCGGGGACCCTCCCCCTGCCTTGCTGATTCTGCCCATGGGAACCTGGGCCTGGGTGGGGGGCTTTGCCTAGCTCAGCAATGACTGTGTTGGGTCTGTCTCCCACCTCTGCTCCAGGACATCCATCAGGGGCTATTTAAGTGGGAATAAGCTTTAACTAAGAGGGAGAAAGTTTGGTCCTCTGCACTAAAAATAAAAAATAAAAAGACCTTCCCAATAATCCCCGCTCCTTGCTTGGCTGAGCCAGTAATAGAAACATTGTCAGGCTCTTCCTTTTGCCAGGCACTGTTCTCAGCACTTCCATGCAGTGACTGTTGAAGCCTCACATTGATCTCGTGAAGTGGGTCTTATCGTGATCCTCATGTTATGTGGGAGAGGACGGAGGCATCGAAGGGGGGCGACTTTCCCAAGATCACGCAGTCAGCAAGCAGAGAGCCCCGCTGGGAGCCGGCGGTCTGACCGCCGCGCTCCGCCCCTACTCTGCACAGGGCTGTGCGGGTCATCCCAGCACAGGATGCCTGAGAGGCCCAAGAGGGCCAGACTCTGCCCGACCTGGGCACCCCAGGTTAAGGTCGGGCCACCCACTAGCTAGAGGTGACACCGATCCTCGCCAGGAGGGTGGCAGAGGCTTTCTCGGCAGAGTGGGTTGTCATTTCCCTGGAGGAGGATTTTCTGGGGCCAGGGAATGCCCACTCATCACTTCGAGGTCCTGTCCGGTCTTCGGCTCCGGTGAGGGAACAATCTGTGTGTTCTGCCGCCTGGGAAATGGGACCTTGTTGAACATTCGGGTCTGAGGCCCAGAACATGCGCATAGCTTAAGTTCAGTTACTCAGGTTTCATTCTGTAAATCAGCTGTGCCATTTTGTGAAGCTCCAAAATCCATGAGAGCACCTCGGGGAGTTCCTGGCAGTTTGGAAACTCCATTCTTCAGAGCTGGTCCTCAGGCTTAGCATCCACACGAGGGTGAAGACATATGCAGAAGGTATGTGTTTGCTCCCCCGCAGAGCAACGCAAAGACATCGCCAGAAAGAAAAACACGTTCCCAAAGGCCAAGATGAACCCTGTGGTTTGGGGCTTAGAAACGATAATTTTCATTTTTAAAAACTTGTTAATAACACACTAAGCAATGAACTTAAGAAATTGGGGTGCTTTTTTTCTGGGTACGATACAGGGACAGTGACATTTGATTATAATCAGTTTCCCTGGAGGGGGCATAAGATTATATCTCGAATGTGTAATTTGTTTAGATCCAATATTTCTGTCTCTTGGGTGCTTGACATTTACACAGTCATTTAAATATTATTTGGATTGCTTTCAAACATACTTGCATATCCACACCTGCAAGGGATCAAGAGGGAGTTTTTTCAGTGCACAGAGCTAAATCAAAGATGAATATATATGACAGTGGAAGTCCCATAAAGAGGTGGTTAATTTTTACTTTTCTTTGACATTTGTTATTTTCACAAATAAATGGAACATTTTAAAAAGTTACTGTCCCAGATGAGAGCTTTTTTCCTCAATACCTGGTTGCTGAAAGTGATTAAGTGTCATTGGACATCCAGCACAGGAATTTGGAATGAAAGACTGGCCATCTTTGACACTTTACAAAGCACAGTGTGGGCCCAAACTTGTCCATGTGTTATTTGAGTTGGGCTCCGGCTTCCCTGCTACACAGCTAACCTGCGCATTGTAAGTCACCTGAACCTGTCCCACATCTCTAAAGGTTCGGGGCGAGGAGCACATGGCTTTGGGAAGGAAGTAAATCACCAGGACGGAGTGGCGGCCTGCATGGCTGTGTACCGGCAGGGTTTGTCTAGAAGTCTTTCCCAGAAAGATCAGGAATAAGACAAATAACAGGTTTCCCTATTTAATTACTACACAGATGCCTTGAGAAGGCATTTTCTAAAACATTGTTAATTCCTTTGTTTCAACCACCACCTTGTTTTAGAAAAAAATACATAGATTATTTGAAGTCTGGACCCTGATAAGTAGCTTATCATAAAAAGTAGCTGTTTAAGCTCAAGATGGACTTCATGTTTAAGGATAAAAATTAAAACCATTTCAGATGAGCTCTCCAAGGTGAAGAAGCAAATTGTTTCCATTACTAGGTACCTAATTAAAGACGCTGAGGTTTTCACTGTGGGTTAAGACATATAGTTTAGTCTCCCCAAATAAAGCATTCAAGCCAAAGAAAATACATGTTTTCATTGCAGAATTAGAAATGCCTTTCTTGGTGCATCTGTTATAAAGTTAGTTATATATTAGTCCCAGGCATGCTATAATTTCTGATAGCGTTCACAGGCGATTATGGTTAGAGTCACATACCTCCATTTAAAATAATTGTATGCCTGTATGCATAACCAGTGGACGCAGACAGAGGTGTGGTGATGGCAGGGGGGTGGAGAGAAGGGGTCAATGGGGGGGGGAGTAAAGGGGGACAACTAATACTTTCAACAATAAAGATAAACTAAAAAATAAATAAAAGTCTGATATGATTTAAAAGGCTGATCGATGAAACAGAAATTCCCGTTTCCTTGGAATTAATCTGCATGCAGATGCCAGCTGGGAACTTATAGTCCATAAGTCAGCAAGGTCGGCAGCATGAGACCACAGTTTCGAGGACTGTTAGCTGTCCCCCAGAGTGGGGGTCAGAGGCTGTTATGGGAACCAGATATTTTGAAACAGTGTCATTGTTCTTACGGACAATGAAGAGGGGGAGACATGAATGAATGGCAAGTCAGGAACTTAACCATTTTTCAGACACGCATTTATGTGATGCCCTCTGGGTGTCAGATGTTGACAAGACACAAGAGAGCCAAAGTTGACTGTGACATAGCCCTTTCCCCAAAAAGCTCACAGTGTAACGGGAGAAACAGTATCCTTCATCAAAACATTTCATGTTTTGTGTTTACATAAATATTCGCATCCTTTCTCGCAGTACATGGCCTGGGAGAAGTAAGGTACTCTAAGAAAAAACTGTACTTATTATTTGAAGACAGGGAGTGTGTGAAGGCAGACAGATACCTTAGACCAGCAGGTTGATGCCCCTCTTCCGGGGTCTCAGGAATGGTCCCTGTGCCACAGGTGGGCAGTAGGGGGACAGGTGCTACACTGGGAATTTGGCTTCACTCACCACGGTGGTTCTGTGTGTTTCAGTTCCCGGACCTTGTGACCCCGAAGACTTAATTGATGGAATCATTTTTGCTGCCAATTACCTTGGCTCCACCCAGCTGCTATCAGACAAAACTCCCTCCAAAAACGTGCGCATGATGCAGGCCCAGGAAGCAGTGAGCAGGATCAAGGTGAGGGGGACCACGCTCTGCGGGGGCTGTGGGCGGAGGCGGGCACCTGGGCTGTCCCCGGTGGTCACCCCACGCCTCACTTTCTAGTCCCGAGTGTAGACGAGAGCGGGTTGGGATGACGCTGCAGGTACTGTTTATCCGTGTTCCCGCTAACAGTTCTGAACAGGAAGAAGAGTTCCAAAGTCTACTGGGGTCCTTATGTGTGAACACAGTATATTTGGGTTGTTCTTAATGGCCCGTCTTGAGAAAATATGTATGTGTTCATGAACTTTGAAAAGTTGATTCAACGAGGAAGGATATCGTTTTGACTATCGTTTCTAACATGAGAGGTCTGTCACTATTTCCACGGACTGCGTGGTTCGGGCACGGCCCATTGCTTTCGAACAGGCTGATCCAGCTAAAGTGAGCTGGCTACCTTCCAGGAGAAGGATCAGCCCTCCGATCAGCTCTAGCCTGGCTAGATAACACGCCTGAGCAAGCTACCCCGGTTTAAACCAGTTCGAGTCAGCCATAACCTGTTCGGATCTGTCCCACCACAGTGTAAGGAGTGAGCCTGTTAGATCCAGGAAGCCCCCTCCATCCAGTTTCAATCACCCACAGCCACTTTGAACCAGCCAGAACGGGTGTGACCCGTGGAAATGCACAGCCCCAGAATCTCCACCACGAGCCAATACCACCTAGACTCATGGGCAAACCCCAGGACTCCAGAGACACGTCACGTGTCAGCATGTCACTCAAGGGTCTAAGTGCCACCAGCACCCAGAACCACTGGGCGGCCGCACTGCCACCACAGGGGAGCGTCACTGCTGAAACCCAGAGCCAGCTACCTCCAGCAAGTTGGAGTAGGAGAGGAGTCTCCAGAATTGGTTTTATCCACTTTCAACTGGTCAAAATCAATTCCCTCCTCACGAAACCACTCACTTTTTTATATCTTCTCGCTCACACACTCGCAAGTTTCATCCTGGGGTGTGTGTGGTGGTGGGATGAGGAAGCACAGGTAGAAGGTAGGTGCTGAGAGTCCTTGATCTCTCAGTTAAGGGAAAAGTACTTCTTGAGCACTGCTGTGTTCAAGGCTGCGCATGGTCTCGGGAGGGAGGGCAACGGGGATTTATAAAGTGAAAGGCTGCCCCTCAGACTGCGCTCAGTGAGAAGTGAATTAGCCAGCGATGGGCAGGGTGTGCCTGGCCCTGCCTTCAACTATCCATCATGGTAGAGTAAACCCATGCTGCAATTTTGACAAGACTGAAGTTTTGGGAAATTCACAACTGCGTCACAAAGGGTAGCTCAATGTCAAGATCACTGACAGAGACCTACCCATTTCATCCATGTGTCAGGGACCCGCTTCACCACTTCCTGTGGGCAGCCCAAACCGCGCCTGTGCCTCAGAGACCTCTGTGCCTTCTCCCACAAGTAGCCTCTCCCAGGATGATGGACAGTGGGAAGGTCCACTTCCTTCAAAGGAAGTCCCACCCCCTACCCACAGAGATGCATCTTGCCCCGTGGCTCCCAGCAGGACGGCTCCATGAAAACATATCAGCCTGACCTTCCAACTTCCTTGGTCTTTCCGACTCAGTGATTCTATCGGTAGAACATCAGGTTCCTGTTGAGCTTCCCATCCAAGCTCGGCCTAATTTCTTTTCACTGTCACCCCTTATCACAAAGGGTGGCACTGTTCTCAGTTAGGCTCTCCCAGGCTCAGCCTTCAAAGCAAGAACGCACAGAGCTCTCGGAACGAGCTGCTCACCTCACCCAGAGCAGTGAGCTGAGAAACAGGCTCCTCGCGGGCACGGTCACCACGCGCGGCGTGCTAGGGTTTTGTTCAATTCGTGTTTGTTAAGTAGAGCCCTAGGGTGCCAGATGGTGCGCAAAAGGCCACAAGAGAAATGAAGGTAAAGAAGGTCTTGCTCACAGGTCCTGGAGGGGAGCCACAGAGGGAGGTCACAGCAGGGTGAGGCGGAGAGAGGGGCAGGACCTGGGCGCACGCCTTCACGAGGACCCAGGGCTGGGGTGCTTTGGGGTTCCCAAGCTAAGGCGAGATCGGTCAGTTCAGGCTGAAAAGAGTCAGGATTCGGTCAGCTCCATGGGGGTCTCACCTAAGGGAGAGAGAGGGGAAGGCCCTGGAGATGGAGGAGACCTGATCACAAGGGCTGTCGGGGGTGTCCTACTAGGAGCTTCCATTTGCTTGTGACTCTGTGGGCTGTCACTTAGGGAATGTGCCTGCGTGGGGGGAGTAGGGTCCAGTGAAGGTCACTGCAGGCTGCCCGGCCAACCAAAACGGATGCTGAGGCAGCAGTACCATGGAGTAGCTTTGCTAAGCTCTCAACACAGCACTTGGTTCCCAGCCCAGCAGTGCTGTTAGCCTCCCCAGGGCCAATGGGGGTGCAGAGGCCCGGTGTCCTCACCCAGGGGCGCTCGGACAGACCGGGACCACCTCCCAAAGCGGTGTTTGGAACTAGGTGGGAGCAGCTGGGTTGCCACCGTGTCGGGGGCATTTCTCCTGGCTTTAGTGGGTCAGAAGCAGAGATGCTTGAGCCCAGCAGTGTCCTTTGTAGGGGCCACCTGACAGACGTTCATCTCCAAAATGCCGGAGTGCCCTCCCCCAGTGCTCCCTGCAGGGAACAGTCCCAGAGCCCATCAGGCGAATCTTCCTGAACAGGCAGCAGTCCATCCCCGAAAGCGTACTGGAGACCCCCAAGACCGAAAGCTGCATGTTGCTTTAAGATTAGTTTTTTCCTAGGTTCTGTCAAGGTTTAAAACATATGAAGGTCCGGGTTTCATTCTGGACACCTAGTTAGTTTACTGGCTTTGTAAATGGGTGTCCCTTGACTCCTACAGATGGAGTTTCTGTGTCCACTGTGACACTTATGTGGTACTGCATGACCCGGAGGGGGGAGCAGGCCCATGATCATCACTTGAATGCACAGTGGTGCCCGGGGCAGACTGCAGCACCGAACAGATCCCACCCAGCACCAGGCGCAGCGTGAGCCGCAGGCACGCCTCTTATTGCACTTCGTTTCAAGGGCCACTGTCCATGTGAACAAAAAATCAGGTGGCTTGGTCCATCGGAACAAGCAGCATAGAGGCTGTCTGGTCAGGAGTCCCATTTTAGACCTGCTTAGAGTAGCACAGGCATCTGGAAAACATATGTTTATTTCTACAGCAAGTGACTCGAGCGCGAGGAATTCATTACTGAGTGGTGAGATGAAATGGTGACATTTCATTTATAGGTATCATTTCACAATGTGCTTCTGTGCATCTGAAGGAACTGTTGCCTGTCATTTATACTTTCTGTCTTGTGTTTCTTTTGCATCCATTTAAATGCCTGTCGGATTGCTTGCCTTTACTCCAACCCTGACTCTTTCAAATTGTAAGTGGAGCCTGTTGTGTTCAGACCCATGATTTATTTCTGCACCCTCTAGAAAGTTACCGTTTGGGGAGCATGCAGAGACTTTATCCCCTGCAGCCGGAACCAGGGTCAGGCGGGGGGCGGGGGCGGGGGGCGAGAGCATTTCTCCAACTCAGCCGGGATGTTCTCAAGGCCGCACGCACTGTGGTGCCCGCACGTGCCGAGGAGACACCTTCTCCAAGGGCGGTGGTGCCATGCTTCCTCCTAAAGAAAGGCTGGCCTTTCAGGGATGAGTTTGTCTAGGCCGCCTCTAGAGAAACAGAGAGCGGAATAAGGCTACAGATTTTATAGTGTCCGTCCAGGAAGGCAGGGAGAAAGGGGAGCTCTGTGCGGTTATTTGGAAATCGATTTAGCAATATCCTCACCACAAACTGACAAGTAATTGCTGCCCTGGTGCTCTCGCCTCAACAAGGGCAGAGATTCCTTCTGCCTCCCTTCCTCCCTGCGGGGATCCCGTTTCGCCCCTCTCTTTCCTGTGCCCACGTTCTCCGGGTGACCCGATGGGCACCTCGAGACGACCTCAGCGTGAGTCCAGCCCAGGTGTTCGTGGTGCTTTGCTGAGCAAACACTAGACCCGAAGCTTAGGTCCCCATTTTGAAACAGTTTTAATTCCTGTCTGCTCATCCATCGCAGTGTCTGTCACTCACATAGCACCAAGTGTGTACCGGAATTGAATATTGATACTGGATTTACACCTGGAGTCACAAGAATTATGATTTTCTTAACAAAAAATGTACAGATGCATTTGCCAAATGGGGAGAGAACTTAGAGTTGTGGCATTCTTAATGTGATAAGAAAACAACGGAGTCTGGCTCAGAGAGCGGACTGTTCCTACCCAGACCCCTGTGATAGACATCGGAGGAGATAAACGTTAACCAAGACCCTGTCCTTGACCTTGAGACATGTGCAGTCTAAGAAGGGAGTAACGGAGAGTGCTGAAGTAGCACTAACACCGGGCAGGCGGAGGAATCTGAAACGAGAAGGCTTTTCCATCTCCCAAAATGTAGGAGATGAGGTGCTTCTGAATGCAGGAGCAGAATTAGAAGGCATCTGCCATTTTTTTTTAACATTTATTTTTATCATCTTTGGACCCTCCCTAATGTATCCTTTCTGTCTTTGCTGTTCATCATTTTTGAGAAGAAATAATATCCGGCCAAGAAGCCCCCATGTAATTTAGGAATGCAGTAGAGCCCTGGTTCTCAAAGTGGGATCCCTGGAGCAGCAGTAGCAGCGGTACCTGGAAACTTGTTACAAAGGTGGATTCTCAGGCCCCGCCTCAGGCAGACACTCATGGGGTAGGGTCCAGAAGTCGGTGTTTTCCTGAGCCCTTCAGGAGATCCTGCTGTCCACTACAGTTCGGGAATTACTGCCTTAGTGAAAGGCAGGCCGTCCAGGGCTCTGCACCATCTGTCTCGAGCCGAGCACCCTGGCGTTGTGGTCAAGCCGAGTGCTTCACATTGAAAGGGTTCCGTTGGCAAATGAGCTCAAGAAACCCTGCAAAGTAGAGATTGTTAGATATTTGTCACATCTGTTTTCCTTTTGAAGGCTCTGAGAAGTCCTGTACCAAGGAGATTTAATTCACTTTGTTTAACCAGAAGCTCCCTTACTTATTTGAACAGATACATTGTTGCCTGTTAAAGTCTTATTGCTGCAACATGTTTTGGGAGAAACTTCTGGAGAGAGCTTTGGTCTTTATGCTGTCAGTATCTAAAGTGCATTAGGTAGAGACCCTACACACAAGCATGCATGCCCGCACGCACGCACGGAATCATGCCTGAACCGTCTAGCGAAGCATACTTGGAGCCAGTGGGCCAGCTCTGTCTTCCTCTCTGTCCGCTCCATATTCATGCTTCATTCCACCCTCATTCCCAGTTCATTCTCTGCTCTCAGCCGGAAGATGGGCGACCTGCTGAACCCTGCTGAGCCTTAGTAACCGCTTCATGTCTGTGAAGCTGGGGTGATTAGCTCACAAATGGCATTTTGACATTTTTTGGTCCATGTATTTTTGTAAGGATCATTCATTATCAACTCTTTTTATACCTGTAAAGACTAGCCTGTCCCAAAAGGTCTGATTTTTCCATTCTTTAATAGAAGGATTTTCTTTAAATGTCCAAAATTGTGATTTAATTATAGAGCTAAAATTTCTATCAGTCTAGCTTTGTCTCAGCCATGTAATTTCCCATCTAACTTGAAGAGGTCTGTGATGGATAAAAACGATGTTGATACTTATAGCGGCTCTTCACATACATTATCTCATGTATTCCCCACAATGGAGGAGGTGGTAACTGCTGTGAGGTAGGTATTATTAACCCCACTTTTTCAGACAGAGGAGTTTATAGATGAAAAACTTGCCCAGATCACACAAGTAGCAATGTGGAGTGCAGAGGGAGACTTCCAGGTTTGAATCTCTGTTCTGCCACGTACCAGCTGTGTGACCTTGGGCAAGTTGATTAGCCTCTCTGTGCCTCTGTTTCCTCTTCTGGAAGATGAGGAGGATGCCATGCCTACCTCACAGGGCTGGTGTGAGCTTTTACATTGATGTTCATGCACTTAGAAGGATACTGTCAGCGGGGAAAGAAAAGCTCGAATAGTTGGGAGGATCCCTGGTGTGAACAAGCCGGAGGGCTTCACAACAGTTAGCACTCAGTACACACTGCGGATCGAGTGATTGGATGGGCAGAGCCACGGTGTATGTCCTTGCACACAGCCTGCGGGGCAGAGAGCCATAGTCAGTCCCAGGAAACGGATTTAAATGGGTGTTGTCATTCCTCGCTCTGAGACGCATGCTGGCCGTAGGGTTCCCTTAGACCTCTCTCTGCTACGCCAGACTCTCATTCTCCAGCATTTCCAATGATATGTCTAAAGTTTAAATTATTATTTGTTGCAGGGCACTTGAATATCGTAAGTGACTTAAAGATGGTATTCCTCTAGGTGCATAAAATATTTTAACCTTCAGAAGCGTTATTTCAGAGTGCCTTTCATAAAGCTCAGTCTGCCATTTGGATCCTCTTTCCCACCAGTTCTAGCAAAGAAACAGAGTTTGGACATTCTGCTGGTGGCAGACTTGTTTTCCTCTGAGAGGGCCCTTTCAGACCACCGTTCCCGAGAGTGAGGCATTTTGACTAATAGCTGTTAGGTTTTGGTATCAAAAATAATAGAAATTCTTATATTAGTACTATATCACTTCATACCATATTCTTTCAGGGGAAGTTGTAGAAAACCGACACACAGTAGGATCTCACAGCAGTCATTTGTCATTGCATTATCACTCGTGCAGGTCAGAACTTCCCCTGGCAGACCTCCCCGGTTCCACAGAGGAGGCTGTGGTGCAGCACAGCATCGTGCAGACCACTCCTCAGATGCGGAAGTATCTCCATGGTCATGTGCATCAGTTAGGGTCACATGTGCAGTTGCTGCCCTTGGACTTTTCCAGAGCATGCTCTTCATCATGACCACCAATAAGAGCTATGCGGTGGCCATGCAGGAGGGCGCTGCCCTGGATTCCTGGGTGTAGCAGAGGGGAGCTATTTGGTGCTTGGATGGCTGACTCATCCAGTTCTTCCACAATGAGGTAGCGTAGACAAGACACCTTAGTCATCAACGAAATAAAGCAATGCTGCTGAGAGCTTTGCTACCAGGTGAGTACTAAGGAATGTGAGAGAGCCGACCTTCTTCCTACGCTCCCCCCAATGACAACAACAGCGTCTGATTGGGCCATTGACTTACCATTATTCATACAAGATATTTGTGTGTATAACAAGCCTTATTAAAAGCCAAGAAGTTGCATCCTGACATAGGTAAATTATAATCATGTAAAAGCAAACACAACTATAGTACTTATAATGCACCAGACCCTGTTCTGAGAGCTTTGCACATGTTTATTTTATGTTCAGAACGGCCTTATAAGGTAGATACTATTTTTATCCTCATTTGACGGATGAATAAACTGAGGCACAGAGATGTTAACTTGCTTACTCTAAGTCACACAGCTAGTTAGGTAGCAGGGCCAAGGTTCAGTTTCAAACAATTCACCCTCAGAGTCTCTGCTTTTATCAACGGTGCTTTTACTTATGAGAAAAGAGGGGGGCATTACATTCATTTCTAGTTAAGTGTAGGCTATATTAATATTACATAAATTTAAAGTAAGAAGCATTACTAAAGGGAAAACAACAAAAGATCAACAGGAAATATGTGTGCATCTTATAGCTATAAAATGGATAAAGCAAAGACTGACAGAAGTAGACATAGACAAATCCATAGTACCAGCTGGAGATCTTAATACACCTCTCTCAGTAAATAGAATAAGCAGACAAAAAAATCAGCAAGTTCATAGAAGATATGAACAGTATTCTTAGCCAATGTATTTGACCTAATTGACATTCCCCATCAGCTGCAAAATGCATCTTTTGAAATATACATGAAAAATTCACCAAAATCAGTCATGTTCTGGGCCATACAGCTAAGACTCAACCAATTTCAAATGATTGAAATGAAAATATATTATCTGACCCAGTAGAATTAATTCAGAAATGAATAACAAAAAGATAACTAGAAAAATTCCCAGATGTATTCAAATTAATAACACAATCCTAAGTAACCCAAAGTTCAAAAGAGAAATCATAGCTGAAATCAGAAAATGTTTTAAATGAAATGATAGTTGAATTACAACAAATTAAAAATGTGTGGGATAAAGCTAAAGCAGTGCTTGGAGGGAGAGTCATAGCTTTAAAGAAATATAGCAGAAAAGAGAAAAATTTGAAAGTCTATCATTTAAGTTTTCATCTCAATCTAGGGGGGAAAAATAAGCAAATTCAGCTCAGAGAAAGTAGAAAATAAAAATAGAGGCTGAAATCAATGAAATAGAAAACAGGCATATAATAAAGAAAACTAACAGAAACAAAAATTGGTTCTTTGAAACATTGATTACAGTTAAGTATAAGAAGCAACTCAATACATTTCCTTCCTCCTACTCCCCCTGCCATCTGCTAAATTCTCAGTCAGGAGATCCATTGTCTGTTGAGTGGGGCTTTTTTTAAGTCAGTCCTCCTCCCATAGCAGTGCTTTACACATATAAAGTCAGTATTATATTTGTCAGTATTAGTTTGTCAATTCCCTTTTCGACTTTGAGTCTCTGCAAATTCTTCTCTAACTGTTCTCCTGTCTCTGTTTGTTCCATGCTAAGCAGATGGCCCAGAAATTAGCCAAAAGCAGGAAGAAGGTGCAGTACAAACAACTTCATCAGCTTGGTGTTATGCCTGTTCTTTCCATCTCTTTATGTTTTCCCTTTTTATGATTTCGTGCTTTTGTTTTCTGCATCCAGCAAGTTTTCGTTCAGATTTCTTTTTGAACCGCTCCATAAGCCAACGTTTCTCAAAACTCAGTCGCCCAAAATGGCTGTTTTCTGTTGCTCATGAGTCATTTCACTGGAGAGGAATGGCAGGGAGCAGATTGGAGACGCTAAATGAATCCTGTGCTAGTGTGAAAGTTCCCACCATTCAGGAGCATTAATGTGGCAGGGACTTGGGTCTGTCCAATTCTAGTCATGTTTGATCTGTGGATTTGTCAGATTGCTGGATGCAAAAAAGAAAACTTGCTAATAACCACACATGTGCAGAGTTAAGCCTTAAAAATGAACCAGACTGATGTGCTTTTTTGGATGTGGAGCTTCTAGATGCTTATGAGCTACACGTGGGACATTGACGCATTGAGCTCTTTCTTAATGGGGTGGATTCAGGGTACCGCTTCTTTGTTGTCAGTATGTGAACATGAAGACCCTCTGACCAGAACTGCATTCAGATGACTTTCTTTGCACATGCTGTAAACACTGTCCCCATCGCTTGAGCAGGGCAGACCGATTTTGCCAAGGTCCTGTGGTGTCAAGTCAGCTGCCCTTATTCCTTCAATATGCGGGGCTCCAAAAGCTTGCAGAGAGGGCCTCTGGCAATCCTTGTTCATAGAGCCCAGTCTGCTGCAGTGCGTTACTGCTTCTAGAGCGGAAGAAGCAAAGGGAATTTTGCATTTTTTCTTGTAACCTGCAAATGCTAACTCTCGCCCATGTGTCCATCCTCTGTGTGGTAGCTTCAGCTTTGGCACCCTAATTCTGGAGTCTGCATTGCTGTTCTGGTGACTGTGTCTCGATGCCTCTGTGTGTCAGCTCACCTTGCTCCCGTCATCTGGGTCAGAAGAATGTACTAAGCTTTCCCGTGGTGCCTTTTTCTTCTCAGGCTCCTGAAGGCGAATCTCAGCCAATGACTGAAGTGGATCTCTTCATTTCTACACAGAGAATCAAAGTACTGAATGCTGACACGCAGGTATTACCTGGCTCCCACCTTTCCTGGGGATGAAGCTTAGCAGCATGCAACCCAGAGGCTGTGCCTGTCCGTGTCTGCAGAGGGGCCATCCCCAGGTTCTGCTTCTGAACAAGCCAGAAGGTGGGGGCGGGGGTGTAGGGAGCCTTGGGACTGTTTTCTTTAAAATCAAAGGAAAAAATAAACTGTGGATGTTGTTTGGTAACAATTCTCATAAGTTTTTATCAGAAGACTCATGAACTTGAATAAATTACACTTCTAAGAAATTTTATTTAAAATCGCACACACACCACACAAAACAAAATGCAACCATCACATGCCAATTTTTTATCTTTTTTTTTTTTTTTTTTTTAACCTTCCCTGGGTTATTATTGGCCAAGGGAATCGCCCCAGGCCTGGTTGGGTGCACATATGTCTGCTAGCAGGGTCTTTGCAGTGAGCGGGAGCCCCTCGCATACAGAGCACATTTGGCCGGGTGGTGGGGAGGCAGACTCTTCTGGGGGCACTGGCTGGGGCACTGGATTTACCGCCCTCCCTTTGGCCCTCCAGGAGACAATGATGGACCACCCTCTGAGGACCATTTCCTACATCGCAGACATCGGGAATATTGTCGTGCTGATGGCCCGCAGGCGGATGCCACGCTCCAACTCCCAGGAGAACGTGGAAGCCTCGCACCCGTCCCAGGATGGGAAAAGGCAGTACAAGATGATCTGCCATGTCTTCGAGTCTGAGGACGTAAGGGTGGCTCCCCCCGTCTCCCTTCAGTGACCTGAGCTGCTCCTGGTTCTCTCTCTCTCTCTCAGGTCCTGAATCACACAAATATTGAGCACCTACTGTGTGTTACTCAGCCTTGTATCTCTATAACAGAGATACAAGGCTGAGTAAAATAGATGAGATACTCATGAGGGTTGTAGAGAGACAAGATAAATGGATAAATATACTTAATATAAAATTAAGTAATGGGCCTGTGTGGCTCAGTGGATTGAGTGTATCCCATGGACAGAGGTCTGGGCTTAATCCCCAGTGGGGGGCATGCAGGAGGCGGCCAATTGATGTGTCTCTCTCACATCGATGTTTCTGTCTTTCTCTACCTTCCTATCGCTCTCAAAAAGCAATAAAAGCATTTTTTAAATTAGGTAAAGGGAAGTTGATAAAGAAAAATTAAAAGTAGGTCAGGATAAAGGGCCAGAGATTGTTTCAGGTAGAATGATCAACTAAGTTGTCTCTGATGAGGCAAGACTTGAGCAGAGATCTGAATAAAGTGAGAGAGGAGAGCAAGTGCAAAGGCCCTGAGGCAGGGGCCTGCTGATGCAGCTTGAAGAAACACAAGGAGGCCAGACTGCCGGAGAGCTTAAAATGAGAGAAGAGAGGGAAGCATTCGATCAGACCTGTGAGGACCCAAGCAGGTCTCAACTGGGCAGTAGGGCATTTCGGAATAAAGTCCTTGGCTATTTATGTGGCCCTAGAGGCTGTAGCAACATCTGGATTCCTGCTCACACACCTACCCACCTTCAGTCCTTATGAAAACCAGCTGCTCCTCCTGTCAGAAAGCCAGTGGTTCCTAACCCTCATCTCTCCAGATGATGAAGTAAACAGAGAAAATTTACAACAGAGATGGGACCCATTCTTCCATTCAGTCTCCTTCCCCAGTTGTGACTGGAAATGCTGGCGAGGCCACCAGCGTCGAGCTGCATCAGCATTCGAGTGTCTCCCAAAGCTGGGCAGGCCTCGGACACTCCCTTCCAGGCCGGACCACAGCCCGTGGTGCTGCTGCACTGCAGAGACCACCAAGCGGCCCTTTCAGTGACTGACTGTGATCTCTTCCCCCTGCCACAATGAAATAAGCGCTGTCCCTCACACTGAGCAGAGAGCCCTTACTATTCAAAGAATATTGCCTGTGGTGACCCTGGTTCCTTTAAGAGGCCATTTCTCCTCTATGCAAGTGTTCCTCCAGCTGTAGCGAGGGGCCTTCCTCCAACGAGCCAGGAGCCAGAAGCAAGCTGCTTTGCGGGGGCCCAGAGCTGTCCCGCTGCAGCACGGAGCGGAGGGCCGCCCATGTTCTGCGCCACCCTTTACTGGCCTGGTTCTCTAGAAAGGAACCAAGGGGACAAGGTCGCCCAGAAGGCAGCTTGCAGTGCCTGTCCCTGCCTGCTCCCTGCTGTTCCTCTAAAACAGAGGCCAGACCTCCACACTGGGAGAAAATGAGTCTCAGAAAGTTCTGCTAGACTCCAATTAAGAACCTGAAGCCTCACGGGTCCGCAGGCCGTGAAAAGGTGGGGTTAGCTTTGCTCGCTGGGCCTCAGGCTCCCCGTACGCACACATGTACGTCTGAGGGTCCCTCTGCCACCTGCATCTGACCTGGAGTCCCAAGCGGGCCTTCTTTTCCTCCGGCTCTCTGTCAGGGCAGACGAGGAAAGGAAAGAATGGACCTGGGAATCCTACCCGTGGCCTTTTAAGCAGAGGACAAAAGAAGAGCATTGGCTCCAGTCCTGGGAGAGCTCCCTGAGAGTCCCGTCACCATGCGCCAGCTGTGCAGCCGCTGAGCTTCTGCAGGAGACGGGTCCCCTCGTCGGGCTGCTGTGTGACTGATGCGTGCTACAGAAATAGCAGCAGCATGTGTTCACTGTGTGCATTCGTGCGTGGAGGTCAGCCGTCGGCTGGCCATGTTCCCAGGCGTATAGTGCTCAGCCCATCTGTCCACGCATGCCTCTGATGCCCGAAGAGATGCCCCACCACCTTCTACTTCTCCAGCAGGATGCAGGGTGCTGGCTCTTGAGGGGACCTGTGGCCCGTGAAGTCACCAGATTCTCGGAATGAGAGAAGTTAAGCGTTTCTTTCCCCATGGCCAGCCACACAGAAAGACTATCATCACTGTGAATTAGCTGCTTTTAGCAAAAACTAGTGACGGTAGGGAAAGCAGAAAAGTTAGAAGTGTGTCTGTGTGTAAAACATCACTCTAGAGACTTTATTTTGTTTTTCTACCCATTCGAATTTCACTGAGAGTCAGTCCTGCATGGTGGGCAGGAGGATGGACTCGGACATCCGCCTGCCAGGATTTAGCCCTCCACCACAGCCCCTTCCCAGGCAGTGGACAACTTAACCTCTCGACCCCTGTCTCCCAGTCTGTCTGAGGGGACAGGAAAACAGAGCCACAGTCCCAAAGTCTAAAGAGCTCCGACAAACGGGTTTTGGTAGTCGATGTGCTGGGAACCTGCCGGAACTGCCGTGAGAGCATTGCCAGGATTTGCCCCGCTTCCCGTGGATCCCGCGCATTTTGCTCCAGGAACGTTCCTGTGTTCATTGAGAGGGCACTTCCCCGGGCCCTGGAAGGGTTATTGCACACTGAATGGTATTATCTGAATTCTGAAACAGCCTCAGCACTCAGGGGGAGGGCTGGGGACCAGGCATACTTCCGTCAGCCCCAGCCTCACGGGAGGGCTTATGTAACGTCCTCACAAAGCAGAGCGCACCGCAGGCCCGGAAGAAGTGCCTGGTTGCTGCTGGCTACCCTGAGTCAGACTGTGGATGCATTAACGTCGGAAAAGGCATCAAAGCCCAGTGCGGGGGAGAGAACAGTGGAAGCAGAGTTCCCGTCCTGTGGGTTGTGTGACCTTGAGCAGGTTCCTTTGTGTCTCTGAGCCTCAATCTCCTCACTTGGAAAATGCAGGGTTGGACTAGGTGTGTTGTGGTGCCCAGATAGCATCCTGAAATGAAATTCATAGATAATATGACCTCTCCTTTTGGAAACATCTTTACAGAATAAAGTGTTGCACCCTGGCCAGTTTGGCTCAGCGGTTAGAGCGTCGGCCCGTGGACCAGAGCCCCAGGTTCGGTTCCCGCTAAGGGCACGTACCTCGGTTGCAGTTTGTCCCCGGCCCCAATGGGGCTGTGTGGGTGGCAACCAGTCGATGTGTCTCTCTGACATCGACATTTCTCTCTCTTCCCCTCTCTTTCCCTCCCGCTCTATCTGAAGATAAATGCAAAATTGTCCTTGGGTGAGGATAACAAAAAATAAAAATAAAAAAGTGTTGCCATCAATGTAACACAAAGGAGAAGCGAAGGGAGCCAGGCTAAAATAGCATTGTACTCAGGACAGCATGTAAATGTGTGGGTCCAACCGTCCCAGCCGGGACAGTGGAGTCATCGGGTGCTTGCACCTACTTGATCAGTAAGTTTGGGCGTGAGAACACAGGATCCAGCTGAATGTCGTGAACACTTTCTCTTTGACACTTTGAGTTCAGGGCTAAGAAAATGGGCCAGGAGGTAGACACACCCACGCAGACAGTTGCCGCCCCGGACGGCATGTGTGCAGGCCAATAGCAATGTGACCCATTGGCACCCGGACACCAGGAACAGCATTTATGTTGATTTTCCAAAGTCGTGAAGCTTGTAAAGTGATGGCCTGAGCAAAATGCCTGCTCTCCGTTTACACAGCAGTTGTGATCTTGGAACATTCCGTGTGTGTAATTAAAGTCTTTGTGTTTTTATATAAACTCAAATGGAGTCCTGAACTCAGATCATTAGACACAGGGGTTACATGTACATCATGTACATGAATGGACATCCAGTGGGATATTTGAAAATTATGTAGGAGATCAGTGATCTTCAAAGTGTAGGACTGCCCTGGCCGGTTTGGCTCAGCAGTTAGAGCGTCGGCCTGCGGTCCTGAGAGACCCGAGTTCGGTTCCCGCTAAGGGCACGTACCTTGGTTGCAGTTTGTCCCCGGCCCTGGTTGGTCATGTGGGTGGCAGCCACTCAATGTGTCCCTTTCACATCGATGTTTCTCTCTCTCTCTCTCTGTTCCTCTCTCCCCCTCCCACTCTATCTGAACAAAAAAATGTCCTCGGGTGAGGATAAAAAAAAAAACAAAGTGTAGGACTGTCCTTTGCATGATTGTAGGTCCAGCATCTCTAACTCCCGTTCCCCGATTGCCAGTAGCTCCCTTGTGATTATTGTCATAACAGAAAACATCCCCATGAATTTTGAAAGTGACCTCCAGCAAGCACTAGTGCCCCATGTAGACCCACTGGCCTAGCTGACGCCTTGGGCTCCATAGTCCTGCCGGGGCCCCGGCTGTCCACCAACAGAGCTGCCCTATTGACCTTCGTCTCCCCTCTCTGGCTGCTGTCTAGGCCCAGCTGATTGCGCAGTCCATCGGGCAAGCGTTTAGCGTGGCATACCAGGAATTCCTCAGGGCCAACGGGATTAACCCTGAAGATCTCAGCCAGAAGGAGTATAGTGACCTGCTCAACACCCAGGACATGTACAATGATGACCTGATCCACTTCTCCAAGTCGGAAAACTGCAAAGATGTAGGTACTTTCCTGAAGCTGTTCCAGGTTGGGCCAGTCGGGTAGGAGCTCCAGGGAGCCCGGGGGGGTAGGGGACAAAGAGTGTAGGGTCAACAGGACGTTGCTAAGGGCTCAGGCCCATCTCTGGCTCCCCGTGCATGAAGCTCTGTGACTGGAGACGGCTGCGGAGGGCCGTCACTAAGGAGGAGCATCCTGTGCCCCCAGCAAGCGTGAGCTAAATCCGGGGTGGGTTCCAGGGGCAGCAGGACCTGCAGTCTGCCCTCACCCAGCCCACAGGCTAGGAAAGGGCATGGAAACATGAAATGATGGTGCTGGAACAAGCGTTAGTCAAAGACAACTGCTTGGCAGGATGGAGCAGGGCCGGGGTTTCAGACCAGAAGTGCTCTACTCCTGCAGGGTGGCCCCGCTGCTTGCACCCCAGCTCCGCAGGGCTGGCCGGAGGGAAACGGGGCCGCCTGAGCTGGCGCGGAGGTCGGGGTGTTCTTTGGGAAGTTTTGGGATTGTGCAGAGGGCAGGGCCAACGTCACAGAAGCATGAAGGTCAGAAGAGCTCAGGAATGGTCTGGGGAGCCCTAAGTGAGGCCGTGTGGCTGGAGCAGGGGGCGCGTGTAGGAAAGACAGGAGGCGGCCAGCATGGGGTCTAGGTCTGAGCTGGGAGCCTCACAAGTCCCGCTGAGCAGCTTGGACTTGATCCAGTAGGTAAAATATTTCTCTGTGAGGAAAGGATCTCTTGATCCATTAGTGTATGCAGGTGTCCTGGGTTCCCTAGAAGCAGAGCCTGAGATGGGGATTCTTGTTCACAGGATTTGGGGGTAGAATGCACTCAGGAAAGAGTGTGGGCAGCAGGGTGTTGGGGATGCAGGGGAGGGATGGGGCCTTACTGGGGGTGAGCTTTAGTCTGATCCACAGAGATGCTCTGGGTGACAAGTCACAGGCCGGATGTGCCCACCTAGGGCCAAGAGGACTGGCAGGCCTCTGTACCCTGACACCAGGGTTGGATGGGGCCGTACCAGTGTGCAGTACAAGATACTGCAGACTGGATGGTTTTAACCAGGGAAATGTAGTATCTCCCAGCTCTGAGGCTGGAAGTCTGAGATCTGGAATGTATCAGGTTGGTTCCTTCTGAATGCTCAGAGGAAGGATCTGTTCCAAGCCTCTCTCCTTGGCTTATAGATGGGTGTCTTCTCCCCAGGTCTTCATGCTGAATTCCTCTACACCTGTCCCTGTGCCCAAATGTCCCCTTCTTATAAGGACATTGGTCATCCTGGATTAGAGGCCACCTTAATGACCTCATTTTAACTTGATTACCTCTGTAAAGACTCTGTATGCAAGTAAGGTCCTATTCTGAGTGTCTCCCATTTGACTAAGGGCAGTTCTCCATGGAAGGGGCCAACCATGAGCTCCAGCAGTGGGGGGTAGGGGACATCAACCTGTGAAGGAGGCTCTGTCAGGCCCCAGCAGCCACCAGAATAGTGTATGTTTGAGCATATGTGTGTCTATGAATAGGGATGGATAAATGCACACACAGAGTTGTTGGAAACAACTCTGGTAGATGTTTCCAAGAAGTATCCCAGCCCTTTGTGTGTCTCTGCAAACCTCATCAGACAACAGATATCCCAAATGAACTCCTGTCTTCTCCACCCTGCCCAGGAAGGCTACAAACAGGCATGCCTGTCTAGAACATGGTCTTCCTGTCTGCACTTCCAACCTTTTGGTGGTGATAACTTGAGCTTTTTTTTTCCTTCTTTCCCTGCAGCTTTCTCCTTACAGAGCAGTGTTTCTGTGATCTATTTACTTTTAATTCAAGAATCTTAAATGTTGGAGAGAATTTGTGAAGCACTGTAGGGGAGCCAGTGCATCAATCCAAAAGCTATTTCTGGAAGCCATAACTCACCACCAAAGCTCCCCCTTACATAGCCCCCCACACCCACCCACATACACACCCTCACTAGGGACTATAGGAAAAAAAACAATACTGTGCCCTTCATAGTTGTTTTGCCAAGTCAAGACTGCTTACATGGAACAAGAGTACCAAAATCGGGTATGGGCCTGTGTTAAACCGTTTCACACAGCCGTGGAACACAGAGAAGACAGGACTCGTGTGGGTTGGAGTCCTCAGGAAATGTCTCTCGTCTTTAGTGAAGGCAGGAGGAGGGCAAATGCCTTGATTTCTGCCGCCGCCCTGCGTGCTGCTGATTCAGGCTGCGCGTTTCTCTCCGTTCAGGTCTTCATAGAGAAGCAGAAAGGAGAGATCCTAGGTGTGGTGATCGTGGAGTCCGGCTGGGGCTCCATCCTGCCCACCGTGATCATAGCCAACATGATGCACGGAGGGCCGGCAGAGAAGTCGGGGAAGCTGAACATCGGGGACCAGATCATGTCCATCAACGGCACCAGCCTGGTGGGCCTGCCTCTGTCCACCTGCCAGAGCATTATTAAGGTACCCGGCGATGGGGGGAAGTCAACTTCTGTGGCAGACCGGAGTGCGACTGTGATTCAGTCACTGATATTTCTGAGCATATTCCCAGTGTCAGGCACCGAGAGACAGAAAGGCAGGGGCTTGCACACAGTCGTTTACCGTTGACTGGCGTTCATAGACTCCTCCCGAAACGGTTTGCACATCAGACGGGGTAGTTGGCTCAGATAGCACCGGCGTCTGAGACTGCCCACCAGCAGGTGTCCCACGTCAGCCACAGCACTCTCTCCAGTAAGTCTCAACAGGATTGTCCCGGCTCAGTAATCCAGACCATCACCTGGGGCAGTTGTTCCCAACCGGGGGGTCTTGAACCCAGTCCGCAGGGACATTTGGCAATGTCTGGAGACAGTTTGGGTGGTCACAACTAGGGAGGTGGGATGCTGCTGGCCCTCAGGGGTGGAGGCAGGGACGCTGCCAACATCCTTCAGTGCGCACGACAGCCCCCAGCAAAGGCTCACCCCGCCCAAATGTCAACAGTGCCGAGGCTGGGAAGGCCCGACTTAGGCACATGCGGGTTCGGATGTGGGGGGGAGAAGTCGGGAGAGGGAGGTCAGTGAGGGAGGGTTTGTGGGGACTTGATCTGGGTCTGGAAGGGTTTGGGGAGGAGGAGCAGGAAGTGTAGATAATGTGAGCCAGGGTGGAGCTGGGGCCTGGGTGGGAATAAGCAGGACCTGCTGAGGACTGGCACAGCTGCATGCCAGCGCCCTGCCGCACCTGCCAGACAGTGCCCAGCCCTTCAGAGAGTCACCTCCCTCCCTCTTCATGACAGACAGCCCGTTAGGGAGGGGATAGCAAACACCCAGTTTACAGATGGCCCATCAGAGACTCTGAAGGTGACTTGCCCTGGACCCCCCGGCTGACACACAAGTCCAGATCCCCCTCCCCGCCCTCCCTTCCTCTGCGGGAAGGAGCAGATGACATGAGGCAGGCTGAGACCCAGCGGGCAGCTCGGACTTCCCCCGGCAGCACGCGGGACTCGTCGTCTGTGCGTGGACCACACATCTAGGTGGAAACCAAGCTCACTGAGGACAGTCAGCACTGCCTGCGCAGTTTCCTACGGAGAAAAGATGAGTTTGCATGAATAGCTGACCTTCGATGTCTATAAATGGAGTGTCTGAAATCAGACAATTAAAAGGCGGTGCGGTGATGAACGAGGTGTAACTGTGAAGATGGACAGCATGAAAACCAGTGCCCTGTGCCCACCGTCAGCAGAGAAGTACTCAGTGGCAGCCCACTAGGAACCGGCTGCCCTTCCCCAGCGCCCGAGGCACCCCTTTGTGGAAGGGAAAGTGGCTTAACCATGGTGCCCCCCACCCCCACCCCCCACCCCCGGCTGGGAAGATGTTACCGCTGATTTCAGCTGGATCGCCAGTACCGAATGAAAATGTTTAGTGGATTGTAACGTTGTTTTAAAATTCTGTAGAGCCCTGGCTGGTTTGGCTCAGTGGTTACAGCATTGGCCCGAGAACCAAAAGGTCACGGGTTCGATTCCGGTCAAGGGTATGTACCTCGGTTGCAGTTTGATGGTCAGGGTCGTGTGGGAGGCAACCAATCAATGTGTCTCTCTCACATCAATATCTCTCTCTCTCTCTCCCACCCTCCCTCCCTCCCTCCCTCCCTCTCTCTCTCTCCCTCCCTCCCTCTGTCCCACCCTCCCTCCCTCCCTCTCTCCCACTCTATCTGAAAGTCAATGGAAAAATATCCTTGGGTGAGGATTAAAAAATATAATAAATAAATGAAATTCTGTAGAGAACACACCCTTTTTGCCCCACCACCTTGGGGCACTGCAGGGCTGTTCTGGGCCCCTTCATGGCTTCCTCTTAGCATTATTTCAGTAGTCAGCGCCCCTGCAATGAATTGAACCAGCAGCTGTCATCCTGCTAAATCAGTGCTTCGAAAACTTTGACTTGAATCACCCGGGGATCTCATTATAATGCAGGTTCTGGTTCAGCAGATGTGGGTGGGATTCTGCATCCCCACAAGCTGCGGGTGCTGACATCACCCGTCTCAGGCAGCACTTTGGGGAATGAGCCATGCGTTCCATGTCTTGCCACCTTAATGCAGGTTGACCTTTTCCCCCTAGTTAATAGGAAATAGAATACACTTCTAGAATAGAGTTATAGGTATTGAATTATTTTAATTGTTTCTTCCCTATCTCTTATTTTTCCTGACATTATTGCCAAAGCATAATAATTGATAGGCCAAGCGTGTTTGCAGTCTGCCTGCTCATTGCCTCCACGGTCCTGCCCCCTGATTTTTTTTTCCTCTTTCTTAAACTAGAGCACACCGCTTCCCCTTCCTTCCACTGGATCACCCTGGTTCTGCTTGCCTGTTGCCATAGAGACCACTCTGGCTTCTCTCCTCTCCCCTCCCCACTTCCCGACCCTTCCCTTCCCACCCGATTTCTTAATTTGCTGTACCATTCCACTGTTGTCATGGGGACGAAATGACCGTGCATTTAATTGGCACCTCTAATAAAATGGCAGCTCAGAAATGCAAGCAAGTGGGACCCGATGTGAAGCACTGATTGGGAGCGGCTGAGCAAACGGAGGGCCGGGTGGTTTCAAAGGAGGCCAAGCCTCCCCACGCAGCCCACGGCCCCATCCAGAAGGCGTGCACTGGGGGACGGACCAGGCGTCTTAAATGAATTCCCACAGAAGGAACCCACCAGAGCACTATGAACTTCTCAGATGACATTGGGAAAACAGTCCTCCTGCTGCTTGTCCGTATGCTCTGTGAGGCCCGTGGGGCTGTCTT
Source organism: Molossus molossus (assembly GCF_014108415.1). NCBI lineage: Eukaryota > Metazoa > Chordata > Mammalia > Chiroptera > Molossidae > Molossus > Molossus molossus. Next base: position 51,451,177 of record NW_023425349.1, read on the forward strand.
GTGCCTGACAGACACCTAAGTAACCCCAGTGGGTCATAGGTGTAAACGTGTAAAGCAGGCGGCTTTGAAGGAAGGACTGTGGTTCTGACTGGCTGCTCTGCCTTCAGCATTCTTTGCTCTTGCTTCCCACATCCGGGTCTCGTGGGGCGTGACTGTGGAGAGAGGGAAAGTGGAGGGGCCCAGGCCCTCTAGCTGCTCGGCCCGGGGCCCCGAAGCCCTCCCCCGTGCTCCGGGAGGCCCTGCTCTACCCGCGCCGTTCTTGGCACATAGCAAGTGGTCCCAAATCGCTCGTTGATTCGGTGAAGGAGAAAGAGGAAGCACTCAGAGGGAAAAGAAATACATGCACGAATGATGTCTGCGCTGACCCTCCTCCCTGCCTATGTTTAATTTTAGAAATAGGTATTTCTAAGCATAATGTGGTGTTGGCGAACACATTTAGGAAAGGGGAAAAAGCATGAAAAGGAATGAAATCATAGAACTGGAAGAGAGCTTAGTGGGGGGCGCCATATGTTTGCGATGAGACTGGGGGAGGGGCAGTGTCTAAGGCTCCGCGGCCTGTGGTGGCACACACACCTGGAGCCCAGGGCCCCTGGCACAGCAGTGTCCCCTTCAGCAAGCCCTGCCATTATCAGCAGAGAGCTGGAGCATCGGCGTGGACGGCGGACCCGCTGCCCTGCAGAAGGCCAGGGGGAGTCCTTCTCAGCTCACCTTCGCTTCGCTTTGAAATGATCATTTCTTGAACCAGAGAGGTTTCCCCGAGATGTTCCAGAAGCTGCAGGGAGACGCTGATCACTGCTCCCTGCGTATGTACATCAAGTAACCGTAAGCCAAATTACAGCCAACAGGAGACTCAAATCCCACAGCAAACAGAGCAGTTCAGAACAGGCCGAGACACTGGAGGTGGGAACGTAAATGGATCCCCTCAAAATGCACACGCTGAGAGGAAAAACTGGAATTGAACAAACCGGGGAAGCCAGCAGCAGGAGCCTTGACCTCTCACAAGGCAGGAAAGGCAGCAGAAAACATGGCCCCCTGCAGGGCCGGAGTAAAAGACCCGGGGCACAGGGTCGACCTTCCCTCGCTCTCCCTGGCTTCATGGCTGAGCAAGCCTGACTCGTGATGACACAGTCCCTCCCATTGTCTATCTGGAGGCTCAGGCTGGGCGAGAACATGCTGTGGGTTTGAATCCAGACCTGTGGGTGAACTTGAGTGAGTTGCTTAGTATCTCTGAGCCCCCGTTTCCTCTTTTGTAAAATGGGCATAATTACAACTGCCAGTTTGTCAAGGAGATGAAAGGGCAGCTCCTGGGACCCTCCAGCTGAGCCTGGTAAGCGCCGGTGCTCAGGGGCAGGTGGTTTGGCTGGTTCCACTTCAGAATGGGTTGAGGGACAGTGCTCTCGGGCACTCGCACCTGGTACAGATGGCTGACTGAGCATCAGACCAGCCAACTCTCCCACAAGCCCTCACCCCCACAGATGGTGCTAGCCCCTGCTCTCCCAGAGCACACTGGCCAGGGCTCAGTGGTAAGTGGACATCATTGGCTCTAAGTCACCTGGGGGCAGGTGAGTTCATTGTTTTGCAGTGGTCTCAAAACTGAGTGTCACCGGGAGGATGTTAACAGAGAGTGTTGCGTCCCACCCTTGTAGTTTCTGACTCAGTAGGTCTGGGTGGCCAGGTCTTGCTGCCTCCGGCGTGGGGTCCCCTCTTTGAGGACCACTAGCATATACCTATCAGCCAAGCATAATAAAGCCAGACAACCAGAGGCAGAAAATCCCTACCCATCCATCTAAAAGCATATCTGCATTGCTGAGAAACAAAGGAGTGTGGGTCACTGATGCCACTCAGAGAGGCAAAGCCACACTCTTGCCACAGATGTTGTTGGTGTGGAAGTCATGGGACACCAGCTCCACCTCTCTGCTAGGCAAGGTGCGTGTGAGGAAGGCAGGGGCCGGAGCAGGGGAGCCGTCATCCCAATTCTGACCCCACAGGGCCTTGGCCAAGGCAAGTCAGGTTTCGTGTCCACTCTGTCCTCACCTGTAAAATGGGAAAGAGAAGTCCTGACCCCCACACACTGGGCAAGGAGTGGCTGTCGGCAGCAATAGCTGTGGAATTTGCAGAGTTATATTTACAGAGTCAGAGGTGATCCTTTTTCAGGCTGAAATGGGTTTGTCATTGTCGTCCCAGATCTCTCTCTCCACTTTGCCCATGGAGGGCACACACTGGACCCATTTTTTAACTGATCAGGAGCTGTCTCCAGGGGGTACTGCAGACTTGGCGGGAATAGAGCCCACCTTTTCCTGAACACCTGCCCCTCCTCTGGTGGCTGCCGTAGGAGAGGCGGCCCACCCACCCACGGTCCCGTCATTTAGTAACAGCGTCTCCCCTTCCCCTCTGACCCTTTGGAGGGTTGGGACTGGGGCTGACCGGGAGCTTTCCCCAGTCAGCAGGGGCCAGGCTGCAGGGCCCCGGCCACAAGCCCCGCGGTCTGTTTACCCCAGGGTGCAAGTACATCGTCTTTTCCTCTGTGGACCATGACTTGAAACGGGTTGGAAAACACCTGCTACGAGCCATTTGGTCTGGCCCCTCCGGCACACGGGCTTTAGCTGAGCAGAGCAGGTGGTCTCCAGAGACTTGGGAGGTGGACGTTTATTCCAGGGCTGCATTACTTTGGTACGCAGCCTCCTTTTAGGGTGAAGCTCACAAGTCAGTGGTAGGACCTGTAGGAGCAAAACCATCCCCTCCCTGAGGGAAAGCAAAGCTCTGAGATGACTTTCTAGGGGGGCTCCTGAGCACACCAGGGCTGGTGGCTGCCCTGTGTTCAGACACAACAAGGTGGGCCTGAGAGTGGGCGGAGGATGCTCTCTAAACAGGCTCTGAAACCAGGCCAAGTCCCCTCTTCATCTGTAACGAGCACCTTCCCCTACACTGCATCCTGACTTGGAGGGCGGGACACATTAATAAGGATCATGAAGCCACGACAATCTCCAGTCCTACCTCCTGTGTCCTTCCTTCCCCAGCAGCACCCTTTTATTCTCCCAAGGAGGTCTCCACAGAGGGTCCTGTCTGCTCCCTGCTTCTCCCCGGGGGCTTGTGGGAATGTTGACAAAATCTCTAACAGGAGAGAGGACGGGGAAGCAGGAGCATTCCAGACGGAGAGAAGATGAGCCCTGGTGCACTGGGCCAGTCGCCGGGCATGAGATGCTCTCTGTTCGAAGAGGAGGGATTGCAGGGTTTGCCATACGGAGGAAGTCTGTTTCCCATGTGTGTGTCTCCCAACCAGGGAGAGACTGTACATCCTTCATCGTCCAAACCAAAAGAAACCTGAAGCAGTTTTCCTCTTTGTTGTACCGATGACCACTTTATTCAGGTCCCTTGAACACAGCCCCCTTTCCAAATGAAGACAGTGCCCACAGGCACGGTCTCCGCAGTGGACCACAGGGCTCCGCAAAGCAGGTGGTTCCGAGCGGATGCGCCTGGCAGCACAGTGCGGGGCTGCAGGTCCGCGGAGGGACGAGGCCTCTGGGGGGCTCCTTTCGCCTCTGGTGCTGTCTGCTCTGTCTGCCTGGGGCATCGCCATATCCACCAGGCTTCCTTCACTTCTCAGGGCTTGAAGAACCAGGCCCGGGTGAAGCTGAATATCGTGAGGTGTCCTCCGGTGACCACCGTGCTGATCCGGAGACCAGACCTGCGCTACCAGCTGGGCTTCAGCGTCCAGAACGGAATTGTAAGTACGACCCACGCCCTTCTCCGAAAGTCTGACACACCTGGCTCACTGTTTGGTATTTTATTTTATTAATTTATTTTTGTTACAGATGTTTCTCCTTTTTCCCCCACTGACTCCCCCCTCCCCCTCCCTCCCTGCCCTGTCCCCAGCTTAGTTGTCCATGTCCATTGGTCATGCATACATGCATATAAGTTCTGTGGTTTATCTCTCCCCACCACCCCCTCTTCTGGGGATTGTCAGTCTGTACTCCACTCCCACGTCTCTGGGACTACATAACAGTCTAAGGAATGGTATTTTATTTTTAATTTTCAAAGCCGGTCAGTTTCCTGTAAGAATTCGGCAGGGAAGGGGATGACCAGGTGAAGGCAGGCGCAGCTTCCTCTCTGGACAGAGAATTCTGTGCCTCCCAGCGTGAGGCGAGAGAGGCCCTTCTCCGAGCCCTGGCCTCGGAGCCCGAGTCCTTGTGACCATGCAGGGCAGCCCGGCCAGCTGCTAATTCCAGGTAGTTTGGGATGTACCAGCTTCCTTCCCCCTGGCCTTGAAGGACTGCCACCTTATCACCACCCTTGGCAGTACACTCCAGCTCCTGCTGAGCTGCTGCTCCCGAGCCAGGGTGTGTGTGTGGGGGGGGGGGGGTGCGCGAAGCTCCCGTGATGCCAGCTCACAGCCCAGGCTGAGAACCCGGCCCCCCTGGCTGTTGTGCATGACTAATCCGTGCTTTGCCTTGTTAACCTCAATTGGCACTTTGGGGATAGTGAGCATTTGTATTACTTGGATGCTGGCCTTAAAATTATACTTCCTTTTTGTATCCTGGTAAACTGGCCATTTAAATTACTTTGCAGTGTAGAATTCCGTAGCATTAAGTACATTCTCAAAGTGGTATGGCCATAATCACTCCCTTTCCAGGACGTTTTCTTCATCCCAACTCCACACTCAATACCCTTTCCTTTTGCCAGGCGGGCCTTTCTGTGCTCAGCCATTCTGTCAGACCACGTCATTCTGGGTTTGGGTGGCAGGTCTGCCCTCTGGAGCCCTTGGATTTGACGGATTTGGGGTGTGCTTTTTGCATTCATCCTTCCAGAGGAAAAAACTCTATTCTTTTTACCTCAAATTTCAGATAAGAGTTGTAGGTAATCAGAATGTTATTCCAAGTATGATTTAAGGTTTGGAAATACCCATTTGAAGTCCCCAGTTGGAGTTGACTCTTTGTGCCCATGTAGCATCCTCTGCTTTTGGAGAGGAGCTCAGATTACTCCTTATGGTTTTAGTCTGACATCATGTTTCTATCCATTTATACTTCCCTGCTTGTTAACATTGGATAATATTAAAAGTTCACATAGGATCAGAGGATTGCTGTTTAATAGATGTGGGTCTGTGGAGGCCTCGTTCTGATTTGAAGTGTGGTCAGCACCGAAGGAACCTTCTGACGGAGAGCACCTGATGCGCGGAAGGTTTCCACGTGGCACGATCTGGCAGCCCCGTCTGCACAGGCTTTTAAACAGAGGCGCACAGTTTGGAGTGAAAAGTCAACTTTGTAATTTCAAAACATGTTCTTTGGGGAGAACTCCAGCTGTTTTGTGTGCGAGGCGGGGGTGGCCATCCCCTGCAGTGGTGAGCTCGGAGCCCTCCAAATGAGGCCATGCGGGCTGGCTTCCCCCAGCCTGTAGCCTCTGCCCACCCACCGGGCAGCACCCAGCCGCACTGTCACTTCTGTGAGAAGTGACAGATCAAGAGCCACTGCGTTGGGAAAGGCAAAAGGAGCAGCTCCCCTCCAGCTGGCCACACTCTGGAACACAGAGTGGGGTTCCAACCCCAGTTTGGCCCATGCAACCGTGACCCTAAAAAGTGGCTGCTAGCATTGTACGTTTTGATGTTTGGGTCCCACTGGTGATCGTGGGAAATAAAGCTCACCTGAATTCTATAGGCTGACGGTGTGAAAACATTGGCAGCAGTGACAGGCCCAAAGTGTGCGTGAAATCCAGGGACACGCTACACCCCCTGTGCAAAGTGCATGAAGGAGCTGGCCGTTGAGCGTCCAGGACCCTATTTCTTGTGGAAAGAAACAAAGAGATTTCAATGCCCGAAGCCTAACCATGGCAGCTGCTCAGAGATGAGCCTGCAGGGAGCAGGGGGTCCAGAAAAGACCACCTTCTGTCCCCACCCAGTCCCCTGCCCGAGAAGGTAACTTGGCATTTGACCCTGACAGATCTGCAGCCTCATGCGAGGGGGAATCGCCGAGAGAGGAGGAGTCCGCGTGGGCCATCGGATCATCGAAATCAACGGGCAGAGCGTGGTGGCCACCCCCCACGAGAAGATCGTCCACATCCTCTCCAACGCGGTCGGGGAGGTAGGGATGGGGCCGGACAGGGTGTCCCCGGTACCCCAGCCACGCCTCCAGGAAGTGTCCCTCCCAAACCTAAACACTCCTCCATGGCAGGACAGTCTGTCTCAGACCAGACTTCAGCGTCATTAATGAAAGGTTGTCTGAGAGCATCTCCATGAGGCAAGACCAGGTCACCTGTAGAATGATTTGTTCACGTTCCTTTTTCTTTTTTAAATATGTAAGTTTCAGATGGACAGTATCATTTTGGATATCTGCAGGCACTACAAAATGATCACCTGAAAAATCTAGTTCCCATTCATCACCGCGCAGCTGGCCCCCTTCAGCCTTTTTGCCCAACCCTCTTCCCCTCTGGTCCACCTCCCTGTCCGCGGAATCTGAGTTGTTGTTTTTTTAACCTGGAGGATATAGTGGTAAATGAAATAAGTCAAAAGGAGAAAGACAAATACTGTTTGATCTCACTTCTAAATCTAAAAGAAAGAAAAGCAAAAAAAAAAAAAAACTATTAACTCTCCGATTGTCCAGCTTCTGTCTGGTTCCTTTTACCCCAGCTAACGTTGCCACATGAGCCTGGAAGCTTTGTCTTAGGTTCAAGTCTAATCAGCAGAACAGCCCCCAGGGGGCGTCCCTGACACAGACGTGGCCCAGGTCGTCAAGGCTGTTCAGGCTCATTTCCTGAGCTCCCCCAGCTGCTAGCGAGGAGGGGGGCAGGAGCAGTGAGAACCCCACAGCTGTTCCCTTCCAGTTCAGGAATTCTTCTCTCCTTTTTTTTTTTAAATAAAAAGGTCTGAGGAGAACAAAAGCATTTAGGAAAACAAACCTTACCTGGTTTTCCTTGTTACTCTATCACCCCTAACTTTTTAGAAAGCCTGTGGGCCCTGCTCTGCCCGGAGGCCCCCTGGATCCCTGGCTAGCAGTGGGGCTTGGGGTCTCTTCACACCCACCCATGGTGGGAGGCCCCTCCGCCCTCAAGCCCCAGCCCCGCTGACGTGTGCTCCTGCCCGCAGATCCACATGAAGACGATGCCGGCTGCCATGTACAGACTGCTGACCGCCCAGGAGCAGCCCGTGTACATCTGAGCCGCGCCCACCGCCTGGCCATGCATGGAGGACTCGCCTCGCTTGTGGTTGTGTTTTTCGTGCTGCATCTGTGTGCCCACTGAGACATTTCCCTCTCATGCCCAGCATTCGGTCTCACACAGGAAGGAAAGAATCCGTAAAGACCTCTTGGCTCTCTGTCTCTCTGGTTTGCTTTTTGTTTTAATACCAGGGAAGTTTTGTTTGCATTCCCTTGAGGATGGAGAGCAGCCAGTATCCAGCTGGTATCTGCCCAGGACTGGACTGTCCTGAAGGGCCATGGGGTGGACAAGGAGGGCTGTCACGGCCCAAGGGGAAACCCTCCCTTCCCAAGGGAGCTCGGGGAAGGGGGAGGGGCAGTGAAGAAGCTGACTCAGCAGTGCCTATAATTCAGTCTCTGATCTCTGCTTTCCTCCAGTCAGTTTGTGGGAATACGGTAGTAATGGGACCAGCCCAGGTCTTTAAGGATATGCCCTGCCCACCATGCACATGGGTTGGGGCCCCATACATTATTTCTGCCCAGAATTTCTGAGCCAACCTTCGGCCTCTTTTATAGCTCATTTTAATTTCAACCTCATTGTTTTCTAACAGGGGCCTCCTCCCCCAAGGGTAGAAGGGGAACTGCCTTGGACAAGAATAGCATCAAGTTGTTGGCAATTCCAGGGACATCCATAGATTCGCTAGGTTGTCCTGAGGTTACACACCATTAGATGAACACGGGCGGGTGCTGTCTGCTTCCACCCACTCCACACACCCGCATGTACACAGTCTCGTTGGCTATATCTCACCTTTCCCTCCTCCCCTCCGCTCAGGAGGCACACGGAGCCCCTGGACAACCCCAGTACCTCTGTGAGGCCCCTCCCCCTGGCTGGTCAGCTCTGTCCCCAGAGGGGCCCCTTTGGTGGGTGAGGCCTGGCCCTGCCAGCAGCACCTTGGCTCACAGTGTTCTAGAGGGCTCCTCGTGCCCCCCCCCACACACACACACACACACTCGTATACGGGGAGTCTGAGAAGGTAGGACTGCTCACCTGGAAGACGAGGAAGCAAGTGCATTTGTGTTACATTTTCTTCTCCGCTCAGGGCCACTAGGTAGGGTGTGACATGTAAAAGGCAAGAAGAGTACATAAACCACAAACTAAGGGGACAGCAGTGACCTCTAGCTATGCCTAAGAATCCCCAATGTGTTCCAGAAACATCATCTTGCTGCCTCGTGGGTCCGAGAGTTTAATCGATGTGGAGTGTTACGTGTTTTTTATCAGGTGCCTCATATTTATGGGTTCTGTCTCAGTTTCAGTGCAAATATTTTAGTAATCTTATTCTGAGCCAGTTTTTACTTATTCTTTGGTCCAAAGAGCCTTTTGTTTTCATGTGGATGGGGTGTGGCTTGGTTTGGTTTTTGTTTTGTTTCGTTCATGACCTCAGCGGAGACGGGGAAAGAGAAACTAATATATTTTATAATATTAATAGAGTCCCTGTTCTCTGCACTGGGGATGTTTATGTTGTTTGTGGCAACAGGAATTTGGTGAGCACGTGTTGGGTAGTACGTATTTACAGATGGAATGGGTGGGGGGGTGAGGATATAAAGAGGAACAGGACATTTACACCAGAGCTGTGTGTGGTCATTTCCCTGGGATCTCGTACCTTTGGAGTTTCTGCTTGTAGAGGAAAGCGAACGTTTCAAAGCCATCCGTGGCCGACCTGTCGGTGTGCGGGACAAGCCCTGGGGGGAGGGGCTGCACTGCCGAGCGTCCTCTCGGGGGAGGAGCCAACTCTTCTCCAGGGGAGCCGGCTGCGCGGTCAGGAACCATGGCTCCAGGTGCTCCATCTACCAAACGAGAGTGTCTGAAAATATAATTAAATACTCAAGAGGCATACGTTCAGCTTCCCTCTGCCAAAAAGAGAGTGGCTAAAACATGGGTGCAGCATTATTGATGGTATTTCAGGCATCGGGAGCCTCAGGAAACAATCGGAGAGCTGATGCCTGTTTGCCCCAGGGTGACCACTCGGGCCACTTGCCCAAGCACCTGTTCAGAGGCCTGCCCGAGATGGGCCAGGGACAGGAACTCCACTAGCACATCCCTGTGCAGCCTCCCCAGTAAGTCCATGACATGTCTTCCTCCAAAGGAGAGAGGAGAGAGAATATACTTTCTATGCTACTGCACAGAGATCTTAAAACGTTTGACAGGGGCTGGGAAAGCCAATTTCATAAGTTCTCCCAGAGGAATAACCTACTTAAGCCTAAAAGTGCGACTGTTGATCCACCGATCCCTTCTTGTCAATGTGTCTCCGCACGCCCGGCTAGCACATGCTTATGGCGCGCGGGCAGGGTCACTGGCTGACGTGTATTCTTTGCCCTCTGCTCCCCGTGGATGGAGGGAGTTCTCTACCTTTGGTTAACCAAGGAGGCGGGATCTTAACTCCGATTTTGAAATTCCCGTGGGAAGGGTGGTCACTATCCCCTGATATCCCAGTATGTGTAAGCTGTATCTGTAAATGTCTGCCTCCCCATGCACTGGGGAAGACAGCGTGCACAGCGTTCCAGACAGGATCCCAGGCAAAAAGCCACTCTTGCTGCTTGGTGAGGACAGATTCCCAGATCTGTCCACCCTCCGGGTCCAGCAGGTGTGGGAGAGCCCATCCTGCCTCTGCCTTCTCAGGAGCCACCATCAGCCTCGGGTTCCCAAGTGGAAGAAACACCCCGAGACGGATGCCTGGAGCCCCGTCCCCTCACCAGAGTGGGCTCCTCGGGGCCTGGGGTCCCTCATGGGGCTGGACTCCGAGGCCCTACAGACAGCTCTGCTCTGTGAACATTGCCCATCCACACTGGCCTCAGCGAGTCCCAGAGTAACCTACTACCTCCCCCATCGCTCCTGTCACCCCCACGCCCGTCTGCACGCTGACGAAACCATCCATGAGCCATTCTTGGGTCCCTCAACCCAGGGGTGTGGCTGTTACCAATGTTTACAACCATGGGCCACCTCCCCAAAGATGTGTTTACTCCCCCTTCCTAGGCCACTTGTTGTTTTGAGTTTGTCTGTCTGCTCCTTCCCTGGTTTGGCCGACTTGAACACTCACACTCACACACACACACACACACGACCCTGCCCCTGCCCCCCTCAAGGCAGCACGGAAGGACTGTGGGAAGGAAGCTGCTTGTACATACCCAGCACAGCCCCTAGAGTATGAAGCTGTACTGTTGTTCTGTAAAGAGGATGAAATAGAGCTTATTGTAAAGCGTCAGGAGAAGTATAGTATTGTATTTGTAACAATATTGTTCTTTGTATACACAGAACTCAATGATCTCTATATATAAATATAAATAAATATATAAATAAAGTATATATACACGTGAGCCTGGAATGTGGACGCCGCACACCCACTGAATGTACTTCCTCCGCCAGTCTGGTCGCCGGGCCCGGCCCGCCCTCCCCTCCCCCTTAGCGTTTTGAGGGTTGTGATGTATTTAATGTGTTATCTTCCTTTATTTAACTGAACGCTGACGTCTGTAAGAGTTGCTGCAACAATAAACGAGAACTTCACCTCTTGGCCTGGGCTGAGTGTCTTAGTGTTTCGGGGGTGGGGTGGGACGGGACCCAGGCAGCGGGCAGCCTCCTCCCACCCATCCTGTCGAGTCTGCATGATGCCCAGAGCCCGAGTGTTTTTGAAATGGGCGCATGCTGTGAAACCAACTCGCTTTTAAACACGTGTGTCTATGTCGCCTGTAACAGCTGATATCCCAGCCTCCCGGCCTTCTCAGAGTGCACAGCATGGGGGAGAGGACCCCTCCGGATTCCCAGTGAGGGAAGGGAAGCAGGAGGTAGTTCCCCCCCAAGAACTCTCCAATGAGGGGAGGTGGCCTTGGTTAAGTGGACAGTTGAAGGTTAAGTGGACAGTTGAAGGGTAACTGCCCCGAGGGTCCTACCTGAAGGTTGCCGAGGACTTTCTGGAAGGTTCTTCCGATGGTCCTTGCACGGCCAGGTTTTGAAGACTGCTGCTGTGACCTCTCTGCTGTCAGGGGTGTGCTGGGGACACTGGACCCCGACACAGGGTATCCAGCCCTGTTCCGAAAGCAAAAGGTCCTTAATGCTTGTTCTCTGCAAACACACTGCCCGTCTACCCTGTGAGGCCCACCAGTGCCTGCGGGCCTGGCACTTGGGGCTGCTGCAGTGGGAATCCCCCCGGGGCTGGGGCACTAAGACAGCATCTGGCAACTGCAGACGTGCACCAAGAGCTCATGAGGAAACTTACAGAAGCAGAGTTTGGGGAGCAGCAATGCGATGGGTTTCTGCACAGAAAAGGGACAGAGGCCCGAGATACGTGGCCGCGTGGCCCAGGCTGGTTAAGAGCTGTAGAAGCCAAGGCAGTAAACAGTGGGCCCCCCAACTATGCAAGGATATTCCTTTCGCCCTGGCCGGTTTGGCTCAGCGGTTAGAGCGTCGGCCTGCAGTCCGGAGAGACCCGGGTTCGGTTCCCGCTAAGGGCACATACCTCGGTTGCAGTTTGTCCCCGGCCCTGGTTGGTCATGCGGGTGGCAACCACTCGATGTGTCCCTTTCACGTCAATGTTTCTCTCTCTCTTTCTCTCTCTCCCTCCCACTCCATCTGAACAAAAATGGAAAAATGTTCTTGGGTGAGGATTAAAAAAAAAATTAAAAAAAAAAAGATTATTTCTTTCAAGTGATATGTCCCCGCCCCCCAGCATGAACTGGTGGTCAGCTTGCCTCATAAGAGTGCGGCGGTCACATTACGTATCGGGAATCATTTCACCTAACTCCACCCCTCCTTACTGGCTCTCACAATCACAAGTGACCCCTCTTCCATGACAGTCCCTGAGCCTCTGGTAAGGGTGGGGAACCTTTTTTCTGCCCAGGGCCATTTGGATATTTATAACATTACTCGTAGGCCATATAAAATTATCAACTTAAAAATTAGCCTGCTAGCCCTGATCGGTTTGGTTCAGCGGTTGGAGCATCAGCCTGCAGACCAATGAGTCTCAGGTTCGATTCGGGTCAAGGGTGTGTAACTCAGGTTCGTCCCCCGCCCTGGTCATGGTCTTGCAGGAGGCAACCAACCGATGTGTCCCTCTCACGTCAATGTCTCCCTCTGCCCCCTCCCTCTCCCTCTATCTGAAGAACAATGGAAAAATATCCTTGGATGAGGATTTTTTTAAAAAAATTAGCCTCCTATATTTGGCCAGTCTGACTTGGTGAGGTGTGTGATGTCCCTGGTACTGATTGTGTGGACCTTACATGGCCCACAGGCAGGACGCTCCCCACCCTCAAGGGGATGGAGAAACAGAGACGCCGCATGTTATGATATCAGCTGTCTGTGCTAAAGGCAAAGGCTGCAATGGTAACATAGCACATGCAAGGGGGAAAGCAATAACAATGATAACAAGAAGAACAAGGGAGGTCACTTCCACCAGCATTCCCAGAAGCCAAACCAATGGAGAACGGGTCTCCGGGAGAACTACAGGAGGTACTCAGCACACACCCAGCAGGAAGGAACTGGATATTAGAGCCCATGACAGGAACAGGTTGGCATTGAGTGTGTCACCTGAAGGCAACAGCATAAAAATCAAGAAGCTGGGCAAATAAAAAGATGTTTAGTTGGAACCTGTAAGAGAGGTCTTCTCCTTTTAAAACAATGCTGGTAGCCTGATCTTTGGTGGTCGGCTGCTGCGGCTGGCTTCTGAAAAAGCAGTGCACACCAGACACGTTGACCTAAGGGACTGGGCACACAAGTCGCTTGAAGGGTCATGATGGGGGGAGTATGCCTGCTTAGGATTCATACTGGGTACCTCCAGGTATTTCTCTGGCCACCTGTAATGCATAGCGTGTCTTTAGAAGTCCAGCTTCCAGGAGAACAGAAAACCAACTTAGGACTAAGGGTGCTTCACTCCGTGGCAAAAAAATACCCAATCCATATTAAACCCCAATCAGTTACACCTTGTCCAGGCCTCAGTGACAATGGGGACTGAAATTAAAGGGCTCATAGTCCTGCCAGTACCTCGGGGGTGACTGCATGAGGGCCTCCTTCAGTACCTGTAGCCAGGGCTTCCCAATCTGTCATCGGCACAGCAGGCCCTGGGGGTTAGCATGAAGATGAATTAAAGTTGGCTCAAGTACCTCCATCCTCACAGCCAAGGAGCCTTTTTCTAACAACAGACCTACCTGTTGTTTCAAAAGTCATTCTTCCTTTCTATTAGCCCTGCAGCTTGAGGGTTATATAGCAAATGGAACTTCCATTCAATATCATTATCTTGCACCCGTTGTTGGACATCATGTCCCCTGAAATGAGATCCTGGATCTGTGTGACCTGGGTGTCCATTCGTGTGCTTAATTTTAATCACTTTTGTAGTTGCCTTTTGATTTGCCCCGTCTCCAAGGAAAAGCCTGTAACAGACAGTAGCTATAGCTACACAGGTGAGAGCATATTTTGAGCCTCTGCTAGTAGGCAAGGGGCCCGTGTAATCTGTTCACCAATCTCTTCCTGGATTGTTTGCTTTTTTGCATATGCCCAGGTGGATGAGGCAGGTTTCCTGGTTGTAAACGGGAGTGAAGCTGACAATCTGGCACAGCTGCTAAAATGTCCCTGTACCTTCCAGGCACATGTGCTCCCTTCGCATGACCCATCCTATTTCTGCCCCGCGGGCCACTGTTCTGACGGGCCAGGGCGTGAAATCTGCAGCTTGTGTGGGCACCAAGGTTTTAATGTGGGCCAAAGCATCTGCTTCCAGATCATAGGGGGAGGTGGGGGGGGGTGGTGGATATCAGAACAGACAGGGACAGAAACCAGTGAGAGCCGCTCGGGGGCCTGCGGTCTGTCCCAGAGCTCTTTCCGTAGTTGCTGGAACCACAAGGGTTTTCCCAGTAAAGACCATTCTTTTCTTGTTTGGGGAATAGGAGCTGCTGATGTTTTATCCACCGCTACCCCAGCATCAGGCGCGTCTTAACCAAATACCAGCGAGAAATTCTACAGTGTCCTGGGCCTTGTACCATTTGTGGATACATCACCCATCTCGGTCTCGGAGGTGATGGCAGGTGAAGGAATCCAGTGTCCTGTGAAAGGGCTACATCATCACCTGTGAACAAGTGATCATCAACATAATGAGCTTGTTTGACAGAGCTCAGGAAGGGAAAGTGACAGGCCCCCAGCCACCGCCCCATGGCACCTAGTGGGGCTAAGGAAACAGCTCGGAGATCATGTGGAAAGTTCTCCCTCCTCTCTCCCAGGGGTTCCAGGTTCTTTGCATCCCATCCCGGCTTCAAGACCACTGCCCTTACCTTGAGCCGCTGTAACTTACTTCCGCCCAATTTCACAAAGCAGGAGCTATGGCTTTTATTTTGGTATCTTGTGCCTCGACTTTCTCAGCTAAGTTAGTCCCCAAGAGGAAGATGAATACATGCACATCCTTTTCCAGTTGGAGTTCCCCTTCTGGTTCCCTAACACCCACCTCGACCTTTCAAAGGGTGTCTGGTACCAGCCCAACTGCTCGTTAAATGCCGAGACATTCAAGGTCCTTCCTTAGCACACGGGCCAGGGACACAGCCCAGCGGCGTTTCCCGGGCGTCCTGTACTTACCGGTGGGAAGCGAGCACCCAGCACGCAGGCCACCAACCCCTCACAGAGGTCATCGGCCGGCTCCACACCACCCTCTCAGAAGCTTCTTTCCCTCTCCCATTTCTCCAGTCTCCTGGCTGGCTCTCCAACTGTGAAAATTTTCCGGGGCCGGCTGGACACCCAAAAAAGAGGCTGGCATCAAGAGTGCATGAAGGGACCTTACAGACAGAAACCGAATCTGAGGCGCCAAGAAGCTGGTGGGTTTCCGCGGGAAAGGGAAGGCGCGGTATCCGCAGCCACGTGCCTGTTAAACTCCGTAGGATCCAAAGTGGTAAGTAAACAACTTAATCGGCCCACTTACCTCCGCAGACCGTGCCTCTCAGGTGATGCGGGCCCACCCTCCTCGGTGAACGGGCGGTCAGCTTGCTTCAGATATGGCAATGGTCACATTGAAGACAGGGAATCATTCCGCCTGTCAGCTGCTAAAAGCTCTAAGAGGCAGAGCTTGTACCTTCAGCCCCAGGGGACCCCTTCCTTCCTTTGCCCCCTCTCCCAAGAAGCAGATCTCACCCCATAGAGATGCCTGCTGTTGAGTAAAATGGAAAGAAAAGACGTTTCACTGGTGTAGGGAGTTGTCCCAACGTGGGGATTAAAGCGGTCTGTGTAGCACCTACGGGTGCCGGCGCTGTTACCAGACTAACGGAGTTAACCCCAGAGCAGCTCTAAGAGTAGATGCCACTATCACACCCATTTTATAGATGAGTAATTGAGGCACAGCGAGTTCAAAGACTTAAGGTTTATTTTTCTGTGCCCTGTTCCATCAAGGATGAGCTCAGCATTCTCCTGTCCTCTTGTGGCTCTTCGGAGGCCTTCTTTCCAGTTCTTATCTTTCGCAAACCACAATCCCCTATTCATTCAAAGCTGCCCCGCCCCCAGGCTAGGCTGGAGGGGGCTTTGCCCCTCCCCTGCACACCCCCTCGAAGGCTGTGGTGGGATGGACGAGACTTCCCACTTTAGGTGTTACCCTTGGAAAGGTCCCAGGCCTGGATTTGTCTGGGTCCTTCTGCCAATCCAGTTCATTGACTAGGGTTCATATAGACAATGGTGTGTGACTCCAGGCATTAGGGGTTCCTCAAGCCCTCGGCCCATCCTCCCCACAGTCCCTCAGGACACAGCTCTCTAAAGTGTATCCTCTTCAACCCGAGGGGTCCCCAGCAAGTCTGCAGCTCACAGGCTCACCAGCCAGCGAGCTCACGCGATAAGCACCTTCTCAACCCCAGAGGGAAAGGTGGGTGCTGTGAGCCATGGATCTCCACCAACAATAGTGCTCGCTTTCCACGGGGCCAGCCCCTCAGCCACCCCCCTTACGTTTACATAAGATGGTCACCAGAGTGTGTGTGTGTGTGGAAGGGGGGGTGCTCAGGCTCCCAAACTTCACAAGTGATGCTCTTGGGGTTCCCTCCTTGGCTTATGGTAAGAGAACTACTTCTCCTTAGTTACCCCATGGGGAGGAGAGGAGAGTGATGGCTCCTGAATTCTACGCTCCCCCAAATGACAGCACCTCCCTAGGGTCCTCTTCTGTCACCAGGCTGAGGTGGGAGAGGCAGCTGGTCCTACAGCCTGCTCATTGGCTCCTCTCAGCAAGCGCCCTGTCGGTGTGCTGTTCCCTGTGGGAGATGACTGTCCCTGTGGGTGGTGTCTGCCCCCTTGGGTGAAGCTGCCCTCACCACGGATAGGACAGGGGAGGAGGCGAAGTGATAGAGGTAGGTTGTAGCAAGAATTCTGATGCTGTGCACACGCGTGCACACAGTTCATCACGCTCAGCTCACACTCATCACCTCTGAGCTCCCTTTCCAATGAGGAACCGATTTGTCAGGGGCTAGGATTTGGCACCCTCTGGTGGAACAACAGGAGAAATGGCAAATCCAGATAACGGCCTAGAATCCCAGATGGTGAGTGAGTGAATGAGAACTCTTAGCCACCAACCTCAGGTCCTTTGTTTTCCAGATAAGGAAAATAAAAATTTAAACAATGGTAGGACTTGCCGAAGCCACATAACAATCAGCTGGAACCTCGCTCCCTTTCTCCAGGCTAATGCTCCTTGATGCAAATCCCAGCCGCTGGCAGACATCTTCCTATTGGCCAGGACCCGGGGCAGCCAGACCAGCTGAGCACACTGCTGTGACCTCAGCCTTGGGCCACCTTCAGAGTCTGTGAGAGCTAAGCAAAAGAGCACAGATAACTGCTGGTTCCCCATCCCGTCTGCTAGTCTGGGAGAAGCCATTCCTGGGGGTTCCCACTGAGAGAGGTGAGGGGGGGAAGCACAGCCTTGGACCCCTTCCCGAGAGCACTCCGTGTTCTGCTCCTGTGGGCCATCTCGCCAGCTGCCTATGTGAAAGCTCTTTCCCCTCCACGAAACAGTATTTACTGGCAGGGACCCGGTTTTCTCAACTTTCTAGTCACAGGGGATTATAATTGGAAGAAGTCACTCACAAGGGTTCGAGTTATAGCTCTGCTATTATGTTCATTATATTCCCACTGTGTGTCCCGGACAAGTTACTCAACCACTCTGAGCAACTATTTCTTCATCTGTAAAATAGGCACAGCTTGGCTCAACTCTTCAGATGAAGACCCTGCCCTTGAAGCATTTAGCGTGTGCAGTACGTAAATCAGTCAAGATATACAAGGGACAGAACCAGTTCTGAAAGGGACGTGTCAGGGAACTCTTCTCCGAGGAAGTCATGTCCCCGCAGGGTTTTGAAGGTGCTATAAGAGTTTGCAGGTGGCATGGCGGGGAGAACATTCCATGTAGAAGCAGAGAAGCCTGGGAAATGTGGTGAGGGGATCCTAGCACTGGGTCCTATGCAGGCAGAAAGGGCATGGTGGCTCTCCACTGTGTCAACTTAGCTAAGCTGGGACTTGGCTTTCCAGAATTCCCTCTCCTGTGTGACTTCAAGTTGGGGTTGGCCACAAGTGAAGTTTGAGTGAGATTTGGAGCAGACACGAAGCATCCACCAAAATGCACGGAAGGTCAGCAGAGAGCCAGGTGCTATTGCCGCTCAGACAGAGTGTCTCTGGGCTCCTGGCTCCCACCACCTAGCAGCTCCTCAGATCTGATCAGCTTCTCTGTGTCCTGGGCCAGGGGTGTGTGCAGCCAGTTCGTCCTGTAGGCCGCCGTGTCGTTGCGGTGGCAGATGATGAGTGACCAGCCCAGTGCCACTCTGCTCACAGCGTCCAGTTTTTCTCCTCACTTGAGCCCCCCAGGTCACACCCACTTTTCTTGTTGAAGATGGCCAGGCCTGCAGACCCAAGGGCACAGCTCCCTGTAGACTTCCTCACCAGCTCTCACAACTGTGCGGTCTAATCCCTACAAGAAATTCCTTATTGCAGCCCAGCCAGTGTGGCTCAGTGGTTGAGCATCGACCCATGTAGTAAGAGGTCACCGGCTCGATTCCCAGTCAGGGCACATGCCCAGGTTGTGGGCCAAGTCCCCAGTGGGGGGCATGCAGGAGGCGGCCAATTGATGTTCTCTCTCATTGATGGTTCTATCTCTCTCTCCCTTCCTCTCTCTCTCTCTAAAATCAAGTAAAAAACTTTTTTAAAGAATTACAGAAACATTAAAAAAAAGAAAAGAAAGAAAGAAATTCCTACTGCCTATCACTCAGTGACTGAAGCCGAAAGGATAGAAAAGGAAATGGAGTGAAGAGGAGAGAGCTCAGTCCGGGCCTGAGGACAAAATGCTTTGGGAAGCCTGCCCAGTAGCTTCACCTTGGTTTTCCTCCAACTCCTTCTACTGAGAATTCAGTTCCCAGGGTGCTGCCCGCACCCTTGAATTTTGTCGGGTGGAAGTCATTTCTTTTTTTATGACGTCTGTAAATGTGAGAATGTTTCCAGTTCCACATTGAAATTTGCTCTCATGAAGAGCTGTGGTTCTAGAAAAAGAAGTCCAGCCCCGGAGAAGATGAACCCCTGGGGTCTGTGGAGGGCATGACCATGACTCCACCCCTCTTCGTCCCTGGGCACACCTGGGTCCTCACCGCAATTCGCCGCATCACCCCCATTTTGCTGATAAGGAAACTGAGGCTCAAATACTCAGAAGGACACTTGGCCCCAGGATGCACAGCTGCTAAATAAAGGGGCCCAGGCTTGAACTCGGTGTCCCCCGTCTGGGGGTTAGGGACCACACCGCCAGTGCCTAAGGACAAGCCGCTTCACAAGAGAAAACCAGAAGGAAAGTAACGATCCCCTTGGGTGGGGCAACAGAACGACTTTCTCCCCTGGATCCCCAAACCCACTTCATGTCTTGTCTCCTGAATGGCCCTGGGCTCCTCGCCTGTCGGAGGAAACGCTGAGCACACCGTGGGGGATGAGGAACTTTGGGTACTCACACTCCACAGGCCTCCGCGACTCCTGAGGGCCACAGATCTCAAGAGGATGACCGCACACCTTGCTCCTACCCCGCTGCCTGCACGGCCCCCGGCATCCGGGGACGCGGGCCTGTCCGGCCGTAGGATGCCTCCCGCCAGCTGCGTGCTGGGGCCAGGGACTCGCCCTCCAGAACCCACCGTTAGTTTCAGGAACTGTGTTGTTAAACACAAGCCACTGATTTAAAAACAAAGGTAATAATTTAAACTCAATTGCTACCGAATTGTTTATTACATTTTACTGTTAATCCGTGCTCTTCCGGTACTTACACCTACTGTGTCTGTTCGAAGGCCACACTGTCTAATGCGGCGCTGCTCTGGTGTTGTGCCATCGTGCTGACAGCTCGAAACGGCCCGTGGTGGCACTTTGCTGGGGTCCGTGGCTGCAGTACACCTGCTTTCTACGCTTATTCCATGAAGCAAAGCCCTAGATGGATTAAAAAGCACTTCCGGAGAGATTTTTAATACCTCAATTACATGCTAAATGATCAACCTAGTGGATGGACAGTTTTTTGTTTGTTTTTTTAATGCTTCTTGTGTGCTTCAAAACACTGTGTTTTTGGTGTTGAGGGGGCTCGGGGTTCAGTACATGTCTGAATGCTCAATCTTCTCGACTATTTTGCAATTTCTTATAGATAAAATGTTGGACTCTTTTTCTTTTGCTGAGCAAGTTTATAATAAATAATCCACTCTAAAAGTGGATTATCTCTCTCTCTCTCTCTCTCTCTCTCTCTCTCTCACACACACACACACACACACACACACACAGAAAATTGTCCATGGTGGGAGTATTTACACCACAAATATTGGCAAACATTTCACATCATGGCTTGATTTCTTGTTTTCTTGATTGTCTAGACTTAAGAAAGTGATGGCGAAAATGTTAATAATACAGATTAAATTTAGACGTTTCATGTCTGTGACCATTACATGGTGGCTAGCACAAAAACTTGAGAAATATTTTTTCTGTATCCAAAAGCCATTACCCAACATAGCGAAGAAATCACATCATCGATGAACAAGTGACGTTCCGACACGTCTTGGTTTTCTCACTTTTGTCTTACTTGTTGACATGAACAAAAACATCAGCTAACAGTCCTGTCAGAGCTGCACTTATCTGTCAGGGATGTGAGTGACATTTTCGCTGATTCAGATAGTTATGGAGCATTTATACGTAGTCTGGTCTTGTGATACTATTCTTGGTGTGAGAATTCTGAAAACTGACGATTGACTTTGCAAGAAATATCAAGTCGCAATGAAGCTATAAGTATATGGCATTTACATGGAAGAATATTGGATTTATTTATAATTATTTTATTATTTGTAAATTTTGTGCTACACATCCTTTATACCAGTTAAATTTCCCCCCAGAGAGCTGGTTGTTAAACACCTACCAGCACACCTGCTCCAGCCCAGCATCTTCAGTTTGCTTGGGCCATTTCTAAGCTTTCTTGTGGAGACGAGGCACACAAATATTTATTAACAAAATAAACAGTAATCTTGTTATGGCCCATTTGGGAGCAAACATGTCAAAGTGTCCCCAAGTCTTGTTGGGTGTTTGTCACAGCACTCGGGGCAAGCTCCGTGGAGTCGCCGGGACCCGCCTTGGCCAAGTGAGAAGGGAGATGCATTCTGGGTGACACCTGAGGGTGTCCTCGGTGCACTACCCTGACGGAGCTCGGGGCAGGCTTCCGCCCAGCTCCCAGCTCCCTGAAGGCTCCAACTACAGCACAGACACAATGCGATGTTAACACAAAGCAATCTTTATATTCAACTCCCTCACATGTTGGAAATCCTCCAATATTCCATTTCTCTTAGTAACTTAAAAACAAACAAAACACTTCCGGGATTTGATAAGTTCCAACCAGGATCACCGACAGTCATGATGAAAACGAGCATTTTCTGAGCACCTCCAAGATGCCAAGCAGATGAGCTCCGTATGTTGCATCATTTCATTGCACAGAACATCACCAAGCAGGAACTGCCCGTTTTATTGATGCAGAGACTGAACTCAGACGTGGTAGGAAACTTGCCCAAAGTACCAGAGTGATGATTTCAACCCAGTCTTGTCTTTCGATTTGCTGGTTATGCGGGGCCTTCCCGTCTTCCTGCAGCAGCTCGTGGCCAGGGTGTGGCCTGCGTACACCCAGATGCCTGGAGTACCAAGCAGGACGCTCATCACGAAATGTCACCTCCAGAGAGCTTGAGGGGAGGATGGGCGGAAGGGTGGGGAGAGAGGTGTGCCGCCGCCCTGGAATAGGGGACAAGCAGAAGGATGTTTGGGGTCACGGGAGCACAATCAACCCCCAGTTTGTCAGGAAAGGTTGGCTAGAGTTAGATTTGGGGACCCATGATGTCCAAACAGGAGCCAGAACATTTGCAATTTTGTCTTATTTCGTGTACTTCGCTTTTCACTAAGGAAGAGCTCTGGGGTTTGCAGGAGGAAGTTCTACCTGTGCTGTTAATGCCAGCTGGCATCCCCGCCCTGGAGACGGCCTTGTCCATTCCTTCCGCTTCCCAGCGTGGCTGGGTGCCAGGCTCAGAGCTGGAGCAGAGGGTGCAGGGCTGAGCCTAGCGAGAGACACCGCTGTGCCGGGGCGCGCAGCCAGGCCTGGCCCCGCTGGGTGCGGGTGAGCCGTCAGCTCCCTGCTGCCTGGGCCACCACTCTCACTGCAGCACTGCGACGTCACTTAACCTCCTCGCTGCGCTCCGGTTCCCTCGTCTGGAAAGGGGGCAAGGACAGTGCTTACCTCCGAGGCTGCTCCGAGGACGTGGGACAAAGCAGATGTGGGACTCCGAACAGTGCCTGGCCGTGTAAGCACCGTGGAGTTAGCCATGATTGTGCGAGGAGGGTCTCAGTGGCTGACATCCCAGCCTGGTGTCCCCACAGGAACACATACGCAGAATGGCCCTGCTTGGAGGTGGCAAGACATCTGTGTGGTGTGCAGGGTTTTCTCCGGCCCCATGGCTGGGCCAAGCTGTGACATTCCGCAGTCACCTACTGGGCCATTTGGGAAGAAAGCCACCCATTCCATAAGCCCCTTGTCTGATCCTGGAGGGAAATGAGGCTGAGGGCCGCCATGGTCCAGATTCACCGCCCGGGGGCTGCCCAGGGCCCACGCTATCCTCATCCCTCGCTAGTGAAAGAGAAAACGGTCCATTGGCATTCCCTCAGTTTATCCACAGTGGGTGAGGGTGGAGTGTGTGATGAAACCCTCCCATTCTACTGCTTTGCTCAAGTTACTTTCATAAGAGAATAGATTAGGTTGAGAGAACACATCAGCCCGGAGCCAGGAGGGAGAGCTGGGTCTCCTCTGACCCCAGCCCGAGTTCCTGAACCTTCCACCAGTGCAGTGGCTCTCACTGGATTCTGGTCGGGGGAGGGAGGTTCCTCGCCAATCCAGCCAGGAAGTGGCCTGTTCCTGGGATCTACACCTTTGGACACCAGAAGCAAGGGGGTGCATGGAGAGCCCCCGCACAGCTCACCCTGGTGATATGGGGACATCGGCCTGGAGTTGCCTTCTCAGTAGATGTTGGATATTGAGGCTCAGAAAACCCCAAAGCAGAAATGGCCAACACAGCCCTTGGACGGGCGCTTGCCCAGCCAGAACCAGACCCGCACGTCTACAAGGGCGCCTTGGGCACCTCGCAGGAGCCAGCACCAGGGACGGCTCTTCCGCACCCCCCGGAGGGACCACTCAGTGACCCCAGCCTCTCTTCTCCTGGAGGCCCAGCCTCAGTGACCCACCGCCACCCCCAACCTCTAAGCCACAAATAGAGCTATGTTGTTCCTGAAAACAAAGAAACCAACAAACAAATCATGTGGAAACAGAAGTCTAACCATCTAATGCCTTTTACTACCCAATGGTAAATCTGATGGTTTTTGGTGATAAGCGAAACATTTGGGTTCTTTATTTAGATTATGGTCATTTGGACAGTCAACAAGCATTTATTTATGGAGACTTTTTTCTGTGCCAGGAGCTGGGGAGATCACAGTGAACAAAGATAAAATCCTTGCCTTCCTGCAATTTACATTCTAACAGAAGAGACAAAAACAAGTCAGTAAAATGTATGTTTATATTAAGTCATGACGTGTGCCAGGGAGGAAAATTAAGCAGAGAAAGGATGGGGTGCCAGAGGGTTGCAATCTTGGAGCGGATAGCCAGCAAAGTTCCCACTGAGAAGGGGACATTCGAGTCAAGACTTGGAGCTGAGAGGACAAGACAAAGACATACCTGAAGGCATTCAAGCAGGGAACCAGCACATACAAAGGCCTTGAGGCGGGAACACCTCAGAGTGTTCAGATGAGTGAGGAAGCCAGAGTAGAGAGAGGAAGGAGGGAAAGGGGTCATTGATAACAAGGTGGGGTGGAAACTCTTACGTGCGCCTTTCTAAGCGACTCTGAGCATTCTGGCTTTTATTCTGAGCTAGGCAGGAGCCACTAGAGGGTTTTGAGCAGAGGAGGAAATTGGTCCAACATGTTTTAACAGAACTGCTCTGGATGCTGCCTAGAGAAGGCACCACAGAGGTGATGCTTAAAGTACCTTGACTCTTGCCTCTCTCTCCATCCCTTTAGCAGCAAGTGAGTTGTGCCAATTCTGCATCTAATGTAAAGTATTTAGTCCTTTAAATCAGTTTCTTATGGCCACTCTTCTCAATCATGTGAGGTAAGTCCTTATTTAAAATCATTTTTTATCTTTATGTAGAACTAATTTTTCTGATTACAAAAACAAATACATACTCATGTGAAACTTTTCACAAATGTAGAAAATAGAAGGACATGACCATCACGTGTGTTCTCAGTACCAAGGGCATCACTGTGCACCTTCAGTTTCCTTTTGGCCTCCGCTTCTTTCCTTTCCCATTACACCGGAAGTTCCTCCCACGTCATAATTGGTTAAAGCATTTTAATGGCAGTATATTATTCCATCACATGCCATTTTTAAAAATTTTAAAGCAAAATAATTTAACAAGTTATAGTAGACATTAGGCCAATCTCAATTTTTTTCTTGCTATTTTATAACATGCTGCAATTATTATCTTTATTCGTAAATCCGAAGTTATTTCCTGATGGTATTAGCAACAACATCTCAACAAGGGTCCATATTTCCAGATTTTTTCACTCCAACTCATGCTCCATGCCCAGCTGGGCTCTGGCAGGGGCTCCCATGTGCCTCCAGGGTCAAGTGCACTCTCCTTAGCTTGGCATTTCTTTACAGCCGTGTTCTGATTCTTGTCCTGCCTCATCATCTGCAGGTCCACTGCCTCTACTGACTGTCCTCCCAATACAGCTTTGCCATTCTCCACAGCTTCATACCCTGCCTGGAGTGCCTGCCACCCGTCTGCCTGTGGAAGTCCTCCTCTGTGTCCCCTCCCACAATGACCTGCTCCCTGAAGTAGAATGTCTGGGGAGCTTTTCACAGCATGTAGCACATTGTATTGTAATGTATCTTTTATCTGCCTCTTTCCTCTGCTATTCTGTGAGGGGGTGCCATGTGGGTGGGGACTGTCTTACTTCCTTACTCATTATGCCTAGCATAGTGCCCAGCACATGGTCTATAATACAGGTGTTGGTTCAAAGAACAGTCACCAATTGGCTAGAAACTTACAAAAGTGGCAGAAACTTAGTTGCTGTAAATTAGCAGCGCCACCTCCTGGACATAAGCTGTTATGGCAGAAGCCACACCTGAATCTGACAATGTCGGTGATCTCCACTATGCCTTCCTTAGAACAAGCTCCCTTACCTGGATTATTGCAGGAGACTCCTGTCTTCTGTTTTCTCTCTTCACCCTCTTCCCCTTTCAACAAGCAGCCAGAGTGAACTGTAAACATGGCAAAATCACATCAATCCCCCTGCTCAAATCCTTCCAAATGGTTCCCATCCCACAGACTAAAACCAAGGACCTCACAATAGCCCTGTACAGCTGGCCCCCAGCTGCCTGTCCTCATTTCCTGTCCATCGTTCCCTTGCTCACTCCACTCCAACCACAATTCCTTGCACACACACACCAAGGACACTCCTGCACCTTTGCTGTACCGTCTCCCAGTGTCCATGTGGGTCACCCTCATTTCATTCAGATTTCTTCTGAAATGTCACCTCATCAGACAGGGTTTCTCTGAGCACCTCCCACCTGGTCACTGCAGATGCAGGAGCACCTGTCACCGGCCCTCCCTTTATCCTGCTTTACTTCTCTTCAAGCCCTATTATCACTGCTAGTATTTAAATTATCTTTTTATTTTCCATCTGGCTCCTCAGTGCCAGCGTGAGCTCTGTGAGGGCCAGGACTTCATGGTTAAGTTCCCTGCTGTATCCTCAGTTCCTGAAGCTGTGCCCAGCACCCAGTTGTCACCGGATAAATATTTGCTGAGTGGATGAATGAATGAATGAATGAATGAATGAGACTTCTTCTCTACACACCAGAGGACAGGGAGGCTTCCATTTCTAGGGAGAGCAAGGAGTGGGTTCTGGAGGATGACGTCGGTCCAGGCAAAAATCCCCTTTTTACAAATGGATCCCTTTGGAAAGGGATATGTTCTGAGGAGCCTTCATAGAGTGTCGCTGTGGTGGTTTTAAAAACATGTCCACACATTTTTGGGAACGTCTCTTTTCAACAGGTGCAGCTTATTTCCCCTCCCCGAGTGTGCGCTGGACTTAGCAACTTGCTTCTGGTAAACAGAAATGATGGGGCGTCACCTCCGAGAAGCTGTAAGAAGATTGCGGCTTCTGTCTTGGGTGAGCTCGGGTCCCTCTCTTTCTCAGGTCACTCTCTCTGGGGGAAGCAGCCATGTGGTGAGCTGCTCCACACGTTAAGGAACCAGTCTCCAGCCAGCAGCCAGTGACAGACCGAAGCCTGTCGACACCCGGAGGTGTGAGCCTATCCTCCAGCCCCAGCTGAGTCTCCAGACGACGCAGCTCTAGCCAACGGCTTGACAGCAGCTCATGAGCCACCCTGAGCTAGAACCTCCAGCCAAGCTGCTCCTGATGCCGGACCTGTGACACAGTTTTGTTGTTTGGGGATAATCCGTCACACAGCAGTCGGCCAATGGAGTCCTCGTGTTCTAATTCCCCACAATGAGCAATCCTGCACCGCTCATGTTTGTCTTTCCAGGCGGCTTTCTGTAACGCGAGTCCCTCGCCTCGCTGCCTGCAGGAGGA
Organism: Molossus molossus; assembly: GCF_014108415.1. Classification (NCBI taxonomy): domain Eukaryota; kingdom Metazoa; phylum Chordata; class Mammalia; order Chiroptera; family Molossidae; genus Molossus; species Molossus molossus. The sequence continues at coordinate 51,477,460 of NW_023425349.1, forward strand.
GGTGGGAGGAGCCTGGGGCCAGTCCTTTCTGGGCACCAACAGGTGCCGTGTGCGGGGAAAAGAACAGAGCCTCCTGAGTTGGACTGGGATGGCTTTAATCTCCCTTACTAACAGTGAGATCTGAATCAAGTTATTTAACATTTCAGAAAGTCCTTTTAATCATTTATGAAATGGTGATAGCAAAACACACAGGCATGTGATAGATTATTGAGGTGAATTCTGCCAACTACTTAGCATAAGGTATGCGTACCACTACAGTTAACCCTCTTTACACTCCTTTTCCCTTGTGATTCAGGGTGTCAGGGTCTCCCCTGACTACTGCCCATCTCAGACATGTCCCCCACTTACACAGAACTCGGGTGTACACTCCCAAGCCTTACTCTTGGACAGATGTGGATTTACAGTGAAGCTAGTCAAATTCAAGCATCACAGCCCTTTACCTACACGGTCCCCTTTCAAGTCCCTTGCCTAAATTTATATTTATAATTGTATATAATTTTTCCTTAAGAAGGGTTCCTAATCACAAAGAAAACATACAGACCCTATGGGATGCAATTAAAGCAGTGATAAGAAAATTCATTGCACTAAACACATTTTTATCAGTAAAAATAAAAGAATAAAATGAAATGAATTGAAACACTTTAAAAAGAACAAAGTAAACCAAAAGAAAGCACAAAAAATAAAATAATAAATGTAAAAAGCAGAGATTAATGAGAAAGTACAGAGGAACAGTGAATGTAATTAAATAAAATCTGGTTTAAAAAATTTAACAAACTAATAAATCATTAGCTAACTTGATTAATAAAAATAAAAGAAAACACAAAAATACAAAATGTCAGGGGGGAATAATCATTGGAATGGAAGAAAATTTTAGAATTATAAGAGACTACTGACTTCATGCACGTAAATTTGAAAAATGAGGTGAAATGGATGATTTCCCAGAAAAATAAAAAATATCAAAATTGACCCCCACTAGAGTTAGAAAGTTTAAAGAGATCAATTCCACAGACACTTTCACAAACGTTTTTACCTTCCCCTCAAAGGCCTAATAATCAATGCTCTATAAAATATTCCAGGGCAGCAAAAAAAAAGAAAAACTTCCACTTGTGTTTTATGACACAAATACAGGATGAGATAAAATAGGTTTACAGTGGTGAGCACATGAAACACAGAGTTTACTCCTGTATTATTATTTATTGTATTATTTTCCATATAAACAACTGTAAACCTACTTTTGCCCCACTCTGTATAACACTGATACCTAATCAGATAACAGCATTAAAAAATATACAGGCCCATATCATTGATAAATATCATTGCAAATTTTCTAAATAAAATATCAGCAAACAATAAATATAGCATTGCATAAGAAAATAATACACCACGAATAAATAAGATTTATTCAATAATGCAAGGCTGGTTCACTATTAGAAATCCATTAATATAATAGTTGACTTTAAAAATCTAAGGGGAAAACCCATTATTATCTCTATTGGTGCTGAGAAAAATTCAACATCCCTTCACCAAAAATAAAAAAAAAAACACTCAAGAAATTAGGAACTCAGGTATACTTTCTTAACATGGTGGAATATATATCCTTTCATCCTAAGGGAGATGCATCAGAGGCAGTTCTTCTACATTCAAGAATAAAGCAAGGACATCCACTAACTCTATTACTCTTTAACATTGTACTAGAGATATCAGCCAATGCAATTAGATAAGAGAAATCAAGTCAAGTCATAAGAACTGGTGAATTGTGAAGGTTATTGTGAAGATATCCTGAACTAAGTTAATAAGACAGCTCTGGAAGGACTCACAGTACATTTTAGTCATTATTACTCTTTGTAAGTGATACATTGGTGTCAATGTTCAATTCTTTAAGAGTCCCTGCAGTGGGTTTCCATTGCCTTCCCATAGTCCCATACTATCACAATCCAGGGAAGAGTAAACAGTCTTTTATGACAGAAGGCAGGAGACACAGGTAAAGTTCTAGCACTGTGACATTTGCAGACTGTGTGATCTTAAGCTAATTAGTCTACCTCTCTGGACACGGAACTCCTCATCTATAAAACAAGGAGGCAGACCCCTATGCTTTATGACTATTGTTGAAAACCTCCACCAAGCAGATATAGGGCAGTGGGAGAAACAGCTCCTACCAGAGCAAGCTAATTCCAGCAACTCTCCTTGTTCTCTCCTTTCCTGCCTGACATGTCTTTCCACCCCCATCATGAAATGCTCCTTTGGGATCAGAATTTATGCACAGTCTAAAGATGCTGGAAAAGCCTCCATACACCTGGGACCTACAGCCTCTTTGCAAGAGACGAACAATGATTCATTCTGAATTTTTGCCCTAACTCCTTTGCTCAGATTCTGACAGACTTTCCCTTTGACCAAACTTGAGACTGGCTCCTCTGAGTCCTCTTTCAGACCAGACCCTGTCCTTGGCCTGCTCAGTCTGATTTTAGCAAGATTCCTACTAGGTCAGTTTAGTGAAAATCTCCCACCCTTGGTATCTGGTCATCCTTATTAAGGAGTAAAATCCAGCTGGATAATTTGAAGATTGAATTGGCTTTATTAAGTGACTCATGAATCAGGCAGCATCCCATCTAGCAATAGAAGCATGCTCTGAGGGGTGGTACAATATGGAAGGTTTTGATAGGCAGAAAGAGGGTAGAACAAGAAATTTAAGAGTGGCAAGATCACCTTACCTTAGGGGAAGGTGGGGGTCTTACCAAGCAGATTACCTTATTAGAGCTGATCAGAGCTGATTGATTTAAAATTCCACTCCCAGCCCTGGCCGTTTTGGCCCACTGGTTAAAGTGTCAGCCTGCGGACCAAAGGGTCACGGGTTCGATTCTTGTCAAGAGCATGTACCTGTGTTGCAGGTTCAATCCCCAGCCCCTGTTGGGGTCATGTGGAAGGCAACCAATCCATGTCTCTCTCTCACATCGATGTTCTCTCTCTCTCTTCCTCCCTCCCTCCCTTCTACTCTATTTCAAATCAATGGGCAAAACAAATAAGTAATGTCGAGGTTGTGGAGGAAAGGGGACTCTAGTACACTGATGGTGAGAATGCAGACTGGTTCAGCCACTATGGAAAATACTATGGTGCTTCCTCAAAAAATTGAAAATTGAACTGTCATTTGACCTAGTGATTCCACTTCTAGGAATATATCCTAAGAAGCCTGAAACACCAATAGAAAGAATATATGCACCCCTATGTTCATAGCAGCACTATTTACAATTGCTAAGGTCTGGAAATAGCCCAAGTGTCCATCAATAGATGAGTGGATAAAAAAGCTGTGGTACATATACACAATGGAATACTATGCAGCTATAAGAAAGAAAGATCTCTTATCCTTTGAGATGACATGGAGGGACCTAGAGAGTATTATGCTAAGCAAAATAAGCCAGTCAGAGAAAGACAAGTATCACATGATCTCACTTATTTGTGGAATATAATGAACAAATACGGTGATGAACAAAATAGACCCAGAGACACAGAAGTAGGGTTCAGAGTCATCTAAGACGGGGTCTGGCTCCTCCTCCCCCTTGGGGCCTGGGAGCAGTTCAGCAGCAAGCAAGAGAAAGTAACTTCACATCTATTGTTCGTACTGTTTTTGTCTGCTCTCTTCTCCCTGCTCAGAGTTCTCTCCTCAGCACCTGGCCTGAGCCTATGAGTCAAGCTCAGTAAACACCTGCTGACTGAGAGGATGAAGGTTCCTGCAGAGAGACCCAGAAGGAAGAATTGCAGTGCCTTTGGCCCCTGACTTGGCTTCCCTTGCAGAGGCCCCAGGGAGGAGAACCTGTAAACAAAGATGCCCTTGTCCAGTCTGGCCGGTGTGGCTCAGTGGTTGAGCATCGACCCATGCACCAATAGGTCACCGGTTTGATTCCCGGTCAGGGCACATACCCAGGTTGTGGGCCAAATCCCCAGTGGGGGGCATGCAGGAGGCGGCCAATTGATGCTCTCTGTTGTTGATGTTTCTATCTCTCTCTCCCTCTCCATTCTTTTCTCTATCTAAAATCAATAAAGAAAAAAAATTAAACAAAAATAAAAGGGGTTTGAATGAACGATCAAATCATGAAAAGACATGGAGGAGACTTAAATGCATGTGAATTACTAAGGGAAACAAGCCAGCCTGAAACCCTTTAAAATGTGCAACAGCAAGAGTGAACCCTAATGTACACTATGGACTTCGGGTGACTAGGGTGTGACAGTATAGCTTATCAAGTGTAACACATGTACCACTCTCGTGGGGGGTATTGATAGTGGGGGAGACTGTATGTGGAGGGGGAGGTATATAGGAAATCTCTCTACTTTCTGCTCAGTTTTGTTGTGAACTTAAAACCTTCTAAGCCTTGGCTGGGTGGCTCAGTCAGTTGGAGCATCACCCCATACACCGAAAGGTCGTGGGTTCAATTCCCGATCAGGGCACACACCTACGTGGCAGGTTTCTCTCTCTCTCTCCCCTCCCCTTTCCTCTCCCTAAAAATCCATAGAAACATATCCTCAGGTGAGAATTTTTTTAAAAGCTCTAAAAATAAAATGTCTTTAATAAAAGGGGGTTGCATTTTACATGTCTTTTTTTATTACTAATATTTCATCTTCCTGGTAAATCAGTGCTATGGACTGAATGTTTATGTCCCCTTAATATCCACATGTTCAAACCCTCATCCCCAATGTGATGGTACTTGCATTTAGGTAACTGGGTTTCGTTGAGGTCATGAGGGTGGAGCTGGCATGATGGGATCAGTCCTGAGGCTCTACCGTGTGAGGACACAGCGGAAGGTGGCTGTCTGCAAGCCAGGACGAGAGTCCTCCCAGACACCAGGCACCGAATCTGCCAGCACTTGATCTTGGACTCCCAGCCTCCAGAACTGTGAGAAATGAATGTTCTGCTGTTTAAGTCATCAGTCTACGGTGTGCTGCTACAGCAGCCCCAGCTAAGACAGTTTTCAGTTCATTTATTATCACTTACAAAAGCTTTTGCTCCATGACAGATTCGAAGGGGAAAAATTTGTCCTTCATCCCAAATAGTTTTGACCTACACCCACAACCCTGGTCCAGGAGCCAAAAGGACTCATCTCTTGCTACTGCTCTGCTCGTGACTCTAAGCCTCAGTTTCCCCCTCTGCAAGCAGAGGGCCTGGAGCGGTTGGACCTAGCCAATGTGGCCAGTCTGCAAATGTCTGGGTCTTTGGGAAAATATGGCAACCTCAGGCAGTTAAGGGCCATGGACCCCCTCCTCCAAACCTCACCGTCAGTCAGGCGGGACGTTTCAAAGAAACGTCTTGGGGCCATTGTGCCAGCCAGACACAAACATGCACTGGCAGATGTGCACCAAACAGAGGTAAGCGTGGGAAAGCTCCGCTCCCTGTCCTCACACGTACCCGCGTAGAGCTCGGGGAGGCGGAGGCAGCGGCCGCATCACCCCAAAGCAGCAGCTGCGTCCGGGTCCAAGACAACCTCATGATGTGGGGACCAGGTCCTTACACCTCACAGGTGCAGAGGCGATGCTTCCAGCCGGACACAGAACTTGGGCACTGCCTACTTCACCAGCAAAACTTATTTCAAATGTCCCTCCTGCTGGCGAAGCAGCCCTTCGGTTGATTTTGAGAACTGCCCTTGAAACGCTGCGGCAGCACCTCTGGACAGTGGATCCTGGGGCACTCCGCATGCAGACGAGCTGGCTCCCCGCGCACGTGCAGCTGTGTGTGCACGTGTGTACGCATTGCTAATGCTCACGTGTTCTACGCTATATTACATACCACCTGCCCGGGACATGAACCGCATGACCTCTGCATTCCCTCCCCAGGCATACACATATAAAATACTGTATTAGATAGTAATACACACACACAAAGTCTGAGAAGCAAGACAAAAGTCAGTGTCTGACTTCACCAATACCTTCAGAGGCTGGAACTGTGTGGCCCGCTCCCCAGGTCGCAAAGTCCGATGTTCAAAGCTGGGACGGGATCCCCTCCTCCTGCTGTGGCTCAAGTGATGCCCTCGGTCTTCATGTTCTTTCCTTGTCCGGTTGTTATCACCTCGTCTGGTGATATCCCTTTCCTCAGGGTGGCCGAGCCCATCTCTGTCACTGATCGCGAGGTACCCACCTGTCTTCCCCGAGCCTTCGCGGTCCGTGGTCTGTGGGGGCAGCTGGAGGTGAGCCATAAGGAGTTCAGAGGGTGGGTGGGAAGGGATGCAGCTGGGGAAAAAATGTCCTTCTGGAGTAAGAAAAACCACAACAGGAGCCTAGAAGGGAGAGACAGATCTGGCGGGGGGGGGGGGGGGGGAGGAAGGCCTGTCCTTGTCTCCCCAGCCACGAGGGAGGAACACACGGGTGAGCTGAACGTTCCCGGCTCAACCCCAGACACTGGGTTGGGAGCAAATGAGCAGCCATAACAGAGGAAAGCCACTAGCCTGGGCTCTGCGGGTGGTCTCTGGGTGTCAGAGACCCTGGGTGAGACAGAGGGCTTGTAACACAATGGAGGTCCTCAAAGAGGGTGGGGGGCTTGCCTCGGGGAGGTCCCCCCCACACACACACAGTGAGGAGCCATGGTGCTGGCAGTGAGCACTGCGAAAGACATGGAAAGACTGTCCGCGTACTCGGAGAATTCAGTATCTGGGGACGAGAGGATGAGAACAGAGAAAATGTCATTCTGGGAAACCCCCGTAAACCCTCTCCACGAACACAGCTCCGCCAGGGCGTGGGCCAGCCCCGGGCTGTTTACAGGCCCGTGCTCCCTCATCTCCAGATCCGCTTCCACGGCCGCCTGTCACCCCACTCGGTGCCTCCAAATAGTCTGTCCCTTGTTGTTACTCAGGCCCCTCACCTCGTGCCAGCTTTTGCTCTGGCAAAGCCTGTGGGCTTGGAGCCCGGGGTGTCTGTACTTCCACGAGCCCGGCTCCAAGGCTTAGCAATCGCTTTCTCGTAGAAACAAGACCTGGCAAATGGCTACTATTTGGGAGGCCAGGAAACGGGGTGGTTTCTGGTGATGGGCTGCTGGGGTTCAAATGGCATCACTACCACATACCTTCTGAGTGAGCCTGGGCAAGTTACCGAACCTCAGTTTCCTCATCTGGGAAATGGGGGCACTCACAGCTCCCACCTCTTACACTGCTGTGCGCGTGAGATGGGTGTGCCTGGCAGGGGCCACAGCCCTGTCCTCGTCATCTCCTTGCCTCCGCGGCTCATATCCTGGCCTCAGCTAGTCTCCGCTTCGCATGGTCATCTCCTGAAATGGGACTTCCTGTTGAAAACTCCTCCGTGGTACCTCACTGTTAGCATCAAATCCGGCCTGGGCCCCTCCCACCTCTCCCCTCACTCAGGGCTGCTTCCACAGCGGCCTCTAGTGCTGGGGCCTTTGCCTTGGCTGTTCCCTCTGCCTGGAACACCCTTCCCTATCCCTCAGGGTCGAGTCCAGTTTACATGTCATTTCCTCAAAGAAGCCTCCTCTAACCACCCCCTTCCTTCGTAGTACCAATGCCCACTGGGATCACGGCACGTGTCTTGCTCATGGTCCCGCTGCAAGGCAGCCCCATGAAGCCCTTCAGCCAGGCGCCTGCTGAGCGCATGAAGGGCACACTCTTATGCACGGGGATGGGGTGCTTTGGGGATTACAGGGGCTTGGTGGCCTGCCCGCACCTGATCGCCACTGCTCCAAGATCCCAAACCTTCGTAGGTGGTCGCGTCCGCATACACAAGCGTTATACATTGAGTCCAGAGATTGAAAGTAAACATTTTTATTCTTAGTGCTTTAGCTATCTAGTTTTGCAAGCATGAATAATTGGAATCAATAAGAATACTCCCCCTACGTGTTTCAGTATGATTCGTTACTAAAAAAGTTCCCTATTTTTTCTAAAGAGAGTGTGATTTCAGGGTGGCCTAAGAAGGGGCTTGATGATTAGAGCTTCGGGGTGAATCATCGGGTTGGGTGCCAATTCCTGCCGCCCGAGCAGTGCAGGGCCGCGGGAGGTGTCACTAGCAGCCCCGCAGACCTGTCCCCCGGTGACAGAGAGACTGGCGAAGAAGGGGACTATGAGGGGAGTGGGGCACAGATCCATTGACACCAGGGTAGGGGACCAGCAGAGGAGAGAGAGGGAGACGCTGCCTCACAGCCTCGGATGGATGCAGCCAAAAATCAAATGAGCCTAAAAGAACCCTAAATCAGCTGAAGGGGGAGCCAAAGAGTAGAAATAGGTATTCTCTGAAGTGCCTCCCTTTTAGAGGAGTTCCCAGAGGGGGACCCCAACCCCCACCCTGGAAACTACGCGGAGAGGACAGGGGGCCTGCCCTGGCTGGTTCACAGGACGGTCTCGCGCACGACACCGATGAGGCTGTGTGGCCGCTCGGCCTCCGCTCTGCGGGGTCTCCTCTGGATTCTCGGCGGCAGGACGGAGACGAAGGTGCTCAGGTCTCCGCAGCTCGGCAGGTGCAGCAAGCCGGGCTGTCTCCCTGAGGGCAGCAGCTGGGCCCTGAAAGCCCTGGGCTGCAGCGGAGCCATAATCTTGGGGAGAATAAAGAGCGTGGGGAGAGGTTAAGCTTCACCAGACGTGGTCCTGGGCTCTGCCTCCTCTGTCCACCCATGTCCAGTGGCCTTGTAAAGAGGGTGTTACCCAAAGCGGAACCCACTTGGAGTTCCAGAGACTTTTAACATACTGCCTTTTTTCTAAAGTTCCTAAGACATTCCCCACATTTCCTATGGTTTCCACTGTAGACCTGCTTCACATTTGACTGATTCATCTATCGCAAGTTCTTGCTTTTTATTTAATATTTCTCACACTTTTTCCCAATTTCCCTGTGGCCGAAGCCGGCGACTCCCACTGGGACCTGCACATTACAGGAAGGGAGAGGAGCTTGTCAGAGATAGGGGCTCCCAGCTCCCCCACACCAATTCCGACATGCGAGTCTGGACTGGGGCTCACGCATCTGTACTTCTCACAAAAACCCAGGCGACACTAATGAACTCGAAACTCTGCTAACTACTGGTTTGGCCTTGTGACCAGGTAATGACATTATATCAGCCAAAACCAATGATGCTTCTAGTTAATCTAACAACCCCTCAATAAACACCCTAACAACCAGACCAGTTTACTTGTAAAAACTCTTAAGAATGGTTCTACTGCGAGATCTATTTTTGCAATGTGCTGCATACATCAGTTTTAATACATCACAATATCACTTGCATTTGCTTAACGTATACCTTTATGGCCGGTCCTTGTTTTCTGAGTAAGAAGAAAATTCACAGTTGTTGACTGTTGTTACGTGTAAGTTAGGACAAGTGGTTTTGATACTGGAAAAATTATAATGGATCTAAAGATGTATTCTAATCGATCAGAGAAAGTGAAAATGGGCAAAAGCTGGGGAGAGGCAGAAACAACAGCTCCTCTTGGGGTCCCTGCCTCCTGCCATCTGTGGAGGGTATAGTGTTGTGTCACCACTGGGTTCGGTCCTAGAAGGTTCCAGCAGGTGGTCCAAGCCCACTGCAATAGTCCCAGCACCTGAACTTTGGTCTAGTCTGTGCAAAGACCCAGGGAATATTTGTGGTGATAGCATCTACTGGACTAACTGCTTGTTCTTTCTCCCCAGAGCAATTTACCAGTGAGCAAGACTTAGCAGAAGGTCCAACTGCTTGGCAGATGCCCAGCTCTTACCTCACCAAAGCTGGCAGCCTTTAAGTGACTCCAAGTGTGCCTGTTTAGTGGGCTAGTGAGGCTGCACAGAGGAAGGGAAGCAGCAAGTGACATTCTGCATAGACCAGGGACACCAGGACGTGAATGTCTCCCCTACAGGGGATACTAATGAGAGCCTGACCCAGAGCCATGGGCCAACCGCTCTCTTAGAGAGCAGACCAGAGGGTCCGTGGTTCATGCCCCTCTTCACGCTGTTCTGCTCTCCTGGGTCCCCTGAGGGGCGGGGGGGACTTGGCTTCTGGCTTCCGCTGGAAGAGGCCAGCAGGTGGAAAGTGAGAGCAGAAAGGAAAGTGAGAAGAAGATGGAGTCAATCTGCCCTAAAATGTTACGTCGGATCCTGTAGCTGGTAACGGCCCTGAGAATCAGCCCACCCAGCTAAGGAAGTGTTTGCTGGGCACCGGAGATCCCGTCGTGAGCCACTGGGTGCTGATGCCTTCAACAACCACCCCGCATACCTGGGCAAGGCAGCACCTCCTCAGAGGTGGCCGCTTGTAAAAAAGGGGGGGGGGGGCTGAAGCTGTGACCCCTCCCCAGGGGGAAGTCCCCTTCATTCAGAGACCACAGGTTCCGAGACCACCCAGCCCAACCCTCCCCTTGGAGATGAGAACCTGCCACCTCAGAGGGACATTCGCACGCCCAGTGGCACCTCCCCCTGTGGCTTCTGTTCAGGGGTTGCCTTGGACTTTCTAACCTACGGAAAGGAGAAGGTGTTCATCCCTTTCAGTCCTGTAGGCTTAGGTACCGTGCCCCCCACTCCGTGGGAATGTGCACAGCTCCCAGCGTGCTGCCGATACTGAAATTCAGGCATGCCCGTCACTGTCCAAGGGCCCACACGTCACGCCATATCCAGGGAAGCTTTCAACCAGGAAATCAGCGGCTGAATGTGACCCCCGCTGCCCAAACCCCTTCCTTTTATCCCCAAGCTGCACCCTTTTCTTTCTCCTGGCTTCCACATCCCGGAAAAAACTGGGTCTCTCTTCATGTAGGCCAAGAACGCTGTGGAAAAGTCACCCCCCCTGAAAAGGAGGCGCCCCCGCTTCCTCTGCGCCCCCAGACCTCCTAACCACACGTCCCCCGAACAGTGACCGTGAACGTAATCACTGTGCCTTGGACGGAAATCGCAGAAGCCACGTGGGCTGCTGTGGAAACAAATGATCTGATTAGCAGTAGACATTAGGAAGAAAAGTACCTGCTCCAGGAAACTGGCACTCATGAGAGCTTCCTCCATGTGCTCCGCGTCGGACTTCAGCATGGCTTTGATGTTCTCCACGAGCGCCTGGACGTCCGGCGGCAGGGCGCAGGCAGACTGCTCCAGGAAGCGCGCCACCAGCAGCTTGGTGTCTACGTAAGATTTGTAATCAATTAAAGACTGCGGCCTGCATCTCAGAGGTCTGGATCTCAGACTCCTCCTCAGGGTCACCGCGGCGCGGTCCGGTCTTCCCTCCGTCTGAGTCGCAGCTTCGCAGCTGAGCACGGGAGCGGCTGTGGGCAGAGACAAGCAACAGGGACCCATTGGCCGTGCCCCCGGACGCACGCCAGCACGTGAAACAGCTCAGGCCACTAACCTCGGCGTGGAAAACACACGACAAATGCCAACAGCCATGCACACCTTGCTTTTCATTTTGCAAAAGGAAAGAGAAACACAAAACCAGCAACTATGACACAAGCCTATTTCCAGATGTAGTGCCAACAGGACGTGGCCCCAGAACATTTCGTCGTGCCACATGGAACACTGCCCCCACGGGAAAGACAGACGACAGAGGAGAACCTCCCAAGTATACACCATGGCGGAGCAGCCATTTGATGGGGTGACGACCAGTATCTGGGCATGGATGGGGCAAGCAGACAAAACATGGTTGACTGATGAAGGATGTCCCGGGGGGGAGGATGAAGGAGCCCCTTAGAGACAGGGCTAAGGAAAGATGAGCCTTGTGGGCCGAGGGGACCGCTCCATCCACTCGGACTGTACCTGTGTCCTACACGTCCTCGAGGGCACTGCTGGCGGGTTACCTATGCCCGCACCGGGCCGTGAGGCAGCGCTATGGCCGAAGGTTACAGAAAGAGAAATCTAAGTGCAGGAAAACTAGGCCGTTCCAGAAGTCGGCAGCGGGCCTGGAAAATCCACCGAAGGCTCTAATTTCCACAACTACCTACTTTAGCGAGGCTGTGAGGACCGGCAGGACAGGACCGCACCGTCCAGTCACCGGTGAAGTGAGACGCGGGCCTGGTTTCCAACGTCCAGCGGCCAGCCAGCAGCCTTCAGTGTACACAACACTGGAGAGTTCAGTCTGCGGAGCCTGAGAGGCGGAAACTTAGATATTCAGGGAGGAAAGGGAGCGGGTGGTGGAAGATCAGCTGGGGGAAGGGGAGACTCCTTTTCCTCTGGAGAGAAGAAGGCATGAGGATCTCTAAACAGCGGTCAGCGGGTCCTCCTCTGCTGCCACAAGCCTATCCCCGAGAGCCGAATCTCCCAGGAACACTCCCTACAGACACTCATGTGTGAGGACAGGGTCTGCACTCAGTCACTTGGAGGTAGCCTGGTCCCTTCCACAACGAAGGGCTCCAGCAGGTGAGCAGGTATCATCCTCACCCCTGCAGCCCTGCAGGCAGGGAAGGGGTCCTGGACAGATCTCTCTAAGCTGTGCAGACAGCAAAGTTCCAGTTGAAGCCAGCAGGTGGCCAGCTCGAGTCCTCAACTTGCCAGGTGGGGCAGACACCCACAGTGGAGAAGGGTGTGGGAGCCGAGGGCCAGGCTGCCAGCCTGCTGGGGTTGCAGAGGCACGCTCAGTCCCGGGTGGGGGTCCTCCCCTCACGGGAGCCCCAGCAGAGACCAGGGGAGTGTTCTCTCTGGCTCCCACATGGTAGTCCAGAGCTGCGGCACACGACACAGGCTGTCGGAGGGACCAGGAGGTCAGGGCGAACGCAGGGCCCCAGAAAAAGCGAGGCGAGAACAGTATTTGCATAGGGCATGAGGAAGCAGAGGTGACAGCGAGAACAGGTCACTGAGAGAAGCCGGTGCTGATAGGGTTACAGAAGGTTTTCATTTTCTTCCTCTAGTTCCTTTATTTTTTACAATGTTCTACAACGAAGACATATTTGGAGATGTTCAGGTATTCATATATTCAAATAACATCTATGCACAAACTCAAAACAGAGAGGGAGGAAGATGAATTGTGAGTTTCATTCTATCCGAAGTTCTTAAAACAAGGTCAGATTTAAATAATCCAATCTATTCATACTCAGTGAAAAGATAATTAATGTTAAATTACAGAAGAGGGGATTAAAAAAAATACCACCTTTTGGCTTTTTCCTTGAGAGAGCACGTGTATTCCTACAGGACTGTGAGCGCCTAGAAATCAGAACCCGAGCTGCGTTATTTCCTTCATGTAGTACTTACCACAGTATTGTCTGCAACCAAATGCTTCTGATGAAAATTTAAAGAGAAAAACACCCTACCAGCCTTAAAAGCTGTGGCAGATGTATATTTCTAATAAGCATGTAGAAAATCTTATTTTCTCGAGGTATCTTTTGAACTCAGGACCCCGGCTGGCAAGAGCCACCTGCTTTCACCCGGCACCTGGAGACAAATACATGCTCTGCGGGAGCTTGGGCAATGCCTCACCTCTCTCCACGAAACGATGGAGCACAGGGTCACTCTTCCATCTTGTCATCAGGGGCAGGAGAGCCCGCTGGCTCCTCCCGGGACGCGGCTGGCTCGAGTTGGCAGCCGAAGCGGATGCGCTTTCTTCTCCAGGTGCATTAGGAGTGTTCCCACCTGATTTTTAAAGAGGAGAAACAAAAATTAGCTCGCCAGTGGCAGCCCTCAAAATGTCAGGCAGGAAACACCTGCGAACCCAAACCTGCCGGGGCCAGGGTAACACAGTTAACAACATTTGCTTAGGCGGCTGGCCCAGTAAGTTTTTATTTCTCGGCGCTACGGGAAACACTGCCTCTCCAAACCACCACTCCCGACCTAAAACAAACAAACAAAACCTTTCCATCCAAAGAGGCCTTGCGGAAAGCATCCTGGTGCAGCCTCAGGGCAGGCCGCTCCTAGCCACCTGCTGGCCGCGGGGAATGAGCGTGGCTGGTGGAAGGGAATACCCGCACAGGTGAGGCGGCTGCGGAGCCGGCTGCGGACCAGCAGACAGACAGCGTATTGCCGGCTGGGCTGGTAAACTTCGGGGCAGCCAAGTTACAGAGCCAGTAGCCACGAAAGGCGTCAGTAAAACCACCCTGGAATTGAATGACCTCCGCTCGGGAAAATAAAAATCACATCGTTTGTGAGCCCGAGCTGTGGTCTGGGAAACTTTTCTAAGAAATGGAAGAATTGCAAACACACTTAGGAAACAGAGCGCTGCCGCGTGATTCTACGTAAGACGGGAGGTGAGCAGAACAGAAACCCAGCTCCAACGGGTGCTGCTGAAAAATCACCTTTGTCCAAAATAGCTAAAGGTTGATCCATAATTTATCATCATGTGCAATTCTGTCCTGGTGGACAGTTCTCTGGGCCATTTAAAACCTCTGCAAAGAGAGAAAGCTATACAAAGTTCCCTTAAATTATAAAGAAAACTATAAACCAACTCTAGTATTGAGTGCAGGGCTGGAAATCAGAAATCACTACATGTTCAGGCAGCATGACCCGGACCCTAGGTTATAAATGACAGTGTAATCTCACAGCAAATCACCCTGTAATAAATAAAACACATTTTTCTCTTCAAAACAGCGCATCTAATTCTAACAAAAGAAAAAAAGAAATCTGAGGTTGGAAAAACACAGGCACACCAAATTTAACTCTGTAATTTATTTCATACATCCCTGAAAATAGTCTGGTTATTTGTAAAAGATTCTAAGGATATCTGTATTTTTGTTCACGTGATATCTCCCACTTGGAAGCCCTAAAAGTTGATAAGGTAATAGTTTTGCATCTGGAAAGGCTATAACTTGACTCATTTGCTCCAGGAATACCTGACCTCCAACAAAATACCGTACAGATCATTATTTTTATTCTCCTGTTGGAATTTACTAAGTCAAAAGTCTGGGCAGTGATCAGTTTATTACCTTGAGTCACAGGCATGCCGGCTGGTTCCATCAGGCTGATGGTGGCTTCTGATCCTTCTGACAGTCGGAATAAAGATGTCTGCAACACAGGAAAAAAGAAAAGTATTTGTCGATATTCAATGCAAGCAGCATCTGAGCTCAGTGAACTTAGAAAGATCCACAGAGCGCAGTCTGCTGCTTGCCCTACTGTGGTCAACATACCAGAGAACCTGTGGGGACAGTACCTGCTCCTGGTCTGTCTGGTTCACCACTGCTTCATACGGAGGCGGAGGGTCCAGAGGACAGAATACTTCCACGCCTTTGATTCTCGCTCCATATATATGCGGCAGTGGGATAACGTCGGGACCAACCATCCTAGGAGAAGCATGTTGGCATCAGGAAGCACGTTCTACAGACAGGCCAGCTGACCTCAGAGGCTCCTGCGTGCTGGCCTTTGCCTCTAGATGGTTATCCTTAGGCAAGTGGCAACGCATAAAATGCGATACCATCATTCCTTTCAAATCCACTAGGCAAAAAGCAAACAATAATCCTTAGGAGACAGAAAGTAGATTAGTGGTTGCCAGGGGCTGGGGGAAGGAAGGAATGGGGAAAGACTGGGCTCCTTGCAGGCGGTAAAAATGCTTTAGAACTAGATGGAGAGATAGCTGCATCTTGCCGGCATGTACTAAATGCCACTGACCTGTACACTTTCAAATGGTTCCTTTCAGGTTATGTGAATTTCACCTCAATTAAAGAAAAATAAAACGAGGGGCTCAGGGAAACTCAAGTACATGACAACTTTCTTGCCTGGGTTTCTCTGATGTCTGATTCATGGCAGAAACTCACTACTTGTTAAAAAATATTTGAAAGGATAAATAAATGTTTCAAACAAAGCAAACGTGACTCAGAGACAAAGCAGCATACAGCAGGAGGGGTCAGAGCAATCCTCTGGAAGGTGGTCATCACCAGACACTGAACAGAGCACCTGCTACCCCCCAGGCATTGCGGATATAGCCTGTGGGTGAGGGACCCTTGAGGGCAAAAACCATAAACAAAGAAACACACAAGATTTTCTGCCAGTGTGTCCACAGAAAAGTACACACACACACACACACATACAATCTGGGTAACAAAGAACCTACATTTAATTTTATTTATTTATTTGTTTTTAACGATTTTAATTTTTTTAATTTCTTTTTTCTTTATTGATTTTTAGAGAGAGGAAGAGAGAGATAAAAACATCAATGAGAGAGAACATCGATTGGCCGCCTCCTGCATGCCCCCCACTGGGGATTGGGCCCACAACCTGGGCATGTGCCCTGACTGGGAATCAAACCAGTGACCTCTTGGTGCATGGGTCGACGCTCAACCTCTGAGCCACACTGGTTGGGCAGAACCTAAGTTTTATTTATTTTATTTTGTAATATGTTTTTACTGATTTGAGAGAAAGAGAAGGGAGAAGGAGATAGAAGCATCCATGAGAGAGAAACATTGATCAGCTGCCTCCTGCATGCCCCCTACTAGGATTTGAGCCCACAACCTGGGCATGTGCCCTGACCAGGAATCGAACCAGGACCCTCTTATTGCATGGATTGATGCTCAACCACTTAGCCACACGGGCTGGGCAAAAAGAACCTACATTTTAAAATAATAGTTTAAAATACATGGAAAATTTTATCTTTTAAAGAAACTCCCAGTTATAAAGCATTTCTTAAAAGTTCTCAATGATGGATGTTAACCAGACCTATTGTGATGATTATTTCAATACATACAAATGTGAAATCATTATGTTGTACACCTGAAATTGTATTCTTTTTCAATTAAAAATACACAGAAGACACCCTGGTCAGTGAGTTCAGTGGTTAGAGCATCCGCCTGTGCACTGAAGGGTCACAGGTTCAATTGCTGGTCAAGGGCACGTACCTGGGTTGCAGGTTCCATCCCCAGCCCTTGTAGGGGCAGGTGTCTCTCTCGCATTGATGTTTGTCTCTTCCTCCTTCCCTCTAAAAATACATGAAAAAAATATCCTCAGGTGAGGATTAACAACAACAACAAAAATACACAGAAGACCACAAAACCTGCATTCAAGCCACAGAGTAGTGTAGGATGAAAAAAACAGATAACAGCAAAGTTGAACGTGGGTTCTTGGAATGCAGAAACAGACACTCACTGACAGACGATGGGAAAAACGGACTCGGGAGCCTGCAGTTTTGGAAAGGTTCTCACTGGATTTATGGCTTCCCTTTCACGTTATTCCCCGCGACCATTTTCCAAAATGCAATTGGTGGAGAAAAAGACGCTGAAAAAGATGTAATGTTCTTTATTCCTAACAACAGAAGGTCTGGAATTCTGCGATTCAGAAGAAACAGACTCCTGCAGCTCGAATAAGAAAGAAGAGAGAACGCCTGGCCACCTCGGCTTGGCAGTGAGAGCGTCAGCCTGCAAACCCAAAGGTCGCGGGTTCGATTGCCAGTCAAGGGCGCATAACTGGGTTGCAGGTTGGATCCCTGGCCCTGGTTGGGGTCGTGCAGGAGGCAGCCAATCAACGTGTCTCTTTCACATTGATGATTTTCTTTCTCTCTCTCTTTCTCCCCCTCCTTCTCTCCCTCCCTCCCTTCCACTCTATCCAAAAATCAGTGAAAAAAATATCCTCAGGTGAGGATTTTTAAAAAAAAGTGAGCAACCTCTCCCCTCTCCCCCCTCTATCTTTGTTCAGAAGGAAGAATCTCATCCCCTGCTTGACCTGAAAGGTAAGAGACAAGGTTATACTCTGATACCTAATTGCAGGGACACATGCAGGCTCAGTACAGAACACACCCTATCTGAGGAGAGGCGCCAGCACGGAGGGGCTCTCCCAGGGGTGGCTGGCAGGGGTCCTGGGAAAGTTATCAAGAAAGCACCATTACATTCTCCCCTTAGAGCAGAACTTGCCCACTTTCTCCCCAACTCGCCAATGCAGCCGAAGCTGTTTGACAGCGACAAACCCCAAGTGGCTCTAGGAATTCAGACCCTCCAGGACCTGACTGAAGCTTTCCTGACCGATGAATAAGGCGGCTTGTTTACTCAATGAGACCTGGGGACCCTCTGTCCTCTCCAGAGGGCCAGTCTTCCATCCTAATCAGCATAAACCTCAGGAGCCCTCTTTCCAGCATGTACAAAGCCTTGACACGTCCCCTGGGCCCTGTCTGTCTGTCTGTCTGCCTGTCTGCCTGCTTGCTCTGGTGGTCTTTGTTTTATATTCCCAGCCCAGTGGAGACCTATACAGTATGTTCACAGAGAAGAAAGGGCTTTCATTTTAGACCCTAAACTACAGAAATCTCTTCGAGAAGAAAAACTGACAGAGGAGACGCACTTTATCTTGATTTTTTTCTTTAATGAGTGGCTTCGATGGTTATTAACATAACCAGAAAAGCCTCATTTTGATGCAAGATGCAGAAGGAACGTTCCCTTTCCTACGAGGCAGGTTTCCTTATTTATTCCCTTACTTACCTCTGAGTAAATAAGGAACTCTCTGTGGGAAATGGGTCTGCTATCCCCTGGCAGGTTTTCCCCTGACTCCTGATGGCTTTCACCCCGGGGGGCTTCTAAAATCTGGACGGCCCAGGCCCCCCTCTAGAAACTGCTCTAATCGCCTGCGCTGGGGCCCAGGAGCCTGCGGGCTCAGTGCCCCCGGGTGAATCTAGTGCACAGCCAGGGCTGAGCACACTGCAAAGGGAAATGGATCCTGGTGGCCGAAACGCAAACCCTGCTAGATCTGAGAAAGGTGATCAGATTTTTTATTAAGAATGAGCGTCTTTAGAACACTGCTACCTGATAAAGCAGAGGTAAGATTCAGGGCTACATGTTTTAAGATACATATCGAGAACCTGTTAAACAGGGTCACTAACAGGGACAGAGGAGAAGCTTTTCATTTTAGGGGGAAAAAATTTAAAAGCCTACACCCATCATCACATCACAACCCTCTCGGCAGCCTGTGACAATGCAGGGGAATGAGGAAGCGAACACTCAGAAATGGCAACAGATCCACCCAGAGTTGCCGTTTAAGAGACTCCAGAGCCTGGGCTCTTTAAGTTCATCCCAAAGTCTCCAAGAAACCTTCCCTTGTTCATGCTCCTGAGCACGGAGGGTGAACAGAAAACCCAAATTGATCACGCCAAGTATAATGCTACAAATAGGCCTGGAAAACTCATCTGAGGGTGACAGAGCAACTAATACACCCTTCACCAAAGAAGGATCTTCCCCTACATACTGGAAAAGCTGTGTGTGCTGTTTCTGGGCACATGGTGGTAGGGCTGCTGCCCGTGGAGGGGGAGCAAGGCAGGGGTGCCCTGCCTGCCCAACGGGCCAACTGCCAGCACAGCCTGGCTCCCCTGGAGGGTGGGTTTAGAAGCTCATTAGGAAAGCAAATGGGTGGGCTTTGCTTCACCTTTAAGACATGTCCAGGTCAACCTGCCTCCCACCCTGTCTTCTTTAATTTTCTATAGCAGGTACATCCCACAGTACACCCAGGTCCACGTTCGCAAAATAGTTCAGACAGTCTCCTTTTTGACTCCTGGCTCAAGCCCATTTCTGAGAATGGGGACTCCTCGGAGTGGTGGGGACAGGGTGCACAGCCCCCTCCTGGACTGACACACCGATTCACAACGCAGATAAGCCATGTTCGGACAGAAGGCTCCCCCGCACCAGCCACCTGTTTATGACAGTAACCTCAGAAGCCCTTTCTCAAGGGGAGACCAATGTATGAGTGGTTGTATTTATAGAAGTTAAATAAATAAGCCTCTTCTGCGCGGTCAGAATGCCTAGCAGGAAATGGGGAGCCTCTATTGTGTGAAAACACTTCACATAACTGGCTATGGGAATTTCAAAAAAGCACTCGTTAATATTTTGTCGGCCTGCTTACAAGAAAAAAGTCACCAATTGGGGTTAAACATCCAGTGTTCATAAAATTGATTTATACCGAGAATCTTGCAAAGTCAAACTTAAAAATATCTCTGATAGAATATGTATATAAAGGTGACTAAAGTCAGTCATTTTTAAAAAGAAAGTGGGCTACACTCTGATATTGGTGGAACTGCAGAAAATGAGCGTGCTTGCCCACGCGAGACCTGCTCTCGGCTCCTGGTATACGTTTGGGCAGTGTCTTCTCTCTCACAAGGGTGTTTTGCGTTAACACCCTCCCCCCACATTCCTTCCAGAAAGTTCTGAATAGTAATGTCCTTGATGAGCAGCTTATCTGTCTTTTTCCAACCTGGTTTTGGCCAGGGGCTATCTCGGGACCCAGAGGGACAAATCCAGAGATGCACGTATGTCCTTCAAGAGTGGAAACACCCACACTGATAAACATCACTGGAGGAGCCAGAAGTAAAGCCAGGAGAAGAGACGGTGGGGGTGGGGTGGGGTGGGGAGTATTCTACAGGCCTCTGCTGGACAGCACAACTCCTAACTCCCATGAGTCACTTTCCCTTTCTGCTACTACAGGAAATTAAATCTCTCTGTCGCCTCCTCTTAGGTCAACCAAGTGCTTACCCACAACCTCAGCGAGCCAAGGAATCCTTCTTGTTGAAGTGAGCATTTCTCTTCCAACCCAGGAAACTCCAGGCACATCACTGCCTTCTCAGGAGCCTCTGCACCCAGCCTGAAAGTGGGCTAAGGTTTTAGCAAATGTGTTCTCATGTGCACAAAGAATGTGGGTTTTGTCGCTGTCTCTCTGGCCCCTGTAATTCTTGGCTCATTTCCTAAGGCACTAGGAAAACTGTCCTGGCCTCCTTAGCTTCGAAATTTCAGTATACCAGTCCCTGGCCAACAGGGAGGCTGGGCTGTTCCTCAGGCGCCCAGCCCCTGGTCCAGCCAGCTGCCCGCCCCCTCACCCAACTCTGTGGTCATCTCCACCTCCGCCTAGTGGGTGCAAGGCAGGGGGCCTGGAGGGGGCATTTAGGTATGGATCTGAGGGACAAGTCAGGAAGATGACTCACGGAAGAGAACATTAACAGTGTCTGATGGTAGCACTCACGGGCGACCGGTTTCAAAGTCATGTATGGCTGCCCCAAGCATTAGAAAATGGATTTCCAAAAACACCATGCCTGGCACCAAATCTGACAACTCTCTACGTGTACCTCAGGGATTAAAAATGGAAAATACCTGGCCCTCTGAATGTCAACCTAAAGACACTCGTCTTCCTGTAGAATTCGGAGATTCTCTTTTGGAAGCTTAAACAGAAGTTCACTTTTCCTCTAAATTCAGCGTTAAGATCACCTTGCCCAAAGCCCACTCTTCCTGCAAGCTCTCTGCAGCCCACCGCTGCCGGTAAGGTGGTCCTCCTCTGTGCTCTGAGATCCTCTCTTCTGAGTACTGCTTAGTGTGATTGTAACAACACTCACTTGGAATGACATAGACTGCGAGTTCCAAGAGAAGGGACGGGGTGAGTCTAACTCATTTTGAATCTCAATAACCCAGGGGTGAGTCTAACTCATTTTGAATCTCAATAACCCAGGAGTGACTAGTAAGCGGCAGAGAACTGATTGTTTTTTGAATGAATGAATGAATAAAGTCATTCCCTAGAGAGTTACAATTCTAGAACTTGACAACAATCAGAGGAAGGCTTGCCGCCCTTCATTCTACAAATAACTCCTGGGAGTTAAGAAGCAGACCAAATTTTGAGCTAGAATTGGAAAACGATAATAAGCCTAGCGTCTACTTTTTCTAGACCGGAGAGAAGTAATTAATAATTCATCTTTTCTAATGGCTGGTAAGAATTTCATGATTTGAGGACTTGCTGATGGTGTTATAATGAACATCGATTTGGCCTCACTGAGCACGTTTCCAGGGCAACAGCAGCTCTCAATCATGTCAAATTACAGCAGTTATCTCACTGGGTGTCAGTTTTCCTGGGAAGCTAATTGAAATTGAAAAAGTATATCCTTGGGTCACAGTTTGACTTTTCTCTGGTGTCCTGCAGTTTATCAGACAAAGAAAGAGAGAGAGGAAAATAAAAAATCCCCCCCAAAATAACACAATCTGTCCAGATGTTGGCGCGAGGTTCAGAGCTCACCCCGTGAGTTCTAGGGAATCTACAGTCTTCAAAACCAAGAGCAGCCACCTCCCCGAACGGGGGAGGGGGCGGTGCTGAGAAACGATACCTGCGGTTCATCCGGGGTGTGCAGGAGTAAAGTGTGGCGAAATACGAAGGCGGGGGCACTGGCGGCACGAAGTCATCGGGGTCCGGGATGCGTCCATGTTCTTCCACTTCCTCGACAGAAATCTGGGATTCATCCTAATTGAAGGCACCTCCGTTAGTCAACAGCCTTCACAAGGGCCCCAGGGGAAAGTAACGCAGCGCACGGACTAGTCCCTGGGCTGGTTCAGCGGAGTCACACTCATGGTGCCACCTTGCACGGACTTACACTGCAGGACCTCCTGGCTGCAAATATCTGCACATAGCGAAGGGCGGCTGCCACCAAGCAGACGGTGGTGGTCAGGGCGTTCAAGGCACACAGGGCGAAAAGGACTTTCTAGAACAAGAAAACAGAGATGTCACTGAGCACTTTAAAGCAGATCAGAAAGTGTATAAAAACTTTTTAAAATAACACACTCTCCCAATAAAACAATTCTCATGAGAAAATGCATGTAAAGGACTTAAATGGTAAGGGCCCCCCAAAATGCTGGTGATGCCCAGCTGGGTGGCTCAGTTGGTTGGAGAGTCGTCCTGTATACCAAAATGGTTGTGGGTTTGATTCCCAGTCAGGGCACATACCCAGGTTTTGGGTTCAATCCCCCAGTTGGGGCTTGCACGGGAGGAAACCAATCGATGTTTCTCTCATACATTGATGCTTCTCCCCCCTCCCCTTCCTCTCTCTCTAAAATCAATAAACATATCTTCAGGTGAGGAGTAAAAAAATAATGCTGGTGATTTTTATAGTGTGTACTTCTTAATTTAAAAACTTATCTTAGAAGCTTCCTGTCCCTGAAACTACAATATTTCTTTTGCTAGCATCGGGGTACCGCTGGGAAACACTCCTTCCAGGAAAGCAGTGAGTTTCTCTTCTGAAGTTGGAGTTTCCAGTGACATCAATTCCCAGCCCCCCAAGCCTTGCACCAGGACAGCTTGCTGCTTAACGTGTGGCCACTGATTCTATTTCAGGAGCTGTTGGCAGAGCTGAGCGGGGCGCACAACTGGGACAAGGGAGGGGCAGGCCGCCCGCATGTAAACAGGGCTTCTCTCCTCTAAACACACATCTCAGAATAGCAGCAAAGGCAACTCCAAAAGTTTCTGTTGCCACAATCCTGGCTCCTTAGTGGGGCTTTCCCCGAGCGAAGTCTTGGCTCAGAAAGTTTGGGGGTGACTCAGCTACCAAAACTCCAGAAGCCAAAGAAAGCAGGCCGTTTTTACATCCTGCATAATCCAGGGAGCTGGCAGCTTCTCTCCCTGCTCAGAGATTCATCTCCCCCCGCCCCTCTGCAAAAATCAACCCCAAACAAAGATCTAACTAAAGAAAGCCATCAGTGGTAGACTGTCCAAAAGCTAATACCTCATAGTTCACCAACTGATCTTGTCACTCACTGGGCTGATGGGCCTTAAGTCAGGACACAATCCTTATCTCATTCCCTAATAAAGGTTAATTTCTTATTTCTCTTCAACTGGGATTTGTCTTTTCTCTCTTTGCTTGTTACAGTTGTTGCCTATAAAACAAGAGGTAAAGCGCTTGGATTTCTCCTGTATATTCTGGCCAGTCTCTCTTCTAAGTCTGTGTCCCAGAACAGTAACACTCAGCAGTCCCCAGGACTCATTCACACCAACATAGGAGCATCAGAACCATGACAAACGGGCATGCCATGTAAAGCTTCTGCTGAAAGCTACATCATATATGTGTATGTATGTACATGTATATATAACTATGTGTATACGCATATATACATATGTATGTATTTAGGCTCCTTTACATTTTTCACTACTGTATAATTCTTAAACACAAAGAAAACCATCCATATATAATTTAAGACCCACACAATAATATGTGATTCTTTCTTTGTTCAATTCTGTCTCTGAGTCGTCGATGAGGGGTCGTTCACATCTGCGTTCAGGAGCATAACTATTAGAGGGAGGTATCAGGGCAGGAATATTTCCATTAACTTTGCTTTCTCTGGGGCTCTCTGGTATATTGATTGTTGGGGTAGAATCCATTCGAGGTACCTTGAGTAGAAGGTGAACCGCACTACAAGGCTGAACGGGGAAGAGTTTCAAGACATTTTCTTTGTCTGTGCATTTAGCTGGTTGAAATTCCTCACAACAGAAGCAAATCTTGCCTTCACCTAAGTCCACCTTAAGGGGGAAAAGACAGAACAATTTAATTATTAAGAAAAAATACACAGACTACACCATGGAGCACCAATCCACAGAACGAGCTATGGCAGGGTGTAGTGTGAGTCAGTGTCTGTATCAGTCAGAACAGGCTCTGGTATGCCGTGGTGACAACCAGCCCCCAATCTCCAGGGGCTTCACAAAATAAGGTTATTTTTTGAACATGCTACATGTCCATTTGGGTCAGCAGGAGACTCTGTTCATTATATTCAATTAGAGACCCAGGTTGATGGAGTAGCTACCATCTCAGGATTGATAATCACTGTGCCAGAGAAATGGAGAACACAAGATAAATTTCACACTGGCATTTAAAATAGGGTTGCCAGATAAAATGCAAGACACCCAGTTAAATTTGAACTTAGATAAATGACAGACCATGTTTTAGTATAAGTACGTCCCAGCTATTCCATGAGACACGTTTATAGTATAAATAATTAGCGGTTTGTTTGAAATGCAAATTTAATTTGTGCCCTGTGTTTTTATTTGCTAAACCTAGCAACCCTAACCTAAATCTTCCTCTTGGAAATGACACTCAACACTTTACCTAATATGTCCCCACCAAACTCCAAGAGGGCAAGGAAGCTCATCTGCCATGTGCCTGTAAGAAGCAGATGGTACATTTTGGTGAACAGCAGCCCTAAACTATGTACACCTAAAAAGACCTTTTCGTTCACATCTTCTGTCTTCTCTATTTGAAGTGATAACTTCACTGATCAGGAAAAAATTAAAAAATGTGTTTTCTCCGTATTGAATTACGGGCCTTACCCTCTACTCATAGTAATAAGTTGCAAGGTAGTTTTGCAAATTAGGAGAAAATTGACTAGGAAGCTAAAGGGAAAAAAAATCCACTACTGGATTATGCAACATTCTTTGGTTTCATTATAGTTTTTCTTTCTTATTTCTTTTTTATAGTGAGGTGGAATTTATACACACACAACACTTGCATACACAAATGTTAAGCATACCATTCAAGGAACTTTGAGCAATGCCTACACCTGTGTGACTCAAACCCTATCAACATAGAGAACATTACCATCACAGTATGCCCCTTCCCCACCACCCCGCCACACCCTCCCTCCCAGAGGCAACCACGGCTTTTTTTTTTTCTTTCTTTCTTTCTACATAGATTAGTTTGGCCTCTTCCAGAACTCCATGTATTCCTTGTCCTTAGACCACGTTGCAAAGGATGCATTATTATATGAAACACTGATGCCCGGATTTTGATGTAAATTCTGCCTCTGATACAAAGAAGTACAGCCAGAGTTACCTGATGAACTCCATAATCTGGCCATTCATTCCCCTTTGGTTTCTGTCCTTTCCTGGTTTGTCCACAGAGATCTCAGCAATGTCCTCACACCTAAATCCACACCTCGCCCACGCCCCAAACACAAAGGCACGAGGCTGTCTATATTTGAATTTTTCTTCCACTGTCTCACATTTTTGAAGATACATCCTGCTGCTAATATCTATCCTAGATTCTTGCCTTCAAAAAAAAAAAACTCCTGTGGCCGGTCAGACAGAATGTCTCTAGGCTGGGTCTAGGCAGTGGGAAGCATTCTTTCCTCTCGGGGATCACTGGCCTTCTCTTGGTCCTCTCTTCCAGAATGAATAACAGTGCTGCACAGGGCTGAATTCCGCAGGTAAATATACTAATGGTCTTCCTCTAAAGCCTCCAGCTGGGAACTCCTGTTTCAGGGCTGATGGCACTGTTCAGTAACAACAAACCAGCAGCTGACAGAAAGGATACATTCTGTGCATCCCCAAGCTGCTCACACACACAAGGCCCTCCCCTCCCCAAACAGGACCCGGGCTCACTTTTTCCAACATGATGCAGTGCAGTTTCTGTTTCTTGTACTTCTGTAAGCCTCGAGATCTTACCTAGGGATTCTACCTCCCTCAGGTAAGGTGAGACGTCATCTTACAAAGTACTCCCTTCCCACAAGTCCATCCTTAATACAGTTCGGACATAACCGGGCCTATGTGGACTACACACACAGTTGCATTATTCGAATACACAAAGACCTTCGGGGTGAGCCAGTGTGGATGGCAAAATTTGCCAGATGTGTGAAGGTTAATCCCTTTATCTTTCTTTTTTTTTTTTTTTGCATTAAGATACATTTTATTTTGTGTTTTAAGAACTTAAAGAACTTTATCAATTTTTTTCTTTATTGTTGAAAGTATTACAGATGTCCCTCTGACACCCCCCTTCGCCACACTGTTGTCTGTGTCCATGGGTTATGCATATATTCATATAGCGTCTTTGATTTATCTCGTCCCACCTCCCCACTGCCCTTGCCTCTGAGGTTTGTCAGTCTGGTCCCTACTTTCATGTCTCTGGACATATTTTGATTGGCAGCTTATTTTATTCATTATATTCCACAAATAAGTGAGATCATGAGATTCTTGTCTTTCTCTGACTGGCATATTTCTCTTAGCATAATACTCTCTGGGTCCCTCCATGCTATCTCAAAGAAATAGATCCTTCTTTTTCACAGCTGCATAGTATTCCATTATGTACATGTACCACAGCTTTTTTATCCACTCATCTACTGATGGGTACTTGGGCTGTTTCCAGATTTTAGCTATTATAAATAGTGCTGCTATGAACATAGGGGTATATATATTCTTTCTGATTGGTGTTTTGGGCTTCTTAGGATATATTCCTAGAAGTGGATCACTGGGTCAAATGGCAGTTCCATTTTTCATTTTTTTTGAGGAAACACCATATTATTTTCCCTAGTGGCTCCACCAGTCTGCACACAAAGAAAACTATACAAAAATATTTACAATAGCTTTGTTTATAATTCTCCCAAACTGGAAACAACCCAAATGTCCATCAACAGGATAATGGATAAAATAAATTGTAGTATTTTTATACAATGAAAAACTGCTCTGGAAAAAAAAAAAAAGGATAAATCTCACAAACTTCATACCAAGTAGAATAAGTCAGACACAAAAAGGCACCTACGGCATGACTCCATCACATGAAGCTCAGGAACAGGCGAAATGATCCATAGGGAAAGACACTGAAGAGTGGTTGCCTCCGAGAGACAGAGACTCCCTGAAAGGAGACTCCAGAGGACTCTCTGGAGCACTGAAATGTTTCAGATCTTGTCTGGGGCATATGCACAAGGGTATTTGTCAAGATGAATGTATACATTGACCAAAACTTGATGACCTGCACACATGAGATCTGTGCATTTCACTGTTTGTAAATTTTACCTCAATTTTTTAAAAAATGAAGAGAGTCATCAAATGGTTGGACATGTAACAAAAAAGTGAGAGAGGCAGAACACCCGCTGGCCTGGGAACCTGCCCACTTAGGTAGCCCCACAGGGACATGCAGCACTGTGTCTAGTGGCCAGAATCCAACCCACCACAGACAAGAAAACAGTGGGTGAACCTACTCTCTCTGTGTCTACTATATCTTTGAGTGAGAGAAGAACAATGGGCAGGTGGGTAGATACAATATCTCTCATTTTTTAAAAAAGATTTTGAATAACCTGACCCCAGCCATACTTATGTAAGATTATATGAGCCTGAGAACATGAAAGGAAACTTCTCGACCTGTTCCCATGGATTTGGGGTGACTGATGTGGGTGGGGAGGAAAAGAGGAAAGGAGGGTGTTTCCTTACCCCAAAAGACTTCTTTTGTCCAAGAGCTTCCTTAATGAAAAACGATTATGATACGGCCCCCACTGGTGGAAAATCATGCGTTTTATGCATAAAAAGATGGCCAAATAAAGTCATCAAATAGTTAACTGTGCTAATCCAGAACAGTAAGATTTCAAATGATTTTTAAATTCCATCCTATACTTTTCTAGCTTGTCCAAATTTTTACAATTACATAATCAGAAACAATCACAGAGTTGGTTCTGTGATGAGAAAATTTTTTAAATTAAAAATACATTTTAAAGCTTTAGAAAGTACTCATGCTCAGACCCCCACTCCAGGGCAACTGAGAATCTGGATGTGGGACCTGGGTCTGGGTATTTTCTACAAAATTCCCTCAGGTAATTCTAATAGGTCAAGGGAGAGAACCACAAAATTTCTCAGAAAAGTCAACTACCTATACCCTTCACCCCTACAATCGGGCTTCTGTTTTTTCCAGAGCTACCAGTGATCAAACCACTAGGCTAAATTCTCACCCCATTTACTCGTTCTAGGTCCATCTCCAATGCCTACATTCCAGGTCACCCTCCCCATCTTCCACGGGTAAACCCTTCTTCTACATCCCCTAGAACTGTGTCTCACTGACGCTGAGCACCGTCGACCCCGCTCTGCGGCTGGGCATTGATCCCTCCTCGAACGAACACTGATAGGGGGGCATTTGCGTGCGTATCGGACTCCTCTTGCTACTGAAAAAATTCTAGGTCAGAAGCGATGTCTGGCTTTTCCTTCTACACTCTGCAGCTCCTAGCACGGTGTCTGGCATATACCAGATGCTACAATTTTGCCCCGTTGTCTTTCCATATAATATGACTTTTCACTTCCAGCTTATATCTACTCTCTTTGCCCCCTTCTAATTTGCTGTGTGATCTGTCATTGGAAAACCGAACTGTGTTCAAAACATTTCTCTGGGAACTCTCTGTGTATAAAGGAATATTTAGGAGGCTGCTGAACACTCCCAAGGTAATAGAGAACCAGGACATTCCCACCTGGAGGAAGAGAGAAGACAGGTGTATGAGTATCTTTAGAAAAGGATAAATGCCTAAAGGATGTGCAGCTAGGACACTCGGAAGACTATCTTGTGGGGGGACCAGGGACCCTTTCCTGCAGGAGATAATCTTTGAGTGAGGCTTTAAAAGACTGATGACACTTGGCTGAACAGGGAAGAAAGGGGCAGGGCATTTGGGGGGGGGTGGGACACAGCATTGTTAGAAATAGGAAAGTAGGGCAGGAGCTGGGTAATGACCGGCAGGCTTGGGCTCAGTTACACAGAGTGGGGCTGCTGCAGTGAGCAGGCAGGAAGAGGGTGAACCGAAGAGGGCCTTCAAACCCAGAAAAGGCTGTTAGCTTGTGACCCCATAACTTAAGGTTACTGAGTAATTAAATACAAAACAAATCAAAAGCCTTAAGAAGGAGCAGTGGTTTTCAGTGAGTCCCTAAGGCTGTTTCCTATTTGGGAAGGTCACGAGTTTCCCTGCCAGGGCCTTATCACGTCCTCTGGAGAAAGCGGCCCTTCTTTGCTTGCATCTGGCTGGTTTCGAAAGGGTGAGAGGGTGAGAGGTTGCCTTGTACCAAGTTCCAAATAGATGAGATTTGATATAATTTCTAAAATGTCCTTTTATTGGCTTTGCTTCATGTCACAGGGAGATGCTGATTACTACCAAGTCCTTTTAAAGAGTTCAGAGATGACAAGCAATTTTACTTCTGGTTATAACTCCAAAGAACTGAAGGCAGGGTCTCACACAGGTATGTGTAAACCTTGTTTCCTAAGCAGTACTATTCACAGTAGCCAAAAGGAGGACGCAACCCAATCATTCACTAATGAGTGAATGGATAAACAAAATGTATCACATACATACGGTGGAGTATTATTAAGCCTTAAAAAGGACATTCTGACACAGTATAATATGGATAAAACTTTAAGGATGCCCTGGCCAGTTTTGCTCAGTGGTTAGAGTGTCAGTCCGCAGACCAAAGAGTCACGGGTTCGATTCTGGTCAAGGGCATGTACGTCGGTTGTGGTTTGTCCCCGGCCCTGGCTGGCGTCGTGCGGGAGGCAACCAGTCGATATGTCTCTCTCATGTCAAGGTTTCTCTCTCTCCTCCTCCCTCCCACTCTATCTGAAGACAAATGGAAAAATATTCTAGGGTAAGGATTAAAAAAACTTTAACAACATTATGCTAAGTGAAATAAGCCAGTCGGAAAAAAAAAACCAAATAGTATATGATTCCACTTAGATGAGGTACCTAGAGTAGTTCAAGTCAGAATGTAGAATGGTGGTGGCTGGGGGTGGGGGTGGGGGAGCAGAATGGGGAGCTACTGTTTAATAGTGCTTCAGTTTTGCAAGATAGAGAGTTCTGCAGATTGGTTGTACAACAATGTCAATGTACTTAACACTACTAAGTGGTTGGGATGCTATATTTTGTGTTACATGTATTTTACCACAATTAAAAATTAGAAAAAAAAAATTCAGAGATGGTCCAGGTCCATGACCTCTTACACACAACCCTGAAATCCAGGAAGTTTCCACTGCAGCCGCTGTCCCAGATTTCACTGGGTGCTACAGAATAAACAGCGTGTACGTCAAATTTATCTTCTAAGAACTGGAAAAACTCCGAAATCTGAAACACCCCCGGCCTCCAGTGGTTGTGGATAAAGGACTGCTGACCTGTATTCTGATAATATCCGATTTTCCTCTTCGGGTGAGAGCGGACAGATACTGATAGTGGATAACTAATCCACCACTAACTGAGGGTGTATCATACAGCGTGGGTTGGGGTTCTGCTGGCTGGCCCCTGCCTTGAATAACTGCCAAGCTGAGGGAAATAACTAGCAGGCAGCTTCCTTTTACCCACTTCGGGTTTCACTTTAGGACGCTGCCTGGCGCTGGAGGTTGCCAGCCACACTCTGGCACCCACAGTGAGCAGCCAGGCCAGGTCGGCCGGTGCACGGTGATGTTTTAGGACTGCTTACCAAGTCACACCTGGGCACACTGGACACGAACTGCGCCCCTTGGCAGCCCAGGATAAACCCAGCTAAATTTAAGAGGACACACACCACAGAGAGCAGCACGAACAGGTTTACCTGAAATGGCAAGAAAAGAGGGGGTTAGGAAAAAACGCCAGCTAAATTCAGAGAGAGTTTTGTCTGAATAAAAGAAACTCACATTCTCTTCTTAGAGGAAACATTTTGTAAAAAGGCAGAACCATGTTTTTAGTATCCATGTCTCTCCCCCCCACACACACTTTTCAGAATTTTTAAAATGTGCTCAGGAATGTTATTGCTTTTCAAGTCTTCTCAATAACTTCAGGTCCCTACTTTTTTTCTCTGCAGATAAGAGCATTCTCTCCCTATCTTGTATCTGTTCCTTAGGTTAAGCAATGCCGCTTTCTCCTTGAGCCATTGTTACTTGTTCTGAGGTCTGCAGGGTCCATGCTAGGTAGACAAATGGAGAATTCTCGAATATAAATGGAACCCAGGACAATCAAGGCCCTCAGAGCCATTACTAGCCAGAAACTGTAGGATACAAGTGAAAAAAAAAAAAGATGAGCCTTTTTTCAGTCCTGCAGGAGGCCGGCTGAGCCTCTCCTGATAAGACTGGAATGTCCCTCAGTTGCCCCTCAAACCCGGCACCCAATCAGCAGCCAGACAGAGTGGCGCCAGTAACCACCAGGTACTGCGTTATCTACTCCAGTATCAGATGCCTTGAAAAGAAAGCAGAGTTATAGCCCTTAAGCCCACCAGCACACCACTAATCTTCATAACTAAAGCTCAGCAGCATCAGATACCGAATGGGTGGGAGTTCATTACCCAACACTGGACCCTAAATGTCATCCTTGAAATCTCAAATCCAGTTCATCAAATGAAAATCAATAGGCAAGCCCCGGAATGGAAGAACATTTTTCATGCATATGCTGAACAAAGAACCTTTTCCAGAATATACAAATAACTTCTCAACTCAATAAGAAGAAGGCAAAAAAACTAGAAAAAATTAAAAATTGCCGATTAAAAATCGGGCAAAAGACTAGAACACATATTTGACAAAAGAAGATACAGAAACGGCCAATAAGCACATGAAAAGGTGTCAACACCATCAACAATCACGAACGCAAATTAAAACTACAATGAGAGACGATTTGACACCAACAAGCGTGGTTAAAATTAAAAAGACTGAGCACAGTAAGTGTTGGTAAGAATGAGGAGCCCACGGACTCTCAGACATCGCTTGTCCAGGTATAAAACGATACCACCACTTTAGAAAACCGTTCTTCAGTTTCTTAAAAATTAAATATAAATTTCCCATGCAGGTGGAGATACTCTACCCTCAGCTCCCCACACCATAACTGCAGGCTGCACAAGGTGAGGGCCTTCCAAAGCATACAGCATGACAGGATCGAGGAGGAGTAGCCTTCCAGTGGAGAACCTGACAAACACATCAACCAGGTGACCACGGTCAACACCACGAATGAGCCCTGTCGATGGTGTGCACCCTTGATGTGATATGATGAAAACAGCATTTTACCTCTGTGGTCTTCCTCTCCAACATTCCTAATAACCTCAGTCTGTGTGTGAGAAAAACAGCAATCTCAGCTGAGGTGCATTCTACATAATCCCTGACAAGTACTCTTTAAAACACTCGAGAACATGAAAAACAAGGAGAGTCTAAGAAACTGTCACAGCCAAGAGGAGCCAAAGCAGACATGACAACTAAATGTAAGGTGATGTCCTGGGTAAGATCCGGACAGAGAAAGGATGTTAGGTATAAACTCAGGAAACCTGAAGCGTATACATTTTCATTGATACTGATGTATCAATATTGGTTCATTAACTGGGACAAATGTACCAACCTAACGTGAGATAACAATAATAGGGGAAACAGGGTATGAGGTATATAGAACCTCTCTGTACTATCTTTGCAATATTTCTGTAAATCTAAAACCATGCTAAAATAAAATTTCGATTAAAATCAGTTCTGAATATACACCCACTGGATGACCTGCAATTCCACACCTAGGAATAGACCCAGAGAAATAAGTGCAATTGCCCGCAAAAGGACTTACAGAAGCTATGTACAGCAGCCTTGTTCAATTAGACTGAAAAGTAGGAAGAACTCAAACATCCAGCCCAGGAGAACGAATACCCAGACTGTGGCTGTTCACAGCGGAGAACTTCCAGCGATGAAGAGGAACGAAGTACTGATGCACAACAGCAGCGTCAAGTCCAGAGGCATGATGTTGAAGAAAACGAGCCAGATACTGGAAGATTTCACTTACATGATGTTCGAGAACAGACAAAATGACCATGGTGATACAAAGAAATAAGAAGAGTGTTTTGCCTGTTTTTCAAGGAAGGTATGGAGTGAGGGGATGCCTGAGGAGACAAGGCAGTTTTCTGGCGTGGTAAACATGTTCTGTATCTTCTTGGTTACTGGCTATGTGGGTGTATCCAACTGACAAAGCTTAGCTAACTGAACACTTATGATCAGGAATTTATGTAAATTATATTCACTGTATACATACTTTTTAAAGCAGCAAAGAAAACCCTGAGTCCAGCTGCCACGGCGGGAGTGTGAGATCATACACTGAATGGTGCTACTTGTGAAATGTCAGAACAACAGACACGATGAGAGAATGCTCCCGGGATTCACTGCCTGGGAGACTCACCTTCTCTCCTGCATGGGAGAGGCCGCCAAGAGAAGTCCGAGTCAAGTCGCCAGAATGCCACCCCTGCAAACCCCAGAATGAGGACCTGGGCAGAGGCACATGGGCTGTGTAAAGAATCACCATGTGCTGGTCCCCAAATTCATTCCTGCATATGGTTTTTTTTTTTATTACTACCATTATTTTTATTGCCATTATTAGTATCTGGCCAAACTTATTTGTCAAATGGTCACTCAAATAACTCTTGTGCACATATCAGACGTGGGGGTTATTAGGATACCAAGCACATGTTTCAGAAGTTGGATAGGGTTCAAGGATACAAAATATTGAAGTTATAAGGGACCCACTTAGGATTTACAGGGACCTTCAAAATGGACCCGTTTGGCTTTAACCTAGTTATAATGGTATCATTTCCAAGACCCACATTTCCATCCCAACTATCACCAGATAGCATCTCCCCAAACACAAGGCAGTGAAACATCGGCTACTAGCGAAGAACCTCATAATCACAAAGCCCATTCAGCTACATCTGCAAAAGGGAAGAATTTCTTATGTTTCTTATACTGTCATCATTCTTGCCTTAAAAAAAAAAAAAAGTCATTGCAGTAATCTGAGTTCCTCTTTGTGGAAAGCACCTGAAGTTGAAATCAGGAGACTGGGTTCAAATGCAGGCAGCCTCACTTGTTGGCCATGATATATCAGGCAACCTCTGTGTATGATTCAGCAACTCACTTTTAGGTACATACTCGACAAATCAATGCATATGTCCACAGGAAGACACACAAGAATGTTTGTAGCAACTGATTCATACTAACCAAAATCTGGGAGCAGTGTAAATATCCATAAACAGGAGAATGGGTGAACAGATTACAGTATACTCAGAAATAGAATAAAACTCAGTGCTATAGTCTGAATGTTTGTGTTCCCCCAAATTTATATGTTGAAATCCTAACCCCCAGATGATAGTATTAGGAGGTGGGGCCTTTGGGAGGTGATTAGGCCATGAGAGTCGAGCCCTCGGGAATGGAGTTAGTGAGTGTGTGTGTGTGTGTGTGTGTGTGTGCTTTTCTATTTAAATATCAAAAGCTCGTCCAATTCTTTCCTCATAAGAAAAAACTCAAAAACATTAATCTAAAAAATACAATTTTTAAAAATTCTTGATATATTTATTTATTTATTATTTGTGAGAGAGGAAGGTGATTAAATACTCAGTCAGTCACCATGCCTTTTATCCTCCACATGCAGCCTTGCATACTGCTCCAAACAAATGAGAAGCAAAACATACTCTTCACCAGTGGGGCACAAAATCTGAACCAAGGACCTTAAAAAATAGGTGGTCTTAAATAATACTGAATGAATGAATGAATCCATCAATCACTCAGTGAACAGAGGAAAGAAAACCGATGCTTTGTGATACCACCCCATGGAGGTATCATGCATTCTTACTGCTGTTCTGGAACATACACAGACAGGCCCTGGAAGGCCAGCAACGCACTCCCTGTCACTGCGTGCGTGGGAATGGCTCCCACCTCTGCTCCGGGTGGGAGCTCACCATTTCCTGAGGAAGAAAAATGGGCAGAGTAGGGGGTGGTGGGTGAGTGGGTAGAAGAACAAAGCAGCCGGTGCTTAGAATTCAGGTTACATTTTCCCCTTAAAACAGGAATGTCATGTGTTGTGAATACATTTAATGCCATTGAACTGCACACTTTAAAACGGTAAAAGTGTGCGCTGGCCAGTTTGGCTCAACGGTTAGAGCGTCGGCCCACGCACCAGAGAGTCTGGGTTTGGTTCCCACTAAGGGCATGTACCTTGGTTGCAGTTTGTCCCCGGTCCCAGTTGGGGTCGTGTGGGTGGCAGCCACTCAGTGCGTCTCTCTCACATCTATGTTTCTCTCTCTCTCTCCCTCTCTCTCTCCCTCCCGCTCTATCTGAAGATAAATGCGAAAATGTCCTCACGTGAGGATTTAAAAAATGATAAAAGTGGTCATTTTTGTTATATGTATATTTTATCACAAATTTTAATAATCACACACAAAAATAAAAAAGGAAAGAAAGGAAAAGAGATGGAGTCCAATTTCTGTTTCCCCTCCCCTTGATGCTGAGCTGGTCTTAGGAACTTGTCTGATCAATGGAATGTGGCAGAAGTAATGTTCTAGGACACACAAAGCTAGATCCTAGGAAACCCGAGCAGCTGGGCCTCTTGGAACACTCATCCAAGTCAACAGATCCTCGCCAACATGCTGGGGCAGTTACATGCGGAAGTCACAAGTTCATGCTTTAGTCAACCGCCCTTATGAGCACCCACAGGTGTCTTTTATAAATATATACTGAAATATTTAAAAATAAAATATTGTGAAGGCTGAGATTTATTTCAAAACAATCCAATGGCAAGAGAAAAGAGAAATGGTTAGGGGTTTGGTGAGACAAGTCTGAACATTTGTTAGTGATTATGGTAGATGGGCAACATGTACAAGGGGCTTGTTGTATTTCTCTCAGATTAGGGGTGCACTTGAAATTCACCATACCAAATAAATGAAAGGAAGAGGAGAAAATGGAAGGGGAGAAGGAAAGAAATGAGAAGGAGGAGAAGAAAAAGGGCAGGAGGAGAGAAGAAGAAATAAACCAATTTGACTCATCTCTTCACAAAGTCATTTTCTGGAAAGAGAAAAAAAAAAAGAGGCAAGAAGAGTATTCCAGAAAACAAAAGACTAAAGATGCAATAATCAAAGAAAATGACTGAACCTTGATTGGCCCTAGATTTTAAAAAATGGAACTCGGTTACACAGACATATTCACTTGTTTGATAATACATCAATCTGCACACTGATACATACAGAAATATGCACAAATCATACTTCGGTTAAAAAGCTTTTTGATTAAGAAAAAGTTATACAACATTTTGGAATGACTGGGGAAATTTAAGTGAGAGCAAAATATTAGATGACATTAGGAAATTATCAGTCATTTTCTTATTTATGATAATGTTATTATGGTGAGATAAAGAACGTCTGATTTTTAGGAGAGAATGCCTCTTAAGAAATATAGAGGTAAAGTACCATGAAGTCTGCAACTTTGAAATAGTTCAAAATCAAATCCCTTATTTGTGCATAGACATAGTAAATATGACAAAACGTTAACAGCTACAGAATCCAAGTAGAAGGCATATGAGAATTTGTTGGGTTCTTTGCTCAACTTTTGTGTAAGTTTGACAATTTGCATGATAAAACATTGAAAAAATATTGAAGAGACCTTTTCAGGTGCAAAAGTAACGAAGTAGAAGCAATTGTCTACCAGCTACCACTAGTGAACTTCTTTCTAAAGCAGCTGGATAATCTGCCTGGAGGTGCAAAGTTCCTAGTGGAGTATTCATTACAAAGTCAAATCTTCTTGGCACAGCAGGGTCATCTGTCTGCTCCTCGCACGCACACGCTGAGGTCAAGCCTAGCCATCGCTCAGGCCCACCCAGCTGCACAGAGCTCCCAGGCTCCCTCCCTCGCGGGCAAGCCTGCTCTGGGAACAGACCCACACAAGCGGGGTAGTGACATAAAGCATGGACTCTGGAGACAGAACACCTGAAACTGCATCCCAACGCTTCCACTTCTAGCTATGCAACCTTGAGCAAATTACTTAACCTCTCTGTGCCTCAGTTTCCTCAGAATGAGGAAACTAGTAACACTTCATAGATTAGTGGGTTAACACATGCATCTCAGTTACGTGTTTATTATTATTACACATTATTACAGACATTACAAATATTACCAATCTAGTTCTTCAGTCATGAAATGAACAGCCAAGGATCAAAAAGCAAACAGTGCAAAAAACAAAGACCAAGTTATCAACCAGAACCACTGACCCCCAGGGAGCAAACAGATTACCCAGAAAGTACAAAAGGAAAAATGTTAATGGGTCTAATCTGTATCTTCGAAGAGATAAGGAAAATTATAGCATACATAGAACAAGAAGAGTTGCTATGGAAAAAGATGAATCAGCGGTCAAAAAAGAATTCCTAAATATCAAAATATATAATTATCTCTTTTTTTCTTTTTTTTCAGTCCTTACCAAAGGATATTTTCCCATTTTTGTTCAGATAGAGTGGGAGGGGGAGAAAGAGAGAAAAACGTCTACGTGAGAGACACATCGACTGGTTGCCTCCCGCATGACCTGACCGAAACCAAGGTAAGTTCCTTGACCGGAATGGAACCCATGACTGTTGCTCTAACCGCTGAGCCAAACTGGCCAGGGCCAAAATATATAATTCTCAAACAAAAAGAAAAAAATTAAGAAAATACCCAGAATATAAACGAAAAAAGACAAAGAAATAGAAAACGTGAACCTTTGAAAAGTTAAGAAACAGAGCTCAATTCAAGAGGTCTAACATCTGATTATTAAGTGTTCCAAAAAGAAAGAGCAGAGCAGATTGAGGGAAGGAAATATTCAAATAATTTTAAAAATTGCTCAGTGTTGAAGGAAGGCATGTCTTCAAAGTAAAACAGCTCCAATAATGAATCACAGACCTAGATATAAACTAAAACAATAAAACTCTTAGAAGAAAAGCTGAGCGAATCTTCTGAACTATGACAGTACAGCGACAATAAACACAATAAACTGGACTTCATCAAAATGAAAAAACTTTTGTGCTTCAAAGAACACCATCAAAAAAGTAAAAAAGACAATACACAGAATGAGAGAAAATGTTGGCAAATAATTTATCTGAAAAGGGACTTGTAATAAAAACAATCCAATTTAAAAATGAGCAAAGGATCTGAATAGACACTTCTCCAAAGACATGCAAATACCAATAAGCACGTGAAAAGATGCTCATTTCTACTTAACACCCATAAAGATGACTACAATAAAAACAACAGACAATAATAAGCATTGACAAAAACATGGAGAAATTAAAACCCACGTATACTGTTGCTGGGAACATAAAATGACACAGCCGCTTTGGAAAACAGTTCCTCAAAATGCTAAACATAGAGCTACCATATGACTCAGCAATTCTTTTCTTAAGCATATAGCCAAGAGAACTGAAAACATGTCCACAAAATAACTTGTACACTAATGCTCATAGCAGCATTATTGATATTAGCCCCAAAGTAGAAATGTCCATCAACTGACAAATAAATAAATAATAATAATCATCATCAATGGAATATTATTCAACAATAAAAAGGGGGACGTACTGATGCATGCTGCAACATGGATAACTCTTTAAAATAGTGTGCTTACAAAAACATGCTAACTGAAAGAAGCCAGTTACAAAGGATCACATATTATATAATCTCATTTATTTGAAATACCCAGAATAGGCAAATTTATAGACAGAAACGGCATTAGCGATTTCCTAGGGCTGGGAGTGTTGGGGCGGATCGAGAGTGACTTCCAGTGGGTACAGGGTTTCTTTGGGGGGTGATGAAAATGTTCTACAATTGATGGTGGTGAGTTTGCACGTCTGTGAACACACTAACGACCACTGACCTGCACACTTTAAATGGGCGAATGTTATGTGGTATGTCCATTTTATCTCAATAGAGCTATAAAAAAATTAGTAGCCAGATGATCTCTGAAATCTTTTTTTTTTGTCAATGAGAAAAAGAAGTCATTTAGGAACTCCAGGAAAAATAATAAATCTATATGTCAGAGTCATGGTTCAAAGCTGAACCAAATTAAAATGTGACATAATATTGAGCAGATGATAGAGAATAAGAAAAAAACAATAGATTGGATTTGGCTGCTCCAAACTGTCCTCCTGTGAGTGACACGGGTTACGTTTCCTTCTCTAGAACCTGTCGTTCTTCCTGGTGCCTCGGGCGCTTATGCAGCTGACTCTCCAACAGCAGGCCTCAGGGGTCAACAGAAAACCACCTGTTCTCTTCCCCAACGTTGGTCAAGCCCACTTTGCAGAGACTGCTCTTCCTCACCCCTTAGATGAAATTTGGGGCAAGGCCCATGACTTCTCTGTTTAATATCAGATACCAAGAGTCCCTCAGTCACTGCAAGTAACAGAAAGTCTCATTTCCATAATGACAATGTCCAGACCTGTGTCATGTCCCAGTCAAATCTTGCAACTTCACTTAAATGTCAGCTTTTCTTCTCATCAGGTTGATTACTGCAGGGAGCAAGCAAGCCTGTGGTGGGCAAGGCAAGGGAGTGATGCAATCTTCCTGATGTCCCTACTGTTTGTGTCCACGTCCCCTAAGCCTGTAGCCATAGCTCTGTCATCTGGGACAGGAGGGGATGAGGGGGAGGCCAGGGCATGATGGTAAGCAAGGTAAGGGGCAGCCAGAGTTCGCTTGACTGTTCACTTCCAGCCTCGGCGGAACGGGGCTTCCAGTGATACACATTGTTGCTCCCGCAGTTCCCTGGACTTGGGGTCCAGCTGTGCAGGCTGTGGTCTCCTCACTCCTCTACGAGGCTCTGGGGAGCAGGAACTAAGCTCACCCAAGCTCTGCTCTCTCTTGCATCTGATCAGTTGGAAGTTTGCAGCTTGGGCTTGGCCTGTGAAAGTACATTTATTCCCAACTGCAGTCTTTAACTCTAAGGCCACAGGGTACTCGAACCAGGCCTCTAAATTCCCCCAAGCATGTGCCTGACATCAGTCCAGTCAAGCGCCAAGGGACCCATATCAAGTTCTCCAAGTGCTTATCTTCAAGTACCTCTCCCCTGGGGAGATGAAACTCAAAATGCCAGAGCAATTCAGTAACTTTCTCAAAAACATTTGCCTCTTCAACCCCTAATCTTTTTTTATGGGCTGGGGAAGGAGATCAGCTAAGGGTTGCAAAACTGCTTTCCACCCAGAAGCTCTGCAAGGCCTGGGGGACAGCCTGGCGGGGCTGCACTGCGGGAGCTGCCGACATCTGCTGTGTTGCAGCCCCAGCTGAATCTGGAAATGAAGAATCCAGTTCTAACATCCGGGTACAGTCACATTCACAGAAATGCTACTATGGCTTTCATTGTTTTAGAAACAATTTATAGATGTTTGAACGGCACAGCATAGTTTAAGAGCAAAATGTAAACAATAAAACACTGACAACGCAAGGTGATGGTGTTCCTGTTAAAAGCTGGGAGGTGGAAGGGGGACAGAAGTGGAGCTCATTTCTCCACCTTACAAAAGAGAGGCAAGACATACTATGCAAAATTGACTTAAAAAATAGAAGTTTATAATACCATTTAAAATGATAAAGTCATCAATAAGGCAAATAAAAATAATTTCCAAACACAGGAGAGGAAGCCAGGTGGGGGAGTTAGATTCCTCGCGTCAGCAGGTGGAGACAACCTCCAGGAGCACTAAAACCTGAAATGAGTTTAAAATGGTTGCCTTGGGGAGCGTAACCAGGTTTGGATGCTGGAAGAAATGCACAAATGTCTAGCTATTATTTTTAATATAAGTAAGAAGGCTAATGAGCTCTCCCCCCTTTTTTTTTTATCCTCAACCAAGGACGCTTTTCCATTTTTTGTTCAGATACAGTGAGAAGGAGAGCGAGAGAGAGAGAGAGAGAGAGAGAGAGAAAGAGAGAGAGAAACATCGACGTGAAGGGACACATCAAGTGGCTGCCACCCGCACGACCAACCAGGGCCGGGGACAAACTGCAACCGAGGTACACGCCCTTAGCGGGAACTGAACCCAGGTCTCCCTGGACTGCAGGCCGATGCTTTAACCACTGAGCCAAACCGGCCAGGGCACTCCTCTTTTTAAAATAAAAAATATCTTCCTCTTAAAAGGCATTTAGTAAATTATAAAATGTCACAATGTTATAAGTGATTTTTTTTTTTAATCCTCACCAGAGAACATTTTTTTGTTTTTTGTTCAGATAGAGTGGTAGGGAAAGAGAGGAAGAGAGAGAAAGAGAGAAACATCGACGTGAAAGAGACACATTGATTAGTTGCCACCCATATTACCCAACCAGGGCCGGGGACAAACTACAACCGAGGTACGCGCCCTTAGTAGGAACCAAACCCGGGTCTCTCTGGACTGCAGGTCGATGCTCTAACTGCTGAGCCAAACCGGCCAGGGCTAAGTGATATTTTAATACATATACTGTGTATATATATGCCATTTATATGTTGGAAATATATACATACAGTGTGCATATATAGCATATATAAATATATTTTATAGATATAGACGTAAAATAAGTGGGTAACAGTCTCGGAGAGCTGATTTATTTATTATGCTCCAAATTATACAACTAATAAAGGGACCTTAATCAGATGCGGATCTTACGCAAACCTGTACTCTCTCCCCTCCATCAACATGTAGAATATCTGCTAACACACACGTCCATTTATAAACTACTCTTTTCTCTTCATTAGAGAGCCGTACGAGGCAACCTGCTGGCATCCTCACTGAGAAATCACAGCTCTAAGACCTACTTCCCCACCACTGCAGCCCGACACCTTCCCCCATCCCAGCCCCTTCCCCCACACTGCCCACCCAGGTCAAGCTCTCGCCATTAACGAATCTAACTCGAGAACCCACTGGAGTTCCTGTTCTTCAACTGAGTTAACATAAATAACCAAATGTAGACTATGAATCTCTTTTTTTTTAAGTCTTTTTTTTTTAATCTATAAAAGTAACATTCAGAGGGGAGAGGAAATCACGATCCTACAGCAATCAGACTTCTTGATTATGTTGTGAACAACGGAAACCACGTGTGCTATTGAAGCAGAAAAGGAGTTTCTTGCAAGGCTATCAAATAGCTCACCGAATCCGCAGGAACCAGGCTCAGAAGCCAGGAAGGAGCCAAGGGAAGCTGGGTGCTGGGACCTTTACCACGGTCATGGCACTGGAAGAACAGGCCCCTGGTTGCCAGCCTTGGAACGGCTGCCTCTTTTCCCTGGTGAAGTCTAAGCAGCCTGACTACTTGGCACTGGTGGCTCCAGCGTCGAAGTCCTGGGCAGGAATTCAGTGGCTGGAGTCACGGGCCCGGCCGCTGGCATTCAGAACTGGAATCATCTGGCCTCATATGCTCCATAGCTGGATGCGGGGCCCTGCCTCTCACCCGGACTCACACAAAGGCAGATAAACCAACCCCGAGAAGAGAGTTCGGACACAGCAGATACCAACGGCCAAACCCAAATAAAACAAGAAACTAGAGCAGCCTCCTCTTCACACAACACAACGCAGCATCCGCGCTCTCCAGATACAAAGCGGAAAGGCAAAGTCTCCGTCCTCCCCATTCCCGCCCACTCAACAGAAGTGCCCACTGTGGCCCTGGCCGGCTTGCTCAGCAGTTAGAGCATCGGCCTGCGGTCCAGAGAAGTGCCCACTGTGTGCGTCTTTTCAGAAATTTCCTACGTAACTACAAACATGTATGTATACTCCCCCAGGTTCCTAACACACACACAAAAGCGCCATACATATTAGTCTGCAACTTTTCACATGACAATACATCGATTTTAAGATCCTCCCCCATTCGAAATGGTCTCCCTCTCGCTTCAAACCATCTGTGGTTCATAGTCATAGTCAGAACTTGATCACTATAGCCTGTTGGGCCCAGACAGCCTGGATGCAGGACTGGTCAGAGGGCTCCCTTCAGCAACCAGACACTCATGCACATATTACCAGAGTGTATCTGCAATACACTTCAAAATACTTCACCAAAGATGGTGTGATATTATATACATATTGTTCGGTCCAAGCTGTATCCTCAGGACAATCAAGGTGAAGGCGTGGGGTGGAGTGGGGTGGGGTGGAAGACGGTGGAGGGGGGTAAAGGGAGGGGAAATGGGGGATATCTGTAATACTCTCAACAATAAAATACATTTTTTTAAAAAGAATCCATGTTCCAGGACAGTCAGCTAGCAGGTACGAGAAAGGCCGTACTCCAGAAGCTGCCTCCTTTATCTCTACCTCCCAACATCATCCAGGTGACTTTGCTAAACTGGCATGGTGACTATGGAAATAAGCTGTCCAACAGATGAAATAATTCATTTGTTTAATCAGCATAATGGATATTTAAAATGTGTTCTCGGTGGAATCAGTGGTGAGAGCTAAAACCAACATAATTTCCTGTCTCTGGGTTAATCAGTTCTGGGACCGGCCATAAATTTCTGACCCTATGGTAAACAGGACTGAGAACAAGCAAAGATAACTTCACCACTTGCTCCAGGAACTACTTGTTCCACAACGGTTAAGACTGTGGACCAACTCAGCTAGTTCAGAAAACAACAGCTTACTCATCAAATCTTGCTTCCACACCCTCCCTTCATCTGCCCACCAATCCAACGCCATTATCGCACAGGTGCTGCCCAAACCCAATCAATTCCTATCTTGCAGGACTCACCTTAAAATTACCCAGCTGAGGCTCCCTTTGACTCACCCTTTCTCAGAACTACTTGGCAAGGAGGTGTTTTCTCTTACAGCAGCAGGTCCAATAAATTTAGCTGTGCTTGATTGACAGAATTTCAGGTTATCAACATTGGTATTCAAGACAAGTAGATGCAACAATTTAAAAAACAAAACAAAACTAGAAGTAAAAAATTGTTCATACTGTGTTCTGGAAGCTCAGTAAAAACCCCATTTCTCTATCCTTTAAGCTTGCAAATCAGAGTACATGAACAAATTGTTTGTTTGTTTGTTGGCATATGTAGCAGAATTTGGTCTGAGGCTCACTTTTTTTTTTTTTTTTTTTTTTTTTTTTTTTTTTTTTTTATCCTCACCCGAGGATATTTTTCCATTTTTTGTACAGATAGAGTGGGAGGGAGAGAGAGGAAGGGAGAGAGAGAGAGAAACATCGACGTGAAGGGACACATCGAGTGGCTGCCACCCACACGACCAACCAGGGCCGGGGACAAACTGCAACCGAAGTACGTGCCCTTAGCGGGAACCGAACCCGGGTCTCTCGGGACCACAGGCCGACGCTCTAACCGCTGAGCCAAACTGGCCAGGGCCTGAGGCTCACTTTTATTGTAACAATCAACTTGGCAGG
Source organism: Molossus molossus (assembly GCF_014108415.1). Taxonomy (NCBI): domain Eukaryota; kingdom Metazoa; phylum Chordata; class Mammalia; order Chiroptera; family Molossidae; genus Molossus; species Molossus molossus. Next base: position 51,521,815 of record NW_023425349.1, read on the forward strand.
AAGGTTACTTCAAAGCTTTGGCAATTACTGTTGGTACAGAACCAATCCTGCTAATAAGCACACCCAAATGGCTTAGGTAAGTAAGCAAAGCAAGGTACTGCTCAGGCCTTGATTCTGCCCAGAGATGAACCATGCATGTATTTCCTATTTCTCAGGGTGCCAGGTTCTTACCCAATGCACACAGTTCCTGGGAGCAGGTGATCAAAGGAGAGAAACGAAAGCTTTGCTACCAATGGGCTAAACCTATACTGTGGTCACATATAAGCCCAAACACAGGGTGCCTTCATGATGCCTACGTGCATGTTTTGCTGCCATGGGTTAGTTAATGACACACCAAACTGACAGACCTGATCTCTTAGAGGTTTTCTCAGTGGATGATGAAACATAAAGCATAACGTGCTTGCCAAGCCTTAGACCCCATTTTACATTTTACAGTTTCACCGTACACGCAGACCATTTGTGGCCCACCACAGTCCTAAAGGATGGGTGCATTCACATCATACAAATAAGAACATTCGATCATTTCCTTGGCCACTTGCTGATTGAAATTGACAGGACTAAGACTCAAATCTGTTCATTTGCCTTGTTCATTTCTTCTCTTGGCTCTTTTGAGTCAGGGGACTTTTGTCACTTAAGAACTTGAAAAATAATTGGACAGTCACAAATAAGAAAATAACTCATTTAAATGACATTTTGTACACACACACACACACACACACACACGCACGCATGCACGCGCATGCGCACACACACACGGGCACGCAACTGTTGGCCACAGAGAAATACCTACCGATTTGCTAACAGAGGAGGTGATGGAATGACACGATGAAACAAACCCTGGACTGGGAGTCAAAGCCCCTGGGTTCTTTCTAACAACAGTTCATTCATCTGTTTGTGAATTGGATAAGCCAGTTAACTCCTGAGCCACAGGTCCCTTATCTATAAAATATAAATGATACCTGCCATATAAGTCACATGAGAAAGGTATATGAAAGAACCTAGTAAATTTGTAAGCATTATATACATGCAAGAGAGTATTATTAATAATTCTGAAAAGTGAGAACAATCATCCACTTTTATGCTTTTAAAAAACAAGAGTGAAGCAATCATAGTATTTCAGTTTAGACACAGGGCACTTATATAATGGCCTGTTAAAAATGCCCATTTAGCCCTGGCTGGTTTCTCAGTGGTTAGAGCATCGGCCTGCGGACCAATGAGTCGCGGGCTTGATTCCAGTCAAGGGCACGTGTCTCAGTTGCGGTTCTTCCCCAGCCAGGGTGTGGGAGGCAACCAGTCAATGTGTTCCTTTCACATCTCTCCCTCCTTCTCTTCCTCTCTCTCCCTCCCACTCTATCTGAACAAAAATGAAAAAAATATCCTTGGGTGCAAATTAAAAAAAAAAAAATTCCCATTTTAACTTAAAACACCATCCAGGTAACTAAAGAAGAATCTCTGAACCTATACTGTAATATGAGAACTAGGACTCTTAAAAGATTTTTCTGATCTACGCCCCTCATTTTACAGACACAGAATCATGAGATTTCCCCCATGATCACCTGATAATTAGTGGGAACATGTCGGCATAAAATGAAAATGCAGGTTTCTTGAACTCTCAAACCAGGCTCATTCCCAGTTATCGACACGTATGAGGTACATTTGAAAGGACCAGCCTGCTCAAAACCAGAGCTTCAGGGCCCGTCTTACACCTGCACATGCTCCTAACCCGCACAGGGGCATCCTGACCCCTCCAGTTCTTGGTATCATCAGGAATGAGGGGACCAACATCGATCGTGCAGCGTAACCCACCTATACCTGTTTCTGACTCGCTGCTGAGGCTAATTCCTTAGCCTCGTTTGACCAAGGTCTGGGTGTGCCACAACTCGCCCTTCGAGGCACAACAGAGGAAAAGGTCCTGAGGGCTCAGGAGTACGTGGATCCGCAGACGGCTTCAAGGAGCAGACCGACCCCCTGCCAGCCTAGCCTACTTGGGCTGTTAGAGGAGCGCTAGGGTGTATGTCTGTACATTTTATTTAAACTACTTTTTAGGCCCTGGCCGGTTTGGCTCAGCGGTTAGAGCGTCGGCCTGCGGTCCTGAGAGACCCGGGTTCGGTTCCCGCTAAGGGCACGTACCTCGGTTGCAGTTTGTCCCCGGCCCTGGTCGGTTGTGCGGGTGGCAGCCACTCGATGTGTCCCTTCACATCGATGTATCTCTCTCTCTCTCTGTTCCTCTCTCTCCCTCCCACTCTACCTGAACAAAAAATGGGAGAATGTCCTCGGGTGAGGATTAAATAAATAAATAAATAAATAAATAAATAAATAAATAAACTACTTTTTAGTCTCTTTGGGTAATAAGGCTTCACCCTAAATACTATATATATAATCTTGAAGTTAGAAGAGAAACTGATGGATAATATTTTTAAATAGCCAATTCACTTACCTCTTCTATTCTCAGTCTAGGATGCAAATTAACAGGGCCCACAGCTGAGCATGAACCACATATGTGACCCAAGAACATTACCAGGGAGGAACCTTCATTCTTGGTGCTAACGAGTAAAGCTGTCCTTGTATCAGCTTAAAAGTCATATTCATCCCATCTGTTCCAAACTGGCAAGAAAAATAGTAACAATAGCTCAAATGATCACTTCATAGGCAACCAAAACTACAGACAGAATGCCTGGCTGCACTTTCACAGTGGTAATTCTTACCAAATGTACCACCAAAGAAAAAAATACCAAGACAACTTCATTTTCTAACTGAGGTGCACAATTTTTGCGGTCTTATCTAGTGCTGAGTCTATAATTTCTAAATATTTTATTAGAATAAAAGAGGAATAATATCTATAAAAAATAAGAACATTCTTTTAAAATGGAAAATGTTTGCTCTTGATGGAAAATACACAACCTAGAATACTCTGCATGTGAGTGCACACACACACACACACACACACACAAATGTATGCACGTGTATAAACACCCAGCTTAATCCCAGTCACAGCCAAAAGATGGCTACAAATCTTTGCAAACTGTTTTCCAACATTATTATGTTTGCTCTGGACACATGAGTATTTTATCGGTGTAAGGAAGGTGACCAGTGAGTGAGAGATACCAATTCCAAGTTTCCATGAAAACCTGAGTTTGAAGAAACTAGGTCAAACTGACCCTTGCTTGTTCAAACAAGTATAAAACCTAATGGAATCACTGAAACAATTGCAAAAGAGGGAACACAAAGGTAAGTGGCTCTCAAAGGAAGTATTCCAGTGTTCTCGACTGGTATGCACTCAACAACTCACAATGAGGACAGCTTGCCTCTCAAAAGGGCCCTAAAAATACCAACCAGCCCCCTCCTAACCTCCACCACAACACTCTCTAACCATCCTGAAGTTAAAGGGGAAAGATCACAAAGTTCTAGAGGACAAAAGCAAGTGAGAGAACTCAATGAGGATCTAAGTTTCTTATTGACTGCCAAATTAACTCTACAGTCAACGATAATGTGTCTTGAGCACATTGATCCTTGGGATACAGGATGGAGAAGACAGACAAGACCTTGGTCCTCACAGAACTATTTACTGGGGGAGATATACAGCCACTAGTAATGGAACAGCACACAGGCTAATCACAGGCTGTGAAGCCTGCACTCAGGGCTGGGACATGGTGAGTGGCAGGGGCCACTGTAATCAGGGTGGTCAGGGAAGATCTCTTCCAGGAAGTGACTGTTGAGCTGAGACCCAGAAGAGAAGAAGTCATCCAAGCAAACAACTAGAGGAAGAAGGTCCCAGGTTTATGTAAGACAGTCTGGCTGTAGTAGAGTCAGAAAGTGCTCCTGTGGGTAATGTGGGCACCAAGGGGAGAAGGGCTGGAACTCTGACCAGCCAAGCCTGAGTCTATGAGAATACAGATTCAGTGCCCACTGGCTTCTCTCATGGGGCACGAACACACACACACACACACACACCATCCATTGGTGCATTCTCTAAACTCAGGAATGGTGGGGGTGGGAGGAAACAGATGAAGTATCCACAAAGGGGTAGGGGGTGGTAAAGCCACCCTTTGGAGTGTGTTCAGGACAGAAAAACACACTCAGGAAAGTTAAGTGGTTTGCACAGAGTTATACAGCCTTCGGGGGATGAGCTAGGACTCCAACTAGGCGTGTGTGACTGACAAGTCCGGTTTCTTTCATTATGTCACAGGATGTTTTCATTTTTTAACATAACAAAAGCATTTGGCAAGGTTATAATGATATGCTATTAAGATTCACGTGGACTGAGGATTTTTCAGTTATGATATTGACTCAAATGATCTATTGATATTATCAGAAAGTTTTCCCTTGCACAATTTCCATTAATTAACTTACCTTCTTTATAAATTGATGTTAATTAACATTTCAAAACAATCTCTACATGACCAACAGGCTCATAACTGATGGTAATACAAAATACAGAAGCTCAAATGTCCAACAGGGTTATAACTGATGGTGATATAGAAAAATGACAGAATGCTTCTTAGCAATTTTAAGTGGTAGGTATTGTGGACTCCTCGTATGTGAAAACAATATTTGCTGACATTACTTAACTAACTTAATGTTAAACAGAAAAAGCAGAGCACAACAAAGGATGTACAAACTGGTTACAACTTCGTGACTACGTACACATACTTACCAACAAAGAACAGAAATACTGTTTCAAAATGTAATAAAGGTACATTTTTATTAAGGTCATTTTCATTTAACATTGTTTGAGTTCATATAATAAATTTATAGGGCATCTTTCCAAAAGGAAACAATGTTAAAGAAAATGTCTTAAACGGAGGGCTTTTGTAATATCTGTCAAGAACATGTACTCATGGTCTCATCACCATTTGAAATTTTCAAAGTATAAATAGCATTTGAGATTTTCTGATTTTGATTTCATTTAAATACCCGAGGTTTCTATTACTGAACATTTCAATACTGACTCAATGGGAAAAGATGACTCCTATAACCAAATATTAGTACAAACATTGAACACCATCCAAAATTCTTCTGCACAGATTGTAAACCTAGAGAGTTGTTGCAAAACAAGCCTCTGGCACTTGTAACATCTGCCATAGAACTCATCCAAAGCCTCATTTTCTTCCATCCTGCTGATATATTGAAATGCTACATCAGTAATTTACTCCTTCCAGAAATATTATCATAGTTTCACTAAATGCAATAATTGATGGAGTGGTAAAATGGTGCCTAAATTGTCTTGTGGGCCTGAAAACTTCAATTTTTCAAGACCATCAACACAATAGTGGAATCTATTTTCTCTTCTTTTTTTTTTAGATTTAAAATTTTTTTTTTATTGATTGATTTGAAGAGAAGAGAAAAAAAGAGAGGGCGAGAGGGAGACAGAAAGAGAGAGAGAGAGATCCGCTGTTCCACTTATTTATGTATTCATTGACTCTTGCATGCGCCCTGGCCGGGGATTACACCCACAGTTTTGGAGTATCGGAACAGGGCTCAAATCAACTAAGGCTCCAGCGAGGGCAGAATCCACTTTTATGACTGCATACTACAATCTGCTTCTTCTCCTCATAGTATTTAAGAATTTAACTAGTTTTGTATTTATTACCCATCACCTAGCAAACACTGGTCTGTTCAAGATAAACTGCTAAGTATATACATAAAATGGTGAGAAAATTATTTAACCCTATTTCAAAATAGATAGGAGAAAAATAAAAAATTAAATGTTATATAGAAAAAAAAATTTTAAGTATACTTCAAATCGAATTTCCTAGACCCTCTACTTCATCCTTGAACATTGGCAACTTCATTGTTAATAGTCTATTTTTTATCGTATTCCCTGAGTCAGAAGGACATGGCAAATAAAAACAACGGATGAACACTGGAAATGTACTATATGTCACTGAATTGTACACTTTAAAAGGATTAATTTTATATTACCTGAATTTAACCTCAGTAATGAAAAAAGTTTACAGTTACTAATATATGTCTAAAATTCCATAAAAATATACTATTTGTATGATAAAGAGAGAATATAGAAAATCTAAGCAACAAAATTCTGAGGTAGTCCAACCAAAGCATTATAACAATAAAAATCCATGTATTCATGATTAATATTGAGATTTGCTTCAAAAGAATATGGAGGAAAATCGAATATGAGGGTGGGGGGAATGGGTGAACAAGGTTGGCTATGAGTTAATACGTAATTATTGAAGCTCCGTGGTTGGCACAGGGAGTTTATTACATTATTCCCTCCATATGTGGATCTTTTAAAAAATATCCGAAGTCAACATTTTTTTTTAAATTAGGTCTATTTCTGAAACAAGAAACATATTTAGCACTGGGTAGATAAGAAACTTATAATCAGAAAACTGGCAAAATTTTCATCTTACTTTATTGTTATGAAACATCTGAGTTCTAATATTGTCCATTGTTAACTTCTTTTATAATGGGCAAGGAAGCTTTAGGATTTCTTTGATGGTTTATTTAACAGGCTTCAGAAATAGCACATTTTACAAGGGGTAAAAGTATATAAGAACAGGACATACCAGGAGTATCATAGGCCGTTTCCAAGTTGTTAATCCTATGATTCCAGAGAGTATCACCTACAATGATAAACAATATCATAAATCTAGAAAAGGGACCAATTCCAACACACTAATCCCCAGTCTCTAAAGTATGTATTTTTTTTTTAATGCTGACATTTCAAAGCCTTCTAACTCAAATATTTAATATTCCTGCTGATTACATGAGCCCTGGTAGACTGCTTTGGACTATGCTTCATGTCCAAGGTCCCAAAGCTTTTTTACTGACTATAAATGTTTTTTCTTATGGTCAATTAAGAACACACAAACAAAAATTAGCCTATCCTCTGGTGAGTGAAGGAATCAGTATTTCTGACCCATGCTCCCTGCTCCCAGTACCGCCTAATCTGTTGCCAGAGTCAGCCTCATAAGATGCACATCTCACCGAAATCCTCCCTTCATCAGGTGGGTACCCATCTTTACAGAATAAGTAAACTCCTCTAAATAGTAAACAATCTTCCGGATCTTCCCCTGCCTACTTCTCAAACCGGGTCGCCACGGACCTCTGCCCCTCCTACCACACACCTTCCATCCAGGCACATCTATCAGACCTCGCACTGGCCTGGCTCTAGACATTCTGGAGCTCTGTGCTTCTCCTTGCTGCAGGGTCCTCTCCTCCCAACTCCCCTCTGAGCTTTCTGAGAACTCCTATGCATCCTGCAGGACCCCAACTAGCAGTTACTTCCTCTGAGAAGTTATCACTAATCCTACCCCCCCACACACATTCCTGGAAGCCCTCTGCATAAAAAATTCCCCCCCCCAAAAAAAACCTATGTATTGTATCTGTGTTTTCCCACTAACTGAATTTCTATCTTGTCTCTCTGAATCCACAACTCCTAGCACAGTGCCTGACATGTGACCGGGAAGGGGGAGGGACTACAGTGAGAAAGATCTCATGCTACAAAATGACACTTCAATAAACAACAAACTAAAATCCTCGGTAAAGAGGAGCCAGCATTTTGCAAAAATGTAGTCTGGACACCAACATCAGCTCTTTGAATAACACAGTTCATTAAGTAATTTTCCATTCATTGACTCACAGTAAATTAGTCCACAACAGAGGTCAAGTCTACCCACTAGTATCAAGGACCCAAAACCACATATGGGCAGATAAGCGACAATTTCTTCATATCCCATCTATTTTCAAACCTACTATCAGCTGTCTGTCCACTAAGCCCTTTATCCTTGCACTTACCCTAAATTCAGTAGGATATTTCCTCACTCTAAAGGATTTCTACCCGGAGACACGCAGGGTGCTGTGCAGCTTGCCTGGAGGGTGTGGGCTGCATCTGCTCTACACATTGAGACTTGGTATCCATGAGACCTTGGGGTCCAGGTTTCCCATTTGGCTTCTAAATGACTATGTGACCTTGGCCAAGTCATTTTACTTTTCTGGTCCTCACTCTCGTTTCCTTAGAAATATGGTGAGTAGGGGAAACCATCTCTGGATCTCTTCTAACTCAAAAGGTTTACCCCACTGTGATGACAGTGATTCCTCAGGAACTGCACTGGCTGCACCCTGCAGACTGCAGTTGGGCACATATGCTTGCATGTGTGTTGCATGGGCATGTGGGCATGTGTGAATCCCTGTGTGCATGCATGCATGTGTGTGCACCCACATGTATACGTGCACCCACTTGCATACGTGCTCCCTGCCTGCCTGCCCTGCTGCTTACTGGACTTTGCTGAGAACATGCAACTATTTTTGTGAGAACATAAGTGAAAATAGGACTGCTCTTGAGAGAAACACAAACTGCCCACCTCACTGAAATATAAATATGACTTGAATGATCAGCTAGTGTTTGATATTTATGCCACTGATCTCCATTAATACAGAACCCTGTGGTTCAGCTTTTTGAAACATATTTTTTCCATTAAACATTAAAATAGTATTATCAGCGCTGGCCAGTGTGGCCCAGTAGTTAGAGTGTCAGCCCTCACACCAAAGGATTATGGGTTTGATTCCTGGTCAAGGGCACATACCTGGGTTGCAGGTTCAATCCCTGGCCCCGATGGGGGCATGTGTGGGAGACAACCAATCAATGTGGCTCTCTCACATCAATGTTTCTCTCTCTCTTCCCCCCATGCCTCTCTTCCAATCTCTCTAAAAATTAATAGAAAAGATATCCTCAGGTGAGGATTAACAAAAAACAAAAACAAAATAGTATTATCAAAGTGAGATGTCCAGCCTAGCCCATAAAAGCCCATAAAAATAGTGGTATGTCTAAACTATACTTCCTACCCCCACCAACCACATCATCCAATTTTCCTGCACATTAACAATTTAGCATGTTTACATATTTTACATGTGTACATAATTTTTCTCTAAATTTTTAACTAGACACACATGGCATGTGAATATATACAAATGCACAGGGGTGTAATTGTTATCCCCCAAAAAATAGATCATGAAACTTTCTGTGTCTTCTTTTTCTCTCTCAATAAATACTTTATGGAAAGTTCTTCATGTTCACAGGAATAGCTCTTTCATTTTCATTTAATGACTACATAATATTCCTTTGTATGGCTGCACCTAATGTATTCGATCATTTCCATAAGCATGGTAGCTACTCCAGCGTTTTGTTCTCACAAACAAAGCTGCAGCAAACATCCATGAACATCTACTCTTAATACAGTGCTTTATATTTCCGTTGGATAAAGTCCCAGGAGTAGGTTGCTAAGTTGGAAGGAGAGCATATAATAGCTCACAGCAGATACACTTGTCTTTTCAAATGAAGGATCTCTGGAACAAAAGAACTACACTATCTTTATTTATTTTATTTTATTTATTTATTTATTTTGGAGGGGGAGTTTGCATATACAAGCAACAAACTAAATTGAAAACACAATTTAAAATAATATGTACAAAACGTATTCAGATTACTGAATATCAGTAAGAAATATCAGTAATCTGCCCTGGCCAGTTTTGCTCAGTGGTTAGAGTGTCAACCTGTGGAATGAAGGGTCTCGGGTTCAATTCTGGGCAAGGGCATGTACCTAGTTGCGGTTTGATCCCTGGCCCTCGTTGGGGTTGTGCAGGAGGCAACAAATCTGAGTGTCTCTCTGACATCGATGTTTCTCTCTCTCTCCTTCTCTCTTTCCCTTCCACTCTATCTGAAAATCAACAGAAAAATATCCTCAGGTGAGGATTTAAAGACAAAAAAGAGCCGTGTTGTTAATGTCCCATGCTTACCTTGTAAATAAGCACACAATAATCAAACCTCTCAATAACCTATCTTGTTCTATAGTTTTTATGCTGGCAATTTTTAAAAAACCACTTGCATGTATAGATTATTCTTCCCTACCTGTCCAGCATGACTCATTAAAAAAATTAAGGAAGTGGGCAACTGGATATTTCTAATACATACATGTTTACCAGAATGCCCACAAAAAACTGGCCTCTTCATCTTACTTTAATTAAATGTTGCCTTGATGTTTAAAAAACACTGACAGAGACTCTGGTATGTGCCAGACCTGGTGCCAAGCCCAGCAGAGAAGCACTGTCCTAACTGTTTTCTAATTGCACTCTCACATACTCTGGTTTCTCTTCAGATCCTACAAGTCTTTTGCCTTTTACTAATTACACCCTCACATAATCAGTTTTGAGGCCAGAATCATCCCACCCATTTTATAGATGAGTAACTGAGGCTGAGGCTCAATGACTTGCTCAAACTTAGAGATGCAATCCTGATATCTTATAGAATAAAAGACCAAAAAAAAAAATCAACAATCACAAAAATTATATTTAATATGCTACTTAAATATTAAATATTTAATGATTATGATTGAAAAAATGTATTTACCATTGTTTAACTGTTAGAGACTTCAGAATTTTTGCATTAGTCTCTCCTTTGAACTATTCATTCTATTCACTGTCATTGCAATTTAAAAAGAAAGGTTTACCTTAAGGTTCACCAATGTGTTTTTTAATAAGAAACTAGAATCTTGCCAAAGAACCACAGACTCAAGGAATGAGTGACTATGAGTACAGGTCATGGCATCGAGATCTCTCTGCCACCTACATGGAGTCAGACTTCAAGCTGGTTTTGCAAGTGGCCAATCTCTTAGTTTCATGAACTTTGGTAATAATAATAGAGTCATTAGCCAAGAATACCAGGAGGAAATGAAATGATCACAGGATACTCAAAAACAATGAGTACATGAAAAACACTCCCTTTGGCTTGCTGAAAGTATGAAAAAGAGTCTTTATAGGACCTGTTCATGTTTAAATATATATTAAAATAGATAAAATATACCTTCAAGGTTCAGACAAGTGAAGGAAGCCTCAAAATCTCAGGCTCAAGGGGAGAACACTATACTATGTTTAATAAAATTGTCCTTTCAAATACATTTCTTGTCCCTTGATTTAATTTTGTATCAAATATAGAAGCAAAATTTATACTGAAGCCAAAATATTTGCCCATTGAGTTTGATATAGCAGATTTTGGCACATAATGGTCATCCAACGCTTGGAATATGAGGATATCCTTCCACTGTATTCCTCCGTGGATCTGAAGTAACCTTAAGCTTAAGTGGGCACTGCTACTCAACTACTAAGTTTCAAAGGCCAATAAAATTTCTGAGTGATAAATAAAACGAAGTATATCCATACAACAGAATCCCATTTGGCAATAAACAGGAATGAAGTACTGATACATGTCAAAACATGGATGAACCTTGAAAACATATGCTAAGTGAAAGAAGCCAGTCACAAAGAATCACATGTAGTATGATTCTCTTTATATTAAATGTCCAGAATAAGAAATCCATAGAGACAGAAAAATGATTAATCAGTGGTTGTCTAGGGATAGGGGTGTCAGGGGGAAATAAAGAATGACTGCTAATGGATACTGGCTTTCTTTTTTTTACTAATTTGAGAGAGAGAGAGAGAGAGAGAGACATCGATTTGTTGTTCCACTTATTTACACATTCATTGGTTGCTTCTTGTTTGTGCTCTGACCAGGGATTAAACCCGAAACCTTGGCAAATCGGGAGGACAGTCTAACCAACTGACCTACCTGGCCAGGACAGGGTTTCTTTTAGGAGTGATGAAAATTTTCTAAAATTGATTGTGATGATGGTTGTACAATTCTGTGAATTTACTAAAAATCACTGAATGCACACTTTAAGTGGGTGAATCATATGAATGTGAATTATATCTCAATAAAGATATTACTTTAAAAATTTCTACAGTCTTCAAGTGATAATTTTTAAGTTTTTCATAAAAACCTTAGTTCAGCTCTCTTTAAGTTAGTTACAGTAAACTATTAAGTTCCTTTCTTTTAACTCTTAAGCCCCCTTTTTTTTAGAAATACATACAGGAGTATTTAATGGCTGAAATTATACCTGGGGTTTGCCTTAAAGTAATCCAGTGGGGGTTAAGAAGGGGGAAAGAATATGCGTATAAAGAGGCCATGTGTGGGTAGCTACCAAAGCTGGGTGAGTTGTAAATGAAGTTCATTATACTAGTCCTTCTATATTTGTTGAGATTTTAACATTTTATAATAAAAGATTAAAATGGGAGGGTTTTTTTTAAACTTCCTGGTCACCGCTCCGCTGTCCCTCTATTCTGTTTATGTTTTCTTTTTTTAAATATGCACATATTGAAATATTTACAGATGAAATCATGTGATGTCTGAGATTTGCTTCAAAATAACATAGGAAGTTAATCTGACAAATGGACTAGGAAGCATGATGGAGAGAATTACTCCCCTGCTTGGAACACCCCTCCTCCTGGAGTTATCAGAACACACAGCAGCAGAGCCAGGAAGAGATATGGGCGAAACTGTTGTTGGATCTAGGTGAAGATATATGACGGTTCATTGTAAAGTGTTTGAATAAATGTAAACAATTTTCATAATGAGAAATTTAAAAAAAAACACCACCTCTCTCACGTACAAAAATTCAAATGGTATGCTACTGGTGAGACTTTTTTCTTAAAACATTTAGAGAGTCATGATGCCTAATGCCATCCTCAAATCCTACTGAGTTGTTCCAGAGATGCAGTATCTGTAGGTTCTGTTGTCACTTCACAAACTCTGAAGTCAACCTCAGAAACAGGCCACAAAAAAAATAAGAATAATGGACAGTTGCAAGTTTGCATATAGAGCTGGGGGCAGGGTATGAAAAACATCCCTATAGAAGAAAAGTTAGTTCCAAAACACTGATTCTTTCCCTGATCTGGTTTTCTGGGTCATGGAGACAAGGCCACACCCAGCCAGCAAGCCCTGGTGAAGAGCCTTCATCTTCTGGATGATGGCTTTTTTTTTTTAAATATGTTTTTACTGATTTTTTTAGAGAGAGAGGAAAGATGAGAGAGATAGAAACAACCACGTGAGAGCGAAACATCAATCGGCTGCCTCCCGCACGCCCCCCACTGGGGATTGAGCCCATAACCCAGTCATGTGCCCTGACCAGAAATCAAACCGGGACCTCTCAGTGCATGGGACAAGCTCAATCCACTGAACTAGGCTTTTTTCTTTTTCTTTTTCCCAATACCTCATCAACTCCAACTATGGCTTGATTGACATCTAAGTGCATTTACCTCTGAAATAATTCACAATAGCACACCTGATTTCAGGTTTTGATTTTAGAAGGGAAAAAACAGTTTTCAATAACCCTAAACTAGCTAAGTGATTATGATTTTACCAAGAGCAAATCCCTAAAAATGTATGCAAGTTTCACTTCTGGCCCATGGTACTTAGAAAAATGAAATGCACCCACCATTTGGCTGAATTTAGTCTGACAAGTGAACCAAAAAGCATAATGGATCTAATCCCTACTCAGTGAGAAACACCCTTCCTCCTGGAGTTGTAAAGAACACTCAGGGAGGCCAGCAGGAAAGCCCAAGAGCAGCGCAAAGAGCATGGGATTCTATTTACCTGATGCACAGACTGTGAACTCCAGTTACCACAGCATGGGTTGTACCACAGTAAGATCACCCAGCACCAAAGTATTTCAAAGGAGAGCAAACTGGCATCAGTTTAAGTATAAAATGTCAGGCCAGGCTCCAGGTACGTAAGGTTCTTAATGTTCTTTTCAAACAATTACTTTGGGCTTAATGAGTTCTCCCTATATTCTCAGAATTTGGTCTTGAATCTGGGTAAGTGTGGACCTGCAAAAGGACAATTTTTATGCATTCAGAACATATATTCATTACAGATCTTAGTCAAAATTATAGGCACTGCCAGATTTTAGATTTAGTTAGTTCATAAAAAGGTCATTTACTTTCAAATACTCATCTTCCACAGTCTTTCCACGAAGTCCTCCTTCCAAGTCTCTCAACCCCAGGTAAACCTCAAGAGTTTGGATGCCTTGAAAGCAGTGAAATTGCTATGAGTCAGGGAAGAGTAGCCACCCCAGTGTCCACAGACACTCGAGACTGGACACCTTTGTCTCAGATCAGCCTTTCCCACTGCAGGAAGCAGGGCCAGGTCCCTGAGGGGGGCAGACATCTGCAGCTCCTGTCCCAGTTTCTGGGGCTTTGGCAAGCTCATGCATAATGATGGTTCGGGTTGTGGAGAATTAAATTCTGCCCAGCAGCCTGTTTGGCTCCAGGAACCCAGAAGGGGCTTAGGACCCTCCTTTAATGACCAGGTACAAGCACGAGTTTATACACACCCTGTCATTACTTTTGCACTCATCCCCGGACACATTTCACATTTATCTGTGTCTTACAGGGGAACAAAATAAGTGACGTGCCTCCGTCAAGCTCTCACTTCATCCATCCTACAAACACACCTACTATGTGCCAGGCGCTGTTGATACATCAGTGAACAAAATATCAAACTCCCTGCCCTCCTCGCACTGAGGTTGTCAGCGAAGTAAACACTCAGCGGCCACAGAAGTTTAATCATCCTCCAACTTTCCTGCCACCCACCCCCATCTTTCCAACCGCCCAAAGAGTTGGAAATCTGTTTTTATTCTATTAGTTGAACAGGGACAACAAAATCCTGTAGCCTTCGAGGATCAGACACTGGTCAGGTACAACCCAATTCATCCCTGAACTCTACTATCTCGGAGCCTTTTTTTCCAAAAACTTCAACTCGCCTAAGGGGTTGTGCTCCCCACCTAGAGCCTGGGAATCCAATCGTAGGACCGTGGAGGGGACGGGCCAGAGTCCCCCCGCAACCCTGGACGGGCCCTGCTGTGGCGAGCAGGGCATGCAAGGCACTCACCGAGGAGCCAGCCCAGAACGGGCACGAGTTCTTCACCTGTGGGGAGCTGCTCAGCGATAGCGCCCCGAAGCTGAGCGCCACCATGCAGCAACCCAGGATCAGCTGCAGCAGCCCGAGCGACAACAGCGGACGACCTGGCAGCAGCGCGGAGCTCGGGGCGGCGGCGGCAGCGACGGTGGCCCGGCGGGAGGAGAGCGCGGGCGGCACGGCCAGCACCCCGGCCGAGGTGGCCGAGCAGCGAGGCCGCACCGGGGGCTGCAGCGCGGCCCGGGGCCAGCGCGGCCGCAACGGGGGCAGCGGTGGCTCCTGGGCAGCGGTGGCTGCGGCGCCCGGGCCCCCGGCCTGCGGCCCGCCCGAGAGCCCAGCCACCGGGCAGCAGGAGCCCGGGAGCACCACGGGCAGGGACATGGACGGGCGGGCGGGGAAGGGAGCGGCCAGTGGCTGCAGGGAGGGACGCGGAACGGAGCCGCGGGCGCCGCGCACTGGGCACCGCGGGCGGGCGCCGGGGCCAAGAGGGAGGGAAGGAAATGCGCACAGCCCAACCACTTGCTGCTGCCGCTGTCGCCTCCGCCGCCTCCGCTGCCCCCTCCGCTGACCCGGCCCCCGCCGGCCGCACCCACCTGCCACCCCGCGGGTCCGCCTCTGGCCGGCCCCTGGCGCACCCTCACTCTCACCCACACACCCCCAAGCGCGCCCTGCACTGGGGCCGCGGGGCTGCTGCAGCCTTTGGGTCACAAGAGAACGGGTGCCAGCTCCCTGGGGTCCAGGAAAGATGCCCAGCTCCATTTAAAAAAAAAAAAAAAAGGTCCCTCAGGCTAAGAAGCACCCCAATGCCAGCATGCATTGGAGCTAGCAGCCCACAGCCTAAGTCTTGTTCCCCACGCGCCAGGCTGGGACGGGACAGCAGCACAGGAGAAGCGCAGCGGACCCTCGCCCTTTTCTGGTTCAGCCAAGCGAATGACCCTGACAACCTTTAATGCGGCGGGAGTCCAGCTTTTAACTTTTCCCCACCAGGAGGGGTGGCCGGAGGAGGGGCTATAGGTGACTCGGTGGGAAAAGTCGAAGCCGCAGGGCTTCCGGGAAGGACCAGCAGAGCAGGTCACCGCTAGCATGGCTTCCAGGTACTGACTGCTGGGCCCTGGCGCCGGGAAGGGGGGGATGCGGGGTATGGGCCTGGGTGCTTTCCCAGCAGAGGGTAGGAGCCAGTGTGAGCATGAGGCTACCTTGGAAGAATCCAGAAGAAAGAACTGGGGGCCGCCCAGAGCACATGGCTACCCACTGTTCCCCTCGGTGTCCACCTCACCTGGACTCATGAGCTCTATTAGGTAGGTATCACCTGGTAGAACACAGAATCCCAATCTTCCAAAACACTATCCTAATAAATTCTTAACTTGTTTTTGGTAATTTATAAAATATATTTAGAGCTATTTAAAAAAAAACACACAAACAAAAACAAAAACGATGATTCGACTTTGCAAAATGGTTTTCTTTAATAGTATATACCCTTCCCTTGGAAGGATTCTTATGTATTGAAGTGTCCCTATAGGTAAAATGTAAATCTATTGTCATAGGTTTTTTTCCAGGTTAAGAACCAGAGAGCACTGTCACTTTGTAATAAGTCATTCTCAGCATTAGCTCATTTTATCAGGGGTTTTTAATATCTTCCTGCCCCATAAACCAAGGAAAATGTGTATCTGTTTTTATGCTGTTTGCAAAGGCTATATTTATTTTGGGCATTACTTACTTCAACCCACAATGTGATGCACTGCCAATGTGCATGTGTGTTTACATACACACTTTTTTAATTATTAAAGCACCTATGCCCTGGCTGGTTTGGCTCAGCGGTTAGAGCGTCGGCCTGCGGTCCGGAGAGACCCAGGTTCGGTTCCCGCTAAGGCTGCCTACCTCGGTTGCAGTTTGTCCCTGGCCCTGGATGTGTCGTGCGGGTGGCAACCACTCAATGTGTCCCTTTCATGTCGATGTTTCTCTCTCTTCCTCTCTCTCCTTCCGACTCTACCTGAACAAAAAATGGAAAAATGTCCTTGGGTGAGGATTTTTTTTTAAAAAAGCACCTATGACTAAGAGTCCCTAGGATTTCTTTTACAACTCCTCTTAGAAATAAATTTCAAATCCTGAAGAAAAGGGTATCTGTCTTTTAAAATAAATGTTTGAAAGTATGTAGTTTCATGCACTTTAAAAACATCTTACAGTCCATGTTCTTACATTGCAGGTGATGATTAAATAAAAACTTCTTGTATGCTGAGTTTATACCTTGTATTTTATACACAAGCTTCAACATATATAATTTTTAAGATTCTACTACATTGTAAAATATAAAAAGTCTGATTGAGTCTTGAGAAATTCTGTCAGCCTAATGAACTTATTCCACTGTTCAATCCATGATACCTGAAATGTACTATTGAAAGTGTATTCTTGCCCTGGCAGGTTTTGGCTCAGCAGTTGGGGCGTAGGCCTACAGACCGGAGAGTCCCGGGTTCAGTTCCCGCTAAGGGCATGGACCTCTGTTGAAGTTTGTCCCTGGCCCCAGTTGGGGGTCGTGTGGTGGCAACCACTAGATGTGTCTCTCTCATGTAGATCTGTCTCTCCCTTTCTTCCTCCCTCTCTCCCTCCTGCTCTATCTGAAGATAAATGCAAAAATGTCCTCGGGTGAGGATAAAAAAATAAAAATAAAAAATAAAAGTGTATTCTTTGTGTCTAGGAATGTTGGTGCTAGAAGCCAGATAGCCTCCTTCCCTTTGGGTAGCTAATGACTAGAAAGAGGAGAGTTCCAGGGGAGCTGATAACCATCTGTTTCTTGCTGCAGGTACTAGTTACATGGGTGAGGTTCACTTTGAGAAAATTCATGGAGTTACACATTGTGCACACCTCTGTATCTTATAAACACTTTAAAGTATTCCTAAGTACCTTACCCTTACATTTTTTAAAGTCTGTTTCTCTATATAGAAATGGATGATAGCAGAGGTCATTAAAATTCATAGATAGTTTTATCCAATAGCTTTACTTATTTTTTCAGACTACTAAACCTTTTCCAAAGCTACTTATTAAGAGTTGTTGTACCCTGGCCGGTTTGGCTCAGCGGTTAGAGTGTTGGCCCATGGACCATTGAGTCAAATTTGGTTCTGGTCAAGCACGTACCTCGGTTGCGGGTGGGTCTCCAGCCCTGGTGGGGTCCTGCAGGAGGCAACCAGTCGATGTGTCTTTCTCACATCAATGTTTCTCCCCTCCCCTGCCCCCCCCCACTCTATATAAAGATAAATGGGGGAAAAAAGTATCCTCAGATGAGGATTAAAAAAAAAAAAGAGTTGTTGCAGTGTAGTTTTCTTTTGTTGTCATTGTTGTTATTGGCCACATATAAGCTCTGAGTTTCTTTTTCTACTCATCTTAAATACAAATCCATATAACATTGTCCCAACCTTTAAGTTTATTTCAAATAACACTCGGGCTATGGAGTTTTAGATTTTGTAACCCAAGTCTGATTCTTTGCATGCCCCAAACACTTGCTCACAGTAAGTCCTTAGTTACACCTAATGAAGCTGAGCTGTATGAAACTAACACTTACGGGATGAGTCAGAGCCACTGATTTCAGATCGGCTTAAAAACATAAAGTGAGGACTTCAGAAAACAGTCTAGCAGTTCCTTAAAAAGTTAAACGTGGAGTTCTCATTTAACCCAGTAATTTCACTCCTATACCCAAGAGAAATGAAAACAATTATCCACACAAACACTTGTACACAAATGGCATTACTCACAAAGCCAAAAGGTAGAAGCAACCCAAGAGTAAATGAATGGTAGTCCATGCAGTTAAATATTTGGGGTTATAAAAAGGAATGAAGTCCTAACACATGCTACAACATGAACAAACCTTGTAAACATTATGCTAATGCTAAGCGAAATAAGTCAGAACAGGACAAGGACCATATGATTTCACTCGTATGTGGGATATAAAACAGAAAGCAACTAACAAACAAACAAACTCATAGACAGACACAACAGTATGGTGGTGACCAGGGTGGGAGGGAGTTGAGGGGATGATGAAGAGGGTCAAGGGTGTCAAACATATGGTGACAGAAAGAGACTAGACTTTGGGTGGTAAGCACACTATGCAATATATAGATGATGTGTTACAGCATTGTACACTTGAAACTTGTATAATGTTATTAACCAATGCCACCCCAATAAATTTAATTTAAAAAGAAAACATTATGCTAAGTAAAAGAAGCCAGTCACAAAAGATCACATATTATATGATTCCATTTATATGAAACCTCCAGAACAGACAAATCAAGAGACAGCAAGTATAGCAATGATTGCTTATGGTTGGGGGATGGGGAGACTAAATGGGGAAAGGGTGATTGCTAAAGGGTACATGGTTGCTTTTTGAAGTGATAAAATGTTCTAAAATTTACTGTAGTGATGATTGCATAACTCTAAATATATTAAAAAGTACTGACCTGTACACTTTAAGTGGGTGAATCGTATCTCAATAAAGATACACGCGAACTATGTAAAATAGTCCTTAAAATAAGGTGACAAAGAACATGCGGAAGAACTGACCCAGACATTAACGTAGGTGACAGTCCCAGGAAACAATAGTTGTAGTGTATTTTTTCGTGGGATCCAGCTGCCAACGTTCCTCAAGATCAAAGCCTAATTCCCAGGAGACATTTCTACCAGCTCTCCCTTTCCCTGTGCTTCATGTCCCCTCTTCCCAAACGAAGCCTGTACTGCCCAGGAGATTAGGTTCCTTTGCTCAGGTTCCACTGGACACCTTCAAACAAGCTCCCTGGTCCCTGCCACCCTTTCTCAGAAGACCCGACCTGTCTGTAATTGCTCCCTGGTCCCTGCCACCCTTTCTCAGAAGACCCGACCTGTCTGTAATTGCAGGAGGTTATTCCCTGTGAGAGAGGGAGCTGCAGCTGAAACACCTCAAAACGTGTACCCTGACACCCTGCCTCCAGTTCTCACATTTTAGAAAGGGAAGAGTTTCTCTGAGGAAGGCACCGTGGACTCTGGAAGTCCTCATTTCATATGGTGGCATTGGAGCAGCTTCTCAAAGTGTGGCTCCCAGACCTCAGACCCATTAGGGGAGCATGTCAAAATGCAGGCCCACTGGCCTCCCCGCACCCATTCCCACACTCTACCTAAGAAGCCTTGGAAAGTCAGAACAGAACAAGAATTTTTTGTGGGTTTTTTTTTTATCATCCTCACCCGAGGACATTTTTCCATTCTTTGTTCAGGTAGAGTGGGAGGGAGAGAGAGAAACATCGATGTGAAAGGGACACATCGCACAACCAACCAGGGCCAGGGACAAACTGCAACCGAGGTACTTGCCCTCAGCGGGAACCGAACCCGGTCTCTCCGGACCGCAGGCCGATGCTCTAACCGCTGAGCCAAACCGGCCAGGGCAGAACAGAACAAGAATTTTAACAAATTCCCCTAAACAATAACAGATGGAACTATTCATATTCCAGAATTTTTATATAGGAATTTTTATGGGTAAGGGTAGCAAATTAGCTGAAAGGAGAAGGCAGAGGATTTGGCTTAAATTTAGATGTAAATATGCTGGGGGTAAGGGCTTTGCTGGTCCCCAGCCAGGCACCACTGTCCAGGTGATTTCCAAGCACAGAAGGGATTTAGATCACTGGATTCTAATGGATAGGGCACTGGATTAGGAGCCAGACATCCTGGGCTGTAGCCTCTCTACTCTGTGATCTTCAGACAGTTTCAAGCTTCTCTGGGCTCAATGGCTTCCTCAGTCAAGTGTAAGTTTGTGATGCTTCATCTGCCTGAGGCTGGACCATGTGATCAGCTAGCGTCCCTGAGATGTGCAGTTTTGAAGTTCACCATCCTCATTGCCATGCTTTCTCAGATGACCGGCGAGGCAGCAGGAACCAAGAAAAGCAGGCGAATTGGGGTGTGGAACTGTTAAACATGCAGACCCAAAACACCCAGGAGAAAACGGAACACTAAGGCTTCAGGTTCCATGGGCTCATGGTTTCCCATGAGGGGCTATGTTATATGAGGACTGTATTGGGGATATGGAGTGGCCACTTCAATCATAACATTTTAGTTTGCAGAGAAAGGACTGTGGAACTTTTTTTAATTAAGAGAGAGAATGAAAGAAAGAAAGTGACCCTGAGCAGAGCTGGACTGATTGTTAAGGATTTTTAAGGCAACTGGTCCCAAGGCAGACTTATCTGTTCAAGGGCTGCAGCCATGCTTTCTTCTCATTGTTGAAATTAAGTACTGAAAATGTCTTAAAATGCAAATCCCACAAAAGACAGTTTAAATCAACTGCCCTAAAAATTATTTGTGAATTTCTAGGGGAGATAAGCTACACACATATATGTAATAAAGTATATCTTATAAGTAGGTGAGAGTGTTTGCATGTGTGTGCGTGTGTGCGCGTGTGTGTGTGCGTGTGTGTGTAACCTTGTAATATCAGAACTTCCTGCTGGTCCATGTTTCTGTAGAAGGCAAAGCTGTGATTCACCTTTGAGCAGAGACCATTTGTCTGGGGCGATCGCTGGAACAGCCGTTTAGTTATGCAAACGTGAAGCCCAGACCCTTCGGAAACAGAGAAGCCCAGACCCTTCGGAAACAGAGAAGCTTAGGGAAAAGCTGCTGGACAAGAGAAGCTGTCAGCCTGGAGTGAGCGGAGCTGCACATCCTCCTCCACTGAGGGCTCTGGGTCTGGGGTGCTTGTGAGTCTCACCAGGGGAGCTTTAAAATATACAGTTTCTAAGCCCCTGTTTGCAGAGATGCTGATTTATGAGGACTGCGGTGGGGTGAGGCCCATGCAGATATATTTAATAAAATCTCCCCAGAGGTTGGTGATGTCCTAGGAAGCTATGTGCCAGAGACTAGTGTGTGTGTGTGTGTGTGTGTGTGTTGTTCTTTCCAGCAACTTTTCATGGAAAAGGGGTCCTCGAGCCCCCAAAGACACTCCGAGGGTAGGCATTCCTGCCCATCAAGCTGAAGGAGAAACAATAAGAGGGACTTGGCCTGGGATGGGGACAGCCCATGTAGACTGAGTTGTAGATGACCCCATATACTGGGTTTTTCAAGACTGACAAACTCTGTGGGGAATGTACAATTCATTGAATTTAAAACGTCTTAGCCACTGACCTACCGAGGACCACAAAGTCACCAAGGGAGAGACAGGTGGATTCCCCCCAGAAAGCAGAGGTCACAATTGCTGTGAGCCTTCCTGCAAGAGGTCGAGGTCCTTCCTGGGACAGGACATGAGAAGTGAGGAAAGTGGATCTTAGGATGTAGGAAGCGGAGCAACCCTTTACTTCCTCTGAGCCTCTGGTAATACCAGCTGCTGGTCTGACAGTCTGCTGTTGGGCTCTGGGTACACTGTATCTAATACAACCTCTCTATCAGGTGATCCTTGACTAAACTGAGCCAGAAAGGAAGAAGAAGAAATGGAAGGAAATTACTCATCTGTGTGCCTGCTGCACTCATAGTCCCCATTTGCCTTTCAACAGTCTGTGAGAATAACAGAAAAATAAAGTGGACCTCCATGAACTGTCATGATACTGAATCACTCTCTCAACTATTCTGATCCCCCAAAATGGCTGCCCTTGGTAGTAGGTGTGAGTTCTGTGCGTTTGGAAGCCTTTTATACAGTCCTGCCCCCACTCTCTGATTTAATAAATTGACATCCAGACACAGATGGGTCTTTACTTTTGGGCTTTTGAACGTGCTGCTCCCTCTATCAAGGACATTGTTCCATGCTTACTCCCTTGGTCCTCATCTCACATACACATGTTCCCAGGACACTCCTACTCATCCCTAGACTGCAGACTCCACGAGCTGCCGCAGAGCCCAGAGAAGGCGTCCACGCTGTGTGTTTCACCTCATTCTCCACTGCCCATCAGTTTCCGCCACACCATACTGTTACTTCCTGATTCCTGCTCTAGATTCCTATCTAGACTGCATGCAGGAGACACTCCATAAATGGTAGCTTGTAGTTTTGTGGCATAATCAAGACAGGATTTTTTTTTTTTTTGGACACACTGAAGGACTCCTGTTTCTGTTCAGCCCCGGAAGTGATGGCTGATGAGAGCATGTACTTTGTTCTACCAAATAAAGGCTGGCCATGCATGCCTTCCTTGCCAGTTCAAATGAATGAATGAATGGTCTTTGCTTTTTCTCTAACTTGCTGTGTGATCTTAGACAAGTCACATCACTTCAATGAGCTTCAGTCTTTTCCATTAACGAGGGGAGGGGAAGATAGGGAGGGATTTAGATTAGCTTATGTTTAGTTCTAACAAAATTTTAAATACTGGCACTTAGAAGTGCTCTCTTCTCAAGGCACCTTGATCTTTTTTGAATAGGACAATCCTGATTATGAATCATCGCAATGGGAAAGGACAAAGACGTGTGTGTGTGTGTGTGTGTGTGTGTGTGTGTGTGTGTGTGTAAATGAAGCTGAAAGAGAACCCAGGGCCCTGAAACCCTGGTATCAGGCTACCTGCCACCCGAATATCAGGTGTCCCGCTTATAGTGGCTATATTATCTGTCACCTCAGAACTTAGCCCCAGAGACCAGGAGCTGTGCCCCTCTCCAACTCAGAGGCTTTGCAGCTTAGGCTATGACTAAAGAGGAGCTTTCTGTGACACACCTGAGGGGACTGATGTAACTAACAGCCAAATCTTCTTTGCTGGGATTGGGTGGGTGTGGAAATCAGGGTGGGTGGGGCATACTGTGGTGCATGGTTTTCAGTGTTCATGGAAATGGTAGATGGATGCAGTCTGGGAAAAACCTCTTTGGATCCTGAAGGCCACTAACCATGAGCCTTGTAAACAGAAACCCCAAGGTCAACCTGAAGTGGAGGATTAGACAATGAAAATGCTGAGTGCACTTAACCAGAGTTAAATCTGAAACAGTGCCAAAAAGCAGTGAGCTCCGGGGCAACCACCCGTGCAGGACATCAAGAAACAGAGAAGACAGATACTAGAGACACATTTCATGTTTGTATTAATTCTTCACGCACACTACCTTATATAATACCACCAACAACCGAGCCAAGTACTCTTTACTCATTTAAAGATGAAGAACATGAGGTTCTAAGATACAGAGTGACTTCCTCGAAGTCAAACTGCAAAGCCAAAGCAAACACCTCCGGCTTCTGATTTCCAATCCAGTTTCTTTCCCAGCACACCACAGCAATATTCTGCACGACATTACTCATCATTCAGGAAAGGGCCCTCAAATGGCTGAATTAGAGAAGACATCTCACCCTGGCTGGTTTGGCTCAGCGGTTGGAGCATCGGACTGCATTCCAGAGAGATCCGAGTTCAGTTCCTGCTAAGGACATGTACCTCAGTTGCAGTTTGTCCCAGCCCTGGTTGGGGTCATGTGGGTGGCAGCCAGTCGATGTGTCTCTCTCACATTGATGTTTCTCTCTCTCTCTCTCTTCCTCCCTTTTCCCCTCTCACCCTATTTGAAGATGAATGCAAAAATGTCCTCGGGTGAGGATAAAAAAAATAAAGAAGACGTCTTTGATTTTATCTGTTCCCATTTCCAGGAACTACTCTCTGCCCTATCCCAGCCATGTGGTCCCAGTCAGGGCCACCTTGTTCTTCCCCGACTCCACCCCTGCCTGGAGGTTGGGCCTGAGGCAGGCATCTAACCTGAGGAGGCCTTCCCAGCACCTCTTCTCTGGACCACACTGGTGGTCAACAGAGATGACTTCATAATTGTAACTGCAAGTCAGACAAATCCGTGTGAGAGGTCCAAATCAAAAATTGGGTATTCCTAAAAAGATGTTTGATCAATTTCAGCATCCATGTATCTAAGTGAAAGAAGCCAGACACAGAAGACCACATAGTATATGATTTCATTCACAGTTAATGTCCGAAAAGGCAAAAGTATGGAGACAGAAAACAGACCAGGGGTTGCTTAGGGTTGGGGGCAATGGGGGTATAGCTAAAGGGCATGGGGGTTTTTTTGAGGTGATGAAAATATTCTAAAACTGATCATATCTGGTTGCACATATCTGTGAATACACTAAAAACTATTGTGTATTAAACTTTAAATGGGTAGCCCTGGCCGGTTTGGCTCAGCGGTTAGAGCATCCGCCTGCGGTCCGGAGAGACCCGGGTTCGGTTCCCGCTAAGGGCATGTACCTCGGTTGCAGTTTGTCCCTGGCCCTGGTCGGTTGTGCGGGTGGCAGCCACTCGATGTGTCCCTTTCACATCGATGTTTCCCTCTCTCTCTCTCTTCCTCTCTCTCCCTCCCACTCTATCTGTACAAAAAATGAAAAAATGTCCTCGGGTGAGGATAAAAAAATAAATAAATAAATAAATAAACTTTAAATGGGTAAATTGTATAATATGTGAACCATTTCTCAATTAAGATGTTAAAACATCCACTTCTGACTTCTAAAACCTCTTAATAAGACAAATGACATACAGTGATACCTCGGTTCTCGAACATAATTTGTTCCAGGAGGACGGTCGAGAACTGAATTGTTCGAGAACCGAAGCAATGAAACCAATAGGAAATAATGGAAACTGGATTAATTCGTTCCAAGCCCCAGAAAATGCCTATTTACTGGCCTAATTTGTATATAATATGTAGAAAAACATAAGTCTCAACAAGAAATAAAAGTGTACAGTATGTCTAAGGGTTAAATTCAGTGTAAAGCGTGACTCTCTCCACAAAGCGTGACTCTCTCTGCACTCACACTGACGACGCGAGCAAGGCGCGCTGGGCCGAATGAACGCCATTCGGCTCAACTCGGCTCATCTCGGAAGTTCGAGTTCCAAATATTTGTTCGGATTCCAAGACAAAAGTTTCTCGAATCTCCTGGTCGAATACCGATTTGGTCGAAAACCGAGGCGTTCGAGAACCGAGGTATCACGTAATTTCTTAAGATTATATCTATCTCAAATCATCAAGAGCATATAAAACAATTTCATTAAATTTAGGAATAAGTTAAGAATGTCTGTGTTCTCCACCTGAAATGTCATTCTAAGCTTTCTAGCTAAGGAAAGAGAGATATTTGAAAGGAGACTAATTATTATAATTTCGAATATATGACTTATAACTGGAAAAAAGTACCCTAAGTATCCAGAACATGAAAGAAAAAAAGAAATCTGTTTAATCCAAATATCTTTACATTAGTCCGGCCGGTGTGGCTCAGTGGTTGAGTGTCAACTCATGCACCAAGAGGTTGCTGGTTCGATTCTGGGTCAGAGTACATGCACATGCCCAGGTTGTGGACCCGATCCCCAGTGGGGGGCATGTAGGAGGTGGCCAATCGATGTTCTCACTCATTTATGTTTCTATCTCTCTCCCTCTCATTTCCTCTCTTTCTAAAATCAATAAAGGGAAAAAATTTTTTTTATTTAAATGAAAAAATATATTTAAATATTACAGGCTCCCATCAGTTTTGAAGTTGGATAGAAGAAAGGACATTTACATGCACAAAAATCAGCCAAGTGCCAATCCATCTAGTGAGCGGCTCCTGTGGGACTTTGGATTTCATACGCAGGCGGAGACTCAACTGTTTGGATAAACTGAACCCCGCTGGTCCACAAGAGCCATACTTCTTTTTAAAGTTTTGAAATCATGTCACAGAAACCAATGAAACAATCTCAACATGACAGTGGAGTGGGTGAGAAGAGATGCTTGGGATGTCTGTACTGAGTGCTCACCCCAGCCTTAATTTCTAGTTTTCAGTGATCCCAGTTAACTGAGATGGTACCATGTCTCATCCAATTGAACTGAATTGAAGACAGCATTGTTTTGTATATCATTGAGAAAGACTAACTGCCCTGTCAGCGGTTAGAGCATTGGCCTGCAGACCGGAGAGTCCGGGGTTCGGTTCCCACTAAGGGCATGTACCTTGGTTGCAGCTTGTCCCCGCCCTGGTTGGGGTCCTGTGGGTGGCAACCACTCCATGTGTCTTTCTCACACCGATGTTTCTCTCTCTCTTCCTCCCTCTCTCCCTCCCACTCTATCTGAAGATAAATGTAGAATAATAAAATTAATAAATTTTAAAAAAAAAGACTAACTGCTACCAACTAAGATGCCATTAATTATAAGGTACATCTCAGTTTCATAAACATTAAAATGGGGAGGGAAGTATATCTTAGAATAGATGAAATTTCCTTAATTAATGAGCATCTTTTAATCCTGGAAGAATTTAGAATTAAATATTCTGAACTCTTATGAATTCTACTATTATTACTTAGTGAATAACAGGTTTTAATTCTGGGAGGATTTAAAACTAAGTATTAAAAAATTGTAAGAGGTCAAACCATGTATTAGTCCTTTGGTGTTTAGAAAGATCCTGCACTTATTAGATATTCCATGTGTTTGTGATATTGAAGAAAAAAAAAGTTGTATTACCGTGAGTCTTCCAACTCCAGTTTAAAATATACATTTGAATAACTCAGACTTACGGTACTGTGCTGAAATCCTACTAAGTTCATACACAGTACTGGAACACCTAGGAGAACTTTAGCTTTCACTTATTTATAAGGTTAATATATTGTATTTATAAGATTTAAGTAGCCCTGGCCAGTTTGGCTCAGCGGTTAGAGCGTCGGCCTGCGGTCCGGAGAGACCCGGGTTCGGTTCCCACTAAGGGCATGTACCTCGGTTGCAGTTTGTCCCCGGCCCTGGTTGGTCATGCGGGTGGCAGCCACTCGATGTGTCCCTTCACGTCGATGTTTCTCTCTCTCTCTCCCTTCCTCTCTCTCCCTCCCACTCTATCTGTACAAAAAGTGGAAAAATATCCTCGGGTGAGGATTAAAAAAAAGAGTTAAGTAAGTCCTCGGGAACATTTCTTTGTTTGGTCAAGCAATTAAATTACTTAAGAAGAATACCAAACCTCCTTACATTGATAAACAATATTTGAAACATAGAGGCAGTTTAACTGAGTTTTGAATAACCAAACAATATTTAAATATCCCTTAAAAAGTAATTGCTAACAACTACTAGATTTATAAATAAGATAAAAAAAGTTCTGTAAGAACAAGAACTATAATAAATTGAAACAACTTGCTAAGCCTAAAGAAAATTTCTGGAGTCCTTCTGTCAAATAAAACCCCCCCTCAGTGTTACCAGGAGGCTCGCATTAGCAGGCCAGAGGGCACAGGGCCCCAGTTTGCCAATCAGAGATCTTGCCTAGAACTTTTCAAACTGGAGTGGGGGGGAGAAGTCTCTTTAGTGATGAGAACTGGGGGTCCAGAGTCTTGTGAGCTACCCGTAGTCTCGTCTTTGGCTATGTGGAGGGAACCAGCCTGCCTGGAAAGAAGCTTATGGGTAGACAGAAATGCAGGTAAGATCCAGAGAAATAGAGGGGAGAGGGGCAATGAAGGAGGGAGGAAGGAAGGGACGGAGAGATTGAGAGAGAGAGAGATTGAAAGGGGGGGGGGGACCCGTGTCCTGGTGGCACTCAAGTCCTAGTTCCAGTTGTTCCTCCGGTCCAGCTACACTTCAAACTGCCTGCCATCAGGCTATCCAACTCCTCTTTCAATTACATAAGACACCTCGATCTCCTTTTCTGACTACTTTGATATAGATTTCTGCCTCCAGCAACACAAACATTTCAATATTCTCGGATACTCTGATGAACATAGGTAAGACCTATATAGTGGGGAAACCCCAGCACGCAATGGAAGAATCATGTCATAGTCAATATCACCAAGTTATTAATCATAAACAGCCTTGGGAAATTCTGTGGTAAGAGAACTTGTGTTTAAGTTGCTTGTTATTTATGGTATATTAAACTTATACAATACACAAACATTAACTCATGAACATAAACACATGAGAGCTAAAACGATAAAATCCCTGGAAAAAAAAAAAAAAGTAAATCTTCATGACCTTGAATTATGCGATGGTTTCTTAGATATAACACCAAAAGCACAAACAACAAAAGGAAAAAAAATGAATTAGACTTCATCGAAATTAAAAACCTTTGTGCTTCAAATAACACCAAGTAGAAAACAACCAAGTGCAGAATGGGAGAAAACTTTTGCAAATAATATGTCTGATAATGGATTTATATGCTGAAGAACTCTTACAGATCAATGATAAAAATACAACTAATCCAATTTGAAAGTGGGCAAAGAATCAAAACAGACATTCCTCCAAAGAAGATAAATAATTGGCCAATAAGCACATGAAAGATGTTCAACATCACTAGTCATTAGGGAAGAATACCATAATAAGATACCACTTCGCATGCACCAGAAGGCTAGAATAAAAAAAGACAGACAATACCAGTCTTGGAGAGAATGTGGAGAAAGTAGTACCCTCACACAGGGCTGGTGGAAATACAGATAGGTGCAGCCCATGGAATAGTCTCCCGGAAAGATCACATGTTGGGCTGCAAAACAAATCTTAACAAATTTAAGAAGACTGAAATCATATCAAGCATCTTTTCCAACCAAGATGATATAAAACTAGGAATCAATAACAGAAGGAAAATTCACAAATACTTAAGAAATTAAACAACACACTCCTGAACAACCAATGGATCAAAGATGAAATCAAAGGGGAAATCCAAAAGTATCTTGAGACAAATGAAAATAGAAAACTATTTAAGTTCTTTGCCTCCTCAAAAATCAGGTTATTTGTTTATTTGCTATTGAGTTATGTGAATTCCTTACATATTTTGGATATTAACCACTTATCAGATATCTGGTTTACAAATATTTTCTCTCATTTCATAGGTTGCCTCTTTGCTCTGTTAATTATTCCCCTTGCACATGCAGAAGAATGAAATTAAGCCCTTATCTTATACCCTACACAAAAATTCATTTGGATTAAAGAGTTAAATGTAAGACCTGAAACTATAAACCTACTAGAAGAAAACCTAGGGGGAAAGCTACTTGACACTGGGCAGTGACTTTTTTTTTTTTTTTGGATATGAAACCAAAAGCAGATGTAACAAAAGCAGAAATAGACAAATAGGACTGCATCTAACTAAAATGCTTCTGTACAACAAGGGGAATAATTAACAGGGCAAAGAAGCAACCTATGAAATAATAGAAAATATTTGTAAACCAGATATCTGATAAGTGGTTAATATCCAAAATATGCAAGGAATTCACATAACTCAATAGCAAATAAACAAATAACCTGATTTTTGAGGAGGCAAAGAACTTAAATAGACATTTTTCTAACGAAGACATACAAATGGCCAAGAGGTATATGAAAAGGTGCTCACCATCATTACTTATCAGAGAAATGCAAATCAAAACCACACCTGATGTCACCTCACACCTGTTAGGATGGCAGTTATCAAAAAGTAACAGTGTCGATGAGGATGTGGAGAAGAAGGAACTCTTATACACTGCTGGTATGAATGGAAATTAGTACAGCCTTTATGGAAAATAGAATGGAGTTTCCTCAAAAAAAAAAATTAAGAATAGATCTACCATATAACCCAGCAAGCTTTCTTCTGGGTATCTACCTATAAAGTTTGAAAACATTTATTTGTAAAGAAATATGAACACCTATGTTCACTGCAGCATTATTTATGGTGGCCAAGACATGGAAACAACCTAAATGTCCTTCAGTGGTTGATTGCACAAAGAAGGTGTGGTGCATATACACCGTGGAATACCACTCAGTCACAAGCATGGATGAGATACTGCCATTTGTGACATGAATGAACCTTGAGAGCATTATGTCAAGTGACAAAAGTCAAATGAAAAAGGACAAGAATCATACAATTTCACTCATATGTGGAGATAAAACAGAAAGGAACAAACAAAACAAGCAAACAAACTCACAGACACAGATAACAGCATGGTAGTTACCAGAGCGGAGCGGGAATTGGGGGAGAATGAAGAGGGTAAAGGGGTCAACTACAGGGTAACAGAAGGAGACTGGACTTTGGGTGATGAGCACACAATGCAATATCTAGATGAGGTATCACAGAACTGAATACCTGAAAGTTATATAATGTTATTAACCAACATCACCCCAATAAATTTAAGTTAAAAAATAGAAAAGCTGTGAAAGAAGCACATGGATTGAACGATGTCGTAGGTGCCACCAATGTGGCATATAAAGAAGACAAAATAAACCATCACCGTCCAGAAAGTCCCACCTTCTTCTCTTTTATGTTAATAGCTTGCCCAGGAGGAATCCCAGAACTCACCAGTTAGCCAGGTTTCTCTTCCTTTTCTTTTTTAACAAAAACAATTTCAAGGTGGGTTATATTGCCCACCTCAGATTTGCTCCTTCCATATAAATACCAAAGAGATTAATTACAGTTTGCTCCAAATTCCACTACCACCACTAACAAAGTGAACACACAGAATTGACTGTGTCAAAATACTTCGTTCCTGCCCTGGTCAGGTGGCTCAGCTGGTTGGAGTGTCATCCCAGGCACCAAAAGTTTGCAGGTTCAATTTCTGGTCAGGGCACATACCTAGGTTGTGTGTTCAGTCCCCAATGGGGCATGTATAGGAGGTAACAAATTGATATTTTGATATTTCTCTCACATCAATGTCTTTCTCTCTCTCTCTCTCAAAAAATTCAATGAAAATATATCCTCTGGAGAGGATGAAATATATATATATATTTCCTTCTTTACAGCCTCATTCTTCTTGAATTCTAAGTGTCAATTTAAGAGAATTATCCAGAGTGCATATTTTCTGAAAACAAGCTAAAAAGCAATCACCTTGCTTACCCAAAGAAGCCATACCCTGTTTGGTTTTTTCATTCCAAAAATAACATAGAAATTTTTAGAGACAGTCACATGGCAGGGACCCAAGAGCTGGAATGCGAAGCTTTCCTGTCTCCAGTGGAAGGCCTCTCTAGTCCTTAAGTAGTTACATTCCAACATCACAAGGAAGCTGAGGGACAAATGCAGAGCAGAGGGTGTTAGAGAAGCAGCCCTGGCATTTCTCCCCTGGGAGATACCAAGTTTGGTCATGCCCTAGAAGTTAGGGTACCCTGCAAGAGGTGTTGCCACCGTAGTCTGTGCGGCTACCTGGAGAAAAATGATGTCTTCCTCAGGTTCTAATGAGCTGTGTATGACCTCCTCAAACACCCACCTGGATGCCACCTGTTTTACTCTTCACCCTGCTCTTCACTCAGAATTATAGGACAGCCCGACGCTGCTACTTCACCTCGTGGCGAAGATGCAGAGCAATGTCTTCCATTCTCTTTCCCACCAGCCTTCTCCCCCTTAAAAGTAGAAAATGCACAGGTCAAACGCCTCCCTATTTTCTTTAGTTTTTAACAGCACATAACTCAGTTAATTCCTTGGGTAATTCTTTCCTCTTACTTCATCATCATTTTTATCCCAATGTCCCTAACCCTGCCACAGCTTATGCCCAATTATGTTATTAAAATCAATCAATCAATCTCAATCTCTCTCTCTTCCCCCTTCTGCTCCTCACCCCCATTTGTGAATAAAAAATAAATACAAGCACCCAGCCAGTGTGGCTCAGTGGTTGAGCGTCAACCCATGTACCAAGAAGTCACCGGTTCTATTCCTGGTCAGGGCACATGCCCAGGTTATGGGACAGATCCCTGGTGGGGGGCATGCAGGAGGCGGCCAGTTGATGTTCTCTCTCATTGATGTTTCTGTCTCTCTCCCTCTCCCTTCCTCTCTCTCGCAAATCAATAAAGAAAAAAAATTTTTTTAAATAAATACAAGTAAAACCCTTTCAACAAATAGTGCTGGAACAAGTGACTATCCATAGGCACAATTTAAAAAAAAAAGACTTCCACTCAAGATGGCGGGTAGGTAAACGCGGTATCGTGTCCTCCCACAACCACATCAAAGTTACAACTAAACTACAAAACAACCATCATTCAAAACCGCCTGAGATTGAGCCGAATGGAAGTCCTACAACTACGGGATTAAAGCAGCAGCCACATCTAGACTGGTAGGAGGGGCGGAGGTGGACGGGCTGGGCCCACACCCACGTGTGGCGGATAAAAATCAGGAGGACACCTCGGCTGGGAAGGTCCTTCCTGAGGACTGAGGGGTCCCCGTCCCACACCAGGTGCCCCGCTCAGGGTTCCAGTGCCAGGAAGAGAATTCCCATAACTTCTGGCTGGAAAAACCAGCAGGAACTGAGGCTCAGGGAAGCTGAGGCGGCTGGAGCCCCAGGCAGCTCCTTAAAGGGCCCGCGCACGGACTTATCGGACTCTCTCCCTCTAAGCTTGGAGGGGAGGCAGCTCCACGGGCGCCAGAGACATACAGGGAAGAACTGAGCTGTTTGGCATTGGAGCGAGGGCTGAAGAGGGGGCTTTCTCCTGGACAGACATGCTGTCAGAGGCCTTTGTCCCTTTGGTGAGCCCTTCCCTGGAGCAGCAGACAGTGGCCATATCTGGGACTCCAGCAACTTGGCCCACACTGGTTGCCCCGCCCCGGTGATTCCTTGAGGCCCCGCCCCACCCAACTTTCAGGCCCACCCAAGCTGTCGCTAGTTGGTTAACTATAGGACTGGCCTGTCTTGGATCCTGCTTCAGGTTTTCCTAAATTCTTTCAAACAAGCAGCACCTGGTCTCAGTTAGCCCCATACCTCTTGTTAAGTAATACATAGAAACAAACACAGGAAGGCAGCCAAAATGAAGAGACAAAGAAACAGGTCCCAAATGAAAGAACAGAAAAAAAGAACCCAGGAAAAGAACTAAGTGAAATGGAGATAAGCAACCTAACAGATGCTGAATTCAAAATACTGCTTATAAGGATGCTCAATGAACTTAGTGAGAACTTCAGTGAACTTAGTGAGGGCCTCAAGAGCATAAAAAAGGACCAGTCAGAAATGAAGGATGCACAGTCAGAAATGAAGTAGGCACTAACTGAAATAAAGAATAATTTACACAGATTCAATAGTAGAGTATGTAAATCCAAGAAGCAAGCCATCGATTTGGAATATAAGGAAGCAAAAAACACTCAATCAGAACAGCAAAAATAAAAAAAGAATCCAAAAAAATTAGAATAGTGTAAGGAGCCCCTGGGACAACTTCAAGCGTGCCAACATTTGCATCTTGGGGGTGCCAGAAGGAGAAGAGAGAGAACAAGAAATTGAAAACCTGTTTGAAACAATAATGGCAGAAAACTTCCCTAACTTAGTGAAGAAAACAGACATTCATGTCCAGGAAGCACAGAGAGTCCCAAACAAGATAAATCCCAAGACGCCCACACCAAGACACATCATCATCAAAATGCAAAAGGTTCAAGACAAAGAAAGAATCTTAAAAGCAGCAAGAGAAAAGCACTTAGTTACCTACCAGGGAGTTCCCATAAGACTGTCAGCTGATTTCTCAAAAGAAACTTTGCAGGCCAGAAGGGAGTGGCAAGAAATATTTAGAGTGATGAAAAGCAAGAACCTACAACCAAGATTACTCTATCCTGCAAAGCTGTCATTTAAAATCAATGGCCATATAAAGAGTTTCCCAGACAAGGAAAAGCTAAAGGAGTTCATCACCACCAAACCGTTATTATATGAAATGTTGAAGGGTCTTCTTGAAGAAAAAGATTAAAAAATATGAAAAAACAAAATGGCAACGAATACATAGCTGTCAACAATTGAATCTACAAACAAAATGAACAAGCGGAACAGAAACATTCTCATAGATATAGAGAACATTTTGTGGGTTGCCAGATGGGAGGGGGGGTTGGGAAAATGGGTGAAAAAGTTGAAGGAATTAAGAAGTACAAATTGGTTGCTAGACTGACAATCCTCAAAGGGAAGGGGGTTGGGGGGTGGGATGAAATAAACCAAAGAATTTATATGCATAACCAATGGACACAGACAACAGTATGAGAAAAGACAGGAGAGGGGTGGGAATGGGGAGGAGGGGGTCAATGGGGGAAAAATGAGGAACATCTGTAATACATTCAACAATAAAGATATAATTTTAAAACATTAAAAAAGGAGAGAGAGAGCATTGAGCCCAGCCAGTGTGGCTCAGTGGTTGAGCGTCGACCCATGCACCAAGAAGTCGCCGGTTTGATTCCCATTCAGGGCACATGTCCAGGTTGTGGGCCCGATCCCCAGTTGGGGGCATGCAGGAGGCAGCCCATTGATGTTCTCATTCATTGATGTTTCTCTTTCTCTCTCCTCCTTCCCTCTCTCTCTCAAAAATCAATAAAGAAAAAACTTTTTTTTTAAAAAAAGCATTGAATTAAACTTCACACCTTATATAAATAATAATTCAAAATGGACCACAGACTTCAATGTACTATTAAAATTGTAAATATTTTAGAAAAATATGAGAAAATCTTTGGGATCTAGGGCTAGGCAAAGAGTTATTAATTTTGATACCAATCACACAATATATAAGAGGAAAAACTGAAAGCTGAACCTTATCAAAATTAAAACTTTTGCTCTGCAAAAGACCTGTTAAGAGGATGAGAAGACAAGCTATGGAGAAAAAAATTGCAAGTCATGTTTGATAGAAGATTAGTATCTAGAATATGTAAAGAACCCTCAAAACTCAAAAATAAAAAGACAATCCAATTATAAAAATAGACAAAAGGCACGAAGTGACATTTCACTGAGGGGGACATATACGTGACCAAGAAAAACATGAAAAGAAGTTCAGCATAATTATCCATCAGGAAATGCAAATTAAACCCACAATAAAATATCACTATAAAACTATCAGAATGACTAACAAAAAATAGTAACAACACCAAATCCTAGCAAGGATGCAGTAAACTGGATCACTTATACATCACTGGTAATGTCAAATGGTACAGCCATTCTGGAAAATAGTTTGGTAGTTTCTGGAAAAACGAAACATTCAACTACCATGTAACCCAAGCATTCCCCTCCCCACTGTTCACAGAAATAAATGCATATCTTCACACAAAATCCTGTACACAAATGTTTGTAGCAGCTTAATTTGTACCCCCAAACTGGAAACAATCTGAATTTTCTTTTAATAAAAAAAACAAAAACAAAAAAACTGTGGTACATTGATACCATAGCAGTAAAACCAGCAATAAAAAGAAATGAACTCTTGATAGACTACAGGGATGACTGTCCAGGAAATTATACTGAGTGAAACAAGCCAATCTGGAAAGATTGGATACTGTATGCTTCTATTTATGTGGCATTTTTTTAAATATGTTTTTATTGATTTTTTTAGAGAGAGAGAGACTGAAACATTGATGTGAGAGAGAAACACTGATGGGCTTCCTCCTGCACGCTTACTACTGGGAATCGAGCCCACAACTGGGGCATGTGCCCTGACTGGGAATCGAACCGTTAGTGTAAAACAAACAAAATGAGCCTAAGCAGGCTGATAAGCTGGGTTTAGGGACAGGGAAACACCTCGACTAATGAAAGGGCCATGTATTTCTGAGGTAAAACTGGCCTCATTGGATGGAGGCAGCATGGGAAGAAATGTCCAGAATGATCTTTGCCCCATGGAGCAGAGCTGGGAGTTAGCCCATCTGGAAGTCTCTAGATTTTCATCTACACATAACTTGCTTGAGAACAGGTCTAACAGTTGGCAACTCCTTTTTTCCTATCCATGAGAAGAGGAACTGAAGGGAACTGCTCTGAAAGGACAGATGTCACCCCCCACAAAGCCCTGGAGCTGAGGCTGCCTCTCCTCCCTTGGACGGGTGGTTCTGTTAGTCTACCCAGGTTTGCCAACCTCTGTCTCAGAATTTAGCTCCTCCCACTCCGGGGACCTGCAGGGCCTCCACATGCGTCACTCTGCACTGGAAGTAGGGACCAACCACAAGGTGGGCAGCTGGCCCCTCACGTTCTCTCTGCCTCCCCATCTTCCACCCAGAGGAACCCACTACTGATTCTCCAGGGAAAAGCTCGTCCATCTCTCAGCCAGGCAAGCAACAGACATACAACGTCCAAGAATGTCCTGTCAGGTGTTTAATTAAGGCCCAAGCAATAGAATCCAACCCACGGGAGCTTCAAGGTGATGACGCCCCTTCCTATGCTTTAACCTATGAAGTGCCAGGCTCAAAGGATGGAGGGAACGCGGTGGGAAAAGTGACAAAATGACCACAAAATAAATTGCTACAAGGTGTTTTGCAGCAGGGAAATGGATGGATTGAGAAGAAAGTGTCAAGATATCTTAGGAAATTAAGTCCCATATCAAAGAAGTGACATCAATAAGATGGCAGATGAAGAGGTCTCAGACCCCATTCCCCCAGAAAACAATGATTTAACAGTTTTTGTATGTGACTGAAGTTCACTTATCAATTTGGTGGTAACTACAAGATATTTTATGGAGGCTTCAGGATAACCACAAAGTAAAAAGCCTATAACAGATAAATACATAAAAGATAAAGAGTAAAGAAAGCAAATCACTGCGAAAGAAATCATCAAATAACAAAGGAAGACAATAAAAAAGGAAGAGAAAGAAAAAACAACTGCAAAAGAGATTTAAAAAATAACTAACAAAATTATATTAGTAAGTATTCATCTATTAATTATTACTTTTTTAAAAATCCTCACCCAAGGATATGTTATTGATTTTTAGAGAGAGAGGAAGGAAGAGAGAGAGTGAAATATTAATGAGAGAGAGAGACATTGATTGCTTCCTGTATACACCCCAACTAGGGATCGAATCTGCAACCTAGGTATGTGCCCTAACCCACAACCTTTTGGTGTGTGGGATGATGCTCCAACTAACTGAGCCACTCGGCCAGGGCTATTAATAATTACTTTAAATGTAAAGGGAGTTTACTCCCCAATCAAAAGGAATGGAATGGATTTATTTATTTATTTATTTATTTATTTATTTATTTATATCCTCAACTGAGGATATTTTTCCATTTATCATCAGATAGAGTGTGTGTGAGGGGGACATCTACGTGAGAGGGACACATTGACTAGCTGTCGCTCACACAACCCCAACCAGGGCCAGAGACAAACTGCAACCAAGGTACGTGCCTTTGACTGAAATCAAACCTGTGACTCATTGGTCCATGGGCTGATGCTCTACCACTGAGCCAAACCAGCCAGGGCAGGATAAATTGACTTTTTTTTAAATTCAGTGAGCCCGGCCAGTGTGGCTCAGTGGTTGAGCGTCAACCCACACACTAAGAGGTCACGGGTTCCATGCCCAGGTTGTGGGCCAAATCCCCAGTGGGGGGCATGCAGGAGGTGGCCAATTGATGTTCTCTCTCATCAATGTTTCTATTTTTCTCTCCATCTCCCTTCCTCTCTCTCTAAAATCAATAAAGAAAAAAAAAATTGTTTAAATAAAAAAGATTCAGTGATATACCACCTACAAGAGGCTCATTTAGATTTAAGGACACACATAGGCTGAAGGTGAAAGATATTCTATGCAAATAGTAACAAAACAAACAAAAAAACCAAAAAACAAAAAGCAGGGATGGCTATACTTACATCAGCCAAAACAGACTTTAAGTAAAAAACTGCCTCTAGAGACTGAGTAGGTTATTATATAATGATAAAAGGGTCAATTCAACATGAAAATATAACAGTTATAAATACATACGCACCCAACATTAGAATATCTAAATGTATAAAGCAAATATTGACAGATCTAAAGGAAGAAAATGGCAGCTATGGAAAGATAAATGTTGATGAGGATGTGAAGAAAAAGGAACTCTTGTACACTGTTGATGGAAATGTAAATTGTTACAGCTATTATGGAAAACAGTGTAGAGGTACTTCAAAATATTAAAATAGACCTAATTTATGATCCAGCAATCCCACTTCTGGGTATGTAGCTAAAGGAAAAGAAATCGGTACTTTGAAAAGGTATCTACACTCCCATGTTCATTGCAACATTATTCACAATAGCCAAGATATTGAAATGACCTAAGTGTTTATTGACTGATGAATGGACACACACTGTATATATATTACCTATATACATGATAGATAGATAGATAGATAGATAGATAGATAGATAGATAGATAGATAGATAGACACAATGGGCATTATGTATGTGTGTGTGTGTGTGTGTGTGTGTGTGTGTGTGTATGCCCACATAATGGAATATTATTCAGCCTTAAAAAGGTAATCCTGCTACTTTTAACAACATGGATGAACCTGGAGGCTAAGTGAAATAAACAACATACAGAAAGGCAAATACTGCATGGTCTCACTTATATCTAGAATCTAAGACAGTCAAATTCATAGCAGCAGAGAGCAGAATGATGGTTTCCAGGGGCTGGCAGGAGGGGAAATGTTGGTCAAGGGGTACATTGTTTCAATATTGCAAGATGATTAAGTTCCAGAGATCTAATGTACAGCAATGTGACTACATTTAATACTGTATTGTATACTTGAAATTTGCTAAGAGGAGAGAACTTAAGTGTTTTCTCACCAGAAGGAAGGAGGGAAGGAAGGAAGGAAGAAGAAAAGGAAATGGTAAATATGTGAGGTGATGAGTGTATTAATTAGCTTGACTGTGATTATCTCACAGTGTATACATATATCAATACTACATCAAGTTAAACACCTAAATATGTACAATTTTTATTTATCAATTACACCTCAATAGAGATGGAAAAATAATTATAAAGTCACATATCAAAAGTAAGCTTTTTTATTAAGCAACTTAACCAGAGTTGTACCAGTTTAAATATATGGCAGGTTATGACTTACAGAATTTTAAAGCAAATATACCAGAATTTTCACAAGTTCAAAGAAGCATTTTTCCTTAAAATTAGTGGTTTTGTGAAGTTATCACAATGATCCATGCAGAGGCTTGAGGAAAGTCTTGTATAGACCCATCTGTACAGCCCCCTCTGACCCCCCCTTCCCTCCCTCCTGAAGGACCAATGGTGGTGGGTCCACATATGCATGTACAGAGGGGAGTGGACCAACACTCCTTGGGAGGGACTTGATGTGAGACTATCATAGCTGCTGGGAGCCAGTTGTGTGTTCATTGATTAGACTCAGTATCTGTCGTGGGGAACTTTGCCAGACCCTCCCTTCATCTCTTTATGTCCCAAAGACAAATTAATGCTTATTGATGAGTCTTCTCTGTACCAGGCTAGTTAAGATCCAGGATAGGGGTTCTTTCAAGAAGATACTCCACATAGGTTGCACCTGGCACTCCGAAAGCCTTTGCTTCAAGATCCTCCTAGTGACAGATGACATCTGGTCATTCCCTTCTGGCCACTCAGAGCCCACATGTGACACACAGGATCAGGCCCACAGAAACAGCAAGTGTGCAGGGCAGAACAAAATGCCCAAACTTGGCCTCACACGGAGCTTTTGTTTTGTTTTTTTAAATGCCAGTTGTTGGTTTTTGTTTTTATCTTTATTGATTTTAGAGAGGGCGAGAGATAAAAACATCGATGAGTGAAAACATCGACTGGCCGCCTCCTGCATGCCCCCCACTGGGGATTTGGACCACAACCTGGACATGTGCCCTGACCGAGTATCAAACCAGCAGCCTCCTGGTGCGTGGGTCGAGGCTCAACCACTGAGCCACACCAGCCGGGCCACACTGAGCTTTTGTTAACAACTTCTGATCTGTTAAACACCGATTAAGCCAAAATTGAAAACAAATAATTGTTTCTGGTTTGGATTTCACATGAAAATGTTTTTGTTTCAATCAGTGAAAGCAGTAGGTAAAAAAAGAAATTACTATGATTTCCCACTCCCGTAAACACATCTGCCCTAGTCCCAGAATGCTTTTCTTCTATTATGTCCACTGCCAGGAAGATAACAAAGCAATTTAGAGCCCAGGAGAGAAAGTATATTTGACTTTGGCACAAAAACCTTTTTGTCAAGTTGAAAGATATGAAGGCTGAGCATGTTCTGGGCAGTGTCTTTGAATATCTGGAGGATAGTAAGATCAGAGTATTGCAAGAGCCACCAGCCCCAGGACAACTACGGGGACAAGAATCTGGGCTCAGGAGGGTTCAGGCCACAGGGCGAGGTGGGCCTGTGCCAGTAGGGTGTGCCAGGAAAAGAACCAGGTCACACAAGCTAAATTTAATGCTTTGGATACTCAGGGAAAGGATCCAGACAAGGAGCATGTATGCGTTTCACAGACAAGTCCCAGAGGTAATCAGATGGTTCTCACCATTGTCGTACAATTTTTTTTTTAAATCCTCACCGAAGGATAAGACGTCAATGTGAGAGAGAAACATTTATTGGTTGCCTCCCATATGAACCCCAACCAGGGATCAAACCCGCAACCTAGGTATATGCCCTGACTGGAAATTGAACCTGCAAACCTTTTTCATGTATGAAATGACACTCCAAACAACTGAGCCATGCGGCCAGGGCTGTTGTCCAACTTCCGTGAATAGTATTGCTATGGGAAATAACAGTCATAGAGTGTCACCATATTTTTAGCCCACCTGGTAGTCTAGAGGGTCTTAATGGTCTTTCAACTACGTCTGGCCCTCTGAGAGCTATACACCTGGACTTCAGTCTCCAGGCCATGCCTGGAAATCCCTGAAGGGCATTCACTTCTGTGTCCCTCCTTTCTCACCTTGAAGGACACATTCAGAAAAGAGTCCCTTGAAACTACCTCTTGTTTTTGTGAGGGTGATTGTAAGGATATTGTCTCTTACATCACACGGGGCCTCTGGGAATTGTAGGAAAGGAAATTCCAGGAAAAGCTGTGCTTCTCCTGAGCAGCTGGTTTATTTTTAACAGTTGTGTGATTCTTGTTATTGATAGCATTGCCCACTTTGCGTGGACTGCCAAGAGGTTCCGAGTCAAACCCGTGCCACAGCAGCGCTAAGAGCACAGCGTGCGGCGGCACACCATGCTTACCACGGTTATCTCCCCTGTGCCAGCTGGTCTCCTGCCCCCGGCTTTCTTCACCCTGATGGCACTGCTTTTTTTGTTGTTTTGTAAATCCTGTTTTACTCTACACGTCTCTGCAAGCCATTTTAAATACTCTGGGAGGAGAGAGAGGTATAAACAAGTCAACAAGTCAGATGGGTAACTGACAAACAACCTGTGTTAAAAACGTTTTACCGTCACCCTTGTTGTAAAATTACCTTGTCTATCTTTAAATGGCTGCGTTTATAACATCTTCCACTTGCAGTGTAGAGTGTGTCTTTAAATGGCTGTTGATATTTTTAATTTTTATAGATTTATTCCCCCTATTGGACTTCTTCCATAAAGAGCTTCTACCAAGTTCTGCAAGAGCATCCTGGGAGTCTTTCCCAAATCAATGCAGACCTCTGGGTAGTTCTAGGAGCGCTGGCAGACCCGGGCAGCTGTGCAAGTCAGCAGAGCTGAGCAGAACCCAGAGGTCTGAAGTGGCACCTGTGAAGTGCGGAGACTAGGAGCCAGCAGTCCCTTCCCACTGCCTCCTTCCTCTGGCCATAGTCAGTGATCTGCCTTCCTCCTCTGGGCCTCAGGTTTCTCCGCAGAAAAATGAGAAGAGTTGCCTGGTAGTTGTCTGGTTGGCGGAGAGACAGTGGGAAGAGCCTGGAGCACTCCCAGTGGGGGGGCTGCCAGCCGGGCTCCCCAGGGTGTTGGGAGAAGCACTCCCAATGGGCTGCCAGCCGGGCTCCCCGGGGTGATGGGAGAAGCACTCCCAATGGGCTGCAGGACGGGGCACCCCGGGGTGTTGGGAGAGGCACTCCCAATGGGCTGCAGGATGGGGCTCCCCGGGGTGATGGGGGAAGCACTCCCAATGGGCTGCAGGACGGGGCTCCCCGGGGTGATGGGAGAAGCACTCCCAATGGGCTGCAGGACGGGGCTCCCCGGGGTGTTGGGAGAAGCACTCCCAATGGGCTGCCAGCCGGGCTCCCCGGGGTGATGGGAGAAGCACTCCCAATGGGCTGCAGGACGGGGCTCCCCGGGGTGATGGGAGAAGCACTCCCAATGGGCTGCAGGACGGGGCTCCCCGGGGTGATGGGAGAAGCACTCCCAATGGGCTGCAGGACGGGGCTCCCCGGGGTGATGGGAGAAGCACTCCCAATGGGCTGCAGGACGGGGCTCCCCGGGGTGTTGGGAGAAGCACTCCCAATGGGCTGCAGGACGGGGCACCCCGGGGTGTTGGGAGAGGCACTCCCAATGGGCTGCAGGATGGGGCTCCCCGGGGTGATGGGGGAAGCACTCCCAATGGGCTGCAGGACGGGGCTCCCCGGGGTGTTGGGAGAAGCACTCCCAATGGGCTGCAGGACGGGGCTCCCCGGGGTGATGGGAGAAGCACTCCCAATGGGCTGCAGGACGGGGCTCCCTGGGGTGATGGGAGAAGCACTCCCAATGGGCTGCAGGACGGGGCTCCCCAGGGTGTTGGGAGAAGCACTCCCAATGGGCTGCCAGCCGGGCTCCCCGGGGTGATGGGAGAAGCACTCCCAATGGGCTGCCAGCCGGGCTCCCCGGGGTGATGGGAGAAGCACTCCCAATGGGCTGCCAGCCGGGCTCCCCGGGGTGATGGGAGAAGCACTCCCAATGGGCTGCAGGACGGGGCTCCCCGGGGTGATGGGAGAAGCACTCCCAATGGGCTGCAGGATGGGGCTCCCCGGGGTGTTGGGGGAAGCACTCCCAATGGGCTGCAGGACGGGGCTCCCCGGGGTGATGGGGGAAGCACTCCCAATGGGCTGCAGGACGGGGCTCCCCCGGGGTGATGGGAGAAGCACTCCCAACGGGCTGCAGGACGGGGCTCCCCCGGGGTGATGGGAGAAGCACTCCCAATGGGCTGCAGGACGGGGCTCCCCGGGGTGATGGGAGAAGCACTCCCAATGGGCTGCAGGACGGGGCTCCCCGGGGTGATGGGAGAAGCACTCCCAATGGGCTGCAGGACGGGGCTCCCCGGGGTGATGGGAGAAGCACTCCCAATGGGCTGCAGGACGGGGCTCCCCCGGGGTGATGGGGGAAGCACTCCCAATGGGCTGCAGGATGGGGCTCCCCGGGGTGATGGGGGAAGCACTCCCAATGGGCTGCAGGATGGGGCTCCCCGGGGTGATGGGGGAAGCACTCCCAATGGGCTGCAGGACGGGGCTCCCCCGGGGTGATGGGAGAAGCACTCCCAACGGGCTGCAGGACGGGGCTCCCCGGGGTGATGGGAGAAG
Source organism: Molossus molossus (assembly GCF_014108415.1). NCBI lineage: Eukaryota > Metazoa > Chordata > Mammalia > Chiroptera > Molossidae > Molossus > Molossus molossus. The sequence goes on from NW_023425349.1 coordinate 51,565,534, forward strand.
CACTCCCAATGGGCTGCAGGACGGGGCTCCCCGGGGTGATGGGAGAAGCACTCCCAATGGGCTGCAGGATGGGGCTCCCCGGGGTGATGGGAGAAGCACTCCCAATGGGCTGCAGGACGGGGCTCCCCGGGGTGATGGGGGAAGCACTCCCAATGGGCTGCAGGACGGGGCTCCCCGGGGTGATGGGGGAAGCACTCCCAATGGGCTGCAGGACGGGGCTCCCCGGGGCGATGGGAGAAGCACTCCCAATGGGCTGCAGGACGGGGCTCCCCGGGGCGATGGGGGAAGCACTCCCAATGGGCTGCAGGACGGGGCTCCCCGGGGTGATGGGAGAAGCACTCCCAATGGGCTGCAGGACGGGGCTCCCCGGGGTGATGGGAGAAGCACTCCCAATGGGCTGCAGGACGGGGCTCCCCGGGGTGATGGGAGAAGCACTCCCAATGGGCTGCAGGACGGGGCTCCCCGGGGTGATGGGAGAAGCACTCCCCGTGGGCTGCAGGACGGGGCTCCCCGGGGTGTTGGGAGAAGCACTCCCAAGGGGCTGCAGGACGGGGCTCCCCGGGGTGATGGGAGGCTGGCGAGAGGGGGTGATGGCAGGGCAGGGAAGAGCTCTTGGGGTCGGGTCTGTCTGGGACTGGCTCTAAGAGGCCCATCAGCTCCTGACTCTGAAGCACAGGGACTTTGGGGGAAGAAGGTCCAGGCAAGAGTGTCAACCACTGAATCTGTTTAAGGAAATGAGCATACAGGCGAGGACAGAAAGGATTACCCCAGGTTTTAGAGATCAAGCAATATTTAACACACTCACATATACTTTTGAGTTTTTCCTCTTGACTTTTCTCTCCTTAGTACCATTTTTAAAAACTAGATGTATCTTTCTAAACAAGTGTTATTGTGGTAAACTGTATATAACGTAGCATTTACCCTTTCACCCATTTTTAAGTGCGCAGTTCAGTGCCACTAAGTACATCCACATCCCTGTGCAAACGCCTCCAGAGCGTCTTTCCTTTATACTCACTGGACAGTGACACCCACTCGCCTCCAGCCCTGGCACCCACAGGTCTACCTTCTGTCTCTATGCATTTGACTGCTCCAGGTGCTTCTGAGAAATAGAATCATACAATCTGACCTTTTGTATGTGGCTTATTTCACTTAGCATAATGTAATCGAGGTCCATCTTTGATTGTATGTGATAGCACATGTCAGAATTCCCTTCCTTTCTAAGGCTGAATAATATTCCATGGGACGTATATGATATTTTGTTTATCCATTCAACTATGAATGGACACGTGGGCTGCTTTCTCTTTTGGGCTACCGTGAATAACGCTGCTGTGAACATGGGTGTACAAAAGGTCCCTGTTCCCAACTCTTCAGGGGCACATACCTAGAAGTGGAACTGCCGGACCACAGACACATCTTTTTAAAAACTGTTGTTGTTGTTGTTTTTTACGGAAAATTTCTAATATCCACAGAAGTAGAGAGGACAGTATAAATATCCCCAACCTTTACTGACCCATGGCCAACCTTGCTGCATCCAAACCTCTACTCCCTTCAGCAGCAGAGTACTTTAAAGCAGACCATAAACACCATGTTGTTACATTCATAAATATTCAGAGTCTACTTCTGGCAGAAATTATCTACATATTTCACAGGAAGTAATGTACATTGTGAGCACCTAATTATTAAACACCAATATGAAAAAGTACTCATTGGCCCTGGCTGGTTTGCTCAGTGGTTAGAACATTGGCCTGTGGTCCAGAGAGACCTGGGTTCGGTTCCCGCTAAGGGCATGTACCTCGGCTGCAGTTTGTCCCCGGCCCTGGTTGGGTCGTGCAGGTGGCAGCCACTTGATGTGTCCCTTTCACATCGATGTTTTTCTCTCTCTCTCTCTCTGTCTTCCTCTCTCTCCCTCCCACTCTGTCTGAACAAAAACTGGAAAATGTCCTCGGGTGAGGATTAAAAAAAAAAAAAGTACTCATTGAATATTAATCATTATTTGTAAGTTTGTTTAAAAGTGGCAGCCTTTTAAAGAAATGTTTTTTTCAAACATACTACAAACTAGAGAAAACTGAACAATGCTTCAATGTCTATCTACCCAGCTTCAATGACTATCAATAGCAAAGAAGTACACATTTTAAAAATCTAGACATTATCCCTGGTCGGTGTGGCTTGGTTGGTTGGAGCGTTGTCCCATTCACCGAAGGGTCACAGGTTCGACTTTCGGTCAGGGCACATGCCTGGGTTGTGGATTCAGTCCCTGTGGGGCGTCTGCATGCGTGGGGGGGGGGTCTCTCTCTCTCTCTCTCTCTCTCTCTCTAAGTCCTTGAGCGAGGATTAAAAAAATAAATCTAGACAATAGATTATGCAAATAATATTCTTCCACTTTATGCCTCTGGAGGAGAGAACCAGACTGGAATGGAGCTGACGGCAGGAAAACCCTTCTAATTCTGGAAAGGTTTATTATTCATCACTGAAAGCACATATTTAAAAATGACTGAATCTCTGCTAGACATGCTCGTCAATATCAGTCCGCGTTCTCAGCCATAATGCGATTTGTGGTTTATGTGAACTCACTTGTCTTTCCTCCCGGGCTTAAATCTTGGTGACTTTCAGCTTTTCTAACCTAGATGGTTATTTAGAGAAAGAACAAGTTGACATTTCAATACAGGCAATGGCTAAGGAGTTAGTACTTTATCTTAAGCACAGAAAATATGTGGTCAAGAACTGATGCTGTACCGATGTCTAACTTTTTACTTAATGAGAAATTTGTTTAATTTTAGAAACAGATACATTTCCTGGTTATTTTTATAAATGATTGTGTCACTAAGCTTTTGTTGCATTAACAAATCAGTCCCCAAATATAGTGGCTTAAAACAACAATCATCAAGATGGAAGAATTTTCCCTATTAGATATCAAAACTTATTGTCATTGATTCTAAGACATTTTATCTTTGAAATTAAGCTGCAAAGCTCTAACAATCTGACATTGCGTAATTACTCTCCACCAGGCAGCCGTCCAGACGTATTTTTGTTGTTGTTGCCTTTACAAACCTGAACTTGGACATGGCTGTTCACACTGTCAATGTTGTATGCATGTGTTGAATTAAGACTCTTCAAAAAGGTTACACTGTAATTCAGCATGAAAATGGGAAGTTGCTGTGTATCTAGAAAAGTGCTGAAACAGACCAGTTGGGTAGTAAATTGATATTAGTGTTGGAAAAATGACCTTGATTAGATAGATATTTCCTTGCAGAGCTGTGCTTCATGAGACCTAAGAAAGGATACGGTGACACTGTGTTATATTTTGTAACCGAAATGCATGAAAAAGAATTGCCTATCACATACTAAGAAACTTTGCAAAAGTGTTGTTTTAAGTCACTAAATTTCAGGGTGTCAGAAGCTAGACCCCCAAAAATCTTATAATCAGTAGTTAAGCACTCCTTTAAGAAGCCCTGCATCTTCAAAGCTCCTGGTGGCTGAGAGAAAATCTAAAATACCATTGGCTCAGCATGGTATGTTTATTTCTCTGAAATATAAAAGAATTCCAGAGGCAGCCTATAGGATTGGTAGACAGCATCACAAAGTTACTGGGGCTACAGGTTTGTTTAATCTAGCTATTCTACTTTCTTCTCTGCATGTTTTTTGCCTCATGGTCTAATACAGCTGCTTCATACCCAGACATCATGTCCGTATTCTAGCTAGCTGATCGGAGGAAGAAATGAAAAGGAACCAAAGGGCAAGTGCCAGCAGATTTGTTAGAGTTTCCCAAAAGGTGCCCCACAAAATGTATTCTACTTCATTGATCAGAATATAGTCAGAGAGCCACTCCTAAGAAGCTGCCCTCACTAGCTGCAAGGAACCCTAGCAAATGTCTTTTATATTCCAGGAAACCATGCACATGATAAAAAATCAGAGGTTCCATTACTGAGGAAGAAGAAAATGATGAATTTGGACAACTACCACATCAAAGTTTTCTGATTTATTGGTGTCAAATTGTTTATAGGGTCTCTTTTCATTTTTTTAAAATCTCAATTGTGTGATTATTTTCACTAGTTTGATTTACTATTTTATATCTGTGTCTTCTCTATTCTTTCTTGACCAGTCATGCCAGCACTTTGCCTCATTATTTTTGTCAAAGTACCACTTGTTGGTATTGTTGGTCTTCTCTATTGATTATTGCTTTCAATTCTTTTAATATATATTATTTTATTTTTTTCCTTTCAATTGCTTACTGTAGGTTACTCTGTTATTCTTCTTCTGATTTATTAAATTTGACACTTAACTCATTGTTTTCAACCTTTGCTTTGATTTCTTTTAAAAATAAATTTGATTGTATATGTTGTTTCCAAATTTATACAGGGGTGGGCAAAGGTAGGTTTACAGTTGAAATACCAATAATACAATAATTAATAAATAATAATACAAGAATAAACTATTTTGCACACTCACAACTGTAAACCTACTTTTGCCAAACCCTGGATATACTACTTTCATCATCTCTTAGTTCTAAAAATTATTTCCAGTGATTTCCTCTTAAACTCATAAGTTATTCATTAAATCATTGTTAAAGTTTATAATACATGTGTGATTTTAAACTATCTTCCTAAATTAATTTCATCATGATTAGTAAAATGTCTGGGCTGAAATATCAGTTCATGGAAATGTGTTGTGACTTCCTTTCAAAGTCATGTCATCTCAAAGAATGCCTAAATCAATGTTCTTGTTAATTTGATTGTTAAATCATTTAAATCATTACTTTTATAGTTTGTTAAAAAAAAAACCTCTATTAGAGGTATGTTAAATCCTGTACTGTTTTCAAATTTGTTCATGTCTCCTTATAATCTTGTCAGTTTCATATTTCATAGTTAACTTGTTAAGTACAGTGTTCCTCTTTATCCCTTTTAATGCTTTTGTTTGTTAAAGTCGGCTGCCATACAGAGCTTTCTTTTGGTTAGTATTTGCTTGCTATATCTTTTTCCATTCTTCTATTTTCAACTTTTCTGTGTAGTTTTATTTTAAATGTATCTGTTGTAAGATCTATCTTTGAAGACCCAATCTGATTATCTCTGTCTTTAATAGGCAAATTTAATAAATTTACATTTATTGTACTAGTTGGTTAAATTTTACTTATTTTTACCATTCTAGTCCATATTTTCTCTTTAGCATCCTTTGCTTATTTTTTCTTCTATTTCAGACTGATTCATTGATAAGCCTTCTTATGTTTTCCTTTTCTTTCTCCCTCTCCTGATTTGTATGCTCCATTTGCATTTCTGTACTTTTAATATTTGCATATTCTGTATTGTTAGTGTCATTTCCTTATGCAAGTTCTTCAGCCTTTCTCCTCATTCTCTTGTGCCCCTGGTAAATCTAAAGGGAGAAAAATTAATTAATGTATCTTTTCCTGTTATGGCACATATGTATTTACTCTCTCCATGTGCTCTGTGCCTAAACAGATGAAAGAAAAAGAAGTTCTTGTTTCAAAGAGATTAGAGCCTGAAGGAAGAGAAAGACCTTCCAAGGGCAATCTTCAGTATTTTTTAACAATGTTGCAAATGATTTGTTAGAGGGGAAACAAAGCTGCTCTGGGAGCCCATAATAGGGCCACTGACTCCACCCTTGGAAGGCTTCCTGGAGGAGGCAGCATTTAAGACAATACCTAAAACTGGAAAGAATCATACTAGCAAAAGTGGTTGAACTCCTGAGGAGGACTAGTTACATCGAAAGAAGCAGTGGGAACCTGGGGGCCTCTAGAGACCCTTTGGTGACGAAAGGAGAACAGAGAGGAGAGAGAAAGAGAACACAGAGGAGTTTAAGACCCTGAATAAGTTGTCCTTCAGCTGACCTAAGGAGCCAATGAAAAGATCTTGTTACTTGACAACTGTTTACAAAGGAAATTTCCATGAGCAGAGCACTGGTGGTCTAAACCCTACTCCCTGGAATATACTAAGCCTGAGGCTGTCCCCAACCCTTTCTCCCAGTTCCCTTCCAAACTTTCAGATTCCATCACAGCCTGCAGATTTGTGTACGGTATGTGGAAAGCATATTCCACGTGGGTCTGCGCATGAAAGCGCAGGAGTGAACAAGAAGGTGTTCGATACAAGGACTGAGGTGAGAGGCCTGACCACGGAGAATACGTGGAAGAAGCTTAAGGAATGCTCCAAACCAGGCAAGAGCCCCGAGCAATTTGAGACTATTCTTCAATTGTGCAACCAGCCCCCATGACTTCGGCAGGAGGAAGGAGGAGGATGTGTTGTTAAAGGAAAGGAAGAGTTTATAAAGTCTGGGGCTCCAGGAGAGAAGCACCCTCCCTGGCTGTTCACTCTTGTCTACTTTTGGGCCCTGAGGGCCGTCAGCAGAAAATTACCTGCGAGGCAGTGTTGGGGACCCAGACAGCACTTTGTGTGGACTCCCCTCTCAGGGGCAGCCCAGAAGTCACAGGACAAGGAAGGGAGCAGAAGCTTCAGGCTCACTCTCCTCTCCTGCCTCTTCCTCAGGTCACCTCTCCCAAACCCCGCTTATCTCTCCTTCTTCCTCCCTTTCGTTAGCATTTCCTTCTTGTGCAAGCTATGGAGTCAGTGAGACACAGTGGTACCAATATCCAACAGCTGGTGCCCAACAATCACTCGATAAATTCACGTGAACCTGTGCAACAAACTACATTCTTTCTCTGTGGGGACTGGATTCCCTGGTGGCGTCACCTCCCACTTTCAGACCCCTTCCTGAGGAAACAGGATGGAATGGAGAACTGGGCCAAAGGGCACATACAAGTGTCAAGGGTCTTATCCACAGAGCACCCCAGAGGTCTGCCACCCCTGTTCCACCTCCAGAATGTCAACATGTTGACAGCACAAGCCCTCACTTAGGACACTCGGAATGTAACCCGTCAAGCGAGGGCCTCAGTCTTGAGTCTCGCATCGTTGCCGACACCCAGCCGTCTCCTCGGCCCCTTGTCCACACACGTTGCTGGAGCCCTTGGAGCACATCTCAAAACAAGGCTGACTTGGTTCTTCAAGTCTGTCAGAAAATTGAACTGTTTACACTTAAGATCCCTATTGTGGGGCAGGGTGTTTTGACATACATGGTGATCATTTTTTACCTAGGACCCTTCTTCTGGCCCTCCTTTTTCTTGGACTTTCTCTTAGGGATCTTGGAGGGAAACTTGACCAAACATTATCCTTGTTTATTTCAGTGGCGCCAGCCATTGATCCTTCCCAGCACCGTCACCTTTTTCTCTGTTTCAAAATATAATGTATTTCTCAAAAAACAACCACAGCAAAATTTCCAGTCCCACATTCTTCTTGCCTCTCTCCATCAAGAGGCAAATTCTATTTAGTCTCCCTTTGAACCTGAATGGGACTGAAGACTGTTTCAATGAACAGGATGTGGTAGAAATAATGCTGCATGAGCTGTTGGGGCTAGTTCACAGAGGGTACCGCTCCCCCCGGCTCCCTCTCGCAGACACTCGCCTTACAACTCAGCTGACATGCTGTGAAGAAGTCCAAACCAGCTCCTACAGAGAAGCCACATGGGAAAGTTTAAGTGGAAAAGAACTGGGACTCTGGCCAATAGCCAGCATCCACTGCCAGACATGGGTGTGAAGGAGCCCCCAGCTTGCAAGACCTCCAGCCAAGGCCCCTGACCTCATGGAACACAGAGAAGCTGTCACTGCCGCACCCTGTCAAAATTCCTGACCCCTGGAATCCATGAGCCTCATACATGGCCATTTCCACCACTCAATTTTAGGGTAATTTATTAGAAAGCCATAGGAATGAGAACAGAAACCCAAGCGATAAAATGTGCAAACTCCCAAGGTCCTTTCACTCCCTCGGCATCTGCAGACCTCTGCCCACTCGCCGTCACAGCAGCAATGCACGGGGCCTGGGGGTGACCACGGACGGCTCTGCTGCCGGAGCCAGCTCAGCCGCCAGGGAAGCACGGAGATGGGAACCAGGCAAACACTGCAGGAGCATAAGAATAACTGGGAACTGACTGTACAGTGTATAGAATGTAATTTGTCCAACAATGACCCTTTCTAACCCTTATGTTGTAACTGCTGGAACTCAATTCGATTTTGGGCATTTTATAGTCTTCCCTGCTTTTCTCAAGAAAGAAGAAAAGGTATGTCGGGAACGGGGTTTGAATCAGTGCAATGCCTCGGCCTGATCATCCCCAGCTGCCCGGCTTCCTTCATGGCCTCGCTGCAGCTCATACGCATGTGCTCCTCATGGCGTAGCTTGCTAAGACCAGAATTTGTGGGATTTGATGAGCTGAATATTCAATAGTAGTGCATCATCAACAATCAGCTCCCCCAGAAATCTCAAATCAGCATAATTACTACCAATATCGTAATCTTTGAAACTACCAAACAATACAACCACATTTAATATAATAAAAAGTGTGACTACAGCCCAGCCGGTGTGGCTCAGTGGCTGAACATCGACCCAGGCACCAAGAGGTCGCCAGTTCAATTCCCAGTCAGAGCAGATGCCCAGGTTGTGGGCCCGATCCCCAGTGGGGGACATATAGGAGGAGGCCAATCAATGTTCTCTCTCATCTATGTTTCTATCTCCCTCTCTCTCTCCTTTCCTCTGTCTCTAAAATCAATAAAGAAAAAAAAAAATGTGACTACAAACCACTTCAGAATACTGCTCTGCTGTTTTTATTCATTTGTAGCTCATCTCATCCTGGTTCCCCCATGCAGAGCCCAAGTTAAGGACCTATGTTCAGGTGATTTATGTGGGAGGTGATCCTACATGCACTGAGGTTCATGGGTCCCCCAAGACAGAAATCAAGAGGAAACCCCAGAGAAATTTCCAGATGGATTTTTAAGTTTATGCCAGAGCACCAGGGAGAGAAGGAAGGGTCAGCTGAACTAGCTGAGGGGCTGGCTCTGCTTGGCTGCTGCTATAAGCTGGGGACAAAGTGGGATTGCATGGAAAAGGTAGGCTTTTTGAAAACTGCAGGCTTTCAGAGTCTTTCATTTCAGGGTGGGGTGACTTCCCTTCCCAGCTGCCCTGCCTGGTCACTGTGTTCCTGCCGGTGCTGTGGGGACAAGATGGCAGACTGCTCATGACCGCCACCCAGAAAGGTCACGGAGCGATCAAACCCTGACCAACTTCACATGCGGTCAGTAGTTTCAACATAGGCAATTAGAAGGGAGATAAAATCAGTTATCTCTGCATTTTTGAGCAAGAGTGGAGGGGTGGTGACATTTTTTCCTATCAATTTATCCCAAGGTCCTTCTGACCACCTGGCCTCAACCTGGCTTCCTGCCCACCCGGTATTTTCTGTTATTAAGTCTAAGTCCCTAAGGCTGATAAACCAACAGAAGGGAGCATTTTTGAGGTTGCTACTCTAGAGAGTGGAACATGATTCCATGGGACTTCCTGGGGGATACATGGAAGGTCTCCCCTGTAGAATAATATTGGCTAGTATTTGTTGGCAGTGAGAGTTCTATGCATTTCCAAACACGCGTTTAATCACCACCACCACACCGTGAGGCGGGTTTTAATACCCATCCCCATTTTACAGATGATAAAGCTGAAGCTTTAAAAACTTAAAGTGCTCAAGGCTGCCGAGCTAAGGCCACCCTCTAACTTCAAAATCTTTCTGCCACCTTACAGCAGCACTGACTGTGCAAAGAGGGCGGTTTCGTTCGTTTCTCTCAGAAGCTCTTGGAAAATGCAAAAATTTGCATGTGCAAAAAACTGCAAAAATCCTTCCCGCCTCAACTCTTCAAAGCCCCCAAATGTACAAAAGAGAATGATCTGGAAAACTCAGACCCAGGGCTCCCAGCTGGAAGTCCAGCTGAGAAGGAACATGCTCTGGCAGAGGACCCTTGGGAAGTTTCTCCTGCCCACAAAGCCTGTGCGATTCCGCAGCTGATAAGATTTCATGGAAACCTACGGAACCGCAAAACTACAGACCGAAGGCAAAACTAGGCGCCAAGGACAAAACTAAGTTTTAGGTTTCAGAGAACTGGCAGAGAACAGAGTTCCTCCCCATTGCTGCCGCCTTCCTTCATCAGTCAGAGCCCTGTTCTTAGTTGGAGGTATCTCAGTTGTCACCGAAAAGAACTCTCCGCTGACTAATTGCAGTGGCCGGGAATAGATCGCTGGTAGCACACGCTGCTAAATTGTTAAGGAAATGGGCAGGTAGGAGCAAGGGTCTGAGTCTACACTGAGGGTCCCAGGAAGGCCTCCAACAGGGCCTTCTTTTTCCCTCAGGAACAGGCCAGAACAGCTGTTTGTCTTGCAAGCATAATGCTGTATGGAGAAGCACATTCAAAGTAGAGATGTTATAGGTTAAAAAAAAAAGTCTTTCTTCATTTTGCCAGATTTGAAAAATAGAAATAGCTTTGTTGTCTTATAGTTTTAAAATGAATATATTCTCATTGTTTACACTTTAGTATAAAAAAAGAAAGTAAAGCCCTGCCTGGTTTGGCTCAGTGGTTAGAGCATTGGCCTACGGTCCAGAGAGACCCGGGTTCGGTTCCCGCTAGGGGCATGTGCCTCGGTTGCAGTTTGTCCCCGGCCCTGGTTGGGTCACGCGGGTGGCAGCCACTCAATGTGTCCCTTTCACGTTGATGTTTCTCTCTCTCTCTTCCTCTCTCTCCCTCCTGCTCTGAACAAAAAATTGAGAAATGTCCTCAGGTGAGGATAAAAAAAAAAAAAAGTAAAAATCACCAGTAATTCCATTACCCAAAGCTCAGAGATACACACACTATTTACTTTTTGATGTTTTTCTGTATGTAACAACTGGGATTTGGTACACAGAACTTTCCCCTCTTCCTCTACAAAAGCTCCCCCAAACTGTCTTTGGGACAGACTCTCTTCCCCTAGATCTCAGCCCCGTGGTTTAGGGATCACCTCCCTCTGAGCTGCGTGGCGGGGTACTTGATAACCCGTGCACTCCATTATAGTCCATCGCCCTGCCGGAGGAATTTGGGTGGAGAATGGTCATGTGACCCAAGCTAGTCCAATCAGATTGAAGTTCGTGTCCTTTTCTGGGACGTTGAAAGATACACTCTGCTTCCTAACAGACATGAATAAGGAAACGTAGCCCTGGGAACCGTGAGAGAGAAAGCTACTCCACAGAATGCAGAAGAAAGGGGCAGAAAGAAACCAGGACCTTTGGGATATTACAGAGCCCCTGGGAAACCTGCCTTTTCAGTTATAGGAATCAATGACTTACTTTACCATTAAATCAGCTTTTAAAACATAAGACCATAAGGACCTCCACATCCTTTCCCAAGGATAAAAAATAGTGTCTCTTTGTTGTCTTATTTTTATGTCATGAGTAGAGTCAAATATTTTCTTCCTATATTCATTGGCTAGATATATTACATTTTAAGGAAATTGTATCCTTTGCCCATTTTCCTATTGGGCTTTCAAATTTCCTCATTGATTTGAAGAACAGTTTTTTGTGGTTTTTTTTCCAATTATTTATTTATTTATTTATTTTTATCCTCACCCAAGGACATTTTTGCATTTATCTTCAGATAGAGTGGAGGGAGAGAGGGTGGGAGAGAGAGAGAGAAACATCGATGTGAAAGAGACACATCAACTGGTTGCCACCCACACGACCCCAACAGGGACTGGGGACAAACTGCAACTGAGGTACATGCCCTTAGCGGGAACCGAACCCAGGACTCTCTGGTCCGTGGGCCGACGCTCTAACCACTGAGCCAAACGAGCCAGGGAAAAGAGCAGTTTTTTTAAAGACCAGATTGGGGGTAGTAACTATGCATTTATATTACCATATTATCAATATCAAGAAATCTATATCTGAGCCTTCTAACATTCAATGTTAGAAAGCTCAGTGCAATTCCTGCCCCTTTCCTTGTTTGTGGGCTTCTCAGAGGCACACGAGGGCATCCCAGAGGCTGCACTCAATCCACAAAGACTTGGTGGGTGTGGCTACAGCAACAGGCAGAGAGTGGATCAGTCATCATCAGTCTGACCCACAGATCTTGGGCACAGGTTGTTGATCATGGTGTCCCCAGAACTCATATGGATGGCTAGCCTTCAGATGTCTAATTTGATTTCTGTAAGACAACAAGCTTTAGGTTTGCTGAGGAGAAGTCTGACTTGAATCATTGTAATGGAGAAGGTATGGTCCCTCCCTCGATTTCCAGACATGAGATAGTCCACCCGCCCCAGAGCCCCTTGAATGAGGGGGAGTTTGGGCCTAATGAGGAAGGAACTTGTCCCACCATCAGAAGTTTCTATCTCCCAGCCTCCCTCCAAGGGTCCTGACACCACTTACCAGGTGACTATGGATTGACTGGAAAAGGGGAAATCATCAGAATTTGGGAGGATTCCTAGTCATTGGCTTTGAACTGATACTACTTTCTCTAGACCTAAAATGCCACTGTTGTCCACCAGTCAGAGAGGACTTATGCAGGTCAAGTGATCAGTGGGGTTCAGGTATTCCTCAACCCACCTATAGTTATCATTATTTTCCCATTTGGAAAATAATGATAACCATATGCATTTGGGGAATGCATAATTGGAATGGGTCTACATAGCAACTGGAAGAATCCCCAAAGGACTGTATCTATCTAGATATATATATATATATCTGTCTGTCTTGCTACTACTGCTTCTACTACTATAATTAATAATCAGAAAATATAAATCAAACAAGGCACTAATATAACAACGATAATAGTAAGAGTTACAACCTACTGAGTACTATGTCACAGACATTGGTCTAAGCCCTTTATATGGATTTCTCACTTATTCCTCATTACACAGACATCCCTAGGAACCTACCTCATTTTGTTCATTCCTGAGGCCCAAGTAGCCAGGCATTCAATAAGTACATGTTACCGGAAGGACCTCATTTGTGCCCCTACAGGGCTGCAGTGACCCAGGAACACCTCTGTCTCCCACGTACCCCCGAATATCTGACACCCAAACATGCAGAGAAGAAAGCTCTACATCAATGTTTCTAATTCTCTCTTCAAAATTCAATACAAACATATTTTTTGAAAGAAAAACTTACATTTGTTGAGCATCTACTACAGTTGACCCTTGAACAACATGGGTTTCAACTGCACACTTGGATTTTTTTCAAATATACAGTTGGCCCTCCGTATCCACAAGTTTTGCTTCTGAAGATTCAACCAACCATGGATCAGAAAGAGTATTTCAGTCTGTGGTTGGGAATTTTTGGATGCAGAGGACTGACTGCAGGCATCATTTTACTTCATTTTATATGAGACCTTAGCATCTTCAGATTTTTGTATCTGTGAGGGGTCCTGAAACCAATCCTGCAGATACCAAGGGGCAACTGTAGTTAAACTTTGTGGCCGTCAAAAGTTATGTTCAAATTTTTAAAAAAATATGTTTTTATTGAATTTTTTTAGAGGAAGGGGAAAAGAGAGAGAAAGAAACATCAATGTGAGAGAGAAACATTGACCAGCTGCCTCCTGCATGACCCCCACTGGAGCTCGAGCCTGCAACCTGGGCATGTGCCCTGACCGGGAATCGAACCAGGACCTCTCAGTCCAGGAGACGATGCTCACACCAGCCAGGCTATGTTCGGATTTTTGACTGTGCAGAGTGCCTCTAACCCTCAAGTTGTTCAAGGATCAGCCACATATGCCAGGCCCTGCCATGAGTACTCACCTACATTATAGCATGTGATCCTCACAATCAACCCTTTGAGATCCGTACAATTTTTTTTGTCGTTAATGCTCACGTGAGGATGTTTTCCATTGATTTTTACAGAGAGTGGAAGAGAGGGAGGGGAAGAAGGGAGGAGAAAGAGAGAGAGAAAGAGAAACATTGATGTGAAAGAGACACATCCATTGGTTGCTTCCCACATGGGCCCTGACTAGGGCCAGGGATCTAACTTGCAACCCAGGTAGGTGCCCTTGACCAGGAATCGAACCTGTGACCGTTTGGTGCACAGGCTGACGCTCTAACCACTGAGCACACTGGCCAGGGTGAGATCTGTGCAATTTTTATACAGTACTTTGTTTATAGATGAGGAAGCTGAGCTGATAACAAAGAACAGACATAATTAGCCCAAGGTCACATAATCAGTAGTTTTCAGATAGAGACATTCAAACACAGGAAATCTGCTCAGGGGCCAACACTCTCGATCCCTGTGCTTTGTTAACTCCCTGCCTTCAGAGGCTCGCTACTCCCTATGCTCTGTCAAATAAAGGAAGCTCACTTGTACTGGTGGTGGGTTGAGCTAATATTTCGTAGTTCCTACTCTGGGTCAGTCACTTACATAGATGCCTCATTTAATTCTTACAACCACACTTTGAAGAAAGAGCTACTGCTATGCCCATTATACAGATGAGGAGCCTGAGGGTCAGGAAGGCTAGGCAACTTACCCCAGGTCACAGGACCAGTGAGTAGACTGCAGGCAGATCAGCTGAGATGCCAGCACTTGCTCTGAGCGGAGGATGGAGGCTACAAGCTCCCTCTGAGCCTCTCAGGCTCTTTCCCAGGACCCCTTCCCTTGCGTAGCTCAATCATCTGTGCAGCAAGCAAGAAAGTGATGTCTAGAGAGAAGGCACCTCTCCTTCTTGCCCCGCAGAATGATCATTGTCATCATTCCATGTGACTCCCTTTCTGCCCACTTGGTCCAACTGCAGAAGATTGGAGAGTTGGCTTCCTTTCCCCTGTCATGTGCATATCTCTTGATGGCTAAGTAGTGACTTATTTATGAAATGTTCATTAATTTAGGCCTGAAGAATACAGACACAGGGACAAGTCCTGCTGCTGGGCCTAAAACTATTCTCTGATCTCCTGTTAATGCACCAAACAACATGTTTTTTTTGTTTGTTTTTTTAATCCTCACCCAAGGATACTTTTTCATTTATTCAGGTAGAGTGGGAGGGAGGGGGGAGAAAGAAACAGACAGACAGACAGACAGACATCAGCTGGTTGCCTCCCGCACAACCCCTACCAGGGCTGAGGACCAAACCACAACCGAGGTACGTGCCCTTGACCAGGACTGAACGTGCAATTCTGTGGTCCGTGAGCCAACGCTCTAACTGCTTAGCCAAACTGGCAGGAGTTAAACATGTTTCTTTAGAGAATTTTTCAGAATGCCTTTCCCCAGACCGGCCCACAGTTCTGACCTTTGCAATCACCTTGCTAACAAAGGTGGACTGCTGTTACCAGCATTGAGGTTCTGGGGTTCCCCAAGATGGAAAGAGGGAGGAAACCCCAGAGAACTCTCAGATGGATGTTTAAGCTGAGGCTCAAGCACCAGGGAGGCAGCCCAGAGGAAGGAAGGTCCGGTGGACTAGCTGGTGCTGGCTCTGCTTGGCTGCTTTTGTAAGTGGGGCACAAGTGGGCTTTTTGAAAAATATGGGCTTTTGGAATTTCTCATTGCAGGGTGGGGTGACTTTCCTTCCCAGCTGCACTGCTTGGTCACTATGTTCCTGCCAGTACTGTGGGGCAAGATGGCAGACTGCTCATTACCAGCACCCAGAAAGGTCACGGAGCGATCAAACCCTGACCGATTCCACATGCGGGCAGTAGTTTCAACACCGGCAATTAGAAGGGAGATAAAATAGCTACCTCTGCATTTTTGTGCAAGAGTGGAGGGGTGGTGACATTTTTTTGGTCATTTTATCTGGAGTTTCTGCTAACTACCTGGTCTTAATTTGTTTTCCTGGCCACCAGGTATTTTTCATTCCTGGCCCAAGCCCCTATGTTACTTATGGCCAGCCCTCAGAAATGCCATTAGGTCCTTACTCAGCTGACCTTCAGGAGAGAATTTTCTAAGCAACAAAAATATATCTGCCACCCTTCCCAAAGCATCTCCTTCTTATTCCAACCCGATTAAACTGTAGTAGGCACAGAGAACGGGGCCTGCCGGGGAGCTGAGGCGTTGCTTCTGCAGGTGCCGAGCCCTGGCTGCCCCTGCAGCTGCACAAACGCTGCAGAGCACTTGGGTCTGGAAGAGGAACAGGGAAGCAGGGAAGGGGTGCGAGGGGTGCGAACTCAATGCCTTCAGCCATCAGGAAGGCTTTGTTAGTAAGCGGAGCTGGGTAAGAGCTCTCCGTAGGGGCAGCAGCCACCCAGCTTATGGTTGTCTTGCAAAGATGTGGGCCCAAATCTGTCAACTAGACCATTTTTTTTTTAAAAAGCCCCAAATCTGAACATGCATGTAAAATCTGCCCATTTTAAAATAAATAGATACATTTTTCATTGTCCTGTGCAGGCCAAACAAAACATATTTGTGAAACAGATTAGTTTCATGGGTTCTGGCAATTTGCAGACTCAGTTCTAAAGTGGTATTTTTTTTTTTTTTATATTGTAAACAGAAAAGTATACAACATGATCAATAAACTATTTTGAGAGATCCCATAGAGGGGACTTTTAGCTGAAAAGAGAGGAAGACTAAACTTGAAGCAGAAAACTTTGTTTTGAATCCCTACCATAGTTGGGATTCGTTAGCTGAAGGATTCTAAGTTGCATAACTAAGTTACGGAGTACTCAGCAGAGCAGTATTGGCACACCTGCCGTGCTTACTACGCAGTGCTGTCACAAAGAACAAAGCAGACTGTCAATTCATAAAATCCTCATGGGGAAGGCAGACAATGGGGCACATTCAGCACATAGCGATTGTGTTTATCTGCACACAGATACACTCAGTACATATTTTCATTGCCTTAACTGGCCAGAATTCCTGCTCTAAACCAATATAGTATGTGTGACTATGAATCCTAATAATTTATGTAGTGACTAATTATTGCTAAAACTGTTGATCCAAGTTTTCAGACTCGGTGTAATTTACATGTTGATATGTAGATGTTTATCTGGTGGAGATGCAAATATGCAAATAAGTTTTCTCATAGAAAAGATATCTACAAAGGTTATCATTTACTCTTCTGTAGATATTAACCAGTTTTATATTTAACATCGAATTTTTATTCTACTATTACTTAATTAATTGCTTATATATACCTGGTTCCTCAAATGCTCTTTAAACAAGTTTTAACATCTTACTGGTTCTTTCATTAAGTAATGGGCTACACAAAATCTTTGACATGTGCTCCTTTATTTTCATAAGAATCATAATTTTATCTTTTTGCAAATTATACTTTAATAGTAGCCTGTCTTTTCCTAGCCAAACTAAGTTCTTAGAATCATTTCTCAACTTGTTTTCCTAATGTCTCCAGTTTTTATCAGCAGTATTGGTATTGAGGTTTCAACTGGGCATAATGTCTTTTATCACTGACCTGCTTTTGTGATAAAACACAGTCATTGCATTCCATCTTGTTTCTCCTTTCATTCCATTTTTACAACAGCATTTTTGGAATACATTCAGGCACTGAAGAGGATTGAAAGATAAGTAATGGACACATGTGCACGCACACACGCTCCATTTAAGGAGACATGGAGGCGAGTGGGGAACAGGTCTGTGCACTGGTAATTAGAATACCAGTGGATACAGGTGAAGGGCGAAAGCTTATGGAAGGAATCAGAGAAGGCCTGATTAACAATGTGACCTGGAAGAGTGGCCAGGATTTTGAAAGATGGTGAAGAAAAGGGAAGGGTATTCCCGGTGGCAGGAATAGCAGAGAATTCAAGAAGTGGTTTGGGGGCAGGTCCTCCTATGAAATTGGAACACACATGGACTTTGCAGGATTTACCTGAAAAAGAATTTGCAGGTCGATTGCTGCACTCCAAAACTCAGTGGCCTAACACAACACTTGTTTATCATTTCTCATACATTTGCGATCTAGGCTGGACTCGGTCAGGATGTCTGCTCCACGTCTCTCTCACCCTGCTAGGGGACAGCAGGTGGCCTGAGGAGTTTCCTCTCATAGGAGGGCAGAGGTGCGGGAGAGCAAGTCATATGGTCCATCAGAGCCCAGGAATGAGGAAACAGATTCAGACTCTGCAGTGGAAGAAACAGTAAAGCCAAACGGCAAAGGACAGCCATATAGACAGGGGTGAGGAACTGCAGCCAATGGTACAGTCTACCGCAGGGACAGTAGAAAAACCTTGAATGCCATGATAAACAACTAAACCCTGCTGCTCAGAGACTGCATCTTAATTGTTCTCACCACAAAAAAAAAAAAAAATGAGTCCCTGCTCCAGTGGCTCAGTTAGTTGGACCATTGTCCTGTACACCAAAAGGCTGTGGGTTTGATCCCTCATCAGGGTGCGTATAAGAGGCAACCAACAGATCTCTCTCTCGCTCTCTCTCGCTCTCTCTCTCTCTCCTTCCCTCTTTCTCTAAAATTAAAAAACATCCTTGGGCCCTGGATGGTGTTGCTCAGTGGTTACAGCATCAGCCTGCTCACCAAAATGTGGCTGGTTCAATTTCCGGGCAAGGGCACTGGGTTGCAGATTCCATCCCTGCCCGGTGGGGGGGGTGGGGGGTTGTGCAGGAAGCAACCAACAGATGTCTCTCCCTCTCTCTCTCTCCCTCTCCTCCTCCCTCCCTCCCTCCATTCCACACTCTCTAAAAAAAACAATGGAAAAAATACCCTCAGGTGAGGATTAACCAGGAAAAAAAACAACCAACCAAACAACAACAACAAAAAACATATCCTCTGGTGAGGATTTAAAAAAATAATAATATCCTGATATGACAGAGGCATTAGCTAAAGCCAAGGTGGTAATCATATTGCAATATATAAATGTATCAAATCAACATTTTGCAAATCAAAATGTATACCTTCAACTTCTACAATGTTCTATGTCAATTATATCCCAATAAAAATTAAATAAAAGAATTAAACACTGTTCTAGGCAAGGAGAAGTCATCACTGTTTTTTGTTTTTTTTAAAAAGCAGAAGGAAGACAATCTCAGATTAGTATTAGACGGTGCTGCCTGCAAGCTGGGTGCGAGATCAGGAGAGTTTGCAACCATCTCAACTAGGATAGTGGCTCTGGGAAAAGGACAGAGGGACAAATTAAAAATTATTCTTAAGTAGAATAAAGTAGGTCACCATTTGGGGGAGGAGTAAGTAAATCTAAGATAGCACTCAAGTTTCTAAATTGGTCTGGTGAAACCATTGGTAGTAGTAATACTACAAGCTCCTTTTATTGAACATTTCTTTTGTGTCAGCTATTTCAAACATTTCATGCAGACCATCCTATTACACGGCCACAAAAACGGTGACATAGTGCTCGTTATAGTTTTCTATCCCAATTTTATAAATGAAAGAAATACCGAAACTTAAAAAATTTGAGTAACTTGCCCAAAGTGCAAAGCAAATAACTGACAAAACTGGGGTTTGAACGTGAAATCACTTTGGATCCAGAACTTGAGCTCACGACCTCTCTAGGCCGCCTCAGCAGGACGGAGAGAGCAAAGCAACCACCTCCAGTTAGTTCCCAGGGAGGAACTCATTTGACTTGGGGTAGGGACTGCTGCAGGGACTCATATTCTGGCCCACCATGCTATTTTTAAGTAATAAAATGCCACTGTATTGGTGTGAAACACACATTTGATATTTTTAAATTCTTGATATTTTTAAATTCTTGATATTTGGATCCTTTACCTTTTGACTCAAAGGTACATTCCTTTGGAAAGAACCTGGCCCTCCTGTTTCAAACCTTTTTAATGGTTCCCATTTCCTGTGCTTCTCATGAGGTTTATGTGTATTCATCAGTTATGCTTCCCACCGGTCTCGTGGGTCCTCCTGTACCTCCTATAGTCTCTAATGGAGTTGTTTTAGAATTGGGGGGCTGGGGGGAGACATGCCTGTGAGTGTGGCATTAGAGGAGGAAGAAAGGGAGGTGGGAAGTTTCTGGCTCAGCTCCAACCCCTCCCCCTCATTTTTCCGGGTCCCCATTCTCTCCACTCCCTTTCCCTCTTATCTTCAGAGACAGAACTGTTCTCATAATCTCAACTCATCTCTCCCAGGCTGATTTCTGTCAGTCAGAATCTTCTTCCCCAAACACCCTTCCTAGAGAGACTCATACTCAGAAGGACGGAGGAACCTGTTTTGGCCTCTCTGAGGTGGAACAGCGTCTGAGGACAGTGTGTTAGCAGTGAAATCACCAGTCACTGCACAAAATCAATGCCAAAATACGAGCAGAGCCATGCAGTCACGAGTTTGGGGAAGGTGAAGTGCCAATTTCCTATCTGTATGTATAAATGGGATTTAAATAAAAGGTAGGATGCCAATGGGATGAGCTTTATCTGTCTCTCTCTACACATGTCTATATTTTAGTTGCCATTCAGCCTTTTTAAAAATGTTTTTATTGATTTTTAGAAAGAGAGGAAGAGAAGGAGAGGGAGGGAGGAGAGGGAGAGACAGAGAAACGTGGATTTGTGGTTCCACCAATTTACGCATTCATTCACTGGTTGCTTCTCGCATGTGCCCTGACCCGGGATGGAACCTGAAACCTTGGCATATAGGGACGATGCTCTAACCAACTGAGCTGCCCGGCCAGGCCCACAGGCTTTTGTTTAATCTCATTTATTTCACTGAATATTATTTTTAGATGTCAAATTGTTTATTTTTATTGGGGTTTCTCAACTACATTACTTGGATCTCTTTTTTTTCCTCTCTTAATTATTAAGGCTTTTCTACTCATTAAAATTAAATTTTCTCTTTATTTAAAATAAAATATAAATATGTAAAGTATATAAATGTATCATAAAACCTATACCTGTGTGTAAATACATGTGATTCTCCCTTCTTCTGGCTCCTTCGTTCGTTCAATCATGCATGCCTGCATTCATTCATTCATTCATTCATTCACACCTCAACACTGGACAAGAAGTGGGGCTGCTGTGGTGGCCTATAAGGTAAAGGGGATGGGGTATCCTGATGGTTAATTTTATTGTCAACTTGGCTAGGAGAAGCCACAGGGGGTACATTATTTGGTCAAATTTCATTCTGGATGTTTCCATAAGGGTGTTGGGGAATGAGAGTAACATTTAAATCACTGGATTTGGAG
Organism: Molossus molossus; assembly: GCF_014108415.1. Taxonomy (NCBI): domain Eukaryota; kingdom Metazoa; phylum Chordata; class Mammalia; order Chiroptera; family Molossidae; genus Molossus; species Molossus molossus. The sequence goes on from NW_023425349.1 coordinate 51,586,434, forward strand.
CAAATCAAATTGCCCTCCATAATGTGGGTGGCCCTTATCCAACCAGTGACAGGCCTGAATATAGAGCCTTCCCTGAACAGAGCAGGAAGGATCCTGTGGGCGACAGCCTGTGCACTCAGACTTCGGGTCTTCCTTGGGTCTTCCAGCCTGCAGGCCTACCTTGCAGATTCCGTATTTACCAAGCTCCCAAATCAAGTGAGTAAATTTCTTACAGTAAGTCTCTCTCCATATAGAGAGAGAGAGACAGAGAGGGAGGGGCGAGAGCGAGCTAGCAAGCGAGCATTCATACTGGTGGCTCTTTCTCTAGAAAACCCCAACTAATACAGGTATGGAGGCTTCCCGCCCCCCTACCCCCTATGAGTGATCCTCCAGTTCCTCTCATGTCTCTCCCCACCCCGCTAAGACACTACAGAAAAACCTCTCACCTTGGAGGACTCCACAGAGGCACAGCCCAATCGCCATCATGACAGCCTCCGGGCTCCTCCGTCCTCGCCCTCAGGCCTTGCGGCGGGGCCCAGCCTTCCAGCTGCCTGTCTCCGTTTCTTGGCTTGCAGGAGTGGGGTGAGGACACCCGCTCCTCCACCAGTGCACGCACGCAGGCACGCAGACACGCACACACGCACGCACAGAGCTGCCCTAAAAGCCTGAAGCCAATTTGTGAACAAATAGCCCAGCTCTCCCACGGCCTGGGTGGGAAAACTCTGAGGCCCGTGTTTTATCCGGTGCACCTGCGTTTCTGGGTGGGCTTAAGTTCAGGTTTCCCACTGTGGAATTTCACTGTACTTCCCAAACAAACACCTTACACTCAAAGCCTGATCTTGAGATCTGCTACCCCCCTCCCCCACCGGCTCCCAAATTACTGTTCATTCACACAAAATCAGGGTTGACAGGAGCAGTAAACTGAGGGATGGGCGCAGTTATGCATCACTTCTGATTGGTAGAGACTGAGCACACTGCTTGTGACGTATGACTCCTGTGCGGACCCAAAAATACCCGGGGAAGGGAGGTGGGGGATGTAGCCCAGAACTGCTGAGAGTGCAAAACTTCAGATGTCCCATGTCTCATCCTACAACTCCCATGTGAGGTTTGCATTCTGTTGCATAATCTACCCAGTTTTATCTCCCCCTCTCACCGGCAATCTTTGATTTTTCCAGGGTGATGACACGTTTCCCTTGGGGCTTCATGCGTGTCATATTACTATTTGGGAGGCTTTGGCCCTGGATACTCTAGAATTGCTCTCCGGATTAGGCCGGACTTCAGAGTGGTGTTTCTACACTTGCAGCTTTGGGTACTTTCTCCAGAAATTTTACTGAGTGGACCTTGGAATTTTGCTACTGCCCTACGTGTAAGAACACAGTAAGAAACGGACCTCCAAAATCATCCTGCAAGCTAAGTGGCCATGACTGCACTGTGCAACCTAAGACCCCGCAGAATAAAAAAATGAGGGATGGGTGAAAATTCTGGAACAACTTTCTCCTTTAGGGATGATCTAGACTTACCAGTCACATCTCGTGCCCCACAGTGGCCTCTGGAAAGCAGAACCCTGAGAGCAGGTGTATAGTGAACTCTCTACTCTCACTCAGGGCTTTGACTTTCCGATTTGGGTATTTTCCCTTTCCTCATTTGCCTAGCACCGTTTTTCTTAATTATAGTCCACATTTATTGTAGGCAGCCTTAAATCCTTCCCAGAAAAAAAGCAGAATATGAATTAAAAAGGGATGGGGCAGGCACTGGTTGTCCATCAGGCACACTAGGGGACATTCTCGGAAACAGAGGCCCTGCCTGTCTGCACCACTTAGGGTATAAAAGTGCTGCAGCCAGATGACAACCCAGCTCCTGCTGAAAGCCCTTTCCTCCTCTCCCTGGGTTTGCAAAGGGGCTCATTCCTGTATTTAAAGGATACAAGTGAACTAACTCATCATGTATTTAGTGTATTTTTTTTCTGTCCACAAGAGGTGGCTTTTATTTACAAAACATGCACATTTGAGTCAGTGCCTTGAGGACTGTTCAGAAATTCAAGGGACTGCACTAAGTGGCTTATGAATTACAGCACCCACATTGATAGAGAAGCCACCAAGGAAATATCTATAACTCAGGTAGGAGTAAGCTGAATTTCTAATTCAGCTAAAACACAGCTTAACACCTTTTGTTGTTGGTTCATCTTATAAATGACCCTAATGGAACCGAGACTTTTTCCTTTCCTAAATTCAGTGTGCTTTTGATCCACACAGGGCTAAATTCCCAAGCTACCTTGCCTAAATTCTAAGTGTATTTTAGCCTTTAAAGAGTGGATGTAGGAGTATTAGTCTATGCAACTTTTCTAGGAAGCAATGGGCAATTAAAAATAAAAAGCTTTAGAAGTGGCACGCGGGGGGGCCCTGGGTCAGGGTGGAGGTGACTTTGGAGCAGCAGTTGGAGGACACGTGAGTGAAAGAAGAATTCATCCATCGTTGGAGTCCTGTGCACGGATTCGTGGGACCCTGTCAGATGAGCATGCTGGGTGACATCTGTTCCAGCCCAGCAAGCAGCTACGCTAACCTCAGAGCCCACTGATATTCCTGCGGTCTGTCTAGAATCAGATCATGGGAACATTATGATCCAGAAACACGATGGCATCACAGTGGCAGTGCACGAAGCGGCCTCCCGACATCTTGCAGCGGTTCTCCTGCGGCCGTCACAGGGACGCAGGCCTGTCTATGTTAACTGTCTCGCACACTGTTCGGTATCAGTGGTTAGGCTATTCGCCGTGCTTTGGACACTTTTGATTTAATTTTAGGGTAAGTTGCTTTTGACATCAGAATATTAGTAAGAAAGGATCTTGTTTTGCAGCAGCAGGTCCAGGTGACTTTACATATAGAATCCTGTTATGTTCAATAAATCTGGTTGGAGGAGAGCTTGAAAAAATTAATTAATTAATTAATTAATAGCTTTAAAAATGTTTCTATGCTACTGCTTAGTAATTCCACTTCTGAGAACCTACCTGCAGAAAAGGATTGAAATGCTGATCACTGGTGTACAAAAAGGATTATATACAAAGAGGTATATTTCATGTACAAGGAAAAAAAATGGAAACAATCCCAACAGCCAGCAATAGCAGAACGTCTATTTATGATGTAGTCACACAATGTTTTCTTTTACAGTGATTAGGAATGATGTTTGCATGAGTTTTAACTACCTGAGAAATGCTCACGACACAATGTTAAATAGAAAAGGTAAGAAAAAGAACCACAAACACCATTTACCCCCAAATATGACACACACAGACATCGACAATTATGTAATTAGAAAAAATGTACTTTTATGTAAAACTATCTGAGGGATGGGATTATAAGTAATTTTTGTTTTTATATGTCTCCATTTTCCAGTGTTCAGCAATGGGCATGTTCTCACTTTTATGATCAGTAAGTTGCATTTAAAAATGGGAAATAGTACAGAAATCCACCACAAAGCAAATTATTGATTGCAATGTCCTTTTTATTAAATTATAAAACTGTTGTCAATACACACACGTTTGGAAATAAAATGTGTTTTTCTCAAGTATCTGCTTTTGTGGAGCACAAACAAAAATTTCTATACCAATTTTGTGGTCTTTAAGCTATTTAGCATTGGTAGCCAAACTACCAAGAATAGCTATTATATATAGTCAGAATTTATGGAAAATACTACAAAGATAAATGCCTCGAAAAGATGACACAGTGCAGAGAAAACCATAGCTCTTAAACTGGTATAAAAATTTAGTCACAGTTTAGTCCATTATGGCCTTGCATAAAGCTTCAAAGGAAGAAAATTTAAGACACTTCTCATCAAAGGCACTTAGAGTTGTAATAAAATACTTCTTTGAATTTAGTTGGAGTCCGACAATATTTTTATTCCTTTTTTTTCACATTCTGTCTCACACTGAAACGGTCCTTAAATATAGCTATTAATGAAAAATAGTTATCACTTCTTAATATACATGTTAAAAATACGCACAGAATTAATACAGATTTTGGTCCACTGAAGCAGGCAACAGTATCAAACTGCAGTGTTTCTCTTAATTCTGAGCAAAAAGCCACAAACTCCCCAGACCCAGTCCCACAAGTAGAACCTTCGGTTCTGAATTTGCGTTGGTTGCCCCCTGGGCTCCCCACGAGGAAACAGGAGCTCAGGTCCCACCACATCTCCACAGTGCATTCTAACTGGAAAGAGCCATCCCATGGCTCCACGGGAGTGTTGATCCGAGGTGCGACAGCAGGGTACAGAAGAGTCAATTCTCAGACATCTATAATTCTGTGTCCCGGTATCGGGAAGGCTGGCCGTAATAACCACGCCTTGAGTGTTCTGACAGTTGCTGGCGATATTCTTCCTCCTCCATATCACTGCCATAATAACTTCCTCTGACATCCTGATAGAGTCTGGAAGGAACTTTCTGGGGCTCGGGGGGTCTGGAACTAAAACAGAGAGAGGGTTAAATACACAGTGGGCAATCACCCAATACAGATGGCATACCTCAGGGCCACACTGTGCTGACAAACCAGGGACACTCCTGGCCCTGCTGCAGGCTCCCAGAGTGATGGCGGTCGAGATGGGAGTAATAGGTCAGGACTGACACCTATTTGCGTAGTGAAGGAGGAAGCCAACCCGGTGCTACCAGGCCTAAAAATTCCCCAGCTGGATGAGGGGGTATCCTCCCCACCCTGAGATTCATTGGCTACAAGTGCCACTGTTCGATTGGTAAAGAAATTTGCCCCTGGCCTTCTATTGCTGTAAAATTAGACTCTTCCTTCCTGTCAGAATAGCCACAAGAAATGTGATTTCTTTTCTATTCTCGGAAGCAGGAAATGATCCAGTGGTAAGACCTCAACAGAAAGACACTGTGGCAATTCCTGGTGCTCAAGTAGCACTTTGTAAATGCTGCTCCTTCCCAACAGTCAGTTGACTGTCACCTTCCCTTCAGACCACAGTTCAGCACAAGTGGCCTGACTCTGCTGGGTGATGCAAAGGAGTTAAGGAGCTTGGCTAAGAGCCAGAAAATGGTGACAAAATGGGTCTTGGCCCCAGGAATTTTGCTCATGAGCTATCCTAATACAATTTAACATATCTGTGCTCCAACGTGACAAGGGAAACTGACTTGAAATGCCAATGATTATGCTTTGTCCAAGCGTGTGAGCACACAAGCAAAATTACCATGAAATTCTGACCCTGTAATCTCGACACTTAAATGTGTCTAAATAAGTAAGGTAGACTGTTGACCGAGGGAAGAAAGTCTTCCTAGTACTTTGACATGCAAGTGAAGAGAACTCTCTCCTACAGTTCAAGCCCTCGGTAAGCCCCACTGCAGACCCCCACCTGCCAAGCGGCCCTTACCTTGTGTACTGGGGCGAGCCAGGGTCTGGCTTGTGGGTTTTGATTGGAACTGCATAGATATCAGGATGCTTCTGAGCAATTTCAATCTGTGGTGATTAAGGGGGAAAAGGAGTGAGAGGGAAAGAAGAACCACTAGACAGTCAGCTTGCTGGTCCCCAGCTGCTGGTCCCATTTTCCAACCCCATGTTAAGGAGAAGAGGAAAAACAGAAGCAGCTCTCTGGTGTCCATGCCTCTGTGTGGTGCCTCCTGGTACATGTCCCACAGGAAAAATGTTTTAGGCAATGAAATTCTGCCACAGGCAACGGCCTGAATGAACCTTGAGGATGTTATACTAACTGAAATAAGCCAGTCGCAAGAAGTCAATGATATGACTCCACTTACATGAGGTTGCTAGTGTAGTCAAAATCACAGAGGAAAAAATAGGATCGTTACCAGGGGATGAGGGAGGTGTGTTTAAAATGGGGAATAACTGTCCAATAGTTTAATAGGCACAGAGTTTCAGCTGGAGAGGAAGAAAACGTCCTAGAGCTAGTTGCATAAGAATGTGAATGTATTTAATGTCAATGAACACTAAAAAATGGTTAAAATGGTAAAATTTTATGTGATGTACATTTTATTTATTTATTTTCAAACAATAGTTTCTTGTTATAGAGAGAGGGGAAGGAAGGGGGAGAAAGAGAGATAGAAACCTTGATGTGAAAGAAAAACATCGATTAGCTGCCCCCTGCGCTACCCCCACCAGGAATGGAGCACACAACCCGGGCATGTGCCTGACCGAGAATCGAACTGGCAAACCTTCAGCGCATGGGACAACGCCCAACCAACTGAGCCACACCAGCCAGGGCTGTGATGTGTACATTTTATCATAATAATAAAAGAGGAAAAGCCCTGGCCGGTTTGGCTCAGCAGCTAGAGCATCGGCCTGCAGACCAAAGGGTCTCGGGTTCGATTCCGGTCATAACCTGGTTGCAGTTTGTCCCTGACACTGGTCGGGGTTGTGTGGGAGACAGACAGTCAATGTGTCCCTCTCACGTCAATGTCTGTTTATCTCTCCCTCTCTCTCTCTCTCTCTCTCCCTCCCTCCCACTCCATCTGACGATAAATGGAAAAATATTCTCAGGTGAGAATTTTTTTTAAAAAAGAGAAAAATGCTAAGAATCCCTGCTGTCGTGGCAGCCTTAGATGAAGAGAACTCCCATATCCACTGGGCAGAATATGCTCCGAGACTTTTACCCAAACTCTTCCTTGACTTTTGAAAGGTTATGTTTGCACATGGTACAAAAATACCAAACAGTATCACCGAGTTCAATCTACGGGGGTTCACCAGGTTTCTACAGCAAATCTGGGAGCAAATTAAAACTCAGATACCAAACAAAAACAACAGACAGTTTAATGAAAAATAACTTCTAAGAGGCACAATTCTGTCGCACTTGCACACTCCAGAACTGAAGTACAAAAGCTTATTCACCTATATTGTCAGGCGTTTTGTTGTTGTTATTGTTCACCCTCACCCCAGGATATTTTTTCAATTGATTTTTTAGAGAGACTGGGGGCGGGAGGAGGTGGAGAGAAACACATTGATTGGTTGCCTCCCACACACATCCCCATGGGGGCTGGGAATCAAACCTGTAACCCAGGTACATGCTCTTGACTGGAAATGGAACCCGAGACCCTTTGGTGTGTGGGCTGACGCTCTAACCACTGAGCACACCGAGCAGGGTATGTTAGGCTTTCTTGATTGGAAGGGAAAGGGACACACAAATAGCTGACAATTTGGAGATGACACACACAGGGGACGTGCCTTTAGTGTCATGCATGTGAACACCCCTTTTATGTCTGTACAGTGGGAAGAGGACTGCAGATCATTTTACTGAAATGCAACTTATTTAAAATTCTTACTGTTGACACATTAAAATAATTCAGTGGTTTAAAAGCAATTACCCTTGCATTCTGTGCTTCCTGGAGCTCTTGCATTCTCTGCAATCTTGCCTTGTGATCCATCTTCTCAAATATTTTTACTTTGCCCAGGACAGACTTGGATGCGTTATCTTGCTCCTCACTGTCCTCTCCTGCCTCCTCACTCTCTTGGGGAGGGACGGGGGTGGCGGGCTTCAGTATAGGCTTGCAAAAGGCAGGCTTTGCTGCAATAGGAGGAGGATGACCCTTGGCAGGTGCCCCAGGAATTTCGTTACCAGCAACAGCTGAAGAGGAGTTTGATTTGTATTCGTAGGATCTGGAGTAGTCAAAGGACTCTTGTCTGTTCTGGGTTCTGGCCTGCAGAGAGCAATGACATTATTTTTACCTTAGGCTTTCAACTTTATTTTCACGTCAATATTAGTGATTTAATACACTCCATTTCCTGATCAGTTTCCATAGGTGGTCAACAAAGAATCAAATATGGGAGGGCAAACAGCCACTGGTCGGGCACCCTGACCCCTTCCTCACTTCCTCCAGAAGGGCGGGAACAGCTCTGGAAACCAAGAGGATGCTGGGCAGTGTTGGGAGCCCTGCGAGCCAGCTAGAGAGAGAGCAGATCTAATTTCACTCTAGAGAAGATTCAAATTTTGGAGAAGACCTCAGAACCTGTCAGCCTTCAGGACTGACGCGTGGACTCCTGAGTTCATATGACATCGAGGGTACATGCCCTGGCTTGGAGGTGAAGCCCATGTCCACCATGAAAGACACTGGCGTGGGGAGCGGGGCAGGCATATCATAACGGCCCCTTTCCCTTCATACGTCTCTCCGAGTCCTGCTGGTGAATTTCCACTGATATGTTTTATGAGGTTATTACTTCTGTTAGCTCACCCAATCAATCATCACTTTCTTCTCATCTAAACCTGAGTTACATAGACAAATTTCATTGGGTTTTAAGGAAAAGCCTATAGTCATAGCTTTGATTCAGAGAAGAAATAAAGAATCATATGGCAGACACCCATGTGTTCTTATATTGAATTTGATCCGGATAATTATTTACTTAGAAAATAAATTAAGCTGCCCTCATAATAAGAGGCATTGTAAACAAGGGTGATGGTGGTTTGCTTTAGCAAATCATCAGTAAGAACTTTTCTGGTGCATGTAAATCAGATTGTGGACAGAAAATTCTAACTGGACAGAAAGAGAAAAATAGTCTCAGTTTGGTGATTCTGGGCATGCAGTATGTGTCCACCTTTCTCTTTCTCCATCAACCAATTCATCAAAAACTACTAACAGTTTTAAAATTGTACATTCTCCTAGAACTTCCTTTCCCTCCTTCCTATCTTTCTGCCTTCCCTAACCCCACAGGCCAAAAGGCAGATCCTAACAGAGAAAGAGTGAGTTAAAAACATAATTCAACACCATCTCATTGTGTGGCTCTCCCCCGGCTGTGCAGGGGGCTCCAGGGCAGTGGACTTCCTCTTCCTTCCCGTCCTGGGTTTCCCAACCACATACCTTGGGCGGCTCTGGTTTGAATGCCGGGGGCGGACTATTGTCCCTAAGTTGATCTCTGCTAGTGGCCCTCCTCATCTGAGCTCGTGGCTCTGGGCTGGACTTCCTTATGCTCTACAAGACACAAAGGTTCGTTCACGGCAAGAACATCACAGCAGAGAGAGAAGAGTACTCCCTCGTCTGCTTTGCTGGAGTTCCAAGCACTTGCAGAAGTTCGGCCTGAGGTTTACAACTTGCAAAAAAGTTTCTAACTTGCATAAGTTGAGATACTGACCCAGTGCAGAAACCAGGCATATTCCCATGAGCAAATGCTTAAGATATGTTTTTTAAACTAGATGCATCCATGGTAGTAGTCTCTCCCTTTAAAGTACAAAAGGAAAAGTCTAAAACTGCAAGTGTGAAATCTCTGTTGCTACTTAAAGCTCTTAACGTTTTTAAGCATTAGCTACAGATATCTATAGACATTAAAAAGTTAATTTATTCTTTGCAACTCGTCCAGTGATATATACTAATTTTGTCATGATGGGTTTTATCCCCCCTTCACCTTAATTTTTGGTACTTCTATTTCATAAAGAATAAAATAATTCACTGAAATGAGCTAAGTTGCTAAGGGGAAGTCCATGGCCATCATTATCCAAATAATGGATACTCTCATGTACAAAGGTCATTATCCCAATGTTCTCTGAGGTGCAACTAATAATCGCTCTGGTCCTAACCTAGTGCCTGTCGATGTGATTTCTAGGATCACTGGCTGTCTACCCACTGGCCAGCGGATGCACCGTACCGTGGTCAGACATGTATTTGATCATGAACTCAATTCAAAAATTGAAATACGAGAGAAGGAAACTGATGGGGAAACTCTCAGAAGCTCTGGCAGATCAGAAAGGTTAAAGGGAGGACGGAGAAGAAAAAGCGAGGATGCTTAAGGGTCCAGAGAGAGAGAAAGAGAAGCCTAATCAAAGGTTACAAGCAAATACAAGTAAATATTGTATTTTAAAAATAATGTTCCACCTGCAATTTGGACAGCCGGCCCAGAAAGCTGTTGTTTATCCATCACGCCAGGGCATCTAGTTCCTGTCCTGCTTTCCCATGGACCACGACCACAACCACGCAGGCACTGTCGTGGAGTGAGACTCCCTACAGCTCACCTGTTTCAACCCTTCGCAATGCCTTCCACGGCACCCTGAATTGGTGGCTGTCCGGGAGAATTCCAGCGAAACACCAGAACCTCCGTTTCCTGCCCGTGGCCTCGCGGCCCGTGGCCTGCCTCGCCTCACCTCCTCGTGCTGCACCGGCTCCGAGGAGCGGGTGATGGAAGACACCAGCGGTTCCTCAGCTGGCTCATCCAGCTCATTGTCAGTGTAGGCGCCTCCTTCGCCGTCGGTGTCTTCCAAGTCACTGATGACGCGGCTGTCGCAACTCAGATAGTCCGCGCCCATGGCGGTTAAGTAGGACATGCGGTCTTCAGGGTCATCATCCATCCCTTCCATCTAGAGGAATTTGTTTTGGAGGGTCAGTGGGGTGTGACATGGCTCCTGGGAGTGGGGACTCAAGAAAGTTCCCAAGGGCACAGCCAAGTGACTGAAACCTTGACGTGTTCTAGAAAGGGAAGTCGACTTTAGTTTCCTGAAATCACTTGGCTTTAAATGACTATGTTGATTTCTGTGCAGGGACTCAAATTAGGAACCCTCCACCCAATCAATCATTGCCACCATCTATGTTATCTAGAGCTACCGAGTCACGCTTCCTCAGACTGTCGGGCTTTGTCTTCCAGAAGCGGGCTTCTCTTCAGCTTCTTCTGCTGGTACTTGTCTCCTAGTAATAACTGCACACTGCCTTGGGCTGCCCACCTCTTCACGCAGCCACAAGATTCTCAAGTCCTGGAGGGCAGAAGCTCTGTCCTGTCCAACTCATTGTCACCACCATGGAGCCTTAGCAGGCTGTACACACTCAGGAGGTGCGAGACACCCTGACTAAACATGCAGTTCCCAAACAGCAAAATGGGGGCTCGGCAATCTCACTGGTCACTGACTCATTTCTGCAACAACACTGTCCCTCTAGGCTCCCTCAATTCTGCTAGACTACAGCAGGCTATCACCAAAGGCTCCCAGCACCACAGGAAACTCTATCCTGTCTCTGCACCCTCCCTGCGTAGAGCTGTGCATCGGCGACGTCCACAGAGGAGCAGCTGGCCAGGTTCGGAAGCCTGCGCGAGTCTCCTAATGCTCTCTTACCGCCTACTCAAATGCCTAGGGCCATTCTCTGCCAATCTTGAAGCAAATGATTCCACTTCCATTTGCTTTTCTTCTATTAATTTTTAACTGTGTCTTCTACACCTCTCACTTCATCTCTCAGCTCCACATCTTGTAAGCTCTGATTAGTGTGCTTGGTATACAACACTAGTTACTACGTTAAAAGTAAAAGGGAAGTGAATGTAGGGTTGCACGTATCACATTCTGCTTTTCTTCTAAAAGCCCCTTCACTTTATTACATTTTTAGAGAATTGATAAAATTGCAAACTTGATTAGCACATACGTGGGAATTCCTTCAAATGGGCATGGCTTTGCTACATTCACTACCCTCTTGAGAAAAGATTCAAAACACGGACTCTCACCTCTCAGCAGAGTATCTGTGCCACATACCTTTCCTTCAGAGACCCAAACTGCTTCTCCTTGCTGATGCTGAATTGTGTCCTTCAAGCTGCCGAACCAGCTGTCGTTGGCTGCGTTTAGGTTGATTGTAGCTGTAGAAATGCAGGCAAAAAGGTTTGTACCGATTTCCAAAGCAATGTTTTCTTAAAAACTTATCTGAAAAAGTTCATACTCATTTCTGTCATATCTGAAGGAAAATGTTGGCAAATGCAAGAGAAAGTATGCACATGTTTGAATACTAAATCCCTTTAGTCGCATCTGCATTACAAGTGGGTTTATTTATAAACCTAAAACTGGATGAATTATATTCCACATTGTCTTTCAGAAAAGCTACCTTTAAAATTTTGTTTTTAAAGAGTAAATTTTCAGGAGCAAAGAAAACACACCTAAAACAAATATAAAAGTACTGTATTTGAAAGGCCATTACATAGACAAGTATAATATAAATAAGAAAACGATACACTAGTATGCTGCTGGATATCTCCAATAAAATACTGAAAGTGATATTTAAATGTACATCATTTTGATAGGCTTAAACATTTTAGAATATACACACAGATTAACCAAGCCCTATAGGTATACATTCAGGTAATACACATTTTCTATTCCAAACACAATTTATCTTACATAATAGCACTTGCTATGGATTGACTGAGCACTTTACAAATACCTTACATGGATCTGCTTACTTCATGCTCACACAAACCTTGTGAGGGAGGTGTGCCATCATCCCCACGCTACAGGAGAGAAACTGAGGCACAACAGTGAAACCAGTCCAGGGCTTCACACCAAAAAAGTGAAGAAGCCTCGATACAAACTCAGAAGTTTGCTTTCAGACACTATGGCCTTAGCATTACACAGCCCACATAAAAACATGAATTTGGAGCACCAACATAAAACACCAACCAAGTAAAGCATGTGCAGATCATTCTTCAGCAATGTGTATTTATGGATCTAATGGAGATAAACCAAACAAGCAAATTGGTCCTGAATAATAAATTAAATCGGACCTAAAATGATCACACTACAGAAAAATTAGGATTATTTTTAAAGCCACAATGTCATAGCCTTTCCTTAGAGGGTGCGGCATTCTATGTGACACCCAGGAGAAAATCGGGGCTTGTTGGTAAAAGTGTTTGGCATCCTGCTCCATCCGTCCTGAAGTCTGCACAGAGAGCCAAAAAAGACCCATTAAGCAAATTCTGTAAGTAACTGTGCTTCAAGTTTTCTTCCTGGTAACATACACCATCCTTTCATTTAAGAAGTTCTAACACTGACCTTGGAAAATCCTGAGTGAGCTTACAATTTGCCTGGTTATTAATTATTTATAGCATTAGAATAAACTGATACGTTGGACAACTCAAAAAGAATTAACCTTGATTCCTTGGATTTTTGCATCCTTATTATGGTACTTTGCCAGCATTACTGTGCTCTTGGGTAAGACATGATGCCACAAATACTTAAATATAAAACTGAGATTGTACACCCTGGAGACAAAATGCGTGATCTGCACTCAATGTATAGAGAATGTTAAGCTGCCTTTCTGAGCTTTAAGCTGGGAGTAGCATGAAGTGAGTAAAGTCTGCGTTTATCATGAGGAAAACCTAGTTAAAAGGGCCATTTATGAGATGCAGAAAATGTGTTCATGTCCCCCAATAAAATGAAAAAGGTCATAAAATCTCTTACTGAATGTACATTGAGTCAAGTATATGGAGGGGGTGGGGGGGAGACAGACAGAAAAAAAAAAGACTTCACTGTAGCTAATTTCCTTAATTCCATATAAAGGTAACATCCAAGTTGGTAACATCTCTCTCATGCTCTTGACCTCTTTTCAATGGGTGGGTGCACAACTATGATGCTACCTTTCCTTCATTTGGAATCAATACCTTTGGGTTCCTGTTGGCTTTTGCTCTTTAGGTTTTTTAGAGTCTTTGGCTTCAAGCAGTATTAGTTAGTTCTTGTTGCTCCCCACCTCTGGACCAGACTTATGTTCTCCTAGATAGGCTTAGGACATTTCTCAAACTCAAGAAAGTGATACGGAAAGGCCCATCATTCAGCCTCTGTCCTGGCTGGGAGTCCCGGGACTCTGAGAGCATCCGTCCCCAGCCTTGGCACCCTTCCCAGCCAAGGAGCTTGGCAAGTGCCAAGAGCAACAGCAAAAAGTGACATGTGGGCTGGAGGGGCAGGGAGAAACGGGGAGGGACTGCTCACGGGCATGGGGTCTCTTTTGGGGATCCTGAAAATGTCCTAAAATTGATGGCTGTACAACTTTGAGATTATTAAAATCCAATGTACTCTTCACCTTAAACAGATGAATTGCAGGGTATATAAATTAATTCTCAAGCTATTCATGTGGCAGGGATTCCCTCTAAATGGGCAAGTGTCAACCGAGGTGCCCAGCCAGCCAGCACACACCCTCCATCTGCTTCCTGAGGTCACCAGGCTCTACAGTCCCCTAGGAAACCAAAATCTGCCTACTGTGATGTGGGTTCTTTCAGCTGGTACAAGATCCACTCCCCCCCCCACGCCTTTTCAATGACTACATAATGACACAGAATTATTTCTTTTTATAATATGTAACACTGAACAATAATAAAATAAGCATAAAGTAATATTACTAATAACAATCAGCATTTATTCAGTACTCTCAAAGTCCCCGGGCTGAACTGTGCAAATTTCACACTAATGAAACCTGTGAACGCTGATAAAGGTGCCCAAGTGTCCTGTAATAGCTTAAAAATCTTGCAATTTCATATGAAGGGTGGCCCCGCTTGGGTCTCTAAGTCCACAGTTCCATTACAGTGGTCTACAAACCATGAACTGAGAGCTTTAGAAATTGAAAAAAAAAAAAAAAAACCTGCAATTCAGACTTTATATTTTAAAAAATAATGTTTTTGACATGTACATACAAATGTATCCTACAATAATTTTTTTAATGGGGAAGAGGAGGGGGCAGCCTAACATTTTAACTTATGTTGACATGTTAACTTGCTTTTGAGCAAATCTCAGAATAAAGCATCCCTGTTGTCTCCACTTAACTGAGGAGTAGTTGAGTCTGCAAGGACAGCCACTTTAATACTGTCATAATAATACTCATCTGGGGGATGGGGTTGTCTTGTTACTGTTAAACAAGGGAAAAGAAGGACATTGAGCCTAGCGACACCACAGGCAACCTAACCCTCAATTTTGAATGATGTGTTCATCACAGCAGCTCTGCTATTCCTACTTATTAATTCATACAAGTGCCATAAATTCGAAGTCATAAAAAGCCTCTGATTCTGGCCACAACACACACAATCCAGTCACAACCTGACCAGGCGGAGCGCGACAGACACAAGGAATAGAAAGTGCTTACTGGGACTATCCACGCAGATCCGAAGAGTCAAATCAGAAGTTTGGAACCACACTGTAAGTGGCCATTTGGAAGAAACCGGACTTGTTGGTCAGTTGTTGGGCGCTCTGCTCCAGCTACCATTACAGACTGCGCAATCCCATAGCGGAGGTCGACAACGTACGTGAGAACGGGCCACCTCAAAGTTCTAGGTGAAACTAGATGTGTTTACGTTTCCCACCAGCCTCTGACTTTAAGTCCCGGGGCTGAACTGTACACATTTCACACTAATGAAACCTGTGAGTCACCTGGCCTTTCTTAGGGCCCAAAAAAGACAACCACTGTTAGCGATCACTATCACAAAGATAGCAATAACTATTATTGCTGTAGGATTGCTACTCATAGTAGCGACAGTAAAAAGGACAGAGGAAAGAGTACGTATGAATATATCAAAAGCACAAGCTCTTACGACTCTGCCCTCAACACTCCAGTCGATGATGGACCACGCCATCCTTTGCATTTGGCTAAATCACCTCTCAGTCACAGCATTCCGCCACAGTGGTAAGGGGTGCAGCTCACTCTTTAACAAGAAACGCAGTGCCAGGAAAACAAGAGTCTGCAGTGGGCATACATCCATCCCGCACCCCCGCAGTGTCGGATGGGCTAATGTGACATGGGTGGGTGATGACCGCTGCTGAACTCAAAGGAGCTATCATTATCCTAAAGACATCATCACATCCAGACAGTCTCCTCGTGGGGCTCCCACAAACTGGCATGACCAAAACTTGATGTAACCCTTTTAAGCCCTTAATTAGACCATGTTCACAGAACTAGTCATTTACACAGGTAGTGTACACAATCAGTTACTAAAACATGTCGCATTCTTAAATCATTTCACTTTCACGAGTAACAGCAGCAACGGGCTTCGTTTCAGGAACTTAAACAAAGTATTCCACTGTGGAAAATCTTAAACATATACAAAAGTAGAGAGAACAGTTTCACGAACTCTCACGTACGCATCGCCCCGAACCAGCTTCAACAACCCTCAGCTCTTGGCCAGTCTTGTCTTGTCTTTCCCTACCCACTCTCCTCACTGAAGATTATTTAAGCAAATTCCAGACACCAGGTTACATCATCTAGAAATACACAGGTGTGGGCAAAAGTCAGTCTACAGTTGTGAGTACGCCAAACACAGTTTATTTTTGTATTATTAGAATCATAACCTGCGCGTCTTTTTCCATACGAACAACTGTGAGCCTCCCTTGGCCCAGCCCTGTAGATTAGGTCATCCGTAGCTATTTTATTTAGTGAACATTCCTAAAAGACAACTACACTTTTTAAAAAACACAATCACAATATCATTATCACCCCCCCTCTCCCCAAAAACCAGGAGTAATAAATCCTTAATATCAACCAACATCCAGAGTGTTTGAGTTTCCACTGTGGGGTATTTTTTTTTTTTTTATCCTCACCCGAGGACATTTTTCGATATTTTGTTCAGATAGAGGGAGAGAGAGAGAGAGAGAGAGAAACATCGACGTGAAAGCGACACATCGAGTGGTTGCCACCCACACGACCCAACCAGGGCCGGGGACAAACTGCAACCAAGGCACGTGCCCTTAGCGGAACCGAACCCGGGTCTCTCCGGACCGCAGGCCGACGCTCTAACCGCTGAGCCAAACCGGCCAGGGCTGTGGGGTATTTTTTAAACAATGAAACCGAGTGCCTATCACTTTGTGAGTCAGTGCATGGTAAGTAGAGAACAAAGACACAATCTTTGCAGGGATGTGGGTGTGAGGTTCAGTCACCTGCCTTGCAGTTCCACTTAGAAATTTGAACCTCATCAAAATGACCAATTATTGCATGTCATGGATTTTTATGGACCATTTCTAAACTATCAAAATTAAATATACAAATGCCATGAGTCTAATACACACATTTTATAGGATCAGCTACTTTTCAAGGAGTCAGGAGTGGTACTGCAGATTACTATTCTCTACTACTATTCAGATCATTTTCTTACTTCTTTCATTCTTGCAATTCTGTAATTCTCACTCTGGAGCAGAGAGACTACATTTTAAATTTCCCTTACCTGTAAAAAGATGTGCACAGGTTTTTTTAAGCTTGTTGGCTTGATCGTATAACTTGCGAGAACTCTTGTTGGATGTTGGATTCAACCTCTGCCTCATGGTTTTGACACCTTGTCTGGAGTCTGGGTTGAAAAAAACTACAATCGGGAACCACTGAGTATAATTCAACAGGTCCACAGCTTTAGGAGTCACGTCCAAGAGCGCGTGCTTATCCTGTTAGAAGTGGGACAATGGAGGTAAATGGTATGTAAAGTCACACAGCATTGAAGAGTTGGTCTTCATAAGTAAAGGCGGCACCAGATAAAACTTAGCAACATAAATAAAAAAAGCAGAAGACATTTCTCTTCACGTTACGTCCACTTAATGTTACCAACCTATTCGAATTTCTGAGAAAATGAATTCACAGGTTATTGGGTATAATGCTGAGAATTCTGGAAAACACAACACATCACCACCACAGAATATCCAATAGTTTCCACGCAAAGAAACATCTTGCGTTTACACTCATTTCTTCATCATTAATGTTTAAGGATTATTAAAATACAGACTCTAGTCTCAAAAAGACTGCCGCAAACCATGACGCAGTTCTGACAACATGGCCTTCAGGTGAACTCTCACCTGTTCGATGATTTGCCTCACGGTGTTTAACCGCACCACCCCGCTGGATTTCTCAGATCCTGCATCTTTCGGTTCCGTTTCTGCAAAAGCAAACACAAGGGGCTAAATAACTTTTTAGAAGCCAGTGACTACCAAATAATCC
The DNA here is from genome assembly GCF_014108415.1 of Molossus molossus. Taxonomy (NCBI): domain Eukaryota; kingdom Metazoa; phylum Chordata; class Mammalia; order Chiroptera; family Molossidae; genus Molossus; species Molossus molossus. The sequence continues at coordinate 51,604,039 of NW_023425349.1, forward strand.
AACCCAGCAGCAGCAATAACGGGACATCCAAGATCAGTGCCACCCAATGAGAGGCAATGGGAAGGACACACACAGGTTGAGTAGCTGAAATCTAATAGAGCAACAGGCGGTCCCACAGGTGAGACAGGTGGCGTGGACTCGTCGCAAGATCAATGTCACCAAATAATTCAGAAAAAAAGAGAGTAGAACAACATGAAAAGCAAAGTATTTCAGGATCCTTGCATGCATTCTGAACTTTTTTAAAAATAATTTTAGTTTTCTTTTCTTTTATTAATTAATTAATTAGTTTTTATTTTATTCTCACCCAAGGACATTTTTTGCATTTATCTTCAGATAGAGCGGGAGGGAGAGAGGAAGAGAGAGAGAGAGAGAGAGAAACATCAATGTGAGAGAGACACATTGAGTGGCTGCCACCCACACAACTCCAACCAGGGCTGGGGACAAACTGCAACCAAGGTACATGCCCTTAGCGGGAACCGAACCCAGGACTCTCTAGTCTGCGGGCTGAAGCTCTAACCGCTGAGCCAAACCGGCCAGGGGGGCGCATTCTGAATTTTTTTTTTTTTTTAACCGATTTGAGAGAAAGAGAGAGAGAAACATCGATGAGAGAGAACATCGACTGGCTGCCTCCTGCATGCCCCCCACTGGGGATCGGGCCCACAACCTGGGCATGTGCCCTGACTGGGAATCAAACCGGTGGCCTCTTGGTGCCTGGGTTAATGCTGAGCCACACCGGCCGGGCGCATTCTGAATTTTAAAAAATAAGCCATGAAAGACCAAATTGAAAAACTGGGACAACTGAGAAAATCCTGAAAAACGGACAGCATACTAAATATTATTGAATCAGTGTTAGATTTCTTGGCTGTGATAATGGTGATGTGTTTGTGTAGAAGGAGAGAATGTCTTTATTCTTAGTGTTATGTCTGCAACTTGAACTTTAAATGGTTCAGCAGAAATTCTAAAAAGTGTATACGTGGTGTCGATGGTGGGAGGGGGAGCATACACGGCAAAGTGTCAACACCCTGTGACGGCGACTGCAAGTGATGTGTACGTGGCTGTTTATTTTTCATTTTTTCTGTATATTCGATATTTTTCAAATTAAAATTTTGTGAGAAAAAAAATAGCACAGATAACCCCTGGCCGGTTTGGCTCAGAGGTTAGAGCGTCGGCCTGTGCACCAAAGAGTCACAGGTTCAATTCCAGTCAAGGACATGTATCTCAGTTGCAGTTCAATCCCCAGCCCTGGTTGGGGTCATGCAGCAGGCAACCACTCAATGTGACTCTCTCACAGGGATGTTTCTCTGCCTCTCTCCCTCCCTCCTTCTCACGCTATCTGAAAATCAATGGGGAAATATCCTCGGGTGAGGATTTTTTAAAAACACAAAAACACTGATAGACTTACTGGCAGTTTGGAACAGGTCAGGTAACTCATTTGCCAACTTCTCCATCGCTATATCTGCTATGGGGCCAAATAAGACCACTGGTCTCTTGAAACCAGCTGAAATGAGACAAGAAAGGCCATGAAAACACATACGCTCTGTAGCTGTTAAAATGAGAAGCAAACGTATTGTATAGCTCCTGAGAACATGTCTCAATGAAAGACACTGCCTGTTCCCCCGTCCCCAATCGGCCCAGCTCTTCTCTGAAGACTATGCCTTCATTCCCCTCCTCTTCAAGATAAACGTCACTAGACGTAATATATAAACACTTCTGAATGGCAGTATCACAAATAACTGAGGTTGTGGAAATACTCTGCCATTTACAAGTGTGCACAGCTCGCCCTTTCGTAAGCTTTTCTCGTGTTTGGATGTAAGTCCAACTGGGTGACTTCCAGGTAAGCGGTCTAAGTGTTCCAGGTAAGCGTGAACCCGACAGCTACAATCTGAAATGAAGGAGGACGGCTCCGAGCGCTGTCGGATCACTTCCCACACCACGTGGCTTCCTCACCTTCTCGCAGCAGAACCTTCTCGTAGGCCGGGAACTTGGTGCTGACCGACACGGCGGCCGTCAGGTCCTCCCGGCTCTTCTTCAGGTTCTTCTTCACGCCGGACCGCTGGCCGCGCATCCTCCAGAAGTCCGCCCTGTCCCCGGCGTTGTCTCTCTGGGCATTCTGAACGCTGGCCATCTGCTCAGCTCTGCGGGGAGACACCACAGGAAGTAAACCTCCGGCGCTAGAAAGTGTGCGGACGTGCATGTCATTCCCCAAGTCTACCCTGTCTTTCTCGTGAACCTGGATTAGGGAAGACACAGCTTGACGGTGAAGAGGTTTCACGGGGTGGGAAAGGTGGGAACTCTCTCTTCCCGATGGAGGCAGAGAAAGGCTCGGTCCCCCTAAAACCACCAGGAGTAGCTCAGTAATACACACACTGAACATGGCTCCTTCGGACAGGCTGGTATATAGGAAACAGACCTGAAACCCCTGCCAAATATAAGTCAGCAAACCAACAAGTGGCCACTGGTTGGGGACGAGGGACACGCCCTGGACAAGAGCACATCTCCGAGGCGTGCAGGTGTGCTGCAGCTGCTCGTATCTGCTTGTGTGCCATGCGAGGCGGCGGGCACCCCTTGGGACATCTTTCAAAGCCAGCCAAGTGCAACAACCAACTAGGTGATGCTAAATACTCACACCAACCACCTGGCGGCTGTTCACAGTCCTAGGCCACTCATCGTAAACAAGAAGCAGATGATGGGAGAGGACATGAGGACAAATAATGAAGCCATGTGTGGCTTCCTTTTGGAGGCGGGTGAGACTCTGGTTTATTTGGGGGGGGGGCATGAAAGAGGGGTATGTGGGAGCACGTGACCTCAGATACCTGCTTTTGTTGGGGATTAAGCCTTTCTCCAACTCATTTCCGATCCTCACAGCCAGCCAGTGGCCCAGCTTGCCGTCATACAGGGTGTCCACCACTCGGAAGACCTCTCCCCTGGTGAAGGCCAGGCTCTGTGGACTTTCCTTCTCACATTCAAAGTGGCTTCTTATAAAAAACGAATCCCCTCTGCCACAAGCCAGTATCTCTCTGTACACTGAAAGACAAAAGCATCACTGTATGCTGCATTCTGCTTTAGCTAGAGGTCTCTTTTTTATTTTATTTATTTTTACTGTTGAAAAGTATTACAGATGTCCGCCCCCTTTTCCCCCATTGACCCCCTCCACCCTGATCCTGACCCACCCCCCAGAGGTCCTTTTCAAAAGAGTTTTCAGCTTTTTCTTTTCCTGATCATCCCTTTACCTTCTGTCCATTTAGCAAACTCAGCATACAGGCCCTACGGGAACCATGGCTCAAACAGGAAGAAGGATAAAAAACTAACTTTATGAGCCACTGTGATGATTAATTTTATGTGTCAACTTGACTGGCCCACAGGACGCCCAGATATTTGGTCAAACATCATTCTGGGTGTTTAGGGATGAGATTATGTTTAAACTGGTAGACTAAGCAAAGCAGATTGCACTCCCTGATGTGGGTGGGCCTCCACCTATCAGTTGAAGGCTTTTGAAGAGAACAAAAAGAAGAACCCTTCCCTGACTTAGAGAAAACGAACTCTTCCTGCCTTCGAGTAGGACATCAGTTTTTTCCTGCTTTCACACTCCAACAGAAACATCCATTCTTCCTAGGTCTCAACTGCCAGCCTGTGGACTCCATCAGCTCTCTTGGTTCTCAGGCCTTTGGTTTTAGACTAAAACTAAATTAGCAGTTCTCCTCAGTCTCCAGCTTGCCATTCACTTTGCAGATCTTGAGACTTGCCAGCCTCTATAATCATTAGGCCAACTCCTTATAGTCAATCAATCAATCTCTCTCTTTCTCTCTCTACACACACACACTCACACACACACACCCAATTGGTTCTGTTTCTCTGGAGAATCCTGACTAACACAGTTGTCAATCAACCCTCTGAAGCAGACAGGAAAGATGCTACCAACTCCCAGCTGATGGGTGAAAACAACGAGACCTGGTAAGGAGAAGCAACTTGTCAGACTGTACGAGTTAATGTGGGAGCTGACCAGGAGGTGTGGCTCTTTGCATCCATCATATGAAAGACTCAGTAACTCCAGGCAGTGCTTAAGGATGGATCACTATTCAGAAAAGCAGTTACAGTCCAACTTGACACCACCAGTGAAATTATTTTAGTGGGTGCATAGGAAACATTTCTGTAGAAATTTATATGGTACCCAATTTGTCTCCAAAGATTAGGTGTTAGAATCCATTTCAATTTTTTAATACCACATTTACCTTTTCTGGTCCCAAGACACCTCTCTCAGCCTCCCCACAATTCCCCCCACCATTAAACTAATGAACAAATTTGCTCACCATCAGCTCGGCTCTGAGCTAAAATGGTCACCATTTCACCTTTGGGGATTTCTAACAGGTAGAGAACAGCATCTTCCCGAACCAGCCCTCTGAAATCCTGTGTGTTCACCTGATGGGAAGGGCGAACAGGAAAAATAAAAACAAAAAACAAGAAGTTGTTTATAAAAAGGTGCCATCTGAACATTTTTTTTTTAAAATCTGGATCAGGGTCTGCCCAGAACAAAATTCAGATGTAAAGAAGTCCTTAGTGTCCCTGCTCAAGCCTTCCCAGCACCCTGCTGTTGGCCTGGGCTATGTGGGTATCACCTCTCCTTCCTGCCTCCCCACTCTGCCAACTGCCTTAGGAATGTGCATTCCATCAAAGACTGGTCACTAGATCAGATTAGAACTTTTTGTGGTTGGTTTGGTCTTATTTGAGTCTCCCATTGAAGAGGCCAGGGAGGTCATGTACAATCATAAAACAAGCAACTATAATGCAATAGGGAGTGGTGGTGTCTATGGCAAATGAGCATGCTGGCCCAGCTGAAAGCATAAACATTCTTTAAATTTGTTCAATAAAAGCCTGGAAATAAAGGATCTGATCAATTCCACCTTTCTCCAACAGCTTCTATCACCTAGAAGGTGTTTAATGTGAGTTTAAGAAATTGAAGAGCATTCGCCTTATACGGCAGACCAATACCCTAATACACAGACTTACATATTTAAGCTCTGACACACACTTATTTCTGGCAAGGAACCCACAACATTTATTCCCCACTGACCCAGGAGGTGGCATTATAAAAAGCTTTTGGGCCCTGGCTGGTTTGGCTCAGTGGTTAGAGTGTCAGCCCGCGGACCAATGAGTTGTGGGTTCGATTCTGGTCAAGGGCACGTACCTCGGTTGCGATGCATCCCCAGCCCTGGTTGGGGTCGTGCAGGAGGCAACCAATCAATGTGTCCCTTTCACATCAATATTTCTCTCTCTCTCTCTCTCTCTCTCTCTCTCTCTCTCTCTCTCCATCCCACTCTATCTGAACAAAAATGGAAAAATTTCCTCAAGTGAGGATTTTAAAAAAAGCTTTTGGAAGTTAAAAAGCAAGTAAAATTGAAATGTGTGTGTGTGGGGGGGAAATAGACATTTTGACATCTTTGTTTTGTACCTTTAAAACCATTTTAAAAGAGAAAAATTACAAGTAAAATGCAAAAATTATTTTAAAGCCCCTAATGTTTTAATAGTGTATTATAGAAGTAAAAAGATACAGAATTCCTATAAAATACTTTCTTCAATCATTGAGGACTATAGTAAAGTTTTATTACTAAAAACAGTTCATTAGTTAACGTTAGAATTTATAATTTAATTAATGTTAGAATGTATAATTGAGTGAAAACAGGCAATAGACTAAAACTTATTTGCTACTTTTAAAATGAATTGACCTGCTAACGCAATCACGGTAAACTTTCCTTTGAAACAATATGGAATGACAACTGTCATTCCTTCCATCCCCCAATTAGGTATATGATCCTTTCTTGTGCCATCTGTAGATCTACATGTGTCCATATACGGCCCCAGGTGTGTTATTATATGCATGTATTTGCTTATATTTGTTTATTTAAATAAGACTGGGCCACGGGGCTGGGGAAAACCTTAGAGGTCCCCCTGTCCATCTCTATGGCCCTGTGAGACTGATCTTTCATCAAGCCAAAACTTTTTTTAAATATGTTTTTATTGATTATTTAGTAAAGAGGAAAGGAGAGAGAGAGAAACATCGATGTGAGAGAGATACATAGATCAGCTGCCTCCTGCACACACCTCTGCACTGAGGACCAGGAATGGAACCGGGACCTCTCAGTCCATGGGACAACACTCAATCCACTGAGCCACACCAGCTGGGCAAGCCAAAAACGTTTACTAGTCAAAATTTAAGCACACCAGGTAGCCACATTGTAAAATCATGGTTAATAAGCAAACTTAGGACTTTTTTTCTCTTTTTAATCCCCTAAAAGTTTCTGGTATGACATGACAACCATACCAGACAAATAATAAGCAAAGAGACAGCCAGACCTCGCACAAAAGCATGTCTACTTCTGTTATTTACAAGGCACACACTTGGCCACGGTACAGCCCACTCGTTTTCATTCCACACATCAAGCTGTCTGTCACCCTGACAAAAGAAAAACCTGTGATACAGTCCTGGCTGGTTTGGCTCAGTGGTTAGAACATCAGCCTATGCACCAAAGAGTCTCGGGTTCAATTCTGGTCAAGGGCACGTATCCTGGTTGCGGTTCTATCCCCGTCCTGGTCGGGTGGTGGGGGAGGCAGCCAGTTGATGTGTTCCGCTCACATCTCTCTCTCTCTCTCTCTCTCTCTCTCTCTCCCCCCTCCCTCCCACTCTATCTGAAGATATATGGAAAAAAATATCCTCAGGCAAGGATTTTTTTAAAAAAATCAACCCGTGATACAAAAAGTGATGGGTTTATGTACATAGTTCACCACATACGTTCAACTTGGCCATGACAAGGTGTTCTGAAACAAGTTAAAGTCAAAGAACAACAGGATGGCTAGGTTGGACAGTCCTCTCCAATAAATACCCCTTTTACTCTCTAGTGAGCCGCGTGCAGGGCCCCCCGGTCCGCGTTGAGCCTGAGCGCATCCTGCACTGACGCCGGTGCGTGGCCTCTCTGCCCTGGCGTCTCCCGCCCCTCTCAGAACTGAGGGCTGCTTTTGTAGCCAACAGAAAATGTGTTCACAATCAGGGACGAGGAAGCCAGTTCCCATGGTTCCTTCCTTGTCGCCAAGTGAAAACAGGAAACAAGACACTTTCGTAAATATAAACTCTGCACACCATGGCTTTTGCCCATGGAAGTGACTCTCCCTTTCTTTAATGACTTACAGAGAGGTCAACCTGTCAAGTCCCCATGTAAAGTCCCTATTTTTTATTCATGGAAATTCGAGAAATCTTTTCCCCCACTGCATACAAAACTATTTTATCCTTCCCCTGGCTGGTTTGGCTCAGCAGTTAGTGTTGGCCCGAAGACCAAGGAGTAGCTGGTTCGGTTCAGCCTGGCCGGTGTGGCTCAGTGGTTGAGCAATGACCCATGCACCAAGAGGTTGCTGGTTCAATTCCCGGTCAGGGCACATGCCCAGTTGTGGGCAAAATACCCAGTGGGGGGCATGCAAGAGATGGCCAATCAATGTTCTCTCTCATCGATGTTTCTCTCTCCCCCCCTCCCTTCCTCTCTCTCTCTAAAATCAATAAAGAAAGAACAACAACAAAAAAGAGTAGCTGGTTTGATTCCAGATCAAGGGGATGTACCTCGGTTTTGGGTTTGATCCCCAGCTCCGGTCAGGATGGTGCAGGAGGCAACCAATTGATGTGTCTCTCACATCAATATTTCTCTCTCTCTCTCTCTCCTCCCTCCCTCCCTCCTCACTCCTCTCTTCCCTTCTACTCTATCTAAAAAAAAAAAACAATGGAAAAATATCCTCTGGTGAGGATTTTTTTAAAAAGAATTTTTATTCTTGATCGTCATGAGCAAAAACTTCCAAATTCCTACCTGGCTTTCCATGGCCCCTGTACTAGTTAGGAAGCATGCTTTTTCTTCTTGGACATCAGCCCAAGAGTAAATTGGTATGAGCTGGCACTGGACAGGAGTCTTATTAGAAGCACTTGGTAAGTGACGTTTCCTCGGATCATGTGGCACCACAGGTTCACTCAGGTACACTTAGTCTCCTAGGATCCGACCAGAGCCAAAGAGGGTCTTGAATGTCACTGGAAAGCTTCAGCAAGGCTCATGATCAAGTCTGCCCTCCGTGTGCTCTAGAAACGAAACCTAAACCACGGCGACGGGGCCAAGGGCCAAGAAGGAAGAGGCCTTCCTGTCCCGGCCGGGCCGCCTGCCTCCCGGGAATCCCGCGTCCACTCCCCTCCTCTGAGCCCAGATGCTCTTCCCCGATCTCCTAGTAACGCCTACGGAAGAAATGCGAGTTCACAGAAGCAGAAATTCCGGCGCAGCCAGTTCACTACCATCTGTATTTGCATCAAGGGGTACTTGATATTCTTGAAGTTTATTCTGAAGTCGGTGGGAAAGACATTACCCGTATCTCATAAAATGTCAAAGCTGAGTTGGTTATCATTTTTTAAAACCAACACAAACACATATACAGTAATGTTAAAAGTACCAGTGTTTGATTGACCAAGAAATCCCCCTCCTGCACAACTTCAGATGTAAGTAACATACTGAGTGGCAGATTACTTTCCAATGCATAAAGAAGGGCAAGGACATTGACCTTCATACTCTGTGCCAGGAACTCTGCGGGGTGTCTGTGTTATCTATTCTCATCTTGCCAGGGTCCCTGCAAGGCAGGTACCCTTATCCCCATTGAACAGACAGAGAAACCCGAGTCTCAGAGGTTGAACCAGGGTCACAGAACTAATGAGAGGCTGGGATGCAATTCAAACCAGACCATCCGATGCCAACACCCGCCTCTGCTCCGTTCCAGCACACTGCCTTGAGAGTGACAACCAGACGGGAATCGATGAAAAACCAAACGTCAGCAAGAGTTTTTGAAAGATCTTCTTCCTGGGCCTTTAGTTAGAGTTTCCATTTTTTTGTTAATCTAGCTAATACAGATCTTTGCACGGGTCTTGAACATTATAAATTCCCACACTGGAGTGACTTTTGGGTTCCAGGACTGAGAAGACAGGGCCCAATCCAGGGAAACTGAGACCCTGAGGCTGGGCAGCAACAAGCCTGCAGTTGATCTATTTTCACACACTGGACCGCTTCCCCCTCCCTTAGGTAAGACAAGATCCCCCCCCACCCGAAAACCCCACTGTTTCCCAATAACTTCCAAAAACAGGACTGGGCTTTCATTACCTTCAGAATTTGGTCCCCTTCTAGAAGGCCTTCTTGCTCTGCTGAGGTCCCCTCCTGAATGCCGGCCACAAATATCCCGACGTCGTTGCCACCAGCCAACCGCAGGCCCACGCTGTCTCCCTTCCTGAACCTCACCATTTTGGTGTTGGGGCTGCAAGGGTTTCAGATTCAGAAAGGAAACAGGGAAGGTTGTTTTTGTAAATGGGGACCAACGTTATTAGCAGATGAGAGATTTAGGTTCTTCTATCTATAGAGTAATTTATAGTTCTAAGTCTCGCTTTCATTTTTCTCATGTAATGCATAATTGTATCTTCCTCGGGACTGTAAGATGAATATATAGGCCCACTTTACCAGTGAAGAAGTAGACATATAGAATGTTTATGTGAGTTCATTCAAAATTGGAAAGCAAATACAGGGCAAGGTCCGGGTTAATATCAAGGCCGCATGAACTATCCTTCCAAAGGGAAGCCTGCCCCCACTCCAGGGCTCTTGTCCAATGAATATGCAGCTTGGGTTCAAGAAAGCCACACCCTAACCCAGGAGCTACTGCCCTTGAACACTGAGCCGGGGGTTCCTGTTATCGAATGCAGAGCAGGGCATCACTTCCCTCCCCACACACACTGGGATCACTGTGTCCCTGCAGGGGCACCAGAGGGTAAGCCGTGCCTCACCCATCTGCTGTGACTCATCCGCCAGACTCGGATTTTCAGAATCACATTCTGGACAAGTAGCCAGATAAGTGACAAAGCAGACAAAGTTACCAGCACAAACTTGACCCGCTTCCACATTTTACTCTTCTACAAATGACTTCTCTGTCAGAAACACTAGCAACAGGGACTGGTTAAAGGTGGCAGATTATAGGCAAAACCACCAACTGTGGTTAAAAAACACCATTCTTCTGAGTTTCAGTTAAGGAGACAGCTGTGTGGAAGAAGAAGGGGGAAAAAAAGACAAAAATAGGTACCCATATATCGCTTCATCTTCAGGACTGGGACGAAGAAAGGTTCTCGGTAATGGTTTTGGTTGAGGAGCTGTGGATTCAGAAGCACTTGTCATTATCAACTTGGACTGAACAGAATTTTTCTCAAAATATGAAGCTCACAAAACCCACCAAAAAATTCAAGTCCATACCTTCTGTTACATATTTGCCATCACATCAAACAACAAAAATAAGTCTTTCAAGTGAAATTTAAAGACAGCAGGTGTCAATGGTTTCTCAAAATAAGTGAGTAATGAACCTCTAAAAGGCAAGATGGATAATTATATCTACCAAAAGATAGCATTTTTTTAAAACTAAAAAAACTCATAATAATGCTGTTTTTCCATGGATAAATATTTATGCATGTCGAGTCATGATAATAATTTTAGGGTGGTAGAGGCAGGGTTAGGAGAAGGGGTTGAGGTCAGAGTTGAGATATAGAAGGACCTCAACTAATCAAATATGACAAAATATTACTGTGATATAATTAGAAATATATATATTTGGTCTCTGCCCCCAGTTCCTGATACAAAGTTCTTAAAATCCCCATAATTTTCAGGGGGGTCGGGGTGCCAGGAGCATCTTTTACTCTAATATTTGGTCTCTGCCCCCAGTCCCTGACACAGAGCTCCTACATCCCTTGGAATTTCATGAGTGACAGGAGAGTCCTTTGTTCTGAAGACAGAGCTCCAGTCAGCAGTGGTTCCTATCAGCGAGCTGTTAGAAGTAGAAGAAACACACTGTTTCATATTCCATAAAAACAAGGCTTTGCCTGGAACATCAGGGTTTCAGATCCTTGAATCACTATGTCAGGATGCTTTTTAAAGACACAACTGCTGGTGGGCTCTGGACAGCCTCAGGATAGGGCTGGTCACCGGAATAAGCCAGCCATGGCTAGAAGCCTGGAACTTTCGGCCTGCCTGTCCATCCTCCAGGGAGGGGTGAGGAGCGGGAGAGTGAGTTAATAATCGATCGCGCACATGACGAAGCCTCCATAAGACTCTGGGGTTCGATTGCTTCGGGATTGAAGAACACATGGAGGTATGAGGAGAGTGACACCCCTGGGGAGGGCATGGAAGCTCCGCCCATCCCCCACACCTTGCCCTCGGCAGGTCTTTCATTTGGCTGCTCCTGAGTTGTATCCTTTATAATGAACCAGTATTGGCAAGTGAAATGCTTTTGAGTTCTGTGAGCCATTCCAGCAAATTATCAAATCAAAGAAGGGGGTGCTAGGAACTCCCAGTTTAGAGCTGGTTAGTCAAAAGTAAAGGTGATAATCTGTGTCTGAAGTGGGGGCATCTTGGGGAGCAGAGCCCTTTACTTGTGGGGGTCTGCACTAACTCCAGGTCGTCAGTACCAGAACTGGACCGAACTGCAGGACAACCCAGCGGGAGTCTGGAGAATGGAGAGCTGGGAGCTGTGGGGAGGGAATACCCCACACACTCGGCGTCAGAAATATTGAGCAGAAACACTCCAGGTTGGGATCAGAAACGGGAGACAAAAGGACCATAACTAATCAAATATAACAAAATGTGACCAATCCGTTGGCGTAGAAAAAAAGGCTATTATTCTTTACATTTTTTCAGCATTAAAACAGAGAGAGACAGGATTGCCTCTTCCATATTTGAGAATGATTTTTAAAAAATAATCGCTCCCTCTCTCTTCTTCCATCCATCCTCTGGATTTACCGAGCAGAACTTCTGAAAGCGACGGTTTACAATGAGCCTCACCTGGGGCTTCCTCTTGGTATCTGGGCTCCTTGCTGGTCTCGGTGCCAACGGCAGCCGCAATATCGCCTGCACTCTTAAAGGGAGTGGGTACGGAGCCCATCTTGGACCATCTGCTCTGGGTGTCGTCTCTTGAACATAAGCACGTCATGTAAATATCTCGTCATGTGACAGACTCACAAATAACATGCGTGCGCACAGTCACAGTGACGCGTGCGAGGGAAAAGACACATCATCTTACTTTGGCTTTTCCTTCAGCTTTTCATTTGAGGAATGATAATCATAGTCGGAATACTGCTGCCGTCTCTCCTCCGGAGAAAACGATCGGTTTGACTCAATTTCCGAGACATCTGGTTTCAAAAAGAAGAAAAGACTTTTCACTCAAATATTTAAGACCTGTACCAGAAATTATCCTGTTCTCTGGTTAGGAAACATGGGGAACGGAAGAGAGGCAGGCAGTAAATGTGCTATTAGTCTAATAGTCTTCCAGAGTTGGAAAAAAAGTCTAATAGTCAGAAGGAAAAGGCATTAATTAATAAAGAGAAAGCCAAATACAGAATTTTAGGTTTCTCTTTCATGAACACTTTCCATCAAAGCTGCTACTAAAGACTTGAAACTCAATTTCTCTCTCTCTCTGTGTGTGTGTGTGCGCGTGCATATATATATGTATACACACACACACACACATACATATACATATATATTGCACCCCAAAGAACTAACGCACATACTGATCACCTGGGCTCTCGTTAGAACGCAGTTGTTCTGCGGTGGGGCCTGAGACGCTGCGACTCTATGAAGCTCCCAGATGCTGCTGAGCTGCTGGCAGGGTGAGGACCACACTCTGAACAGCAAGACAAACACTACGAGCTCCTAGCGTGCCGGGTGCTTCCCCTGCACTGCATTCATCGCAGTAACAATTGCTTAGACTTTAATATAATGGAAACTAAACTAAGTTCTATAAAGCAATTCTTTTCAAAATCACCATCTGTTTTAAAACTTGAGAACTTCATATTTTTTCTAAACTTGGCTTCACAAAGGCAATACTAGATGGCTAACTAGGAAATATCATGAATACTTTATTTATATATATATATCTCCTCACCCGAGGACATTTTTTTGCATTTATCTTCAGATAGAGCAGGAGGGAGAGAGGAAGGAAGAGAGAAAGAGAAACATCGATGTGAGAGAGACACATCAACTGGCTGCCACCCACATGACCCCAACCAGGGCCAGGAACAAACTGCAATCGGGGCATGTACCCTTAGTGGGAACAGAACCTGGGTCTCTCTGGTTCGCGGGCCGATGCTCTAACTGCTGAGCTAAACTGGCCAGGACACAATTACTTATTTTTATTGGTAATCTGTACATGGTTCAAATGTTATCCTATGTATAATAATATTTGAGAAATGACTATAGTACTCTAAAAGAAAAGAGGTGACATGGATTGCTACCCAATGAATACCCAATATAAGTCATTATGATTCTTTGTTATAGTTTATGCTATCCTCCACATTGTCTTCTCTCTGTTGGAAATATTAATAGCCACTTTAAAAACACACACCAGCCCTGGCCGGTGTGCTCGGTGGTTAGAGCATCCGCCTGCTCACCGGAGCATCATGGGTTCAATTTCTGGTCAAGAGCACATAGCTGGGTTGCAGGTTCCATCCCGAGCCCCACTGGGGTGCATGCGGGAGACAACCGGTCAATGTGTCTCTCTCACATGGATGTTTCTCTTTATCTTTCTCTCTCCCTTTCTCCCTCTCTCTCCCCCTTCCCTCCCTTCCACTTTATCTAAAAATCAATGAAAAAAATACCCTCAGGTGAGGATTAACGGAACAACAACAACAAAAACACACTCTGGAGAGAACCAAGGATGAGCAATTCACAAATGAATGTGGTTAGTTATCTGAAAAGCTCATACACACACTTTTTACTAACAAGTGTTGTCTTCAGTGGCCTACCCAGCATCCACTGGGAGCTCACAAGCGCACCAGTATTTCACATTAGAAACCCAATTTCAACAGGCACTTCAGTAAGAAAGTGACGACCAACACTTCTCTTTCAGAATTAAAGTCTAAGGCAGAGGCTGTCACGCAGCTTCACGTCCAGCGGGAGGGCTGAGCTCCAGGGAGATGGGAAGGCCGGAGCCACGCCGCCCTTCCAGCCAAGCTTGCAGCCTCCTTTCTTTACCTTCTATTTCTGAGTCGCTGTCATTTAACGATGGGATGTTGATGAGTGTCTGCTTGCTGTCTCTCAACACCACCAGCTGCAGTTTTCCTCTTGACTTTTCTATCAGTTTACGCGCATCCATTAAAGACATGTTCTCAGTTACAGTTCCATTTATCTGCGTTTATAAAGGACAGTAATGGTACATGCAATACAACTACTCACGGGGAGAGAGAAATTCATATTTTCTCCTACTGAAAATGGAACTTTGCTCATCTATTCAAACAGACATGGCTTTAGGGCGACTGAATAAAAGTGAATTATCCTTTAAATTAAATATAACCCTGCATGCCTGGATCCCAAATACAAGCGTGAGAGAGCTGTAGTGTACTTAAGTTACTCTGCTAATTTATTTAACTTCCAAGCTCAAGATGATGGTTTGGTTTACTACTGGAAGGTGTCTCCTGACTAGAGAGGTTTACAAAAACTATTAAATATTCAGCATTCATATACCACCAAGTCTCCCTCTCATCTTTCCTTAGTTTAGGGAATAGGAGCTTACACTTTAAACAAATGGGGAAGAAAAAAATAACTCATTGATATATTTGTAAAATCTGATGTTAAGCTATTCCAGATCTCCAAGTCTGGTTTTTCTGATAAAACGTATCTCATTCTGCTGCTCTTCTTTGTCTTACTACTGACTCCCAACGCAACAAAGTTTCACTGTGCTCCCAGTTGGATGTGAAAATGCACAGATGAAGCCAAGCAGGAATCTGACTGTCTGCCCACCTTGAGAATGATGTCCCCTTCGTGCAGGTTGCCATCTTTATTTGCCAGACCAGTATTGGTCATCTGCTTTATGAAGATCTGACTCCCAAGCCGGAGACCATACTCTAGAAGACAAAAACACAAACATACACATATTCCACAAACTTGTTCAGAAAACTTGGTCTGGTTTTTAGGACAATCCTCAGAGGGAAGAGGGGGTGCGAGGTGGAAAGAAATAAACCAAGGAGCTTATCTGCATATATGTATAACCAAGAGACACAGACAATAGTTTGGAGGAAGCAAGAGGAGGGTGGGAGCAGAGGAAAGGGTCCATGGGGAGGGGGGGAGAGGAACATCTGTAATACTTTCAACAGTAAAGATAAAATATATATATTGATGAAAAATTAATTTTGCATGTGGGACATTCCTTAAGACAACTGGCCTGGAGTCATCAAACTAAGTCAGTGTCGCCCCGGCTGGTTTGGCTCAGCGGTTGGAGCATTGGCCCATAGACCAAAGAGTGGCTGGTTCGATTCTGGTCAAGGGCATGTACCTCAGTAGCAATTCATCTGGTCAGGGTCATGGGGGAGGCAACCAATGATGCATTCATTCTCTTGCATCAGTGTTTTTCTCTCTCTCCCTCCCCTCACTCTATCTGAAGATAAATAGAAAAATATCCTCAGGTGAGGATTCTTAAAAAAAAAAAAAAGTCAATGTCATACAAAATAAGAGGCAGAAGGACTATTACAGATTAAGAGATAAAAACTCAATCAGTGCAATGCATGAACCTTCACTTGATGATCCGTGATCCAATGTGGGAAAGAGGTGTGTGTGTGTGTGGGGGGGGGTGCTTACATTATTTTGGAACAACCTCAATTTTAGCATCATATATTAAAAGGGATATTAATGTTAATGTGATAAAGGCATCATGGTTATGTAGGAGAATGTTCTTGTCCTCGGGGGACACCTGCTGACATATTTAAGGGTAAAGGGTCACACCGCCCGCTCCATACTTCAGGTGTTTCCAGAACACCACTGAGAAACGGTCCTGAGAGCGGTAGGGAGGAGGGAGAGGGAAAGGGGCAGGAGAAAGGGGGGAAAAGGACGGAAAATGAAAACCAATGGGCAGAATGTAACAACTGGTAAAACTAGGTGAAGGCTAGTATTTGCTATAAAATTAACACTTTTCAAAGTAAAATGTTGGGAAGAAAAAAACCAGTTCAATACATCTTAACAGGCATATTCTGCTGACAATGCAGTTGCCTACAGGAAGGCCTGCAAATTGAACAGCCCTCATCTGTAACAATTTAGAATGTGTGGGGTTTGGCACTGAAAATATTTCATGTGTGAAGAAAAGGGGTAAATGAGCCAGGCCAAGCAATGAAGTATTTAACTAAAACCAGCATAGCTCTGAGGTTTTGTGGACTTTGAAGTGCTCTCAAAAGAAAAACACTGTACTAAGTACGCATATTTTAAAAATTATCAGACTATTCTGATTTTACTCATTACACTTGTAAAAACACATTTTTAAAGACGAATTTCGGTTATTCTTAGGAAGCTAGAAGGTTTTAAAAAGAGATACATTCAATTTTCATTATTACTGTTTTGGATTCAAAATCGTATAACTACAAAACAAAGTAACTTTCTACCACGGGCGAAAGTTATGATAATGGTTACAGACAAGTTTTAAATGACTTACAGTAAGTTACCATCAGATCTTACCACAATGATTGAAAGTGCTGAGGTTCCCCCCACCCCTTAGGAAGCTGACTCTCAAGAAAGAAGAGGGTAAAACAGCACCTTCTTTCATGGAGGACATGACAGAAGGCGAGACAAGCTTTGGTGAGGACTTCTTTCTCATCTAGTAACAATTCCTTTATCCTCTTAACTGCACTCATAAGGTTACAGACAGAATTATTGGTGTGTATGCAGACATCTCTTAAATGAATTTTAAAAATCAGTTGACCAGCTTCTAAAACATTTATCAGGAGGCTATTTGGTGCCCATGAAATGCAACAGCTATCCATATGAATGGATCACATTTTTCTTTTTTAATAGTTTTATTGTTAAAAAATATAGTTTAAAAATGTTTTTATTGATTTTAGAGAGACAAGTCGGGAGAGGGAGAGAGAAAGATAGAAACATCAATGAGAGAGATCGGTTGCCTCCTGCACGGCCCCCACTGGGGATCGACCCAAAACCTGGGCATGTGCCCTGATTGGGAATCAAACTGGTGATCTCTTGGTGCATGGGACAACACTCAACCAACTGAGCTACACTAGCCGGGCAGTTTTGTTGATTTTTACAGAGAGAGGAAGGGAGAGGGAGAAAGAGAAACATCTATGTGACAGCGCAACATCGATCAGCTGCCTCCTGCACGGCCCCTACTGGGGATTGAGCCCACAACCTATGCAATGTGCACTGCCTGGGAATCGAACCAGCAGCCTTTCAGTGTCCGTGATGACGCCCAACAAACTGAGCCACACCGGCCAGAGCTGGATCGCATTTTTCCTAATCAAATGTAGATTTTGCCTACAGCAATGGTCTTTAAAGATTAATTCTTATGCAACTCTGGTCAATAATGGCTAAATTATTGTGTAATCGCAGCAAAAAGTGGCAAAAACAATTTTTTTTTTAAAGTGGAACTTTAAAAAAAAAAATGAATTCTAAGTTTGAGGGACTGAAAGGCCAAGGAGGAATAAAATGCTATATCAGCATAGGGTCATAACTCCTTTTGTCCTGTATAATATAACTAAGACCAGGCATGACTTGGGTAGTCTCTTAGGACAAACAATGTCTTTTTAAACTGTGGATCACAATCCATTAGTGAGTCTTCAAATCAATTTAGTGAGTTTCAACCAGCATTTTAAAATTAAATGTAATGGAACCTCTCAGAATGTATCACATAAAGCACTGTCCCATGAAACTTTTGCTCAAGTTTTTAAATGTACAAACATCCATATTGTTTGTAAAATGTGGTTCTTTCTATGGCAGGAGGAGGAGGGGAAAGAGAAAGGGAAAAGGGGAAAGAGGAGAAGGAAAAAGTTTGAAAAGCACTCACTCCTTAAGTAACTCAAGAACCTTGGGTGCAAGTCCTATAGAACGTGCACTGGACATCTCTGAAGGAGGTCTCACGCCAAGTCATCTTTCTCAAAGCCTCTCTCCTGTCCACCTTTCAATCTGGGAGCAGAATGGTTTTGCAATTCTTTTGTTTTGTTTTGTTTTGTTTTTAATCCTCACCCGAGGACATTTTTCCATTTTTTGCACAGATAGAGTGGGAGGGAGAGAGAGGAAGAGAAAGAGAGAGGGAAACATCGACGTGAAAGGGACACATCGAGTGGCTGCCACCCGCACGACCAACCAGGGCCGGGGACAAACTGCAACCGAGGTACATGCCCTTAGCGGGAACCGAACCCGGGTCTCTCCGGACCGCAGGCAGATGCTCTAACCGCTGAGCCAAACCGGCCAGGGCGGTTTTGCAATTCTTGTAGGTTGATTAATTAATGTCATTATAAATAGTTAGAAAGTCTACAGAATCCTTAGACTTCCTAAGACGCCTATTCCTCAGAGATAGGCTATATAAAATGCAAATTCCAGCCCTGGCCAGTTTGGCTCAGAGGTTGGAACATCAGCCTGCGGACCAGAGAGTCCTGGGTTTGGTTCCTGCTAGGGGCATGTACCAAAAAAATAAATAAATAAAATGCAAATTCCAAACCTATAAAGCAATAAAGTTTTTCACTCTGCATACTCGAGTGCTCTTTATCTTTTCTTCCCCTTGGAAAGAGAACAATTAGTGAACAAAAGGAGAGAAAAGATTTGTCACAAGGAATTTAAACAGTCAGAAGCCAAGAATCAATGCAAGGACTATCTCAACATCCGGCTCTTTAGCCCTGTCCATTCACCCACTTGTTTCCTATCATCTATGAAAATTTGAGTTCTAGCTCCACCACTTACTGGCTTCAAGATGTGGGCAAGTTGCTTTCCCTCTCTGAGTTTCAGAATCCTCACCTGAACTGCAGGCGCTAGTAGCTTCGCTAGCCTCTGCACAGGGTTTTAGTGAATCCCAGATGTGATTAAATGTGTGTAAATGCTCCAGGAATGCACTGTGGGATGGCAGCCTGGGCCAGAGCTGCCTAATGCATGGGCATGTTACTGGAGTTGGGCTTCTTGGGTCCCCCAAGATAGAATTCAAGAGGAAACTATAGAGAAGTTCCCAGGCAGATGTTATTAAGCTGAGGCTCGAGCACCAGGGAGGCAGCACAGAGGAAAGGAAGGTGCGCTGGACTGGCTGGGGGCTGGCTCTGCTTGGCTGCTTTTTATAAACTGGGTACAAAGTGGACTTGCATGAAAAGATGGGCTTTTAAAAAAAGGTGGGCCTGTGAAATTTTCCATGTCAGGGTAGGAAAATCAAGTGGTTAGAAGATAAAAGTATGTTGGTTTTTTTTTTTTGAGCAGGGAATGGGTGGGGTAGTACCTTTTTTGTTTTCTCTTTCCTTTATTGATTTTAGAGAGCGAGGAAGTGAGAGGGAGAGAGAGATAGAAACATCAATGAGAGAGAACATTGATTGGCCACCTCCTGCTTGCCCCCCACAACCTGGGCATGTGCCCTGACCGGGAATGGAACCTGATCTCCTGGTGCATGGGTCGACGCTCAACCACTGAGCCACACTGGCCGGACGTGGGGTGGTAACATTTTTGTAGTCAGTTTATCTGGCTACTTATCTGGCTACCTGGCCATAACATGTCTTCCTAGCCACCCGGTATTTTTCCATTCCCGAGGCCCAAGTGCCTATGCTGTCTTAGGCACACCAAAAACTTCTCTGAACTTCGATATTCCCACCTGTGAAACAGGAATTCTCCTACATACCACACAGCACAGGTCCTGGCTGAGAGCAAAAATGCAATCAGAATGCTAGAGTATTATGGTTTCATCAATTTAAGCTTCACAAGGCTCACCAGCAAGGCTTGTTAACATGCAGATTCCAGGTTCCCACTCCAGTGTTTCTGAGTCAGAAGGGTTTAGCTGTGGCCTGAGAATCTGCATTTCTAACAAGTGTCCAGGTGATACTTATGCTGCTTTGAGAACCACTGGCCTAGTAGTTTAAAGCTGAATTTCTGCAGCCTGTGCATGTCAATGAACTTTTCTGTGTCTCAGTTTCCTTCTCTATGAATGGACGATATGCTAATTCCTCCTACATGAGGTAGTGATGAGGATGACATGAGCTAATTAGTGCAAAGGACTTAGGTCAGTGATTGGCACACAGTAAGTGCCAGTAAGAGTTAGCTATGATTCTACCAGTGCTTTTCTTCATCAAGCATAACTACCTTCATTTGCTTTGCTTTTCGTCAGGAGGACCCCGATGGGCCGGTCTGTCTCCGGCTGGCCTGCGTGGTCCGGCGGCCCTTTCCGCTCCAGGCTGGGGCTGCGCGAGCGGAGGTGCTCGCGGCTCCGCGACAGCTCGTACCGGGCGTCGGGCTGCGCCCTGTGCCTGTACTCCACCTCCGGGCTGTAGGCCCGCTCGTAGCCCTGGTCGATGCCGCGGCCAAGGCTGCTATCTCGGCCGCGCCCGCTATCTCGGCCTCGCCCATAGTCATGGTCCAGGCCCCGCTCCAGGCTGCGGCCGCGGCTCCGGTCTCGGGCTCGGCCGTAGTCGTCGTGGTCCAGGCCCCGCTCCAGGCTGCGGCCGCGGCTCCGGTCTCGGGCTCGGCCGTAGTCGTTGTGGTCCAGGCCCCGCTCCAAGCTCCGGCCGCGGCTGCGGTCCTGCTCCCGGCTGCGCGGCCGGTCTTGGGGGTGGCCCCTCTCCAGGCTGTCCTCCCAGCTGCGCAGCCGGCTCCTCTCGCTGTACCGGTCACTGTAGCCACTGTGGGCACTTCGACGGTCCAAGTCATCCATCACCTCAAAGGCCCGGTCATCCTCACTGAGCGGAAGGCCACCCTGCAGCGGGGCCAGCTGGACCTTCCGAGGCCTCTTGACCACCTGTTGACCACAACACCGCGGGGAGGTAGGACAATCACAGTTAAACGTGAGAAAATGCAGTGGCTAAAAGCTCTGGTTCCCCTTCCAGTAAAATTGCTCCCTACGCCTCAAGTTCCTCTTTTGGAAAACGGGGACAGAAAAGACCTCACTGGGTTGAGAATAAAGTCAGACAAGCAGTATAAAGCTCTCAACACAGTGCCTCCAAAATCTGCTGCTACTCAGTGTGAAAAGTACCGGGGGACTTTCAATCACTGAGGAATAAAAATGGAAATCCAGGTAGTGAGACTGTCTCTATACAACTGCCTAGATTCTCCCAAAAGTCAGTAATGGGGGGGGGGGGGACTCCTAGATTAAAAAGGACAAAAGATAAGGACCAGATGCAATGAATGAACTTTGATTAGACCCCATGGGGAAGAAAAAGGTCTATCAAAGAAATCGCAGGATATGGACTGGATATTAGATGACACTATAGAGCTGTTATTAATTTTCTGAGAGAGCTGTGTAGTCATGTAGAAGAATTTAGAAGACGCGAGCTGCAGCACAAGGGGAGTGTCGTGCCTGCAACTTCCCTTCAAATGGTTCGCTAAAAATATGTGTTTACATAGACACATGGAGAAAAAAATAAGTAAATATGGCAGAATATAAACATGTAGAAGATATATAAGTGTCTATCACATTGCTCTTTGAACTTTTGTTTGAAGTAATATATTATTTTCATAATATAAAGTTGAAAAGCAATGAAACACCACATACCCAGCGCATCTCCCTAGCATTGCCCTACACTCACTACACTGACCTCTCGCTCAGTGTGTCCACTGCCCCACTGGAGTGAACTCCTGGCAGCACACACCTGCTCCAGGGCCAAGTGGCGTCTGGCTCACAGTTGATTCTCAACCAATGTCTGCTAAATGCATGAGAGAGCACATGAATGAATGCTATAGCCTGCCACTGTCTCCTAAGAAACTCTCGTTGATGAAGCTATAACAGACCTTGTTTGAGCCTTTACAAATGAGTTTCCGAGCTAAAATTTATTTTCTAAGTTAAGGCTCTTTTACCATTGTTCTCGATCTCGTTCGTTCTCCTAGGGAATCATTGTCTAGCCTGGCTCTGAAGGCAAACTCACTCAGATAAAAGAATCATTGGTGGTACGAAGTTGGGAGAAAGAGGCAGGGAGGAATTATTTACATATATCTTCACATTACCCATTACATCCTCCTCCTAAAGTACTGGGGATGCAAGAGGTAGCGGCCCCGGGATTATACAATTATGTCAAGTGCTTAAAGGCAAGTGGTAATTTTCTCCTGGGCATAAAAATGAAATTCTACAGAGGCGAGTTGAAACAAACCCAGAACTTACGATGACGGCGATCTTCCCACTTTTCCTCAGCTGCTGAACAGCAAACGAATGGAGGACATCCTCCATGGGGGTGCCATTAACCATGACCACCCTATCATTTTCTCTGCAAACAAAACAAAATGGATGTGAGCAACTCATCTATTTACTGTCCATCTTTTACTTAGGAATAAACAGAGGCAGCAAATTGACCTGAAATACTTATTAAAGGGCTCAGTGTTCGATGACTCCCAAGGCTTACTCCGTCGACATGGTCTGAGCTCTCCTGGGGAAGGAACCCAGGAGTCCTTCAGCCCACTTCTGAGTGTGTCTACTGGAAACCAGCAGGGGAGAAGGGCCCCCACTACAGGGTCCCTCCAGGGGCCACCTGACAACGGGAGGTCTGAACACAGAGGAACTGCCTCAGGCCTCCTTACCCCAAGTGCATAGTGGGCTTCAGAAAGTCTACAAAAACCCCTCAAAGAAGGTTTATATCCACTTGTGTTTTGGATAGGAGGAAGTCAAGAGCTTGCTTCAAATTATTCTTTTTAATATGTTTTTATTGATCTTTTAGAGAGAGAAGCAGGAAGAGAGAGAAACATCAATGTGAGAGAGAAACATCCATGAGCTGCCTCCTGCATGCCCCCTACTGGGGATCAAGCCGGCAACCCTGGCATGTGCCCTGAAGGGGAATCGACCCGGGACCTCTCAGTCCATGGGACAATGCTCACTCCACTGAGCCACAGTGGTCCGGCTGCCTCAAATTCTTGAAGAAATTTTGAGGTCACAGAACCCTAACTCGTACTTTATCTCATCTCAGAAATCATTTTAAAATTCTGCTTTGCTCTCTGAAACACTTCTAACTTTGATAGGACCACGGAGACTTAGAATGCCAATAGGAACAAAACTCTGGAGTAGTCTGGCTGTGGCAGTCACGTGATTGACTTTAGCTTCTGCCCTGAGAAATGATGCTGAGGGACTCAGATATGCATTTTTTCAAATGGTATTATCTCTTCAGACCAGAAGGGTAGCAGCTGGAAAACTTAGGTTTTCATGCAGTAAAATTTCCCAATGTCTATATCCCTTTTACAAATCTCATAATCATTAAGCCAGAGTATCCTCATTCAATTCTTAATTAACATAAATTAAAACAGTGTTGCCCCAGCCAGTGTGGCTTAGTTGGTTGAGCATCATCCGGTGAGCCACTGGTTCAGTTCCGGGTCAGGACACATGCCCAGGTTGCAGGTTCAATCCCCAATCGGGGAGCGTGCAGGAAGCAGCCAATCCATGTTTGTCTCTCACATCAATGTCTCTCTCTCTCCACCTCTCACCTCTCTCTCTAAAATCTATAAAAATATATTTTAAAATAAATAACAAACAGTGTTGGGTAAGCACTGGAGGGAGGGGAATGCCAATTCTATATTCCATGTTCAGAAATGGTCCCTACACCCAGGAATTATAGTTATTTATAACTACCTTCCTAAGGAAACAACTGCTCTCCTTCCTCCAAAGTTTGGATGTTCCCAAAGGACTGGTATGTTATGGTCCTAATTCACATATATATTCATATATTTGTATATAAAAGCACACACATATATATGTTTTTTTAAAAATTTTTTAACAGTGCACATCACCCAAAGCATCCCGCCTGGGGCCATGCAGTGGGGCTGGCAGGGCTGGGCGGGAGGGAAGACACTCACTGAAGCAGCCCATCGGCGGGCCCACCGGGAAGCACATCAGAAACCACGATGGATGTTTCTCCGTTTTCAAAGTGGGGGTTGTCTCTACCTCCAGACACTGCAATTCCAAATCCTCTTTTGGAATCCTATTCATTGAGGGTAAGAGAAAATAAGTAAATAAGTCAAATAATTAATGACTGGAAATGAAAACAACCCTTCCATAAGTGGCTTTCGGGACTTCTTACAAGCACTCAATAAAATCAGGGGCAGACAGCCCAGGCAGAGTGGGCTTACAGAAACACAATCAGGCAGCATCGTGCTCAGCTGACAGGATTACAAAGGGAAATTCCTTATCTAAAACAAACAGCCTTATGAAGGCTGGCAAAGATTTACAGCACAGACTGCGGTAATCACTGGAAGCTGGCAGGGGACGGGAAATGACAATTTCTGTCCAAATAGGGCCGTACCCTACCTGTTCTCCTGTCCTGGCCGGAGCTGGAACAGCTCCGGGCACACGTGAATTTGTGCTAAAACCGAAATTTTAAAGTACACCTTTAACTCCCAGGTTAGGTGGGCTGATGGGCCCATTTTAATCTAGGGTAAAAAAGAACTAAATGGATTTTAAAGACAGAATACAATCTGAAGATAAACGTAGTTCTGAGATCTCACGAGACGGCAAAGCACTGAATTCTTTTCCACGTGCACATTCGATGGAAACACAGATTAATCACCTCCATGGTCAAGAGGAGTAACTGTGAGCCCAGATAACGCAGAATCCTAGTCCATTTCAGTGTATACAAAAGCTGGGCCCCCGGGTACCATCCAGATGATACGGGTACATGTGACTATAACCCTAACGCGGGGTTTGATTATTTTACTCAGAGAATAAAAAATTTCTCCCCAAGAGAAGTCCCCACGTGAAGCCCGCTAAGCCCACTGGTGACAATTCCCAACACAGAACAGGCTGGTTGGCCGTTAATCCCACGACTTGGAATCTGGCAGCACCATCACTTCGCTCCTGGTTTTACACAGAGGAAGCTCCATCCTCTGTACCAGGCCTAACGTGTCTCTCACTTTGCCAAACTGGGGTCCACACCTCAAGGGGCATGGGATATGCTGGTGGAAGGGCACAGAGAAGAGTCAGAAGATGACGAGAAGTGAAAAATGAGGCCTGCACGGGGGAACCCCGCAACTCATGAAACCAGGATTGCCCCCAGAAGTTTCAGCACTGAGCACTGATTTTTTTTTCCTACCTGGATTAATTTAATACACGGTCACTCAGAAACCAAATTTTCACTCAAGACAGGGCTTGAAGTTGCAGAAGGAAGACTCCATTTGAGGAACTTACAGTTCCTCTGAGAAGTGACAGACAGACTGGGGGAACTCAGAGCAGGAATAAGACCCCTGCAGGGCCCAGGAAATCACTGCGATGCTGACCAAGGAGGCTCGATGGGGTAAGACCTGGGGACCACGAAGCTGCACAGAAACCACTCTCGGTGGCCATGTTTGTTTAGAGTGGGCTTAACACCCACCCTGCCTAACCTTGGAATCTGCTGTCAGAATAAAAAGGAAGGAGCTGCCCTGGCCAGTTTGGCTCAGCGGTTAGAGTGTCGGCCTGCGGTCCGGAGAGACCCGGGTTCGGTTCCTGCTAAGGGCACGTACCTCGGTTGCAGTTTGTCCCCGGCCCTGGTTGGTCGTGCGGGTGGCAGCCACTCGATGTGTCCCTTCACGTCGATGTTTCTCTCTCTCTCCCTTCCTCTCTCTCCCTCCCACTCTATCTGTACAAAAAATGGAAAAAATGTCCTCGGGTGAGGATAAAAAAAAAAAAGGAAGGAGCTAACATTTAGGAAACAACGGCTTCATGCTAAACTCCCTGTCCTGGAAGCTGTTCTTATTATCTCATTTAATCAAGAGGAGCAATACCTGTAAAATGACTTTTACAATGAAGTAAAATATATTTACACATGGTATTACTTCTACCTTCAATACTGTTGAGTAGGGGGGATATTTTTTTTTTATCCTCACCCGAGGATATTTTTCCATTTTTTATACAGATAGAGTGGGAGGGAGAGAGAGGAAGAGAGAGAGTGAGAGAAACATCGACGTGAAGGGACACATCGAGTGGCTGCCACCCGCATGACCAACCAGGGCCGGGGACAATCTGCAACCGAAGTACGTGCCCTTAGCGGGAACCGAACCCGGGTCTCTCCGGACCGCAGGCCAAACCGGCTAGGGCTAAGTAGGAGGGATATTTTTAAAATCAAATTAACTCAACACTTCTTAATATAACCAGGACTGATTATATTAATTGCTCCTTATTGCTCAACCAATGTTTTAAAATTCAGTTTCAACTTCAAACTCATGGAGGGAGTGAAGTTTTCTGTACATTATAATCAAAATGATAAGAGTTGTAGAGGTTATCTCGATGTCCTTGAACAGTACAGGTTATGTCCACTCCTCCCCTCTCTTTCTCTATTTTCTCACAACCTGTTCTGTGTGGGGATAGGAGGGTATGCTACATAATCCAGAACTGCCTATTAGCCAGGCGCTAACAACAACGGAGATGTGGTGGCATGCAGAGCTCTGTGGACGCGGTGACTGCTGCCAGCGGCGGCCTGCAGTGCACTGTGCACCGGAAGGGGAGTCTGCGCTCGGGGCCGAGTAAGCGAGAGCTGTGATCTGTAAGCTCAAGAATGTGACTGTGGCACGTATGAAGTGAGCAGCTCTCACCTTCTGTAGGGTCACGGTGTACTGCTCCCATATCACTTCTTCCATACCTGGGGCCTGTTTCAAAACAAGCAAAGACAATCTGATTAAAACCACAACATTTCAATGCTAGCAAAAAAGCCATAGTTCAAAATACCTCAACATAAAATAGTCCAGCTGGCCCTGGCCGGTTTGGCTCAGCAGTTAGAGCGTCGGCCTGAGGTCCAGAGAGACCCGGGTTCGGTTCCTGCTAAGGGCACGTGCTTCAGTTGCAGTTTGTCCCCAACCCTGGTTGGTCGTGCGGGTGGCAGCCACTTGATGTGTCCCTTTCGCGTCGATGTTTCTCTCTCTCTCTTCCTCCCACTCTGTCTGAACAAAAACTGGGAAAATGTCCTCGGGTGAGGAGATATATATATATATATATAAAGTCCAGCTAGCCCAGCCGGTGTGGCTCAGTGGTTGAGCATTGACGCATGCACCAAGAGGTCACCAGTTCAATTCCGGGTCAGGGCACATGCCCAGGTTGTGGGCCAAATCCCCAGTGGGAAGCATGCAGGAGGCAGCCAATCAATGTTCTCTCTCATCAATGTTTCTCTCTCTCTCTCTCCCTCTCTCTCTCCCCCTTCCTTTCTCTCTAAAATCAATAAAGATTTAAAAATTTGTTTTGATAAAAATAAAGAAGTCCAGCTAACGCTTTCAATACACAAGAACATAGTGCTGCCTATTTTCAAACCCACTATCCTTTAATGAAATGGCATTCTTAACAATCCTAGAAAATTACTAAACTACATAGTGAGAGATACAGCCTAAAAAGAATAAAACACTCAGTGTGGAGCCTTTTTATTACTATCACCACTCCAAAACAGTGTCATTATAGAATACCTTAAAAACAGAACTGGATAGTTTCAAGCAGGTATCTTTCACTCTTTTTTTTTTTTTTTTAATCACTCCCGCCTCTTCCAGTCAAAGGTAATCTCCTACACAAGTTTTCTGCATTTTTATGTCCAAATAAATCCATGGTCTTATCACAGAGTGTTCAACTGGGAATCTGTGAAGTCCCTTTTTCCATCAATATTGCTGGATGTGAAAAATGAAAATGCATATATGGACCACCAGGGCTTCAGTTTCTAACAGCATTCCAAAACAGATGTCTAGAAAAAATAGTGGGTATAATTTTAAAAATAATAATAATGCATTAAAACAGGCTGCCTTGGGCCCTGGCTGGTTTGGCTCAGCGGTTAGAGCATTGGCCTGCGGTCTGGAGAGACCCGGGTTCGGTTCCCGCTAAGGGCATGTACCTCGGTTGCAGTTTGTCCCCGGCCCTGGTTGGTTGTGCGGGTGGCAACCACTCGATGTATCCCTTTCACGTCGATGTTTCTCTCTCTCTCTGTTCCTCTCTCTCCCTCCCGCTCTATCTGAACAAAAAATGGAAAAATGTCCTCGGGTGAGGATGATAAAATAAATAAATAAATAAATAAAACAGGCTGCCTTGAGAGGAAATTCTTAAAGGCTAGAAATGCCAAGAAAGCTCAAAGCCAGAGAGATAAGCCAGCACTAAAGCATTTATTTACAGGAGGCTGCTGGGAAAAGAGATAAAGTATAGGATCCAAACAGGGTGGAGGTCAGATCAAAGTAGGTGTATTGTGGGCAAAAACACCAAGCAGACAGAGATGGCAGGACACTCGCCTGTCTCATCCTTGGCTCTGGGTACAGTGGAAATAACTAAAAATATCTCACTGGAAAATTCTTATCAACAGACCCGTACTCACAAAGGTTTGGGGCTCAAATTCACATTACGGATGTGACCACACACGACCCAAAACACTCCAGCTCAAAGTGGTTCTGCTCCGGCAGGACCCAAGTGCACAGAGGCAGACACAATTCTCTCCAAGGAACGTGCTAACACAGGCTTCCGAGAGTCCCCGAGTTACGCATCTGAGGAACATGAGTTCCCAACGCAACACACACAGCAAGCAGGTGGCAATGGCTGAGAGTTGAATGAAAAAAAACCCCGCAGAATCAAATATGGCAAATATTGAAAATAGCAGGTACGGACCCAAAAAAGAATGTTAAAACATGCATCATGTTCATCACAAGAAATTAAAAGGGGACATCGAAAATATAATGGAAAAACAAAAGACCATCAACAATGACCAAGCCGATCCAAAAAACAAAAAGCAAATAAAATTTGTAGGAATAAAAAAAATGTGGCCATTGAAATTAGATAAACAAGTTAAACCACATACTGCACACAGGTGAAGACACTCATTAATGAACTGGGAGACACATGTCTCAGAAAAGTGGAACAAAGGAAAGAGAAGAGTGAGAATTAGACACTGTGTCTAATTAAAGTTTGGGACGGGCTGGGGAGAGGTGGAGGCACGCAAATGGGAAGAAATGGGAGATGTCTGCAATACCGTCAACAATAAAATAAAGTTTTCTGAAGGAGGCGATAAGAGAATGGAGGAGAGATGCAATATCGGAAAAGTTCATGCTCTTCCAGAGCTGAGGATGTTTCAGACTCAGGAGCCCAGGGCATGATCAGCTGGGCAAATTTTTAAAAAGAAAAGAGCCATAGCCGGTGTGGCCCAGTTGGTTAGGGGTGGCCCAGTTGGCTAGGCGTCCTCCTGCGCACTGAAAGTTTGCACTGAAAAGTTCGATTCCAGGTCAGGGCACATGCCCAGGTTTTGGGCTCAGTCCCCAGTAGAGGGCGAGCAGGAGGTGGCCAACTGATGACATCGCTGTTTCTCTTTCCCTCTGCCTTCCTCTCTCTCTAAAAATCAATAAAAAATAAAACAGAAAAACTTTTTTAAACGCATGGAAATCTCACTACAGAAAAAGATACAGTGACCTGAGAGCAGCTAGACAGAAGAGATTACTAGTAAAAGAACAACAATTAAAAAGCAGCCAACTTTTCAAATGTAGTAATAGAAGCCTGAAGTCAGCACAATAATATCTTTAAACCAATATCGGTTGATTTAGAGGGCAAAAAAGAATTTTTTTTTAAAACACAAAAATTGGGACAGATTATTTCCACAAACCAGCAACAAAAGAATTTCCAAAAGATAAATTTAAGAAGGAAAATAATCCTAGAAGGAAGACCTGAGATACAAGAAGAAATGTGAGTTAGCCTGAACACACATGGGCTGTATGTAACTAACATAATAATGTATACTTGGGGAGTTAAACAAATACGATAGCGATAAAGCACTGGGCAGCCAGGCGTGGACATGCAGAAGACTTTCATATGATTAAATTATTCTATTCTGGAATAATTTTATTCTGGAGCACAGCTAAACTGTTGATTGATTTTCAATTTCATTGAATTAAATCTACAGGTTAAAATCTCTGGGGTAACCACAATAAGAATAACAAGAGTAACATAACTTCCAAAACAGCAAAGGGAAAAATAAAATGAAAAAGAAAACAAACAAACTCTTAGGCTTGGGAGGGAATCTCAGCACAAAAGGCAATTCTGTGAACTGGCTTATTGGCAGGCCATCTTTTCCTTTCGGCAGAGAGGCGTTAGGAAAAGGCAATTTTGTTTGTGCAGCAGAAAGGCAAACCAGCCTGCTCTTGACTAACTATACCTGATTATTCGAACTGAGAGGAATTTATAATCCTTAAATCCACCCCACCCCCACCCCCACCCCCACCCATGCACTTCATTTTGGGACATTTCCATAGCTAATACCATCGGGCTCCAAGAGACCAGAATTCTCTTTAAAAATTAAACATTAAAGAATAGAATTCAAGTCACCTTGGCAGCTAAAAAGAGAACATAAAGGGGTACCTGGAAAAGGTAAGAACTGGGATCTGTGGTATATGTCTATATCTCACTCAGTCACTTTTGTCCCGTATCTCTGAGAACCGAGCTAGGCACAGAGCAGGCACTCGAAAGGTTTTCTTTGTTTTTTTTAAAAAAAATTTTCTTTATTGATTTGAGAGAAAGAGGAAGGGAGAGGGAGAGGGAGAGAGAGAGAGAGACATCGATGAGAGAGAACATCGAGTGGCCGCCTCCTGCACGCCCCCCACTGGGGATCGAGCCCACAAACTGGGCATGTGCCCTGACTGGGAATGGAACCGGCGACCTCTTGGTGCAGGGGTCGACGCTCAACCACTGAGCCACACCAGCTGGGCAGGTTTTCTTTTCAATAAGCCAAGAGGTGGATACACTACCCATTCAGCACTCAATTCACAGGACAAAGACACTGGTTAAGAACATTTCTATCCCATTCAGTGGCCCTCACTGCTTCGGTGGCACACTGGGAGGGGGGTCAGGCTGGCAACGCAGGCGCCTCTGGTCTGGTGTTCGAAGTGTTCGTTATAGTCATTTCTCTGGAATTGTGCTGTCTACGTCTAGGACAGCATTTTCCAACCTGTGCCAGTATAACACCAGTTTTCCAAAATTTTAATAAAGTTCTCTATTCTTAAAAACAGTTCTCTTAAAGTGAAATAGTAAGTAGAAACACAATTGATCAGAATTGATCATCCTTTTCCATTTCCGCAGAACACCTAACTCCTGGCACCTCTGGGTTTTGGTGTGCCCCTGGTAAAAACCAATCCTCTGCTCCCTGGAAACGACCTCAGGGGCATGAGTGCTTCCCAAGTTCACCTTCTCAGCACTTTACTATGCCGGACCTTGGGGCTGGCAACTGGCAACAAAGTAAATTGCTCTGGAAGTTGTGATGAAATATGTTCATTACCAAGGCTTTTAGAAAGCAATTTCCCATTTGCTGTGGACATGACCACAAAATATTTTCCCGTTAGGTTTTCTTTTTGTTACCTTGGTAGCATTCAGCCTATTGGGAACATTTTCTTAACCCTTATTTTCATTGTCTAGATTAGCACTGTCCAATATAAATATAACACAAGCTATATGTGCTTTTGTAGTAGCCATTGGTGATTTTTAGCAATGGAGATTTTACATAGCTTCCTCAGATCTCTGGAGTCTAGCAGATGTCCTCTGCCTAGTTAATCCTTCTAGGTTGCTAGTGACCAGACAGTTTGTGATCACATGATCATCTCTATTCCTGTCATATAGGACTGACTGAAATGACAACTGGATTGAGCAAAAAAAGGGATTAACGAGTCAAACTCCGGAGAAACTAAGGCAGTGTGTGGAAGGACTCAGAACATGTGAAATTCCTTAAATAAAAATGTATTAACTTTAAATAATTGTGCCTGTGTTACAAATAACAAAAACCCTTTACACCTTTAAAAAATAAAAATAAATAAATACATACATACAGTTGTCAACTCTTCTTTAAATATAGTTATTTCCTTACTAATTAAGAATAGCCCTTAATTTAGAGCGCCAGCCTGCGGACCAGAGTCCCGGGTTTGGTTCCCGCTAAGGGCGGGTACTTCGGTTGAGGTTTGTCCCCGGCCCCAGTTGGGGTCGTGTGGGTGGCAACCAGTCGATGTGTCTCTCTAACATCGATGTTTCTCTCTCTCTCTTCCTCCCTCCCTTCCTCCCGCTCTATCTGAAGATAAATGTAAAAATGTCCTTGAGTGAGGATAAAAAAAAAAAGAATAAATATTACACAGCACCTTCTGCAAAATAATTATTTAAAATCATCAGGAAAAACTAACCAATACCACGGCAATCACTGCTAGGTGTGATATTGAGGTTAAACGAACCAATACAGTGAAATACATGGGCATTGAAAATAATTACTTCCATCAATTTTTTAAAAGTTTCCTCATCATGATGACTGAATTTGAAATCAATGAGTTTTTATTTTCTGGTCTGTCCACTGTTGGTGGAAGAGGTGGGAATATAACTTAGTGCAGACCTTCCAGGGGGGGATTATCAATATGTATCAAAATTTTAAATCTGCATATCCCTTAGTCAATCAATTCCACTTATAGAAATGTATTCTACAGAAATATCTGCACAACACATTTCTGCAGACATACATATAAATTTGTTTACATCTGCTTATAATTTTTTAAATAGATATCATGAAATATCAAACAATAGGTAAGTGGTTACATATATGTATATATATAGAGATCTATATATAAATGTTTATTGGGGGATCAATATACAAAAATCATTGTTTTCATTTCTATTTTCATATATATGCTTACAGGGTAAAAACTAGAGGAATAAATATCAAAACATATTAAATTTCCCCAGGAGCTGTGGCATGGCAGAGAATATTTTTATATGAGCACATTACTTTTAGAATACATTTTGATTTCAAAAATAAAAACACCCCGGCCTGGGTGGCTCAGCGGTTGAGCCTCAACCCATGCACCAAGAGGTCACTGGTTCGATTGCCCGTCAGGGCACATACCCAGGTTGTGCGCCTGATCCCTAGTGGGGGGCAAGCAGGAGGTGGCCAATCTATGTTCTCTCTCATCGATGTTTCTTTCTCTCTGTCTCTTTCCCTTCCTCTCTCTCTAAAACCAATAAAGCAAGCCCTGGCCTGTTTTGCTCAGTGGTTAGAGCATCGGCCTACTGTCCAGAGAGACTTGGGTTCGGTTCCCGCTAAGGGCACGTACCTTGGTTGCAGTTTGTCCCCGGCCCTGGTTGGGTCATGTGGGTGGCAACCACTCGATGTGTCCCTTTCACGTCGATGTTTCTCTCTCTCTCTCTCTCCCTCCCACTCTATCTGAACAAAATATCGAAAAATGTCCTCGGGTGAGGATAAAAAAATAAATAAAATTAAAAATAAATAAATAAAAGCAATAAAGGAAGAAGAAGAAAGAAAAACCCCAGCAAACTTCTTCTTCAAAGTTTTAGATTTAAATATTTTTTACTATTTAGCCAAATAAATAAATTCCTAAAAATTTTATTTTAAAGTGTTGTCCAAGTAGAACAAACCTGGCTTTTGGAATTCTCTGTTCTTCCATAAAGAGATTATGCTAAGTATTTCTGTACTACCTGCAGGGGTGATTTAAATTAGATTTGCCAGAGAGAGGATTAATCCCCTACCACTACCAGTAGGACTAAATTAATTTTTAATCAAGTACCTTGCCAGGTGCCTAAAGGCCTCACCAACTTGATAGAAGTCTGATCAAATTGTAAGGGTCTCCTGCTTACTCAGGGTTAAGGAATTGTGACATAAACCATTAACTACTTAGATAAAATATTAAAAGAATATATGTTCCACCCTGGCTGGTGTGAGTGGCTCAGTGGATAGAGCATCAGCCCGCACATCAAAGGGTAGGTGGTTCGATTCCCAGTCAAAGGCACATACCTGGGTTGCAGGTTCGATCCCTGGCCCTGGTCAGGGCGCGTGTGGGAGGCAACCAGTAGATGTGTGTCTCTCACACGGATGTTTCTCTCTCTTTCTCCCCATCCCGCCCTCCCTTTCACTCTCTCTGAAAATCAGTAGAAAAGATATCCTTGTGGAGGATTAACAACAACAAAAACTATATGTATTCTATTAAATGAAGTGATAAATTTTAAATCTTAAAGGTAAGGAAATCGGAGAAAAATTAATTTTAACACCTCCTTTGAGCATTTAAAATATACAATTATGTGTATTTAGTCCATAGAACTGTGACCTTTTGCAAAGGTCTCAGAGGAAACCCCTCATTCATTGAGATTCTTCCCTCACTTATGCCCTCACTCATTCGTGCATTCATTCATCCATTCGAAAATATTTATTAACACCCACAACACGCTAAACATGTGGTTCGTGGAACTTGGGATACATTGGTGAGTAAAACAATTAAAGCCCATGTGGAGTTTACCAACCAAGGTGTTCCCCAAAAGCAAATCACTGAGTATCTTCCCTGCCTCTTCTATACACAGTATTGTCTTTTCAGAAACACAGACCATCCCATAATCACACATATCCCTCGGAACAGCAGCCCCGCACGCACCCCCGGGAGCAGGCTGCCAGGGTGCAGCAGAGTCTCTGAGAGCTGAGCTCTGCCCTCCAAACTGAATCTCCAGGCTTGGGCCCCACCCACCCCGTGCCGGGCTGTGCACAGATCAGACCCTATCAATATTCAGAATATCTGCATGAATACTAGCGGCTGGCGTTTAGCATTAGGGGCACTTTATTTGCGGGCCAGAGGAAGAACACAATGTATCAGAGAGAAAGATGCCCCATATTCCACGGCGAGGTGATTCCTCTCCTGGCCCAGGAAAAATGTGATTATGTGCAGAAGGATGCACAAGAGAGTATTCATAGCGGTAATGTCCGCAATAGCCAACACCAAGAAACAAGCCAAATATCAATCAAGAGCAGTCTGCATCAAAAAATGGTGACGTACTATTAAAATGCAGTTATACAGCAACAAAAACAAGTAGAGCCACGCACACAATACGTATGCATCTCAAACATCCCGTCGAGCGAAAAACATCCCAGAAGAATGTGTAGAGTGCAAGATCATCTTCATAGGTCAAAAGGCAAACAATGTTTCCCCACAATATACTTAACACTACTGTACTGTTTGCGTAAGAATTTTGTTAAGACTCTAAACTTTACGTTATTTAGTTTTTATCACAATGAAGGAAAAAAAAAGCCAGCAAAACTAATCTTTTGTTTAGGGATGTTTGCGTGTATGTAGGTGTGCATGACAGAACTACGGAGAAAAAGCATGGGAATGAGAAACATGAGATTCGGGATGAAATGGCCCAGGAATAAGGCATAGTGAGAGAGTGGTGGGTACAAGCTCTGTGTCCATCCTGGGGAAGGGTCCATGGATATGTTTGATGAGCTCATGGGGACTTGTTTTATAATTATGCTTTATGGTTTAGATACATAATTCTGTCACATGCATCAAACATTTCGTAAGTTAAAATACGAGGGAGCGCATGAGCCAACATCACGGGCTACCTGATTCCTGGCCAAGGACCTTATAAAAATACTCCCAATACAGTGGCAGTTTTGCAAGGTGAACAAGCAGGAGAAAGTGTGATCATCTCTACTGCAGGGAGGGCTCGGCAGGAGACAGCAGCGGTGATTTGAGAGAGGGGTCTAGAAGGCAGGAGGGGAAGAAGTCGAGCGTGAGGTTAGCTCTGGGGGCGGCAGGTGCAGAGGACCCCAAGTCTCCTGCCTCCTTTCCATCCCCAGAGTCGACATTCCGAGTACTTTTCCCCACTTTTTTCTCATCACTTTCACTTTGCACATAAGTAGTGTTGATAACAATCCCCTCCGTATTATGGTGAGTCATTCCTACAGGACATGAAAAGTTAAGAGAGCTCATTCTACCATAAATAAATAAGCTTTGTGTTAACAGTAAGGTATTTCCGTGAAAAATGAAGAGAAAGAAACAGATAGATAGTTATTTGAGCTGTCTTTTAAAAATATCCTCTAGCTGTTGTAAAGTTTCTTTCCTTTGAAAAATCTTGGCCAGACAGGTAAAAATCCTGTATTTTATATAAAGAATATGGAAACGTTAAAAAAACAACCAGGAGGCAGATAGCAAAAGTCTTCAGTGCCTCATTCCCCCTCCACAGGCAACTGTAGGCTCTTTGTCCACAAATCGCTGCTTCCCAGTGATGGAGGGCAAATCTCAAGGTAAAGATTAATTAAAACCGGCCCATAAGAGACATGATAAAAATTCCACCCCATGAAAATCAACATGCCTCACATGTACTCCATTTGCCCAAACTACACAATAAGGTCATAAGAAAAACATTTTTTTTCCCTAAAACGTAGAAGCCTAAACACAGAATAGGAATACAGGTTTCTGCAGAATAAGGAAGCAAAAAGTTCTTCCTGAAAACAAGAACTTCCCCAACACAAGCATCTTACACGGGGCAGTCTGCTCCGTTTTCCCCAGGAAGCAACACGGCTTCCAGAGTCCCAGCCCCTGGAAAACAGCAGCCTTTGATTCATAGGTCGGGGAGCGGCTATCCGTTTCACCCAGGTCCGCTAAAAATAAGACAAGAGATTCAAAGGCCCGCCACGGACCGCGATCTGCACCGCACAGCGTTACTGAACGCGGCCAGCAGCACGGACAAGCCCGAGGAAAAAGGAGCCCGTGTGGGAGGAATTTGCTGCCCCCCACACCCCCTTCCCGAAAGGAAAGGGTGGGAAAGGAAAGGGGCGCAGAGCTTGCAGAGAGACTCACATGGCCTTTCCTTATGCCCAGCTTTTGAACGGCCTTGATCCACATCCTCTGCAGGACCTGAGCAGCCTTCATGGCCTCGGGGAGCGATCAGCGAGGCCACTGCCTCCGTCCCAGGCTGCTCGCCCACGGCCACCACTGCACGTGGTCACGTAAGGCCCACACAACAGTGGCCCACATTCCCAGCAAATCCTGCTGTCATCCTGCACAGTGACATCCATACAGCAGAGATGCCAAATGCTTTCAACAGCACCACTGGGGGGGGGGGGGGCGGGGGGAACGACACTGTCTGGATTCGCATCACTTTTGCAGCTTTCTGATCCTCCCTCTCCCAGGCGAGGGGGTCAGAGAGTCAGAGTCCATGTTCCTTCTGGGCATATAAAATTATTTCGGATCTAAGCAGGAATTCAGTAAGTGGGACATTTGAGGGCAATACTAGAGAAAGGAATATTCGCAGAAGTTTTTCTTTATAGTGACCCTCCTATATACACACACATACACAAAAGTGTAAGCTGGCTGGAATTGAACTGGTAACATTTCAGGTGAACTGAAATGCTAATGTTACATAGAAATTAAAAAGCACGAAGATAAGGTGTTTCACATCCTTGGAGATAATGAGGTCTGTTCCCTAGAGGAAGATAAGACTTGGGGAGTTGGTGCTCACGCAGCAATTTTCTCTTCCCTCCGACCTTTCCGTAAGTTTAATAGATAAAAGAAAAACAGAGGGCCTCCTATCTGTTTCTTTCTTTGTCTTTACCACTTGGGGGGAGGGTGGGGTAGTACAGTGTTGGAAAGCACACTTTAGGTCTCTGAACACTGAGAAAAGATTGGAAGAGACGCCTGGGGTTTGAGAACTGGGTGTCGGATTTTGGAACAGGTGATAATTCTCTACTTCGCGCGTGTGACACCGATGCACCAGACTGAGCGGGTGAGGGCGTACCATCCGGTTTTTGCAGTAGAGATGGGTAATAAATTTGAGCACAAGATGGAGACCCTATAGGAAGTAACCTGAAACAGAGGCAAGAATGTGAGTTTTAATGGCAGAAGATCTGGGGCTCGATCTCTATTCTGTCACTTAGCTGTGGGCCGTGGCTCTCAGTCACCTTCTTTATAAAGTGGGGATCATACACCCACACCTCAGAGGGCCAGCTGCAGCATGCAACAAGGCAAGCTCTCCAAGCACGCATGCTGAATCACTAAGGTTACGTAGGCACTCAAAAGTTCGTGTCCTTCTCTTGGACTCTAAGAACAAAAGCTCGTGTCCTTCCCTTGGGCTCTGCAAGAACAAGTTCTTTTTAAGTGTTGGAACAGCAAAACAGAATGGGAAATGAATGAAAGTTTGTTTCAGATCTTACACTGAAGAGGGCAGAGAGTACAAAGGAGCCCAACTGAGGGAGGACCCTTGGAAGCCGAGTCAGTGCCCAGGACTCAACCCCAGTTGTGTAGATGTGGGCAGGCTCCCTGCACCCCAGGCTCACCCAGAGCCCCTTAGCTCACTGGGCTTTGGGGTGCAGAGAATCCAGGTGGGAGAAAGGAGGGGTTACTTAAGGCAATTCATTTCTATACTCTTTTCTTTCTTTTTTTGTATTGATTTTAGAGAGAGAGGGAGATAGAGATAGAAACATCCATGAGAGACATCAACTGGCCGCCTCCTGCATGTCCCCCACTGGGGATTTGGCCCACAACCTGGGCATGTGCCCTGACTGGGAATCAAACAGGCAACACCTTGGTGCCTGGGTCGACGCTCAACCACTGAGCCACACCAGCTGGGCTCACTCCTACACTCTTGACAGTCCTGAGGAAATCCCTTGAGCTTCTCTGGTGAGGAAACAAATATATTTTCCCTTCAATTTATGCATACTGTCCAAAAGTCAAAGCATCCTAGAATTTCAGTATTCCAGATTTCCAGAAGTCAGTTTCTTCCTGCACTAATCCTTTATTTTATTTTATTTTTATTTTATTTATTTTTTCTTTTTTATTTATTTATTTATTTATTTATTTATTTTATTTTATTTTTTGTACAGATAGAGTGGGAGGGAGAGAGAGGAAGGGAGAGAGAGACAGAAACATCGATGTGAAGGGACACATCGAGTGGCTGCCACCCGCACGACCAACCAGGGCCGGGGACAAACTGCAACTGAAGTACATGCCCTTAGCGGGAACCGAACCCGGGTCTCTCCGGACCGCAGGCCGACGCTCTAACCGCTGAGCCAAACCGGCCAGGGCTATTTATTTTTTCTTAATTGATGTTAGAGAGACACAGGAAGGGAGAAGGAGAGAGAGAAACATCGGTGAGAGAGAACATGGATTGGCCACCTCCTGCATGTCCCCCACCAGGGATCGGGCCTACAACCTGGGCATGTGCCCTGACTAGGTGACCTCTTGGTGCATGGGTAGTTGTTCAACCAGCGAGCCACACCGGCCAGGCTAATACTTTTTTAAAAATTGTGCTAAATACACACACACACAACAAAAAATCACAACCATTCCTTGGTGTGTAGCTCAGTAGCATTAGGTCCATTCACATTGTTGCACAGCCATCTCCAGACCTCTTTTATCTTGCAAAACTGAAACTCTGTACCCATTAAACAACCTCCTACTTCCGCCTCCTGGAACCCCCAAGCAACCACCATTCTGCTTTCCATCTCCATCAATTTGACTACTCTGGATACCACGCAACCTGAATCATAAAGTATTTGTCCTTTTGTGTCTGGTTTATTTCAGTTAGCATAATATCCTCAAGGTTCACCCTTGTAACTAGTATCAGAATGTCCTTCCTTTCTGAGACAATGATATTCCACTGTATGCACAGACTACATTTTGTTCATTCATCTGCAATGAACACTTGGGTTACCTTCAGTTACCTCTTGACTGTTGTGAATAATGCTGCTATGAAACGGGTGTGCAATTATGCTATCACTAATTCTTTATTCATTCAACAAATGTTTACCAAGTGCAAGGTGCCAAGCTTGGAGGATCAAATGAAGATCCATACATGTACAACACTGCCCTCAGGAAGCTTGGCCAGAGCCAGCCTCGGATCTAGTCCGAGTGGGTGGGGAGTGCAGGGTGTTCTCCACAAGCAAAGGACTTCCAGATGAGGTGTGAACAAGGAATTCAAGTGAGAGAGAGAGGTTAGAAGGTTAGAGGAAGAGAGAAATAAATAGGTAGGGCACAGAAGATTTTTAGGGCAGTGAAAATACTCTGTATGATACCATAATGATGGAACACATGTCATTATAAATTTGTCCAAACCCATATCCAAACCAAGAGTGAACTGTAAGGTAAACTATGGACTTTGGGTGATAATGAGATGTCAATATAGGGTCACCAACTGTAATAAATGTACCCCTCTGGTGTGGGATGTTAATAGTGAGGAGGCTGTGCATGGGTGAAGAAGGGGGTATAAAGGAAATCTCTACAGTCTCCCCTCAGTTTTACTGAGAATCTTAAACTGCTCTAAAAAAGTCTTAATTTAAAACACACACTCACGCATGGGATACATGTCATTATACATTATATATGTACCCAGAGTTATTAAGGAACTTGCGTGTGGCCCCACAGCCACTAGGTGGCGAGTCGCAGTCCAAATCCAGACCTGTGTGAGTCCAATTTTAACAAGCTATGAGGCAAACCAACATCAGCAGATAATTAAGTTATATTTAAGACCTCTGTGTTCACAGTTCTGGTACACTAAACAATAAGGTATCATTATAATTTAAACAGACCTTTCTTATTTGTAATTACAAAGAAGCCATTAATAAGCCAAAAAGGAAGGTGCTAATTTGGCAACACAGACACAGCCCTGTCTACTCTATGATTTTAAACCTGACTAAGCCTGCATGCATTAAAACATAGCTTCACTTTAAAAAAAACAAACACACATACAAACCACCACCCTACGACAGACACCAGGAAAAAGAAAATTATAAACACCCAAAAGGCAGGTTAGAAAACCAATGATTAGAGTGCTCAGGTGAATCCTGCCAGCAGGGTTGGCCTTCTATGAAACACAGGGTACACTGTCCCTCCCAGACCCCAGGCACCTTCAGATGGCTCACACGGAAAAGGCGGACTCAATACTTCCGCCGTCTCTCCATGCTCCGGGTTCGTTCCCTGAAAGTAAGCCTACCCACAGCATCCTGAGGCTCAAAGACATGCCTTGCCAGCGGAACTGGGAAGAAATGCAGGGGCTTAAAGACCTAACCTTTGGAAATGGTATTGCCAACACCTGGGAGCTTGTTAGAAAAGCACAATTTCAAGTCGGACCTGGGACCTGCTGGTAGGCACATGCATTTCACCAGTCGCCTGCGGTTAGCGTGCGCGGTCCAGCCGGAGGAGCGCTGGTCCAGCAGGGCTCCGCGCCGGACCCGAGCCACGAGAGCAGCCCTGTGCACTGCGCACTGTGTGGCCACAAGTGGCTCCTCAGCACTGGAAATGTGGCCACTGCCAGGAAGGAACTGAAGGTTTCATTTAATTTAAATTAAATTAAACTTGTAAACAGCCACACTTAGTAAATAACTTATTAACATGTCCCTAGCAATTTTGAAACAGTTTCCAATGTTCTGCTACTATAGTTAATACTAAGGCAAACCCTGTCCTACATGCAGATAAAACTGAGTGAATAACACTTTGAAAACACTAATTTCACTGGCTCTCTGTAAGAGACACACAAATTTTATATTAAACCATTAATCGATAGATAAGATTAAAGCATTTATAATTTATGCCTTCAATGGCATAGTATTTGTTACATAGTTAAAATACCATAAACTTGATAAGTGAATGTGTTCCTGCATGGTACGTGTAGCACAATGTACACGGAATCTCATGGGAATTGAGAGAGAAAAACAAAGAACTCTGGGTGGTTCTAGAACACATCCAGTAAGAGGGGGCTGGAAAGACCAGAGACAGGAAGGGAAAAGGAGAGAACTTCCTGCATCCACCCCCACCCAGGTGACACATAGGAGCCCACGACAAACTATTATAAATAACGAAAATGCACTGTAGGCCAAATCCCCAGCAGGGGGCATGCAGGAGGCGGCCAATTGATGTTCTCTCTCATCGCTGTTTCTCTCTCTCCCTCTTCCTTCCTCTCTCTAATATCAATAGAGAAAAAAACAATAATAATGAAAATGCAGACCAACAAGCCTTACTAATGACCTTGACTTAACAATAAAACAGAGTAGATGAAACGGAAGCAAGTTACATGAAAATACATAGGATTCTCATTTTTTTTTCTCATGACAACATTAAAAGGAAAAAGAAGTTCAGATGTTTGAAACAGACTTGTTTCCAAACTTAGGAATAAACCTCATTCTTCAATCTAGCATCTTGTTACCATTATTATATAAACTGACAGTCCATTAAAAAGGTGTAGGACACACCCCTCTCCCAAATTGTTTTCCTTTGTGGATAACATGGGAAATTTCAGACACGAAGCAACTTCCTTTTAAAATGATAAATTTAACAGTGCTGAGCTGTCTTGAAAAATCCATTTCTGCCTAATAATATAAACTGTGTAAAGAAACTGTATGCAATCTTAAAGCCTAAAGAATACCCAGCACTTCCTTTTTGTTGAATTTGTAATTATCAGGAAATCAGCAATGGCCTCTGTACAGTAAAACACACAAAATCCACTAGGTGGCGCAAGAATGCAGAAATAAAAAGGGAGACACTGCTGTTTCCTTTCAAATTTCAAATGTAATTTGGAGGAAATTAGAACCAGACTTTAATAAGCACTATAAAATCCCACCATTATAGCTTTTATAAGAGGCCAATTAAATGTGTAAATAGTGAAGGGGGAACGATGACTAAGAGGGAAAAATTATACTTTTAGTTGCCATTCATTAACATTAAATGAAAACGTATTACAGTCCACACCAGACAATGTTTCTGACCCTGCTCTGAGCACTGTGGGATATTCAAAGGAATTTAAACCATTTGGAGAGTAAAAGGCAGCACTTTCCAATTGTTGATCACTGGACCTAATGATAGGTATGGAAGGACATGATTTTCCAGGAAGAAGAGTTACAGGAGTTAGTTTCACGCAGAAAGTGGAATCCATTCATCAGTTCATTCAATAAATATTTATCGAGCACCTCTTTCATGCCAGGCTTTGTACTGAGTACTGGAGATCAAACAGTGAGGATAATAAGCATGGTCCTGCCTTCACATGCTGAGGGGGTCAGGCTTAAATCGAGGTGCCAGCCAGCAACGGTAGAAAATGTGAAGGGAAAACACAAAAAGGTCTAGAATAGGAGCGAACGGCCAGGGAAGGCTTTCCTTCTTAGTGACTCTGTGGAAGTCGGCATGTGGCCCACGAAACTGGGCACAGACAGGAACACAGATGGGGAGCCTGGGTCTCAGGAAGCATCTTGGCCCCATCCCTGAGCAAAATAAGTAAAAAGTTGGAGGTAGTACAAGTGGATTTGTAGTTTTATCTATTTGAGTCCAAATTCCTCATTTGACTAAGAAGCAGGGAAGAATGAAAGCCTAGGTGGGCGGGGCCAGGAGCCGGGAAGGGCGCAGGGGAGGCCTGGCTCTGGGTTC
This sequence comes from Molossus molossus, assembly GCF_014108415.1. Lineage (NCBI taxonomy): Eukaryota > Metazoa > Chordata > Mammalia > Chiroptera > Molossidae > Molossus > Molossus molossus. Next base: position 51,647,133 of record NW_023425349.1, read on the forward strand.
CACCTGCAGCGAGGGCTTTCCCAGGGCAGCCGGGGCCCAGCCAAGGGTTTAAGCCCCAGTAAGATTCCCATTTACTGTGAGCTAAGACTAGAGAACTAGAATTCCTAAGTCAGGTTCTAAAGACACATTTGCAGTACATTATTTAAGGGTGGCCCAGAAACCTGTATAGGGCGTGTAACAGAAATGTTTGCTCGGCGTCCTGAGAAAGGGATGCACCAGGATAAGTCAAAGGACCAAGGGGACAAGCTGCAGGGTGAAGTGTGTCCATCTGAAGAGGGCCACAGCAGAAACCAAAACCTGTCTTTTGAAAGAAAATTCAAGTAAGGACTTCTACTGCATCTGCCAAGAAGATTCAGGTCACGCTTTTGCCTCCCGGAAGGGGGGGGGGGGTACAAACAATAGCATAACATGCTAAGCTGTCTCCAGCTGTTCCAGGGGTCAGTGGGTCAAGTCCCAGGTGTGTCACTAACCAGCTATATGACCCCTAAATTCTCTGAGCATCTCGGGTGATGAGCATCTCACAAAATGAAGCAAAAATTGTATGTGGAAGTTTTTATAGACAGTCAAGTACCACATAAATGAGAGGTATTTCCTGTATTAAATGATCCCCATTCTAATAAAGGGCAATGTGGCATAAGTTTAATCAAAGATTTAAAAAATAGATTGCATTTTGTCATTCAACATTTAGTTATCTATGGTGGCACAGGCTTGGAAAACAAAGGTCTACTGACATAGGACACTCCTCACCCTCAAGGATGCTTGTTCTTAGATAGTAGAAAGGCTGGGGCCCTGGCCAGTTTGGCTCAGCAGGTAGAGATCAGCCCGCAGACGTGGACTGGAGAGTCCCAGGTTCAGTTCTCGCTAGGGGCACGTACCTCAGTTGCAGTTTGTCCCTGGCCTTAGTTGGGGTCATGTGGGTGGCAACCACTCGATGTGTCGCTCTCATATTGATGTTTCTCTCTCTCTCTCTCTCTCTCTCTCTCTCTCCCCTCATCCCTCTCTCCCTCCTCCTGCTCTATCTGAAGATAAATGCAAAAAATGTCCTCGGGTGAGGATAAGAAAAAAAAATGATGTAGAAAGGCTTGGAATAGTACAGAGAACCAGGGCAATTAATGCATGTTGAGCTAGGGTATCAGTCATTGATAATGTCTGTTAACCCCAAGCCTTTCCAAATCCCCTGAGCTGGAAGAACATCATTAATTCCAGTTCTGGGCTACGTTTCTTCAGGACTTGGAACCCATGATGGCAGTTTATGATACCTTTGAAGTTTTCTCTGACAGGAAAGAATGAATGGTTTGGAACTGAAACAGTCAACAACCGAGAAACACAACAAACAGCACCCCTCGCAAAGATGGAATCCAGAGAAGAGAGAACATCCAAAATCTAGACAGAAATTCTTTGTGGGCAAGGGACATTTCAGTGTTAAGGCCTGTCTCAACCCCCAAATCAAGTGCACTTTGAAGTATACCTTCTCCACATTTTCTTGTACTGGGGTTACTGCTGAACCCAGAAGTCTGGACTCAGCACTCCCCTACTGGCCGGTTACCAGTCACCTGCCTCAACCGAAACCAGAAGCAAACCAGCCCTGACCTCCATCCCCTTCTCTCTTTTGCTCTCCCACAGCCAAGAGGGACCCGGGACAAGAGCATCCTCGTGAAGCCAGAATCTCTCACAAGTCAGCTTCCTGACATAACTACCCCGTGAAGGCAAAAGAACATGCTTTGAGAAATTCTGTAAGTTCTGAGCCAGGGGCCAGCAAACATTTCCTGTAAGGGCCACATAACTGATACAGTTTAGCATTCTGTAGATACTCGTAACTCCTTTAAAGTGGAAGAACATTCTTAGCTAGTGAGCAGAAAACAGACAAAAACAAACAAACAAAGCAAACGGGCAGCTGGCTGTAGTTTGCCAATTCCCTAGTTTTAACTCAAGCAACATTTAGTGACAGATGACGAATGTGCAGGGGTCTATCCACCGAGACACGGTCTTCACGGCAAGGCGCTCACAGTGGTACCCAGGGAGGGGCGCACGCTTCTGATTTCGGTTTTCCTTCCTTGGCTTTCACGTGTGCCGCCAACAAGCCTGGGGACCGTCCTGGGCACCCAGCCACTGTCTGGGGATAATCCAGTTTCGTGGGCCTGTCCATTTCCTTTCTAAATGAATAACGAGTGAGTTCTTAGTGGGCACATAATCCAGAAATTAGGTCAATTCAAAGTGAACTGCACTTGGTTGTAGTAGCACAGACACGTCCCTGGTTATAGTTTACCCAATCTAAAATCAACCGGTTCACAATTTCCCATCGCATTCCGAAGCCGGCCTGAGATCAAAATCTTACTTCAGCCCTGGCCGGTTTGGTTGAGCGGTTAAAGCGTCGGCCTGCGGTCCTGAGGGACCCGGGTTCGGTTCCCGCTAAGGGCACGTACCTTGGTTGCAGTTTGTCCCCGGCCCTGGTCGGTTGTGCGGGTGGCAGCCACTCGATGTGTTCCTTTCACATCGATGTTTCTCTCTCTCTCTCTGTTCCTCTCTCTCCCTCCCACTCTACCTGAACAAAAAATGGAAAAATGTCCTCGGGTGAGGATAAAAAAAAAAAAAATCTTACTTCAGATGTTCCTCCTAGTAGATGATTAACGACTCGTGCGAGTATCATCAACACACGTCCTGGGCAAGACTGTGAGAAGAAATGTCACGCACACAGAGAAGTGAGGCCTTAGCTCCTGATCCCAGGCAGGGATGCTGTCCAGGTACCTCACAGAAAGACCATGCAGAGGTGGCACCCGAGACCTAGGGCAAACACTGCTTTAGAAGAAACTTTTAAAGAGAGCTATAAAGACTGGAAGTTTCCACTACCCACCATGAAGTCTGACTGAGATTCCGATCAAAATTCAATGTCCTGCATTTGTCCTGGCTGAGCACACAACCAAGAGTCAACATGTCACAGAGTGTAGCCGCGCTGGACTGTCCGTGGAAGCACATCTAGCGCACTGGTGTTTGGATCCGGGGGAAGAAAACCATGCCGTGAGTGAGAAAGAGACAAAAGCATCCTTAGTAAGATTCCTGGGAGGAACAGGAAAGAAGGCTTGGAGATTTCCTAGCTCTTTCTACCCCCTGGGCTGGTTTTCAATGTCCTCCTACCCTTCCCATCCAAAGGCAAACACCTGCCATTCCATATGGCTTGTTCCATCACCACAGTGTCTCGCTCCAAAATCCCCTCTCTATTTTTATCCCCAATAAAAATTCAGATACATATCAGAAGTATCTAACTGTTCTACATCACACTTACATGTGAGTGTCTGGTAGCCTAAACCTCTTGGAGGCATCTGATGTTTTAAAAGATGTACTTTGAGCCCAGCTGGTGTGGCTCAGTGGCTGAGCATTGACCCAGGCACCAAGAGGTCACCAGTTTGATTCCCAGTCAGGGCACATGCACAGGTTGTGGGCTCAATCCCCAGTAGGGGGCGTACTGGAGTCAGCTGATAGATGGTTCTCTCTAATCAATGTTTCTATCTTTCTCCTTCTCCCTCTCTCTTTAAAAATCAATAAAAATAGCCCTGGCCAGTTTGGCTCAGCGGTTAGAGCGTCGGCCTGCGGTCCGCAGAGACCCGGGTTCGGTTCCCGCTAAGGGCACGTACTTCGGTTGCAGTTTGTCCCCGGCCCTGGTTGGTCGTGCGGGTGGCAGCCACTCGATGTGTCCCTTCACATCGATGTTTCTCTCTCTCTCTCTCCCTTCCTCTCTCTCCCTCCCACTCTATCTGTACAAAAAATGGAAAAATGTCCTCGGGTGAGGATTAAAAAAATAAAAAATAAAAAAATAAAAAAATAAAAATATATTTAAAATACACACACACACACACTTTGACCCTCGGAAACTTGTGATAGAATTCTGACCTAAAAGACAAGTTCCCAAACACAGCATATCTAAGATTTTCTTCCTAATTCCACAATCCACGTGCTTTGTAGCCATCTGCGTTTGTCTTGATAATTGCTTTTTGTGGGGAGGGTTGATGGAATAACACAGTCACTTCTGACTAGAGACTGAACTTGAAGAAAGTAGACTTTCACTTGACAAGACATATTCTTACTATTTCTATAATAAAATTGTGATTCTAGCTAGTTGTCTATATAATTTACTTCCCCATAAAGTCGTGCCTTACTCATCTTAGAGTTTGGGGGGCCTCATTCAGTAGTGGATACACAGAGAGAGGTCACTGAAGAAGAAAAACATCTTTTTTAAAAAAACTTTTTATCTTCACTTAAGGACATTTTTGCATTTATCTTCAGATAGAGCTGGAGGGAGAGAAAGGGAGGAAGAGACAGAGAAGCATCGATGTGAGAGAGACACATTGAGTGGCTGCCACCCACACACCCCAACCAGAGCCGGGGACAAACTGCAACCGAGGTAGGTACGTGCCCTCATCGGGAACCAAACCCAGGTCTCTCTGGTCCACAGGATGACACTCTAACCACTGAGCCAAACCGGCCAGGGCAGGAAAACATCTCTTAACAACACTGATACATTATTGTCACTCATGATTCCCAGGCAGGGATGGCTGGTGGTCCTTAACACTTTCAAAGACAATGTTTAACTCCTAACGATCAACAGAGCGATACTGTCTGTTGCCTCTCCCCCATCTCTTTGGCATCTCCTCCTATTTCTTGGCCCATCTGGTTCTGAAAGGCAGAGGCTGGCACAACTGAAAGAGCCTGCAGGTTTCGAGTGAGTCAAATGGACCTTGGCTCAAATTCCCTCCCCGTCACACTAGCTGTGTGACCTCGGGCGAGTTATTTACCACTTCCGAGCCTCCGTTTCTTCCCCTATAAAATCGAGTTGTAACAACTGCCCCCCCATGATTGGGAGTATTCAGTGAGAGTTGTACTAAGGGTCTAACATGACATCAGCCGCGTGGTTTCCTCCCCTCGATTCGCTAGAGAAACGTGAAGTCTGGAGCACAGAGCAAACCAACAGCATCTGCCTGTGTCCCGGGCTCCCTCGTACACGGGCATTTTACACGAACATCAGGAGTCAGCTGGAGGAAGCCTGCCCCGACACACCCATAATATTTATAGAAAACAAGGACACAGTGGAGAGCTTGTTTTACAAGCTCCATAAATGCATATTCTTAGATTTGTCAGTCCCATAAAGCAAAGGGCTTCAGGTTCCAATGGTCTCCGAGCCGCCTGCACAGTGCTTTCTTGGGAGGCGGAGAACCTCGGGAGAACGGGGAGACAATGCACACCCACGCTCACCACACTTCAGTCCTTCGGGGCCCACCTTCCCCTTTCTCTGCCTTTCGCCTTCTTCATTTACTGAGCAACTAACTATTCTACGCCTAAGAAGGCAAAGAGCCAAAGACGCCCTCAAGAACTCACAGCCGAGCCCTCAACATGAAACGGAGCCCCCCTCCCCCCCCCACTAGGGCGAAGCCAGGCCTCCTCGCTGCTCTTCCCAAAGGACAGACACATGCACTGAAGTTCATGCCTAAAGGGGGACACTTTTCAGAGTTCACTGTTTCCAAGCATTCGTTCTGATGCAATCCGTCCCAATCAAAAAGCTTATGTTGCTTCCCATGAAGAATGGACCATCCAAGTAGCCGACGACACACAGAACCAATACACCCAGCTGGAGCAAACAGGAGACCGAGAGACTCGACAGCACTCCAGTTTTTATGACACTCACTGCATAAATCATTATCCTAAATATAAAGCCAAAAGAACAAGTCTGGTGACTGTCTGCAATGATATGCTACTGCTGTTTTATCTGGACAGTTCATGGCTGGGATAGAATCCAATCAGGTCAACCTTTATATTTAATCATCCAATCACACGCAGCAACTCAGAACAACAATGCAATTGTTAGTGGGAGTTTACTCCTGAGCCCAACAGGCTCTTTCCCGCAGGGGGGCATGTGCCCTCTCCATTGCTCCTCTTCTATTAATAGGCCAGAGATACTCTCGGAGGCACTGCATACTGACTGCAAATAATCTGTGGGGACAAATAGCAAAAGCATCGACAATGTGTCTTCTGGACAAAGTAAATCACAAACACGATTCTTAGAAATTTAGCAATGCCTGAACTGATCTTTATTTTTAACCCAGTTCCGGTTCCCACATTTCATAGAGCAAAGGCCTACAGAGGATTTTATCTTTGAAAAGTGGGTGTCTAAGCAATTCCCAAAGGGGAAGAGGTTTCTGGGACTGAGGAGGGTGATGGTACAATTTCTGCACCTTTCTCAATCCCCTGACTTTTGTGGAATATCAGTTCATGCCAGAACTTGACTTTAGCTTTAAAAAAAAAAAAAAAATTTAAGGATATTATCAAATAGAAATACAGACTGCACTCCACAAAAACACACACAGTAGCACCACACATTTCTTCTTCAGGCTGTAACACTACCAGCTGAAACCCTGACAGCTCAGACATACATATTTAAAACCAATCATTTTTGCCGAAGGAGTGAATTAGGTCAATGCCCTTAGGAAGTTCCCCTTCGGCCCTGTTTTCCACTCTCCAAACAGTGGAGCCCTTTGTCCATTGTATTAGCCACTGTAAACTGTTTGGACATCCATTGTTAGCCCTGGCTGACTGGATAAGTCTGGCGAAAGAGATAAAACAGGGGTCCTGTCGATAGATTTCTAGCAGAGTCAAATTCAAAACAGCTTTGCAGGGCAGCCAGCTCGCTCTCTCTGCTAGTCAGTGGCTAAAATGAAGTTACTGATCATGCTCATCTTGGACCTTAGAATATTTGCTTCCCTTATTGCTTTAAACCGATCTTCAAGGAACCTTCCAAAATAACACTATAGATATAAGCCTAAAATAAAATGTTACCAATAAATCACTTGGTCAGTCTGTTTCTAACTGACCACCTTCTCAAAGCAATAACAGTAAGGTCCCTGAAAAGGGAAAATCGGTCAGAGTTCTAGGGAAAATTATTGAAATGAGAGAAGATTCACAGACATTCTAAAGAAAGAAGAAATCAGTTCTTTCTACGTGTGCCATCATTATAGGAAGGATTTTGCCAAAATTGATTCAAGATTTTTAAATGCCTCAAGAACATTATGATTCCTATTTCATAATATAAGCTAGAAACAGGACAGCCACTATCACCGAATATTTTGATAGATTAACGCATGCTGTCAACATGAGATCCCAAGAATGGGACAAAAATCTAATCTCTTCCCATTTCATTTGTCAAAAGATAAAGTTAAAGGCAGAGGGGGAAAAAGGGAATATCCTCTTTAGCCCACCTATAAGTCTGATTTATATATCCCCTTTTACTTGATTAAAAACGAACAAATCAGAATGACTGTGAAAAGAAAGCACTCATTAAGTTTCATAAAGTTAGATGGTAATGCAGCGGGTCTTAGAAGTAAGCCACCTTACAGTGTCCGCGTCAATGTCTAAGCTTGCAAGTTACAACTTCTCAAGCTTACTCATAGAGAAGAGTCTCTGGAATCACAGAGCAGTGGATGAGGAAACAGAACAGTGCCTGGTGTGACAGGTGGGTCTTCGGTGGCATCGTACTCCAGCAGGCGACCATGAAGTCAAAGGAATGATTCTGACTGTGCTTTATAGAGAGCAGCCTCACGACTGCAGACATCCCGGTCTTCTCATGGGCTTCAGGGATAACGGTGATACTGATAAATTATAACCACTGCTATTCAGGTGGCCGCTGCAACCCCAGGAGGGGCCTGAGCTCCGCAGCCATCTCCAAGCTCCCTGCCCAATCAGCTGCCTTGGGCTGCGAAGGCTGAGGAGGTAGAAGGGCTTTGCGAAGGTCCTGACTCTGGGTGGCAGCAGTTGTCCAATTTTCTGTGGGGCAAATCTGACAGCTAGCGGTGGGCTCTTGGTTTCTCATCCCTCCAGCCTGTCCATTGTTCTGCAGGCACCAAATTCTCTCTCTAGTAAATATCTTTCTCCTTGAAATAGCTAGAAAGTTGTCTGTTTTCTCCCCTGAACCCTGACTGAATGGGTATGGAATGCCCACGTTACAGCTAAACATGAGCAAAGTAAACAGCGACAGCCAAGGAAGGAATTGGTAAGACAACAGAAGGCAACCCCAGGTCTTCCTGACTTCAGTTACAGGATGAAGGTTAAACATATGCCAAGTCCACAAAATAAGGTGCCAGTGATATTCATAGTAGCTTTTTTCATAATAGGGAGAAGGAAAAAAACCTGACAATATCCCAAATATCTATCAACAAAAAAATGGCTAAACAAACTATGATAAATTCACATCCGTGGAATACTACTCAGCAATAGTAAAGAACTATGGAACCACACAACACAGATGAATCTCACAAAGGTCACACTGAGCAAAAGAAGCCAGACGCAAGGTCGTGATGTCAGCTACATGGATCCTGTCAAGGTCGAGGATACCTATTCCCTGGTGAGAGAAGTCGGAGAGGGGTTCCCCTGTAAGGGGGTGGTAGCATTTGAAAAAGTGGTAAGAGAGAACCTGAAAAAGTTCTATTTTTTTTATCTAGATGCACAGATGAACACATTCACATATAAGCTCCCCAGCTCTGGAACCAGACAGTGGTAGTGGTTGCACAACATTATAAATGTATTAAATGCCACTGAATTGTAGACTTTAAAATGGTTGGTTCTACACTACGTGTATTTGACCACAATAAAAAATAAAAAAAAATAAAAAATGACCAAGCTCTTGTGCATTTTACTGTATGAAAATTATACTTCAAGGAAACACCATAAAAATAATAATATAGAAAAAGTTTCAGGATGAGTAAGCAGGCTTGGGAAGGCAGACTCTGGATACCACTGTTTCTATGGGAAAATTTTTCTCGGTTTCAGACCAATTTTTTTAACCTCAGTTCTTTGGTAAATTGAGTCAACTTTCCCCGCTTCTTCCTGACTCCTGAGTAAAGACATCTGCAAACCGTGCACTTAGCAGTATCAGCAGACTAAATATTTCTCCCGGACCTTTGATTAAAATTTGAAGGTAGGTTCAGCTGGAAAGAAGGCCACCGATAACCAAAACGAACTCGGAGCCTCTTCATTTCGATGTGTCGCCACTTGCCTGTTTTTAGACTCTAACAATAACACCAGAAGGAAAAGCACAAATGTTTCCAGTTCCATTTCTGGAACATTTCAATGGGTGTCTGAGATGCCACAAATCTCTCTCCCCTCTTAAAACTCACCCAGACACTAAACAGACCAGCCCAGATAGGTGAAGTGCTCTCTCTGCCTGGAGTCGCTGGAAAGCTCAGATGTGCCTAAAGGGACGCTGGGACTCAGCTGGCATGAGGCTTTTACAGTAGTGAGCAGTGAGGTCTTGCAAGAGCAACCAGTAGGCTCATTGTCAGAGCATCTTTGAAGAACACAGGAAAGGGCTCCCGGGGCAGGCCTGCCTTACCCACGGTGCTGATGCTGCAGCAATAGGGTCCCTGGGGGAGAAGTCCATGGAAGAAGGGGGTGCTGGGGTCTCCCAGTATGCGGCTTTTACTGGGAAGGGTGGAGGGGAGAGGAAGGAGAAAATGATTCTCTTGAAGCTCTCAGCAAGATAGTTTTGGTTGCTGGCTCGGGCTGCAGAGTAAGGACGAGAACCCAGCACGCACTGTGCTGGTACATTATTTAAGCTGCAACTGAATAATAGATCTTGCCATCACTTCATGAGCGAAACAACTGCAGCCACTCGGGTTCCCAGTCTGTCCTCGAGACAAATGCCTTTCAGAGAGAATCCACTGGATCTCTTTTTAAGAGAAAAAAATACAAATAAAGGAACACAAACGTTGTTTTAAGGAGCATGGACGCATTTCATGATGACAAGAATCCATAGAAATTATTTAGAATGCTCTCTATGCTTTAAACCTAAACACTCAGGACCGTCAGGCACCTAAGCACTGTGAAAGACTTCCGAGACCATCGACTGTAAGGACTCATTTCCCTGTAGAGCAGCGGCTCTCAACCTGTGGGTCGTCACCCCTTTGGGGGTCGAACGACCCTTTCACAGGGTCGCCTAAGATCATCGGAAAACACCTATTTCCGATAGCGATTCATAACAGTAGCAAAATCACAGTCATGAAGTAGCAACGAAAATAATTTTATGGTTGGGGGTCACCACAACATGAGGAACTGTATTACAGGGCCACGGCATCAGGAAGGTTGAGAACCACTGCAAGAGACTGAGAACCGGAATTACAAAGTCACCCAGCAAGCTAGTGGTAGAGCTGATATGCCGTTTCAGAACTGGTCTGTATGTCGTTCTTTTTTTTTTTTTTCCTTCATTGATTTTAGAGAGAGGAAGTGTGAGGGAGAGAGAGATGGAAACACCAATGAGAGAGAACATCGATTGGCCGCCTCCTGCATGCCCCCCACTGGGGATCGGGCCCACAACCTGGGCATGTGTCCTGACCGGGAATCGAACCGGCGACCTCTTGGTGGTTGGGTCCACGCTCAACCACTGAGCCACACCAGCCAGACTGTATGTCTTTCTTCACTTTTTCCCTTACAAGTATCTCATCAACTCACTATGGAAATGTCAGTAGTCCGATCTAACTTCTCAGTGCATCTTCAGTTCTTACTCATTTATGCAACAAGCCCTCCCCAATCAAGTCGGTGTGGTGTGGTCTGTAGTGATGTGCCTGGTGCCGTCTCCTGGGGTTACCGAGATGACTCAGACCAGGGAGGGGTTCCGGCTGACCGGAAGTGACTAGAAGTGGCTGGCCATAGCAGATGTGATGGGGGCTCTCATAAACACCAGCATGTGAGCACTAGCCAACCACAGGCAAGGAAGCAGTAGATTCAGCCTGAGTGAAGAAGGGTAGGGAGGAAAGGGCTTCTACAAATGAGCTCACCAGGGAGTTCTTGCGAAAGGACCGTTCTTCTCAAAACCAGAAATGGTTAGATGTGCTAAATTAATTGCCTCCAGTCAATTCATTCTGCTTTGCCAGGGGTGGGGACGGGCTGCTGGTTTCTCACAGCACACATTCCCTGCTCCCCATCATCAAGTTCCATCCGCCCAGGGTGCACTGCTATAGAAGGCATATAAGACACCCCATAACCTAGAACAGGGAACACTTCCTTTCAGACTGTGATAACAAATGGTTCTCAATGAATGGAACATGCAGCTACATTTGGAACTTTATTCCTTCCTGGGAAGAACAAAAGTCCTACAAGCTCCGTGTTCTAGAAGAGTTCATTAATTCCTACTGATGACGAGAAAGCATCATTTCCCCTGTGCACCTTCAACTCAAGTGACAAAATCTAAAGCACCTGCTGTGTTCTCTCATCTCTACCAAAGCTTTCTGTATTACAATAGCAAAGACAGAACTGGCTTTTATTCATTATCTATTCATTACAGCTTAATAACTGTTACCTACCAACACCCAACACCCTAATAATCATCTCCCACAATATATTATGTACATTCCCTCCACACACCTCTAACTTGTGACTAACGACATTGTACTAACTGTAAATATATAACTACAGTACATATTTAATCCTATGCTTACAAGGGTATATCAATGAGACACACTATAATTAAAGTTTCAAAAGATGATGCCATCTTTTCTTACAAACACAATGTTTATATTTCATATGGATGATTAAAGTCCGCAATAAAAATAATAATTGCCATATTAATTAATTCTAAATCCATGTTTACATATGCACATAGGTAAAGTTTAATGAATATCCATATTCAAGGATGTGACACAAAATCTTTGCCATGATTAACGGTATGATTTGAAATTTGGGGGTTTATTCATCTTCCTAAAACACGAACACGCATTTTATTCATGACGATCTACCAAGGGTATGCTTTCTCCACCAGCACCATTCCTGCAACCCCAAATCTTCCCCTCAACACACATGCAGAGTGTTGGGGTAAAGGAAACAGAAACAAAAACTATAGGGTAGGGGAATGGGGAGGGAGGGGTCTAGGGGGGGAAAAGGAGAAACATCTGTAATAAAAATAAATAAAATCAGAGAAAAAATAGAAACTGTAACCATGAATGTTATAATCAGGCAGAATACTAGTCTGAATGTTAAACATTATTACAAAAATGTATCTTGCTAAGGTCTGTAACTTACAATGGTGTGTATGTGGTGAAGGAAACTTCCCTTATGTTTCTAAGGTTAAAGACCTGATTTAACTTTAACCATTTGGCAGAGGCACTAAACAAATATCTGTACTGATTTAAAATGACTAAAGTACAAGTTACTAATTGAAGGCTCGGGATTTCTCAAAAATGGTGTGCATGAACAAACATAAGCAGGGATTTTGGTGACCTAAATGAAGTATTTTCTCTCCTGGTTTTATTTACCTAGTGAATTTCACATCACTCACTTCTCCAGGTCAAGGCAGGGTTACTTTTGTCCTTTCTCAAGACTTCTAATTCATATGACATTCCTTGTTAAAACCTACTTCACAGACCAATGGAAGCTGCACTTCTCAAGTTAAATACAATTACACGTGAGGCTGTCTGGCTCTCTCCATTCTTGAGCACTGACGGATGGCCAATGAGATGCACTTGGCAACAGTGCCGTCCTCCAGGAGTGCCCTTTCCATTCTATCCTGCCAATGTCATACCAACAAACAAACCTTAAACACTGCACGATGGCTTGTCGGCAGCGGAGAAAGGAATGGGAATTGGGCAAGACATTCTCTCCACCGAGCCAGCAATAACACTGAGAGAGCTCAGTGGACAAGGGGAAGAGGCAAACGTTAAGACATAAAATCCATCAAGTTCAACTTTCCTGGCTTTTCTGGGCCACTCTGTGCCCAACTTTCCTGAAGGTGATGTCCAGGTACACGTAGCTCTCCATTAACATTCCACTCATATTTTAAGCAATATTTCCCAAGTTTCAGATTTGAAGGACTGTCTTCACAATTTTTTACATATTCTCATAACACACATCCTTGATAATTCACTACTTTTCTTGAACTGAACTGTTTTACTTAATACTTATTTTTGCCTCATTCTAAGTAGCCTATCCATGAGATAAATGAGTTACGTGGCTGGCTTTATGTTTTGTTTTGTTTTTAATTCTTCAAGTAAAATACATGCATAGTAATTGAAAAACAGGATATGTCCCTCCCTCCCTGTACCACCTATAAGTCTGCCTTTGGAAAACACTGTTTGGGGACAGCAAAAGAGGCAGAGCTAGTGCTTAATAGAACTCAGGTGATTTTTCAATATTTAGTCTCTCATCTGAGCGCCCAGGTTATTGAAGCTGATGAAGCTTTGGGTGCAATGGCCGGCTGATGATGGAGGGACTAGTCATTTAAAAACCAAAATGAGCCCAGCCGGCGTGGCTCAGTGGCTGAGTGTCGATCCATGCACCAAGAGGTTATGGTTCGATTCCTGGTCAGGGCACACGCCCAGGTTGTGGGCCTTGTCCCCAGCGTGGGGTGTGCAGGAGGCGGCCAGTCGCTGTTCTCTTTCATGGATGTTTCTATCTCTCTCTCCCTCTCCCTTCCACTCTCTCTAAAATCAATAAATAAAAATAAAAACCAAAATGAGCCCTGGTCGGTTTGGCTCAGCAGTTAGAGGGTCAGCCCGCTGACCAGAGGCATGGGTTTGATTCCGGTCAAGGGCATGTACCTAAGTTGCAGTTCGTCCCAGGCCCCGGTCAGGGTCATGCGGGAGGCAACCAGTCGATGTGTCCCTCTCATGTCTCTCTCTTCCTCTCTCTCCCTCACTCCTACTCTATCTGAAGATAAATGGAAAAATATCCTCAGGTGAGAATTAAAAAAAAAAAAATGAAACCAGCACCTTCATTGGACAGTCACTGCAGGCCTGGGACTCTAGCAGTCAATCACCAAGTATAGCACTCAGTCACCCAGTTTATTCTGAGAAGTGCATTTCCCAATCAAGTTAAGAAAAGTGGAGCAGGCTTTCCACCTCGGAACTCCGCCTCTCTGCAATAATGTGGGCAGCTCCAAGCTTCATCACCGCTTTCCTAGGTAACCTTCCAAACTGCACCGTCAATACTGATGTCAGGACCTGATCACTTTTTTCCATTGCTGTTATGTGGTCTTTAAAAAAAAAAAAAGTTAAATGGGAATGCCACCGCAGACCCTCATAAATTTTCTAGCTATATATAAGCATCTACTAACAAGGGTCATCAAAAAAAAAAAAAAAAAAATTCCTGTGGGGGTGAAATAGGCCCTAAATAGCTTTAGGGAAGTTTTCTTTTTTAACCTTAAGAAAGATCACATAAACAATGACGTTTTTAACCCTCCACCAGGTATTAAATCTGACCTCAGTCTTTGTTTCTGACACGTACGTATCTTTGGATTTAGGATCAAGAAACTCAGTAAAACACCTGAGATAATCATTCTGTCCCACCTACCCACTTTTCCAGGGACAATGCCTCTCAACACCAAGGCTGGCGGCCCAAGGCCATTCTGGCTAGCCATTTTTGGCCCCCTGATGACTGCTTAGGGTGTAATTAACCCATGAGGCATTTTATAGGAAGTCGGTTCTCAACCTAGACAAATTAATCTGGAGCCACAACTTCTTACCAGGATTTATTTTAGGGGTTAGGCAAAAAATAATTCCCTGATGCCTCACATTCCTGGAATTACGTTGAGGTTTCAGCAGCGATTACTAACCCTTCCACCTCTTCACCCCACCCAGCACGCCCGCCCTCATGCCACTCCCAACCAAATCCGCAGGACTTTTGAAACTACAGTACACAGGGCTTAAGGTAGCCCAGGCCTAGTTTCAAGAATGTATCTGCCTCCTAAAAAGAAAACCTCTGGGAGAGAAAACCTTGCAAACTCAAGTCACTGCTGGAATTTTATCATTTCCCTTGCCTTCTCGGGCACTTCTGCAGAAGATAAATGGCTGGCCTGTGACCTTTTGTCAATGTACAAAAAACTCGATCAAAAGTTAAACAAATGTAGGCAGAAGTCCTGGCGAATGGAATTCCCCAGGGAGTGATGTAAAAATTCATTGGTATTAAGCATATCAGTGCCTCAAAAATAGTAATATTCCCTGTATAGGGGGTGGGGTGGCATGGTTACTGGGAAACTGGTTCACTTCTGTGTAGAAAAGGTAGTCATGAACACAACAGGGATTTCTATTACTTTTTTTTTTTTTTCCTTCAAGTTCTCTTACTGGCATTAAAAGACTTTCAAGAGAGGGTGAGCAACTCTTTCTCTTTCCCCCGGACACCCACCTGGCACCTCCTATCTAACTTCTAGATCCCACATCCCTTATCAGCCCAGGACCCAACACTTACATAGTTTCAGCTCTTTTTGGTTCGTATTACTAGCTACCATTTACTTCGCACGCACGACATGCCTGACATCCTGCATTACTTCATTCAGTCCTCACTCAACACTATGAGTTGGGGGCGTTGTTGGCCCCATTTTTCCTACTAGCTTACACTGTAAGGCATCTGTTCAAATACCACCCTTTCTCCCCAGCAAGCATCCCTCCCTGACAGGCGTGCGCCCAGGACACCTGCAGCGCACACCCCCTCTGGCAGCCACAGGTATCCCGGCAGCGCCCACAGTTGCAGAGTCTAAAACACAGTCCTCAATGTTCAGGTCTAACAGACTCTTCAAGGCCAAATTTAAGTATGGCTCAACCAGAAACCCCTCACAGGGTGATAAGCACAGTAGGTGCTCATTAAGTTATTAGCTGCCTGGTCCTGGAAAAATGTTGTAGGCAGTATTTCAGGGAAGAAAATTCCCCTTCATCAATCTCTGGCAGCAACTCTGGACAAGCTCAAGAAACACGTCAAAAGCCACCATTGCCTTAGGAAAGCACCCACCCCCTCATCTTCCCAAAAAGGAAAAGCTACAGCATCTGGTCCATATTTCTAATTGGAACTCATCAGTCGTAATGATTTGCCTGCTTCTCCAACAAGACTGTGGTAGAGGTACCCTCTCATCATCGGTATTCCCCACACTGCAGTGAAGTTGTTTGTGAAAAACTGAATAGTCCCATTTCATTCTCTTAGGCGAGATATTAAATGGCACTTTGCTACAAGTGCAATTACTCCTACTAACTCCTCACTTAAAACATGTCCTTCCCAGGTGTGTGTGTAGATGTTTCCCATCGACTGTCTCTTCCAGGAGTGATCCTGACAAAGACGGACCTGTTCTCCCCAAATGAGCAGTGCACCCAGCACAGACCACCTACAGGTGTGAAGAAAAGGGCCTCTTTCCCTTTCTGCTATGGGGGGGGGGGGTGATCACAGGGCAGTTTCTAGGATGGGAAGAGTCTCTGCTGGGAAACCACAACCATTACTCAGGGCAGACAGCTGCCAAGGAAGCAGCGTTGCCTTAGAACTGAAGCTAAAATAGAGGTGGGAGGCGTATTCCATTACTAAGCTCGGGAGCATTCACTCTCCAGTTTGTCCACACGTCGAGAATGTTAAAACCCTGCAGTGAAACTCTGATTATTTATAACTCAGACTACTGTGTAAAAGCGGAAACCTGACAATTGAAGACATAAAAGAAAAGGAACTAATGACAGGTAAGATAATGCCAGAGTAGAAAGCATTCATCACTCCCTTTCTGCGGTTTCTTCCGAAACTCCGTCTCCACTCCCCACTGAAAACAACTTTTACTTATATTGCAGAAGCAGCTGATTAAAAGGGGAAATGAAGATCCTGGTTTCTAAAGAGTGGTCAGTTTGTCTCAAGCACACATGCCTGTAACTTTAATGAAGTAGAGAGTGTGGTTTGAAACGGAGAAAGAAAACACAAAGGCACACATCAGGTGATAGGCTCAAGGCATGCCTCCGAGGTAGCAGGGTCTAGAAGAGAGTTCAAGACAGTTTCCCCTACTCAGTGACTTAATCTGAAACCCAAGTGACTTGAGAGAGAGAGAGAATCCAGGAGTCCCGGAGGCTACCAACCCACCCCTGCCCTCATTCCCTCCTCCGAGGGGGAGAATCCCAGCTTCCTACAGCACATCAGAGGAGCCCACCACGCGCTCCCGGGCTCGCTCTTGGCGACCCTCCTCCCGGCCAATGAACGCGAGAGGTCACTTACATGGTGCCAACTTGACAGCTCCCGCCGGGGTAGAAACCCGCGATCTCCTCGCACCAGCATCTCGGGCACGGGTCCCGCGTGGGCCCCGCTCCTCCTCCGTCTCCACGCTGTGGGTCAGTCCTTGGACCTGCTGCTGCCTGGGTGCCGGCCAGCGGGGACCCACCTCTTTGTCCCTCCTCCCGCGGCGGCCGCGTAGGTCCGCCCCCGCCCGCGCGCAGCGCCTCTGAGCCGGCCGCGAGGCCCGGGAAACTCTCAAATGGGCCGCTACCACCCCCGCGCGACCAGGGGGAGGGCTCACCGGCGCCGCGCCCCCGAGGGCCCGCAGCAGGCCGAGTCACGACTCCAGGCTGACGGCGGGAGATGGCAGCGGGGGCAAGGGGACCCCGTGGCCGCAGCGTCCCGCCGCCCCCACGGCCGCACTCCCTCCCGCCCCCGGCGGCCCGATGGTTCGTTCCGGGGCGCACACTGGGCCAGCAGGTCCTGCTCCAGGCGCGCGCGCCCGGGAAGCGCCGTGGCTGGCGGGGAGCTGGGGGCCGGCCCGCCGGTGCTGACCTTGGGATCGCGTGCGCATCCTGCACGAACACTTTTTGGAGAGGTTTGCGGAGCCTCTTCAGTTCTCTTCCGAAAGGAAAAACCGGGGTAACGCCAAAGTTTTCTGTCCTCCCTAGAGGCCTGCCCGGCCGGCCAACACAACACATCCACGGCATTCATTGTGCCCCACATTTCTCCGCTCAACAACTGACTACCCGAATTCCAAGAATATAAAACGTTGGTGTTAATATTAAAACATGACTTTTGAGGAAATACACTCCATGTTATCTCTTTGACACGTTTCCAACAACTCCAATAGATTGAAACTCCTCTCTCACCATCAGCTTTTAAAAGGCTACCAGTAGGTCACAAATATTTAACAGGATTCATCTAACTCAACTCAGTACATGTATTTGTAGTAGAGAACTCTATGTACAAAGAATTGTGCAAGATAAAAGCTTCCTTACTTTAATGGCATGCAATGTATTTGGAGAATCAGAACAGGTACGATGATTAAAAATATAACTTGGGATTTGAAGTCCAAGGAAACCACGTTGTAAGAGAAAAGAGTGCAGCCCACCCTGCTCATCTCTTTAATTGAAAAGCAAAACTCTGTCTCGGCTCACAAGTAGAAGGTAAAAAAGGTAAAAAGGTCTGATAGGATACAGATGTTGGGCTCTCTCCCTGAAAAGTTGCTTCACTTCCTGCCTAATCAAAACAAGTTTGGCAGTTTATATGGAAAAACAAGTCCAGCAGATGCCTCTCTGGAAGTGTCAGGCTCCTGGCCTCCTTTGGCGTAGCTAAGTGCCTGCCTCTGAATAAAAATCACTGTGAGTAACATTTCCCAGTCTCCTGCAGGTCTGCAGACTTCGAGGTTTCGGTTGTATTCCTGATGTAAGTAAGGTGTTACTCTCCTGATCTGAGTAGCATTTAAACAATGTTTCCCAGATTAGGTGTTGCTGACTAATAATAACAATGACTGTGTTTGTGAACTGGTCACACCTTAGTGATGAGCTTATACCACTAGTATTTAAAAAGGAAGAAAGGAATCCAGAACGTGGCGATTACCTCTGCCCAGTTATTCCTCTTTTCTCTCTAGAGTTGTGCTGTGGTATTTAATATATATAAATTTAGATGAACTAAAATGAAAAGAAAATGAAAAATGTGGTTTGTTAATCACACTACTCACATTGCCAGTGCTCAGTCAGTAGCCACACCCAGCTAATGGCTATAGTATAGGACAGTGTAGATACAGAATATCCCTGTCATCGCAGAATCCTCATGGACTACACTGCTCTAAATGATGAAATATTCATAGAGTAGAAATATCAATGTTCTGGTACAATAAATAGTTCTGATTCAGATTGTTGTTGAAAACATGATTCAATCGATAGAGTAACATTGCTAGTGGCAGTATAAATCAATATAACTCTTTGGAGAAGTAATTTATAGCCCATATTTTTTTACATGTGGAGTTACACAGTCTACTCAATAACTGGTGCTGGAAAAATTGGACAGATGTATACAAAAGAATGAAACTAGACTACCTTCTTACAGCATACACAAGAGTGAACTCAAAATGGATTAAGGAATTAAATGTCAGACTCAAAACCATAAAAATCTTAAAAGAAAACATAGGCAATAAAATCTCAGACATTTCTCATAGCAATGTTTTTTTCTGATATATCTCCTCAGGCAAGGGAAACAAAAGACAAAATAAACAAATGGGACTACATCAAAGTAAAATGTTTTGCACAGCAAAGGAAACCACCAACAAAATGAGAAGACAACCCACTGAATGGGAAAACATATTCACCAATGATATATCTGATAAGGGGTTAAGATACAAAATTTATAAAGAACTCATACAAATCAACACACAAATAATCCAATTAAAAATTGGGCAAAGGACCTGAATAGACACTTCTCCAAAGAGGACACACAGACAGCCAATAGACCTATGAAAAGATACTCAATGTCACTAATCATCAGAGAAATGAAAATTAAAACCACAATGAGAGATCATCTCACACCTGCCAGAATGGCTATCATCAATATCAACAAACAAGTGTTGGTGAGGATACAGAGAAAAGGAAACCCTCGTGCACTGTTGGTAGGAATACAAATTGGTGCAGCCACTGTGGAAAACAGTAAGCAGTTTCCTCAAAACACTAAAAATGGAACAGCCTGCCCTGGCCAGTTTGGCGCAGAGGTTAGAGCGTCAGCCTGGGGACCAGAGGGTCTCAAGTTCAATTCTCAGTCAAGGGCATGTAACTGGCTTGCAGGTTGAATCTCAGCCCTGGTCAGGGTTGTGCAGGAGGCAACCAATCGATGTGTCTTTCTCACATCAATCTCTCTCTCTCTCTCCCCCCACCTCTCTCGTCCACACTATCTAAAAATCAATGGAGCCTGGCAGGTGGGGCTCAGTGATTAGCATCGACCCATGCATCAAGAGATCACTGTTCGATTTCCAGTCAGGGCACATGCCCCGGTTGTGGGCCAAATCCCCAGTGGGGGGCATGTAGGAGGCAGCCAATCCATGTTTCTATCTCTCTCTCTCACTAAAATCAATTAAAAAAAAATTTTTTTTTTAAAGCTGTGGTCCATTCACACAATGGAGTACTACTCAGCTGTAAAAAAAAAAGAAGAAGAAGAAGAAGAAGAAGAAGAAGAAGAAGAAGAAGAAGAAGAAGAAGAAAATCTTACCTTTGCAACAGCATGGATGGACCTGGAGAGTATTATGTTAAGTGAAATAAGCCAGTCAGAGAAAGACAAGTACCATATTATTTCACTTATATGTGGAATCTAATGAACAAAATTAAAAAAAAAAAAAAAATAGAGACTCATGGATACAGAGAACAGATTGGGTGAGAACAGTGAAGAGATTAAGCAAAACAAACAAACAAACAAAACTCCTATACACAGACAACAGTATGGTAATTGCAGTGGGTGTGGGGGTGCAGGTGGAACAGGGTAAAGGGAGGATAAATAGTGATGGAGGGGGAGACTTGACCTTGGCTGGTGAACAGACAATGCAGTGTACAGATGATGTGTTATGGGCTTGTATGCTTGAGACTTATATGATTTTATTGGCCAATGTCACCACAATAAATTCAATAAAAATTTAAAGGAACAAAGCTGAAATTGTGGAAGGAAATGAAATCGCAGACTTCCCTCAGAGATATTGCAAGTTAGGTTCCAGACCACAATAATATAGTAAGTACTGTCATAATCTTTTTGCTTGTAGAAGGTCTTGCTTTCAATTTTTTAAAAAAACACACCTCTGAGGCACAATAAAGTGAAGGGCAATAAAACATGGTCTGCCTGTCTTTGGAGACATGCTGTAGATTTGAAGCTGGAAAGGATTAAGGTGCCAATAATTAGGTGGCAAGCTCAAGTCCCCAGAACAGAGACCAAAGAGAAACTGCCAGAAAGGGGGGGAAACCCCACTGGAGCCAAGAGTCCAAAAAGTCGAATAGCCAACAACATGCAACTTGGCAGTCAGTTAAGATAAGAACAGAAGATGCTAACCAAGAAGAGGACCACTGCTCATCTTGGCCAGAGCTGTTTCACTGGAAAGAGGGGGCTGCAGGTTGGAGTACGGTGGGTGACTGGGTGAGGCAGCACTTCGTCATATGCCTTTTTATAAGACTGCAGGATGGGAACCATCAATGTCCAGTGATGGAGGGCTATAGAGTAGAGCAAATCAACTGAATTGGCCTAGCAGGCCATTATTAAACATTCTAATGAGGAAGTCTATATAGCAACAAGGAGAATGACATGGTAATCAATGAAAAAGAACACAAATGTTATCTATCCTATGATGGCAACAATGAAACCATTTTGAGAACTATAGAAAAGAATTGGAAAGTATTTAGCAACATAATTTGATGAAAGGATAGGATTGTGTGCATTTTCTTTTTAAATTATACTCATTGTTTGTGCACTGGACAATTTTTCAACACTTTCAGCATGAATTACAATGTAAAAGTCTCTGAAATGACTTGGTCAGTAGACCTCAAATAAATGTGATAAACAACTGGAATGTTAAGATTTGGGGAGACACACATATACATATATACATACACATATCTGTGCATATATGCATATATATTTGCAATAGGATTATAAAGTCTCATTAAATGAGAGCAAAACTGTCTGACATTGAAAAGTTTACAGGTTAATTGAACTGTTCACTTGGCCTTGTACACTGAAGAGCAGACTGGAGTCATAAAGATGCTCTCCTTCCACAAACATTTCTTGAATGCCTACCATGTACCCTGGGACGGGTATGGAGAAGATAAAGGCAATATACAATGAGGCAAGGGGCTTACTCACAGTGGGATAAAGACAAAGACACGCTTACAAGCAATGACAATGCACAGGAACTGCTCAGGCACAGGTATGACTAAAGTGCGGAGGCAGCAGCTAAAACTGAGCCCAAGGGAGGGAGGGGTACTTTTCAAGAGAAAAGGCCTGAGATTTCGTCACCTTGCCGGTAGCTGCCTGTTCTCTCCTGAGCTCTCTTACATTGCTCAGTCCAAACAACCATATCAGTAGCCGGGCATATTCTCTTAAAGGACTCCTTCCTCAAGCAGCTATCCCTTAGCTTCTATATAATAATATCCAGGGGAGAGGCCTCAAGACTTCTGCTCGGTCCTTCATGGCTTCACTTTAGTTACTTCCTACTACTCTTGCTGTCACAGTTTAACTCCACGTGCATGCACCGGGAAAAGGCCACATGAGCACACATCAAGAAGGTGGCTGTCTACCAGCCAGGAGGAGGTCCCTCACTAAGAACTAGCACCTTGATCTTGGACTTCTCAGCCTCCAGAACTGGGGTGGGGGTGGGGGGGGGAGGGGATGTCTGTTGTTTAAGCCACCCAAGCTGTGGTATTTTGTCACAGCAGCCTGTGATAAGACTGCCTCTAAATCCTACATGAGTTGACCCTGCTACCTTCTCCATCCTCAACTGATCCTCCAACGTCCCAAAGTCACTTTCTGGAGCCACACTGGCCTTTCCTTGTGGCTGTTGCTCTTGAGATCCTGCCAAGCTCATTCCCGCCCCAGAGCCTTTGTTTGAGCTGCTCTGCCTGGACCACAGAGCCGGCTCCTGCTTAGATTTCTTGTCCCATCTAAAGTAGGAAGTACTCCCTGAGGTGGCTACCAGAAAGCAATACCCTCAGGAAAGAGCCAAGTTTGAGTTAAAGCAAAGAGGTGGAGTCCAACTGTTTTGCACACCGTGAAACATATGTTTGAGAGCAGGGTGCAAAGGTTTGAAAAGATGGGGGCAGTGGGTGGTCTGCTTAGGGTGAGAGAAGCCTAGAGAGGAACTACAGCAGAAAGGGACATCCTCCTTTGTAAACTTTATTATTGTTACTATTGGTAATACATTGGCATGGCTGTTAGTATTACCACAACGAGAAGATGTTCGAGTAAGTGCAAAAGTGATGAAAACAAAGCAATCAGACCTTCAGGGAGAGAAAGTTCTCAACTCTCATGGGTGGTACCTTCCATTCGCCATCTCCTCTCCCTCCCGATGGCACAAATCCCAAACACCAGCCCCCTCCCCATGGTGTTTCTGGGCATATGATAGGTTCAGCTGGCCACAAAGTTGACCAAAAAATTAGCTGTGCAATTCAGAGCCAGCTGTGGGCCGGGTGGATTATGAGTCTGAGGAGGCTCTGGACTGGTGTTGTGGGGAGTTCTAGTTGGAAGGAGGTGGCGGATGTCTGGGCTGGCTTGTGGTACCAGGCTGCCCAAGTGCAGACTCCGAGGGGACTTATGGGGCTGGTCTGGGAGTGCTCAGGATGGCAGGCAGAGGTCAAGGTCATCTTGGTCAATCAGGGCTGGGGCAGAGCATGATTCATCTCCAAGCTTGGAGATCCTAGAAGCAACTCTGGAGCACAGTCCGGTCTACAGGCCCTGCTAGGGAGGGAGCTCTGCCCTGTGCAGGAGTCCTCCCCTCCTGCAGGCTGCCCTCAGCCCAAAGACAGCTTCTACGATTTTAGTCCTGCTTACACTGCAGACTATATGAAACCCATACTCTTTCAGAGACAGATGCCACTTCTTCATCCTCCATTAAGAAGTAAAATGCTGATAAACAATGGTCAATTAAATGAATATTATGTGCCAAAGCCTTCAAACACTCCTTTAGCTCATTCACTGCAAATCCTCACAGTGCCCCTGCCTATTTGCTACGAGGCGCCCACCTTCAGAGATGAGGAGACCACTTCAGAGAGGGGTCATCACCAAGCAGATGGCGAGTGAGAATGCAAACTCAGGCCCAGCCAGTGGCTCCGTGGTTGAGCGTTCACCCACGCACCAGGAGGTCACCCGTTCGATTCCCAGTCAGGCACATGCCCAGGTTGTGGGCCCGACCCCAGTGGGGGGCGTGCAGGAGGCGGCCAATTGATGTTCTCTCTCGTTGATGTCTCTCTCTCTCTCCCTCTCACTTTCTCTCTCTCTCTAAAATCAATAAAGAAAAAAAATAAGAAGAATGAGGACTCTTTAAAAAAAGAAGAAGAAGAA
Organism: Molossus molossus; assembly: GCF_014108415.1. Taxonomy (NCBI): domain Eukaryota; kingdom Metazoa; phylum Chordata; class Mammalia; order Chiroptera; family Molossidae; genus Molossus; species Molossus molossus. Next base: position 51,671,169 of record NW_023425349.1, read on the forward strand.
GAATGCAAACTCAGGTCTGTCAGATCCAAAGCCCCTTCTTATCACTGCCCGCTGGTCCCATCATCACTGCCCACTCTTCAGATAAAGTGGCAGGGAGGGGGGGGGGGGAGAAAATAACACCAATGTGAAAGAGACACATCGATTGGTTGCCTCCTGCACAACCCTACCAGGGCCAGGACCAAACCGCAACCAAGGTACGTGAACTTGACTGGAATCGAACCTGAGACTCTGGTCCACAGGCCAACAATCTATCCTCTGAGCCAAACCAGCCAAGGCAATAAGTACTTTTTTAAATACATTTTCACTAAGTAAAAAGGCCCTCAGCTCACTGGCTGGGAGGGAATCTAAGGTGAGCGGCCCGGGGATGGGCTTCACGAGGCCACAGTCCTCCAGGGAAACCAGAGGGGCCTCTGGCAACACCTGAGTTGCTTCTAAAAAATTATCACCCGAATCCTCTCACCTAAGAATTCAGTGTCCCTGATGGACACAGATTAAAGTTGTTAAAGAGTCTCCTAGATTTTAAAAGAAGTCTCAGACCTGAAAGGAGCCTTAGAAAAATGTTGCAAGCTGATAGTTTTCCAGGGCAGCCATGCAAATTAGCAGGGCCTCCTAAAACAAAGGCAGCTGGGCCAGGGCAGGCCGCTTCCGGGAGGCATTCAACAGAAATGGAAAATGTGGCTGCTGACATTTCTGTTCCTATAGGACAGAGTCCTGAATTCCCCTGATGATAATAATCATCAGATGCACCCAAGACCTGTCCCAGAGATTCTGATTCAGTTGGTCTGAAAGGGGCCACAGGTGAGACAGTCTCATCATGAGGGAGATTTGGGAAATTATGCTAAAGGGACAGTGTTGCAATTCTCTGACACAGGACAGGAAGATTATCATAATGAAGGAAGGTAAAACATTTTGAAGGTCAGAAGATAATTTTCTCATTGCAAAATGTTGTCTTTGGTTTACAAAAGAAAAGGCCTAATCCTCTGATTCTTTTTGCTATGTTTATTTACATAGATGTTTGTATGCAGACATAATTTGGATTTTAATCATTTTTATATAAATGATACTTGTTTATTTACCCAAACCATACAGCAGATTATAAAAATGTAGCACGATGCAATTAAAGTGTCATTATCCAGAGCAAACTACTGTTAGTAACTGGAGGAGCATCCCTCCGGGTACCTCTGCGAACAGGTCAGCATGTGGGTAGCGTAGGCAGTGTTATACACCAGAGCTATACCGGACATGCTCTTCTGCACAAGAATATTGCTTGACTATTTTTTCATGGCAATATAGAGCTATGCCTTTTTTTATCTGCATAATATTCTATTTGTATGAATACTATAATCTGCCAAATAAATTCTCCTATTGAAAGTTATTTTGGAATTTGGTATAGCGGACAGGGAAAAAATCAGATGGATGAAACTCCTAATATTTATTTTGCAGTGATAATGAGAAAGCAAGTAGCTTGTGAGACTCAGGCAAAATTCATAAGATATACCTAGTGTAGATAGTAAGTTAGTAACTGTAAGATGTGTTAAAGAAAAACAGTAGCTGGAGAATTTGTGTGCTAAATATAGACGAAAAGAATGAAACAAAGGAGAGTGTTATTAATAGAAGGGGTGGAAGGACAAAGCAAATCTTAAATAGTAATCATATTTCATAAATTTAATAAATACCTTATTTATAATTATATTTTAGATATATCATAATATAAATTATATAACAGAATTTTTCTTATAAATACATATTTCCTATTTAATAAAATATTATTAATATATAAAGCTCAGCTCATGTTACCTTCTGATTGACAGCTATGTCATCCCTAAACGGATCACCCATTGGTGACACTCAATATGTCCAATTCTAGCCCCAAGTAACCAGATAAAACACAAATCACTGGTGAGCTACAGCGATTGGCCAGGCATTCTTGCCCTGAATTCTTCCAACAGAGCAAGCATGAATTGGCTTCAGATACCTTGCATGTGCTGAGACCCTTGTTCAACCTCTGTTCTTTGTGACCACATCGTCATCGGGAAAGCAGACACCACGTGAACATTGCAAGCACAGGGTTCCACAAGTGTAGACCTTTTATCCTGTTTGTATCCCAACCTAATGATGTTAACGTGTTCTAATCTCTTTCGCCTTGCTTCTTGCCGTGTGTTTTCAAGATGAATAATTGGTGTGAGTGGGACAGCTGATGTTGGTCTCTGCGCCTTTGGGTCTCTGTGATCTCTGGTACAGCTTGCCTGGCAGTGTGCACGGACAAGACTGCATCAAGCTCATTTCCACCACTCCCCGAGCACTGAAGACAAGCAAGCAGCATGGGGAGCCACAGTGAATAAAATCAGGTTTACAGAAGGCACATCAAATTCCTTGCTAACCTGGGATGTGAAGCTGAGATTCACACAAGAGCGACATCTGTCATTCAGTTACAGGAATGTAGGGGGCTCTCGGCTTTTCCTGCCTCGAAAGTTATTATCTAAGTTGTTAAACAAATCAATTAAGATTTATTTCCAAGAGATCTAGAGCTCTCTGGGATTTACATTCTGCACACTAAATCACATATACAAAGTGTTTTTCCATTGTTTTTCAGAAGCAATCCTAGCTATTAATCCCAAAGACAATTTATTTTTTACCCATCTTCTCTCTCCTTGATCTAGTTCTGCCTCTGCTGGAACTGTAGGTGCTAAAGTATTTTGATTCTTGTTCTACATCTTGGGAAAGCATCCCTCTTTCTTACTATACATATTCTGCTGAGTTAAAGCCTTCAGAAGAGAAATTTAACTTTAACATACTATGAAGCCTCTTTCAGAGTAGGTTGGCAGCATTATTTTAGTAACCAGACTTAACATCTGAATTAAAAACAATCACACATAATTATATTGATTTTGAATATCAATAAATATTACAATGCCAATGTAAAATATTAATAAAAATAAAATAATTACATGTTCTCAAAAATCAAGAATTATTTCAAATAGCAATACGATTATGATTAGGTGGGGAAATCCCATCCAGGGTGTTCTGTCTAATCTCATTGTACAACTGGATCACCTCCAAACCACTCAACTGATGACAATGTGATCAAGTACCAAAATCAGGGCTCCGATGATGACAGCCCTTCCAACCAGAAGCTAGTTGCAAATTCTTTACCTCAGTTTCATCAGGTTACCTGGGAATCATACAATTAGCTGCCTCCAGGCTTCCCCACAGCCACAGCACCAGGGGCCAACATGGGCAGCCACTCAGCGCTCTGACTGCCGATTGCACATCAGACAGCAGCTCCCAGCCAGGGAAGAGCTGGACACCATGAAAATGTCCTCAGGCAGTGCAGTGTCCAGCCCACAGGGCACCCGAAACCAGTTACTAGACTCCAAAGTGGCTGGAACAGGTGGAGGAGAAAGTGTTGGGGAGAAGGACAGGTGTTGGTAAAGGAGAATAAGCAGGGAGAATTCTTTTAAGAAATACAGTTGTGAAAGGTAAGAGAGAGAGAGCCCTGGGTTTGCGATCCACTAGTTATCAGTTAATTCTTAGGTTCTGGATTGTATTCAACATGCAGGTGTATAATTAACATTTTATGTTTTAGAAGCTAGCTTTTGAGTATTAGTCATCTGTGTGCTATACTTAAAATGTCCAGATATCTCAGATTGCCAGAGATAGGCCAGGTGGCCAGCATTTGTCTGTTGACTTCATGAGCAAGCTGGGCACTCTAATTTTTGTTTGGAAAACATGTGAGACTGTGACAAAAACACTTGAAAGTAAGAACAAACCCACCTGGCTGGTCTGGCTCAGTGGACGAGTGTCGCCCCATGTACCAAAAGGTCGCCGGTTTGATTCCTGGTCGGGGGCACATGCCCAATTCCCAGTGAGGGGCATGCAGGAGGCAGCCAATCGACGTTCTCTCTCATTGATGTTTCTCTCTCCCTCTCCCTTCCTCTCTAAAATCAATTTTTAAAAAATGTTTTTTTAATGTTTAAAAAATAAATAAATAAAAAGAAGGCTCCTTGAATCTTTAAAGAAAAACAAAATGTAAGAATAAACCCATCCAATTTATTTTTTTTTTAATTTTATTTTTGTTACAGATGTTTCTCCTTTTTTACCCCATTGACACCCTCCTCCCCATCACCCCCGCCCCATCCCCGGCTTTGTTGTCCATGTCCATCGGTTATGCGTACATGCATATAAGTTCTGTGGTTTATCTCTGCCCTCCCCACACCCTCCCCTTCTGAGGGTTGTCAGTTCGTACCCTACTTCCATGTTTCTAACCCATCTTATTTTTATTTCCTTAAACTTAAATGGTATACCAATTTCTCATGATGAAAGTCTGCTAGTTTTACTAAAGTGACAAAGTCTTTACAGACAAGTATTTGAAGCAATGCTCTTTTTTCTTTTTAATCCTCACTTGAGGATATTTTTTCAAATATCTTCAGATAGAGTGGGAGGGGGAGAGAGAGAAACACTGATGTGAGAGAGACACATCGACTGGTTGCCTCCTGCACGACTCTGGGCTGGGGATGAACCGCAACCGAGGTACATGCCCTTGACTAGAATCGAACCTGTGACTCTGATCCACGGGCTGATGCTCTAACCGCTGAGCCAAACTGACCAGGGCATAATGCTGTTTTATTTTAAATACTTGGGAGAACATGGAATTATTGTGTGGGGCCTGACAAAACCTTGTGTAAAATCTCTCTGGCTAGACTTCCGGTCAAGATGGCAGCATAAATAAACACGGTCTCACCTCTTCCCACACCCACATCAAAGTTACAACTAAACTACAGAACAAACATCCTTCAGAACCGCCTGAAATCGAGCTGAATGGAAGTCCTACAACTACGGGATTAAAGCAGCAGCCACATCCAGACTGGTAGGAGGGGCGGAGGCGGCCGGACTGGTCCCACACCCACATGTGGCAGATAAAAATCAGGAGGACACCTCGGCTGGGAAGGTCCTTCCTGAGGACTGAGGGGTCCCCGTCCCACACCAGGTGCCCCGCTCAGGGTTCCAGTGCCAGGAAGAGAATCCCCATAACTTCTGGCTGGAAAAACCAGCAGGACTGAGGCTGAGGGAGGCTGCGGCTGCTGGAGCCCCAGGCAGCTCCTCTTAAAGGGCCTGCACAGGGACTTACCCTGATGCACCCCCTCTGAACTCCAGCACGAAGGGAAGGCAGCTTGAAAGTCACCAGAGACATACGGGGAAGAACTGAATTGTTCCACATTGGGGTGAGAGCTGGTGGGGCAGCTTTCTCCTAGACAGACTTGCTGTGGTGAGCTGTCCCAGACATCCGCCATATCTGGGACTCTAGCAACCTGGCTCACACTGTTTGCCCCACCCTGGTGATTCCCTGAGGTCCTGCCCCACCCAACTTTCAGGCCCACCCAAGCTGTTTCCAGTGGCTTTACCATAGGATTAGCCTGTCTTGGATCCTGCTTCAGATTTTCCTAAAATCTCTCAAACAAGCAGCATCTGGTCTCAGTGAGCCCCATACCTCTTGTTAAGTTGCCCCAGGCCTGGCACTAGAAGCAGCCAGCTTTGGCTCACAGCTTGGCTTTGCCTAGGCACTTCCAAGCCCAGCACAAGAAGAAGCCATTGGCAGATTACTCTGTAGCTTGTGCCTGGTGGCCTCAGGGTAGAACACAGGCAGTGGCTGACCTTGTTCCAGAGCCAGCACACCCAGTGCTGACCACATCAAAGCATCAGACCACATCAAAGCTCCACCACCCAACCACCTCAACAAGTGACACACTCAAGTAGTGGACTCAGTGGGTACCAGAACCCTGCAGAAGTAAGTCTTGCTCTGTGTGATGGGCCCCTGCACAGCCGATCCTCCAAGGTAGTCAGAGGCCATTGGTCAGTGGGCACAGCCAGTCCTTGCAGCTGATCAGCCTGAGTAAATCCCTCCCATTGATGTGCCAACAGCAATCAAGACTCAATTACAACAGAAGGGTGTACAGTCCACACTAGAGTACCTTGAGGGCCCAGCTGGGGTGATCAGGGAGACTGTGCCACTAGACCCCATAGGACACCTACAACAATAGACCACCCTACAAAACCTAGGAGACATAGCAACTCTACCTAATACATAGAACAAACATAGGGAAGCAGCCAAAATGAGGAGACAAAGAAACATGTCCCAAATGAAAGAAAAAAACAAAACTCCAGGAAAAAAAACTAAATGATATGGAGATAAGCAATCAATCAGATGCAGAGTTCGAAACACTAGTTACAAAGATGCTCAAGGAATTTAGTGAGACCTTCAAGAAACTTAAGGAGAACTCCAAGGAACTTAGAACATCAACAACATTAAAAAGGACCAGTCAGAAATGAAGGATACACTAACTGAAATAAAGAATAATTTATAGGGAATCAATAGTAGAGTAGGTAAAGCCAAAAAGCAAACCATCGAATTGGAAATAAGGAAACGAAAAACACCCAATCAGAACAGCAAAAAGAAAAAAGAATCCAAAAAAATGAGGAGAGTATAAGGAGCCTCTGGGACAAATTCAAGCATGCCAACATTCACATCATAGGAGTGCCAGAAGGAAAAGAGAGAGAACAGGAAATTGAAAACCTATTTGAAAAAATAAAGACAGAAAAGTTCCCTAACCTGGTGAAGGATATAGACATACAAGTCTAGGAAGCATAGAGAGTCTCGAACAAGATGAACCCAAAGAGGTCCACACCAAGACACATTATCATCAAAATGCCAAAAGTTAAATACAAAGAGAGAATCTTAAAAGCAGCAAGAGAACTTTGCTGTTCATTACCTACAAAGAAGCTCCCATAAGACTGTCCATTGATTTCTCAAAAGAAACTTTGTAGGCCAGAAAGGAGTAGCAAGAGATATTCAAGGTGATGAAAAGCAACGACCTACAACCAAGATTACTCTATCCTGCAGAACTATCATTTAGAATTGATGGTCATATCAAGAGTTTCCCAGACAAGAAAAAGCTAAAGAAGTTCATCACCAGCAAACCAGTATTATATGAAATGTTGAAGGGTCTTCTTGAAGAACAAAAATATGAACAATAAAATGTCAATAAATACATATCTATCAACAATTGAATCTACAAACAAAATGAGCAAGCAGAACAGAAACAGACTCAGATACAGAGAACTTTTTGTTGCTTGCCAAATGGGCGGGGGCTGGGGAGATAGGTGAAAAAGATTAAAAAATTAAGAAGTACAAATTAGTTGTCAGACTGATGAACCTCTCAAAGGGAAGGGGGAAGGGAAGGCGGGAAGAGATAAAACAACAAACTTCTATGCATATAGGCACAACCAATGGACACCGACAATAGTGGGGGGGAGGCAAGAGGGGGGTGGGATTGGAGAGGAGGGGTCAATGGGGGGAAAAAAGGGGGACATTTATAATACATTCAACAATAAAGATACATTTTTTAAAAAATCTCTGTGGCTAGAAATTAAGTTGCTTGAAATCCCCAAATGCCGAAAAAATTCCAAGTAAATGTACTTATAATACAAGTGTAAGGTTAACACATTGTTCATAAACATTACACAGCTTTGAGAGGGAAATTAAGGATTGGACATCTATACTCAGATAACCTGTGTATTTACAGGTATTTTAACAGCAAAACAGCACATCTTGAAAATATAGCCCCTTTCTTTCATGAATTTTAAATGCTTCATAATTTCCCACAGTCTTCTTAATATAAGAACATCTTATTCAGAAACGTAAGAACCTCAAACTAACAGACTTAGTACCCTGTGTCCCAGTGAATAAATACAAATCTATCAATCAATAAATACACATCTATCTCCTCCCAGTGAACCATGAGGAAACAGCACAAACAAAGACAACGCTAGAAGCCAGCAAAGCACTGGGTGAAGGAGCACGACTATGAGGTCAGACAGGCCTGTGTTTCAGTGAGTCCCAGTTCGGCTATTCCTTGGGTCTAACCTATGGCATTGGCACGATTCGACTCTTTTGACCTAGAAAAAATGGCCAGTTTACATGGTTCAGCCTAAGGTCTGTGTGATTTGAGCAGCTTATCTAAACCCTCTAAGCTTCCATTTATTCGTCTGTAAAGCGGTGTGATACGTTGTATTGTGACCCCTCACTTTACAGGGTGACGTCCTAACCCCCAGTAACGCAAAATATGACCTCATTTGGAGATAGGCCTTTACATAGGACATCAAGTGAAAGTGATGTCCTTAGGGTGGTCCGTCATCTAATATGACTACTGTCTCTACACAAGGGGAAATTCAGACGCAGTGAGACACACAGGGAAGAGGCCGTCTGCACGCCGAGGATAGAGGGCTGGAACCGGACCCTCCCTCACCACCCTCAGAAGGAACCAACCTGCCAACAGCGTGGTCTCACGCTTCCAGCCTCCAGACCTGAGGCAATACATTTCTATTGTTCAAGCTACCCAGTGCAGGCACGTCTTTACTGCAGCCTAGGAAAGGGACACAAATTAGGGTTATAGTTGGACGACAGCTCAGAGGGTGGGCAGGGGAAGTAAAGGAAGACAATGCAGCTAAAACGTTTAGCACATACCAACTGCCCTACAGCAGCACCCACATTAACGTGACCCTTTCCCTGCCGGTACTGCAGGCTGATACGTCACATTGCACTGGAATCACAATGGAAGTCTCCCCACACACACATGAGTCTTCTAGCCTAGGGCAGCATCTCTAGGCTCTATGATGTAGTCTCTGCCCCCGGGATTCTTCTCCCCTCTTCACAACCCTGGTCCACGACGTTGCATCCTCAAGTTTCCTCTCAAATATCACCTACCATGAGGGCGCCTACCATTAGTCACCGCCTCAGGCCACTGCTCACACGCACTGTCAGGGGTGAGGGCAGCCCCTTCCACACAGCAGTGCAATGACTGATTCCAGATTAGAGTCCCCAATCCCCTGGGACAAGCCTTCTGTTCCTCCAGATGTCCCTCAGGCAGCGCTGTGAGAGGCTCATTAAATGTTGAGGAAGAATCTCTTCACCACCCGTAGGAAAACTGGCCACACACACCGTCTACAAACAAGCCATGCTCCAAAGCAGCTACTAAAAGTGTTTTCCAGGTTCGTGGTTCTCAAAGTGTAGTCTGGACACCAGCAGTATCAGCCTGCTGGGGACTTGTTAGAAATTCACATTCCGGGCTGACTGAAGCAGAAACTGGAGGTGGGATCTAGGAATCTTTTTTTTTTTTCAATAAGCCCTCAAGGGGAGTCTGATGTGGCTCAAGTTTGAGAACTACTGTCTGGGTTTATTCAGTTCAATATGAGGGGTTTGGGCTGCTGGTGTGCCCCCTGAGTACCACTATAGACTAAGGAGCCCCTAGGGGGGACGGGGCAAAGAGGGGCCCACGGGTGCACAGAAGTAAACGTTTTAAGCTTTCACTTACAACTCTATTTTTTTTTTTTAATATGTTTTTATTGATTTTTTTAGGGAGAGAGAAAGAGAGAGAAACATTGATCGGCTGCCTCCTGCATGCTCCCTACTCGGGATCGAGCCTGCAACCCAGGCATGTGCCCTGACCAGGAATCAAACCAGGACCTCTCAGTCCATGGGACGACACTCAATACACTGACAATTCACCTTTTCTAAGCCCATATTATGGGGTAAGTTTGTGATAACTCTAAGGTACATAATTATGTAACAGTGAGAATCCATGTCCAGGAAATGAGTTTCTCTCTGCTCAAACTCTTAGCATCCTTTCTGAAGGCAAAGAGGTTAAGATGATTTTGCCATGTCAGAAAAGTGATCATAAAGCCCCTTGAAGTATCAAGAAACAAACACCAGGCAAATAGTGCTCTCCAGACTCCAAGATTGAGAAGGAGGGCAGAACAGGTAGAGGCTGATGATCAGAAACCTCAGGTCAAGGCACCCTTCAGTGTTCGTACATAGAGGAGCTTGGAGTAGTAAGGCGCTGCCTTGGGAAACCAAACCGATGTGGAAAGATGTGTGGTTACGAGTACAGGAAATCAGAACCAGGAGGCCTATCAGGAGGGATTCTGCTTGACTTAGAAACTCAAGTCATTACCTCCCTCCAACAGGTAATGTCCACTTCAACCCCGCTGTGCCATGTTCCATGCTATCCATCCAGGTCACTGGACTCGATCAATAGATCGCACCTAGAAATCTTTCAGAAACACCGCTTCTGGAGTCTAGGCACAAGTATGTTTGGAAACTTTAAGAGCTCCATACAGATCAACAAACACCCATTCCCAGCCCTGTCGGAGCAGTGGAAATGGAGGGCTTCCCCTTTCAATGTCCCCACTTGGACAACCAGACTCCAAGAAAGGCCATGGTGTGTGCCCAGTGCTTGGTATGTGTGAACTCATTGAGCTTCATGTTAACATTCCTTTTCTTTACAAATGAAGGATCCGGGATTCAAAGAAATTAAGACATGTGCCTGAGGTCACACAAGCAGAAGGCAGGAGCGCTGGGCTTTGAACAGCTGTGTGCTATTCACACTGCACTAAACTCCAGCTCTGATGCGTAGCTGGAACCCACCTGGGCAGGGGCTGCGAGCTTAAACAGGCAGGAATGACGAACAAGCCCATGAACAACAGTGCCAGCCCCATCCCAGCCAGCCATCATAGACTGGTCTATAATCAGGGGTTAAAGTGTAACTAAGAACAAATACATCCCAGCATCTGTCAAAATAAAGTTTAATACCTTGTAAATCTCATTTAATTCATACTTGAAATTGAATCAGTGAATAGATAATACTCACCCTTAATCTTTCACTAAAAGCATGTATATAATTAATCTTTAGAAGCCAATGACTGATGTCTTTTATATAATTCTGCTACCTCAAAGATAATGGGAAAAATGCGACCTACCAGAGTGATCTATAACCACAGACACCAAAATACCTTGCTAGGTACTTATTCTGAACCACAGGAGTTGAACTTACATGCTTTAGTCAGGAAGAGCCTTAATTAACATTCACCCAAAGTTATACCTATCAATTCAGACCATAAATGCAAGCCAGATGTTTCTGTTTTTTAGTAAATAGGATGTTATCATTACATATATTTTAATAACAAACAATTTCTCTATCAGAAATATTGAAAATGGTGGCCTTGACTACCTCCAAGACATGAAATAATTTACATCAAATTTTGGTGGAGGAGAGCCAGTAACTAGGTGGATGACAGACAGGAAAAAGCAAGTACTGTACCTGGTGAAGCAGGCTGTCGGCTGACACGAGTCTGTGTTTCGTGGAGCACCTGTGCCCAGAGGTACAGCTGGGGTGCCAGTCCCACTCACAGGGAGATGATAATAATGTGGTACTCCGCACCCTGAAAAAGACAGTGTTGTTAAAAACCCAACATGGTCTTTCTGGCAGGGTGAGATCTTGAAAAATGCACTGAAGTTCACCTGCTATAAACTCACCCCTTTATAGTATGTATGGCTTTTAGTATATTCACAGAGTGGTATAACCATCCCACAGCCTATTTTAGAACAGTTTCACACACACACAAAAAGCAGCTGTGGCCGGTTTGGCTCAGCGGTTAGTGTCGGCCTGCGGTCCAGAGAATCCCTGGTTCGATTCCCGCTAAGGGCACGTACCTCGGTTGTAGTTTGCCCCTGGCCCTGGTTGGTCGTGCGGGTGGCAGCCACTTGATGTTTCTCTCTGTCTCTCTCCCTCCCACTCTAACTGAACAAAAAAATGGAAAAATGTCCTCGGGTGAGGATAAAAAAAAAAAGAACAGTTTCACTATTCCAAAAACAGAAAGCCATAGACATTACCCACCATCCTCTCACACCCTAACCTAGGCACGGCCAATCCAATTTCTGTCTCTATAGATTTAACTTTTCTGGAGATTTCATCTATAAACGAACTCATATAATATATGACCTTTTGTGACTGGCTTCTTTGACTTAGCTTAATATTTTCAAGTTTCATCTATGTTGTAGCATATATCAGAACTTCATTCCGTTTCATGAAAAATAATAGTCTATTATATAGATGTATCCTATTTTATCACTTCATCAACTGATGGACATTTGCATTGTTTCCACTGTTTGGCTATTGTGAACACGCACACACAAGAGTTTATGTAGATATTTTCATTTTTCTCAGATCTATATCTAGGATGGGAATTGCTGCCCCTGATGTTTTCAGTCTCCAGAGATTGGAGGAAATCACCCAGCCGGGTGGCTCAGTTGGTTAAGCGCCATCCCATGCACCACCAAGCCTCCGATTCCATGCCAGGTAGAGGGGGCGTGCAGGAGGCTGCGGTCGATGTTTCTCTTTCTCTCTCTCTTCCTTCCTCTCTCTCTAAAAATCAATAAAAACATATTTAAAAAAAAAATTGGAGAGCCCTGGCCAGTTTGACTCAGCGGTTAGAGTGTCGGCCTGCAGACCAGAGAGTCCAGGTTCGGTTCCCGCTAAGGACACGTACCTCGGTTGCAGTTTGTCCCTGGTTGGGGTTGTGTAGGTGGCAACCAGTCCATGTGTCTCTCTCACATCAATGTTTTTCTCTCGCTCTTCTTCCCTCTTTCCCTCCTGCTCTATCTGAAGATAAATGCAAAAATGTCCTTGGGTGAGGATAAAAAAAAAAATTGGAGAAAATTGTCCTGGCCGGGTAGCTCATTTGGTTAGAGCATTGTCCTGATGTGCAAGGTTATAGGTTTGATCCCTGGTCAGGACACATACAAAAAGCCACCAATGAATGCATGGATAAGTAGAACAACAAATCTGTCTCTGTCTCTCAAATTAATACATTAAAAAAATTTTTAATTGAAGAAAATCAGTACCCACATAAAATTTTGCATCATAAACCCACCTGAAAGTCATCTTATAAAAATTTGAGGTTAAAAAAAATATTCCGTGGGTAGGAAAATATTTCAAGAAAACTTTTTTCTTAGCTGTAGTAAAATGCACTTCACATAAAACTTACTGTTTTAAAATATACAATAGAGAAAACATTTAAAACTAAACAGGAATTCCTTTTCCACAGCATGTATCATACTGGCTCATCTTTACGTGTGTGGTTTGCCCACAAGTAGAAAAGATGACATGTACTTTTCCTTTTTTACCCCTTCTCCTTAGAAAATCCAAGAAACAGCTCTGCAGGACGTGTTTATGAATCCCGCACGTGCCTTTCAAACAGCACAGAGAGACCAGCTCACTGCGGGGCTGGGCCCGGGCCCTAGCAGCTTCGCACAGGGCAGCTGAGAACCCTCCGGTGGGTGGAAGAATGCGGCTGCTCACCAGTTCTGCACACGCTCTTCTGTTTGCTAGACAAAGTGATATTGTGGCTTGTGTGCAAAACACTCCCTACACAATGAAAGGGAAATAAAAGATAGTGTCGATTTTATTTATACAGGCAGGGGACACATTTCCCTTTTCCAAGGATCAGCAGGAAATGTAGGCAGTGGCTCAAGCAAGGCCATCTGGACATCCTACAAGGCAAGCAACAGGATTAGAGCCCGTCCCATACATGGTTCCTTTTATTACTTCCAAAGATAAATAAATGGCCAGCCAAGCAAGATGGGCTTGGTTACGCTTTTGGCCTTCATGTGAAATGTTTCTACAGGTATCGATTCCAAAGAGAGTTTGCTTTTATTAAACGGGCTTGCCTGTCAATTGAATCAGGTTTCAGCACTTCTAAATCAGGTTTCAAACTTTCTTTTATGATATTCCTGAAGTTTTTGACATGTTTAGGAGCCACCAATAATAAGCAGGCATTTCTAATGTACATCATTATTGACTAGGGCCACCTTTCAATTAAGAAAACACTTGGCCGGAAGAACTCAATTATATTCTCGGTTTGCAACAGTATCAACAAATATGTAAAATTATTCTCAGGTAACGTATGTGAGAGCCAGAAAACTACAAACTTTTACAAGGCGGATCAGTATTTTTGTGTTTGGGTGTCAATTTCTCTTTTATGTATATTTTTCTTCCTCTGTGACGATACTAAAACTGAGTAAGCATGGGCAAATATTTGCTGAGCACTGACTATGTGCTGGGCAGTGGGGTAAATAGGCACATGATTATAAATCCTCCAATCTGAGCTTCAGCAACCTTGCAATTCAGCCAATTGGTTGGTAGCTGGTGGTTTGGGCTTATCATGTGACTGTGCTGTTTGCAAAGCAGGCCAAGCACGGCCCTGTTAGCAGACAGCAAGAGAAAGGGAGTTGGTGCTGAATGAATTCCAGGGCATTTTGAAAACAGTCATAACCTGACTTCCAATTATGTTTTAAAATACAAAAGTAGCCCTGGCTGGTTTGGTTCCGTGGTTAGAGTGCCGGCCCGCGGACCAGAGAGTCCCGGGTTCGGTTTCCGCGAAGGTCACATACCTCGATTGCAGTTTGTCCCCGGCCCCGTTTGGGGTCATGTGGGTGGCAACCAGTCGATGTGTCTGTCTCACATCGATGTTTCTCTCTCTCTGTTCCTCTCTCTCCCTCCCACTCTACCTGAACAAAGAATAGAAAAATGTCCTCAGGTGAGGATAAATAAATAAATAAAATGCAAAAGTAACTGCTCTTGAATACTATGCAGTATTACAAGGACAACAGGTGCTTGAGCAATGTCATTTCTTTCAATCTGGTTCTCTTACAACATTGATAAAAAAAGAAATCAATTCCTAGTCAGGGCCACTGTTTGTTAAGAGTTTGCATGTTCTCACCATGTCCACGTGGGTTTTCTCTGGGGACTCTGATTTCCTTCCATTTCCTCCCACATCCCACAGATATGCACGCAAGGTGAACGGCATGTCTCAATTGTCTCAATCTGAGTGGGTGTGGGTGTGGGCGGCCCTGCGATGAAAGGGTGTCCTGTCCAGGGTGGGTTCTCACCTTGCACCCTGAGCTGCCGAGATGGGCTCTGGTCACCAGTGACCCTGAACTAGAACCAGTGATTTGGAAAATAATTATCTTGTTTTTATTAATGTCTCTTAAATGTCTGTATTGCTCGCATTTATTTCAATGTTTAAGATTAGAAGTGTTGCCCGGCTGGTGTGTCTCGGTGATTGAGCATTGACCCATGCACCAAGAGGTCACCGGTTCAATTCCCGGTCAGGGCACATGCCCAGGTTGTGGTGACCAGAAATGTGCCATAGGAACTTAACTCTTGTTCATATCAATTAGCTTATGGTATAATTGGTTTTGTTATACATCATTTCACTTAAAGTTGCAGTTTCCAAAAACCTATCAATGACATTAAGTGAGGACTTACTGAATATTGTAGTAATCAGAATACTTTTTGAGAAGAATGAAAGAGACAGAATTATTAGAAGAAATATTGGCTTCACTATTTAGTCCACCAGCCCAGTGGAAATCTCCAGTCAGAATGCTCATGGGCAGATTTCCCTCCACAGAAACGCAGCCAAACACCTAACTTCTTACCACTGAGATCTCTAACAACTGCAGGGAGGGAAGGTATTGGAACTCAAAGTCCTTAGGAAGATCAGAAGGTTCAAGGTCAGGAAAAAGCAAGTAGGCTGTGATGAAAAGTGCTCCTCTAGCTACTTGCTCCTGAAAGTGTGGTTCATGGACTGAACCATTAGCATCATTTGGGCCATCCATTGGGCTCCCCTGAGCTGACAGCATCACCTGGAAGCTTATTAAAATCCAGATTCTCGGCCCCACCGCGATGACAAAATTAAAATCTACACTTTAACAGAGTGATTATTTTTTTTTATCCTCACCCAAGGACATTTTTCCATTTGTTGTTCAGACAGAGTGGGAGGGAGAGAAAGAAAGATCGACGTGAAAGGGACACATCGAGTGGCTGCCACCTGCACGACCCAACCAGGGCCGGGGACAAACTACAACCGAGGTACGTGCCCTTAGCAGGAACCGAACCCGGGTCTCTCAGGACCGCAGGCCGACGCTCTAACCACTGAGCCAAACCGGCCAGGGCAACAGAGTGATTCTTATGCACATTAAAGTTCGACAAATAAGACATGGAGGTCCTGTTGAAAGATTTCGAGTTGATTAATAAAATGAAAGTAGAAGATAACCCATTCTTAGTGAAGTGTAACAGTGTGTTCAAAGGAAAGCTGTGTCAAGTGACAAGGGAGTAGCAAACAAAAAATGGGGATCAGCAAAACAGTACCTTGTCCATGTGTACTTAAAGTATTACAGGTACAAGAAGACCTGGTTGTCCTGTGCACAGTGCTACTTTCATCAGGCTTAAGGAAATGTTTTCTGTTTTTTTAAAGAAACAGTCACCTTTCCTTAATAAAGATTATGATGGAACGAATAATTTGACTTCTGTTTCGCTTGACTTAGGGAAATGAGGAGAAGTAGAGACGGTCCTACTTTGGATGCTTATTGCAATTGCTGGGAAAGGTTATCTCCAAAAAGAAATGGAAAGCCCTGGCTGGTGTGGCTCCGTTGGTTGAGCATGAGCCTGTGCACTGGAAGGTCTCGGGGTCATTCCTGGTAAGGGCACATGCCCAGGCTGTGGGCTCAATCCCCTGCCACGGTGCATGTGGGAGGCAGCCAATCAATGTTTTTTTTTCTCTCTCCCTCTCCTTTCCTCTCTCTCTAAAATCAATAAACATATTTTTTAAAAAGAAATGAATACTTTAGCAATTAATTCACACATCTGAATCATGTGAGTTGGTTTAGGGTGAATCCCTTAATGAATGACCCTGAGCCAGAAACCAACAGCATCCAGTTACTGTCTGAAGGCCATGCCCTGGATCAGGACTCAGATGAGGCTGAGTTTCACACCTGTAAAATTTGAAGGCTAAAGGAAGACTAAGGAATGATAAATATAGAGGCTGCATGTTGCAGTTGTTCGATTCTCCAATTATACATCCAGAACAAAGATCCCTCATCAATTGAGACATTCTTTCCTGCTAAGCCCAGACTTGGCTTCAGGGTCCTCCCCAACTTGACAGTCTAAGCAGCCT
The DNA here is from genome assembly GCF_014108415.1 of Molossus molossus. Lineage (NCBI taxonomy): Eukaryota > Metazoa > Chordata > Mammalia > Chiroptera > Molossidae > Molossus > Molossus molossus. Next base: position 51,688,017 of record NW_023425349.1, read on the forward strand.
GCACATCACTGGCTCCAGTATGCCCCACGAACCTTTCTACATCCCTGATAGAACATTCTTCCAGCTCTAATCGCCTATCGCCTACGGCAAAGGCCCAGGGTTACAGTATGTCCAATGTCTAGGGGCCACTTGAAGACTCACAATCTGACCATCACAACATGTTTTCCACAGCCCCCAGTGAAGACCATTGACCCACATGGACCCTCCTAGAGTCACCATATCCCCCTTGTCCCCTCAACACATACAAACACTCCTTTTGCTTTATAAGAGAACAGCAACATGATAATACCAATGGTGATCATTAATAATAATGCTGTCTCAGGATTCCATTCTAAAGCATCCTTAAAATGAGAGAAAGATATCATTTATTTCTAATAAAAACTACCTTTGACAGATGGGAAGAAAATCTACCTAAATCACATATCTCAACAGCAGCACAACTGACATTTTGGGCTGGATAATTATTTGTTGTGGGGGACTGACCATGTTAAGATCTCTGGCCTCTATGAACTACATACCAGTAGCAACTCCCCCCCAAACCCCCTGAGTTGTAACAAAAATGTGCCTAGATATTGCCAAATGTCCCCTGGGGGGCAAATCCCTCCATCACCACCATGCCTCTCTTCCACCCCCCAGTTGAGAACCTAAATAATTATAGTAATTATCTTAGGGAGGTGGGACTACATGTAATTTTCCCCTTTATTTTTCTGTATTTTCTAAATCTTCCATATAAATGTAAATTGTTTATATGATGTTTTTTAAAGGTAGTGACTTTCTCCTTTATAAAGAGAAATATTATTAGTTACAGATTCCTTGCGTTGATCCTTGGGTGATTGCCAATGTGTGGCCCATTCAGTTTTGAAAATTAAATTTAGTCTCTAAAAACACCACCTCACAGACACCTTAAACGAAGCTTCTCCTCAATGTGTAAAAGGCACAGAGAGGTACTTCAGCAAGAACATCAGAAAAGAACGTCTAAACCCTTCTTCAGTGGGGTAAAATCAGTGGGGCTTCAGAAAAAGATGTGAAATAAAAACCGCTGTTCCAAGAAAAGCATCTCCCTGAAACGGTCTACACACACTCTTCAATCAGAGAAATGCTCACACTGTAGGAAAAATAAGGCACATTCACTTCCGCTTTAAGAATTGCTACATTGCTAGACCATGGGGAACATTTCAAAATAAAAAAAGTAAAATATCTAGATGTAAAAATCTGCTCTGGACTTCACCTTCTTCATCTTCTTGGCTGTTACACCAGGGATTTTCTAGAGTATTATCACCATTACTTTCATTACTATTTTTAAATCCATATGGAAAGGCCATACCCACCAAGGTGGCAGTGAAGAACCCCACTTACTGCCCTCACGACAGAGATGACCCTTTTCTCCAGCGAGGCCCCCACACACCCACCAAGCGTCTGGCCTCCTCTGCTTACCCAGGGTGCTGCCAAAGGTTCACGTGTCTTCTGCTCTCAGGGAGAAGCTCTCTTTTGTTAAGAGGAGTGATGCCAACTGCTGCTTCCAGAATAGCCATGTATTTTTTGTACCTCATCTTGTCTCTGTCACTACAAGGTCTTGCAAATCTTGGTCACTGTTCAGCTGAAGCAACTGAAGTAATCTGCAATACTGGGAGCAGGGAGCCGCTGTGTTTTCAGATGCTCTGTGATCCCCAGCCAGAACTATTAAACTCTAGGTGGGGGGTAGGGGTGGGGGCCAGGCTGAGGCCAAGCCACTGATAAATAACAAAAAGGCTCACTCAGATTTCCCTGCAACGTCAGTATTATATAAGGCTCCAGAATTTTGAGTAAAGCACTAATGAAAATGATTTACTGGAGGACCGTGGTTCTAAACACAGCTATCGACGGTACACTCCCCAATTAATCCGCATATAAATCTTTGAGGCTGATAATCCTTCCAGTGCTAATGGTGCAGGAGGTGACTTATCTCAGGGTCTGGTAATAATTGGTCCAAAAAGCCTGCACCCCCTGGGTGAACTGAAATCAGAAGCAGATTTGCTCCTTGTACAGAGACCTCTGACAGGCTGCACTCTGACCAATGAAGGGGGGCAGTGGTGGTTTTACAGCAATGCATTTCTCAACGCTGCACACTCTTTGCTTGAGTCAAATGGCAAAGATTAAGTCACTGAGAATCATTTCTGTTTTGGATTGTTTTCTGTTTTAAATATATTTTGTTAAATACCTCTACAACCCAACATGGGTGAGCTCTCCCCTCATGAAAATACATTGTTTGGGGATGTTCTGAAACTACCCCCGCCCCCTTTTTTGTTAGCCTCTCCCCTCAGCTTTGAGGACCTTCCTGGCCGGCCTTCCATGGTAAAGTTGGATTGTTCATCATAGAGGCCCACCTAATGGGTCATGGTACACATGACCTAGACTGGGTCGACCAGTCTTCCCTGGGATGAAAACATGACATTCAGAGAGAAATGCCCTCTCATTGACGTTGCTAACCAGGCCTGACAGGAAGTTAGGGCTGTTGGCAGTCATATTCCCCCTCATGTAGAAAGGGCTCATCACTCGTAGTTGAAAAAAACAGAACCAATGAAAATGTGACAACACTGAGTTTCTGGATCCAGCTATAACTAAAGGCCAGTGTCATCCTTGGAGGTCCCAGGTACACTTTTATTAAAGCTAATAAACTGGCATTTGTGACGTTTAGTTTTAGTTGCCATTTCTGTCATTCTGAAGTTCTGACTTTTACACCTCTCTGACCAACTTCTTCAAGCTCTCCTTTTCCTATTTAATATGCCATGGGAGTTGTGCTGCTCCTTGTCTAAATAAACTCATCTATAAAGAGGACTAAAATAGAAAAGGAAGTCATTATGTAGTAATTTTGATTAAATTAGATACTCACGGTGAATAAGTGTCCCAGACCCCTTCCCACCCCCAAAATCTTGAATCGTCTTCTACAGATTCTCTCTATTCTCAACTGCAAGTTTCTTTTCATTTTCTATTTATTTCTCTTAACTTGAATAAGTGGTCTCCAAAGTGGGATACACACACGAACAATCTTTGGGGTGTGGAAAGAAAATATTAAACCATTTATTTCCTTGTTTTCTCTCATCCATTAAAATTTCAGTTTATTTATGTTTTCAAGTGTTCATATGTACTTTGAAAACTAATATGTTTTAATTACATTAAAGTGTATCATTTATAAATTAATATACTCATATACATGGTAGGGTTCAGATGGGAATGTGTGAGCAAAAAGATGAAAGGGCCTGGCCAGGTGGCTCAGTTGGTTAGAGCGTTATCCCAATACGCCAAGTTTGTGGGTTCCATCCCCGGTCAGGGCACATACAAGAATCAACCAATGTATGTATAAATAAGTAGAACAACAAATCAATCTCTCTCTCTCTCTCTCTCTCTCTCTCTCTCTCTCTCACACACACACACACTCTTTCTCTCTCACTCCCCATTCCTCTCTCTCTCTCTCTCAAATTAAAAAAAAAATGTTTAAAGGTCAGTAATTTAAATAACCCTTCAACTGCTCCCTAAGCATCAATTTTCACCATTTATAAGACGAGAGGCCGGGACAGATGAATGCTAAGTTATCTTCCAACAACAATAAAAGATTAAGAGCGCCCACTTCACTGGGCCTGGTTGTACAAATAATCTGACCACAATAAAGTGGTGAAAACAAAGGATAAACCATTTGGATTTGGAAAATTTTATTTCCATAGTATTCATGAATATCATTTCCACTGGTTGTTCTGCAAACAATTAGTACCAGTTAGTCTCAGGAATTCTTTTATAGGCTGAACTTGGCTGGCTTCAGCTGCCTGGGCTGAAAAGAGGCTCCGATGCAGCCCTCATTCAATCGCGCAGGAAGATGTGATTATACTTACACAACAGGCTTTGTTCTAACAAATTGTATTTCTAGTGACGCGTGATAAAAATTACTACACAACCCTCTCAAATAAGAAACGAAGCCTGAGCTAAAAAAAATATCCGGTTAAACTTGTTACCCGTTGGAAGCTGTTTTACTACAGTGAAAGCAACACAATACTTTGTAAATGGCTTGTTTCAATGTTCCATTTTCTACAGGAATGTTTTATGCATTTAACACACAACTCTTACAAAGTGACTCTTATCTATGATGAGCTCATACACAAATTAAAATTGGGTCTTTCATTAGGAAAAGAATTCTGCCTTAGCAAATCATTAGAAAGAATCTGCTTTTCTCCCATAAATGAGATTGTTCAGTTTTCTAATTTATTTATTTATTCATGTTTTAAAATTGTCATTTTTGTATGAACTCCTTCATAATAGTACATAAAGACAATAACACAGGGGGTGAGGGGGGCGTGAAATCTAGTCAAAATTCTCCATCCAGATATGTAATTATATGGCATTTTCTTTATAATTCTAGAAATTCTTTAGAAATATGCATTAATTTGGTTAATTACCTGAGTTCTAGAAATTCTTTGCAAATGCAACTCTCTGATTAAAAATCACTTCCCTATATTTTTTTACATGATCCAAAATGTCCTTTATGTCAAGATGCTCAAGATCTGTTTCTGAATGATTAAAGTTGAACATAAAGATTCACAGACCAGACTGACAGTCCTTTTGAACTGATTATTTCTACTCTGTTTCTGCTGGAGGAAAACAATGGGCATCCTTCTTCACTGGTATTTTAACTGCTCCTGTGCTTTAGAAGTATAAAAATGGAAATGAACTAATGCCACAAACAGGCTATTTTACAGGGTGTGGTCTGCTCCAGGGAGCTGGAAAAGCCTTACTAAAAGTAGGAGAGTAGGGGAAGGAACTATTTCTCTTTTTTATTATTTAAGCTCTACTACAAATAAACCAGATGGCTTTATGCAAGTCATTTTATTCTCTGGCTTACTATTTTCATAGATAACATATATTTACATACTTGCTACTCAAGTGACCCACCAGAACACTGTCTACGTGACATAAAAGAATTATTAAAGAGTTCAGGAAGATCAACTGCGGCTCTCCTGGATTCAAGCCCAAACTGGCCCCTTCTCTTCAGTTATCCTCAGAACGTACTCACTACTGGGTTTAAACTATTACCAGATTCAGACGTCACCAAACCTCACATTCCAATCCTGTCCTCGCACCCAGCCCAGTAGCTATCTGAAACAAGCCACTGCCCAGCAACCAGCAGCCGCCGCCTCGGGCCTTTTCCTGTTTCTTGTGTCCTCCCCCTAGTGCTCCTGGCATGCGACCTCCACGCCACTCTCACCGTTTTGGCGGTGCGCAGCCGTCCCAACTCCATGCGTGACATGGGGAAGGCTTGATTCAAATTCCACCATTGCTGTTTAACACCATGTGACCTTGAACAAGTTACTTGACCCTTCTCAACCTATTTCATCCTCTGTACGACTGAAATAAGACCACATCTCAGTGGTGGTTTTAATAATAAATGAGATGATGTATATGCATCAATGGTTGAGGCATTATGGAAGGAAATCGATCGATGTTTCTCATACGGATATTTCTCTCTCTCTCTTTCTCTTTCTCCTTTTCTCTCTAAAAAAAAACTTTACCCAAGGATTAAAAAAAAAAGATCATACACCATGATCAAGTGGGATTAATTATGGGGATTCAAGGTCGGTACAATATTCGCAAATCAATAAACGTGATACAACACATAAACAAAATGAAGGATAAAAATCATATGATCATATCAAGTAATGCAGAAAAGAATTTGACAAAATCTAGCACCCACTTATGATAAAAACTCTCAGCAACATAGGAATAGAGGGAACATATCTTAAAATTATAAAGACCATATATGACAAACCCACAGCTAATGTCATACTCAATGGGGAAAAACTAAAAACATTTCCCTTAAGATCAGGGATGTCACTTTCACCACTCTTATTCAACATAGTAATGGAAGTTCTAGCCACAGCAATCAGAAAATAAAAAGAAATAAAAGGTATCTAAATTGGAAAGGAAGAAGTAAAACTGTCATTTGCAGATGATATGATACTGTATATAGAGAACCCTAAAGATTCCACCAAAAGACTACTGGAATTGATAAATAAATTGAGTAAAGTAGCAGAATACAAAATAAATATTCAGAAATCAGTTGCTTTTTATACAATAATGAACCATCAGAAAGGGAAATTAAGAAAACAATCATATTTACAATTCCATAGAAAAACAACAACCTAGGAATAAATTTAACAAAGGAAGTAAAAGACCTGTACTTGGAAAATTATAAGACACTGAAGAAAGATATTGAAGAAAATACCAATAAATGAAAGCATATACTGTACTCATGGATAGGAAAAATTAATATTGTTAAAATGCCCATACTACCCAAAGCAATCTATAGATTCAATACAATTCCTAACAAAATACCGATGGCATATTTCACAAAACTAGAACAAATAATCCAAAACTTTATATGGAACCACAAAAGACCCCAATAGCCACAGCAACCTTGAGAAAGAACAAAGTTGGAGGCACCACACCACCTCATATCAAGCTATACTACAAGATCATAGAAAACAAAACAGCGTGGTACTGGCATAAAAACAGACATATAGATCAATGGAACAGAGTAGAGAACCCAGAAATATGGTCAATTAATATTTGGCAAAGGAGGCAAGAATATACAATGGGGTAAAGAAAGTCTATTCAATAAATGCTTTGGGGAAAATTGAACAGATACATGTATAAAAATAAAACTAGACCACCTTCTTATACCATATACAAAAATAAACTCAAAATCTATTAAAGACTTCAACATAAGACTCAGAACCATAAAACTCCTAGAAGAAAACACAGGCAGTAAAATCTCAAAATTTCTCTTGGTATTATTTTTTCTGATATATCTCCTTGGGCAAGGGAAATAAAAGAAAAAATAAACAGATGGGACTGCATCAAACTAAAAAAGTTTTGCACAGCAAAGGAAACCATCAAAAAATGAAAAGACAACCCACTGAATGAGAACATATTTGCCAGTGATATACCTGACAAGGAGTTAATATCCAAGATTTATAAAGAACTCGTATAACTTAACACCAAAAAAAATCCAATTTTAAAAAAATGGACAAAGGACCTGAATAGACACTTCTCCAAAGAGGACATAAAAATGGCCAGTAGACTTGCCCTGGCCGGTTTGGCTCAGCGGTTAGAGCGTCGGCCTGCGGTCCGCAGAGACCCGGGTTCGGTTCCCGCTAAGGGCATGTACCTTGGCTGCAGTTTGTCCCCGGCCCTGGTTGGTTCGTGTGGGTGGCGGCCACTCGATGTGTCCCTTTCAATGTTTCTCTCTCTTCCTCTCTCTCCTTCCCTCTCTATCTGAGTAAAAAATGGAAAAATGTCCTCGGGTGAGGATAAAAAAAAAAAAAAAATGGCCAGTAGACTTACGAAAAGATGCTCAACATCATTAATCATCGGAGAAATGCAAACCACAATGCAATATCACCTCACACCTGTCAGAACGGGTACCATCAATAAACCCACAAACGACAAGGTTGGCGAGGATGTAGAGGAGAGGGAACCCTCCAGCACTGTTGGTGGGAATGCAGACTGGTTGCGACCACTGTGGAAAACAGAATCGAGGTTCTTTGAAACATTAAAAATGGAACTGCTTTATGATCCAGCAAATCCACCACTGGGTATATAGCCAAAGAAACCCAAAACGCTAATCCAAAAGAATATATGCTCCTCTACATTTATTGCAGTGTTGTTTACAACAGCCAACATATGGAAACAATCTAAGTGTCCATCAATAGATAAATGGATAAAGAAGTGGCACATATATACAACGGAATATGATTTAGCCATAAAAAAAGGAACCTTGCCATTTCCAACATGGATGGACCTAGAGGGTGTTATGCTAAGGGAAATAAATCAGTCAGAGAAAGATAAATACCATATGATTTCACTTATATGTGGAATCTGGAGAAGAGAATAAACAAACGAAACAGAAACAGACTCATAAATACAGAAAACAAACTGAGGGTTGCCAGATGGGAAGAGGTGTGGGGGACTGGGTGAAAAAGGTAAAAGCATGAAGAAGTACAAATTGGTAGTTACAGAATAGTCAGGGGATGTAACCTGCAGCATAGGGAATATAGTCAATAATATTATAATAACTACATGTGGTTCCAGGTGGGTACTAAAATTATTGGGGGGATCACTTTGTAAATTATATAATTGTCTAACCACTATGCTGCACACCTGAAACTAATATAAAATAACACTGACTGTCAACGGTAATTGAAGAATTCAATTTAAAAAACAAAACAAAACAAGATGAGCGGTGGCTGTGAGGATCTGGAGATCTACAGAAGGAGATACAAAGACCTCGGAGAAAAGCTGGAAAGACGCACTCTTCTTCTCAAAGCCAGATTCTGTCCCTTGTAAAAAGAGCTCATGATCATTGGTTCAGAGCGTGAGAGGCTGGACAAAACTTTCCCGGTTCAAGAATGCAGGGTGCAGGCCTGAGACAAAGAATCACCAAAAGAGCAATGGAACTTGAGCCACGCCAATTCAGCGAGAAGGCAGAATTGATGACCCCTTTTTACAAGGAGAAAACCAAGGCTCAGAGTTGAGCAACCTGCCCTAGATCGTGGGCTCCTAAGCGGCAGAGCCGAGATTCGAGCTACTGTTTCAGTGCTTCCAGAGCGGGCCTCGCGCACCTGATCCAGGCAGAGCATTTGCTCCCTCATCCCTGGGGAGGGGGTGCTGCCTCTTCTGAGACGGGACAGTCTCGTATGGCTCCCTCAGACGACCTCCTCCCGGCTACAGGCTTTCCTCTTCCTTCTCCTTCTCGTCCCCAAATCTGCTGTTTTCGGTGGTTCCAAATGTGGAATTTGTAGCAAGAAACTCTTTCTGCAGGAGGCCCTACCACCACCATCACCAGCCAACTTCCCACCAATGGGCTGCGTTATTCCCTGGACACCTCCCTCCAGAAAATGACAGTGCGTTACCTCCTGGAGTCCCTGAACTTCCACTTGACCCTGATGGGCAAGTTCTGGAAATGCCACGGGTTTTTAAGCCATTTCATTGTACATTTTTCTATAAAACATTTCTGAATTATTTTTATTTATTTTCAGTGTAAACAAATATTTTTTTTATATAAATGGTTCTATTTTTTTCTCAAATTACATCTTGATAGTATTTTATATTTAAGATACCTGTTACCATCATTTAGTTATTCTCTTCCTATTATAAACTCTTATAAAAATAAACAGTGAATTTTAACTTAATGAGTCAACCCACCATCCCTTAAACAATATATTTCGTGAGCAGTTTAGCCACCAGACACATTTGAAATAGCAAAACACTTCCCTCTGCCAGTGGTACAATGAAAAGAAAGTTTCTTGTTAGTCTCAATAAGGTTTAACTGACTTCAAAAAATTCTGTTTTTATAGGTCTGTCTCGCTCAGTATTCTAAGATGACCTACATGGTATTTACAATGTCCTGTGTATCTTTTGTTTTCTTTAAGGGTTTTATTTATTTTTTTTTTCTTTACTGATTTTAGAGAAAGAGGAAGGGAGAAGGAGAGACAGAAACATGGATGAGAGAGAACATCGATTGGCCGCCTCCTGCATGCCCCACACTGGGTATCGGGCCCACAACCTGGGCATGCGTCCTGACCTGGAATCGAACCAGTGACCTCTTGGTGTATGAATAGATGCTCAATCACTGAGCCAAACTGGCCAGACCATATGTATCATTGTATCTCTGGTGTCTCTCCTTGCTCAGGAACCAGCATATAATAAATAATATTAGGGTTTATTTCATAATTAAGAGAGCAAGGCAGGCCTGGCAGTATGGCTCACCCATGTACCAGGAGGTTGCCGGTTTGATTCCCAGTCAGGGCACATACCTAGGGTGCTGACTCAATCCCAATATGGGGAGTGCAGGAGGCAGCCGGTCAATGTTTCCATCTCTCTCTCCCTCTCCTTTCCTCTCTCTGAAATCAATAAAAACATATTTAAAAAGAAGAGTCGCCCTGGACACTTTGGCTCAGCGATTAGAGCGTCAGCCTGTGGTCCAGAGAGACCCGGGTTCAGTTCCCACTAAGGGCACGTACCTCGGTTGCAATTTGTCCCCGGCCCTGGTTGGTCGTGCGGGTGGCAGCCACTCGATGTGTCCCTTTCACATCGATGTTTCTCTCTCTCTCTCTCTCTCTCTCTCCCTCTTCCTCTCTCTCCCTCCCACTCTATCTGTACAAAAAAATGGGAAAATATCCTCAGGTGAGGATAAAAAACAAAAAAAGAAAGAAAGAAAGAGTTAGCAAGGAGTAGGCTAAGATCCTGCACTAGGAACCAGACTGCCTGCACTTGAATCCCAGCTTCCCACTTAGCTAAGTGACCTGGGCAAGTCTTTTAGTCTCTCCAGGGCCTCAGTTTCCTCATCTGTAAACAGGGGATAATAATAGCACCTACTTGTTAAGGTTGTGGGAAATCTAATTTAATGAATATATGCAAAGCTCAGTTTTCCATGCTCCCAAGTGGACCACTTTAAACTCCCAGGTGTCCACTTAGACCTCCTTGTGGTTCTTGCCCTGAGGCACTGGTAACCTTGGATCCACCTTTCTAGCCCCACCTGGAGGATTCCTGGTGTATCTCCCTGCCCGAATAGACCTTCCAGCCTCCAGAAGATAATCACACACAGACAAGGGCATCAACACTTGCACCTCCCATTTCTCCCTGTTCCAGCTCCCCTTGCACCTGCTGCCGGACCAGACTGTTTTCCTTGAGTCACTTCTCAGTATCTAATTATATATTTGTGTTTACCTGTTTACCACCTATCTCCCCCTCTAGACTGTAAGCTCTGTTCTGAAGGCAGAGACCTATTTTGCTGACATTGAATCCGTTTCCTATTGAGTTTTCTAGTCCAACCTAATGATCATTCCTTCATTCTCTCCTTGGACAACCACTGAGCTCCTCCCTAGCAAACACTCTGATTGACATTGTACACACAAATAATACCAAACCTTCTCTGCCCAAGGGAATCACCCAGTCTAATGGAGTGGCAACTAACTGCAACCCAGCACAGAGATGTGAGTGACCATGGAAGAGGAATGTGACAAAGGAGAGAGGACAATTCTGTCCAAAGATCTGAGTTTGGAAAATCCTTCGCAGAGAAGGCACTTGAGTTAGGTTTCAATAATACACGTGGACGTTGCTTAGGCTGATAAAAGGATCTGAGGCATCTCAGGAAAAGAGAAAAGTATTGTCAAGAGCCAAAAAAACAAAAGCAGCAGAGTCTCTGCCTTCCGAACGGTAAGCAGAGCTGAACAGAGCACCTGTAAGCCCAGGGCTGGAGGGGGACAGGGAAGCCTTATGTATGGGTTCTGAGAGCGCGGGTATGGCAGATGCATTCCCTCTGGCTAACACACCCTTCCTAGATGTCACCAAACCATTATTTAATGAACACGTTCGCTGTGCCAGCCACTGAGGTAAGCACTCTACATGCATTGTCTTGTTTAGTTCTCACATTAACCTTAAGAAATGGATGTAAATTCTCCCTGTTTTCAGTTTAAGAAACTCAGACACCAAGTGACTAGGTTATCTGCCCAGGGTCACGTAGGTAATAAGTAGTGGAGGTATAATTCCTACCCAGGCCATAAACTCCATGCCTTCTGACACCCACTAAGCCTGGTGCCCTGGGGCCCTTAGGATGCCCTCATCATAATGAAATGTAATTACCTCTTTACCTGTCTCCCCGGAGAACGTGGGTCTCATGAGGGCAGCCTTCGCTCTGCTCACCACTGCATCCTGACACCTGGCACAATGCCTGGCAGAGTACAGGCATCCACAGTGAATTAATACATGAACAAATAGAGCTTTGAACTCTGCCAAAGGAATGCCACTTATCCTGAAACCAAATCTGAGTGCCAGACCCAAGTGCATGTCTGCCCCCTTCAGCCTTGGTCAGAGAGAAGCGGCTGCAGCCACAGCCTCAGTAGCTGCATGGACAGACCCTTCCCCCACGCAGCGTCCTCCACCCTCACTTTGCAGCCTCACCCACATCTGTGCACAAAAGCATTAACATCCTTGGAAAGGTCTGCTGACAGGGTTGGCCGTTGGCTGGCAGCTGGGAACTTGGATTTGGGGAAGGTTCCCACCATTCCCAGGGCTGTGAAGAGAGGCTCCCTTCCCTAACCTGTTTGCACAAACAATGTAGTTTATGATAAACATCTGCTTTCCTTCTGGGAGTCTGAACTTTCGGTACCTACCTATGCAGAGGATGCCAACGTAGTAAGTCCCCAGAACAAACCCTGGGCACTGAGATGTCAATGAACTTCCCTGTTTGGCAACATTTTACACGTGCTGGCACAAGTCATTGCTGTAGGAATTAAGCATGTCCCACAGGGCTCCACCGGGAGAGGACACGGGAAGCTCATGCCTGGTTTCCTCGGACTTCACTCATGCACCTTTTCCCTTTGCTGACTTCACCGGGATAATCAATCACAGTAATGAGGACACCACATGCTAGGTGCTGTGGGTTCTCCTACAGAACCAACACAACTGGAGGTGGTGGTAGGGCTCCGAGACACTGTCTCTCCACAGAAGCAGGACTGTGAAATCTTCCTGTCTGTCCAGTCCTGTCCACTAACCAGAGGAATCACACCCAGGGCCCGGAGGGGCCGAGCGGGAATGGAAAAGCATGGACCCGGATGAGAGGGGTTGGGAGAGTCTACAGCAGGCAGCAGCTCCTCGCCTCCTGGCCAGCAAGCCCCAGGCACAGCCAGGCAGTCAGTGTACAACCGCAGATATTAAACCCTTTCGCTCTGCTAATAACAGAGAACACCCTGGGGCAGGCTTTCCCCTTTTCCCAAAACCCAAGAGAAATGCCTTCCATCCTCAGAGACAGTGAGGAGTCCTTTAAAATAAAATATACAATAAAATTTGGGGATGTTTGTCCCAGCTTTGTGAAACCACAGCAGGAGTGGAATACAGGGGTCCCAAAGGCAGCAGGCACCGCCCTTCTTGGGCTTCTTTTCTGTAGCAAACCTGACCTTCATAACACGGATTGTCAGCACCCACCCTCGGAATCGGCTTATACAAGTTATGCTAAGGAGCCTAGACGCACGGCAGCACAGATATTAAAGTTATTAAGCCAGGCAGGCCAAGGTGGGAAAGGAGGAAAACAACACTCGGCGGTCACTCGGTGCACAGAGGACCCTTGTCTCTGGTTTACAGAGCTCAGCTGGGTTCCGGGTTGATGATGATTAGCAGGGACGGGCAACAGCAGGCAGTGGTGAGTCAGGACTCCCGGACTGTGGCCTCTGGATGATCTTATGAAGGGAAGTCCACACTAGACGCTGTGGCCCCAAGTCACACATCTCACGACCCAGTCATGGGACCTGCCTAAAAGTGATGGAAAGGTGAGGCCTGCACAGCTACCACACCCACCATCCAAGTGACAGCCCGTCCCTCCTCTGCAGCCAACACCCCAGACCCGTCCTCACTCCCGTTTACAGTCTGTGGGGCCCTCCCTGGCCTCCGTGTCCTCATCACCCTCTGCCCATTCCTTCCCCATCTCAGAAGCTTTTCTCCTTCCAGCCGCCCCTCCCACTGCACCCCAACATTTCAGTCCTCAGCACTTGTCTATGTACCCTCTTCCCTGGCTCCACTCTACCAAGCTGCTGCACTCCCAGGATACCCGGGCCAACCTCAAGCCTTCCCCTTCCCTCATTCTTGCTCTGGTCCAACTTCTAAAGGCCTCCAAACCACTGGTTCTCCAAGTGTGATGCCCAGACCAGCAGCAGCAGCAGCAGCATCACTTGGGTACGTGTGAGAGATTCTCAGAGGCAGATTCACAGGCCCCACCCCAGATTTATTGAATCAAATACTCTAAGAACTCAGGGAGTGGAGCCGGCGATGTGTGGTTTGACAAGCTCTCCAGGAAACGCAGGCACAGGCTAATGCTGAGAACCCGCACCGCACGCTTCCGCCCGCCTATGCGTGGCTGTCTCAAACCATTCTCAAATGGAAGTACTTTTCTTTTTCTAAATCCCGTTGATTTCCCTATTTCTCTTAATGCTGCCTAGATTTGCTAGTAGTACATCAAAACAGTACAACCCAAGTGCTACATAGTGGGCCTCCAAATGCAACAGGTAGTTTAAAAATTCACTCTTGATTTGTAACTGTAGAGCATGAAGACAATTCACTGCCTGGCTACGGAGAAGAAACACTGCTGTGCAGCCCAAAGGGAAGAGCAATGTGCTGATGCAAAGCCGCGCAGCAGTCTACCTGCTTTACGGAGTACATAAAAATAAAATAAAGAATGCTCTAATAAAATGCATAAACAACTTATTAACATGTTTTTAAATTACATTATTGTATATTTTAACAAGTACAATGGACAGATAGTAACCAACACAATATCAAACAATATTTTAAAGTGTTTAAAATGTCCAGTGTTGGCACCAATGCATTTTTGGGTAGGTTATTAATATTTGAGAGGCACGTGGTTTTTTAGTGGGCATCAAATCAGATGTTCCTGCCTGCTCACTCCCCTTCACCTCCAGGAAGCGATGTGTTTGTTCATTCTTCACGCAAATCCTTTGGAACATACGGTACTGTGGGCACTAGGTCAGGCCCCAAGGCCAAAAAGAAGATGAGCCAAAACTGAAATAAATCTCAAAAGAGCAATGGAGTCAATTTACGTTTTCAGTATTCTTCTAAACCATGACACGAGGGGCTCTTTTCAAAACTGATTTCCTCTTTATCTAGTCTTCCCTTAGAAAAGAATTTTTTTTTTTATCCTCACCTGTGGACATTTTTCCATTTTTTGTTCAGATAGAGTGGGAGGGAAAGAGGAAGAGAGAGAAACATCGACGTGAAAGGGACACATCGAGTGGCTGCCTTCCGCACAACCCAACCAGGGCCGGGGACAAACTGCAACCAAGGTACGTGCCCTTAGCAGGAACCGAACCCGGGTCTCTCTGGACCACAAGCCGATGCTCTAACTGCTGAGCCAAACCGGCCAGGGTAAAAAAATTTTTTTTATTGATTTTAGAGAGAAGGGATAAGGAGAGATAGAAACATTGATGAGAGAGAGCACTGATTGGCCACCTCCTGCATGTCTCCCACTGGGGATCGGGCCCACAACCTGGGCATGTTACCTGATTGGGAATCAAACCAGCGACCTATTGGTGCATGGGTCGACACTCAACCACTGAGCCACACCGGCTGGGCAGAAAATAATTTTTAAAAATCAAGAAAGAACGGCCTACTAAATATGCACATGAAAAGATGTTCAGCATCAGTAGCCATCAGAGAAGTGTGACTCAAAATCACTTTACACCAACTAGGATGTCTAAAATAAAAACAGACATACTGTAAACGGACAGTAAGTGTTGATGAGAATGTGGAGAAACTGGGAACCTCCTAAGTGCTGGTGGGAGTGTAAACTGATGCAGCCACTTTGGAAAACAGTCTGGCAGTTCCTGAAAATGTTAAATATAGAGTTATGTTTCCCACTTGTAGGTATGTACCCCAAAGGAATATATATGTCTGCTTGTAGATGAATGTTCGCACAAACATTGATCATGATAGCCAAAAAGTAGAAACAACCCAAATGTCCATCAAGAGACGAATAAACAAAATGTGGTGTACATACAATGGGATATTATTTGGCAATAAAAAGAATAAAGCATGGATACATGCAACAATGTAGATAAAACTCGAAATGATGTTAAGTGAAAAAAGCCAGACATACAGGATCCTATGTTGTATAATTCCATTTACAGGAAATGTCCAGAATAGGCAAATCTATAGACAGAAAGTAAATTAGTGGTTGCTTATGGTGGGAGACAAAAGGGATTGGGATTTGCCAGCTAAATGGTAGAAGGGGAGGAGTTCTGTTCTTTCTAGGGCAATAAAAATGTCCTAAAATTGATGGTGGTAATGGTTGCACTGTAAATATACTCAAAACCAATAAATTATACATTTTATGTTTTTTATAATTTTTCTTTATTGATTTTTAGAAAGGAAGGGAGAAGGAGAGAGATAGAAACATCAATGAGAGAGAACATCAATTAGCCACCTCCTGCATTCTCCCCCACCTGAATCAGCTCCCAAACCTGGGCATGTACCCTGACTAGGAATTGCACTGGCGACCTATTGGTGCATGGGTCAATGCTAAACTACTGAGCCACACCAGCCAGGCAATACATTGTACATTTTAAATAGGTAAATTGTATGGTATGTGAATTACATCTCAATACAATTGTGTTTTGTTTTTAATAGCCTAAAGCTAAAAGAGAATTACAAACAGACTCAGTTAACTAAAAGATGTTAGGTACATCAAATGTTGACTTTTTCTGTCTCCTTTGCACAGTAAATTTCTCCCAAATGACAATAAAGATAGCTTTTTGTTATCATAGGACAATTTACAGGCACCTTTACAAATAAGGTCCTTTTGAGTCCCTACTATAATATTAGAGAAGAATAATCATCTTCCCCTCATTTTGTACCCCAGGATGTGGAAGCTCCAAGTGTATGATGTTGACTCCCACTCAGTCGGTTCAGGGCAGATGCCAGTTCTTCCTGTGCCCTTTCTTCTACACTGTGTAGCATCTCGGGGTGCCACGTAGGTACCGTCAAGCCTATCTGCAGAGATGGCACAGCTGACCAATCGCAATATGGAGAATGCCTTATTTCTCTGGGAGCTGGACACTAATGTTCAAGCCAAGTATACTCTAACTGATCACTTGTCAGAGGTCTTGTGGTACCAGGGAAAGAACGCTTTGTTTTTTGGGAATTTATTTCAGTTTTGGCTCACCTTCTTATTTGCCTCGGGGCCTAGTGCATGCAGTATCTGATGTTCCAAAAGATATTAATGAATACTTAGATTCCCGGGGTGAAGGAGTTAGCAGGCAAAGATTTATTATTCTATATGGAACAACCATGGAAAGAACCATGGTCTAGAGTAGGAAGACCCAGGTTGGCTTCAGTTTTCTCATCTGTAAAATGAGGAAAAAAGAAATAGCTCTCTCAATGGTATTATAAAGATTTAATGAGAATATATCTGAAAATATTGATTAACAACAGGCACTCAACAGATGTTTGGAGATGCTAAACCACATAATCCGATACCTTGCCCGGCTGGTGTGACTCAGTGGTTGAGCGTTGACCCATGCACCAGGAGGTCGCTGGTTTGATTCCCGGTCAGGGCACACGCCCAGATTGTGGGCCAAATCCCCAGTGGGGGGCATGCAGGAGGCAGCCAATCGATGTTCTCTCTCATCAATGTTTCTATCTCTCTCTCCCTCTCCCTTCCTCTCTCTCTAAAAATCAATAAAGAAAAAAATAAAAAATAAAAATAATCCGATACCTCGATTTCTCCTATGAAGACCAGTAGGTTCTTCAGGACATTCAGAATTCTAAACCTCAGATCTCGAGAATGATGCTCAGCATCAAAAGGCGGTGACTGGACTTGCCAAATCTGAAACAATTTCTACCTAATTTTAAGGAAGAAATCATTACCCATTTTACTTCATGTTTAATATAAAATTGTGTCCTCTTGTACCTTCAGATTAATTTTCCAGTATCTTAATTTCAGTGTGTGTGTGTGTGTGTGTGTGTGTGTGTGTGTGTGTGTGTTTATTCTGTCAACTCCCAAACCTAATTATGTGTCAGAATCAACCAAGGTGTGATTAAACCTACAGGTTCTGATGCAGAGATTCTCATTCAGGTACAGAGTAGTTGGGAGTTTCCATTTTTAGTAAACTCCCCTAGTGACTGTCCTGGCATCCCTGAATCACTGATAAAACCATTCACTGAATACTGCCTAAGAAATTTTTTTCTCACATGTGTACTAAAAAATAACATTTGTTCACCAAATAAAACACTAAATTAGATTGATATTTCAGAAGAAAACACAGTGGATGAGGGGGAACCTTTTCTCTTCTGCCTTACTAGAATGAAAAGGAAATAACAATCTGAAATTCTGGGAATGCAAGAATCTCCTGAAGTGGGAGGATTTTCTGCCAAATTCTGCCCATTTGAAAGATCTTCATTCATCATTTCAAAGGGACTTTTCAATCAAAGGAAACTGTAAGTTCCTTCCTACAAGCTGATAGGCTCATTGTGATGCAAGTCTTTCTACAAGCAAAGTCAAGGGTCTTAGAGAAAAACTAATCTGGGAAGAATCTGAAGAATCTGCCACTATTTGGCTATTTATTAAATCTTCCTGATATCACTGATAGCTCATGCATTCTGAACCACATTCTTGATCTGTAAAAATGACTTTTTATTTTATCTTTTTAATCCTCACCCGAGGACATTTTTCCATTTTTTGTTCAGATAGAGTGGGAGGGAGAGAGAGAGAGAGAAACATCAATGTGAAAGAGACACATTGTATAGTTGCCACCTGCACGACCCAACCAGGGCCGGGGACAAACTGCAACTGAGGTACGTGCCCTTAGCGGGAACCAAACCCGGGCCGACGCTCTAACCGCTGAGCCAAACAGGCCAAGGCGACTCTTTGGGATCATAAATGAAACCATTTTTATTAGTTCACAATGTCACATTTATGTTCTCACCAAAAAGCATGTCCTCAAACCACAAGCTGGACAATTTTACGCAGATGCAAGCAGATGACTTTCATTGTTACAAGGTTGTCCTAATTTATACAACATTTTTTGCAACTAGAAATAATATTGTTGAACCATTACTCATTTAACATTAAAGCAGGAAAAAAACTGTCTGGACGATTTTAGAAAATTATTTCAAGTCTTTCTGAAGTCTTGCTATGCCCTCCTCCTATATACCAAGCAATAACTTTTTTCCTTAAGGTTTATTCCAACTACTTTCAAAAATGAATTTGAGTTAGTATTTAAAACAACAACAACTAACTAAACCTAATATCAATGTTACTGGAAAGGGGACCTGACCCTTGGTGGGTCTGCCTAGGACTAGTGGGTTCTTGACTTCGTGTAGGAAAACTTTACAACACAATTCCAGGTGGATTTTAGAGAATGCTTATTAAAGCCGGGGACAGTGAAACAATGAAGGGCTGGGCTGCTTTGGCTCACTGAGAAGTCAGAGGAAAGGGGGCCTTGGGGACAGGTTCAGGAGGTTTGTCTGAGATAAACTGCCGCGGCCCATTGCTGCCCTGGTTGCAAGCTTCCTGGGGTCCCTTAGAGTTTAGGAGATGCATGACTGTGGGGGGAAGAAGGGAGTGGGCTCAGGTATGCTCCTGGGAAGGACAGCTCCCACTATACCTGAGTTTTGAGGGGTTTTAAAGGCTGGGTGTTCAGAGGCGATCTTAGGGAAGGATCTCAATAGAATATACAGCGGCTTTATGCTGATGCACCCAAATGAGAGTTATTCTCTTAACTTCTGTCTTTGGATGTGGTTGGCAAATGGCACTAATTGGATTTCTGCTGTCTGTCTCCCTGAGTAGGGTGGTTTAAGCTATTTACCCTCTGACTGGGGAGAAGTATAAACTATTCACTCTCAAGTGTCCCTGGTTTAGGGAAGATAGGATTTGCTAGATGGTGCAAACTGCTTGGCATCTAGATTTTCTAGATGGCTACAAAGTGCTGTTTAACTATGCCTCAGTTTCCCTATTCTGCTTGGCCTGGCTTCCTGGCCTCATAAACAGGCCATCTGAGATGAAGCCAGTTTAAAGCACAGAGATATGTTTTACCAGGCATCTATGCTTAGCTACTTAGTGCAGCTTGAGCCCTGGGTTGTTCCAGTCTTTCCAGCCAAACCAAAAAGGAAACCCTCCTGGGTCAGGGTTGTCACTATTAAAAGAAAGCACATGCACTCTAAGAATCTGGAAGTAGCTGCTGGCCCAGGCCAGTGACCAAGGAATCTCCAAATGTTTGTTTATAGTCTGTGAACATGATTTTACTCTTACTTTACATTCCTGATCAACCTTTACTGTACCCTACAAAAAATATTAATAGTCTCCAGAAGCGTAGGAGATGGGAAGAAGGGGTAATGGAGTATTGTTTAATGGGAACAAGAGTTTCTCCTTGGCTCAATGAAAAAGTTCTGGAAACGGATAGTGGTGATGGTTGCACAACATTATGAATGTACTAGAGCCACTGAACTGTACACTTCAAAATGGTTAAAATGGTCAATTTTATGCTGTGTATATTTTATCATTATCAACAACAGTGACAGAATAAAAGTATTGAGAAACAAAAAGCTCACAAGCTAGTATGCTAACCATATGCCCAAATACTGCAAGGAGCCTGCCACCCTGGGATGGAAGGGCTGTGACCCACCAGCTCTAATGTGTTGGTCCTAGTCTGGCAAAAAGGTTCAAATGTAGGACTGGATGAAAATGTATTATAGCCCTGGCCGGTTTGGTTCAGCAGCTAGAGCATCAGCCCTATGGACCAAAGAGTCATGGGTTCAATGCCCAGTCAAAGGCATGTACCTCAGTTTCCCCATCGATCTCTGGCCTGGTTGGGGTCCTGCGGGAGGCAACCAATTGATGTATCTCTTTCTCACATCAATGTTTCTCTCTCTCTCCCCCTCCCTCCCACTTTATTTAAGAGGAAAAGAGAAAATGTATTGCAAAATCACTTCAGAAAACTTAGCGCATCAGAAAACTTCGACTGTGCTTCTTATGGATCTTGATCCAGCAGGTCAGGGTGGGACCTAAGATCCTGTGTTTCAACAGGTCCCCAGGTGATGACGCTGCTGGACTGTGCACCGCACTCGAAGCGGCACGTCTGCAGAGCACTTGAAAGTAAACAGAACGTCACCCTGTCAGTCTAAGTCTAGAACCAGGTGCTCTCACCCGGAAACAGAGGGCTGATCTTTCAAGCGAACTGGTTAAGGACTTAACTTACCAACCAAGCACTGTTCGTAAAAATGCACTGAGAAACTTGGATAGAAGGCCTGGCTGAAGAAGGCTCCCAAGACTACCCACCCACCCACCTCGGGCACTAGGAAGCAGCTCCAGAGGACAAGAAGCCAGAGAGAGGAGAGGCGCAGCTTCGCAGAAAGTCCTCACGCAGACTTCAAAACAGTCTTCAAAATACCCTTCTCAAGCTCAAAGAATGCCTGGAATTCGGTGGCCTCTATCCAACATCAAGATTTCCAACTCAGTTCTGACTGAGTTCCCTATAGAAGAACCTTGCAAAGCAGCCCTAGAAAACTGACAACGCCCAGCATGTTGACAAGCTCGACCCCTCCCTTACGAAAGTGCAAAAAAAAATAAAGGTTCTCCAAAGTCCTGCGGCGCTGGCGGCACAGAGCCCGGCTCTGCAGGCTGCGCGGGCCCGCGAGCACCGCTGGGCTGTGGTCCGGCTCGCAGGTGTGCGGGGTTTTCAAGCCCCGCAGCTGGGACTCAGAGCGCAGCTCCGGCAGCCTTTCCCGCTTTCAACTAACCCCAGACCCGCGTAAACCCAAGGCACCGTCTCCTGCCCCCTCCAGATAATACTGCAAATGCTGGCAGTGCCAATAGAAACTCAGAGGCCTTTTAAATCTGGTTAAGGAGAAGCTCAACAGGAAGTGAAACAGCTCCCATTCCTTGGGGGGGGATGGCGCGAGGCCAGATAGGGGAAAAAAAAGGGGGCTCCCAGGTACCTGTAGCTGCCCCAGGTGCGCGCTCGAATCCACTTCTAAACGATTTCCCAAGGCAAACCCTATGATGCGCTTTCGTCCCCCGAGGGGACAGGGAAGCAAAAGAAGCTAAGCATCCCCCAGAAAGAAAAAAAAAATCAATGCTCAATAAAGTAGACCTCAAGGAGATGGGGTGGGGGCGCATCGACTCTCATTTACTCGCTCTGCCCCTCACCTCCGTCCTCTTGACGGATCAAGGGTGCAAGCGCCCCGCCACACCCTGCAAATCCCTTCCTTACTAAAGTTGGAGCAGGAGGAAGGTCTCCCAGCGACGGCGGAGCCAGGGCTGCGGCGCCTGGGGCGACTGTATTCCCGCTGGCGGCGGGCAGCACCGGGACGCTCTGGGGGCGCTCCGGGGCCTGGGAGGGAGAGGGCGGGGGGTGCAGTACTTGCCTGGAGGCGGGCGGCGTCGGCGGGTGGCGGAGTCCGGCGCAGGATGCGGGCGGCTGTCGTCGGCGCCTGGGCGCGCTCCCACGCGGCGCCCGCTTCTGGGCCGCTGTCCCCTGCTCCCTGCGCGCGTCGCTGGTGTCGCCTCGCCAGAGCCCAAGAGCAGGAGGCTGCCCCTGGAATGGGCGGGCGCAAGTGGCCTCCGCAACCGCTCCTGTGTATTATTGTGACTCAAGCTATTTCCTGTTTGGAGGTTTGAGAGAAATAAAAAAATATAGATCCAAGGTGGGGGGCAGAGAGAGTTGGGCGGCGGCGAGCCGGGGAGCGGCGGCTCACAGGGGACGAGGGTGGGCGGCGGCTGTCACCTGCTTCCTGGACACCCGTAGGAAGGAGACGCAGCTTATTGCAGCGTTACTCTGGGTTATCGGAGAGGTCGGAGGGGTACTCACACACGCCCCCCAGCGGTGGGGCAGGGGCGGCGGCTGCAGGACCGCCTCGTCACTCCAGCCTGCGCCCTGCCGCCCTGCCGCCCTGCCGCCCTGCCGCCCTGCCCCTTCCCTTGTCTGCCCAACTTCGCTGAGCTTTCTTCCTGCCCAGGGCGAGCGGAATGCGCTGTGCTTCTTAATTCGTGCCCAGGTCGCCTTTCTAATCCTCTGCAGGGTTGTGCGCTCGGAAGGGGGTAGCTCCGGCCAGTGTGTGTGTGTTTGGTAGTTACTGGGGTCTTTGTTTTGTTGGCGGCCGGGTGGGTGGGAAGCAGGTTAATAACGTTGGTGGAAAGTTAACTTTTGTGATCGGCTTCCGTTCCCCTCCCCCGCCAACCTCACCCTTAGCCGGGATCACAGGGTCTGAGGCCCGAATCCGGAAATACCGGTTCCTCCCGCTGGGACAATAGGTGAGGGCGGGAGTGCTAACCCGAGCTGTTTGGTCACAGCGGAATCCCTGCCAAGCCAGGGAAGCAGAATCTTCTAGTGCCCGAGCCTGCACCTGGCAAGCAGGCGCTCCTCTTTATTTAGTCTTGTTGAAAACCCTGGGGAGGTGCGGCTCAGTTGGTTGGGCGTCTCCCGCCGAAAGGTTGCTGGTTCAATTCCCGGTCGGGGCACATGCCTGGGATGCCGGCTGGTCCCCAAAGTGGGGCGTGCAGAAGGCAGTCGATGGATGTTTCTCTCCCTGTCAACTCTCTCTCTAAAAATCAATTTAAAATCTGTGTGTGTGTGTGTGTGTGTGTGTGTGTACCGGGAAGGTAATGGGGAGTTGTTTAATGTCTGCGAGTTTCAGTTCGGGTTCATGAAGAAGTTCTGGAGATGGATGACGGTGTTGATTGTACAACAATGTGAATGTACTTAATGTTACTGAATTGTATGCTAAAAAAATGGTTAAAATGGTGAATTTTACATTATGTGTATTTTACCACAATAAGAAAAATGCCTGGGAAGGTCATGCCCTCCCATTCATTCTAGACTGCCAAACCCTCCTTCCCTCCTCCCTACATGAACCTTTGCCAAAAGGCAATGAATAACAGTGCTTTAGGAAACTCAGGTTCATCTACTTTATTTTTTATCCTTACCCGAGGACATTTTTCCATTTTTTGTTCAGATATAGTGGGAGGGAGAGAGGGGAAGAGAGAGAGGGAGAAACATGGACTTGTGGACACATCGAGTGGCTGCCACCCCCACGACCAACCAGGGCCGGGGACAAACTGCGACCGAGGTACACGCCCTTAGCGTGAATCAAACCCGGGTCTTTCTGGACCGCAGGCCTTCGCTCTAGCCGCTGAGCCAAACCTGCCAGGGCAGGTTCATCTACCTTAAACTTCTGGGGGTACCTATCAACAAATTATTCCAAGAAATGGGTAGAGCAAGCCTAGAAGACAGGTTTTTAAAAAGTGAACAGTAGTTTGTCAGATTCAAAGTGCTTACAAGATGAATAAAGGTGTATATAGTATGCCACTGTTTACCTAAGTAAGCAGAAACACAAACATACATGTTTGCTTGATTTTTTTATTTTATTTTTTCTTTATTGATTTTTAGAGAGAGGAAGGGAGAGGGAGAGAGATAGAAACATCGATGAGAGAACATTGATTTCTGCCTCCTACATGATGACCGGGAATCGAACTGGTGGTTCAACAATTTTTTTATTGTTGAAAGTATTATAGATGTCTCCCCCCCCCTCATTGGCCCCCTCCTTTCTACTTCCATGCCTTCCTGCCTTCCCCAGCCTAGTGTCTGTGTCATAAATCCAAAATTTTAAAAGCAAAATGCAATCAATGAATGTAGTTACCAATTTGTGGCTTACCCATGTAAAGGGAAATTATGTCAGGTGATTTTTTTTTAAAATATGCTTTAATTAACTAATTTTTTTTTTTTTTTTTTTTTTTTTTTTTAGAGAGAGAAAAGAAGGGAGAGGGAGAGATAGAAACATCAAGCCTACAATATGCCCTAACTGGGAATCATGCCCTAACTGGGAATCGAACCAGTGACCTCTTGGTGCGTGGGATAATGCTCAATCCACATAAGATGATGCTCAATCCATTAAGTCACATGGGCTGGGCTGTCATGTGACTTTAAAACACAATTATTTGACTCTACATCCCTTAGGTATATATCCTAAGGATGAAGAGACTGTTAAAAACAAAAAAAACAGATTGCTTTTCAGTAACCAAAATAGTAGTAAGTAGTAAGTAATTATGTTAAAGTCCATAAGAATTAAGATTTTTCAGTATAAAAGAGATAAGTCTAAAAAATCAAAGAAGTTAAGCATATTAAATTGGAATTGGAATTATTGTTTAGAACTCACTATATATTTTTCTTGAAAAAAATTTCAAGGTCTGCTTACTCAAAATGCCCATCATACAATGACCTGGTAGGTGGTCACTGCAACAAGTTCTAGGTGACCTCTGTACAACTTCATGCAGGAACAACCCAAAATAGCCAAATCTCCTACCTCCCACTGCAGTGGTTCTCTGCTAATGCCACTGTGAGGATCCATGGAAACTCAGGTGCCCATACATCACCACCCTAAAGTGTCTGTGAATTAATGTTTCATGTTCTAAACTACCAGTGGGGGATAAAAGCTGATCAATAAATATTCCTCCCTTTTCTCCAAAATGAACTATCCTGAGACTCAGTCTATATCACTTCTCAGAAATCAAGTCACAAGAATCAACCAGTCAGGTGACTGAAGCAGCAGCTTACTGGCTGAGGCTCCCTTGAATTGCCTCTCTCTGCTTCCCTATACCTCACTTCTTCCCCTGTGACCAGGTTTCTCAATAAAGCCTCAAGGCTCTGCTTCCCTGGAAACCCAAGCTAAGACCTGTACAAACTGTATCTCAGGATGATTAAGTAGTTGGTGAGAAAATTATTCTAGCCAATAAATAAGGGTTGACAAAATTGAATGTCAGCATTTCCAAAACCCTAATGAAATAATGGATCAAGGCAGCGGTCACCAGTGGCCACTAACATCATAGAAAAGATCACCAGACATTACATGCCATCTGATGGAAATATACAGCATCACAAATGACACATTCTTGCCACAAATAACAGACCTGAGTCTGCTCAAGCTTTTAGATCCAACTGCCAGTTTATAGGAACTATTGGAATAAAAGAGTGTACTAAACAACACTGCTACCCAGGTATGATTAACAAAATCCAGAATGTGGAAAACTCAAAAAGACAATGACCCACTTTGCTCAACAAGCAGCAGTGCATTAAAAATGATGCCTCAGCCATTGTGGCTAATTGGATTGAGCATCATCCCATGGACTCAGAGGTCCTGGTTCAATTCCCGGTCCGGGCACATGCCGGGTTGTGGGCTCCATCCCCAGTAGGGGGTGTGCAGGAGGCAGTCAATAGATGCTTCTCTCTCACATGTTTTTCTCTCTCCCTTCCTCTCTCACTAAAACAAACAAAACAAAACAAAACAAACAAAAAAAACCTGTTAAAAAAAAAGACAAAAAGAAAACCCCTCTAGGCCTCACTGAAATAAAACAATGTGGGGAGAAACCTATAGACTCAAAGACTTAAATAATGTCAGTGAAATGCAATGTGTATTTCTTGTTTGAGTCCTGATTCAAACCAACCAACCCCTGAAAAAATGATGATATATTTGGGGAAACTCGATTTTCCCTGAGTTAGTAAAAATTTAGGAAAAGTTTAAAAAAAATATTTTAATCCATGCCACTGACTTCATCTAGTATAGAGAGTTGACATTGCCACTTACATATGTTTGGGTGGCATATTTATTTTATATACAGGGTGGGGCAAAAGTAGGTTTACAGTTGTTCATATGGAAAATAGCACAATAATTAATAAATAATACAAGAATAAACTGTGTTTCTCATACTCACAACTGCAAACCTACTTTTGCCCCACTGTGTATATACACGTTTACATACACATACAAAATAAAACATCTGTTTAATTTCTTTCAAAGAAGCCTTGGATTTGGGATTTCCTCGTTATGTGTTCAGGTAGGAAGAAAGGGACTCGCTGGCATGGCTGTTATCTGACATTGTCTTTGTTTTTCCCACCCACTCTTTTCATTCTGGGTACACACTGTATGTATTCCTTTGTCCGTGCTTTCCTGTAACCAGCACAACAGCATTTTCAGTAACTAATAAACATTTCCCCTCTGAAGACTAAACATTTCAAAATCTGCTCAGAGAAATAAAGAGAGACGCCTCCATGGGCCACAGGGACAGTACTGTGGAAAATGGGGCAAGAACTCCGAGTTCTCCCTGCCACTGGCTCCGAGGCGTCCCATGGAAACCGTCCCCGGAGACAAAGCGCATTCTGTTGCCTCTGGGACAGGGAGCTCTTGTGTTCTGTGTCCTGAGGTTCTGAAACTGATACTGTGCTTTGCCTGTGGACTGGACAGACAGGATGGGGAAAGGGTCAAATCACAGTCTAAAGTGGGGCACTTGCCTTGGTAAGACAGGTGTTTTCGTTACTGATAATAGGTGCACCACAGAGCCCCAGAAACTAGCCTTGTTCCTACTCTTGCCTCGGCTACCTGCTGCCTGTGTGACCTTGAGTTTTGCATTCACCTTCTCGACTTCGGTCTCCTCACTCTTTGACCCACTCTATTTCTAGGCATCTATTTCTCCACCCCCAATGCTCACACAAGCATTGACAGGAATATGTTCAAGAATGTTTATTCCTCTGTTGGAATAGCAAAAAAAATTTTAATTAAATGACATAAAAAGAATGGCTGGCCCAGCTGGTGTGGCTCAGTGATTGAGCATTGACCCATGCACCAGGAGGTCGCCGGTTTGATTCCCAATCAGGGCACATGCCCAGGTTGTGGGCCCGATTCCCAGTGGGGGGCATGCAGGAGGCAGCCCATCAGTGTTTTCTCTCATCGATGTTTCTATCTCTCTCCCTCTCCCTTCCTCTCTCTCTAAAATTCAATAAAGAAAAAAAAATTTTTTTAACTTAAAAAAAAAAAAGGAATGCTGGATAAGCAATAGTACAGCCATACAATGTGCTGAATGTGTTTTGGTCCCACCACACGATAATCGGTAAGACATTACCAGTGCTTCTGATGATGCCACATGCTTCCAAATCCTAACCCTCCCCCATTCATTTCAAGGTAATCACTACCTTAAATTATGCAGGCAATTCTTTAAGAGTTTTACCAAAACATGTAATCTTCCTAAGCAATATATTGTTTGGATTTGCTTCTTTTGAGCTTTATAGAAACAGACTTACACTGTATGTAGTTTTCTGCACCCAGCTCTTTTCATTGCAAATTACACTTCTCAGATGTGTGCAGGTTATTGAGTGTGGTTATATTTCATCCAATTTTGTGACATGTGATATCCCATTTCCATGTCTGATTCTGAAGTTTCCTTTGGATAAAAAGATGCCCACCCTCTAGGCAGACCTTTACTTTCTTGGTGAACTTTGGAGAAAAGATGTCAGATTACCGGAAGATCAGAATTTGTAGATAACAGGAGTGATTCTTCTTTCCACCCACCAAAGAAATACATATATTATCCCTTGTCAGTTGGGGGTTTTGACTTCTAAGTTATGTTTGAAGTTGTTCACTGTGCCCATTATTTTGAATGAACTGAAATGACCTCTTGGCTTTATCTGATTTGGGGGTCACAACTTTGTAAGGTATATCTGCTGACTGACTGAGGAATGCCCTCCATCAGTTAGAAAGAGTAAGCTAGTCTACATGAACCAATGTGCAAAATTCTCCGAGACATGCTGCTAAGGAGAAAGACAAGTTGCAGGACAATACATATTGTGTGAACCTGTTAATGCATTAAATACGCACACGTATGCAACTGAGCAGAAAAAGGGCTGGAAGGACGCTCAGCATCTTGGCAGCGGTACTGAGCTGAAAGGTGGGTGGGAAAGGCAGTGATTTAGGGGCCTGGGGAACAGTGGTAAAGACAGACCTGCACTTTTTGGGTACTTTTTTGAATTTAACTGGAGGCAAAAGGAAAACAAATGCATGGGGTGGACTAGAAGCTCTGCCATGTATCTTCTGGTTGACACTTGCAGTGGTCCTAACGGGATGGAGGACATCTGTCTTGATGGGAACTTGGAGAGAAGTCTTGCTCACGGTGCCCTGGTGCTTCCTGAAGGTTGAATGGGGACACTGTAGCTCTCAGAACCAGGCTGGCTGTGGGTGCGTGGGTCCCGTGACTGCTGAGTGCTCTTTCTTTTTTTTTTTTTTTTTGTACAGATAGAGTGGGAGGGAGAGAGAGAGAAACATCGACGTGAAGGGACACATCGAGTGGCTGCCACCCGCACAACCAACCAGGGCCGGGGACAAACTGCAACCGAAGTACGTGCCCTTAGCGGGAACCGAACCCGGGTCTCTCCGGACCGCAGGCCAACGCTCTAACCGCTGAGCCAAACTGGCCAGGGCTTGCTTTTTTTTTTTTTTTTTTTTTTTTGCTGAGTGCTCTTTCAACACTCTACCCTGGCCTCATCCCTAGTCACACCTGTTCAGTGGAGATCCCCCAGTAAGCACGCCAATTGATAAGGAATTCCACTTCCATCCCGGGTCCCTCCTCCACTGTGCCAAAGCAGGCAGCAGCCCCACCTTCTCCCCGAGCAGAAATGGGGCAGGTAAACACCTGTAGCTACCAGCCGGTGTTGAGAAGAAGGTCAAGAGGAGTAGGCAAAGACAACCCCTTCTCTGTGCTCAGCATTCACTGCATTAAATACAGTGATTGATCCCCTTTAACAAGTTTTATAGTCCATCTACTTTGGCATGATACCTTACTTCGTGTACTTTATAACTCCCTGGGTAGAGCCAAGGGTTGCCTCTAGATTCATTGTTTCTGTGGCCACAGCTTTGGAAGTCTTGCTCAGAAACTATCAGTTTGAGTAAGTACACACTGCCTGCTGAATGGCGTTCAACAGCATTACTTACTTGGACTTTGACAAACAACTCATAAAGAAATAGTACTTTGTGTTGGTCACTTGAACAGTCCAAAGGTCATTGTAGTTTTAGTCAAGCCTCTGGTGATCATTAATTTTAGACACACATAAAAAGCATAGTTTCTGTGGACCTGGGATTGCCTATGAATTCTCAGGGAGAAAGACAGAGATAGAAATATATAAATATAGATAAGGTCGAGATAAATTCATTGTATGACTTTATAGAAAACAAGGATATGATTACTTAGAGTGTCTAATGTAAAAACTATGATTCTTGCCAAGCTCCAAACAATAATGATTCTTGCCAAGCCCTAAACAATAAAATAATAGTTTGTAATAATTACAACTAACTTTGTATATGCCAAAATGGTAAGGCCACTCAGAAATTAGAGGCTGAGATACAGTTGAATTACACCTGTGCTTATTATGTGTTGGGTAACTAATTAATAGTGGGAGTATTGGGGACATGACCAAAACAATGGGCTTACATTTTAATGGGTACTTATTTGGCATAGTATGCCTGGGACACTAAACTGAGGTTATACAACATGCTAATTGATTACGGGATGCTTCCACTTCAATCAATAGCAGCAATTTAAAAACACAACAAACCCCAGGACAGGCAAGGGCGTGGTGACCCTGCTGCATTGGCAATGACACTGCAAACTGCTCTGGCCCTTCAGAAAGCATTTTCATAAAATGCATCAAGACTTGTAAAAAATGCCCAAATCATTTGACCCTGTCACTACCCAGGGTCCCTATCTTAAGACAACAGTACAAATGCTGAGAAAACTATATGCACAACACCCTTCATCAACACCTTATTCACGAGCGCAAAAAATGCAAAACAATGGAAATATCCCACGACCAAGGGAACGTTAAGTAAATGAAGTCATATTCACTAAAAGAAACATTATGTGGGCACATATATGTTAACTACAACGTATATAGCAATATTTATTCAGACAAAAAATATTTATTGAGCCAGCTTTACGATATCGTGCAAAACACAGGTAATACAATGATGAACAAAAAAAAAAAAAAAGGAGGTTTTTGCCTTCATGGAGCTTGTGGATAATACTTACAATGTAATATTCAGTGTAAATGACAGAATACAAAATGCACATGCTTTGAATACCACTCTGCAAAAATGAAATGCATAAATCAAAATGCAAACTAAGTTTTATCTGAGGTAGTAATAGCACAGATTGATCTCCGCCCTCATTTTTTATCATTGTACAGATTGCATTCAGTATTTTTTAAACTGATGTTAGACAGAAAGAAAGGGAGGGAGGGAAGGAGGGAGGGAGGGAGGGAGGAAGGGGGGGAGGGAGGGAGGGAGGGAGAAGGAGAGAGAGAGATTGATTTTATTTATGCATTCACTGGTTGCTTCTTGTATGTGCCCTGACCAAGGATTAAACCTGCAATCCATTAGATCTCACATAAGCTAGATGAGGAAAATACTGTCCAAAGGAAAAATGCATTATTGAGCATTTAAGTTTATTAAAATCTTTCATCTGCTTAAAAACAAACACACACACACACACAAAAAAAAAACCCTGCAATCCTGGTGTATTGGGATGACACCAACTGATCTACCTGGCCAGGGCAGCATTCAGTATTTTTTAAGTCAAAAATATTATTTAACATACATTGCTAGTAGGAATATAAAATGATACATACATTCTGGAAAACAGTTTCTTTTCTTTTTAAGAATAATACTAAAATAAACATGCAACTACCATATAACCCAGGGATTCACTCTTGGGAATTTATTCCAAACAACCAGAAATGTATGTTCACAGAGAAATCTGTACATGAATGTTCATAGCAGCTTCATTCATAATAGTCAAAAAGTAGAAACACCATGGCAAATACTGTAAATTATGTGAATTCCTGCTTTAATTGGTTTCTAAGTTTAATTTAATGTCAATCAATTTCACAAGGGATCTTTTTAACTTGACAAAACAATTCTAAAATTCAATTGAAAGAATAAACAGATATGACCAGCCAACAGAATTCTGCAGAAGAATGACAGCAAAAGCGCAATATTCAGCGAGATGTTTCAAGGCAGCTCTGCCCCACAAAAATGGAATGTGAATATCATATGCTGCCAAGCTTTTTTTAAAAGGTGAAATTATTTCAGCAATATCTTATTTAACCCAATATATCCAAAATGTTGTTTTCTGCCTGTAGTTAACATTTTAAAATTATCAGTAAAATATTTGATATCATTTTTTTCAGACTAAAAAAAAAAAAAGTAGAAACAACCCAAATGTCAAAAAAAATTTTAATATTATGAGATATATCGAAATATCAAGAAATACTGTTGTTGCCCCAGCTGGGTGGCTCAGTTGGGGTGTCATCCTGTACATCAAAAGTTTTTGGGTTCGATTCCCGGTCAGAGCATATAACTAGGTTTTTGGTTCCATCCCCGGTTGGGCCACGTTTGTGAAACAACAGATCTCTTTCTCTCTCTCTCTCTCTCTCTCTCTCTCTCAAAATCAATAAAAACCTATCCTTGGGTAAGGAATGAAAAAAAGAAATACTATTGCTAACTGAAAAAGGCAGAATACTGAGTAGTCTGGATAGAATAGTGACAGCTCTGCAAACAGATGATTAGGGACTGAAAACTGTGCAAAAAAGAAAAGCATTATGAAAAGTAGTAGGATCTGAGCTAACACATTTTTCTTTTTAACAAATTCTTGTTAATGCTCTTGGTTCAAGGTCTTGTAACAATGTATTCTTTTAAAAGAGACTTGGAGGAGTCTCCTCTGCCAAGTCCAAGAACTCTAGAGAGGGGCACGCGGTACAGGAAGGAGAACAGGGGCAGTGGAGCCCGACGGACCTGGGCACAGGCCCCGCCGGGTCACTTTGTAGTTGTGTGACTGAGGTGAGCTCACTGGACCTGTTTGAACCTGTTTTCCCTTTTAAAAATGAGGACAATATGACCTGCCTCATAGGTTGTTGTTAGTGTTAGCAATTATACATCCATATATCCAGAGGAAAAAACCTAGAAGGATACTGTAGCGGGATTATGATCAGCTGCAAAGAACAGAATCTCAGCCACAGCAGCCAAACAGGATAGACCTTCATTTTATCTCACATCACAGAATATTGGGAGGCAGACGGTCCAGTCTGGGTGTAGCAGCTGTAAGATTAAAGCAGGGGACACGGCTTTCCCAGTTGTTCTCCCCCGCCAGCTTTGCCTGTGGTGTTGATTCTCATAGACCCAACATGGTCCCTTCACTTCAGGCACTCGGTGGACAGTGGAGGCAAAAGCCCACGCCAGCTGAGTCTGCTTATAAGCTTCCCTGCTTATATTACATTAGTCAAAAGTGGGTCCTAAGGCTATTTCTAGTTACACATTCAACATATACCTACGCACGTATTCTAGCCTGTACACTCGCACAGATGGAGCTTACAGCGATACGTAATATGTGCTCAATAAATGTGTGTTGAATAGAAAAACTGAGGTCTCCTCATCAAGGTATGATTTCTTATATGAATAAGTCAAAAGTCAAATATTAATTTCTTGACTCGATATGACTAAATGCTCCTGTCTAGAAAGTTCTGTATGTTCCTTCACTGGTACACACCCACCGTGAGGAGAAAACAAAATGCCACTTCTTACCTGGCTCCCAAGTCATTCTAGAAACCACGCTGTCCGGGTGGCTTCGCCTTGAACGTGCTAATCCGAAAGCCAGGAGAGAGAAAGCAGAGGCGGTCTGGTGAGTGGCCCGTCTGGCGAGCATGGTCCGCACATGGAGATGCGGCAGCCGCAGGTGCCACGTGAAAACTTCCAGAGGAACTGTCTCCAGGGTGGGTCTGACAACTGCCAGGCAGCCATGAATGTGAGAAATTGTGTCTAGAACTGAGGAGTCACTAAAATGAGGAGCTGAGTTAATTAGCCTTACCTATGGTTCCCAAGGCAACAAGGCAACAACCCCCTTAGGATCCTGGGTAATGAGATCCTTTCAAACTCGCTTGGGAGATATCGGTTGTCTGTGGCCTGCACCTGCCTTGCTGGAGATGATTCATAGGGTTTTTGCCTTCTGGTGAGCCAGATCAAAACATCCGGCCAAAGCATATTAGTTCTTCTGTGTTTTCAGGTCCCACTGATGCACACTGAATATCACCCAACAAAGTTCCTCCTATTACAGACACACCCACTGTGTGTAGAAGGATGTGATTTTTGATGCTGAACAATTCGTTCCTGCTTAGATACAGATTCTTAATTCATAACATTGTAGTTGCTCGCGAGATTGGTTCAAGCAATTGCCCGCTTTGGGGATTTACGCAGAGGAAGGTTATATAAGCTCACAATTCCTTAGCCACAATTCTGAAACTTCAGAATGTTGTCTCTGAAACCAAAAGCTTGGTGCTTAAACTAATTTGGCAGCAAAATCTCACCTGAACTGGTGACTTAAGTCTCTTTATGGTCCTTCCCGATTCTACTTGGTACAAATAACCATACATTTCACTGGGGATCTATCCATGGATTTAATTATGGGATAACACCCTAGGCTCTGCTGGAAGTATTACATCATGCTTTAAGTATGTGTACAATAATTCTGAAAAACTCCGAATTCCAAAACATATGGCCCAAGGGTTTCAGATAATGGATTGTGGACCCGTGAAATTAAACCTCAGGGAGATGATCGGTTATTAATGGGTTGGTTATTCGGCATGTCAAACTGTACTTGTAGCACCGTGATAAACTGTAGAGTCTCTGCTTTCCCTGCCAAACATACACTACATCCAAATCTCACTACGCATGCTGTATCAGCCTTGTAGGAATTTCTGCAGACTCATTATACACACCCCTACATTCTCACACTAGGAATTTGCACTGGCCCTGCCTATATAGACAAGGGCTGCCCCTCCTTACAGGCAGAACAGCTCCACTTCCTCTTACTGCTTTTCATATCTTAAGAAAACAAGCATCCACCTAAGGCAAACATACTCAAAAGTTTCTCTGCCAGTTTCCAGGGAAAGCAAATGAGAAGAGCAACTCAAAGGAGGAGAACCTTTCCAGTACCCTCTGTGCTTTGCCTCGTTCCCTCTACATGGCTGTGGCACAGCACTTGGTTCTATGGCTCCCAAACCTGTGACCACGCGAGTTCATTTTCCAAATATCCCCAATAAGTCAGAAGCCACGATCTGGGTCTTGCATTGAACAGGGGTCAGGTGCAGACTGCAGAACACATGAATGGATGGCAAAATGGTTAGAGGGGATGCATGGATTAAGGTCTAAAGGTATTTCTGTGGACCACATAGAAGAGATAGCATAGACATTTCCCTGTTGTCCTTTGTCCCCAGAAAAATGGAATATACTCAGTCATGTATGACTAATTGCTCCAGTCACAGCGAAACACATACCAACTGGCCAAAGGGCGTGCCAAAGAAAACCCATTACTCCTTCCTCATATCTGATGGAAGAAGGTCCCTATAACTCAAAAAGAAAACTCAGTAGACTTCACAGCCTCATAAATTTGCATTCGCAACCACCACATACTCTTGGGTGCAGGATTGCAGGACAGGTACAACATCCTCGCCAGGAATGAGATCTTGTGCTCAGCACCGAATTGTCAGTCTTTTCTTGGATCTGGGTTGGTCTCTCTACTAACTGAATTACTTCTGGGTGAAAGTAATTCTCCGGGGTGTACTCTGGGGGTGGGGTTTCAGCTACAGCAAACTATTGTATCAATGCTCATCTGGGCTATTGAGATCATCTTACCATTTCCAGGGCCTGGAACATGCTTCCCTGAGTTCAAAGCCTGTTCTCACTCTTTATTCAGACTTCTGCTCAGAGGCTACTGTGTTAGAGAAGCCTTCAACGGCTCTACCAAAAAGAGCTCCACCAGAACAAGTTTTGAAGATGAATCGTGGTCATGGCCATACAACACGAATGTACTTAATGCCACTGAATTGTACACTTAAAAGTGGTTTATGTGGTACATTTTGTGCTGTGTATACTTCACCACAATAATAATTGTTGAAAACAGCAGGAGCGCCGCCCAGCATGCTGCATCCTCACTTGCTTCCTTTTCCTTCTTCGTGCTTCTCACTACCCCACACTGAGCTCCTATGTGTATTCTCTTCTCCCAGAAGAAGGACACGCCAGGAGAGCAGATGTTTCACTTCTATTCTTCAGTCTGACATTTGCGACCCCCAGAACAGTGTCTGGCACCTTGTAAGATTTTCTGAAGGAATGAATGAAAGCAAGCAAATAATCTCGGTTTCAAACTAGTACGCCCACCTGTAATTTCTCTCAATCTAACCGAATTCATCCTCAACGTTGACTCGAGAGTCATCTGGGTTATCTTTTTTAAAACAGATCTGATATTATTCCCATACCCCAAAGTTCCCTGTGTTTAGAAGAAAATCAAACACTACTTTTAAAAAGAGAAGAAATAAGTGCTAACCATAAAATGTTACATACATAGATTAACTATGAGAAATAACTTCCTAATTTCTGTGCATGCAAAGTCTCATATAAGACTTAATAAAATATTAGGTTATAAGCAAACCAACAACACCAAATTTTCAGCCCTGGCCAGTTTGGCTCAGCAGTTAGAGCATTGGCTCACAGACTGTAGGGTCTCAGGCTTGATTCCTGGTCAAGGGCATGTACCTGGGTTGCAGGTTAGATCCCTAGCCTGCTCAGGGTCGTGTGGGAGACAACCAATTGAGAGACACATTGATGTCTCTCTCTCTCTCTCTCTCTCTCTCTCTCTCTCTCTCTCTCCCTCTCTCTCTCTCTCTCTCTCCCTCCCTTCTTTCTACTGTATCTAAAAATCAATGGAAAAATATCCTCAGGTGAGGATTGACCCCCCCTCCCCAAATGCTTCAAAAGTAGCTGTGACTTTTTACTAACTGTGGCAGAAGGTCCAAATTTAATAGCTGGCATGACATCTTCATTTCTTTGAATAAAGCCATGTAATTTATAAGCATATCTCCTCCTTCCTGCAAGTCACGGCATGGAGCAGAGATGCAGGAGCACAATCCAAGTTCTTGTCTACAGGTTCGCGGCCTCTGCAATCTAGCCCCATCTATCTCTTCCATCCCTCTCCACCCAGTGCTCCCCGCACTCCAGCAACAGCGGACATCTCTGTCTTTCTGCGATCCACACTTCCCCGCTCACCTCTGCTCCCATCTCCCCCTGACCCAGAGCCCCACCCTCCCCGCAGCTGACCCCTTCACGGAGTGCCTTCATCCTCCACCCTCTGCACCAGCACTACTGGACTCATCCTGAAGGCCTTCTCCTCTGATCCTCCCCTGCATCTGAAGCAGGTGCTAAGTTCCTTGAGCTCCTATGATATTTTATTTTAAGCCTCTCTTCGAGCACCGTCTTGGGTTTTAGGGCAAAGTCCTGTATGCCTCTGCCTCTCTTCCCAGCGTCAGCTTTGAGAGGAGTGTGGCAGTATACACAACAGGTGCTCAAGGCGCGTGTCAGAACTGATCTCTTGTAGGTGTGCCTCCGGGACATTACACTCAACCCACTTAGACACGGTCGAGGCTATTGTTCCTCAGCTCCCGGTGTGGGTGCTGGTGGCTGTCATGCCAGCGCACCATGGTGCCAACTGTGACTTCATGGCAGATGCCCACTGACAGAGAGAAGAGACGACCCTGTGTGCGTTCTCCCGATGGAGCCCTTAGCCTGGTGGGCTTTCCGAGGGCGCGGACAGGGCAGATGTTGATTGTGTGTCATCAGAGGAAAAGCGGGCGCCTGAGAAGCGGATCCTGACCTGGGAGGCGGAGCTGGGCTGGTATTTGGCTTTGAGTCAGTGTGGAGAGAGAGATCAGTCTGACCCACAGGAAACCCCATTGTCGGGTCGCCATCACCACAGACATCTGTCTCTCCTGGGAGGGTCCTATCAGTGACCAGTGGACGATGAGTGGATCATGAAGGAGCGAGTAAGAGCGGGTGGAGCTCTTTCTGATAGAACAGCTAAAAGCTTCTCTAACATAATAGCTTCTGAAAGAAATATTTTTTTTAAAATGTGTTTAATCCTAGGCCAGTGTGGCTCAGTTGGTTGAGTGTCATCCAATGCGCCAAGAGGTCATCAGTTTGATTCCTGGTCAGAGCACATGCCCAGGTTTCGGGCTCAATCCCTAGTGGGGGGCGTGCAGGAGGCAGCCAATCAATGTTTCTCTCTCTCTTTCTCCATTCCTCTCTAAAATCAATAAAAGCATATTTTTTATTTAAAAAAATGTTTTTATTTGTTGTTTAAAGAGAGAGGAAGGGAGAGAGAAGCATTGATGAGAAAGAACATCTATTGGCCGCCTCCTGTATGCCCCACACTGGGGATTTGGCTCACAACCTGGGCATGTGCCCTGACCAGGAATCAAACCGGTGACCTCTTGGTGCATGGATTGGTGCTCAACCACTGAGCCACACCAGTCAGGCAATAAAAGCATATTTTTAAAAATTTTTGTTTAAGTTACTTGTGAATTTTCACAGGTAGCAAAATTAACCCCTCCCAAAATAACAACAAAAATCCAAAAACTGTCCAAACCAAATATGCTTCTATTGCTCTAAGCACAGCTCTCCTAAACCCAGTGGGAATAACCTGTGCATCCCAATAGGCCCCCTGAGCAGGAAGAGCAGGTGACAGGCATGATGACAGACCAATGACCAGGAGAACTGGGTTTGTCCTTGACTGGTTGTGTGACTTCAGTTCACCATTCTGGGCCTCAATTTTTTTTTTATCCTCACCCAAGGACATTTTCCCATTTATCTTTAGACAGATTAGGAGGGAGGGAGGGAGAGAGAGAGAAACTTCGATGTGAGAGAGACACATTGACTGGTTGCCTCCCATGCGACCTCAACCAGGGCCGGGGATGAACCGCAACTGTACGTGCCCTTGGCAGGAATAGAATCCGGGTCTCATCGGTCTGCAGGCTGACGCTCTAACCACTGAGCAAACCTGCCAGGGCAATTTTTTAAATCTATAAAATGAGATTGGACCAGAACAGAATAAAACACCAGTGTCAATAGATGCAATAGGTGCTCCCCAAAAAGCATTCTGAATCCAGATGTCTGGGAAATTCTCAGCTAGACAGGCTTCCCCACTGAAGGTTTCTCAGATGTGTGCATGGTAACTTTTCAAGAGGGAGACAGGGCGTGCCGTGTGTCCCGGATTTCCCTGGCCACCGAATTCTTTCATCCCACAGAGCCTGTGGGACTCACTTGGGAAGATGCTGGGGTGGAGACTCTAAGCTCCCTTTCGGACCTCTCCCCCGTCCACGCCGGGCTGCACATTTCTCCGGCTGTGCTCTGCACTGTTCCCCGCAAGTCCCATCGGGTCCCGTTGGCTTGGCTCCTAGTGACCGTCCTTCCAGCATAAAGAGAAGAACCTGGTTCTCTTCATTTCTCTGAAAATCTAGATCCGTCATTAATTGTCAAAACGTAAAAATTATATGACTGTTTGAAAAAGCACAAGCAATACAGGAAAGTACAAGTGAAAATGAAAATTGGCCCCATTCTTACTGCTCAGAAATAACTCTAACAAAGCATTAATTATGAGAGGACTCTGCAATTGGCAATATTTTGTTGTTTGTTTGTTTGTTTAATGCTTCGAGGACAAATGTATATGGTAAAAGTTTTAAGACAGATTGAAATTTAGAACTCCTAAAGTTCTAAAACTATGAGTCAAGACCTAGTAAATAGGGTTATTGTGATATTTAGGTGGAAAGTTGTTATAGGTTGAATTGTGTCTCCCCCCCCCAAAAAAAATGTGTTGAAGTCCTAACCCCTAGTACCTCAGAATATGAATGTATTTGGAAATGTGATCATTGCAAAGGTAACTAAATGAATTCAGACGGAGTCCTACTGGAATAGGAGGGTGGGCGCCTAATGCAATGACTGCTGTCCTTATAGGAAGCTGGCTGTAAAGACCAAGACTGAGAGGGAAGGACGTCATGTGACCACAGAGGTACAGATTGGAGTTATGCAGCTGCGAGCCAAGAAAGGACACAAAGTCAAGGGAAAGGCATGAGCAGATTCTCCCCTGGAATAATCTAAAGATCCCCTGCCTCAGACAGGACAGGCACTTGGACCTGGAAATGCAAAAACACCTGGTGGCCAGTAAGCCAGGTTAAGACCAGGTAGTCAGACAGAACATGGGATACACTGACCTGAGCAATGTCACCAGCTCTCCACTCCCTGTTTAAAAAAATGCAGAATTTTATCTCCTCTCTGACTGCTTACTTTCTTACCCTAACGTGGGAGATTCCACAAACCTGCCTTTTCGAGCCAGTCAGCTTTGTCCCGGCTTATAGCAGAGCCAGCCCCCAGCCAGTTCACAGGACCTTCCTTCCTCTGCACTGCCTCCCCGGTGCTCGAGCCTCAGCTTAGTAAAATCTGTCCGGGTATTTCTCTGGGGTTTACTCTCAATTACCATCTTAGGGAACCCAAGGACCCCAATGCCAGTAGCAAGAGGGTGAATGAAATCTCCACTAGATCGACGGGGCACCAGCCTGGATACACCCCATTCCCAATCAGGCGTCAAGCCATGAAAATGCTACAACAGGAAACCCTCCTCCCTTACTCTGCTACCTGACTCGCTCTGTACTGTTCCAATTCCTCCTACCCACCACTTGGTTAGGACCAGAGGATCTATTTAAAATGCACAGCTATCCCGGCCGGTGTGGCTCAGTGGTTGAGCAGCGACCCATGCACCAAGAGGTCACCAGTTTGATTCCTGGTCAGGGTGCATGCCCAGGTTGTGGGCCAAATCTTCAGTTGGGGGCATGCAGGAAGCGGCCAACTGATGCTCTCATTGATGTTTCCATCTCTCTCTCCCTTCCGCTCTAAAATCAATCAATCAATAAATAAAATGCACAGCTACTAGGTAAAATGATTTCCAGGGTACATTGTACAGGAAAACAAACAAAACAAATCTGAGATGCAGAACAGTTTATACACTGTACTACCTTTTATAATTTAAAAAACCCTTTTACATATGATTATATAAATACAAGATGGTCTCTGCAGGCCTATGGTACACACCCTTTGCACAATGCATTTTATTCATGTACTTTTTTATTTCTCGTTTACTTTTCTTTTTTAAAAATATGTTTTTTGTTTTTTTTTTAAGAGAGAGGAAGGGAGAGAGAGATAGAAACATCGATGTGAGAGAGAAACATTGATTGGCTGCCTCCTGCACGCCCCCTACTGGATTTGAGCCTGCAACCCGGGCATGTGCCCTGACCGGGAATCAATCCGGGACCTCTCAGTCTATGGGACGATGCTCATTCCATTGAGCCACACCGGCTGGGCCAGGCTCCTTCACTTTCTACTCCTTCCACCAGACCACGACTTCCTTGAGGGGAAGGAATGCGTTTGTTCACCTTTGTATCTTAGCATGTGGTTTGCATCATGTAAGAAGTCATAAAAGTCAGTTTAATAAATGAAAAATAA
Source organism: Molossus molossus (assembly GCF_014108415.1). Lineage (NCBI taxonomy): Eukaryota > Metazoa > Chordata > Mammalia > Chiroptera > Molossidae > Molossus > Molossus molossus. The sequence goes on from NW_023425349.1 coordinate 51,728,793, forward strand.
AGGCAAAAACACTATCCTTAACAGTTCCCTTGTCTCAGTTAAATTTACGAAGCCAATTTTTTAAAACATAAACACAGATCCATCAAGAGTGTATGTTACTTCCTACCTCTTTAAAGTTGGTTTTTAATCATGAAGAGCCAGAGGCCAAAAAAAGTCATGAAATCTCTCTCTCTCTCTCTCTCTATCTCACACACACACACACACACACACACACACCCCAAACATCTAAATAGAAGGACCAAAACAAAACCAATTTACAAGCCCTGGCACATCATCTCACGAGCTACGTGCACTGATCCCATTATTTATGGCTACTAAACACTGTTATTTTCCTTCTCTGGGCATTAGGCAACTCAGAAAAGGGTTCCAGAAAAATGTCAACACCACTGACACTCATGATTACTAATATTATTAATACTGTTTGTTTTATTTTAATGGCCTGTCTTCTAAACTCGTGTATCCAATCCTAGAGAAGAATGTATTTGTAGGATTGCAGCCAAATCCAGTCCTGAACGTTTTCTACAGGGAGTCTCCCGCCTCCCAGTGCTGACCTGCTTCCCATAGCTCCTCCTTTCCAAGCTGCCCTAGCAAATCCCTATTCTGCCAGGTCTCCTCATCAGTGACACACCCCAGCCACAAGGCCAGCGTCTGCCTGCCCGACTTCCCACCTGGGGGAAAGGGGCGGATCCTGGGTCCCAGTGCCAGTCTCAGGGAAAGCGGAAAGGGGAAGGGGCCAAGGGAGGGGGGATATCAGTAAAGCCTAGTTGCAACTTCCTCCATCTCCTCCTGCTCAGACTACTTCCTTTCACCAGAGGTGGCTGCTGGCTCCCGGAAATACTGCCCTTGTTACACACACACACACACACGCACATGCACACGCACACGCACACGCACACACACGGAGTCTCTGAGCAGAAAAAAAGGAAAGGTCCATTCTCCTCCTTGTCTGGTTTTCCAAACAATGTCTCTTAGCATCTTGGAGGCCCTTGACTTCCTCCTGTTGCAGAGCTCAGATTTTAGTGAACACAGAACCCCCTGGAGACTTGGTCAAAGATGCAGATTTCTGTTCTGCCCCTGGAGTTTTACCTTTTGTGGATGGTTTGCAATTTTTTACGTTGGGCATGGGGTGGTCCAGGCAAAACTTTCTTAAACATTGGTGAAAAATTCTGAAAGAGGGGAAAGCAGCCAGACCAGAAGCTGGAGTTTGCCTTCTGAGTCACACAGGGGTCACAAGCCACAGAGATGAGGACCGGGTCATCTGTGAAGGCACGGAGTCTAGGCCCCACTTACATTCTGAGGAGTATCTGGAAAGGAGTTTGCCGTGATGTTTTTACGGCGTCCTGCAATCTTTCAACTTTCCCCTTGTTCTTTTATTAAACCACTGAACGCACCCACCTGCTGCTCTGGCTTTTCAAAGCATGAGCCCTACTGAGGCAGGAGGGCCTTGTCAGAAGCATTGTCAGGACACAAAGCAGGCTAGAGCCCCTACCCATCCAGATGCCCCGGCCCAGAGCAGAGGCGGGATTCACTGTCCTGCTTCCTACTTCCTCCTCCCAAGGTTGGGCACTCACCTGGTCAGGACAAAGGAGTCACATCCTTGGACAGGCCCATTATTTGGTGGACAGCACGCCCAGAGAACAGATGAATGCGAAGGCTCTTCTCTCTTCCCTCCTCCATTCCCGGTGCTGTACAGAAGGGTCCCTTTGGGTTCCAAGCACTGGCTACTAGATCTGGGGGAAGCAGGACAATGCAGGTGATGCAATTCATTGGATGACAGGGCCCAAGGGCCCTTAAAAGGGGAAGAAATAATTGGGAAGTTTAAATGGGGAGAGGGTCCTCGATGACAGCTAGGGGGTGCAGTGAAGGGCCTATGGGGGTCTGGAATTGGAGTCTCATGCCAGTTCTAGAAATTCAGGAAATCAGGGTGCGATTTGGGGATCGCTAGTAGGACAGCATAGTGTGGTAGTTCCTGTAGGGGTTCAGAACAAGCCACCCCAAGATGTGCCTCTGTGGTATGCAGATTGTTTTGAGCTCAAGGCAATTTTAGCCACAGGCTCAAGAGAATCTTCTGCCCCTCTCTTTAACTACCTGGAAGAATTAAAGCTATTATCACATAACTTCTCTGACCTATCTATGGGGAAATGTCTATTTTAGGTCCTTCACCTGTTTTGAAATGTGTTATTTGCTATTGAATTGTATGAGTTCCTTATATACTTTGTATATTAACCCCTCATCAGACATGTGGTTTGCAAGTATTTTCTTCTATGTTGTAGCTTGATTTCCTTTGCTGTGCAGAAACTTTTTAGTTTGATGTAGTCCCACTTGTTTATTTTTTATTTTGTTGCCTTTGCTTTGGTGTCAATTCCAAAACAAAAAACAAACAGCCCAGCTGGTGTGGCTCAGTGGTTGAGCATCGACCCATGCACCAAGAGGTCACTAGTTCGATTCCCGGTCAGGGCACATGCCCAGGTTGTGGGCCCGATCCCCAGGGCAGGGCATGCAGGAGGCGGCCAATTGATGTTCTTTCTCATCGATGTTTCTAGCTCTCCCTCTCCCTTCCTCAGTCTCTAAAATCAATAAAGAAAAGAAAAAAATTACAAAAAAAACCTTTGCTAACATAGATGTCAAGATTAGCTCCTGTGTTTTTTTTCTACGAGTCTTACGGTTTCAGGTCTTAGGTTCAAGTCTTTAATTCATTTTGAGTTGATTTTTGTATATGGTGCAAGGTAGTTCCATTCCTTTGCACGTGGCTGTCCAAGTTTCTTAGCCCTGTTTATTCAAAGACTATCCTTTTCCTATTGTATATTCTTGGCTCCTTGTCATAAGCTAATTGATCATATATGTGTGGTTTTATTTCTGGGCTCTCAATTCTGTTCCATTAATCTATGTGTCTATTTTATGCCAATACTATGTTTCGATGTAGCTTCGTGATATAGTGTCAAATCAGGAAGTGTGAGGCCTCCAGCTTTGTTTTTCCTTTTTTTTTATCCTCACCTGAGGACATTTTTCCATTTTTTGTTCAGGTAGAGTGGGAGGGAGAGAAAGGAACAGAGAGAGAAACATCGACGTGAAAGGGACACATCGAGTGGCTGCCACCCGCACGACCAACCAGGGCCAGGGACAAACTGCAACCGAGGTACGTGCCCTTAGCGGGAACCGAACCCGGGTCTCTCTGGACCACAGGCCGACGCTCTAACCGCTGAGCCAAACCAGCCAGGGCAGCTTTGTTTTTCTTTCTCAAGATTGCTTTGGCTACTGGGGTCTTTTGTGGGTCCATACACATTTTAGGATTGTTTCTTCTCTTTCTGTGAAAAATGCCATTACAATCTTGATAGGGATTGCATTGAATCTATAGGCCACTTTGGGGTAGTAAGAGCATTTTAACAATCCTAATTCTTCCAATTCATGAACATGAAATAGCTTTCCATTTATTTGTACCTTCAATTTCTTTTATCAATGTCTTATAGTTCTCAGTGTACATGTCTTTTACCTCCTTGGTTAAAGTTATTCCTAAATGCTTTATTCTTTTTAATGTTATTGTAAATGGGATTGTTTTCTTAATTGGTCTTTTTGCTAGTTCAATGTATAGAAATACAACAGAATTTTGAATATTGATTTTTCTATCCTGCCACTTTAATGAACTTATTAGTTCTAACAGTTTTTGGTAGTCTTTAGGGTTGTCTCTATACAATATCAGGTCATCTGCACATGTACAGTTTAGTTCATCCTTTCTGATTTGGATGCATTTTACTTCTTTTTCTTGCCTAGTCCCTCTGACTAGGACGTTTAATACTATGTTAAGTAAAAGTAGCAAAAGTGCCCTGAGCAGTGGTTAGAACATCAGCCCGTGAAGCAAAGGGTCACAGGTTTGATTCACAGTCAAGGGCACATACCTGGTTGCAGGTTCGATCCCCAGCTCTGGTCAGGGCACATGTGGGAGGCAACCAATCTGTGTGTCTCTCTCACATTGATGTTTCGCTCTCTCTTTCTCTCCTCGCACTCCCTCCCACGCTCTAAAAATCAACGGAAAAAATATCCTCGGGTGAGGATTAATGGGAAAGTGGCAAAAGTGGGCATCATTGTCTTGTTCCTGACCTCAGAGGAGAGGTTCTCAGCATTTCACTGTTAGGTATGATGTTCACTGTGTGTTCGTCATATTCGTCATACATGGCCTTTATTATGTTGAGGTACATTCCCTCTATATCCACTCTGTCGAGAAGTGAAGCATTCCATATCTTAAATAATGCATCCAGAGAAGATGAACTGTGGAGCTCAGAGTCTATTTCTGTAGTAGACATCAGGATATAAATGATCTGTTTTACATATTCTAAAGGGGCAATTAATTGGGATCCGTAGGCTGTTATGGCTAATTAAGTCAAACCAAGGATTTTAAGGCATTTCTTACTCTAACATAGCTATACAAAGTAAGACTGTCATTAAGCCCTAGTTTTGAACAGCAGGGTAAATTTACATGAAATTTCATACCTGTGCCTCTCCTTCTGTCTGGTATGTAGGTGTTTTCATTTGCAAAAGATAAATCCATGCCAAGAATTCAACTGGACACAACCGAAAACTATTCTAATCTTAGTGTCTACCTCGAGGGTGGGGAGCCAGCTTTCCTTGGTAACCTTGTACAGATAATCCACACTAATTTTATTTGTAAACCTGGTTGTTCCTTAAAGGTGGAAATGAGGTTATTAGAATTTGGGAGCAGGTATAGCTTGAGAAATATATTGAAAACCTACTATTTATTTATTTTTTACCTGATTTTATTTTATTTTAATTACTTTTTTTGTTGTTGTTAATCGTCACCCAAAGACATTTTCCCACTGGTTTTTAGATAGAGTGGAAGGGAGGGAGGGAGGGAGGGAGACAGAGAAACATTAATATGAGAGAGACACACGATTGGCTGCCTCCTGCACGTCCCCCACTGGGGCCAGGGATTGAACCTACAACCCTCCGGTCCGCAGGCCGACATGCTAACCTTAAGCCAGCAGTTCTCAACCTGTGGGTCGCGACCCCTTCGGAAAACACATATTTCCGATGTCTTAGGAACCGAGACGCTGCTCCTCTGTCCTCTCCAGGCAGGTCCACATGCAGATACGCCCACATAGACATGAGGAACTGGATGAAAGGGTCGTGGCATTAGGAAGGCTGAGAGCTACTGCGCTAAGCCAAACCGGCCAGGACTAAACCTACTCTTTAATATAAACGATTAACCTTAAAGTTGGCTAAATTGTCTTTAGAAACTATGTGGAAGATGGGAATAAAACTCAGCATTGTAGGGAGCATGAGCTATTCTATGGAAACAGAATCCATTAACTGGGTCACAAAATGAGCATTTTGACTAAGTCTGAGGTGAGCAGAGAATGTCATAAATAACACTTTAGGGGAAAACTCCAAATCTGAATATGGAATTATGCTGCACATGTGATAATATACGTCATGTACTGAATGCTTTGCCTGTGGGCCCAAGCACCAAACTATTGTACAGATAAGAAAACAGAGGCTAGTGTCAATAAGCAAGTAAGTGCCAGAGTTTGGGTTAAATTTTTAAAATTCTGATGAAAAAACTCAGGTTCTCTTTTATACACCCCAGTTCTTCTCTGTATCTTCGGAGAGAGGTTTATAAGTCGTTCTAGATAGTTTTATTTTTTACTGGTTAAGGGTCTATCCACTGTTTTATTTTTATCCTCACCCGAGGACATTTTTCCATTTTTTGTTCAGGTAGAGTGGGAGGGACAGAGAGAGAGAGAAAAACATCGACCTGAAAGGGACACATCGAGTGGCTGCCACCCGCATGACCCAACCAGGGCCAGGGCCAGACTGCAACTGAGGTACGTGCCCTTAGCGGGAACCGAACCCGGGTCTCTCCAGACAGCAGGCTGATGCTCCAACCACTGAGCCAAACCAGCCAGGGCAAGGGGCTATCCACTTTGGAAGCTAAATATAACTGAAAGCTTTCTAAAATTATATTACACATTTTCCTGCCGCTGTTATACTGAATGTTTACATTTTCCTTAAAAGTTCTTCACATGTGTGGAACCTGATGATGCCCCAGGGTCTGAGGGGCAGCTGGGGAGCAACTGGTGCCACATGGTGGTGCTTTTCCAGTTTGCTGCTCAGAGCACGAGTTTCATTTGCCCCCTGGTGGCCATTCTCGTGCTTGCAGTCCTTTCCATGGGAATCGCCCAGGCCTTAGAATTGTATGTAAAGTAAAAGTCAACAGGCCTGAAAGGCTGGCCCATAAGGAGAGCACCAAGAGCAGATTCCCTGCCTTCCTCTTCACGTTACAGCAGCCTGGTTAAATACCCAAGTTTTATGTTGTGTCCAGATAGATGAATGTACCATTTAACCAAGTTCCAACTGAGGTACAATGAAATTTCCATTAAAATAAGACCAAGATGTGCGTGTGCACGTGCACGCACACACACACACACACACAAATTTTATTTTCTCACTGACTCTGACCTATCACACTTAAAAATTTCCACCAGACTAAACAACAATTTTATTTCTGAAAAAATATTTTAAATACCCATTGAACATGTGTTTACATTGTTTTATTGTTAACTTAATACATCTTTTAGTAAGAAAATAATGGCTATACGGTTGGATGAGTTTTAATGTTCCGAAGGTATTAAAATGAGGTCACACAGTGTTGTGGGCTGTCTCAGTCCATTCAGGCTGCTGAACAGATACTACAGGCTGGATGGTTTACAAACAACAGAAAGGTGCTTCTCACAGGTCTGGAGGCAGGGAAGTCTGAGATCAAGGCCCCAGCAGATTCAGTGTCTGCTGAGGGCCCACTTCCTGGCCCATCAACAGCAGTGTCCTCACATGGTAGGAGGGAGGGAGCTCTCTGGAGTTTATTTGATAAGGAGACCAATTCCATTCGTGAGGGCTCACCCCTTAAGACCTAATCATTTCCCAAACGCCTACTTTCTAATACCATCCCTTCGGGGATAAGGACTCAACAGATGAATTTTGGGGGAACATAAACATTCAAACTAGAGCACAGGCTTAGCACAGCAAGGGCACAATAAAGGATGGTTATTATTTGAACACGAACTCAATGGACATTCAAGGAATTCTAATAACCATTTATTTTACTCTATAGCTTAAAAAAATTGTTCCTGTCATCGCCTCATCTGCCAGGGGTAACAAAAGCTAGCCTGTTAGGCTGCCTGACGGGAATGCTGCATGTCTGAACTGGGAATCCACTATACTCTGTCCAGTTCAACCATCTCATTTTACATGAGGTCCAGCGAGTGCAAGAAACCTGCCCAGAGACAGACAGCACTTTGGGCTGAGCCAAGTGTAAACTAGGGTTCTTTGCATCAACACAAACATCTCTCTTACTTGGATGGCCCTTCACAGTTAACTGAGAGCTTCCTCAGCTCCCTTAGTGCATTTATTATACAATATGCACGAGCTAATGGAGATGGTTTTCTCTGCTCTTGTCGTTGGGAGATATACTGCATTCTCAGACCTGAACTGCAGCAGTTGATTCTATACTGACCTTAAGATTTAAAAAAATATGTATTAAAAAAATATACACATACACACATATTTAACTGTGCATGCACATATATATATGTACGTATGGGAGAAACAGCACCATACCTCCGAGTCACCCTTGCAGGCTACATACACCCTGGCAGACACAAAGCACACAGAGAATGGGCTTGGGTTTGAGAATTCCCGAGTTGACACTGGCACTTCAGTAGCAACAGGCTTCGAAGTGTTTACGTTCCAGAGGCGTGGGAACATTTCTAGGCTACTTTTTAATGCGTCTCATTTTGAGACAGAATAGTGAGATCGGCCAGTCCCTCTTCATGCAGTTTTGCACTAAGTCCTTCAAAGAATGAATAGTGGAGCCAATTCACTTCTCCTCAGAATATTTCCTTATCATTGTTCTTTGTTGCAAGGTCATATATAAACGTATGGATATACAGGCATTATAAAGATACAGACATCATGTGAGGGAGGAAATCAGACAATAAATCCAAAAACACTATGGAAATTGAAAATCCGAAGTCAGAGGTAGGGTGAGAGGTGACGTATTCTTTTCCCAGAGCTGTTACCCACAATGCAACTGGCCTCAAAAGCAGAACTGGAATAAACTAGACATTCAGCTGTAGAAGGAAGCTGGGGTCTTGGCTTTATAGCTTCTAATGTCTTTAGAACTGGGATGGGCATCAAGTGTCTTTTCCAGAATAGGCCAGAGAAGACAAGTCCACTTTGGTTTTTAAGGCTTTGGTCATCTCTGTGGCCAGCAGCTCATGCAGGGACACACCGTCGTGGGCGTAGACCCAGTTTTTCCCAGTCCAGTTGTAGCGCTTGGGTCCACTGCAAGACAAAACACACAGTTTGTCCAGAGGACAGCACTTCAGAACAAACACTGATTCCACAGAGGTTGCCACCAAAATACTGACTGGAGTGAAACTCTAGAAAGTAATGCCTAACAAGCCATATATTTGACTTCTTGTCTCAGGGTCTTTCTATTTAACAATAGTTACACTGGAATAATTCAGAGAATAATTCTCAAGACCTGAAGACATCTGAACTCTAGAGACGAGTCTTCGTGTATCACACTCTGATGTGTTTTTTCCCGACTTACATAAGCTACCTGCTATATCAGAGCCGTGTTTTTAAATTATGGTCATTTGTGTACCACTGAATGGTTTGTCTCTTGTATATGTTATCATTATGTTTGTACATTCATGATGTTGTGCCACCACCACCTCTACCTAGTTCCAAAGCATTTCATCACCTCAGAGGGAACTCCGTACCCACTAAGCAGTTCCTCCCAATTCCTTCCTCCCCCCAGCCCCTGGAAATCACCTATATTATTATTTTGAAAAGTGTTTTCCTTAGTTCAAATTTAAATCCATGAACATGAGTGTGATACCCTACTTCGGCCACCTCAGGCTCACCCAGGGAACAAGAGCAGTGTGTGCAACTCCTGCCGGGAATGCGGTGGTGCGTGGACACAGGTGGAGTGAGGTTTTGCCACATCTTGTTATTCCAGATGTATACAACGTGTGCCCATTAATTCCACCTCCTCTCCGCCAGGTGGAGAGGGCGGACATGCAGCAGATAAGGATGGTCCACAATGATGCCTTGAAGGAGGCAAGAGCAGAGGACACTGGGAGCCCATGAAAAGGGGCACCTGTGCACCCAGGGAACGATTTTTCCAAAGTCTGAGATTGGGAGGAGTCTGCCAGGATGGAGGGAAGCTTAGACGGGAAGCATCTTTTGGGATGTAAAACATGAAGGATTGCTGTATTATCAACCAGATGCTAGGGTTAGAACATTTTTCTAATAATGGAGACAAAAGGGACTGAGGCATTTGCTTCACCTGCACACACAGCTGCACACAGACCATCTGGCCATACAGAAAGAACTGACCGCCCAGCCCAGAGCCAGAGGACGCTCCCTTGTCCCGGGCTCCGATTACTACAGCGGAGGACGGGCAGCCTCCAGCCCTCCACTGCTCCGGGGGCTCCGCGCACAGGCGCTGCCGTCCAGGGGCCCGTCCAGACCCCTCCTTTATTCCATCTTGCAGCCTCCTCGGGGGGCAAGGTGGCCGGGAAAGGCCACTGTTTCCATGGGACCTGAAAAGTCAACTTGACAAAAAACCCCAAATCTCACAAAAGCAGCCCCATGAAAGATGATTCTGGACCCATGTGAAAAATGGAATGGAAAATAATTTTTTTTGAGGACACAGTATCTGTGACAGAAATGGCTGCTTGGCAGATTTTCTCTCCAGATTCCCGTCGTGAATTACAGATTTTCAACAAGTACAATTTGGAATTTCCAGGAACTATTATTATCCAGAAGTATATGCTTCTAAACATGCCTGGGGTAGGATCATATTGCTGGTAGTTGTGTCCAAATACGACATGGACCTTTCCAGTTTCCAGACACAGCACGGATTCTTTAGCGGCACCACACAGTTGTCCTGGTGCCCCGCCCGCATTTACAAGGACACAGCGCCCCAGAGCGGATGGCTGGACTCTGAAGACGAAGGACAGAAATGGCCACGGTTAGGGTTGGGACCAGTGCCCGAGGCCAGAGTGAATAGCCGACTGGCCCACACAGGGCAAAAGCCCTCAAATTCAAAGAAGCCAAGTCTAAAAGGCAACCAGTTTGTGAAGGGCCTTGCTAGAAACGAAGAGTTGTTTCTGTAGTTGTTTTTGTTGAATTATAATATACCCCCTAGATAAGGTTGGGATGAAGGAGGCATAACGCTCAATTAAACTGACAAATAGTATATTAACTGTCTAGGAATGAGATCAAGGTGGGGGCAGGTGAAGAGTTAAATTATTTTATAGCAAAGGCAGGAGGAAGGGGGGAGTGGGGAGGGTCAATGGGGGGAAAGCGGGAGATGGGAGAGATCTGTAATACTTTCAACGATAAAGATTGAAAAAAATTTTTTTAATCCTCACCTGAGGATAGATTTTCATTGATTTTGAGAGAGAGAAATATCTATGTGAGAGAGAGAAGCACTGATAGGTCACCTCCTGTATGCACCCCTACTGGGATTGAACCACAACCTTTTGGTGTGCAGGACAATGCTCCAACCAACTGGGCCACCTGACCAGGGTGAGTTAAATTTCTTTAAAATGTAAACACCATTAGGCTTTCAAAGAATTCTATGTCTAGTTATATTTGGGCCTTTTCCAAATCACAGTCAACTTGTTCTCTTTGGAAGTGCTAATGAATGACCCACCAAGGTTGGTCTAAGAGCTTTTTGTGGGTGTCTCTTTTACTTTCTTATATCCACTCAATAGCAGCCAGAAGGATGAGGGGCCCTCTCTCCTGGCATGTCCTCAGGCCCTGAGAGGCAGCGCAGGCCATTTCAACACATCCTTTTATTCCACTAGACCAGTGGTTCTCAACCTCCCTAGTGCCGTGACCCTTTATGTTGTTCTCATGTTGTGGTGATCCCCCAACCATAAAATTATTTTTGTTGCTACTTCATAACTGTAATTTTGCTACTGTTATGAATCGCCATCGGAAATATGTGTTTTCCGATGGTCTTAGGCGACCCCTGTGAAAGGGCTGTTGGACCCCCAATGGGTCGTGACCCATAGATTGAGAACCGCTGCTCTGGGCTGAGAGCCCATCAGTGGAAAAGGCAGCCAGGATTAAATGCCTGGAACAGCAGCTTAAAGTGCCCTCCCACCTCCACAGAGCACACGGCCTGATTCTGCAAGTGGAATTCAACTAAACCTTTAACTGAGATGCTCAAAACAAACTAGAAGTCAAACTTTCACTTGCTTTGAAGACAAAGTGCAGCTTATTCAGACACTATGATATCAAAAGTGGCTTTTTAAAAGGCAGGACAATGATTTCACAGAGAAAAACTGTCCAGGCCGGGTTCTGAGAAGTTATAAGCTTTTCACTTCAGATCCTGTTAACAACCCAACATCTGCTTGTAGCAGCCAAATGACCAGCAGACAGAAGTTAACATGAGCAGAGTAAACTTCCCTACTGAGAATGAGACATGCTGTCTCATTCGCTTCCACAGACACCAACGCACAAGAGGGACACTCCTTAAATGTCCACAATGTCGTGTTTCAAACAAGCTTAGCAACGAGAGAGACTCTGACTTCTGAACATACCTGGATGGTGAAGATAACCAGATCTGCTTGTTTGGGGTCTGCTTGTTGATCACGTAGGTTCCTAGGTCTCCACCCAGCTTAATTGTTAAAACACCATTCTAAGGGATCAGGTGGAAAAAGAAGATGAGGAAAATAAAATAAAGTTATCATTTCATCATAACTGCTTCATATTTTGTTATACCTCAACACTTTGCAGTCACACAAGTACACAACATACATCATCAAGAAATGTCTCTAGTGTAGAAGCAGGAGATCATGCAGAAAGAACACTGCTCTCAGGATCAGACTATGATTAAGCACACTGCTTATATCTCACAGTGCTTTCCCTCATTCCCTGTGAGCTCAGCAAAGCAAAAACAATCCTTCTTCCCTCTCGAGATAAGGAAACAGAGGCCCACAGTGCTAAATGGCAAAACCCGCATCCTGATCGCGGCCTTGTTTGCTCAGCCACCAGCCAGACATACGAGAGGGCATTAAAGACTCAGACACCAGCTCTCCTGGAGTACCACGCTGGCCCAAACATGGCACACAAGCTCATTACCAAAAAAGGGAAAAAAGGCGAGAGAGAAGGCAGTAATCGAACCACCTGCTCTGCCTGTCTGCTGCAGAGCAGTAGCCTCAGCTCTGCTGGGAGAAGGCAGGCACTCCAGACGAGGGTTTTATTTCCAGACCCTTCCCGCGCATCTCCAAGCTTCTCGGCCGCTCTCTCCAGCTTTGTTTTCCTCTCTAGCAGCCCTGAATTCTTCAAAAGACCAGTTGGTTCAACTGTGCTCAATAAATGCTCATTTAAATTTGAAAACATTCTTTCAACAAAGGAGCCCTTTAGTCCCAAGGCCTGAGGTTTCTTTAGAATGCGTAGGGTATTAAAGAAACAGCTACACCGCTAAGTTCCCTTTACTGGAGCTGTGGACTGGAGAGCCTCTCGCTGTTCCCCATCCCTGCATAACCCACAGAGACACACAACGTCCTTTCTCTGTGCCTTCCAGAGTCCCTGTCCAACCCGGGACCCTGAATGGTTCTTACATTTTGTGTTCGGTTCACAAACACAAAGAGCTATTGAAAAGATGAAGAAAGTACCACTAATAATATAACTGACAGGCATGGGATGGGGAGAACTATATTGGATTATTTTTTAATAACCTTTTTTTTTCTGATTAAAAAAGCAGAGAAATTATAGAGACATTAGGAATACAAGTGATATAAATAATGCAAAGCTGCCCCCTACTCTCCACTACTTAAATCACTTTGCTTGCTGATTGGTCTGTCCGCCCTAGCATCTTAGTGTCTAGCACATCCATTCTTCATGCAAAATACTGGGTGGATACAAAATTCCTCTGTGGATGAATGAACGGAGTGGATGATAACCAGGTAATGTGATAACTTGTGCCGAAGTTAGGGGCAAGGTTACGTGGGGCAGAAAGTCACAACACTCCCCCAGCACCCTCCTTCCTTTGTGTGTAATTAGATTTCTTTCCCTATGGAGCTTGACACTATTTCCAAGGGCAAGTGGCAAGAGCAGGAAGGAAACTAGCTGCCTTACCCGATCGCCAGTTCTCACTGCTTTTGGCTGCAACAGACCAGATGAAGAGGGCCATTTTGTTCACTACTGCTATTCCTCAGGTAGCAAGCTGAGTCTATTTTGGGAGTGTGGGCAGATTTAAATGCAGGGGAGGAGGGGTGCTGAGACGTTAGAGATAGCCACAACATTTAGCAGCTGCTGAAACCCAGGCACTAATCCATCAGAACAGACCCTGGCCACAGCTGGTGAGGTTCATTAATTCCCACCCGTCAAGATCAGCCCTACACAGGTGGAAGCAAAAATAGCAATTTCTATTGTCACCAACTGACTTACAGAAATAGACACACATGGGATAGCACCTTAGGTTACGGATTTCATGTTTATGTGGCTTCCTACCCTCCTAAAATAGACAACGACTTCCCCTTGAGGAATAAGAATAATCACCATGAAGCAAGTGTCCATAACCTGATACCCAGAGGCGTCTTCAGGGATCTGCAGACAGCCCCACCCTGACGCTGAAACTGCTCTGATGTGTGTATGGAGAAGTTTTTCTCAGGAGAAGGGTTAGAGCAGTCAGATTCTTACAGGGGGTCATGACCCTAAAAGGTTAAGAAACCTGTGTTTTATAACACTAATATACCAACAACTTAGTGCATGAAGAACATGGCAACAAGCATATTCTTTTTTTAAAAGAACAAATGTTTTTCTTGGCTGTATCTGGATACTGCTTTCAATTGCCAACTTGGCCAGTAGCAAAGCTGGCAAAATATCTATAAATGCTGAGTCGCGTCAATGAAAGTGTGTTTTGGAGAAGTATGTGGGCCCCGTTTCATTTACACAATGAACTAACATTTACTACTTGGCAATGTTCCTCCAGGCATTGGGGTACCAAGAATGGACAGTGTCCCTCCTGCCAAGAAACTCAGTCTACTCATGGGAGCTGACGTGTAAACAGACATTAGAACACAGGGTATCCATGCTCTGCAGAGTCACCCTCAGAGTGTTGGGCAAGGAAGGACCGGTGGTCTGCCTGCAGCATCCAGGAGGGCTTCACTGAGGAGGTAGCATACAACTGGACCCTGTAGGGGTTCAGAACAGGCCTCTCCAAGGTATACCCCTTTGGCATGTGAATGATTTTGAGCTGAAGGCAATCTAGACCCTGCGGTCCCAAAAGAAACTTTTACTTCTCCCTTAAAGAATTTAAATTTGAGGCCTTGCCCATAATAAAAGTTATTACCAGAAATAATTTTTTATGACATATTTATACGACAGGGCAAACTTCTAATTGCTAAACGTTTGTTCTTATTGCCCTGCAATGACCTTCCTCCCCTCTGAAGCCTCAAGGCGCCTGACCTCATCCTGGGCTCAGAATGCCATGTCCACCTCATTTTACCTTTCTGTCCCTGAGCCTCTCACGTATGTGGGGGTCTCTGACTCTATGTATGTGAGGTCCCCAGGTGTATGCATGTAATTAAATTGGGTTGTTTTCTCCTGTTCTCTGTCTCATGTAGATTTATCAGACCGGCTGGGAGAACCTAGGAGGACAGAGTAAAACGTCTTCCTTCCCCAGAACTCTGAGGGCGGGGAGGCTGTATTCCAGGAAAGCAGTGCCAGAGGTATTCTGTGGTCTGTACCAAACCGACAAGCTCAGGGGAGGCCGGCATGGCGGCCTTGCAAACACAGAGACCAAGTAACCACAGAGGATGGTCTAAACTTTTTTTTTTATCCTCACCTGAGAATATTTTTGCATTTATCTTCAGCTAGAGTGGGAGGGAGAGAGAAGGGAAGAGACAGAGAGAAATATTGACATGAGAGAGACACATCGACTGGTTGCCACCCGCACGACCCCAACTGGGGTAAGGGACAAACTGCAACCGAGGTACACGCCCTTAGTGGGAATCGAACCTGGGTCTCTCTGGTCCGCGGGCTGATGCTCGATGCTTTAACCGCTGAGCCAAACTAGCCAGGGCGATGGTCTGAAATGTAAACTTATTAACTAAAAGCAGTTTATAGTGGGTACTCATGTCCTAGGCTAGAATCTTCCCTGACAAAAGTCGATCTTTACTTTAATTAAGTCTGTCTATTGTCTTTTTGCATCTATGATAACATACTTTTGGAATATCAAAGTAATTTCCTTTTTCCGGACCACTCAAAGCACAGGTACTGCAACAGATCGGAGACTACAAATCCCGTCACTGTTACTGGGTTAGCCGCTGACTGTTAACTATCCTTGTACTTACCTATGTAAAAGGATGTGTCTATCATTTTACTTTTATCCAGTCCCAGCCCTGGCCGGTTTGGCTCAGCGGTTAGAGCATCGGCCTGTGGTCCAGAGAGACCTGGGTTCGATTCCTGCTAAGGGCACGTACCTTGGTTGCAGTTTGTCCCCAGCCCTGGTTGGGTTGTGCGGGTGGCAACCACGCAATGTGTCCCTTTCACGTCAATGTTTCTCTTTCTCTTTTCCTCTCTTCCTCTCGCTCCCTCCCACTCTATCTGAACAAAAAAATGGGAAAATGTCCTCGGGTGAGGATTAAGAAATAAATTAATTAATTAAATAAAATATCCAGTCCAGAAGTTTCCCGCTTTGCTTTCTGCCACCTCCCTAATCTCTCACCAGTGGATTTCATGTAACCCACTTAGGTCCTCTCCTTTGATTGTAACGTGTAAAGCAGGGTACAGAACTGCCAGTTTTCTGGAGCGTCTTCTCAATCTGCTGAGATTTTGCTTCCCGGCAATTGTCATCAGTTTAGCTCAAATAAACTCACAAAAATTCTCTACAGGTTTGAATGTTTCTTACGTTGAAGAAATATGTGAAATGGGTAAGATAGCACCTGAAAGGCTCTAATCAGGAATTCACACTCCAGGGTAGTTAGCATTTCCAAGTATTTAATTAGAAGTCCAAACTCCTGAGGCAGCTACTATGTGCCTTTGGCAAACAATTTGCTAGAAATAATGTTTTACTGATGAGTAGGATGATACTCAAGGTGTATGGATTGGCCAGAAAAAAATAGGTGCCTCTTCCCTTGTAGGAATGTGTTACAGGATCTGGAAAGCCCAGCAACTGAATCTCTTTTCAAAGAGACTGGAGGGAGGATTCAGTAAGGTCCTGTGATCCACCTCTGAGCAGAAGCTTTTGTTGCTGGACTCAAGGAGGTGAACAGACTCCTGCTGCTGGAATACTGGCACATCTGCTTCTAATAAAACATTTATGCAAAGTAGTTGGGTCACGGTGGGGCTTCACCAGTACTATAAGAACAGGTGTTGTGACTGTTTGGGGGACATGTTAATAAATGTTTGCATGTGTGGCAGAGTTTAGCTCGAGACTTGATTTTCCTTAGCTACAGCCCCTGGTAGCTTGAGAAGGGGGACCTGTAACTTCCCCAGCTCTGATCATCCCACAGACAGTAGAGTTGGCCAGTTTGTAATGGTTCCCAGGCAGCTCTGCTGTCTGAGGCTGTCTGCATAAGCACTTCTAAAACCCTGCCTGGACACTGGTGCATTCTCTGCTGCTGACAGTAATCATTAAAACTGCCTGGAAGGTATTTCTTCCTTTATTGTCCATTGCCTCTATTTTTACCAAATCCCTCACTCTCCTTACAACCAGGCCTGACACCTCCGAGACTTTGCTGCCTGCTCCATCTGTGGGAGTTCCTCTCTATCCAGTGCTCCAACAGCCATATCCAACAGTATTTCTATCACTTGAGCCTGACAGCTGGTTGTCCTAAATAATTCCATGATTTAATCCAAAATGCACACTTCATGACATTTCCCGGTATTAATTAAATGCTGTCAAGAGGATTAACCTCTGCAGGGGATTTTCTCCCAAGGCAAAAAAGAACTGCTCCCTATGGCCTAAACAAGTTACTCTAAATCCAAAGGTGGACCACTGCTAAAGTCTGCCACCTGGTGGCCAGTCGGTTCAGACCAGCCCTCTCTTGGCTTCTAGGATTTGGGGCTCGTTTCATGGAGCCCAGAAGTTCTTGCTCAAGCTGTGTATTAGAATGAACTGGGGAAGGGATTTAAAAAACTTTAAAACCCAAATGCCTTGTTTGGGCCACATCCCAGATTCATTAAATAAAAACTCCTAGGGGTGGGACCCAGGGATGCACATTATAATCTCAGGTGAGCTTTTAAAAAAAACGTGCTTCCTATGAATGCACCCTGACCCGCTGTATCAGAATCTCCCAGGAGTGGGGCCATGCCAGAGCGGTCTGAATACTTCTTGGGCAATGTCTTACCCTACTTAGAACTAGTGGTCCAGTTCAGCGTCCACATGCCTGCCCGATGAGACAAACACATGCTGGGTTCCTTTCTGATTTACCTTCATGGGTACTGAGTGAAGCTTGAGAATCTGTTTTCAAGCAAAAATAAGGCTCACTGAGGCTGAATGACCTGCCTAAGGTCACAAGACTGGAGGAGCAGGGTTGGAATGTGAACCCTAGTCTTCTGGTCTCACCCTTAACCACATGCTGACCTCTGCTGGAGGGGAATTCTTTATTTTAGTGATCTAAAATTCTCAAGGAAGAAACAGAATCATGAAAAAAGTGAAGAGGTACCCCAAAGGAGACATCATAGTCTTCACATGTGTAAGGTTTGTCTGCAAGGTCTTCAAAAAACTCTGCCAAGGAGTCCAGGGTCTCCCCTGCCAGTCTTTCATAGGTGGTGTCATCCAGAGAGCTGAGGGAAACAAAAACCACCAGAAACCTACGATTACCGAACTACTCCAAATCCCATTTGTTTTTTACTTAGATTTATGAAATTGATGGAATTCATGTACAGAGTAAAAATTTAAACAGAATGAAGGGCTAACAGAAAAGTGAGCCTTTCTTCCCAATAGGCAGCCCCATCCCCAGAGTCAACTTTGATGACCGTCTCTTCTGTGTCCTTCCAAAAATTTTATGTTCTTTTCAATATACAAATGAAGCATAATAGTTTTCATTAATACGTCTTGGAAATTGTTCCATATTAGCACATGTGGGTTTTCATAATATTTTATCTTATGTTATTTATTCAACCTGTCCCCTTTGGCTGGACATTGAGGTTTTCGTTGCTTTTATTATTAAAATTTATGTCCGGCAGACCACAAACTGGGATAAAGTATTTGCATTACATATATCTAAAAAAGAACTTATTTCTAAAATATATAAAGAACTCTTACAGCCCTGGCTGGTTTTGCTCAGCGGTTAGAGCATCGGCCTACAGTCCGGAGAGATCCGGGTTCGGTTCCCGCTAAGGGCATGTACCTTGGTTGCAGTTTGTCCTTGGTCCTGATTGGGTCGTGTGGGTGGCAGCCACTCGATGTGTCCCTTTCACGTCGATGTTTCTCTCTCTCTCCCTCTCTCTCCTTCCCACTCTATCTGAATAAAAAATGAAAAAATGTCCTTGGGTAAGGATAAAAAAAAAAAGAACTCTTACAAAACAATCAGAAAAAGAAAATCCAATAGAAAAATGGGTAAAATACTTGAACAGATTTCATTAAATAAAAGTATATACAAATGGCCAATGAACATATGAAAAGATGTAAAACTTTGTTACTCTTCAGGAAAATACAAATTAAAAAATCACAAAGAGATACCTCCAGAATGATTAAAATGAACGAAACAGATCATGTCAAGAGTTGGCCAGGAAGTGAAGCAACCAGAACTTTCAGATACTACTGATGGCCCAGTAAATGGGAAAATCAGTTTGGAAAACTGTTGGGCAGATCTACTGACATTGAATATATTCTTGTGCCACCAGTCGCACTCTTGGGTATGTACCCAGCAGAAATGCAAACCTAGCAGAAACAGACACACAGATATAAGAACAAAGTGATGATTGCCAGAGAGGTGGGGGTGGGGAATGGGAAAAATAAGTGAGGAATTAAGAGGTACAAACGTCCAGTTATAAACTAACTAAGTTACAGGGATATAATGTACAGCATAGGACATAGTTAATAATGTAATAGCTTTGTAGTGTGACTAGATTTATCAAGGTGATCATTTCATAAGGTATATAAGTGTCGCCAGCGTAGTGATTGTACATCTGAGATTAATAAATATTGTATGTCAACTATACTTTAATAAATAAAAAAGAAATCTATACCTATGTTCACCAAGAGATATATTAGAATATTCATAGTAGAAGTACCCTGTAGCCCCAAACTACAAACTGCCCAATACAATAGATAAATATTGTGGTATATTCATACAACGAAATATTACATAGCAAAACAGAAATGCCTATAAATACAACAAAATGGACAAATCTCACAACATAATGGTGACTGAAAGAAGCCACACATAAACATATTTAATGATATAGTTTATGTAAAGCAAAAAACCAGGCAAAATTAACCAGGCTGTTGGTAATCAGAATGGGGCAGGGAGGGGTTAATAGCTAGAAGTGAGCAGGAGGCTTGCTTTGGGAGGCTGTTAACATTCTGTTTCCTAAGCTATTTTTGAGTCACATGCTATGTTCAGTTTTTGAAAATTCGTCAGCACCCATGACTTGGAGATTTTCCTATTTTTTAATTTGAAGAAATTGCCTCAAATCCATAGAGACAGAAAGTAGACTAGTGGTTGCCAGGAGTTTGGGGAAGGGAGAAATGGGGAGTGATTATTAATAGGCACGTTATTTCTTTTGGGAATGATAAAAATGTTCTGGAGGTAGTGGTAAAAGTTGCACAACCTTGTGAATATTCTCAAAATCACAAAATGGTACTTTTTTTTTTTAAAGAAGGAGGAAGGGAGAGGGAGAGAGAGAGAGACAGAAATATCGATGAGAGAGAACATCGATTGGCTGCCTCCTGCGTGCCCCCACTGCCTGGGCATGTGCCCTGACCAGGAATTGAACAGCGACCTCTTGGTGCATGGGTCGATGCTCAACCACTGAGCCACACTGGCCGGGCAAAATGGTATATTTTTTAAATGGTAAATTTTATGGTGTGTGGATTATAACAATAAATATACTGCTCTAATAAACATCCTTGTATGAGCTTATGTGTCCCTGTGAGGACATATGTGTAGGTTATAAGAGGCATCCTAGACAACTCCATCATCTGAGAGTTCCCAGGAGGCCTAAGGAAAGACACCAGTGGCTGCTAGATAAATCCATGCAAGACATACAGATCTGCCATATGACCACCCACCAACCCAGCCCATCACCTGCCTCAAGGGTAAGATGAGGGAAGGCTACAGGACTGATTAGGAGATGGTGAGGGGCTGTTCTTTAAAGGGAGTGGTGGGCCTGGTTGGGTGTGTTGAGAGACCCTGGAGAACAGACTGACGTGTGTCCTGAGGAGTGTGGGAACATAAGACACATCTGACTCAGGTATAAAGTCCAAAGTCAAGAGCGTGGCAGGCGCTACCTGACAGCAGCCAGTTGGGCCATAGCAGAAGTGGGCTGTCCTCTTACTCACGGCAGGACAAAGGTGTGCTTCCCAGAGGCCAGAAGTAGACCCTGAAGAAGGGAGCTGGACTTGGGGCATCCTGAGAGGGCCACCTGCAGGGGTGAGGGGACAGCAGCAGAGTCTGTGTGGGGAGGAGCTGCAAACGTTGCCACCAAAGTGAAAACCTAACATAGGCAGCACGCAGCACTGGCTGAGAGGCTGTGCGGAGGGGCCAATGGACAGACACAGCAGGCTGGGCCTCGAGAGGCCCTCTGTCAACCTGCTGCGATAACTTGGAGGGCCGACCGCGTGCGTACCAGCCTGTAGTTGTGGGGACAGTTAGAATGTTCCTGTGTATGGCTGGCTCCTTGCTGTTAGTTGGTGTGACATGGAACAGGTGAGCCGGGAGAAACTGGCACATCTGCAGATCTGAAGCATTGGGGGATTAAAACATGGAAAAGTCAAAGGAGGCTCTGAACAACAAAGGCTTCTCATTAAGCCAAAAAAAGAGGATCCAATCCTGTTGCAAAAACAGACTGAGAGAGCTGAGCATGGGGGAGGATGCAAAAAAGAATGCAGGTTGGGGCTTCCATCCATGACAGAAGTTTGGATATGGTTACTGGCCACAGGACTGACTGGGAGTAAAGAGATCAGAAGCCTACTAGGTTTTTGAGAAAATTCTATTATCACAGGAAAATGAGTCTGGCCTACAAGAGCCTACTGAAGCCTTAAAGACATGAGAGCCTGTGAAAGCCCAAACTGCTCCCAGCAGGAAGTGGGCTGCAAAGGCAGCTGGACCCCAAGCCGGACACTTCCTGCTGCCTGCCTCCGCTGTGACCAAGGCGGGTAACCGACAAGGAGGAGACTCCCAGGGGGACTCCATCACTACCACAGGCCAGGGACATGTCTCTTTTCTGAATGGTACTAGTTGTGGTACTAGTTATCTTGCCCCGCTCCGTGTGTGTGTGTGTGTGTGTGTGTGGTCAGAGAAGCCATTCCTAGACCTGGGAGAGAAGACTAGAGAGCACCTGGAAATCATGGCCTTTGAGGTAGACGCATGACCACACGGCTGTGGTGGCAGCTTTGGGGCTAGAGGCAGTGTGTGTGGAGGGCGGAAGGAGGGGCCGTGCAAGTACCACGGCAGAGGGTAGATGGGAGCAGTGCCTGGCAGCTTCCCACCAGAACCCATCACCTCCTTCTTCCAGCGCACCCACTAGACCACATTTCTCAGCCTTACCTGCAGCTATCTGGGGCCAGGTGACCAAGTCCTTCCCACTAAAATGTAAGTGAGCCCTGGCCGGTTTGCTCAGTGGTTAGAACGTCGGCCCACGGACCAGACAGTCCCGGGTTCAGTTCCTGCTAAGGGCACGTACCTTGGCTGCAGTTTGTCCTCGGCCCCAGGTGGGGTTGTGTGCATGGCAACCACTCGATGTGTCTCTCTCGCATCGATGTTTCTCCCCCCCCCCCAGCTCTATCTGAATGTCCTTGGGTAAGGATTAAAAAAAGAAAAAAAAAAAAGAAATAAAATAAAATGTGAGTGAGGGACAAGTACCACTTCCAGGCCTTCCATGCTCTTGTCCCTTTCTGTGGAACAGAACCTGGACAGGGCCACCTGGCTTTGACTATGCAGAGCACAGTAAAGCACTGATAGGTGACAGGAAGGCGGAAGGAGCCTGGCTCCCTGAATTATTACAGAGGACTGGACTGTCCACAGAGGGGGACACTAACTACTCCTGGTCTGAGCCATTATAGTTTGGGCCTATTTGCTCAAGAAACTTGTCTACCCTAACTACTAAGATATCAAAGAGAATATTAACCAAAACTCTGGAAACCACTTAAAAGTTCGACAATAGGGGATGGGTTCAATGAATTATGGTACATCCATAAAAATCTAATACTATTTAGTTAAAAATAATGTGGTAGATAGTGATGTGGAGAGATGTTTATGAGTGATGCTGCTAAGGGAGAAAATAGGTTCCGTATGGGATGGTCTTTTTTTTTTCATTTTAAAGGTAAACGAAAAAAAAAAAAGATAATAGAAGTGTGTGTATGTGTATATATGTTGGGGAGAGCGGAGCAGAATGAGAGCAAGAGTGATATCTGATGTGAAAGGTGTTTATCTTACCCTGCGTCGCCCAAAGTTCCTGTTGTCCTCAAGTTCATCAAACAGACACTCTGCTTTTTGACATTCAGCATCTGGTTGAGGCAGTGGATGCTCAAGCCCTAAAAGCCAAAGTTAAGAAGAATTTTACCAATTCTCAGTATATTGCAGTCCATTAAAGTTTAAATTTCACCACTTCTACATTTGAGAGTGACCATGTTAGTTTTCCAGGAATATTTCTTAGGAATTTTTTTCACCTTCTTTTAATATATTATATTGAGTTTTCCCAGTCTCTCTCTCAGCCAGTGCTGTCCAGTATGGTAGCCACCAGCCACGTACAGCATTTAAATGTAATTTTATTGCAATAAAATAAAAATTTTAAAGTCAGCTCCTTAGTCACATCGGCCACATTTCGAATGCCCTGTGGTCTCATGTGGCTGGTGGCACAGACACAGAACAAGTCCATCATCACAGGAAGTTCCATTGGGCAGCCCCGCTCTATCTAGGCTGTTAGCACAGGCGAGACCCGCATCAGGGACACTTAGTTTTTAACTGAAACAAGCAACAACAAACAGCAAGAGGCAGAAGAGAGGTTCTGACTGCAGACGCTGTCTGACAGATGATTAATTAACATGATCTGCAGGAGACAAGGTGACCTGTTGATTTCTCTCAATACCTAACTGCGTCGGTTACGTCCAGCCCTACCGAGCAGCTGAAGAGATAGATGAATGGGGGGCGGGGGGCACCGAGCCTGGAGGGAGAGGACAGCGGTGCAGCAAGAGTGGAGAGAGGCGGGGGCCACAGGCCTTGCGAAGGCCGCAGCAGGACTTCATCCTGGGAAGGCACCGAGGGGTTGGTGACAATACTTTTTTCTCCAAAGATTACTCCGGGGAGCACTCAGAGAAGGGGTCAGAGGCTGTCGGTTTTGCCCTTGCAAGAAAGAAGGCAGAGAACACGGGGCTGAGCCGTGGGCAGAGGAGGAATGGGGGGTGCGGAGCGCAGGCGACGTGTTTGAAAAGGATGGTAACGAAGAAGTCGGAGCAGCCACGATGACCAGTTACAGCTGCAGCCCGTTCTCGATTGTTCACCGTCTGCCGGGCATTGTTCGCAGTCTCTCCAGAGACGACTCCAGCCCCGGCCCAGCGCAGTGCCCGGGGGCGCTGGAGCGGGCGCGCATGCGCACAGCGTCCCCGGCGTGCGCAGTCTCCCGGCGTCGGCGCGCGGCCCCGGAGCTGCCCAGAGGATACTCACCGCGTGGCTGGGCGCGCAGGCCGCGGCCCTCCTGGCGCGCAGGTAGCGGCGGCCGTTGAGTGGGATGTTCCTGGCCGGCCGTGGGGTTCCAGCTTGGGTCTGGGCCGAGCCCAGGAACGCCAAACGGGAGAGGAGGCCGGCAGCCGAGCGGCGTCCGAACGCCCACATGCTCCTTGCCATCTGTGGCCGCTCCGCCCTCCGGCCCGGGGACGCTGCGGCGACACCTAGTGGTCGTGGGCCGGAGGCACCGCGGCTTAGCTCCGCGCTCAAGGGCCTCTCTCGCAGGCTGTGTGAACCGGTCAGAGGTTAGACCTCAGGAAGAACTTTCCAGCATTGCACTTTTTGTGTATTTAACAAAAATGGAGAGAATCTCTTAGGCAACATAGTAAATGAGTAACCAAGGTTCCTGAGCACGGAGACCTTAGCCTAGTGACTGCTGCAGACATTCTAGATAGGAGGGACTTGGGAGCTGCAGTCTTGCTGGAAACTGGGCAGGGTGCAGGTCTCAAAGCTGCTAGACAGGCAGTGTAGGTTACAACAGTTAGGAGTGTGTGCACAGGACATGGACTGCCTGGTTTAAATACAGAAACTGCACACTTGCTGGCTGTGTGACAATTATGCATGTTAACCTCTGTGCTTCATCTGTAAAATGGAGTTTATACAACTTTCTACTTCATAGGCTTGTAAGGAAAAAAATGAATTAATCCATGTAATGTTTTGTTGGACAGGATCTGGACCCTAAAAAGTACACAATATTTAGTGGTTAATACATTTTAAAAGAAAATTTTACTTAGGTTGTATATTGCAAAAGAATACAAATTGTGAAAAGGTGAATACTGTTCTTTGTTGGTCTCCTACCTCTTCACTAGTAGTGCCTTTCTTGTCTTTGGTTCACTACCAACCAGTAGTGTGGATTGATACTGGCCAATAATGGTTTATAAAGTAACACCGCCTTGAGATATGTATTTGCATTTTACTTGGAGTTTCAAAACTTTCAATGAATGGATTTTAAAAATCGTACCCCAAATCTGAATTTTTTCCAGTCCATGCCATCTCAGCAAATAATATCTTAAGATACCAAATGATTCTTCCTGGTACCTGGTGTCACCCTCTCCTTCCTTTTCTTCACTCCCACACCTAACCCACCAATGAGTTCTGTCAATTCTGCCTCCAAAATATATATGGAATATGCCCAGTTTCTTTGTCCCACTCCAGGGTCATTCTCTCTCACTTGGATAACTGCAGTAGTCTTGTATTTGGTCTTTCTGATCACAGCCACCCACAACCCCAGGAATCAAACCGGCAACCTTTTGGTGCATGGGAGGACGCTCAACCAACTCTGGCTGGAGAATCCCTTTTTATTTTTGTTATTATTTATAATTTCCTACCTCCATCGCCCCCTTGTCCCCCATTTTCTTTTTCTGGAACTACATTTAATCAGAGAGTGAACCTTTTCTTTCATATTTTAAAATAATTTTTATTTTTTTGTTCTTTCCCTGAGATTTCAGTGACTGATATACCAATCCCTTTATTGAATTCTTTAAAAATTTATGAGTCTTTTTTTTTAATCCCCCAAAGTGTTTTTTCCTGTTGTTTTTTTCTCTATTTATTTTTCATAGCATTTTAGTTTTGTGCTGTACTCTTTCTAAAGATTCTAGAGTTATTATTATTATTATTTTTATCCTCACCTGAGGACATTTTTGCATTTATCTTCGGATAGAGCAGGAGGGAAAGAGGGAGGAAGAGAGAGAGAGAAACATCGACTGGTTGCCACCCACACGACACCAACTGGGGCCGGGAACAAACTGCAACTGAGGTACGTGCCCTTAGCGGGAACCAAACCCGGGTCTCGTTGGTCCATGAGCCAACACTCTAACTGCGGAGCCAAACCGGCCAGGGCAAGATTCTAGAGTTTTTAAAAAAATTATCTTCAGTTCCCAGAATTATCTTTCCCCAAGAATATATGCATTATTTATAAATAATTATCTCATATCTCATATATCATATATAATATATATAATTATCTCTTTCCCCAAGAATATACATAGTGATTTCTTATATATAACATACTTAGATCATACATATGTAAATTATATATATAAAATGATCTCTTTCCCAAGAAAAGAATCTATTGTATGTACATATTCTAAAAATATATATTATTTTTCTTGCAGAAAGAGATGTAATCTGTTTATCCTCCTTACTCATCCTGTACCCTTTCCTTATTTATCTTCATATTCTTGCCACACTTCCTAGTCCTTCAACTATCCAGGCCCTTCTGTCCCTTAGGCCTTTGCATTGGTTCTTCTTTCTAGAACACTTTTCCTCCAGCTCATCACAAGGGGGTCTTCTCATCTTCCAGGCTTCAGTCTGCATGTTCCCTCTTTTAAGGGCCCTTCTCCAACCACTGTACCCAAGGAGACTTCTCCCTCTACTCCGGTTTCCCTCCATCACCTCCATTGATTTCCTTCACAGCATGTATTCTAACAGACAACTCTACTGTTTGTGTTTTACATGCTAACTCAGTGTCTCCCACACTAGAATATAAGTTCCATGACTGTCCTGTTCATCATTGTATCCCCAGTGCTAGACATGGTGCTGGGTAAATAGCAGGTGCTCAGTAACTATTTGCCAAATGAGTGAATAGATGAATAGTCCTGCACTGTGACCTGCTAGACAAACTTTATCTGTACAATGGGGATGATAGTGGTACCTACCACATAACATTGTAAGAATTAAGTAAAATAATGTATACTTTTCATGGTAATAATACCTAGCACATAGTAAGACCACAACAATTATTATTCTGTTCAGTATCTCTGCCCCTGAGGCCTAGGCTCCTGATCTCTAGGCTCAACTCTGACCCTTTTTGGGCAAACTTGGGCTAATCACTGAAACTCTTGGGCTGTCAGGGTTTATCCAATCAAGTATGTATTGAGAGCCTACACATGGTTCTGATGCTAGAGATGTGATGAACAAAATAAACACAAATCTGTAATCTCATGGAACTTAACATACTTTCTCTTAAATTCTCTGACATGCAGGAACTGGAATGATCTGGCTGAGTTTTGATTAGATGAGGGAATGAGAATCGCTTAGCCTGACGACTTGGTCTAGTCATCAGCTTAATTTAATCTAGCTCCAGCAGGTTTCTAAAATGATTTGGCAGACACCCTGTGCGTATTTTCTAGTGAGTTCGTTTGATATAGCACAATGTCCGGTGGTGTCACTGCAGTTT
This sequence comes from Molossus molossus, assembly GCF_014108415.1. Lineage (NCBI taxonomy): Eukaryota > Metazoa > Chordata > Mammalia > Chiroptera > Molossidae > Molossus > Molossus molossus. The sequence goes on from NW_023425349.1 coordinate 51,755,904, forward strand.
TTCCATCCGAGAGCACATCCAAATTTGAGCAGTTGGATGAGAGCTGGAGGAGCCTTCTGGCAAAGGGTCTCGGGAAGGGTTAGGGAGAAGAGAGCGGCACATGTGGCATATCCAAGGAGCCCCACCTGCTTTGGGCTAGCGTTTCTTCTGATGCCGCAGCAAACCTGAAGGTGTCCCTCTTGCAGGAAAATAAAGCCAGAGTTGTTGTAGAAATGCATTCTTATTGGGCCAAAGGAAAGTGTTGTGTACTTGTGTGTGGGGTGGGGTGGTTAGAAAGTGCTAATAGAATTCTCTCTGACTTGCCCCTAATTTCAGATGAAGGAGTGGAGGTTCAGAGAGTTTAAATGATGTGCCCATGATCAAGATGGGACTAGAACTCAGGCCTCCTGATCTCTAGTCCAGTGCTCTTACCCTACGATCTTAAAAAAGAATAATTTCCTTAGTTTCAGTAGATCAGTCCCAGGAGGAGCGCTGATTGGCTCTGTGATCATATGCCCACCCCTTGGGGCAATCACTATTGTTAAGGGGTGACATGATTGGTCAGGCCAGGGGGGGCAGGGCATATTACCAGATGAAGGGAGATGGGAAAACTTGCCCGGATATCAAAATGAGTGCTGTCCCACTTCACCATAGTTGATAAAAACACGTCTCCAAGTTCTCACTCATTCTTGCTTGGCCCTGGGCTGTTCAGCTCAGTGCTCTGACTCAGAGCCTAATGCTTAACTTCCCGCCCTGAGGTAACTTCAGCTCTGGGGAAAAGCAAGCCCCATTATATTTGCTTGGATGGATTGAGAAGTTGCTGGGGATGTTCTTCTCTGACATTTGCTATGGGCAAATCTTCCTATAATGAGGGATGAGAAATTGCAGTGTGTCCCAGGAGACTGATTATGGGACCAGAATATGAATCCCAACTCTGGAATGCAATTTGATATATGATCTTGAGCTTACTATAGATTAAGTTCATAAGATAGTAAAATTAATCAGTCAATAATTCCAAAATGTTTTTGACAACAAATATGAAATGTGCATTATTTAAAGAATGTACTAATTGTTGAAACTTTCGGTGGCCAGAAAAAAGGAGCTTTGGATTTGTTTGCTGAAAAAGGTTCCCTGCTGAATTCCTTGGGGCTTTGTGTGACAGAGTTCGATTCTTGATCTGACAGATTAAGGACTCTCACTGTACGAGAACTCAATGCAGACTGGTTGAGAGGACAAGAGAAAAGAAGCATGTGGTACCTCTGACACTGCACGTTAGAGAGTCACTTTTCTTGTTGAATTGATGTTAATGTACCAGTAGCCCTCAAGGAAGCACCCTGGTGCAGCAGAAACAGGTAGACTTTGTGGACTCCGACAGATGTATTGGCAAAGCATCATTTTCAAAAAATTAAAAACATAATTCTCATACAAAGGTATGCTGAGCATGTGTCAAAGATGAATTAATTACAGGGATGTTACGGGCTGAATTGTGCTTCCCCCCAAATGTGTGTGTCGAAATCCTAACCTCTGGTAGTACTTCAGAATGTGAGTGTATTTGGAGACAGAGCTTTTAAGGAGGTAATTGATGTTTAATGGGGTCCTAAAGCTGGGACCGTGATCCAATGTGACTAGTGTTCTTCTACGAAGAAGAAGAGACGTCAGGGCTGCAGGTGCTCGGAGGAAAGACCATGTGAAGAGGCAGCAGGAGGGCGGCCAGCTCAAGGCAGGGAGACAGGCCTCAGAGGAAACCAGCCCTCCTGACACCTTGATCTTGGACTTCCAGCCTCCAGAACTGTGAGAAAACAAACGTCTGTTGTTTAAGACACCCAGTCTGTGGTAGTTTGTTATGACAGCCCTAGGGAAGTATAAGAGGGGCTCAGAAGGAAGGCAAAGCTGGTTTCAGAGAGGATGAAAGAGACTGATCCATCTAGTCAGTGATAATGAGAATTCTGGAATAAGATTACTGAATTGAATACACAACTGGATAGTGTCCTTCAGGTCTGTGTACCTATAACCTTCTTAGGCAAGAATCATTTGCATCTTATTAGTTTTCTACAAGTTGACATTCTTCAAATTTAATTAACAACAAGTAATAAGTCAAACATAGTCCCATTGTCCTAGAATAAAGTTTCTCAACAGTGGCTCTATTGACATTGTGGAGTGAACAATGTTTTTTAAATAGAGGTATTTCCTCACCTAAGGATATGTTTGTTTGTTTTTAAATTTTTTTTCTTTATTGATTTTAGAGAGAGGAAGGGAGAGAGAGAGATAGAAACATCAATGAGAGAGAACATGAACTGCATGCCCCCCACTGGGGATCGGGCCCACAACCTGGGCATGTGTCCTGACCAGGAATCAAACTGGTGACCTCTTGGTACATGGATTGATACTCAACCACTGAGCCACACCAGCTGGGCAGGATATGTTTGTTTGTTTGTTTGTTTTTTTAATTGATTTATATAGAGAGGAAGAAATAGAGAGAGAGAGAAAGAGAGAAACATTGATGTGAGAGAGAAACAGGTATTGGTTGCCTGCCTCATGTACCCTAACCAAGAATCAAACCCACAATGTTCTGGTATATGGGATGATGCTCCAATCAACTGAGCCACCAGGCCAGGGCATGGACTGGACAATTCAGTTCTTTGTGGTGGGGTCTATCACATGCATAAGATGTTCAAGCAGCAGTCCTGGCCTCTTTCTAATCCCTGCTCTGCCCCTGCTGCGTTTCCTTGGTCTAGTTTTTAACCTGAGTTTCAGTTTCTTCATCTGTAAAACTGAGCAAATGCACTTTTACCTCAGAGGTTTGCCTGAGGATTAAGTGAAACTATATGTGCAAAACACAGATATTAGCAAACTCAAATCACACACTTGGCCTCATGATTGGCTGTGCTACCTTTTATTAAGAGGCATGTTCGTGCACCTGTGGTCTGGGAGGGCAGACAGCACTCTGGGCCCACTATGATAGAGGGACAACGGACATTGGGACCTGTGCTTCAGGGGACTGCGGGCTGGTCGGGATCACTGAGAAACCAGGTCCCTGCAGCTGATCTGGGCCCCTCCTCTCACCACTCCGGGCGGGGCAGAGGAGTAGGTGGCCTTTACAAGAATCGGATGAAGACTGGAAGGCAGGGTTACCTTCCTGTACCTGTGGCCATCCCCCTGTGCCAGATCTCCTCGCCCCTCACCTGAGGCAGTTGTCGGCCCCTGGCCCCTCGGTGCTGTCTAGCAGGACTCACACCCGCCTTGCTCTCTCTCCCTGCCTGAGGCAATCACAAGTGCCAGGGTTGGGGCTTCCATGTCAAAGTATAACTGGCATCTTTGTTGCTGTCTCTACTTCTGATTTTCAGAGGTGAGCTTGTTGATCACATGAACTAAATTTATCTGCGTGTTGTAAAAATATTCTCTGCCTTGGTAGGGTTGAGGGAAAAGGAGCTTCTGTGGTCTCTGGACACTACCCGAGGAGCACTTAAGACCAGCCTAGATCCCTCCCCGGGACTCCACTGTCCAGCAGGGGCACCCATGTGTCGGGAGGCTGGGACTAGGGGAGGGGTTACCTTGTGTTTTTTTAAGCTTCTAAATTTGTGGCACTTTGCTTTTTATTGGGGTAGGGGTTTGTTCAGAGCTGGTTTGGCCCCTCCTGTCGGTGGGGACAATTGCTCCTAGTTCCTGATTGTGAGAACAACTGAGGCACCTGGGCTTGAGGCTCTGGACAGACCTCCTGCAGAGTGCAAGGAGCCTGCCTGCAGCCGAGGAGAATGGAGTCAGTGCCAGAGCGCGGCCCTGCCTTCGCTGCAGGCTTCTCAGCTCCCCCTTTCATTCCACAGGGCCGGCCTGCCTGAGTGACAGCCCTGTGAACCAATAGGAACTATTCATTATGGGACGCTCTGTGAAGTGTTAGTGAACCATTCTGCGTGGATTGTAACTTGTCAGTAATGCTAAATGATGCAGTAGGGAAGCCCCGGAAGAGGGGGTGCACCGGGCAAGGGCAGGGGAACCGGTCCTAGACCCACCAGCACCATTTGCTTACCCTGGACAGGAAGACCCTTAATCCTCCTGGATTTCAATTTCCTCGTCAACAGAGTGGGGGATAAAAATGCTGTCGTTTTCCTTATAGATTGTGAGAATCAAGTACAAGGATTTTTTTTTTTTTAAGTGGGGGCAGTACTTACGAGCTATGCTGTTCTGAGTGCGAACTCAGGCACATTTCATATAGAAATGGTGCAGCTGGGTGGGTCATTATTCACCATTTGACAAACACTTAATGAAGTCCTACTCTGTGCCAGGCTCTGATCGTGGTGCTAATGATACAACAGAGAACAAAACTGGCACACACACAAAAAATCCCTTCTTATATTCTATTGTGGGGAGACTGAGGATCAACAAAACAAGTTAAATAATGTTAGTTGGTCATAGGTGGTATGGAGAGAAATAAAGCGAGGAAGAGGGAGAGGAAATGTGTCAGCTAGCCCCAAATGGCCCCCACCCCTGGTACTCACACCATGTGTAGTCCCCTCCCACATTCTACCAGGGTTGGTCCGTGTGACCAACAGAATGTGGCAGAAGTGATGGTATAGTCAGATCTGAGATTAGATTTTAGGAGACTGGCGTCCTTCTTGGGCTCTCTCTCAGATCACTCTGGGGAAGCTGAACGCCAGGCTGTGCGGACCTTCGGGCAGCCTATGAAGAGGCCCCCAAGGCGAGGAGCTGAGGTATCCCATCAAAAGCCAGTGAGAATGCGAGGCTTGCCAAGAGACTACAACCTCATGAGAGGCCCTGAGCCAGGACCTCAGGGAAAACCTTCATTTCAATGCTCTGAGGTTGAGACTAGAGACCAAATGTGCTCTCTGCTATGACTACATCACTAGGAACTGTGCTAAGTGCTTCATGTATACTATCTCATATACGTACTTCTTCTTACAGTCATCCTCAGGGTTATCATTATCTCTGTTTAACAGACCAAGGCTCGGAGGCTAATTCGTTTGCCCAAATCCTCTAGCTACTAAGTGCCTGAGCTGGGGCTCATGCTGTCTTTCAGCTGTCATGCTGTTCTACCTTTCCTTTGCTCTTTCCGGACCAGGCTTTCGACAAAACATTGACACCCTTTTTCTTTCCTCATTTTATCCTCTGTCCTCCTTGTCATTCCTAAACAGTGACATTCAGTAAGCTCTCTGGCCCCAGGCCACAGTCCTCCCATGTTTCGCCCCTGGAGTGTCACGAGGTGGCTCCAGTATTCACAGGGATGTTCTATCTACCACACACTCTGGTCTCGTAGTTCCTGGAGTTTTCTTTCCGCTGCCCTTCTCGCGCAGCCTCGGCAAGCCCATCCGTGGTGGGCTGCTTATGGGCCTGCTTGCTCTGAGAACCATTCTCTGTTCCTGGCCTATTTTGCTCTGTATTGCAGAAGAGCTGGTCCCTGCAAATCCCATTTCTCAAACTCCATTGTCAGTTAGCTTCATAACAAAATTCAGCCAACGAGAGGCATTTGTGGGAAATTGGGGGGGGAGGGTGTGGAAGCCAGAAGCCAGGGAGTTCCCACCCTCCTCCCACCTGCCCTGTCCTTGCAGGCAGCACCTGTAGCAGTGCCTGGGTTTCCTCTGTGGTTCCACCTCTCGTGCGGGCCACCCTGGCCCAGCCTGTGTTCCTGGGCTCTGGCAACACCTTTTCTCCTGTGTCCATCTACTTGTCATTGTGGCAACTCAGCTTTCTACACTTTCTAATCTTAAGCTCGTCTCATTTCCCCCAGGAGCTCTTTCGGCTCTTCTATCACTTTGCAATTAATTCCTTATATTTAATTTTCTCTGTGAATCGCCTGGCCAAGGTTTTGTTTTTCAGGCTGGACCCTAACTGATACCTATGTTTATACTCTGAACTTGACAGTCATCTTAAATTGTTCTTCCTCAAATATCTTCAACTACGGGATCCTGCTTTCTGATTACACTCTCCAGTTTTCCCATCTCACTTGGTTCTTTCAGTTTTATGTGCCTCATTTATCCCTTTATCCATCCTTGCATCCATTCGTCTGTCCGTTTGTCCGTCTGTCCGCCTGTCCATCCATCCATCCATCCATCCATCCATCCATCCATCCATCCATCCATCCATCCTTATTGAGCTTCTACAGATCCAGTCACTGTGGTTGCTGATGACATAGTGATGAACAAGATTGATAAAGAACATGTTCTCATGGAGCTCTATAGTCTTGTGCAGGAGATATATATATTATTTATATATTTATATATATTTATATATTTAATATATATATTAAAAAAATTTTTTTTTCTTTTCTTTTTTTTTTTATCCTCACCCGAGGACATTTTTCCATTTTTTGTTCAGATAGAGCGGGAGGGAGAGAGAGGAAGAGAGAGAGAGAGAAACATTGATGTGAAGGGACACATCGAGTGGCTGCCACCCGCACGACCAACCAGGGCCGGGGACAAACTGCAACCGAGGTACGTGCCCTTAGCGGGAACCAAACCCGGGTCTCTCAGTACCGCAGGCCGACGCTCCAACCGCTGCGCCAAACCGGCCAGGGCAAAAAATTTTTTTTTTCTTTATTGATGTTTTTAGAGAGGGAGGAAGGGAGAGGGAGAGGGAGAGGGAGACAGAAACATTGAGGAGAGAGAACATAGATTGGTTGCCTCCTGCATGTGTCCCACCGGGGATTTGGCCCACAACCTGGTCATGTGCTCTGACTGGGAATTGAACTGGTGACCTCTTGGTGCATGGGTTGTCGCTCAACCACTGAGCCACACTGGCTGGGCTATATATATGTATTTTAATAATAAATATATATTATATATAATATGTAAATAAATATATATATTTAGTTGTAAGAATGTTTAACATGAGATCTGCTCTCTTGGCCCACTTTAGTGATAGTAGTACAATAGTGTTAACTGTAGGCACAGTGTTGTATAGCAGGTAGCTAGAGTTTATTTATCTTTCATAACTGAAACTATACTGTATACCCGTTGAACAACAACTCCCCATTTCTCCCTCCCTCCAGCCCCTGGCAGCCACTATTCCACTTTCTATTTCTATGAGTTTGACTATTTTAGATACTTCATATAGATGGAGTCATGCTGTATTTGTCTTTCTGTGACTGATTTATTAAACTTAGCATAATGCCCTTTAGGTACAGTCTTGTCACATACATGTGGCAAGATTTTCTTCTTTATAAAGGTGGAATAGTATTCCATTGTGTGTATATACCATATTTTCTTTATTTATCTGTCAGTGGTTGTTTAGGTTGTTTCCATATCTTGTTACTGTGAATAATGCTGCAATAAACATGAAAGTACACATATCTTTTCAAGATCCTGATCTGAATTTTTTTTTGACTTGTCCAGAAGTAGGATTGCTGGATCATATGGAAATTCTACTTTTAATTTTCTTTTTTTAGTTGATTCTTTTTTCCCCCTCCAATTTTTATTAATTTATTTTTGTTACAGATGTTTCTCCTTCCCCCAATTAGACCCACTTCTCCCCATCTCCCACCCTCCCAGCATTGTTGTCTATGTCCATTGGTTATGCATACGTGCATATAAGATCTTTGGTTCATCTCATCCATCCCCCTGCCCCCCTACTCTGAGGTTTGTCAGTCTGAACCATACTCCTTTCTATGTCTCTGGGTCTATTTCATTCATCAGCCCACCATGATCATTATATTCCATAAATAAGTGAGATCATATGATACTTGTCTTTCTCTGATTGGTTTATTTCACTTAACATAATACTCTCGAGGTCCCTCCATGTTGTCTCAAAGGATAAGAGATCTTTATTTCTTACAGCTGCATAGTATTCCATTGTATATATGTACCACAGCTTTTTTACCCACTCATCTATTGATGGACATGGGCTGTTTCCAGATCTTAGCTATTGTAAATAGTGCTGTCATGAACATAGGGGTACATATATTTTTCTGATTGGTGTTTCAGGCTTTTTAGGATATATTCCAAGAAGTGGGATCATTGGGTCAAATGGCAATTCAATTCTTAATTTTTTGAGGTAACACCATATTGTTTTCCATAGTGGCTGCACCAGTCTGCATTCCCACCAGCAGTGTACTAGAGTCCTCTTTTCTCCACACCCTCGCCAGCACTTGTTTGATGATTTGTTGATGGCGGCCATTCTGACAGGTGTGAGGTGATACCTCATCATTGTTTTAATTTGCATTTCTCTGATGATTAGTGACATTGAGCATTTCTTCATATGTCTCTTGGTCATTTGTATGTCCTTTTTGGAGAGGTGTCTATTTAGGTCCTCTGCCCATTTTTAATTTGGGTTCTTTGTCTTCCTTTTGTTGAGTTGTATGAGCACTCTATATATTTTGAAAATTAACCCCTTATTTGATGCATCATTGGCAATTATACTCTCCCATAGAGTGGGTTGCCTTTCCATTTTGGTGGTTGTTTCTTTTGCTGTGCAGAAGCTTTTGAGTTTGATGTAGTCCCATGTGTTCATTTTTTTCCTTTGTTTCTGTTGCCTTAGATGATGTATCATTGAAAATTCTGCTCTGTATGATGTCTGAAACTTTATTGCCTACATTTTCTTCTAGGATTTTTATGGATTTATGAGTCACATTTAAGTCTTTTATGCATTTTGAATTTATTCTTGTGTATGGTGTAAGTTGATGGTCTACTTTCATTTTTTTTTTTTTTTGCATGTAACTGTCCAGTTTTCTCAACACCATTTATTAAAGAGGCTGTCTTTACTCCATTGAATGCTTTTGTCACCTTTGTCAAATATTAATTGAGCATAATATTTTGGGTCAATTTTTTACTTTTAATTTTTTGAGGATGCTCCATATTGTTTTTCATAGAGGCTCTATCATTTTACATTCTCACTAATAATGTATAAATGTTCCCTTTTCTCTACATTCTCATCAACAGTTGTCATTTTCTTCATGTTTTTTTTTTTTTAAATCCTCACTCAAGGATATATCTTTTTTCTACTTGTCTTCACACAGAGTGGGAGGGAGGGAGGGAGAGAGAGAAACATTGATGTGAGAGGAATGCATTGACTGGTTTCCTCCCACACGACCCTGACCAGGGTTAAGGACAAACTGCAACCAAGGTAGGTGCCCTTGACCGAAATTGAACCCTCAACTAACCACTGGTCTAAGGACCCACATTAACCACTGAGCCAAACCGACCAGGGCTTCTTGACTTTTTGATAGTAGCCATCCTCACAGGTTTGAAGTGATACATAGTGGTTTTGATTTGCATTTCCCTGATTATTAGTGATGTTGAGTATCTTTTCACCCATCTGTTGGCTATCTGTATGTCTATTTTGGAGAAATGTCTATTCAAATCCTCTATTTTTAAACTGGATAATTTGTGACAAGCCGATTGCTACTCTCTCCTTAGAGGTAGTCCGGCAGGCTAATTCCCAATAAACCTGCCCTTCTGGAGACCCTGAAAAAAAATAAAAATAAACTGGATAATTTGTTTTTGTTTTGCTGTTAAGTTTCTTATACATTTTGGATATCATCCCCTTAGCAGGCAGGATTTGCCAATATTTTTTCCATTTCATAGGGTACCCTTTCACTCTGTTGATTATTTCCTTTGTTGTGCAGAAGCTTTAGTTTGATGTAACTCCATTTGCCTATTTTTTCTTATGTTACTCGTGCTTTTTAGTGTCATAATCAAGAGATCATTGCCAGGACCAATGTCATGAAGCTTTTCTCCTCTGTTTTCTTCTAGGAGTTTTAATTTCAGGTCTTAAATAGGTCTCTAATTCATTTTGAGTTGATTTTTGTGAGAAGAGAGATACTTTTAAAACTTTTACAAAAGCCACGTAAGTGCACTGATGGGGTAATTATAGGGTGCAATAGGAGCAGGTAGGAGTAGCCTATTCTCTAGTTGGGGGGTGGTGAGGGCATGAATCCATGAGACCTGAAACATGAGGAGTTGACTGGACAAAGGAGGTCAGGGAGCAAAGAGTATACCAGGCAAAGGAGACGTATGCACAGACCCAGAGGCTAGATAAGGAAAGCACCAATGCTGGGCAGGCTTTAAAAGGGGGTTCTTAAATAGAATCAAGCTTGGCTGAATTGGTCACCAACTCCCTGGGCAGCAAGGCTGCAATCCACCCCTAAGTTTGTAGTCTTCTTTAAAAAAAAAATATATGTTTCTGTTTATTTTTAGAGAGAAAGTGAGAGAGGGAGAGAGAGAAACATTGATGTGACAGAGAAACCTCCATGGGCTGCCTCCTGCATGCACTTTTTTTTTTTACTTTCCATGTTACGCATTCCTATACCTCACAGGTCAGACTCCACCCCAGCTCCCTTCGTCCCTTATAACGAATACAAAGTTCTCAGCCTCCCTGCATTTCCTTAATTCTGGAACTCCCTCTCTTGTGCCATTGTGTGCCCCTTTTATGCTCACTGTTTTTATATAGTTTTCTCTTTGAACTAGAGAGCCATCTAATTAGTAAGATAATTAGAGGTGGGAGCTCTCACTTCTCAGCAGTTTTGCTCTATAGGCTGTGAGGCATTCTGGTGCTCCTGTTGGGAAAACATACATAGTTAGATTTCAACCAAGGGCACGCATCCAAATGCTGTAGGGGCCAGGCAGATACTGGAATCGAGTGGCAGGCCCTGGGGCACACATGGCCTTCCTAGGCTGCCTTTTGCTTGCCTGCTTCTGCTGGAGACACAGTGATAAGCGCTAGTATTTCACTGGTCTTCACACTGATGTAAAAACCCACCGTGCAAGCAGGATGATAAGCAGCAACTGTGTTGACGCTATGGTGATAGTGGGAAGGGCGGGGGAGGATTGTGGAGGGCAGCGAAAATGCTGATATCAGGTGTGACTGCGACTCAGCACGGTTGGGAAGTGAGAATGCAGGTCTACTGTTTACAGATATTCATGCTAGCCTGAAATCTGCATGATTTGAGGCATATGAAATTGACTAATTTTTAATTATTAGAAAATAATTTCTGATTTTAAATATACTGTACAGGCTACTGTGATGCAGAGCACATAAATATATTTTTGTGTTTAAACCTTGAGGTTCTAAACCTTGGCTGCACAGTTGGATCACCTGGGAAGCTTTGAAAAGTCCAAGTCACACTCCTGGCCAATTAAATCAGAATCTCAGGAGGCAGGAGGAGTCATCAGTATTGTTTTTTTTTAAATGGCCCAGGTGATTCCAATGTGCAGTTATGACTGAGAACGGCTGGGCTTGGTGAACATCAGTGTGTGACCTCTGATCTAACAGGGCAAATTTTGGCAGAGGATGTGGGGAGTGCTCTGCTCCACCTGAGGCCCTTTCTAGTGTTAATTGGCAGGTGTGCTGTATCACCAGACACCAAGTGTCTTGGATGGGACCTCCGAAGGAAACATCAAGTTCTCTCCTGTTTCTTTTGAGGGTCCCAGTTCTTTGCCACGGAATATGGGTTGTTATGGTGATGGCAGAAGGGGTCACTGAGAAACTCATATACCATTTTACCTTAAATAGTTGCAAAAGCTCCTTACTCATCTACTCTATCTGGATCTAACATCGTTTCCTGAGTTTCTTATTGTCACCTGACTACACTGCCTATATGTTATGTGGTAATGAGGAGGCATCATACGTTGCAACCATGAGTCCATGCCCAGGCAATAAGTGCGCAAGAAATGATCTTCAAGGTCTCAGCAGGACGGAGTATGACAGACCTTACCAGATACAACCATGGTGAACACATTACTGACTGTCTGATATTCCTTCTCCCACCCTCAGTCATAGTACCATCCTTGATTCTGTTGTTTCTCTTGGATCACGTACTTTGGCTAGAATTCTCATACCTCTTAAATCTGTGCCACCAATTGTTATTTTTTACTGAGCTCCAAACCCACATTTCCAACAGATTATTAGACATTTGCACCTGAACGCCTCATAGGAAACATGGACTCTTTCTGATCCACCTTGAATTTGTTATTGTTTTCAATACATTTGTTATTCTCTGTCTCCATTTGCTTTGTTTTAAAAATGGAATCTACTGGAAGGAAAAATCAAGGACGAATTAATCCCCCCCCCCCTAAAAAAAGAAACCAGAGCTCAGAAGCATAGAAGCCCAGGCAACTTGTAGGTTAACAGCCTCAGAAACACATGCCTTTGGATGACTCATTTACAGATTTCTCCAGTCCCCATGTGTTTCTGCTCACAATTCAAATTCCTAAAGGAGATAAACTGATTGGCCTAGCTTGGGTCATGTGCGCCCTGACTTTGACCCAGGTGGCGGGGGGGTCTGGTGATTGGAAACCCCAGCAGAGTCGGATAAAATGGGATAGGAGCAACCCTGCAGAGTGCTGTTAGTAGGAGAAGCGGGAGCCCTTCCAAAATTGGTGAAAAGGATCTCATACAAGTTCTTCCTTTTTTATTGATTTAAATATTATACAAGTAGCACATAGTGAATGCATTTGGGAAAAATCAAATAATGAAGAATATTGAATACTACCTGATTGCTCATCCTACTCACATCCCGAGGTAAGCACTCCCCAGTTAGGATGTATTTTTATAGGTCTTTTTTGTGCTTTTAGGTATATATGTAAAAACATAAGTACAAGTATGTACATTAATATAACTCATTTTCTTTATTATTATTATGATTTTTTTATCTTCACCCGAGGACATTTTTGCATTTTTTTTCCTTTTTCTTTTCTTTTTTTTTTTATTCTCACCTGAGGACATTTTTGCATTTTTTTTCCTTTTTCTTTTTTTTTTATTCTCACCTGAGGACATCTTTGCATTTATCTTCAGAAAGAGAGGGAAGGAGAGAGGGAAGAGAGAGAGAGAAGCATTGATGTGAGAGAGACACATTGACTGGCTGCCACCCACACGACCCCAACAGGGGCTGGGGACAAACTGCAACCGAGGTGCGTGCCCTTAGCGGGAACCGAACCTGGGATTCTCTGGTCCACGGGCTGACGCTCTTACTGCTGAGCCAAACCGGCCAGTCCGTTTTTGCATTTTTTAGATCTTTAGATAGAGCGGGAAGGAGAAAGGGAGGAAGAGAGAGAGACACATCGAGTGGTTGCCACCCACATCCGGGGACAAACTGCAACCGAGGTGTGTGCCCTTAGCAGGAACCAAACCTGGACTCTCTGGTTCTCAGGTCGATGCTCTAACTGCTGAGCCAAACCGGCCAGGGCATAACTCATTTTCTTTTCACATGAATGTGACTTACTGCCTTCACTTAATTTACGGGTCTTTACCATTCCAAAACTTACAGCTCTACTTCATTGCTATTTAATTTTTATTTTTGATCTTCACTCAAGGATGGGAAGGAAGGAGGGAAGGGGGGAGAGAGAGAGAGAGAGAAAGAAGGAAAGAGAGAAAGACACAATGATGTGAGAGAGAAACATCAATTGGTTGTCTCCTGCACACACCCCAACCAGAGATCAAACCCACAACCTAGGTATGTGCCCTCATCAGGAATTGTACTCACAGCCTTCTGGTGTATGGGGAAACACTCCAACCAACTGAGCCACCTGGCCAGGGCCTTCATTGCTATTTTAATAAGAAAAGTCATTCATGGTCAACATTAAGCTGTTCAGAAGTTTATAAAACGAAAAGTAAACATTTCCCTCCTAGAATCCACATTTCTCTAAACTCCTAGTGCTGTTCCCTAGAAGTGGCCACTGTTACCAGCTTCTTATGTTTCTAAAGAACTGCTCCTAGGTAAACAAGCAGGGCCTATTTCTAGAACTGCTTTCACACAGTGTTGCAATGCTGATTATTCTGTGTGTTAACCCATGCTTACAAATATTATAGTAGAATCGGTGGTATTGATGGATGATCACCAACATTTTTATTTTTTATCCTCACCTGAGGACATTTTTTCATTTTTTTGTTCAGATAGAGTGGGAGAGAGAGAAGCATCGATGTGAAGGGACACATCGAATGGCTGCCTCCTGCACGACCCAACCAGGGCTGGGGACAAACTGCAATCAAGGTACGTGCCCTTAGCGGGAACTGAACCTAGATCTCTCTGGACCACAGGCTGACGCTCTAACCCTGAGCCAAATCAGCCAGGGCTGATCACCAACATTTTTAAGAAATGTGATTATAAGTTACTGTTAGCAAACTCTTCATCTTCTCAACTTCCTGACTCCCATCATACAATGATTTTCTCTTTCATATAACAGAGGCCATGTCAATTTTTAAAATCAACTTTTATGTATTTTATTTTTTACATTTATTTATTTTATTGTTGAAAGTATTACAGATGCCCCCCCCCCCCCATTGATCCCCTCCTGCTTTCCCCAACCTAATGTCTGTGTCCTTTGGTTGAGCATATAAGTTCTTTGGTTTATCTCTTCCCACCCCTCCTATCCCCCTATCCCTCTGATGTTTGTTGGTTTGTTCCCTGTTTCCATGACTCTGGATCTCTTTTGGTAAACAACTTATTTTGTTCATTAAGTTCCATAAATAAGTGAGATCATGTGGTACCTGTCTTTCTCTGACTGGCTTATTTTGCTCAGCATAATACTCTCCAGGTCTCCCCATGTCATCTCAAAGGGTAAGAGATCTTTCTTACAGCTGCATAGTATTCCATTGTGTACATGTACCACAGCTTTTTTATCCACTCATCTATTGATGGACACTTAAGCTGTTTCCAGATCTTAGCTATTGTAAATAGTGCTGCTATGAACATAGGGGTGCATATATTCTCCCTAATTTGTGTTTCAGGCTTCTTAGGGTATATTCCAAGAAGTGTGATCACTGGGTCAAATGGCAGTTCCATTTTTAATTTTTTGAGGAAGGACCATATTGTTTTCTATAGTGGCTGCACCAGTCTGCATTCCCACCAGCAGTGTACTAGAGTCTCCTTTTCTCCACACCCTCGCCAACACTTGTTGTTTGATGATTTGTTGATGGCGGCCATTCTGGCAGGTGTGAGGTGATACCTCATGGTTGTTTTATTTTTTCTTTACTTTTTAAAAAATGTATTAGCATCATTTAAAAAAATTTTTTTCCTTTATTGATTTAGAGAGAGAGGAAGTGAGAGGGAGAGTTAGAAACATCAATGAGAGAGAACATCGATGGACTGCCTCCTGCATGCCCCTACTGGGGATTGGGCCCACAACCGGGGGATGTGTCCTGAGTGGGAATCGAACCAGCGACCTTTTGGTGCATTGGTTGATGCTCAACCACTGAGCCACACCAGCTGGACTCTCATAGTCATTTTAATTTGCATCTCTCAGATGATTAGAGATGTTGAGCATTTTACCATATGTCTCTTGGCCATTTGTATGTCCTGTTTAGAGAAGTATGTATTCAGGTCCTTTGCCCAATTTTTCTTTTTATCTTCACCGGAGGACATTTTTGCATTCATCTTCAGATAAAGTGGGAGGGAGAGAGAAAGGAAGAGAGAGAGAGACATCAACATAAGAGAGACACATTGAGTGGTTGCCACCCACACGACCCCAACCAGGACCAGGGTCAAACTGCAACGGAGGTATGTGCCTTTAGCAGAAATCGAATCCAGGTCTCTCTGGACCATGGGCCTATGCTCTAACCACTGAGCAAACCGGCCAGAGCCCTTTGCCCATTTTTTAATTGGATTGTTTGTGTTCCTTTTGTTGTATGAGTACTCTATATTTTTGGATAATAGCCCCTTATCTGATATATCATTGGAAAATGTGTTCTTCCAGAGAGTGGGTTCCCTTTTCATTTTGATGCTGGTTTCTTTTGCCATGTAGAAGCTTTTTAGTTTGATGTAGTCCCATTTATTAATGTTTTCCTTTTTTCCTCTTGCCCTAGGCGATGTATCAGTGAAAATTCTGATACGTATGATGTCTGAGATTTTTCTGCCTACATTTTCTTCTAGGATTTTTATGGTTTCATGAGTTACATTTAAGTCTTTTATCCATTTTCAGTTTATTCTTGTGTATGGTGTAAGTTAGTGGCCTAGCTTCATTTGTTTACATGTAGCTGTCCAATTTTCTCAACACCGTTTATTAAAGAGACTGTCTTTTCTCCATTGTGTGCTCTTGTCACCTTTGTTCAATATTAATTGTGCATACTGTGTTGGGTCGATATCTGGGTTCTCTGTTCTGTTCCATTGATCTATATGCCTTTTCTTGTGCCAGTACCAGGCTGTTTTGATTACTATGGCTTTGTAGTATAACTTGATATCTGGTATTGTAATCCCTCCCACTTTGTTCTTCTTTTTCAAGATTGCTGTGGCTATTCGGAGTCTTTTATGGTTCCATATAAACTTTTGGAGTATTTGTTCTAGATCTGTGAAATATGTCCTTTGTACTTTAATAGGGATCGCATTGAATCCGTAGATTGCTTTGGGTAGTATAGCCATTTTAATGATGTTGATTTGCCAAAATCCTCAACAAAATATTAGCAAGTTGGATCCAGCAATATATATTTAAAAAAATTTTTTTAAATTGATTTTTAGAGAGAGAGGAAGGGAGAGGGGGAGAGAGAGAGAGAGAGAGAGAGAGAGAGAAACATCGATGAGAGAGAACATTTATTGGCCACCTCCCCCACTGGGGATTTGGCCATGTCCCCCACTGGGGATTTGGCCCACAACCTGGGCATGTGCCCTGACCGGGAATCAAACCGGTGACCTCTGGGCCACAACCACTGAGCCACAATGGCTGGGCAGATCCAGCAATATATTAAAAAAATTATTCACCCTGACCAAGTGGGATTCATCCCAGGGATGCAAGGCTGGTACTATATTTGCATCAATAAATATGATATACCACATAAACAAAATGAAAGATAAAAACCATATGATTACATTAATAGATGCTGAAAAAGCATTTGACAAAATCCAGCACCCATTTCTGATAAAAATGCTCAGCAAAGGGGGAATAGAGGGATCATATCTCAACAAAATAAAGGCCATATATGAAAAACCTATAGCCAACATCATACTCAATGGGCAAAGACTAAAGGCATTTCTCTTAAGAACAGGAACAAGACAGGGATGCCCACTTTCAAAATTCTTATTTAACATAGTATTGGAAGTTTTAGCCACAGCAGTTAGACAAGAAGAAAAAATAAAAGGGATCCAGATTGGAAAGGAGGAAGTAAAACTTTCATTATTCACAGATGACATAATATTGTGCATAGAAAATCCTAAAGACTCCATCAAAAATCAACTAGATTTAATAAATGAATTTGGCAAAGTAGCAGGATACAAAATTAACATCCAGAAATTGAAGGCATTCTTATGCACCAATAATGAACAACACCCAGAAAGGGAAACTAAAAAAAAAATCCCATTTACCATTGCAACAAGAAAAACCCCTAGGAATAAACTTAACCAAGGAGGCAAAAGACCTAGTCTCAGAAAACTACAGGATATTGAAAAAAGAAATAGAGGAAGATATAAAAAAGTGGAAACATATACCATGTTCATGGATTGGAAAAATCAACATCATTAAAATCAACATTTTATAGCTATCCTTGCTGTTAATAAATTTGACCTGGTATTCAAAGATGTTCTTCTTCACTATTCTGCTAATAGGAAGGAAATGAACGAGAAGCTCACTTGTCAAAATCCAGTTCTGTTAAGTATCTCTATCTGGACCAGAACATGCAGTGTTACACAGGGAGACAGACATTTGAAAGTTGTTTCTGTTTGCATTCTGGGAAGCTTCCTTTGTTCTCATAGACTATTTTGAAGATAGAAAGGAAGTTAGAATAGAATGATACACAGGCAGACCTCGTTTTATTGAGCTTTGCTTTATTGTGCTTCACAGATAAACGTTTTTTTACAAATTGAAGGCAAGGCCTTTGGTGAGCAAAGATTACAAATATCTTCATTGCAATGTTATCTCCAATGTAGGCCTTTAAGCCTTATACTATTAACTATTGAGAAATAGCTACATAAAGAGTAAAAAGGAGAATGCATTGGTATGACTGCTGGGGAGCACTTTCGGGGAGAAGGGTGATCTTGATGACCTTCTAAAGGGCACTCAGGAAACAGGGCTCACTCTCACCTCCTCATCTGGCTCCAGGGCCATGCTCCAAGAGGACATTGTGGACATATTGTGTCCTGATACCTAACCTTTTCCAACAGATAAAAGGGTTTATCTGAATGTAAAGGGATCCCCATTCCCTTGGTCACGCTAAGGACTTTCCTGTTCCTCAGACCGTAAAGAAAAGCACAATGGAAAATGGACAGAAATAAAGAGTGTGATTATACTGTGTTGGTTCTGGGTCAGCTAAATGCTTGATGTTCTGACCTATAAATAAAGCATTAAGATTTTTCTAGTATGCTATGCTCATTCGAGACCCCTGCGCTTTCTCTAATTGATCTTCAGGGACTAAAGCCGTAAGAACTGTCATGTATTGGCACGTGGCTGCTTCTAAACAAATGGTCCTGCTTCCAAGGCATGGGACTACTGCTGAGAGGTTAACATAGCAGTAATTGCTTTTTGTGTATCAATTCTATTGAATAATCTTAGGAAGTCAGAAATGGGCAGAATTTTAGCTGATTTACTGTGATGGAAGGAAAGAGGGGATCTCTAAGGTTATTCTGTGGGGAAGATTTATTTATTTTTAATTGAATTTATTGGGGTGACATTGGTTAATAAAATTATATTCTATAATACATCATCTCTATATTATTTTTTAAATTAAAATTTTAAAAATCATCTTTATTGTCGAATGTATTATGGATATCCCCCCTCTTTTCCCCACTGATCCCTTCCTCCCCACCCCTCCCTCCTTGTGCCTGCCACACAATATTGTGTGTCCATTGGTTATGCATGTATCATATAAGTTCTTTGGCTTATCTCTTCCTGTGTGGGGAAGGGTTAGAATTCCCATCAGCCAGGGAACTAACTGCCTTGACCCAAACACAGAGGCAATCCACCTCTGCTATGTTCTTCTTGAGGGAATGTGGGTTTCCCTTCGATGGAAGTTAGGCTCCTCTTGTTATCAACACTAGGTCTTTTCTCCTTCCTCTTCCCCTCCAGTCTGATCTTCTCTCTGAATACATCAATGCCTACTTATTGGCCCAAGATTAAACCATAAACTCAGAACTAGGCCTTGTACATGGTAGACACTTGCTTGACCAACATTTGCTGAAGTAACTACGTTTAAAGATTTCACAACCTCAGTGGAAACCTTCCAATCAGGAATTCCTCTCCATTTTGTTAGGTTCCAGCCAGTGGTGCTGGGTGAGAGGCTGTTGTGTGTACTTGCAGTAGCTCAATGTGATGTCACCAGGGTGGGTCATTAGAGCCATAGGTATGCAGAACTGATGTCAAACTTAAAGGGCAAGGTGAAAAGAAAATGGGAGGACAAATGGATATGTCTGTAGCTACATGTTTGCTATGTGGGACACAGTCTATTGTATAGAACAGCTGGGGAGGGCAGTTGAAAATTCACACTGTGAGCAGGAGTGCATGCTGGCTCTCTTCTCCTGGTGGGGCTAACATGTGGCCAGAGGGAATGATGGAGGGCCCAGAGCTTTTACACTCTGACTTTTCATAAGCTCCTAGAGTATGTTTTTATCATCGATAATACAAATAGACAGAAAATCAAGATAGACCGTATTTTGGGCCATAAAACCAGTCCCAATACATTTAAAAGGATCTAAGTCATACAAAGCATATTGTCTGATCACAATGGAATTAAATTAGAAACCATTAACAGGAACATTCTTTTTTTTTTTTTAATCCTCACCTGAGGCTACTTTTACACTTCAGACAGTGGAAAAGGAGGGAGGGAGGAAGGGAGGGAGGGGGAGGAAGGGAGGGAGGGGGAGAGAGGGAGGGAGGGAGGGGGGGGAGAGAGAGAGAGAGAAACATTGATGTGAGAGAGACACATTGATTGATTGCCACTTGCACGACCCCAACCAGGGCTAGGGAAGAACCGCAACCAAGGCACATGCCCTTGGCTGGAATAGAACCAGGGACACTTTGGTCTGCAGGCCGACCCTCTAACTGTTGAGCCAAACCAGCTAGGGCAACAGGAAAATTTTTGAGAAATCCCCCAATATTTGGAAACTAAATAATATACTTTTAAATAGCCCATATAGTAAAGAAGAATTGAAAAGGGAACTTAGAAACTATTTTGAATGAAAATGAAAGCATGTCAAGCTTGGGTCACTAAAACAATACACAGGAGGAAATTTTTAGCACTAAATGCCTGTACATGTTAGAAAAGAAGAAAAATTTCAAATCAGTGACCTCAGTTTCCACCTTAAGAACTGAAGAGCACATTAAACCCAAAGTAAGCAGAGAAAGAAAATACGTGGTTTTTAAATGAGGTGCAATTGACATATAACATGGTGTTAGTTTTAGGTATACAACATAGTGATTTGATATATATGTATATATTGTGAACTGATTATCACTGAACGTTTAGGTACCATCTATCACCTGATAGAGGTTTTTTTTTCTTGTGATGAGAACTTTTAAGATTTACTTTCTTAGCAGCTTTCAAATGTGCAATGCAGTATTGTTAACTAATGACCACGCTGTACTTTATATCCCCAGGACTTCTTTATCTTGTAACTGGAAGTTTGTACCTTTTGACCACCACCCATTCATTCACCATGACCACTCCCACCCCTACCCTTCACCTGACACCCTGCCTCTGGCAAGCACCAGTCTGTTCTCTGAATCTGAATTCAATTTTTTTAGATACTACATATAAGTAAGATCATATAGTATTTGTCTTTCTGTGTCTGGCTTATTTCACTTAACATAATGTCCTCATATTTCACTTAACATAAGTTCATCCATGTTGTTGCAAATGGCATGATTCCCCCCCCCCCTTTTTTTTTTATGGCTGAATAATATGTGTGTGTGTGTGTGTGCATCACATTTTTAAAAATCTATTCATCCATCAGTAGACACTTAGGTTGCTTCCATGTCTTGGTTATAGTAAATAATGCTGCAATGACCATAGGGGTGCAGATACCTTTTGGAATTAGTGATTTTGTTTCCTTTGGATAAATACCCAGAAGTGGAATTGCTGGATCATATGGTAGTTCTAATTTTAATTTTTAAAGGAAACTTCATATTGTTTTTCTTTATTTTTCTGTATTGTAATGTTTTATTTTACAATAAAGAGTATTTTTTTAAAAACCACCATCAATAAAGTTAAAAGAAACTGGGAAAATCACTCATATTATGAACAAAGGACCAATTTTCCCCAAGCATAAAAATGAGCTCCTTAGAAACTGCTAAAAATATCAACAACCCAGTAGGAAAATAAAGTTAAGAACACACAGTTCCCAGAACAGGAAATACAATTGGCCTCTCAACAAATTACAAAAGGTTCCATCTCACTACTGGAAAGATAAAGCTGGGCTTTGAAAAACCTGAAAGGTCTCTTCCTAGAGCTCATTTGAAAATCTAGATTAGATATTTTTTAAGTTTGGGCTTAAAACCTGCCAAGGGCTGCCGATCTGTGCACATGTTTGTGTTTGTTATTTGACGTGGAATCATTCTCTCCTGATCTGCTAGTCATGTGTGGGTTTTCCCCCTTCCATCAAATCAGTTTTAAGGATCTAGTGAAACTGAAGCTCCAGTTTCTTGTTCTTCATGCCACTAGCTGGGCAGTACTTCACCTGCAGCGATTTATGCATGAGATTGCCCTGTTGTTCCCTGATAGGACCTAGCCTGACAGCTCTGACCCTCCCCATAGGAGTGTGTCCCGGAACAAGGACTGGAAGTGGTTTCACAGTAGTGACTGGGCACATTACTCAGTTTGTCTCTTCAAACTTTCACACCTAACAAAGTTGAAACATGCAGACCAGAGACATTTTAAGGAGGGGGGATTAGCTGGTGGGGATGGGGTGGTGGTGGTAGGGCAGGGCAATCTGGGATGGAAGAAGGCCTGAGATAAAGGAGAAACATGGAAGAACAGCTGTCCTCATGGCCTTCCTCTGCGGACAGTGGCGAGGCGGTCCCAAGCAGTCTGTCTCCTGGAGCCCTGGGAGCTGGCTTCCACCCCAGCTGACAGGGATCCGAAGACTGGCCATGTCTGCAGCCAGCGGCAGGCCCTCCTGGAAGCTGGCTTGGGCCTGCCGCAGGCTGTGAGGAACCAGGATTCCAAACGGTTCAGGAGTTTCGGGGGGGTGGTCTGAGAAGGGCGCCTGTGCAGAGCTACCTCGTGGGGCCCCATCTCCTCTGGACTGTGGGCGCTGGCTCCTAGCACCGAGACTTAAGGAGCCTGTTTTGTACCTCTTTGGGGCGGACACAGACCTGGGGCTCCGTGAGGAAGGCATACTGCAGGGGCCTACGGACTTGGCACTCATGGCTCAGTGAGCTTTGGAGAGCGGGAGCCAGGCCCCCTGCACCGGGGATCAGCACCTCCAGCTCTTCCAGGTCCCCAAGCAGCTGCAGGAGCAGCGAGTCCAGCTGCGCCCTTAGGTCCGGTCTCCATACTTTGTCATAGCTGCTGTACCAGTTTACAGGCCCACTGACAGCGTACAGGGTTTCCCGTACTCACACCCTCACAAACAGTTGTTGCAGCTTTGCCTTTTGAAAATAGCCATCCTAACAGGTATGGGTTGATATCTCATTGTGGTTTTGATTTTTGGTTTCTCTGATGATTAGTGATGTTGGGCACCTTTTCATGTACCTGTTGGCCATTTGGATGTCTTCTTTGGAAAAATGTCTATTCAGTTCCTCTGCCCATTATTATTTATTTTAATTTTCAATTACAGCTTACTTTCAATATTTTTGTATTGGTTTCAGGTATACAGCATACTGGTTAGATCATCATATACGTTACACAGTGTTCTCCTCTATATTTGTAGTACCCACCTGGCACCATACATAGTTATCACAATATTATTGACAGTATTCTTTATGTTCTACTTTATATCCCCATGACTGTTTTAAAACTACCAATTTGTGCTTCTCAATTCTTTCACCTCTTTTACCCAGTTCCCCTCTGGCAGCCACCAGTTGGCTCTCTGTGTCTGAGTTTGTTTCAGTTTTGTTTGATTATTTTATTCTTTAGATTCCACATATAAGTGAAACCATGGTATTTTTCTTTCTCTTACTGACTTATTTCACTTAGCATAATATCATCTTAGGTCCATCCATGCTGTCACAAACTGTATATTTTTTTATAGTCAAGTAATTGTATATATGTACCACCACATTTTAAAATTATTTAAGTGTTTATTTTTATTGATATGCGAGAGGGAGAGGAAGGGGGTGGGGGGAGAGAGAGAGAGAGAGAGATCAACGTGGAGAGAAACGTTGAATGGTTGTCTCCTGCACCCACCCTAGCTGGGGATGGAAACCATGGAACCTGCAACCTGGCTTTGTTCCCTGACTGGGAATCGAAACCATCATCTTTTTTGGTGTACCAGATGACACTCCAAAAACTGAACCACACTAGCCAGGGCTGTACTACCACTTTAAAAAAAAAAAAAAAAAAATATATATATATATATATATATATATATATATATATTTTTTATCCTCACCCGAGGACATTTTTCCATTTTTTACTCAGCTAGAGTGGGAAGGAGAGAGAGGAAGAGAGAGAAACATCGATGTGAAAGGTACACATCGAGCGGCCGCCACCCACACGACCCAACCAGGGCCGGGGACAAACTGCAGCCAAGGTACATGCCCTTAGCGGAAACCGAACCCGGGTCTCTGTGGATCGCAGGCTGACGCTCTAACCGCTGAGCCAAACCGGCCAGGGATTTTTTCTTTTTCTTTATTGATTTGAGAGAGAAAGGAAAGGAGAGGGAGAGGAAGAGAGAAAAATCAATGAGAGAGAACATCAATTGGCTGCCTCCTGCATGCCCCCCGCTGGGGATCGGGCCCACAACCTGGTCATGTGTCCTGACCGGGAATCGAGCTGGTGACCTCTTGGTGCACCGGTTGGCGCTAAACCACCAAGCCACACTGGCTGGGCTGTGCCACTACTTTTTTATCCACTTGTCTATTAATAGGCACTTGGGTTGCTTCCATATCTAGGCTATTGTAAATAACGCTGCAGTGAACATAGAGGTGTATATTTTCTTTCAAATTCGTGTTTTGTATTTCTTCAGATAAATCCCCAGAAATAGAATTGCTGGGTCATAAGGCAGTTCCATTTTTAATTTTTTCAAAAAACTCCATACTGTTTCCCACAGTGGCTGTACCAATCTGCATTTCTACCAGCAATGCACAAGTGTTCCCTTTTTTCCACATCCTCACTAATACTTGTCATTTGTGGATTTATTTCTTTTTTATATTGATTAAAAAATCATTTTTGTTCAGTTACAGTTGACATATTATATTAGTTTCAGGTGTACACCCCAGTGATTAGACATATATAACTAAGTGATCATCCTGATAAATCTTATTTGTGGATTTATTGATGATAACCATTCTGACAGGTGTGAGGTGATATCATTGTGATTTTAATTTGCATTTCTCTGACAATTAGTGGACTTACTGCAATGTATTGTTTTCTGGCTGTTTTGAATGTCCTTATTCCTTTTTTCTCTTTCTTTGTGATTTGATAAATTTCTGTAGTGGTATGCTTAGATTTCTTTCTTTTTCTCTTTGTATATCTACTATAGTTTTTTCTTTGTAGTTATCCTAGGGTTTATATAAACATCTTAGAGTTATAATAGTCTATTTTAATCTGAATGTGTTTAAATTAACCAGTTAAAAACTTTAAAATTTACATACAGTAAAACTGAATTTTATTCTTTTGGCGAACAGTTTTAACACCTATGTAGTTTTGTATGACTACCACCACAATCAGGGTACAGACTAGTTTCATCACCCCCCAAATTTTCTCATGTTGCCCCTTTGTAGTCAAACCTTCCCCTAACCCTAACCCTTGGCAATTACTGGCCTGTTCTCTAACCCCATCATTTTGCTTTTTCAGAATGTTATATAAATGGATTCATATAGTACATGGCCTGTAGAGTCTGGCTTCTTAAACTCACCACAGTGCCTTTTGGATTCATCCAAATTATTGAGTGTCTTTATAGTTCTTTCCTTTTTATTGCTGCACATCACTTTATTGTATGAATGGGCCACAGTTTGCTTACCCATTCACCCACTGTGGGACATTGGGCTTGTTTTCAGTTTTTGTTGATAGTTAACAAAGCTGCTATAAGCATCCTTATCCAAGTTTTTATTCAAACTTAAGTTTTCAGTTCTCTAGAATAAATATCAGGAGTGGAGTTGCTTGGTTATATGGCAAGGGTATCTATTTAAAAGGAAGTGACAATTTGTTCCAGAGTGGCTAGGCCATTTTGCCTGACCAGGAAAGTATGGGAGTCAGAGTTGCTTTACATTCTCACCAGCACTTTGTATTGTCAATTTAAAAAGTTTTAGCATCTTAGCCAGTGTGGCTCGGTTGGTTGGGCGACATCTCGTGCACCAAAAGGTTGGTGTTTCGATTTGTGGTCAGGGCACATGCCAACGAGTGTTGCAAGCTTGATCCCCAGTAGGGGGTGTGCAGGAGGCAGAGGATCGATGTTCCACTCACATCACGTAGATGTTTCTCTTTCTCTCTCTGTAAAAATAAAAAAATTTTTAAAAAAATCGAGCCATTTTGGGGGAGGGATCAGGAGGAGGGTGTCAGTAAGGGAAAAAGAAGAAATATCTGTAACAAAAATAAATTAATAAAAAATTTTTAGCCATTTTAATATGTGTATAGTGATATACCATTATAGTTTTACTTTGCATTTCCCTAATGACTAATGATGTTGAGCATCTTTTTGTGTGCTTCTTTGCCATTTATATCTTTTCTCTGAAGTGTCTGTTTAAATATTTTGCCCATTTCCTTTTCAGTTTTAATGAGTTTTGGGGAGGAATAATTTTACATTTACAGAAAATTCACAAAGATAGAAGAGTACCTGTATACCCCTTACCTAGTTTCTCTTACTGTTAACATCTTATATAACTGTGGTAAATTTGTTAAAACAAAGAGATAAACATTTGTATAACACAACTGAATTCCAGACTTGATTTAGATTTCACCAGTTTCTATGCTAATATAATTTTTTTTCCTGCTTCATAACAAAATCCAGAATACCTAGAGATAAAATTGTCTTCCCTTATTGTATAAATCTCTTAGGTATCTTCACCTTCTTGGAGAAGTTGTACCCAGAGCCGTTCTGCTGCCACCTGGACCGATTGGTTTCCAGGACTCCTCCGTAGTTGCCATGTTGAGATCTCCTCAACTTTCATCCTCGGGATTCGCTTCCCCTCCCTCTTGGGTTGAATTTCTTGTGTTTTGGATGCTATTGCTTTCTCTTTCGTGTCTTTGTCTTTCTTGGCTTACTATCTCATTTTGGTAAAAAATATTTTTTTGGAGCTTCCAGAGAAAGGGAAGATGAAAATGATAACTTTCTTAAAATGATAAGTTTTTAGGTAACTTTATTCTACCCTCACATTCAATTAATTTTTCTGGGTATGACTGTTGTTAACATTACATATCTGCTTGGCTAGTGCCTAATTATTTAATCTAGGTACTTCTGGGAAAATATCTGGTAGACCTGTTTAATCAGTTGACTTTAGTAAAGGAGGTTACCCTTGATGATATGGTAGGCCTTATCCAATCAAGTGAAGGATTTAGGAACCAAGACTGAAGGTTACAGGAAAATAAATTCTTTCTCAAGACTGAGTTTCCAGCCTGCCAACCTGCCCTGTAAATTTCAGACCTGCCTTCCTGCACAATCGTGTGAGCCAAGCTCTAAAATAAATTTCATTCTTTATGTCTCTGTCTATGTCTCTCCTATTTTCTGGAGAACATTGACGAATACATAGGGTATAGAATTATAAACTAGAAAGAAAATTCTTTCAGAATTTTGAAGTCATAGCTCATTGGTTTCTAGGTTTCAGTGATACTGTTGAAAATTTGATATAATTTTTACCCTTGAGCCTTTATATAAAGTTAAGTTTTACTTTCTAAAATCTTGTAGAATCTTATCATTACTGAATTTGCACGGTCAGGTTCAATTTCATCCATTGTGTTGGGCACTCAGTTTACCTTTCAATGTGGAGTCTCCTGTCTTTTAGTTCTGGGACATTTTCTTGAAGTATTTGTTTGAAGGATTTCTTACCTCCATTTATCTTTCGGAAGTTTATTATTTGAATATTGGATCTAATGGAATGGTCTTTAAATTTATAACTCCTTTTATCCTATTTTTAATCTCTTTGAAATACTTTCTCAATCTTCTAATCAATCTTAGTTTCTAAGTTTTGTCATCGTGCTTTTAATTTTCAAGAGTTCTTTTATGTTTTCTGAATGATCATTCCTTATGTTTTTATTTTAAAAATTTTTTAAATTAATTTATTTTTGTTAGAGATGTTTCTCCTTTTTCCCTCCACTGATTGCCCCTCCCCATCCCTCCCCACCCTGCCCCAAGCTTTGTTGTCCATGTCCATTGTTCATGCATACATGCATATAAGTTCTGTGGTTTATCTCTGCCCCCCCTCCACTCTTCTGGGGATTATCAGTCTGTACCCCACTTCCATGTTTCTGGGTCTACCCCATTCCTCAGACTGTTATGTTCATTATATTCCACAAATAAGTGAGATCATATGATACTTGTCTTTCTCTGTTTGGCTTGTTTCGCTTAGGATAATACTTTCCAGGTCCTTCCATGTTGTCTCAAAGGATAAGAGATCTTTTTTTCTTACAACTGCATAGTATTCCATTGTGTATATGTACCAAAGCTTTTTTATCCATTCGTCTACTGATGGACATTTGGGCTGTTTCCAGATCTTAGCTATTATAAATAGTGCTGCTACGAACATGGGAGTACATATATTCTTTCTGATTGGTGTTTCAGGCTTCTTAGGGTATATTTCTAGAAATGGGATCACTGGGTCAAATGGCAGTTCAATTTTTAATTTTTAAAGTAACACCATATTGTTTTCCATAGTGGCTGCACCAGTCTGCATTCCCACCAGCAGTGTACTACAGTCCCCTTTTCTCCACACCCTCGTCAACACTTGTTGTTTGATGATTTGTTGATGGTGACCATCCTGACAGGTGTGAGGTGATACCACATTGTTGTTTTAATTTGCATCTCTCTGATGATTAGTGATGTTGAGCATTTCATATGTCTCTTAGCCATTTGTATGTCCTGTTTGGAGAGATGTCTATTTAGTTCCTCTGCCCATTTTTTAATTGGGTTCTTTGTCTTCCTTTTGTTGAGTGGTATGAGCACTCTATATATTTTGGAAATTAACCCCTTATCTGATATATCATTGGCAATTATGCTCTCCCATAGAGTGGGTTGCCTTTCCATTTTGGTGGTTGTTTCTTTTGCTGTGCAGAAGCTTTTGAGTTTGATGTAGTCCCATGTGCTCATTTTTTCCTTTGTTTCTGTTGCCTTAGATGATGTATCATGGAAAATTCTGCTGCGTATGATGTCTGGAACTTTATTGCCTACATTTTCTTCTAGAATTTTTATAGATTCATGAGTCACATTTAAATCTTTTAATCCATTTTGAGTTTATTTTTGTGTAGGGTGTAAGTTGATGGTCTAGTTTCATTTTTTTGCATGTAGCTGTCCAATTTTTCCAACACCATTTATTAAAGAGGCTGTCTTTACTCCACTGTATGCTCTTGCCACCTTTGTCAAATATTAATTGAGCATATTGCCTTGGGTCCATTTCTGGGTTCTCTGTTCTGTTCCATTGATCTATCTGCTTGTTCTTGTGCCAGTCCCAGGCTGTTTTGATTACAGTGGCTTTGTAGTATAACCTGAAATCTGGTAATGTGATACCTCCAACTTTGTTCTTCTTTTTCAAGATTGTTGTGGCTATTCGGGGTCTTTTTGGTTCCATATGAACTTTTGAAGTATTTGTTCTAGTTCTGCGAAGTACTTTAATGGGGATTGCATTGAATCTATAGATTGCTTTGGGTAGTATGGACATTTTAATGATGTTAATTCTTCCAATCCATGAACAAGGTATGTCCTTCCACTTTTTTATATCTTCCTCTATTTCTTTTTTCAATGAACTGTAGTTTTCTGCAAACAGGTCCTTTATTTCTTTGGGTAAGTTTATTCCTAGGTATCTTAATTTTTTTTGCTGCGATGGTAAATGGGATTTTTTTTTTAGTTTCTCTTTCTGTGAGTTCATCATTGGTGTATAAGAATGCCATCAATTTCTTGACATTAATTTTGTATCCTGCTACTTTGTCAAATTCATTTATTAAGTCTAGTAAATTTTTGATGGAGTCTTTGGGGTTTTCTACATATAGTATCGTTATGTGTTCATTTTCATTGGTTTCCAGGAAGTTTTTTTTTTTTTTTTTTTTTTTTATCCTCACCCGAGGACATTTTTCGATATTTTGTTCAGATAGAGTGAGAGGGAGAGAGAGAGAGAGAAACATCGACGTGAAAGTGACACATCGAGTGGTTGCCACCCACACGACCCAACCAGGGCTGGGGACAAACTGCAACCAAGGTACGTGCCCTTAGCGGGAACCGAACCCGGGTCTCTCCGGACCGCAGGCCGACGCTCTAACCGCTGAGCCAAACCGGCCAGGGCGGTTTCCAGGAAGTTTTTAATTTCCTCTTTGATATCCATGGTAACTCATTCATTGTTCAATAACATGCTATTTAGCCTCCATGTTTTCAAATGTCTTTGCATGTTCTTGTTGCAATTGATTTCTAGTTGCATGCCATTGTGATCTGAGAAGATGCTTCATATGATTTCAATATTCTTGAACTTGTAGGGACTTAATTTGTGCCCTAACGTGTGGTCTATCTTTGAGAATGTCCCATGTGCAGTTGAGAAGAATGTGAATTCTGTGGTTTTGGGGTATAATTCTCTGTAGATATCTATTAAATCCATTTGATCTAGTGCTTCATTTAGAGTCTGTGTTTTCTTGTTAATTTTTTGTCTAGAAAATCTATACAGTGATGTCAGCGGGGTATTGAAGTCCCCTACTATGATTGTATTACTGTTGATTTCTCCTTTGAAGTCCTCCAAAAGATTTTTAATATATGTTGGTGCCCTAAATTGGGTGCATATATGTTTACCAAGGTTATATCTTCCTGTTGGATAGATCCTTTCAATATTATGTAGTGGCCTTCTTTGTCTCTAGATATGGCCTTCATTTTGAAATCTACTTTACCAGATATGAGTATTGCTACCCCGGCTTTTTTTTTTTCCTTTCCGATTGCTTGAAAGATTTTTTTCCATCCCTTCACTTTTAACCTATGTGAATCTTTTGTTGTGAGGTGGGTTTCTTGTAAACAACATATATGTGAGTCATGCTTTCTTATCCAGTCAGCTACTCTGTGTCTTTTTATTGGAACATTCAAACCATTCACATTTAAGGTGATAATTTATATGTACTTATTTATTGCCATTTTTGTTTAGTGTCTTTCTATTTTTCTTCCTATTTCTTCTAATTACAGCAGTCTTTTTAGCATATCTTGCAGTGCTGGTTTGGTGTTAATATATTCCCTTAGCCTTTTTTTTTTGTCTGGGAAGCACTTTATTTGACCTTCTATTTTGAATAGTCTTGCTGGGTAGAGTAGTCTTGGATTCAGATTCTTGTTTTTCATGACCTTGACTACTTCATGCCACTCCCTTCTGGTCTGTAGTGTTTCTGTTGAGAAGTCAGTTGAGAGCCTTTTGAGGATTTTTTTTAGGTAACCTGTTGCTTATCTCTTGCTGCCTTTAGGATTCTCTTTTTGTCTTTAATTTTTGGCATTTTAATTACTATGTGTCTTGGTGTGGGCCTGTTTGGCTTCTTCTTACTTGGGGCTCTCTGTGCTTCTTGAACTTGAATGCCTTCGTCTTTCACCAAGTTAGGAAAGTTTTCTGTCACTATTTCTTCAAATATATTCTCTAACTCTTGCCCATTTTTTCCTCTTTGGGGACTCCTATGATGTGAATGTTAAAACGTTTCCAGTTGTCCCACAGTTCTCTTAAGCTGTCTTCCTGTTTAAGTGTTTTTTACCTTATGGTTTTCTGATTGGTTGATTTTTTTTTTACCCTGTCTTCTAATTCACTGATCCAGTCCTCAGCTTCCTCTACTCTGCTGGTTAGTCCTTCCAATGTGTTCTTAATTTCTGCTATGTCTTTCTTCATTTCCACTTGGATTGGTTTTCAATGTTTCTATATCTTTAGTCATGGTGCTGATGTCCTTACTCATGCTGTTGCGCTTTCTCAAAATCATGGCTCTGAGCTCTACCTCTAATAATTTGCTTAGCTGCATTTCATTTATCTCATCTTTGATAGAGTTCTCTTGTTCTTTTATTTGGGATTTGTTTCTTTGTTTCACCATTTGGCTATCTCAGTGGGTTTTGAGCCTGCCCAATTTTCCCTGTGGGTGTTGGTGTTCTGCTGTTTGTGGCTCCCTCTACTGGGTTTGAATGAGTGTGGGTGGGTCCACATTAAACACCACTATCAAGTCTTCTTTCCTGGGTATATTTGCAATCCCAGGAAAGGTTCAGTTATCCTCTAGCTTTTTCCTAGTAGTCTCAGTTACTCAGGGACTTGGAATGTAGCCCTGGTGCTCTGCATAAGAGGATTTCCAGAGGGTGGGATAGATGCTGGTTGCCAATGAGCCTCAATTTGCATTTCTTTGCCTCACCTGGGAAAGGCTGAATCTCTGAGGAGGTGGTAGGGCTGCTTCTTTTCCCCACAGCTCTGGGAAGGAGCACATGGCCACTGTCCTTTGTGGCCACAACTCAGCAAAGACTCTGAGTGCCCTCCAAATCCTGGGTGTCCCCACAGAGTTCCAGCCCAGTCTGCCCTCCCTATGCTGTAGCCCCCAGGTGAGTGGCTGTGGCTATTTTCACGCTGTGTCCTGGCTCTCTGCGTGTGGAACAAGCTTGGTTTTTATTTTCCAAGGGCGCTGCTCACAACTAAAATTACTACTGTCTATGGGCTCTCAGCCCGCCACCCTCTCTCACCTCCACAGATCCTACCAGTGTCCCTGGTTATATGGTCCTGTCCTGCTGCTTTTCTGTTGCTTTTTTCTGAGGATTTGTCTTTATTTAATTGTAAGTCCTGTTTGGTTCTGGGAAATTGTGTAGCTTCCATTCACTCCGCCTCCATTTTCACATCCTCTACGCCTATCTTGTGTGCAGGTGGGTCGCATAGTCCTCTCTGGTGCCCCCACACCCTGCAGGTCCTGTGGGTAATTGGATCACCCAGTCCCTTTGGGGTCCCGGCTTTATGACTTTTATGGGCTGCTGGATTGCACAGGCCTCTGTGGTGCTTCAGCACCCTGCAGGTAACTAGATTGCACAGTCCCTGCTGGGTAACCCAGGCCTCTCTGGTGCCCCCGCACCCTGCAGGTCCTATGGGTGGGCAGCTGGATCATGCCAGTCCCTCTCAGGCTCTGGCTTCCCACTGCTCTTGTGAGCTGCTGGGTCGCACAGGCCTCTGTGGAGCCCCAGGTCCCGCTGCTGGCGGCTGGGGAGTGCTGCTGCCCTGTGGGGCTCAGCTCCTGCTCAGCTTTTGCTGTAGTTTTGGGGGATGGGTCTCAACTGCTGGTCTGTGCTTCTGTTGCCTGTGGATGGATGTCTGCTCCCCAGCCTCTGTTTCTGGGGGTATATCTCGACTCTGATTGGGCTGCTACTATGGGGGATGGTGCTGGGCTCCTGGCTGTCCTCGGCTTCTGCGACAAGCACCTTGGGAGCTCCACTACTGTGCACGGGTCTGGGTTGACACAGAGTGTCCACTGTGCCAGGTGTGCTGGTGGACTCAGGTTACTGGGCCCTAGCCGCTCCCACTGCCTCCTCCCAGGGAAGACCCAGGATCTTCCGAAATGGTGGGACCTCCCTGCAGTTAGGGGAGAAGTGCCCTGAAGGGCTGCTTACCGAGGTAGTCGGCTGCTCCCATCCACAGCACAGGAAGCTTCTGCTTCGCGTCTTTGCACTGCAGGAGTTTGGTTGTCCACTTTCATGTCCACTCACACTCTCTCACACCCTAGCTCACTCTCTCACACATTCACCCTCCCTCCGGTCCTGCCCGCTGCCATCTTCGAGGTCAAATTCTGATCATTTTTAAAATAGCATCCTGGTCTTGTTTCATGAATGCCATATAATTTATTATTTTTGAAGATGTAATGGTAATTTTGTTTCAAGTTTACTGAAAAATTTTTTAAAAAATTACAGTTGATGTACAATATTATATTAGTTTCAGGTGTATAACTCTATGATTGGACATCATATAACTTACTAAGAGATCACTTTGATAAATCTAGTACCCATCTGACACCATACATAGTCATTACAATATTATTGACTACATTCCCTATGCTGTACTTACATTCTTGTGACTATTCTGTAACTACCAATTTCTACTTCTAAATCCCTTCACTTTTTCCCCCTATCCTCCCCCATCCCATCTGGCAACCATCAAAATGTTCTCTGTAACTATGGGCCTGTTTCTGGTCTGTTTGTTTATTTTGTTTTTTAGATTCCACATATAAGTGAAATCATGTGTCATTGTCTTTGTCTGACTTCTTTCACTCAGCTAAATAACCTTCTAGGTCCATCCATGTTTTTGCAGATGGCAAGATTTCATTCTTTTTTTTTTTTATTTTAATGGCTAAATCACATTTCATTATATATATGCACCACTTCTTTCTCCATTCATCTATTGATGGACACTTAGGTTGCTTTCATATCTTGGCTATTGTAAATAATGCTGCAATAAACATATGGATATATATGTCTTTCTGATTTAGTGTTTTGGGTTTCTTCGCATAAATACCTAGAAGTAGAGTTGCTGGGTCCTTCTTTGTCTCTTGTTATAGCCTTTGTTTTAAAGTCTATTTCTTCTGGTGTTAAGTATTGCTACCTCAGCTTTTTTGTTTTGTGTCCATTTTCATGAACTATCTTTTTCTATCACTTTACTTTCAGTCCTTGTGTGTCTTTCGATTTGAAGTGGGTCTGTTGTAGGCAGCATATGTAGGAGTCTTGTTTTGTTATCCATTCAGGCACCATATGTCTTTTGATTGGAGCATTTAATCCATTTGCATTTAATTGTTAATAGATATGTAATTATTGCCATTTATTATTCATATTTTTTATCTTCTTTTTAAAGAAGACCCTTTAACCTTTCTCTTAATACTGGTTTGGTTGTGATGAACTCCTTTAGCTTTTTCTTGTCTGGGAAGCTTTTTTTCTGTCCTTCAATTCTAAATGATGGCTTTGCTGGTTAGAGTAATCTTGGTTGTAGGTCCTTGCTTTTTGTCACTCTGAATATTTCTTGCCAATCCCCCTGGCCTGTGAAGATCCTGTTGAGAAATCAGCAGACGGTTTTATGGAGCTGTCTTGTAGGTAACTAACTGCTTTTCTCTTGCTGCTTTTAGTATTCTCTTCTTGTCTTTAACTTTTGGCATTTTAAATATAATATGTCTTGGCGTGGGCCTCTGTGGGTTCATCTCATTTGGGACTGTCTGCAATGCCTGGGCTTGTACATCTATTTCCTTCATCAGGTAAGGGAAATTTCCTGACATTTTTTTCACACAGCTTTTCAATTCCTTGTTCTCTCCCTTTTCTTTCTGGCACCTCCATCATGCGAATGTTGGTGTGTTTGAAGTTGTCCCAGAGGCTTCTTACTATCCTCATTTTTTGGTATTCTTTTTGCTGTTCTGATGGTTTCTGCTTTCTTATCTTTCAAATCACTGATTTGATCCTCTGCTTCATCTACTCTACCGTCGATTCCCTGCAATGTATTTTTCATTTCAATTAGTATATTTTTCATTTCTGTCTGTTTTTTTTTGGGGGAAAAAAAAGGGTTTCATATCCTTTTTGGTGCTGTTGAAGATCTCGCTAAGTTCCTTGAGCATTCAAACCATTGTTTTGAACTCTATCTGGTAATTTACTTGCCTCCATTTTATTTAGTTCTTTTTCTGGAGATTTCTCCTGTTCTTTCATTTGGGACCTGTTTCTTTGTCTCCTCAATATGGCTCCTTTCCTGTGTTTGTTTCTAGGATATTAGGTAGAGCTGCTATGTCTCCCAGTCTTGGTAGAGTGGCCTTATGTAGAAGGTGTCCTTTAGGCACTTACTACATAGTGGCATAGCCTCCCCAGTCACCTGAGCAAGACGCTAAAGATGTGCCTTTCCCCCTCCCCCCAGGTGGGCTGCATGCCTTGATTGTTGTAGTTGGAGCCTTAATTGTTGTTGGCATGTCACAGGGAAGATAATGACCCCCAGGTTGATTGGCTTTGAGGACCTGCTGTGACTGCAGCAAAGGAGTTTCTGTGTAGGGATTGACCCCATGGATCAAGACTCACTTCAGTGGAGTTTGGTGCCCACCGAGTCCACCCCTTGAGTATATCACTCATGGAAGTGGTTGAGTTGCAATCCAGTGTGGTCAGAAGCTGTCCACTGGGTGCATTGGTTCTGGGGCCTCCTGGGAGTTAACATGCCAAGGTTAGCCACCAGCTGTGCCACCCAGTATGAGCTACAGAGCAATTTTCAGATGGCTTGGTGGTACCTGGGAGAGGCCAGGCCGCGAACTAAGGCTGGCTGCTGCTAGTGCCAAGCCTGGGGTTGATGTAGCAAGAGGTAGAGTATGCAGAGACCAGATGCTGCCTATTTGAGAGATTTTAGGAAAGCTCAAAGCTTCGCCAAGAAAGGCCATTTATATGGAAAAGCCACTGGAAAAGACTGGGTGGGTCCAGAAAGTTGGGTGGGGCAGGGTCTCAGGGAATCACTAAGGTGGTGCTAACAGTGTTAGCCAGGCTGATAGATACACAGATATGGTGCCTGCCTGCCTGCTCTATTCTGGGCAGGCTCAGAAAAGGAACAATGGCCTCTGCCAGTACTTCTGCCTGGGAGAAAGCCGCCCCCCAGCCCTCATCCTGAGCTGGACAATTCAGTTCTTCCCTATATGCCCCTGGCGCTTTTTGAGCTGCTGCCCCAGCACTACAACCCAGAGCAAGTGAGTCCAAGTAAATCAGTGTGCGGGCCATTTAAGAGAAACGCCTGGGACTCCAGGAGCCCTCCCTCCATCTCGCAATCGCTGCTGGTTTCCACAGCCAGAAGTTACAGGTACTTCTCTTCCCGGAACTGGAACCCTGGGCTGGGGTTTCTAATGTGCAGCTGGGACCCCTGGCCCCTGAGGGGGAACTTTGCAGCTGACATAGCCCTCCCTACTTGTAACCACCACACGTGGGCGTGAGACCCAGCTAGTTCCGGGTCTCCACCCCTCCTCCTGGTCTCCATGTGGCTGCTGCTTTGTGTCCTCAGTTATAGGACTTCTGTTCAGCTAGATTTCAGGTGGTTCTGAATGATGGTTGTTCGGTAGTTGTAATTTTGAGGTGGTTGTGGGAAGTTCTCTGTACTCCATTTACCTTTCGCCGTCTTGACTGGAAGCCCTGAAGTTTACCTCTTATAGTCCTCGTTTCCCCCGGAGCAAGGTTCTGTTTGTGCATTTCAGCCTCGTTTTAGACCAGCGGTTCTCAACCTGCCTAATGCCACGACCCTTTAATTCAGTTCCTCATGTATGTGGACGTATCTGCATGTGGGCGGACTCTCCTGGAGAGGATAGAGGAGCAGCGACTCGGTTCCTAAGACCATCAGCAATTTGTGTTTTCCGATGGTCTTAGGTGACCCCTAGGAAAGGGTTGTACGACCCCCAAAGGGGTCACGACCCACAGCTTGAGAACCTCTGTTTTAGAGAATTTTCTTAGATATCTTGTGATCCTTGGTTGGTTGCTCATTAAGGATGGGACTATATGCCATGAGCACTATTGAGAGCAAGTGGAGGGGAGGGGTTGTAGCCAAACTTCACTGTAGGGTGCTGTGGCTGAGTCAACTGTTGGGGTATCTCTAGTGTTGTTATCTGTAAACTTTCCTCTTTGGTAAGATAACTACATATGTGGTCCAAAATGGAAGATTTTTGAGACTAAATATTGTTATATTGCCTGAATGTCAGGCATAAATTCAGACTACCCTAGGCAAATTAGAGGATGATCACCTATTTCCTAGTAGTGGTATTTCTCAGAGAAAATTCTTCCATGTCTAGTATGGGTGCAAGAAGTCAAGTTGTCTGCATCTAGGAGCTATGTAGAGGAAGAGGTCTGGAGTCTCATCATTCATCTTTCAATATGCACACATATAGCCCCAAATTGGAAAATACCCAAATGTCAATCAGCAATAGAATAAAAAATAATGGAATATTTATACAAATACAGAAAATTATGCAGTATTTATACAGTGGAATACTACTCAGTAATGAAAAAGAATGAGCTTCCACTGCATATAATAAAATGAATGAATGTCATATAGTGTTGAACAAAAAGCCAGGTAAAAAATATGTACTGTATGATTCCATTTATAGGTTGTTCAAAAACTTGCAAAGCTAATCCATTATGGTAGAAGTCATATAACAAGCTACCTTTTGAGTGTTGATGGGAAGGCATCAATTCCACCAATGACACTGGTAGGGAGGGGGCATGATAGAGCCAGTTGGTTAGCTGGAAATATTTGATATCTTGTTCTGGGTGCTGGTTACATTGATGTATACAGGTATAAAAATCCATTGATCTCTGCAATTAGTAGTTGTGCACTCTACTGTATGTAAATTATACGTCAATTATTTTTAAAAAGGTAGAAAGTGTTGAAGATCTCTGAGACAGATGAGATGACTACAGGCAGGCCACGGGTGATGGTGGTGAGGGCAGGGGGTTGGGAGTCATAGACAGCTTTATGACATTAAAATAACATTTGCATTAGGCCTTAAAATAATGGTTCTTCCAAAGAACTTATATGCATATAGGCATAACCAATGGACACAGACAACAATGCAGTGAATGAAGGCAGGGGAAGGGGATTTGTAATACTTTCAACAGTAAAGATATATAATAAAAAATGGCTCTTTAACATTTCTCAGGTCAAGGTCACTATGAATTTGATTATCGCCTTTCTCTTTATAAAAAATACTCCATATGCTCAAAGGCTTGCCCTACTTGCATATATTATTTCATAGTCCTGTTAATATCTCTCCTATGACCCTCCTAGGGATCAGTGGGTCCTGTGCTACGGATCTCTGCTGAGATAAATAGGTAGGTTTGCAAATGGGGGGGGCAGAGTGGGATTCTAGCTAGGTAAACCCCTGCAGTGCGGGAGAGCATCTGCTAGCACATATGAACACTAGGGGGAGAGAGGCAGGGAATCCTCAATTTTCCACTTGAGTAGAATTCCCCATTGACATCCCAGCCCAAGATGGATTCCCACCACCAACTCTGCAGGTAAAATTACACGTTACACTGAGTAACCAGAGCTGTAGGCTACATTTATAAAAGTTAATACCATGTTTATTTACAAGAATCAATTTACTTTAACTTGAAGTATTTTACACCGAGCAACTATTCACCAGGAATGTCTTTCTGCAGCCTTGGTCATTTTGTTTCCTAATGATTCTTTCCCCCAGTGTATAATTATGCAGCCTCATACGTCTCTGCTACTCTGTTACTCTGCTGCTTAGGACATTCATGAGATGGTGTAGATTCATGGATTGATTAAAATACTCACTGCCTCTGTCTACTGAGTCTACTCCTATGTGATAAGTACACTTCTCATCCCTTGGACATCAGACTTGTAGCTGTCGTTTGCTTTGGCCAGTGGAATGTGAGTAGAAGTGCTGTAAACAGCATTTAAGATGAGCTCCCATTGCTTGGTTACACTATCACTTTTTTTCCCCTTCTGCCATAAAAGTGACATGTTCTAGATAGGGTCTGCTCCAGGTCCCCATCCAGAGATTCTGGGATTGATTGTTACTGGAGCATAACACAATAAAAGCTGGTAATACACCAGGGCACTTGGGAAAGTCGCTCGTAACACGTTGAGCAGAACCTGCTATTGGCTTCTCAGGGCCCAGAGAATTCTCTCTCCATTTCATCTGTCATGAGAGTTTATCTAGGATTCTGGAATATCTAAAAATGGGAAGCATCTAAAGTATTTCTTTTTAATTAATAGAAATAGAAAGACAACAAGCCATTGGAATTACTGCACTACCACAATTGAGAACAAAATATTTTATTTTTCTCAATAAAACTATAGTTTACAATAGTATTTACTAAATAAATTATATAACTTCTCTTTTACAAGCAATAAACTAAATCACAAATATTCCAAAGACAACGTGTATGTACACGATATAAGGCCTTTTACAAATAGCTCTGCTTTTCTCGTTTCACTAGTAAACAGTGAAAATATCTTTATAGAGGCTAGTTATCTGTAATGTATTTGCAGACCCATTATACTGATCTCTAGATAAAACAAAATTAAACTTTTAATGACATTGGCTATGATTATAATATTGCAAAAAGAGCAGGATTTATACTTTATATACCATTTTGCACAGATGGAGTTTTCAAAAAATATTTAAGCAGATTACAAGTGTTGCTTATGTATAATCACTGGATGCATGCAAAATGAAATGATGCGAGTATCAATAGGAAAATAGCACTTTCAAGTCCAAAAAAGTGATTGGCAATGGTATAGAAAGCAGCTTAAATATCGCTCATGCAGTTCTTCACAGTTCGGCAAGCAACAGCAAATGACAGAGAATGTGGCATTTTTCACATCACATCTGCTGATCAGCCCACGGACCAAGGCACCCCCGACATCTCGTAAACTCCTAAGTCCAGTTGCTTGTTACTCTGTGCCGTGGGGCTCCACCAAGTTCCTTTGAGAAATTCTGGAGTGGAGGAACTTTTCTCCTACGACTGTGTTCCTGTCTGATCCGTCTGCTTAGGTGGTCACCACTTGCACTCACTGGGGGGAGAAAGAAAGAAAGCATCTGTGAGACTTAGTTTTGGCACTGGTTGATAACTGCTCCTCATGAGCAGTTATAGTTCTCCCAATGACTTGTGCCTGGGAAATGTGCAGGTTGAAGAGGGGGTGCATTAGCCTGGGACTCGGCAGGGATGAGCATAGCATACGCTTCTCTGGCAGACCCACAATATGTTGTTGACGCCAAGGTTTATCAAGTCCCTACCAAGTCAAGCACTGTGCTAGAGACGCAGAAGGCAGCAGCGCCACCGAAGACATACTCCTGCCTTCCAAGTGCGCAGGGCTTGGGGATGTGCTATGGTAGGCAGTGGTTCTCAACCTTCCTAATGCCGCGACCCTTGCATACAGTTCCTCATGTTGTATGTGGGCATATCTGCATGCGGGTGGAACCGCCTGGAGATGGATAGAGAAGCGGCATCTAAGGCGACCCCTGTGAAATGCTCATCTGACCCCCAAAGGGGTCGCGACCCACAGATCGAGAACCGCTGGATCGGGTCTGAAGCCAATCAGAACAACTTGAACGTGGTCGTGAACTCGTGAATGCTGTGTTCATTTTCAAATGCTCTTCCTGTGGCCAGGGAGTAAAACTATATCTAGTAAATACTTAACCTAAAGTGATGACCATTTAAAATCAGAGGCAGCTAATTTAACTCGCGACAGCTATACTAAGATGCGTATGGGGAGGCAGTCCATGCTCAGTCTTTAGAGACAGACAGAGTGGGTTACATCTCCTGATTTCCTCATTAATACAGCTATAGAACATTATGCAAGTTACTTAACCTTCTTTGTACCTTATTTGTTTTATCTGTAAAATGGGGATAATAAATCCGAAGGTGGGTAGTTGTGAGGGATAAACTTCTCTATGGAGAGACAGTGTATATAGGTACATGTATATACAAATATACAATATACAAAAACTATATACCTATCATTTAGCTCAGTGCCTGGAATATGCTAGTGCTCCCAAAACAGCAGTTAATTAAGAAGGTTGAAGCTGGGTCATATAGACGGAGTAGCCCCACACCTTCATTTGGAGGCTGAAAAAACTGGAGTAAACGTTTGAACTGACTCTGAAAATTATTAGAAAAGAAACTGTCAAAGAGGATTCTATTTAAAAATGAGTATTTTATCATGTATTTTGAGCCTATTGTTAGTTGTAATTTGTGTTAACTTACCACTTTACTAGTTTAGGTTGTTCCCTATTATTAATCTGTTAGAGAGGTTTCCCTGTTTACATGTACAATATGCTCAAACTGTTATCAGAAATCATCTTTCAGACACAGCTTGAGTGGTTGGTGTTCTGAGCTACAGCAGTGGGCAGATGGGAAGCTGCCCACATGCTCAGGACAGATGTTGTCACGGTGGACTTTATTTAGGTTCAATGTGATAACTTTGATGTGTGGTGCGTATCAATCAGTGATATAAGGTCCTACTAATTAAATTTGAGTCTTGCTTTTTTAAAACCAGAAAAATAAAAGTAGGTGACAGTCCTGCTCTGTTGGCCCCTGTAGATCACAGCTGGAGTTCTGCGTCTGGTTTTTAGTGCCAAACTCTGAGAGGGACACCGATGAATCTGAGTCATGCCTGAGAAAATCACCAGTGAAGGACTCCAAACCCAGGCTGGAAATGGGTGAAGACCTGGGTTTTTTGGTCGAGAAAACTGGTGTCTTAGAGATGGGCCATAATGGTTGTCTGAATATCTGAAGGGTAGCCATGGGAAAAAAGGGTTAGGTACTAGGTTAGTCCCGGGACATTTGAAAGTGTTAACATTATCATCAACAATAGAGGCAGACATGGGCAGGTTCCTGGGGTGGGAGTGGGAAAATCAGAATGTGTGGAGCGAGTAGAGTGGTAAAGCTTCAGCCCGCCCAGCCTCCCCCCATCAGGCATCTTCCTGCTTAAACTCATGTCCGCCCCTCGCACATGGGCCCAGTGTGCCAGCTGTTGCAACCCAGTGGGTGAGACTAAGTGAATCCAAGACCAGAACTGGGACAAATGTGTGGAAACCAGTTTTGCTTCCATCAGGAAGTGCTTTCTAATGAGGGTAAAGAAATGAGTGGTCACTGAATGAGGGGCAGTTGCTATCACTGGGGGTGAGGCTGAGGCTGACTAGCCTCTGGGTAGAGCTGAAGGAGAAATTTGTGTGTCCTAACATGGCACCCAGAAGGCACTCGATATGTGGTAGCCAGTAGAGAAGACTCAGCAGTCATAGCTGGGCTATGACTCAAAGTCCTGTCCCAACTAAAACATTCTAAGTACTGTTTGTAAAATTTTTTTTAATCCTCACCTGAGGACATTTTTTTGTTTTGTTTTGTTTTTTTGTTCAGATAGAGTGGGAGGGTGAGAGAGAGGAAAAGACAGAGAGAGAAACATCAACGTGAAAGGGACACATTGAGTGGTTGCCACCCACACGACCCAACCAGGGCCGGGGACAAACTGCAACCGAGGTACGTGCCCTTAGTGGGAACCAAACCCGGGTCTCTCCAGACCACAGGCCAGTGCTCCAACTGCTGAGCCAAACTGGCCAGGGCTGTTTGTAAATTTTTTAAATATTTCATATTATTTTTAAGTATAGTTGGCATACAATATTAATACTAGCTATATTCGTTTTAGGTGCATAATATAGTAATTTGACATTTTTAACCTTGCACTGTGATCACCCCAATAATTCTAGTAATCACCTGTCACCATTCCAACATCATAATATTATTGACTATATTCCTTTTCACCTTTCCCCCCCTTGCCTCCATTCCCAACACCACTTGAAGACACTGTCATTACCCCAGGGTATATTTTTACCTGCTTTGTCATAGATTTATTGGCCATACAAGCAAGGACTTCTTTCTGGGCTCTCTATTCTGGTCCGTTGATCTTAGCCTCTGTTTTTGTACCAGTACCACACTGTTTTGATTATCATAACTTTATAGTATAGTTTAAAATCAGGGTGCATGACACCTCCAACTTTGTTCATCATGTTTTCTTTCAAGATTGTTTTGGCAATTTATGGTTTTTTGTGGTTCCGTAGAAATTTTAAGGTGGTTTTATTTCTGAGAAGAATGTCATTGGTATTTTGATATGGATTGCATTAAATCTCCAGAT
Source organism: Molossus molossus (assembly GCF_014108415.1). Lineage (NCBI taxonomy): Eukaryota > Metazoa > Chordata > Mammalia > Chiroptera > Molossidae > Molossus > Molossus molossus. The sequence continues at coordinate 51,798,656 of NW_023425349.1, forward strand.
TGCTTTGAGTAGCACGGTCATTTTAATGATATAATCCTTCTAACCCATGAGCATATTATATCCTTCCATTTATTTGTGTCCTCTTCAATGTCTTAATTCAGGGGTTTCACCTCCTTGGTTAAATGTATTCCTAGGTTAAATACTGTTTATAAATTTATACTGCTAAATAACTCAGAATATTATAAAAAGTTAGTTCCTGTTAAATAAGTCACTCTCTGAAAAAAGCTTAATATTTTGGTACCTCATAAAACTGGTTAAATTTATAATTCCAGTTAACAAACGAGTTAACAATGAGTCATTTACAGCTCTGGTCATACATAGTCCTTTATATTCACTTTCTTTCTTTCTTTTAAACTGAGGATGTTGTAGTTCCTGTAAACTTATATAAACTCTCACCCTCACTCCCAGGGTATCAGAATGTCAAAGTCGGGTGAGTACTGCTAACTCTGTCTCCATGTTGTAATGGAATCCTGGGATGGTTCAGTTGATTACATGAAAGTGCCCATTTTGCACGAATTTATGACCCTAATAAAGCAAGATGGCCTGACTGGTCTTAATTGTTTACGTGGTCACATTGAGAAGTCCTTTGAAATCAATTTTATTATCTTTTTTTTGTTGTATAAAATATACCATGATTTTCCCTCAAATTATAATCTACAAGTCTATCAATAAAGAGACGAGAGTCAGCTGTCTACCCTAGGAAGGAAACTAGATAGCTTGAGTTCACTCTTCAAAATGTGGCTCATTTAGAAGTCCCTCAGCTCCCCAACACAAAGATGGGCTCTTTGGGTATTATTGTCCCAAAACACTAACAACTTCTTGAGGTGAACTGAGATCCAACTCTCTCCTGATCTGATGGCTTTAGAAATGGAAATGGGGTGACAGACCGTCAGAGTGACACCTCGGCTCTGTCACCGACTCAAGTGCTGCGTGTATGCATGCATTCATTTGTCTGCAAAGGTGCAGGGCAGCTTTCTCTGCATGAGATGCTCTGAGGTCCATGATATGTTTTAAACTCTGAGATCAGAAGGTAAAGGTGTGGTAATAGCTGGTATAAAAATAAAAGGACGCCCTGGCCGATTTGGCTCAGTGGTTAGAGCGTCGGCCTGTGGTCTAGAGAGTCCCGGGTTCAGTTCCCGCTAAGGGCATGTACCTCGGTTGCAGTTTGTCCCTGGCCCTGGTTGGTTGTACGGGTGGCAGCCACTCAATGTGTCCCTTTCACGTCGATGTTTCTCTCTCTCTTCCTCCCACTCTATCTGAACAAAAAGTGGAAAAATGTCCTCTGGTGAGGATAAAAAATAAAAGGATATTTAGGTATTTTCGTGGCTTTAATCCCTAGTGTTATTTACTCCACACATGTATCTGTATGTGGCTGTATTTTTATTCCCACTTAAACTCAAGAGCTTAATTCTGTGAAAGTACACAGTAATGTGGACACACGATTAAAAATTTCAAAGCTTTTTCAATATTAAAATGATTTAAAACACATGGAAAATAAAAATATAGCAAATCAAGAGCAAATCTTGCTCACCAATCAAGAAGCCCTGAGAGTGGGAAGCCAGGTACCCCAGAGGGACCCCAAAAGTGGAGTATTCCAAGATGGTCCCCTCAACTCGGAGGGTCTGTGTTCACTTTTTAGAGCCACATGCAGGGCAGCAAGGGTGAGAAATTTCTTATACCCCTCAACCTACTGTTCAAAGATTCTGCTTAGCCAGTAGAGTTTCCTGGGACCTGGAATGCGGTGGGAGGGAATCTCGGAGCAGAGCTGAAAGGCGGCGCAGTGGTCGGATTGGCCAGGATGCTCGACTGCCCATGACGCCTCCCGTTCTGCCAGCTCTTAACCCTCAGGGGTGATGTGCTTCCTTAACCACAACTACCTCAGGGTTCAGCCCCGGACCCCACAAAAGCAGGATCTCTCCCTTTCTGGTGTCCAGTGCCTCCTCATTTTGGTTTCAAGTTGAAGCTCTTTGCCAAGATGCCTCCGTGGAGAGCGGCAGGTCCTCGAGTTCCCTTTCGTGTACCAAGGTCCTGTTTCCACCAGCAGTTCCTGAATTCCACCGTCCCCAGCCCTGCTGCTCTGTTTCCGCTCTATTGTACGTTCGCATTCCGCCGGCCAACGTTCCTTCTGTTGCCGTAAGAGCACACGAACGGGACCCGCCCGAGCACCGCTTAGTCCACGGGCAGCATCCCCGCGGCTCTGCAGGGCTGTCCTCCGCGTCACTGGATTGCCCTGTGTTTGAAATTCAGGGGTTTCCAAGAAAGCAGCCGCCACTGGGCTCTGGGAAGTCCTGAGTCTTTATTCTTTTACCTAAGGCTCTATATTTACATTTTATTATATTCATATCTACCTCAGACTGGGAGTTACTTCACGAGGCGCAGTTACGCGGGGACAGAATGGGGGATTTCTCTAATAGCAGCAGGAATCCAAAGCTCATCATTTTCTTAAGAGGTAAAATGACTACACGTGCTAGTGTAGAACTCGGGACACGGTTTATGAATGGAGTCCTATCTCACTGCTATGGGATCTGATAGATGGAGGGAACTTAGAGAAGTTTGGGTCCAAATTTCCTGCCTTTGCACCTAAAAAAATAAAATAATCACTCAGAATCAGAGATGAAATTGCTCTCCAAAGGGCCAGGGACTGTGGGACTTGAACTAACAATCCTGAGGCGGAAGGTGGGACTTGGAATGCCTTTGAAGGCATGTGTGGTTCAGATGAAGACTGCCATGTTGTGCCCAGTCTGGGAGAAGGTTTGTTGCAGTTTGAGGTGCTGGCAGCGCACGGAGTGCCAGCCCCGTGCCAGCCTCCAGTGCCCTGGCAAAGCGTCCCACCTGACCAGCAGGTAGATCACTGATGAGAACAGACCCCAGAAAAAGGCTGGCACTCACCTCGGCCATCTCATGGGATGGATTTAGGCTGATGGCCTCTCATTTCAAAACTGTTAGTGCAGCAGCAATCTTCCCTCATGGCTCCCTGCCTGATTAATTTGTTTGCCGAAGACCCAAGGGAGCCGGAGGGCACCAGTGATTGATATCGGCTGACAATTCTACAGCGGACTTTCCAGCACTCTCGACTCCTGCTAATTGCACGCCCAGCCGGTTACCTCATTACCTAATATATCATATAGCCCTGGGGCTGCAGCCGCGTTCACTCTGACCCCTGCTTCTGCAAAAGAAAGTGGTGGGGGAGGAATATGGGCCTGGTTTCATTCAAACAGGGCCCTGCCCTCGGATGAGGCACTGGCTGCGCTCTCACATACACAGAAGGAAAGCAAATGGTGCCCGTGGGCCCCGCCCTGAGGGTAGGAATGAGAAGCTTCTCCCCGTCAAGCATTTCTCGTCGGTGCTTTTAACCATTAGGGGTTGAATTGTGTCTCCCCAAACATCTCAGAATGTGGCACTGCTTGGAGATAGGGTCTCTATAGAGGTAATCAAGTTAAAATAAGGTCCAGGAAGGCTGGTGTCCTTATACGCAGAGGAAATTCGGACACAGAGACGGGCACATGGAGAGGAAGACAGTGTGAAGACACAGGGAGAAGACTGTCATCTGTAAGGCAAGGAGAGAGACCTGGGACAGATTCTCCCTCACAGCCCCAGAAGGAACCGCCTGCTGACGCCTGGAGCTTGGACTTCAGGCCTTCAGAACTGAGGCGCTGAAGTTCTGTTCTTTAAGCCTTTGTGGGACTTCGCGATGGCAGCCCTAGGACATGCATACAGTAGCTATTACTGAAATTTAGAAAGTTAAAAAAACACTCTACAATGTGGGGCAAAAGTGGGTTTACAATCGTGAGTATGTTTATTGTATTATTCATGAATTATTGTATTATCTCCATATGAACAATGGCAAACCTACTTTTGCCCTACCTTGTATATTTGAATTTTATTATATTTAATAAGGTACAGTCACCTAGAAGTTGAGTGGCTATAAGGGATGACCTATCTGACTGAAAGTGAAGAAAAGGCTTTTCCCAACTGTATTTGCTGATACTTTGTTAAAGTTTATGCCTAAGCAGCAAAAAAGAGCATTTTCTGTGTTAAATCCACAAACTGCCAGGGAGCCCTTTCAAAGAGGCTCAAGTGGACCTGGCCTGGATGGATGAAGACACCCTTCCATCCTCGGGCAGATGAGCACCTTTAGTTTTGTGCCTGACTGTAGCAGAAGCCTCCAGTCAAACTGCAAAGGTGGAAGATGCTGGGTCTGTCGGAGCAGCTGCCTTCACAGCACTGAGAGGCGACAGTAAAGGACTTGGAGTGGAAACAGTCCACTGAACGGCACACTAGTTCTTAATTAGGCTTCAGTTCAAGGACTTGAATCATTTATCCCCCCTTGGTCAGAGGTGCCATCCCACCACTAGGTGGCGGTAGGTCTGCGGGAACCAGGAACACAATTGCAAGCCCAATTCATAAACTAGGAGCCTACTAGGGTTCACTTTGGAATCAAATGTAATTTTTTTCCTAATGTAAAGTAAAGCTAGTTGGCTGACCATCTTAGGAGGGGATCCTGGGGGAGTGACACAGGTCTCCCTTACATGTAGCACAGAGGAGATGCAGAATGCTCAGCGCCGAAGGACCCTGTCAACCTGCTCGGTGCTGCATCTCAGTGCCTTGGTCCACTAAAGGGGTTTTATTTCTCACACACAGTATGTACCCAACAGGTGACTCTATCTGTTAATTTACCTGACACCTTTTTGTGAGGTCCCAAAATAATTTGGAAACGTCTAACCAACGTCACAGTGACTTAGCCAGAGAGAAGAAAAGTGAGTGGGGAAATGGGGCCGTGCATGGTAAAGAGCAATCCATAGGCCCCCGAGTAAGGCAGTGCAGTTGGTTAAATAGTGTCCCCTGAAAAATTCATGTCCACCTGGAAACTTGGAACGTGACCTTATTTAGAAATAAGGTCTTTGCAGTTAAGATGAGGTCACAATGGATTAGAGTGGGCCCTTAATCCAACAACTGGTGTCCCCATGGGAAGAAGGCTTGTGAAGATGGAGGCAGAGATTACAATGTGTTGCAAGTCAACACCAAGGAGCAAGCACACGGAGCCACCAGGAGCTGGAAGAAGCAAAGAGAGATCCTCTCCAGAGCCTTCAGAGGGAACATGGCCCTGCCAACACCTCGATCTAGAACTTCTGGATGCAGAATAATGAGACAATGCATGCCTGTTGCGTAAGCCCCCGGGCTGTGGTTATTTGTTACAGCAGCCCTGGCAAAGTAACACAGGCAGAGACAAACCAAAGGCTAAGCCCTCGGGTCCCCACTCCGAGTCTGCCTCGTACCGTTCATCACACTCAGGGAGGCCTTATTTTTTATTAAGTGTACAGTATTTTATGCATTCTCCCTTCCACCACATCTCCCCAGTCCTCCTCAGATCCCAGGAGTGTGAAGGGCTGAATGACGACAACTCTGTTCTCTAGGTCCACAACACGATTTAAACTTGCTTTTCCTAAAATTCTCACTCGTTCCTGATCTGGCTCCTTCTGAGTTTGTTTCCTGCAGGCCGGGGCCTGGTAAACTCCAAATTCACACCATTAGAGACTGTTCTCCCTCAAACACTCTCTTCCAAGAGCTGGAAAGGCTCAGGAGTCTAGCACACACTGGCTCTCTATGGCAAGAGAGGACAGGACAGTGGAGAAGCGACAGGCAAAGTCTGGAGGCAGTGGACAAGGGGAGAGGCCAGTGTCGGGAGGCAAGGAATGGAAAGAATGAGGCTGCTCGTGGGGGCCTGGGTGTGACCAGAGACCCAGGCAAGCTGCAGAGGAGACCGGCCTCGAAGGAGGAGGAAACCACACTGGCCTGTGAGGCCATGACTCACTGTAAAGCTAGGACAGGACAGAACAGAACAACCACAGCCTTGCAGGCTGTCATGCAATTGCTAACTGGGAGCCCAATTGAACCGACAGCCGGTATGCCTTCATAACCCCAACTCCAGTCCCCTAGGCTCATCCTGAAACAGTAGTTTAATACTGCTTGTTTTTTAAAAATCCTGTGGGTGACCTCCTAATCCGGACTGACAGGTTGCCTCATGAATTTGAAGCTTGTGTCTCATTTCAGTACAGGAGTCACTGCCAGGGGCCAGGGGGCTCATTTTCTCAGCCCTTCCAATCACCAAGAGGGCCAAGCATTTCTGGAGATAGAAAAAACAACAACAAAAACCTATTTTGGCCTTTCTGAGATCTCATTTCTCAACAAACGGTCAGCTAGTGGAAGGAAGTAGCATTTTGGTTAAATGCCCTGTAAGCCAAGGCAGTGTTTCCCTCTTCTCTTCCTACTCTGCTCTCCCTCAGATCTACCAAAAACCTCAGCAGCATTTTTTTGGTCAGTGGGGAGTCTGGTTCTGTGCTGAGAAGCAATAGAATTGCCACCGTTTCAAATAAACACCCCTTGGCAGCCAACCCTGGCTCAGAGAGACCTGACACTTCCCATACGTGCCTTTAACCTCAACGCCAACGCAGTCAAATCCTGAAGTGTCGTTTCTCTTGTCAGAAAGTTGCACTGCATTTTCTAAGACCCCTGTGACCTAATTTAAAATGTTTTTCTTTTTCTTAGTCCTTTTTCACACATGATATGATAAGCTGTTAATTCAACCATTTTCACGTCTCGGCCACCCTTCATCCCATGATCAAAGAGTATTATTAACCACCCTAAAGACACACTCAGTGATCCAGCCGTCCAACAGCGGCACATCAGAGCACCAATCCCCACTCCCAGCTTGCCTAGGAAATGGCTTAACTGTTTCTTCTCCTTTGCCCAGAGCTATTTTTGCACTTCAGTCGTTTTTGAGGTGACACATACCTGGATGAAAGTACATATTATTGAGAGGATGTTAATATGGAAAATGTAAAAAGAAAGGGCATATGCTCAGGACTGAATAACAGAGGCAAGAAAGTCACTGTTCAGTGGCAACCATCTTTCAAGTTTCTGTATTATTAAAAAGCAATCCTGTCCTGGCCGGTTTGGCTCAGCGGTTAGAGCGTCGGCCTGTGGTCCAGAGACCTGGGTTCGGTTCCCGCTAAGGGCACATACCTCAGTTGCAGTTTGTCCCTGGCCCTAGTTGGGTCGTGCGGGAGGCAGCCACTCGATGTGTCCCTTTCAGGTCAATGTTTCTCTCTCTCCCTCCCACTCTATCTGAACAAAAAATGGAAAAATGTCCTCGGGTGAGGATTTAAAAAAAAAAAAAAGCAATCCTGTCTTCCCGACTTACCTGTCCACCCCCAGCTAGTCACACACGCCACTTTTCAGCTGCAGTGGCTTTGTTAGTTGATCCTCTTCCCATTAACACCAAATTGCATTCTATACCAGGCAACGGAGCTGCCTTGGTAACTGAAATAACAGCTACCGTGACCACGTCAGTGCCTTGGAATATCAGGGACTGTTCAAAGAGTGGAATGTAGCTTTATTGCGAACACTGCATGATTGCCCGTTTTAAACCAATAGAGCCTGTTCATCTCTGTTGTGTTCTTTTAAATACGCTAATCTATGCCATTCACCCAAAATTCAATGGAAAACACATCTCTGGTCACTAGGTAAAGCCATCTTTTAAAACACCTTCCTTGATTTGAATATTTGCAAATGATTCATACAGCCTAAAACTCTAGAACAGCAATTGTCAACCCTTTTCATCTCCTGGCACACATAAACCAGTTACTAAACTTCTGCGGCACACCAAAAAATAGGTATAATTTTGATTCATTCACACCAGATGGCTATTGTTGTTGGCTGTTGTCATTTTTTCAATTTGACAGGCTAAGGGAAAAGAGGTCAGTGCCCCTGACTAGGCACTGCATGTTTTAAAAATTCACCAGGCACATCTGTTGAAATCTCTGCTCTGGAGTGTGAAGGTGAATGGCCTTGTGGAACAGTGCAGGATAGCTAGGAACAAGGAGCCTGAGCCTAGTGTTTTAATAAGGATGATGAAACAATGAGATGTCTTGTAAGGTAACCTATTCCTTCTAATTTCATGTCAAATCAAAAGAAAAAGCAGGATAGTGAGTTTGACATACACATAACGTGGGGGAATCCTTAAAAAGGAAATTGGAAGTAGGGCACAGACTGACATCCCTCAGAAGAGGGGGTGGGGGGGAGAGATAAACCACAGAACTTATATGCATGTATGCATGACCAGTGGACATAGACAACTAAGCCGGGGACGGGGTGGAGGTGGGGTGGGGAGGGGGGTGCCAATGGGGTAAAAAAGGAGAAATATCTGTAACAAAAAAAGAAAAGAAAAAAAGAAAAGAAAGAAAAACACAAAGTTCTATTATAAAAAAAAGGAAATTGCAGTTGTTATCTGGTGTGCATAAATCATTTGACTTTACATCATATGTTTTTAAAGGGATATAAACAGTGTTGTCCATTAATGCAAATAATAGCACCAGGGGGTTAGTTTGTAACTACCAAGAGAGAAATGCTGTCTCTTAAAGGAGGAGAAACGTTACAAGAGAAATCTGACTCTGTTTGGTTACAACACTGAACAAAAGGTCACCACAGAAGCCTCCAAGTGCCCTCAGGTAAGGGTGGCTATGATTAAGAGGATTCTAATTAGGTCAAGAGGAAGGAGAGACAAAGGTGTAGGCAAGATTGGTTTCCCCTTCTCATGCTTTTGCTCTCCGTTCACTAGTTCACTGCTTCGTAGTGTTGAGGCAAATACAAGCACTGAAGGGAGGGCGATGGGCTGTATCCTTTCGGGTCCGGGAGAGCATGCAGAAGAAAGAAGAATCTCCAGCAGGAAAACATACCCTAGAATTACAAGTTAATGGAGGAGCACTTTCTAGATGTGTTGCCGTAAAATTTAAGTTTAACTACTGTGAAAGTTTATGGTAGAATGTGATGAAACAGCAAAATTTGGAGAAACAACTATAGCTACTCTGGACAAACTTAACTCTGCAACTCCTTGTAATTCAGAGTAAGTCACAGATGGTCAGGTTTGGAAGGGTCTTAGAGATAATTTAATGACCCGTTTTATAGATGAGAAAACTGAGGCCAGAGTGATTAATTCAAGTTCAATGATGAATGAGAGGCAGAGACGGGCATTGAATTCAGGTGCCAGTTTCTCTCTAATTCATGTCCCATTTGGTTCTGCAGCAGGTGAAGGGATCAAAAGTATTAGAATTACTGTAGGGGGTACCATTTCTGGGGATCTCTGAGGTCCAACTATTTTCCTATTAATACCAAGGAGTTATTTGCTTTTTCATTCTCATGCCCTGCCACGGGTGTGCATGTGAAGTACAGTGACGCGCATTCTGCAACAGACTAATGTAGAAGCACGAGAAGCGGCTTTTAAGTCAGACATTATGGATTGCAAAAATGTAAAGTATGCCACTCTTCTCACTAAATTTATTTTTGTTCTGGACAACAGTTATTTTCATAAACATTTATTTAACATTGAATAGAGTTGGGTTTTTTTTTAAAGAATGACAAATATTTTTTAAAAAAACTTCTCAATTTTTTAACGATGAGCTCACAGACAGAAAAGCTCTTGGGGTCCTCAATAATTTTTAAGAGTATAAAGGGGTCATGAGATCAGAAGGTTTAAGAATGGCTGGACTAGAACCACAAAAAAATAGAAAGGAAACAATGATGAAAGTGGAATTTTACAGAATCATTTTCAACATAAAACCCTTACTCCTTCCTTTTTGGATCCTTCTCTCACTTTCAAGAACATGATGGCACATGATGGATGTGAGGCTTTACATCACCAGTAACAAGCACGGTGATGGGGTCAGCATGGCTTCCCAGGGTAGGCAGGAGCCGGACTGGACCTTTGGCTCTGCCATGTATCAGCTCTGAGACCCTGTCAGTGAAGCCTGTTTCCTTATCTGCGTGAATGGAGACACATATAACACCCACCTTCCTGAAAGAGCTAGTGTAAGAGAGCAGGGCTATGTGCTCAGTTTGGCTATTATCATTATTATTATTCAAAATCCTCTGCTCTTCCAAGAATGCCAAACTATGTCCCTTACACCATTCTTCTTGAACATTTACATTCTGGATTGAAATTTTTTAAAAAATCAATGCTTATTAACCCAAATTTGTCTCTGTATCCTTTTTCCTTTCTATTTTTTGTGCTATGTTCCCCTGTTGTCTGACTTTGGAGAGTCTTCTACCTTCTCCAGGTCTAATTTGAGTGTTGCCAAGGAAGCCTAACTCCGAACCCAGGCGGCACTGAAGTGTGGCATGGGGCTAGTGTGCACTGGTGTGGACGCCCGTCTTACTGCTTCCTGGCTGCGTAACGGGGGCAAACTGCATCGTCTCTATGTGCCTTGATTTCCTCACCTGTAAAAGCCTGAAGCTAGTAACCACGTCTGCCTCAAGGGCTGCTGTGGGGATTAAATGAGTTAACGTATGTAACGTATTTAGGACAGTGCCAAGCATGTAGGAAACACTCCAAAATGTTTACAGCTTATTGTTACTGGCTATAAATAAGATGAGGCTGGATCAGTTTTTCTCCAGCCTTGGTAAGAAGAATTGCCATTGTCTTATTACTCTCTCCATAGCCTGACTCCCCACTCCCTTCCCTCTCCTGCCCTCCAACGTTTCGGAACCACAGCAAAAACTGTGCTGGGGAGACTGGTCAGCTGACCACACCAGCCAGCTAACCGCCACCACCATCTCTTTCAGTTCCCAACTCCCACGACTCCTTTTTTCTAATTGGTCCTCACGTGCTCTCAACACCACCAGTGATGACCACTGCAGCCTTCCCCTATGGATTCTGAGGCAAGGGTCATCTTTTTCCGAAATGCTTTGCTTTCAATATCAAAGACATGAAACGATAAAATTAGACACTAATAAAACGAAATAAATAGCACTGGTCTCATAAATGAAACTGATAGTACCGAGGAGGAACAACCACAATGATTAGTAAGACAACTTTCTACCGAAGGAATAGTGATAACGGATAAGGAACTGGTACCAGCAACGCCATTTAACCACCTTGTGATCTCACGTTCCACGCAGGAGCATCACATGATCCGGTTGATGCAAGTCTGGTTTTTGTAAAGATACACGTGGCAGGAGCCCTTGGCTCACGAAGAGGAGGTTTCACGTGATGTTTCATTTCAGCTTTCTTGATTCCTACTTTCAGATGAAACCAAACTTACCATGAGACCAGAAAAAATACTGCATATATTTTTTTCCTATTTAATTCCCAACCTTCTTGGTTGTGGAGAAGAATCAATCATTCTGTAAAGATTTTGTAATATACTATACTTTACTTTTCAAAAGAGTGGGGGCAGTGTGGAGAGGAACATTGTTTAGTGGGAAAAAATTCCGTTTGCCACAACCAGAATATTCAGGGGTGTTAAAATCCTTTCATATTTTGCGTGTGTGTGTGGGGGGGGCACTTCTATTTTATATAGTGGGTCAAGGAAAAACTCTCTGAGAAGATGTTTGGGCTGAGACCGGAAGGAAGTGAGGGAACAAGCAGGGACAGCTGAGATAGTGTCCAGACATAAATAGTAAGTGCAAAGGTCCTGAGGCAGAAACACTCTTGGTCTGTGGGAGGACCATCAAGGAGGCTAGTGTGGCTGGAACAGCTGTGGCAAGGAGGACAGAAGCAGGGGAGGTCATCAGAGAGGCGGGGGAGACCAGACTGGATAGGGCCCTGAGGACTTTACTCCAGGACAGGGAGACCCTAGAGAGTTTTGGACCGAGGGGTAACATTTGGGGTGACTGATGCCCTGCAGAGTACACAGGAAATACACTGTTACGCTGGGGGATGTGGAGAAGCATGAAGTGGGGTGTGGAGATGTGCCCCGACGCCGAGCTCGCATGCTAAGAGTGCGCTGTCCTGGCTCGGGCTCGGCTAAACCTTACAAAGCAGAACATTCCAAGTCAACGTTTCCTGTTTCATGAGATCTGGTGCGGTATACAAGGACATGGGTCATGAGCATGAGATACGCTTTTCAGGGAAAATACTCAGTCTCCCCTTTAAAGTCTAGCCATGAGAGTATCTTCCTAGGCCTCATTTTACAACTAAGTCTCTAGAGACAACGTGATGGACACTAAAGGGTGTCCACACACATGAGCACTCCTGATTCTGCAAGCAGCCTCGGGAGGCGGGCGGGCGAGGTTCCTGCCCAGATCCCACTGCTGGTTGCTGATGATGGAGGGAGGGAGGGAGCCGGAATTCCTGGTGCTGAATTCAGGTGCTTCCCACACCCTGACCCTGTGCCTCAGGCTACCGGCTTCTCAAGGCAGTCTTTCCCAAGTGCAGATTCACACAGAAGGGATGCCGTTGGGTCAAAGAAGATGTTACTTGGGGAATAACACGGAAGGAGCCCCACTTTGCTCAACATTAAGGGATATATCCTTTAATTACACATGATGAGTTAGTATTTTACCCTAGACATTCCCTTGTGTGATGTTCTATGTGAATTGTGTAAAAACAAGACACACTGTAGAAGTGACAGGGTACCATTGTCTAACACCCAGGGATGCCCGGTCTTACAGAACTTGTTCCATGTAAACCATGACCTGGGTCCACTTGTAAACCAGAAGGGAAAGGGGAGGAACTAAAAATTACTTACTAAATAAACGTCGAGCACGGAGGCATTGTCATCCTGCATTTCCAGAGCACTGGGCTCAGAAGTCAAGTAGATGGTCCCCTCTTCCAAGGTAAAGGTTGAACTGGAAGGTAACCCTTTACTGGAGAGAGAAAGAAGAATGATGATGAGCATGTGGCCTCCAGAACAAAAGCCAACGACACCTCCAATGTTGTGGTTAAAGAAGCTAACGGCGGGAAAGCTTTTGGGGATAACAATTACTTTGAGGCTTTGAAGAAAACATGGTTACACCTGGGGATGTGCTCACTTGAGTTTAAATAATTTGGTTTTACTTATAGTGAATTTTCTGTCTCCTTTGGTGGTTGAAAGATTTATTCACGTTTCCGAGAGTTGCCTGTGGGTCCCCTGCTGTGTGTGTGAGAACGGCTGTGACTCAAGGACCCCTGGTCGCCTTTGACGCGGGCTAGTTCTGGACGCTGATGTTCTCACAGTATTCACGCTTCCCTAGTTTACAGGAGACAACCCTGTGCATCGTGAACACAGATTGTTTTTTCCTTTCTTTTTATTTTTGGCAAGAAAGATTTAATTACAGCCATGGTTCTCAGACCTCAGCGTGCATCAGAATCCCCTGGAGGGCAGGTTAAAACCCAGGTTCCTGGCCCCATCTCCAGAGTTCGATGCAGTCGGAGCCCAGGGGTTTGAGTTTCTAACAGGTTCCCAGGTTCAAGGCCTACACTGGAACAACGAATTGCATAGACACAGCGCTGAATTCCGTAAATACACAGCATTGCATTATATGGTTTGTGAGACTAGCCTACATGTATCCTTAGTGACAACTACAAAAGCCAAAGGAATGCAGGTAGACAGTCATATTGAAGAGTCATTTATGAAGGGAAACCACCTTGTTTAAAACGTAATAGGCCCATTTTCATAGTATTTAAATGGGGAATTAATTTAAGGGCTCAGAAATGCACAATCGTCACTGAAATAAAAGTTAGTTATGTTTTTAACCTGTAGAGATTTGTCACGTGATGGTTTTACAGGAACACAATTTCTGCAAACAATGGTGGGATAGTGACATTGGTGTCAGACGAGCTGGGAGAAGGGGAGCGAACTTGGCAGTGGGCCGTGGCTCTCCCTGGGCACTGAGTAGGGCTGCGGGCAGGAGATTGGTTTCCTCTCTTCCTTTCCCTGTTCCCAGGGCCCGGCCCCTCCTGGGCTAAGCTCAGCGCTCGCCCCTTCCATAAACCCCCAGCTAAAGCCATCCTCTGAGTTTCTTGTCTGAGCCTCAGGTGGATGGGAGATCATTGTATTCCCGTCTTTTCCTAGTCTGGGAACTACACACAATTCTATTTCTGTATATATCTATGTAGTAATTCAAGATAGGTAAGATAGAAACCCCAACCTTTACAATATCAAAAATAACACTTGTGAAAAGAATTGTGTGATCTTAATACATCAGATTCATTTGAATTCTTTTCTGATCATAAAAGACATACTGAGAAAACTGTAAGAATACAGACCAGTGTTAGGAAGTGGAGGGGAACCTCCCACCGGTCTTCCATTTGATATTTGAGAATGTGGGAATCAAAGGACTAAAACCACTTCACTTTTGGTTTGATACCTTTTCTCCTAGATTCTGGACACAGTAAAAGAAGTTCTCTCGCTTTTCACAAACCTAGCATGGGTTATACAACATGGGAAACAGAATCTGTTCTGACTGATTTTCAAAGAGCAGGAGGAACGTGGCCTCTTCCGTCAAACTGTTGACTTGATGTTATGAACCTCCACAGACGTGGGTTAAGTAAACCATGTTTTCAGGAGCCGCTATTCTGAGAGGCACTGAGCAGCAATCAACATCGCTCAAGTTATTTTTTGGATCAAAACAATGATGCAGTTATGGGCTTTATTTGACTTTTGCCTTTCAGCTGTTAAGATGCCATTCGCTGCTACTGTGGGTACAAACTGATCCTGCTGGTTAAGCCCTATGAGAAAGATACATTCTTTATCTACTTAAACCTCAAAACTAAAACAAGGTGGCCAGAAAGTATGTAACTGTGGTGTGCCTCTTGACTTTTATGTCTATTTTTTTTTGGGGGGGGGGGGGAGGTTGTAGTTTACATATAATTAAATAAAATAAAAAATATTTAATTTATATTCATATAATTAAAAAAACCTCTAATGGCTTCTGAGTTATTCTGTAAACATATAATTTATTTGAGATTCAAAACTAAGTTTTCCCCTTCTTGTCTGAGTTTTTAGTTATTAATTTTATTGATTTCCCTCCTAAGAGTAAGAATATTACTGAGAATATTCTAGAAGTGCTTTTCTTTTAAAAATTATTTAAATGGCACTACTGATAGTGTAAAATATAGCCAAAAATAATCCTCCTCTTTCTACCGTCCTCTTGTGACCCAGGGATTCACCTCTCTAGAAGGAGCCCAGTTTGCAGATATTTTTCAATCCAATATTTATCTTTTATTTTTGGAAACTATGAGTAAGCTACTAGCATGTTTAAGGCAACATTAAAATAGAAAAGAAACCTAGAGTATTCTTTGAGATTTAGCAGGTACATTTATGAATTATTTCAGTTAAAATTCAATATGATTACAGGAAAAAATCTCTAATTTCCTCAGTACCATGTGGTCAACATTTGATAAAATCTAATAGGCATATTTAAAAATAAACTTTGAAAAGAGAACATTGGCCCTGGCCAGTTTGCTCAGTGGTTAGTGCGTCAGCCCACGGACCAAAGAGCCTTGGGTTTGATTCCAGTCAAGGGCATGTACCTTAGTTGTGGTTCAAACCTGGCCCTGGTCGGGGTCGTGCAGAGGGCAACCAGTCGATGTGGCTCCCTCACATCGATGTTTCTCTCTGTCTCTCTTCCTCTCTCCCTTTTTCCCTCCCACTCTATCTGAAGATAAATGGGAAAATATCCGCAGCTGAGGATTAAAAAAAGAAAAAGAAAATGTTATTTACACTGTTTCCCAGGTGTATTAGAATAGTCTCCTATCTTAGTAAGTAGAATATTCTGAACATTAAATTTGGGGGACAAAAATGAGACCCATAGAGACTTGTATCAGATTAAAAAACTCATAATTCACCCAATTTAGAAATAGGCAAAGTATGTGAATAGACATTTCTCCAAAGAAGGTATATAAATGGACAATAAGCACACGAAAAGATGCTCAACATCACTACATATCAGAGAAATGCAAATTGAAACCATTATGAGATAGCACTTCGAACCCACCAGGCAATAATAAAAAAAGACAAACGGTTGTTGGAGAGGATGTGGAGAAATTGGAACCCTCCTACACTGCTCATGGGAATGTAAAATGGTGCAGCTACTATGGAAAACAGTTTCATGGGCCCTTAAGACCATTTGAGCCAGCAATTCTATTCCAAAGTATATACCCAAGGAAAATGGGTATATATATATATCCCTGCAAAAACTGCTATATGAATTTTCACCGTAGCATTATTCATAATAGCCAAAAAGTGTAACTAACCCAAATGTCCACCAACAGAAGAATGGACAAGTAATTTACACAATGGAATATTTTTCGGCAATAAAAATAATGAAGTACTGATATATGCAACAACTTGGGTGAACCTTGAAAACATGCTTAGTGAAAGAAGCTGATCATAAAGGACCACCTATTATATGATTTAATTTGTGTGAAATGTACTGAATAGGCAAATCTATAGAGACAGAAAGCAGATTAGTGGTTGCCAGGGGCAGGGATAAAGGGGGAATAGTGATTGCTATTAGGTATGAAGTTTCTTGTCTGTAGTGTTGAAAATGTTCTAAAATTAGATTCTGGTGATAGCTATACAACTCTGGGAATGCACCAAAAATCACAAAACTATATACTTTAAATGAATGATTCTAAGCTTGATCTCTCAGCACACAGTACTAGAAGCAACACAAATTTGATGGAATAAATGTTTTAGGTCACATTTTAGAACTAGCTGTTTTGAGTAAAGCCCCGGTTTATTTCCCAGTCATTCAAAAAAAAATCTTCTTTTTCCCAGCAGAGAAAAAACTTCTAGTCAGCCTGACAGCGTGAGAGGGTCGGGATGTGAGAGTTCAAGCCTGAGGTGAAGAGACCGCGTGCAGCCCGGGGGGGCTGGAGAACCCCCTGTATGTGGCAGGGCCAGCGCCGGTACAGCACAGAACACAGCTGAGGGGAACTCCATCCTGGAGGGTGTCCAGGTAGAGGACGCAGACTGCTGGCCCACAGACCAGTCCGGCTGGGAAAAGTGGGTTTTGTACCTAGATTTTTTGAGGTTGAATTATTGCTAAATTAAGAAGTAGGAAATTCCCACAAACACCCAGTTTCCCACCATTTCTTATGAGAAACCAGAACAGCTGGCAGCTTTGAGCCCACAGTTCTGAGTAGCAGCGATGTTGTGACTGTCCCCTTTAAACTGGCCATTCCTCTCTGGTTCTCTAGGGCCCCCACTACTGTCTCCTGCATTATACTGGGCCTGTTCTACCCATGTGCATCATCTCTGCCTGGCCCCTGTGTGTGCTTGTCAGCCCAACACTTCTGCTTCACAGGTGAAGAACTGAGGCCTGGGATGGTGCAGTGGCTGCCCAGAGTCACAATGTAATTGAACAGAGTTAGGACCTGAACTTTGTTTTCCCATTATGTATCTTTCCTATGGTCGTCTCTGCCGAAATTTGCCAAAATCAAGGCAGCTAAGGCAGTGTGCCTAGGAATTTGAAAATAATCATATAAACCAGCAAAAACAAGTGTAGTATATGATGCTTGATGTGAGTTTAGTGATCTTTGTTCTCCTGAGAAGAGTCATGATGGGGTGAAAGGTTTGAGAAAAAATAAGTAGGTAAAATTTGCTTTACAAAGCAACGTTTTCTGTAGGTAATAATATCTTTATTATATTAAATTGTAAACTGGGTATTTTGTAAACAAATGAAATTCAATGATCATGGTTTGAAACTGCATATTATTTGTTTTGCACTTAAGATACATTTCAGTACAATTTTTCTTTTAAAAAATTTATTGGGTAACTTTAGTTAATAACACGTTTCAAGTGTATGATTTTATGATACATCATCTGTATGCTGCATTGTGCTCACTACCCAAAGTCTAGCTAGCCTCCTTCCATCACCATATATTTGACCCCCTTTAATATCTTCATCCTCCCTTCACCTCACTTTCCCATGGTTACCACCAAACTGTTGTCTGTGTCTGTGAGTTTGTGTTTTGTTTGCTTTCTGTTTTATATCCCACATATGAGTGAAATCATGTGGTTTAAATTCTGACTTATTTCACTTAGCATGTTACTCTCAAGATCCATTCATGTTGTCATAAATGGCAATATTTCATCATTTTTTATGGCTGAGTAGCATTCCATTGTATGTATGTACCACATCTTCTTCATCCACTCATCTGTCAAAGAACACTTGGGTTGTTTCCATGTCCTGGCTTTGTAAATAATGTTGCAATGAACATGGGGGTACATATATCTTTATGAATAAGTGTTTTCAAAATTTTTGGATCAATACCTAGAACAGGGATTGCTGGGTCATATGGTAGCTCTATTCTTAATATTTTGAGGAATCTCCATACTATTTTCCATAGGGGCTGCACCAATTTACATTCCCATTAGCAGTGTATGAGGGTTCTCATTTCTCCACATCCTCTCCAACATTTGTTTTTTGTCTTATTGATGGTAGCCATTCTAACAAGTGTGAGGTGGTACCTCATTATGGTTTTGAATTGCATTTCCCTTATAACTAGTTGAGCATCTTTTTATATATATGTTGGCTATTTGTATGTGTCTGTTCAGGTCCTCTGCCCATTTTTAATTGGATTTTTGTTGTTGCTATTGAGTTCTATTAGCTCTTTATAGATTTTGGACACTAGCCCCTTATTGGAGGTATCCTTTGCAAATATCTTTCGCTATGTGTTTGGTTGCCTTTTTATTTTGCTGTGCAGAGACTTTTTAGTGTGATGTAGTCCCATTTATTTATTTTTTCATTTACTTCTTTTGCCTTTGGGGGTCAAGTTCACAGAAACCCCTCTGAGACCAAGGTCCATAAGGTTAGTACCTGTATTTTCTTCTATGTATTTTGTTTTAGGTCTTATCAAGTCTTTAATCCATTTTGAGATCATTTTTTTGTGTGTAGAGTCAGATAGTTGTTTGGTTTCATTGTTTGGCATGTAGTTTTCCAATAGTTCCAACAACATTTATCGAAGAGGCTTTCCTTTCTCCATTGTATGTTTTTGGCTCCTTTGTCAAAAATTAGTTGCCCTTATGTGTATTTATTTCTGGGCTCTCAATTCTGTTCCATTGGTTGGTGTGTCTATTTTTTCTGCCAATATCATATTGGTTTGATTATTGTAGCTTTGTAATATAATTTGAAATCAGGAAGTGTGAAACCACCAGAAAGCAACATATTCTTGTCCTTCAAAAAGTTAAAAATAGAATCACCATATGATCCAGCAATCCTACTTCTGGGTAGGTATGCAAAAGAAATAAAAGCAGACTCTCAGATATTTGTTCACTCAGTGTTATGGACTGAATTGTGTCTCTTCCCTCATGCCCAGCCCCAAATTCATATGATGAAGTCCTAACCGCCACCTCAGAATGTGCCTGTATTTGGAGATAGGGTCTTTAAATAGGTAATTAAGCTCATATAAAATAATTGAGGTGGGCTGTAATCCAGTATGACTGGTGTCCTTATAAAAACAGAAATCAGCCCTGGCCGGTTTGGCTCAGTGGTTGGAGCGTCGGCCTGCGGTCCAGAGAGACCCAGGTTTGGTTTCCGCGCTACCTCAGTTGCAGTTTGTCCACGGCCCTGGTTGGTCGTGGGGGTGGCAGCCACTCAATGTGTCCTTTCACGTCGATGTTTCTCTCTTCCTCTCTCTCCCTCCCATTCTACCTGAACAAAAAGTGGAAAAATGTCCTCAGGTGAGGATAAAAAAAACAAACAAAAAACCAGAAATCAGGACAAAGACACACAGACACTGTGTGAAGACAGCCATCTACAAGCTAAGGAGAGAGGCCTCAGAAGAAATCAACCCTGCTAACACCTTGATCTTGGACTTCTAGCCTCCAGAACTGTGAGAAAATAAATTTCTGTTGCTTAGGCCACTTAATCTGTGGTACTTTGCTACGGCAGCCCTAGTAAACTAACACACCCATGTTCATAGCACCATTATTCACAGTAACCGATAGGTGGAAGCAATCCAAGTGTCAACTGACAGATGAATGATAAACAAAATGTGTTATTACATACCATGGAATATTATTCAGCCTTAAAAAGGAAGCAAATTCTGACACACGCTACAACATGGGTGAACCTTGAGGTTATTGTGTCAAGTGAAACAAGCCAGTCATAAAAAGATAAAACATTGTATAATTCCATTCATATGCAGGACCTAGAGTAGTCAAATTCATAGAGACAGGAAGTAGAAAAGGGGAGGTGGGGGCTAGGGAATAAGAGTTGTCAATAGGTGTAAAGTTTCTGTTTTGCAAAGTGAAAAGAGTTCTCGTGATTGGTTGTACAACAATATCATTGTGCTTGGTATTACTGAATTGTGCACTTAAGAAGGCTAAGATGGTCAATTTTACGCTATGTGTATTTTACCACAATTACAAAAAGCAACATTTAAAAAATAACAAATAGCTAATATTTAACAAGAACAAGGCTATTTAAGCTTTTACCAGTTTAATACTTAAACAGAATGACATGTATGAAGAAACTGTAAAGTACAGAGCCCTATATAATTAGACATTTATATAGTAGTCCCATTAAGTGAAAGCTACATAACCATTTTATTAATCTTTATATTTGTTATCCTCATTATTCAGTATGTCCCGAGTGAGGTCAGAGTACAGAACTGGCATGTCACTCCCTGTCTACCACCCGAGAAAGGGTAGGGATACATTTTCCGGAAACAGACACCTGAGCTGGTAACGCATGACAGAGTATGAACTTTGGAATCATCATTTAGCTTTGAATTCTGGCTCTTGTACTTAATGTGTGTGATGTTGGATGCATTTCTTAACCCTTCTGAGTTCCAGTTTCCCACATGTAAAATGAGAAGGATATCCGTGAATGGCAGGGTTATGGAGTGATTAGTGATACCGAAAGTATGACACAAACACCCACATAGGTGCTAGGATGTGGCAAAGGTCAACATACACAAAAAGTGTCTGCCTCATAGAATTTACATAGTATTGAGAAGACACTGAGATACATTTTTTTCCCTCTTCAGGTAGAGTGAGAGGGACACATTGACTGGTTGCCTTCCACACGACTCTGACCAGGGCTGGGGACGAACCGCAACCGAGGTACATGCCCTTGGCCAGAATCGAACCCATGACCCACTGGTGTATAGGCTGATGCTCTAACCACTGAGCCAAACCGGCCAGGATGACACTGAGATACATTTTAAAATAGTTTTGATGGTCCAAAGCGCTAAGGAGAAAACTAAAGCATGGAAAAGAGACAGGAGTGAGTGGCGTAGGCACACTCTCCTTGGTCTTTCATGGGAGTTTGTAGGGTCTCAGACCTGAGTCAGACCTTAGGAAGCACATCGATGTTCCCCATACTCCAAGGTGTGTCACTCAAGTCCTTTTACCTGGGCTGGGACAAGCACACCTGCTCCCTGCCTGGTCTCTCTAACTAGTTTGAAAGGCTGGAGGTGGATGGTCAGCTAATGACTGCAAAACTGGTTCTGACCACTTCCTTTGCAAGTCCTGTGAACTCACATCTTTCTGTTGGTTTGGGCTTCAGCAGAAACTGATAGTAAAAATATTTCAACATTGTAATTTTTAGCAAAGAGATTAGTCAAGATTGTACACATTCTTGAAGATAAAGGTGCATTTTTTCCGAAATAAGAAACCCTTCATACAGGACATGAAATATTATTTGAGCTTAGGAAGCTTTATACTTAAATATGTATGTCCATTGTTACTTAAAAAAATTAATGAAATGTAATTATTGATAGAGTAGGGAGATAAAAGAATAAACCATCCAACCTAAATAAATGCATCCAGAACCTTCTTTGATGATGCCCCAGATAAGGGTAAGATATGTTTTAAAAAGTATTTTCACTTAAATGTCTGTGCCACTGATCAATTTCATGTTAGGTTTCCTTCAGTTCCTGAATTAGGGGATATTTCTGCTACTGCTCTGTTTTCTTACTGTTGGTTTCCTGGGCACAAGCCTATTTGGAATCATTTTCTAATGTCTCTGGCTGAGAGTTACCCCTATAAGTTATAGGGGTAACTTATAAGTGAGGGCACCTCTCTTGGGAGGAACGCCCTCAACACCCGGTGGTCAAGTCGGAGGCCTTGCCACTCTTCAGCCTCACGGCTTGGGAGGATCCATTTCCAGAAGCAGTTTTTTTTAATTTAATTTAATTTTTTTTATTTTTATTTTTTGTTCAGGTAGAGTGGGAGGGAGAGAGAGGAACAGAGAGAGAGAGAGAGAAACATCGATGTGAAAGGGACACATCGAGTGGCTGCCACCCGCACAACCGACCAGGGCCGGGGACAAACTGCAACCGAGGTACGTGCCCTTTGCGGGAACCGAACCCGGGTCTCTCCGGACCGCAGGCCGACGCTCTAACCTCTGAGCCAAACCGGCCAGGGCTCTAGAAGCAGTTTTAAAGACCAGACTGCCTGCCTGCCTGGGTTCTGCACCACTGAGTGCTGCCGCCATTCCCTCAATTCAGACTGCCTGCGGGCTACTGCACCCAGTGTGCACCCAGGAAACTGCATCGAGCAGCTCTGTTCTTCCTTTGCAAAGGCAGAGGAGTTGCCAGCGCGCTTCAGCTGCTCTGAGCTCTGCTCCCTGCAAACCTGGCCCAGGGAAGAGGGACAGGCGGGGGATTTCATGTCCTCCGAGCAGACAGTAGTGGTTCTCTAATGCCACACAAGCCTCTCTCATTTACAAAAATGTCCCTTTCTGGTACGAGCAACATTAGTTTGGCTTCACTGGAGAGCATTAGACTTCAGCAGTACAGCCAAACAGTCATCA
Source organism: Molossus molossus (assembly GCF_014108415.1). Classification (NCBI taxonomy): domain Eukaryota; kingdom Metazoa; phylum Chordata; class Mammalia; order Chiroptera; family Molossidae; genus Molossus; species Molossus molossus. The sequence goes on from NW_023425349.1 coordinate 51,821,180, forward strand.
ATAATGTTATAGCCTGGAACACTATGATTTCCATTTGCAGGCCTAATGAGTGTTTTATAGCTAATTTGCTCAAGAACATATGGTACAATCCACAGTTTTCTGTTTTTTAAAAGTCATCCTCTCACTGCCTTAATTTTTAAAATCGAAGTAAAAGCAGCATCATATATCATGTGATACAGATGACTTGATGATGAAAGAAAGAACCTCCTGCTCCTACCCCAGCCCATTGCTCCCCAGGGGAAGCTCCTTTGATGCCTTCTCTTTTTAGCCGTTCGGGTGGCTCCCTGCATATCTTTTTTCCCCGTTATAATCATATATTTTATTTTTAATTGACTTTATTGGGGTGACATTGGTTAATAAAATTATATAGTTTTCAGGTGTACAATTCTATAATGCATCATCTGTATATTAGATTGTGTTCACCACCCTAAGTCAAGTCTCTTTTCCTCACCATAACCCCCCTTCCTGTTTACACTCTTCTACCTCCCGCTACGCTCCTTTCCCTCTGGCGATCACCCTTCTGGTAATCACCCTACTGGTGTCTATGAGTTGTTGTTTTTTCTTAATCCCTTCACCTTTTTTTATTAAAAAAATTTTTTGTCTTTATTGATTTTTGAGAGAGAGAAGAAGAGAGAGATAGAAACATTGATGAGAAAGAACATCGATTGGCCGCCTCCTGCATGCCCCCCACTGGGGATCGGGCCCACAACCTGGGCACGTGTTCTGACCAGGAATCGAACCAGCGACCTCTTGGTGCCTGGGTGGACACTCAACCACTGAGCCGCATCAGCTAGGCAATCCCTTCACTGTTTACATCTAGCCCCCCAAACCCTCTCCCCTCTGAAAGCTAGCTGACAGCCTGTTTTCTGTGTCTATGAATCTGTTTCTATTTTGTTTATTACATTCCATATATCAGTGAAATCTTGTACTTGTCTTTCTCTGACTGGCTTATTTCACTTAGCATTAACACTCTCCAGGTCCATCTATGATGTGACAAAAGGTAAGAGTTCCTTCTCTTTTATTGCAGAGTAGTATTCCATTGTGTAAATGAACCACAGCTCTTTTATCCACTCATCTACTGATGGGCACTTGGGCTGCTTCCAAATCTTGGCTATTGTAAATAATGCTGCATTGAAATAGGAGTGTATATATATTTTCTGAATTAGTGTTTTGGGTTTCTTTGTATATATCCCCAGAATTAGAATTGCTGGGTCATGAGGCAGTTCCATTTTTAAGTTTTTGAGGTACCTCCATACTGCTTTCCACAGTGGCTGCACCAATCTGCATTCCCACCTTTTCTCCACATCCTCACCAACATCTGTTAACTTATTGATGATAGCCATTGTGACATGATTATCTCCTTGTGGTTTTAATTTGCATTTCTCTGATGATTAGTGGTACTGAGCATCTTTGTACATGTCTATTGGCCCTCTGTATGTCCTCTTTGGAGAAGTGTCTATTCAGATCCTCTGCCAATTTTTTAAATTGGATTGTTTGTTTTGGTGTTGAGTTTTTAAGGTTCTTTATAAATTTTGGCTACTAACCCTTTATCAGATGTATCATTGGCAAATATGTTTTCCCATTCAGTTGGTTGTCTTTTCATTTTGATGGTTTCTTTCACTGTGCAGAAGTCTCCAGAACTGTGAGAAAATATATTTCTTTTGTTTAGGACACCTAATTTGTGGAAATTGGGAGAGGGTGAGGTGCCGGTCAGGCTCCGTGGAAAGTTGGGGGAGTGGACACAGTCTGTCCAGACCTCAACAGGGTCGAGCTGCTGGGAGCCCAGAGAGTGTCTCACCCTGGTGGAGAGACTCCCTGTTGATTTTCACAGACAGATGTTATGTGGGCACCTCTTCCCAGCTCTGGTGCTCTGGGCTGGGAAGCCTGGCTTGGGATTGAAACCTCATGCTCCTCAGGGGGAACTTTTGCAGCTGAGATATCCCTTCAGAATCTCAGCTGCAGCCCTTAGGAGTGGGGCCAGTCTCTGGTCTCCTCCTTCAGGTGGCCTGAAAAAAAAGAATCCTTATCCAAGTTCAGGGACCTCTTTCATCATATATCTTTGAGACTTGTTTTTCTTTCTAACACTGACCCAAACATTTAAAGCCAACAGTCAGCATTGACTGTGATGGCATATTACAGACATTGTTTCATTTAATCATTAAAGATAACCCTGGTAGGCTGGGTCTCCTATTTATTTTGTACACATGAGTACTAAGGCTAACTTGTCTAACCACAGTTAATAAATGGTGGCACTGGATTTGAACCCAATCCCAACTCAGGAGCCATGTAAGACATGGCTATCCAATCACTGCAGAGATGTAGCCCTTTGCTGTATTTTTTATTGACTGGAACAATAAAGTGATGTCTCTCAAATCAGTCACTTATTTATGCATTCATTGGTTGATTCTTGGATGTGCCCTAACTAGGGACTGAACCTGCAACCTTGGTGTATTGGGATGATGCTCTAGTTTTCTGAGCTACCTAGCCAGGGCCCTTTTCTGTATTTCTAAGACATTCCCAGCAACAATGGCTCAACTATAAAAGAAAAAAGTAGACTCCTGGTTAAGATGATGCAGTAGCTCAACTCTGTGCTTGCCTCCTCCCACATCAAAATTACAACTAGGAATATAAAGAAGAAGCCATGATGAGATGGGCAGAAGGGGTGGAGAAGTAGAAAGGGCAGGGCCCACAGTGTGGCAATTAAGAATCAGGAGGGAGCCCTGGCCGGCTTGGATCAATGGTTGGAGCATTGGCCCGCGGATGAAAGAGTCGCAGGTTCAATTCCGGTAAAGGGCACATACCACAGTTGAGGTCATGTGGGAGGCAACCAGTCGATGTGTGTGTCTCCCCGCCCCCCCAAATCTGAAAATCAATGGAAAAATATCCTTGGGTGAGGATTTAAAAAAATCAGGTGGGATATCTAGGCTGCAGAGGTCCTGTTGAGGAGCAAGGGGTCCCAGCATCACACCCAGCTCCCTAGCTTAGAACACCAGTACCAGGAATCCACATAACTTCTGGCTATGAAAACCAGTGGGGATTGTATCCTAGTGATTTGATGGGCTGCTGGAGTCCCCAGCGTACACAGACTTGCCCCCTCACTCGCTCTGGGACCTAATGCAGGTATGGCAGCTCGAAGAGCACCAGGGACATATGGGGAAGAACTAGATTCAGGGTGAGGCTGGAAAAGTGGGTCTTTCTGGGGACTGATGTGCTGGCAGACACCATAGCTCCTTTATTGAGCCCTCTCCCCTCCCAGCTGACAGGCGCAGGTAGGCACCAAAGCTGAATACTTCATTAACCTGGCTAACATCATTTGCCCAGCCCTGGTGAATGTGAGATCCTACCCAACTCTCATATGAGGCTCAAGCCACTTCCTGCAGCTTTTCCACACAAGTGACCTACCTCAGCTCATGCTGCAGAATTTCCTAAAATCTCTGAGGTTCACAAACACCAAACAAGCAGTGGCTGGCCTCAACATGTCCTGTACCTCTTGCTAAGTGGTCCCAAGCTGGCCTCAAGTGGAAATCAGTCTCAACTTCCATTGTAACTCCCATCAGGTGGCCCCAAGCCTGGCATAAGCAGCAGCCAGCATTGGTTTGGAACATAACTTCACCTAAGCAACCATAAGCCCAGCACAAATGGAAGATGGCTTTGGTTAACACTGTGGTGCCCACCAAAAAGGCTCCCCAGTCTAAAACACTTGTGGCAGCTGGCTTCATTTCACAACATAATCTCTTCTAAGCCCAGCACAAGTGGCAAACAACCGCAGAAAACTTAGTAGCTCCCACCAGATGGCCCCATGCTGGGCACAAATGGTGGCTAACTTTGGCCTGCACTGGAGCCCTTCCTATGAGGCTCCAGAACCAACTACTACTAGTGGTTGGCTTCAGACCATGCTGTGCACTACCCAACCAGCTCCACAAATGGCACACCTGAAGGGCAGACTCAGCTGGCACCAGAGCCCCTCTCTGTGGGATCATCTCTGTACAACAGCTTATACACTATAGTCACAGCCACCCCTCGTAGCCACTCACCCTGATGTGCCAATGGTAATCAAGGCTTAACTACAACAGGAGAGCACACACAACTCACACAAGAGACACCCCTGGAACACCTATCTCAGGTGAACATAGAGACTGCACCACTAGGCCTCACAGGACACCCATTACATAAGACCACTCTGTCAACACTGGGAGATATAGCAGATCTACCTAATACATAGAACCAAACATAGAGAGACAGCTAAAATGAGGAGATAAAGAAACATGTCCTAAAGAAAAGGACAAAACTCCAGAAAAATAACTAAGCAAAATAGAGATAAGCAATCTACCAGATATAGAGTTAGTTCAACATACTGGTTATAAGGATGCTTGATGAACTTAGGGAAAGAATAGATGCTCTCACTGAGAAATTCAACTAAGATACAGAAATCATAAAAAAGAACCAGTAGAAATGAAGAATACATTAGAGGGAATCAACAGATTAGATGGAACATAGGGTTGAATTAGTGACCTGGAAGACAAGGCAGGAAAAAACACCTAATCAGAACAGAAAAAAAAAAAAAAAGATAATTTAAGGGAACTCTGGGACAACCCTAAGCATACCAACCTTCACAACACAGGAGAACTAGAAGGAAAAAAGGGATGGCAAAGGAAACAGACATACAAGTCCAGGAAGTACAGATAGTCCCAAATGAGATGAACCCAAAGAGGCCCACACCAACACACACCATAATTAAAATGCCAAAGATTGAAGACAAGGATAGAATCTTAAAATTAGCAAGAGAAAAGCAGTTATGTACGAGGGAGCTCCCATAAGACTGTCAAGTGACTTCTCAACAGAAACTTTGCAAGCTAGAAGGGATTGGCACAAAATATTCAAAGTGATAAAAAACAAAGACCTACAACCAAGATTACGCCACCCAGCAAGGCCATCATTTAGAATGGAAGGATAAAGAAAGTTTCCCAGACAAGAAAAAGCTAGAAGGGTTCATCACCACTAAATCAGTAGTATCACAAGAAATGTGAAAGGGATTTCTTTAAGTAGGAAAGAAAAAAATTCTCATTGACAAAGGCAAACACTTAGCAAAAGAGTAGATCAATAAACTATAAAGCTGGCATAAAAATTAAAAGGCAAAAGTAGGAAGATCGTGTGTAATTACAACAATAAATCAAGGAATACACAGAAACACACACACAGAAAAGAAGTAAAAACTAATGACAAAAACACAAATGTGGAGGGAGTGAGTAAAAAATTGTGATTTTAGGATGTGTTCAATCTTAATTGACCATCAACTGAAATAGACTGTTATAGGGATTTATCCCCAGGATGCAAGGCTGGTTCAGTATCCCCAAGTCCATTAATGTGATACACCACATAAACAAAATGAAGGATAAAAAATCATACGATCATATTGATAGATGCAGAAAAAGCATTTGACAAAGTCTAACATCCACTTATGATAAAAATTCTCAGCAAAGTGGGGATAAAGGAACATACCTCAACATAATAAAAGCCATATATGACAAACTCATAGCTAACATCTTACTCAATGGTGAAAAACAAAGTTTTTAGGGTCAGGAACAAGACAAGGATGTCCACTTTCACTACTTTTATTCAACACAGTATTGGAAGTCCTAGCCACAGCAGTCAGATAAGAATAAAACAAAACAAATTGAAAAGGAAAAATGTAATTATTTGCAGATGACATACTATATTTAGAGAACCCTAATGATTCCACCAAGAACTATTAGAACTAATAAATGAGTTCAGTCAAGTAGCAAGATATAAAATTAATATTCAGAAATTGGTTGCATTTTCATACACCAATAATGAGCTATCAGGAGATAAACTAAGAAAACAATCCCATTTACAATTGCATCAAAAAATAAAATAACTAGGAACAAATTTAACTGAGTAGGCAAAAGACCCGTACTTGGGAAACTATGACCTTGAATAAGATACAAATAAATTGAAGGCTATACTGTGCTCGTGGATAGAAAGAATTAACATTGTTAATATGTCCATATTATTTAAAGCAATCTACAGATTCAATTAAATCCCTATTAAAATATCAATGACATTTTTTATAGAACTAGAACAAATAGTCCTAAGATTTATATGGAACCACAAAAGACCCCAAATAGCCAAAATGATCTTGAGAAAGACAGACAAATTTGGAGGTATCATGCTACCTGATATCAAACCATACTACAAGTCTATAGTAATAAAAACAACATGGTACTCGCTTAAAAGTCAACACATAACTCAATGGAACAGAATAGAGAGCCCCAAAATAAACCTATGCCTATAGGGTCAACTAATCTATGACAAGGAGGCAAGAATATAGAATGGGGGTAAAGACAGTCTCTTCAAAAAATGGTGGTGGGAAAACTGGACAGATACATGCAGATGAATGAAACTGGATCACTTTCTTAAACCGTATACAAGAATCAACTCCAAATGGATTAACAACTTAAGTGTAAAACTTGAAACCATAAACTCCTAGAACATAGGCAGTGTACTCTTTGACATCACTGTTAGAAATTTTTGGAAATGTCTCCTTGGGCAAGGGAAACAAAAGGAAAAGATAAACAAATGGCACTACATCAAGCTAAAAAGCTTTTGTAGAGCAAAGGAAACCATCAACAAAAGGAAAAAATAACCTACTGAATTGAAGAAGTATTTGCCAATGATACATTTGTTAAGGGTTAATATCCAAAATATATAAAAAATTCATTCATATAACTTAACTTAAAAATGAACCCAATTAGACATTTCTCCCAAGATGGCCAATAGACATATTAAAAGATGCATAATATCACTAATCATCAGGGAAATGAAAATTAAACCCACAATGAGATATCACCACACACCTGTTAGAATGATTAGCAACAATAAATAAATAAATAAATAAATAAATAAATAAATAAATAAATAACAAGTGTTGTAAAAGATGTGAAGAAAAGGAAACCCATATGTACTATTGGTGGAACCGTAAATTGGCGCACCCACTATGGAAAACAGTATGGAGGTTCTTCAGAAAATTAAAAATAGAACTACCATTTGACTCAGCAATGGAATTGCTGGGTATTTATCTAAGAAATCCAAAACACTAATCAAAAAGATTCATGCACCCCTATGTTCACTGCAGCATTATTTACAATAGCTAAGATACAGAAGCAACCTAAGTGTCTATCAAATAAAGATGAATGAATAAAGAAGAGGTACTACATGTATACAATGGACTATTACTTGGCCAAAAAAAGAATGGAACCTTGCCTTTTGCAACAACATGGATGTACCTAGATAGAGGGTGTTATGCCAAGTGAAGTAAGTCAAGCAGAAAAAGACAAATACCAAATGATTTCACTTGTATGGGAATCTCAAAAGCAAAATAAACACAACAGAAACAAATTCATAGATACAGAGCAAACTGAGGGTTGCCTGATGGGAGGGGCTTGGGGAGATGGATGAAAAAGGTGAAGGAATTAAGAAGTATAAATTGCCAGTTATAAAAAGTAGTCACGGGGATATTAAGTACACCATAGGAAATGCAGTCAATAATATTGTAATAATTGTGTATGATGTCAGATGGGTACTAGACTTATTGGAGTGAGCACTTTAATATAATATACAACGGAAACTAATAAATTTCATATCAAAGGTATTTAAAAATATTTTTTAAAGTAAATAGATGAACGATCTGATTTAAGAGGGGCAGGAATAAATATTAATGAATAGTAAGACAAACTAATACTTCATATACACAAATTAATTTGAGATGGATCATCGACAAAATATGAAAGCTATAACTATTAACTTTCTAGAAGAAAACAAAGGAGAATATGTCCATGACCATGACTAGAAGGGGCAGAAAGGAATTTTCTGGTGAGATGGGAATGTTCTTTATTTTGGTCTGGGTGATGGTAACCGGGGTATACATATCTGTCAAAATTCATGAAACTATACACTTCAGATTTATGTACTGTACTGTATATAAATATTTCAATAATGAACCATCAGCATAAAAAACGGTATCTGCTTTTCTACTCGCAGAACTTTCAATCGTCTGTTCAGACGTATACTGAGTGCCTGCTTTGTCCCAGGTACTGTGCTAAAAGTGAAAAGTAAGCCGGCGAACAGTTCAGACATGGCTGGGTCACTGACTTAAGGAGCTTTCAAAATGTTAGGGAGATAGATAATAAATGTTAAAAAGAAGCAAATTACTTATCTCTTTATTATAAAATATAAAGATGTAAGAAAAATCCACCCAGACCATCACCACCAACAACAAAAATTAAAAACCTTGACAATCAAAGTAATTTCTACTGGACTTCACAATACTGAATGGCTTCTGCTGTCTTAGCAAACATGCCTACTTGTTCCTATTTGGCGGAGCCTAACATCAGAATTAGTTATCTTCCCTGAGCTCTTAGCCATGGAGTTGAGATATAATATATTTAAGTCGGTCTCAGAGATAAGGCTTGGGGGGATAATACACTGTAATATGAGCAGTCCAAAAAACATTCCCAGATAAGTGGTATGCACTGAAAACAGTTAACTGTACTCTCTGGCTAGAGTAAGACCCCCTCTAAGTCACAGGGGACCCATGACCTCCATGACTGGGAGGGACTGCATGGTGTGTAGAAGAATGAACTAGAAAAAGGGGCAGGGCAGCTGATTCCGGTACTAACTGGGCTGAATGTGCTGTAATTGGGTAAACGATTTAACCTCCCTGAGCCCGTTTCCTCCTCTGTAAAAATCAGGACTTGGAACTAGCTGAGGTCCTTCCAGCTTCCAAAAGCTTTGATTCTTACCCTAGTTGGCCCTCTTTCAACTTTCTCAGAAAACTGAAGTTTGAGATCAGAGTAGTGTATCAGAAATGCAATATGCTGAAATGGAAAAGCCCTGTGCAGTGTAAGCAAATGGAACCAATAAGGGTTTAAGATAAAATGAACAAAAAATTCCCAACCACAGCACAATTATCCCCTCAGCGGCACCTCAGTGACATGACTCCAAGGATGGTGGTTTGCAGTCAGGCACTCTGCAATCTCTTTACACTCGCTCACTATCATGACGGAAAAACCCCAAATGACAAAATGTATTCAAAGGGTGGTGTGGTCAAGTTTCGTCCTCCCCTAAAATTCCTATGTGGAAGTCCTTGCCCCTGTACCTCAGAATGTGATCTTATTTGGGAACAGGGCCATGGCAGATGTAATTCGTCAATAGGAGGTCCTACTAAGGTAGGGTGGGCTCTAATCTGACTGGTGTCCTTATGAAAAAGGGAAATTTACGCACCGACACGTACACAGGGAGAACAGCAGGTGCAGATACGGCGGGGATTGAGGTGATGCGTCTATGAGCCAGGGAATGCCGCGGATGGACAGCAAACCACTAGAGGTGAGGCAGCACTCAAACTCCTGGCCCCCAGAACCATGAGACAATAAAGTTCTGTTGTTTAAGCCACTAGTGTGCGGTCCCTTGATCCGGCAGCCCCAGCAAACTAATCAGGGGGTACGGACGCATAAAGGAAAGCCTGGCCTTGGCAAATAGCTCACTAACCCCCCCACCCTTTCCTTAACACCGGTAACCATAACCTGCAGGACAGTTTCACTTTGGGTGCCTGAAAACATGTACCATTCCCGTTCTTCGCCAAACACTACATTTTCTGTCTTTAAAAAGGAAGGCCATTCTTCCGTAAAATCCCCCAAATGATTGTTGAGCCTTTACTGTTTACCAGGAATCTTTAGAGAGTTGTTGCCTTGGCTTTCAGACTGTTCAGGTCTCCTCCTGTGATGGTGCCACAGAGGCACACGGCTGAAACGACCGCCCTCAGCATAAAAGTGGCACCGTTTTGTCCAAATCCAAACTACTGTCAAGCCTGCAGAGGCCGCCGGGGAAGCAACAGTCGAGAGTGTTGGACAAGGTAGCCCGCCAGCAAGATGCATGTTGTAAGTGTAACTGTGCAGGGCTTTCGGGAAGCCACGAGCAGAATGGGTTGTTAGTGTGCCAGCTCCCGAGAGGTAGAATGACAGGAAGGTTTCTCACACTTGGCTAGGCCAACCCCAAACTAATTACAAGGTCTGACTTGAGTAATCGGGAAGTGTCACAGAAACGACTGGTCTCTGCTGGGTGGGTGAACACCCTGTCCCGAGTCATTAGGAACAGAAGCAGTTCTGGGAGAAAGACACTGAACAGAGCCCCACTGCACCAGAATGGGAGGTACCTGGCTGAGAACACAGTGCTGGCGTCTCTGAGAAGAACTGGGACTTATTCTGGTTTTCAATCCGTGGCTCAGCTTTAATCATCTCTGGCAGTAGCCTTTTAGTTTTTAATTAAAAAAATAAATCTAGCCCTGGCCAGTTTGGCTCAGCGGTTGAGCGTCAACCTGCGGACCAGAGAGTCCTGGGTTCCGTTCCCGCTAGGGGCACGTACCACCAAAAAAAAAAAAAAAAAAAAATCTATAAAGTTTTATTAAGACAAAAACTGACAGTGGTATGAGGTTTACATTTAGACAGAGTTTCACAGAGACCTAAAGAGATTTCACAGTGGAGTTCTAGATGCCAGTCCAGGTGATGTCAAGAACTGATGGCTCTCAGGAGTCAAGACAGAATTATGGGTATTTGTTAATTCTTAGGAATAAAAGAGAATTATTGTTTTGTTTTGTGTTTTAAAGTAACCACTGCTCCGCTTTGAAAGTTTAATCTTCTCCTGAGACCAGGGCTTTTGAAACAATCCAGCTGATGAAGGGACTGCACCCTAACATCAGTGGTCTCCGAATTCAAACACCAGTGAGGCTCTAAGAGTTTCCTGCCCGAGAGCATGGCCCTGCCCTTCACCCTCACACCACCTGAGCCACCCTCTTCCACTCCCCTAGCACCTCCGCCAGTGGCTTGGATGGACAAGCTGCTTATAACTTGATAGTTGAAAAAGAAAGGGTCTGTTGTCAACGTCAAGAACGAGCACCTCTGACAGACAGAGCACCTATGCATACACTCCGGTAAGACCCCCTCCTTTCCCAGTTCCAGTTCAAACACAGCCGCTTTGGTAACGTATCCATTGGCTTCCTTCTTTGTTGGCACAGCGTGAAGCTCAGGCAGAGGACACCTTGGCTCGTAAGTCTCAGGCATCCACAACTTTTAAACAGTCTCTCAGAGTCCTTGTTTAGACTGCCAATAACGTTTTTGGTGTTTTTTTTTTTAAAAGACAAAATATTCTGGACACAGAACCGAACCATCCTTAGCTGCTTGTTCTCTCCATTGTTTCACCATTTTCCCAATCAGGCCCCCAATTTTAACAAAAATGATTCTACCCATTTCCCTTCCTTCCCACCCCAACCCTCTCCACCCCCAAATAATACACCAGCAACAGCCACAAACTACACACATGCTACGCTGTCACGTGCAGCTGGCGCGCTGGGAAGAAGGCTGTGGGCGTGGGGACGCTCTGGGGAGAGCTGCAGTGTCCTCCTGCCCTCCCCCACGCCAGGCCACAAGGTTCGCTCTTCTCCGCAAAGGACAGGACAGGTGGCCTGGGACCACGTGTCTCCGTCCCCTCCACCGGGGTGGGGTGCCGTGGGGCACAGAAACCATACTGGCTGTCCCGGACATCTCAAGGCACCCCTGTGGTGTCAAGGAGAACTGGCACCCCCTACTTGGAACCCACAGTCAGAGGTGACAGGGGCTGGTACCAGGACAGTTCATTCTTGTCTCCTTTTCTGTCATCCTCCTCCCAGGGCAGGAATGCATGTCAGCCTTCCCTCACGGAAGGTCATGACCACCTGTGGGCACTTGCCACTGGCTTCCTTGGCAGGGCCCAGGTCGGCCTCCTCAGAGTCTTTCCATTTCACGAGGAACGTGAGCTCTGCACTGGAGTCTGCAGCTCTAACACCCGCTCTGGCTCCAAACCTCGTGGCTTTCCTGACCTTTCTTTCTTCTTCTTTGGTTTGCTCTCCTCTCTCTTCGTTTCAGAATCGGAGTCAGCTCTGTGCCTGCCTCCCTCTCTGATCTGTCCCAGGTGCCGCCTGGCAGTGAGGTCGGGCAATGCAGCTCCTCAGTCCAGGTCCTGAGAACCCCTCCCACTTCAGGAGCCCCCACTTTGCCCTTTACCACTCGGTGGTGGAGAACTTGTTCTACCAGATTCCTCTTCCTCATCTCCTAGAGCCTCCTCTACTTTCTTCTCGTTTTGTTCTTTTTCCTGATAGTGGCCACCGGCGTTCTGGTGTAAAGGGTGACGCTGCTCAGAGCAGCACCCAGAAACGCGACAGGACCGGCTGCCGGTCAGTGGAGCCCCGCACTGAAGTGGGGTACCACAGGCCCAGGCCAACAGCCTTCTCCTCCACCCACCAAAGGAGCCTGGCGCTCTCGGCAGTGGCCTTTTTATACACCAAAACCCTTCCTTTAAGTTAAGGTGCTTTCAGATCAAAGGTCAGTACACACCCTATTTGCTTAAATCGTGGTTCTTAAACTCCAGTGTGTATTAGAGTCACCAATGGGCCCAGGAATGGCACTTTACAACTTGCCATTTCTGAAGCAGTTGGTTCTAGAACCTGTACTTTAAAAACTACTGGCTTACAGACACAGAAAGAAAAATGCTACATGGTCTCACATATATGTGGAATCTAAAAAAGTTGACTACGCAGAAGCAGAGAGAACATGGCTGTGGGGGCGGGAGGCGGGGAAATGGGAGATTTTGGTCAAAGGTACAATGCTGCAGTTCTGGAGGGTGAACAGTCTCCAGGCCTGTGGTACTGCACACGAGTCAGCACTACCGCAGTGTGTACTGGACATCTGAGTAGATTTCAGGTGCTCCCACCACACACACACACACACGACTGTATAAACTTCCAGTTGTAAGAGCAGTAAGTCCTGGGATGTAACGTACAGCCTGGTGATCACAGTTAACAATTCTGTGGTGTATATCTGAAAGTTCCAAAGAGAGATCTTAAATAAAAACAAAACCAAAAAAGCCCCAAACTAAACCAACCAACCAAGCAAAAACAAAGAAACATAAAACACAGTCCCTATCTTCAAGAGTCTAGTGAAAGGAAGAAGCAAGAAAGCTGACTTTAAATAAATAAAATCAAACTCTTTGTTTCTACAAAACATAAATTGTTGCTACTCTGTGAAGAGTTGAGTATGTTGATTGGCTTGACTACAGTAACCATTTCACTATGTACAGCAAGTCACCATGTTATCCACCTTAAATATATACAATTTTATTTTCAAATACTGAAAAACAAAAAACAAAAAACAGTTCTGGGCAAGACCTGTTTGTAATCACTCATGCAAAATAAGGACTGGAAGTCCGGCAAGTCCCGCATATGTGAGGCATGATAAAGCTTTGATGAGTTACAAATGTATTATTTCCTATGCAACTTTTTTGAAACTGTACTTTGGAGATATCTGTCATAGACATTCAAAATTAATGCATTAGGCTGTCATAAATAAATACTAGAATCGAAGGAAAAAGCAAAGAAGAAAGGACATTCTGGCTGAGAACGCCGAGGCAGTGAGGTGCGCAGTCCGGAGACGATGTGATGTGCTCGTGTGGATGACTGAGGACCAGACGGATCCGTCCCGGGGAGTCTGCAAAGCAGGAGGAGGGGGAGGTCGGTCACTGCCAAGAGCCCTGCCTGTGGGGGTCAGAGCATCTGGAAGGGTGGGCGGTCCACTCCGCAGACAGGACCTGGCTGGGGTCAGACGTGTGTCACACTCAGTAAACGCGACCTTCCAGAAAGCACACTTAAGTAAACTAGGATATAATTAGTCACTTTGTAAAACGCAATAAAACACGATACCCATGATTTTACATCGTTCATCTACCTGCCTTTTTATGTGTTTTTGTGCTTTAGCAATCAGTAAATAAAAATATTATGTTCAAAACCTGTCACTGAAATGATATGCCTTTTCTCATTTATTTAACCTACTCCCAAGAAGTCTAAATTATCCATTTTTGGAGTCTGATTTAAGCTCTAGTTATTTTGGATAATGCCTGTCTTTCATATGTGTATCTAAATTCTATTTACATGAAACTTCTCAGTGGCTGTAAATCGAAATGCCCGTGTCTGCCGTTTCGAGTCCGCACAGCATTCCCTGGGCGGGGTGCGGACACTGCACCTGTGCTGCTTTAGGAGGAGGCCCTTGAAAGCGTGGTTCTCCTCATGTTCCTCTTCTAACCAGTTATTTAGCTGCGACCTGGGCAGTTGCTCCATCTCTCTAAGCTTATTCTTTATCCATGTAAGAGTGGTAAAAATCACTTCTCTTCTGTACCAGTGGGTGTGAATGAATCATTAAATGCACGCGTCTGCCGCGCTCCTTGCTCTGGAAGGTGCTGACTAAACGTCCTCTTCCCACTGCAGCCGCAGGTACCAACTGACTTCCTCGTCCCTACCAACATAGAACATTGTGAGGACTCAGTGAGGTGATGCCTATAAACTCTGTCATTTGTGTGCAATACATTTTAGCTACTATTAGTATTGTCACTGAAGATTTTTTTTTAATCCTCACCCGAGGACATTTTTTTTCTATTTTTTGCACAGATAGAGTGGGAGGGAGAGAGAGAGAGAGAGAGAAACATCAATGTGCGAGAGACACATGAGTGGTTGCCACCCACACGACCCCAGTCAGGGCCGGGGACAAACTGCAACTGAGGTATGTGCCCTTAGCGGGAACCAAACCAGGGTCTCTCTGGTCCGTGGGCCAACTCTCTACTGCTGAGCCAGACTGGCCAAGGCATCACTGAAGATCTTTATAATGAATAAAGAGATACTTTATGGACTTCAGTGTCACAAATGTACTGGTAAATGTTTAACAACAAACTTTTGGGGAAAAAAAATGTGTGTGTGTATATATATATATGTTTATTATAAATTTTACTGACAATGTGTAGCACACAATTTACAAATGACAATAAAATATGCAGTAGTCTTTACTGTAACTCCCATGTAACTGATTGCCACAGAAGGCTCTTGCTGATTTTTGTAGAAAGCTTGCATCCGTACCAACCTATAATTGTAACTGAATGTGTAGTTTTAACATGATGTTGGTTGATACTTTACATTAATAAGAAAAATGAAATGGAGACATTTGTCAGAACCTCACTCTTTTGTCAATATGAGCTAGTGCTCTGATGAATGGGAAAATAGTTTTCAAACACTGGAAGAGTATTTCCTCAGTTTTTTGTGTGACTGACAATGCAGCATCTATAGATGAAACACACTTTTAAGTTTAAAAAATAGACAATCAAGAAAACAACATATCTAGTGCTGACTTGTAGCATTTGACAACTGCTGTAAACAGACACTTCCACTTCACTCTACCAGTGTGATCCCTGACCGAGGCGCTGGTGGGAAACGCACAGCAGCGCAGCATGACGCGGCATGACACAGCATTTCCACCAAACGTATATACGCGTAAGACACCTGAAGAGCAAATCTTAGTAGCTATGCAGTAAAATAAGTAGGAAGGGATCACTTTTGAGTATGTCCTTTTAAAATATATAACTCATTTAGTTGTAAGTTAT
Source organism: Molossus molossus (assembly GCF_014108415.1). Lineage (NCBI taxonomy): Eukaryota > Metazoa > Chordata > Mammalia > Chiroptera > Molossidae > Molossus > Molossus molossus. Next base: position 51,836,705 of record NW_023425349.1, read on the forward strand.
GTAATTTAATTTCTAATAATGACTGTGCTTAACAACTGGTTCACAACATTGACAGCTGGCTCTCACCAGCCAGAAGGAGCAGGCTCTGCACACCACTTTCCAAAGGCCAAAGGAAAACCTTAGGAGCCCGTTTTTGCACTATCTATGGAAGCTGCTGCTTCCATGAGGATCACTGTGGTTGCCTGCAAAATGTTACCAGTTAGTGAACCACACGCCCTGGTGGGATTGCAGAAGGAGCAGAAGGAACAGTCGAGTCCAATCTCCATGTGCGATTTCTTAATCAACAGATGCCAACAACACAATTACATGAACATTTTGACTTTGAAGAGTTAGAGCCCACTTTTTTGAGTTCTAAAACCTGAAAAGTAAAAAAGAGTGCACACCTTTGTGTATGGAATGCACACCCACACCCACAGTAGGGAATAAAATCCACAACATTTGGGTAAACAAAAAGTTAATCTATTTTAGTATTAATGACCTACTTTGCCTTATCAATACTTCGTGGGAAATATGACCTCAGACAACTCACTCTGTGCAATACCGATAGCTGGTATAGGGCAATTTCCTTAATGGTTCAGGAACAACTGGCCACCTGCTGTAATCATCAAAGCCTAGGCCAGTCCTGTTACAAGTACATAATGAATAAGCATCTAAAAGACCTGGTGGCATAGTGCCTGGTCTTGACAACCTGTAATTAACCCTAGCTACAATTCTAGATGGCAGAGAGTTCCAGTGAAACACAGTTTAAGGGAAATCAAATGCTCCTTTAAAAAATTTTAGACTTTATCAGGCACTGATTTTAAAAGCCAGCATCATCCCTTATAATATTTCAGAAGATCAATGGGAAGGTCACTGGATTCAGAGCTGAAGGACCTAGATTCTGCTTCCCTCTATATGAGTGACACTGAAGTAAATAATGTCCCTTCTATGCACCTTAGTTTCCTAATTTTTAAAGTAAAGGTGTTGGGTTAAAGAATGGCCAGTTTTGTTTTGTTTTTAAATGAGGACATCAATCTCTGTAATCAAAAGAATATCATGTCCCATAATGAATTAAAAACTTAACAAATATATCTTCAACGTTACTCCCTTGAACAACCATTAAGATCCTCTTACAGATTTTCAAAGTCACACTCCCCTTTGTTCTTCTGAACAAAAACTGTGATCCCTCTACTTTCAAATGTGTATTTGACCTTCTTTTAAATGTGTAGGCTTTCCCTTTTGAAGTTTGTTTACTTGTGAGAACAAGACTCTCTTTCCCAGTGGATCATAAAGCAATTCCTGGAAGGGGCTGGGTGGGAGGCATAAGCTATGTTCAGGTACAAAAGATAACTTTTAATGTTGATGTGTTAGGAAGACAGGGTGTGGTGGTCCCAGCCTGGCCTGGTGAGTGCTGTCCTCCTACCTTCTGGGACTGCAGTCCTTATTCACGGCTAAGTCTTGTTTTAAAATTTGGAGTCTGTGGTCTTTTTTCAACACTGTGCAGTTTTTTAAAGTCTACAGTTTTAAGCACAGTGCACCTAAGATCAAACAATGACAATAATTACCACCCCTAAATACAGTAATAGCTACTCCTAATTAAGGCACTGAGCCTGGTACTTTACATATATTATCTTTTACAATTTCAGCAACCCATTGAGGTAGGCATTAGCGCCACAGTTTCACACATGAAGCAGATGAGATCCTGAGAAGCTGAGTACTGTGCTCAAGGACGCTGGTGCAGCCGGATGGGAAATGCACACCTCCCTTACACTGCCCGCAACTGCAGATAGACCCCAGCATGACCGGGTGAGACATGCCCGTCCTGGCCTGGAACGGGGAAGGGAGCAGCGGAACAGCTTGGAGATTCAGAGCCTGGTGATTTCACTGTTCACGGCTCTCATGACACAGGTGGGACCTGGGTGCCTATTCTGAAGTGACCAGTGTGACACTACCAAGCAGAGCTTTATTGTTAACACATGTGAAAAAGGATCCAACCCAGTAAGATTGTCCAACGCACTGTACAACCCAGTAAGGATTTCCATGCTAAGATAAACTCTACACCAGCAGAACAGGCTGAACTATCATTTGTGAGACAAGCCTGGAAATTATCTGTAGATGCTATGTAAACCTCACAACTGTGTGAAAATACAACGCTAATTAAGCAATGACCAGAACAAGCTCTCACCTAGCTACTAAATGTGACCCAGATTTAAGCATCAGAACAATTCCATGATGATGACAAACACTGGCAAGGATGTGACGCCACTGGAATTGTTACACATTTCCGGGGAGGGTGGGTAGTGTAGGGTGAAAGCTGTATGAACACACGCATACTTTTGACCCAGCGACCGCAATCCTAGGTATATACCTCACTGAAATGCATTCCTATGGCACCCAAAGTCACGTGTGACAGTGTCCTTAGGAGCTTTATATAGTACTCTAAAACCAGAAACAACTCAAATATCCATCATCAATCAAACATATAAACAAATACTGGTATATCCATACAGTGGATACTATTCAGCAATAAGAATTATTAAATATAGCCACACTAAACAACATGGATGAAACAGCAACATCATATTGAGCAAGGAAGCTAGATACAAAGAGTACACACGTATGATCCTGTTTATATAATGTTCAAAACCAGGCACAACTAATCTACAGTATTAGAAGTCAGGAGGCCGTGACATGAGAAAGGGGAAGGGTCGTCATTGCGAAGGACCTTGAGAGGGTTGCCACGAACAGCAGCAACGGCCATTCTATGAGACAGGGATTGTTAATCCCACTTCTCGTGAATGAGGAAAGGCACTTCGAGAGGGATTATGGAAACACGCCCAAGGTTTAGTTCCAAGGTTTAGTTATTTATATATTACTGGCTTTAGCCACGATTCTAAGCCAGATCCAAGTCTTCTCATTCCCGTCTATTAATGTTAAACATGGTGGACTTCTCTCTGCCCACCCAGCTCTCCCTTCCTCTGTTGGTAAGAGCTGCCCACTCAGCCTTTGGGGAATTGATGCTTCCCTTGTTCCATGTGGTCCTGTTGGGAATACACATCCCAGCAGCTCACTCCAGAGGGTGAGCTGTTGACCCAGCTGCTCATCAGACTCTCTAAGGGATACGAATCTTGGGTAGTGTGATAAATGATGGGTGAAAAGCATAGGAGCTCAGTAATAAGATCAGCAGCAGCCAAATGGGAGGCTGTCCACGAGCCTGAGATCCTCTGGACACAAGCTCAGTGTAAGCTAGAGCATGATAGATGCCAACACTCCCATATCTTCACCTGTAGCTCAGCACCTGGGATGGGGAAGAGGCTCAGTAAATATTGATCAATGAATGAATGAATCCACTGAGGGGCTACATATTCTTCCTCTGGCTTGATAGCTTAGCCTTTTCTTTAGATCATGTGAACTGACTGCTATTTTTCCAGTAATTTCCTTTGCATCGCCAGTTTCTCTTGCTTGCAAGCAAAGAACCCTACATGTTATCTACTATTTCCACAGAATTGTTACATGTGCCATCATATTTGAGGACATAGTCTTATGGAGTTCCTTTTCCTGTAGCAATATACTTTACCCATTATTCTTACCCCAAAGAAGGAAGCTGATGGAAAACTCCTCAGGTGGAACCTCAAGGAGCTATATAATCTCTTAGGAGAATTTATTAAGTGGCATAAGATCCCCATGAGAAAGACCACCTACAATATGTGGGGAAGTCGTTTATTTCTATACTGTTCTTGATTCATCCCAAATTCAGGACAATTTCACATGTTTATCCAGGGAAAGTATTGCAAATGAGAAGAATGCAAACAGCATGGGAGCTCACGGGAAATGCCAACATTTTCTCAGGAAGGGATGGGCTGATTGTTTCCAAGAAAAGATATTAAGATATAAAAATCAACAGGGTGCCCAGAACCAATTCCAGAGAAATCATATGCCTTCTTGCTTTGACTTTCATCTCCCCGAAGGTGGAAAAGGCTGGAGTTAACGCAAGACGAGCACATTAGAGTAACGCCAGTGACAAGTCAATGGTCTGCGAATGAAGTTTCATAAGTCTGCAGCATCTGGGACACGGCCCGACGACATGCCCCTTTCCCTCAGGAGATACGCAGCCTGGTTTTCTATGTTTGAGAAAGAGAGAAATCACAGGTGTCTGTATGTCCACTGTGGGCAGCTAAATAAAAGTAAGAAACGTTTCTTTACCCTGAACACACACGCATGAAAAACTTCTTTGATCTAATCCCGAACTCTGGAAACTAGGAGGTTTGAGCTATCAGAACCAAAGTTATTCATATCCAGTCTTATATGGATTGAGATTCTGCATAAAATATAATCTGCATAATACACAAATCACAGCGAAGGCTACTTACAATAGACCCATACTATCTGACAGATTACTGAGTTGTCCCTATGTGTGCAACTGGTATACTAAGTATATCTCATTTCGAGTAAAGCCACAAGAGGTAGTTTTAAAACACGATCCCCAATATCTCATCACAACAAAATGCTACTGTAATGCGTGGGTGTAGGTTTCAGTGATGTCATTTTGAGGGAAGAAGCACCAACTACTCAAAAACAAAAACAAACCTAAACTGCATATCATATGGGAATTTTGTAAGTTTCCTTTAAAGTTCTTATTCTGTTCCCATCAGCATATCACATGACATTAAGTCATCATATCTCCTTGGGCTCCTATAGACTGGGATGGATTCTAAGACTTTTCTTAGTTTTGAAGACCGTGAGAGTTCTGAGGAGTATTTATTAGGTATTTTGTAGGATGTTCCACAATTTGGGTTTGGCCGATGGTTTTCTCATGGTTACACAGTATTTAGGTTTTTGGGAAGAAGATCACAGAAGTAAAGCATCATTCTCATTACACCATATCAAGGGTATATACTGTTAACATGACTTACCACTGATGGTGTTAACCTTGATTACCTGGCCAGTGTGGTATTTATCTGGGTTCTCCACTGTAGGTTACCCCCACCTCCTTTTTCAAACGGGCTCTAAGTCAGCCCATTCTTCAAAGGAGTTACGAGCCACCTCTATGGAATTCTTGTATGGGAGACTTGTCTCTTCTCCCACTTATTCCTTATTCAATCATATATAAATATCAATATGGACTCTCATATATTTACTCATCCTTTGGGGTATTATTTAATGCTATGCTATTTTATTGCTCAAATTGTTCTAGCTTTAGTTACTGAGAGCTCTTTCCGTTGGCTCCTGTGTCTTGTGACATATTCTGTTTTGTTTGCTTTTTGAAGACCAATTACTTTTTTTAAAACTAGAGGGTAGATATCTGTATTTTTGGATGGCTTACGTATGGAAACACTGAAGAACTAGGTTGACTCTTCTAATCCTTAGTAAATACAGAGCTCTGGTATCATTTTACAGTTAATCCAAAGGATTAAGATTGACCTCATTTACTTCGTCATTCATTTACTGGATAAACTTCGTATGCCTCCAGTGTGTTAGGGGATTGAAATTTCATTAGTTTTCTTCAGTCACTTCTGGGCTGTGATTGCTGTGAATTCAGGCTGAAGGCTAGATCTTCAGAGTAAGCTGTCCATCGGAGGTGGCAACGGTGAAATACACTCTGCTAGACCGTTAGCCTTTCCAGGGATACTCCCTGCTCCCCGTCTTCACCTTGTGCGTTCTAATTAAATTGCAGCTTGACAATCACTGGTTGGAACCAGTACACTAGTTGGAACCAGCTTCTATGTTGAAGGTCCCCGGGTAAGGTAGACAGAATGCAGAATTATTCATCCTTGGAGGCCCAGGAGAGTTCGCGGTGTCCTCAGTCCTGCTTGTTGGGCACAGTGACCAGCAGGTAGAATGTCTACACAAATGTTTGAAGGGCTATCGTATTTTTCCTTAAATGGATATTTGAGTATATGTTGTATTTTAGGCATTGTACTAGATAGTATACATTTTCTCATCTTATCCTCACCATGACCTTGTGAAATAGGTACCATTACTGTCTTATTAGAGGGAGGTTAAGCCAGGCAGCTGGTGAATGGCAGAGTGGCACTCTAATTCAGAAGCCTGTATGCTAGGTTACCTGTATGAACTGGGGCCCACGGCTAGATGATCTCACAGTTTCCTCAAAGGAAGCACATTGTGCTGAGTGTGGGCAGTGGAAGCCTCCGGTTTATTTAAGGCCACATGCTTGCTGGTTTGGTTTCACTCCACTTATAAGGAGAGAGGGGGTTACACGTGTGTAGCAGACTTCTCCTCCCATGAGGCTCTGTATTTGTTGGGATCAAGCACTCACAGATGGCAGGGTTCGAAGGAAACCGAAAAGCATTCTAGTTAACGCCATGTGAGGTCTCTCTCCTACAGTATTCTTACCAGGTGGTTGTTCAGTTCAGTGAGAGGCTTAGCATTTTCAGAGGTAGGCTGTTTCTTCTATAACCACACCGTCAACCTCTTCTTCTATAGAACAATCAACTCTTTGTAACTTGCATGTGTGGGTTTAGACTCTGCCCCTTGGGAGAGAAAGCTCTCGGCCTGCTTCCTCGTGCCAGCCCCAGCAGCTTCCGGGACTGCCCGGGGAGGCAGGTTAGTCCTGGGTCAGCTACTGCGTGTGTTGTGGGAGCCTCAAGGAAGTACCCTGCACAGCAGGCAACTGCAGAACTGAGATGCCAGTTTATTCAAAATTCAATTTATTAATACATACCTCTGTCCTGAGATAGCTGAGATCGGATGTTTACTCGTGATGAATAAATATTAGCTCTTTACTTCCATTAGGCCCTTTACGTCTGTTAATGGCATCATAATCATCCTTTGGAAACTCTTAAGAGACATTTCAGACCACTGTTCATGTAAAGTGCCTCTATGGGTAAGGGTGGGACCACGTACATTTCTAAGTGTCTATCAGAGTCAAAGTTCAAAACAAACAAGCCAAGCAAATCCTGGACATGCCTGAATATAAAGCAGTCTTAAAGAAGAATGATGACTTACTGGTAAAAGAGAAGGAAGGTTCAAGGCTGCCTTCCTTCAATAAAGAAGATGCTATTGATTTCCTTTCCTTCTGATATGAATAGCAGGCGCTCAGATGCACTGAGCTGAAAAATGAGTGAGAGAGGGAGAAATAAGTAGTTCTACCAACCGCCAGGAGCCGAGAAACAGGAGATATCTTTTTATTCAAGTCCTGTTTCCCTTGGGGATCAGATCTCAAGTTTTAATTTAATTTGGCTTGAAGACTTTGACCCACTGAAAACTCCTGTCAGAGCAGGAAGCAAGCCCATGAAAACCACCATCAGCGAAGACTGCCCACAATGGGAAGCATGCAGTCTAAAGGAGCTACTGTCTGAATGAAATAGCTCTGTGGTCTCACTCTAGTAAGTACCTGAAATGCAGAGTTTTGGGCAATGGCTGCATAATGAATGGTCCCCACATGCACTCACAGTAAAAGTCCCTGAGCAGGGGAAGTGTTAGTCCCTGTGACAGCTGAACCAAAATAAATTAATATCAGAAGAAACATCAAGTGTCTTCCCTCCAGAAATGGTCGCAGAGCTGGCTTCACGGGCATGTGCCTCTCAGAGGGGCCACGCGTGGTTGAATGCTCTGCTGTTGCCGTCTTGAAAACGTTAATACTTTTGAAACACAGGTCCTGTGTTTTTATTTTGCACAGGATCCCACACATTATGTAGCCAGTTCAGAATGGCTGTAATGCTTTGGAAAGGTCGAGCGATGTTGCATAATAATCTAAGTCAAATATAAGTGTTTTTTAAAAATAAATGTAGTGAGGTAAAGGTCCTTTTCAAAAGTGAAAGAAAGGTGGCATTTTAGGTTGAGAAACAGAATAAGCTTTTAGAGACTGTGGTGATCCTAGAGACTGAGGATGCTAACAAGCAGCGTTTGGCCCAAGGTTGTGTCACGTTGCAATGTTTAGTTGGGAGGTGCAAACTGTTCAGAATTGCCTTGAGGATGTCAATATATATGACACACGGTGCTGTTGACTAGGAATGTTTCCCCCTCTTAGTCATTCCCTCGATAAGCATTTAAAGACATTTAACTGGCTTTCTCCAAGTGCACGTGACCAGAGGGCCAGCCTGCAGGTCTCTCTGTGTGGCCGCTGATCAAGAGCAGAGTGTGAACTGTGGTGGCTGGATTCATGGCAGGACAGGTGTTTAGAAAGTTTCTTCCCCTTCCTGGGGAATCTAATCAACCCAAGAAGAAAGATAAAGATACTGATATCAGTGGTTCCCCCAAATAAACAGCTCAGCCAGATTACCCTACAGTGAAACCCACAGGCAATAAGCCTCAGCCACACACTTGGAGATTCTTCTTTCGTGTCCCACTTTGTGTTTGCAATAGTTCCATTAAATTATTTTACACACACACCACACAACTGAGAGTGTACAAGGTAATGGTTTTTAGTATATTCGGAGTTGTACAACTATCACCACAATCAATTTCAGAACATTTTCATCCCTCCAAAAAGAAAACCAGTCCTGAGCAGTCACATGCCATTTCCCCGACACCCCGGCACCAGGTAACTCCTGATCTACCTCTGTCTCTACAGGTTTGTAGTGGCACACTTTCTAAGTGTGAGCAGACAACCAAGGATTACCAGAAATCTGAGAAAAGTCACCATTATAAAAGAGACAGACATACGTAAGAGAGCTAATTGGAGGGAAACTTATGCTGGGAGAAGAAAATGCCAAAACCCCACATCCCAATGATTAGTTCTGTCCTTAGATAAATTACTGTAACTATGAAATAAAAAATATGATAGATAAATAAGAGCTTAGCAAGTAAAAATATAATAGTAGAAATGACTTGATAAGAAGGTTCTAAGAAAATACAAGGAAATTTCACCAAAAAAATGGAGTTAAGAGGCAGAGATGGGAGACAGAAAAAAACAATAGACGTATGGAAGACCAGTCTGGCAGCTCCGATTTTCAAATGAGGACATACAGAAAGAGAGAAGAGAGAACACAGAGGCAAGGAGATCATGAAGAAAATGTTTTAGACCTAAAAACAAACAAACAAAAAAGGAAAAATAAAAGACAAAAAAGGAAAACTTCCTTGACCTGAAGGACGGGAGTGTGCTAAGGTCCACTTCACAATGGATGAAATACGGCCCACTCCAAAGCACTGTATCAGGAAAAAGAGGTCTTTAAACTTTCAGACAAAGGGGGAAGGGGGCTATGTGCAGAGGATTAGGGTACAGAATGGCTTTGGACATCTCAAGAGCAACCCGGGGAGCCCGAAAGCAATGGAAAAATGCCTTTAGAAACCCAAAGCAGCCATTTTCAACTTTTTTCATTTCATGGCACACATAAACTAATAACTAAAATTCTGTGGCACACCAAAAATATATATATTTTTGCTGGCCTGACAAAAAGAAGGTATAATTTTAATTGATTTACAAAAAATAATACGAGTAATTACCTACATTTTTGCTACAAATCGACGTTTAAAAAAATCAGGTGCCTATCCATGTATATAAAGATTTCCGGTCCGAGAATTAACCAATCAGACGCAACCTTACTATGCAATTCCAATGACCAATACAATGCAACTCTGTTATATAACCTATATATTTATGGTTCAAGACAGGGCATTCACACTGCATGGCCATTATTGTGTTAGCTGTTGTCTTTTTTTCTTTTTTAACAATCTAAGGGAAAAGAGGTCAGTGCCCCTGACTAAATAGTCATGTTTTGCGTGTTTTAAAAATCCTTGCGGCACTCTGGGTGAAAATTGCTGACCTAAAGGGAAACTCCAAAATAAAAATTCTATACCATGCCAAACTATTACTTCCAAGTGAGCTTAGCAAAAAGACATTTCTCACATGCAAGATCTCAAAAACGTATTTCCCATGAGTCCTTTGCTAAGACGTACTGGAGGGCAAGAAGAGGAAGACATGAGAACTACAAAGAAGGGGAGCCAACTCCAGAAGCAAAGGGAATCCCCATAACAAAGGTGAAGAAAGTTCCCAGGATGCAGCGGGGCACAGGCGTGGGCAGCAGATTGGATCGGACCCCTCTGGGGATGAGTCTCCAGGTGCTGGCAGCACAGTGTGTCAGAACCAAAGAGACCGGTGAAGAGCTGGAGATTCGATTAGTAAGGAGTACACGGACAACAGGGCAAACAAAACCAGGGCATCATTTGGGGAAGAAGACCAGGAAAAGTAATGATACTTTTCTACAGGGCACAGACGTAAATAGTGTTTATGACATAGTAAGGTAAATAACAATCCAACCAAAATGACAAGCAACTCTACTAGGAGGGTAGCAGGAATGAAAAGGGTTAGGGAGAGACGGGGGTGATAAAAGGGAGCTATATTATCCTCTTCCAAGTGAGAACAAAAAACTCATGAAGTAGTATTTTATTTAGAGATAATGGGGGAACAGAGTTTGCCCCCCAACCCCCCATAAAATGCCTCTTTAAAATACTGATTATTATTATTTTTTTTTATCCTCACCCAAGGACATTTTTTGCATCTATCTTCAGAGAGAGCAGGAGCGAGAGAGAGAGGAAGAGAGAGAGAAACACTGATGCGAGAGAAACACATCGAGTGGTTGCCACTCACACAACCCCAACCGGGCCTGGGGATAAACTGCAACTGAGGTATGTGCCTTTAGTGGAAACCGAACCCGGGACTCTCTGATCTTTGGGCTGATGCTCTTAACTGCTGAAGCAAACCGGCCAGGGCTAGGACACTGATTATTTTAAGCCGATATTTTTAAGGCCTGGAAGTCTCAGGAAGAAACTTTGACTTTCCCTCTAACTGCCTAAAAGAATTTCAGGTCGATAGTTCTTCTAGGAAAGACCTGTTACCATTGAACACTATAGTTTAATCTGAACTAGGTGTGGCAGACAGGCCCATTTGATCCAAGTCCCCTCTGTGTCCCCAGCCCCAGTTGGGGTCATGTGGGTGGCAACCACTCGATGTCCCATCATCTCTAGATGGCCCAGCAAACATCTGTTTACTAAACATTAACTTTCACCTACCCATGAATTGCCTTATGTTCCTTTGAAGTCCCAGGTCTCTACCTGCTCCTTAGTCTAGAATGACATATATACCTCATTTTGCCTTACTGTTTATGGAAGTTTTCACATTTATGTGAATTCACTGTGTGAACATATTAAAACTTGATTTTCTCCTAATAATCACTTTATGTCATTTTAATTATTCAACCAGCCCTAAGAACCAAGAGAGGAAGGGGGTGGATTTTCCCTCCCCCACTAAGAGAAATAGGCAAAACGTTATAAAAAGGTAAAAATGATTCCCTTTGGTGAAGAAGAAATGGGGTAGGAGTGAATAGGATCTATTTTTATCAAAGTATATCAAAGATAAAAATAAAACCTAGGAAAACATGAAAAGAAGTATGAAGAGAACATTTAGTACCATAGAAACATGAATGATATAACACAAAGTGGCATTTACACTGTAATTACAATCATATAATGAACCATACCGAGCCTGATTGGGGTTTATAAAGGCATCGGCAATTCTATCAAGGTGATGGGATTAAGAATGCCTATTTTCCAAATTCCCTACAGTATAAAGTTTCCATGTAGTTTCATAATCAGAAGATGAATTCACAAAGTTGAAAAAGTTGATTCCTTATCATAGACTGAAAATTAATTCAGAATTATTTCCACTTTTCAAATCCAAGATTTCAAGTTATAAAGGAAAGATCCTGGGTAGCTGTGTTTTCTTTCTTTCTTTCTTATTCTTTTTTCCAAGTCAGCATTGGGAATATTATGAACCAGTCTTCTAAGAATGGTCAATTAATCAAAGGTAATGGTTATGTTTAGTTTCTCTCTACAGTGTCATGAATCTCTGAAACAGTCTTTGCAACACAATAAAAATAATACTTTGCTCTGCCAAGTCTGAGAAAATGAGAAAAAAATATCTCCAAATATACAGTTAATACTGCATGAACAGAGAAAAGTCAGCCTTTTTAAAGAATGTCTAAAGCACTTTCATTAAAAAAATTTTTAAATGTATTTTTAGAGACAGAGGAAGGGAGAGGGAGAGACAGAGAATCATCATGAGAGAGTGAAGCATCCATATGCTGCCTCCTGCACGCCCCCTACTGAGGATGGAGCCCGCAACCTGGGCATGTGTGGTGACCTGGAATCAAACCAGCAACCTTTTGGTGCATGGGATGATGCCCAACCAATTGAGCCACACCAGCCAGGGCAAAAAGTTAACCTTTGAAAATTTGTTGTATGAGAGTCCGGCAGTGTGGTTCAGTGGACTGAGCACTGGCCCATGGACTGAGAGGGTCTGGTTTGCTTCGCAGTCATGGCACACGCCTGCGCTGTGGGCTCGATCTGCGGTAGGGGGCGTGCAGGGGCAGCCGATGGATGTTTCTCTCACATCGATGTTTCTGTCTCTCTCCCGCTCTCTCTAAAAAATAAATTAAAAACTCATAAAATTTGTGGTATGAGACGTTTGTGTTAACAATGACTTTCACTTTAATGTTTAAGAAATGAAACAAAATGAACTCTGTAGTCCAATTCTTGAGAAACCTCAAGCAACATTCCAAAGAACCCATCAGATTTAAAAATATTAATGCCTCTTTATTGCAAATGTAATACATGATGAAGAAAATCAGTCAACTGTTGAACAGGAGGAAAAAAGCAAAAAGAAAAAAATACATCATACGTTGTGCTACAACTCAAAGCTGCAAAATCATAAACGCTGCTTGTCCGACTCCGAATGAAAATGAATACTGAGAAAACTTAAATTTCTTTGAATAATATTTGCACAAACCTTTAAAAAAAAATTCTGTAGGATATTCTGTTCCAAACTCACTTCTACAGAGGAGTCTTTTAGTTTCAGGGATAAATGATACCGTGGGTGGTATTTTGATGGAAACAGTCTAAACAATTACTTAAGGAGTTGAAAATTCTCTCATTAAAAAACAAAATCCTGGCTTCTCCCTTACGGGCTGTGTTTGGCACTCCCACTCATGCCTGCATCCACCACCACAGCTCTTTCTTTGCTCACAGATCCCACCCCCACCCCCTCCTTCTGAGTTTAGGTAGTGGGCGGAGCCAGCAGTGTCAGTGCAGGTAGATCTCTTCCCAGCCTCCTTTGCAGCAAGAGGTGGTGATGTGATCTGCTGGGGCACCATGGGGAAAGCTCGCTGCAGCTCCCCTACCCCCTGGATAAAAGAACTGATTGTTGCAATGAGAAACACCCTCCCTTGTTTTCCTTCCTGCATAAATCCGTGGGGTGAGGACATGATGGCTGAGGCTGCGGCAGGAACTTTGTGATCATGAGGCAACAAAGAGGAGAAGCAAACCCAAAAAGTGGAGGAGAGCAAAGCAGAAAAATGGGAGGAGGCTGGATCCATGAGACTGTCACTGGGCAGCTGTACTCACCCTGGACTGCATATTTCTGAACTTTATGTCAAGTCAATGACAAATATCCTTTATTATATAGTATATACCAGGCTAGTACTCTTCGATTTCTTTTAGTGTCATGACATTCATAGGACATGATGGTTTCCAAAAATTATCTTCCATATTTAGTAAAAGGCTTCATAAATATTATTAGATAGTTACTATAAAAAAGTGAAGCTCTCACCACCCCCCAGAATTCATGTAATGATTTCAGTCTGAGGCCAGCTCCCAGGTGACCTGCATTCCTGCCTTGGCAAAGAGGTGGAGTCTCCGGTTACATGGAGAGCCGTGTGTGCTTCAACGAAGACATCCAGTTCCCTAGTCCTCCAGAAATCACACTGAGAGGGCTTTCTGTGCGAGCCCCTTGTTTACGAACTGTTTCTACGTCACCGGGGCAAGGAAATCAATTTTAAATCGGCCTCGGCCACAGAATGACGTGGGATTGAATGTCAATCGAGAACAAATTGGGGAACTCTGCTGTCTCACGGTGCCTGGGGTGGTGAGCCCAGTGCTCATCTGTTTGCAGTTGAAAAGATACATATACAATAACTGTTACAAACACTGCTAGAAGGAAGTGATCAATATACATCTTCCTGGAATTAAACTTTTAAATAAAATAGCATTTCCCTTTTGGGGATCCCCTCTTAGTTCAACCCAGCTTAAGCACCGCCAATGTTGCATTTGGATAAAGAAGACACATTTTCCGAGCACTTATTGTGCCAAAGACAATGGGAAATACTGTCAGGGCAGCGTTTGCTCTTTAGTGCTCGTTCTTTGCAGTGGGCATCACAGACAGCTCCGGGCAAGTACTTTCCTAACTCCGTTCTCCTCACTCACTGTGTGTAGGTCTTTCATTGAACCAAACACCACTTGCCTTCTATTGTATCTATACTTACAAATATGGTTTCTCAAGAGCAAAGGTTTTCCACCTTTTCTATCCTCTCTAGCATCCTATACAATGCCCTGTGCCTAGAAGGCCTTCCCACATGTCTGGGGACACTGGATTAAAGTGTAAGCACATATATTATCTATATGAATAGATGTGATAAGGATCCCGGCCTGAGAGCATGAGATGAAGCAAGGTCTCTTGGTAGGATTTAGGTCTGCCTGGTGGGCAGGCCCAGGGCAAGTCTATTTGCTGAGGATTGAGGAAGGTCTATGAAAGCAAATTAACTGCATGATATCTTAGTTATCAGAGGGTATGTCTGGTTCCATGTAGCAGGCTAATCCCAAGAACTCATGTTTATTCCTAGGGTAAGAGAGAGAGAAAGTCCCAGAGCAGAAGGGGAAGAGGGAGAGTACAAGCTGACAAAAACCAGAAAGAGCTATTTTACTACAAGTCTATTAAACAGCAAGCCCAAGCAGCCTTGTTTGGAGACTCCTCTAATAAGTAGGGTGCTCTTCCCCATGTGCCACAGAGCTCTGGGGACCTGGGCCTCTGGTGTGGACAGCAAAGGCCCAGAGGAGGGTGGACAGGAACTTCCATGCCTTTGGGAGGCTATGGTACCAGCTGAGGGATGAGGGACAAATGACAGCACTCAGTGGGATTGGACTTGTTGGTGAGCATCCAGGAGACACCCCTGGGAGTTATAGGCATAGCTGCAGGGTACTTCACAGGGAACTCAGCATCTGCCTCAGCAGACGGTGCAAACACCGGTGGAACTTGGGTATCTGACTATAAGCCCTTTTGTTCCCACATGCTGGTAGGACCAGGTACTCCAGTTACATGGAAAGTTGAAAAGGCACAAAAGTGAAATGCTCTCTAACTTAGCATTGCCACTACTGCCTGATCAACACGTTCCACCAGCCCTTCCCTTCTGAGGGGCTGGTCTGTGGAGCAGGGAGGTGTTGGGAAGACCTCAGATGCTTCCTGATTTACTGTTTCCTAATGAAATGCCAGTCAGAGAAAAATACAAAGGGCTCTTTGCAAAATAGCCTTTTAAACTCATCACACCCTACCAGGAACACACTCATTGTGGACGGATCCATTATTGATGCTGCTGTCTATTTTGAAAGAGGCTGTCCTGAACAGGGAGTCAGGAGATGTAGGTCCTAGTTCCTGTTCTGCAATTAAGTTATGTCGCAACCTCAGAGTCCTCACTCAGCCGCTCTCTGGTCCTCTTGATTTATGGACTGAGAAGCAGAGGTAGATGGAATACATGCCACCTAATTGCTGTCATCTCCACTCCCTCCACAACTACAATAAAGGGTTAAAGAAAGACCTATAAAAAGGCAGAAGCTGGGAGGGGCTAACAGATACAATATTCGGGAGTCTGGAAAGCACATGGACAGATAGTAACTGACTTAGCAAATCCAAGAGGACTGAGCCCTAAGCTGCCGCTGGGGGAGGTAGAGAGACACACAGCGGGGCAAATCCTCGGCCCCTTCCTAACAGAAGACTGGAAAGCTTTGTTTATTCTCTCTGATGAGGATACAGAACAGGGCATATCTGGTCCCAGGGACACGAGAGGCACTTGAGGGAAAAGAGAGTGATGGAGAATGTCTGCATATTAATGCTGAGACACACAGCCCTCTTTCCTGCCCCAGGGACAGAAGGCTGCCAGCCAGGCCTCTCCCCTCCACGCTAGAAGCTGGAAGCATCTATAGGGAATCTGACCAGGTCAACACTAACACTGGTTCCACTGTCAGAGTCCAGCCAGATAACCTTCCAGTGAAGCTTGGTCAACTCAAATGCTTAAGCTACTATTCAGCATTTTAGCCTCCTCATCAAACACTTGGTTGAGCAACAAGCAAGGATTTCCAGAAAGTAACTGTACTGGGAGACTGGGGAGGGGGGATGCACGTGTATGCTGGTGTGGAGTGGGGAAAAGAGCCGAATCTGCATCTTCTGTAGCGGGAAGTTATTAGGCAATGCCTACACCTGACAGATCAAGAAACGGAATTTCTTGCCATGAAGAGATACGGAATTAACTGCCAAACAAATCCATTAAAAACGGTGAGGTGATGACATCGGGGACAGGAAAGTGTTTAAGGGGAGGTGAACAAGGACCTGCTCTTTTTCCTAAAAAACTTTAGACAGCAATTTGACTGTTAAACTCGACAGACAGAATTTTGATACAAAAATTAAAAATAAACAGGAGGGATGAGAAGATGCCCAAAAGACCCTTCCATTTCCAAAGCTCCACGATTCTCTGAGGACAAACCGTGCTGCCGGGACTGGGGACGCCTCAGGAGGGTGGGCAGGAAAAAGGCAAAGAAGTGAAAACTTGACCCACTTCACAAAGTAGCTTTGCCTTGAGCCTTGAAATGCCTGCCTTCTCTCCTGTCACAACTCAGTGATGGCAAAGAGCATGGCCAGTAATGGCAGTGACAATCACCTAGACGCACTCACATACGAACAGAAGGAAACCCGTCTCCCGGACCACGTCTCCAGCTTTCGGAAGCAGCCTTGCAGTGTGATGAGAAACAAAAGAAGAGACAGAGAATCTAACATATATTTCCTCCCAGTAGCCATTCGGACGACCTTTTCATTTTGGCCAAATACTTTGTTGAGAAAACAAGTCTGGCCGTTTTCAAGTTCATGTGTGACCTTCCAAACACTAATTTTTAATATGGCTGGCCAGAAAAATAATGAGCTCCCTTACCTCCCTATATATTTCCTCTCTGTTACTTTATCTTTCAAAGCAGGCTATTAAGTAAATACGTTTTGGATTAATATTATTCTGACTTGAGATTTTTATCATTGCCTCCTAATTCCCTCCTTACACTTATCTAATTCTCCTGACACCCAGACTATAACGAGCTAAAAGCAAAAGGCTGGCTGTGTTTAGTCTGCCTGTCTGGGTCTGGGTCTGTTAGTTTCTCTGAAATTAATGAGTCCTCAGCACAGGCTTACCGTCGACTTGCACAGTGAAATCCTTCCCCCAAAGACCAGCAAGACACCTAAATGACAAGGAGATAAAGCCAGCTACTATGGAGATAATTTCACAGGTAACAGAAGGATTCAACGGGGGATGTCTGGGATCAACGTTCTTCTAGCCTTGGAAGAAACTGTGTGTTATTCTTTGTGTATATTTGCAGTCTATCCGAGAAGACAATGAAACCGGGGAATCTGGCAGAGCCGGGCCCCAGAGGGCGCCAGGGACGGAGGAAGAACGGGGGGAGCTGGTAAAGCGAGCCTGGAAGAGGTCCACTCCTCACGGCTCTCGGGCCCTGGGAGTCACCACTACTTTGTACGTGATACCAGAGCTGGGTGGGAGCTGATGGCCCAGAGGCAGGTGGAAATGCAATGGGTGGGCCAGAAGGGAGCACCTCAAAGAGGGGCCACAGCAGCTGAAGGCAGAGGATGCGGAGACAAGCCCGAGGTGCTGCCCTGCGTGGGGACACTTGGGCAGGAGCAAGACACCATCTTGTATAAGGCCAGCTTAACCAAAGGGCAGCACTAGCTATCGAGTGTGATGAGGACAAATCAAAAGGACAAAGAGAGATGGTCAGGATTGCGAGGGCGATTCCCAGGGGCCCAGACGGACCAAAGGGACCTCTAAGTGGAACAAGAGTCAGGAAAGCCCAGCGATTCTAAAGAGAATGATTCTGGCCACGAAGACAGGATGTCTGCAGACTCAGAGAGGCCAAGAATAGCTGCTGAGCAGAAATGTAGTTTGGTCTGAGGTCAGGCGGGCAGGCTGGAGTATTCCCCAGAGGTGTTGCCAGCCTAAAATGTCTTCCAGGCAAGGGAACCTTTGTTTAGGTCTGAATATGTCCAGGCCAGTCTGAGTTATGAGAAAGGAACCGAGGTCCGGTCTCCTCACGATCATCTGAACACCCATCCACTTTGCTATGGTTTTGCATTTCGGGCTTTACTTGTCATGTCCTCTTAATTCCTTCAACGGGCCCATCTGTATTTCAGCTGAACCACAAGGCAAATAATTAGTTTCAGTCCTCAGTAAATATAGAGAGGAGTGCCTTCAAAGATCTCGGTTTTTAAAATTCTAGTGAGCATAAGAAGTCCTTGAGGAGTGCACGAAAACCTAGATGTAGGACCAGTGATACTTTGAGATGCATTTGTCTGGAGAGTCAATGAAGGAGGGCAGGGGACAGGGAGGGTCTGCAGAGACACACCCTCTGCCAGCGAGTCCTTCTCCCGGAGATGCAGCAGCGCTAGGGTGGAAGTCAAGGGAAATAGAGATGTAGCTTTTGTCTCAGAACTGAGAGGCAGAAAGATGGACAAAGAGGTTATTTTTGGTAAGTTGGGACAGCCAAAGGATGGCTAACATTTGCTACATTTTTTTTTTTTTTACTATAGCTTGCCCATACATTGAATCCATTAAACAAATCTTAATAATGCATACAAAGCACCTAGAAATATGACCATGTATCAATTCATCAACAAACACGTAAATGTTCTTTGAATTAATGTTGAATCCTAAATTATTCTTCATAAAATGTCAGACATCGGAAAAACTCACTTCAATTTCCTGCCCATGCCAAAACATATGAGGGATAATTTGAAAAGCTAATCACTTCAGAAGTAATTCTGTAATTTGTCACACACACACACAAAAAAGGCATCTAATAAAATCCAGGTGCAGACTATGTGATATAAATCCATTTTTTTTCCCTGTGGTTGGGGAGGGGAAACTAGACTAACAGGCACGTGGCGCAACTTTTCTCCGGCTCGTTTTCTCTGCAGGTGCCCTGGTCATAGGTGAGAAGATCTGACACCACCCTCAGGTGCCCTGGAGTCCCTGCGTGCCTCAGTGGCCCTAATTCCTAAACTGAGGTACACTTCTCTTGGGAGTCCGTGCAACACAGCGGGTTTCTGCTTCGGGACCCTAAGGAGTGTTCTTCTCCCCCAAATCGGTATCATCATTTGCTTGTTGACCTGGTTTCCTGGCACTGGAGACAATGTGACTAAATCCTTCCCTGTGAGACTGGAAGCAAAACCGCCCCTCGCCCCGGGTGTTTGTTCTCGACGGGGTTCTAGTCCATTGATGAGATGGGGTGGCGTGGGGTGCTGGCAATATAGGAAAGGTATTTTGCTAGGGCATGCGTGATGGCTGTCCCGTCTCCCTTGGTGGGATTCTTGTGCTGAAGAACCTTTTGAGCTATGCCACGTGCCTGGAAGGAGCTCAGACATTTCTGGGAGGGTTTACCGCCGGCCTCGGCTCCAGCACCCGGGACAGCATTACTGCCTGTCAGACAGACTTACTGGTAAATACTGGCGTCCCTAAGTGCACAGATCACTTACAAACAATCACGGTTACTTCATGCTACCGTTACATTGGCACGGTACAAAGACTGTCTGTGATTCCTCTGTAAGAGTCTAAAGCGATGCCCGTGCTCACACACACGTTTGACTTCTGCAAGGCGGTGACCTTTGCAATTCTTTTTTATAAAAGATCTCACGTCTATCTAGCTGTTGCTCTGCGTACTGTGGCTGTTGCTGATATCCTGTTTCAGTTACGCAGTGGGGGGCCGAGATTCACAAACTGCCTTCCTCAGGCTCCTCTGCCAGCCTGTGCCAGCGGAGGGCCCCGCAGCAGGGCGTGGAGGGCGGGAGGCCTTCGGGCCTCTTCTCACTCATTTTTTTTCTTTCTTCATTGGCTGTGTCTCTGGAGGCGGCTGTGTCCCTTCCACTATCCCAGCTCCACTGTCCCGGCTCCAAGGTGGCAGCCAGTCCCCAGGTGGGACCCTCCTTCAGAAGTCTAGGTGATGCGACCTCCGGCATCTACTTACCTGCGCCTCTGCCCCTCCCCCTCATCTTCTAGCCTCCCCACGCTCCAGAAGCAGTTCTCTTCACTGAATTCCCTTTGAAATTCCAAGTGTGTTTTCTGTTTCCTTCACAGAATGTTATTAGTCAGAACTAACAAAGTACTCTGCCTGGCTTGTTGCCAAGTGCAATTCCGTCCCGCCCTTTACGGTGGACCGGACCCCATCGCTGCAAGGCGTCAGGGTTGGGAATCTCTGGGTTATTTGAACAAATACTTTGGTGTACTTACTATGTATCAGGAGGTATTATAAATGCTTTCCAATTATTGTTTCATAATCATATTTTACAATGAAGAAACAGGCACATCAAGGTGAAGTGACTTGCCCAGTGTTAGATAGCTAGAAGTGGCCGTTTGAGGGCTAATTCCCTAATTAATGATTTATAGTAATTAAAAAGCAAGAGAAAGACCCGCCGGGGTGGTGCTGAGGCCTGCATGGTTGGAGTCATCGGGTTAACCAGCATGAATGCGCAGGGTCTGGACGGGTCAGACTCAGTGCCAGGCGGGCAGCCGAGCCCTTCCGAGGGACCAGCCTGGGCGGGCATGTAGGTACAGCAGGGAGCTGCCACGTCTGCAACAGGTCCTACAGGCATGCGCTGTCCCTCCCAGGAGACAATGGTTAGAGAACTGGAGTTACCAGAAAGTTCTTGCAACCAGCTTTATTCTCCCTTCACTTTGTTAGCGATGAACGTCCTGCTAACTTTACTATGCCAAGAGAAGAGACAGGATTTTCTAAATCAAGCAGAAAACATAACTAACAACAGTCTCTTCTCAATGATTTGGAGTCCACCTGCCGAACTGGAACTAAAAACTTGAGGAAATAGCTATTTTAGGTTTCTTTTGAATGTAAAAATATGCCATCTTTTGGGTGTTTGAACACTCAGTCTCTCACATCTTGGAAAGTGAAAATCCTCAAAGTCACAGGGGAAAAAGAAAAGGCAAAATAAATGAGGAGCAAGAGAACTTGTGTGGTTATCACTGCATTTCCACTGAAAGCATCATCCAGAAGTCATTTTGTCCGGGATGTGACTGTGGAGGAGGACAGCTGCTGGACAGCTGGGGCCTGAGCCTCATAGCCGAAGTCAGTGCTGTGGGCAGAGATCCCGGCTCTACCTCCGGCTATCTGACCTCAGGAAAGTACCTGATGTTATAACGTGTCCCTCATCTGTCAACTCAAGAAAATAAACACAATGACCTTACGGGGCTCCTGAGAGAACTGAGTAACTTCTTGCATGTAAGAAACATAACACAGACCCTTAAAATGGTCCAGTAATTTGTAATTGTAGTTATTATTACTAAATTATTATTAAAGGTTTGAAGTATGACTAGTACTATGATAA
This sequence comes from Molossus molossus, assembly GCF_014108415.1. NCBI lineage: Eukaryota > Metazoa > Chordata > Mammalia > Chiroptera > Molossidae > Molossus > Molossus molossus. Next base: position 51,858,132 of record NW_023425349.1, read on the forward strand.
AAAAATCTCCCAAAGCCATGATTAAAAAAAAATTTCTGTAGAGGGAGGGAGGGAGGGAGGGAGGAGGGGGGGGGGGGGAGAGAGAGAGAGAGAGAGAGAGAGAGAGAGAGAAACATTAATGTGAAAGAAATAAATTGATTGGCTGCCTCCCATATGCACCCCAACCTGGGATCAAACTCCCAACCTAGGAATGTGCCCTGACTGGGAATCAAACCTATAACCTTTTGGTACATGGGATGATGTCCCAACCAACTGAGCCACATTGGCCAGGGCCGTGATGGTTTTAATAAGGAAACTTAGCCCATGACTTCTAGAACAAACACCATAGGCAGACATTGATATAAGCCACCACTTTGCCTAAAGGAAATACTTCAGTTATTAAAGAGGAAAAAATGGCTCAAACATAGGGCCGGAATTCATGTTAGGAAAAATAAACAACTATCAATCAACATTTCGCACACAGCACACACAGGGATAGGCTGCAAGTATTTGGAGGCCATGATGAAAGTGTGGAACGATGATGGAAAGAACAGGAGGCTAGGACACCAGAGACCTGTTCCAGTTTAAATCCTATTAGCACATTATGCATTTCTTTCCTTATATTTTAATTATTATTATCATTATTTTCTTTATTGACTTTAGAGAGAGACGAAGTGAGAGCGAGGGAGAGACAGAAACATCAATGAGAGAGAACATCGATTGGCCGCCTCCTGCATGCCCCCCACTGGGGATCGGGCCCACAACCTGGGCATGTGTCCTGACAGGGAATCGAACCGGTGACCTCTTGGTGCAGGGGTCAATGCTCAACCACTGAGCCATACTGGCTGGACTCTTTCCTCACATTTTAGATAAATCTATAAGATAATGGGTCTCTGACCTGCTTGGGGATGGATGGCTCTACTTGTGTGTCCTTATATTTGGGTGGTAAGCAATTTGTGGGGAGGGGCTTGTGGCTAGAGACAACTGTTCGCCCCTCTCCTAAGTTTACAATACTCTCCTGGCAGAAAGGAAGGGCACAGAACTGCAGTCCGACCCACTGGCCCGGCCTCTGAGACCTGGAATGTTGAACTCATCATTTCGAGAACCTTTCCCAGCTGTCCCTCTATGTACAGATGACCAGTGACTTTTCCTCTGACACATCTGCCCTTCTCACAATATTCCAAATGTCTCCAGGGTGAACCAACTATTAGAAATAGCCACTAGCAAAACAGGAGACTGGACAGAATGGTGATGTTGGTAAAGGCATCTTTGAAGGCAAAGTATAAATACACAGGAATGCTGCAAGGCTTTCGATCCTTATGCAGAATCAGAGCTTCAGTTTTGCTACCAACTGTGCAGGAAATCACGAAAAGAATTAATATGCACAAGTGGAACCAATTTCCACAACATAAAATTGCTCTTAACTTTGAGATAAAACACATTTGCCTCTGCATTTCCTAGGGCTCAATGTCTACCTTCTTTAAAAGACCCGAGATCTTACTAGGAAAGACAATTCAAGGATCAAAAATTCAGAATTTAAATCCCACTATTTGACTGGGAAGCATGTGCCCACAACCATTTCTCTTCATTCCTAAGAAGTGCACACTCGAACCCAGAACTGCACAGTAAAACTTGAAAATACGTGCTCCCAATCATCAGGTTCAATGTACGGTTTAAAAATGATGCTATTTTTCCTTTGCATCCTAGCCAATTTTTGGAATATACTTAAAAAGATAAAAAGAATGGATTGCTGTTGGAGTTTCTGAAGTTACAAAGAATAATCCTTTAAAAAAAGGACCAATTTTAAGAGACAGCAGTTTCCGGCTGCAGTATGTAATTTCGGTGTGGAGACATCCAGGTGGTAATCAACACCTTTCAAAGTCAAGGATTCGAAAAAGACTGACAGAATGACAACCGCTAGTTGGAGCATTACAGCTGATTTAAGTGCAGACATATACAGCATGATGTTAAAAAGGGAACACAAACCACTTGGCCTTCACAGAAGAAATGATTCACGGATTTAAAAAAAGAGAAAAGCCCAAATGTGAATTATAATATCAATATTCAACTCATTTTCTTTCGAGGCTACTGGAATCAGGTTTTGAAACTTAGGCCAGAGGAGGTTTGGGATCCTGTGTATTTATCGCCTCGAGAGACACCCTGAGGACTAGGAGGGCTGTCAGGGAAACGAGAATAGGAACAAAATACAATAATTTCTTTTCAGTTTGCTGGTGAGATTCCTCGTGGAATAGTTAGGGTTGGGCACAGTGGGCAGGAAAAACAGGGATACTGATTCTCAGGAGGTGTTACTTGTTATTTCTCTTGAGGGTCTGTAGCACCTCCGTGTCTCTTCCATACAATCCGAAGGCCGTGTTAAGATCTGAGGCATGTCTTTGGCTTCTCTCCAGTAAGGCTGACGGCCGAAATGCCCACAGATGGGCACAGATGGATGAAGCAGAGGGCGGTGGCCCGGAGGCTCCCTGCTTCTCTCCTCTAAGCAATGCCAGGACCCAATGGAACCAAGTGGTGCCAGAGCTAATGGTTTTTCAAAAGAATCTGGGTATTTTAGTGAAGCTGTTTAATCTTTAAATGTTAGCTCATTTAAAAACATGCTGGGCTCACCAAAATGCTTTTCTCTGGCTTGCATCCCGGGAGCAGGGCACCCACTTGATTGTGGCGCAGGGTGCGGGGCTGCTGGCAGGCCCCCTGTGTGCTGTGCCCACGGGTGAGTCCCGACGTCCGGCCAGAGCACGCTCCCGGCCTTGCCACAGACTCTGTAAGCTCACGATTCCCTCTATCAAACCCCTTTCTGATGAAGACAGAAATGTTTCTTCCTCTTACAACTGAACCCAATCTGGGCTGATGGCTGTGAAATTGTAACTTGGAGATACAATGCCAAAGAAGACTTATTTCAAACCATTTCAAAAAAAGAAAGAAATTCATAGAGAACGTTGATGTTTTCACATCCAAATAAATGACAAGTGGTGTCAGCATAAATAAAAGGACCAAGAATTACACCACGGCCCAGGAGCAAACAGAGGAAGGGCCCGCACAGGGGGCTCCCAAGCTGGCCAGGAAGGATGGGGGTCAGCAGGAGGCTGTGCCAGACCCAGGGGAACCTTATGAATGCTCAAGAGTTGACGACCTCTTGCCAGGACTGGATGCCTAACTACATACAACCACTGCTACTAAAACAAACAAACAAAACCCTTTTAATTTTTGTGCTGAAAATTCTAGTAAATAAATTTTTAAAAATACGTTTTTATTGATTTTTTAGAGAGAGAGAGAGAAACATTGATAGGCTGCTCCTGCACGCCCCCTACTGAGGATAGAGCCCGCAACCTGGGCATGTGCCCTGACTGGGAATCAAACCAGGACCTCTCAGTCCATGGGATGATGCTCAATCCACCGAGCCACACCAGCCAGGCTACTAAATAATTTAATAGAATACACAATTATATGATCCTGATAATGAGAACAGAAACAGTAAGTGACCACCATGGCTTCATGTGAGAATTATTTTTGACCTTGCAAAGAACTTCCTGTGACTTTCCAACCACCTTTCGAGACTCTATTTACATTTGAGAGCAAAAGAATGGTGTGCAGCTGGACTGTACAGGTTTAAAACAATCCCTGTTGCTTGACTAATTTACATAACAAAGTAGAACAGTCAAGGGACACATTAATGTCAGGTGTAAGTCAACCTTAGATTTTTCTAATCAAAGGAAGCCAACCAAATTACTTTTAAGGTCAGGTGATCTGAAGAATTTCTGACGGAGCCTCGTGGTTTGGCCATACAGCAGAGCCATCCAAACTGCAGCCCCGCCGAGGTCTGGGGCTCCCCTGGCAATCTGTTCCACTTCCTCAGATCCAGACTGGCTGCCTCCCGGCTGTCACTCACCTCTAGCTAGCTGACAGCAAAGGAAACAGCAACAAAAAAGAATTTTGACAGAAGCTCCAACCACCAAACCTTCACTTGCCAAAGGACCAAGCTAGAATCTGTAAATATGCATCTATTAAAAATGAATCTACCTCCCTGGCCAGTTTGGCTCAGTAGCAGAGCGACTGCCCGTGGATCAATAAGCCTTGTTCGATTCCGGCCAAGGGCATGTACCTCAGTTGCAGTTCGTCCCCGGCCCTGGTTGGGGTCATGCAGGAGGCAACCGGTTGATGTGTCCCTCTCACATGGATGTTTCTCTCTCTCTCCCTTGCTCTCCCTTTCTCTCCCTCCCACTCTATTTGGAGATACATGGAAAAATATCCTCGGGTGAGGATTTAAAAAAAAAAAGGATCTACCACACAGAGTGAACCAAGCTGGAGCCTGAAGGTGAGAAATGACTTCCAGTGTGAGAAGCACTTTACTTGCACACATTTGATCTTGTTCTCGAGAGCTAGATTTCAATAAGAACTTGTTCAACGTTTAACAGATGATTAATTATTGAGAGTGTGTACATAGTAGGCCCTGCCCTGAGATCAAAGCTAATTACAAAACTGCATATGTAAAAACATAAAAAGCAAACAGCTAATCCGACAGACAATGCTGTAACCTCTTTGTGAAGATATTTTCTATTTCTAGAAACAATGTTTGGGGAACCTTCTGTTTAAAAAGGAAAAATGTCTAAAAACAAATTAATTTTCTCTCTAAGAAATCCCAGTAACCCACCTTAATGCTCCAATTCACATTAAATGCCCGAGAGCCACTGTATTCATTTCCTGTTGCTGCTGTCACAGGTGATCATAAACTCAGAGGCTTAAAACAGCACAAGTTCTTTATCTTACAGCGCTGGCCGTCGGAAGTCCTCGTGTTCCCCTGTGGAGGCTCTAATGCAGAATCCGTTTTCTTGCCCTTTTGGCTTCTAGATTCTGCCTGCATTCCGTAGCTCATGGCCCCTTCCTGCACTTCCAAAGCCATCGTTGTATCATCGTCAAAGCTCTCTCTCTGACCTCTTCTCTGCCATCACGTGTCCTCCTCTCACGCCAGTCTCCCTATTTTAAGGCCCCTGTGATTACAACCGACCTATATGGATAATTCAGGACAATCTTCCCATCTCAGAATCTTTAACTTAACCACATTGGCAAAGTCCCTTTTGCTATACGAGGTAACGTAGTCACGGGTTCTGGGGGTCAGGATGGGAACGACTTTGCGGGGGAGGGGAGGCATTATTCTGTCTACCATAGGCCCTGATGTCACACACATGAAAAGAGAATATTCAAATATCTTTGCAGCTTTCTCTGCAATATTAACCAAGAGTGCTTGCTTAAAAAAATTTGTTCATAAGAAATTATTAAATAAAAATAAAGAAAAACAAACAAGTGGGACTACATCAAACTAAAAAGTGTTTGCACAGTGGACGAAACCACTATGAACAAAATTAAAAGAAAACCTGCTGAATGGGAACAGATATTCACCATTGACATCCAATAAGGGGTTAATATCCAAAATATATTAAGCAACTCATATGACAATGCCAAAACAATCTGATCAAAAAAATGGGCAGAGGACCTGAATTGACATTTCTCCAAAGAGGACATACAGATGGCCAACGGACATATGAAAAGATGCTCAACATCACTAATCATTAGGGAAATGCAAATTAAAACCTAATTGAGATATAACTTTACACCTGTCAGAATGGCTATCATCAATACATAAAAAACAACAACAACAACAAAGGTTGTGAAGAAATGAGAGCCCTCGTGTACTATTAGTGGAATTATAAATTGATGCAGCTACTACGGACAACAGTATGGAGATTCTTCAAAATGCTGAAAGTAGAACTATACCATTTGATCCAGCAATTCCACTGCTGGGTATTTGTCAGAAGAAATGCAGAACACTAATTTGAAAAGACATATGTACCCCTATGTTCACTGCAGCATTATTTGCAATAGCTATGATATAGAAGGAACCTAGTGTTCATCAACAGATGAATGGATTAAGAAGATATGGTACATATATATAATGGAACATTACTCAGCCATAAAAAAGAATGCCATCTTCCCATTTGGGACAGCATGGATGGACCGAGAGGGTACTGTGCTCAGTGAAATAAGTCAGACAAAGAAAAATGCCTATGATTTCACTTATATGTGGAATTTATAAAACATAATAAATGAACAAACAAACCAGACACAAACTCATAAATATAGAGAATAAATTGGTGGTTGCCAGATGGGATGGGGCTTGGGGAGATGGGTAAAAAAGGTGAAGGATTAAAAAGTACAAATTGGCAGTTATAAAAATAGTTATGGGAATGTAAAGTACAGCATGGGGAATACAGTCAATAATATTGTAATAACTATGTATGGAGCCAGACGCGTCCTAGACTTACCAGGGTAATCATTTTGTATTTTTGTTTTTTTTTGTTTTTTATCCTTACCTGAGGACATTATTTTGCATTTATCTTCAGATAGAGCAGGAGGGAAAGAGGGGGAAAGAGAGAGAGAGAAACATCGATGTGAGAGAGACACACCGACTGACTGCCACTCACACTACCCCAATCGGGGCCAGGGACAAACTGCAACCAAGGTATGTGCCCTTAGCAGGAACCGAACCTGGGACTCTCTGGTCCGCGGGCTGATGCTCTAACCGCTGAGCAAAACCAGCCAGGGCCCAGGCTAATCATTTTGTAAGGTATATAAATATCTAATTGCTATGTTGAACACCTGAAACGAATGTAATACTGCACATCAAGGGTAATTGAAACATAACTTTAAAAAAATTATCAAATAAAAATGATGAAAGATTTGTCTTCTTCCACAGAACCAAACATAATGATTAACCATCAAGAAAAATCAGAACATTTTTCGCTCAGATGCATTTCTTGCCACAGTTTAAATCAGACCTGTTCTCCCTTACTCACAGAGCAGGCGACAGGCACACCCTGGTTGTCAGGGACAGCAGGTTCGCATTCAGAGATATTGGTCTAGTTGTGATGTTGACATGGTAACAGCCAGGCTGCCAGTTTGATCACGCTAAGTATTACCTGTTTGAATAAAGTGTAGTCCTGTCCTGTGGATAATGTTCATCGACGTATAAGGAAGAAGATGAAATGGTGGTCGCCATGGAAGCAGCTTCAAACAGGGATGGCGTGCTAGGCACCAGGTCTGGCCTGTGCCGGGATCCCAGCGCTGGGGAAAAAGCAACACGCACTCTCGTGAACCTCAGTAGTAAATGCTGCTTTTGTGTCTACAATAATTTAAATGAGTCAAAAGCATTCACTTCACATATTAGGCTGCAAATTAAATTATGAATTGACGGAGCTCCTCTGAACTGTGGCAGAAATGTAAAACAGCTTCTTGCAAACAGGTTAAACAGAAAGGAAATTGCATTAATTTACCAAATGGCTATGGAAATGACATTATGAATGTTCTTTTACAAACCTAATAAAGCGATTGACTGTTTCAAAAGATGACATAAAAAGCTCCTAGGAGCTTAAGGAGATAATTTGACAGAGATTAAAAGGATGATTGGCAAACGTATAAACAGACAGTAAACCTGGTTTCCCCTCCCTAGGATATGCACATATCTGTGATTCTCAATTTAGATCTAAGAACTCAGACTTTTTAAGAGCCAGGGAACATGTTTTACACATGGACAGCCAGCTGGCGATACCTTAACCACGTCTGAGCCCACACCTGCCTTGAACACTCTCTGCGGCTCTTCTTGACATCGCATTTTAAGAGCAAAGCTGCCTTTTTAAAAACGAGAAAACTCTCACTTCCTTTGTCATATGTAGGTGCCTATGAAAACACCGATCTAAGAGACCTCCCTCATCAGGACAGTGGAACATTCAAGGCTGAGCAGTGACCCACGCCTGCTCCCAAGATTCTATGTAGACACTTCCCTTTTTATTTTTGAAAGAGTTGAATCATTTTAGATCATCTTATCCTAATCTTCAGACAAATCTACATCCACTATTGGTCAGCCTGTCAGAAACAGTCCTTTAACTAAAGGTCCAGTCACACTGAACAGACCTTCTCTAAAAGAGACACGCAAGTCCCCGGAGAGGACACGATAGGCGGCCGAATCCTGCCCGCGAGTTCTGCAGTGGGGCTCACGCTGATTTTTTTTTAAGCTGGGTAGGCATCTTATGTTTTAATTTTTATTGAGATAGAATTGACCTATACACTGTATTAGTTTTAGGTGTACAACACAATGACTTGACGTGTGTGCACACTGCAAACGGATTAACACAGCAAGTTTACTTAGCACCCATCACCCCACAGAGGGACCTTGTTTTCTTGTGAGAACTTCTAAGATCTATTCTCTAAGCAACTTACAAATATACAATACAGCATTGTTAACTAGTGTTACCAGGCTCTACTGTGACTTAAACATCATCCCCCGCCAACTAAACTAAAACAGACAATAATAAAAACAATATAACTGGAAGGTGTTTCTGGTAGTTCGTTATAGGCACAACAGACTCAAAACCATGTATTTTCAGGAAGTGTGCGTGAATGGACACCGATCCGAACAGGCACGATCACGGGAAGGTGTTGGACTTTGGATCGAAGGGGTGTATGTAGATGGAGAGGTGGAGCGAGGCAGGAGGAACACGAGGGCAACCACAGAGCGCTGGGCTCGGGATCCCCACGAAAATGTGTGAGACGGTGCAGCTCTTCCTCCAACTCAGGTCGAAATAAAGAGCTTCGCTCAGAATAACAGATGATGATCACATAAGAACAGGAGAAAGCAATGTGTGCAGCATGCACGAATCAGAAACGCCTCAATTTAATAAGACAGCTGGTTAGCAATCTTCAACATACTTGATTCCACCTTCTCATTAACTGCAGAGAAAAATATGAAAACTCTCAGTAACACTGAAAACGGGGTCTGAAAAATAACCTCATTATCAGAGTCCTGGGACTTGCCACTAGATATAAGGCAGGTGGAGCTGAACTGAGAGCAACGAACGCAGACTCAGGGCTTGGGCGTTCCCAGCCCGACTTCGTAAGCAGAGGCGACCTGAGGGATAGAACACAGAAAAACGCTTCCTGTCCAGTGATTCAAACCACGGGTAGCTGACCCCTCGCCCTCTAAGGAGCAGCTCTTTGAAGCAGAGAACTGTTTCTTCATGCTCCTGTATCCTTCCGTTTGTTTGTGTGTTTTTTTAAAACCTAGTGTGGGAGGCAGAATTTCAGGATGATCCCCAATGACCTGCACCCTTCATCGGCTCCCTTTGAGTGTGGGAGGGGGTGAATATGATGAGATATTGCCCCTGTGATTATTTTATCTGACATGGCAAAAGGAATTTTGCGGAAATAATTATAGTTACTAATCAGTTGACTTTGAGCTAGTCCAGGAGGAGATTATCCAGGTGGGCCTGGTCTAATTACGTGAGCCCTTTAATTCTGACTTTGGGCCAGAGATGGTGATGTCAGAGACTCAAAGTGCGAGGGGGGACTGACTTGTGAGAAATTGGATCTGAAGGTGGAGGGTGGTCTCCAGGGCCTGAGTGTGGCTCTCAGGTGTCACACAGCAAAGATGTGGGGCTTCGGCTCTCCAACTGCAAGGAGGGGAATTCTGCCCACAGCATGATGAACCTGGGGGATTCTGCTCCGGCACCTCCGGATGAGAGCTCGGCCTGGCAGACACCCTGGTCCCAGCATCTGAGACCCGCCAAGCTGTGCCCAGAGCCCCGAGGTCAGCTCTATCAGTCCCCTGACTCACAGAACTGGGCGCTAATAACTGAGGCTACATTAAGCTGCCAACTTTCTGGTAATGGTTACACGGTGACAGAAAACTGACATAACTAAGATATACTGAGAAGGACAGAAAACAAATGATTAAAAACCAGACGGCAATTTGGTGATGACTTGGTGCGCTATGAAAGAGGAAGTCCTGAAGTACAGAGCACTATAAAGAGGCCGAGCCTGGCTGGTGTGGGTCAGTGGTTAGAGTCGGCCCATGCACTGAAGGGTCGTGGGTTCAATTCCCGGTTGAGGGCACATTCCTAGGTTCCAGGTTTGATTCCCAGCCCCAGTCGGGGCACGTGTGAGAGGCAACCAATCCATGGGTCTCTCTCACATCCATGTTTCTCTCTCTTCCTCTCTCTCTCTCTCTTTTACCCCCCTCCCTTCTGCTCTCTCTAAAAACCAATGAAAAAAATATCCTCAGGTGAGGATTAACAAAAAAATAACAAAAAATAAATAAAAAGGCCAAACTTGTAGCAAACTTTGTGGATGCAGAGAATTGTCAGAATAAACTCATTTAAAAATGGTATGTTAACATTCTCAAAGAATATGCTCAACAGGTTTTTCTTTGACCTTCAGAAACCTTTTCAGGTGAAGTACCTTTCAATGCAAGCCACGGTTCCAACAGTTCATCTGAAAAACAGCACACTGTGCCCTGGGTGCCAGGATCCAGACTTCCTGGGTGCTGGGCAGTGAATTTATTATCCAGATTGGCACCTGGATTCCCTGCTTTGACCTTGGAAGTCACATTGAGCATATTACTAGGGTTTTACTAACACAGTTCGAAGTGAAGTGTATCCTGTTTCCCAGAGGCAGACACCTTGCGTTTTGTGTGCACTGTGAGAACAGCACGCGGCAGGGAGAGGGCGAGGCAGGGACCCTGAGGGACAGGGCGGGGATGTCAGCCAGAAACTGGAGCCATCAACTCAGACAGAGGAGCAAGGGCCATCCATTCACTCCTTTGTTAAAATCACTAAATCTGGGGAAGAGTTGGTTTATAGGAAGACGAGAAAGAAGGAAACCCAACATGGTCATACGGAGAAGTGCTGCAGAAGGGACAGCAGTGACAGCCTCTTCTCAACACTCCGAGGGAAAGAAAGCCCCGCGTAGCGCTCTCGGCTTATACAGGAAGTAGAAGCTATTTTCAGGCGATGCTGGGATTCCCCAGAAAAACACTGATTAAAAAAATCTAAAATGTCACTTCCTCCTCTAGGATTACAAGAGAAAAACCAAATGATCTACTCGGTAGGTAGAGAAAAATGTTTGATAAAATTCAACCCTCATTCCTGTTAAAAACTTCTAGCAAAATGGAATCAAAAGGAACTTCCTTGACCTGATTATGGGATCAAATACAGCAAACATCCTTTCAACAGCGAAACATTAGAAGCCTTCCCTTTAAAATGAGGACAAGGCAAGGCTGCCCACAGTCACCACTTCTATTCAACACCGTGCCAGGAGGCCCAGCCAGCAAATAAAGGGGGAGAAAAAAAATGCAAAGTCTATACAGTACTTAACAACCAGCCAGAAAACCCAAATCTTAAAAAGATACTATTTAAAAAGACAAATATATCTATATATATATCTATATCTATGTCTATATCTCTACATTCATCTGAGGAATAAATCTAACAAAAGTTAGGTATATATGATAGGCAAAGAGAATTATAAAACTGATGAAATTCATTCGAGAGGACCTAACTAAATTCATAATTCATCGTTACATTGTAATTGTACGTACATATGTATAACTATGTGTTTATATGTATATACTGTGTATATGTGTTTGAAAAAATATATACACACAGATGGAACAAGGTCTAGTAATAAAAACACCAAAATGTTCAGATTTGTTACCTTCAGGTAGTAGGATTATCAATCTTGGTTTTGAATACCTTACTATCTTCTAATTGGTTTACACCATGGACCATATATTGTTTACGTATTTTAAAATTTTGATATTAATGGTATCAGACTCTAAACTTCCTTTAAAAAGTATTTAATGGCCTTTGTTTTTTAGACAGGTATTTCTGTGACTTTTCTACTTACAGGTGCACATAAAATCACAAGAACATTCTTGTTTTGAGTTACGTACGGTTACCTTCTTCATCAAGGCTGCTGAAGCTCTGTCCTTCCGTCAGCAGGTCCCGCTTCTCGCCCTTCCACTCCTGGCTAACGGAGGACACCAGCTCCTGGGAGGTGGCCTTCAGGGCGGCGATGGAATTGCACCGCTTTTTAGAAGGTGAGGCCTTCAGAGCTGGACAGAAAGAAAAAGGAGACACACATGAAGAAACTTATTTATTTTTTTATCCTCACCTGAGGACATTTTTGCATTTATCTTCAGATAGACTGGGGGGGGGGAGGGGAGAGAAACATCGATGTGAGAGAGACACATCGAGTGGTTGCCACCCACTCGACCCCAACCGGGACCGGGGACAAACTGCAACCGAGGTACATGCCCTTACTGGGAACCGAACCTGGGACTCTCTGGACCACAGGCCGACGCTCTAACTGCTGAGCCAAACCGGCCAGGGTGAAGATAACTTATTTCAGAACCACATTAATATCTTATCTGTTACTATTCTATTTATTCTTTATTATGAACGTGTTAGTCATTATCTGAGCAGAATGCAAGAAAGTTTGCTTTATGCACATGAGGAAAGGGAGTTGAAACTGTGTTTTGGCAATTTTATTTGTTCAAAATGACTTGACCTAAATCAGACTATCTTAGAATAAATTCGAGTTGAAATGCCTTTCCAGATTTTGAAACAAAAGTCTTATTTGAGGTGAAATGCAAATGTTTTGTTGCTAACAAATTCTTTTTCCTCCTGCAAGCAATGTTTTTTTTAGCGCCGAGAGGAGGCTGAGTGGGTTGGTAAATGCAGATGGTAAACTAAGGAGAATTCTCATGACCCCAGTTTTATTAACTTGGGACTGGGAATTTCTAACTATGCCAATGTTTAATCTTATGCTCATGTTGCCCAATTTAGCCAAGTTACTTCCAGTTGCTTTTTTCTTGCAGTGAGTTTCCACTCAAGTTTCCTGCCTTTTGGGTCTTTTCTGGGGCATGGTTATGTCAGATGTATAATTCACTCCTGATCTTTGTCCAAACAGCATTCTACGACTCCAGAGCTGTGCTGGGAACCTGAACCACAGTGAACATCCTTCTTCACCCATCAGGCTTGCTCAAGGATATGGCTTTACTTCTGATACATCAGTGGGTGCTGCTTCGGCTGCAGCTGGCCATCCCCTTTTACGTTCACCCTCTTTTTTAAAAATATTTTTTTAGCCTTGGCCGGTTTGGCTCAGTGGTAGAGCATCGGCCTGCGGTCCAGAGAGACCCGGGTTCGGTTCCCACTAAGGGCACGTGTCTCAGTTGCAGTTTGTCCCTGGCCCTGGTTGGGTTGTGTGGGTGGCAGCCACTCGATGTGTCCCTTTCACATCCATGTTTCTCTCTCTCCCTCCCTCCCCACGCTATCTGAACAAAAAATGGAAAAATGTCCTCGGGTGAGGATAAAAAAAAAAAAATTAAAAATATTTTTTTATTGATTTTAAAGGGGAGGGGAGAAAGAGAGAGAGAGAGAGAGACAATGATGTAAGAGAGAAACACTGACAGGCTGCCTTCTGCATGCCCCCTTCCAGGGATGCAGCCCACAACCTAGGCATGTGCCCTGATGGGGAATCCAACCGGAGACCTTTTGGTGCACAGATGACCACCCTCAACCAACGGAGCCACTTGGGTCAGAGCTATATTCACTCTTTGCTGTTATAATTCTTCTTGGCTTCTATGTTATGGAATTCCCTTGGAAGGTAGGGGGAGAGGGAAGTTGAGGCTTGTTTATTCTTTCCCCTGAACTTGTTTTCCACAGTGTCTCTCCTCCTTGGGGTTTGCAATGTAGGGGTAACCTGACAGCGGATGCATCCCAGTAGCTGTGTCTGGCCTGGGGGATTTCAGAGTGTAGATTACCCTGCTCATGCGGGGCCTTCCCATAGGCAGCTTGCAAGAACTTAATTGGAGAAGGACTTTGGGATGCACAATGAGGGAAGAATAGAGGGCAATCTCTCCACTTAAAGGAGAAGGAATAGTTTATGCGTCTCGTGAGCATTCTTATCATCATCATACTATAATCACCATCATAAATTACTTTTGTAGAGGGCTTTGGAGTTTGGAAGCCAATGTTCACATTTTGTATCTCAAATTATCCACTCGGTCGTCTGAGGGAGACAGGCCCTTTCATAGGTCCCAAAACTGAGAGTAGAAACAGGACCTGCTCAAGGTCAGAGCTGGAAATCATGAAACCCCAGGTGTCTTTCTGTTGTTCTTAAGTTATCTAATTGGGAATTCACTGCCTAGCTCTTTTAGCATTGTATTTTCTAGTTAAGTGAAGGGAGAAAAAAAAAGGATAAAACTAGAGTTGGCTTTACTTTGAGAGAAGGAGATTTCACATGTTTAAAAACTGATCAAAATTGATTTTAATGGTAAATAAGTGGCCCAAATAAATCACTTTTTTCTTAACTCCTCATCCTATCAAAATAGTGTTCACACTTGCTTTACAGGTGTGAGGTAATATCCCCATACACTGTAATACTGTATCTGATCATTTTTATAAACCACCAACTCTATCTTACAATATAGCATTAAAACTTTGAAGTCAGAGGATCTCAGCTGTGGTTCAAGAACCACAAGGAGTCCCCGAGAAACTTTTAGAAGGTCTACAATGGTCCGGCTGGTGTGGCTCAGCGGTTGAGCATTGACCCACGCACCAAGAGGTTGCCAGTTAAATTTCTAGTCAGGACACATGCCCAGGTTGTGGGCCTGATCCCAGAGGGAGGCATGCAGGAGGCGGCCAATCAATGTTCTCTCCCATCAATGTTTCTATCTCTCTCTCCCTCTCCCTTCCTCTGTCTCTAAAATCAACAAAGGGAAAACATTTTTTAAAAAGGAGGTCTACAATGTTAAACTATTCTCAGCCCTGGCCAATGTGGCTCAGTGGGTTGGGCATCACCCCATGCACAGAAGGGTTGGCTCGTTTGATTCCCGCTTAGGGCACATGCTGGGGTTGCGGGCTGGATCCCTGGTAGGGGGCGTGCAGGAAGCAGCTGATTGATGTTTCGCTTTCACATTGATGTTTCTCTCTCTATCCCTCTCCTTCTTCCTCTAAAAGTTAATAAAAATATTGAAAAAACTATTTTCGTAGCAATATTAAGACATTATTTGCCTTTCTCACTTCCATTCTCTCATGAGTTCTCGAGAAGCCGCATGACCTGAGATATCATCACAGATCGAACTCAGCAGCAGGGGTGAGAACCTAGATGTCTTCGATGGAGCCAGAATTAGGGATTTAAAAAAATATAAAGTAATGTCACTCTCATCACTCTTCAGTATTTGTTTCAGAAAATAATTTAAAAATGAAATAAATTTATTTTTCACAATTTTTATTCAAAATATTTTACTTTTTATTTATTTATTTATTTATTTATTTATTTATTTATTTATTTATTTTTTATCCTCACCCGAGGACATTTTTCCATTCTTTGTACAGATAGAGTGGGAGGGGGGGAGAGAGAGAGAGAGAGACAAACTGCAACCGAAGTACGTGCCCTTAGCGGGAACCGAACCCAGGTCTCTCCGGACCGCAGGCTGACGCTCTAACCGCTGAGCCAAACTGGCCAGGGCCAAAATATTTTACTTTTTAAAAATACTTATATTAACATGCATTTTTGTTTCCTTTTAAGAATTAATGAATAGCTAAAACTTTCCTCAGTTTTAAATTCTAATATGTTAAATGTAGACAGATATAACCCCCATAAATAAAAGGTCTTTGTGGGCCTCAATCATTTGTCAGAGTATAAAGTGGTATTGAGACCAAAAGGTCCGGGGATTGCATGGTTCTCAGGTCAATGTTAATTCTCTAAATTGAGAAGCAGCCAGGATCTAAACAATGTGGGCAGCACCAAGGAAATGTGAATGAGAAGAAGACACTCAGAGAACTCTATGGACTTACGGCTCATACCAAAGGCTAAGTGCCCAGGAAAATACATTATCAGTATCACATATACAGAGGAGCAGAGGGGACCCCAAAACAACCCCCTGCCAGGACCAAATAGCACCTAAAATAAAGCATTTACTTTTTTCTTCAATGGTGAGTCTTCCTTAAAGGAGTTATCTGAGCCTCAGTCAACACATAAGGACTAAATATTAGGGGAATTGAACGCCCCAGAAATTTCTCTTGATGGGGATAATCTTAAAAGATAGTTTGGGTTGCTGGTTACTTTCTTGTGTGCCACAGAAATTCCTGGATTTGTCTTTGGCTAAACAATGTCTGGGGATAGGTAGGTATCCCATGTCCATTTCCAGCCCTACGTCCTGCCACTCAACTGCCTCTACACCTTACTGCTTTCCAGCTCACGTATCTGCCACTCCCTGAACCTACCCCTGGGCCTTTGTATATGCCATTCCTTCTCCTCAAGATGCCTTTCTTGCCTCTTATCCTAATGAACACTGGCTTATATTTTCAGGACTTCGTTTAAATATTCTTCTCTTAGTGAAGCTTTCCTTTGGAAGAATTGGTCTTATTTCTCTCTGTGTACCTATAGTAGTGTATGCAAAAACACTATTTATAATTGCTTTATTATATTATAAACCTGTAATATGTTCCAATCCCTGACCCAAAACAGATTTTCTATACTATTAATGCTTAGCATAGTACCAGGTATGTAACAGGTGTTCAAATGTTGGTTCACTGAATGTATTATTGTCCTAAAATCTTAGGACAGTTGATTTCTAACAAATTAATGTGCTATTCTAGCCCTTTCAGGAAACTAATTTTAGTACTTCAGACATATTATCTGAGCAAAGAATTTCAGTGAGGTTTCAACATTATGGGGACTAATATTTCCAGAAGAATTTATAGGATTTTGCAGACATTATTACACGGGCAGCATGACTCCAGACTCGGGTGAGATGAATAGATTTAAGAAGGTTAAACAGGCCTTGGGTAGGTCAGTTGATTAGAGCATCTTCCTGATATGCCAAGGTTGTGGGTTCAATCCCCGGTCAGGGCACATACAAGAATCAATCAATGGACTTCCGGTCAAGATGGCGGCGTAGGGAAACGCAGTATCGCGTTCTCCCACAACCACATCCAAGTTACAACAAAACTACAGAACAACCATCATCCAAAACCGCCTGAAATCAAGCTGAATGGAAGTCCTACAACTACGGAATTAAAAAAAAAAAAGCAGCTACATCCAGACCGGTAGGAGGGGCGGCGGCGCGAGGGGTGGCGGCAGCGGCCCGGCAGCGCAACGGGGCTGGTCCCACACCCACGTGTGGCGGATAAAAATCAGGAGGCTCCCACGGCTGGGAAGGTCCTTCCTGAGGACTGAGGGGTCCCCGACCCACACCAGGTGCCCCGCTCAGGTTTCCAGTGCCAGGAAGAGAAGTCCCCATAACTTCTGGCTGGAAAAACCAGCAGAAACTGAGGCTCAGGGAAGCTGACCTGGCTGAAGCCACAGGCAGCTCCTTAAAGGGCCCGCACACGGACTTATCGGACTCTCTCCCTCTAAGCTCGGAGGGGAGGCAGCTCGAGGGGCGCCAGAGTCACAGGGAAGAACTGAGCTGTTTGGCACTGGAGCGAGCGCTGGAGAGGGGGCTTCCTCGGGGACAAACGTGCTGTAAGAGGCCTTTGTTCCTTTGGTGAGCCCTTCCCTGGGGCGGCAGACAGTCGCCATATCTGGGACTCCAGCAACCTGGCTCACACTGGTAGCCCCGCCCTGCTGACTCCCTGAGGCCCCACCCCACCCCGCCCACCCAAGCTGTTGCTACTTGCTTAACCATAGGATTGGCCTGTCTTGGATACTGCTTCAGGTTTTTCCTAAATTCTTTCAAACGAGCAGCATCGGGTCTCAGCGAGCCCCATACCTCTCATTAAGTAATACACAGAAACAAACACAGGGAGGCAGCCAAAATGAGGATACAAAGAAACAGGTCCCAAATGAAAGAACAGAACAAAACCCCAAGAAAAGAACTAAGCGAAATGGAGATAAGCAACCTAACAGATGCTGAGTTCAAAATACTGCTTATAAGGATGCTCAATGAACTCAGTGAGGGCCTCAAGAGCATAAAAAAGTACCAGTCAGAAACGATCGCTGCACAGTTAGAAACGAAGGAGGCTTTAACTGAAATAAAGAATAATTTACATAGCTTCAATAATGGAGTACGTAAATCCAAGGAGCAAACCATCGATTTGGAATATAAGGAAGCAAAAAACGCCCAATCAGAACAGCAAAAAGAAAAAAGAATCCAAAAAAATGAGGATAGTGTAAGGAGCCTCTGGGACAACTTCAAGCGTGCCAACATTCGCATCTTGGGGGTGCCGGAAGGAAAAGAGAGAGAACAAGAAATCAAAAACCTGTTTGAAACAATAATGGCAGAAAACTTTCCTAACTTGGTGAAGGAAACAGACATACAAGTCCAGGAAGCACAGAGAGTCCCAAACAAGATGAACCCCAAGAGGCCCACACCAAGACACATCATCATCAAAATGCAAAAGGTTCAAGACAAAGAGAGAATCCTAAAAGCAGCAAGAGAAAGGCAGCTAGTTACCTACAAGGGAGTTCCCATTAGGCTGTCAGCTGATTTCTCAAAGAAAACTTTGCAGGCCAGAAGGGAGTGGCAAGAAATATTCAGAGTGATGAAAACCAAGAACCTACAACCAAAATTACTCTATCCTGCAAAGCTGTCATTTAGAATCGATGGCCATATAAAAACTTTCCCAGACAAGAAAAAGTTAAAGGAGTTCATCACTACCAAACCGTTATTATATGAAATGATGAAGGGTCTTTTTAAAGAAAAAGATAAAATGTATGAACAAACAAAATGGCAATGAATACATATCTATCAACAATGGAATTTACAAACAAAATGAACAGGAAGAACAGGAACATTCTCATAGATACAGAGAACGTTTTGTTGGTTGCCAGTTGGGAAAGGGGTTGGGGGAATGGATGAAAAAGGTGAAGGGATTAAGAAGCACAAATTCATTGCTAGACTGACAAACCTCAAAGGGAAAGGGGTTGGGGGGGTGGGAGGAAATAAACCAAAGAACTTATATGCATAACTAATGGACACGGACAATAGTTTGGGAAAAGGTGGGAGGGGGGCGGGAGTGGGGAGGAGGGGGTCAATGGGGGAAAAATGTGGAACATCTGTAATACATTTTACATCCATCAATAAAGATGTGGGGAAAAGAAAAAAAAAAAAAAAAGAAAAAAAAAAAGAATCAATCAATGAATGCTTAAATAAGTGGAACAACAAATTTATGTTTCTCTTTCTTGCTTTCTCTCCCTTCCTCTCTCTAAAATTAATTTAAAAAGAAGAAGGTTAGCCCTGGCCGGTTTGGCTCAGCGGTCGGAGCGTCGGCTTGCGGTAGAGAGAGACCCGGGTTCGGTTTCCGCTAAGGGCACGTACCTCGGTTGCAGTTTGTCCCCGGCCCTGGTTGGTCGTGCGGGTGGCAGCCACTCGATGTGTCCCTTCACATCGATGTTTCTCTTTCTCTCTCTCTTCCTCTCTCTCCCTCCCGTTCTATCTGAACAAAAAATGGAAAAATGTCCTCGGGTGAGGATAAAAAAAAAGAAAAAAAAAGAAGAAGGCTAAGTAAACTGATTTGAGAAAAGAATCTTGAAGACCAGGAACTGTTTTCTTGGGGATGGTATTAGGAAAGGGGAGTTTTCACCTACAAAGTATGCCTTTAGGCATTAAGGGCTTTAAATTAATCACAGCTGATAAAACACCTTGATGTTGTATTTTAACTTGTCAGTGTTACTGAGTAAATTGCTACCCCTTGAAATGCTGGTAGTGAATGAAAAATCCATTCATTTGTTCAATCATTTATCAAATGATGATTG
The DNA here is from genome assembly GCF_014108415.1 of Molossus molossus. Lineage (NCBI taxonomy): Eukaryota > Metazoa > Chordata > Mammalia > Chiroptera > Molossidae > Molossus > Molossus molossus. Next base: position 51,877,716 of record NW_023425349.1, read on the forward strand.
AGAGCCTGCAATATGGCAGGAAATGTGCCAGGTGCTGGGAATATATGTAAGAGAACCAGACACAGTCACACTTTTAAGGAATTCACAGTCTAGTGGGGGAAACAGAAGAACAACTTTTTTTTTTAATCCTCACCCAAGGACATTTTTGTATTTATCTTCAAATAGAGAGGGAAGGAGAAAGAGAGGAAGAGAGATAGAGAAACATCAATGTGAGAGAGACACATTAATTGGTTGCTACCCATATGACCCCAACCGGGGCCGGGGAAAAACTGCAACCAAGGTATGTGCCCTTAGTAGGAACCGAACCCGGGTCTCTCTGGTCTGCAGGCCGATGCTCTAACCGCTGAGCCAAACCGGCAGGGGTAAAAACAACTTCTTATAGCAGAGTATGGTAAGTTCCATGGCAGAAGTCCCATCAAAACAAACCTGAAGGAAGACCAGGGGGAGAATGGAAAGAGAGTTGCAGGCAAAGGGACACGAATGTGAAGAGACATGGTCAGCCTGGGATGTCTGGGTGACTGACAGGAGTCAGAGCTGTAGGCGCGGGAGGGTTTAACAGGTAAATGATCCCCCCTGGCTGCAGTGTTGAGGAGACTGGGTTAAGTTGGGGACATGATTGGAAGCAAGAGACCAATGTGGGGGCCACGGCTGTATGCAAAAAATCCCTCAAAAACCAAGACCACACACACACACACACACACACACACACACGTGGCTGAATTACTAGAGACATTGTGAAAGAAGGGGATAAACCCTCAATATTGCAGAGACTAGGTGTTGGTGAGTGACTACATGTGGGTGTAAAGACAAGAATGATTGTAAACATAAGAATAATTAAGAAAATAGTTCCATTTAAAACATTAAAAAATACTTAATAAATTAAACAAAAGTGCAAGACTTGTACTCGGCAAACTACAAAATATTGTTGAATGAAATCTTAAATAAAAAGAAAGACATCCATGTTCAAGGAATGGAAGACTCAACAATGTTAAGATGGCAATATACCTTAATCAATCTACAGGTTCAACACAATCCTTATCAAAATATCAGCTGCCTTTTTTTTTTTTTTTTGGCAGAAATTGACAAACTGATTCTAAAATTCATACAGTAATCCAAGGGACCAAAATAATTCTGAAAAAGAACTCACACTTTTGAAGGACTTACACTTGTGATTTCAAAACTTATAATACAGCATTGAAGTAATCAAGACAGTATGGTATGAGTATAAGGACAGACATAGAGAGAAATGGAATAGAATTGAGAACAGAGAAATAAATCCTAACATTTGTGGACAATGATTTTCAACAAGGGAACAAAGCTAATTCAATGGGGGAAAGAATAGGCTTTTTGACAAATGGTGCTGGGACAGTTAGATATCCACAAGCAAAAGAATGAAGTTGGACCTATCCCATACCACATACTAAAAATTAAATCAGTATTTGTAAATCGTAGATAACAGAAACTTGTATCCAGATATATAAAGAGCTCTTATAACTCAACAACAAAAAGACAAATAACCCAGTAAATATGGGCAAAGATGTTTTTCCTAGGTCCAATTCAACTCAGCATTTTGTGGACACTATGTTATTTGTGTAGTTTATTTTACCTTATTTTAGATAGTTTCTGAGCTTTTAAAATATGGAAAAATAGTAACTTTCACAGAACATGAAACATGGAGAAAGTCACAAGGTCAGAAATGTTTTAGAATTCTGAGAATTATTGACCTGTTAGACAAGAGGTTTCTTGGAATAAATTTTGCAAACCTTAATTCAAAGCATTTTCAAAGCATGGATGAGATTGTCCCTCAGATTTGGTTTCTATTATTATCAATAGAATAGTGAAAACCATTTACTGAGAAAAGAAATGGGCAAAGGATTTGAACAGACATTTCTCCAAGGAAAATATAAATGGTCAATAAGCACATAAGATGTTCAACATCATTTACATTTAAAGAAATGTAAATCAAAACCACATTGAGATACCACTTTATATCCACTAGGATGTTTAAAATAAAAGACAGACAATAACATACATTGGGAGGATGTAGATAAACTGGATCCCTCCACTGGTACTGATGGGACTGTAAAATGATGTAGCTGCTTTGGAAAAGAGTTTGGCAGGTTCCTCAAAATGTCAAATGGAGTTACCATCTGATCTAGCAATTCTACTCCTAGGTATATACCCAAAAGAAATGATAACATATGTCCACACAAAACCTTGTACATGAGTGTTTGCACCTGCTTTATTCATAATTACCAAAAATAGAAACACTGCAAATATACATTCACTAATGAATGGATAAACAAATTTGGTATATCCATAAAATGGAATATTATTCAGCAATAAAAAAGAAAAACGGCCCTGGCCAGTTTGGCTCAGCAGTTGAGCGTCGGCCTGTGGACCAGAGACTCCTGGGTTCGGTTTCCACTAGGGGCACGTACCACCACCAAAAAAAACCAGACACAAAAACAAACAAACAAACAAACAAACAAACAAAAACAAAAGAAAAACGTATGAGATGACTAAACCTTGAAAACATTATGTTAAGTCAAAATAGCTACACACAATAGGCCACATACTATAGGAGTCCATTTATATAAATATCCAGAATAGGCAAAGCCATAGAGACAGAAAATAAACTAGTAGTTGCCAAGGGCTGGGAAGAAGTGGGAATGAAGACTGACTGCTAATGGGTATGAAATTTCTTTTTGAGGTAATAAAAATGTTCTAAAATTAGACAGTGGTGATGGTTGCACAACTCTGTGAATATACCAAGACTCGCAGAATTGTACAGTTTAAAAGGGCGAACTTTGTGGTATGTGAATTATATCTCCATAAAGATGTTATAAAAATAGTGGAAAATGGTGAATAGATTTGATGACTTGAGAAGCTGAACACATGCTACTACATGATAAACTATACAAACTGAAAAGATTAGTAACACATGCCAAATTTCATGGAATTGAAATGCCACTGAGCGTACCATTAATTTCTATGCTGCTAAAAAAGCAAACCTCCCAAGACGGGGACCCTCGAGGAGACATCTCACTAAAGCTGGGACACCAAGGGCCACATCCTCCACAAACCTACCAACGGCACGGGAAAGTCATGTGTTTTCAACCGTGGCAAAGGGTAAGGAAAGGTGGAAAATCTTCCTTGAAAATGTGAACCACAAGTTGGTATGCACATAGACCTGTAGGCTTAATAAACACTATCTTATGACCCCTCTTAGGCAAAAAAGATAAGTAAAAAGAATAAAGAAAAAAAACCTTAGAGAAGTTAATTAAATTGGTCTCAGTTTGAGGCCAATTTTAAGATACCACTGAGATAGTCAAATGTGAAACAAAAGTTTTTCTTAGAATAGAATTGATATCTTTAATATGTAGAGTTCATATAAAGCATTTGGAAAAAATTAAACGACGACTATAAATGAACAAATATCACAAAGCTCAATTCTCAAAGGAATGACAAATGGCTAATAAACATGAATAATGGTTGAGCTTCACCAGTACTTAAGAAATACAAAATAAAACCACCAGATAACCTTTTTTACTTATCAGAACAGCATAATTTAAAAAGAATAATTCTGGTTAAGGGTTAGAAGGGTTCAGACTCTTTAGAAGTCTACAGTGGTCTAGTGCATTTCTGCAGTTATGTGCATTTCAACCTCCTAGTCCCCCTTCTTGAAATGTATCCTAAAAAAAAATCATAAGTTTGGACAAAATTTATCTGAAATGATATCCATAAAATACTAGTTAAAAATAGAAAAAGGAGAAACAATTTAAATGCCCAATAATGAAAGTATAGTTAGACATACCCATATAATTTTAATGATGTATTGCAATTTTATTTTATATATATATATACATGTATATATATATATTTATATTTTTGTATCACAATTGTAACTGGTATCTGTAGAATGTACAGTCATATGGGAAACCATGTTATAATATTATGTAAAATATAAAGGACATATGCATAAAATTGTTTACCATTCTACTACCATTTTTATATAAATACACAAAGTAGAGAAATAAAGATTGGTAAGAAGTATATTAAAATATTAGTACTGCTTGAAGAGTATTATGCTAAGTGAAACAAGCCAAGCAGAGAAAGACAAATATCACATGATCTCACTTATTTGTGGAATATAATGAACTAAACAAATGGATGAACAAAATTGACCCAGAGACACAGAAGTAGGGTACAGACTGACAAATCTCAGAAGAGGGGGTTATGGGGGGGAAGAGATAAACCACAGAACTTATATGCATGTATGCATAACCAATGGACATAGACAACAAAGCTGGGAATGAGGCAGGGGGTGGGGGGAGATGGGGAGGAGGGTGTCAATGGGGGGAAAGGAGAAACATCTGTAACAAAAACAAATTAATAAAAATAATTTAAAATAAAATATTAGTAGTGGATATTTCTGGGTTGTGGGATATCAAGTAATTTTCATTGTTCTCTGAATCTTTATGTATTTTCCAATATTTTTACACTGAAAGGGTTTTATACTCATAAAAATGAACTAAAAATGGGTTAAAGACGTCAGTGTAAGACCTGAAATCATAAAACACAGGGGGGAAAGCTCCCTGCCATCGGTCTTGGCAACAACTTTTTGGATGTGACAACAAAAGCACAAAGCAACAAAAGCAAAAATAAGTAAGTGGAACTACATCAAACTAAAAAGCTCTGCACAGCAAAAGAAACAATCAACAAAATGAAGAGGCAACTACGGCACTGGAGAAAATATTTGCAAACCATACATCAAATAAAGGGGTTAATTTACAAAATATATAAAGAACTCATGTAATCCAATGGCAATATACCAAATAATCTAATTAAGAAATGGACAAAGGACCTGAATACACGTTTTTTCCAAAGAAGACACACACGTGGCCAACAGGTACATGAAAAGATGTCCAACATCATTAACCACCAGGGTAATGGAAATCGAAACCACGAGATATCATCTCAAACCTGTTAGAATGGCTATTACCAAAGCACAAGAGATAAGTCTTGGTGAGGAAGTCCTGGTAGGAATGTAAATTGGTACAGCCACTGTGGACAATAGTATGGAGGTTCTTCAAACAATTAAAAATAGAACTGCCATATAACCTAGAAATCCCACTTCTGGAAATATACTCAAAGGAAATGAAATCACTATCTTGAAGACATATCTGTACTCCCATGTTCATTGCGGCATTATTCACAATAGTTAAGACAACAACCTAAGTGTCCACTGACAGATAAATGAATAAAGAAAATGTGAGTGACACATATACACATACACAGCATTAAATATAAGAAAATCCTGCTATTTGCTACAACATGGATGAACATTGAGGATATTATGTGCTAAGTGAAATAAGTCAGATAGAGAAAGACAAGAACTATATGATCTGACTTATATGTATATTAAAAATGGTTGAGCTCATAGAAACAGAAAGTAGAAGAGTGATTATTGTGGGTGAAATGGGGTGACGTTGGTCAAAGGGTACCAACTTCCAGTTATAAGATTAATAAGTTTTGGGGATCTAATACACAGTATGGTGACTATAGTTAACAATACTGTATTATATACTAGAAAGTTGCTAAGAAAGTAGATCTTAAACATTCTCACAACACACACACAATTTGTAATTTGTGAGGTGATGGATGTGTTAAGTAACTTGCTATAATCTTTTTGCAACATATACGTGTATCAAGTCATCACATCATACACAGACTTACGCAATGCTCTATGTCAATTACATCTCTATAAAGCTGGAAAAAATTACTGCAACAAATATAAGAAAAATCTGTGTTATGTAAATATAAAATATGAACATTTTTTGTATGTGGCTAAATTGTCATGTTTTGTGTTATGAAATTGGACCACAGAATACCTAAATGATAAAATAATATTTAATAATAGGTTTATTTTTCTTTTCCCACAGTTTGAAAACTTACTACATAAGTAATACATATCGATTGTGGAAAATTTAATAAATACTGATGTAAGAAAAAGAAAGCCTACATAATCCCATGATTCAGAATAACTATTGTTAGCTTTGGGTTTAGTTTGTTCTTCTTGTTCCTCCCTAATGGTTTAAAGTTAGGGTACATATTTGAGATCTTTCTTCTTTTTTAATGTAGGCATTTGCAGTTATACATTTTCTCTGGACAGTGCCTTCACAGTATCCCATGTGTTTAGTATGTGTATTTTTGTTTCCATGCTTCTCTAAGGTTTTAAAAAAATGTCCTTGTGCTTTCTTCTTTGACCTATTGGCAGTTTAAGAGTGTGTTACTAGCTCGGCTGGTGTGGCTCAATGGTTGAGCAGTGACCTATGCATCAAGAGGTCACCGGTTCGATTCCCAGTCAGGGCACATGCCCAGGTTATGGGCCTGATCCCCAGTCGATGTTTCTCTCTCTCTTTTCCTCTCCCTTCCTCTCTAAAAATCAATATAAAAAAAATTTTTTTAAATGTGTATTATTAAATTTTCACATACAAGTACATTTTCCAGTTTTTGCTCGATTCATCCCATTTTAATTAGAAAAAAAAGAGAAGGGGATTAAAAAGTACAAACTTCCAGTTATAAAATAAGTCACAGGGATATAATATACACCACAGGAAATACAGTTAATGATATCATAATAACTATGTATGGTGACATGGTTATTGGATTTATTGTGGTGACCACCTCATAAGGTATAAAAATGGTGAATCTCACTATGTTGTACACCTTAAATCAATCTATTATATGTCAACTATAACTAAAATAGATTCTTAAAAAAAAAGCTTCTTTGTATAATTTCAAACTTCTAAAATTTACTGAAATTGTTTTGTGATCTCATATATGGTCTATCATGAAGACTATTTCATGAGATTAACCACTGTGAACATTTTTATACATCCATTAGAATTTTGTTGTGCCTTTAGGTGTGCAGACCAATAAGCACATATATATGTGAATAAACCTGTAAGGACTAAATGTGCCACACCAATTTTATTTGTTGCATATTATTCCATCGTTTGATTGTATCATAATATATTTAGTTAGCCAATATATTATAGGGTTGAACATTTAGGCAGTTCCTAAGTTTTTCCACTACAAAATAAGACTTTAGTGATTATGACATCAATAAATTCCTGACTGGGATACTTAACATAATTACTCAGTGATTACCACTTTGGGGAAATGAACTAAACTCTTCCAATACAAATATTGCAAAGATACACATAGTGAAGTCAGCATGTAAGTGCTGAAAGTAAAAATAATTCGTAAGAATCTTACCTTGAATCTTCTTGAAAACTCTGGAATTCATAAACTTTAGAAATCTGTCTGCATAGAAGCTCGGTCTGTGAACTGAAACAGTGTCCTGAAAAGACAAACCAGGTATCACAGGTTTACCCCTCAGACAGTTCAGAAAAAGGCCCATGCAATCGGCTCAGTTCTCCAATGTCCTCACCAGGTGTGGACGCAGAGAGCCAGAAAAGAGCAGTGTCCTGGGTCCTCTGGGGCCCAGGAGTTGGGCCGGGGGTGGAGGCACAAGACTCCATCTGAGCCAAGACACTCATGACGAAATAAAGCATTAAGAGGGGCAGGTGAGGCACAGCAAAAAGACTCTGCTTTATTCCATTGTGTGACATGAGGAGCTTTTCTATTCTTTTCTATACACAGGCAGCCAGTGCCTCAAGTCATCTGGAATGAAGGGTAACACTTTCAATCAGGAGCAAAAGTTGGGGACATAAACAAGCAAATCAACCCTAATGAAAGAGTGATATCTAAGCCAAAAAAAGTGCGCTGGTTTCGCCTCCCAGTAATAAGGTGCATAGACATCGGGAAGATGCCTAGGAGACAAGGCTGACTGTTAACGCCCATTATACTGAATTATCTACTAATTAGATAGAACTGAATGGCACTGAAGTGTTAACTCAATTCTCTCTGCTTGTAGGAGTCTTTAGGACTAAAGGGACATTTTATTACAAATCCAGGAAAGGAGATTGATGAAGGAGTTAATTCTGTATGTTTATTCAGTAATCATTTATTTATCCAAGATATATAATTCTAGAAATAGTCTATTTGCTTATTGAATGCCCCATTTTGATTCCAGGTTTGTGGATTCCAATAAGAAAACTTCTAAAAATGTGTTTAGACACGATCAAGTGTCTGCAGTGGCTTTGGAAGAGAAAACACACATTGGACCAAAGGTCCAGAGACCTGATGCCGGTGTTATTCCTAACTTTAAAAAGCTGTGTGATCGCTGGAAGAGAGTGTCTCAGGGTCTCCGTTTTCCCATCTGTAAAATGGTGTCAACATGAGGCATATGGCAGTTCTGTAATTAGCATGTTATGAAGGACAATGGAGAGAGGAACCCTCTTTAGCCGGGTTATAATGGTCCTGCAGACCATCTGTGATGCTGTAACTGTGCTGGGAAATGTCCCACAGGTGTGACTGCGGTTCCCTTTGGTATGAAGAAACATTGTTTCAATACGAGGCATGTGTGTTCAGACAATAAGCCTTAATTACTGCTTACAATTTCCCAATATATAATCAGCACAGAGAGTGTCTTTGAAAACAAACAAACAAACAAAAAACACCACCAAAAAAAGAAGATGCGTTTTAACTAGACAAAGGTAGGGCCTCTTAGAAGCATCTGGACAATTGAGGACTCGGCCGTTCGGGGAGCGATCTCATCTGGTGACGGAATGCAAGTGGACTCGGAAGGCAGAGGGGAACGCAAGAGGGAGTGTGCTCTCTCCCCTTCCATGTTCAAGGCCTTGTGAAGTCTCTACTACCCCCAGCTGAAAGGGCAAAAAGTTAACTGTGGTCTTTTCAAAGAAGGAATCTTTGATCTGAATAATAAGCCTAAGTTTATTTCTTAGAAACAAACTTGCGGACCTGTTGTTTACAAGTGCATCCCCATGGACGTCGTCCTTAGCGTGTGGACAAAACGCAGACTTCACGCTGAAGGGTTATTACCAGTCTTCCTCAGAACTGAGAAGGACAGCGTCTATAATTTATCCTTTCGCAAAGGAAAGCATCTAACATCTTTTTAAAATGTGTGAGCAAATCTTTGGCCAATGTATTATTTGGAATTGTCACTTCAAGTTATTAACGGAGGAAGGCTGAGGTCACCGAATGTTCTGTCAGCAGCAGGAAGTTCAAATCTAACATTTAGATAGGAACACCCATGTGCAGGGGGAGGGTGGGGGAGGAGCAGAGGTGGTAGGAAGGGGGAGGGGGGAAAAGGGGGAGGGGGAGAAAGCCTACTTTTTAAAATCCTCACCCGAGAATATTTTGCTATTTATCTTCAGATAGAGAGGGAGGCGGGAAGGAGGGAGAGAAACATCAATGTGAGAGGGACACATCAATCGGCTGCTTCCCACATGACCCACGCAGGGCCCCAGGGACCAAACCACAATCCAGGTCCGTGCCCTTGACCGGAAACAAACCCTGGATTCTTTGGTCCTCCGGCCCACGCTCCCACTGCTGAGCCAAACCGGCCAGGGCGAGGGAGGCTGCTTCTTGATAGCTGTTTCCTTGTTATACCAATTCTGGGTCCAAAAGCCATTCTCTTATCTGTCAGCTGCAGTCATGTATAAATCCATAACAACTCAAAAGCCTTCACTTCCCATGTCCTCGTTACGTGTTAGGTATTGTGTCAGACACCGAAGTGCGGTTACTATATTGATGGAAACCTCCCCCGTTTTCTCATCACCATCTCGTAGTTGGGCTCTGCAGATTTCACATGAAACAAGACATCGTTCTGTTTTCCTGGCCAGTACGCAGCCGCCAGACTGCACGTCCTCTGTTCCAACAGCTATTCAAAGTTATATTGTCTTCATTCTCTCACGTGAATAATCTGCAAGCCTAACTCTGAATTTATAAAGACCCTGTTTCCTCTCCAAGTCTAGTGACACAGCTTTCCAGACACATCTGATGTCTCTGGCAAATCAGAAAAAAACAACCCAGTTTAATAAGGAACATGACAAGCCGCTTACCCCATCATAAACAAGAGCTTTCCAGGAATGTTCTAACTTCTTCATTAACCTAGATGTAAACAGACAAATAACATGGGAATGTGAGATCACTCCCCTTTGGTGAATTTTCAGAATCTTATGTTGATTTATTTTGAAATAATAAGAGACCACTCCCCCCAATGTCTTACCTATATGATTGCAGAATATCAATAATGCCCATAAATAAAAGCAGTTTTTCTCCCCTATGGCTTTTAGCTGGAATCCCTCCCATTCTGTTGATAGAGAAAAAGAGAAAATATTCTGTAATATAAGAATAGGAAGTTAAAATCATTTCTAATAAATAGGCTGTGAGTAAAAATGGAGAATCTTTAAGAATTCTCAACTCTCTCCCCCTTCTTCAGTGTCTTTTCTGGTCTCAGTTAGTTCCCCTTGGATTGCGGAATGATGAACTTCCCGCAGAGGAGAAGGGTACCGAAGCTGGCAGCTCTGGGGAGTTGGGGAGAGGAATACAATTTCTAAAGTATTCCTATTTTAATGAGCAAGAATTTTTAAAGTGTTTTAAAATATTGCTTTTTAAAATGCAACACTTTTATATAGTCACTATGAGACTTTAAAATAAAATGTAGAAAAGCACAAAAAAATTTATAAGGAATCCATTCCTAGTGTGCAAAAGTAACCACTATTAAAATTTAGTACACCTCTCTAGTATGTTTGTGTACCTGTATTTATTAATCCACAAAAGCGATTAGTTTATTATGTTTGATAACCTGAATTTTTGACTTGCTAAATAATAAACATTTCTTCATACTCAATGCTAATGTATTTAAAAAAAATTTTTTTTCTTTATTGATTTTTACAGAAAGAGGAAGGAAGAGGGAGAGAAACACCCATGAGAGAGAACATCGATTGGCTGCCTCCTGCATGCCCCCCACTGGGGATCGGGGCCCACAACCTGGGCACTGGGAATCGAACTGGCAACCTCTTGCTGCATGAGTCGACGCTCAACCACTGAAGAATCCTGGGAGGGCACTGACAGCCAAGGAAAATTCTTTCTTTCTTTCAGTCTCTTTGCTCAGCTGGTACACCATGTGATACAGTGAACCATTTCGATCATTTTCTTTGGCTGTATTGTTTCTGTTAGTCAGTATGCACTTCCTACAGTAAGAAAACTAATCCTGAAGTTACTCTCACATCTGGCTGAGGCAACAAGCCACATCTGCCAGGGAAGAGGTCTCGAATCGCAGAATCCTCCTCTGCAGATAAGAATCTCTGAACTGGGAACATAGTTCCTATCATGTATTTGCTTAATTAGTTGTTTATATAAATTCAAAGTGTGGTAGGTGTTTTGAATATGTAGTAAATGGAGGTAAAAACATTTTCAGCCATCGTTAAAAAAATGGAGCCACTGGGTGGGGGGGGCATGTGGGTGAAAGAAGGATAATAACGCAAAGAACTGCTCCTCATCTAGTTATCCACAGAACAGAACCGAAGCCTGTGGTACCGGAAATACCAAGGAGAACACTTTGTAAAGTATATGGTTGTCTAACCACTATGCTGTACACCTGAAACCAATGCAAAATAATACTGAATGTCAACTATAATTTTTTTAAAAAGGCAGAAGGTAAGAGGAGAGAGACCGGATGTTTCTTCTCCGTTCCCTCCATGTTTCAGTCCAGACTTCCAGCAATGCCTGTGTCCCACAACCACAGTTTGCTCTGACACCCCCTCTCCAGGGACCGTGGGGCTCTCCCTGGTGTCCCTTTGCCTTGGAGTGGCACTAGTCTTTGAACACCTGAAGAGCTAATAGCTATTGCTGAATCCCTTCACCCTGCCGCACTTCTGTCATAAGCCCCTCCATTAAATTCTCTTCACTGGGGGGGGGGGGGAACCTGGCTTAATTCATTCTCACATCAAGTAGGAATCTATTCCCAAAGAACCACCATGACAGGAACAGATTGCATTTAATCACTCAGTGATGTGGGCTGCACCAACCAAGAGGGTTTGTGGGTGGGTGGCTGCACTCACGTGTCCCGGTTCTCTGTGATCATCGCGTCCCCAGACTTCCCTGGACCCTGGATGGATTCCATTGCCGTTGAGTAGAGAACCTTCTGCACCCCGGGCCTCTTCGCATCCGGCACATTTTGTGTGGTCTCCTCTTCTTTCTCTTTGAGGCAGTGGTCCAAGATGTGGATTCCCAGCAAAAGGCTGTAGTCCATGATCTTGAAGCTTTCTAGCACCTGAATAAGAAAAAAGAACCAGGAAGCTGGTCAACTCCAGTGGCCTGTAAGTCTCATCTACTGAGAATCAGAGGGTTCCAGATATGCAGACACACAGCTCCTGCGTCCTTCCCAGGGGTGGCTGGTAGAGGAAACGTCAAAATAGAAACATTTGAAGTATGTTAGGTCATGTGCAGTAAGGGTCAGCACAGTGGCTTTGAGATGATATCTTTATGCAAATCTAACGTAAGCACATCTTTTCTTAATCATTCATGAATGTTTCGCTAATAGCATTCATTAAACATTTTCCATGTGCCCGATACTAAGTGGTTTACTTGGGTTCAATCCTCACAATTCTTTGAGCTACGTACTATTGTCTCTATTTTACAGATGAAAAAATTGAGACAGCGACATAAAGTTGTTCAATGCCACACAGCTCGTAGGTAGCACTGGCAGGATTTGACCCCAGGAAGTCAACTCCAGCATCCATACTCTTAACCACAAAAGAAACCAACAACTAATTGGTCTCTACAAACTTGTACCCTCCTCACCATGAAGACTCAGCTGGAATGGGTTTCTCTCTGGATTCTGTTCTCAAAATCTTAATCTTGCTGGAGTTGAGTCTTTTCAAAGTTTGCCTTTCTTTTTTTTTGGGTGGGGGGGGAGAGAGAGAGAGACAGAGAGAGAGAGAGAAACATCAATGAGAGAGAATATCTATTGGCTGCCTCCTGCATGCCCACTACTGGGGATTTGGCCCACAACCTGGGCATGTACCCTGACTGGGAATCGAACTGACAACCTCTTGGTACATGGGTCGATGCTCAACCACTGAGTCACACTGGCCGGGCACAACTGATTTCTTACTGCCTGGCATTTCTCACACAAAGCTGCTCAGGAAATCAAAACAGCCCAGAAAGTAAGACAACGTTGAATGGTAGAACAACTGTCTCTGAACAAGCATGATAATTTGTCACCATACCCTACTTAGGAAATGCCTTTGGGGACCAGAGGCAATAGGCACTTGTTTCACCAACAGCTGAATACCTAGAATTTCTTACGCTGCTTTTCCCTCAGCCCACCTGCGTTTTGATCAGACGTTTATGACACCATGAAGAGGGGCCAGGCTCCAAGAGTCAATGCCTGTGGCTGCCACCGCATGGACACCATCTGACAGGAGGCTCTGTGAACCAAGGCACAGGTGGCCTTGGAAACAGAAGATTATCCCCGGGTCACACATCTTTGCTGTCAGCGAGGAAAACTGAAAGTGGGCTGCCAATGAGTATCAGTTATTCCGCAGCGCTCACCTTCACCGCTCAGGTACTAGGCCGAGTACTTCGGAAAGGAGGCGGGCGAGAGCCGAGAGGAGAATCTTACTCCCTAGGAGGTTTAGGCCGTGACACTTTCTAACCCGAGAGACAAGAGAGTGGCCTAAACAATGTGGACCCAGCTCCCCTAACCTAAGTCGTAATGATCCCAAGATTGGAGGGGGACGTAGGGGTGAGGGGAACAGCTTTCCTCGCTGACCCAACACCTCAACACCGGACCCACGGACAGTTGAGAGTGCCTCACCCCTGAGGAAGTAGCACGGAGACAAGGAATCAGACAGGACAGCTCTGTATCGGGGTCCCAGGAACCTGGCCTCTTCAAAGAAAACACCAACAGAGAATGGATGCTTGCTTCAGACAGAAACAAATGCAAAAGGATCTCAGGCCTTCTCGTCAACCATACTGAATGCACAGCGTGGGAACTGCGTCCACTCAAGCTCCGCATACACTGTGATCACCACCTGCAGGGGCCAATCTTCCCATCACACTGCTCCTCAGCCTGGTGATCAGGACACGCAGGGTAAGAGCACGGACTCTGTGATCTCAGGCGGGTCATATCACCTCCCCAGGCCTCAGTTTCTCCCCCTGTACATGGTGACAATAATATTACCTACTGCATGGGGTGCCTGTGAGAACTAAATATGGTAGTGCGGGGAAAGTGCCCAGAAAATAGAAAAATTCCTGGCACAAAGAAAGCTCAATTAACTGCTAGCTATTATCATCATAATTATAGGTCGTGGTGACTCATTGTTCGTGCCGGCACTAGAGATTATAGGTATCAGCTTCAAATAGACACCCCTGGAATTATACTTCTGAAATCAGAAATTCATAAAAATCCAACAAAAACACGACTGCATTTCTAGCTGCTTACCAGTACCCTTTTGGTGAATCCTGATTCTTTTAAAGCTCTGGGTTGATGGGTACCCAACAGTAATGCCTGGAGGTTCAACAGGAAAAAGTTGGTTGATAACACAGCAATTCTGGTCAAGGGGATATAAAATGATGGCCTCATGATCTGTCTAAGGGCAGGGTCTTCTTCTATTTGTTTTTTGGTTAATTCTCGCCCGAGAATATTTTTCAATTGATTTTTTTTAGGTAGAGTGGAAGGGAGGGAAGGAAGGCAGGGGGCGGGGGGCGAGAGAGTGAGTGTGAGAGAGAGAGAAATCTATGTGAGAGAGATACATCAATTAGCTGCCTCCTGCAGGACCCTGACCAGGGCCAGGGATCAAACCTGCAACCCAGGTATGTGCCCTTGACCAGGAATCGAACCTGAGACCCTGTGGACTGCGGGCTGATGCTCTAACCACTGAGAAATCAGCCAGGGCAAACAGTCTCTTTTTTTTTTTTTTTTTTTGGTACATGCCTCTAGTGAGAACCGAACCCGGGACTCTGGTCCACAGGCTGACACTCCAACCGCTGAGCCAAACCGGTCAGGGCAAATAGTCTCCTTTGTAATGGTGAAAAACCACAGCCTTGTGCCCTAACAGCTGAAATACCCATTGACAGTGGTCCCTCAAAGTGGTGAAACAGCTTCCAAAGCAAAGGCTACTCAGACCTGGTGGCGAGACGTGAGTGCTCCTGGCGGGCATGGGGGTGGCGCCCTGAGAAGTGTTAAAGACTGAAAGGCACTCCTGACACCATCGTATTGGTTCACTTTCTTCTGAAAGCATCGACTAACGAATTCCACTTGCCAAATAGCTTTCTTTAGAAAAAAATTTTTCTTATATTTTTAATGCAATGTTCAAACCGAACAGCTTGATTTGCACTTGAAGTCTCTTTTCTGCCCAAAGACAGGCCAAAGAAGTGCACTTTATAAGTGATACCAAGTTAGACTGTGGTCCAGTTTTAGCTATTGATGCTATCCCAATGCTTTAAGTGGTTGAATGTTAGTCACAGTTTGTTATTGAAAAAAACAAAAACTTCAAGAGAGATTAAGAAAAAGGTACAAATACATTTTAAAAAGAGATTCATTTTCTCTTTACTCCTAAACTGGATGGTCAGTGCCAAATTGTCTTAGGGATGTCAGGCTCCTTCTTTGAGAGTGAAAAATCTTAAAAATGATGAATTCCACTACCACCGTGTGGAAAGAACACAATAGTTTGATCCTGGGTTAGACAGAGTCACCATCCTTAAAAAAAAAAGTTAAAGAAGAAAAAGATAACCGTGTATATATCTTAAATCAAATTTTAAAACTTGTGTAATGAAAAATTCTGGGAACAGATTTTAGTCATGAGCATCGCAGATCTGCATCCGTTAGGAACGAAGTAGTTTTGTTATTCATATCATTCCAGCTCTTTAATGAGAGGATCTATAAATCTGCCGAAACCTCAGCACTGTGTGCTCTGAGAGCATGCAGCATTCACAGCAGGCCAGCCCACCACTCCGTCTCCTCTGTCACTCAGCCACACAATTTTTTCTTCCAGAATGTCTGCCTGACCCAGCTGTTGCTGGAGGATTCTGGATCTGTGCATTTGTTATGCAAAACACAGGCTGCAATGCAAATACAGGTGCTTTTCCATCTAGCTTGGCCAAGACTCTATTTTCTCAGTTGTAAAAAAAAAAAAAAAAAAAAAAAAAAATGAAAGCAGAAACAGTTCACAGACATACGTAAAACTGAGAGCGAGTTGGATACCACAATGATTTTTATTATCAAAGCCAGATTTCTCTCTCTCTCTTGCTCAAGGACTATTTTGAGTCAATAACAACATTGAAATGTAGTAAAAAAAAAAAAAAAGTCAGTTTCAAGGCAGCTGGTATAATATCCTGAAGACGTGATCAACAGGATCTGTTCCTGAGACAGAAGATGTTCTCCAGGCTCCCGTTGCCAGTGATGCACCAGGAAGGCTCTAGTCACACATCCTTTCTGTAGATTCGAAGACTTAATGCAGGAGATGTGCTAACACAGAGTGACGGACACGGCTATCCTCGTTTCATGGCCCAAAATTTAGTTGCCCAATCCACCAACTTCTATCATTAAAATAGTCCTCCTCATTAATGCTTTGATTTCAATTTCCTTTTTTCCCTTTCCGATCCATTTCTAATACCTTGTTTGACCAGATCCCATCACGGCCCTACTCACAGCCTCCAGTTTCTCCTCGTTGCTTAGTTGCCAAAGCCTCAACTTGACACTGAAGGCCCTGTCGCCTACGGCTCCAGCCAACTTCTCGCTGTTAGTCAATACCTGCCTAGGGACACTTTACAGGCGAGTCAAACTGAAATCCCTTAATTACCCCTAAATGTGCCCTGAAGATGGAAGTCCTGATGTTTTTGCTCATGCGGTTTCTTCTGGAAGGTTGTTGCTTTCTTTAAAAAAAATCTTACCGGTTTTTCAAAGCCTATCTTAACAGTTACCTCCATGAAAGTTATACTCATGATCTCAATGTTGGGAACATGTCCTGCCTCTGAAAACCCAAGAACATTATCAGGGTCCCACTGTGGAATAAAATGTGACCTCAGGCTATAATTCCATTTTCCAGTCATACGAGCAAGAGTGCTCTGCTCACCAAAGGTTTGTTTTACTCTGCGCTCAGAACTAGCAGTAACGGGTATTTGTTACATTGTTTTTTCATGAGAACAAACAGTAAATACCAAAGTACTCAGCAGCAAGAATGTATAGCACCACATCTATGTCGGAAATGTGAAAATCTGATCTCCTCCTGCATGATTACAATAATCGTGAAAAACCTGTGATTACGTGCGCGATGTTGTTAGAAAACTAAAGATAATAGTCGACAGTGTTTACAAACCTACCCACACTGGAGAGTATTTATACACACTGTGTCAAGGGCAAAAATCAAGCTGTGATTTACAAAGACTCTTTTAATTCACCGTTTTGTAGGCGCACACACTAGATACACGGCGAGCTTGTTTTGCCATAAACTAGGCAGAGCTCAGAGTCTGATAAAAACATCACTTTCTCTTCAGGAAGCCTCTGCAAGGAGAGCGCGTCACAGTCTGGTCACCTGCAGAGAACTCTCGCCATCCAAGAGGTTCAAGGGTGCTTGGTGCTGGCCCTAAGGGGGCTCTGTTCTGAGACACATCTCAGGGCCTCTGAGCTCTCCTGTCCTCTGTTTCTTTGCTTTTCCAATATGTAAGGAATGCCAAGTTGGCATAAAACTGAGAAAGGATAGTCATCAAATAAGTCTAAAAGAACTTCGAAAGACACCTACATTTAAAATTTGGTACCCAGCACCAAAAGATATTCAGAGTGACAAAGAATGCAACTAAAGTAATCTGTAAGTGATGGAGGAGGATGGTGATTGTAGGACAAAAAGAGATGCTTTATTAATTGGATCTCAGGCAAGCAAGGTTTCTTTCTTTCTTTCTTTTTTTTTTTTATCAACTCACTCGAGGACATTTTTTCCATTTTTTGTTCAGATAGAGTGGAAGGGGGAGAGAGAGAGAGAGAGAGAAATATCGACGTGAAAGGGACACACCCGCACGACCCAACCAGGTCTGGGGACAAACTGCAACCGAGGTACGTGCCCTTAGTGGGAACCGAACCCGGGTCTCTCTGGACCGCAGGCTGACACTCTAACCGCTGAGCCAAACCGGCCAGGGAAGCAAGGTTTCTGTCAAGGGCATGCCGTAATTTCCCCTGTCACAGGGATTCTTAAGTAAACTAATCCTGAGCACCTGCTATGTGCCAGGTACTCTCTTGTTTAGAAATCCTTTGAGCATTCTAGCTAATGTATGATAAAATGAAAACATCACCATTTTAACAACCCCTAATGAATTAATGGATCTAAAATAACAGAAAGAAAGGCATTCAGACACGATGTGCCTCCTGATGGGAGGAGACAAGACCAAATAGCAGAAGTCAAACCTAAATTTAACCAAACTTCTAGATCCAACAACCAAGCTACAGAAAAAACAGGAGAGAGGAGCATGTGAAAAGAAACCATGAGGAGGTAGTCAGCAAAATCCAGGAGAGGGGATAAGCAGATCGATTTCTTCAACAAATACTCTCGGTGTAAAATAAGTTAGGAAGACATGGAAGGGGCTTAACAAGTGGGCCCCATTTAAATCCCGATTTAAAGGAAAAAGGTCATTTCTCAAAGAATTAGAAATTTTAACACTATGTATTTGTTTTCTGTGGTGTTTTTTTTTCTCAAATTTTTTTTCCTTTATTGATTTGAGAGAGAGGAAGTGAGAGGGGGAGAGAGAGACATCGATGAGAAAGAACATAGACTGGCCGCCCCCTGCAAGCCCCCCATTGGGGACTGAGCCCACAGCCGGGGCATGTGCCCTGACTGGGAAACGAACTAGCGACCTCTTGGTGCCTGGGTCGATGCTCAACCACTGAGCCACACTGGCCGGACAGACTCTATGTATTTGATGATTAGTAAGAATTATAATAATGAGTATAGTTATTTTTTTAAAGGAGCCCTTATTTTCTAGGAATTTTTACTAAAATATATATGGGTGAAGTGTGTGATGCCTGGGCTGTGATTCAAATTCTCTGGGGAGGGGACCGTGGGATGAAACAGGATCGGCCACGAGTTGAACATTGTCAAAGCTGGGTGCAGTGTACATGGGGGTTCACGGTAATCGTGTCCGCTTTTGTATATGCTTACCTTTTCAAAAATAAAGTTTGATACACTGCTTTTAAATGCTTAAATAAAATGCATTTATATACTGGTTTAGTGTTAACTTACCACTGTCTCTGCTGATGGTGGGGTAGAGACGGTACAGATGAAAATAAAAATAATGTGGGATCTTAACTGAAGTGGTTAAAGCCGAAAACTGGCTCTGTGCTACACTCATCTCGCCCGATCATTCTCTGACAGCTCTAGAGAGCAGCCACGTCGCCGATGCGGCGCTGTCCGGAACAAGTACCAGGGCCCGAGTCATCTTCCGGCGGGCCTATCGCCCAGTCCCTGGATCAAGAGTGAATGACTGGCAACACATTAGTGTTAATTCAACAATATAAGACGATTCAAAACAGTGTGCTCAAGAATCTATGCAAATAGGGTGAAATGATCCGGGATCTGCCATTCCTGCCACAGCAGGCCCCTTGGAGCAGCGCTCCGGGATCACTTGGGATCACTTGGGATCACTTGCAGGCGAAGTTCAGTTAGGGCTGCACGCTGCTCTCCAAACTCAATTTAATTTCCTCAGTAAAGCTCAGAGTGTCCTCTGCTAACATAATGCAGAGAAAAAAACAGGCTGTGATAAGCCATACAATTTTAGTCGGTAAAGCAGACTGAAATAAATATTCAATTCTTAGCCTAGTTATGGCAAAACTGTGTTTTCCACTGTGTCTAATGTGGTGACTTAGAATTCTGGGTTGTGCTGGATTGATCTGTACCAACATTTTTTGGGGGGAGCACTTTAAAAGCTTGAAGTAATAGAAGCATACCTTATAGGTCTTAGAAATGGCCATCTATTGTTTCAAAAGATTATATATGAGTAGGTATTTATATTTATCATCTTCTATATTGGATGACTTTTGGACTTTTTTTCTTTATAGACAATTTGTTTCTACAAATAAAGTTGTCTTAATAAATTATTTTGTAAACACATTTAAAAGTAATACTTTATGTTAAAATTTCCAAGATTTTTCCATTACACAGTACATCTTCTAGTTGGCTTCATCATAAATGATTTGTGGCTTCACAGCTGGGGGCCTAGGGGCTGGCCAGCTGCCCAGTGGGACTTGGAGGCCACACAAAGTCCAAGCGTCCACGTCTACTTCAGTGTATGAGATGAAATTCCTAGATCCTCATGACTGTCTCCTCCAGTCTGCCCCTCTGAAGAGCTCTCTCTGGGTGAGTACCCCTCCTCCCCTCTCCATTTTGCTCAATGACCCAAGAAAGGGAAGAAGAGTGGGAGAATCTGTCCATGATAAATAAGACTTTGATGGGTTGAACTTAAACTTTAAACTCTAAGCTTTTCAGAGCCCAGGACCATATCCTACTCAGTTTTTTGTACCCACCGTGGACTCAGCACAGAGCCCTATGCACAGTGAGAACTCAGAACTGCTGCTGAACGACAGAATGAATCAGGAGGCAGGTAACGCAGGGTTTGTCAAACGAGATTCCTGTGGTGGTTTGAAGCCAGAGAAATCAAGCCAGTCCATGCTCTGAGATCACAAAAGGTTCTACAGGACAGGACAAATCTTAGGTCTGGGAAAGTCACCACTGGTGTTGAACAACTTACAATTTAAGAAGAAAAGCAAGTATCTACTTGTAGGGTGAGTTTTAAGGAGTGATGGAAAACCTGGGTTGTCAAAGTATCACTAGAAATGAATTCTTTGGGGTCTTGAGGAATTATCATTTACTTTTAAAATAGTAACATATGGCCTGGCCAGTGTGGCTCAGTGGCTGAGCATTGACCCATGCACCAAGAGGTCGCCAGTTCAATTCCTGGTCAGGGCATATGCCCAGGTTGTGTGCCGGATCCCCAGTGGGGGGCACGCAGGAGGCAATCGATGTTCTCTCTCATCGATGTTTCTATCTCTCTCTCCCTTCTCTCCTTCTCTCTCTCTAAAAATCAATAAAGAAGAAAAATTAAAATAAAATAAAATAGTAACATATGTGTATGGTCAAAATTAAAGAAAGTATAAGAGGTTGGCTCAATGCCACCTCCCACATAGCATGAGAATGATGGTTTTAAGTGGAGAGACAATAGCAATGCTCTTGTCTCTGTGCTTTGTCAACATGTGATCAATACCCTACATTTCCAACAGTGTTTGCCTAAAATATGCAGTAATAGAAGAGGGATAATGTACACGAGCCCTGCAAGGGAGTTCAACTTTGAATAAGGACACTGTAAATTACGAGGTGACTGTTTACACCAGAAAGGACTGAAATATTATGATTAGTAAGTTTAAGTTTGGGGAAGTAGATTTTACCTTGGGGAGCAAGATTAATCTTGGGGAACAAGATTAGTGGTGAAAAATAAGAAACTAAGAAAAATAAGAATTTTCTTTGCACATCTGAGTGTAGAGAAGGCAAACGTACAACCTGGAATCACTGATTTCACTGTTCTTGGAAAATTAGGTGGCTGACATTTCCCCCCCAAATTGTAATAATCTAGAAAACAAGTTGGATAGCTCTTTCAGAAAGAGGAGTATCACAGGATGGCAAATCTCCACCTCCAGAGAATGTCTATCATCATCTGAAGACAGATTCCCAAGTGCTGGTGAAAATGAAGCACATGTTGAATTGGAATCTAGAAGAGTCTGCCTTTGGAACAGCTGGGGCTGGCTGCACATGGGCGAAGTTTACAAATGAGTTGTTCATGCGGAGAAATGAAGTTAATGAGATGCAGACTCCAGCCAGGCTCACATTCTAGCTGGATGAGGATATTTTAAATAAACATTAGGTTTTAACTTCCCTGCATCCCTAATAGCTATGGATAACTGATATGTCCAGTGGACCATGTGTCTTTTAAAAACACTTTTTTGAAGTATACATGTAGGAAAGTACACAGATGTATCTTTTCTAATGAAAAGTCAAAATTTAATATAGAAACTCATTAATAACATTATGTTTGGCCATTTCACTCTGATGTCCCCAGGAATTCTCTCCTGGAGATTTTCCACCTCACCATATAGAAGTGTAAGATTCTAAGGACAAAGGTGAGAAGAGTTATACGTGTTGGATCAAAATACTAAACTTGGAAATGTCTTGGCTGGAAGAACATTGGTGACATCAAAGGGACATTCACTTGCAGGGGAAGGGGGTCATTTAAAAAGTGTTGACTGATATCGACAGGGATAAAGAACATACACATGAGAAAAAAACTTTCAAAAGCCAGTATGTGTTGATCTTTTTGGAAAGAACTAGAACCAGTGTGTGGCCAAAGACAGACCGGCCTTCACGAGGAAGTGCAGCAGGTGCCATTCCTTACACATAGTCAGTAAATGTGCAGGGGATGTTGAATGAACACAATAAAGCCCTATAAAAATCAAACTCATTTTCCCCTTTAAAAGTGTCTCTAGTTCCCCAGCTGGTGTGACTTAGTAGTTGAGCGTAGACCCATGTACCAAGAGGTTGCCGGTTCAATTCCTGGTCAGGTCACATGCCCAGGTTGTGGGCCCGATCCCCAGTGAGGGGCATGCAGGAGGTGGTCAGTCGATGTTCTCTCTCATCGATGTTTCAATCTCTCTCCCTCTCCCTTCCTCTCTCTAAAATCAATAAAGGAAAAATATTAAATAAATGAATGAATGAATGAATGAATAAAAGTATCTCCAGTTACCTAAATTGAAGGTAAGATTGTGTTTAAAAAGTGCACAGCAAGCTGAATAACATACCATAACACATATTTAGGAGTCATTTTCTAAACTTCGTAATGTTTTCCCAGACCCCAGAAACTCTCAGATACTCCTTAAGTCTGTATAACTCAGGCCCCTCACCAGATTCCAGAAGTTTCTCCTCAGCTGTGGAGCCTCCACTCTGTTTTATGAGTTTCTAGGGATTGCTGCCCCTCTGACTCCTTTGGCTGGGGTATTCACATCCTGCTCTATTTCACACGGTCATCTGCCTGACTTTCACTGGCAACCAGATCACATTGGCCAACCTCAAAAGCTTTCCAGATGCATCTTCAAAGCTAGGTTGCTGCCATCATGCCCCCCTGTGGCCACTTCCTCTTCCTGCTATCCCTCTCCCTCTGCTTTCCCAGGATTCCCAATAGGGAGCAGGATATAATCCATGGAGACATTTCCTTCCCCTTGCTCCTCCCCTCCGATGCCTGTGAGTCCTCCCATTTGACCTACAATGACCTTACCTCTAGACTTAGGGTCATCTCCAAAACAAAAGACATGTAGTTTCTTTTAACACTAAGGTAGGAAACCCTAATATGCTAAATTTAGCATCACTTCTATTTCATAAGCCAAAAGACTTTAGCTAACGTTAAGTTGAATTATTATCTACTTGTATTTCCACATGATATGCTACTTAAAACGAATGCTAGCCAGACACCACCACCTCAGGAAATACACCGAGTTCTCTAATCTTTAGGTACTGTTTCTGTTAGGAAGAAAAAAAAGGTTTGCTTCTTAGAGTTCAGGCAGATATTTTCAATCTCCCATTTCCATGCTTTCTGTAGAAATTGCTGTAATGCTCCATCTGGTTTGAAGTGAAGGTTAAAAAAAAAAACAAACTAGTGGCTTGATAATGCTCCGATTTCAGTGGTTAATGAGAATTCTCCAAGGCAGCTCACGTGGCCGTCAGCGGCACCCCTCTAGGCTCGATCGCCCTGGTTACTCCTCTAGGGTCGATCGCCCTCGCCACCCCTCTGGGCTCCGTCGCCCTCGCCACAAGACGTGAGGAACAGTCCACACTGGAACCATCACATTTCTCAGAGAGAAGTTCTGCTTTCAGGTTGATAGGATTTCATGTGCACACATGTTGCTCCCTGTTGGCAAGTGTCACTGTGCTTGATTATGTTTTTTATTAAACTTTAAAAATGAAATGCTTGGATCACTAACTTTACCTTGTGTTTCTCGGTCACTTGGCACTATTTTCCTCTGTCCCACCTTCCCCAAAAAAGGTCGCAAGATTTCACTAACTCACTGCCCTGGCCAAACCAAGTTCTCTGCTTTCCTTTCGTAACTCCTGCAGCACCTTCTCCAACAGCTCCTGGTCAGAGCTAAAACCCGGTCATCAGGCACTTCCAGCCCTTCATGTCTGTATGTCTGTCCATGTCATTACTTAACGTTTTCATTTCCACAGACATTCCCGCCCTTATACCTACAAATACGTAAGGAGAGTGTACTGATTGAAAAACCTGGGTTTTGGAGTCGGAGAGACCTGGGTATAAATCCGGGATCCTGCACAGCAAGCTCTGTGGACCTAGAGAAGCTTAACCTCTCCCGAGTCTCCACCTGTTAAGAGGGAATCATGCCACTCACTACACAGGACTGTCGCGAGGATTAATGGGACAGTCTATCTGTAATGTCAAGCACTGCCTGGCTCAGAGCAAGTCCACTGTACATTAACCAAACCAACCTACGGATGAACTGAGCCTTGGAAATGTGCTCTTACGTGAAATCATGTATTAAGTTTATATTTAGTATATGTAGTTTATGATTATATATTATGCATGAGGTTTTTTTTTTATCCTCACCCAGTAATTTTTTTTTATCGATTTTTTTTAAGAGAGGGAGAGGAAGGGGGAGGGGGAGAAGTGGAGAAGGGGAGCAGAGAGAGAAAGAAACATGGACATGAGAAACATCAATTGGTTGCCTCTCGAATGTGCCCTGACTAGGGATTGAACATGCAATCTAGGTATGTGCCCTGACTGTGAATCAAACCCACAACCTTTTGGTGTACAGGATGAGGCTCCAACCAACTGAACCACCTGGCCAGGGCTGCATGATGTGTTTTAAATGATAAGCTACTTTGGTGTCTATAGGTTGTATCTAAGAAGGAACCCTCACTCCACCCACAATGGAACAGTTGGTTTTGAAATATTGAGAATTACTTGTTGGGCTGAAATGGAGGTATTTCTTACTGAGCAGAAAGTCGAACATGAACAGCACATAAAAGAGAATTCTTATTTTTGTAGCACTCTGAAAGCCACTTGTCCTGATCATCTTGTCCCTTCTGTAATCACCCACCGGCATTACAGCCTGGACAAACACCAGCCCCTTCCAGGACTGATGAGCAGCTGTGTCGTACAGACAGTCTTAAATGGGGACACGAGCTCTGGTCAGAGTGTCTACCTCACTGACTGAAGGGTTGCAGGTTCAATTGCCGGTCAAGGACAAATAACTGGGTTGCAGGTTCGATCCCAGTCTTGGTTGGGGTCATGTGGGAGGCAACCAATCTATGTGTTTCTCTCACATTGATGTTTCTCTCTCCTTCTTCTTCCCTCCCTCCCTTCCACTCTATCTTAAAAGATCAGTGAAAAAAAATCCTCAGGATTAATAACAAAATAATAATAAATGGGGACAGCAGTCGCCACCTAAATAAATGAGTAGATGAAGAGATCAACACAGTTTCAATCAACCTATTTATTGGTATTAACAGGCACTCACCAAATGAGTACTATGAATTTACTTCCACTGAGTATCCACAAATTTATAACGTTGATATGATTATTTACTCTGGTTCTATTTCACACCAAACCATGGGTGAGCTATTACCAAAGCTGCTCTTATTATGTTTATCGATTATGTAAGATTGACATTTTAAAAGTGTTTGCTATTGTTATCTCTTAGGCTTCATCAAAAGAAAAGCACCAAGAAAACTGCTATCCTGTTAAAGGATTTAAAGGGTAGGAAAATGAAGTCCCACAGTTCCTTGTCTCCCAGAAACAGGTTTTAGTAGGCAAACATTAAAGTAATCACAATATAATGTAGAAATAACTATGGCTATAAAAGAGAGCTAGATGGAACCAGGGACACCGACTGGATCCCGGTAGAATTGCGGAGGCGCGAGAGGGGTGCTGGGAGCCCACAGACAGCAGTGGCCTTAGCTGTGAGCAATGTCCTTAGGTTAAAGTCCCAAGTGCCTCCACAGTGCAGAGCCAGGACAGACGCTAAAATAGCCACAGCCACTCACCTTGAGCTCTGACAGAGGGAGGGCGGACGGGACTGGAACTGTGTGGGGACACTCAGGATTTGGAGGGTGCTCAGAGCTTTTGCTGAGTTGTGGCCATGCAGGACAGTGGTCATCTTACTCCTTCCCAGGACTCTGGGGAGAGGTGGTAGCCCCTCCCTCGAAGATTCAACCCCACCCAGTGGCCATTGAAATGCAAATTGAGGCTAATTAACAATCAGCATCAGCCCCACCCTAGGGAAATCCCCTTACATTGAGCACCTGAGGGAGTTTTTCATTCAACTGAGAAGCCAAGGCTCTTCAAGTAACTGTGACTAATAGTCTCCAGGCAAAAAGCTAGAGAATAACTAAACCATTCCTGGGCTTGCAACTCTGCCCAGGAAGGTAAGACTTGAAAGTGGTGTTTAACGTGGGTCCTTCCATGCTCATCTAAACCCAGTAGATGGAGCCACAAACAGCAGAACACCAACAACCACAGGGAAAATTTGGCAGGCTCCAAAGCTCACCGTGATAGCCAAAGTGGTGAAACACAGAAACAAAAGCCAAATGAAAGAACAAGAGACCTCCACCAAAGATGAGATAAATGAGGTGCAGTTAAGCAAGTTAACAGAGCTAGAATTCAGAGCCATGATCTTGAGGAAGCTCAACAGCATGTGTAAGGACATGAGCACCATGAGTAAAGACATAGAAATGTTGAAAATCAACCAGTTGGAACTTAAAAACCACCAAGAAGAAATGAAGAATGACATAACAGAAATAAAGAACACATTGGAAGGTCTAAACAGCAGAGTAGAGGAAGCAGAGGACTGGATCAGTGAATTAAAAGATAGGGTAGAAAAAAATCAACCAATCAGAAAACCAAAAGGAAAAACAAATAAAAAACAGGAAGACAGCTTAAGAGAACTGTGGGACAACTGGAAACGTAATAATATTTGCATCATAGGAGTTCCCGAAGAAGAAGAAAATGAGCAAGGGTTAGAGAATATATTCAAAGAAATAGTGACAGAAAAATCCCCTAATTTGGTGAAGGGAGAAGGCATTCAAGTTCAAGAACCACAGAGAGCCCCAAGTAAGAAGAACCCAAACAGGACCACACCAAGACACATAGTAATCAAAATGCCAAAAATTAAAGACAAAGAGAGAATCCTAAAAGCAGCAAGAGATAAGCAACAGGTTACCTACAAAGGAACCCCCATAATGCTCTCAGCTGACTTCTCAACAGAAACACAATAGGCCAGAAGGGAATGGCATGAGGTAATCAAGGTAATGAAAAACTAGGATCTGAATCCAAGACTACTCTACCAAGCATGGCTCTCATTCATAATAGAAGGTCAAATAAAGAGCTTCCCAGACAAAAAAACAAAAGCTAAGGGAATACATTAGCACCAAATAAGCACTGGAAGAAATGTTAAAAGGACTGCTGTAATTAGCTGGAGAAATAGGAAGAAAAATAGAACCACACTAAACAAAAATGGCAATAAATAAGTATATATCAATAATCACCTTAAATGTAAATGGATTGAATGCTCCCATAAAAAGACACAGAGTAGCTGATTGGATAAGAAAGCATGACTCATCTATATGTTGTTTAAAAGAGACCCAGCTCACAACAAAAGATTCACATAGGCTGAAAGAAGGGATGGAAAAAAATCTTCCAAGCAAACGAAAAGGAAAAAAAAAGCTGGGGTAGCAATACTTGTATCTGATCAAATAGATTTCAAAATGAAGGCCATAACTAGAGACAAAGAAGGCCACTACATAATATTGAAAGGATCTATCCAACAAGAAAATATAACCTTGATAAACATATATGCACCCAATATAAGAGCATCAAAATATATTAAAAATCTTCTGGAAGACTTCAAAGGAGACATTGACAGCAATACAACCATAGCAGGGGACTTCAACACCCCACTGACATCACTGGATAGATCCTCTAGACAAATAATTAGCAAGGAAACAGAGACTCTAAATGAAGCACTAGACCAAATGAATTTAATAGATATCTACCGGGAGTTACACCCCAAAACTACAGAATTCACATTCTTCTCAAGTGCACATGGGGCATTCTCAAAAATAGACCACATGTTAGGACACAAACTAAGTCTCTACAAGTTCAAGAAGATTGAAATCATATCAAGCATCTTCTCAGATCACAATGGCATGAAATTAGAAATCAATTGCAGCAAAAACACACAAAGACATTTGAACACATGGAGGCTAAATAGCATGTTACTAAACAACGAATGGGTTACTGAGGAGATCAAGGAAGAAATCAAAAACTTCCTGAAAACCAATGAAAATGAACACACAACAACACAAAATATATAAGATGCAGCAAATGCAGTTTTGAGAGGAAAGTTCATAGCACTAGGGCCTACCTCAAGAAACAAAAAAAATCTCTAATAAACTATCTAACCTCACAACTTAAAGAATTAGAAAGCAAACAACAACAACAACAAAAAAAAACAAAAACAAAACCCCAGAGCAAGTAGAAGGAAATAGTAAAGATCAGAGCAGAAATAAATGACATAGAGTCCAAAAAAAAAAAACAATTCAAAGGATCAATGAAACAAAGAGCTGGTTTTTCGAAAAGATAAACAAGATTGATGGACTCTTAGCTAGCCTCACCAAGTTAACAAAGATAGAGGACCCAAATACATAAAATCAGAAATGAAAGAGGTGAAGTAACAACTGACACCACAGAAATACAAAGGATCGTTAACAACTACTATGAACATTATAAGGCAATGAATTCGACAATCTAAGTGAAATGGACAAATTTCTAGAAACACGTAGTCTCCCAAAACTGGACCGGGAAGTGATAGAAAACTTGAACAGACCAATAACAACTAAGGAAATTGAAGAGGTAATCAAGACTCTCCCAGCAAACAAAAGCCCAGGCCAGGACGGCTTCACGGGGGAGTTTTACCGAACATTCAAAATAGAACTAACACCCATTCTCCTCGAACTATTTCAAAAAATTCAAGAAGAAGGAAGACTTCCAAACTCGTTTTATGAGGCCAGCATAATTCTAATTCCAAAACCAGAAAAAGACACTACAAAGAAAGAAAACTACAGGCCAATATTCCTGATGAACATAGACGCCAAAATCCTGAACAAAATACTAGCAAATCGGATCTAGCAACACATCAAGTAAATTATTCAGCATGACCAAGTGGGATTCATTCCAGGGATGAAAGGCTGGTACAATATTCTCACATCAATAAATGTGATACATCACATAAATAAAATGAAGAATAAAAACCACATAATCATATCAATAGATGCTGAAAAAGCCTTCGACAAAATCCAGTATCAATTTCTGATAAAAATGTTCAGCAATGTGGAAATAGAGGAATCATATCTCAACATAATAAAGGCCATATATGAAAGACCTATAGCCAACATCATACTCAATGGGTAAAAACTAAAAGCATTTCCCTTAAGAACAGGAACAAGACAAGGATGCCCACTTTCGCCACTCTTATTTAACATAGTACGGGAAGTCTCAGCCACAGCAATCAGACAGGAAGAAAATATAAAAGGGATCCGAATGGGAAAGGAGGAAGTGAAACTGTCATTATTCGCAGATGACATGATACTATACGTAGAAAACCCCAAAGACTCCATCAAAAATTTACTGGAGTTAATGAATGAATTTGGCAAAGTAGCAGGATACAAAATTAATGTCAAGAAATCAACAGCATTCTTATACACCAATGATGAACTCCAGAAAGAGAAACTAAGAAAACAATCCCATTTACCATTGGGGCAAAAAAATTAAGATACCTAGGAATAAACTTACCCAAAGAAATAAAGGACCTATTCCCAAAAAACTACAGGTCATTGAAAAAAGTAATAGAGGAAGATATAAAAAAGTGAAACCACATACCTTGTTCATGGATTGAAAAAAATTAACATCATTAAAATGTCCATACTACCACAAGCAATCTATAGATTCAATGCAATCTCCATCAAAATACCAACGAAATACTTCACAGAACTAGAACAAATACTTCAAAAGTTCATATGGAACAAAAAAAGACTTCAAATAGCCACAGCAATCTTGAAAAAGAAGAACAAAGTAGGAGGGATCACATTACCAGATTTTAGGTTATACTACAAAGCCACTGTAATCAAAACAGCCTGGTACTGGCACAAGAACAGGCGGATAGATCAATGGAACAGAAGAGAACTCAGAAATGGACCCAAGACAATATGTTCAATTAATATTTGACAAAGATGGCAAGAGCATACAGTGGAGTAAAGACAGCCTCTTTAATGAATGGTGTTGGGAAAATTGGACAGCTACATGCAAAAAAATGAAACTAGACCATCAACTTACACCATACACAAGAATAAACTCAAAATGGATAAAAGACTTAAATGTGACTCATGAATCCATAAAAATCCTAGAAGAAACTGTAGGTAACAAAATTTCAGACATATATGCAGCAGAATTTTCACTGATACATCACCTAAGGCAACAGAAACAAAGGAGACAATGAACACATGGGACTACATCACACTAAAAAGCTTCTGCACAGCAAACAATACAATCATCAAAATGGAAAGGCAACCCACTGTATGGGAGAACATAATTGTCAATGATATATCAGATAAGGGGTTAATTTCAAATATATATAGAGTGCTCATACATCTCAACAAAAGGAAGACAAAGAACCCAATTTAAAAATGGGCAGAGGAACTAAATAGACACCTCTCCAAACAGGACATACAAATGGCTAAGAGACATATGAAGAAATGTTCAACATCACTAATCATCAGCGAGATGCAAATTAAAACAACAATGAGGTATCACCTCACACCTGTCAGAATGGCCGCCATCAACAAATCATCAAACAACAAGTGTTGCGAGGGTGTGGAGAAAGGAGACTCTAGTACACTGCTGGTAGGAATGCAGAATGGTGCAGCCATTATGGAAAACAATATGGTTACCTCAAAAAATTAAAAATTGAACTTCCATTTGACCCAGTGATCCCACTTCTAGGAATATACCCTAAGAAGCCTGAAACATCAATCAGAAAGAATATATGTACCCCCATGTTTGTAGCAGCACTATTTACAATAGCTAAGATCTGGAAACAGCCCAAATGTCCATCAGTAGACGAGTGGATAAAAAAACTGTGGTACATATACACAATGGAGTACTATGCAGCTGTAAGAAAGAAAGATCTCTTATCCTTTGAGATGACATGGGGGGACCTGGAAAGTATTATCCTAAGCAAAACAAGCCAAGCAGAAAAAGACAAATACCACATGTTCTCACTTATTTGTGGAATATAATGAACATAACAGTCTGAGGAATAGGGTAGTCCCAGAGACGTGGAAGTGGGGTACAGACTGATAATCCCCAGAAGAGGGGGTGGTGGGGGAGAGATAAACCACAGTACTTATATGCATGTATGCATGAACAGTGGACATGGACAACAAAGCTGGGGAGAGGATGAGGAGGGAGGGGGAGGGGGGATCAGTGGAGGAAAAGGAGAAACATCTGTAACAAAAAATAAATAAATTAAAAAAAACCCCAATAATAAAAACAAAAAAACAAAAAGAAGAGAGCTACATGAAGTGCTAGGAGCCTTAGAAGTTTCATAGAAATGCTCATTATTAGAAACGCACAGGGCAAAGAGCCGTGCCTGAGGCCTCTCCTGCTCCGGAATCTCTAGCAAGTGCATTAAATCCCGTAGGCATGTGATTAGCCATTAGACTTAACTGTAAGTTTTTCTGTTTCATTTTCACCACTCTCCCTATATCCTCCAAACTGCTTCGTTTATTAGATTGATCTTTGGTCTTGCTAGAGTATATACTCAAGGAATTTTTAAACAAGAGACTTAAATATACCCCTATCAGAACGGTTAAAATAAAAACTGTAGTAACACCAGCAAAGGCTGATGAGGTTGAAAAGAACCTAGACTACTCCGAGATAGCTGGTGGGGATGTAAGATGGTACAGCCACTCTGGACAAGAGTACGATAGATTTTTACAAAACCAAACACGTGCTTACCATATGACACAGCAACTGCATTCAGCATTTATACCAGAGACATGAAAACGTAAGATTATGCCAAAACCTGTATGCGTATGTTCACAGCAACTTTATTTGTACCAGTAAAAAGCTGGAGAAAACCCATATATTCTTCAGGGAATTAATAGCTGAACTGTGGTATATCCATACCTTGAAATATCACGCAGCAATAAAAAGGGGAACCTATTGAAACACACGATAACTTGGTGGATCACGAGGGTATTATACTGAGTGAAAAAAGCCAGTCTCAGAGGTTACATACTGCATGATTCCATTTATATGGCATTCTTGAAACGACGAATTACAGAGATGGAAAACAGACTGGTGGTTATAAAGGACTGGAGAGAGAGGGAGGTGGCTGTGGCTATACATAAAGGGTAGCATGAGGGACTTTGGTGAAGGAACTGTGCTTAGTTGACTGGTGGTTACATAAATCTACATATGTATAAAATGACAGAAAACTATAAAATGCATACCCATGCACACACACAGACGAGTGCACGTAAAGCTGGTGAAATCTGAAAAAGTTCAGTGGACTGTACCAGTGTCGACTTCCTCGTTGTGGTATCGTACTACAGTCACACAAGGGGAACCAGCTGAAGAGCACATGGGAGCTCTCTGTATTTTCCCCTCCAATTGCATGTGGATTTACAATTATTGCAAAATAATTTTTTTTTTTTTATAAAAGAGGATTTACAGGTAGAAAAAATGTCCTTGCATACACGACAATGTCTTCCTTTCCATTCTCACAAGGAAATGTGGCTTGGTTAGGCATGGACATGTATATCCAAACCCATTTTCTCTCAGACTCCAGCATGGAAGGCATTGTCTTACTGCTTCCCAGGAACTTTATGATTCTTTCCAGCTCAAACAATCTTTGATTCTATGAGTTGGTTTTGTTTATTTGTTCACCAGCATTAGCTTTGGCCTATGTTTCTATTTCAATGGTGTCAAAATTATTAATATTGCAGACAGCAAAATTTATCATTTAAAACAATGGTGCCAATCAAACAGAGCATAGGATTATAGCATTTGTGCACAATCTGAAAGACAATGAACTTATATCTTTTTTAAAGGCGATCTCTTATGGTACAGTACAGAGAAGTGAAGTCAATGATATACCTATCCCCCTCTCACGTTTCAGCTGAAGTCGAAAAACAACATCCAGTTCCTCAGTGATAAAGAAAATAGCTTAAATGTGAGCACTATCATTAGTAAGAGATATGTACAACTCTTTTTCTATTATATCTGAAGCACTTTTTTTTTTTTTTTTTTTTATCCTCACCTGAGGACATTTTTCCATTTTTTGTTCAGATAGAGTGGGAGGGAGAGGAAGAGAGAGAGAAAGAGAAACATCGACATGAAAGGGACACACTGAGTGGCTGCTGCCCGCACAACCCAACCAGGGCCGGGACAAACAGCAACCGAGGTACATGCCCTTTGCGGAAACCGAACCCGGGTCTCTCTGGACCGCAGGCCAATGCTCTAACCGCTGAGCCAAACTGGCCAGGGCTCTGAAGCACTTTTTCCCCCTCTGACCACTGGGAAAGCAATCAATATAAAAAGAGAGAAGAAGCTGTGTAAACTAAATGCAAAAAACAAATTAATGCTAAACAAAATTATAGCTGAGGGATAAGCCCTAGCCATAAAGCTAAATCCAGTATTATAGAAAATAACCCATACTGCAACCCATTCAAACAAGTCCATGGCTGAGAAAAATTAGATCTTGGCATACATAGACAGAATGGTCCCAGTGCGCATATCACAGAGTCTCCGAATTTTTAAGGCTGGTTTCATTAAATTCTGAGAACCTATTAATATTTATGGTGACAGACATCTGTGTGAAGAAATTGGTTCCACACTATTTAAAAATTAATAACTTTGCTGCTCAACAAAAAATGATAATAAATGTAAAATAAGTCATTTAGGTGATTAATTATCAAGACTGTGTCTGATAGACTCACACTTGAAGGAATAAAAAATATTTGGATTATACATGCAAATTCTCACCAATATTCTTTGTCAATGTTATTTCCCCAGAGTTGTCAATAAATATTGCAGGATGTAACAATCAAGTCAATTAAATGATATGCGACTCATTAGAATTTATAGATAAGTTATATCAGAGAATAAATAATTATAGTAAACTAAAATACAAACAAAAATAGTTTGTTTTTTGAAAATTAATACATAAATTTCCAATTAAGAGTTTTTAAAAATCACAGTCCTGTAATATGTATTACGTGTCTACAATAACCAGGTATTAGAGTGCTGAGAAGAAAAGGAACGCGCTTTGGTGAACGGTCCAGCAGATGTGACGTGCATGAAACCCCAGAACGTGCACAGAATGTGTCTAGTAGATCAGAATGGCTGGAGAAAGGAGGTGCACCCAGGGAGGGGCAGAGAAGGCTGAAGGAGCATCTGGAGAAGGTGGCAGGGACCAAATCAGGAAACACCTTAATGTTCTACGTTAGGAAGTATGGCCTTTGGTGCAAAGACAGTGGGGAACCTCAGCTAGAGGATCTTAAGGAGCTGGTGAGCTTCTGATCAGAGGATCACTTTGGCAGCAGTGATGGGGAGGTGTTGAAAGGCAATAATACTGGAAACTAGCTAAGAGGCTACTGCAAAACTCCAGGAGATGAATTGTCAGGGTCTCAACAAAGGCTGTACATATGGACAGGCGGGGAAGATCCACGAGTTTTTAGGAGGCAGACTGATGGGAATTGGTGATTTAATGAGTGTGGAGAAAGAAGGAAGAGGAGGAGGAAAGCAGGAAGGAAAGAGTATCTTCAAGGCACTGATTCGGGCATGATGGCCATGTTCCCCAGGCCGGGGAAGACGGGCAGAGGAGCAGGTTGGGGAAGATGACAGAGCATGTAGGAAGAGCAGTTTTCTAATAGAACGTGCCTCTCAGTTAGCTCGTTACATGGGGACTGCAGGGAATAGTTTGAATAAATCCTGCTTCCTGTTTTGGATAGCAGGTGACCTGTGAAGTCCTGGCAGTCCTCTCTGCTGTCACAACTCTCTCCCTGGGCCCAGTTCAGTTATGGGTGTAGCCGGCTGTCACAGCAGGCAGAGGGTGAGGCCAAGGGGGAGGAAATGCTTCAAGAAAAGGAACCCAATTGTTTACACGTCCCCTTTCCTCAGACACGGCCAATAGGGAAGGGCAACACGGGGCTTGGAGAGAACGCCAAGAGCTGGACCCCCACTGTCAGAAAGAGCCCTTTGTGTGAATCCTGTGGGCTCTGCAGCGTTGAAGCATAAAGTGAATTCAGTTTTCTAGAAGAATTCTGAATGGCCAATGGACTAGGTGGAAGAGTTGGTCAGAGACGGGCCATCACAGGGATGGTGGTTATGGACAAGGGTCGGAGGCTGGACTGGGGAAGCCAGGGAAAGGGGTCGGGGTGGGGTAAGATGGCATTTGTCAAAAGGTGGTTCAAGCCACTTAGAATGCAGCATCCAGCAGCAGCTCAGACTGGGAATCAGGGACCTAGTCTGTGAGGAGTGGGGAGCACGTAGGTCAAACTGGGTCTGTGAGCCATGCAGGTAGCTTCTGGCCAGCAGTCATGCAAGGGAAGTAGAATCCTGGGGGATATCAAGCCAAATATGAAAAAAGATGGGGGTGCAGGAAGTAAGAGGTCAGCAAGGCGTTAGGAGGATGATCCTATCTGTCTGGGAACAACTGAGATGCTGGTGTCCCAAGGTCTGGGATTCTTGGATTTGCCATTTCTAAGCTCTTAAGGGGGCCCTGGCATCACCAGAAGGGGTCTCCTGACATGATTTGGCTCCTGACTGCATTTCTCTCCCACCTCACATGCTCTACCTCACATGCTCTCCCTCACTGTTAATGGCTGCAACACCAAACAACTCCAGTTCTTGGAACTCATCGTGCTATTTCATGCCTTGCTTACATTGTTTTATCTCCCTAGAAATATGCTTTTACTACTTTGCCGACCTGGAGAACTCTTCTCATCCTTCAAAACCAAGCTATGATCTCACTCTGATCCTCACACTGGCTTAGGATATAATCATTGTACTTAACATGCTGTATGGCCATTTATTAAAAAGAGAGGTCATTTACCTCAGGGTGGCACATGGCAGGCCTACAATACATGTCTGATGAGTGACTGAAAGGACATATCCTAACATGGGTCTAGTGCACCTTTCTCTGGCTGGGCTGCTGACACCACAATACAGTCCCCTGACTGGTGTGTTTCTACAGCCTCCGCAGGACCGCCTCACTTACAGAGGGATGTCAGCAGCACAGAATCCCCATCTTTCAGTGCTGGCACCGGCCCTGGTTGACCTCCCAACCTCCCTGATCTCCACAGTAGCCCAGCCAGAGATAAAGCTCAGTTCTGCAAAGCGAGCGAGATGCGAGAGCGAGATGCGAGAGCGAGATGCGAGAGCGAGATGCGAGAGCGAGATGCGAGAGCGAGATGCTCCTGGCAACGCTAACCACAGACCCTACACCAGGAGTTGGTCCTTCAGAGGTGAAGAGAGAGAGAGAGAGAGAGAGACGACTGCCATATGGCTCTAAAATGGGGACACTCTCTCTGAGTGTGTGTGTGCATGTGCGTGTGCGTGTGTGTGCATGTGTGTGCGTGTGTGTGTGTGTGTGTGTAGGGAGACCCTGAGCTCCAAGGGATTTCTGAACCATTGTGTGGATGGGCATTTTCCTGGGGAGAGAGTTCACAGCTTTTATCAGTTCCATAAAGAGGTCCATGACTATTACATGTTAAGACCTGCCATTCCAGAAACATGCCTTTCCGGAGGCAGCTCGGTGCAGAGAACCAGCTGCTGACTTGAGATCACAGGGCCTTGGTCACAGTCAGGGCAGATCAGGGAAGGGACTCAGGTTCCCCCACAGCACGGCACTTACACGCTTCCAAACCACCCAGTAAAGCCGTTCTGAGGAAAAATGCACAATTTAAGGAAGTTCCATGGTCTGTATCTTCCACGAGATCAAGCGCAATGAGTGAAGAGTGAGCCTTAGGGTATCTCTGCACTGGCCTTCACGTGCCTTAGAACAACATTATTAAAAAGGGGGGTGGCTAAGCTCCAGGGCCTCACTCGTGATGAAAAGTCATGCCTGACTTCGTTCTATCTGTCTTGGGCTCAGGAAACAGTAAATAAACAGACAGTTCCATTCCATGGCTCTTTTACATTTGACCTTTCCTTTTTCTGACACAGAAGCCTGTGGTTTGAGAAGACAGCAGAGAAAGGTTTCCACGTTCGAGAGGCAAGAAGAACACATGCGCACGTACACACAAATAGAAAGCAAATCTGAACTGGAGAGGCTTGCGCTAAACCCTGGGGAGCTGAGGGTCACTTTTCACCCACATCCTGTAAGGGCAGAGAAAACACAGGAAAAGGTTTCTATTAAAATGTATGTATTTTCTTTTTAAAGGAAAAACATAAATCATTCATTTTCTTCCAGAAATCCGAATAGTTCAGCTGGACATTTTTGTTTTGTTTTGTTTTCTTGGTTCCCACTGTTTTCCCCTTCACTTATGAAAAGATAATTTTTAAAAAATCCTTACAGTGAGTCCTCACATTTCAATTGTTAAGAGCACCAGCTTTGTACCCAAACAGGTGTGGGCTCTGCCACCGGCTTGCTAAGCAATGCTGGACAGGTTTCTTCACCACTTTAAGAACCTCATTGTTCGTCAGTTAAATGGGAACATGAATAATACTGACTTCAAGCGGTTGCTGAGAGAATGAAATGAAATGATGCATTAAAAAATCTTAGACTAGCCCGGCACCTTCGAAGCATTCACTAAATGGAAGCTAAAGAATAGGAGCT
Source organism: Molossus molossus (assembly GCF_014108415.1). Classification (NCBI taxonomy): domain Eukaryota; kingdom Metazoa; phylum Chordata; class Mammalia; order Chiroptera; family Molossidae; genus Molossus; species Molossus molossus. Next base: position 51,915,598 of record NW_023425349.1, read on the forward strand.
GGGGAGTAACATCTCTATCAATGAAACAATTCCCAAAACACATCTTCGTGCATTATCGTACATGTTAGAACATGTAGAAAGGAAATCAACCCAGAAATGGCAGGGATGTGTTTCTCAGTGAGAATTCCCCACCATACACATTGCATGGAGTGGTTAGACTGCCTTCCTCACCTTCAAGTGAGCTGGAGTCTGGCAGAGAAGGGACCGCCCTTCCTTACAACAATGTAGGTGACCTGTCCTGGTCCGCAGAGGGCCCAGAAAGCCACAACCCCGAGAGTTGTGTCAGCTCTTCCAGAAAGCCCCGGTCACACCGAACCCTGCACCAACCTTCTGCCCACCACAGCCATGCTCAACTTATTGGTTATCCTATGTTCATCTGGGCCGGAAAATGATATTCCTGAAAATTTGTTAATGAAATGAGCATCATCCCTCAAAACCCATCAGAATTGCATTTTCATCTGTTTCGTCAAAAGGACTTTTCCTCATTTCCTGTAAATTCACCATGCCAGCAAAATCTTCTCTGAGTTTTGGCCTTACATTATTTTTTCCTAAGAATTGAAGGCTGGGGACTTTGGACTATGAACTCAATTCCTCCTTACTTTTGACAATCACTCTGGCTGAGTTTGTGTAAAATGGTATTTGCTCTGTTAAGCCTCATTCCTGACCGCCTCTTACTCAGATCATATATAACATGCTCAGCAAAAGGGCTCACCACATGGTCCTCTCCACACCGGATTTCCAGGGATCCACTTACAAATCCCACTGAAGACACTTTCTCTCAGCTTCTCTCGCCTGCTGGAATCTTACTTATTCCAAGATTTCTATATGACCTAACCACTGCTTTTTATCTAAATTTAATTTCCCTCTGGTTTAGCAACCTTCCCCACAGGGAGGATGAAAAGGAAAATCTTTTTCGTTTGATCAAAGAAAGCTGACTTAGCTCGTTAGTAAAATCAACAGAGACTCCAGACTATTCCCTCATTATCCGTAATTCCTCTGACATCAGGGAAGCATGGGTCAGCACCGGGATGGACCAATGGGACCCCACGTGTCCGCTTTGGACGATTCTTACAAAGGAACACTATCAAAGGTGACTTCTCAGAGGAATTCAGAGCAAAGACATTTCCTTACCCGGCAGTCTCTCTGAAGCGTTTTCATGAGCGCATTGTATGTCTCTGTATCAAAATACAACCCCTCGTGCATGTCTTGCAGGAAATCCAAGTCCTTAAATGTGGGGTTGGACTTTTCTCTCTCTTTTCGGGATGCTCTTCGCTTGTAGGTCGAACCTTTCAGGTCGTATGTAAAGTGCATTCTCATAGAGCGTGGCAAGACGTTGTTCATCACCACGATCCGGATGTTAATGCCCCCAGACTGCATGCAATACAGCCCATAAAATTTTGGCAAAAGAGTCCTTGGGTTCTGGTTTAAATTCTAAAGAAAAAAAAAAAAAGGTTAAAATCTTTTATTTTTACAAAATAAGCTCCACTAAAAAAGTGTTGTCATCTAATACAATAATTAAAAAAATGGACTGTGATTACTGTTATTAATGGCCATTGCTAAAAGTTTGCTGTACCTAATCTAGTTCTTAAATTGGCTTACTGCACTAGCAACTTTATCATTCTGAACTCAGAACATTAAAAGTGGCTGAATTAAAAATGGACAGAAAGTCCCAAATTAGCTCCAAGTAAAAATGGGCAAAGAACTGATTAGTGACATGTGTGACTATTCTCTAAGGTAGCCAGAGAGAAAATTAATTACTGGGGGATAAGGGATGAGCATTTGAAATTTTAATAAGTCCTGAAAAACTGTCTTCCAAAAGGGCCGGCCGCTTCCCAAGCACACTTTGTAAGATGACACATTTTTCCTCCCTCCTCCCAGTGCTGAGTATCACACTTTAAAATCTTTACCAGCATGATTAGTGGAAAGTGGAAACTTGTTTTTAATAATCTGAACACCACTGAGCATTAGAAATGTCATATTTTGATGTATTTTTAGTGACCTCAAAGATAATTTTGTGCTCATATCTTATTGCTCATTTTTCTATAGGTTTTTGTCCTTGTTGCTATAGTCTAGATATTTATCATTTTCCTATTCCATATGGAGCAAATATTTTCTCCCAGTTTTATTACAAAAACAAAAATACATGCCTACTTTTGTTCTACTTTAAAAGTAGGTGAGATCACACCTGCCAGAATGGCCGCCATCAACAAATCATCAAACAACAAGTGCTGGCGAGGGTGTGGAGAAAAGGGGACTCTAGTACACTGCTGGTGGGAATGCAGACTGGTGCAGCCACTATGGAAAACAACACGGTGTTTCTTCAAAAACTTAAAAATTGAACTGCCATTTGACCCAGTGATCCCACTTCTAGGAATATATCCTAAGAAGCTTGAAAAACTAATCAGAAAAAATATATGTACCCCTATGTTCATAGCAGCACTATTTACAATTGCCAAGATCTGGAAACAGCCCAAGTGTCCATCAATAGATGAGTGGATAAAAAGCTGTGGTACATACACACAATGGAGTACTATGTAGCTGTAAGAAAGATCTCTTATCCTTTGAGACAACATGAAGGGACTGGGAGAGTATTATCTTAAGCGAAACAAGCCAATCAGAGAAAGAAAAATATCACGTGATCTCACTTATTTGTAAAATATAATGAACAAAATAGACTCAGAGATATAATAGTAGGGTACAGACTGACAAACCTCAGAAGGGGCGTGGGGGGAAGAGAGGGAAGAGATAAACCACAGAACTTATATGCATGTATGCCTAACCATGGACTAGACAACAATGCTGGGGACGGGTGTGAGGATGGGATCGAGAGGAGGGGGTCAATGGGGGAAATAGGATAAATATTTGTAACAAAAATAAATTAATAAAAAAATAAATAAATAATAAAATAAAAGTAGGTGAGAGATTAAAAGGCATTATTTATAATTATTAAAAGTCTCTCTACTGTACTTGATCCTTCCCCCAATTCCCAACTTTTGAGGAAACTAATATTCCTACTTTTGTTGTATAATTCCAGAAATATTCTGTGTGTTTATCTTAATTTGGTGCCTGGTATTTTTTTGCTGTTGTTATACAAATGTTTTGTCTTTTAATGATATAACACTTACAAAGTTGTTTCTTGGGTTTTTTGTTGTTTTTTTTTTTTTGGGGGGGGGGGGGCTTCTTGTTTAACAAAGCTTTTTATACCCCAAGGTTACAAATGTCTTCTATTCTCTTCCAGATCTTTAATAGTTTTGGTCACTACATTAGGTTTTTATACCATATGAAATTAATTTTTGTGTGTGAAAGATATGAAACAGGGAATTTAATTTTTTTCTTCAATGGGTAGCCATCTATTGAACAGTCTATTCTTTCCCAATTGAGCTTAAATCCCCCCTACATCATACAATACACTGTCAAGGCACACGGGTCTATTCTGGACACTGTATGTGAATCCACTGGTCTACTTGTCTACCCGTCTGTAGTATTAGTATAGCTTTACAGAGTTTTACTATATGTTAGAGACGGCCCACCATTTTTCTTCAAAATGCTTCATCCATTATTATAACTTTTCCCTTCCACTGTTTAATTTTTTAAATCCTCTTAAAATAATACTTGTTTTCACTTGCAAATGAATCAGCTTTGTCAAGTTCTAGGAAAAATGATATTGGGATTAGACTGGATTTATACATTTATTGGGGGGTAATTGAAATTTTTACTGAGTTCAGGAATGATGAATCTCTCTTTATATTTCACATCTTTTTTATGTCCTTCAAATAAGAGTTTTAAACTTTCCATCATATTAGTCTTGTACATTTCTTTTTATAAACTCAAGCATGCTTATTTAGGGTTCTTATTACAAAAATTTTGGCGGGATTATTATTCATGTTATACTCACTGTAACTTGCTTTTCCAATCAGAATTATAGTATGTATCCATTTACTTATCTTTATTTTTCTAATAATGTTTCTTATTTTCATTATGAATGAAATCCTTTCCTCCCTTATTTTCTCCAACTCTATATGATCCAAATTACAGAATACAATGGATTTTGTAGATTTGTCTTATATCTGCTGGATTCTCATCACTTAGAAACTATTGGTTTATTTTCTTGAAGTTTTGCTCATTTTCCATTTTATCATTTGTGGAGAACAGTGTTTTACACTTTTCTTCTATTTCTGTACCAAAAATCTATTGCTAGGAATTTCAGCAAATATATCAGACAAGCCCATTGATGAAGGACATCCTTGTCTTTTTCTGTCATTTCCAGTGAAAATGCTCTTGTTCTTCTCAATGAGATATGTGAACTCTTGGAGACTGATATATGATTTATTTACTTATTTATGTATTACACTAAGACTTCCTTGCCAATTTTTAGAATTCTAACTGAGAAGCTGTTGGATTTTGAGTGCCTTAGTTTCTCTTCAATGTCAATTTAAATAACTACATGATCCCATCTTTTTCTTGTTAATAAGATGAATTATATTGTTTGTTATACTAGCTTGCACGACTGAGATAAAACCATTTGTTCAGTAAAATTTTAAAATTTCATTGATTTTTAATTAATTTCAATTTAATACCCATATAAGAGACTAGTCAATCTAGAATTATAGAACCTTAAGATTTACTCAGAGGTTAGAAAAGTGTGTGATGTCAGTTTGATTCCAATTTTAGATAACTTTAAAATGTAAATATGGCCCAGCCGGTGTGGCTCACTGGTTGAGCATCGACCCATGCACCAAGAGGTCACCAGTACAATTCCCGGTCAGGGCACATGCCCAGGTTGTGGGCCCGATCCCCAGTGGCAGGAGGCAGCCAAACGATGTTCTTTCTCATCAATGTTTCTATCTCTCTCTCCCTCTTCTTTCCTTTCTCTCTAAAAATCAATTAAAAAAATATTTTTAAAAATGTGCATATGAATAGAATACATCCAAAAAGATATATACCAAATTACACCAAATATTAATAATACATATCTCTGGGAAAGGAATTATGGATGGTTGTATTCATTCTTTTTCCTTTTCTGTATTTTCTATATCCTCTAACAGAAAGTAGAGAATTTGCTCTAAAAATAAAAACTACTTGTTCAGGATCAAAACCTTTCAAAATCTGTGTACTCTGTCATTTAAGATTTGTATTTAGATGTTGGATTTCTCTATTTATATGTGGGACTAATTTATAGCATTTAATGTTGTCTCTATCAGATTTTGGAATTAACTAACCTTTTACATATGAATGAGCTGTGTGGCATCTCATCAATTTTGTTTTGAAACACAGATGATAGCTATCACCTCTCAGAGCACATGAACAGCAGAACTGGGGCTTCTGAGATCTAAACGTCCTCCTCTAGCCATTCCAATCACAGCTCATTAATAGTTATGAATGTACAAAGTAATGAGAGATATGAAAATGATGAGATGACTTAGGAAAAGTGTTTAATTTTCAAAAATTTGGGCTAAATGTCTAGTACATTCACCTGGACTAGGTTTCTGTTTCTTTGTCTCTAAGACATTACATGAAAGGAGATTTTCATGTCGTCATATTTCACCTATAAAATCCCAAATTCTAAAGTATAGTGGTTATTCTTGAATACATGCTGGTATACAGTGCAGGGGTTAAAGATACAGCCTCTGGAAACCTACCTCTTGTATTTAAGTCCCAGCTCTACCGTTCACTAGCTGAAAAATCCCTGGCAATTTACTCCACTTCTCTCTCTCTCTCTTTTCAAATTTACCTTTATTGTTGAAAGTATTACAGATATTCCTCTTTTCCCCCATTGACACCCCCCCCCCCACCTTCACAGCATTGTTGTCTGTGTCCATGGGTTATGTGCATATGCATGTAAGTTCTTTGGTTTATTTCTTCCCACCCCATCCCTCTGAGGTTTGTCAGTCTGTTCCCTACTTCCATGTCTCTGGATCTATTTTGTTCATCAGCTTATTTTGTTCATTAGATTCCATATATAAATGAGATCATATGATACTCATCTTTTTCTAACCGGCTTATTTCACTTAGCATACTACTCTCTAGGTCCCTCCATGTCGTCTAAAAAGATAAGAGATCTCTCTTTCTTAAAGCTGCATACTATTCCATTGTATATATGTACCACAGCTTTTTTTTTTTTTTCCTTTACTGATTTTACAGAGAGGGGAAGTGAGAGGGAGAGAGAGACAGAAACATCAATGAGAGAGAACATCGAGTGCCTGCCTCCTGCATGGCCCCCCACTGGGGATTGGGCCTACAACCTGGGCATATGTCCTGACTGGGAATCAAACCAGCAACCTCCTGGTGCATGGGTCGATGCTCAGCCACTGAGCCACACTGGCTGGACTGTACCACAGCTTTTTTATCCACTCTTCTACTGATGGACAGAACTTAGCAATTGTAAATAGCGCTGCTATGAACAAGATATATTCCTAGAAGTGGGATCACTGGATCAAATGGCAGTTCAACTTTTAATTTTTTGAGGACACACCAACCATATTGTTTTCCATAGTTATTCCATTATCTTTTGTCTCAATTACTCATCTACAAAGTGGCAATGACTGAAGTATCCAAGGTTGCTCTGAGGATTAAATGAGTTGATGCATGCAAAGAACTTACAACTGTGCTGAACACAGAGGCTATTCTCAGTGAATATTAACCACTCATGTTATTATTATGTACTGGGTGCAAAGAGATTTCCAATGGATGCATTGCTTCCTTCATCTTATAAGCATCTTGTATCTTTCCTTGATCACAACCACCACATAAAATAGGTACTTCTCAGCTTTGAAAGACTGAGAGGACTAAGGCTCAGAGGTTACCTTGCCTGCTCATGGTTATACAGTCAGATGATGACTGAGCAGGGATTTGAACCCAGGACTGAGTGAGTCAACAGCTATGCTCTACTCCTCAGTTCTATTTTGCTTTTTGAAATCTAGTTAACAGATGTCATAGTATAATCTAAATGCAAAATAAAGTTCACCAAAGAGAAAGAAACATGCCAAAGAGTCGCTGAACTAAAACACAGAATGAAACTTTTGAGGAAAAGTAATTAAACCTCAAGCAGAAGCTTTAATGTAGTTACTTACCATGTAATAGCCTGGCAGCAGCTTCTGAAGGAACTCTGCCTCTTTATGCTGAACTGTTTTAATAATAAATTCATCATCACTGGTCACAAAAAACAAAGATCCACTGGCTCCAGGGTTGGACAGCTCTATTAGAGGTTCATTGCAGAGGGAATACTGCAAGAGTAAATAAACAAGCACGAAAAATATATTCAATGTACACAGTACTTCCAAGGAAGAAAATCACAGCATTATATATCTTCACCATTTTGAAACAGAAAGCGCTCTCCATGACCTTTAAAAAGAGGTTCCAGGCCCGGCTAGTGTGGCTCAGTGGTTGAGCATCAACCCATGCACCAAGAGGTCACCGGTTCGATTCCCGGTCAGGTCACATGCCCAGGTTGTGGGCCCGATCCCCAGTGTGGGGCATGCAGGAGGCGGACAATTGATGTTCTCACTCATTAATGTTTCTCTCTCTTCCTCTCCCTCTCTCTCTCTCTCTCTAAAATCAATAAAGAAAAAAAATTTTTTAAAAAAGACACTCCAGGTATACTAAGAAGGGTCTTTGTGAGATTTCAAAATGTTTACTTGATCCATTTGTCTTAACAATACTTTGATGGGACACAGACATGCCCTTCCCACCCCCAGTGTTATATGATAGGCATAAATCATCACGTGTTCAATGAGATAACTCAAACAGTAGTGTTGACTAAGGTGCTTTGTTTCCAGCAAGTGCCCATAAAATAACAATTCAAGGTAGGATCCACACTGTGTATGTCACCTGAACACCAATACCTGTTCTCTTCTCACGATTTATTCTCCCAAGGGATGTTATCCACTCATGGCTTCAACAAGAAGATGACTCTAACATCTGTCTCTCCTGCCTCTCTCTCTCGAGGACTCCAGACCTATACACCTAACTTTGTGATAGATATTTCTACTTGGTTAAATCACAAACACTTCACATGAAACAAGTTCAAAATCAACTTCATCTCAGGACTGTGGTTAGCTCATATAGCGCCTTTATGGGGATTAGAAAGAGGTGGCTCTTTCTCCTGGCAGATGTAGGGCTGGGCCAGATACAAGGTTGGTGAGGAGAAGGGCTGGATTCCGGGCTCCACTCCTTCACCTCAGCCAGGTATTCTTGGAGGTGCACACTCTACACAACCATGTGTGGTGACTCTACATCTGCTCCCTGGCCCATCCTCTGTCTTCTCCCTTTCTCCCCCTATCACAGAGATGGAAGTGTTATTCCCTTTGTTTCCCAAACCAGAAATCTGGGCATTATCCATAATGCCTCACATTTCTTCCCCTTCCATATCCAGACTATTGCTTATACCTACCCCCTTCATGACATCTCTTTGCCAATACTCTAAGTTCAATGGTCTCATCATTTCATGCCTTGATTACTACGATAAGCTCCACCTCATCTCAACTATCCATCCTCCAGTCCTCCAGTGCATTCGCCATCAGGAAACCAAGGAGCTTTCTGAAATGTGACTCTGAGCTGACCTTCCAGGCCTTCACAGCTTTCTGCGGTTTCCACTACCTAGAAGATAATACCTACGTTTTTTGAAACAGATATTTCAAGTCCATGAATGGCCCAGCCCTACTCTCCAGTCTTTTCTCTCATCATTTCCCTCTTTAAATTCCAGGTCTGGTCAGAGAGAGCTACCTCCCATTTTATCAAATGTGCCCCACACTCTTGACTACTGGGGCTTTTGCATTTTCCTCTACTGAAAACAACCTCCAGACTACCTTCACCTGGTTGACTCCCACTCATTTATGAACTCATTCAACATTTGAAATATCTATTGAGCATCTTTAATGTCCCAGCTGCTCAGGAAGCTTATAACCTACGAGGAAGAAACGGACAGTGAACTAACAAGCAAGTAAATTATACATCTGAGTGTGGCAAGTGCTATAGGGAAAGGTAAAGCACGGAAAGGGGGGCAGAGAGTGCCCGCAATGAGTGAGGACTAGGTTGCAATACATTTAAGTAGGGTGGTCATCAAGAGCCTCATTGGGAAGCTGGCATTTGAGCAGAGGCCCGTGGATATCCGAGGCAAGGACGTTTCAGGCAGAGGGAAGAACCAATGCAAAAAGTGTTGAGACCTGGAGGGTTCAAGGCTCAGCAAGGAGGCGGGAGCATGTAAGCGAGGAGGACAGCTGAAAGGGATGAGGCCAGAAGGGTCGAGTTGGCCAGAGCACATAGGGTGCCACAGGCCACTGGAAGGACAATGGCCTTTCTCCAGGGGGGCTGAAAGCCATTGGAGGGTCAAGAGCACAGCCCCACTCTGTCCGCTGTGTTGAGAACCCAGGTGGATGAGAAGAAGATGCTGGGAGCACGGTGAGGAGGCTGTCACAGTGACCTTGGCTTTCAGTGTCTGCCAGCACTCATTCCAGAGAACCTCCTGGTTCCGTGAGTCCAGATCAACTGCTTCCTGGCATTGGACGTTCTCATCACAGAAGTGACCACAAAGTACCTTAATGGCCTGTTTACTGATTCTGAGCTCCCATTAGAGTGAAGAACTCATGAGTGCAGAAATGAATCTTAGCCTGTGACACAGTTCAGGACCCGGCCTTGCACATAGCAGGCATTCAGTACATTTTTGTCAAATAAATAACTAGGCTGTAACCGCCACCAAAGGTGCCAAAACCCAGCAGAGAAGTCCATTTTGGGTTATTGAGCTCTGTGTTTAACTGATAGGCCACATTATTGTCTAGAGAAACACTGGGTGCTGAGCAAAAGGTGAGGAGGAGGATGTGTGTGATCAGACTAGCTCTGGTAGCGGCAAAAGCAGGGATTTAAAGAACCACGTGCTCCGAGGGAGGCCTCTGAAAACAAGGGCTGAACCTCCCCCAGAGCTTTTACCTGGGCTTGCGAATATCTAAGTCAGAATCACTGCAAATCTGAGGAGGGGCGGCCGAGGAGGAAGGGGTGGCGGGGGAGGAGGAGAAACTGGGAGAAAAATGATTAAAAGGCAGTTTTCAAATGTCACCTTTTAAATGATCTTGCTTTGGCAACACCATGGATAAGGGAATCACAATTCTCCAAGAAAAGGAAGAAGCAGGTGCTTACTGCCTTCCTCAAAATCACAGGCCACTTCCACCTTCTACCTCACCCGCCTCCCTCTAGCCTGGCCTCTTGGAGCTCTAGCTGAGCAGCACCAGAGACTCCGCCTTTACGGACAAGTTGAGGATAAGACAGGAGAACACAAACAGCCACCAGTCTGCACGCAGGATGCATAAACGCCGAGAGGCAGCAGAGAGCACGTTCCTGCTCTGAGTGCAGTGTCCACGTGGCCGGGTGACCAGTGGCAGGGCATGCGACTCAGAATCAAGCGATGTCTGTAAAATCGTGGCTCTGCCTGTGGCAACTTATGTAACCTCGAGTCAGTAATGTAGCATCTGGAAGTCAAAGGAATCTCATCTCTAAAACAAAGATAACAGTATCTATGAGAAAGCCACTGAATGTTTTTAGAGCAGATGCTTTCGAAACCCCTGGCAAAGGCTGACCACGTAGCTATGGCTGGTGCTATTTTTCCTTACATGACCATATGCAGGGGAGACAGGAGTTCAACCTGCAATCCACAGGTGGGCGAGGAAGGGCTGGCGGTGCCTTAGGGGGTCCTGAGGGCCTCAGGCTGACTCCTGCGACAGAGGGCCACCCACAGATACACTGAGACATTCTTAGAGAAGCTAGAAAAAACGTGGGTCTTTTCTATCGTCATACATTTGAGACCCCCGAAAATAAAGGTCTCATAAAGAATGAAGACAGAAGAACCCAGACTCTCTTTAGAAATTCTGATTCTTTGTTCCGTGGGGTTTGAACTCTTGGCTCAGGACCTTCTCATGGATAGGAGTAAACGTTGTGGAAGTACAAAAACAAAGATGTGGAAATTAGAGGCTGAAAATAGAGAAATGAGGGGGTGATGCGGGAAGAGCCGTCTAGAGAAAACTGGATTCAGACCTGAACATCTGCTCCCCATTAGACTCAAATTTTTCTACAAGCAGTGACATAATATGGAGATTATTTCATTGGTTACTTAATTGTCAAGTACTCCTTTATTATGTAATGTATAAATTAATACGAAGGGAAAAATAAATCATTCTGACACATTTTAATAACCTTTTGGGGTGTCTAGGAGCACGACGTCAGTGTGCGGCAGACTGGCATCATGACACTAAACAGGACTATTACCTTCGTCATCTATAACCCTGTGTTTTCTCAGCCTACAGTCTGTCACCACGTTCTCTTCTGAGCAACCTGCCCCAAAATGTTGCCTTTTAAGAGCAAATAAGGAGGGAGATGGGAACATTTTAATTAGCCACGATCAACAAGCCCCGTGTGCACGCCTGGGTTTTACGTGCCCTCAGGCACTTTCCTGTGTGCAGGCTGTTCCAATGTATTCATTCTCTGGCTTCTATTTCCTGCCGGGCCTCCCTCCGATACCCACTGGAAAGAACGCAGAGTACCACCCAGCGGGCCCTGCCAAGGCAAATTAACAATGTAAACTTGCGAGGTGGGGTGATCGTTTTCCCTGCCATTTCTTCCTCTCGACAGCGGTAAACAGTCACCCTGCTCTCTTTCTTACTGTATCAGTGAACCTGAAAAGACATCCTATAAATCAGCCTGGACTGTGGTGGAGAAGGAAATGAACCAAAGGCTGCTGCCCCAGCGGAGATGGGAGAAAAGGCCGTGGGACTCCTTTGCCTTCCCTTGGGAGGTATTCATTCAGGAACAAATAAGGGAGAAAAAGCGTTCGCCCTGCTGAGCGGGGCGCGCAGAAGCACCTTCCACGTGCTGCCTCACAATCCAAGCTCTGCACGTTTCAACACGACACTCACAACAGCACGTACACAGTGACTTTTTTTTTCCTTATTCTCACCTGAGGACATTTTTGCATTTATCTTCAGATAGAGCGGGAGGGAGAGTGGGAGAAAGAGAGAGAGAAACATCAACATGATAGAACCACATTGACTGGTTGCCACCGACACAACCCCAACTGGGGCCGGGGACAAACTGCAACCGAGGTACATGCCCTTAGTGGGGGTCGAACCTGGGTCTCCCTGGTCAGCAGGCCGATGCTCTAACTGCTGAGCCAAACTGGCCAGGGCTACACAGTGACTTTTAAGGGAACTGCGAACACAGAGTAATTCAGGCTTGGAATCCAGATGCAACCGCACAAAACTATGGAGAAGGACACACATATCATGGGGATGCAGTATCAAACCTATCTACAGAGTTTCCAGTCACTGCATATCATCCCTTCCTTCCCCCACCTTGAGATCAGCATGTCTTCACAAATTTGAGGTTAAATAGTCCCTGTCTGACTGATGGCAGGATGTACTTGGTAGAGATTTGCACTGTATCTTTCTTTGCTTCAGTTTTCCAAGGGACATCCTATTTCATTTCTCTGTGCTTTATTTGGGCTTAACTCTCCCAAAATGCCCTTTGTTAGGGGTGTTTGAGCTCTTTGGCTGTGTTCTTCGGACTGGATAATCACAGCTCAGTTTGATGGGCAAGGGAGCACCTACCTTGAGACCACAACTAATGAGAGTCCTCCTTAATTGGTTGGCAAGTGTGAGGTCAGATGGTAAAAGGAAAAGAACACTGGGGCGGGGGGCAGGGCATGGGGAGACTGCTGTTCTGGTATGGACCTGTCCCCCTAACATGGGTAACCCTGGGATCTCTCTTCACTGACCCCAGCTTCAGATACCTCATCTAAAATGAAGGGTTGGGCTAAAAAAGTCCCCGAGGGTTATATGTGACTTTCCAAAGCCTGCTGTGTCATGCAGAAGCCCCTATCCTCAACTACCACATTCCAGTTTGGAGGTGAGCATCTAGAAGCTCCAAGAGCTACAGGGGGAACTACCTCAGTCCTGGGCTGTGGGTGTCCCTAGTACAGGGCAGGTGGGTTGCCGTAGCCAACTGGGGACCAGGCCATGTTCACCTAGACAGCCGCGGCCCTTCCCGTGCAGGTCCCAGAGACGAATCCAGTCACTGAACCGAGTGCGCAGCTATAAGGCAGGTGGGACATGAAATCCAACTAAAGGACACTCACCTGCCTGGTCCTACCTTTTTTCTCCCCTAAGTTTTCATTGTGGAAAATTTCAAGCATACATAAAAATAAAGAGAACTGTATCATGAACACCCATGTGTCTGTCTTTTAGCTTCAACAATTCCTGATTCATGGCCAATCTTGTCTTCTCTGCCCACCCCCACCCATTCCCCTGCCAGCTTCCCTCAGATTCTTTTGAAGCAAATCCCAGACATCAAATCATTTCATCCACAGACATTTCAGTGTATGTCTCTAAAAGACAAGGTCTCCATCTTTAAAACAGAACCACAGTACCATCATCCCACCAGAACATAGTTCCTCAACACTGTCAAATATCTAGTCAGTAGTCAGTATCTCCATTTCACCGATTTCCTATAATTACAAACAAACATAAACAAACAAAAAACAACTGTTTATTTGAATTATCTGGCCCGATCTTTCTAATATTCCTGATCAAAACCTTCCTCTCCTGCCATACGGGCCCATTCAAAGTCCTTCTAAATATTTAATGCATTTGCATCTCTGGTATCGTAGTCACCTCCCCCTGCCCATCCCCTTCCAACATCTTCCCCTTTTTCCCTTCAAATGCCTTGAATTTCAAAACCAGTTAAACTGCACGGCGCCAGAGAAGCGCTCCTGCTCACGGACCCAGCAGAGAGAAACCGCCCTCCTGTGCAGTCGCTTCAGTCTCGTTATTTATGCCTAGTAGAACGGTTGTTTTCCCACAGAAACCAATCATTCCAACTGGGTTCTAAGTTGTCCGAGTATCATGAATGACAGGGCTTTGAATCTCCGTATAATTATTAGCAAGGTAGTTCAGTTACAATGGATGTTCAAAACACCCAGTGATCACTTGACCTTTTGCCAGGTACATGACGGACTTCTGCTCCCAGAAGCCATCAGCTTAGGCTCCCCCGCTCCTTTGCAAATACTACTCTAACCTTATTAGGAAAGTAACTTTTCCAGCTCAAAGGCTAGTTCCTGTGAAAGCTACATCGGGGCTTGTTCTGCAATGAACCTTCCCAAAAGAAAGCTCCTGGTGAGTCAGAACGAGGGACGGCATGGGCTTCCCAGCCTGGGAGAGGGTAGACAGGCACCATACTGACCGGGTCTGTGTTATGAGATGCAAGTGTATGGCATCTCCTTCACCTGCAGAAGCTCAAGGAAGTTCAGAAGGAGAATCCATTAATTTCTAATGTGTGGCAGAAGACGAGGGATTGATCTTGTTTTCAATAATATGACATTAAGACCTCACTGGGTTCTCCAAACACATTCCTTGAATGACACTGACTCTCAGTAATTACAGAATGGCTAGAAAACACAGAATCTTCCCTAATACACACACACATGCCAAATGTGTGTCTTTGTGTACTTGAGTGGTTGGGATGGCAAGGTTGGTAATGCTGGGTAGGGGCACCTGACGTCTCAATTTAAGAGGCGTGGTGAGGCAGAGGGGCACACACTTCAGGCAGCAGGATGCTCAGGGACCTTCTATTCCATTTTCCCTGCTCTATTAAGACTTATTCACGTGTCTTGAAGAACTAGTATTATTTCACTGGGCAGAAGTTATATGATATTTTTAGGGCCGAACCAAAGAAGAGGGTCATTCATGGGTTTCCATCGGCATAAAGGAGAATCTGCTTGGAACTTGATCATTTCCATTGTGCCCAAATTAAAAGATGCATTTTAAACCCTCTCTGTTACAGGTGAAAAATGCTGCTGTACTTCCTTTCAAAGCATTATTCCAGGATCTAGCTCAAGTCTTATAAATATAATTCCGAATTAATGAACAATAGATATTTAATGGCATCCTTCCTGCGGCTTCTTGAAAACTGATTTTGAAGAGCCCCAGGGAGTCAACAGTGATCACATTATGCAATACACCACTTTCCTCTTGAAACACAAAGGAAGCTCCTGACTCCTCGAACAGGAATAAGGTAAAACCCCGAGGCCACAGCAGACTACCTCACAGAGAGGCTGCCGTGCCTGTCCCTGCTGGTGGGGGCCAGAAGGCAGGCAGGGAGAAAAGACACCTCTAAGGATAAAACATGCTCTGATGCAAACAGAAGCACGTTTAAAAAGAGCCTGCATAAAGGGATTCTGAGAACAACACTATCCAGTTCCTTTAAAATGATATTCAGTTGTAGGTCAAGGTGAAGATGGCTGAGGCAGGTTTGAGATGAACGGTGTAAATAAGGCAATTAAAATTGAAAGGCTTTCAAAGAGAATCCAATCAGCAAAATTCACAGGAGTTTCTGGAACCCATTATATCAGTTGGAATAATTATCTTAAGTAGCAACCAATACAACAGTTATTGAAGTATCAATTACTTGGCAGATTTTGTAGCCATCAGTTAAAAAATGCAGACAAATCACATATCCTGAAGCTAAATTTATAATCATTATGAGACTTGGAGCTTTTGCAGCGCTCCAGAACTTGATGAAATATGAGACACAAGTCACTTGTTGCTGTTGCTATGAAACAAATGTTTACATCACACATTTCTGGAAAAGGAAGGAAAATTATAGGTTCTTACCAAGTAATCATCAGGCTTGATACCAAAAAGCTCTCTGAAATATCGGAATGCTAGTGGAGCATATGTCTTAAATCTGAAGTCTGGGTAGTGGTGTGCTGGGGTCAGATTGCTCCCTTCACTGCAGTTAAAACATTAAAAAGAATAAGAAAGAGAACATTAGCAAAGACAATTCTGATTTCAAATTCCAGCTCTACTGGTCTTGGGCCAATTTCCCTTCTAGAAAAAACACCCCCTGACAGGAGGTCTATTGAAGCTCCTGTTACAAAGGCTGGTGGCCATCGGGTAAGAACAGATGCTCACACAGCGAGGGCCACTCCAATCGGGCGTTCCCTGCCAATCACACTGTGTCTCCAGCCTGGAAATTCTTTGTCATCCATCTGAAAAGTTGTTTGACTTCATTCAAAACAAAATAATAAAAATTAGATATCACTGAGAGACCATTTTGCCTATCAGCTGAACAAAAATCCCAAATTTTGGGATAACTCAAGGGAAATTGGCACCCTGAAACATTATTAGTGGGAAAGCAAATTGATGCTTTTCCTTTAGAGCAGCGGTTCTCAACCTGGGGGTCGAACAACCCTTTCACAGTGGTCGCCTAAGACCGTCGGAAAACATATACTTTCGATGGTGTTAGGAACCGAGACACCGCTCCTCTGTCTCCAGATGGGTCCGCCCACATGCAGATACACCCGCATAGACATGAGGAACTGTATTAAAGGGTTGCGGCATTAGGAAGGTTGAGAACCACTGCTATAAAGGATATTTTCACAACTTGTCAACCTTACAACTGTACATAACTCTTTGATCCAGCAAATGCATGCTTATAATGTATACCACAGATAAGGTGGCACACGTAAGTCTAACATGTGTATCTGGTTATTCCTGATAGCATCATTTGTAAGGATGAAGGATTGGATGTCTCTTACGAGGGGACTGCTCAAATTAATTATGGTTCAGCCATATACTGGAATACTATGCAAATATTTAAAAAAAAGAACAAGGAGGCTTAATACGTAATGACATGGCAAGATCTTTAGGATAAATTAAGTGTAAGAAAGCATGATGCAGATACTGTGTGTGGCATGCCCTCATTTGTATACAAAAGGAAAAAATATATTTTGGACAGGTATATGCATAAAAACTTCCTGAAGGATAAACATTCCCCTAGTAACAATGATATATGGGATTGGACACGTTAAAAAAGGCACAGAGAACCAAAGGGACATTTTCATAGTCTTTCTTTTATTTTTTTTCTTTATTGATTTTAGAGAGAGAGGGAGGGAGAGGAAGAGAAAGATAGAAACATCGATGAGAGAGAACATTGATTGGCCACCTCCTGCACGCCCCCACTGGGGATCAGGCCCACAACCTGGGCATGTGTCCTGACCGGGAATCGAATTGGTGATCTCCTGGTGCATGGGTCGATGCTCAACCACTGAGCCACAATGGCCAGGCACACAGTCTTCCTTTTAAAAATATCATGAGGATAAACTCTTCTATGTACTACTATTCACAATATTAAAACATGTTTAAAAGTGAGGGTTAAAAGCCATAACCTTACACACACACACACACACACACACACACACACACCAGTGCCATGGCAGAAGGGGTTGCTTCTGAATATCAAGCTGCTCCAGTGAACAACAAATACCAGCTTGACATGAATGAAGCTTTCCTGAAGGAAATGAAAATCCATGGGACTGTTGGCTCCAGCTGGTTTGTCAGGAGGTTCAACGCACAGGAGCAGAACCAAACAGCAGGTCTCGCGAGGATCTGCCAGTTCTGGGTTTTCTGAGGTCACACATGGGCAAACCTACTGGCTGTGGGTGCGGGTGCTTGCCCACAGGTGTCCAGCACAGAGGCTCCTCAGCACATGTCTAAAAGGCTTAGCTAAGGCAGACAACTGCAACCAACGTCAGTCCACTGGCCGCGGGAAGGGTCCACTGAGGACTCCTGCAGCCTCTCCTGCCTGAACCTGGGTGGTCTCCCGCAGAAGACTGTGCCAGCACCTAGAACTACTCAGCAAAAGTCAAGTCTGTGGAAGAGCAGCCTTCTTCACACGTTAAGATTTATATCATGTTTCTTCCATGAACTTATATAATGTTTGAGAAAAAAATCCACTTTTCTCTCGGCATAAAATAGAGGCTTCGGAAATTTTAGCTGTGAGGGTTTCAGCGATGGTTGTAGATGTATGAATCCCAGGAGCTGGTAAAATTTCAACAATAAAAATTTGGAAGCCAACATGAAATTTCCAACTTGATGTTACCAAGTAGGAACTTATAATTAAGCAAACACACAGTACCATCTCTATCAAGTTATAAAAGAAAGGGTATGTTAAGATCATAAGAGGAAGAAACTTTGAATAAAGAACAGTACTTTAACTATCTCGTCCTTTTCTCTCTTATTTCTCCAAGAAGCAGTCCAAGTTTGACCATGGACCAACTCTGTCATTTTGATATTCCACTTTTCTGAGCAGAGTTCAATTTTTTTTTTAATCCTCACCCGAGGACATTTTTGCGTTTATCCTCAGATAGAGCGGGAGGGAGAGAGAGAGGAAGAGAGAGAGAGAGAAACATCGATGTGAGAGAGACACATTGACTGGTGGCCACTCACACGACCCCAGCTGGGGCTAGGGACAAACTGCAACTGAGGTGCGTGCTCTTAGTGGGAACCAAACCCGGGACTCTCTGGTCCACGGGCTGACCCTCTAACTGCTGAGCCAAACCAGCCAGGGTGCAGAATTTAATTTTTAAGGCCAAAGCCAAGGCTCATCGTAAGTCCAAACATACACATCTCTCTTTTGCATATATGTGTATGTGTATCTTTTATATATATATATACATACACACACACACACATATATATTTAATCCTTACCCAAGGATATTTTTCCATTAATTTTCAGAGAGAGAAACATCTATGTGAGAGAGACACATCAATTGGTTGCCTCCTGCAGGACCCCGATCAGGACTGGGGACTGAACCACAACGGAGGTACATGCCCTTGACTGGGATCAAACCCGTGACTCCTCGGTCCACAGCCCAACGCTCCAGCCGCTGAGCCAAACTGGCCAGGGCCAAACATACCCATCTCTTAATGGCAATGGATGTTTAGAACTACACGGTGTTGAAGCTTAAAGAAGCATTAGCTATCATCTGAAATTTCCCAGTTAGCAGATAAAGAACTCAAAGTCCAGGGAAGGGAAGTAACGGCCTAACTTAGGAACAAAAAGACTCGGAAATTAGATCCACACCAGAGCAGTCACAAGCAGGCAGGTCCACCTTAATTTAACCGTGACATTCCTCGGTTAGTCTTCCTTTTCAGGATACAGTTACAGGCTTCAGGGTACAACCTGCCCAAGTACCCCAATTACTTTTCCGTGAGTTCCTCACACTGCAGGGTCAGGTGGGCTGAATTTGACTAGCCACATTGTTGGTCTCACCTGTGTGTACTGTGAACATCCCAGCGTCGCGCTCCTGGTTTTAGAGGCTGATGACCAGGCACTATTTTGGGTGGCATGGGTGGAGAGATTTGGTGCTAAGCAGCAGAGTGAAATGAATTCAGCATTTCCAGGACACTTACGGGGTCCAGTTTTGGAGCTAAGACCTGGAGCTCTGATGTTTTAGAAGCAGCACTTTATATATAGTGAGCTTCTTGATTTCAAATTGTAAGTCAGTAGTGGGGTTGGAGCCTCTTGACAAAAAAAAAAAAAAAGAGTGAGTCAGCAACTCCTAGGGGACAGGTTTATTATGAGGGATTGGCTCGTGCAGTTGTGGAGAAGTTCCATGGTGTGTCATCTGCAAGCTGGAGGCCCGTGTAAGCTGCTAGTGTGCTTCTAGGCCAAACCCACAGGTCTGAGAATCTGAGGAGACAATGGTCTAAGTCCTTGGTCAGAATCTCAAGGCCCCAGGACTGGGAGCACTGATGTCCGAGGGCAGGAGGAGATGAATGTCTCAGATCAGCAGAGAGTGAATCAGCCCTTTGGACACCTTTTTGTTCTCTTCGGCCCTGCACAGATTGGATCATGCCCACCGGAACTGGTGAGGTGAGTTTCTTTTCTTAGTCTACTGATTCAAACGCTAATTTGTTCTGGAAACACCCTCACAAACAATCCGACATGATGTTTTACCAGCTATCTGGACATCCCATAGCCAGTCAAACTGGCTTACAAAATTAACATCACAGCCCGGATGGTGTGGCTCAGTGGTTGAGCGTCAACCCAGGCACCAAGAGGTCACTGGTTCGATTCCTGGTCAGGGCACATGCCCGGGTTGTGGGCCCAATCCCCAGTGGGGGGCATGTAGGAGGTGGCCAGTCGAAGTTCTCTCTCATCGATGTTTCTCTCCCTCTCCCTTCCTCTCTCTCTAAAATCAATAAAAAAAAAAATTAAAAATGTCCTGCCTCCGAGTTTTATAAAAAAAATTAACCATCACAGTAAGCATGACCACACCTCCCATGAGATAGGACAGTGAGGGGTACTCTGTCTTAGTGTATAGATGGTGATACTGAGTCTAAGAATATTTAAGTGGCAATACAGCTGGACAAGTGGCACTGCCACAGTTCAACAAACTAGTGGTGGCACCCAAGTGTCAAACTGGACCTCTGCCAGTCAGGGTCATAGAAGCAGCTTAGGCATCATTAATCGCCTCTGCCAATTCAGGCAAGGTGGATCCCTTAGACTCTCTTTAGCCAGTGAAACAGAAATTGGTCCTCTCTTCTGCCAAATTAGATAGTGCTCTCGAACAGAAAAACAAAGGAAAACAAAAGACATACTCCGTGCTGGTGCCAACCGCCCTCTGCTGAGCTGCCCCGAGCATCCTCTTTTGAGGTCAATCAGCTGACAGCAGTTTTTAAAAGTCAGAACTAAAAATAGCTTAAATTCTGAAACAAAATAATGTGTTCTGGGGTCTCAATTACTGTCTACATGGGATATCATTGATTGTTTAAATGTTAAAAACTCCCAAGTGGTTATTAGCATAGCGGGAAATCGTGCTTTGAAGGAAATTTCGAACAAGTTAAAATGTTATATAAGATTCAGAGCATGCAATAAATCTTTTATTTTGAACTAAAGGAAGAGGTATATAACTTTTATTGATAATAAATCAGTTTCTCCCTATCCCCACTACATATGCTGAGCAAATACTTAGGAGTTTGACTTGAAGGAACATCATATTATTGGCGTATCCAGTGACAACCACATCTCACCTAACCTGGAGAAGAGGATTGTGGCGGTTCTGTCTTCTACCCACATATATGTAAAACTCGGTGCAGAATGTCTGTACAGATCAGGGGGTGGCAGTCTTCTTAGAGTCTCTGATGCAGCTACTCTAAGAAAAGCAGCCATAGGCAATATGTAAGTGATCAGACGTGGCAGTGTTCCAATTAAACTTTACTTATTAAAAGAGGTAAAGAGTTGAATCTGTGCTGTGGGTGGTAGTGTGCTGACTCCTGGGATAGATACACTTCTTGGATGAGTCTATGTCAGCATTACCTGATATGCAGGTAATGGCTAGTGTGTCAAAACTGTAACACCTCGTCCTGATGTCTGGCAACACTTACATAAGCCTGTGACATATATGTTGGTCTGACATTGAAAATAATATTTTACCCTCACAGTAGTTCTATGGAATTCCCTCCCCCATTGAGGGTATGCCCTAGCTATTCAAATAAATCCTGAACAAAACTATGGCAGACCATTTTCCGCAGCGATTCTCACATCAAGCTCAACTCCACTTTACAAGTGAGAAGATTAAAATGCAGAAGAGTGGGGAAGACAGGATGGGGATAGGAGCAGGTAGGAAGGGGTCAATGGGGGGGGGGGGAAGGCAGGACATCTGTAATAGAATAAAGTGCAGGAGAAATTTTGTGAATTCTTCAATTAGATAATTATTCTTGAAAATGTAAAGCCATGTAATTTTTACTGCCAGCATTCACACCGTATTTCCCATACCAGAGAAGGGTGGTGGGAGTGGAGGAATGGATCAGGGCTGCTTGTCAAGGGGCTGGAGAGGCAGATTTAGGTTCACAATTCTAAAATAAAAACTGGATACATTTCCTGATTCAAAAAAGCAGAAAGGCTTTTCCTGTGCTTTACTGCCACAGTGTAAGGAAAAACAAAACTTTGAAGCCAGTCACCCTTAAATTCAAAGCCTGGTTTTCCCATTTATTGGTTGTATACTTTGGATTAAGTAACTTAAAAGCTCAGGGCCTTGCCCGGCCACTGTGGCTCAGTGGATTGAGCATTGTCCCATGAACTGAGAGGTTCCAATTCGATTCCCAATCAGGGTACATGCCTGGGTTGTAAGCTCGATCCCCAGTAGAGGGCGTGCAGGAGGCAGCCGATTGATGTTTCTCACATCAATGTTTGTATCTCTCTCTTCCTCTCACTCTAAAAAAATCAATAAAAACTGAAAGATAAAAATCATGTGATCATATCAATAGATGCTGAAAAAGCATTCAACAAAATTCAATCTCCATTTTTGACAAAAACTCTCAGCAAAGTGGGAACAGAAGGATCATATCTTAACATAATAAATTTATAACAAACTGACAGCCAACATAATACTCAATGGGCAAAAATTAAAAGTATTTCCTTTAAGAGCAGGAACAAGGCAAGAATGTTCACTTCCACCACTCTTATTTAACATAGTACTGGAAGTCTTAGCTACAGCAATTAGACATGAAGAAAAAATAAAAGGGATCCAAATTGGAAAGGAGGACGTGAAACTCATTATTTGCTGATGACATGATGTTGTACATAGAAAACCCTCAAGACTCCATCAAAAAGCTACTTGATTTAATAAATGAATTTGGCAAAGTAGCAGGATACAAAATTAACATCCAGAAATCACTGGCATTCTTATACACCAATAATGGACACACAGAAAGAGAAACTAAAAAAACAACCCTATTTACCACTGCAACACAAAAATTAAGATACCTAGGAATAAACTTAACTAAAGAAGTAAAGGACCTGTTAGCAGAAAACTACAGAACATTGAAAAAAGAAATAGAAGAAGATATAAAAAAGTGGAAGCATATACCTTGTTCATAGATTGGAAGAAATAACATTATTAAAATGTCCATACTACCCAAAGCAATCTATAGATTCAATGCAATCCCCATCAAAATACCAATGACATATTTCACAGAACCAGAACAAACACTCCAAAAGTTTATATGGAACCAAAAAAGACCCAGAATAGCCACAGCAATCTTGAAAAAAAAAGAACAAGGTAAGAGGGATCACAATATCGAATACCAGGATATACTACAAAGCCATTATAATCAAAACAGCCTGGTACTGGCACAAGAACAGGCATATAGATCAATGGAACAGAACAGAGAACCCAGAAATTGACCCAAGACATTATGCTCAATTAATATTTGACAAAGGTGGCAAGAGCATACAATAAAGACAGCCTCTTTAATAAATGGTGTTGGGAAAATTAGACAGTTACATACAAAAAAATGAAGCTAGACCACCAACTTACACCATACACAAGAATAAACTTGAAATGAATTAAAGACTTAAATGTCACTTGTAAATCCATAAAAATCCTAGAAGAAAATGTAGGCAACAAAATTTCAGACATCACACACAGCAGAATTTTCAGTGATATCACACCTAAGGCAAGAGAAACAGTAAAATATTAATACATGGGACTACATCAAGCTAAAAAGCTTCTGTACAGCAAAAGAAATAAGCATCAAGATGGAAAGGGAACCCACTGTATGGGAGAGCATAATTGCCAACGATGAATCAGATAAGGGGTTAATTTCCAAAATATATAGAGTACTCATACAGCTCAACCAAAGGAAGACAAAGAACCCAATTAAAAAATGGGCAGAGGACCCAAATAGAAACCTCTCCAAAAAAGACACACAAATGGCCAAGAGACATATAAAAAAAATGTTCAACATCACTAATCATCAGGGAGATGCAAATTAAAACAACAATGAGGTATCACCTCACACCTGTCAGAATGGCTGCCATCAACAAATCATCAAACAAGTGCTGGCGAGGGTGTGGAGAAAAGGGGACTCTAGTACACTGCTGGTGGGAATGCAGACTGGTGCAGCCACTATGGAAAATGTGGGGTTTCCTAAAAAAATTAAAAATTGAACTGCCATTTGACCCAGTGATCCCACTTCTAGGAATATATCCTAAGAAGCCTGAAACACCAATCAGAAAGAATATATGCACCCCTATATTCATAGCAGCACTATTTACAATTTCTAAGATCTGGAAACAGCCTAAGTGTTTATCAATAGATGAGTGGACAAAAACGCTATGGTACATATACACAATGGAGTACTATGCAGCTGTAAGAAAGAAAGATCTCTTATCCTTTGAGACAACATGGAGGGACCTGGAGAGTATTACACAAAGCAAAATAAGCCAGTCAGAGAAAGACAAGTATCACATGATCTCACTTATTTGTGGAATATAATGAGCAAAACAAACTGATGAACAAAATAGACCCAGAGACATAGCAGTAGGGTTCAGACTGACAAACTTCAGAGGAGGGGGTAGAGAGGCAGGAAGAGATAAACCAAAGAATGTATGCATATGAGCATAACCAATGGACATAGACAACAATGCTAGGGGGGGCAGGGAACTGGAAGAGGGTATCAATGGGGGAAAAAGGAGAAACGTCTGTAACAAAAATAATTAGATTTAAAAAATCAAGAAAAACATCCTTAAAAATAGCTCAGGGCCTTAGTTAATTCATATATAAAATGTATTTTTATAAAGATGAATGGTAATAACAATAATTTAACATTATGTTATATAATATGTATGTTATATCAATAAAACTATGCTTGGTTCATAGTTGGTACTTGTAAACTTTACCTCCCTTTGCCACCTCTGTGGCAGCTACTAAATATTTAAACACAGTACAAACATTATGAAACATCCTTCCTCCTAATCCTATCTGCACATGAAAATTTATCTGCAACCTTGAGTTTATGATCGCAGCACAGAATGTGGGGTCAAAATATTATGATATGATCATGGTTCTCGACTTGTCCACTTTGTAATTTTGGAAGGTTACTGAAAGAGCTTTAAGATCACCCTTCCAATCTTAATCAGGTCCAGAGCTTTTTCCATCCATAAAACGAAATAATCTGTAGAACAAACACATAATATCTAAAAATAACTTTGACTCATTTTCAAATAAATAAATAAAAAATAACCACAATACATTTGGTTGCTAAGGGAAACAGATTTTTGCAGCTTCACAGCAGTAGTAATGAAAACATCTCAAGGCACCCAAGCCACTAGTTCTTTCTATGATCCGGATGGATTCACTGAATTTTAGGACCACCAGAGGCTTCAGAATGTTCTAGTCATTTACAACAAGAGCTGGTCCACCTCACTTGCCCTCATGGTCCTGAAGCGTAGAAGTATGGGTGGGTAGGGAGGAAGCATCATTTGGCAGCTTTCCTGAGGTATAGCTGGCCTGCAATAAAGTATACAGTTCATTTTGTCATGGGTATACCCCAGTGAAACCAGTGCCACAATCCCGACACTGAATTTTTCATCACCTTTTGTGGCATTTTGATTGCTACAATAACAAGGAGATTCTGTAAGTCTTCATTTAACAACATGGATAGATTCTTGGAACTGCTGAGAAACGATGTATAATAAAACCAATTTCACCATCGGCTAACTGATATAAACAAGAGTTAAGTTCCTGTGGTCAATTAATCTTGACAAAGGAGGCAAGAATATACAATGGAGTAAAGACAGTCTCTTCAACAAATAGTGTTGGGAAAACTGCAAAAATATGCAAAAAATGAGACTAGACTGCTTTCTTATACCATATACAAGGATAAACTCAAAATAAACTCCTAGAAGAAAACGTAGACAGTAAACTCTTTGACATTGCTCTTAGCTACATTTTTTTTTTTTTAAATATGTCTCCTCGGGCAAGGGGAACAACAACAACAAAAAACTAAACAAATGAGACTACATCAAACTAAAAAGTTTTTGCACAGTGAAGGAAATCATGAACAAAATGAAAAGACAGCCTACAGAATGGAAGAAAATATTTTCCAATAATATAGCCACTGGGGTTAATATCCAAAATACGTAAGGAAATAATACAACTTAATACCAAAAAACAAACAAACAAAAAACACCCAAACAGTCTGAATTAAAAAATGGCAGAGGACCTGAATAGACATTTTTCCAAAGAGGACATATGGATGGCCAATAGATGTATGAAATCATGCTCAACATCACTAATCACCAGGGAAATGCAAATTAAAACCACAATGAGATATCGCCTCACATCTGTCAGAATGACTACCATCGATAAATCAATAAACAAGTAAGTGTTGGCACGGATGTGGAGAAAAGGAAACTTTCATGTACTGTTTGCAAGATGGTAAATTGGTGCAGCCACTATGGAAAAACAGTATGGAGATTCCTTAAAAAATTTTAAAAAGAATGACCATCTGACCTAGCAATTCCACCACTGAATACTAATCTGAAGAAACCAAAACACGAATCTGTAAAGTTATATGCACCTCCTATGTTCACTGCCGCCTTACTACAATCGTCAAGATATGAAAGCAACCTAGTGTCCATCAATAGGTGAATGCATCAAGAAGATGTGATACACGCACACACACACAGGAATATTACTCAGCCAACTCAGCCATAAAAAATGAAATCTGGCTCTTTGTGACAACATGAATGGACTTAGAGGATATTTTGCTAAGTTAAATAAGTCAGACATAGAGAGAAAAATACCATATGACTGCACTTTTACATTGAATCTGAAAAATAAAACAAAACAAACAAAATAATGTATATAGAGAGAACAATTTGATGGTTGCCAGATGGGAGGGGATTGGAGAGATGTGAAAAAGGTGAAGGGATTAAAAAGTACAAATTTCACCTGGCTGGTGTGACTCAGTGGTTGAGCGTCGACCCATGCACCAAGAGGTCGCTGGTTCGATTCCCAGTCAGGGCACATGCCCAGGTTGTGGGCCCGATTCCCAGTGGGGGGCATGCAGGAAGCGGCCAGTCGATGTTCTCTCTCACTCTCTCTCTCTCTCTCTCTCTCTCTCTCTCTCTATCTCTCTCCCTCTCCCTTCCTCTCTCTCTAAAATCTATAAAGAAAAATAATTAAAAAAAGAATACAGATTGCCAGTTATAAAAACTGTCATGCGGATGTAAAGCACAGCACAGTGAATACAGCTGCTAATATTCTAATGACTATGTACGGTGTCAGATGGGTACTAGACTTATTGGGGTGATCACTTAAGTTATGTAACTGTCTAATCACTATGTTGCACACCTGAAACTAATATACTGTATGTCAAATGTAAATAAAAAAATAAATTATAAAAGAAGAAAGTGCCTATGAAGACCTTAATAATGTGCTCCTTATTGTAAAGTATCTCATACAGTGTCATGTATAATGTAGTTGCTAAATAGACATAATTTTTTTTTTAAATTCTCACCTGAGGATATTTTTCTATTTATCTTCAGATAGATTGGGAGGGAGAGAAAGGGAGGGAGGGAGGGAGGGAGGGAGAGAAAGGGAGGGAGGGAGAGAGAGAGAAACATTGACATGGGAGAGACACATCCATTGGCTGTCTCCCGCACGACCCCAACCAGGGCTTAGTGGAACCACAACCGAGGTACGTGCCCTTGGCTGGAATCAAACCCGTGACTCATTGGTCCGAGGGCCAATGCTCTACTGCTGAGCCAAACCGGCCAGGGCTAAATAGACATAATTTTATTATTTAAGATTAATTTTAAAGTCATTTGGAGTTTCACTAGTTGTAAGAATCATATGATAAGTCTAAGAACAAATCTTGACATTTACTAGAAAAATTATCCTTTAAAATGGGAGCTAATGTGCTAGGTGGGTGGCTCTTTGACTTTTCTGTGCTTAGAATCACCTGGAGGGATTATTAAACCGGATTCCTGGGTCCCACGTCCAGAGTTTCTGATTCAGGAGCCCCGGTACCTGCATTTGTAACAAGTTCCAAGTGATGCTGACAGTGCAGGTCTGGGGGGCACATGTTGGGCCGTGCTTTCCCCAGCATCCCTCAGTGGTTGGCTCTGTTGACTGGACACCACGAGGGGAAGAGATCAGCAAGGAGGGAGTACCCTGCTCTTCTTCATAAACCGTCTTCAGCTGTAACTGCTCACACCACCCTAAACTCACTGCAGCCACCCTCCCACAGAAGGCCTCCATTCCCCTTGTTCTTTGCAATTGAAGAAAAAAAATAAGGTTGACATGTCTGGGTGGAGGCCCTAGAAGACCATGAGACCTAGAACATCCCAAAAACATATTTATAGGAATTATGAGTCTCACAGATCACACTAAAAGATTAAGATAAACTCATGACCTCCTGATTATAGAGAAGCCTGCAGTTAAGGCAATGATAAACAGGCTGTTCAAAACAAAAACACAGAACAATTTCCAGCTATAGAAAGGAGTGACGTGAGCAAACAGGATTCTCTCTCAGGCCTTGGGGTTGTCCGTTTTCTGTATGGAAACTAGTTCTCATACCTGCTAAAGCACCTTGGAGAAGCAAACTTCAAAAATTCAGCTAGATTAATTTGAATCTTCAGCCAAGAGTACTTACAGGAAAATGCGGCTGTGTAGACTCAGCTGATTGTTCTTTATGGGCCCCTTTGTGATTACACCGGCAGTCACCCACAGGTAGTCACCCACGGCAGTCACCCACAGGTAGTCAGTCACCCACAGATAGTCAGTCACCCACAGGCAGTCACCCACGGGCAGTCACCCACAGGTAGTCAGTCACCCATGGCACCCACCCACAGGCACCCACCCACAGGTTGTCGGTCACCCACAGGCACACACCCACAGGCACCCACCCACAGGTTGTCACCCACAGGCAGTCAGTCACCCACAGGCAGTCAGTCACCCACAGGCAGTCAGTCACCCACAGGCAGTCAGTCACCCACAGGCTTCACTTCCAGGCAGTTGACACCTGGACACAGACACGTGTAGGAAGCACCCCTCTGGAGATGTTTTTAAATGAGGCAATGAGAACACAAAGTAGAAGTGTCATCCCGGTCACTCTCACACAAGTCCAGTAATAATTAATAATAAACGTGGCTTATTTAGAAGAAACATTAAAAAAAAAAAATTGTGTCTGAGAAGTCAATCCTCATAGCCCCAAAGCCAAAATAATTACCTCCAACCCCTCCACATTTAAAAAAATTTGCCAGACCATTTCCTTTATTTGCTAGACCATGAGTAAAACATATGTGGGTAAAAGCAGAGACATTATAATAGGAAGATATGTTGTGTCTAGAATGAAATATATAAAAAATCCTCTCAGTAGTGGTGACATTTCCAATTTAATAATGATTACGTCTCTTCCTATACTAAGCCAGCAGTGGTCTTTTTTTTTTTTTTTTTTTATCCTCACCCGAGGACATTTTTTTCCGTTTTTTGCACAGATAGAGTGGGAGGGAGGGAGGGAGAGAGAGAAACATCGACGTGAAAGGGACACATCGAGTGGCTGCCACCCGCACGACCAACCAGGGCCGGGGACAAACTGCAACCGAGGTACATGCCCTTAGCGGGAACTGAACACGGGTCTCTCCGGACCGCAGGCCGATGCTCTAACCGCTGAGCCAAACCGGCCAGGGCCAGCAGTGGTCTTAAACTTGTTTATTTACTTTATTTGGGTAAAGCAGACATAATATAAAGCTCACCATTTAACCATTTTCATGTGTACACTGCTGTGTGCCCACCGCCATCATCCAATCTCAGATTTATTTGTTGAATTGATTTCCACCCCCAATACAATCAAGTTAGAGGTGGCATGTATGGGTAACTTGGTGTTTTTGCAAATATGGTATCAAAATACTGGAATTCTCATAAGATTTCTTGAGGAAAGTTAAGTTGAAAGAGTCAAGTTAAAAAAGGAGCTCTAGTGAACTCAGATGCAAGGCCCAATTGTGCCCCCACAAGCCCACCTTTTATTCTTTATTTTAAAAAAAATTTTTTTTCTTTTATTGATTTTTAGAGAGAGAGGAAGTAAAAGGGAGAGAAAGATAGAAACATCGATGAGAGAGAACATCAATTGGCCGCCTCCCACATGCCCCCCACTGGGGTTCAGGCCCACAGCTGGGCACGTGTCCTGGCTGGGAATTGAACCAGTGACCTCTTGATGCATGGGTTGATGCTCAACCACTGAGCCACACCAGCTGGACACCAGCCCACCTTTTAAATTAGGGGTAACAAACACCTAGCACCAGCTGCTGCTTCTTGGACGTCCTCTTATTCTAAACCTTTGCAGACATGACTCTGTAATGACTGCACTTTCCCGCTGAATTTCAGTCTTTGTCCATGCCGTCTTTCAGGCATTATCACAACTAATTACACCGGGTCCACAGGACGAACCCTATTTACCATCTCATAACACATGCAAGCCACCTGTTGCAACAGAATAACTGTCAGCTGGGCTGCTTTGGGCCTGCTAAAGGTCCGACGTGTACATCAGTACATTACACGTGCACTGGTAGACAAGTCTTCAATATGGGGTTGTCGCAAGGAAGGTTTTTTTTTTCCCCCATTTTTTTGTTCAGATAGAGTGGGAGGGAGAGAAAGAGAGAGAAACATCGACATGAAAGGGACACATCAAGTGGTTGCCACCTGCATGTCCCAGCCAGGGCTGGGGACAAATTGCAACCGAGGTACACGCCCTTAGCGGGAACTGAACCCGGGTCTCTCTGGACCGCAGGCCGATGTTCTAACCGCTGAGCCAAACTGGCCCAGGGTGCAAGGAAGATTCTCAGCATGAAAATATTACACACAAAATAAAGCTTCTTACCTGGGTAGGAACACGCTTTCCACCACATAGAAGTCTTGCATGAGAACATCTCGGTCTGGCTTGGAAGTGAGATTACCCACTGTGTATCCTATTCCCAGCTGGATGGCACCTTTGATAGCAGATGAGGCAGTCTGCAAAGCAAACACGGGTCTCAGAATTAGCCTCAACAGTCGGGGCCTTGCTCAATGTTACCAGCAGCAAACAAAAGTTAGATGTTCCTTCTTGCTCTTACGCTATGAGGAAGCTAGGTTTGGAAAGATGACAGGCTGCTTCTTTTGATGGAGAGTTTATCCCAAACATTAAGGACCTTTCTTGTTATGAAATTATTTTTGTGGTAATCTTTCCTACCAATGTTTTTATGTTCAAATGATAGTTCCAAATCTCCATCTTTCTTTTATCGAGAATTGAGAAATTTGGCAGAACACTTTCAATAGGTAGCATCATAATTTCTACCAAAAGATAAATGGTGCACTCATATTTTTTTTTAAATCAGAAGTTCTATAATGTACCTATGGATCAGGAAGAATATTTTATCTTCATAAAAAATGAGAGAGCTAAAAAGTAATTTGAAGCTTTGGAGTACACAAGATTTAATTTGGAAATTGCTTACCAATATTGTCATGGAGCCACAATCAAAATTCCCTACACCGATCTGTGATAAAACACAGCACTGAATCACCAGTATTTCCCATGTACTACTTTTCCAGTATCATTCTGTAATTAAATTGACATTAACTTGGGGAATTACTGTCACATGTGTGTGCATGTGTAGTATGTATGTGTGTGTGTGTGTATTTTTTTTAACCAACATAAGAAATACAGAAGAATAAATCAATTTAGGAGAATTTGAATGCATTCTTAATGGTGAAAATGTGTCATAGTTTTATGCCCTATAGTGTCTAAAGTAGTACTATGTATACAGAGGGAGCTAAATAAATACTTAAATTAGTGGTTCTGAACCAGGGATATTTGGCATTGTCTGAAGACGTTTTCTGGTTGTCCTAACTGGTGGTGGCGGCGTTACTACTGGCATCTAGTGGGTGGAGGCCAGTGATGCTGCTAAACATCCTACAATGCACAGAACAACTTCTCATCGCAAGGAATTATCCAGCCCAACCATTAACAATGCTGAGGTTGAGAAACCCTGACTTAAATGAATATATATATATAAAAATTATGTTTTGTAATTTAAAAATTTTTTTAAATATCTTTTTATTGAGTTTTTAGAGAGAAATGGAGAAAGACAGAAACATTGATGTGAGAGAGAAACATCTGTTGGCTGCCTCCTGCAGGCCCCCGTCTGGGGATGGAGCCCACAACCCGGGGATGGAGCCCACAACCCAGGCATGTGCCCTGATGGGGAATGAAACCAGGACCTCTCAGCCCATGGGATCACGCTCAATCCACTGAGCGACACTGACCAGGCAACAATACTTTTTTGTTGAGTTAACATTTTTACTTAGCAACCCCCACCCCCACGTTTTATTCTTTTTTATTTCTTTACACTTTTAACAAAGAACATCTCTCTCTTCATGGGAAAAAAAAAAGTGTACCCTCTTGATTTCTGGTATTGAACACGTTCTTGGGACAACTTTTACCTTTTCTGGTGGTCTCTCATTTCTTCACTGACTTTTCATATTCTATTTGCTATCATTGTAGTGTCCCTAAAAGTTTGATCCTCGACCCTCAGATTTCCTTAATTATGCAGACAATCATTCCATTCTTAATGGCTTCAAAAACTGTCTCTATGCATATGACCCTCAGACCTTTTAAAACCTATTTGGATGCTGTTCTATCATCACACATGCCGTATATACAAAACCAAACTAGTATCTGAGAACTTTCCCACCCCACCCCCAAGACTGGTTTCTTTCCCTAAAGCACAGTAATCCCCAGTCACCCAAGGCTGAAGCCCAAACAAACCACATCTAGCACAGGGCTAGGTCCCCATTAAACACTGTTGACGTCACCTGAAATGGCCGACCCATCAGTCCTGCTCAGTCACCTCCACGATCCCTTTCCTGTGGAGTCATCATTTAATCCCTTTGCTTACTCCGCTGCAAATATTACATAGCCCTTAGCCTGCAGGAGGTGGGAAAACGCCTTGGAGGTTGGCTTCTTCACATGCCTTTTTACTTAAGATCCTAGGGTGGCAAGATGGCAAAACACTGAGACTCAAGCCCATAGTGCAACTGGTGCTTTAAAAAAAGAGAAAAAATTTTGCTATTCTCATAATCCCTCTCTGAGCTCTGCAATGCCACTGACTGGCATTAGTGACCTTTTGTACCAACAGCTCTGACTTCTGAAGGCTGACGTGATTCTCATTTTAAGCTCGCATAAAAATTCAAAAGGCATCTCTTTCTCCTAGCCATCACTCACAAGATGTGACATCAGCACTTTCCAGACAACCCAACTCCAAAACGTTCTGTTCCAGACCTATCAATAGACTCACATGCTCTCAGAGTTTGCTTTGTCCCTCCCAGTGCCCCACCTGACTCCATATTTCTGCTTAATTCAGTCATTTAACACTTCTTGAGCTGGAACCCTGGTCAAACAGATGAAACAGCCAAGTCTTTGTGGATCCCCGCACCCCGCACCCCACGCCAAACAGAAAGTAGTCAAGGTTGTAGGAATCTATATCTGGTGTTTTCAAACTTTAGAAAGCATGAGAATCGCGGGGACACTTGTTAAAGCAGACTGAAGGCAGAACTGGGAGGCAGTAAAAAGATCCCTGGTTGCCAGGGGTTGGGGGAGGGGAGAGAAGACTAGGCAGGGCACAGGATTTTCAGGGCCAGGAAAATACTCTGTATGATACTATAATGGTGGATAAATATCATTATACACTTGTCTAAACCCACAGAATGTACATCCCAAGAGTGAAACAATGTAAGCTATGGACTTTGGGTGACTATGATGTGTTCATGTAGGTTCATCAGTTGTAACAAATGCACTATTCTGATGGGGGGAGGTTGACAGTGGGAGTCTGGGCATGTCCGTGGGAAATCTCTGGACCTTCCACTCAATTTTTCTGTTAACTTACACTACTCAAACAAGAGCCTTAAAAAAAAGTCAGTGGGCATTAAAAACCCAAACTAAAACCAAACCCAAACCAAACACAGACTGATGGATTGCAGCTCCAGAATTTCTCTTTGAGGAATTTCTCTTTGAGAAGTTCTGGGGTGAGGCTCAAGAATCTGTCCTTGTTTTAAGGGGCACAGAAAAAAAATCTTCCTCCTATGGTATAAGATCCTATTTTGAGTTGCTAAAGAAATACGATTTTGGAAAGAACCCTGTTGACATCTGCTTAGTTAAAACAAAAAACCAACTTGTGATGCTATTACTTTTCCCTTCAGGCTCCTTCAAATTCAAGTGCTCCAATGGGAGAAATAATAGAAACTGCAAAATAGGTAATCTTTTTTGATCACTATTTGTGCCAGGCACTTGATGGATAACCACAATTATTACCACAAACCATCACAATCACAGCACATACTTACACCGTGTTTACCAAATGCAGGCACTGGTTCAAGTGCTATAAACTCCTTCATCCTCACAATGACCCTAGAAGGTAGGTGCCATTATTATCTCCATTTACTGACCCAGGAAGCCTTAGTCATTTATACCAGGTCACACAGTGGAGGTGGGGGTGGGACTCATACCTGGGGGGTTGGCTCTGGGGCCCACGTTACATACAGGCACACTGCTGCCTCTGTCAGAATCTCGGCACTCACCGAACTCTTTCAAGGACCTTGACGATCAGCAACCACCATACCCAGCATACAGGTGGGGGATTTCAGGCCAGCAAGGTTAAATGACTCACCCCATTCACGTTGCCAGTGTGTGGTCAAGTCTGGCTGCAAAGCCCACGCTGCTGACACATCATGTTTGTTTGTTTTTTCCAAAATAAGCCTAGAATCAAAGGTGGAACTTCTCTTTAAAGCCTGGCTGTTCGACCTCAGCAAAGGCAGCAGCTCTGTGGAAGCCATCCCTTTTGATGCTTTATCCCTATTGCATTTTATTTGCTTCTAATCATATGCAACCATGAGTAAGTCCAAGAACACCTGGTAAACCACTTGGTAAACCAGTATGACACCACTGTCACTACAGTAACATGAGGAGGTAAAAAGGAGGAGGCATTTCGCTGCCGCAGGAGGAATGACACCTTGAAGTGTCCTTCTCCCCGTCTCCGTAACATTAAATGCTTTAGCATTGATGCATTTGGACGCAACTAAAAGGTAGCTTGTCCACTTCAAGGCTGTGCTCACTATGGCATGTGGTTTCTTGAGTCACAGGGGTAAAGGTCCCCTCACCTGACATTTTCCCGATGGACACCAGGCACGCGGCAGGCAGGTGGGCAAGACCACTCCTGAGCAAGGTGTGCTTTAAAACTAAACCAGCACCACTGCTGGAGAGTCTCTGATGAGATTAGTGGGTCATGATGACAAAGAACCTTCTGTGGACCACTGGTGGTTACTCTTTTAGAACCAGCAGTTCTTTCCCTGCAAACTGAGCCACTAGCCCTCTCCTCCTTTTTCGGGGACACCCACCAGCAGACTAGCAGGTCCGCAGTGAGTCAACAGCTTCACGCACACGCTCAGCCCTCCAACTTCCCCTGCACGGCTTTGCGTAGGCTCTCAAAGTACTGAGACAGGCTCGTGTTCCCTTCTAACTCCAAAGGGGAACCCCTAACTCCTTTAAAACATCCAGCACTAGATTTCAGAACACAGTAGAATAGTCTATTTTTATTTTATTTTAATTTTTTCCCCTTTATTGATTTTAGAAAGAGAGGAAGTGAGAGGGAGAGAGAGAAACATCGATGAGAGAGAACATCGGCTGGCCGCCTCCTGCATGCCCCCCACTTGGGGATCGGGCCCACAACCTGGGCATGTGTCCTGACCGGGAATCGAACCAGTAACTTCTTGGTGCATGTGTCAATGCTCAACCACTGAGCCACACTTGCTGGACCAGAACAGTGTATTTTTGATTCAGGATTTTTCAAGGGCTAAATGGAAGCAACAAGCCTGGATACTGGAAAAACCTCTAAAGCATTTGATACTTGGAAAGACACCCATATACTATCACAAAAGCAAATCACAAACATTTACTTCCATAGCTCCTCTTTACTAACTCAGACTTGTTCAGGGACGATGGTAAGACTAAACGAAACGTTCATATCAGCTTGCATTTGTGTAATGCATTCTATTTTTCAAAGCATATTTTTTTAATGATTGCATTTGATCACCACAGTTGTTACATAAGCAGTGTTTATGATGCCCATTTTATAGACAAAAAAACTGTGGCTCTGGGAGATTAGCTTGATCTCAAGTCCTTTCCTGGTGTGGGATCGAGCCAGGAAAGATATTCTGATCTGGAAGGTCCCAGTTCAGTCTCTCCCTCTGCACTCTGCTTCAGTTGTCTGAATTTTCTCTGCTGGAGAGGAATCTGACTGAAGCTGAGAAGTACTTGAACGAGATAATCATCATAGTAACAATAAGACTAAATGTCCGCAAACACCCGCTATTAGGGAAGCAATGATCCTGACAACAGTAAGTTTAATGACCTCACATTGGTTACAGGAAACCGCTTTCTACAGCACAATGTCTATGAAAGGACATTACCTGATATTCCATCTGATAACACTGGCTTTAAAAGGAAGTATTAAAACATTTCATGTCAACAGCATTTTTCACCCTTAACATGTTCTGATGAACTAATGAGCAGATGATAGCCAATCTATATGTGGCTGGAGTGATTTTTTTTCAAAAGTAAAGATATAATTGTGTCACTACCTTCCTTGAAACACTCTAATGGCTCCTAGTATCCTCCCTGCAGGATTAAGTACAAACCCCTTAGCTCAACATGGAAGCCCATTTTACAATATTACTTTCTCCCTACCTCCCGCTGACTCCTGCATCCCAATCTTAAAAAAGATCCCAAACACACACTCTATCCTTTGAGCAAGCTGACCTTGCAAGTCCATAAACCCTAACAACTGCATATGAAATTTTCTGACTGCGTGTATTTTCCCCAAGAAGGGGGTCCAGTGCTTTCTCTTTCTCAGAAGGTTCATTTCCCACAAAGCACAGATCTAGAGAGCCTAATTCTGAATTAGAGATGTTCATTGACAAGGCACCTTAGACTAGGCCATAAAAAAGGGGTTCAGGCCCTGGCCAGCGTGACTCAGTTGGGTGAACATTGTCCCATGCACTAACAGGTCTCCAGTTTGATTCCCAGTCAGGGCACATGCCAGGGTTTCGGGCTCGATCCCCAGTAGGGGATGTGCAGGAGGCAGCTGACAGACATTTCTCTCTCTCCCTCTCCCTTCCTCTCTCTCTAAAATCAATAAAAACATATTTTAAAAACAAATAAAAAACCAAAAAAGGGGGTTCAGTAACACCTCTTAAAAGCAGGATGAGGCAATCCTTGTCCAGCCAGGGAAACACCTACCCCTCTCCCTCATTTTGATAGCTCAGGTATGGCTCCAGGTTCTCCCTCCTGTCTCTGAACTTACACTCAAGAAAGAAGGCGTAGACTTCCCATCTGTCCCAGGGATGGAATTCAGGAAAAGAAAGAGGAATAGACGGCCTGAAACTGGTTGGACTCTGGAGAAGAGATAGTTTGCAGTGGGCAAGCCTAATCCTTCCAAAAGGAAGGAGGACATCTCGCCTTGAGGTTCCTCGAACCATTTCTCCGGTTCCTCCTTGTACTAGTTTCCTATGACTGCAGTGACGAATTACCCCAGACTTAGTGTCTTCAAACAACATATGCTTATTATCTTACAGTTTGGGAGGGCAGAAGTCCTAAAAGCAAGGTGCTGGCAGGGCGGGTTTCTCCGGAGGAGGGTCCACTGCCTCGCCTCTTCAAGCTTCCAGAGGCTGCCCACACTTCTGGACCTGTGGCCCCTTTCCCCACCTTCAAGGCCAGCAGCATCTTCAAATCCGTCTCAGTCTTTCACTCTCTTTCCCTCTCTCAGCTCTGCTTTCATTAACTCATCTCATTCTCCAACTCTGGCCCGCCTGCCTTCCTCTTATACAGTCCCTCGTGATTACACGGGGCCCACCTGGGTAATCCCTGCTACCCTCCCCATCTCGAGAGCCTTAACTGAATACACCTGCAAATTCCCTTGAACCATGTAAGGCAGCATATTCACAGGTTCTAGAGATTAGGATGTGGACATATTTGGGCTCCATTTTCTGTGCATCTCACTCTATTTCAAGATTGACTCCAGCATTTTTTCCAGTGTTGCTCCAGACAAACAGAAGAACTCCATTCACTCTGAAGCAGTTCATTCTTTTAACAAAGATCTAAGAACTTTCCACGCGGTAGGCATTGTGCTCGGTGTTGGGGACATGGTTCCCAAAGAAAGGACATGGTTCTTGCCCTCAGGTAAGTTTCTAGTCTAGTGGGGGAAAGAGATATTAAACAAACGAAGATATACACACCTAATGACAATTGTCAGTGATATAAACAACAGGGTGATGTAACTGAGGTCAAAAGGGTAGAGATCCACTTTAGAATGGTGGCATTAGGAGAGGTCTGCCTGAGGAGTGATATGCAGGCTGAGACTTGAAAGGTGAGTGTGGACCAACAGGGAGGTCATATCAGCAAAGGCTGGCTGTGACCCATCTTGTGCAGGAATTCTGCCACAAACTGGGGAGACAGGAGTGACCTGGCCAGAGTCCTTGCCCTCAGGGAACTGAGAATCACAGTAGGAGGTTAGGGGGTTAACTGTGAGGCAGAGAGAAGCAGTAGTTCAGGAACCTGAACGCAAACCACTGTGGGTAAACTATGGTGGGCAGCAGGGAGTGTCAGAATCGGAGGCTGGAAGACAGGAGGATCTGGGCCTCACAGGCCACGTTCAGGGTTTGCCGTGTTTCAATAAGGAAGCAGAAGTCTAATCTGTCTGCTGTGTGTAGAGCAGGTTGGAGGGAAGACACGAGGGAGAGATTCGGAGCAGTCGCAGTGGTGCTGTGGATGGCCGAGAGGAGGGTGATGAGTAGGAAGACGGACGGAAGAGTTGACTTTGAGATCTATTTTGCAAGGAGATAAATAGGACTTGCTATGAGCTATCAATGAGGGAGGAAAAAAAGCACTAAAATGCTTCCTGATGTTTTCCTCGAGCAATTGAGAGGAATGAGGTTGCTCTACTGCACTGGGGAGACTGAAGGAGGAACATATTTTGGGGGGGAATGTTAAGAGTTCCACTTGAGAGGCCAATGAGACATCACAATGGAAATGTCAAGATACAAGTCTGGAGCTTAGAACAGAGGTTTGGGCTGAAATTTG
Organism: Molossus molossus; assembly: GCF_014108415.1. Taxonomy (NCBI): domain Eukaryota; kingdom Metazoa; phylum Chordata; class Mammalia; order Chiroptera; family Molossidae; genus Molossus; species Molossus molossus. Next base: position 51,954,374 of record NW_023425349.1, read on the forward strand.
AATTTGGGTGTTCTCAGCGTATCAATGGTACTGACAACCAAAGGGCTGGCTGAGTAACCTAAGGAGAGGGGGGAACGTTCTAGAAGGGCCCTGAGAACGCAACATTTCGGGACAGACAGAGGACAGAGAACCTGTGGAGGAGATTCAGGAGTGACTGCAAGAGTGGGAACGCACGGCTTCAGAAAAAGCAAGAAGAGAGAATTGGAAGGAAGGAGTGACAGCCGTCTCGGCCAGTGGCTGCTCCGCCTGATAGTGAGACCGGCATCTACAACTTGGTGGAATAGTAAAGCTATGCGCTCAGTTCACTGTTCTTCTCTCCTTTGTATCCTTGACTCATACAGTAAGTCCAAGTCTAGATCTAGAATATTTGACAAAAGTATTTGATAAAATCTAGTCACATTATGGTTTTATTTAAACCATATTTTAAATGTGTTCTTTATATGAAAAATATTAAGTTAAACAAGTAGGATATGAAATAATATAATGTGAAAAATGAAACTTCACAAACATATTTATACACACCCACAGGGGAAAACAAGACATTATTTCTGGGCAGTGGAACACTGGGTGATTTTTTTTTTACTTTCAAGCCTTGCACTTCTCAGATACTCTAAATTTTGTTAAATGTAAGTCAAGAAATAGCCTCCAATGAAAGTACTGTTACTATGTTTATAAAGACATTTTGAGAGATGGCAAAGGCATGTTTGGGATTTGTTCACCTTTTTATTTCATTTTCTTTTGGGTCAAGCCTCCAGGCTAGAAACCCATGTCAGTGTTATACTCTCATGAAGGGCGATCATGACTTCATTTTTGTCTCCCACTGTCCTTCTAAATTTATTCTGGGCTTAGATCATCCCCCTCCCTAGGATGAAATTTAGGGCAGGTCTATGATCCTTCTGGTGACTCTCAGAATGAAAGGTCTTTTGCTTATGTCTAGTGTCAGATGATTAAAAAGGGTCTCATGTAGGGATTTCTTTGTCCAGCCCACTTACAACAAACACTTGAAATATGCTTTCAGTAGCCATCTCGCCTCCCCCCATTACCCCTGCTGGCCCGGCACAAGCTGGCCACCCAGTGGGAAGGGCTGGGGGATTCTTTTCTCTCTTCTGACTGCCCGCTGAAGGGAACGGGAACTTGAAGAGTACAGCTAAGATGTGTCACGTTCTCAAAGGACTTGCCCAGCGCATGTATCTCTTTTCCTGCGGTGCTGTCACAGACTGCAGTTCTCCCCTGCAAATGGCAGCTGTGTCCTCACCTTTCAGGGGGAACACACCCCATGTTGTTCTTCCAGGTCTTCAGAGATGACCATGTATCAGCTTAATCTCCATCTCTGTGCCCTCAACTGGTCACAGGTCATTATCTTGAAACTCTTGGAATTGCCAAGCAGTACCCACCCCCAAATCCCCCAAGAATCCCCTTTTAGCTTTGCCACCATTGTCTTTGACAGATAATTCCCTTGTTCTTCCAATTTCCCAGAAAACACTATCAATGGTCTATTGCATCAACCAGGCTCCAGCAAACACATATCACACTGTAGAGTGGTCTCCCCGAAGCCCCCTTCCCTAGGCTGGACATGATGGACAGACCCTCTCCCAACACTCCACCTTCTGGGAGTTACTCATGACGTATCAACATCTCTCTCCAAAATTCCTTTTCAGTCTCCGTATCTCATAGCAGACCAGCCAAGCTCTTTCTTTCAGAGACCTGGGGTGATCATTCAACTGAACTGGGACCACCTCCTTCCCCAATTCTTCATGGTGGGCTGGCAACTGACCTTGCAGTGTGATTAGAATTCTTCCACCCTTTCAGTCTATACCATCCTGGCTGACTCACAGGCCCTGCTGAAAACATGGGGTTTTGGTCAGCTGCTCACAGGGCGCCATTCCACCTGCCACATGACTCATCAGTTCAGGCTTTTCTTTTCTTTTTTTTAAAAAAATCTATCTCTCGCATAAAAACCTTCAGCGTTTTTTTCTTTTTTACTTTCTGTAGAAATAAGTCTAAATTCCTTGCTTGACCTTCAAGAATTTCTACAATCTAATTCCTGCCAGTGCTAACTGCAATAATAAATAAATCCCTAAAAGCTAACTTCTGTAAAAAACACATCCCTGAAAGCTGATGTCTTCATTCAACACACGTTTATTTGTTAACCAGGACTAGCCCGCTGTGGGTGTCCCTGATTGGTGTGCTTTCCTCTGCTGGGTGGTGTCCTGCATCCTTGTGGTGATATCCTCTAGGGTCTCAAAGTCCTCCAAGGGCAGCTGGCTGATAGGGAAGCAGTAATGGTGAAGGAACACCCCCTTCCTACTTCTTACTACCTTGTCCGGGAGTCACAATGCAGGGTTTACTCCAGACCTGCTCCTCAACCCTTCTCCACGCTGCTCTGTGTCCTGGGACACTCCCTGGGCAGCTGCATTAAAGGGCTGCCTGGCCCTCTGGCTTCCAGCTGGGTTTGGTCAATGGGACCCTTCTCCATGCTGCTCTGTGTCCTGGGACACTCCCTGGGCAGCTACATTAAAGGGCTGCCTGGCCCTCTGGCTTCCAGCTGGGTTTGGCCAATGGGACCCCTCCGCAGCAGATTAAAGGGAGGTTTGAGAATGACATCAGGGTGTTTACTCCCTTCCTTCCCTTCTTGCGGGTTTGACTCACACTGGTGTGTCCTTTTTGTGAGCCTCTCCAGATAACTCCTATTTTGGGTTCTAGAAACTGTACCATTCTCTTATCGCTCAGGCCTACTTTTGACCTCAAGATACTGTAGTTTCTTATACTTCTCTCACATCTTTGCAAACAGTGCCTTTTTTTTTTTTTTTTTTTTTTTTGTGGTATGTGCCCCTAGCAGGAACCGAACCCGGGACTCTCTGGTCCGCATTCCAATGCTCAACTGCTGAGCCGAACTGGCCAGGGCAATGGTGCCTTTTAAAAACTCTCTTCATATTCCCCAGTTTGAGAGTGTCCTCCATTTACTGTCCAGAAAGACCCACTCACAGTCCATTAGCAAGGATGGGTCACACGGCCTCACCAAAATACTAGCAGGGCTGGTTTCACAGCTGTTTTCCAGTCCCAGCTTTGCGATGGAAGAGGGGCCACAGATTCTGGTGGCCAACTGGTTGTCCACACCACAGATCCTATCCACCTCTGCATAAATTCACAACTTCAGCTGTCCCGCTTACACGCCTCGTGATTCCTGGTCTCTGCACATGCCGATCTCCACTCCCTCAATGTTGTCCTTCTTCATTCTCCCTACTTACTCTTCTAGGCCCAATTTCGCCGCTGGTCTCTCCAGACGGTTACTGTTCACACGGCAGCTAGATATGATTGTGCCCTTCTCCCAGTCTGAGGGATTTCATAGATGACTCTGGGGTATTCTGTCACTTTCATAGCTGGCAACTACTTTTCTGATACAAGTTCTGCAGCTATTAAGAATTAAGAATATGGCAGTGCCATTATAATGATGTCTGCACGGACCACCTACGTGGGGAAAGCGCCTCAAAACAAGGTCATTCTGACCCACTAACTCAACAACCTTGGAAGAAGCCCAAGACAGATTCACTTTCTATTTAATTTTCCTTATTACTGAGCAGACTTTTAACAAGGGCCCACGGTATCCACTTGTTTGAAGGATGATTTGATTATCTAAATGTGATAGAAAAGGCAGAGCAGAGAAAACGTGTTCATGGTCTCCTTTAAATGATCTCCACCTATCTGTACGATTGGCAGTGAAGCACATGCTCTCGCTGGAATGGAAAAGCAGATTAAGCAAACACTTCTCATTAGCAGAAAAATACTCTACTGAAGTACTCAGCAGTGGAAAATTATGCACACTTAATTGCCCTTAAAAGAGCTATGCCTTCAATTGCAGATGAAATTTTTGATTTAAGATAGAGCGGCATCACAACTGCAATTCTGTTCGCCTTTTAGAAATATTACCGTGTAGACTGTGACATTCATCATAAATTTGGCACAGTACCATTCCTACACACTAGGAAAAAAGTTTCATTTGTTTGTTATGTTCAAATAAAAATAGTATTTATTTGATACACATACAAATTTAGATTCAACAGATAAAAGTAAAGATTTATTTTTCATCTTTCTAGAATCAACAAAAACCAACGTTTACATAGTCTTAAGAGTATTGTATTTCCTGGCAAGGGAGTTGTTAGTTTTCAAGGCAAAATATTGTATCAGTGCTAAGCACTGTTTTGAAGGAATAACAAATGTTTATGGCAAATGTTGCTTGTTGTCTTCAGCATCTATTTGCTGTTCTTATATAGCAGTTGTTCTCTCTGAGGGTTGATTTGTGTCCCCCCAGGGGACATTTGGCAGTGTCTGGAGACAATTTTGGTTGTCACAACTGGGGAATGCTGCTGACATTTATTGAACACAGGCCAGGGATGCTGTTAAACATCCTACAGTGTACCGCCCACACCAACAACAAAGAATTATCCAGCCCCAAATACCAACAGTGCCACTATTGAGAAACTTGTTAGTCAGTAATAGAGATTTTAATTGGGTATTTTGCATGGTTCTCTTGCATCTAGGTAGAGTCACATGCCTAATTTCTGACTACTGAGATGTGACAGGAAATGATGTGTCCAACTCCCAGGGCACACACTAACAGGAAGGGGAGTGTCCTCCGCAGGTGTGAGGGATGAACACGAAGCAGCCCTCCTGGACCATGTCTGGAAGCTGTGCATTGTGGATGACAGAAAAACAAGACAGAAACCTGGGCCCTGGTGACTCTGCAGAGGAAATAATTACCTCTGCACTGTTACGTGACAGAGAAACAAACTTCAGATTAAGCAACAGTCATTCTGGTTCTTGCTTCAACACATAAGTGAACTATATTTCAAGTGCTTATAACCTATAAACTTTTTTTTTTTTCCTCACCCGAGGATATTTTTCCATTTTTTGTACAGATAGAGTGGGAGGGAGAGAGAGGAAGGGAGAGAGAGAGAAACATCGACGTGAAGGGACACATCGAGTGGCTGCCACCCGCACGACCAACCAGGGCCGGGGACAAACTGCAACCGAAGTACGCGCCCTTAGCGGGAACCAAACCCGGGTCTCTCCGGACCGCAGGCCGACGCTCTAACCGCTGAGCCAAACTGGCCAGGGCTAACCTATAAACTTTTAACCAAATGCTCTTTACCTGAAAAGTGATGCAGATTCAAAAATATCTCAAACTGAAGGAGAAATGCCTACACAGATAGCCTTGCTTTTGAAAAAATTAAATTGTAGCCCACGCTTATTGAGAAAAAGTCAAATAACTCTTAATGTACTCTTCTCAATCTTGCTCTTTGGGGTTAACTAGTGTCACTTGTTTGGTGTGTGTTCTTCTAGACTTTTTTCTCTATACACTGGAAATGTATGTACATGTCTGCACATTAAAAACAAACACTCGACTCGACTATAAATGCTGTACTGCAGTTTCTTTTCACACAATATCTTTTCATGTCCATCTCTACAGATAGCCATTACTTTTAATGTTTATGCGGATGTTCATAGTTTGTGTACAGCACACTGTTTTAATGGCTCTCCTATTGGGAGACATCAGGGTTCTTCCTCTCTTGCTTTTTAATAGCAAATAACGCTGTAATGAAGTTCTTGCTCATATCCCTTACACACTTATTTCTTATGTTTCTGCAGCATAGATTGCTAGAAGAAGAATTGCTAAGTTTCAGATATGCACTTTAATATCTTATTTAATATGCAAATGCTTTTGATAAGGACTGCCAAAATGCCTTCTAAACGAGATTTCATCGATTTATATACTCACCAACACTCAGCAACACTGGTATTGTTAATTTTTCCTAATTTTGCTGTCTTAGTGCCCATTTTCCTGATCACTAGCAAGGGAGAGCCTCTTTGTGGGTTCATTGTATTATTTGCCTTAAACTTCAAAATTTCCATTTTTTGTGGTTACACACTAATAACCATGCTCAATTATTTTATACTAATTAAAGTTAAACTGCATTTACAAAATAATCCCCCTGGAAACTTTAAAACAATAGGACTCCCTGTTGACTCTGCAGAGTTTTTGTTTATTGAAATTGTAAGCTCTCACAGGGCAGAAACTATAGCTACCCTTTATCATCTACCCAATAAAGTTCTTTGTTCCCTTTTACTATAACAAAAATATGCACTTCTCTAGATAGTTTTTAAAATTTGAAATAATACTTTAGAATGCTTTACACCCATATTAAAATCAAAATTGTTTTCCAATAACAAATACGAAATTAGTTATTTAACTGGCTCATTGGGACAGGGGGCTCTTGGAGAAACACATAACTGGGGGTGCGGTGGGGGCTGAGAAACACACCTTGGCAGAGAAAGATACAGAAACTCTACAAGTGCCTGTCTACCTGCTCCTTTGGAGTCTTACACTGTGGGGCTGGAAAGGACCTACAGACCTTGGAGAAGCAATCACTTATCTTTCGTGGGAACCTTTTCATGTAGGGTAGTATCTTTCTTGCCATACCTCTGCGCCATCCCTTTTCTGGGGGAAATGAATGTCACACATTGAGACCTTGCCACCATTCCACTAGGCACTGGCATTCCCGAGTGCTTGTTGTGATGCAGGCATCATGCGAAGTGCTGTGGAGGCACGTTCTCCTTTACGTGCATTTATCTTCACAACAACTCTACGAGGAAGGTAAACTATTACCCTGATTTATCTAAGACAAAGAAGCTTTGCCAGAGTCACACAGTGAGGAAGTGAAGAGCTGGCCCTTAACCCAGATCTGTTAACCCCAAAAGCACCCTCATAACTATGACATCCAACATCGTAACTGGACAGAGAAATATGTCAACCGTGCATTTCAACTCAGCACAGCTAAATTCTATGGCTAGTGTGACTACTTGTTTCTTGGTGTGTAGGCCTATTTCCAGGCAATGCCAAATCAGTTTCTATTCTTTTTTCTTTTGTATTCTCCATTGACCAGCTTGTATACAGTTAACTCTGTTTGCCCAGAGGTGTGGAGGTGGGTCAGGGCCAAAGCCAAGCCTCACTCCCAAAGAGTTCCCAGGATGCATTTTCCCAGAACTCTGCCAGTTCAGGAACATGGAGTCATGGGCAACAGTTTGAAATGCAAACTAGATGGGGCCAACGTGATCAGGTTTCACTGTAAGGTTGGCATTTAGGAATGTCCAGAAAACAAATGAGAATCTAGGCTTGTCTGTCAGCTTCACATAGGACAGGTTTGGGACAACCAACCAGCTCCTCTGCCCCCAAAGAAACCCTTCGGCAATCTCCACTCTCTCATCATCCTTTTGGGCTTTATATAATTGTCACCTACTTTGAGAGGGCACTAACCCCTAGCCCTGCCCCACATCTCTTGCCACACAGCCCTCCCCCCCCAGCTCTTGCTGAATATTAAAACACACACACACACACACACACACACACACGGAGCTTTTGTTTCTGGTTTAGGAATGGGAAGGGATAATTACAACTCCTTCAGGGAGGCTCAGACCTGCAGGGAAACTTAATGTATTTCTGGAAATACCAGTAACATACAAGATCGTGTTATTATATCTTTTATCACCTCCCCCAAGAGACCTCGAAACTTTCCTTTTCATTTCACCAACTGACCTCTTCAGTTTGTTTTTGTTTTTTTATCCTTACCAGAGGACATTTGTCCATTTTTTGTTTGGGAGGGAGAGAGAGGAAAAGAGGGAGAGAAACATCAACGTGAAAGGGACACATCGAGCGGCTGCCACCTGCATGATCCAACCAGGGCCGGGGACAAACTGCAACCGAGGTACGTGCCCTTAGCGGGAACCGAACCCAGGTCTCTCTGGACCACAGGCCGACGTTCTAACTGCTGAGCCAGACTGGCCAGGGCGACCTCTTCAGTTTTAAAAGAAGAATGTATTTAGGTAAGGAGCTAAAATAAGCTGGTGCTCAGCCTCTGATATACTGGCGGGGCCGTCACTATCCCACAGTTAGTCCAGGAGGTACCTTCCCAGACTTCATAAAACCGGAGGGCTGAATTGCTACTCATGTACCCAAATAAAGAGAACAAAAACACAAATGAAGCTTTCTACTTGGCGGCAGTCACTGGTTATTTTTTCTATGTATGCCTCAATTTGTACTAACTTTTTATAATTAAGTTTCTTGATCTTAGTAAAAAACAGATAAAATGAGGAAAATAATAAATTGTATAGAAGTAGGCCCAAGAGAACTAAAAACTTTGCCTTTCAAATCTTTCCCAGTTTAACTTTTTTCTTTAATTTAAGTGGTAAGTTCTTGATAAATAGAGGAAAATATATATATGTACATATACATATTTACACACACACACGTGTATATATGTAATATATATTATATTTACATATATTTATTCCTATAATATGTGCATGACATATGTTATATATATCATATATATCTATGAGGAATATCTATGAGGAAGAGATAAAAGATATATCTCACTCATATATATGATATCATAATATATATAACATATACCATATATATATGTCATAGGAATAAACAAAATTTATGGAATACAAAGGCAGAGCTCGGAGATCCAAAAATCAGAAAGAAGAAAGGAAAATGGTTATGATTGCTAAATGAGATAGAATCATGTAAAGCAAAACTAAAAATGTTACAAACTAAAAATACAGTGATTGACAATGAAAGGCATTATTTGCTAGTGATGCGTTGTTTTCAAACCTTCGATCACTTTTCTGTAGGCAAGCCCTAAACACCCCTTATAGAATAAACCAAACAGATGTGAGGTTTAAAAAATGATAAATTTTGATAAAGGATGAAAAAAATGCCTTCTCTTTAAATTCCTATGATCAAGCTGTCTCTTCTGAAAGAATGGGGAGTGAAACATCCCTCTTGTCACAATTAAATTATTTTAAATGATTGTAATAATAATTAACAGAATTATTCTATATTTATAGAATACAGCCTTAAATTCTGCCTCGATTGCTTTCAGTGCTTACTATGGGTCCGCTCAAGCTGTTTGCATTACTGGTTTCTTATCATAACCTCATTACCTCCGTTTTACAGATGAAAAAATTGATTTAGAAAGATTGTATATCTGAAGGGTAAATCTGAGTCATTTTCACAAAAAGACTATCAAATGGAACTTCCCTAAAAATATACAGACTGATATGTCAGACAATTTCCATATTTTTAAAGAATCCCTATAATCAGGATGAAGCATCAGAGTTTGGGGATAATTTAAAATATTATGCACACTTTTAAGTTTGGATTAAGCATTCTCTGCCCACGTAACCTCTATGTTTCAGACCTAGGACTACATTGCATCCAAGATGTGATTTTCTCCCTGAACACTTTCAGAACCTTGGAATGCAGTTTCTAGAATCCTCTGAGAATTTGAATAAAAACCCAGCCATTTTAGGTGCTCAGGAATCTCCCATCTGCCAGCAGCTCCCTCACCCTGTCTGATGGCGTTTCCTCCCGTGTCCTCTGGATCTCTCCCTCCCGGCCTTTCGAATCACTGCGGTTCTCCTGGTCCCAGAGGCTAGGGTCAGCTTTCCAACAGGAAAGCACTTCGGAACAGAAGCATTATCAAAACCCAGCTGGAGCCCTGGTTGGCGTGGCTTGGTTGATTGGGGTGTCATCCCGTGCAACGAAAGGTCTAGGGTTCGAATCCCAGTTGGGGCACATGCCTGGGTTGCAGGTTTGACCCCAGGTCAGGGCTCATACGGGAGGCGGCCAATCAGTGTTTCTCTCTCTCTCAATCCGAATCTCTCGCCCTTCTCTTCTCTCTAAATATCAATAAACAAGTCCTTGGGTGAGGATTAAAAACAACAATAACAACCACAGAAACCCAGCTGGACACTCAGGCTGCACATAGGTAAGGATGAGAAGGGTCCTTGGCCAGGGGGCAGCAGTCACCAAGGCACATGTGATGGACTGGCCAGTAGCTGCCCCCCCAACCCTGAGAAGCGCTAAGGTGGGGCCCTGCTAATAGCCTTCTGTTCGTAGAAGAAGCTTCTCCCAGGTTGTTCCATGACACCACGCCACATCTTACTGTCCCAGGCTGTCTCCCTCTCTTGTCACTAGAGCTGGACGCCAGGGTGGAGGACAGGTGACTAGGCCCAGACTCAAGTGAAAAGACACTTGTATGGAGGCTCCTAGCTCTGCCACCCACCACTTTTGTTTTTGTTTTTAGAAATATTTATTTATTCTTTATTGATTTTAGAGAGAGAGGAAGGGTAAAGGGAGAAAGAGAGAGAAACATTGATGAGAGAGACCATCGGCTGGCCCCTCCTGCATGCCCCCCTCTGGGGATCAGGCCCACAACCTGGGCATGTGCCCTGACCGGGAATCCAACCAGAGACCTCAGTGCATGGGTTGACACTCAACCACTGAGCCACACCAGCCAGGCTGCCACCCATCAGTTTTTGACCAAAGGCAGACAGAGAGAAAAAAAAGCATTCACTGACAATGACTGCTGCCCTCATTCCATAAGCCCCCTACCAACAGTAATTTGCAAATATGAACAGACATTTGGGATCAGAACTAGCTTAAAAATCTGAGTTTGGGGCCTTTTCTGCTGCCAGGGCACTGAGAGAGACTCTGAGAAAGTCACATGCTATCTACCACCGGGCCCCAGTTCCTCCTCTACGAGGGCATTTGATTGCCAAAATTTCTTCCATGTCAAAAATTCTGTACTTTCTAATTTCATTTATTTTTCAGTATATGTGATCATCAACTAGAAATCACTTGTTATCTAAGGTTAATTCTGACATTTTTCTCTCTGCCTCTTTTTTTTTTTTAATCCTCATCCGAGGACATTTTTCCATTTTTTGTTCAGACAGAGTGGGAGGGAGAGAGAGGAGGAGAGAGAGAGAGAGAGAGAGAGAGAAACATCAATGTGAAAGGGACACATCGAGTGGCTGCCACCCATACAACCAACCAGGGCCGGGGACAAACTGCAACCGAGGTACATGCCCCTAGCGGGAACCAAACCCGGGTCTCTCTGGACCACAGGCCAACGCTCTAACCACTGAGCCAAACTGGCCAGGGCTCTCTGCCTCTTTTTGAAGTTACAGTTCCTCCATTAAAAAATTCAACAGAAAGGAACTGCCTTTTGCCTACTTTGGATGCAATCTTGAAGTCAGCGAGGCTGGCGCTGAGAAAGGAGAACAGCGTGGACATTTCTCATAAGAGGAGCATGACCAAGCAGCCCTGCTCACTGGGGTGCAGTTTCAGAAGCGCCAGCTGGGGAGCGGCTGGGAGTGCTGCTTATTGCTGCGCTGTCCTTTTCTCTTGAACTCGTAGAGCACGTTATTACATTGCTTTTGATGTTGCCTGAGGTTCATAAAAGTTGGAGTGAAAGCTACCAACAGATAAACTCCTCATTCAGGATGCTTCCCGCCGGAGCTGACCACCAGACTCCGACACCTTTCCGGCGTGCCGGGTGATAAGACCGTTCCCAGCAGCTTTCCTAGAACCTCTTGATGAGATCCCAACACACCAGTTTTCCAGCGGCCCAGCCTAAAACGGATCACTGATGGCCCCAGCTAATGGGTGATCTGCTACAAGTGAAAGTGCCTGGCCCATAGTCCATTGCTCAATGGAGGGGTGCTTCCTTCCCCCTTCCCTGGGAACAGTTAGAGGAAACTGTGGTAGGTTTCAGTAGCCCAGGCCTCTGACCCTACACTCTCTCTCCAACTATGCTAACTTGTTTGCCTCTAACCATAGTGCCTTGCTCAGTGCTCAACTCAGTGTTGGCCAAATGACTAAGCTGATGATATCACATGGATCAAAACCATCTCAACACAAAGATTCTATGAAGCGATGGATACACATTTTGGAAATGGGGGTTCTCTCTCTTTAGGCCCCTCAGCAGCCAACTTTCAGGATGCCCATTAGCAAGCAGTTCTGCCTAGAAATTTCTGTTATGTTCTGTTACATATCCCTTGAGTCTGCTGTACAAAAGGCCTGGCTGATTCTTGACCTCTGATAGCATCTATCTGCCTTCTGACCCACACCCCTACTTTCCTCTCTGCCAAGAAGCCCCCTTGCACATGGCCTGTCCCTCTGCACATTCCTTTCACCCTTCTTCCAGCACCAGCATCTGACGTGTGGTCATAGGCACCCACATGGAGGGTCCATGAGAAACAGCTTGTCTTGTGAAATAGACATACTTGGTATACTCTATGGCCCGGGGAATGTTCGTACAGTCTGGCTGGGTAAGAGAATAGCTTTTTCCAAGGGGAACAGTGTCTCACTGTGAAATGAAGTGAGTGAAAGCAGTCCCACTCTCCTTGATCAACTGCCACCGAGCAGGGCTGCTAGACAACAGCGCAGGTGGTCCTGACGCCAAGCACCACAGCTGCTCGTACTTATGGGCTCGTGTGGCTACGGGGTGTTATTTTCACACCATCGATCCTATAAAATGAGCATGATTGGAAATACCTGTGCCTGCATCCCATGATTTAATTTGTTTGGCATCTAACCAGTGGGGAAATTCCAAACAATATGGAAATTTTCTTTGGGGAAAAAGCCCAAGCAATATGGAAATTTTCTTTCAAAGATTCAAAAAGGAACAAGGAAGTACACATCATTCTCATTATGCTCAGTCCCTGAGCTGAACACAGTACACGGAAGGGCTCCAGCAGCCTCCTAACATGCCTGCCTCCCTGGACGCCTCTCGCCGTTCAGCCACTGCTAGTCCAGTGGTCTTTGCCAAAGCTGCCCATGCCGAGGCTCACCTGCCTTAGGGCTCCCCGAGTGGGCTGTTTTTGTAAAGTATGGATAAGGGTAAGGCATTCCTTATTTCTTTATATTCTTACTCATCTTATTTAATTCTGTTTGATTATCCAACTGTATTATCATTCCCAACCAAAAACAACACATCCAAATCCTCAACCACGGAATCCACAGATGTGACAAGCAAGGGGAAGCTGACGTTCACTCCAGTCACTGAGAACAGAGACCGTCCTGGAGCTGTGGGGCAAACTTATTCCCTTACCCAGCTGGACTATAGAAACGTCCCCAGGCCAGATACTACACCAGTTATGTTTTTCCACATACCAAGCTGTTTCTAAATTAATAAACTCTCTACATAGCCTTCTAAAGTCAAGAGTATCAGATAAATCATAAATCCCCTTAGGCTAGCGTTCCTCAACCTTGGCAGTATTGACATTTTGAATCGGAGATTCTTTGTTGTAGGAGGCTGCCCTGTGCATAGCAGGATGTTCAGCAGTATCCCCGGCCTCTACCCACTAGATGAGACAGTAGCACCACTTCCTCCAAGTGTGATGACCAAAAATGCCTCTCTTCATTGCCAAATGCTCCCGGAGGGGAGGGGGGCAAACTCAGCCCTGGTTGAGAATCACAACTCCATCTGACTGCAAGTCTCTCCTAACCTACCATGATAAACCATCCTTCTCTCACAGGTGAATGTTCCACATCGATACTTGTTTTCTGGTCTGCGTATAGGCTGCCCATGTCGATGAAATGCCATACATTTTAGGCTTGTCAAGAACAATATCTTAAAATTTCACAGTTGTTTTAACTCACATTTTGTTTCAAGCCAAGTGCAAAACAATTACTCAAGTGATTTGACAACAAAAAACCAACAATGGAGATGGGGACAGAAAAGTGTACTCTGCTCACCTGTGTCCTGATCTAGGTCCTTAAATATACAGCTGGTGTAGTGTGTCTACTCTCCCCACCTTCCACATATACACACATGTATACACACAGACACAGGGGCTACTGTGTCCCACAGCAGATGGCATTCTGATTCTCAAGGGTTCACTGCACAGGAAGTATTACTCATCCGTGCGTGAAAAATGCCCAAGCAGGAATCAACACTAAGGGCACCTCGGGGACAGATGGCTGGGTCTGGTCACTCCATGCAGCCATCAGAGGCACTGGAGATGAGTGCAGGGCGTGAAGAAGGGCTGAGGACCCAGACGTTCCGACCGTGAGCTCAGCTCTGCCCCCTGAACTCAGCACGGCCCTGGCAGAGGACTTAAATGGTACTGGGGTTTCTACCTCCTCATGGTTAGCAGAGGCATTTCCGACTCTAACAGTCTCCATTTCTGAGAATATACTGCAGACAAATGTCAGTTCCGCCCACTCCGCAATCCTTCTCCTTTCTAAATCAATCATTTCTGCTACTTCCACCTCAAGCGGTGGTGTCTAGTCCCAATTCGAGGGAAGCTGCAAAAACACACAGGAAATCCACTTACTTTCAAGAAAAAATGACTAATCCTGTCATCAGAGGTGATGACCTTATTCCTATTTTTTGCCCAAGATTAAATCTCTGTAGATAGCTAATGTTCCATTTTCAAAGAACTATTAAAAAGATCCATCCATGTCTATCTAAAGGGTAGGCTGAAAGATGGAAAATTTCTAGTCCCACGGTACATAAGAAGTCACCGGAATAGTTACAGTCCTAGATTCCAACCTAGGGATCACTTGACTCTACACCCCATGTAGAGATTTTCCATATATCATTTCCTTCTCCCGGACATGCTTCATAAACACGACCCGCTTCTGTAAACACTAAAGAAACAGCAACAGCAAACGGTACAGTGGGAGATGCATAATAATGCGGGAAGTGAAGTCATTTGTCTGCACTGTCTCCAGCAGTGAGCTGGCTCAAATTTGATTTTCAAAATTGTGTTCAAATATTGACTGCTTCATGGGACAGTGGGAACTGAGCCAGATTGTCTTTTCAATCACGTGGAACAGCATCAGAGGCTCGGTTTCATGCTTGTACCCAGTACAATTATCTCTTATCTATGTGAATTCATTATACGGAGATTTAGGTCCTGGAAGTGTGTTCATTGCACTAACTGATTAGAGGGAGACAGTTAAATAGAAGAGGGAAGGGAAAGAGGAGGATAGGGCAATATAGACATGAGATGGTCTATGTAACTCAGGGCCTCAATCAGTGTTTGCTGAGTCTCAGACAGACTGACAGTATAAGATAAAGGGGTGACAAAGTGCTCTAGGTGCACAGCAGGGGACGGACACTGTTAAATTATATTGTGGTAGACAGAGCAATGGCCCCAAACATTTCCACATCATAATCTCTAGAACCTGTGAATCCTTTGAATTTGTTACCTTAGAAAGCAAAATATTACCTTCCAAGGTTGCTGATAAAATGGAGGTTCTAATCAGCTGAATTTGAGCTGACAGTCTCCTCAGATTGTCCTGGATTAACAGAGGGGCCCAGTGTAATACCACAGTCCTTAAAAGTGCACAAAGCGCCCTGGCCAGATTGGCTCAGTGGTTGGAGCGTCAGCCTGTGGTCCGGAGAGACCGGGTTCGGTTCCTGCTAAGGGCACGTGCCTTGGTTGAGATTTGTCCCCGGCCCTGGTTGGGTCGTGTAGGTGGCAACCACTCGATGTATCCCTTTCATGTCGATGTTTCTCTCTCTCACCCTCCCTCCCATTCTATCTGAACAAAATATTGAAAAAAATGTCCTCGGGTGAGGATAAAAATTTTTTAAAAAGTGCATAAAGAGGCAAAAGGGAGGGTGAGAGTTGGTGCCAGGTGGGCTACTGGAAATACCAAGGGAGACACTATGTAAAGTATGTGATTGTCTAACCACTAAGCTGTACACCTGCAACCAGCACAAAATAAAATAAAAATAAAAAGAGAGGGCGAGTGAGCTCCAGACTGAGAAGGGCTCACTGGCTGTTGCAGGCTTTGAAGACGGAGGGCGGGGCCACGGGCCAAGGAATGTCAGTTGTCCCCAGAAGCTGGAAGAGGCAAAGAAATGGGTTTTCCCCTAGATCTTCCAGAAAGGAATAAAACCTCGTCAACACATTGATTTAACTTGGCAAGATGTATACTGGATGTCTGTTTTACAGAACTATAAGATAGTAAATTTGTGTTGTTTTAAGCCCCTAGGATTACCGTAATTTGCTACAGTAGCAAATAGGAAACTAATACATATATCAATTTTAAAACATTCTCAATACTTTTAGGTCCTATCTACCTTTTCATTCTGCCTCACTAGTCCCAAAAGGATGAATCTATTTATAAACAAGATGATCTACTGGAACCTCTCTGGGGTTTGGAGTAAGTTATTTTTATGTTAAGGCCAAAACCACACTTGCCCATCAGCACATAATAAGTTTAAACACACTGAACTCAGACCAAGGGGACTGATTGTTCACTGAAAATCTCTTTCTTTACATTGAATGTTACAAGTCATTATTTCCAAGGTACTTCTCACTGCTTATTTACACGGAGCTAAAACGAAGGAGCTCAGTTTGTATCTTGGTGGTCCCAGTGTATGGCACAAATGAGGCCCAGAGGGCTGCTTGTTGAATGAATGAGTGATGGGTTTGACCTGGAAGAGTGCACGTCTGACCTAACAGATGCGAGATGTTCTCTGCAGGACCTCTTTGGACCAGAGATGACCAAGGCCGGACCCAGCAGGAGTACAGCACTCTGGTCCTTCTCCTCTGCCGTCCACAATGCCACTTCTACATCGTAGGCTCTGGTTGCGGCAGAACTCCCCTAAGCTTGAAGGGCAAGTGTGGCCAGGACACAGTGCCATGCTTTATGAATACTTACGTTTATTTTCCTACCAGACTGAAACTCTCAAGACAGACTTCTGATCCTTTTCTGATGTATTCATTTTTCCTGGACCACAGGAAAGAGGGGGGACCCACGTTTTCTCATAGAGGATTAATGTTTTTAAACCCAGGGGATCATTTGAGGTTTCTAATCCACAAGGTACTTAAGGAAGGGTGGGAAAATATGAAAGATATTATCCTCTTTGCACCAAAGGAAAATGACTCTCTTAAAACAGATGAAAAATACAATGTAACCTTTTCTCCACCTTTTACCTTCTTCTTTTACTTTGCCACAGCATCCCAATTGCTATAGGGGATGATCACAGAATAAAAAACACACAACCAAAACACAAAACAAACATAAAAACTCCAAGAAACGTAAAGGGCATTTAATTGTCATCTATACCCCAAATTTTACACATGAAGAAATAGAAGCCCACATATAATATGAACGTACATTCAAAAGTAAAGTTGAGATGAACGAACAAAGAATTTCAGGCAAAACAAAACAAAACAAACACCGAAAATCCCTCAAAATAAACAAACATATACACCCCCCAACACCCATTTTTTCTTTCCCCAAACAAAATTTCTCAGGAGGAATGGCTTTGATAACTTGCCTGCCCCAGGCTTGTGAAAATTATTAAATCTTAGGATAATTTCCACACAGATTACTCTGCTCTGTGGGGGAAACATCAGCAGGCCCTCAAGGAAGAAATTCTAAAAACTGCCCTGAAGTATAAGGAAATAATGCAATTATCCTGTCTATCGGGACTGATACCAAATCTAAATTAAATAATATTTTATGTGAAATATGGTTTTACTATTTTCAGGTACTTGGAGTATCTCAGAAAGCTAGCTGTGTTCCACTGACTGTCTTTCCACAGTTTGCTTAAATCAATTATATAAAAAGCCAACATCCAATTAAGATTTAAAAAAAAACTTTTAGTAAGATTAGAGTCATAAAGAATGTTCTTAATATGAAAAATAATTCTTGAGGTCGGTATTAACATTGTACTATTGGAAGCCCTAGAGAGACACTTTCCAAATGTATTTCATCAAGGGTTTTTTTATGTATCTATTCATGACCTGTATGTGCTAAAAATGTGTTCTGGGAAAAAGTATAGAGGTCATTTGTCCTTTAAACTCATGAATAAGACAAGGCTGTCCTTTTATCACAAAGATTCTTTGATTTGTTTCAGAAGATCAAGCTAATAAAGTAAGATGAAAAAATTATACAAAATATTGGCAAGAAGAAGAAAAGTTGTCATTTACAGATGATAACATTGCTACCTACAATATCCAAGAATCAATCATGGACCTAGTGAAATAGTTTGAAAAAAATCAAGTTTGCAGTTTACAAAATAAACTCACATGAATCAAGATCTTTTACATTCCTAGCTAAAAAATATAATGGAAAAATAAAAAGAATCCTATTTATAGTAGAAAAAAGTCCCAAAGCAATGACAATCCTCACATTAGTTACTCTGGAATATATTTAAGTAAAAATAGGTACAAAATCTCTGAAGAAAATAAAAACTTACTGAGGAGCAGAAAAGAATACATATAGAGATATTTCATTCTTGGAAGGGAAGACTCAATAGTCAAAGATGCTAATTCTCCCTAAGTTATTAATAAATTTAATACAGTTTCAGCAAAAATCACAATAGAAATCTTTTTAGAGTTAACGACCTTAAAATTCTAAAGTTCAATTACAACATTAAACATAAAATCATCACCAGGAAATTTTTGAAAATGAAGAATACCATGGAGCACTGGCGGAGGCTCAGCGGTTGGAATGTCATCCTGTGCAGGTTGCAGGTTTGAATCCCAGTAGGGGCAGGTATGGGAGGCAACTCATGTTTCTCTTTCACACCGGTGTCTCTCTCTTTCTCCCTTCTCTCTCTAAAATTCAATAAAAACATATCCTTGGTTTAGGATTAAAAAAAATAAAAATACCATGGAAAGCCTCGCATTACAATATTATAATTAAAACAAAGCATTAGTAGCACAAAATTAAAAAATGAAAGCAAAGACAAAAATCTTAAGGGAAATTACCAAATTTGACTTTATAAAAACTTAGGTCCAAAACACACACACACACACACACACACACACACACACACTCACAGGTAAGCAAAATTAAAAGACATTTAAAACCAGTAAAACATTTGCAACAAAAACACAATCCCCTTAATATATAAGTAGCGCTTACAAATAAAACAGCAAAGGGTACCCATAGATAATTGTCAAAAGAAGGCATACAAGTGAATACAATCACCTGAAAAAAATGGTCAAACCTACTCGGCATAAAAATGAATGCAAATACAAATAAAAATTAAGGCATTTTCACCTATCCAGCTGGCAAGACTTTAAAAAAGAACAGTGCTCGGTGTTGGCGAGGACCTGGGAATACAGGTCCCCTAAATCAGCTGGAGGGAGTCAGTCTGAAATGAAATAACTCCTGACAGTAATACAGTAAAGTGCTAAAATGTCCAGACCCTTTAACTTGGTTCCGTGAGGTCACAAGATGTCTTTTTTATTCACTGCTGATTCCCTGCTAACAAGAATGTGCCCAGGTTTATCTACTGAGTAAGAACACATAGCATTCTGGGGCCTTAGCAAGCTAAGAACAAGGATGCTGTCCGGGGCCATTGGGTGCCTCACAGCACTATGAGCTTGGTCAGAGTAGGTATTACTTAATTTCAAAGAGAAAAATCAAGATTCAAGTCAATTAGGGAAAATACCTAAGGTTACACTAGACGAGCTGGACTCTCATCCACCCTTCACTTCAAAGGGTAGCTTGGTTGGGCAAGGTTTTACAGCTTTGCCGCTACCAGCATTTTGCTACTTCTCTGTTGTGGGTTCTGTTCTGTGCACTGCAGGATTCAGCATCACTGGCCTCTACATCCTAAATGCCAACAACACCCCTCCCCCCACATTGTGACGTCTAAAAATGCCTCCAGATATTGCCAAGTGTTCCCTGGGGAGCAAAAGTGGTGCTGGTTCAGAACCACTGGGTTAGTTAGGGTGTTTTGGATTAAAGTGAATTAGTAAAACACTTGGAATGCCCAAGGACCTCTCTTCCTAGAGACCAATGTGGTTCTTACTCATGACAATTGCTGCTCAATGCAAAGGCATATAGGTGCCTCAGTGAAGTTACAGAATGTACGTCTACCAGGGCAGAGAGCAAGCATCTTGTTTTATGGAACTGGTGGCTTTCTCGAGTCTGAAGGAAAGGAAGGGCAGCCAGGGCATGAGACACCTGCCGGCTACCCCCTCCCCATCTGAAAATGTTACTCATTCCATTTTGGCATAGGTAAAATATGTGCATGATTCAAAATTAAATAGTGAATACAGAAAACTTTTCCCCAACTCAAGATTCCCACCACCCACTTCTCCCCATAGGCAGCCAATGTTACCAATTGTCTGTGTATCTTCCCAGAGATAGTTTATTTAAAAAGCTTGTACAGAAGGGGGGATGGGAAGAGATAAACCAAGGAACTGATATGCATATATGCATAACCAATGGACATAGACAATAGTGTGGTGAAGGCAGGGGGTGAGAGGTGGGGGGGCATTGAGGAAAGCCAGAAGGAGGGGGGGGTCGATGGGGGGGGAAGAGGGACATCTGTAATACTTTCAACAATAAAAATGTTTTTTAAAAGCTTGTATTTAAGTAAATGCTTCCTTTTAGATCAAGGTGTTTCTGCGTCATTACCTCACCCATTTAAAAAGTTATAAAAGAATCTCTCCTTGAAGGGTGGTGAGGGGTAGGCATTAGTCCCTCCCTTCTTATCACTGCCTGACTCCCTGATAGGGAAACTGGCTAAGACATGAATTAAATGACAGCAGAGTCTTAAAAAATAAAACACAACTGGAGAACTTGGGTCGAGGACCTTGTTCATGTCCTTGTCCGGTCAGTTTCCCACCAGAGCGTTCTGAGTGCTGTCCTCAGTGTCATGGTGGAAAGGGTTAAAGTGACTATTGGCACCCGAAGCTGGGGTGTTGGTGCCCAAGGCGGCGGCCTCTGCACCAAGGCAGCTGCACGAGTCACCAGGCATCTCCCACGGGAGGCCTACTGTGGGCAGGCCCAGGATGGGAGACGTGGAGGGCGGGGTGAGAGCCTGGAGTGACAACTTCTGGGTGGAGAGGAGAGAGAGACAGAAACTCAAATGGTGGTGGTGAGATTTCCCAGGCCTGTCCACGTCCAGGTGGGCTGGCAAACACTGATCAATTCTGGACATCTTATGGCTGGGGCTTTGATCATCTCCCTGACAGTGTCCTCCTAAAGCCCATCTTAACTGGGCGTTGAACCACGCTGACATCTGTTTGTTTTACAGGGTGGGGGTGGGGCGGGCAATTGGTATTTTGCCTGAGTTTAAACCATTCTTAAAGTGAACGGATGTCCTGCCTTCTGCTTTCTTTTAAGTTTATCAACTTGTTAAAAAACGAACAACAAACATCTCTTCCTCAAACTTCTCTAGTTCTAACAATGGCAGAAATTTTCTGGTCGTTCCCCAGACTGGAAACTTTCAGGCCGGTCACCAGGGCTGTTTGTATGATCTGCCTCACTGCTCAGACCCGTGCTCTCCAGTGGTAGCCATTAGACGCGTGCGCTTATTTAAACTGAGCTCACTTTAAAATGCAAAATTTACGCCTCAGACCACATTTCAATAACCGAGAACGTTTGCAGCTTGTCGCAACGATATAGTGTGGACTGTAGAACATTCCCACCACGGCAGAAAGTTCTAAAGGACAGCGCTGCCTAGAGATCAAGTCCAAACTCTTCAAACCAGCACCCAAGGCTAGCTGTCATTTAGAGGCAGCCCCTTCTTCCAAAATTGCCTGCTACTTCCCCCAAACACTGATACTGGGCTCTCCTGTCCCTCTAACAAATCAGGCCCATCCTTGATTTTGTGACAATGCAGACTTCCCTGTCACTGAGACAAATCAGTACATAAACCAATGCAGTCGCCTAACGACTGAGATTCTTCTGCAGTGACAGAAAGCAATGAGACATCAAAAAAAAGCAATGAGACATCTATGAAATTTTTTTTTTTAATCCTCATCCGAGGACATTTTTCCATTTTTTGTATAGAGTGGGAGGGAGAGGGAGGAAGAGAGAGAGAGAGAAACATCGATGTGAAAGGGACACACCGAGTGGCTGCCACCTGCACGACCAACCAGGGCCGGGGACAAACTGCAACCGAGGCACATGCCCTTAGCGGGAACCAAACCCGGGCCTCTCCGGACCGCAGGCGGACGCGAGACATCTATGAAATTTTTATCCCAGTGAAATGCTCTGCTAACAAACCAGTCCAAGAAAAGGCGTTTTCCCTAGAAGACTGTCATGAACTCCAGCTTCACTGGGACTTGCTAGGGTATCAAGGGAAATGCCGTTTGTCTTGGCACTAATACCCATTTGAATCATTATTCAATTTTTTCATGTGGGCCCATATATTTTCTCTTAAATAAGCTGTGTGGTCATAAGAAGCAGGGACCAGATCTTACATCATTTCTTTTGCATCTTACTCTTCTACCTCCTGTTTCCACCCAAACAGTGTGGATGTTGCAAACTGGCGGGCCAGAGATAATTATAGTGTGTTGCTTTGCCCAGAATATTTTTAAAAATTTTGAATCAGTCACCGACCTTTAAAAATAGGAAGATTTCACATCAGAATCCACAGTTTTGGTTCCCTGAAAAGTCTGGCAATCCTGAGTGAGCACTCATGCACAGCTCTCTTAGCTAGAGCGGCATGCCCCCTGCCCCCTTCATAGACGTGTCTTTTCTGTTTACCACTTTCCTCTCGGTTATTTCACTCCCTTGTTACCTGCCTGGCCCCTATAGACTTTTGCGTCTACAACTCGTAGGGAAGACTCAATAAATGAACGGAGAAACAAAAGAACTACACTCTGTAAACACAGCTAGGCAGCACTTAATGTCTGTCTTAATGGGCAACAGGTTTGTTTTAAGCAGCTAAAATAAAAATTCTCATTTTAGCCATTAACTGGAGACATTAACCTCACCAACTGACTTTAGCTATTCTTCCTGATAATGGAACTGATAATGGGTTGGAAAAATGGGCACTGGGAAGGACAAGAAGCAGCCAGCCTAAATAATCACGTGCAAACAACTGAGACTCCGAGTGCATGACGCTGTTCCATGAACCCTGAGTGTTCCCTAGAAACACGTGGAAATTACAGCACTCATGACGCTGAGTGTTGCTGGCAGCTGCCTAGTAAATCTGGGGATTGACCCAGAAAGCCCAGGCCTGCTCGCTAACCCTAACCCTCACTGGTTTCTCCTCCTTCGGACATTTTATCATAGACTACTGAGTACTAAAATTGTTTTCATGTCTTCCCTTCCTCATTCGACTGTAAGTTCCTTATAAACACCTTTGATGTCCTTCTCAATGCCTAGCAAAGTAGATGGGGGTGGGGGGAGTGTGTTCCTAACGTGGGGCCTAATGACTGGCTTTAGTCACAGGCAAAAACTCAGTTGGATCATTAAAGCTTCTTATTAAAAAGGTGCATATCCCATAGTCAGGGCTTCAGGACTGGGAAACAGCTTCTAAGGTGTTTGTAGAAGGGACAATAGTTAATGAAATGGTTGGTGGCCTTGGTGACATTCATCTAGTCTGTTAGTTCTCATTCCCAGGTGTTTTTTTTTTGTCATTTGCATATTTGAAAAGCATAGCTTTTATGCTTTCATTAAGGTGTCATGGATTAAAAATTAAGCTACAGAAGGTCAACTCCTGCACCATGCTGGTAGAGACTAAGTCAATAGGAAGCACAACTGTCATTCTTTGGGAACACCAGTCCAGTCAGGTAAAAACACACTAATCATAATTTTTAATCCATATTTCTCTACTTTGTTTGAAAGGGTACCTCAAGAATCTTCCAGGTGCCTTTAAACCAAGATTCATAAAACCTGAGCGTTCTCCTTATCAGTGATGAATTTAATGACTCTCTCATAGTAGGACGTGGAGATGATTTGACATAAACTATATCGTTATGAAGCTCTTCAGGTTTGTGGAAGATGTGCTTCTTCTCTAAATGTACATAAACCATATGTCTACTAATCCGTGCTCAAAGTATGCCAAAGAGCAGTCTCTCTTACACCTGGTTTCCAGAATGTACCTTCTCCTCATTTCAAAAGTAGGGATGATATCTGCTTATCGCCTGCCTGTGCACAACTTTTCCATTCTTCTGACTTCTCAGAGCTCACACTAAGTGGTTTCCTGTTCTAGCTCCAAGTTCTTTCACCTAGGAAACGGCTAATCAGGACTGAGGGACAAATATACCTACAATAATTAATGTGACTCTTATTATCACCTCTTCTAGCCCCACCATGAACACCACCAGTTTCAGGACCTTTCTGCTTAATTGAGAAGAATTACATTGAATAATTCAGCCGGGCTTTCACTTGTCGATGAAGCAACATTTTCTCTACGTGATCCCTTCTTGCTGTGTCAACACCATGTTTAGTGAGGACTCCAGTCTCAGACACCCTACTGTCTTTTGGGTGTTTTTCTTACATGGAGGATATATACCTCCTCCTCCACTGCTTATGTTCCATTTATTTATTTATGTATTTTAAAATATATTTTATTCTTTTTTTTTTTTTAGAGAAAGGAGATGGGGAGAGATAGAAACATTGATCGGCCGCCTCCTGCATGCCCCATATTGGGGATCGAGCCCACAACCTGGGCATGTGCCCTGCCTGGGAATCGAACTGGCAACCTCTCGGTACATGGGGTGATGTTCAACCACTGAGCCATACCTGCCGGGAACTTATGTTCCTTTTAAAATCAAAGATCATTACCCAGCTTATGTGGCTCACTGGTTGAGTGTCGACCCATGCACCAAGAGGTCGCAGGTTCGACTCCCAGTCAGGGCACATGCCCAGGTTGTGGGCCCGATTCCCAGTGGGGAGCATGCAGGAGGCGGCCAATTGATGTTCTCTCTCATTGATGTTTCTATCTCTCTCTCTAACATCAATAAAAAATATATAAAAAATAAAATACAATCGGAGATCATCGAAAGCATCCTTATGCATCACACATTAAAAAAAAAAATCCTTGGTGTATTTTTTTGTTGTTGTTGTTCTCTTATGTTTCCTGCTTCTTCTCTTACTTATTATCTCTTAGAATCTGATTTTTAGTTTTATAACCTTCCCAACATTGCTGAGTCAAATATCCTTTAGAGACACTCATCACAGAATCATATCTATAATACTATTAAAAACTTACTTTGCTCAATTCTTGGGCAGGGCATGCTTAGCAAACTCTAAGATGTCATGGTCACATTCTATTACTTTTGTATCATAAAGAGCTCCTATAATTCAGAATTCAGTCAAGAATCGTAGTGCATTTGATGCTCATTGAGAAAACTGCCTGAAACCGACCTGGAGTAATGGCAGGATGGCAATTTGACCATCTTGATGTTGGTCTCATGCTTGACTAATTTACAAGAAGTCTTGGGTAAATGAGATAGGATTTGGTTTCTAACCCGGGTCTGAAAATAGATAGTGTATTGTTGCCTTTGGCTAGACGCACCATTTCATAACACACACTCTGACTTCTGAGTGCCCGGAACCTCACCCTGCCCTTCCCCAAGCACGTTATCCCTTAGGGTGGCAACCTCGCTCTTTATATCTCTAGGTTTGGCTTAGTAGAAAAGTCAGAGGACAAGATAAACCAGAAAAAAAGGGTATATTTTCCTACATGAAAATGGAACAGGAAATACATCATGTTGGTTCTATGACCTGAACATGTGGACAGAGCTAATGGCTCGTGTACTTCATGACAAAACTTCTCACTAGCTATCCACTGCAGGGGTGGGGAATGTCCGGCCCGCGGGCCACAGGAGGCTCAAAGTCAGTGCCAGCTCACATCACACACCTCACCAAATCTGCCTGACCGAACACAGCAGGCTAATTTTTAAGTTGATAATTTCGTATGTCCCTTGAATGATGTTGTAAATATCCAAATGGCCCTTGGCCGGAAAAAGATTCCCCACCCCTGTAAAATGCAAGAGGAAAAGTTAAGAAATAATAAACCCTTTGATACATACGTTTCCTACTTCCTTTTTCAAAGCTAAAATGCATAACCAATTTAAAATCAGAAGTAATGGTGCTTGGGAACATATATCACCCAGTAATGTTTCTGAACATTAGCTCGGCTGCTCGGAGCCAAGGTTTGTCTACGTGAAGGGGAGGCCAGTGAGGCACAGTGGGGAGTCTGGAAAGAGATTTTTGTAGAGTGGGCTACAAACACAGAATTTAAGAGGCTTAGAAAGGGGTGGGAGAGAATTTCACATTTAAAAAGTTTTTTTTCTCAAATACAAAGGTAGGAAATATTGAAAATTTTGGTGGAAGGTAGCAAGTCAATTAAAGGATTCACACACTGAACAGAGAACACTGCACACCCATAAAGGCCTTCTTCTTAGGAATAAGAAGGGTCTTCAAATAATGACCTTCCATCAGTGTTCTATATCGTAGGAACTGTGGTAGGCAGAGAAATGGCCCACCAAAGATGTCCGTGTCCCAGGCCTTGGGACCTGTGAATAAGTTATGCAATATGGCAACAAGGAGTTAAGGTTGCAGAGAAAATTAAGATCCATAATCAGCTGACTGTAAAATAAAGCGATGATCCTGGATTATCCAGGAGGGCTCAATGTAATCATAAGCGTTTTCAAGTGTCAGGGTAATACAGCCTGGGAAAGACCAGCCTTCGCTGGCTTTGAAGTGGGAAGAGAATCGTGATACAGGGAATGCAGGTCACCTGGAAAAGCTGAAAAGACAAGAACATGGACTCTCCCCCTAGATCCCCCAGAAAGGAAGGCGGCCCAGCTGACACCTGGATCTCAGCACGGCGAGACCCCCGTCACACTTGTGACCTCGAGAACTGGAAGAGAGGCACATTGTGCTGTGGAAGCCACCAAGTTTGTGGTAATCTGTCACAGCAGCAACAGGAAGCTAAGGTCGTAACTTACATACAAGAACCTATGACAGTATCAACATTCCAAGCAATAAAAGCGCTTCTCTTCCTGAACTGACCAAAGAAAATAAAACACGTACTCACCTTTTTATAGGTCTTTTCTTCACTTTGTTTTCCAGGTGCTGCCCCTCCATTTTCCGCAGCAGACGACATCTACAAGAGAAAAGTGTCCCTATATGAATGTCCAACTCCATTCTGAAATATGCTAATAATAGTTAACCAGAGGATCTATTTTGGTTAAGTATATTTTTGTTGTTATTGCTGCTGTCTCCAAGAAAGGAAGAGATTTCTCAGAATACTAAAAAGAAAAAAGAAAAAAAGCAGTGGTCCCCAATGTTTCCAAAATGAACCTTTACTTCTAAATCATTTTGGTAGCATACTTCACTCCATAAGAAAGATGCTACGGAAGTCTAAGCCCATTTTTTTCTACAAAGCTTTTAATTTTTTTTCCCTTCTCATTATAGATATTTCCTGTAAGAATATTTGGAAATTACCAAAAAATCAGATTCACAAGACAAAATTACTCAATTCTACTACCCTTGGGCAACTCCATCATTCAGTTTGGAATATTAGTTGCCACCTTTTATTCTATGCACTTTCATACTACAGATATTGCAATACCATCTTACCCAGCCTCTTTCACTGAACATTTATGTGATAAGCATGTTCCCATTAGATTATAAAAATCTCATTGTAAGAATAAATTATTTTCTAGTTGCAAGACACCACTGTGCAAACACAACTGTGTTATTAAAGGACAATTGATGTGGCCCAAGGATTTTGCCTCTACAGATAATTATTTTATGCTTCTGTCTTTGTCCAACTTCAATGTTTTCTTGGACTAGATTTCTAGAAATACTAGGCCATTTAAAAAAAAATGGAAAGTTCTTACTATATACTGCTAAATTTCTTTCCAAAAAAGAATATACCCATTTACATTGTCAGCAGTGAGTGGAAGCTGGTTTCATTACATGGTTAATAATTACTATTATCGCCCTGGCCAGTTTGGCTCAGCGGTTAGAGCGTCGGCCTGCGGTCTGGAGTGACCCGGGTTCTGTTCCCGCTAAGGGCATGTACTTCGGTTGCAGTTTGTCCCCGGCCCTGGTTGGTCGTGCGGGTGGCAGCCACTCGATGTGTCCCTTCACGTCGATGTTTCTCTCTCTCTCCCCCTTCCTCTCTCTCCCTCCCACTCTATCTGTACAAAAAAATGGAAAAATATCCTCGGGTGAGGATAAAAAAAAAATAATAATAATAATAATAATTACTATTATTATTTCCATTATCTTTTCTAATTTGACAGGTGTAAGAATGCATCTCTTAATTTTAATTTGTATCTTTAAAAATTATTAGTGGCCCTGGCCAGTTTTGCTCAGTGGTTAGAGCATCAGCCCATGGACCAATGAGTCACGGGTTCGATTCCAGTCAAGGACACCTATCTTGGTTATAATTCATCCCCAGCCCTGGCTGGGGTTGTGCGGGAGACAGCCACTCTATGTGTCCCTTTCACATCGATGTTTCTCTCTCTCTCTCTCTCTCTTCCTCTCTCTCCCTCCCACTCTATCTGAACAAAAATGGAAAAATGAAAAAAAAATTATTAAATTAACATTGTTTGCAGATATATATATATATATATATATATATATATATATATACACACACACACACACACACATATATTTAGCTGTAGCATTTCTTCTTTTGAGTTTTCTATTGTTTTTGTCCATTTATCTAGTAAGGGTCTTAACAAGTTACTGATTTTTACTTATTATGATTATCGATAGCTGTTTCTTTCCTTATTGATTTTTATATATTAAGCTTATTCATCTGTTTCCAAGCACATTATTAATATTTAACATGCTGCTGTCTCTAAATTAAATTTGTTTTTATAATTATGACAAAGAAGTTTTACATTTTTTATACTAAAAAATACTGACTACCTTTTTGGTTTCTTCCAATACTTTCAAATAAAATATATTTTCCATCGGAGATATCAGGTGTTTAAACATGTCTTTCACTTACTTTTTAATAATAAAATTTTTTCACTTAAATTATAATCATTTAATTTTTAAAACCAGTTATGTATGTGTAAATAAGGATACTACATAATCAGGGAACCATGATATCTAAGGGTTTTTATCTCAAATTGCAATGAAGAGCATTCTATACACCAAGGAGAGGTAAAATTTCTTTCTCATAAGCCTTTGAAGCACATTTTAAATCTTGGGCTTTTAATAAACATCGTGCAATAAGCCTAATGTGTGCAAAACCTAGAATTGGCCAGCCACTTCTCTGCATTGGAACTAAATGCCTGAGTTGACTCACAACTGCCATGATCTTGATGTGACTAAAGCCATCCAAGAAAATAAAAGAATGGACCATGCATGGCAAGCCAACCTATCACACCCATCTATCACTGCCCGCAATCAAAGCATTCTCTTAGCCAAATCTTCAGTTCGTTTTTGTGTCCATCCATTCTGTCCATACTAGAATATGAAGTTTTCAAAGACAGATGTTACCCACAGTACTGCTTCCCATGCTATATCTGCTTAATACCTTTAAATAATTAGGTTTTCCAATCTTTCCATAATAATTGGGTGAGTTTAGAACAATATATTAATGGAATAAGGATATTTGAAAGGTTTTATAGTATCAGGCTCTAGGTCCCATGTCACCCAGAGTAAAAGCCAAAGTCCTTACAATGGCCTATGAGGCCCAATGACTTACCCAATCTCTTCCTATTGCTTCTCTGACCTCAGTTCCTCTGAGTCACTCCCCCCAACTCCCTCCACTTCAGATATTTTTTATTGTTCCTCAAACACATCAGATGCTGCTGTATTAAGGCTTTCACCTTAACTATTCCCTCTGCCTGAATAGCCAAGCATAAACCTCTGCTTATCTCCTTCAAGTCTTCGCTCAGATGTCAACTCCTGTTTGATGCTTAGCTTAGTTTAAAAGTATTTTTTTTCTTCTTTATTGACTTTAGAGAGAGAGGAAGAGAGAGGGAAAGAGAAACATAGATGAGAAAGAATACTGACTGACCGCCTCCTGCATGCCCCCTACTGGGGATTTGGCCCACAACCTGGGCATGTGCCCTGACTGGGAGTTGAACCAGTGACTCTTGGTGCATGGGTCGATGCTCAACCACTGAGTCACACCCACCGGGCTAGCTTGGCCACCTATTTATTTATTTATTTATTTATGTATCCTTACCCAAGGACATTTTTCCATTTTTTGTTCAGATAGAGTGGGAGGGAGAGAGAGGAAGAGAGAGAGAGAAACATTAATGTGAAAGGGACACATCGAGTGGCTGACTCCTGCACACATGACCCAACCAGGGCCAGGGAAAAACTGCAACCGAGGTATGTGCCCTTAGGGGAAACCGAACCCGGGTGTCTCTGGACTGCAGGCCGACGTTCTAACCGCTGAGCCAAACTGGCTAGGGCTTGGCCACCTATTTTAAACTACAACCTATTCAGCTCCCTGCTGCCTCCGTACCTGATCCCCCTTAACTTGCGTTCTCTTTTCATTTTTCTGTGTCTAACATACTATAGACATGACTTATTATAGTGGGGTTTTGTTTGTTTTGGTCTGTCTCCTCCTGAAGAATTTCAACTCCATAGAAATAGGAATTTTAGTCTGTTTTGTCCACAAATGTGCCTCAAACACTAAAACTGTACTTGGTACCTACTGGGTTCTTAAAAATGTTTGTAGAATGCATAAATAAATTGAGAAGGAAGATAAGAAGATGCCATTAGATCAATGCAGGCAGCACCCGATTCTGAGTGCTGTGTGCTTGGAGGAGAGCTGACCCCTTGAGGAAGGTGATGAAGACAGAACCGAGGAGTCGCACACCGCCAATCACAGCGTATGCAGGGCACCTTGAAGGGTGCCGTGGCATGGCAATGTTAGGTAGTCGGCATGGAATAAATAGCAATGTTATCCTCTTACAACTTCCTCCATAAAGGAAAAAGACTTTTAGGCTATAGGTGTTTCAGTAGAAATAATCTCCATGTAGGATTTAAACCATTTTTTTCTTTTTTTTTTTAATCCTCACCCGAGGACATTTTTGCATTTATCTTCAGATAGAGCTGGAGGGAGAGAGAGAGGAGGAGAGAGAGAGAAACATCAATGTGAGAGAGACACATTGAGTGGTTGCCACCCACACGACCCCAACTGGGGCCTGGGACAAACTGCAGCCGAGGTACGTGCCCTTAGCGGGAACCAAACTCTGGACTCTCTGGTCCACAGGCTGATGCTCTAACTGCTGAGCCAAACCAGCCAGGGCCAAGAGCAACTCTTGAAAAAACAACCATAATGAGTTGACTAATTGGCATAAATGAAGAACAGATGATGAGATGATCTGTTTGAGTATTTTGTCAATCATCCCTGACTGGACAGTAGGGACGAGGAGGAGAGAAGTAGATAAATTTCTGTTTTTTAAAAACAATTCCCTTTAAGCAGCACACAAAAACAGATAATAATAATAATAAAGGGAAGTCATGAAATGTCACCTGGATTCAAAGGATTTTTTCTGTAGGGTGATGTTTAACAAAGGTCACATGAACCTATGAGCCAGGACACCGGCGTAGGAGAGGCAAACGAGATGCCTAGAGGAGGTCCCCATGACCTGCAAAGGCTATTAAATGGTTACAGTGGTAATTACTCTCGGTTCCTGAACTTGCTATGTTCCTGCACCA
Organism: Molossus molossus; assembly: GCF_014108415.1. Lineage (NCBI taxonomy): Eukaryota > Metazoa > Chordata > Mammalia > Chiroptera > Molossidae > Molossus > Molossus molossus. The sequence goes on from NW_023425349.1 coordinate 51,985,608, forward strand.
GTTAAGTGCATCATTTGTCAATATGAAAAGCCAAAGTAAGTATGAATTAAAAACACTTTCAAAAACATATAATCATATATATCTCTGTGTGCACATAAAAGGAAGGAGAAAAGAAATCTGTAGAAATGCTGGCGATTATCTCCTGATGATGGGATTATAAAATGTTCATTTATATATGCTATATTCTTTTTTTTTCTTTATTAATTTAGAGAGAGAGGAAGGGAGAAGGAGAGAGAGATAGAAACATTAATGAGAAAGAACATTGATTGGCTGTCTCCTATGTGTCCCCCACTGGGGATTTGGCCCACAGCCTGGGCATGTGCCCTGACCAGGAATTCAACCAGTGACCTCCTGGTGCATGTCGACGCTCACATGCACCACATGGCTGGGCTGTATTTTTTTTTTTTAATTGAATTTATTGGGGTGACATTGGTTAATAAAATTACACAGGCTTAAGGGGTACAATGCTATAATACACCATCTGTATATTGCATTGTGTGTTCACCACCCCAAGTCATGTCTCTTTCACTGTCTATCCTCCCTTTACCCTCTCCTACCTTCCCCCACCCTTATTTCCATCTGGTAATGACCAAACTGTTGGCTATGAAGGTTTTTTTTCCTTGCTTAATCTCTACCCTCTCCCTTCTGACAGCTGTCAGTCAGTTCTCTGTCCAAGTATTCTGCAGTGAGCACTGCTATATTTAAAGTTAAGGAGAACACTAATGCTATTCAAAAATTTAACCACGCACAATAATTAACAGCAGAGACCACATCTCCTGGGTTCTGCCCCTTTAGGCATAATGACATTCATAAAATTTCTTGTTTCCATTTGTTTGCTGCTTATTTTAAATTTGATAATGTCAAAGTTAAAGGTCATGAACCAGATAAATGATTTAGAATAGTTGCAAGTAAGTATAAAATAAAAGTGGTAAGGGCTCTATAACGAGTCAGTTAGAATTAATGGAAAATATAGCCTGTATTTCCTTACCTTACTAAATGAAATGGCAAGTCATCTGTTGTTGGTCGTGATGGGCAGTCTATTCATTGTTGAGACTGTTTTCCTTCCCAGGTTCCTGTTAAAATAGAAATCATTGGTTATTATTTTTTTATATCTCTACGTCATCCCCCCCAAAGAGTTCGCAGGTGGCTATGGGGATATATACAATGCAATCGGTTAAAACTAAAATAAAGGAAGGAACTGTGTGAGGGGAAAACAGAGGTAGTGAGCACAGCTGAAGTCAGCAGTGTGGGCTGTGCACAGAATGTAAGCCATGTGACCCTGTGCAGTCTCCAGTTTCACTCTGAGATTTCTAGTGGTCCCAGCAAATGAAGAAATGATCAGTTACCTAGATGCCCAATGTCCACAAGATAAAGGGAAAGCAGGTGCTCAAATGAACCACCGGGGTCGGGGGATGGAGGCTGGAGCAGCAGTTTCTCCTGTGGGTCTTCCTAAAGGAGACCCCATGTGACGTGTGGACAGTTTTCAGTGGTATCCCTGTGGGTACATCAACTGATTTTCATGAGGGTTGTTTAGATGAGATGACTCCAAGAACAGTTCGACGAACCTCCCTTGCTATAATAATGTTTTTATACGCCTGGCCGGTTTGGCTCAGCGGTTAGAGCGTCGGCCTGCGGTCCTGAGAGACCAGGGTTCAGTTCCCGCTAAGGGCACGTACCTCGGTTGCAGTTTGTCCCCGGCCCTGGTCGGTTGTGCGGGTGGCAGCCACTCAATGTGTCCCTTTCACATCGATGTTTCTCTCTCTCTCTCTGTTCCTCTCTCTCCCTCCCACTCTACCTGAACAAAGAATGGAAAAATGTCCTCGGGTGAGGATAAAAAAAAAAAAATGTTTTTATACGGAAGAGAGAACTTACTTATGGTAACCAATTTTAAAACACAGAGACGTATAAAGTAAAAATGATAAAGGCCCACTTGTATCTCCCTACCCTGAGATAACCAATGTTAGCACTTTGATGTATATCCTTCCAAAATCTTCCTAATGCTTGTTTACACACACACACACACACACACACACACACAACTTTTTTCTGCTTACTCTGACCAATGTTTCTGATTTTTTTTTTTCAAATCTATATATCTATCTCATTTGTAAACAACTGTAATATATTCCACAAGATGGATATATACCATCGTTCAATCAACCTCTCTCTTCTGGACAAACATTCAGACTGTTTCTGGCTTTGGCTACCAAAACCAGAGCAGGAATAAGCAGCCTTATTCAAACATCTTTAAAGTTCTAGTACTTTCATTTCTGGGAGAGAGAATCCTGGAAGTTGAGCCAAACTTGATAAGTGCAGTAACTGTTTGAAGGGCCGCCGCCACATTCCTTTCCCTGAAAAGGCTGAAGCAATCAGTCCAATGGTGCGTGGAGAGTACCTGCCTATTGACATAGTCTCACCGCTGGATGCTCGCCAGCTTTAAAATGTTTGCCAGCCTGACGGGCAGATCATGGCATGTTGGTCATTTAAATTCTAGTTCCCTTGCTGCTAATGGGGCTGATCCTTTTCACAGGTTTACTGGCAATTTATCTCCAGTTCACGCCCTTTGCATATTTTATACGATGCTGTTTATCTTTTCTTTCCTTTTACAATCTATTTGCAGATGTCCTGGTGTATTAAGCACCAACTCTGTCATATGAATTATAAGCTACTGTTACTCTTTTGGCTTTATTTATGTCATCTTGTCATGTAGACATTTTTGATATTTACATAGTCAAATCTGACAAATTTTCCTTTACAGATTGTGGATTTACTGTCTTACTCGGGACAGTTCCTCCCAGCCCGATGTTATACAGGTATTCTATATTTTCCATTTTAAACATTAAATCTTTACTCTAAAAAAAAATTTTTTTTCTCCTCACCCGAAGACATTTTTCCCATTTTTTGTTCAGATAGAGTGGGAGGGAGAAAGAGGAAGAGAGAGAGAGAGAGAGAGAATCATCGACATGAAAGGGACACATCGAGTGGCTGCCACCCGCACGACCCAACCAGGGCCGGGGACAAACTGCAACTGAGGTACATGCCCTTAGCAGGAACTGAACCCAGGTCTCTCCGGACCACAGGCCGGCACTCTTACTGCTGAGCCAAACCAGCTAGGGCTAAATCTTTACTCTAAATGGAACCTACCCTCTTCGTCTCCCGGACAGACAACTAGTTGCCCAACACTGTTTTCCTTGCTAGAAAGGCATGCCGCCTTCAGCACACATCACCTTTTCTTATGCCTGGATTCTCTACTGTGCTCCAAAGATGTGCTTGATTCCCGATCCAATAATATCATGTTGTCTTACATGCAGTAATATGACAGTAGACTTGGATATCTATTGATACTATTTTTCTTCTGAATTTAGCAATTTTCTCAAATTTATATTTTTAGATGGACTTTAAAATCATACTGTTAAATTTAACACTATGTCCCCCTTTCAAGTTGGGATTCTGACTGGAGTTATGTTAAATTTATGTACTAATTTAGAAGGACTGATCTTTTGGGAATTTTGAGTCTTCTCATTCGAAACAGGTATAGTACCGTATCTCTAGTCATATTATATCTTTTACTACCATCTTACTTTGGGGATTTGTCTGATGTGTTACTAAATTCATTCCCAAATATTTTAGTTTGTCATTCTTTTAAATAGGGATTTTTCTATTTTCATTTCTAACCAGTTATTAACTCACAGGAAGAAAAAAAACTGGGTTTCTTCTATTATCTTTTACCCAGTCATTTTACCAAGCCCATTTATAGGATTTTAAAAGATTTTGATTAGAATCTCAGTCACATCACCTGCAATATTTACTCAGCTTATTTCTACATATTTTCTTATTGCATTCACTGACCCTCTGAAACAATGCTGAGTAGCAGTAGCAGTACCAGGCATTTATAACAATCCTGCAGTAGTCTCCATCCAACAGAGGCTTTTGTTTATTTGTTAGCACAGTAGGTTCTTTCTGCTACATCCTAATTTAATTTTTATTAGGAATGTCTACAATGTCTACTAAATTATATCAAAGGCATTTTCTGCATCAGTTGCTATAATAATCATACATTGTTCTTTATTCTGTTCTGTTAATACGAAACATTGAGAGACTTCATAATGCAAAATCATTCTTATATTTCTAGAATAAACACTAACTTGAATTTAATTTGCTACCACTTAAAAAAAGGGTATTTTCATGATTGGAATTAAACAATGGTTGTCTCATCTTTATCAGGCTTTGGAATTAGAAATTAATACTTTTCATAAAGTTGGAAAACTTTCTCTTTTCGTATGCACTTAGATTTTTTTACGATTATTAATTTCTTGGAGTATGTAACCTCTCTTTGGATTGAATTTTAGTAATTTATTCATTTTTTATAAAAACATCAATTATCTTTTATTTGACAAAGGAGGCAAGAGCATACAATGGAGTACAGACGGTCTCTTCAATAAATGGTGTTGGGAAAATTGGACAGCTACATGCACAAGAATAAACTCAAAAGGATAAAAGACTTAAATGTAAGTCACAAAACCATAGAAATCCTAGAAGAAAACATAGGCAGTAAAATCTCAGACATCATATGTAGCAGAATTTTTGCCAGTACATCTCCTAGGGCAAGAGAAACAAAGGAAAAAATAAACGAATGGGAAGACACCAAACTAAAAAGCTTCCATTCCATACAGCAAAAGAAATCATCCTCAAAATGCAAAGGGAACCTATAGTATGGAAGAACATATCTGCCAATAATACATCTGATAAGTGATTAATTTCCAAAATATACAAAGAACTCATACAGCTCAACAGGAAGAAGATAACAATCCAATTAAAAACTGGGCAAAGGACCTGAATAAACACTTCTCCACAGAGGACATACAGATGGCAAACAGACATATGAAAACATGTTCAACGTCACTAATCATCAGAGAGATGCAAATTAAAACCACAGTGAGATATCACCTCACACCTGTCAGAATGGCTATCATTAACAAATCAACAAACAACAAGTGCTGGTGAGGATGTGCACTCCTGGTGGGAATGCAGACTGGTACGACCATTATGGAACACAGTATGAAGTTTCCTCAAAAAATTAAAAATGAAACTGCCATTTGACCCACTGATCCCACTTCTAGGAATATATCCGAAGAATCCCACAATATCAACCAGAAAGAATATATGCACCCCTGTGTTCATAACAGCATTATTTACAATAGCTGACATCTGGAAACAGCCCAAGTGCCCATCAGTAGTAGATAAGTGGATAAAAAGCTGTGGTACATTTATACAATGGGATACTAGGCAGTTGTAGAAAAGAAAGATCTCTTATTCTTTGAGATGACATGGACAGACCTGGAGAGTATTATGCTAAGCAAAATAAGCCAGCCAGAGAAAGACAAATATCACCTGATTTCACTTATTTGTGGAATCTAAGGAACGAAATAAACTGATGAACAACATAGGACCGCAGATATGGAAGCATGAAACAGACTGACATATCTCAGAGAAAAGGTGGGAAGGAGGGCAGGAAAAGATTAATCAAAGAACTTACATGTATACATGGACACAGACAATAGACAGGAGAAGGCCTGGGACGGGGTGGGAGATGGGTGGAGGGGGTCAAATCTTCTGCTTTCTTTTTACTTGCACATTCTTGGTATATCCTTGTCCATTTCTTTATCTTCAACTTTTTTAGTTGTCATTTAAAAAAAAATTATCTTTATTGTTAAAGGTATTACAGATGGCCCTCCTTTTGCTCCTTACAAATAGCTTAAAACTGAACTTTCGTTTTATTAAAGCCAATCTAAGAGTCTTTGCCATTGTAAAGGGCACTTCGACAAATTCACAGCTTCCATCATATCTGTTTACAATTACATTTATTATTAATGCATTTATTTTTACTCATTCCTTTTTTGCTGTATTAATCAATTTATAATTCTATTTTCTTCTTAGTTAATTAAAAAATTTTATTCTAAAAATATATGCTCAATTATCTATTTTTAAATCGTTTTTCAAAATCTATATTTTCCTATGAAATGAAATGACTGCATCCCACAACCCGGGCCTTTTCTGCCTGGCTTACAGCAGTGGACATGAAGACTCGCCACCCAGATCACCCTTCCAGGAGGGGCGGATGCTCACCACTGAAGACCTGGCCCGCAGACACCTCTAGCTGTCAGCTCTTCCTGGGTTTGCTTCCACAGAGAGCCACCTCACCCTGGGTCACAGCTCCCCCTACCCCGGGACAGCCAGATGCTGTGACTGAACGATGGGGCAGCTTCCTACCCAGCCGTCCCCAAATTTGTGTATCCTGCCTGGGAATGTGCCTTCTCTGTCTTCTTGCCCAATCATGCTTCCTTCCTCCTCTTTTCACAGTTGTATTAGCCTTTAAACTCTGTGGCCTAAAGAAAGTAACAGAAATTAATTTTCTCACAGTTCTGAGGGTAGAAGTCCAAAATCAAGGTGTCAGCAGGACTACTTCCCCTTGAACCTCTGCATAGATAGAATCCTTCCTTGCCTCTTTCTAGCTTCCGGTGGTGGCTATTGATCCTTGGTGGTCCTTAGCGTGTGGCTGCATCACTCCAGTCTCTGCCTCTGTTGCCACACAGAGGTCTCCTAGTGTGTCTCTGTCTTCAGGGGCATTTTCCTCTTCTTATAAGGACACATGTCCTATCAGATTAGGACCCGCCCTAATGACCTTATCCTAACTTGTTACATCTGCAAAGACTCTGTTACCAAATAAAGTCACGTTTGCAGGTGGGGAGGATTAGGACTTCAATGCATTTTTGGGGGACACATTAACTAGATGTAGGCCACCTAATACACATCTTGTACTCAAAGCTCTTTCCCAGTGCCTGCTCCCAGAGGGCCCAGCCCATGCCATCCCTTCTCTCTTCTTGTTCACAAGAGGAAATATTCAAAATATTTTTACACTGGCTGCTCCTCTCCAAACTTCTAAATAGCTCCTCTTAATCTACATGGCTCTGCTGTTTCAAAAAATCTTAATTAACAATTTATAGTTCACAGTCACATTATCATCATTTATTTAGTCTTGACCATACGTGATAGAAGGGTTTTTTTGCTCATCACTGTTTCTTTGGCGCTTCATCTTCCCCTATCCCGATACCTTTGTTCTGATTCAATTTTCATTTGGTTGAAACACTTCTCAGTTGTTTCCTCAGAAGTGGCACATGGATGGCCCACTCCGGGTCACTGCATTTCCATGACCAATGTTACTCCAGTGTCTTTTCTCCTCATGGATGACTAGACCCCTTGGCCAGCACAGGATTCCTGGCTCACAGTCCTTTGGTTTCATCTCTCTGTTAATCTGTTGTTGCTGTCTTCTTGCTTCTTGGTTTACAGATAAGCAGTTTCAAGCTAGTCTGATGTTCCTATCTTGGTAAGTTACTGTTGTTCTCTATGGAAGTTTTCCCTTTACTAGTTAAAACATGCCACAAGGATTGCTGTCCTTTTTCATGAATCCTGCCTTGCAAAGGGAAACTGAAAAGAAGTTATTACAGAGCGATCTCACGAGTTGACTTAAACCATGAATAATATTTAGGCTATCTAGATGAGGAATGAACAGAATGCATATCCTTCAGGCAGTTTTTCATGAATATTGTTTCTCATAACGAACTTTTGATAAGAACTGGGTGGTGGAACACTGAAAGTTATAGTCTCTGGCAAGAGCCTGGAATGCAGAAATTCTGGTGGCCAAGTAAGGGCATAATCATAAGACTCAGTCTCCTTGGGAAATGTATTAATATGAAATCGAACACGAGACTCCCAGTGTGAGCTTATTTTCTTAAATTATTTCTGACATTAAATAGAACCAACTTATGGTGTCATATGGTCAGACTATTGAGACACTAGCTCAGCTGACATTAATATATGCCAAGAAAGGATGTTGTTTTTTACTATTTTATTGCTTATCTATTCTTTCTGGTATTTAGTATCTGGATTCTGTTAGCTTCAGAAAGAAATAGCTTACAGTATTTCATAGCTACCTACACTTCTATGCGTTCACTCAAATGAGGGAAGGGGAAATACTATCGTGTATTAAGTAACAACTATGGGTGAGATGCTATCAAATGCATGATCTCATTTACTCTTGCAAATGATCCCTTGACATTCTGCAATTTAGCTTGTGCTGTTTTGACAGTTATAATAGACTGTCTTATAACATCCATGGGATGTAGCCATTTAAATTTTGCCATGGCTTTTGCTGCAAGGTGAACTTGTAGAAGTGAAGCCCTTAGTGGGAGAATGCACATAGGAGACCCCCCCCCCTCCACCCCCACCCCCAGCACGCAGCCTGACTTTGCTGTTCTCTATACCAGTGCTGGGCATCAGAACCACCTGGGGAGTTTTCTGAAAATTCAGATTCTTGGGCTATGCTCCAAAAACAACTAAACCACTACCTCTGCATGGTGGGTCTGGGGAATCAGGATTTTCAGCATGTTTTATGGGTGTGGGGTCATTGAAGCTACTCTGACTAGTAAAGGCAATAAAGATGTTTCAGCACTTCAAAAGAGTTGTCAGGGTCCAGTAGGGAAAACAGAAACCATTCTGGGTATTTTGTTTAAAAAATTTTTTTTCCTTATTGATATTAGAGAGAGGAAGGGAGAGGAAGAAGAAATAGAAACATCGATGAGAAAGAACATCAATTGGCTCCCTCTTGCATGCCCCCACTGGGGATCAGGCTCACAACCTGGGCATGTACCCTGATCGGGGAATCAAACCAGAGACCTCTTGGTGCATGGGTCAATGCTCAACTACTGAGCCACAACGGCCGGGCCCATTCTGGGTGTTTTAAAGAGAGGGAATTTAATACATGCACTTAGTTATAAAAATGATGGGTGGGCTGAAGAGCTAAGCAAGAGATGGTGATGAAATATAGAGATTAACATCAGAAGGAAGCCACTATTGCTTTTAGAGTTACAGGCACACCAAGAGGAGGGCTGGTAACAGACCTCAAAAGCTAGAGGTAGCTAATAAAAGAATATTAAATGTTAACTGTAATTGAAAAAAAAAAAAAAAAAGCTGAAGTTATCTGTATGGTCCAGAACATCTTGATGAGGGTTGACTGGAAGAAGTTGGGCTACAGAAGGAAGGGTATGTCTGAGGCATGGAGAAGACGGTCATGGTTAGAGACACTACCCAAGATACAGAGGGTGGGGCCAATACCTGGATTCTCCCTTACCCTTGTACCCACCAACACCCCTCTATGGCTTCCATGGGAGCCTGGGAAATACATCCTATAGGGAATGACTGCCCTGCAATACAGAACAGAACAGTGAGGAATGGCTCTGAGGACAAACAGGTCAAGGATGGGCCATAGAAAGAGATATAAAACCGTAATGAAAGTGTAAAAGCAGATATGAGCTAACGGTATACACAAGAATCATGAGTCTCAAAGGAAATATAGATTGGGAAGTAGGTTAGGAGATGGTGAAAACATTTCCACTTTTGTGACTGGGAATTTTCAAAGAGTTTAAATAGATCATGACTAAGTAGCTAGGGTCTACTGCAGCCTCTTCATTAAGTGTAGGAGTGAGGCTGTGGCTGGGGACAATCTGCCTGGGGTCAAGTCAGCAGTGGTAAGTTGAGATTTGATCCAGAGCTGTCTGGCTCTTTCCCCTGTAGCACATCTTCTCTCCTAGTTATTTGACAAAACAATTGTAAGACTGTCAAATAAATATAGCAGCGCATTTTTTTCAATTCGTAAATGCAAACGGAAAGGTTAGCCAACAATATTAACGTGCATAACTATTTTCTGTAAAACTTGTTCTGCACCAGTGAGACTCAACCTAGAGGGCATTTCTGAATTTACAAGGTGGTAGGGGAGATTTAAAAAACTCGCTAGTTCCCCAAAGTTTTTGCTATATCGCATCTGGGGGCCACATTCCAGATGCTCAGCAGTAACCCTTTCCGCCTCTAATTGCCCAGCTAGTGCCATTGAAGTTGGTATTTTCAATTTGCCACAGATGAGTTCACTCCTCATGCAAGGCCAGATGAGGGGGGAAGGTACTAAATACCTCATTACCCAGGTAAGTAGGCCAACTTGTAGATGCAAGAGGTGAGGGACACTAGCCACGAGTCCTTGCTGTTTTTTCCACAAAAACAAACGCTTCGTTAAACACTGATGAAGCAAAGCAACAAGCACTCAAGGGAAGGACACTGGGATAGGCCTCTGGAGGTTTGGGCTTTATGTCCATCTCTGCTACTAACTCTCAGTGACCTTGGCCTCTCATCCACTTCTCTTCTACCACGAATTTTGCTGACTCCATTAGGTACTGCTTCTTGTTTGTCTGGTGTCATTGCCAAGTTTCATGAGCAGAGCCTCACTTCAGATCCTCCTTGGAATGAGGAGGAGACTCATTCATTAGTTGATCATTATGAGTGCAACTTGCCCTCTGGGAATTGATCTTCCACGGGATAGCCATGTTCGAATGTTCATGCCATTTAGGCTACACATGGTAACATTTCCTAGAACATTTCCCAATAAAGAAAGCAATTAAAAAATAATTTGGCCTTGGTCATAGCTTAATGTTAATTATTTATGGTTAAATTATGGTATTCTGAGTTCATTTTCATTACCTTCCAGCATATTAATTCACCCTTTCATTCATCCAACAAACATTTGTTGAGCATTATATGTCAGGCAATGTTCCTAGAGCCATAAAGGCAAAGATAGATATATAACAAGTCACATCAAAGGGATTAAGAAGTACAAATGGGTAGTTACAAAATAGTCACAGGATGTAAAGTACATCATAGGGAATGTAGTCAGTAATATTTTTTTTTTAAATTAAATATATTGGGGTGACATTGGCTAATGAAATTGTATAGGTTTCAGGTGTACAATTCTATAATGTATCATAAGCATATTGCATTGTGTTCACCACCCCTGGCAATAATATTACAATAACTACATATGGTGCCAGGTGGGTACTGGAAATACTGGGGAGAACATTTTGTAAAGTATATGACTGTCTAACCACTATGCTGTACACCTAAAACTAATACAAAATAATATTAAATGAAAACTGTAATTGGAAAAAAAAAATAGAAGTCACATCAACAGGAGAGACAGATGTGGAGACAGCTACACTACAACGTGACATGTGCTTTACTCTAGGTTCTTGGAGGAGAAACTGCCCAGGTCACCCTGTAGGGATCATGGAAAACTTCATTTATGAGAAACACTGAAAAGAACTTAGAGAGGTTTTCCCAGGACACGAGGTTGAGAGGTAGAGGATGAGGAAATGCTAAGCAGCCTGGCTGCTTGTTTAAAGAAAGACCCAGGAGCATTAAGGAGTCATGAACATGTTTTCATGGGTGAACTCTAAGATCACAAATCTTGTATTTTAAGAATTTACCCAGAAGCAGCCCAAGTTTTAGGACATTATTAAAGGGTTATAAACAGAGCTCTGGGTTGTGCATTCCACCTATGATCATAAGTACCTGTTCAGTCCTTTGCCTGAATAAAAACACATTTGTGAAAATTTATACAGATTCATGAAAACCTAGAAAGCCATTCTTAGGAAAATGTCAGCCTGGCGAGCAGTTTCTGGGGAGGATTATTGCAGTCCTTCCTCCCGTGTACGACACAAAACAGCAGGAAAAATCTAAGGCTTAAAAATGTGATGGGTTATTTTCCAAGGTTGAAATAGAAGCAGCAAAAATAAACCAAACTGAAAACATCCTTGACGTAGTTTCCAAAGTATAAATGCCTATATTTTTCAGACCAGAAAAGAGTTCCGTTGTTAAGAAAGCATAGGCTCAGATTTATTTCCTTAAATCGTGTGCAAAGACTCTCAATAAAATGCAGAAAATCTGCACGTTCAATATTTGCACAGTGGAGGACACCTATATCCACATATGTTCAGACACATGGTCGGTTACACATTTGTATGCTCAGAAGCTGTAAATATAGAACCACGGTGCTGTTACAGTCAACATAAAGCTCCGCTATTCTTACGAAGAAATTAATTTACATGAGGTTTCATTTCATGTATCTAATATTTATATCACCAAGCTACTGCCCAAACCAATGCCAAATCATGGCACCTGCTAGCTGTGAATCCAAATGGAGACCAATCAAAACAAATTGCAGGGCTCTTATATTCTCTCATAAAGCACATTCATCAACTCACAGAATGGTTCTCACAAACTGAATAAACAAAATAGCTGTAAATGGCAATGACAAAAGGCACAGCATAAAACGAACCACTTGTAATTCATTTTCCCAACAAACGCTGTGCTCAAAGAATTCATAAGTCTTTTCAAATCAAGCCTTCGCTGCAAACATGAGACGGGAAGAAAGTAGCCGTGAAAACAACTGTGAGGGATAAGCTGCTTTCAGACCCTTGTAACTCACAGCCCTTCCTGCAAACGCCATTATCACACACTGTTCTGCCCTGGCGTTCATTTGAAATAATAAGGTTGCCCGGCTGGTGTGGCTCAGTGGTTGAGCATTGACCCATGCACCAAGAGGTCGCTGGTTCGATTCCCAGTCAGGACACATCCCCTGGTTGTGGTCCCAATCCCCAGTGGGGGGCATGCAGGAGGTGGCCAATCGATGTTCTCTCTCATTGATGTTTCTATCTCTCTCTCCCTCTCACTTCCTCTCTCTCTAAAATCAATAAAGAAAACAATATTAAAAAAACAAAAAAGAGAAATACACAAAGGCATAACACGTGTTGGTGTGTGTTTGGTGGTAGTTTTGGAAGGTGGCAGAAGAAAGCTGAGGGTCAGCAGAGTAAATACACACACGGTCACGAGACCTGGCTTTCCACTGGGCATGTGGGAACAGAATCCACGAAGACCTAACAGGCACTGTTCCTTTTTTGTCTCTTCCTGGAGACATCGGGGGATACTCATTAAAAATCTCACGAAGTTGAACTCTTTGCCTCTACATGATGCTTAAAAATTTTTTTCTTCCTCAGATTTTGCCAGACATTTAACATTAGGTAGACATCACACTATTATATTTTTACTATATTGTAAAATTTTTATTTTTTAAAAATTTACCAGATTATGCTTTCTGTCCATATTTAATTGCCCAGTTATTTTCCTGCTAAGACTACCTGCCTCAGGAATTATTCAATTTTCACAGTAATAGCTGTATAAACCACACACAAATTAGAGCCAGTTAACAACTGGTAGAAAAATGTTTGGTTCCGGATGTAAATAACCACAATCTGTTTGGCTTTGCTCCTGCAGCATTTTTACAAGGCATTTCTGGGCCTACTTCATCTTCTCTTGAGAAAGCCAGAGCAACACAGATCTATATGCCCCAATGCAGAGGACAGCTGGTAGTTTAGCCCAGAGAACGTCCTCTGGACCGGGAGTTTGGGGGGCCGGTGTCTGTGGGGAAGGCTGAGGAAACAGACACGGTGGGTAAGGGTGTAAGAGAAATGCCCTGGCCAGAGGGGTTGGACGATGCTGAGAAGAGTAGAAAAAGATGGAGCAGGAGAAAAATGTTGTCCAACCAAACATTTTCTATATTTCTGGACTAATAACCTAATTGTCAACAAATAATAAAAATGACTTCGAACAAATATAAATGTCTAGATAGAGCGAAAACAGTAGTGCGTTGACCACTTAAGCATCCTCCCCGGAAGAGTCCTCGTTCCAGGGAGCATTCACTCCAGCCCTCCTTGATGTGAGCAGCTTGGGGAGCAACGGGAATCATATGGTCCCTGCTGCCGAGGCTCTTAAAAGGAAAGCCAGAACACAGGCACTGGGAATAGTGGGAAAGTCTTTAACAGGATTAGGAGTTAATACCTTTGGCTTGGCTTTGCCTCTAACAAGTGTTCACTTATCACAGTCAGAGGGCTTACATGGAATGTTCTAAAAGATGCAATAAAAAATTAAAAAGTTAAAAATAAGAAAAACAAGGCTAAGAGATCATAAATCAGCGATTAATCACTGATATTAAATTTCTCGAGTGTTTGATATGTACTTGGCTCTGTATAGGTCTGAGACATACCCAGCAATGAGCTGCTTTCAATAAACCAGCAATGTAATGGGAGAATCAAGACTGAAGGGGTTTTCCAGAGGAGAGGGAGGTGACAGAGGTCCAGAGCAAGCAATCCTCGGGATGGGTGAGATGTCAGGGTGGGAGGGAGGAGAACGAGGGTAGAAGGAAGTGACTGGTGTGTCGGGAAAGACACGCCTGGTGAGAGAGGAAGATTATTCTTCCCCAATAATGGGAAATCAAGTTGGAGACAGTAATTATTCCCAGGCTAGATGACCTTGGGAGCCAACTATGAACATGACAAATTAGGGAACATCTGCTGAAGGCTTTTGAGTAGTGGGCCAAGAAGATTTGTAAAGATAATATTGCTTCACAGGAGACAAGATGAAATGGAAGGGAAGACCAGATCTAAAGAGCGAATCTAGCAGCTGCTAGGGGTCACGGTGCCGAGAACCCAGAAGACCAGCATAAGGCTGAACACAGGCAGGAAGGAGCCCCGCGTGCTGTTGACAACAAAAACTTCCTCAGAACCTGGGCACCGACTGGGTCTGAGGGAATACGGGGCTACATCCAAGATGACTAAGTGTTCAAGCCTCATTAACTACAGAGGATCATGGGAGCTATAAGAACAGCTGCCTCCCTGCCCAGGCGGTGTCCCTCACCACACCCATCTCAGCCTTGAAATGAACCAAGGAGGGACCAGTGATTCAGGCTACCCCACCTGATCATCCACATCGAGAACTCTTCTACAACACAGGGACTCAGTGGGTCAAGAGGTGCTGGGCCGCAGACTCGCCATGTCAGGTGGAGTCATGGAAGAGTAAATCTAAGGCCGGGAAACGTCAATCAGGTGGTAGGAAGATGCACAAAGCCATGTTCCCAGACAGATCAACAGAGACGGTACAGCCGCCTGACAGCCTTGCAGCCCTGTGAGTCTAGCCATACTCCCCACCTAGCAGCTGGGCTCTGAGAGGGCCCGTGGATCTTCATAATATATCCACCATTCACTGGAGCTCTTTGCAGGGGTTCTAGTCCTTATAGCCAAACTTTCTTGGGCTAAGACAGAAAATATGCTATGGACAAGCAGCCATGGGCTTAACTGAGATCGTCACCCCTCCACCTGTGACCCTCTCCACCCAGCCAGGCCCTAATGGGAGAGGTGGTGACCATGTGGTGACCACTGACTGGCTCCAGAGCCAGACTTCCCTACTCCACCAGCTGCATGGCCTCTTAATCTGTGTGCCCTTGTTCCTCATCCGAGAAATGGTGAAAGTAACAGTCCTCTCTCCCAGGGCAGCTGGGAGCGGTGAGCAGTATGTGAAGCACGCATGGTATCCCTGGCACATGGCAGCCACCCCACAGGTGTAGCACCATTCTCATTCTCGGCAGCAGCTACTCACCACCACAGCCCTGCGAGACGGCGGCTCCTTCAATGCTCTGCTTCCAACTTCCTGGGGCTACGGAGCCTGGAGCACCCGAGGCGCTGCACCGCCAGCGCTCACTGCTCCCCCGCAGACACTCGTCCGCTCCCCGGGTGGAAGGTGACCGCCTGCACTCGGCGCCCTGCCCACGAGCTCCCTCTCAAGCCTCGGGAGAGGGCCCTCTTCCACAGCACGCCCGGCCGGTGCCCACAGTGAGACAGCCTCTCCGTGACCCTGTGTATCAGTCAAGCGTCTCTGCTCTCTGAGGACGTACATCCTTGATTCCTTCCAGTCTGGAAGAACACAGTGCTTTTGCCCTGGCTGGTTTGGCTCAGCGGTTAGAGCATCGGCCTGCGGTCCAGAGAGACCCGGGTTCAGTTCCCGCTAAGGGCGCGTACCTCGGTTGCAGTTTGTCCCCGGCCCTGGTTGGTCGTGTGGGTGGCAACCACTTGATGTGTCCCTTTCACATCCATGTTTCTCTCTCTCTCTCTTCCTCTCTCTCCCTCCCATTCTATCTGAACAAAAAAATGAAAAAATGTCCTCGAGTGAAGATTAAAAAAAAAGAAAAGAAGAATTCTCATTTAAGAACACAGTGTTTTCTTGGCTGGGCATTCATACCCTCCGTCAACCACTTACATCTTGGTGTTTACATGACCCTAGGCTACATGTGCCCTCTGTTCCATTAACAAAAATTATTACGGCTCCTGTATATGGAGCACTTCTTTGTGCCAGGCACGGTTATATACACTACATGAACTAACTTATTTAATTCTCCCAATAACTCCAAGTAACAGGTTTCTGTTATTATCCCCATTTTACAGATGAGAAAACTGAGGCACAGAGAAGTTAAATAACTTGCCTGAGTTCACATGGTTAGCAAGTGGCAGAGCAGGATGTGAGTGCACAGGCTCTTTGTATCCTAAGGGGGGCTCTTAACCAGTCTGTCAGTACTGCCTATTTTAGGACGCTGCTTATTTCCTTAAGTCCCCTACCTGACAATCTCGACAGCTTGCCTCCTGCTTCAGAGAGAGATGAAGGGTGCCTTCATTTGCTGCCTTTTCCACCTGAGACCCCTGAGCGCCGATTCCCATCCTCTCTCCTTTTCTCTAACGCACAGCTAAGGTGTGTTCTGTGTTCCTTCTAACACACACCCGTCTGGAGCCCTCTCTGCATCACGTATCATTGTACTAGACAGTCACCCTCTTTCTCTCATCTGACTCTTCGCCTTGAGAACATGAGCATGTCATCTCCTTCCTGAGACCCCTCCTCCTGACACCTCTCCTTCACCCTGACACTGCCCTGTGGCTGCAACCCTGTCTCACTCCCTGTACACTCAAGGTCAAATCCCCCAAAGACTAGTGTCCACTCCCTGCCTTCACGTCCCCCTCTCCCATCCTCCTTCGGACACTCAGCAATCTGGCCTCCCCCACAAACACCCCAAGTTCATAAGTGGACTCCTTTTTGCTTTGACAACACAGTTTCATTTGTTTCCTTCTGGACTTGTCTGAAGCACTGACCTGGGAGCACCCTGCACACAGCGGGCACTGGCATCTTGTCGAACTGACAGACCCATCCTCCTTCCCTGACAGTCCTCTCCCTCGGCTGCCCCGGTGGCCAACATGCCATTTACCTACCCCCAACCCCTTTCTCCTGATGTTCCTTACTAACAGAAGCCTGGTTTTCTTTGGGGAGGCAATTTGCTCAGGTAAACAGGCATAAAAAAAAAAAAAAATCTTGTACTCTCAGATGTTCTGAAATGAGATGTCGGTAGATGTCTACGTCCGGAGAAACTTGTTAAAGAGGCAAACTCAGGTGGCCTGGGCATTTCTGCCGCTTGTCATTTGCCCTTTGCCGTTTCTTCCATGGATGGCAGACAAGCGTGAGCATAGGCAAGGGGTCCATACTCACCTGGATTTCCTTTCCTGATATCCCTGGCTTTGCCCTGCCTCTCTGAACATGTCTTGGTCTCTCGGGCAGGCTCCCTTTTCTTGGCTGCCTCTTAAATAGTCATATTTCCCGTGCTCTTCTGTATTCTTCTCCCTCCTTCTGAAGAATCTCTTCCATTACCAATGAGTCCAACTGCAATCTACCTGTACTGGCTCCCCAGTAACTCTTGAATCCAGGCCCCCTTCTTGAGCTCTAGATCGACATTCTCCACCACTTTCAGGGTTCCTTCATGTCTTAGGGGCACTATACATTCTATATGCTCCAACTGCAGTTCATCATAGTCCACCCGGATCAGACAATGTTACTACCATTACCCACCTGGTTGTCCAAGCCAAAAGTCAAGGGGCCACCCCAACTTCTCCCTAACCCCTCATCCTATAGCCCATCCAAGTTCTTTCCAAATCAATCTCCTTATTAAGCATTTTCCTTGTTCCTATCTTAACTGAGACTTCATTTCTGGCACAGATTACTGCCATCGCCTCTTACAGTGCCTGCCTCACTGGGGCACACCTTTCTGTTATGCTGATCTGCCCATCCCCCTCTCCTTTACAGTCCTGCAGTGACCGCTCACTGCTGCAGGGGCGAACTCAGTCTTCAGCACAGCTGGTACGTGACCTTTCCTGACCTGGCCTCCTCAACTCATTTCACCTTGCTGCCTGCCCCCAACCGGGCTGCAGCCATATGGGCTGACTTCCAGTTTCCAGAAGCCATGGCCCTCTCCTGCCCCACCTCCTGCCTCTGTGCTCAGTCCAGGGCCTGGCATGCCATTGCCCTCGCTCCCTGGCTACGCTCGTCCAGCAAGATGCAGCTCAGGTCTCGCTTCCTTCTGTGAATCCACTTACTCCTCCGAAGTGTCCAGCGCCTGTCCCCTGTGCTCCCGGGGTGCCCTGCCTCTATCGTAATCATGAGTTTAAATTTCTTTCCTTTCCTCTATACTGTCAGCCACCTTCAGGGCAATAACCTCTCTGTATTCATCTATAAATTGCAGAACCTAGCACAGTGCCTGGCACGTGGAATGACTTAAAAGTTGAACATTTAGTAAATGTACATATGAGTATTACCTGCCACACTCAGGTAAGTGTCTTGAGGGCAGAAAGGATTATTTTCAATCCTTACAAGTTATATCAATGCTTAATACATGTTTTCTTCTTCCTCCCTTTTAGCACTGGATAATAAATGAATATCCAGTTTTGAGAGTGACGAAACAAGATGAAAAACTAGGATAGCCATCCATTTAGCATCACAAATACTTCCATGAGAGACTTTTATTCCTTCCCTATCCCTCCCACCCTCCTCCTCCTTTTCCTGTTTTCGGTTCATTTTACACAAGTTTCTCCCCGTTTCTTCAAAAGTGTTCTCTTTTAACATATATTTTTAAATATGGTTATAAATGCAGCTCATACCTATTACAGAACCATTGGGTAAACACAAAAACCACAAAGAAAATAAAGCAGCTAGCAACCTCACTCCCCAGAGACGCGCACAGTTCCTCCCTTGGAGGATCTGCTAGTGTTTTCTGTGATGCTTCCACACAGCCCTTGCTCTCCACCTGCTCGCTGCTTCTGGAATGGCACGGGGGCTGGGACAGACGAGACCCCTCTGGGGCAAACCTTCATCCTTCATCCCGTCAGAACGCAACACAGCATTCACAAAACCAAATAAGAAGACTCCACGCAGCAACCACTCTAAACAGTGAACACCTCGACCTGAGAGCTGTTGTCCGTCTCCAAACCCGACGTGGGTGAACCTGGCACTGCAGTCTGCGAAGTCACCTTATTACCTTCGAGCAAAATCATAATGCTGGATGTTCACTTTGCTGTTGGGCGAGACTCAGTCCACTCTGGCAAAGACGTCTTGTCAAGCGGTGTATTATATCCACAGGAGTAACTCTCAATCTTATTATTAAACGATTTCAATTCCCGTGGCTTTGAAAATAAGGGGGAAAACTTCAAATCTTCAGCTCTGGGACCAGTTTCAAATCTTACCACGGGCAGGCGGCCTCAAAGCTCACCGCGTGCTGACGTCTCCATACCAAACAAACACGCCCTCTTTTCTCAGCACCGAGGACGAGGATGAACCTATGCTTTTTAAATTCAGTCCAACTAAAAGAAGTCCAGGAAGGATGGCGCATTACTGTGATTATTAGCAACCCACAGGAAGCACATGCCCTCTCCCTAGTGTTAACACCGCTAAGTCTCCCTGGAATTCCAGGCTCGCTCCGGCCCAGGCTTGTTTCCCCTTGGACAGCCCCCCTCAGGGCTGCGCTGGGCTCAAGGTCAGCGCCCAGCACCCCTCCCCAGTACACACAACTTCAATTCACCTTATTAGAAGGCAGGCAGAGGAGTCTGGGAACAGTGATGACTTAAAATGCCTAGGGACCAATCTGTGCGGAGCAGCAGGTGCTCGCTGAGGGAGGGTGCTGGCGGTGGATGGACAGCTCTGACTCAGACCCACAGCTTCCTGTCTGAGTTTTGGGGGCAGGGGGAAGGAGATGCGGGTATGGAGCCAACAGTTCAAAATATCCTGATACTTGGAAGGCTTATAGCGTAAGCATCTCAAGAACTTAATTGTAGTGGAGAATCTGGAGCCGGGTACTCAAACGTCCTACTCTCTCACAACCCTGGGAAACTTAGAACAACTTTATTTGAATGACAGACTAACCCCACACTCCCCCAAAAGCACCCCTTCTGACTTAGCAAAAGTCCACTTCTCTGTAGAAAATGAGAAAAATGTATCTCCACTGGGCATATTCAACCCTGCAGAAACAGGGCCCTTCTGTCAGCAAGCTCAGGGCTTGGCAGCAGAGCGTGGGCGGGAAAGCAGCCCCTCTGCTGCCCGAGGGCACCTTTGTAAACCACCAGGGCAGCGCTGCACCCTCCGGGAGGGGCTCCCCCGCTGACCATCCGTGGAGGGTCTAGCAGTAAGCAGGGGGCAGCGGAGAGTCTAACTGCCCGATTCAGCGAAGGCCAAACAATCCGTGGAGGACTGGGTTATTTCTTTGTTTAACAACCTCTGTGCATGTCCTACGCTCGGGGCTCAGGGAAAGGCACGGCCCAAGCCTCGAGCGCTGGCC
Organism: Molossus molossus; assembly: GCF_014108415.1. NCBI lineage: Eukaryota > Metazoa > Chordata > Mammalia > Chiroptera > Molossidae > Molossus > Molossus molossus. Next base: position 52,006,018 of record NW_023425349.1, read on the forward strand.
CCAGGGACAGGCCCACCCTAACAGCTGCAGGGCCTGGCAAAGCCACCACATGGAGGCCCACGGACCATATGCTGTGAGGTTTCTCTTCACTCACCAGCCTAAATTGGGCACCTGCTGCCCACACACACCTCGGCCCCCACGAGCATCGCTGTTCTCAGTTAGTTCCTCAAAGGAACCTGCTGTGGGAAGAGCTCTGGATGCAGAAATCTCAGACTCTTCAGGGTCCGGGGCAGAATGGACTGGCTCCTGACCCCCGCCTGGCACCTCCTCTCCACCCCAGCAGTGCTGTCCCACATCTCAGAGCCTCTGTGCACATGCGCAGACATCCCTGCAGACACTGCTCACCATCCTCCAGGCCCAGCAGTGTAGTCTCTGGGGCACGGTTCTCCCTCAGGGGGACCAACCTGGGAAAGAAGCCCGGGCCATCGAAGCAGGCTTTGGGTCATTTGGGCGAAGCAGTCTGGAATTCGGGGTCCTGGTGCCACAGAGTGTGGCACAGAAAGGACTGCTGGGCTCCGGCTGGGAACATCCCCGTGGCTTCTCAGACTTGTCGCTTCGTGGAGAAGGAGCTCAGCCAGAGGACAGGCACGGGAGAGGCCTTTCCAGTCAAGCCCAGATTGAGTGGTTTTGAAGAGGGCAGGACCCCTCTTGCCTGGGTGTAAGAGCAGTACTGTCTAAGAGAGAGCAGGACCGATCGGCAGCCACAAAACTATAACTGGTGCTCAGATGGGTGAACACAGGTCACTCATCCTGGACTCGGGGAAGGCTCCCCTGAGGAGGTGATACCTACCTGAGCTGTCTCGTAAGAGTGGCTTGCAGAGAGCAAGGTAGAAAAAGCTGGGACAGGTGCTTCCAGGGCACAGGAACAGCATTTTCAAAGGCATGGGGGTGGGACATGTTGCCTTCTAGAAATTACCAGTTATTTGTTATGGAGATGAACATGTTGGGGAGGGGCCTAGCATGAATCTGGAAGGTTCTGCAAGGAGGGTCTGGTGTACCACGCTAAGATATTTGGAATAATAGAAGAATCATCAAAGAGGACTTCAACCATTTTCACAGCTGGTGTGTGCCAAAATGATCCAGTCACTGATGAACAAAGGGTATGTACTACAGATGAAGTTTCAGTATTATCAATTATGTTCCAAATGTGGTGTGGTCATCTCAAATCTAATTTTAGCTAGAGCCCAGACCTTGCCCCAGCTTTGGACTGACATGCCCTTTGGGTTTCTCACAAGTATATCAGACACAACACATCCTACACAGAACTGAAATAGCTCTTCTCCTGCCCCTTCTCACTTGCCCATGGCATTCAAGTCACTCCGTTTTACCTCCCCCACCACCATGCCCTCCCGCAAGCCTGCTAATTTCCCACAACTACCTTCTCCTCTCCGTCCTTCTTGCTATTCCCCAACCTGTTACCAGCATCCCTCGCCCAGACTAATACAACAGCCTCCTAATTGGTCTCCTTGCTTCCATTCTCCACAAGGCACGAATGACCATAAAAAAGAAATCTGTTCAGGATAGTCTCTCGCATAAAAAAAAAAAATCTTTAATGCCTCCCCACTGCATTTAGAATAAAATCCAAACTCCTCACCTTGACCTACCTTACCTCTGCTGCCTGCCTCGCTCTTCAACCTCATCTCACATGTTCTTCCCCTTAGTCACTAGGCTTCGGTCCTACTAGTCTGATTTCAACCCATCAAACACTTCGAGCTCTTTCTTACTCAAAGATTCTGCACATGCCTGTCCCAGTCTGTGATGCTTCTCCCTGACCACCCTATCCAAGCAGGTGCTTTTCTGTGATTCAAATTCTCAGCCTCTTCTGTATTTCTTTCTTTCTTTCTTTTTAAAATGTTTTTATTGGTTTTTTTTTTTTTTTTGGAAAGAGAGGAAGGGAGAGAGAAATAGAAACATCAATGTGAGAGAGAAACATCAATCGGATATCTCCTGCACAGCCCCCTCTGGGGATCAAGCTCGCAACCTGGGCATGTGCCCAGACCGGGAATCCAACCAGCGACCTCTGAGTCCATGGGATGACGCTCAAGCCACTGAGCCACACTGGCTGGGCTCTTGTGTATTTCTTTCTTTTTTTTATCTTCATCCGAGGACATTTTTCCATTTTTGGTACAGACAGAGAGGGAGGGAGAGAGAGGAAGAGAGAGAGAGGGAAACATTGATGTGAAAGGGACACATCGAGTGGCTGCCACCAACACGACCAACCAGGGCCGGGGACAAACTGCAACTGAGGTACATGCCCTTAGCGGGAACCGAACCCGGGTCTCTCCGGACCGCAGGTGGACGCTCTAACCGCTGAGCCAAACCGGCCAGGGCTCTTGTGTATTTCTTTAGGCAACTTACAATGATTTCATTCTCTCTCTCTCATCTATTTTCCTTGGCTATAATATAAACTCCATGAAGCCAGGGGATTAATGTCTATTAGGAACTAGAGATAAATTGTTCATGAAAGCTCAGTGTCTGGCTCATAGTAGGTGCTCAAGATATACTATATACCCAGTGAACAATGTTACAACTGTATTAGAAATCCATCCACTTATTACCTCCAGATTTTTGTTACTTATGCTTCCTAAACTAAAAGAAAATCCTAGTTTAGCCCTGGCTGGTTTGGCTGAGCAGTTAGAGTGTCAGCCTCCAGACCAAAGGGTCACAGGTTCTATTCCGGTCAAGGGCACTCACCTTGGTTGTGGTTCAGTCCCTGGTTGTGCAGGGGGTAACCAGTCAATGTGTCTCTCTCAAATCAATGTTTCTCTCCCTCTCTCTCCCTCTCTTTCTCCTTCCCACTCTATCTTAAGATAAATGAAAAAATATATATTGGGTGAGGATTTTTTTTAAATCCTTGTTCAAAAAATAAACTCAAAGTAATAAAGAAATTATTATACTTTGAGGAAGTTTAATTCAAATCTGGGCTCCAATAGATTATTTTTTGCAACTATTCACATTACTATTATGTGGAATTCCATAAAGAATTTTTAAAAAATTTTATGGATGCAAATTAATTTATTTAAAAAATCATGGCAGTACTATATGCTTTATTTAAATAAGATCATATGGCTTTCTTACAACATATTTTATTTAGTCTAAACCTCTGGTTCCTTTCCACTATAAATCTACTGTGTTTGAAATCTCCAAACATACAGCTCAAGGCTTTTTCAATGCTAAGATCAACAGATGTACACAGTGATCTTGATTATATTTTGGAGTATTACTACGAGCATGAAAAATTTAGCAGATAATTTGAACTACATATTCTTTGTTATACAATTCTATTCTGTGAAGCTGTGGTAATAATTTCTAAGCTATTAATCTAAGGCAGAGATTAAGTATGTCATTAAAAAAGGAGCCCTGGCCAGTTTGGCTCAGCGGTTAGAGCGTCGGCCTGCGGTCCGGAGAGACCCGGGTTCGGTTCCCGCTAAGGGCACGTACTTCGGTTGCAGTTTGTCCCCGGCCCTGGTTGGTCGTGCGGGTGGCAGCCACTCGATGTGTCCCTTCACGTCGATGTTTCTCACTCTCTCTCCCTTCCTCGCTCTCCCTCCCACTCTATCTGTACAAAAAATGGAAAAATATCCTCGGGTGAGGATTAAAAAAAAAAAAAAAAAAAAAAAAAAAAAAAAAAAAAGGAAGTAGTTACAAGAACAACTTATTCAGGTATGTCCATTTCATTTAAGTCTTTTAGAATCAAATGATTTATTAATTTCCTAAAAATAAAAGCAATTAAGTTTAAACACACACAACACACACACACACACACAAAGACAGAAATATAGAGAAATAAGAAAACATTAAATTAGTAAAAAACAAAATAATTTTTTTTTTAAACTTAACTCAAGAATTGTTTTAGCCCTGGCCGGTTTGGCTCAGTGGTTGAGCGTCGGCCTGCGGACCAGAGAGTCCTGGGTTTGGTTCCCGCTAAGGGCACGTACCACAAAAAATAAAAATAAAAATAACTAAAAGATCATAAAATGTTGCCCTGGCCGGTTTGGCTCAGCGGTTAGAGCGTCAGCCTGCGGTCCACAGAGACCCGGGTTCGGTTCCCGCTAAGGGCATGTACCTTGGCTGCAGTTTGTCCCCGGCCCTGGTTGGGTCGTGTGGGTGGTGGCCACTCGATGTGTCCCTTTCACATCGATGTTTCTCTCTCTTCCTCTCTCTCCTTCCCGCTTTGTCTGAGTGAAAAATGGAAAAATGTCCTCGGGTGAGGATTTAAAAAAAAAAAAAAAAGAATTGTTTTAGCCCTGGCTGGTTTGGCTCAGCAGTTAGAGCATAGGCCTGCAGTCCAGAGAGACCCGGGTTCGGTTCCCGCTAAGGGCACGTACCTCGGTTGCAGTTTGTCCCCGGCCCTGGTTGGGTCGTGTTGGTGGCAGCCACTTGATGTGTCCCTTTTACACTGATGTTTCTCTCCCCCCCCCCCCATCTGAACAAAAAAATGGAGGAATGTCCTCAGGTGAGGATAATAAATAAATAAAGTAAAAAGAAAGGGATGAAATTCATTTAAAAAAAAAAAAAGAATTGTTTTAAATGAATATTGCCATTCTTATTTGCTGGAAATTCCTAGAATACACTCAGTCCTTTTTCCACTTCCCAATGACACATTTTACAACCCCTCATCTCCCAAGAGAATGCCTATTTACTTAGCAACCTGCTACAAAGTTACTTCCTCTATAAACACCTTTGTTATTTCCTTCCTCTGGATTCCTGTAGCATCTTGGATATAGGTCAGCATATATTGCAACAAAGTACTGCAAAGCAGTGTTGTTTTCTTATTTACCTGTGTACCTCACTCACCAAGAGCAGCTTAAGGACTTGCTCACTCCTCTTTTTAATGGCAGTCCCTAGTGCAGTGCCTGGTACATAGTAGGTACTGACCAGATATTTATTGCAAAAATGAATGATTAAGTCATTCCTATTATTTCTTTTTCTAAGACCAATAAATTTGATGACTATATTTTAAAACGCTAATATTGATAAATATGATGTAATAGAGAATTTTTGTCATTTCTAGATGCATCAAACAGGAATATGTTAATTTTAATGCCAAAACTTCAGAGACGTTTCAATGGCAGCTGGAGGCAATATTTGATAAAGTCTTGACTAAGAAAATGTGGGATCTCAAGTTGCCACAGCTATGAAAGATGGAAATGGTGGTGACCTTAAGTCTGCGGGGCAAATATCTAACTCTGGCTTCCTTCTCAGCACCCCCGCCAACATGCTCCGACCTGTCTTCCACTGAAATTGCAGAACAGTAACAACGGACCTACTGGTGACATCACTAACCCTGAATTACAGATCAGTCTAGTTAAGGAGTAAAGACCTCAGAGCAACATTTTCCTGATGACATTATCAGAACTCTCTAGTGTGGATCAAATGAGAAAAAGGCTGTCTTAAATTCACGAGTAAAATCTGAAATATATGATTCTCAGAGAACTACACTTTTTCTTTTGTCACACACAGGAGCTCCAAATGTGACAATCAAATCAACCCCTCAAACCTGGAAAATAATGTTTTGTAAATAGACAAAATTAAATTAAAATTACTATGCCAACTATTTTATATTAGCAAGTCCAAGGAAACTTTCTGGTCTTTAAATCTGATAAGGTTTTCAGGTGTACATCAGACCATTGTAACTGAGAAAAAACTGTATAACCCTAGAGACAAAAACAGTTGGTTAACTAATACGGTCCAGCCATAGAAGGTAAAATAATGCAGAAGAAGTACATTTAAAACACTCATTGTATATTACATGGGAAAAAGCAGCTTATGGAGCTGACTATACAGTAAATTACTATTTTTTTCCTTTATTGAATTTAGAGAGAGAGAGAGGAAGTGACAGGGAGAGAGAGAGAGACAGAAACATCAATGAGAGAGAATATCAATTGGCCGCCTCCTGCACGCCCCCCACTGGGGATTTGGCCCACAACCTGGGCATGTGCCCTGACCAGGAATCGAACCGGAGACCTCTTGGTGCATGGGTCGATGCTCAACCACTGAGCCACACCAGCTGGACTAGTAAAATACTATTTTTGTGTGAAAATTACATATGCATATTTAGTCACTGAAGAAACCTGGCACAATATGCATGGGGGTGTGAACAGTGGCATCACAGTGAACTGAATTGCTTTTTTGCTTACTGGGATTTTCTAGTTTCTAAAATGAACTTATATTGCTTTATCACTAGAAAGTGTAATTTGTTTGTTTTAGCCTATTTAGTTCTTACTTTCTAATATTTTTCACGTTATTAAAACACGTGGCTTGTGAAAGTTTGCTTAAAAGTAAATGTCATTTAAGCTCCTTTCCTAATTATATAGAATTTCATAGACTGTGTTAAAGTTAAAGCAGATTTCTGTACTCTGGACTATAAAAATGTTGGGAAAACCCCAAGAATTTTTACAAGTGTTAAGAAAACTAAAAGGAATGCTTATTGACTTTATATGTCATCGAAGTTGCAACATCACTTCCCTAGACTGTGCATTTTAAGAGTTTATTTACCCTCAAAGATTTTCTAAGGCCTACAACCACTCACAATTTGCAACAACGAAATACATTATGACATGCATATCACAGTTTCCATGAACAAACATTCCATATTTCCTAAGCACCATCTATCCTCATTAATAAATACTGAGTTCTTTCTATAAAGAATTGATATTTGGAAAGAAACATAGCCATTGTCTCTTTCTTTCAGGCAATTGTCCATAGAGGTAGGGGATTACTTCATATACTATATGAAATATATATTTTGTATATAATCTATGAAATAGATTATATATTTTATATATTCAGGTTTCCATTTCTTCAAGTCACCAGTTTTCTGATAAACAATTTTATAAGCCTTATTCCCTCTAATCTTGACTACTTTGAGGTAGGAACTACTCCCATTTAACAGGTGAAAAGACAAAGATCGAGTAATTTGCTTAAAATCACAAAGCTGGGAATTGGGAAGGCTAGGTCTGGAATGCAGTTCTACAAGTCTGCAGAGACTGTGTTTTTAACCCTTACATTACCCCGCCCCCCACGCCCTGGTCCCCCAGTACACAGCACAAGGGCTCCGCAGTAGGAAGCCCTCACAGTGATGCAGAAGAAAGCATATTACCGAGGGCCAGGGGATGCAGAGGAGGCTCCATGGTGAGAGCAGCACTTGACTGAAGTCTTGAAAGACAGAAATGCAGTATCAGGAAAGTGTAGTTCCAGGAGACAGCATTTTTCCTTCCTGGGTACAAATATTGCCTGGACGTCCCTGAGTCCTCTTCTATCAAGGATTGAGACAGACAGACTAACCCACGAGAATGAACTTGACAATATTTTATGATTAGAATAAAATCGGAGCGATTCAAAGTAAAGAAAGCATTCTTCCTTTCTCATCATTCCCGGGGCTCTCCTCTCCTGCCATTCAGCAATAATTTTAAAAAGGAGTAAGAAAAAAAGATCCGTTCCTACATAAAAAAACCTAAGAGGACAATGAACCACTTTAAAAAAAAAATCACAGCACTCACTGAAGAGGAAAATGTCTCTGGGTTAGGAAATTGGGCCAAACTTACAGAAATAATTGTGTCACACGGGTGTGGAATTAAATTTCAATTTAGAAGTGGAAAAAAAGCCATCAAGAGAAAAAAGTGACAAGGGAATAAAATGAACCAGACGAATTCGTGAAGGAAGTGAATCAGTAAGTCTTTGGCTTTAACAGTTTACTCATGTTTGGAGTAAAAATATTTACATATGGATTTTTCCTCTTGCAATAATACAAAACGAAAAGAAAAAAGAAAGAAAACAGTTGCATTTGCCCTTGGGTTCCCTCCAAACTATAATCGTATATACGTGACGGGATATTTCTTGTGAAATGCTTAATAACAATTTACCAATATGATGGGGAGAGGGATGCTCTTTTACTTTAGTTCTTTATCCTCAAGGATCTAAAAGAAAAAAAAAAATCTCTTCAGCCATCTGGCTGTCTCCAATTCTGTTCATCCTATTCTCTCTTAAATCTACTCTAATCAGGCTTCCACCCGCCGCCCAATGAAGTGACTCTCACCAAGATGACCTGTAACTTACACGTGCTCAGTGATCAGTCGCATCTAACTTGACAGCTGCAACTGACACACTTGATCACCCTCTTTCATCGACCGTCTTCCCGTAGTTTCTAGGATACCACCCTCTCTTGGTTTTTCTACCTCCCCGGGTGCTCCTTCTCAGTGTCCTTTTCCTGACCCCCTAATGTTAGAGAGTCCCATTCTTTTCATTATAGAAACGCTGTCAGGTGACCCTTAGTGATCACATGTATTATTCTCTTGATTTTAAATACCATCCATAGGCAGCCAGCTCCCAATTATCTGAATATTTCCAGCCCAGCCCTCTTCCCTGAACTCCAGACTCAAATATCCAATTGCTTACTTGACATTGCCACTTGAATGTCTAAAGAGGATCATGTATTTAACATATCTGAGCTCCTAATGCCCTCCAACCATCCTCTCGCCCACAGCCAAAAAAAAAAAACAAAACAAAACAAACAAAACAAAAACAAAACTTACTTTACTCACAGATTTCCACATCTGAGTTGATGGTAACTTGATCCTCCTAGTTGCTCAGGCCCAAAATCTTAGAATTTCCTTAACTTTTCTCTCTCATGTGCACCTTAAATCTGTCAGCAAAATCTGTTGACTCTACCTTCAAAATATACCTAGAATTTAGCCACTTCACCCACCTTTCCCTGGCTACCGTTCTCCTCCAAACCACCACCATCTCTCACTTGGATGGCCCTGCCCTTCACAGATTATTGTCAACACAGCAAGTGTGTTCCTTTTCAAACCTAAGACAGATCATGCCTCTTCTATGATAAAATCCCTGCAATGGCTCTCCGTCTCTTATAGCCAAAGCCAGCATCATTCAGTGGCACACAAAACTCAAACCATTCGTATTTGCAACAATCTCCATTCCTGTCCACCTCTCTAAGCTCCCTCCAACTCTTTTTTCCCTTCAATAACACTGCTCCAGCCACTGACCTCCTTGCTGTGCCTCACTCTTTATATTATGGAATTTACTTATCCATTATATTTATTGTCACCCTTCCCTTTACCTTGTTAGAATGTAGGCAGAATAAGTACTCTACAAGGGCAGGAGCCTTTGCTTTGTACACTGATATATCCTAAGAGACTGGCCAGTGAGAGGTACATATTAGATGCTCAAACCAAACTTGCTTAAATGAATTTCTAGTCTCTTGGCAAACCATACAGCCCAGCCATGTGACTGGATTTGTTACAGTAAAAGTCTTTCTACATTCCTTCCTCTTAAAAATAGTCTATGCCATTTGTTCATCCATTTACCCATTCATTAATCATCCACTCAAAATAAATTTTAGCAACTATAATATGCTATGCACAGGCATGAGGCTTTGTTTTTACATAGGACAAAGAGGTAAGAAATCATATAAAAACACTTCAGCCTGTTGACTGCTATTATGGAAGGAAGACCTGGGTTTAACAGGATCACAGAAGAAAACCATCTGACTGACCAGGGCTGGAGAGCCAGGGGCCACCAGGAAAGGCTCTCCAAAAGATGTACTCTTTGGGTTGAGTTGTTAAGGAAAGAAGGTTGTCAGGGACTGTAGAAGAAGGAAGGAAAAGCCATTCTAAGCAGAGGACACAGCTTGTCTAAGCACAGCCAGTCCATAGGAGCATGAAGCCTTGGGGAACCTCAGGCAACTCAGTGTGACTATAGCCCTGGAAGTCAGGGGATACGAGTTGATGGAGGGGTCTCCTTTCACTCACGCTGCATGATCTGATTTAATCCTGAAGTTAAGAGGTGGCCATTCAAGTTGTATTTCAGGTTTGTATTTTAGAGATATCTGGTAACAAGTAGTGTGGTAAAATGGATCTTTAGAAAGATCATATAGATAGGTATAGACTTTGAATTCAGATTTAGAAAACTGGTACAAATTGGCAAGGTAAAGACTTCCAAGAATTGTCATTCTTGACTCAAAGTAATTTGGCAATTATTATTATTATTTACCTTTTTTTTTTTCCCAGAAGACGCAAAAGAGAAATTAAGAAAAAGACACTCAGAGAAAGTCTTAAACACATCCTGATTCAAGTCCAAATTCCCAATGAAGTGGAACAAAGAGTAAACAAACGTTCATGAAGAAAACCACCATCAATGTCATTCTTTGCTCAGTAGGGAGCTCACAATGATAATCGGAGGGCCCACACGCCAAAAGAAATACCCAATCCATCCATCATTTCCCCACTCCCATTCCTTCCTCAACATCTCATATTTTTCTTTCCAAAAGATATCAACACTCAATAGCTACTTGTCCCCGGAGCTCCGGTAATCCTCCTGGCGTTGCGACAACAGTAAGATGGTTCTTTGCCCTTAAAGCAAGGGGGGTGGGGGAATTACCTGAATCACTGGAATGGTTACCTTAATCACCATTTTAATTTGCGAGGGCACAAAAGCTCTTTTTCAATTGTCTTCTTTCACAACATGCCTTGCTAGCCAAGCCTTAGACATCAGTTTGGTTTGGAAGACCATTTTAGGCAATTGGAAAAGAACCAGAACGATCCCTGGCATTGACACAGAACTGAACTTTCACAGGTAAGTAAAAGCAATAGGTTCTCTGTTCTCTAGTTTCAGTCCCACTGCCTTCGAATTTGTTAATGAGTGATTTTTACCTCTCCCCAAGTATGTATTCCAGAAGTTCACACGGTAATAGAGATCCTAGGTACCCGAACGAAACACCTACTTCTCTTTCAGGGCAGCACTTGGAATTCATAACGTTGATGCAAAATCAAAGCACAAAACACTTAAAAAAATTGTTTTGTTTTTCAGAGGATGTTTATTAAAGCTGGGGACAGAAGGGCTGGAGAAGTGAGCCCAGGCTGGTCCGCTTTGGCTCGCTAAGAGATCAGAGCAAAGGGGCACTGGGGACACATTCAGGGGGTTTGTCGGGGATGAACTGCTGCTGCCCGCTGTTGCCCTGGTTGCAGGCCTGTGGGGTCCCTTAAAGTTTACAAGACGCTTGCGCGTGAGGAAAGGAGGTGGGGAGGCCTAAGCAGCACAAAACATTCTTGTGAACAGTACATGTGTGTATAAATTACAAAGCTAAGCAAAGCAAGGAGGAAAATATAAGAGGAAATCTAAAATGGAAGGAAAGCTAAATATGGCTCCAAGCACACAAAGCAAGGCTCATAAAACAGGTCGGGGTGGGGGGGGGGGTGCGCGCATGCACACATATGCACATGTGCATGTACATTTGGTTGTACACGCATAAGACTTGACTATTTGTTATCTGCCTGACCTCTCTCTGTTACAAAATTATTTTCTCAAACAAGCCACAAATAGAAGTAAAAGTCACTTTTGAAGAGATTTTTATTCTTTTGTTAGTCCTCACCTGAGGATATTTTCCATTGAGTTTTCGATAGACTGGAAGGGAGAGGGAGAGGGGGAGGGAGAGGGAAAGAGAGAGACATTGATTTCTTGCCTCCTGCATGATCCCAATCAGGGCCAGGGATGGAACCCGCAACCCATGTGCATGCCCTTGACATGGAATCTAACCCCAGATCCTTAGGTCTGTGGGCCTACACTCCAACCGCTGAGCCAAACTGGCCAGGGCTTGAAGAGATTTTAAAATAATATATGTATTGAATTTCCAAAAATTACACTAACCTTTTGGGACAAATTGTGGCTTTTGACGGTTTGTTTCAAAACGTTTAAGGCTGGCACATGACACTGTGACACTCGAAATCTAGGCACCAATTCTAAAATATGTTCACGGGGTTTTCCTTTTGGGGTCCTTCCACTCAATTGTGAAGTGATTTTTCTATCAAGCTAAAAAAAATAGTTTCTCAATTATTATGAATTTAAATCTCTGCCCTCTGGGGAGACCTTATAGAGAAAGAAGGAAAGCTTCTTATTATTTAGGTAATAAAAGGTTCTAGATCATTCTTTAAATCCTGCTGTTACTTTTCCTCTAAATAATATTACATTTTTAACTCACAGGGTTTTTTGGGGAGAAGGGGGGGTTGTTAAAATGGTTCTTGCTTTTGTTTCCCTAGGAACAACTAATGATGACCAAGGATATCATACAACTCAAATATAACAAAACATATATGTGTGTATATAGACATATGTTTATGTGTACACACACACACATAAAATAAACAACAATCTGAAATTTTTGGTTTTGGGATTTCTTACTTCAAATAGCAAATCAGTTAAAAAATATGTAAAACAAAATTTCCTTTTATACCACTTTAATTTTTTTTTTACCTATTACTAAAAAAAAGAAGCACACACACAATCCCTTTGATAGCTTCCTCTAATATGGTAATAATATCTACAACCACACTTTTTATGAACATATTTTATTCCAAATGAAAAAGGCAGCACTAGCAAGCTGGAAAATCAGTTTTATCTCAAATAAGAAAAAAGTTTCTTCATAAGGAAGTGACAAAAAGGAACTAAATTCAAAAGGAAAAAATAGCCCAGTTGATGTGGCTCCCTGAACTGGGCGGCATCTCATGGACTGAGAGGTCCTGGTTCGATTCCCAGTTGGAACACATGCCCAGGTTGCAGGCTCGATCCCCGGGGTGGGGGTGTTGGAGGGTGGGGGGCGGGGGGACACGTGCAGGAGGCAGTTGATGGCTGTATCTCTCACACTGATGTTTTTATCTCTCCCTTCCTCTCTCTCTTTCCCAAAAAACAAAACAAACAAACAAAAAACATCAATTAAAAAAACATTCAAAAGGAAAAAACAGTATTAGAGACTAAGAAAATGTATTTGGTTTTCTCATCTGTTAAATGGAAATAATCATAGCACCTACCTCACAGGGTTGTAATGAGGATTAAATGACTCATACAAGCAAAGTACTGAAAATAGTGTCTAGGCCCACAGTGCTCAATAAATATTAACACTAATTATTATTATTACTGGCAAAGGTTCATGTTATAAACCATCTTTTACTTTCTCAGTGGCGAAAGCAGTCTTAAAGTGACCACAATCTTGTGAAAATCTGTCTGCCAGGTAATGATAGCCCTATTTCACAGGAGTACACTGAAAAAACTGTTCATGATTTCCTAGAAGAGGTAATTACAGAGGAATCAGTGTTTCTGGTTTGTGAAGGGCAGGCTATCATCTAAAAAACACAGATAAGGCTTGTTCTGCATTTTCCAGAGAGCCAGACTTGAATTAAATGGTGGAAATTAGAGGGAAATGTCTGCTCAGAATAAGACTCTCTGACATCCGAAAAAGAAACCCTCATGCTGTGTTGGTGGGACTTTAAACTGGTGTAACCACTGTGGAAAACAATATGAGGTTCCTCAAAAAATTAAAAATAAAACTACCATATGACCCAGCAATCCTACTTTTAGGTATTTATCTGAAGAAATTAAAACACTAATTTGGGAAGACACATGAGCCCCTATTTCATTGCAGCATTATTTACGAGAGCCAAGATAAGGAAGCAATCTAAGTGTCCACCAATAGAAGGATGGATAAAGAAGAGGTGGTACAGATATACAATGGAATATTACTCGGCCATAAAAAAGAATGAAATCTTGTCATTTGCAACAACATGGATAGACCTAAAGGCTATTAGGCTAAGAGAAGTCAGTCAGACACAGAAATGCAAATACCACATGATTTCACGTACATATGGAATCTAAAAAACAAATGAACTGACGAGACAGAAACTCATAGATACAAAGAACATTTTGATGGTTGTTAGATGGGAGGGGTTGGGTAAAAAAGGGGAAGGGATTAAGATGTAAAAATTGCCAGGTATAAAAACAGTCATGGGATGTCAAGTACATTGCCAGGTATCAGTCATTAATATTGTAATAACTATGTATGGTGTCAAATGGATACTAATTGGGGAGATCATTTCTTAAATTATATGAATGTCTAATCACTAAGTAGTATACCTGAAACTGATATAATGTTGTATGTCAAATGTAATTGACAAATTAAAAAAAAAAAAAAAAGACTCTCTGACATCCAAAACACTCTCTTTATAATAGGATAGGATGCCTTGAAGGGTGGAGAGTATAATCTTACTGAGTGTGAAAGTCGGAGTTTCATCAGTCAAGGATGATAAAGAAAAGATTCCTTATTAGGTCCACAACATTATTGCTGTTATTAAAATAACAACAATAATGACACCACCACCACCACCACAATGATAATAATGACAATTAACACCTGTACAGAAATTGCCCACGATTGCTGTAAGGACTTGACATATAGTGACCCATGTAATCCTTACCACAGCCATCTGGCTCCGTAGCCTGTGTTCTTAACCATAATGTACTGCCTACCTCCGTTTTGGAATGCTGAGCAAGTTACTAAACCTCTCTGTGTCTCCATTTCATCATTTAAAAAAGAGGACAGTAACAGCACTTATCTCAGATGATAAACACGAAATAAGACATTTGTTTAGCACCCAGAACAGTGCCTGACATACAGCAAGCACTTTGCATATAATTTTTTATATAAAGGTCATTTCAACTTTTAAGAACATATTTTACCTGGATGGCAAGTTAGGGAAAGGTATAAAGAACTGCTTTGGCACCCTGGCTGGTTTGGCTCAGTGGCTGGAGTATCGGCCTGCAGACCAGAGTGTCAGATTCGGTTCCCACTAGGGGCACGTACCAATAAAAAAAAGAAAAAAGAACTGTCTTGGCTATAGTGAGCAATTTGGCTCAATTTTTTTATTTTTTTTTTTAAATCAAGTAAGTGGAACTCAAGGCTTGCTGATGTAGGACTGATTTTCTAACTAAACAAAATTAGCCATGAAAAACATGGGCAAAACTGCTAATGCAAGAGTTCTGAAGTGAGATCAGATTCTCTTATACTTTGTCATAGCTGACTGTAAGACCTTGCCGATAAAGGCCCATAACCCACTGCTGACTTCTCTTGCCATCCCCAAGACCCTGGCCAATCATGCAACTCCTTCAGCAGAATCCTTAATTGCTTCACACACTGAACTTTACCGAGTACCTAATACTTAACCAACTCCCAAACCTAGGTCAACCCAATCCATTTCTTTTGCACCTGTCATCCAAGTGCAAGCCGGCATCCAATGTGGCATAATAAACCTTCTACTCACTCTTTACAGATTCTCATAGAGGCAACATTAAACCTTTATTTTTCTCAAGCTTCCAAGTCGACTCTTGCTCCACCCTCAAATATTATAGATTCCTCAGTAATTGGAAAATAGAAGCATTTAGATACAAATTCTCACTTTTCATATACTTTTCCCCACACCCCTAAACTCTTGCAACAGTAAATCAATTCAACATTTACTTGCTGTTTCAACTCTCCTTCCCCTTCCTTTAAAAAAAAATAAGTGCTCCCAGACCTCCTTTCCAAGACCAACTCTTTCTTCTCTTCCCTGGTATTACCCCGGAAATGTAGGTGACGGCACCATCTTTGGTTTGTTGTTCTGGCAACTATTTTCCAGTCTCCCACCTCTCTCTTGGATCATCAATTTTTTTTTACTCGTCCATAAACATGTCCAAAAGAAAAAAAAATCTCAATCTGCTCCCCTCATAAGCCTTGACCCTTTCTCCATCTTACTGTCAAATACCTATAGGTATGTAACTGGCTGAACTGTAATAATGTGAATCACTGGAAGGCAACCTGATACAGGTTATTCTCGATTACAATCAACTTTTTAAATATGCTTAAAGGTTCTGACATCCAGCTGCTGCAAATTTAGTGCCCATTAATTATTTTTTCCACTTACATTGTGTTTTAAACAAACATAATAAAGTAAAATATACCACAGAAGTTTGTTATATATGACAAACTATACTGTAACTAAATGTTATGTGTTTTGGGATTTACAGCACAAAATTTATAGATTAGCAATACTAATACCCCAAAAAGAATTTTTTGAAGGATAATCCTTGATCTAAATCCTTACATTCTACAGAGTAGTGATTGAAGTTATGAACAACATAATAATGTAAATTGTCTATATAAACTCTTAGAGACACATCTGATTTAAGACTGTCTATATAGAATAATAAGCTTACAGAAATAAGTTTCTCTATACCTTCAAGAAAAATGATCTGAAAAAAAGTCCTAAAATAGGAGAGAACAGAAAGTATTGAACATGCAAGCAAGCCATCGAAGACGAAGCACAGAAAACAAGGGAAGGGAGAGGCAAGGGCCATACAACCCACTAGGCATCCTGGGCCAGAATCGATACATGTAGGTACACCGTAACAACAGGAAGCAAATGAAAAGCTTTCAAGCAGGGAGATGGACAGGTCAGATTTGCAATTTTACAAGAATTACTCTAGTTGCTATATGGAGAATAAATGGGTAGTCAACCAGAGCAAGCATGAGGGGACAAGTGGGAATTAAAAGGCAGCTTCAGACAGAAGAGAGAAATTATAGTATCCTGGATCAGGGAGGCAGTCAAGATGAAAACAGGTAGATTTTAGAAGAGAAAATCAGTAAGATCTGGGGAATGATTAACTATGGGGGAAAGAAAGGAAGAGAGATGTAAATGACATGTTGGTTTCCTGAATTTATATACATATATCAATGGAAATGTGGAATAACACATCTTATACAATATAAGCAGAATTATTGACGGAAATTACCTATGGGAAGGGAAGATGAATTTTACATAGTAACAGGCAGACTTAACATTTTTCACTGTATAGACATCTGCATTGCTTAAATATTTTTATAATCAGCAGTTATACATTATTTCATAGTTAAGTTCACATGCAATAAAAAGAAATAAAGCATTTGCCTAGCTGAAAATGACAGAAACAGCATTTTAAGGAGAAGGAACGATCTATCCGAAGGTACAAACGCATGAAAGCATGCGGCATATTTAAAGAATATCAAGTAGTCTAATGTTTGCAGAGTAAGAAGGAAGGATGTGTATTGGGACAGGATGAAGAGAGGATTAGAGCTTCTAAGACTTTAACCAGTTGATTAAAACAAAAACAAACAAAAACCTTATTACATACTAAGTTTAAAAAAAGCATTCCCTAAAATGTAGGAAATGGGGAAGCATATAGTTTTTAAGCAGGAGGGTAAAAAATCAAGTTCGGATTTTAGAAAGATCACTTCAAAGGCAGTGTGAAGACTGAGTGAAAGGAAGGTAAGAAAATAAGCTGGCAGATCACGTAGGCCAGAACTGAAGCTAAATCACTGGCAATAGAGATACAGAAAGGGAGAGATTTGAGATTCATTTCAGAAGTAGACAGGACTTGGTGATTAAGCTAAATGTGAAAGATAGGAAAAAGGAAAAGTCAAGGATGCTTCCCATGTTTTCTAGTTTAGAACATTAGACAGTGATGACATAATCAATTTAGATATTTCAACAACAGGTTCAATGAGAAGACAATACATTTTGCTTTAGAGATGCTGAGATTAAAGTACCCCTGGAAGCAGGTCAAGGTGCCCAACAGGAAGCTGGATATACAGGTTTGAATTTGAGGAACAAGATCAGGAATGGGTACACAAAAACTATTACCTAAAAGAGAGAATTTTAAGCCTCTGCACGTGATCTTACCCTCTATGTAATTTCACTGAATTCTTGAGGCAACTGTTAAAAGTTGACCAGTTCCATTTATTCTCATAGTTGTAAAAATTCCACACAATTGTTAAAGTCTCTGTAGGTATTAACTTTAAAAAGCCAGAGTTTTCTTGTCTTGGTCTCTCTTTTAGTCTTTTAATTTTTTTCCCTCTTTTATTTTTTCTTTCTTTCTTTCTAGTTAAGGATGATATAAGAAGTATAATATAAAAAACACTGTTATTAAATATTTTCATATTTTGTCTTAATTGCAAAAGGCAAAAAAAAAAAAAAAAAAGAACATTTCACACTTCTACCTTTAACAAAACCTAAGTCAAATACTGATTTACCTATGTGACTCTCCACTGATTTTCTCTTGCAAGTCACTGACAATTAGCTCATATCCCAAGGCACTCAACTCCAGCTGTAGTTTTAACCACAGAGGTTCCTGAAATAATTCCATAGTCCTGCTGTTGCTCACTGTCAGAAATCCAAATCACACTGTACTTTTGTCTAACCGATGATGCCCTAGTTTGGTGGGAGGTGGAGAGGAAGGACCTGTTGGCAAGGAAACAGCTGCTTCCTTCCTGAGCCAGGGGAAACCAGGAAGGTGACAGATGGGCAGAGCCAAAAAGCAGCCAAAAGTTGCTCTGGCTTTTTGTTGGCAACGATTTTCACTGAGGCATGACTGAGTATTTTAAAGTATATTAATGACTGAGCATTTTATCTGCCTGGATGCTCTGCTGTTCAACAGGGCTTCCCACACATTTGAATAACTTTTAGGTTTGCAGTGGTTACAAAGAGTCTGGCCTCAGTCTATGTGCAGTGAGCTAAGACTGCAAGGCACTGTCCCATTTCACTGTAGGATTATACCCAAGAGAATGCACTTTCTGGATAAAAAAAAAATCATTTCCTGTAGTTATATTTGGACAACTTATTAGAATTACTATTACATTTCATTTGAAAATGTTTTTCTTAAATGTTTACTTTTGTTTAATTTTAAAAGAGTTGTTGCAAATGTTTATATTTTGTTCTTTATCATACCCCCTCCCATCCACTTCTGTGCCCTGAAATTTAAATATCCAAGGATTCCTGGATAAAACAGACAACCACTGGATTGATAACTAACATATTTTAAAAATAGCGTAAATACGTAAGTTACTGTTCATCAAATAGAAACTAGCGATCACAAAAATAACATTAAAAATTAGTGTGGGCATGAAGTATGGAATTTTAAAACATCAGTTTACTATACTGATTAATTCAACATTTATATTTGCATCAGAACTTAATAATCCCATAAATAAATAGAGCTCTCGATTATTTTTTAAAAAATCAAGGGATAACATATGTATTTAGACATATTAGCAGCGTAAAGATGTATGCTTCAACACACTTATTGGGAAAACGTCTGAAAATATTACTACACTGAATTCAAGGGCATCCGCAGGAACCTGACATAAAAGTTCTCTAGAATACCAACAGTTCAGGAAATTCCAAAAAAGGAAAAGGATCAAATAGGAAATAGCCTCAGATTAATCGACAAAGTTCAGTGCTTGCTCCAACTTGATTTTTCTCTCCATTGCAACAAAACAAAACAAAACAACCGAGTCTCGGGGATGGATGGGTGAGTCACTTAGATGAAAGTTCATCTACTGGAATAAATGGAGAGGCCGCTTGGGCAGGTGACACCGGAGAGTCGGTGGTAGTGCTGACTTTCGCTGGTGAGTTACAGGAAGATCCAGTACTGCTGCTGTTTCCATCAAGGGTATCCGAAGATACACACACACCAGGATCTGACAGCTGTGCAACGTCAGAAGAAAGCATGTTGGTGATGCCCTGGAAAAATCTCTTTGGCTGATACTCAGTTTCCATTTCACATTTTCTTTTCAATGGTCCAAGAACACTTGGTCTAATGCAATTAATAGGACTCTGGCTTCTTCGAGTAGTAAATCGGGTCGTTGGGCTGGGAATGGGGCTTGGAGGCAATCCATTGCTACTCACAAAACTTTGCAAGGATGGTGAAAAACACTGCTTCCCAATTCCCCGGGTGGGAGATGGTGCTGGTGACACCGGAATGAAATCGATGCGCTTCGGGGAGGCGGATTTCTCCACATCGTTGTCACTCAGGCTGAAACTTTCCTCCCAGGAGTGGCTTATCTGCATTGCGTTCTGCACCTCGCGCTCGTGGACGGTCTCTCGGTTGATCAAGTCCATGCCTTCCTCCTGTTTGATCTGGTGCAAGCGGCTGCTGTGCATGCGGACGGGGGAGGCCGGTAGCAGCAGGCCATGGCGGTTCGGGAACGTTGTGCTGTTCCGCCTGGCGCTCGGCGCCTCGGCCTGGAACACCGGCGAAGTGTCACTGAGGCCGTGGATCAGGGGGGCGCTATTAGACCTCCTGAGGCCCCCGCCGCCGCCACTGCCGCCGCCCTCCGCCGGACTCCCGCCCGTACCCGGAGGCAGCTCCAGGTCTAGCTCCATCTTTTCCTGAGCCATGTCGGGGGCCAGGGAGGCGGGGCGGTGCTCAGTCAGAG
Source organism: Molossus molossus (assembly GCF_014108415.1). Taxonomy (NCBI): domain Eukaryota; kingdom Metazoa; phylum Chordata; class Mammalia; order Chiroptera; family Molossidae; genus Molossus; species Molossus molossus. Next base: position 52,026,089 of record NW_023425349.1, read on the forward strand.
AGCTAGGGCTCCCATTCCCCGCAGTAAAGGGCCGCCGCCGCCGCCGCCGCCGCCGCCACCGAGAATCTGTCAGCGGTCTCGATGCTCTGCGCATGCGTCTCCCATCGCGCAGGCGTCCTGCGATAGGTCTCGCGGCGCCTGCCTAATGCGTAATAGCTGCGCCGCAGCCCCTGGGGGTGGGGCGAGGAGTGGGTGGGCAGCTCCTAAGTTCTTTCCGCAAATAGCTATTGAGCACAACTTCGCTTTACCACATGTTAATAAGGTTACCGTATTCAGGAGTATATATTTATAAAGTAAGAGCTCTGAAAGAGAGGCCCGTGGTGCGGTGGGGCTGCGGCATGGGGAATGGCGCTGGGCCTAGCCCGGGAGGGCCCCTCTGAGGAAGGGGCAATCCCCTGGGGGTCCAAAGCTGCAGCAGAAATGGGTGCAATGTAGAAATGTCCGGGAAGCGGGGATCTGGGGCCACCAGCCAGGTGGCCGGCGGGAACCAGGAGGGAGGGCGGGCTGGCGTGACGCGAGGTAGTGGAGTAGGAGGGCAGATTCTGATCTTTATCCTGAGAACAATGAAAACGCCAAAGGTTTTCAAGCATGAGTATAATAGCAACTGAAAAGCTGGGTGACAGCAGCCTGGAGAATAGATTATTGGGAGATTAGAATTTACTGGGGGAAGGGGAGTTAAATAAACAAAAAGGAGGCAATCCTCTAAGCCAGAGAGGATGGAATTTTACACTGTTACCACATTAGTGGGAGAGGAGATGGGTAGAATGATAAGTTTGAGAACCAATTGGGGGGAAAGCAACCTGTAACTGTATTACTGTTTCATTTACAATCATATTTCTAGTTCAAGCATATGTCCTTCATAATACTCATTTGGCATGAGGGATTAAATGAAGGGAACACTTTAAAATAAAAGCAACACCTGGCTCATGTAATTAATATTTAGATATTTCATTAAAATGGGTGTATATTTTATCAGATTTTTCCTACATATCTACTATGTGCCAGGCACTGTGCTAGGAATTAGACTCTAACATGAGGACATTTAATGTCAACTGGGGGGAACAAAGAGATAAATAGGCTATTTTCAGATAGATAAATAGGGTATGATAGAGCATTACTAGTAGAAAGGAGAGGGCAATTAGAGTTGAGATAAAAATGACAAGAAGCAAGTCATGTTGACATCTGGGGGATAAATATTCCAAAACCAGAACAGCAAGTGCTAAGGCCAAAGGCAGCCATGAGTTTGGTGAGCTGGAAAGAAAAGAAAAAGGGCCATGCATCTAAAGTGTAAGGGGGAGAGTGGCAGGAGCTGCAGGGGTTTGGATCTTACTCTAAGTATGATGAAAAGCCACTGGGGAGTTTTAAGCAGAAGAGTGGTATTATCTGGTTTACGTTTTAAATATCACTTTGGCTCACTGGAAAACAGGCTGCAAAAAGGCAAAGGTAGAGGCAGAAAGATGAATTAGGAATCTTTGGCAACCATACAGACGAGATTACTGAACTAGGATTGTAGCAGTAAATATGTTTTGGAAGTAGAACCATAGCTTTTGTAGATAGATTAGATTTAGATGGTGAAATAAATAGGTGATCCAAAGGCAACTCATAAGTTTTTGTTTGTTTTTTTACTTGAACTGTGGATAGGTATCATTTACTGATAGGGAGGGAGTATGTTCAGAGAAGTGGACATTAAAGAATTCTATTTTGGGCCCTGGCCAGTTTGGCTCAGCGGTTAGAGCGTCAGCCTGCAGTCCTGAGAGACCCGGGTTCGGTTCCCGCTAAGGGCATGTACCTTGGTTGCAGTTTGTCCCTGGCCCTGGTTGGGTTGTGCGGGTGGCAACTACTCGATGTGTCCCTTTCACGTCGATGTTTCTCTCTCTCTCTCTCCCGCCCTCCCACTCTAACTGAACAAAATATCAAAAAATGTCCTCAGGTGAGGTTAAAAAAAAAAAAAAAGAATTCTATTTTGGTCGATTTGAGTTGCAGGCAACTTAGATATCCACATGACTATATAAAGTGAAAGAAAACTTAGTGATTTCTGTTCATCCCCCTCTTTTTGCAGGGAAGAAAGATCCAGAGAGACTAACATATTCAGCATCACATAGCTTGTTTAAGCTTTCCAGGTACCAGGCACTATTCAAAGGGTTTTACATGTAGTATCTCATTTAATCCTCACAACAACCCTGTGAGGTAGGTATTATTGTTCTCATTTTGCAGGGGAAACTGAGCTGCAGAGATTAAGTAATGTCCCCAGGATGACAGTAAATAGCAGGACCTGGACATGTTGTCAGTGTTGCCTCCTCCAGCTGCCCTTTTCACTTTCAGATTGTTAGCAACTCTGTAAAGGCAGTGGCATTTGAAACATGATTTGAAGGATAGGTGCGATGCTAATATAGAGATGAAATTGTATGTAGAAGTGGTAGCATGATAATAAAATAGTGAATTTGACTAATACATGAAGTACAAGGAGAAGGACAGTTACGGGGAAAAAACTTAAAAATGGAAGGTGGAATGAGAGAACTGGAGCTCTGAATGCCAGACAAAAGTGCCTGTATTTAACCTGAGAGGCAACAGGGAACTACTGAGATTTTCTGAAAGAGAAATGACATAATGAGAGCTATACTTTAGGACCTGCCAGCAGATCAGTGATGGAGCTAAATGGAAGAAGGGAAGGTGGAAAGAATCAACACTTTCTAAGTACCTACTACCTGTCAGGCAATTCAAACACTCCACAGTCCCTCTTAATCCTTACTGAAATCCTATATAATTAGATATTGTTATGCTAATTTTAGAGAGGGACAATTGAAATTTATAAATCCAAAAGGTGCTACAGCTACATGATGAGTAAAAATCTGAACATTACAATGACCTATAGAGACCTATCTGATCGGGGTCCCTACTGTCTCTCTGATCCCACCTCCAACTACTCATCCTGTCACTGCCTGCCCTTGAACTGCAGAGGCCTCCTACTGTGCTTCAGCTCACCAGGCATACTCCCTGTCCTCTTAGCTTACTCTTCTTTCCTTAGACATCCACATTGCTCTATCCCTTCAGATCTCTGCACAAGTGTCACTGACAGAGAGACTTGCCCTGACCTTGCTTATAAAAAGCAACAGCAGTTCCCAACACTAAGCCTACACTCCTATGCCCCTTACTCTTTTTATTTTCCTCCAGAACATATATAACATATATGTATATATTGATATATTTTCCTGCCCCTTATACTCAAGAAGATCAGTGTCACGACAGCAAGGTCTTTGCTTTGTTTCCTTCTATATACTAGGTGTATACTAGGTGTACAAGGGGCCTTGCATATAATAATAAGTAGTCATTGAATCACTGTGCAAATGAATGATGAATGAATGAATGGACTAACATAGCTTTGCCCAAAAGGGAAGAAATACAGCCTAAGTTTTTCTAGACTGATTCTAAGTGCTCCTTACTTTGACAATTATTTTTGTGATATCCAAAATATTATTTACAAATTTTTTCTTTATTGATTTTTAGAGGGAGAGGGAGACAGAAACATTGATGAGAGAGAACATCGAATGGCCGCCTCCTGCATGCTGCCCACTGGGGATTGGGCCCACAACCTGGGCATGTACCCTGACCAGGAATCAAACCGGCGACCTCTTGGTGTATGGGTCAACGCTCAACCACTGAGCCACACCAGCCAGGCAATATCCAGAATATTAGTTATAGTGCCCTCTAGACAATGCAGGTCATTTACTTGAACTAACCATTATGTGAAGTAAGAAACTGAAGCCCTACATTTCCATTCTTTTTTGACCATGTACTGACACACACTCAATAGAATTAAACTGCTCAATGCTGAGGATTCTAAGCAGTGTTTACGATATTGAGTTACTACTTCTTCCCAAAGGAATAAATGAGAGAAAAACAGTAGCCATAAAATGCAATTTCTCCTGTTACAAAAATAACTCCAGGGGTAGGATACAGGAGACCTTCCTGAGTCACTTCTCCCTTCTGGTTTCAATCTGGATATAATTAAATATCATACTTGGCTGATATTAATGCTCACTCCTAAGTCATAAAATCAGACATCTATTCAGTTGTTAAATTTTTTGTGATTAATATTGTATTTTTCAAATGAAGTTTCCTTTTAATCCTAGGGACAGTTTTTCACTCTTAAACCCCCAAGTATACTCATATTAAATGAATATGAACTACAAACGTGTATGTACATATATAATCTGCAATAAGTTAGCAAATATCTCTACATCCAATATTAAATAGCACCACCAACCTAAAATGAAAATATTGCAGAGGAAAACTGAATTTTCAAAGTACAGGAACTTGGGAGTTTTACCTGGTACAACCAATTAGGGAAATGTTTGGTAGTATAGTACCTACTAAAAGAAAATATATATTCATGTTCTATGATTAAGCAATTGCATTCTTGGGTATATATCCAAGAGAAATAAGTGCTTATGTCTACTAAAAGACATGTACAAGAATTTCCTTGCATTATTATTTGTAAAAGCTCCAAACTGAAAACAGTCCAAATGTCTATAAGCACTCAAATAGATGAATACATTACACGATGGAATTCTTTACAACATGGATGAGTTACAGTGTAATGTTGAATGGAAGAAATCAAACACAAAAGAGTACAACTCTATGGCTCCATTTTAATAAAGTATAAGAACATCCAAAATCAATGTATGGAGGTAGAAGTTAAAACGGAGGTCGCCCTTGGGACAACTAACTGGGAGGAGCACAAGGACATGTTCCATATGCTGGATCTGGATGCTAGCTACACATGTACACATATGTAAAACTTTATTAAACTAAATACTTGAAAGTTATATACTTTACTGTATATAAAGTTAGACCTCAAAATACTATTGATATAAAGAAAGAGAATGGGAACTTGGAATATAAATGAAAGACAGAAAAGAATAAGAATGTATTTCAATGAGAAGGAAGATATTACGTCCAAGCATTAATCATGAGTCTAAACTGGAATGCTAATCTTCTAAATCTCTCTGACACCGGACAGTATCCGTCAGAGAACAGCTAGCTAGCTGGCCTTGACAGTAGAAGAATGGAGAGCACACACACACACACACACACACACACACACACACGTAAGCTACATTTCAAACTGGGCCCTTAAAAACCAATAAACTCCAGCAGCCTCACATAACCACTGAGCACTTGTCTGAGGCCAGTTACAGATTTATCAGTTCTCCTTGGAACTGTTCCCACAGAGCCCTCAAAATTAGTTATTTCTAAGGAGGCATGAAGGAGGAAATGAAGCCCATTTTTATAGCCTTTGACTTTTTCAACAGCAATCTTTGTGTTCAATCAAAAATGGTTCTGCAGTATTCTCCTAACGTAACTCATTGAATGGAACAGAGTTCAATTAACACCAAAGCAACTCATCAGGAGCTGTTATTACACATGGGAAGAATGAGACTGTGTTTACGGATATGATTTTGGCCACAAGGAACTTATTTTGTTATCACAGTGAAAGAAAAACAGTAGACGATCTCAGAAACTGTTATCAACTGTTCACTCTACAGTTATTGAGAGCTCACTAAGTGCAGATACTCTCCATAGTATTTACCGTTGAGTTTGCTTAATCTAATCCTTAAAATGGTAAAGCACCAGCAAGGATTAGAACATCAAAGCAGAAGTTTCCTAAGGGGCTTTTGACCCCTCTCACCTTTCATTTTTTTTATAACAGCTAAAAGCCATCACACTGCTGGCAGGGAGCCATCCCTCTCTGTGGAGGAAGGTAGAGGTAGAGGGGGCCTCAAAGGTCTGATGGAAGGAGCTCCCAGCCTAGGCCCTCAGCAAAGTTCAAGTAAGCAAATGTGAATTGTAGTTACTCTGTTCAACTTTTTCAAAGGAGCATATAAAGGGAATATATTAAAAACAGCCCTGGCCGGTTTGGCTCAGTGGTTGGAGCGTTGGCCTGTGGTACAGAGAGACCCGGGTTCGGTTCCCGCTAAGGGCACGTACTTCGGTTGCAGTTTGTCCCCGGCCCTGGTTGGTCGTGCAGGTGGCAGCCACTCGATGTGTCCCTTCACATCGATGTTTCTCTCTCTCTCTCTTCCTCTCTCTCCCTCCCACTCTATCTGAACAAAAAATGGAAAAATGTCCTCGGGTGAGGATAAAAAAAATATATATATTCCAGCCCCCCTCTCTAGTGCCTTAAGTCTTTTAAATAGAATAGAAAAATGAGTTTACATAATTTGTTCCTCACTGATTTTATACATGTTAGGCAGTGTCCATTTTTGGTGCCTTCTCTTTGGCATCCAACTTTTCCTAGGCCATAAACCAAGGTTATAATTAATATACACATATATGTATATATGTGTGTGTGTGTGTGTGTGGATATATATACTTCTCTCTGCCTGTCTACCATCTTTCACTTGAAGGAGCAATGCATCTGGCAATCAGGGAAAAGGGACTGATGTTTTATGGATAATGTATAAAGTTAATTTGAAACATGAAAAAGCTATAAATCTAGTTGGATTATATACTGAAGAGCTCAACATGTTAGTGCACAGTGGGACTATAACAAAAAAAAAAGTATGAAACCTGGAGCCAGAATGTCATACTTCCCGCCCTGTGACCTTGGACAAGTCTGTCAACCTCTCTGGGCTTCACTCTTCTCATTTATGAAGTGCGGATACAACCTTGTTTATAGAGATAGATCAAATAATACAGCATCCAGAATAGGCCCAGCAAACAGTAAAGGCCTTATCCAAACAGGCTTCTCCCTATTAAAACTCTCAGTGCTCTGATCCCAAAATGATCCTGCCCACTTTTCCACTACTCTCACCAGGGGGCTTCCTTTGTTCTTTCTTCTAGTTTGATTCTCTAGAAGAAAATTCTCTCTTCAGCCTCTTTCCTGAAACCATAGTAATTTTTAGAGGTATGCATTTCTGTAGTCTGAAATATATGAACTAAACGGTTCATATGCAATCAGGTAGACAGTTTCCAAGAAGGAAAAATAAGGAAAACTATATTATAAAGAATTTTACTCTGTCAATTTGTCTAAGAGATGGATCCCATGGGGTAGAGAGGCCATCAGTCACTAAAAATCTGTCTAGATCAGTGAATACCATTCCCTTCAGCCAGTCATTTGTTAATCCCCAACAGTAGCAGCTACCCTCCCTGGTCACACTGAACTTTTCCATTGGGACTAATCCCAGGGGCTTATCCTTATGTATTCATTTTAAACCCTGTTTTGAATTACTGCTGCTGTCCTTCCTGGAATTTAATAAACTTCACGGGGACACCCATTTAGCTGTGCCTAACCAACAAGTTGAATCTAGCCTCTCAGAAAAAATTGAGAAGAGTGAAGAAGAAACTGGGAAAAGACTTAAGAAGTTTCAATAGTTACCATTTCTCAAGATAGCATCTTTCTCTCCACGTAGCTGATACCTGGTAGGTATGTTTTGAGGAGCAGGTCCAAGGTTCCAAAGAAATTTAAAGCTGCTGCCCCAATCCAAAAGATTCATAAGCTATAAGCTTTAGGGAAATATATATATATAAAATTGTTGTTGTTGTTGTTTTGCTTTAGAGGGTGACAACTGCACAGCCCAGAGCCACCTAACCTGTAAGACACTTTAAGATAGCAGGGTTTATTGCTGAAAAAGGCAGTTCATAATTCGTTCTCATTTTGCCCAGCTTTACATTAAGATGACAAGGAAAAGCAACAACAACAACAAAAGAGTGTGAAGGGTGAGGGCACTCTAATGTCTCCTATTTTATGCTAACTAATCTATAAACTGGATGACACTGTGATTCACTATCCATCTGCCTTCTTCACCTGCTGCCTAATTTGTTACCAGAAAATAAATCTTTACCACTCACGGAGTTCAGCCATCTGAACGTTCCCACTTATTAGGAAGTGGTATAGGTTCTTCCCCTTCACTTTCCTTTAGAAAACAAAAAGTCCAAGATATTAGGCTTCTTCAGCCCTTAAAATTAAGACACTTTTCACCAGACAATGTTGCCACTGTCACCATCATGCAGTAGTAGTTGCATTTATTAAGGGCATGTGTGCCAGCCATCCTTCACAGTACTGGGCATGTATCAACTCGTTTAATCCCTATACAATCTCTAGGATTATTATCCTTATTTTATAAATGAGGAAAAGGAAGAACAGGGAGAGTTACTAAGTTACTAAGTTGCCTACCAGTTACTAACCAGTTAAGTGGTGGAAGAATTGGAGCCCAGAGGTTTGGCTTCAGAGGCTGAGCTCTTAATCACTACCCCCTATTGCCTTTCCTGAAATACACTTGGGTTCCTAAAACCTACCATATTCATGGAGCTCGGGGTAATATCTGAAGAACATTGATGGGGTTGACATGTGCAGGATAATGACTATGCTTATCAGAAGGACAGATGAGGGGGTACATGTAATTTCATGGACTTACACACACATCGAGGTTACACAATGAAGCAATTATTAAATGCCCTATTTTCCCCAAAGCAATCATAAACACAAATGCTAATGATTGGAACTGCAGAATGTCAGATCTGGAAGGGGCTTTAGAAATCACCTACACTAACTTTTATCAGCAAGAAAACCGAGGTTCAGACAGAGCCACTGATTTTTTTCCAAGGTGAAAAAGGCATTCAGGACAGAGTCAGGATGCTTTATTAAGTTAGTAGGGATTGCTTCCTAACATTGGTTTCCTTTCACTTTAAACTCTCTCTATATAAGCAAAAGTATCCACTTTCATGGTTTTAACTATGATCAATATGCTGATGTCTCTCAGATTTATATCCCTAGAGAGGGCTGACCTACCTCTGGACTGTCATAGAACTGCCTACTAGACATTTCCATAGGTCCTTCAAACTCATCTATGAACAAACTCACTTCTCCCTACCCCAAATCTACTTCTCTTGAGAATGACCTACACAACAATTTCTTAAGACAACCACCTCAAAACTCAACATATTCTAGATCTCTCCTCTCTTCCATATCCCCCATATAATCCATCACTAAATCTCTTCAATTTTACATGTTTGACATCTGACATCCCTCTCTTCCTTTCTGCCTCTATTACCATTCTATCTGCTCCCAACTACTACAATAACCTCATATGAGTCCTGCTCATTTTATGATGACTCCAATCCTACTCAATTTTCATAAAGGCTGCCAGAGGAAATTTTTTTAAAATCTCATCAAGGTAACCCCCTGCTTTTTCTTAGATTCTTTCATTAATGTTTCCCTGTAGGGCAGGAGGGCAGGCAGGCAGAGTATAGAGAGGAAGGCAGACTGAAAAGAAGTGGGGAAGGGTAAAGGAAATGGCTAATCCTAATATTTCCCCAAAGCTCTACTCCCCTTGAATGAGAAGTACTACAACGCAGTATTTAGGAACTTGGGCTCCAAAATCACAGAACTAGGGTTGAAATCTTGACTGTAACGTACACATGTATGATCTTGGGGGGCCAGTTACTTAGCCTCTTTGAGACTTAATTTTCTAATCTAAAAAGTGAGAACAATAATCCCTCTATCAAATGAGCATTTAGAATACAGCTAGACATGAGATTCCTCAAAACAGATACTGGAACCATAACCAGTACATCTTATTTAACTACGCTGTTATCTCACTTTTCTAGACACCAACCACCTAGCCAGCTCCTCGGCCAATATTTATTGAGCACAAGAACTGTATGCAGTTCAGTTTGAAGACTGAATAAATCCCAATGACAAAGCTTCTGTGCTAGAACCCTGAGATTTTGAATTCCTTCGTGCCCCCAAACATGCTGAATCTGTAGAGGGTATTAAATGTGAAAAAGACCCAAGGGGTGTTGAGAGTCCAAGAAGGAAGCTGCACATTGTTAACTTTAATATAGGCTGGATTTTGTGTCCTCCACCTTTAGCAAGCATCAGAATCATCTGTGAAATGTTTTAAAACAAACACAACAGAGTCCCAGTAGCGAGATTCCCACTCAATAGGCTGGGGGCAAGGTAATGGCATTTTTATTTTAAAAAAACTGTCCAAGTGAATCTGATGTGCTCCAGAGATTGGAAACTACTAGGGTATAAAGCATGTCTACTGTCATTCGTACTTTAATTAAAGTCTTAACAGTTTGGAGGATGAAGAGATTATTTTCAACTGAGTAAAGGGAGGAGCAGACGATTTATAAAAAAACCTTATAAAAAAGAACCTCAAGAGAATCCATTTTAACCTAACCTATTTGGAGCATGTGAAGTCATGTTAACAATAGTACTAGTTAAATAAGACCTCTGAATGAAAATTATTGTTTTTCTGTTTTCTGGGCTTCTTCTTATTACTGTTTTGAACCAAAAAGGTTAGAAATCAATAAGTTGGTAAGGACTGATGGTGAAAAGCCAGGAAAGAGAGGAGAACTTGCCACGTTCCCCAGGAGCTGAGATAGTTTGCCTGCACAAGGCCCTTGCCAAGGGAGGGGAAGAGCTTTGCCAATTACATGGCACCTGACATTTGTGATACCAGCTTCAAAAGTGACTTAAAGTGACACTAGAATATTTTTTTGCTTATGAGTGAGCAGAAAGTTTCTTGAGTTTTCATCTGGTACCAGAAGTAGACTTTTCCCATTGAATACAATTACAGGGAGAGGCAAACATATATTTCTGATTATATCCCAAGAGTACTGCTTGTTACACATAGAACACTTGTCAAATGTGGCCAAAAATGTTGAAGAAAATAAGGATTGTAAGAGCCAAGGTGGTGGAAGAATGGGTAGAAGTCACAGGTCCCCTCATCCCAGGACCAAACTATAATTACAACTAAATTATAGAACAATCAACCTGAATAACCAACCAACTGAAGACTAGATGAAAAGAAGTCTTATAACCAAGGATTTACAGAAGAAGCCACAACAAAACTGGTAAGAAGGGCAGAGACAGAAAAGGGCTGGCCCCCCATCCATGTGGGAGGATATCTCAGCTGCAAAGGTTCCCCGCCCTGAGGGGCATGGGATCTCAACCCCATGCAAGGCTCCCCAGGCCGAAGCACCACAGTCAGGAAAAGGAACCCACATAACATCTGGCTGTGGAAATCAGCAGAGATTCTGTCCACCAGAAAGAGATGGGAGTCCACTAAAATCCCAGGCACCCTCTTGAAGGCCAATGCACAAAACCTCATTCACAGGAACTTACCCTGGGAAGGCCATTCAGAGAAGACTACAGACATACAGGGAGAGACTGGGTACTGTGTCTACAGGAAGAGGGCTAGAGGGATAGCAGCCATTATCTCTATGCTGCCCACAGGCACCATTTTCTTTAGGATAAGTACTCCCCCCAAGTTGCATCAGCCTTGGGGGGATGCAATAGCTCCACCTCCTGACTGTGGCCCTACTCTGCCAGGCTCCCACCCTGTGGAGGAGTCAGCTAGCTAGGGCCAGCCTGGGCCCACCTCGCAGACTTTACTGGAGGGCTTTTGAGGAGGTCCAGGCAGATGCAGAAGAGTGTCAGAGATGTACAAGGAGACACTGACTAGAGTGGCTTTAGGGCAAGGGCTGATTTTACCTTGCACATGACTGGTGCTGTCCCTACCCCTAGAGACCCACCAGCTCCACCATACAAACTCCCTGTGTCCCTACCCAGCAAAACTCACATTGCAGAGGAGTAAGCTGTCTGTGGCCAACCTGGGCCTGCATTCTTTTTGGGAAGTCTCTTAAGGAGTCCAGAGCAGAATCCAGTAATGTCAAAGATGCACAGGGAGAGACTGAGTCGTGTGACTCTAGCATGAGGGCTGGCTCCCTCCTCTCCCCCCCATCTCCCTTCACACCCCAACTGGCACTACCATTCTTGCACAGAGCTCTCCTTCCACAGGGCAAAATATTAATCTGTTTTAGCCTACTGAATACTACCTATTTTACCCAGATAGCTCCCTGACACCATCCCAATACAAAGGTCTGCAGGCCTGAGGCAGGTGGCAGCTGGCCTTAATAAACCCTGAAACTTTTGTTGAGTAGCTTGAGACCCACCATTGTGACTGAGTTTGAATCTGTATCAACCTGATGAATACCACTTGTCTGTACCTGGTGACTCACTGAGAACCTACCTCACATAACTCGCATACCTTCAGAGACTTTTTCAGTGACTGAGCCTAACAGGCAGCTAGCAAATAGAGGCATATCTCAAAGGTGCCCAGGGGCCTTTGCTGCCCTGGCCCCTGGCTCAATACTGGTGTAAGCTGTCTTTGATATGGAGCTCGATCCCTTCTACATGCACCACAATTGGCACATTGCTTTGTAGCTTGTAACAGGTAGCCCAGGGCTGGTCACAGGCAGCGTCTGACATTGACCTGCACCCCAGTCCCTCATAAAAGGCCCCAGAACCAATACATCCAGAGTCAAGCTTCAAACTACATCAGAGCACAACCCAATTAGGTTCATAAGTGGCACAACTAAAGAAATATCTCACAAGGCACCAGACCCTACTGGAGAAAATTCCACTTCATGGGGTTAGACTGGAACAACAACTTGTACACTGTGGTCAGGGTCAATCCTCACAGCTAGCCAGACTAAGGATCAACCCCACCAATGGACAGGCCAACAGCAATCAAGACTCAACAGAATGACTCACATAACCCACACAAGGGATGTTCCTGGAGCACCTAGCTCAGGTCATCAGAGAGACAGCTCCACTGAGCCCCACAAGACACCTACTATGTAGGACCACCTTATCAAGACTTGGAGACATAGCAGATCTACCTAATACAAAGAAATAAATACAGAAAGGATGCCAAAATGGGGAGACAAAGAAATGTGCCTGAAATAAAGTAACAGGAGAAATTCCCGAAGAACCAGATAAAGAGTTCAAAATAATGATTATAAGGATACTCAAGGATATTAGGAGAAAAATGGATGAACTCAGTGAGAATGTCAACAAAGACCTGGCCGGTTTGGCTAAGTGATTAGAGCATCGGCCTGCAGACCAGAGAGTCCCAGGTTCAGTTCCCACTAGAGGCACATACCTTGCTTATGGTTTGTCCCTGGCCCCAGTTGGGGTCGTGTGGGTGGCAACCACTCGATGTGTCTGTCTCACATCGATGTTTCTCTCTCTCTCTCTTCCTCCCTCTCTCCCTCCCGCTCTATCTGAAGATGAATAAAAAAATATCCTCAGGTGAGGATAAAAAAAAAAAGATATACTAAGCATAAAAAAAGACATAGAAACCATAAAAAAAAGTCAGAAATGAAGAATACAATATCGAAAATGAAGAATACACTAGAAGGAATAAACATCAGATTAGATAAAGCAAAGAATCAAATCAGCGATTTGAAAGACAAAACAGAAAATACCGAATCAGAACAGTAAAAAGAACTATAAAAAAATAAGCATAGTTTATTTAAGGGACTTCTGGAGCAACATTAAGTGTAATAACATTTGCATCATAGGAATACCAGAAGGAGAATAGAGAGAACAAGGGATTGAGAATGTATAGAATGAAATAATGACTGAAAACTTCCCTAACCTGGTGAAAGAAAAAGACATATGAGTGTAGGAAGCAGAGATCCCTAACAAGATAAACCCAAAGAGGCCAACACCAAGACACACCATAATAAAAATGCCAAAGGTTAAAAACAGACAGAATCTTAGAAGCAGGAAGACAAAGACAGTTACATATAAGAGAGCTCCCATAATATTGTCAGCTCATTTCTCAAAAAAAAAAAAAAAAAAAACCCACTTCAGGCCAGTGGGATTGGCACAAAATATTCAGTGATAAAAAAAAGAACCTACAATGAAGACTACTCTCTCAGCAAGGCTTTCATTTAAAATGGAAGGATAAATAGCTTCCCAGACAAAAAAAAATAAAACTAAAGGAGTTCATTACCACCAAACCAGTGTTACAAAAAATGTTAAAGGGACATTTGTATGAAGAAGACCAAAAAAAAAAAAAAAGGAGAACATAGTTATAAAGAATAAAATAGTACAAAAATACATACCTATCAATAATCACTTTAAATATAAATGGGTTAAATGCTCCAATCAAAAGACACAGGGTAGCTGAATGGATAAGAAAATAAAACCCATATATATATGCTGTCTACAAGTGACCTAACTCAGAACAAAACACACACTCAAACTGAAATAAAGGGCTGGAAAAAGATATTGCATGCAAATAAAAATGAAAGGAAAAAAAATAGCCAGGGTAGCAATATTTATATCAGACAAAATAGGCTTTAAATCAAAGGCTATAATAAGAGACAAAGAAGGACACTACATGATGATAAAAGGATCAATCCAACAAGAGGATATAACTCTTATAAACATTTACGCACCTAACATAGGTGCACCTAAATATTTAAAGCAAATCTTAACAGACATAAAGGAAGAGATCAACAGTCATACAGTCATAATAGGGGATTTTAATAGCCTATTGACATCAATGGATAGATAGATCTTCCAGACAGAAAATCAACAAAAAACAGCAGCCTTAAATGACATAGTAGGCCAGATGGATTTAAAAATAGATATTTTCAGAACATTTTACCCCAAAGCAGTAAAATACACATTCTTTTCAAGTGCACCTGGAACATTTTCCAGTTTAGACCACATATTAGACCACAAAACAAATCTCAATAAACTTAAGAAGAGTGAAATCATATCAAGCATGTTCTCTAACCATAATGCTATGAAACTAGAAATCAATTACACACACACACACACACACACACACACAAAGGAAAAACACACAAACACACGGAGGCTAAATAACACATTACTGAACAATTAATGCATTAATAATGAGATCAATGAATGAATCAAAAAACACCTTGAAACAAATGAAAATGAAAACACAACATAAAATCCATGGGACACAGCACAAGCAGCCCTAAAAAGGGAAATTTATAGCAATACAGACCTACCTGAAAAACAAGAAAAATCTCAAATTAACAATCTAACCTTACACCTAAAGGAACTAGGAAAAAAAACACAACAATAAATAAAACTCAGCCCAAAGTAAGTAGAAAAAAGAAAACAATAAGGATCAGAACTGAAATAAATGCAATATAACCTTAAAAAAAAAATACAAAAGATCAATGAAACCAAGAGCTGGTTCTTCGAAAATATAAACAAGACTGATAAACCTTTAACCCTTATCAAGAAAAATAAAGTAAGGGCCCAATGAAATAAAATCAGAAATAAAAGAGAAGTGACAACTGACATCACATAAAAAAAAGAAAGAAACTATTATAAGAAAATATTATGAAAAACTATACACCAACAAACTGGACAATCTGGAGGAAATGGACAAAATTCCTAGAAACATACAATCTTCCAAAACTGAATAAAAAAGGAATAAAAAATCTGAACAGACTGATTACAACCAAGAAATTTGAAGCAGTAATAAAAATATTCCTAACAAATAAAAGTCCTGGACCGAATGGCTTCACAAATGAATTTTATCAATCATTCAAAGAACTAGCAACTATCCTTCTCAAACTATTACAAAAAATTCAAGAGAAGGGAAGACTCTCAAACTCATTTCATGAGGCCAGCATTATCGTAATTCCAAAACAAGGTAAAAACATTACAAAAAAAGAAAAGTATAGGCCAAGATCCCCAATGAACATAGGTACACAATCCTCAACAAAATATTAGCAAACTGAATTCAGGAATACATTAAAAAGATCATATAACATGATGAAGTGGGATTTATTTGGGGGATGCAAAGTTGGTACAATATCTACAACTCAATTAACATAATAAACCACAAACAAAATGAAAGATAAAAACCGCATGATCATATCAATAGATGCAGAAAAAGCATTTCGTAAAATTTAATACCTATTTATGATAAAAACTCTTAGAAAATGAGAATAGAAAGAACATACCTCAACACATAAAGGCCATATTTAACAAATGCATAGCCAACATCATACTCAATGGGCAAAATCTAAAGGTGTCTTTTTTTAAGATCAGGAACAAGACAGGGATGTCCACTTTCACCACTCTTACTCAACATAGTATTGGAACTCCCAGCCACAGCAATCAGACAAGAAGAAGATTTTAAATAAAAGGCATCCAAATTGAAAAGGAAGAAGTAATATTGTTATTATTTACAGATGACATGATGCTGTATATAGAGAACCCTATAGATGCTACCACAAAACTAAACAAAACAATTAGAACTAGTAAATGAATTCAGTAAAGTAGCAGAATACAAAATAAATATTTGAAAATAGGTTGCATTTTTATACATCAATAATGAACTATTAGAAAGGGAAACTAAGAAAGCAATCCCATTTATAACTGTGTTAAAAAAAAACAACAACAAAAAAACACAAAACCTAGGAATAAATTAAACCAAGGAGGTTAAAGACCTGTACTTGAAACATTGTAAGACACTGAAGAAAGAAATTTAAGAAAATGTCAATAAATAAAAGCATATACTCTGCTCATGGATAAGAAGAATTAATATCATTAAAATGTCCATACTGCCCTGGCCTGTGTGGCTCAGTTGGTTGGAGTGTTGTCCTGTACACTGGAGTGTTGTGGGTTCAATCCCCAGTCAGGGTACATACCTAAATTTAATCCCCAGATGATGTATCTTCAGGTGAGGATTAAAAAAATATATATATCTGAATATAAAGTTCATACTACTCAACTCAATTCCTGTCAAAATACCAACAGCACTTTTCATAAATGTAGAACAAATAATCCAAAACTTATATGAAATCACAAAAGACCCCAAATAGCCTCAGCAGTCTTGAAAAAGAACAAGTCAGAGTTATTACACTACCTGATATCAAACTATTCTAGCAGGCTATAATTATCAAAACAGTATGGTAGTGGCATAAAAGCAGACACATAGATTAATAGAATATAATAAATAACCCAGAAATAAACCCACACCTATTATGGTCAATTAATAATTGAGAAAGTAGGTAAGAACATTAAAAGATAGTCTATTCAATTAATGACATTGAAAAAAATGAACATATACACACATACAAAATGAAACTAGACCATCTTCTTATACTACATATGAGAATGAACTCAAAATGCATTAAGGACTTACATGTACGGCTCAAAATAGACAAATACGCTATGATTTCACTCTTATGTGGACTCTAATGAGCAAAATAAGCAAACAAAAATATAGAAACAGACCCATACACACACAGAGCAGACTGACAGCTCTTGCAGAATGGGGCTGGATGAAAAAGGTGAAGGGATTAACTAAAAAATAAAACAATTCATAGACATAGACAACAATATGGTGATTATCAGAGGGAAGGGGGTGGGCAGGTAGAAGAGGGTAAAGGAGGGATAAATGGTGATGGAAAGAGACTGGACTTTGGGTGGTGGACACAATACAATACACAGATGATGTATTATAGAATTGTACACTTGAAATCTATATAATTATATTAACCAACATCACCCCAACAAATTCAATATAAATTTAAAAACAGCAAATACAAACCACCATAAAACTCTTAATAGAAAACATAGATAGTAAAATCTCTGACATTTCTCTTAGAGGTATTTTTTCTGATGTATCTCCTCAAGGAAAGGGAAACAAAAGAAAAAAATAAACAAAGGGACCACATCAAACTAAAGATTTTACAAAGCAAAGGAAATCACCAACAAAACAAAAAGACAACTACTAAATGAGAACATATTCACCAAATATACCTCTGATAAAGGGTTAAGATCTGAAATTTATAAAGAACTCATACTACTCAACAACAAAAAACAAACAATTTGATTAAAAAGTGGGCAGAGGAGCCCTGGCCGGTTTGGCTCAGCGGTTAGAGCGTCCACCTGCGGTCCGGACAGACCCGGGTTCGGTTCCCGCTAAGGGCATGTACCTCGGTTGCAGTTTGTCCCCGGCCCTGGTTGGTCGCGCGGGTGGCAGCCACTCGATGTGTCCCTTTCACATCGATGTTTCCCTCTCTCTCTCTCTTCCTCTCTCTCCCTCCCACTCTATCTGTACAAAAAATGGAAAAATGTCCTCGGGTGAGGATAAAAAAAAAAAAAAAAAAAAAAAAAAAAAAAAAAAAAAAAAAAAAAAAGTGGGCAGAGGACATGAATGGACTCTTCTCCAAAGAGGACATACAAATGACCAATAGACATGAAAAGATGCTCAATGTCACTAATCATCAGAGGGATGCAAATTCAAACCACAGTGAGATACCATCTCACACCTTTCTGTCAGAATGGCTATTATCAATAAAGCCACAAACAAGAAGTGTTGGGGAGGGTGTGGAGAAAAGGGAGATCTCCTACACTGTTGATGGGAATGCAGATTGATGCAGCCACTATGAAAACAGTATGGTCATTCCTCAAAAGATTACAAAAGCAACTGCCTTATCACCCAGTGATTCTACTTTTGGGTATATATCCAAAGAAACCCAAAATACTATTTCAAAAGAATATATGCATTTCTATGCTCATTGCAGCATTATTTACAATAGCAAGATGTGGAAACAACCCAAGTGCCCTTCCATAGATGAGTGGATAAAATATTGGTGAAACATATATATACAATGGAATATTACTCAGCATGAAAAAATGAAATCTTACCATTTTGTAACACCATGGATTGACCTAGAGTGTTTTATGCTAAGTGAAATAAGTCAGTCAGAGAAAGACAAATAGCATGATTTTACTTATATGTGGAATCTAAAGAACAAAATAAATGATCAAACAAGACAGAATCAAATTCACAGATACAGAGAACAGACCAATGGTTTCCAGAGGGTGTGGGGTTGGGGGACTGGGTGAAACAGGTCAAGAGATTAAGAAGTACAAATTGATAGTTACAAAATAGTCATGGGAATGTAAAGTACAGCATAGGAATATAGTCAATAATACTGTAATAACTATCTATGGTTCCAGGTGGGTACTGGAAATATCAAAGGGAACATTTTGTAAGGTACATGACTATCTAACTACCATGCTGAACACCTAAAAAGAATACAAAATAATATGGAATGCAAGCTGTACTTGAAAAATGAATAAAAGAAAATAAGGTGTGTGTGTGTGTGTGTGTGTGTGTGTGTGTGTGTGTGTGTGTTTTAGTGTCTGGGAGATACCTGGTGATCTTGGAGAGAGGACTCCAGCAGAGACTAGGGGAGGGATAGTGCAGTAAAAAGTCATTTTGTGAGAAGCTGTACCCTAAGTAGATGGTTACATATGGAGACAGCAAGATAGACTACACTTTGAAAATCTTGGCTGACTCAAATTGGAAAAACACTTTTCAAATTCTGACTAGCTGTCAAATGCTTTCACATAATCTGAGAAGAAAGGAAGCCATAAAATGTCATCGTGATGGGTCATGGAATGGTTCTAAGGACAGGGGTTTTCTTAAACTTATTTCTTTCCTGAAAAGTGACTCGTGTTAAGAGAAATACCGAGGATACAAAAGAAAAGACATTGACACAGAAAGCCCCGGAGCGGGGTGAGGAGATGAAATTGAGAGCACAAGTAATATGTTACAGTATTTATTTGTATTTAGATCAGCCAAATCTGAGGAAATTATAGTTTTCTTTTCTTCATATATATGTTAGTTTCACAGTGCTGCTTATGTTTAATCAGCTCCATCACTACCAACAGAAAACCTTCCAACTTTCTTCAGCTGAAATGAAGGGAAAATGCAACTAGTGCTATTACTTCTAGAATATCTAGCAGATCTGGCAGCCAGACACAGAACATAGGTAGGAAAAAGAAATAGCCCCCTCAAAAAAGCCCGTAGCGAAGTGACAGTGAAAGCCTGTCCCATTTTTCCTACTTAATTTGCTTTTGGAATCTGTAAAACTCAAAAGGTTCAATTAACCTTAATGATGTGTCAAAGAACAGAAAGATTTCCCTGGCTGAAAAGAATTCTCCACATGCTGCAGAATTCAGGAGGAATGCAGCCAGTTCCCTTTGAAGACAGCCCTCACGCTTTTATTTTAATGTTAAAAATAAAACCTTTCAATTTTAAAAATAAGTGGGGGAAATTTGGATGTATTATTGGGTATGAACAAGTTGTACATTTAATTAAAAAAACATTTCTTCATTGGTTCAAATGCTTCCATCACTTTTTCCAACAGTGACCAGTCAACAACTCCTATAGATACTGCTTTACAACTAAGAGCCTAGCAAGTGTGCCCAGCATCTCTCTGGTTTATTATCAGCATCAGGGGCTCCAACTGAAATGCTTCCAAAGGTGACAGATAGATGGAGTGACAGCACCAAGAGAAAGAGTATTCTCACTTAGCTGACTGAAGAGTCCCTGAGCATCTACTGGAGACAGACAGCCACTGCTCAGTTTCAGCCATCTGTTGTTCTTGCAGAAAAGGATGTTATTCATTGCTGGAGCTTCTGAGTTTTCAAGAGAGGTCGAAGATCCAGACTTTTGAAAATGTGGACTCTTGCAATTTGTAGTTGTCAAATTTAAAAAATTAAGATGCTAACACATTAAGTAGGCTGGATCAAAAGGGTATAAAGGCTGGCTTAGGCACAAGCTCATGACTTCTGAAAACCCATTCTTTTCTTTCCGCACATTAGTCTCAGCCCTTTCACCCTTCTTCTCCTTCCATAATGTCCTTTGTCGTTTTTATTTATGCTCCACCAGTGGCCACATGCTGAGCAGGCAACAGCCATGTCGTATAGGTGAAAAGAATGCCCTGCAGTGCTTTGCATAGGGCCTGGTTTATGTCACGTGCATATAGATAATTGTGGGTGATACCTCTAAAACATCTCCTACTGGATGCATCCAGTTTTTCCTTTTCTTCCCACCTGTATCCATGCCAGCAGCATTATATCTAGCCACACATCTGACTTCTCTTGTTGTTTCTAACAATTTTCCAGTTGATGCTCTACTTCCTAGGTATGCACTTAAAATATCTACAAATAATGACAAGTGTGCAACTTCCACTCTAATGTTTATGTCTATTATCTCCTGGCTGGTACTTTCTGAGTCAGGTTTATAAAAGTGAGCATTCTTATCATACATTAAATTTCAACAGGAATGCTTCTTGTGTGTGACAAAATAGGATGCTGCTTTGGCATGAGACTACATATTTAAAATAAAGCAACCGAAATAACAAATTCTACTTATTCTAAATGTACCAAGTTTTAAGTTTTCCTTTTTAATTGGAAGTGTGTGTTGGATAATTTTTTCTCTTACCATAGACTGATTTTATTTATTCTAAAGGTTAAGTTTATTGATATAATTTACATGAAATAAAATGCACCCTTTTAAAGAATATAGTTCCCCTGGCCGGTTTGGCTCAGTGGTTGGAGGATCAGCCTGTGGACCAGAGAGTCCCGGGTTCGGTTCCCGCTAGGGGCATGTATAAAAAAAAAAAAAAAAAAAGATTCAATTGCCCTGGCCAGTTTGGCTCAGTGGTTGGAGCGTTGGCCTGCGAACCAGAGAGTCCCGGGTTCAATTCCTGCTAGGGGCATATATAAAAATAAAAAGAATATAGCTCAATGAGTTTTGACAAATGTGTACAGTCAGGTAACTACTGCCTCAATCAATATGCCATCGGATATTAAATTTTAGCAAAGCATTTTGGTGCCTATGAAGATGACCACATAGAGTTTTCTTTTTTTTTTTGATCTATCGAATATGGAGTCTAGCTTCTCTAGTATTAAATCAAGCTCACATTCCTATGATGTACCCCACTTGATCATGGTATATGTTTAATGTGCTGCTAAATTGTATATAATGGTATTTTATTGAAGGGCTTTGCATCAATATTCAGAGGAAGATTGATCTGCAGTGTGGGTGAGTGTACGCATGCACACATGCACACACAGTACATGCACACATACACACACACTTTCAGGAAGTTCTGTGGAAAGGTCACTTGGCATCTTCGAAAAATCTGGAATTTTGCCTTTTGCTCCATGCTTAGAAAAAAACTAAAATAACAATGTGAATATTCGTCCAGTTTTACATGGTTCATACCCACTGTACCAATTAAAGCCCCTTTCAATAAATTAAATGGTTACCCTACTTAATAACAGCAATATCCTTAAATGTTAGAAGAATTTACTGTGGCCATCTGGGGCTTACACTCTGGATTTAGAGAGCACTTTTAATAACTTTTCATTCCTTCCGTAGTTTGACTCAGGCTCTCTCTCCTGGGAGCCATTTAATCAAGTAAATTTTCCTAGAAATACCACCCATTTCCTCTGTCTCCACAGAATTTCATAAAGTCTCTCACAGTATATTTTCGTTATATCTCCTTTTTGGTTTCCACTTTTGTTGACTTTTTTTTTTTTTTTTTTTTTTTACTTTCTCTGCTAATAAAAGAAGTATTTGTTCATTGTACACAACTTAAAAAATAAAGACATATAGAAAGAAAAAGCTGAAAATTACTCATAGTCTCGTCACCCAGAAATAATTACTATTGACATTGTCATGTAAAGCAGTTCAGACTTTAATTTGTCTACATACCTACTTTCCTACTCACCCACACAAAATGTTTATTAACTAGCCTTCTCCACGTTATATGATATCAACATCATTTCCATATTAATAAATAGACTCACATCTTCAGTTTCAATGGCTGTAAAGTATGGTTACACTATGACTTTTTACTTAAATTCCTGACAGTTGGGGATAGATAGACAAGTTAATTTTTTTAAACTATTTTTAACAATGCTGTGCTAAATATTATTTAACATTTGGCATACTCATCCAGTTATACTTGGAGGATAGATTAGTAAGAATAGCAGTGCTGCCCTGGCCGGTGTGGCTCAGTTGGTTGAGCATCAGCCCATGCACCAAGAGGTTGCTGGTTCGATTCCTGGTCAGGACACATGCCCAGGCTGTGGGCCAAATCCCCAGTGGGGGGCATGCAGGAGGCGGCCAGTCGATGTTCTCTCTCATCGATTTTTCTATCTCTCTCTCCTTCTCCCTTCCTACTCTCTAAAATCAATGAAGAAAAATAATTTTTAAGTAGTAGAAGTGCTAGTCAAACAGGTACCCTTAAAAACAAATTTTTTGCTTCTAAAAATGTCTACATTTCTTTCTTTTTTAACATTTTTTTTCCTTTATTGATTTTTAGAGAGAAAGGAAGGGAGAGGGAGAGAGAGATAGAAACATCGATGAGAGAGAACATTGACTGGCCACCTCCTGCATGCCGCCCACTGGGGATCGGGCCCAAAACCTGGGCATGTGCCCTGACTGGGAATCTAACTGGTGACCTCTTGGTGCCTGGGTTGATGCTCAACCACTGAGCCACACCAGCCGGGTAGAGTGTAGCCTACATTTCTTAAATTTAAAAATCAGCAAAGAACAAAGTAAAAATTTCCCATAATCATTATTCAGTAATAGCTTCTATTAACATTTTGTTAGATATATATCCAAGTTTTAGTGCACTCCATTTTTCAACCACGAATGAGACTACATTATACACACTAGTTTGTAACCTACTTACCATATTCTGCTGACTTTTCCTGCACACCATCATTCTATATCGCTATAAGGTACTCAATGGATAAAAGAACCATAAATTGATTCTTTTACTGAGGGAAATTTGAAATGTTTCCAATTTTTGCTATTATAAACAAAGTTACAATAAATACTGTCTTTAATTTTTGCTCCATTGTTCAATTTCCTTAGGCTAAAGTCCCAGAGGTAGAACTCCTATACCAGAGGCTATGTGCTTCAAGGCTTCTGACGAACACATCGCCCTTGAGAAAACCTACATCAGTGGACATTCCCAACAGTCTGTTTGTTCTCCACATCCACTCAGTATATAGTGCTGCTTAGACTTAGACAACAAAAAAGTGGCTTGCATTTTTTTTTCAAAACTACTAACAAGTTGGACATGTTTCTTATGTGCTCTTTGGCAATTCACAGTAAATTAGTAAAATCATTTCATAGGATCTGTTGCCTCTCTATAAAAAAAACAACCACATAAATTACATTTATTTCTTCAAACCTCAGGTACTATTTTGCTACAGGATTTTAAAAAAGAGAAAGAAAAACATGCCTTGCATTTTTAGAAATAGCTCTGGTGCTCTTGCTGAAACTTTGCTTTCAGTTTATTCCAAGTAAGGGAGAACAAGCATTTTCTCCAGGTTGTATTATCATAAATATGTACCGGAGCATTATTATAAAATGTTTTGCTAGAGCATGGAATTCAGTATAGAACAGGTACACACCTACCTTTTCAGCACAGTGTAAGAATTTTAATAAATATGTCATTATAATATAGTCTCATCTCTAACTGCTCCATGGGACAGACTACTAAAAGAAGACCAGAGGCAAGTTCACTTGCGTCACAATGTCAACATCTGTAATCTTTGAAGCATTAGAATTCAGGAGCACAATCCTTCTCAGAGCTTTCATTTTTATTTTATTTTTTTATTTTTTTTTAAAGCTTTCATTTAAAAATAACTACCCATTATGAACAATTGTGACTGATTTCCTATAGAGCAAAACATGGTGAACATTCACTTTTTTTAAACAGTAAAGAACAAATGACCTGCAAGTGAATTCAAGATAAGGAGCAGTGATTGTAGCATTCTAGCAAAGCATTTTGATTTAAATGTTTCAAACACAATATTCAGAATACATATTCAAAATGGCAGTGAATTTGCATGGACCTTCTTCACTTTTTATTTAATTAATTGATTTATTTAAGATTTTCTATTGATTTTTAGAGAGAAAGGAAGGGAGAGGGGAGAGAGAAGCATCAGTGGGCTGCCTCCTGCATGCGTGCCACAGACTGAGCCTGCAATGTGGGCGTGTGCTCAGCCAGGAATCAAACTGGCAGCCCTTGGGTACATGGGACGATGATGTCCAACCACCTGAGCCACACAAGCTAGGGTGACCTTCTCCACTTAAAAAAAAAAATTCTAGTTTTATTTTAAAATGCACATGCCACGCATGCAAGTTACTTCAGTGGTTTTTAATAATTATCATTAAAGAAATTAAGGTAATCAATTTGAAATGTATAAGTTTTGGGGGGATACATTGATGTTTGTGATTAAGAGGTCACATAATAAAGGTGAAGGCAAGATAAAATGTACTTTATCAAGTATAACTAGAACAAATTTTCTGCTTTTTATATTATTAGTTTTTGTTTTGCTAAAGTATCTGCCTAAACTTGGAATGCTTGATAGAATGTATAACATTATAGCATTAAATGAAAGTAAAAAAATCTAGTAAAAATAAATGTTTATATTTCTAAAGCATTGAGTAAAAAGATATTAAAATTCTAAAGTCCTATAATAGGACTTTGATAAAAGAATGTTTATTTCTATACAAATATAGCAACTTCAAGAGGCAAATCTTATCCTACCAACACAGGTCTCCAAATATAATGGATACCAAAATCTAGTGTAAGAGATGATCAAAACAACAGGTTAGGGAATAAGATGACACAGAAATGAATGGCCATTCCATGTAATTAATAGTAATTTGAATCCACCCACAATGGTGGGCTTAACTGACTAAATGTTCCCAGAAATAACCCACTATTTAACTTCTGAATGCAACAAAGAAATGACCACTATGGTGAGTGTTTATTGTTGAAACTAAGGTAAATCCCCTCAAACAGCAGCCATTCTTAAAGAGAATCAAGATAATCTGGGAAAAGTGTGACATCTCCTGAAAGCATGCTCAAACAAAAGTGATGCGGAAAAGAGTTGGGGGAGGGGAGTGTAAAAAATAAACAAAAGGGATATCTGTAAAAGGAGAAAGAAGAAAAACTCAGTGTCTCCACCATTCCCAGAGGAGATGGTGCTTTGAGAATGCTCATCTGTCAGGCAGGCATACCTGTGGTCAGTGAGCAGCGCTGATCCACTGGCTTGGCCTCCTCTGTGGAAGCCAGCCCTTCAAATCATTCATCTGCCTTTGCTCTGACTTCTCGTCTGCACATATGAGACCATTTCATGTTAATGGGGGAACGTAAGAAAGTTTACCAATTCATGGGAGGAAAATACACTACGGCATTGCCATAATTATCACATCATGCTGAGTGGTTTCCGTTTGGGGCATAAATTGATAAAGTGGCATTTATCTTCATCAGTCTCTGATGATTTTGAGTAGGATGAATCAATTCACCAGGGTCTACTCAGCCTTAGAAAATGACGACACGGTTTATAAATCTATAAAGCTGCAAATCATTTTTTAAAAATCCTTTGACAATTTCCCCATGCCAACAGTATTATGTCAAAACTTACCATGAGCTATGCAGACCCTGCGTCTTTTTTCAGGCTCCTGTAATATTATGACTGCCATCATCATCAAAACCAGCTGACACGTAAATGCTTTTTATGTCAGGCCCTGGCCTAAGCATTCTATTTATGATATCTCATTTAAAACTCACACACACCCATGAGGTAGCTAATGCTGTTTTCTGTGTTATACTCAACAGGGCATCAAGGCACAGAAAGGTCAATGCCTTGCTTCATCACATTCCCACATGAATGTCACAATTCGGTCATGCTGAAATGTCTGCAGGTCTTGAAAATGCCCTCTGTTCCTTTGCAGACTATTGGCCTTGCCCCGAACTGTTCAGCTTTTTATGTGACCATCACCCACTGATTCTTTAAGACTCCGTGTAGGCAGGGCCTCCTCTGAGAAATATTTCTAGACACCCTCACTTTCCTAAGAAAAGTTAGATGCCCCCTCTTCTATTCCTATATACACCCACTCACACACAGCATAAGAATTTTAAAAGTCTATTTGTGAATCTGTTCCCCACCCCCACCAGGCTACAGGCTCTCTTGTGGGCAATGCCCAAATCACTGAATAAGGCCTCACTGTCTTTCACGGCACAACTCCAGGGGGCGCCACTCATGTAGGCTACCCAGTGGTGTAAATGGCGACTCCTGAAATTGTACAATATGGCACCTCTAAGAACAGGGCTCCAGTGCCTTCCAAAGAATTCGGCACAGAGTATCACTCATAAATATTTTTCAGTGACAGAATGGCTGAGATAGATCTCACCAAAAATGTGAGATGGGGCTTAACCAGTGAGGTCTCTCAACCAGTTTATTACCCTCCAAACCAACACTTCCTAAGGTAAAGTTCAAATGACACTGTCAACCTGAAGATAAGTGCTAGCTCTGCCACTCCATACACTTAGAAAGTCCCTCCTTGTCTCCTCTACATCAGCTTCTTGTACAATTTCTCTAAATGCTAACAGTGAATTTAGGTTTCCCTCTAAGCCTCTGATAATGACATAATTATCTGCAAATGAATGTGGTATTTTCACCAGAGATGCAAATAATTATAGCGAGAGGCAGATATATGAAGCTACCCGAAAGAGCTCACCGAGATGCAAATTAATACAGTCCAATTTTTCTATTTTAATGAGCATGTTCATAAGGACATTATGATTCTATATTCAGAAAAACAACATTCCACAACTTTCAACCACCTGCCCCGGCAGAGAGGAAAAAAAAATCACACACTGAACTTTGGCAAGCATTTACGATATCTCTGATTAGAGTTAAAAAAAAAAAGTTTAGACAATACATTCCTATTTTCTTTAGAAGAACACAGTTTCTGTCTTTCCATGGATGGGAGTATGGTCATAGGTAAAAGAACCTTCGACATATAACTAGCTTTAAGACACAGCTAGAGATTGAGGCAGGTGTCAACGAAGAGAAATTATTTAGTCACTCAAGATCACTACTTTGTCCTAATTCCTTCAGTTGACTCCTGTCTTCTGTTAACTGATGGCTGCCTCTAATTTGGAGTGGGAAAAGAGAGCAGAGAGACAAAAGTGAAGTGACTGGTAAAAACTATGAAACCACAGAGGTATGGCAATGTGAGGTAGGCAGAAAAATAGTCCCCCAAGATGTCCACATCCAGATCCCCAGAACCGGTGACTATGTCGTAGCTACGGCAAAGGGAACTAAGATTGCAGGTGAAATTAAGGTTGCTAATCATCTGACCTTGAAATAAGACTAACTTGGATTATATATGTAATCACCGTGGTCCTTAAATGAAGGAGGCAGAAACGGTGATGTCTGGGTGACGCGATGTGAGAAAGGCTATTACTAGCTTTGAAGATGGAAGGCCATGAGCCGAGGAAGGCTGCTGGCCTCTAGAATCTGAAAAACACAAACAGATTCTCCCTAGAGCCTCAGGAAGGAAGGCAGCCTGCTGACCCTGTAATTATAGCCCAGTGGGTCCAATTTTGGGCTTCAGATGTCCAGAGTGAATAAATGTTCGTTGTTTCGAGCTACTTAGGCTGTGGGGATTTGTTACAGCAGCAATAGGAGACAAATACAGGTAATTTCACCGGAGAGAAGAGATCAGCTATTTCCATAATTTCTGCAGCATGTGAACATTTATTCCCCCAAAGGAGAGCTAAGGACTCCAGCAGACTACCATATCTGATGTGGCCACTCCCTTCTCTACCTCTCTACCCTCACCTAAACTATGTCACAAAACAACACTTCATACCATCCATTCTACAGAGATTGTCTGCAATACATTTCAACTGGTGTGGCATTCTGCCCCTTTGTGCATACAAGGCTTGGAACATTTTATGAGCACTATAGGGACCTCAGAGAAGAACATCTGGTCTGTTCCGCATTGTAATTATGTATAAATGAAGACATCCAGGCCAGAAGGCCTTGGGTAGTACTATATTCGAGGTCACACAGCTAGTTGCAGTCAACACAAGTTCTTCCTTTCTCTCTCTCAAGACAATTCTCTTTTCATTTCCCTGTGCTACTGGGAACTAGAACTGAATGCTATGCATAAAACTAAACCGGCACGTGAAGAGTATGTAACTGAGGTGAATTGTTCTTTCAATTATAGTTTATTCTCAATATTACATTGTATTAGTTTCAGGTGTACAGCACAGTGATTAGACAATCATATACTTTACAAAGTGCTCCCCCTGATATTTCCAGTACCCACTGGCACCACAGATAGTTATCGCAATATTACTTCTGATATTCCCTATGCTGTACTCCAGTACTCATGACTATTTTGTGACTACCAATTTGTATTTCTTTTGTTTTTTTATTGTTGATTTTTTTTTTTTTTTTAGAGAGAGAGGAAAGGAGAGATAAAAACATCTATGTGAGAGAGAAACATCGATTGACTGCTTACTGCATGTCACCTACTGGGGACCGAACCCGGAACCTGGGCATGTGCCCTGACCGGGAATCGAACCAGGACCTCTCAGTCCATGGATGATGCTTAATCCACTGAGCCACGCTGGCCAGGCCAATTTGTATTTTTTAATCTCTTCACCACTTTCATCCAGTCCAACAAACCCCTTTCCCTCTGGCAACCACCAGTTCACTTTCTGTCTGTGAATCTGTTTTAATTTAATTTTGTTTGTTCATTTATTTTGTTCTTTAGGTAACACATATAAGTGAAATCATATGGTATTTGTTTTTCTCTGACTTATTTCACTTAGCATAATAACCTCTAGGTCCATCCCTGTTGTTGCAAATGGTAAGATTTCATTCTTTTTTATGGCCAAGTAATATTCCATTGTATTTATGTAACATCATTTTTTTAGCCACTTGTCAATTGATGAGCATCAGGGTTGCTTTCATATCTTGGCTACTGTTAATAGCAGTGAGCATAGAAATGCATATATTCCTTCAAAGTAGTGTTCTGGGTTTCTCCGGATATATACCCAGAAGTAGAATCACTGGATCATAAGGCAGTTTCATTTTTAATTTTTTGAGGAATCTCCATACTGTTTTCCATAGTGGCTGCACCAATATGCATTCCCACAAATGTGCACAAGGGTTCCCATTTCTCCATATCCTCACCAACACTTGTCATTTGCTGATTTATTGATGATAGCCATTTCGACAGGTATGAGGTGATATCTCATTGTAGTTTTAAGATGCATTCCTCTGATGATTAGTGATATTGAGCATCTTTTCATATGTCTATTGGCCATCTATCTATATGTCCTCGTTGGAGAAGTGTCTACTCAGGTGCTTAGCCCACTTTTAGATTGGATTGTTTGTTTTTCTGGTGTTGATTTGTTTGAGTTCTTTATAAATTTTGGATCTTAACCCCTTATCAGATATATCATTGATGAATATGTTTTCCCATTCAGTAGGTTGTCTTTTTGTTTGCTTATGGTTTCCTTTGTTTTGCAAAAACTTTTTAGTTTGATGTGGTCCCATTTGTTTATTTTTTCTTTTGTTTTCCTTGCCTGAGAAGATATATCAGAAAAAATATGACCAGGAGAGATGTCAGAGATGTTATTGCCTATGTTTTCTTGTAGGAGTTTTATGGTTTTGAGTCTTACATAAGTCTTTAGTCCACTTTGAGTTTATTCTTATCTATTGTGTAAGAAGGTGGTCTAGTTTCATCTTTTTCAGGTATCTGTTCAATTTTCCCAGCACCATTTACTGAATAGACTGTCTTTACCCAACTGTATGTTCTTGCCTCTGCTGTCAAATATTAATCTACCATACAGGTGTGGGTTTATTGCTGGGTTTTCTATTCTGTTTCATTGAACCCTATGTCTGTTTTTCTACCATTATCATGCTATTTTGATTAACAGACCTTGCAGTATAGTTTGATAATAGGTAGAGTGGGCAGGTGAATTTTAATTTAATTTTAATTGAACTTTAAAAAGCCCTTGTGCTGGCATGTTTATAACCCCATAATTGATGAATGGTAAATTATTGTGCTGACTTGTTTATAGCTCCATAATTGATGATTGGAAAAGTCACTGTGTGCCCTGTAGCTGAACCTGTTTTGTAAAGACCCCTGAACCAAGAAATTGTTGGGAGCCGGCTATATGTCTGACAGAGTCCATAGAGCCTGGAGGTCAGAGACTCGACTTTCCCCACAGTCTCAAGGAATTAAGCTTGCATTGTGTTTGTGCAGCTCGGGGCTAAGTGTGACCCAATGTACCTTGAAATACCTGGGTGTTCCTGGGTGTGCCTGTTATCTGCAAGGCAAACTAATTCTATACAGCATTGTTGTAGCCCTGGGCATTATATCAAAAAGATCCTATTTTCTTATATCATTAAACTTTTGCTGTAAGGTACAAAAGGCATGTAATAAAGCATATCGAGGCTGATTCTGAAGACTGTCACAGGGGTGTTTGGAATCAGACGCCAGCCAGCTAATAAGTGGCTCTTATTTGGATTTCAATTCTCTAGTGGTCTTTCTTTGGCTCTGTCGCACCACAACACCCTGATGCTTGTTTGTGTTGTTGGGAAACATTTAAATAGGTTTGGAACAACCTGGGAATGTGAGTCTACTTATCAATGGCAAAGCTTCTGAAATCTACATACAGCTCAAATATTTCTGATGAAAATCCGGTGTCTGGATATGCTGTAGGTATAAAATACACACTGGATTTGGAAGATTTCAACTGAAGAAAAATATAAATGTGTCATTAATTTTGTAGATAATGAAATGCTGAAATGATAACATTTTAGATATATTAGGGTAAATAAAATACATCATTAAAATTACTCTCATCTGTTTCTTTTTACTTTTTAAATGTGGCCACTATAAAATTTAAAGCTACTTATGTGGCTCTTATTATATTTCATCAGAAACTGCAATTCTAAAGGAATAGGTTGAAATACACATGTATTTTAACATGAAATTCTAGAAAATGGAAATACAGGCTCTGGCCGGTTTGGTTCAGCAGTGAGAGCATCGGCCTGCAACCCAGAGAGACCCGGGTTCGGTTCCCGCTAGGGGCATGTGCCTCAGTTGCACTCTGTCCCCTGCCCTGGTTGGATTGTGCGGGTGGCAGCCACTCAATGTGTCCCTTTCACGTTGATGTTTCTCTCTCTCTCTCTTCCTCCCGCTGTATCTGAACAAAAAATGGAAAAATGTCCTCAGGTGAGGATAAAAAAAAAAGAAGAAAGAAAATGGAAATACAAAAAAAAAAATACAAGATATCTGTTTGATGCAAAGAAGAAATTATAGAGAAAACACGTGGTAGAAGAATATGCACACAGGATCAGGATTCTCAAACTTGTAACGAAGTCAAAGATAAAAGAAAATTCTTTTATATATATATATATTTATATATATATTTTTTAATCCTCACCTGAGGACATTCTTTTTGTTCAGATAGAGTGGGAGGGAAAGAGAGAAAGAGAGAGAGAGAGAGAGAGAGAGAAACATGAACATGAAAGGGACACATTGAGTGGCTGCCACTCGCACGACCCAACCAGGGCCGGGGACAAACTGCAACTGAGGTACATGCCCCTAGCAGGAACCGAACCCAGGTCTCTCTGGACCGCAGGCCGATGCTCTAACTGCTGAGCAAAACCGGCCAGGGCTAATTATATTTTTAATCACTTGGAATACAAGGATTGTTCGGAGAAAAAGATATTAAAAATTACTCTTCTCTAAACCTTCCTTGTTTGTTGGTGGGCTCTTAATTTACAGCTGACCTTATAAAAGAAAACTGTAAACTAAGAATAAGTACAGCAGCCACAACACATTTTTAGAAATGTATTTTCTCCTCAAATGTGTCAGGCTGACAAAATAAGAATACAAGCAATTCACAAATTCTTCGCATTAAATTTCTAATTCAAGCTCTCCCTTTTTCAGCTTTGGAAATGGATCAGCTATAAGTTTTTAGAACTAATATTATACCAGGGAGGGAGACAGGCTGACATGTCAAACAGAGGTCTTAGGGAATATTTATGTAAAACGTCACATGGCATGGCCAAAGGGCCTAAAAAATTCCCGGAATTTGGCCTCAGGAGTAAGATAATTTATCTAACTCCTTCATGCTATTCTTTATGCACAACAGGAATGAGTCTCCACTGGTTATATCCCCGTGTGTCAGACGACTGATCAAAGATGCCTACGCCGTGGCTCAGAGAGGGAGGCCAGCCTTCAAAGGCCACCCTGCCACTCCAAGAAGGAACGTTTTGTTCAGGTGACCCTAGGCCTCCCAGAGGTCATGTGGGATCATCTCAGCTTTGTTTTCCAGGCTCTCAGAGACACCTGGGTGAGTGATTGAGGACTGTAGTGAGCAATGCTGAGGTCATCCTGAGATTCATGCTCAGGACTCACCATCTGGAAGGCGACACAAGCCCCCACATTCTCCAGTTCCCATGGCCTCCAGTCTAGTTTTCCTATTGAAATGGTCCAGCTCTAGGTAAATCACATGTGATTATAAGTTCAAATAAAAGGACAATATACAAATGAATAAGCAGTGTGATGGCGTGATGGTAATTACACAGGATCAGGAAAAACAACCATAAATGTCAAAAGTAGCTATCTCTACTGATAGGCCTATTTTCCTTACACTTGTCAATGTTTTCCACATTTGGGGGGAAAAGCTTGTATTACTTAATAGGCCAATTTTTCTTTTCTTTATTTATTTTTGTACAAGGGGAGTGTTAAAAAAATTAAAAGTACCCGTATTACTAAATACTTGAATATATTTTGAAATAGCATATTCCTTGATATTAGCACCTAATACGTTTTATAATATGCTTGTGACATCATTAAGCAGAGATATATCCATAACTGTGCTTTCCAAGTGCCATACTACTAATCCAAAAAATAGCATCAGTACTCAAACAAAAGTGGATTCTTTAGGAAAGCCGTCTCCAAAGAAGCACATAACACTAAAACTTATTTCTTCTTTGAAGTATGAGTGTAAATGTCAATCGTTCAATTACACTGTACATCTAAGGCCTTGACAATCCTGCATGAAAAATTAAGACTTTACATTACATAATTTTTTTTTTTAATATATTTTTATTGATTTGTTTTAGAGAGAGAGATGGAAACATTGATGTGAGAGAGAAACACTGATTGGCTGCCTCCTGCACACCCCCTACTGGGGATCGAGCCTGCAAACAGGCATGTGCCCTGACCGGGATCGAACCCAGACCTCTCAGTCCATAGGACAACATTCAGTCCATTGAGCCACACCGGCTGGGCTACATCACATGAATTCTTGATCCACTTTCTAACATGAGTATATTTCAAATTATTTCTTACAGATTTTTTAAAGGTCAGCAGGGCAGACAAAGAGGCCAAATCACTTAGAATCTAAAATAAAAGGTATTCATTAGACCAACATGTCACCTGACTGGGCACCCACTGTGAGATACTGTGAGGATGTAACTTTGGCCTCTAGCGATGTAACCATGCAGCACTGTAGAACTTTAAAGCTGGAAGGCTGAATTTTAAAAATGAGTCAACACAAAGTGTTAGCTATACTGAAATATTAAGCTTTTTATACATCTATAAAGTTAAAAGTTACTCCATATAAACAAATACAAGAGCATCATATTCTTCAATAATGCTTTTGAAAAGTAGACAAGAAGATGGTGTATCTGGGCGTTAGTCCTGGCACTGTCAGAATTTTATTTTTTTTTTAAACTTATTAAGGTGGGATTCACATGATGAAAAGCGGCCCACTGTAAACTCATTGATTCAGCGGCACCGAGTACATTCACACTGTTATGCAGCCACCGTGCCTTGAGGTCCGGCAATGGGTCCAGGTATTTCCAGATAAGCTCCATCCCTCATCCTGACCACCTCCCAGGGATGCCTTTCACTCCTTGAGGAACTTAGGAAGTCATTCAGCAAAACTGGGCAACTCATTCTATTCAACAGTCAGTTAGCAAATGTCTGTCCAAGTGTCGATCAGTAAAGTGAATAGCTATATGATTACCTAGAAAAGTCAATTGCTGGAACCATCTGTGATAATGAATTAATCAGATTTTTAATAGCTGGACTTTTATTACCTAATTATTCTCTGCCTCTATTCCCTCCCTCCAATCTCCCTTGGTGAAAGTTTGCACAGAGTATTCAAGTGTGTCTGGGGTCCAAGCTCACAAGAGACCATGGTCTGCATAGGGTCTTTTGCAGGCAGGGCTTATGAGAGAAATGTTTGCAGATATTTGACCCTAATAATTATAGATATGCTTTACAATTACCATGAATATTTACATACTACCTTGTAAATAGTCTATTGTGCAAATTGTAAAATTACAATTACCAGCATCTTCTGAGGGTTTATTATGCTTCTGACACAGGTCTAGGTGCTTTCAAGTGTTATTTCATTTCACCTGAACAGAGGTTATAAGGAGAAGGGGTTTGGAGAGGTTAAGTGATATGTTCAAAGTCATTCGCTTCATATGTGAAGAGCCAGAATTAAAAAGTTGATGTGTTTGATGTAAAAAATAGTACTCTGATCTACTAGGCATACTCTTTCCCTGAGACTCCACTGCCAATAATTATCCCTGAACCACTAAGAAACATCTGTAACCAAAATAAATTAAGAAAAATAAAAATGTTCTGCTTTAAAAAAAAAAAAAAAAGAATCCCAGCAGAGCCCTGGCTGTGTGGCTCTGTGGACAGAGCGCCAGCCCAGTACTGAAGGGTCGCAGATTTGATTCCTAGTCCAGGGCGTGTACCTGGGTTGCAGATTTGATCTCCCGCCCCTGTCAGGACACGCCCCGTCAGGACACGCCCGTCAGGACACGTGTGGGAGGCAATCGATCCATGTATCTCTCATATCAATGTTTCTCTGTCTCTCTGTCTCCCCTTCCCTCCCTCTCTTCCATTTTCTCTTAAAAAAAATCAATGGGAAAAAATATCCTCAGGTTAGGATTAATCAAAAAATAAATAAATAAATAAATAAGAATTCCAGCTGGGATAAAACAAAGCCACATGGCTTCACTTTGAAAGACACTCCCAGTCCGTACTTTGGAGAGGAGCAGAGGGTGGGCCCCTGTAAAAGACTCAGGTACTCCTGTCCTTCATCATAAACAGAAGTGCACTAGCAAACACTGGTTTCAATCCACACCCAAGACATTTTCATTTATCACTGGGGGAATGCTAAAAATGCCCCCACTCTGCCCTGGCCGGTTTGGCTCAGCGGTTAGAGCGTCGGCCTGCGGTACACAGAGACCCGGGTTCGGTTCCCACTAAGGGCATGTACTTCGGTTGCAGTTTGTCCCCGGCCCTGGTTGGTCGTGCGGGTGGCGACCACTCGATGTGTCCCTTCACGTCGATGTTTCTCTCTCTCTCTTCCTCTCTCTCCCTCCCACTCTGTCTGAACAAAAAATGCAAAAATGTCCTCGGGTGAGGATTAAAAAAAAAAAAAAAAAATGCCCCCACTCTTATTCAAGATAGCATCCTGTCCCCAGCGCCATCTCAGCACTCCCAATCCCTCCTTGCCTAGACTCCTTATTTCCCATAGGTCTTGTCACCATCTCACACACTAACCCACGTGCTTATTCGCTGGGCACATTACCATTCTGTGCTAGAATGCAAGCTCACTGAGAACAGGGGGTCTGTGTTTTGTCACTGCTCTGTCCCCAGTGCTTGGAGACACAATGGCCTAAATCACAGCTGGAGCACATTCCTCCTCCTTAGAAAAGTAGAGGATGGTATCTATTCAAAACACTTTCTACCATTTCACCAGAACTGCTAAATGCTGCTAAATATTTCGCGCATTTGAATAGAGACATCAACACATCCACAAGTGAATTCAACACAGGAGAAAGGTGTCATTATGGAATAGTAGAAATACCACTGACAGATGGAAGGGGGTTTTCTTGTCATACAGCTTACCCAGGGAATTACAGGAAGAGTTCAGAGTCAGCATGACTGACAAGCGATTCAAGCATTCAAATCGAGTCATGATGCCTCAACTCCCAGGCGCAGTGTTGGGGAGCAGTGGGTGGGAGGGGAGGGCGATTCAACAAGGAGGTTTCATTTCAAACACTGATCTTTATAACAGAAGTGACTCTTTGGAAGAGGTTTTAAGTACCAATGACTTCTCTAAAGCCAACTACAGAAAAGTGTGATAAAACTAGTGTGGCAGAGCATGAGCTAATAATACTTTTCATTTATTACACACTTGACTAGGTACCAGGCTCTGTTCTGAGGCCTTTACACACATTACATCATTTAAGTAGCTTCACGGTGTGGTGTAGGTACTACTACTCTTTAATCGATAGGGAAACAGAGGCTTTGAGAGGTTGTCTAACCTGCTCAGGACCACAAGCTGCTTAGTGATGGAACTAGGATCCAACCCAAGAGTCATTCTCTAGGTTAGTGGTTCTCAACAGGGAGTAATTTTGTTCCCCAGGGGATATGTGGCAATGTCTGGAGATTTGTTGTTGTCACAGCGGGAGGAAGGTGCTACTGGCCTATCTAGTGGGTAAGAATGCAGCAAAACATGCAACAATGCAGAGCACAGCCCACAACAAAGAGTTATCTGGCCCAGAAGGTCAACAGCACAAAGGCTGAGAAAACCCTCCAGAGTG
Source organism: Molossus molossus (assembly GCF_014108415.1). Lineage (NCBI taxonomy): Eukaryota > Metazoa > Chordata > Mammalia > Chiroptera > Molossidae > Molossus > Molossus molossus. The sequence continues at coordinate 52,063,251 of NW_023425349.1, forward strand.
CAAGCTCCTCACGGTGTACTCGACGTATGAGGAAGACCGCCTTTCGCACCTGGACCAGAGGGAGGAAAACTGAGTAGAGCATTTGGTTACGGGCAGTTCTACATTGCGCTGTAAACGAAGTGTATGTTTCCTCTCGAAACAGATTCCGACAAATGGGTGACCTAAAACTACAGAACCTTCTTCCTTCCCCATTCCGAAGCCCAGACGTCCCAAACCAGTATCCCTGGGCTGAAAGCTGGCTGGGCGAGCTCCCTCTCAGGGTCCAATGGGGATCTGTCCCTTGCTTCTTCCAGCTGCTGGTTGGGCCAGCACTGGCTCCTTGGCTGGTGGCCACATCATGGCCGTCTCTGCCTCCATCTTCATATCACTTTCTGTCTGTGCAGCCCCCTGCCTCTTTCTCCCTAGGACACTGGTGATGACATGTAAGGCCACCTGGACAATCCAGGGTAACCTACTCATTTCAAGATCCATAATCACATCTTCAAAGACTCTCTCCCCCCCCCCAATAAAGTAACATTTACAGGTTCCAGGGATTAGGGCACGGATCTCTCTGGAGACAGTTTCTAGCCTACCACAAGTAGATCAATGTCGGCTCCCATTTTACCCAGGAGGCAACTTGAAGCCGTGCGCCAAGGACATGGCTAACAAATGGTGGAAGCGGGATGTGGACCCAGCCCTGTCCACCCTGAAGCTCATTCCTTCTCTTTTCTTCAGACCGAAGCCCTGGACTCTGGGCACTGCCCCACAGCTAGGTCTCATACTCTTTTCTCTAAACCACACCGCCTACAAAGGAGAAGGTCTTAAACCAGCAGGTCCTAACCTCGGAGTGGGACTAATGCAAGAGGAGTGAAAATCCACGAGCTCCCAGCGCAGCCAGTAAAAACCAGGAAAGCACAGACTCCATGACGCGAGGATCCTGAGAATACCTGTGTTAATCCATTCTTTTCTTCTCTTTTTTTTTTATCCTCACTCGAGGACATTTTTCCATTTTTTGAACAGATAGAGTGGGAGGGAGAGAGAGGAAGAGAGAGAGAGAGAAACATCGACGTGAAAGGGACACATCGAGTGGCTGCGACCCGCACGACCAACCAGGGCCGGGGACAAACTGCAACCGAGGTACTTGCCCTTAGCGGGAACCGAACCCGGGTCTCTCCGGACCACAGGCCGACGCTCTAACCGCTGAGCCAAACCGGCCAGGGCCATTCTTTTCTTTATCTAATTGAGTGAACATTTCTCATCCCCTAGGAGGTGTCTTTTTATACAAAGAATTACCTACAGTCCTTGCACAGAATAGCCTATAGTCTTCCTTCTGTATCTTAAGTAATATTTAACAAATTGCAGCTTTAACTGCACATCCTCCTTTAAGGTTTGCACGTTATTATGAACTAAACTCCCAAGCTTACTGGGAGAGGAAGTGATTGCCAACGAGGGAAGGATGTGGTGGGTCCCTGTGTGTGTGGGTGCTGGAGTTTTCATCACCCCAGAAATGGTTTGATGTTAAAAATACTGGGGAGGTAGCTATAGAAAGGAATACAGTGCTGAGACATGTTACAACCTGGATAAACCTTGAAAACATTATGCTAAGTGAAAGTAGCCAGCCACAAAAGGACACCCTGCATAATTCCATTTATATAAAATATCCAGAATAGTTAAATCCACAGAAACAGAAGGCAGATTAATGGTTGCTTAGGCTGCAGGGAGCAGGGAATGAGGAGGGGCTGCTGAGTGATATGAAGTTGTACTCTGGAGTGATGAAAATGTTTCAGAACTAGAGAGAGGTGGTCGTTGCCTCTGCTTTTCACTTTAAAATGGTTCCTGTCATGTCGTGCGGATTTCACCTCAATGTATGCAGGAATAAGTGAATGGAGGCCTCTATCCTAAGCAAACACTGGGGTAGACAAAACCCATTTCTTTACAATGCAGTGATAAATCATGTTCTGGTTCAAATCCTACAGTAGTGGCTCCTGGCCAAGAAGCTATGATTGATTTTATATGACCCTGGGCAGGGCCATCTTCTACTGCTGTCCTTGTTGGACTTTGACAAGAAGGTTTAAAAGAACCGGAAGTTATAAAAATTATGAATTTATTTACAAATTTTTGCTACTAAAGTAAGAAATCCTTGCTGTAAAAAATAGCTACGTTATACCAAAATGTATTTTTAAGTAATAACCAGGATGAAAACTTGACCTCCCACTTTCCTATATATTACGTTGCCTGCTTGGATTTTCCGATAAAAGAGCCAGAAGAGATACTACAATGAAAGTGCTCTGTGAACTCTGAAGCACATTTCGAAGGCAAGGCTTTCTATTAGCGGAATAATGAGAATCATCGAACAGCACCAAGTAGAACAGTGCCATGCTGGAGCGCAGTTTCACAGGGCAGCAACACCTACCCCAGGAAGCCGGTGGCCTATTACTGTACAATCAACAGACAGGAATTAAGCAACAAATGTCAACAACTGCAGTTTCCATGGCCCAATAATCAGATAGGAAGGACCAGAAGAATGTGCATGTGTGAGATAAGCTTCCCCTCCTGAGTTGAAGGCTGTCACCCGGGGAGCCTGGTCTGCCCCAGGGGCCCTATGGGACAGGACTGTAAAGGAAGAATGTGAAGCCCTGTCCTGAGGCCAGGGTTGGGACAGTCTGTGGGGCAGCCAGGGAAAGAATGGACGGGTAAGGCCTAGTTCAAGCCCAACTCTGTCCTTCAGAATCCAGCTTCTCCTCCTCCTCTGGGAGGAAAACTTTCCCACCTGCCAGGAACCTCCAACCGAGTGGGTCAAGGACAGGAAAGGGATGTAAATGCACCGCCTTCATAGGACTGAATCTTCAAGAGAAGTTCTCTTGCTCTGCACCATGCAATACAGCTTCTGGGCTGGGAACTCGTCTTTCCATTCCGACAGAGGCCGGGCCACGGTCGCTTCCATGCACTTTGAAAGCAGTGCGTGATGCCACAGGCCTGTGGCAAGGCCAGAGGACAGCTATGACAAGAGGGACAGCAAGGGAGGTAGAAGAGGACACCCCGGAAATGAGCTGGGGGTGAGCTCTGGGCCATGTTTGCCATTAATCCCTTTGGTGATCTCACCCTAACTTCTCCTCCTTGGTGTGGTTATCTGTAAAATGGGGTGACAGCCCTGCCCTGCTTGCCTCAGACAGAGTTCTTAGTAGAAGAGAGGGAGGGAAAGGGGGGAGGGAGACAATAATACAAAAAGTTAAGCTTCTTACAGCATTTTCTAAACTCAGTCCTAGGATCCCATGTAACCAAGAGCCTAGATCAGCGGTTCTCAACCTGTGGGTCGCGACCCCTTTGGGGGTCGAACGGCCTTTTCGCAGGGGTCGCCTAAGACCATTGGAAAACACATATTTCCGATGGTCTTAGGAACCGAGACACCGCTCCTCTATCCGTCTCCAGGCGGGTCCGCCCACATGCAGATACGCCCGCATAGACATGAGGACCTGTATCAAAGGGCCACGGCATCAGGAAGGTTGAGAACCACTGCCCGAGATGTTAAAAGTTAACATGAAAGAAGAGGTAGGTTTGGGAAGTGATGGCTTAAACAAAGTTGCTCTTTAATTCATTGCCTTCATTCATGTAGGTATATATTACTGAATAAAACAGATATATGGGACTTACAACTTGATAGTGTGATACATGCTGTGAAATTAGGGGCAGATCTATTAGTTAGGGGGGCAAGGAAGTCTTTTCTGGGGCAGCAACAGTGAGAATCCTGAAGCTCCAAGGATGCAGCTGTGCAGGGGACCGGAGAGCGGGGGGGGGGGGGCATCCAGAAGGGAGGGGCAGCCAGGTCAGGAAAGAGGTTGGGGCAAAGTGGCCAGGAGACCTGGGAGCCTTTTCTATGCCGTGTTTCTTGTGAGTCTCCAAGAGTGAGGGCTGCGATAAGCATTGCTTCCCAAATAAAGTATTACAAGAGGTTACCATGGACATGTGAACTAAGCCACTAAGATAGACGAGCTATCAGATCCAAAGTGCATGCTTGGCCTAGATGCAACTCTTCAAAGAACATAGCCCCAAACCATTTTCACTGACCTTCAACTCATCATGCAGAGTGAGGATGAAAACATGTCAGGCTGTTGGTGACTAAAAGGGTTCCCCTTTGGCCAGTAGCCCGCGGTCCTGGTCAGAGCGCAGTGCACAGGACTAAGGGGAGATGTGGGACCACCTGCCCTTCCTCTTCTAGCCTACTGAGCGGCCTCAACAGAACTAGCTGGAGAACATGAGACTCCTGCAACATGGTGCCTTCGGCCTGAGAAATCTAAAGCACTAGTGGTATGCTGGCAGGATGCTGGTGGACAAGCCAAAGGAAATATCACCTGCCTTGGGATCAGCCTGCACTCCCCAAGTTTGTGGGAGCAAAGAATGTGTGACTGTTTCTGATGGGCCAGACATGACCACACCTTGAGCACAAGTATGGGGCTATATGGAGTTTGCCAAGTAAGAGCTACCTCTTGCACAGAAATGGAACCCAGCAGACAGGAGAACAAGTGAACCAATGGGCTTTCTAGAGACTGCAAAAGGAGAGAGTGTGGCAGCCACACCAAGGAAAAGGGGGGTAAGAAGTCTCCAGAGATACATGAGGGGATATCTCTGAAAAACCTGCAAAAGGGTCCCATCAGAGAAAGAATCATTTCTAAACACCCACAGCACAAACACAGCTCTCCTGTGATACCACTTGCCAATACAAAAACTTCCTCTACCCTTTTCTGCCCTCTCCACCCTACCTGAAGCCAGAAGGAACAGCTACCGATTAGGCAAGAGAGTAAACATCCAGCCACAGTACCTTCTCTCTGCAACAGGCCCTAGCTGGAGGGAGGAGCGCGGTTGTCAATAGGAATGAAGTTGGGAGCTTTGACTACATGTTACTAGACATTTTAATGACCTGGCAAATTAAAGTGGGACTTTTTATTATGTAAAAGGAATTAGTATAGTCATGTGATATGTTTTCATCCAGAAACAGGGGAAATGTTTTCCGGTGAATACATTTAATGGGAGACTAGATAAATTTGGGGTGTTTAAGACATCTCATGAAATCTATTTCTTTGAAGCTGATTACACATGGGACATCTTTGTGGCAGCAATATGTCATGGAAAATGTACTTTCCAAAAAGGCCCCCAGCTTAAACACAAAGATCACCTTGGTTTCTGGGTTTACCTTGCAACACCTCCGTCCTTTGCAGGGCCATACAGAGCCTTCAGCAGCTATAGAGACTGAGGCTACTGAACTCCTGTGCACAGCAGAGGTTTTCGTTCCTACACCCCCCTTCTATTCCAGAAACACAAGCATGGTTTAGAAGGGGATCCCTGCCACCAGGAGCCACCACTGCCACCACTACCACCACGCTCAGCTCTGATCTGCGTGAAACAGGCTCCAAGCCTCATGAGTCTTCTCCTCAGATGTCACCCTAATAGAATGTCTTCCACTGGGACCTCACTGAGAAGCCAAGAGCCTCAACTCGTACCAGCAGTAACCCAGGGATATCAAGGTGGGATATCCTTTCATTCATTCTCCCTTGTCTTATGTGTCCTGAGAAGCACATCTTAGAGCTCAGAGCAGTGAAACATGAAACAGAACACTTCTTCAATGAACTGGCACTTTGATCAAGCAAATGTACAAAAGTCAGCAGTTTCAGCACCATTATAAGTCAGCGGGTTTCACTAAATCAACACACACTGGCCGACTTTGTATGTTATAGGAAATAATGCTTACCAAATCCATGCTATATGAAATAGATTTCTCCTCATACATATGCCTTACTCTTATGAGAGCTCATTTAAAATTGAGATAATTTTAAAAGATGTTTCTGAGCCTGATGTCCACTAGGTTTTGAGCTCCTTAAAGGCAGGGACTGTGTCTCATCTACTCCTTGGGCCTAGCATGGAACCTGGTACATAAGTGGGTTCAGTAAAAGTCCTTTGGGTGATAAGTGAATGAACAAATAATAAATACCCTGGCTCACATCTAAGTTAGATTTGTGTAAATATGGTAATTAAATATGTTTTTAAATAAAGAGAGAGACATGCTATCCATCATTGTTGACTACTCCATTCTGTTCTCTGCAGATGGTTTTTTTTTTTTGTATTTTTATGTTAATCTTATACTTAATTAGATATGTTAGTGGTATTTTACAGAAAAGATTCTTCGAAGGCTACTCTTTCTACAGGTGCCTGAGACCATGTCAACTGCCCTTTCATCCCCACTAAGAAACAGTCAAGACCCACTGTGGTATGTAATCCATGTAAGGCACTCAGTGGTTCAGATTGCTCGAAGGGAATAACACTGTTTAAAATATATATACTTAAAAGAATTAACTTTCCTCTCTTGTGGAAGTCCCTCTGCAGGTGAAGCAGAAAGAGGAAAGGCTTCCAGCACAGGGCTGGGAGACATCAGGCACCATAAAAAGAAAGGCCATATGAGTTAGAAGTGAACAGATCTGCACTCATGTCTTGGCTCTGCTGGGCCTCAGCTTCCTGATCTGTAAAATGGAGATAAGACTGCCTACTTCAAACAGTCAGTGTTGGGAGAATGAGGGAATGTACAGAGGCTCTGATTATAGTACCCAACACATAGTAAGGCTCAAACAGTAGTTTTATTACATTATCTACACATAAAGCCAATTATAAAAACCTACCTGCATATTTAAAGATGGTTTTATATATAGGTGTACTGCAACTCTAAAAGAGTTGAGATCCAAACTCAGTCATTTAGGATTGGGAATACATCTTCCCATAGAAACAATTAATATAACTCATTGAATTCTAGAATTACAAAGAGCCTCAAAGTACATCTAATGGTGTAGAAAAACCTCCCACTAACTGTATATAGTATTTCCTGTTATAGGCTCTGTGGTGCTGAAGTTTCAGCAAGCCCAACAAAAACCACGTAACCTCCAATGTAGTTGAAATGTTACATGCAGGGATCCAAGATGGCAGCAGAATAGGTGGAAGTTACACTCATCTCCTCCCAGAACCAAACCGAAATTACAACTAAATTACAGCACTGACTAGTCACCTGAAGACTAGCTGAAATCTTATAACCAAGGATTTATAGAAGAAGCCACATCAAGACTGGTAGGAAGGGCAGAGATGCAAAAAGGGCTGTTCTATACCCATGTGCTTTGGTTGAGAATGAGGAAAGATATCTCAGCTGCAAAGTTCCTCCTTGAGGAATGAGGGATCTCAATCCCATGCCTGGTCCCCCAGTAGGAGCACCATAACATCTGGCTGTGAAAATCAGTGGGGATTCTATCTGCCAGGTTGAGATGGGAGACTGTGCCACTGAGCCCCACATAACACCTAATATTTAAGACCATCATATAAAAACTGGGAGACACAGCACATACACTTAATATAGAGAAACAAATAAAGAGAAGCAGCCAAAATGAAGACATAAAGAACATGCCCCAAATGAAAGAACAGAAGAAATGCCCAGAAAAAGAATTAAATGAAATGGAGGCATATAATCTACTAGATATGGAGTTCAAAATAATGGCTATAAAAATGTTCAGGGAAATTAGTGGACGACCTGATGAACTCAGTGAGAATTTCGACAAAGAGATAGCAAGTATAAAAAATAACATAGAAATCATTAAAAAAATAAAAATAAAACAACAACAACAAAAAAGAGTAAAAAAATGAAGACCACAACATCTGAAATGAAGAATACACTAGAAAGAACCAAAAGCAGGTTAGATGAAACAAAAGATCAAATCAACAAAAGGTAACAGAAAACACCACCCAATCAGAGCAAACAAATAAACAAACAAACAAACAAACAAAAAAACAGAATTAAAAAAACAAAAAAGAGGGTAGTTTAAGGGAACTCTGGAACAATATCAAGCATAACAATATCTGCATCATAGGCACACCAGAAGGAGAAGAGAGAGAGCAAGGGATTGAAAATCTATCTGAAGAAATAATCACAGAAAACTTTCCCAACCAGGTGAAGAAAATAGACATCCAAGTCCAGGAAGTACAGAGAGTCCCAAACAAAATGAACACAAAGAAGCCCACACCAAGACACATCATCATTAAAATGGCAAAGGTTAAAGAGAAAGAATTTTAAAAGCAGAAAGACAAAGAAAGTTAGTAACCTATAAGGTAGCTCCCATAAGACTGTCAGCTGATTTCTCAACAGAAACATTTTAGACCAGAAGGGATTGACACAAAATATTCAAAGTGATGAAAAGCAAGGACCTAAAACAAAGACTACTCTACCCAGCAAGGTCATCATTTTAAAATTGAAAAAGAAATAAAGGAGCTTCTCAGACAAAAAAAAAAACAAACAAAAAACTAAAGTTCATTACCACCAAACTAGTACTATAAGAAATGTTAAAGGAACTTGTTTAAGAAGGAGAGAAGGAAAAAAAAAAAGAGGAATAAGATAAATATGTATAATAAAATGGCAATAAATATGCACCCATCAATAATCACTTTAAATGTAAATGTTAGATTAAGTGCTCCAATCAAAAGACATAGGTAGCTAAATGAGGAAGAAAACAAGATGTGTGTGTGTGTGTGTGTGTGTGTGTATTCTATAAGAGACCCACTTCAGATCAAAAGATACATACAGACTGAAACTAATAAGATGTAAAAAGGTATTTCATGCAAATGCAAACAAGCAAACAAAAAAAGCTGGAGTAGCAATACTTATATCAAACAAAATGAACTTTAAAACAAAGGATAGAATAAGAGACAAAGAAGGACACTACATAATCCAAGAAAATATAACCCTTATCAACCCTTTACAACACTTATACACCCAACAAGGGAGTACTTAAATATACAAAGTAAATCTTGAGGGATGTACATAAAGGGAGAGATTGAGAGTAGCACAATCATAGAAGATTTTAACACCCCATTGAAATCAATGGATAGATCTTCTAGACAGAAACCAACAATGATTAAATGAGACACTTGACCAATTGGATTTAATTGATATTTTCAAAACATTTCACCCAAAACTGCAGAATATACATTCTTTTCAAGTGCACATGTAACAATTTTCAGGATAGACCGCATGTTAGAACACAAAACAAGTCTCAATAAATGTAAGAAGACTGAAATCACATCAAGCATCTTCTGTGACCATAATGATATAAAATTAGAAATCAATCAATTACAAGAAAAAAAAAACAAAAACACACAGACACATAGAGGCTAAACAACATGTTACTTACAATGAATGGATTAACAATGAGACCAAGGAAGATATCAAAATATACCTTGAAACAAATGAAAATGAAACACAACAACACACAAATCTATGGGACACAGCAAAAGCAGTCCTAAGAGAGAAACTCATAGCAATACAAGCCTACCTCAAGAAACAAAAAAATCTCAAATAAACACTCTAATCTACATCTAAAAGAACTACAAAAAAATAAGAAAGTCCACAGTAAGTAGAAAGAAGAAAAGAATAAGGGTCAGAGAAGAAATAAACAAAATGGAATCTAAAAAAATCAACACAAAAGATCAATAAAAACAAGAACTGGTTCTTTGAAAAGATAAATAAGATTGATAAACCTCATCAAGAAATAAAGAGAGGACCCAAATAAATAAAATCAGAAATGAAAGAGAAAAAGTAACAACTTACACCAAAGAAATATACAATGAATTATAAGAAAATATTACAAACAACTATATGCCAACACACTGGATAATTTGGATGAAATGGATAAATTCCTAGAAACACAGTTTTCCAAGACTGAATTAAGAAGAACCAGAAAGTCTGAACAGACAGATTAAAGCAATGAAACAGAGTAATAAAAAATCTTGTAACAAAGAGAAGTCCCAGTCCAGATGGTTTCACAGATGAATTTTACCAAACATTCAATGGGAACTAACACCTATCTTTTTCAAACTATTCAAAAAAATTCAAGTGAAAGGAGGCCAGCATTATCTTAGTACTAAAACCAGGTAAGATACTACAAAGAAAGAAGATGACTGGCCAATATCCCTGAGGAAGATAGATGCAAAAATCCTCAACAAAAGCCCTGGCCGGTTTGGCTCAGCGGTTAGAGCATCAGCCTGTGGTCCGGAGAGACCCGGGTTCGGTTCCCGCTAAGGGCATGTACTACGGTTGCAGTTTGTCCCCGGCCCTGGTTGGTTGTGCGGTGGCAGCCACTCGATGTGTCCCTTCACGTCGATGTTTCTCTCTCTCTGTCTCTTCCTCTCTCTCCCTCCCACTCTAGCTGTACAAAAAAATGGAAAAATGTCCTCGGGTGAGGATTAAAAAAAAATCCTCAACAAAATATTAGCAAACCAGATTCGGCAATACATTACAAAGATCACATTCCATGATCATATGAAATTTACTGGGATGCAAGGCTGACACAATATCTACAAATTACAAATCAATGAACGTGATTCACCACATAAAAGAAAGGATAAAAATTACATGATCATATCAATAGATGCAGAAAAAGTATTTGACAAAACCCAGCACCCACTTTGGATAAAATTTCTCAGCACAGTGGGAATAGAGGAAACATACCTCAACATAATAAAGCCCATATATGACAAACTCACAACTAACATCATACTTACAGGGAAAAAAAACTGAAAGAATTTTCCTTAAGATCAGAAACAAGACAGAGGTGTCCACTTTCACCACTGTTATTCAACATAGTACTGGAAGTCCTACCCACTGCAATCAGACAAGAAGAAGAACTAAAGGGCATCCAAATTGGAAAGGAAGAAGTAAAACTGATATTATTTGCAAATGACATGATACTGCATATTGAGAACACTAAGGATTCCACCAAAAAACTACTAGAACTGATAAATGAATTCTGTAAAGTAGCAGAATACAAAATAAATATTCAGAAATCAGTTGCATTTTTATATACCAATAATGTACTATCAGAAAAAACAAACAGGAAACAAACCCATTTACAACTGCATCCAAAAAATAACTAGAAATAAATTTAACCAAGGAGGTGAAAGACCTGTACTCAGAAAATTATAAGACACTGAAGAAAGAAACTGAAGAAGACACAAATAAATGGAAGCATATACCGTGCTCATGGATAGGAAAAATTACCATAATTAAAATGTACATACTACCTAAAGCAATGTATAGATTCAGTTCAATTCCTATCATAATATCAATGGATTTTTTTCACAGAACTAGAACAAATAATCTAAAAACGTATATGAAACCACGAAAGATCCTGAACAGCCATAGCAATCTTGAGAAAGAAGAACAAACTTGGAGGTATAATGCTACCTAATATCAAGCTACACTACAAGTCTGCAGTAATCAAAATAGCATGGTACCGGCATAAAAACAGACACATAGATCAATGGAACAGAAAAGAGAGCACAGAAATAAACCCATGCCTAGATGGTCAATTAATATCTGAAAAAGGAGGCAGGAACATACAATGGGGTGAATAAAGTCTATTCAGTAATTGGTGTTGGGAAAACTGGACAGCTGCAAGCAAAATAAATAAACTAGACTACCTTCTTATACCATTAACAATAATAAACTCAATGAATTGAAGACTTCAATGTAAGACTTAAAACCATAAAACTCCTAGAAGAAAACATAGGCAATAAAATTTCTGACATTTCTCTTAGCAATATTTTTTCTGACGTATCTCTTTGGGCAAATGAAACAAGTTAAAAAATAAACAAATGAAACTACATCAAACTAAAATGTTTTTGCATAGCCAAGGAACCCATCAACAAAACAAAACAAAAAAACACCTACTGATTAAGAACATATTCATCAATGATACATCCAATAATGGATTAATATCCAAATTTTATAAAGAACTCATACAACTCAACACCAAAAAAACAAACAATCTGATGAAAAAGTGGACAGATGACCCAGCCGGTGTGGCTCAGTGGTTGAGCATCGACCCATGCACGAAGAGGTTGCCAGTTCGATTCCTGGTCAGGGCACATGCCCAGGTTGTGGGCCCAATCCCCAGTGCGGGGCATGCAGGAGGCAGCCAATCGATGTTGTCTCTCATCGATGTTTTTCTCGCTTTCCCTCGCCCTTCCTCTCTCTCTCTAAAATCAATAAAGTAAAAAAAAAATTTTTTTAAATGGGCAGATGGCTCTTGTCAGTTTGGCTCAGCGGTAGAGCATTGGCATAAGAACCAATGAGTCATGGGTTCGATTCCAGTCAAGGGCATGTACCTCAGTTGCAGTTCACCCACGGCCCTGGTAGGGGTCGTGTGGCAGGCAGCCAGTCGATGTGTCTCTCTCACACTGATGTTTCTCTCTCTCTCCCTCCCTCCCACTGTATCTGAAGATAAATGGAAAAATGTCCTTGGGCAAGGATTAAAAAAGAAAAAAAAAAGAAAATATCCTTGGGTGAGGATTTAAAAAAAAGTGGGCAGATGGCCAATAGACATATAAAAATATGCTCATTGTCACTAATCATCAGAGAAATGCAAGTTAAAACCCAAAGCATTATCACAATAGCCAAGATATGGAAGCAACCCAGTTGCCCATCAATAGATGAGTGGATAAAAAAAAGTAGTGGTACATATATAAATGGAATACTACTTGGCCATTAGAAAAGCATGAAGTCTTCCCATTTGTGACAGCATGGAGAAACCCAGAGGGCATTATGCTAAGTGAAATAAGTCAGTCAGAGAAAGACAATACCATATGATTTTACTTACATATGGACTCTAAGGAACAAAACTAATGAACAAGCAAAACTAAAACAGGCTCACAGACACAGAGAACAGACCAGTGGTAGGCAACATGGAGGAGAGGGTTGGGGAACTGGTTGAAAAAGGTGAAGGGATTAGAAGTACAGATTGGTAGTTACACAACAGTCACAGGTTGTGAAGTACAGCATAGGGAATGTAGTCAATAGTGCCAGGTGGGTACTGGAAATATCAGGGGATCATTTCATAAAGTCTATGATTGTATAACCACTATGCTGTATACAGAAAACTAATGCAAAATAATGCTGAGTATAAACTGTAATTGAAAAATAAAATTTAAAAATACTACACACATAAAAGAAATAGAAAACTATTTTTACATATTCAACAATAGTTCATTTTCACCTGTTCTTCTCACCTTAGCTAAGATTACCTTCCAACTCTAAAAGCCCCTGACGTACAAAGTGGGAAGACATACATTTCTTATTTCTTATAACCTACCCTAGCCCTCCCCACACCCTACAACTGCCATAGAAAACTTCCAGTTGCGCTGCGATAGGAACTTTATCTGCAGCGCGAACAAAGTGCCGGCTGCGGAGGAGAGAGAACTGTGGGCGGGAAAGGAGGCGGTGCTGGAGTGAGCAGGACACGGGACAGAAAGCCTTAGTCACCAGGCTTCCCTCCCTTACCACTCTGTCCAGCATCAGCCGTTCCACCTGGTTGTGCACAAGCAAAACTATTCCCGGACGTCATCTGAGACACTGATGGCTCACATGCGTATGCAATTGTTTAGGGGTCCCCCATCACCCGACTCTGACCCCTGACTGCGGCAGCGTCTGCCCAGGAAGCCGGCAGCAAGAAGGTACAGAGCAGGAATATTTCTTATTTTCTAAATGGCCTAAGCTGGCTGTTTGGATTTACAGAATGTTCACAAGCCTAGTGTGCTTTGCTTGGAGAATGGCTATAACTTGGTCTCCATATGGAAAATTCAGAAGAAACTGCAGAAATGACCAAGGGAATCGGGTTTTGCATAAAAGCTCTAAGCGCTACTCAGATGACATTGGCTAATACTCATGATCCAATGTCAAGTGAAACAAAAATCATTCTATGAAAATGTGTACACAGTATGATTCTAATTTTGAAATATACAGGGCAGGGCAAAAGTAGGTTTACAGGTGTTTATATGAAAAATAATATAATTAATAAATAATAATACAAGAATAAAGAGTTTTGTGTACTCACAACTGTAAACCTACTTTTGCCCCGCCCTGTATGTACATATGATATTTTACACATTCTTACATATATATGTTTAGAAAAAAAGACTAGAAGGAAATACTCCAAAACATTAACAACTATTTTGTCTCTGTTATGAAAATACAGGATATTTTTTACTTTCTAATTTCTGTATTGTCTAGGTTTGGTTAAATGAGTAATTATATAAAAAGAGGTCAAATGGCATTTAGAAACACAAATTAGATATTTTAAAGCTAAGAGAATCCTTAGAAATGACTTAATTCAACAGTTCCCCCAGCCCTTCTTAAATGTGTAGGAAAAATTCCTCTGGCCCCTCAGGTGACTTAGCAGTATGAAGTCTTACAACTAGCAGACAACTAACCAAACGGTGGCTTGAACTTAGATCTTGTGATATTTATGGTCTGTGCCACTCCCATGATACCACCGCGTCCTAGAGGGAGAGACTAATGAACTTCATAAGGAAATACTCCATAAGGAAGGAGTGAGTTTTACTGTGTACACCTACGCTTCTCATTAAATAAATATTTGTCTAGAGTCATATCATAGCTTTATGACAGGCAAACAATTTAGCTGCTAAATGAGCTCTCTGGTGACCTCATCAGAACTATTGAACCAGAGTTCTAGTTACAAAGTTTTTACTCCTGTTTTGCACAGAAGCCCACCTTTGGAGACTTTCAAGATGAAAACAGATCAGAAGGCATCTCTGTCCTAATGGTAAGCATCTCTGTGACTTTAGAGAAGAAATGGGTTATTTCTGTCTTCTGCTGTTGCTAACTACACATATAACAGCCACTTAACTTCCATTCCATTGTATCATGCTGTATGAGAACTACTTAACCTTTTTCCAGCCCCAAAACATATAGAAAGCAGACTGAAAACCTTCATTAAAAGCACATGTATCCTAAAGGCTTTAAGTACTTTATATATATATATATATAAAGTATATATATGAAGCCTTATTAGCAACAAAGTATCATTTAAATCTGACAAAAAGATCAGTTCTAAGATCTTTCTTTTCTTAAGGGAGAAAATTCAGTTAATGCCAATAGGCACACAGAGGAACCTCGGAAGTGGCTTCCTATTTTGTCCTGCTTATCTTGAGCCAGTTGGGCTGGGAACACTTTCCAGGCAAGGGGTGGGAGGTGGCCTCCAAGGACACAGAAAAAGAGGACTGGCCACATGTCACAAGTCAAAGAACTCATTTCCAGATAAGCAAAGACTCTACCCCTGGTCCCAGCCACAGCAGGGAACTCGTTTCCTGCCCGAAGTGCTAAGCAGAACCGTACCACGTGAACCCAAGGTGTATTTATGGCAGGCACGGAGCCTGCAGGAGCCTGGACAGTATGTGCGTCACCTGTTAACAGTAATTAACCTAGATTTGGAAGCCAAATTAGCTGTACATGTCCCGTGAAGAGAAGGCAAAGCCTAGAAGAAGGCATGCAGAGGCAGAGCGGAGCAGGGGGTGCCTGGAATGAGCTGCGGAAATGCTGACATTGGGAAGAATTCATGGCAGAAGCAACACAAGGAGAAATTTAGGGAAAGGCAGGCTGAGAGGCCTGCAGCCGGAGATATTTCGGGCTGCCAACATTCCTCCCGCCAAAAGGGGGAGCAGGGCATTGAGGGAAGCCCTGGAAGGAAACTGAAATTTATGTTTAACTATAATGCTAAGTTCTTAAATGTTTTAAAGTTTTAGGAGATAATGTAATATGCTAAAGTGATCTCTCTTCTTTACTCTGTCAGTCAAAATAAAGGCCCCCAAAATGGAGCAAGGATCATACATACCAATGTACCCCTCAGTCAGAGACCTTCAACTCTTAGAATTCAGTCTCAGTAAATAAGACAAAAGAAGCAAAAGGCTAGATTTTGCATGAAGATGTATAACACACTGTGTTCTATAAGAGTAAAAATAAAAACTCTGGATTGTATTTGACAACAAACAATACAGGAAATTAGACAAGGCAAGAGTAAATTAAGGTATGTAAAACAGTCTCAACCCCTTTAGAAATGATAACATGAAGATACATATTGGGAAAAATATGAAGTTTAAAATTTCAAAATTAGCCCTTGCTGGTGTTGCTCAATGGTTAGAGCATCAACAGGGCACTGATGGGTAGCAAATTTGATTCCCAGTCAAGGGCACATACCTGGGTTGCAGGTTCTATCCCAGGCCCCAGTTGGGGCATGTGCGGGAGGCAACCAATCGATGTGTCTCTCTCACATCGATGTTTCCTCTCTCTCTCTCTCTCTCTCTCTCTCTCTCTCTCCTCCCTCCCTCCTTCCCTCCCTTCCAGTCCCTTTAAAAAATCAATAGAAAAAATATCCTAGGGTGAGGATTAACAAAAAAAAAAATTCAAAATTAAACATTCACTATGGTTGTAACTAAATCACAGTAGTGGTGCTGGGGAGAAAGCTACCGGAAGTGTCCGGCTCAGGAGCTGAGGATGGTCTGGGGTAGGCTGATGAAGAATGGAGAAGCTGAAGGCAAGTGCTCCTTGGGCAAAGCCATGGAGTTGTTTTGGGGCTGGTGAAGGAGAGGCTTGTCTCGTCCGGAATCCCAGGCGGTGGGCCTGAGCCCTAAACAAGAAAAGATGTAGCCTTCCTAAGTCCTAATGGGGCTCAAGTGCAGTGCTAATTAACCTTGGATTGAAGGGCTTGAGAATATGGATGGTCTTGTTGGACCCTGAAGGAGGCAGATCAGAAGGAACTGGAAGATTAGAAGAAAATAGAGCCTTTTCCATAGGGGTGTTTAATACAAAAACCTGGAAGGTTCTACTTACAAATTTGGCCCAGCTTACTGAGGAACATGAGAATAAACTTGTAACCGCTTGATAGAACATGAGAGCGGGAATGGGGCAAAGCGATTAGTTTCACCCCACCCCTGGCCATTCCCAACTTTCAGATAAGAAAACTCAGACCCAGAAAGGCATACCAACCACTTGCCGAAGATGACAACTAGCTCATGGCAGTGCCAGGGTTAGCACCCAGATCCTTCTCATTCCAGCATTTTTTGCTCTCCTATCAACCGTGTGTCGGTCAACCCAGCATTCTTCCACTGTGTCTGGAGTAACTTGAAATCGTTTTCACTGTATGAGTATGAATTGCTTTATTTCTAATGGGAGGAAATCCAGGAATGCCAAAAAAAGGAAGAACATTAACTGCAGTTTTGATTTGCAAAACCTCAGTTTTTAAAAATTCTCACTATTTCTGTTAAATGTATCTAACTGGTCTTGGCCCATATTCATAGTTGGTGGGTGTTTATATCGTAGTATGAATACTGATTCTATAGGGTTAGCTAACCCATTGAACTTTGTGTCATCAGCCACATAAAATACACGGATTTTTAAGATTTAAGGATTCAAGTCTTAAGGATCTTTCTTAAGTTGGCACCAAAGAAAGACCTGAAGGGCTGTCACTGGCAACGTCTTTCCAGGCTGACTGACACCCAGGCACTGTGCTATGGCCTAGGAGTAGAATCAGCTGTGAATGTATTTAATCATTCTCTCATCCTCCAATTTTTCTTTATTATGTGCAACAAGGAGACCTATGAGAGATTTTACTCAAATGATTTGATGTCTGTGGATTTCTCTTCCAGTGCCAATCTAAAACCCTTGTCTAAAAAGGAGATGGGATGGGCTGGTCACTACATGTTAGTAAAATAATGCTGGTTCCAAGGATCAGTGCAATCTTTCCTACGGACTCATAGATCATTTATATGATGATAATTCAGAATTTTTGCAAGGGAGCATTTCTACACTGACAGTTTTAGAAATTCAACTTTGTCAGAAGCTAGCCAGGACATCTGCATGACCCTGGTCTTCTGGATCCTCTCCCACTCTCCAAGATTTGCTCAACCATCACTGGTAACTGTTCAGAGATAGCTGCTAATTCCTCCAACACTCTAGTGTGCCCTAGAGATGTGAACTCATTCAAATTATCTAGATGCTCTTTCACTGTCTTCTGAATCCCGCTTAATTAATCCCTTGTCATTGCTAGAGAAGTAAAAGCAAACTAGTTCTGTATATGTCACCTATTAATGCGAGCCTTTCCCTCTTACTTAAGCAGTAGTCTACCTCTGTCTCTCTTCTTCTAGCTCCACATACAACGGAAAAGTAAAACAAACTAAAACATTATTCTCAAAATACAATTACATACCACATATACTATACACATAGACACACACACACACTCACTCAAAAAAGTTCAACCTAGCCAGTAAAGAAATTAATACAACAAAATATCATTTTATAACAAACCACAAAAACAGACCTTTAAGTGAAAAACAGTAATGCTGCTGATGTTGCAGGGAAATGGGTATACTCATATACTGACTGATAATGTAACTGTGTATTTGGAGACCAGCTACCTAAGATGCTCATGCCCTTCCTTCCAGGAACTCTCCACCTGAATATTTATCTTAAGGGACACATTATGAAAGAAAAGAAGGTCCAAGTATACAAATATGTCTTTAGGGATCTCATAAAGCCCCAAACTGGATACAGCCTAAGTATCCAACAACAGGAATGGCTAAATGAACCACAGAATACCAACTGTGGGAGGCCAAATAATGCTCGCCCCCTAAAAGATGGCCATTTCTTAATCCCTAGAACCTGTGAATATGCTTGCCTCGTATAGTTAAAAGGAACTTTCCAGTCCGGCCAGTCTGCCTCAGCGGTTGAGCATCGACCCACACACCAAGAGGTCACCGGTTTGATTCCCGGTCAGGGCACATGCCCAGGTTGTGGGCCACATCCCCAGTAGGGGGCATGCAGAGGGTGTCCAATCGATGTTCTCTCTCATCGATGTTTCTATCTCCCACTCCCTCTTCCTTCCTCTCTCTCTAAAATCAATAAAGAAAAAACAACAAAGGAACTTGCCAGCTGTGATTACTCCTCCACTCAAAACTCTCCAAAGGCTCCTGTCTCCTCAATGAGAAAACAAACAAATCCAAGTACCAAGAAGAACCTACAATGCCCAGGTCCACAGCAGTGCACAGCTCTGGGGAAAGCCACTCACATGTACTTTATATGACTGGCATTTCCCAAAGAGTGCAAAACACCCCTGCTCAGTATGTTTGCCCTCACTCACCACCTCTCTCTGGCCTTCCCACTAACAAATGTCTGTCTTGTTGACTCCACTTCAGCCTCACTGGCCAACTTGCTATTCCAGGAACATACCAAGCATACTTCTGCATGTTTTGCATTCACCGTTCCCTCTGCCTGAAGTACTAACTGTCCAGGTGTAGGGTTCCTGGAACAAAGGGAAGGGACATCTTATGTACTTGCTCTCTACATACACAGTTACATTGTCGGTAAGTATATGAGTACGTCTGTTTCCCTACTACCTTATCAGCATTGTTTTTTAAAATTACTTAAAGGTGTGTTTCCATGGTTTGTTGCAAAATGATATTTTCTTATGTTAATTTAATTTTGTTACTGGCTAGGTTGAACCTTTTTGGTGTACAAAGTGCATGTGTGTGTGGTATGTCACTTGTATTTCAATGATTCATTACCTTGCTTTCTTCCAGTCTGTTTAAAGGTCGCCACCTTATAAAGAGACTTTTCTTTTTTTTTTTTTTTATCCTCACCCGAGGACATTTTTCCATTTTTTGTTTAGGTAGAGTGGGAGGGAGAGAGAGGAACAGAGAGAGAGAGAGAGAGAGAGAGAAACATCGATGTGAAAGGGACACATCGAGTGGCTGCCACCCGCATGACCGACCAGGGCCGGGGACAAACTGCAACCAACGTACGTGCCCTCAGCGGAAACCGAACCCGGGTCTCTCTGGACCGCAGGCCAACGCTCCAACCGCTGAGCCAAACCGGCCAGGGCGAGACTTTTCTTGACCACCTTTTATTAAGTAACAAGGTCACTGCCCCACTCCAGAACTCCTCATCCCCCTTATCCTGCTTTACTTTTCTCTACAGCATGTGTTATCAGCTATCATAGCAAAAAATACCTACCTGTTCCCCATACCCCTGAATTAGAATGTAAACTCCACGAGAGCACAGACTTTGGCAGCACTGTTCATTGATGGCATCCCCAGAGCCCAAATGAGTTGTATGTGGGTGCTCAAGAAACAGTTGTTGAGTGAATGACCTAAGATTACAGATGACCACAGAAATGAAAAGAGCTCCCATTTTAATACAGCTGGTTTAAAGATGTACCATATAACTTAATGTAGTGTAGTCAAAAAATGTTTTAATAAATCAGCAGCTAAGTAACTTTTGATGATGCTATTGTTAGAAACTCAGTCAGATGCAAGTGTTCTGTGCGTGCCTTTTAAAAATTTAAATTAACAATAAAATGTCCTCGGAAGCCACACTGGTTCCTCTTGATGCTCACTCTCCATCTCTCTCATGAAGTTTCACCACATTTGTGTCATTAGAATTTCATTTTTCAGAATCTCTCATCCCTCCTGAGTCACATATCCCTTAAAAGCCATGAGCTCCAATGACTTGCCATTGACTGCTTTAAAATCTGGCTTCCTAAAGCCCTGGTAACAAGTTTTATAGCCCGAGTTATCTCTCTATGGCACAAATTCCAATAGACCTAAGACAGAAAACACACCCAATGAGCCAACAGCATCTTATAGTGACAGAAAGTAAGGAAATGCCAAAACAAACAAAACTCCACAGTGATGGGGGTATATCACAGGACACAGGAGGCCAATAGAAGCAGGAAGTGAAAAAGGAGTCAAAGCTGGAAGGGTTTGAGCAAGAAAAAAGTAGTATTGGATTACCCAAAGTATAATGTAAATATGAGTCTATGATGATATAGTACATGACTGAATAAACAAATGAGGAGAACAGACAAACCTCCCATGCAGAAGAATTTCACTAAATTTTATAGATACTCTTCCTTCACAGAAGAGGACCATAATTCCTACCCCCTGAATGTGGGCTGCATGCAGTGACTGCCTTCCACACGTGCCCTATGGAAAGGGAGGGGAAAGAGAAGAGGAACTTTATAGTTGCGAAACCTGGCAAACATTACGTCAGCCAAGTATCCAGATCAACGTCGGCAGGGGTATCATATTGATAGCAGGTACGCTTGATATGATGTGATGAGAAGAGCACCTGATCTCCCCAGGACACATTAACCTCAGTCTAACAATGAGAACAACGTCAGACAAATCTCAGTTGAGGTGCGTTCTCTAAACCACCTGACAGTCCTTCTCCAAACTGCCGAGGTCATCTGAAAGCAGGAAACCCTGAGAAACTGTCAGCACCACCAGGAGCCTAAGAGAGACACGACAACAGAATGTAATGTGGTATCCCAGATGGAATCCTAGAACAAAAAAAGGGCAGCAGGGGAAGTCAGCAAACCTGAATAAAGCATGGACCTTAGTTAATAATGTACCAACATTGGTTCCTGAGTTGGGACAAAGGTAGCACACTAACATAAGATAACGATCTGGAAAACTGGGCATCAAGTATATGGGAACCCTCTGTACTACATTCTCAGTTGTTCTCTAAATCTAAAAACGTTCTAAAATAAGAGCTTGTTAAAAGCAATTCAAAAAGATCACGATCACTGTCTTCTAAGGCTCCTCCATCTTCCACATCATAATATAATTATTCCTCAGTGGTCAGTGTTAAGTCCAATACAGCAACTTCCTTTGTTGTATTCTGAGGAGTGACCACACACAAAAAAAAGTCTAAAAGATATAGATTGTTGTTTTTTAGCTCAATTACCCAGCCAGCAGAAGCTGAGATGGTTATCTCCTATTGCCTCTGAGCTTTGCAGTTTGTCAACAAGGTATTATCAGCCTTAGCCTCCATCTGTCTGGTAAGCAGAAGGTCTCCACACCAATCAAACTGATGGGCTATTTCTCCCCCTTTTAGCCTCACCAAATGCTCTGCAGAATGGTTCCTCCCTCAGAATGTATATTTATAAACAAACATATTCTTTCTTCTTTATCAATTCTGTTTCTCCTGTTCTCTTCTATAGACCAGAGAGACATTTCTATCCATGTCGTCTCGGGACCAACTGAGCAGCGAGACATGGGAGCAAGTATCAGTCGCCACGTTCAAGAACAGAAGGACAGGGGGAAAGGAGGAGGACCTTCCGTGTCTGGTCCACCTGACATGCTCTGGCCTCACCTGCCTGCTACCACCAGTCCTCACTGGCCAAGTTCTTAAACCAAGCAGTAGAGATAAGCTGGGACAGCTTTGAGCCTCTGTTCTTATTGTCCTTGCCTCCTTCCTAGGACACTTCCCTATTCTTGTTTCTTCTAGCTTCTTTAATCCTGTGTGACTCCCACACCGGTGTATTCTTTCCCTCTGAACTCATAAACCATGTCTTACTCACTTTGCATTGCCAGCACTATTGGTTGTGGTTTGTGAGCATATCTCCTCAACTACACTGTAAGTTCCTCACTGGAGTGAACTTTATCTATTCTTTTGTATACACCTTGTGCACTGATCAGGCAAATTGTCCAGTAAACATTAGCAAATATCTGAGTGCTTACTCCTGGGTGTTTATTTCACAACAGTTCAATGAGGTAGGCACATAATCAACCCCATTTTATAGTTGAAAACGTTCAGAAACAAAGGAGTTGAGTGGCCACTGCCCTAGTAAATACGTCCTAGTCAAAGGATCCTTTACAGAGTCTGGGTATTTTAATGTGGTGGATGTAGAAGGAGAGTTAAAAACCTTGGGTCTGTGGCCCTGTCCAGTTTGGCTCAGCGGTTAGAGCATCGGCCTGCGGTCCTGAGAGACCCGGGTTCGGTTCCCGCTAAGGGCACGTACCTCAGTTGCGGTTTGTCCCTGGCCCTGGTTGGTTGTGCGGGTGGCAGCCACTCGATGTGTTCCTTTCACGTCGATGTTTCTCTCTCTCTCTCTCTGTTCCTCTCTCTCCCTCCCACTCTACCTGAACAAAAGAATTGGGAAGATGTCCTCGGGTGAGGATTAAAAAAAAAAACACCACAAAACAAAAACCTTGGGTCTGTGGACCCCAAACTGACTGAGGAATGTTTTATTCACTCCCTCTCCCCAAATCTAAGAGCCACACAAAGTTTGAATATAGTACAGACTATAGAGCTCAAGGGAGACAATATTTCTTTTTTAATTTTTTTTTTCTTTATTGATTTTAGAGAGAGAGGGAGAGAGAGAAACATTGATGAGAGAGAACATCGATTGGCCGCCTCCTGCATGCCCCCCACTGGGCATCAGGCCCAAAACCTGGGCATGTGCCCTGACCAAGAATTGAATCAGTAACTTCTTGGTGCATGGGTCGATGCTCAATCACTGAGCCACACCGGCCGGCCTAGATGGTACTTGTTTAAAAAAAATTTTATTGATTGATTTTAGAGAGAGAGGAAGCAGGGTGGTGGAGAGAGAAACACTGATTTATTGTTCCATTTATTTATGCATTCATTGGTTGATTTTTGTATGTGTCCTGACCAGGGATTGAACTAGCAACCTCAGAGTATCAGGACGACGCTTTAACCAACTGAGCAACCTGGCCAGGGTGAGATGATACTTTTAAAAAATTTCTTTCTTTCTTTTTTCTGGTATACGTGCCCTTTGCAGGAACCAAACCCAGGACTCTCTGGTCCACAGCCTGATGCTCCAACTGCTGAGCCAAACTGGCCAGGGCACTTTTAAAAAATTTCTTTAGGAAGCACTGTGCTCAGCCTTCATTCTTCACACACTGACCCACTAGATCGGCGGTTCTCAACCTTCCTAATGCCACCACCGTTTAATACAGTTCCTCATGTTGTGGCGACCCCCAACCATAAAATTATTTTTGTTGCTACTTCATAACTGTAATTCTGCTACTGTTATGTCTTAGGCGACCCCTGTGAAAGGGTCATTCGACCCCCAAAGTGGTCACGATCCATAGGTTGAGAACCACTGCACTAGATGAACTTAATGGACACAAATGGAACAAACACAGAAAAACAAAATATGCAAGTCTGTACAGTTTGGACTGCAGTGCCAGGCTGGTTCATACGCTTCGCGAAAACTGGGCAGAGATGAGGCAGTGTGCTAGAGGAATAACCAGAACCCAGCACCACACGGTGTGACCATGGACAGCACACAGCCAGGTTCTCTTCAGCCATCTGCTTCTCATTTCCCATCGCGAGTTTGTGCTGGATGATCAACTTCTTAGAAGGGTTCTAAAAATAAGTTATCACCAAATTCTATTACACAACACACAAGTATTGACATTCACCTTATGGCCCACAGCCAAATTAAACAACCTTCCTTCTATTACTGGAAGAAAGGGCTGAGCCTCAGCAGGTGCAAAACATCGAAATTGGTAACAGACTCCAATTTCCTCCTCCTCATCACCAACAGCACCACCACCAGACAATGAGCTTTTCAAGAATGCCTGCATGCTGTGCCAACAGGCAATTGTGATGCCCACTCCTTCCAACCAAGAATGGCCAGGCTTTGCCTAAGGGGCAGGCAACCTCTTCACCAGGTTTATGCCAGCTGCTACTTAACTCTGAGCACCCCCAGAATGCCTTGGCCAGGAAACACACTGGCCTTCCTACATCTGTTAGATTGGTTCTTTGCTTTTGAACTCCACTATCTTCAAGTGTTCGATTTAGCTATCAGACTTGACACCAGCATCTCCTCTTCTGATAGCTATCGTTCTGAGTTTCCAAAGAAATATGAACGAAGACTGCATGAAACATACCATGGCTGGTACCCAAGTGGACTAAAGGGAAAATGCCAGCAGAGTATTGTTAGCTCTTAACTTCCACATTACTGCCCTAAACCTCTCATTCCAAGAAACCAAAACCCATCACTCTCATCTTTTAACCTTTCCCTAAGCCTCTCATTCCAGAAAACCAAAACCCATCACTCCAGTCAGGAGGAATGATGGAACCAACCTAACCCACCCAAAACTGCAAACAGTCCTGGCAAGAAAAACAAGTTTCATGAGACCCCAGCCCCCGACCAATCAAAGACTACCACGTCTCCTGGGCGGAACGACCCCACCCCCACCCCCACCCCCACCCCCAGTTTAAAAATCCCTAGTCTGTACAAGCCGGTTGCTACTCTCTCCTTAGAGGTGGTCCGGCAGGCTATTCCCAATAAACCTGCACTTCTGGAGACCCTGCACCGCCTCCTTCCGCCTCGTTCTTACAAGTGTATAAGTTAGAAATAAGGGAACGAATTAGAATCCCAATATGCCAAAACTAAATGAATACATAATTTCATACACTCCTGAATAGCATTATTAAACAAACAGACGTGATCCATGGCATTCAATCAGTCAGCAAGACTTTCAAGTAAAGGGCATTGCTTTGGACAAAGATTTATTCATTAAAATATTAACAAGAGATCCTTCGTCCCTCAAGGAACTTCGAATCCAGCAGAGAAGATCCAAGGTGCCTGAAAGGTGATGAGTCCCACAACAGAGGCATAAATAAACCGCTAGTCTCCACCACACTATTACTCCATGTCCTGGGGAGGGTTTCCGGAGCTCTGGGAAGCGATTCTCCCTTGGGTCTAGAGCGCAGGAGCCCCGCTAGCGGCGCGGTTGTGGGGCACAGCCGTCCCTGGAGGGTGAAGAGCTGGAAGGAGCTCAAAGCCGCTCCCTCACTCCCAGTCTCCTTTCACCCACATTATAAAGATGGATGCAATTTACTAGGAAATACTTCCCTGAAGTACAGTGAAAAACAGGTAACATCTTACCACTTTTTGAAGTGTGACTCAGAGCAACTTGGCAGCACGTGCTGGGTCTCGGCCTGTCCTCACGTCGGAGGCCAGGCACACACACCGGAGCAGAGGCCTCCCCGGGACCCTGAGGCCGCCTTACCCTGACTCCAGGCACAGCTACCACTTGGCCACCCATTCTTTTAATCGCATTATTTTACCTTAATCAAATGTGTTTTGCCTCTAATCTATTGTAAATTCCTTAAGGATCAAGGCCACTAACTTGTTTCTTGCTATTGTCTCTTTATCCCACCCCCTCACTCTAGACGTGCCTTCTGCCCTCGGCACCTTAGAGAAAGCTCTGCTCATAACAGTGAAAGAAAATCGCTTTTACTTAGTTCCTAGTACCTGTATCCCTTCATCTCAGTTAATCCTCTCAAAAATCTCTTGAAGTAGGCAAAGACAACTTTATTTATTTATTTACTTAAATGTGTCATTACTGTTGAAAGTATTACAGTTGTCCCTCCCTTTTCCCCATTGACACACCCTTCCTCCCACTACCCCCACCCACCCTCACCACGCTGTTGTCTGTGTCCATTGGTTAGGCATATATGCTTATCAGTTCTTTGGTTTATCTCTTCCCTCCCTCCTCCACGTAACCCCTTCCCTCTGAGGTTTGTCAGAAAGACAACTTCACAAGTTTAGAGGCTGTTCTTTGCTGGGCAAAGGGATCGGATCATCTTAGAGGTTGCCCATTGTACTCAATGCCATGTCAAGTTCGCCTCTCCTCGCTTCCCCTGAAATACATACACCTCTTATCCAGGCATCAGGGGTAACAGAAATCATACTGGTGGAACAGATATTCACAAATTGAGGTTAAATGGAAATACTACAACTTTTAGACATCAAGAGTTCTACAACAGCCTTCTAAGATTCTAACGCAGCACTCAAACATGACACGTGACCCTTGAAACTAAATTATCATACACATTAAGAAGGATCCATAGGCGTGTGCTAAAGGTAACTTTCCTTAACAGTGATGGCTGTGGTCATATCTGTTAACCTGTTAATGACCGAAGGATGAGTAGGGAGGAGTAATTTTCTTTTTTATCCTCACCCGAGGACACTTTTCCATTTTTTGTTCAGGTAGAGTGGGAGGGAGAGAGAGGAACAGAGAGAGAGAGAGAAAGAAACATTGATGCGAAAGGAACACATCAAGTGGCTGCCACCCGCACAACCGACCAGGGCCGGGGACAAACTGCAACCGAGGCACGTGCCCTTAGCAGGAACAGAACCCGGGTCTCTCTGGACCACAGGTCGACGCTCTAACCGCTGAGCCAAACCGGCCAGGGCAGGAGTAATTTTCAACTAACACGAAAAGAAAGCTGCCCCAGTCTGGATCCATCTCAGGGATAATTCTTTCTCATGAAAAGAGGAGATATACTGGAGGTACATTCTAAATTCAAAGCAGTGAGCGCTCTCTCTCTCTCTCTCTCTCTCTCTCTCTCTGTCTCTCTCCACCCTCCCTCTCTCTCTCCAGGGCACACTAAATAATTCCCACTTACTTCAGCTGGTCTTTGATGATGGTGGAGGAAACAGATACGTGTTCAAATAATAATAATCATAATCATAAGTTCAAAGCAATCAGGAAATCCATTATTCCTTTTCCTGTTTCCATTCTAGTTGATTTGTATTTATACTTAGTGTATACATAAAATGGGTGGGGCCCATTTTAAGGACCTAATGATATCCTTAAAATTTACTGTCTAGTTTCAATACAACCTGATGTAACAAGCTCAAGAGTTGTAGTTTTCAACATAGTCCAGGTCAAATTCCATTCTAATAACTTCTTTGGGCCTACTGAAATTCTTTGCTTTCTAGAATTTAGTTGTACATGACAGTCAGTACTTGAAGTGTGATATCAGTTAAAAATTAAGAAATTTGTTTTTATTTATGGAATTTTAAAATATGTTCTAGTTAAATACGGGCTGTAAAAACAGATCTAAAACCTTTGGAGTATTTTTTATCCCAAAATAAATCTCATCTGCTAATACAGCTCACTTTTTGGGAATTGATGCTACTTCCAATTAGGTTTGAGGAGCATTTCTTCAATGACCCTGTCCTCACCTTTACTAGAAGCATGAGGGGACCGTGACTGGTGTCCCAGTTCCTGATTGTTGGTATCAGGTGCTCCAATTCTGTTGACCTTGCATATTATTTTCTACATCTTATGATATGCTTTCAAATGTGAATTACATTCTCGTATATTCATCATATCATATTCATGTGCAACCAAATACACAATAAAAAGGTAAACAAAATCATTAAAGCATCATTAAAACAAATTGTGCAAAATTACTCTTTGCTTTCTCATCCTTAACAGTGTACTTGATTATTAATAGTCTTTCATAATATTGTATCTATTTTTCCCAGTTACTTTATATAGGCTTTTTAATTTTTCATTTAATATTATTTTGTATTAGTTTCAGGTGTGCAGCATAATATTTAGGCAATCATATACTTTATAAAGTGTTTCTCCTGATATTTCTAGTACCCGCCTGGCAACATATAGTTATTACAATATTTTTTACTACATTCCCTATGCTGTACTTTACATCCCTGTGACTATTTTGTAACTACCAATTTGTACTTCTTTTTTTTTATCCTCACCCGAGGACATTTTTCCACTTTTTGTTAGATAGCGTGGGAGGGAGAGAGAGGAAGAGAGAGAGAGAAACATCGACGTGAAAGGGACACATCGAGTGGCTGCCACCTGCACGACCAACCAGGGCCGGGGACAAACCGCAACCGAGGTACGCGCCCCTAGCGGGAACCGAATCCGGGTCTCTCCGGACCGCAGGCTGACGCTCTAACCGCTGAGCCAAACCGGCCAGGGCCCAATTTGTACTTCTTAATCCTTTCACCTTTTTCATCCAGACCCCAAACCCCCTCATGTTGGCTACAATCAGTCTGTTCTCTGTATCTATGAGTCTATTTCAGTTTTGCTTGTTCGTTTTATTTTGTTCTTCAGATTCCACATATAAGTGAAATCATATAGTTTGTCTTTCTCTGATTGACTTATTTTACTTAGCCTAATACCCCCTAGGTTCATCCATGCTGTCACAAATGATAAGGTTTCATTCTGGCCAAGTAATATTCCACTGTATATATGTACCACCACTTTTTTATCCATTCATCTATTGATGGGTAACTGGGTTGCTTCCACATCTTGTCTAGTGTAAATAATGCTGCAATGAACATAGGGGTACATATATTCTTTCAAATTAGTACTGTGGATTTCTTCAGATATGTACCCAGAAGAGGTAAAAGACCCAGAATTGCTGGGTCATAAGGCAGTTCCACTTTCAATTTTCTGAGGACCCTCCACAGTTTTCCTCAGTGGCTGCACCAATCTGCATTCCCGCCAACAGTGTATGGGGGGTCCCTTTCCTCCACATCACCACCAACACTTGTTATTTGTAAATTTATTGATGATAGCCATTCTGACAGGTGTTAGGTAGTATCTCATTGTAGTTTTAATTTGCATTTCTCTGTTGATTAGTGATGTTGAGCATCTTTTCATATGTCTGTTGGCCATTGGTAGGTCTTCTTTGGAGAAATGTCTATTCAGGTCCTCTGCCCTTTATTTTTTTATCCTCACCCAAGTACATTTTTTTTTTTTTTTTTTTTGGTACGTGCCCCAGAGGGAACCGAACCTGGGACACTCTGGTCTGCAAGCCGACGCTCCAACCGCTGAGCCAAACCGGCCAGGGCACCAAGTACATTTTTTCATTCATCTTCAGATAGAGCAGGATGGAGAGAGGGAGGAAGAGAGAGAGAGAGAGAAACATTGATGTGAAAGGGACACATCAAGTGGTTGCCACCTACACGACCCCAACCAGGGCTGGGGACAAACTGCAACCAAGGTACATGCCCTTAGCGGGAACCAAACCCTGGTCTCTCAGGTCTGCGGGCTAACATTCTAACCACTGAGTAAAAACCGGCCAGGGCCCACTGCCCATTTTTAAATTGGATTGTTTGTTTTTTGGTGTTGAGTTATATGAGTTCTTTATAAATTTTGGATATTAACCCCTTATGGGATGTATCACTGGAGAATATCTTCTTCCATTTGGAAGGTTGTCTTTTTGTTTTGTTGATGGTTTCCTTTGCTGTGTAAAAACTCCTGTTTGATGTAGTCCTATTTGTTTATTTTTTTTTTTTGTTTCCCTCTCCTGAGGAAATATGTCAAAAAAAAATATTGCTAACAGAAATGTC
The DNA here is from genome assembly GCF_014108415.1 of Molossus molossus. NCBI lineage: Eukaryota > Metazoa > Chordata > Mammalia > Chiroptera > Molossidae > Molossus > Molossus molossus. The sequence goes on from NW_023425349.1 coordinate 52,093,043, forward strand.
AGAGATTTTACTGCCTACAAAGGCATTTCCATAGTATTTTATTGACAAATAATAGTATATTTTTATGAATTATTACAGCTTGTTTAATTACTATCACAAATTTTAGCTAACAGAATTACTTTTAGTCATTCATTATTAAAATTCACATTGTTCTAACAAGATATTTTTCGCCATTTATTCCCCTTTGAAAAGAAAATTTATTTTTGGTAAATCTTGTTGGTACCCTTCAAGAGATATGTAATAATTTATTTATTTATTTTTTATCCTCACCCAAAGACATTTTTCCATTTTTGGTTCAGAAAGAGTGGGAAGGAGAGAGAGAGAGAGAGAGAGAGAGAGAGAGAGAGAGAGAAACATCGACGTGAAAGGGACACACTGAATGGTTGCCACCTGCATGACCCAACCAGGACCATGGACAAACTGCAACCGAGGTACATGCCCTTAGCGGGAACTGAACCCAGGTCTCTCTGGACCACAGGCCAACGCTCTAACCACTAAGCCAAACTGACTAGGCCTTTTTTTTTTTTAAACCTCACCCGAGGACATTTTTCCATTTTTTGTTCAGATAGAGTGGGAGGGAGAGGGAGGGAGAGAGAGAGAGAGAGAAACATCGATGTGAAAGGGACACATCAAGTGGCTGCCACCCACACGACCCAACCAGGGCCGGGGACAAACTGCAACCCAGGTACATGCCCTTAGTGGGAACCGAACCTGGGTCTCTCCAGACCGCAGGCCAACGCTCTAACTGCTGAGCTAAACCAGCCAGGGCAGGAAATATGTAATAATTTGAATGCTCTGAATCATGTGTAAATATTTCCAATTCTACATAGGCATACCAACATTGTAACTTATTTTAATCATTTTTTTTTACATCTCAGTTTACCTCATTGCATTTCTTTCATCATTATGATGTATAATTATTTTTGCACAGGTTGGTCTTATGTTGCAAAAATGATAGGACTTAACTTTTGGCCATTTAACAAAATAAAGACTAGTTGTAACATTACATACGTGCCTTACATATTCTGGACACTATTATACGTGTGCACAGATATAGAGATATATTTCCCTATTTAATTGCTTTTAAAAATGTGTTCACTTTATTGGTTCTAATATAATTTCTTAAAACAAACATGTCAAGAAATTCCTTTTATATTTTGAATAAGTAAATTAGACTACAGATTTGTAATATCTCTCAGAAATTAACCAAGATATACTTTACCCTAGATAACAGAAATTAAGGATTTACTCTTATTATTCAATGACCATTTATTTAAAAATATATATACACTTTGAGTAAGCAAATCAAAAAAGTTCGTATAAGAAAAATATTAGGAAAAAGAGAGATATATTTAGATATTTAGTATCTCTATTTATCCAAATATTTTAAATTCAAGTTAAAGCTTTCCTTCAAATTCCTTACTTCTCCTTATGTACCTCCCCACACCAGTCCCCTAATGTATCCTTGCAATTATTACTTCACAGTTAAGAATGACAATTTTTTAATAGTGATTAAACATATTAACTTCATTACACATAGGAATCAATTAACAACAGTGCCACAACTTAACTACAGCCTCAGGCAATAAATCACCTTTAAGGAAGGTAAATGTTAGTATGGTGAATGCAAACAGGTCCCTTATTCAGAGAGGATCTGACTTCCCTAGCAGTTCATTCATTCAAACCTTCACCAGCTAGCAAAATGCTCTCCCAGTTTCAAAACTCTTGAAATACTGCCTCTTCATGAGATACAGTGCAAGAAGTTCTTGTTTGATGTCCTTTCCCTCCTCTCAACCCTCTACAAGCTTCTTGTCCCACTAAAAATAAAACCCAAAGTCATTAGCAGGTTTATGAGGCTCTGCCTGCCTTGGCCCCAAGTATTCTCCTCCACGGCTTCAGCTCTGGCCATCTACACAGTACCTCGAACAGTTCGAAGGAGCTCTGTCCAGGGCTTTGCACTTACTATTTCTTCTGCCTGGAATGTTTTTCCCAGCACAATTCAGCAGATATTGAATAATTCATGTCTCTGCATCACTAGCTCTGTTTGTCATGAACTGAATGTCTGAGTCCCCCCACCTCAAATTCATAAGGTGAAATTCTAACCCCCAACTGGAGGGTATTTAGGAGGTAGGGCCTTTGGGAGGTGATTAGGTCAGAGGGTGGACCCCTGGTGAATGGGATTAGTGCCCTTATTAGAAATGACATGACAGAACTTGCTTCTTTTCTTTCTGCTCTCTACCATGTGAGGATACAAGGAGAGACAGCAACCTGCACCCCAGGAAGCGAGCCCTCAGCAGACACACCTGCCGGCACCTTCACATTGCTGTTCAGCCACCTGCCTGTGCTGTTTGCTAACAGCAGCCGGGCTCAGACAATGCTCACGTGTGTTCCCGTCAGAGGACTTCCTCGACCTCGCTTCCAAAGTAACCCTGTTCTGCCACCACTGCCAGCATTCTACTCCTTATCCTGCCTTTTTCTCTCTAGAGCATCTTGTATTACATTATACACGTATTTTTCTTTACCACTGGCCTCCCTCACTAGAAAGTAATGATCATAATCCTAGTACCTAGAACCATGTTAATAGGCACTCAAATACCTGTTGAATTATGAATGAACTAAGGTTAATTACAGTAACCTCCCCTTATCTGCAGTTTCGCTTTCCATGGTTTCAGTTATCCACGGTCAATGTGGTCCTAAAATATTAAGTCGAAAATTCCTGAAATAAATGACTCATAAATTATAATGACTCATCACACTACTTCTGAGTAGTGTGATGAAATGCTGTTCTCTCTGTTCTGTCCCACCTGGGACGGGAGTTATCTCTGCACAGTGTATCTTGCTGTATACATACACCCCCCGCCCATTAGTCACTTAGTAGCCTTCTCAAGGATCAGATGAGCTATTAGGGTGTTGCAGGTCTTGTCTTCAAGGGGCCATTATTTACTTAATAATGCCACACTCATAACTTTTATTACAGTATATTGTAATAACTGTTCTATTTAATTATTTGTTGCTGTTCATCTCTTATTGTGTCTTATAAATTAAACTTTATGAAAGGCATGTATGAGTAGGAAAAAAATGTATATATAGCGTTTGGTACTATCTGTGGTTTCAGGTATCCACGGGAGGTCTTGGGATGTATCTCCCCTGGGGAAAGGGAGACTCCTGTATCTCTTCAGGAGACATCCTCAGAGGACAAGTGAAGTCACCTTAGGATGGAGCACGCCCTGTATGCACTGCTGGGCGCCACACCGCTGCTCCACCAGGAGACATGACACAGTACGGCTAAGAGAGAAGGCTCTGGAGTTGGACGACCTGGCTTAGAAACCTGGCTGGGTGGCCTCAAGGAACATACTCACTACGTCTGCTCCATGGGTTCCTCACTTATAAAGTGATGACAATAGTACCTATCCCGTGGGTTGCTGTGAATATTGAACAATTAATGCCTGTTTATTGTTCAGAAAGTACCTTGAGTAAAGAAAGCGCCCAAATCAGTGTCACATAATCATCAGAAATGAATGTAATTTTACGGCCCCTCCTTCCTTTACACAACTTTCTAAACACAGACTACTTCCCCAGTATTTCTTATAATATTCAGCTCTTGCCCTCTACCCATTTTAGTTACTTCATGTTGTTGTTTACCTTTGTTTTAATTACCAATATAACAATGATTTATTTTTATCAAAGACATGCGTGTATACAGTAACATGGCAAATGATATACAGGACTTTGTGAGAACAGCCATTTCTTTTTTTATTTTATATTTATTTTTTTAAATAAATTTTTATTTTCCAATTACAGTTGACATACAATACATTAGTTTCAGGTGTAATTCTGGCATTCTTTTTTTTTTCAATTACAATTTACTTTTAATATTATTTTGAATTAGTTTCAGGTGTACAGCATAATGGTTAGACAATCCTATACTTTACAAAGTGTTCCCCCTAATATTTCTAGTATTCACCTTGCACCATACATAGTTATTACAATAATATTGACAATATTCCCTATACTGTATTTTACATCCAATGACTCTTTTGTGACTACAAATTGGTACTTCTTATCCCTTCACCTTTTTCACCCAGTCCCCCAAACCCCTCACCTATGGCAACCACCAGTCGGCTGTCTGTGTCTATGAGTCTAGAACAGCCATTTCTTGATTTTCCTGTTCTTGCCACTAGTTCCATTCCCCCAAGACAACCAATCATAAATTCTTTTGTTGTTGTCTTGGTGGTTTATCTCCTTAACTCTTGATAACATGCTTAAGTCTGCTGCTCTTGATTCTTATCAGGGACTTTCCTCCTATTGCCCCTCTGGCCTCCACCCAAAGTTTCATGTACTATTGTTCTAATTCCTCTGTCCATTACCTTTGTACTTTTAAGTACTTAAATTTTCATTTATGCTTCCAACAATTTTTTTTTAGGTAAAACTGTCTTTATTCACAGACAACATGACTATGTAAAAAAATTCTATGATGCTACTAAAGTTACTAGAATATATGAGTTTAATAACTCACCAAAGAACACACAAGGATGACAAATAAACACATGAAAAGATGCTCAACATTATTAGCCATTAGAGAAGTGCAATTTAAAACCACAGTGAGTGGTTTGGCTCAGTGATTAGAGTGTCGGCCTGTGAACCGAAGGGTTGTGGGTTCAATTCCCGTCAAGGTGATGTATCCGGGTTGCACATTTGAACCTTGGTCCTGGTTGGGGTCTTGCAGGAGGCAACCAATCTATGTGTCTCTCTCTCTCATTAATGTTTCTTTCTGTTTCTGTCTCTCTTTCTCTCCCTCCCTCCCTTCCACTCTCTCTAAAAATCAATGGAAAAATATCCTTGGGTAAAGATTAACAAACAAAAAAATTTAAAAAATAAAACCACAATGAGCCACGACTATGCACTTGTTAAAATATCCGAAATGAGAAAGACTAACCACATCAAGTGTTGATGAAGATGTAGAGCAACTGGAACTCTCATATGGCACCAATGGGAACACAGATGGCACAACAACCTGGCATTCCACCAACTTTCAGCAACTGTATCTTACTTTCCCATTTTAGGGGATAAGATTAGCATGCTTACCTTCTCCCCTCTGCTTCTGCATCCCACATTCTGTTAGCTTTTCTTTTACTTAGTTGAGGTTGCTACCATCTGCAATCTAGCCTGCAAGCATAACAAAGTCCACCATGCTTAGTGCACAGTCTGACTCAAAGGGCAGAAAACCAAGAAACCTGTATGACTATGATTATGCCACTATTCTCACTCCCAAGCTAAGTAAGACATTAAGACTTTGTTCTCCTAGTTCTAATGTCAATACTACAGAACCAATACTGGACCCCTAGGTCATCGATGTTAAACTCAATGAGTTCCCCTCATTCTGATGGAGTATTATCTATGTCATTAACTCGTCAAACCCCTCTGCCATTTGACACAAGTCATCAGATGAAATATTTCTATTATTAATTGAAGGTTTCATTAGCATTTGGGGAATGTCCAGTTAACCTCAAACAACCTTAAAGGTTCCACAGGTGTTTAAAGTGCTTTCGGGATGTCTTCTAGGAGCTCTTGTCAGTTCATCTAAATAGGAACCAACTGAAACACTATCTTTGAATGTGAGGCATAGTGTTAGGCCCTCTGTGTGGTATGATGATGACAACCACAAACCACACAATCTAAACTGAATAAGCAATGAACTTGTTTAATATGTCGAGCATCATATCCTAGTTTGGACTCTATCATATGAATTATTTGTTGCCCACCAGCATTCTTTTTCTTTAACAAGAAAATATGAGTTTTGCTTTCTTCAACAAACCTATACCCAAGATTCATTTCTTTTTAAAGATAAAAGTTAATTGCTCTCTTCATCCATGATGAGGGTGTGTTTAAACTGTGGAACTCTGATAAGAACCTTAGCAAAGTGTCCTACTTGTATCCCTGGCCTCTGGGAACAGGGGAGGAGAGTTCTTCTTCTATGGGAACCTCATCTCAGCAGATGTGACATGCATTGCTTCAGATCTGCTTACCCAGGGGTTATAGAGGTGGCTGTCTGGAGCCTGAGCTCTTGCTGTAATTCTTGTGAAATAAACTCTCTGATGTGCCTGATGCTTTTGTTCTAAGGACCTCAAAGGCCATCATCCTATTTGGCCTCACAACCTGCCTTTGAAGTAGGCCAGGAGCCGGTGTACAGATTCTCCTACCACAGATGAGGGGAAAAAGGCACAAAAGAGGACACGCCACTGGATCAGGGGTCACTAACGTGTCAGGAGAGGGCAGAAGAAGCCGGAATCCCTGCTTCTTGGACCACGGCTCTCACCGATACGGATTCGGCCTGTGCAAATGTATGCAAAATGTCATTTTAAAAAACAGGAAGTTTGACCCAATGAAACCAGGAGATAAACTCTGCTCACAATAAGCAATAGTAGTGGAGCTGCCAAAAGATATATTCTCTTCCTCTGGAAGTCTCAAATAATGGAATGATAAATGACAAGAATTCTGACAAGAATGATAAATGACAAGAATGGGTTTTGTGAACCGTTTTTGCTAATTAAAATGCTTTTTTTTTTTTTTTTTTTTTAGTAAGAACTAGAACATTCTTACAAACACAATGTAAGTAGTAGGCATTTTCAATTTAGTTCAGGTACATTAACTGATATAAATCCTTATAGAACTTTGAGTTGTTCCCTTTTCACTTCATTCTGCTAAAGAAGAAAAATAACCCAGAAGCAGGGGAGCAGCTAGTGTACAGAAGACAGTGGAGCTGACAGGCTGGCGGGGAAAGCGAAGCAGAAGATGTGGTCTCAGCTGTCAGGGCTCGAGTCTGCTTGGAGAGATAAGTAGGGAGCAACTGAAAAGTCGGCTTCAAAGAGAAGCTCCAGAAGAGTCCTGAGCGCCAGAATTCCAAGGGGAATGTGTGCCCGAGAAGTGGCTCTGCGCAGTGTGGGGCTCAGAGAGGCCTTGCAGGACAGTGACAAATATGTGGTGTCATGGCTATCTGATGTCATTTCCTCAAACAGAGAAGAAAACAGAAGATTCAGTAAGAGAGAAAAAAATGGAGTATGAAGAAATGATATTGCAAATGACAATCAGGAAATGATGTTGTTCTCAGACATTTTCTCTTCTAAGTCTACACACCTCTTCAGGGAAGTCTCATTTAATCCCATGGCTGTAATCATTGGTTGAGAAAACATAACCTTCTGTTTCCATCCTGGGCCTGTGTCCTTCCATCCACAACTTCCTTATAGACCCTCCGCCTGATGTCTTACGGGTATCTCAACCTCATCCACTCCCAAGGCCTGGATCACTGCCCAGAGACCAATGACCATAACACAGCCAGCCTCTCCATCATGGGCCTCTCTCCTTATAACTGCACTCTACCTACTAATCCCACAGGTACACCAAGTTCAAAGTTGGATGCCTCCTCACAGCCTCTGCTACCACGTATATGCTGCCTCTTCCCGGTGCTCTCTCTCAATTGATCATCATTCTCCAATCTCTCCAGCCACTCAAGCCAAAAGCCAGAGGATCATCTACTCTTCCCATTCCCTCAAAATTCTTATGAAGTGGTCATCAAGTCCTATAAAACCTCCCTCCTAGATCTCAAATCTGCTCACTTTTCCCCATCCTCACTACCTTAATTGAGGTCCTCACCATCTCTCTTGCAGTTAGTCTCCTTGTCTCCATTCCCTTTCCCCTCTCGCTCATCTCCCAAACTGTAGCCCACGTTGCTGATCCAACATAAAACATGAGCTCACCACTTGTCCATGAAAATCTTCCAGTCGTTGCCTCATTGCCTTTAGAAGAAAAGTCCAAACTGCTTAACATGTCCATGGTCAGGCTCCAACATACCCTTCCAGCCCAACCTCTTTCCACCAACACCCACTCTCCCCAATATCAGATTATGACAGCTCCAAAATACACTAAGAACCTTTATGACTTCATGTATTCTTATGTGTTGTGCCCAGTGCAGAGTAAGAAATTAGAAATGGTAGTTTCTATCAATACTATACAACTACAAGGATGACAAACTATACAGCTACAAGGATGACAAACTATACAACTACAAGGATGACAATCACAACAACGATGATGATGAACGTCAACTAGGGCCACACTGTGGATAATTTTAGGAACGAAATCAGGGCTTTAGATTTAAGGCATCATAAAGTATCTAAGGATTTGGGGACATGGTAGTGACAAAGTTATAACCTCTGGTAGCAGGTATTATAACTGAGTAAAGATGGGCAGGGAGAGAGGTATGCAAGCTGTTTGGGAAGCTGCTACAAGAGTCCCGGTTAGAAGGGTTAATATACGACACGTGAGCGAGAATAGAGGAGAACATTTTTTTTTAATTCCTCAGGACTTGGGAGCTGCATCAAAACAGGCAAAATAAAAAGACTGCTAAAATTTCAAAAGTAGGTAAACAAATGCGGGTATCTGATAAAAATTTAGACTTTGGGGAAGGAGATGTTTTCACGTTTGGAAAAGGTGACAGCTACAAGTATAGATTTCATAAGAGAGGTAAGAGTTTTCCCAGAGGTATGAGGGTCACAAGAGCAGATGAGTGACTGAGAGAGTGAGGCAAGAGTTATAAAATTGTTCTAAATGTTATGGGCCAGAAAGCACAAGATGGCAAAAAGACTAAAATCTGGCACGAACAAGGCTGCTCATTGGGAGAGGAAGTTAAAGCAGGGGTAAGGCTAGAAGCTAGGGGCTGCTGACATTTTAAAAAGGACAGAGGAGCTAGGAAGGTGAAGCAAAGACCGCTGTAGCTTAAGCAAATCATTTGTTCCTTCATACAACAAACATTGAGAGCGCGGGACACTTTTCTAAGTGCTGGGAACAAATGAGAGAACAGGACATAGTTCCTCCCCTTGCAGAACTTGACTTTTCAGTGAAGGAGGAAGACAATAAGGAAACCAATAAGAATGTACCATCAGGGAAGGTGGGTGATCATCTCTAAAGCTCCTAGGTGCACAGGTAGGATGCTTAACACTCAGTTCTAAAAATGCTTCCAGCCCTGGCCGGTTTGGCTCAGCGGTTAGAGCGTCGGCCTGCGGTCCTGAGAGACCCGGGTTCGGTTCCCGCTAAGGGCGCATGCCTCGGTTGCAGTTTGTCCCCGGCCCTGGTCGGTTGTGCGGGTGGCAGCCACTCGATGTCTCCCTTCACGTCGATGTTTCTCTCTCTCTCTCTTTGTTCCTCTCTCTCCCTCCCACTCTACCTGAACAAAAAATGGAAAAATGTCCTCGGGTGAGGATAAAAAACAAAAAACAAAAAAAATAAAAGTGCTTCCAGAGAGGCCCAGTGGTGAGGCCCTGCTCCCTGAAAAACCGCACCCTGCCCCCGTGGTTCATCACCACGCTTTTCCCGGCCAAGAACAAGGCGGCCAAAAAGAGGGAAGCTGCCAAAGCACAACAGCGGCCCAGAAGGGACATGAAAAGAACAGAGATGCTCTCACAGAACCACAGGTGGCAGAGGAGAAAAATGAGGAGGCCAGTGGCCAAGAGACCACAGAAGTGGATTGCTGCCCAAGGAGATGTTGGACTGAGATGGAAAAAGCTGCTGTCCAAGCTGCCGGTGGCGTCTTTGCTGCTCATCCCATCAGTCCTAACGTCCACGTTACCCACCTCTCCCTCACCTTTCACGGTCAGGAGCTGCTCGGGGACACCAAACTGGAATTAAACTTCGGCCATCGTTATGCTCATTGCCTTAAATGGGACTGGAAAGTCCACGCTATCGGGAAACTGACGTGCCCATCCCTGAGCACATCGACGGGCACCACTGGACTGGGGAGATGCCCCCTAGGGACAAGACACCCCGTGTGTGATGGAAGTCAACACGGAGCGGGCCATGCCGGAGGAGGCTGAGCGGCAAGGATGCGGAGTATGAGAAGCTCTTGGGGCTCCGGATGCTGACAAGGCAGAGCGGAGGGCCTCACGGATCCTGCACCTACTGGGCTTCACACCTGCCACACAGCGCGAGGAACTAAGACTTCAGTGGGGGCTGGAGGATGAGGGTTGCCATCGCCAGACCTCTCCTCATTAGGCCCTTCGCGGTGCTTCTGGATGAGCCTTCAATGCTTTTATGTGGTTGGAAGATGAACTAAAGCACATTCTGGTCTTTGACTCCCTTTCCCAGGACTTTCTGGATGGTGCCTGTACCAACATCATCCACGTGCACAAGAAACTGAAGTATCGTACGGGGAACATGATCAGTATATAAAGGCATGGCTGGAGCTGGAGGAGAATCAGATGAAGAAGTTTCATTGGGAGCAAGATCAGATTGTGCACGTGAACCACACTGCTTGGTATGGCAGTGCCAGGCTGGCCCAGATCAAGGAGAACACAGAAAATGATGGCATTGGGACTGACAGAGAGGGTTGTGAGCAACAAGACACTGTCATTTCATTACCCACCACGTGGCAAGATCCCTCCACCTGTCATTATGGTGTAGAATGTGAGCCTCAAGTATACCAAAGATGGGCCTTGCATCTACAACAATCTAGAACTTGGTATTGATTTTGGTGCATAAATGGCTCTGGTAGTGCCCAATGGAGCAGGGAAGTCAACTCTGCTGAAGCTGCTTAACTGGAGAGCTATTACCCACAGACAGGATGATCTGAAAACATTCTCATGGGGCATTACCACCAGCATTTATAAAAAGACCTCTCGTCTTTTTAGCACATGATAAAATGCTACCCAGAAATTAAGGAGAAGAGAAAAATAAGTAAGATCGTGGAGCAATATGATCTCACTGGGAAATAGCAGGTGAACTAGATCTGGAACTTGTCTGATGGGCAGAAGTGCCTAGTGTGCCTGGCCTGGCTGGCCTGGCAGAACCGTCACATGCTCTTCCTGGACAAGCCCGGATATTGAGACCATCAACACTCTCTCAGATGCCATCAATGAGTCTGAGGGTGGGATGATGCTGGTCAACTATGATTTCAGACTCGTTCAGCCGGCAGCACAAGACAACCTGGCTCTGTGAGAAGCAGACAATCACTAAGTGGCCTGGAGACATCCTGGCCTATAAGGAGTACCTCACGTCCAGGCTGGTGGGCGAGGAACCCCGCTCATCAGGAGAACCCACAATGTGAAGGCCCCTGGGGCCACACTCTGCAGTGCAGCAATATCTCTCTCCAGCCCCTCCCCTTCCCCACCAGCCTCAACTATACTCTGTGATCCTACCTACAGGTGGACGGTACTGTCCATTGCCGCCTCTCCTTCCAACTGGTTTTGTTCATGTCTGGACTCAGCCGTTCCCATCAGCCCCTTGCTGGTTCCTAAAAACGAGTAATGCAGCCAGAGGCACCGGAGGGTTAGCCCAAGGGCCCGCACCCTGACTGGCCCATGCAGAAGCATAGGGCCCTGGTTTTATGGCTTTTGGTGAAGTTGGAGGAATATCTGCCCCCATTTTTTTCTGCTTCTGGTTTGGAGCTCTGGATCAGGGACTTCGTCCTGATGAGTTTGTAAATAATTATTTAACAGTATAACTTTTAAATCTGTGTGACATCTATAAAGTGTCCAATAAAGAAAGAAGTAAAAATAAATAAATAAAATGAAATGCTTCCAGAAGACTTCTGACATATGTGGACAGGGCCTATCCCTTATATAAACTTTGCACAGAATAAAATGATGCATCACATTTACATTACAAATTGCCACGTAGGAGAGGGAGTTTCTGAGAAATTTCAAAGCTTAATAATGAAGCCCAACTGTACACAAAACTTAAGAGCTGAATTTCCATTCTGTTTTCTATAAACAACCATAAGCAAAAGTTATGCTTCTCCTCCAATCCTTATTATGAGAGACTGATTTCCCATTTACTCCATTTTCCATAAATCTTTACCATTCTGTTTAAACTCCATGTCTTGGAAAAAACAATAAACGAGTGTTATTTAAATACAGCTTGCCACCACAATACTGCTATTGTGGGTTTTTTGTTTCCTTATAATGAATTTATAAGCCTAAGAACAGTCTGGTTCACATGTCACTCTTTAACAATAAGTAAAATGTTTCATATTCACTTTTCTTGTTTTATTGTGGGTATTATAGATTGGTTTCCAATGGAAGATGGACATACGGAAAATGTCTATGCAACTTCTCCAATGGAAAGAAACACCTTTGGTAATCTACAGCCTTTCAAAAAATAAAACATTAAAAATGAAACTGTCACCAATCACTCTTAAACTACTGCTCTGTTTACGTTAAATGAAAAAGACTATGAAAGCATGCTTTAGACCATAACATAGTACACACATAAATATTTTATAAAAAGAAACCATGAATAAATATCTGAGTCTAAAACGCTAACACTGTATTTATCTGAAGAGCCCAAAACCAGGACACAAGGAAAACATGCTCTTCATTGGCCAGTGAAGAAAGTGAAGAAGAAAGGACAAAGCTGGCTTAAGGCCCTCCCTTAAAAAACTGCTTTTCTGCCTTTTAAAAAATGTATTTTAACCTCAATGCATTCTATGAGTCTATTTGGGAAACACAATTCAGACAACATGGATGTTATCTGGCTCCCAAGATCACAACAGATTCTCCATAGCAAACAAACAAAAACAAAAAATCAAGAAATGGCAGATAAGATTTTCAAAAATAGCAAAGTGGGGCCATTTGGTTCAGGAGCAAGAGCCTTGCATCCCTGAGTGGATAATAAAGCTATTAATTCATCATAGCAAAAGAGACACACTCTGTTCTATACAAGCTTTTTAAAAAATCAAGGGAGGTTGTAACAACTTGGGGGAAATTTTCTGTATAAAAATGTTCTATTATAAATGTTGACACTTAAAGTAGCAAGCAAACCCTTCGTCATCAGGACATTTATTCTAGAAGTAAAAGCCTGCCCCAAAGTTCTCAGTGGCCAAGAGTTCCCTGTTTTAAGCTCCTTTCATTTGGTGCTTGAATGGCCAATTAAAATGGGCAGGCTTGATGTCTCCATGTATTTCAGGCAGGAAAAAATATATATACTGTCAAATTGTTCCTGACATATTTTTAAAGTGAGAGTGTATTTCCTACAGTATTTAGGTTCTTGTTAAACTAAATTCGTATGAGCTTTAGGGTGAATGTTACATGAAAAAATACAGACATACCCTAGTTTGAAGGCTGTATTTCATCATCGTAGCTTATTTATCTGGTGTCACAGTGAAGACAGCCTTAGGAGTTACTTTCCCCCAACTCCATCAGATGCCTGCTCTCCAAATTTCACAGTGCTTTCTTGATGGAAATTAAACCTTTGCAAGGGGAGCTTCGTGGGGTGGTCAACTCACAATGTTCCATGGACCCACAGGGGTGGGAAGAGCACTGGATGAGAAGTCATGGGCAGCACCTCAACAAAGCTCTGCACAGGGAGCACTGGAGGTGCCAACAGATCAGAATGATGCTCTCCAAATTATAAGTCTCAGCCCATCAATGGGGAGTATAATCGATCTGGTGGATCATGACTAGTGCTTGGTAGAGGTTAGAGGCGGGAGGGAACATATCAGAAAATAATGTTTCATGTAGTATAGCTAAGTATTAGTCTATTAAACCTTTACTTTAAATATAATTATTTATATGTCTATGTCTAGCCTGAATTACAGTGTATATTATACTTCTTAGAGGGCACCGACTAAGCCATAAAGGGTTGTGTGATGGACTGAATGTTGTGCCCCGAGAGGTCAAAGCCTAACCCACAATGTGATGGTATCAGAGGTGAGGTCTTTGGTAGGGGATTCGGTCCTGTGAGTGGGGCCCTTATGAATGGGATTAGTGCCCTTATAAAAGGGATACCAGATAGCTCTCTAGCCCTCCTTCCCCCACACGAGGACAACGAGAAGTCAGCAGTCTGCAACCTGGAAGAGGGTTCTCATCAGGATCCAACCATACTAGCACCCTGCTGCCAGCCTCCAGAACCGTGAAAAATCCATTTCTGTTGTTTAGAAGCCCAGGCTACAGCACTCTTATAGCAGCCCAAATGGACCGAGGCAGTTTGCTACTTCTCTTTTACTGAGCTCAAGTGACACTGAGTAACTGAAAAACCGTGTGCAAAGATTAAATACAAGCTTAGCTTAGGCCAAATCACATTAACTGATTTCTGCAGAATCCCACAATCCTGTTTTTTATTTCATCCTAAAGATACCTAGAACATCAAAACCAATGCGTTTAGCCCCCAACTAACTCCTTCCTCCACAACTGCTTTTCTCTTCCCTAATTAGCATCTTTGGTTCCCGTTTGAACGAACCAGTGCACCTGGGGATTCCGGGGGCACTGTAAAAATTTGGGTTGGGCACATCCCGAGGTCTTCATCCTGTGCCTGTAAGAGCAGCTGACTCTAATTACCACTGCTGGCCTAACTGCACTCCAGGAGAACAAAAGCATGGGGGTAAGATGCTATTTGGAAAAGGAATTCCTCAGGGGTTGTGCAAAAGTTCAAAAGGCCACCAACCGGGACAGCACTAGAGGCCAGAATGTGTCTACTTCCCTGAGGGCTTGGCTGGGTGTGGGAAGTACGGACCTGGCCAACAGAGTCTAGGGCGTCTGTCTCTCCATCATCTCAGTTGCTGTGGCTGCAGTATGGATGCAGGGTTAGAGGAGGACCAGAATGTACTCAGGAGCCCAGGGAAGCTATGGCTAGAATCCAGCAGAAAGATAAGAAGCTGGACTGGGACACAATCAGCAGAAACAATGAGATGCAGATGGATAGGGGAGATATTCAGGAAGCAAAATCAATAGAAAACGGGTGATGGATTTGATGCGGTGAATGGAAAGGATGGAGTCAAGGATGGCTCCTAGGTCTCTGCCTCGTGCCAGGTGGTGACTGGTGGTGCCCATCACAGAGCGAGGCAACACCGCAAGAGGACCAGCTATGGAGAGAAAATATCACAGTTCTGGTCTTGGGCATGCATAATCTGGGGTGCCTTTGAGATATCCAAGTCTAATGTCAATTATGTAATCTAGAGCTCATAGACAGACATTTCAGGTTCACTTATGTTTTCTTTTCTGGAACTCTTCTCCCAAAACTCCACTCGAGGTGCAACTGCATGAAGCAAACAAAAGAATGTAGGCTTTAAAATCAGAAATGCTGCCCTGGCCAGTTTGGCTCAGTGGTTAGAGTATCGACCCGCGGACTGGAGAGTCCCGGGTTCAGTTCCCGCCAAGGGCACGTATCTCAGTTGCAGTTTGTCCCCGGCCCTGGTTGGGGTCTTATGGGTGGCAACCACTCGATGTGTCTCTCTCACATCGATGTATCTCTCTCTCTTCCTCCCTCTCTCCCTCCCACTCTATCCGAAGATGGATGCAAAAAAATAAAAATAAACTCAGAAAAGCCAGCTTTGGAACCACCCCTTCCTGGCTCTGTGTTCATGAACACGTACCTAACCTGACTTGGTTTCCATTTCCTCGTCTACCATCCAAGAACACGGTGTGCTTGAGAAATGCCTGGAATAGTGTAAGTTTTCAGCAAAGTGAAGCCAGATCAGGTTCATACTTTTGGTACACATGGCACCTGGCACTGTCCTGGCCAAGGAGGTCCATCAATAGCTAGTATACTAAACTGACTTGAAATATTCTGAGAACTGTCAGCAAACCACCAGTTCCTCTTGCAAGAAAACTACTAGCTCTCAAAAGCATTCTTCCACTTAGTATCCCATTGAGTGACACCCAAACATAAGTTATGCATAGAGCATGTCTTACCCTCATCACCCACATACCCCGGCCTACCTCCCAGTCTTGAAAGTATCTATTATTTGGCAGGGCCAGTGACTATCAAGAGTTTTTTTGTACAACTGAAAGTCCTAGATAGCCAATCTAGTCTTGAGCATTTATTCTCTTGTGATCCATGCAGCTCTGAGCAAAGCCAAGATGGGTTCTATTTCTCCCCTGGTATTTCTAGCAAAGCAGGCAGATGGCATCCTTTCCACATACCCTGGGATTCTCCCAGAAATACCAAGTACTTCAGGAGGCTTATACTGTACTTTGAACAATAGATTGAACATTTCCTGCCGATACTGAGTATATATCAGAATCACCTGGATGCCTGTCAATACTCGGATTGCTGAGCCACACGCCCAGTTTCTGATTCACCTGGCCTGGTTTAGTGAGATACTGTGTGTTTCTAACAAGTGCTGCTGCTGCTGGTCCAGGAGCCGCACCTGAGAACCCCTTCCTTGGCACTGAGCTATTGATGTAATTCTAACAGTTAAAGAAAAGCCTGCTGATGCCTGGCTGATGTGGCTCAGTTGGTTGAACATCGTCCCATGTAGCAGGAGATCACAGTTCAATTCCTGGTCAGGGCACATGCCCATGTTGCAGGCTCGATTCCCAGTAGGGGGTGTGCAGGAGGCAGCCGATTGAAGTTTCTCTCTCGTAGATGTTTCTATCTCCCTCTCCATTCCTCTCTCTAAAATCAATAAAAACATTAGAGGAGGGGGAAAAGCTAGCTGAATGTGGGAAGTTTTGTATATTATCACCAACGTGTCTTAATAAAGAATGACATATGTCTATGATTTAGGTACTTTTAGAGCCATTTTAATAGTTTTAGAATGTTTTGTTTTATGCTTGATAATTCCTACTTATCTTTTTTCTACCCTTTATTTCTGAGTAAATGAAAAGGATAACTCTTTAGAGATACTGCTTCATACTCATGCCAGAACTTCTTCACCTAAACCAGCATCCTGGAGGACGTGGCTGTCATTCTCACGGAGCTGCCATCAACTGTCCTCACAGCTAAACCCATTCAGCTTGAGTGAGCTTAATGGTGGCCCAGTTTATCTTGACAGGATAGATGGGACATCTTCACTCATTTAAATATTTACTGGGCACCTACTATGTGCCAAGCACTAAAAAAAAAGTGTTCAAGAACCATGACTTCTGTCCTGACTGGCGTGGCTCAGTTTTTGGGTATCGTTCTATGCATTGAGAGTTTGCCTGCTCAGTTCCCAGTGAGGGCACATACCTGGGTTTCAGGCTTGAGCCCTGGTTAGGGGTGTGCAGGAGGCTGCTAATCGATGTGTTGCTCTTACACAGATCTCTCTCGCTTCAAAAAAAATTTTTTTTTTCAATAACAACTAAAAATAAATTTAAAAAAAGAACCATGATTTCTACCCTCAAAAAGTTGATAAACTTGAGTTGAGTGTGAGCTTGGGCAGAGGTGGTAGAAAAATAAGTAAAATGCATAAATGTGTAAGTATCCACTGTGATAAGTGAAGAAAACAAATGAGGAAGGTCCCTTTTAGGGGGGATGATCAGAGAAGGCCAAGAGCAGGCGACAGTTAAACTAATTAACTTAGAGAAGCTTAAAATCCATCTTTTCTGTGTACCCTGAGCCAAACTCACAATTAAGCCACTCTGGGTGCTTTAAAAATACATTTAGCTGGTGCTTGTAAATAATAAAAAGAGCAACACATTTTGTACTTATAACTTCTGTTAAGGAAGAGAAGTAAAAAATCATTCCTAGACATGTTGATTAAAAAAAGTTTGGCGGTCTGACAAATAAATACCATTTATAATGAAAGATTAAGGATACTTTAAACTATTGAAATTAGTATCTTTCAGCCTGCCTGACATTTCTAAAATGGTGTAGAAAATAACAGAATCATTAGAAAAATTATGAAGTCCCAAGGTGCTGAGTGATTTTCATTTGGATGCATACATCATTCAATACACATTTATTAAATCCCCACCACTCGCCAGGCTTGGTGCTGCGTTCCAAAAATACAAAGATAAATAAAACGTGATGCCTAACCTTTTCCATGGACAAATATTAGCTAAACACCTAGGATGTGCTTACCACTCCCTCAAGCAGGTCATAGTATTGCTTCTGTCGATAGCTGCTGTTTTGTTTCCTTACTTTGTCGACAGATGTTACGACTGAATGATCCAATGATCATGATCATGTTGTTGGGTTTTTTTTTAAAGAAAGAAAAAAGTGTGTATTAAATGTTGAAAAACCACTACCCAATATGTTGAATCCACGGCATTTCTTATGCCTGTCTATGAAGCAAAGAAATACATTTTTTTATGGCTAGCTACAACTGTATCTTCTTTGCAAACCCCTTGCTCGCCACCACTGAATGACAAAGATTTAAATATCACCTTTTTCTTACAAAATGGGCGTTTTTTCTATTTTTTGTTTTGTTTTGTATTTTATCCTCACCCGAGGACATTTTTGCATTTTTGTTGTTGTTGTTCAGACAGAGCGGGAGGGAGAGAGAGGAAGAGAGAGAGAGGGAAACATCGATGTGAAGGGACACATCGAGTGGTTGCCACCAACACGACCAACCAGGGCTGGGGACAAACTGCAACCGAGGTACGTGCCCTTAGCAGAAGCCGAACCCGGGTCTCTCTGTACCACAGGCCGACGCTCTAACCGCTGAACCAAACCGGCCAGGGCGAAATGGGCGTATTTTCTACAGTCCTGTCTTTAGTCCTGGAACTTCAGTTTCAAGTCAATTATCCTCCCTGGGCCCCCAGAATTCCAACCCTTGCCTGAACCTCAACTGAAAGACACATATGCCCATTTTTAGTAGGGGCAGTACTGCACACTCAATGCTTAATGTCCATTACAACTTCACAAGTGACCTTCTACAGCTCCTAGAGAAACAAGTCTGAAGAACTCACTGCTCACCCATTATGTAAACGCCACCAAACAAAAGGCACACTCATTGTTCATTCAGCCCCATAAACAACACAGACAACTTTTTATGAGACACTTCATGTAGTTTTCCACTCAAATATGGATTTGTCTTAACTTAAATGATACCAAGGTACTGCCAGCTAACTAAACATGTAACCTGTCCCATTTGTTATCTATGTTTCATTATCTTCCCAAGAGTAATCTATTTTAGGTAGGATTCCTACGTTTTTTAATATTATCTCCATTCTACTTCTCTGATGAAGTTTGTTTGTTTTTTCTTATCCTCACCCCAGGACATTTTTCAATATTTTGTTCAGATAGAGTGAGAGAGAGAGAGAGAGAGAGAGAGAGAGAGAAACATCGATGTGAAAGGGACACATAGAGTGGTCGCCACCCACACGACCCAACCAGGGCCGGGGACAAACTGCAACCGAGGTACGTGCCCTTAGCGGGAACTGAACCCAGGGCTCTCCAGACCACAGTCCAATGCTCTAACCACTGAGCAAATGGGCCAGGGCTCTGATGAAGTTTGACAGAAGTAAATACAATTGAGAATGAGATCCACAGAATCAAGCCTGTTTTCCCCGGCTGGAATCTTTTATAGTGGAAATAATCTGACTGAATAAAATACTTCATCAATAGTAGCTAATTGTTTACTATAAAGTACACCTCAAAAAATGCACCAAAAGATTAAGTTTAAAGTTTATTTTTATAAAGAAAAGTACCAAACAAAAGGCTAGGTCTCTCTCCTCCCTAATTTCCTTTCCATTTAGAAGAATTGCCAGATATGTCCACAACTGAACAGCTGAGCTACATAATGTACGGTTCTAAGGGGCAGCTTCTACAAAAATAAAAGGACTCCTTCCAACTCCAGTTAATCTACTTGATACAAAGAGAACATATTTCTGCAACAAATACATTTAGAACTCGGTGTTTTACAGAGTAACTAATGAGGGTTCTAGCCATAGGAAAAAAATTATTTTTCCAGTATATTAAATGTTCTGACTCACCATTTAACAGAAGTACAAGCCAAATGAAAATAAAAATTAAATGTATACACATTTATGACTTTATCAGCTTTATGGCTGGGCCACCTTTGGCTTCTGGCTCTATTTACCAGGAAGAGGAGCTTAGAAAACCAGCATACATTTTTATTTCTATTCAAACAGTCCCCTGTCTCCAAGCACTGGTTGGAACAAAGTATTAATTCTCAGTCTGTTGATCTATATATAGCCAAGAGAAACTCAGCAAATAGATAAAAACATTTTTTTTTTTCTTCTTAAAAGTAAGAAATGCACCTTCACCATAAAACCAGGCACAATCTTGAATATGAACCTTCTTAAGAATTCCACATTAGCCCTGGTCCTCCAGCTGAACATCTGTGTGACTCTGGATAAACCATTTCATCTTTCTAGGCCTCAGCTGCTTTACCTATAAAAGGTGAGAGTGTCTGAACTAGTTAGTTAATATCTGAACTCTCTATCAGAAAGAAATACACCTCAATCCCCAATGACGGGGTCTGCTCATAATATGTAAGACACATTCTAATTTTTTGCCATCATTCTTCTAAACACTACTTTTCAGTATACAGAAGGAGAGGTGGAAAGAGAAGAGGATTCTTAAAGGGAACAGAAACTAGTTTGGTTTTGTTAATTAGGTTCCCCCTCTGAAACCACGCGCTGATATTAGCATTTGCTGAAATTTACTCAAGTATTTTAAAAAAGAGTGGTTGGTTTCTTCCTCTCAAAACATACTCTTTCACAAAATGGCACAAGTGAATTTCTAATGATGCATCCTTCAGTGGGTTACACATTACTAAACAACTAAGCGGAGGGAGGCAAGCAAGAGAGCATGACAGAGATGACATGAGTCTATTGTCTACAATAATAACTCCTCTTTATAGGATGGACTCGGGAAGGAGGGCAACAATGGCACCTACACCTGCCAGCTTCAGGAGGCACACCTCTTGTAGGTAAATTAGCTATGGGTCAGCAGAGGTGGGGAATTTACATAATGAGATGCTTGTGATTTTCTTTGTTTTTTTTTTTTTTTTTTTTTTTTTTATCCTCACCCGAGGATATTTTTCCGTTTTTGTACAGATAGAGTGGCAGGGAGAGAGAGAGAGAGAAACGTCGACGTGAAGGGACACATCGAGTGGCTGCCACCCGCACGACCAACCAGGGCCGGGGACAAACTGCAACCGAAGTACGTGCCCTTAGCGGGAACCGAACCCGGGTCTCTCCGGACCGCAGGCCGACGCTCTAACCGCTGAGCCAAACTGGCCAGGGCGCTTGTGATTTTCTTTAGGAGTTCTTTCATTCAACAGCTATTTATTGAGTACTTATGATATGTAAACCCCAAAGATGATGATGATGATGATGATGATGATAATAATAATAATAATAAAGGTACTGAGTTGACTGTCTGGGATTTTCAAGTAAATCCTGACATGTATGTTAGAGAAGGTCAGCCCCCCAGAATATTTTCAAGTCAAATAGTAATACTGAACAATGCAGATGCTAAGCTGAGGTACACTGGGAATTTTCTTTCCCTTTATTAAGTAGATGTGGTGAAGGGGAGGGAGGAGTAAATAACAGGTGAAATAGGTAATTAATTAAATCCCTAGTTGATACAGGGTCAAAAAGACTTTTTCCCCCCCCTACAGAAAATGATAACATTGGATTACACACACTGAAAAGCATTACAGAATGCTAAAACTGGAAAGAGAAGGATAATTTAATACAAACCTCTTGTTTTATATGTGGGAGACTTAAGGCTCAGAGGTGATATGGTTTGGCCCAGGTCATATAGACAAATATAGTACCAGAACTAGAACCCAGGTCACCAGCAGGCATGCTAAACAGTCCTTGGTGTACTGCGGCATCTGTGATGTGTCCTAATTGCTATCGGAAGTGGAACAATGGCATAATCCACAGAGCAATGGACTAGGCATCAGGAGCTCTGAGTTCTAGTCTTGTCAACACCACTGGATTAAACATGAAACCATGGACAATCTCCACCACCTGTCTAAACCACAGTATCCTCACCTGTCAAATGTAAACAGTAATTCAGAGAGAGACTGTGCAAACCAAAATAAATGTGGAAGCTCTGGCCACTATAAAAATGTTATACATGGCCGGTTTGGCTCAGCAGTTAGAGCGTTGGCCTACGGTCCAGAGACACCTGGGTTCGGTTCCCGCTAAGGGCACATACCTCAGTTGCAGTTTGTCCCCGGCCCTGGTTGGTCGTGCGGGTGGCAGCCACTTGATGTGTCCCTTTCACGTCAATGTTTCTCTCTCTCTCTCTTCCTCGCTTTCCCTCCCACTCTATCTGAACAAAAAATGGAAAAAAAATGTCCTTGGGTGAGGATAAAAAAAAAAAAATGTTATACAAGTAGAAAACCAGCAGTAGGTGGTGACAGTGGTGGTGGTGGTGTGGGTAGTTTAGGAAACCTTGCTTTTGACTCCAAATCCAATCGCTTGTTACCTTGTGAAGACCCTGGACCTGTGAGCCTCATGTTCCTCCTGTGAGTACGTGGTGAATGATCTTTGCCCTGCCTCTCTCAGAAGTGGTCAGAATTAAATGAGAACACTGAAAAGCATTTACAAATAGTACGGCATGGATGCAAATTTAAGGTGTTATTATTAAATCCCTCTAGTCTTAATTTGGACAAAAATACAACATGGTTTAATCATTCAGTTCTTAATAGTTTCCTTCTTAAGTAAACATCATTATACATCAGTCTCAGACTTACCAACTTTCTCAAAAGTCTCCACTCATATTACTGTATACAGAACACATTTCCCTCAGCTCCAGATCTTGTGTGATGCTTACTGAACTTCCCCCTGGCATAAGGTTGGCTGAGAAAGGTCGCCCCTTCCCGGGCCTCCCTTCAGCTGGAAATACTCTGACAAAAGCTTCCATGAACACTATTCTACTTCACATTAGAGTGGTGATGAAACCAACCCTTCCACTCTTCTCCACTGGACTGCGCAACACCAGCCTTTCCACAGAAGGAGAGAGAAGCCTGGGTGGATGATCTTCACCAGTGGGGGCAAAAGGGGTTCCCCAAACCTACCCTCAGGAGTACTGATGCGGGTATGGCTTCTCCTTCGGAGAAGACTAACATGTTCTGAGGCCCAATCTCAGGAGTCATTCACCTTATAGCCAGGGCCTCCAGCAAGCTAAAGTGTGTGTGTGGGGGGGAGGGGGGGGGTCCGCAACACTCTGCCTATAAAAAGCACCGGAGTAACTAGCATTTCCTTGCTACGAGCCCTGATTTCAGTACATAAGATGAAAGAAATCAGCAGCTTACCCAAACATGTTCTCTGTAACAGGTTTCTACCCAACCACGCTGGGCCTGTGAGACAGGTAAGCTGGGGGGGACATAAGACATGACAACAGGCTCATTTGCATAATGACTGATAAGCAGACATTTGTTGTCTTCTGTTTTGGCGACTCCTGGCACCGGCCTGGCAAATCAAACCCTGTCATTCTCCCTCTCCGTTGCCCCCACTCTCACCCCCCGCCAGCTGTTGAAGTGTCACGTTGACGGGACTAGGAGTGAGAAGCTGAGGAAACGCATAAGTCTGGTGCAACACTGAGGCTGGAACCACACCACACCTGTTCAATCCGGCTCTAGTGCCAGAAACGATCAGAACACCGATTTGAAATCCCCTCTTGAGATCCCAGGGGCGCCCAGCAAGTTCGCGGCTTGTTGGGGTACTAGGAGATGTCTCCTGCCGCTGCCAAACTCAGTTCGTTCCCCCGCAAAAAGGACCGGGCTACTGCTTAAGTGAACCCAGAATGATCCCCGCGTGTCACTGCGGCCCCGGGGATCGGAGTGGCGAGCCGGTGGGTGCCCGCGGGGCGCGCGCAGCCGTGGCCCCAGGGGAATGAAGGTCCTGCTTTGGTAGCCACGCGCACCCCCTTTACCCTACCCCCAGCACAACGCGGACAAAGTGCGAACGTAGGGAGACTGCCAGGATTCGTCAGTCACCGAGTCCCCAAGCCGGAGCCCAAAGAAGGGTCCAGGGAGGAGGGGCCGAGGACGCACAGGAAACTTACCTCACTCGGGCAGCATTTGGGCGCCTCCGCTATCGAGACCAGTTGCGCCACAGTCTGCAAGTTATCGGGGTGTTGTTGCTTTTCCCCGGCGAAGAGAGAACGGTGCGGGCGAGGGGCGGGAGGGGCGGGGGGCCGAGGGCGGGGCCAGGGCGCAGCGGGGAGAGCCCGCAGGTGCCAGGGCCGGAGCCGCGGGGCCAAACTCGCCCCGGACGCGCCTCGGCGGGGGCGCGCGGCTGCAAGTGTGCAATGCGCGCGCGCCGCGGCTAGTGTGTGTCCCCGCTTTCCCTTTCCTTCCCCGCCAGTCCTTCGGTCAGGCTGAGCAGCGAGCGGACACAAAAGCCCCAGGCTGTCGGAACGGCTCCACTGCCCGCGCAGCCTCGCCGCCACGCACTCGGAGACCGGGGGCCGAAGAGCAGCGGCGCCCCCGGTTGGGGCGCGGGTATCCGCGCAGTACGCGCCGGAGTCGGTGCGAGGCGCAGAGAGCAGACTGCACGGTGACGGCCGCGGCTCGGGGAGGCTGCAGGCCCCGCCCGCCGGCCGCCGAAGCTCTTCCCCTTTTCTCTCCACCCCCTTGCTCCATCCCGCACGCCCTGCAGGGAAGCCAGACCGGTTTGCAGCAGCAGCGGCGGCGGGAACCTCCGTCGCAGTCGGACTGGGTGCCTGAGTCGATGCATATGGACACGGCTCTCTGTCCCGCGGTCAGGTGCCGAGGATGGAGAGCCGGGCGGCACGGGCCTCTGGATTTGGCCGCTTCCGCCGAGGCTCCAGAGCTAGCCCGGAGCTTCCCGGCGGTTCTCAAAATTCTGCGTCCCGACTAAACAGGGCTGTGTTTGGGATAGGGCTCACCCCTTCCTCAGGCAATTGAACTCTGCAACGCCTGGTCTCCTGCCTGCTGGACTCGGCTTGCACCAAAGCTCGCACTGAAGCACCGGTGCCCCCTCCACCAGGAAGGGACAGGCTAGGATTCCAAGGCGACGGTGTCCACCCTTCTAAGGACAGCAGGTGTTCCCAGGAAATAAGACCTACCTACCCAACAGGTAGGGAAGGGTTGGCGAGGGGGTCCTAGCAGAGAGAAGGCTGGAGGGACATAAAGCGCGAGTAGGTTCTGATGGAGGTGGGGGCCAAATCTGACTGTGAGCGCAGAGTGGGCGTGAGGCACTTGTAATCTCACCTGCTGGCAGTCTAGCTACAGAAAGGGCAGGGGCAGATCCAAAGGACTCTCCTGGGGTGCGGGGGTGGGGGTGGGGTTCCGGGGGGAGTAACGCTGTCATGGAACCTATAGCTAAACTTACTCAATAGGAAAAGGTAGCAGATATCTCCCAGATGAATTGAAAGCAAGTATTATTTCTCACCCTCATTACTTACTTCCACTTTAGCCTTGTTTAAAAAACAGTCCTGGCCGGTGTGGCTCTGTGGGTTGGAAAGCATCCTCCCCTGTACCAACGGGTCGCAGGTTCGATTTTGCACTTTGCATATACCCAGGTTGCGGGTTCAATCCCAGGTTGGAGGACACGTGGGAGACAACCGATCCATGTTCTCTTTCATAGGGATTTTTCCCTCTCCCTCTCCCTCCCTCCCCTCACTCAAAACACACGAACAAACAAAACACAAAACAAAATAAAACAAAAAAACCCGATGGAAAACATGGGATACCTTCTGTCTAGGGAAGACCAAAAATGCATGGTCCTTATCTTCAAATATAACATATCTTTCTGTTTGATAGGATACCCCCTAAATTCTCAGTAAATGAAACCCCTCTTTTCAGTTCTGCAATCTTTTTTTTTTTTATCCTCACCTGAGGACATTTTTCCATTTTTTGTTCAGATAGAGTGGGAGGGGGAGAGAGAGAGAGAAACATCGACGTGAAAGGGACACATCAAGTGGCTACCACACACACGACCCACCAACCAGGGCCGGAGACAAACCCCAACCGAAGTACATGCCCTTAGCGGGAACTGAACCTGGGTCTCTCCAGACCGCAGGCCAACACTCTAACTGCTGAGCCAAACCGGTCAGGGCCTGAAATCTTTTTATACCTCCCACAGCCCACCGCCCCACCTTGGGGAAGTTTGTTTTGGTTTAATATCAGTTCAGAATGAAGTGCAGTAATTTTCTTGGTAACACAAATAACCTATATTCTTAGACTTTTTCCAAGCCTACTTCTTCCAGATGTATCTGGAGTTGTAGGGCATCACTTGTTTAGGACCTGTAATGTGTGTCTAGTTTTATGCTGGCATCCTGAATCTTCAGAGCTCAGAGCAGCAACACACCTCTAGTCCAGGTTGCTCATTTTGCAGAAGAGAAAACGAACACCCAAAACATTAAATGACTCAAGGGCCAGAATACAGGTTCCTTGACTCCCAATTCCTGAACAAGAAATAACAAACACTGGAATAACAAAGTTCAGTTGGGGGTCGGTAGAGGGGGCAGTGGAGGGAAGAGGAATAGATCAAAGAACCTTTATGGGCCTGGTGTGAATCACTGTGTAGGGGGCAGCAGCACACCACTGTATGTAGCAGACCGGCCGGGCTCAGGGCATGGTAATCCCAGTCTCTCCCCTTCTCTGCCCTCAGACGTCTGCTCTGAAATCCCAGGAGAGGAAAATGAATCTGCTTCCCAGACATGTAGTGATAAGTGAAAATGCAAAGTTAGTTCTCAGTATTTCCTGGGAATTCAGGAGAGCTGAACACAGGTAAAATTAAATTTATATCATAGTGGATCGGAGGTGGTCACACATGTTAAGTACAAATGCACACATATATGTGTACACACAGCCCTCCTTTCCCATTAAGAGCCTGAGTGATTCCCTTCTGTAAAGCACAGGTGCCAACCGCCTTCCGTTTCCAGAGAGAAGTCACAAAGCAAACTGACCACTGGCTATTCAGAGAGCTCACTCTACTAAACAGGAGTCTAAACCACTCTACCAAGAGCCTTAAGATCATCATTACTGTGAATTAATTAATGGAACAAGAGACCACATAGTGCGAAACCTGATATTTCTTCCCTATTCTCTCTAAATCTAACAACAAGAATTTGGGCCAGTCATCCTCTATTGGAAGTAAACCAAGATCGATATCACTAGCAATAATGACTTGGCGAGAAAATCTGGAAGCATCAGAAAATGCTCATCTCATTGTTTTACTTAATTTCAAGCATAATTTATCCATTTTTTCCAGATCTTACTCCAAAATCTTAATAATGCTTTTTAATACTCCCCTATAAGCAATATACAAGATTCCTTGTAGTAGATTTGACAGCATTAATGGCCCCAAGTAATGACCTCCCTTTATCCAGATTCTTTCCCTCTGACTTTGTAGTCCCATCCCTCTCTGTGCTCTGCTGTGAACATAAAACTGCTCTAAAAAGAAAGTCATTTTTTAAAAAGAGTTTGTGCATCTCTGCTTCTGTTCTTAGAATCCTGCCATCACCATGAGAACTAGCCCACTGGAGGATGAAGGGGCCCGTGGAGCAGAGCTGAGTCATCGAAGCTGAGGCTGTCCCTGACCAGACAGCCCTCAGTGAACTGCAGAGGTATAAGCAAGTCCAGGTGAGATCGGCCAGGCTTGGTCCAGATCAGCAGAACTGCCCCTCACTGCTGGATTCACTAGAAATAATACATCGTTACTGTTTCAAGGCACCCCTTCCGTTATCTATTGCTGCATAACAACCACCCAAAACAAGCAGCCCAAACCACCATCCTTTACTATTTTTCACGATTCTGTGAGTCAGTGGACTAAGCTGTACGTAGGCTAGTGTCACTCACGTGGCATCTGAGCTGGAAGGTCTGAGAAATCCTCACTCACGTCAGGCACCTCAGCCTGCCTCCATGTGACCTCTGTCCTTCCAGGTCACCAGCTGGGGCTTCCTTCCCGCACGTGGGCCTTTCAGCAGGGTAGTCAGACTTCTTCCCCGGCAGCTGGCTTTGAGGAAGGAGCCCGACACTGCCAGTCTCTCAGGTGCTGAGCTTGGAAGTTCTAGAACCTCCACTTCGTTCCATTGAACAAAGTGGTCACAAGACCAACCAGATTTGAGAGGAGAGGAAATAGACTCAGACTTCTGGTTTGAGGGGAAGCATGTATGTGTAAGAATAAAAGGGCCTTATCGCAGCCATTTTGGGGAGACTATCTCACCTGCTAAGTTTTGGGGTGGTTGTTATACCCCATTAGCCATATTCTTCTCAGCTATGGGACATTGGGCTAGTTACAAAACCTTTCTGGACCTTTCTATGAAATGAGGGATGTTGAGTTTCTCTGGGTTGCTCATGTATATTTAACTTTTTCTTTAGTGATGTTTCAAGAGCAAGCGGAAATCCTGTGCATATCCAGAAAGGAGTCGCCAGAGGGAATTTGTGGAGCACTGGTCAACTGTGAGTGCTTGGAGCAGGTCTGCTGTGTCTAGTCTTCAACTGGAGAAACCCTCAAGAATCCACATGAAAGGCACGCACTGCGCGGGGTCCAGGCAGCTGGGGCAGTGGGAGAAGCGGCGCGGGGCTCCCAAAGGATCGGGACACCTGGGCCCTCAGGCACCCAGCGAGCGTGCCCAGCAGCCACGCCTCCAGGATGCCCGGAGAGGATGCTCAGCACCGCTGAGGGGGCGGCGAAGCAGGAGCCGCGAGATCCCAGAGGTTGTCAGCTGTACCTGTTCCTGCAAAACTGGAAACGAAGCCAAGAGAGGCAGCAGGAAAGGACACATCTGCAGATAAAAAAAATGCAAACAAAGGGAAAAGGGGAGCAAAGGGACAACAAGCCGAAGTGGCCAAGATCAACCTGCAGAAAATGGAGAAACCAAAAATGAGGAGAGTCCAGCCTCAGAGGAAGCAGGAGAACAAGAAGCCATGTCTGATGAAGAGCATATACCATGCCTCATCAGTGGTCCCTGTCTCCCTTCTTGTACCATCCAGAGGAATATATATATACACATATATATATTTATTATCCTCCCCCGAGGACATTTTTGCACTTATCTTCAGACAGAGCAGGAGGGAGAGAGAGAGAAAGAAACATCAATGTGAGAGAGACACATCGACTGGCTGCCACCCACATGACCCCAACCAGGACCGAGGACAAACTGCAACTGAGGTACATGCCCTTAGCGGAAACCGAACCCATGTCTCTCTTGTTCGTGGGCCGATGCTCTAACCGCTGAGCCAAACCAGAGCCAGAGGAATATTTTTATCAACTATTTTGTAAATGCAAGTTTTTTAGTAGCTCTAGAACCATTTTTTTTAAGAAGGGGGGATTTCCACCTCATTCCATTTTGTTTTAAGTGTAAATGCTTTTATTTAAGAGGTGAAATGATTTGCTGATTGCTTATTTATTTATTTATTATTTTTGGTATAACCAGAAAATAGTAGGATATTGAATATGGGAGGCTTTGATAATCTTGGGTGTCAGCTTAACCTCCCATAGATGGGGGTGGTTTATATATCCTATGATACAAAGCACATGAGGTGGCAATTTGGAGTCAGTCGTGCATTTAATGTCTTAAACATTTGAAATCACTTCTATTTCCATGTTTTTGGTAGAATTGTTTTCTAAAGAAACTCTCTCCTTGATCTCGGCTCTCTCGTCAGAATTTTGTGCACACCTTTGGTGTGGCGGTCCGGTTTCCCCAGTCACTGTGTTAGTGTGCTGGGGAAGATTGAGAATGTGACTACACGGTATTCATAATGCTAAGCCGTGAATTAGTGGGGCTTCGATGTATCTGCGTATCAACATTTAAGGATACTGGTACTTGATACTCTATTAAGGAAAATTAGCCTCCGGATTTTAAGCTGGAATAACTGCTTAGAAAAGAATCACAACTACTTGACTTTAAGTTCTGGGTACATATGTTAAGAACTGTGTACCAATTGAAATGTCTGGGACCTTATCCTCAAAACAACCAATAAAATGCCAATCATGAAAGAAAAAAGAAAATGAAAAGAAAGGCATGCGTTGCCTCCATGGGCACCAAACAGGAGAGCAGACGCCGCATCCTTCGCAGCTCCGGAGTGATCACCTTCACCACCTTGTCTTCTCTGTCTGGACACTTGACTTCTAAGCCGAGAAGAGCCACTGCTTAGCTGATCCCCTGCTAACTTGAGATGTTCATCTCAGTGGACTCTTTTCTAATTTTAGGTTTGCTCCTCGGGTTAGCAAAGGCTTGAAAACCTCACCTAATGCCCTTCCTTCTCTCCTTTCTCCCTCACCATCTTCCTTTCCTCTCGCTTTGCTTTCTTTTTCTGCTGCATCTTGTCTTTCTTAATCCTTTTCATTTCTTTGTTCCTCCTTCCTCTTAAGATTGGAAAGAGCATTGAGCTAGAAGTCCTAGGGCCTGCTTCCCCACCCCACCTCTGTCCCTGCCACAGTGAAATCTGCCTTCTCTCAGCTTCAGATTCTTCTTCAGATTCTTGTCTGTATCGTGAGGGTCACAAACCTGTCTATGATTCTTAAACCTCCCTTTCAACACATACAGTAGCAAAGCTTGGAGGAGGTTGAATATTAAGGACTCAGAATCCTTTAGAAGAGGTGTACATATATCTCAGCCTTTCTCAAACAATTCCCAATACCGCAGTACTTCTTTGCTAAGTTTTCATTTTTCAATTAGAAAACATGCAACTCTACCAGCTCTGAGCCCCACCAAACTCATCATGCATTGCCCAAAGGTTGGTGTCATTCTGGCTCTCAGGACTAGCTCACATTTCCATTCTTCAGCCAGAAACCATGACAACTGGATGCTCAATGTTAGCAGGTCTTCAGCTCTGACCCCCAAAATGTTCTCCAAAATACCTGGTAATTCATCTAAAAATTATGAAAAAAAAAAAGAGCTTAAAAGAATGTGTTCCTAAAAAATTCACCAAAATACAAAGTGATATGCATTGAAATTATAGTTATGTGAAAAAAATAGGCACATGAACAAACTCCTGGAGGAAAACAATTAAAACGTAAAGTTCCTATGCTAGGGTGGGGCAATTCTAAGATCTAAAAAGTTTTTATGTTGTGTTGTTTTTACATTTAAAAACGTACATGCCGCCCTGGCCGGTTTGGCTCAGCGGTTAGAGTGTCGGCCTGCGGTCCAGAGAGACCTGATTTTGGTTCCCGCTAAGGGCATGTAGCCCGGTTGCAGTTTGTCCCTGGCTCTGGTTGGGTTGTGCAGGAGGCAGCCACTCGATATGTCCCTTTCACATTGATGTTTCTCTCTCTCTTCCTCTCTTTCCCTCCCACTCTATCTGAACAAAAAATGGAAAAATGTTCTCGGGTGAGGATAAAAACAAAAAATAAAAATGTACATGCCATTAAAACTTCTAGTTTAATTTCAATATGCTTTTTGTTGAGTTCAGATACTCCTTTTCTCTTCAACATTTCTTTCTTGTTAGAAACTTACATACCTTTTCCAGGTGAATTTTCACTTTACCCAGAACTTTCAAAAATATGTAAACTTAATAGTGTTTGACTGGAAGAATGAACAAGAAATGAGAGAATATCAGAATGGAGGGGAGAAAGAAGGAAAAAGGCAGGGAATCATTAGCATAGCACAGAGAACCAAGATTTATTTCAGAAAGCATCCTAAAGACACTAAAATGTATACACATATTTTTGTATCAAGTCTGAACTTGGGTGTTAAGGAACCTGAAAGTCAGGGTCTTCATATGAAAGAAAGCAACCTCCTTATTGTTGGAGAGGCTGCTTTAAAAGCTTGATCTAGGTGAAGGAGGCAGAAATGAGTCAGCAATATTCCCCAAATCAAAATCTGCAAAATCTATTGCAATTTTTATACTCTGGGGAACAACAGTGTGTTGAAACAACTTAACCTGGAGTCACAAAAAACAGCTGTAGAACCAGAAATAAAACCCGGGCCTGGCATCCTATGCCCAGAGCAGAAGGTGGTCAGCCGACGTGCCCTAGATTCGTCATGACTCAGCGTAGGTGTAGCATGCCGTGATCTTCATTGTTCTAATATGTGGAATACTCCATTGTTTTCTGCCTCCTTGAAACATCACAAGAATTTCTCATCAATAGTGAGTACTTCTGACATCAGATGGGTCACAATAAAAGGGCAACGGGTCTAGAAAGAATACCAAGAAATAAGGAATGTGCAGGGAAGGCTGAAAAAGAAGGGAAGGTAATGAATTCTACAAAGACACTCAAGCTTCCTAAATAGAGGCGATCGCTGTCCACCCAGGACATCTGTGTAGCTGATGCCTTCCTGTCACCGTCTCGGGAAGGGCTCGCTTGGGTGTTTCCTGTGAGGGAGATGAGCTCTGCTCTGTATGGAGCGCCAGCTTCTAGAGCCAGTGCCCAGAGTGTCTCAGTGTTGCTTTCTGAAGGGAGGTGGTGTGCTTGATGCTAAGGACACGGTGGTTGTTGGAGAGAACTGAATGCTAACTTTAGTTAACCAGTGAAGTTCCTTTAAGATTTCTCACGTCCTCTGTGACGCCTCCCTATGTGAATGCACCTGAAAAACAGCATCGGTTTGTATTTTTACTTCTCAAAACATTTAGGACTTTCCTGGACGTGGCACCATTTAGGCAGAACCTTACCAGCAAGCCTCTCCTGGCGATATTTGAATCTCACTGCTTTGCTAACAAAATGGGGCTCTCATTTTGACACCTCTTTGAAGAAAGTGTCCACAAGCTGTCTCAGCAACCTAGAATATTTTGCTGGCGTAGGGGATAGAAAAAGGAAATATGCTATGCAAACTTACGTAACATACAACCCTCATTTCTCAGTGTTAATAAAGTAAAGTTTCATTTCTTATTCATGTCTCTGTTCAACATGGTTTGGTGATAGGGTTGACTTCATGCAGTCAGTCAGAAACCCTGGCTCCTATCCATGGCACTGTTATTTTTACCATTTGGCCTCCCAAATCCCTGCTGAACTGGAAGAAAGCAAAAAGTGTAAGATGCCTCGGACGGAAGTGGCAAATGGCACATCCACCCACATTCCACTGAGAGCTCAGGCCGTGGCCCCGTCTAAGGACATGGAGTCTGGAAACGTACGTGTAACAGCTGTGCTGGGGAAGAAGCGCAGAGCACGGGTATTGGTGAGCACTGTATTCTCTGCCTAATGTGCTAATTCGAGGCAAGTCATCTCCAGTTTATTCTTGAACAGCTCCGACTGGAGACTCGGGAGGGAGAGTCTTCAGCGGTCAGGTTTATCCTCCTACGCTTGTCTCTGGGTGTTTTCTCCAGATTTTTAGCCCATTGGATGTGGTAGTTCTGGATGACATTGCTGCCTTGGAAGTGTTTGTGGACATACAAGGAAACACAAAGAGTGTTACAGAAAACTGGACACTTGAAGCAAGTGTAAAAAGAAGAGTCTTCCAGAGCCTTTGCCACCAGGAGAGCGCTGTTGCTGCCCCTGTCATGGGAGAAGGTAGACTCTGTGCCACCAGAAACTCTGGAGCCTTTGGGAGGAAAGATAAGTCCTAGCTCCACCTGCAGTCATCCTGTCCCGACGGCTCCGGTGATGGCAGGAGAACGGGTTATAACGAGGGGAAGAAAAGGCGGATGTGCGAGCGAGAAGGGTGTTGCTTTTTCTAGCATGGATACCCTTGAAGAAAAATATAGAAGTTGGAATTCCTGTGGGGATTTACAGACACTTTAAACCAAAAGGCCAAGCCACACCATGAAGATGTAAGTTAGAAACGTGGGAGGGTTGCCCAGCTTCTTCCTAAGACTCCTCTGCCGTCTTCTGCGGGGAGTGGGGAGGGTCTGGCGGCGGCAATGCACCAGGCTGCATCCTCTGCAGGTCCCACTGTCTCTCCTTGGTTTGTACTTTCCATCGGCTGGGGACAGTGTGTGTATGTGTGTACATAACTTAATATTTTCTCTTGATTTTAAAGTAGTGAGTAAGAAAGAAGTCCTCTATTGCAACCATTCTGCACACTGAGAAATACCGTGGTGTTTATTCCAGAGATTTTAAGAAGAAATGGTTAAAGAGGTTTGTTTACTATGCAGGGGCTTGTTTACAATATCATGATATGAATAAAAGGCATAATTTGAACTTGACCATATAGTACAATCTCAAAAAAGTACTGAAAGTCTAGAAAAATGTCCTGGAGGAAAATTCGCTAAAATGTTAGCTACCATTGCCTTCAGGTTAATGTCATGTCTGGTTAAAATATATATATATATATATATATATATATATATATATATATATATATATATAGTGTGCCACTTTTTCAAATCAAAAAACAATAAACAATTGAGGGACTATGTTAACACTTGAGGATGACAAAAATTTATGTATGTTTTAAGAATTTAGAAAAATGTATAAAGGCAAAAAGAAATGACTCAGTTACCCAGAGATTACCATCCTCAACATGGTATTTGCTTACTATAAAATGCTTTAAAACATTTTATATATTTTTTAGGTTAGAATAACATGTGGACAGGGCAAAGGATCTGAATGGACATTTCTCTAAAGAAGGCATACAAATGGCCAAGAGGCACACAAAACACAACTCAATATTACTATCCATTAGAGCAGTGCAAATCAAAATCACAGTGAGATACCACTTCACACCCACTAGGGTGGCTAGAATCAGAAAGACATAAAAGCAAGTGTTGGTGAGGATGTGGAGACACTGGAACCCTCCTACAGTGCTGGTGGGAATGTAAAAAGGTGCAGTCTTGCCTGGCTGGTGTGGCTCAGTGGTTGAGCATGGACCCGTGCACCAAGAGGTCACTGGTTCAATTCCCAATCAAGGCACATGCCCAAAATTCAGGCTTGATCCCCAGCAGGGGGCCTGCAACAGGGAGCAGCCAACTGATGTTGACATTTCTCTCTCATGAATGTTTTTATCTCTCTCTCTTTAAAATCATTAAAAAAACATATTTTAAAAAATAAATAAAAAGGTGCAGTCTTTTGGAAAACAGTCTGACAGGTTCTCAAAATGTTAAGCATGGAGTTACTGTATGACCCAGCAATTTCATTGCTAGGTATTTGCCCAAAAGAAATGAAAACATATACTCACATGACAACTTGTACACAAATGTTCATAGCAGCATTATTTACACTAGCCAAAAAAAAGAAAACAACTCAAATTTCCAATAACTGATGAAGGGATAAATAAAGTGTAGTATATCCATATAACTATTATTCAGCAATAAAAAGGAATAAAGTACTGGTACATACCATGACATGGATAATCTTGAAAACACTATGCTACCTGCAAAAGGCCAGGCACTAAAGGCTACATATTGTATGATTTCATTTCTATGAAATGTTCAGAATGGGAAAATATATAAAGATAGAAAATAGATGGGTGTTTGCCTAGGACTGGGAAGAGGGGCCCTTGATGGGGAGAGGGGGAGTGGCGACTATGGGTATTGGATTTGGGGAGAGATGATGAAATGTTCTAAAGTTGATAGCAATGATGGGTGTACAACTCTAAATATACTGAAAAACATTGAATTATACGTTTTAAATGGGTGAACTGAATGGTATGAAAAGCACTCTCAATAAAGCAGCTGTTTTTATTTTTTTATTTTTTTTTTATTTTTTTTTATTTTTTTTTTTGTACAGATAGAGTGGGAGGGAGAGAGAGGAAGGGAAAGAGAGAGAAACATCAATGTGAAAGGGACACATCGAGTGGCTGCCACCCGCACGACCAACCAGGGCCGGGGACAAACCGCAACCGAAGTACGTGCCCTTAGCGGGAACCGAACCCGGGTCTCTCCGGACCGCAGGCCGATGCTTTAACCGCTGAGCCAAACTGGCCAGGGCAAAGCAGCTGTTTTTAAAAGGCAAATAAATAACATGTACATATCAAAACATTTCAAACTCTATAAAAGAGTCTAAAGTTAAAAGTAAGATTTTCCTTCCCACTCGCCATCCAACTTCTAGTTCTTGTCTCAGAGACCACTTTTTAAAGTTTCTGGTTCTTTGTTTTTCTCGTGGCCCTCATTTTAAGAATGAATAATAGTTATACTCTTCTTAAAAGTACCTTTGATCGTCCGGCTGATGTGGCTCAGTGGTTGAGCATCGACCCATGCACTAAGAGGCTGCCGGTTCCCAGTGGGGGACCAGCAGGAGGTGGCCAATCGATGTTTTCTTTCATCGATGTTTCTAGTTCTCTCTCCCTCTCCCTCTCCCTCTCCCTCTCCCTCTCCCTCTCCCTCTCCCTCTCGCTCTCCCTCTCGCTCTCCCTCTCCCTTCCTCTCTCTCTAAAACCAATAAAGAAAAAAAAAATTTTTTTAAGTACCTTTGACATTCTACTCTGAAAGAGAAGAAAATTAACACAGTTCATTGTTCCCCACGTCTTCACCTTTCTGCCTCCCAATTTTTATGATTTGCTCTTTTTGTGATACTTTTTGCTTTTATACCTTTAGATAATATACTCATGTTTCTATAATTTTTTAATTTTAGACACCATTTATTAACTAGAAGGAGGTAGATCTCAGATGTTTCAACTATAAGCTGCATGGGAGACATTCAATGAAATAAAAGTCTGAGTCCTATCAACGCTGCGTAGCAATCAATACTGCAGACTCTTCAGCCTTGGGTAATACCCAGCTGCAGCTGCCTTCAACTTTCTATGGACATAAGGGTAGGCAGAGTTTTAGTAAAGGGGGCCCCCAAGTTCCAAACTCTGTAGGATGTTGGCGAGACAGGCACAGGAGATGATGCCAATTAATGGTCTCAGTTGTCCCACAGAGTAGCATCTGTAACAAAAGCTCAGTCCTTGACTTGTACTGAAATGAGAGTGTGAAAATAAGGGTTGAGACGGGGAGAGAATGAAACAGCTGGGAAAGTTTTTCCTGGTTCTGCTGCTGGAGAGTTCATTGGTGCCGCAAGGATGACAATCCTGGGGTCACCCTTCCATTTTCTCAGAATGTATTATTCTTAGATGTTTCTGCTTGTTCTCCAGTTTGGGTATCCTGACTTATTGCTGATATATAGTTTAAATAATGTTCCATGTGAATTTTTAAAATCCCTTTTATTTTATAATGTTAAGCAAAACAAACAAAGCATACGTAGAACTATAAAAACAGTATCACTTCAACAAAATCCTAACTTTCTCCACTTCTGTTCATCTGTCTGGCACTACCCTGGGCCAAGGGGTCGCACCTCTTGCTTAGAGGGCCTCAGGCACCTTTGAACTATCTCCTTGCTTTGGCTCTTGCCTCCTTAAAATCCATTTGCCAAATACTGTGCAGTGCAATTTTTAAAACAAAGGCTATTAGTCTTGTCACTCTACTGCTTAAAATCTTCCAAAGGCTTTTTTCTGTCTTGGAATAAAAGTCAAACTTTACTGTGGTGTTCAAGGTCCTGCATGGTCTGACCACGGAACACACCTCTTCGGCATCACTGCAGACCAGTCTGTCCCTTGCTCCCTAAGATTTCAGTCATACTTGTCTATTTCTTTTTGTTTCATGACATGCTAAACTATTTCATGTGCAGGGAATTTAAACTTGCTGTTGCCTTGGCCAGGAAGGCTCTTAACCTGGATCGTGCCCCAGCTGTCTTGTCTATGCATGTGAACCTTGACTCCTATGTGTCATTTCCTGCAAGAAGTCTTGCCTGACCATTGTGCTGAAAGATTTATGGTAACCACCTTCCCTCTAGCACACACACACACACTCTCGCACACCAGTGTTACTCAGTGTATTCATATATATGAGGTAAAAGGCTTAGAACAGCACATTATAAGTCTTCAGTATTATTAGGTCTTACTTTTTCCATTATTTATCACATATTAACTAAATTTCTCTTGTGCATTTATGCATTTACGTTTCTATGATTGTCTACCTCTCCTCATTGTTAGCTCATAAGGGCAGGGGCCATGACTGTTTTGTTTGTTTATATATTTCTAGTACCTAGAATAAAGCCTGCCACATGGTAGGTGCTCAATAACCATTGTTGAAAAGATGAACTAACTATAGAAATAATACTACTACTAATATATATGAAATATACATATATGAAATATATACATGAAATATATATTCAAAAATACTGGAATGAAACTACCAATAACTCTTAGTAGTGGGATTCTTGAGAGACTTTTGTTTTCTTCGTTCTATTTTTTCAGATATTTCAGTTTTTACATACAGCATGTATTCATTTTCATTGTAAAAAAAGGAGTTAATTTTTGCCAAAAAGGCTTATGTTCATATGCTGTATAGAATGTCAATTGATCAGTTTCTGCAGGCTTACGGCAGGTTGCAACCTCCGGGCCTGGGTACAGTGTAACCACTTCTTTTTTTTTTTTAATCCTCACCCGAGGACATTTTTGCATTTTTTGTTCAGACAGAGCGGGAGGGAGAGAGAAGAAGAGAGAGAGAGAGAAACATCGATGTGAAGGGACACATCGAGTGGCTGCCACCTGCACGACCAACCAGGGCCGGGGACAAAATGCAACCGAGGTACGTGCCCTTAGCGGGAACCGAACCCGGGTCTCTCTGTACCGCAGGCCGACGCTCTAACCGCTGAGCCAAACCAGCCAGGGCCAGTGTAACCACTTCTTAAATCAGAAGTCATCTGACATTCTTCAGGAAGAACTCTACTGCTGTGTCCCTTGGTGTGTGAGCACACAGGCCCCTTGAAGCCCCTCCTCGGGAGGTCTGACAAGTCTCATTCCATTAGCAGCCGTGTGTCATGTGATCAGCCACCCACCTCTTTATCTCCAGCTCTTAATTCAGGAGTTCTGTTTAGCTACAGACCTTGACACTGTGGATGTCAGCCAAGGTCAGGGCTCCAGTATGAATGACTCACCCCCTGCTCCATGGTCTCTGCTGAGCACAGGCAGAAGCACAGTGATCACTGTGATTTTCCAGGCCCTGCTCCCAGGAGGTGGGGCTTATTCTCAGAAACACTGATCCATGGAAAAACAACAACAACCTGAAGCAGCCACTAAAAGGGTATTTGGCATTTAGGTGAAAAAGAAGCTTCTACTCTCTGGTCCTGTCCATGTGGTTCTGATTCCAAGTTGACTGCCCAACGTGAACAAGCCTTGTAGGCTTATCCAAAGGAGGGCAATCATTACGAATAAAAAAATTATGGTGAACGACTGCAAACATAAACACAAGTATTAACAATAATACAGTAAACAATGGTAATACCAGGGTTAAACTTAATAAAATTTTTATGTCTCACTTGCTTTGAAGTCCCTATGCAAATTAAAACAACAATGCGGTATCACCTCACACACGCCAGAGTAGCTACCACCAATAAATCCACAACAACAAGTGCTGGCGAGGATGTGGAGAAGGGGGAACCCTAGTGCACTGCTGGTGGGCATCAAGGCTAGTGCAGCCACTGTGGAAACAGTGTGGAGTTTCCTTTAAAAATTAAAATGGAACTACATTCAACCCCATGATCTCATTTCTAGGAATATATTCTAAGAATCCCAAAGCACCAATCAGAAAGAATATATGCACCCCTATGTTCATAGCAGTGTTATTTACAATAACTAAGATCTGGAAACAGCCCATCAGTAGATGAGTGGATTAAAAAGCTGTGGTACGTTTACACAATGGAATACTATGCCACTGTTAAAAAAAAAAAAAAAAAAAAAGAAGCCTCTATTACCTTTTGAGATGACGTGGAGTGACCTAGAGAGTATTATGCTAAGTATAATAAACCAGTCAGAGAAATTCAAATATCACATGATCTCACTTATATGTAGAATATAATGAACAAAATAAACTCATGAATAAAATAGAACCAGAGGCACGGAAACATGGAACAGACTGATAAATCTCAGGGAAAGGGTGTAGGGGTGGGTGGGGATGGGAAGAGATTAACCAAGGAATTTACATGCACATATGCATTGCCCAAGGACACAGACAATATGGTGGTGAAGGACTGGGGTGGGGCAGGAACCCTGTGGAGGGGTGCAGGTAAGGTGGGGCATCTGTAAAACTCTCAACAATAAAGATTAAAAGAAAAGAAAAAAGTTACAGATACAGTTGGCCCTCGGCCCTCGTTTATCACAGTTAAGCAATTCCAGACTCTACCGCAATAAATGAATTTCCGGGAAGTAGGATTCTTTATTTACTATACACACAGGATACTCATCCTCATTCCTTTCTCTCTTCCAGAGTGGCAATCAGTATCATAAAGTAGCCATTTATCATTTCCTCCACGTGGTTTTAGATATCCATGTATTCATCAACTTTGTTAAATTGTTTTGCTTGTTTTCAGCCTTTATATAAAGGTTGCCATAACTCACGTATCATTTTGCAACTTTTTCTTGTTGTTGTTCAGCATTCTACTTACCAGATTTGTCTGTTGATACATGTGGTGGTCAGTTTTATGTGTCAACATGGCTAGGCTACAGTTCCGTTATTCAGTCAAACACTACTTTAGGTGTTTCAATGAAGGTATTTTATAGATGTGATTCAAGTCCGTAATCAGCTGACTTTGAGTAAAGGAGATAATCTTAGATCATTTAAATAGATCTGATTCAATCACTTAAAAGGCATTAGGAACAGAGAGGCTTCTCTGAAGAAAGAAATTCTGATTGTAGATAGTGCTTCAGCTCTGGCTTGACAGTTCCAGCCTGCCCTTCCTGATGGCCTGCCCCATGGGTTTCGAAATTGCCTCTCCAGGACCACAGTTGTTTCAGTCACCTCCTTGCAATAAACCTCTTACCATATAACTCCCACTGGCTCTCTGTTTCTCTGGTTGAACCCTGACTGTTGATACATGAACCTCTGAATCATTTGTTTGTGTTCCTGTATAGTAAGCATCAGAAAACTTTTCTTGCAAAAGCCGGTCAATATTTTAGGCTTTGTGGGCCATACAGCTTCTGTTTGCAACTACTCAAGGATCCATTATAGATTGAGAGCAGCTAGAGACAGTACATCAAGGAATGATGGTGGCTAGGTTTCAATGAAGATGTATTTACAAATGAGCATTGGGCTGGATTTCACCAGCTATAGGCTATAGGCTATAGGCTATAGTTTGCCAACTCCTGCTGTCCTGTTTGTCATTGTATGAATAAACCACAATTTATCTATTCTTCTGTTGATGAACATTTTCTACATTTCTCCCCTTACTACATGATGCTATCTCTAACATTCTAGGGTGCATTTCTTCTTTTGTGCACATGTTCAGAGTTTTTGATCTATTTAGAAGTGGAATTTTCGGGGTCATGTGATACATAAATCTTCAACCTAACTAGATTTGTGCCAAATTACATGCTAAAGAAGTCATTCCCACTTACACTCCTATCCATTGGCCAGGAGGGTTCCAGAGTCTCCACACCTTAGCACGTGGCGTCGCCACACTTACATTTACAATCCTGGTGGGTCTAAAATTATATTTTATTGTAGTTTTCATTTGCACTTCCCTAAAGTGTGAGAAACATCTTTCCATTTGATTACTTTCCTTCCATATATCTTCTCTGTTCAAATCTTTTAGCCATTTTAAAAATTGGGTTTTGTTTCTTATTATTGAGTTTTGTGAGCTCTTTATGTAAATATGTCTATATATATCATAGATACAGGTATGTTTTGGATATACAATTTGCAAATATTTTCTCCCAGTCTATAGTTTTTTTTTGTTTTTGTTTTTTTTTCTGAAGCATCCTTTGCAGAGAACAAGTTATTGATGTTGATGAAGTCAGATTCATCAGTTTGTTCTTTTTATGGATTACATTTCTGGCAACATATCTAAGAAATCTTTGCTTCACCCAAGGTCACATGGATTTTTTTTAATGTTATCTTCTCGAAGGTTTATATTTTTAGAGTAGGTCTAGTATGCACTTTTAGCTCATTTTTGTATATAATACAGAATATGGGTCAAGGTTCTTTTTTCTTGCGTGTGGATGCCAGTTGTTCCAGCACTATTTCTGGAAAAGACTCTTTCTCTATTGCCTTTGCATCCTTGTCAAACTCAATTGACATATATGAGTGTGTCTGTTTCTGGACTCTGTTCTGTCCCACTGATCTACATGTCTATCCTTTGCCCATACCACACTGTCTTGATTACTGGAGCTTTACAGCAATTTTTGAAATCAGATGGCATGAGCGCTCATTTGTTCCTCTTTTTCAAACCTGTACTGACAGTCCTAATTCCTTTGCCATCCCCCATCAGTTATAGAATCAGCCTGTTGACATCTACAAAAAAAACTGCCAAGATGAGCTTTTGATTAGGATTGTGTTGAATCTATAGATTTGGGGAGACCTCATATTTGAACAATGAACACAGTATGTGTCTTTCGATACATTTAGTTCATTGTTTTTTCAGCTGTTTTTTCCGGTTCTCACCATACAGAATCTGCACATATTTTGTTCGATTTATACCTAAGTATTCTTTTTTTGGGTGCAATTTGTAAGTAGTACTTTTAATATTGTTGCTTTCTAATTGTTCATTGCTAGTATACAGAAATACAATTGGTTTTCGTATATTGACCTTGAATCCTGCAACCTTGCTAAACCCGTTGGCTCCAGAAGCTTTTCCTTGGCCAATCTGTATACTGGTTCGTGGGTTTTAAAAATTGATTTGCAAAATTTCTTTATATATTCTGTATATTCATTCACTGGAAAAATATTTATGAGTGTCTGTTATGTTGCAGGCACTATTGGTATTATGCTGATCCGGGGTCCATTTTCCTCGTTCCAAAATTCTTCAGGAAGCAGTTTTTCATTTCAATTATAGAAATACTTATAGAGTACCTGCCCATTCATTTAGGTATTCAATACATTTATTGAGCAAGTACTATATGCCAGGAACTAGTTTAGCTATGGGCGATATAGCAGAGAGGTAAGTAAAAAAAAGAAAGAAAGAAAAGAAGAGTCCTGGCTGGTTAGAGCAATGGCCCACAGACCAATGAGTTGCGTGTTTGATTCTGGTCAAGGGCACGTACCTCAGATGCGGTTCCTCCTCGGCCCTGGTCCGGGTCATGCGGGAGACAACCAGTTGATGTGTCCCTCTCACATGGATCTTTCTTTCTCTCTCCTTCCCACTCTATCTAAAGATAAATAGGTGAGGATTTAAAAAAAAAGAAAAAGATGACGATCCTTTCTCCAGGTGGGGAGAGCAACAACAAATAAACAATAAATAAATAAGCTAATGTAAGATAGTGAAAATGCTTTGGAGAAAATAAATCAAGGTAATGGGTCAGAGGGGACAGGTGGGAATACAGAGAAAAGGCTGGCATTAGACACAGTGGTTGTGGGAGACCTCTCCCACATCATTTACGCTGACTGACAAGAACAGACTTAAGAGAGGGCACTCTAAGAAGAGTCAACAGCAAGTGCAAAGGCCCCAGGTGAGAATGAGCTGGGCGGGATGAGGAATAGGAAGGGGCCAGAGTGTCTGCAGTATGCTGAGCAAGGGATGGTGGTACAGGAAGAGGCTAAGAGGTAGAGAGGGACTGGAGGTAGGAAGAGGCCCTCTTGACTTGAGTCTCCATCCTTGGGACATAGCACTGCTTGTGCCAAGTATCTCTGATACAAAGAGGAATATGACAGAGTCCTGCCCCCAGGAGGCCATGATCTAGTGGAGGAGACACTCACTTGAACAAGGGCACTGCAGTATGAAAATACTGTAACTGAGGTGTGTGTGCAAGAGATGTGGAGGTAAGAAGCAAGAGAGGGGCAAGGGTGATCCTTTATCCATAGGTTGCAAGATAGAATTTCTACAGCCTCCTACTAAACCCTAAGGTACAAACATTCCCTGAAAAGTATTTAATATGTGGTTCTGTTTTATTTTCAAACTGTGATGACTAGATAGAGATCTCTTCTCTGTGTTCTCATAGTACCCACTGTTTTTCCCCATTTTGGCCCCCACATAGCCTTTATTTACTGTCCTACTAATCTTTAAATTCTACAAAGGCAGGTGAGCCTTATTCCTTATTCCCCATTGTATCCCCAATACCTGTCATAGGACCCATTCACTGAGCACTAACTGCTCAATAAATGCTCAGTGCAAGAGAAGAAAACTGAGACTGAAGCATAGTCATATTAAATCTTATTTGCTTCTCACCCCAATGCTGGGAGATGGGCAGGAGAAGTGTTAGTACCCCATTTTACAGATGAGCAAACTGATGATCGGAGAGAGTAAGTGGCTTTGCCAACAAATCACAGCTGTGGTGGAAGGGCAGTGTGTCAGGATCCCAGGGCCCGGCCTTTTTCTAGGGTAGGATTTTTCCACTTTACTACCCCTCAATCCTATGCTGACTTTTGGTAACATGCCACAGAACATGTAGAACAAAACGATAGGCTTGATTTCACACTAATTTACTGGTATGTCTTCTAACTACTAAGATAGC
This sequence comes from Molossus molossus, assembly GCF_014108415.1. Taxonomy (NCBI): domain Eukaryota; kingdom Metazoa; phylum Chordata; class Mammalia; order Chiroptera; family Molossidae; genus Molossus; species Molossus molossus. The sequence continues at coordinate 52,136,939 of NW_023425349.1, forward strand.
TTCAGAACATTATATTATATTATGTTTTATTGTAAAAATGTATCATATATCCGAAAGAGTATAAAATTATACAGTTTGAAAAATAACAAAGATCCATAAAGAAATGTCCCCCTTTTTTTCCTCATTGCCCCCCTCCACCCAGGTCCCGCCCCACCCCAGGCCTTCACGACTCTATTGTCTGTGTCCACCGGCAATGCACATACGTATATAAGTTCTTTGGTTAATCTTTTCTTGCCCCCCAAATCCTGTTCCCTTTGAGATTCATCAGTCGTGTTCCATGTTTCCATGCCTCTGGTTCTATTTTATTCATCCATTTATTTTGGTCAATAGATTGTACATATAAGCGAGATCATGTGATAGTTGTCTCTTGCTGATTGGCTTATTGTGCTTAGCATAATACTCTCCAGGTCACTCCAGATCATCTCAAAGGGTAATAGATGTTTCTTTTTTACATTTGTATAGTATTCCATTGTGTACATGTACCGCAGCTTTTTAATCCACTCATCTACTGATGGGCTGTTTCCAGATCTTAGTTATTGTAAATAACACTGCTATGAACATAGGGGTGCATATATTCTTTCTGGTTTGTGTTTGGGGATTCTTAGAATATATTCGTAGAAGTGAGATCACTGGATTAAATGGCAGTTCCATTTTTAGTGTTTTCAGGAAACTCCATACTGTTTTTCATAGCAGCTGCATCAATCTGCATTCCTACCAACAGTATACTAGGGTTCCCTTTTCTCCACATCCTTGCCAGCACTTGTTTGTTGATGTATTGATGACAGCCATCCTGACAGGTGTGATACGGTTTCTCATTGTGATTTTAATTTGCATTTCTCTGATGACTAATGCTGTTGAACATCTTTTCATATGTTTATTGACCTTCTGTATGTCCTCTTTGGACAACATGTCTCCTAATGCAAGAGAAGCAGACACCTTTTGGAAGCTGTCAGTTTTAGGGGCCTCCAGGAAAAGAATGTTCTGTTTGTGCCTGTTGCTTGCCTGTATCCTTTGAATCATTAGTGAAGTTTGGTGTTGTGTAAGATGTAGGATTTTCATTGTCCCATTGGACAAATTGACATTTTGTGTGAACTCACATCACCAGAGATGGGCCATCTGGCAATTTCTGTGGAATGGCCCTGACACCAGACATCTAACAGAAATGTGATCCAGGGAGCGTGTTCTCCAGTCTGTGTCCTCTGAGTTCACCATGGATTCCCCAACTCTTGAGTAGGGTAAACCAAAATGAGACATCACTTCACACCTGTTAGGATGGCTACTATAAAAAAACAAAACAAAACAAAACAAAAAACTAGAAAATAACAAGCGTTGATAAGGATGTGGAGAAAAAGAAAGCCCTGTGCACTGTTGGTTGGAATGTAAATGGGCACAGCCAATATGGAAAACGGTATGGAGGTTTCTCAAAAAATGAAAAATAGGACTACCATATGATCCAGTAACACAACTTCTGAGTAAAGGAGGAAATAAAATCAGGATCTCAAAGAGATATCTGCAATCCCATGTTTATTGCACATTATTTACAATAGCCAAAATATGGAAACAATCTATGTGCCAGATATATATCTGTATCTGTATCTATCTATCTATCTATTTATCTATCTATCTATCGATATATAGACATAGATCATGGAAAATTATTCAGCCATGAGAAGAAGGACATCTTGCCTTTTGCAACAACATAGGGGGAACCTCAGAGCACTGTACTAAGTGAATGTCAGAGAATGAAAGACAAATACTGTATGTGGAATCTGAAAAAGCTAAATTCACAGAAATAGAGACTAGAATGGTGAGAAACAAGGGGAGATGTTGGTCAAAGGAAACAGATGTCCAATTAAGATAAGTTCTGAGCATCTAATATACAGCATAGTGATTATAGTTAAAAATGATGTATTTTATATTTGAATGTCTCTATGAGAGTACATCTTCAATTTCCTCACCATAAAAAAGAAATGGTAGTTATGCGACATGATGGAGGCTTTAGCTAACACTATGGTGGCAATCATTTTGCAATACCTAAGTGTATCGAAACCACACATTTTACACCTTAAACGTATACAATGTTGTATTTTCATTATACCTCAAGAAAGCTAGAAAAATTCGAATTACCATATGATCCAGCAAATTCCACCTTTGGATATATACTGTACTTAAAATACAGTGATACCTCGGTTCTCGAACATAATTCGTTCCAGGAGGACGGTCGAGAACCAAATTGTTCGAGAACCGAAGCAATGAAACCAATAGGAAATAATGGAAACTGGATTAATTCGTTCCAAGCCCCAGAAAATGCCTATTTACTGGCCTAATTTGTATATAATATGTAGAAAAACATAAGTCTCAACAAGAAATAAAAGTGTACAGTATGTCTAAGGGTTAAATTCAGTGTAAAGCGTGACTCTCTCCACAAAGCGTGACTCTCTCTCTGCACTCACACTGATGCCGCAAGCAAGGCGCGCTGGGCCGAATGAACGCCATTCGGCTCAACTCGGCTCATCTCGGAAGTTCGAGTTCCAAATATTTGTTCGGATTCCAAGACAAAAGTTTCTCGAATCTCCTGGTCGAATACCGATTTGGTCGAAAGTCAAGGCGTTCGAGAACCGAGGTATCACTGGGTCTCAGAGGGATATTTGTATTCCCATGTTTATAGCAGCCGCTGTTCACAATAGCCCAAAGGTGGAAGCAACCCAGTGTCCATCAACAAATGAATGAAGAAACAAAATGTGTCATATACATACAATAGAAGAATATTCAGCCTTAAAAAGGAAGGAAATTCAGACACATCCTACAACATGGTGAAACTCTAAGAACATTGTGCTCAGTGAAACGAGCCCATCTTAATAGCCAAATATTGTAAAATTCCACTTATATGAGGTATGCAGAGTGGTCAGACTCATAGAACTAGAAAGTAGAAGGGTGGATCCAGGGCGGGGGTGGGGGCATGTGGAGTTATTTAATGAATAATAAGGTATAGTTCTGCAAGTTGAGAAGAGTTCTGGAGATTGGCTGCATAACACTGTGAATGGACTTAACACTACTAAATTGTACATAAAAAGAGTTAAATTTTTAATAGGTAAATTTAGTGTTACATGTATTTCACTACAATTTGAAAAAAGAATAGGACAAAGCAGATCACGTCTGTGGGGATGTGACAGGCATGCCTGCTGATCCAAGGAGGGGAGACAGGCCAAGTCTAGGCCAGTTCAACCCAGACATGCTGCATTTAGTTAGACAGTGCAGCCCTGGCCGGTTTGGCTCAGCGGGTAGAGCATCGGCCTGCAGTCCAGAGAGTTAGACAGTGGCAGCAGGCACCATGCTGATGACAATGCTCTTCCTGCTGCCCGGCCCCGTGTGGACTGGTAGCCATCCACCCGTGGGCCGAGCTGTCACCCTGAGCTCCCCTGTGCCCCTACCGCGGGGAGTGCTTTCTCCTCTCTGCTGTGTTGGACCTACTGTTTGCTGTATCTCACCTTCTCTGCGTTTTTCTTCCTTGGTCTATTTCCTCTTTTGGTGAGGCACGCCAGGGAAACAAAGTTTTGGAGATCGTGCATTCCAGAAAACATTCTTGCTCTGTCCTCATACACAAAGATAGTTTGGCTTAGTATGGAATTCTAGGATAAAATTGTTTTTCTTCAGATTTTGGAGGTATGGCTCCATACCTCCTTGAATTCCTGGGTTGTTGCTGAGCGTCTAAACCTATTCTGACTGCTGTTCTTTTGTGGGTGACTTATGTTTTTTTTTTCCCCTTTAGATGCTTTTAAGATCTTATATTTGTCCCCAGTGTTTGGGAAATTTATAATGATGTGCACTGGTGTGGGTCTATTCTCATTCCTTTGAATCAGGCAACCCATCACTTTCAGTTCTGGAATTTTAATTGAATTATTCCATCAATGATTTTATCCCCCCTTATTCACAAAGTACTATCACTTAAGTGTTGAACTTTCTGGACTGTTCCTCTGTTTTCGTATCCTTTCTCTCCTTGTCATTTTGCTATACTGTCTGGGAGATTTTTCTCAGCTTTATCTTCTAAGCTTGCTTTTGAATTATTTTTATTTCTGCTATGAAAAGCTCTTTTCCCAAAAGCTCTTTTTGTTTTCTAAATTTCCTTTATGATAGCTTCCTGATTTCATGGAGGCAGTATCTTCTGTCTCTCTGCAGATAGGTATTACAGTCTGTGGAGATGATGTTTTCTTCTCCCTGAACAGCCTGTTTCTTCCTAGTTCTGTTTTTAATTTGTTCGTTTTGGTCACTGGAGGCTTTCCTAGGTGGTCTGGTGATCTTGGCTGTCTGGTCAGGATGAAGAATGGGGGAGCTAACGTGCTGACTGGAATCTCTGTGGGCGGGCATAGTGCGTGTTAACTCTGAGCGTCCCGCTAGGGTCTCTTAGAGTCATTCCTCCTGCTCTGGCCAAATTCCCCGGTGAGAAGAGGCTTCAAATCTCCTGTCCGCAGGGGAAATGTCTGGCCACCATGTTCTGAAGCCCAGTGGGAGGAGAGGGCTTGAGGTCTCTGTTAAGTACTCTCTATACTTACAGTTACTTAATTTCCAGTTATTGGCATTATTCTCATTCCTATCTTACAGAAAAAAAAGGAATTTGTTTACTGGATGAGTTACAGATCTTTTGCCACAAAGAGATGGCACACAGGGAACCACATTCGGGCTCCAGGGACCCCGATACGGAGGAAGCAGCGCTGCCTGCTCACACTGCTGTCCAGTAAACCCCTTTCCCGGACCACCTCTCCTTGGCGTCATTCGTCAGCTCAATAATCCAGCGTAAGAGGTTTATTATTTGACTAAGCCCTTTAGTTTTTACAAACTGTAAGTGCATTTCTTAGGCTCCTGAAACTTCCCACCCATGTGTTTGTCGTGAGCAGGTGAGGTGCAGCAAATCCATGCACTATCGCTATGTCTCAGATTCACAAAGCGTGCGACTCACAGAATCATATTTCCCCAACATGAACCAGGGATCCCTCCTATTTCCCAGAAACAATATTTATTTCTCCTGTGACTATAGGCTCTGAAATAAGGCTTGAGGAGGAAGAATCTGAAAAATAACCAAACCTCACATGACTCGATGTGGGAAGTCACTGGCCACGAAAATAGCTCAGGTAAGCAGAGACCTCCAGCAGTACCTTTGGTAAATAGGATGGGCGTGGAGGCTTCAGTGGGTTTGCTTCCTTGTTTCCATTCAAGACTCAAATCTTGGGCCACAACTTAGTGCCTCACAAACGTTATCCAGTCTTGAACGATGAGAAGGTAAAGAAAGAAGGAAAGAGGGTTCTAGACAGGAAGAAGTTGCCAGTTAATCTGGTTTATTTGGAGGAATATCAGGAAAGTTGGGGGGGTGGTCCGAGGATGAGGGTGGATTTGTGGGCTGGGATGGAGGGACAGCAGGGTGGCAGAGGTGAGTGAAACAACCTGCCCACGAGATGACCAGCTGGCAACAAGAAGGAACAGGATGAAACCCCAACTGGGTGATTCCGAAGATAAATGACAGCAAAGGCACCAAGTCAGGAAACTGAATGATGATCATAAAAATAGCAACCAAATTATCAATGCTAATTAGTATGCCAGATGCTTCACTACATTATCTGCAATTTTCATCCAGCCTCCCAGAGAGGCCTCACCGTTCCTGCGGTACAGATGCAAACGCAGAGGTTCCCAGAAACCCAGCGTGGAAGGCTGGCTGCCTTCTATTACCCCAGGCTGCCTCCCAACCCCTGCCTGGTGTATACCAATACTCATCCAGCCAGCCAGCCAGCTCGTACCTACTAACTGCTAAGCAATATGCTAAAGACAACAAGAATATTGTCACGAAGTGGCAGAGAAACCTACCTCGTTTTAAAATCCATTTACTTTCTCAAAATATTGTCAATAGGTCTGCTAGCACCACCCCAGTTCTTTGACGCTACTTTTGAATGTGAGTCTCTCTTGTGTGGGTTGATAGAGGCCCAGCATTCTTGACTTAAATGCCAGGTCACAAGGGAGATCAGGGAAGCTGTCCTGCAGACCAGTCGAATCTGCCATCCAAACCTGTCAAGAGCAGGAGGAAACATCTCCCCCGTGTAAGGTCTGACATGCTGCAGGCTACCCATAGCCACTATTTAGATTCATCATTGCCTGTCGCCAATGTGGGAAATGCCAGCTAAGGATCTTGACCCTTGTAATGTCAGTCACGCTGTTATGGCCTATGATGTGTTGTGGGATATGGACAGCTGCAACATTTCACCCAGTCCCTTTCGGTGGACACCCTCCCCAGGGCCTTTAGGGAGACACTCAGCTCTTTGCCATATTCCTCCTTGAAGCTCTCAGCCTCCAGTGCCATTTGCCCCGTAGGCTTGTGCATGTGCTACCACCCCTTCCTGGAATGCTTCCCCCAACCATTTCAGGGAGAGCTCCTGGTCACTGTGCTCAGTCTGAATGGCAACTTCTGAGAGAGGCCCTAGTTCAGCCCTAACTGAAGTAGGTTCTCGCTGTAATCCGCCTGCTCAGCCCCTTCTTTCCATCCCGGAACTTATTACAAATTAAAACAATTTTTGTGCAATTTTTGTCTATTTTTCTGATTGCTTTTAGAGTTTTGTCTTTGAGTGGGAGCTCCGTGAAGGCATGGGGGTATAGTGCCTGGCAAAAGCAGTAGTTCAGCCCTGGCTGGTTTGGCTTAGCGGTTGGAGCGTCGCCTTGCGGTCTGGAGAGACCGGGGTTTGGTTCTTGCTAAAGGCACATACCTCAGTTGCAGTTTGTCCCTGGCCCCTGTTGGGGTTGTGTGGGTGGCAGCCACTCAATGTGTCTCTCTCACATCGATGTTTCTCTCTCTCTTTCTTCCTCTCTCCCTCTCGCTCTATGAATGCAGAGTGTCCTTAGGTGAAGATTAAAAAAGAAAAAAAAAGTAGTAGTTCAATACTTATATGATGAGAAAATAAAAGTCAAAATTACACACAGGTTCACACTGCATGTTCTAACATTGCATTGAGATTTCTTTTATTATTATTATTATTATTATTATTAATTGATTTTAGAGAGAGAGATCAGTTTGGTGTTCCACTTATTTATGCATTCATTGATTGATTCTTATATGTGCCCTGACCAGGGATCGAACCCACAACCTTGGTGTATTGGGATGATGCTGTAACCAACTGAACTATCTGGCCAGGGTAAATTGGGGTTTCTTAAAATCTGAAAATTCTGGGTAGATCCATTTGTATGTGGAAGATTTTTTTTATTCTACCTTCTATTAAGATGCTCAGTAAGATAATTTCTAATTATGAGAATTCTATGGGATAATGCTCACTGATTTCCTCATGAGCAAGTAACACCTACTGATAATTTCTTTCATGTAGGACTGACTAGGCATTGGTCCAAATGAGTCACACGGGAGAATTTGTTCTGAATTCCTGAACTACCAAAAGGGCCAAACAAGGAATCACATGGCTCTTTCCTTATCACTTGCATAATTGCCCTGTCAAAGATTTAATCCTCAGAGGTGTTTTAGCTCTCGATTTCACAAACAACGAGTGTTTGTTCGACAACTGAGTTAGCCGCAGTCCGCTTCCTGAAATGGAAAATTAAAGTGTTGCAGCTACAATATTATAGTTTTGCTTTGCTTCTGAGATATGGACTATCCATGTAAATTAGTACAAATCTTCAGCTTCAAAGATCTGAGGATGAACTCAACAAAAACAGGATACGGAAAACTAAGGATTTTTATGAAATCTGGAATTTGGAGTGCTGCTCCAGTACCAGGTATTACCAGGCTCCTACTGCTCATGCCATTGCTAAGCAACAGGTAGCGTATGCATTCTCTAACGTGTTATGCTGAGATTCTCTCCTCGTTCTTCCATTTTTTCTTGCTCAGCCTTCTCCTCCAGGATCATTTTCTCCAGCTACTGCTTGGTGTCACTGTGCCCTAGAGTTCTGCCCTAACTCCCTTCTCAGTCTGGCCACACAATTTCATGGGTCTAATCCCCACCTGGATGCTGATAGGACTAAACCTGCAGCTGGGGCTCTCTCCCCAGAGCCTCAGATCTGTGTACCCAACAGCCTATTAAATAAGTTCCCTGAATGTGTTGCAAGACACGCAGATTCAACATTTCCAACATCAAGCTCACTAACAACCCCTGACTTTCAAAAAGTTTCTGCTGCGAGCAGACTCTTCTGAGGCATCTGATTTGGAGACACACGTATTTCTAAGTGAATGCCTCTTCATTACTGTAGGTACTTGAAACTGAGGGCCATAGATAGTAAAATAATCAAAATATTAGAATTGGCCCACAGCTCCTGTTAAAGTGACTCACACACTCCAGGTTTCTGCGTCCCGTTCTGCTGAGCTCGGAGTCTCAGTCTCTCTGACACTGGCTCTACCTCTTCCTCTAAAAAAAAAAGAAAAATTAAAAATAAAGTTTGGGGCCCAGCCAGTGTGGCTCAGTGGTTGAGCGTTGGCCCATGCACCAAGAGGTCGCCAGTTTGATTCCCAGTCAGGGCACATGCCCAGGTTGTGGCCCTGATCCCCAGTGGGGGGCATGTAGAAGGTGGCCAATCGATGTCCTCTCTCATCGATGTTTCTATCTCTCTCTCCCTCTCCCTTTCTCTCTCTCTCCTAATATAAATAAAGAAAAGAAAAAAAAATTTAAATAAAAAAATAATAAAGTTTGGGAAAAGATTATTATTTGGGAAAAGAGTGATTCTGAGTAATAGAAGGACAACATCTATTTACCCTCGGAATGCAGACTGAATTAGTTAGGGTAGACTATGCTATGCTGCTTTAACAAAAATCCAAGAAAAAACAAGAATTTCAGTGACTTGAAACAAAATACTGATTCTTTTGTAATAGTCAAATATGATTGGCAGTTTTGTCCATGGGTACGTGAGTTACTCAGGGCAAAGTGGAGCTCAGGGTAAAAAATTCCGCTCTTCCTCCATGAAGGATACCATTTCTCAGCCCAGTTTCTGAAGCCTGAAACCTGAGGCTTGTTCTTAACTTACCCATCTTCTTTACCCCCATAATTTGTCATACTCCAAATGCTCTCAGTTCTACCTGCTGATTGTTTGTTGGACTTGTCTCCTCTATTCTACGTTCTCTTCTTTGGTTCAGGCCCTCATAGAATAAAAGAGTAAATACCTTTTCACTTTTAGATGGACACTATTCTAAGTGCTTTGCATAAATTTCCCTTTAAACCAGCACAATTATCTTATCAATTGTTATTATTACAAACCCCATTTTCAGATGAGGACAGGGGCACAGAGAAGCTGATTAACTTGTCACAGCTAGTAACCAACAGAGCTGGGGTTTGAATGCAGAACTCTACATGCGTGACCCCTAGGATATGCTGCCCCCCAAATCTCTAGCCTGGGACACTGCAGTAGTCTCCTAGGTGTTCTCACTGCCTCTTCTTTCTTACCCTTCTCCATCCCTACACACAGGCACCCAAATGATCCCTCAGTCATGCAAATTGGATTAAACTTGTTTAAAACCAGTCAGTGGTTCCTCATCTCCTGTAAGGCAAAGTCCAAACTTCTTGTCATGACTAGCTTTGTCCTTCATGATTCTGTCCAGGTGAACTCTCCAACCCCCAGCCCTGGAATTCAGTTATCACCTGATCTAGGAGCAAATCTTTTCTTCTGTTATGTCCTCCCAGGCCCAGGCCCAACCTCTTATCATCCTGATAAGTACCAACTGCAGTCTTCAAAATTTAAATATCACCTCCTGTTATTTTCTTCTCTGAAAAATAAGGTGTTCCTTCCTTTGACTTCCCATTATCACTTGCATAATATTAATAGCAATCGTCCCACTGCAACTTAATTGTTGTCAGCCATGTCTCTAACCTGGCCTGTGAGGTGCCTGAGGGAGAGGGAACACCACAGACGGCTTTGCAGCCTGTACACCCTGATGTCCCACGCAGTTCCTGACACCTAGCACATGCTCATCATACACGTAGTTATCACGTAAGCAATAAGAAACTTGGACTTATGAGTATGGGAAGTGATAGTTTAAATACTAGAGTCAAATCTGCCCGGCAAACTTGATAAGCATAATTTTTAGAAATTTCTAGTCATCGCCTGGCTGGTGTGGCTCAGTGGTTGGGCATCGACCCAAGCGCCAGGAGGTTGCCAGTTCAATTCCCAGTCAGGACACATGCCCAGGTTGTGGGCCCGATCCCCAGTTGGGGGCATGCAGGAGGCAGCCAATCGGTGTTTTCTCTCATTGATGTTTCTGTCTCTCTCCCTCTCCCTTCCTCTCTCTCTAAAATTAATAAAGAAAAAATATTAAAAAAGAGAGAAATATCTAGTGATCAAGTACAATCATCCATTCAATATTTTATTTTCTTCTACCAAATTCACTCATTTTATGGACATTTCTTGAGTGCCTTTTATGAATTAGTACCCTATTAAGATGTGGACAAAAAAACAACAACAAAAAGGTACAGTGTTTATTTCTTAGAAGAATGAATCCTTTCAGAGGCTTAGTTTAAATGTGGGGGATTCAGATAAGAACAGGCAGTACCCAGGAAGTGTGGCGGGAACCATGGACAGGGACACACAGTGGAGTGCGGGAGCAGAGAAGAGGCACCAACCACCCCATGTGGTGCGTGAGAAGAAGCTTCCCAGTGGTGGCGAGAGCAGCAAGTGAAAAATTCCAGAGAACAAAGCAAGCACTAACTCTTCTGAGCTCCAATATAACTTGATTTTGCCCAACAGGTAAGCAAGAGGCAGAAGGTGAAGGGCTTTGTGTGCCATGCTAAGGATCTTTGTTTTTATCCCAAAAGTTGTGGGGACTTGGGAATAGACTTAGACCAGACAATAAGAAAACTGCTTTGGTCTTTAGGAAAATCACCCTGGCACTGGGAAGCAGGGAGACAAGAAGTTGTCCAGTAATCGAGGCAAGAGAAAACGTGCTTCTCACCAGAGTACCTCACAGTAGAGAATGAGCAGCAGGTAGGTGTGAAATAAATGAGTGATACAGAATCAACGCAACCTGGTGACTGAACATGGAGAGGGAGATGATGAGAGGGAGGAGTCAAGTATGGTTCGGCGGAGCCATTCATGGAGGTACGGAGTATGAGAGGAGGAACAGATTGGCTGGGAAGGGGTGGGATGGGGGATGAGTTCATATTTGGAAAAGTTTGAGGTTGTGGTGCTAGTATTGCATCCACGTGGAGCTATCCCACAGAATATATTCAAAGTTCAGGGAGGAAAATGCGTTTTGGGTTGGAGATAAAGCATGAAAAAATCATCAACATATAAATGTTAAAGAAGTGGGGGAAATGACTTAGGATGGACTTCCTGAAGAATATCCATTTAAGACATGAGGAAATGCTAGTGAAGTGACCAGGCAAATGCTTAGATGTTCATATTCACAGAAAAGAAGTCAGGAAGTAAGGATGCTTTCAGATACATAGATACGGTGTCTGAATTTAAGGAGTGGGAGTGTACTAAGACCACCAAAGAGCAAGGTTGCCTGTGTGTGAGCCATACAGTGACTCATGGCTTCTTAATAGCCAGACGCAGGCTGTAGCTTTAATGCATGAAGAACACAATTAAAAAAACAAAACAAAACTCTGTTATAAAGTCAGGGACATGAAATATAGTTGAGGGATGATATGAACACAGATATGAATGGCAATCATCATCCCTTGCAGAAAACTGTTCCTGAATATTTTCTTTAAGTGCAAGTATTTAGGTACCTGCATTCATCTAACCTCCAGCATGTATATTTTCAGATTTTTATTTTTGGGAGGGAACACTCCTAAACCCCATAAAATTCATTAATCATACACAAGTCTAAGCATTTCAATTGTATTGAAGTTTTATTGTGTTTCCTAAAAGAGAAAGAACACGCAAGGAAGAGAATTGAAGCCTTTTTCTAAAGACTTATTTTCTAAAGGCTTTGTTTCTAAAGCCTTCTGTAGCAATTTTTTTTTTTTTTTTTTGGTCCTTGTGGCTGGGAATGTTTATCTATATATTTATATAATATGCAATCCCCCAGTATCCAAACACCTGGAAAATCTAATTAGCCTGGTCTTGATGGACTGTGAGGGATAATGCCACAGTCCTCAGTCTGTTCTTCATCTCCTACAGCGTGTTTACTGATATGAAAATGAAGACACAGTAAGAGTTTCCATGAGCAGCTGCCAAACGGGCTTCTTATGTTATCTTGTCTGCACAGAATAATTGCCCATAAATAAGGAGGTCTCTTCACCGATCAGGGGCTGGGAAGTGGACTGCTTCCGAGGAGAAATCACAGCAGCAGTTTTTATGATGACAACCCAGTTATACCATCAGTGGCAGAGCATTTTTCAACCCTTGCTGGGGGCAGCCCACCAGCAAATGGCTTTGACTGGGTAGATAGGGACTATAGCGAGAGCATCAGGAAGAGGACATTTAAGACACATTTTGTTTTGTTTTCTTATCAATTAGAAAAATGCTGCCTCCACCTTTGGCACTGGCATTGAGAGTCAACAAAGTCTATCCTATAGAAATAGTCCAAACTACCTTTGTAGGAGTTGGAAGAACTTGATTGGGACATTGATTAATGGATGGGAGCAAAGGTGCATTAAGTGTGAAGCTGATGAAGTGTAAGGTTTCAGCCTCTTCATAGGTTGGACCCCTCCCAAGGTCCTGCATTCATAATTTTGTGGTTATCCATTTGCATCTGTATTTTTTTTTTTTTATCCTCACCCGAGGACATTTTTTGTTCAGATAGAGCAGGAGGGAGAAAGAGGAAGAGAGAGAGAGAGAAACATTGATGTGAAGGGACACATCGAGTGGCTGCCACCCGCACGACCAACTAGGGCCGGGGACAAACTGTAACCGAGGTACGTGCCCTTAGCGGGAACCGAACCCGGGTCTCTCCCGACTGCAAGTCGAAGCTCCAACCGCTGAGCCAAACCAGCCAGGGCGCATCTGTATTTTAAAGAGAGTCCTAGAAGTTGCATAAGCTTCAGGCCCCATAAAATCTGGATCTGTCCCTGAGCTTGGGTCAAGGGGTTGCCTGTGGCTGAGCCCACTAGTTGTTCTGTAGGATCCATTCTCCCCCATTCCTCTCAGTGAGCCAACCAGCCACCCCCACTCCAAGTTTTAGCTGGGCATGACTGCCCATCTAGAGACTATATTCCCCGGCGCGTCGTTTGAAGCTGGGTGGGGTCATGTAACTAGGATTTTGTCAGTGGGAAGTGAGCGCAAGCAATGTGCACTTTCTAAGGGTGTGCACTCCCCAAGTGTGTGCGCTCCCCTTTTTCTCTTTCCTACTTTCCTGCAGGCTGGCAAAGACATTAGTGGGAGCAGAAACCTTCAACCCAGAGAGGGAACTATGTGTTCATGATAGCAGGTAATGATAGACCATATACCTCTACACTGTTACTTGACAGATATAAGCTCATACCTATTTGAGCCTCTATAGTTTGGGAATCTTTTGTTACAGCAGCTTAGCCTGTACCCTTCACTGCCAGTGGGCCCACTGGGTCAGCGTTTATTTCTGAGGCCATGTGAAATGGATGGGTTCAGAGAGTAAGGCTGAGTCAACGCCTTTGAAGGGTATTGAAGCATCAGAAGCCAGAGAGACAGGTACCAATACTAGTGGCCAGGCGAGGAGTCATGATTAATAGAGGACTCCGTCAGGCCAGTGGACACCGGATGAGAGCAGGAGCTAGATCTGTCCCGGAGCATTGCCTTTTGCTGCCATGTTTGACACTGGGCCTCGGTGTATTGAACTGGCTAGGAGAAGCATCAATGAGGAAAGCTAAGTCATCAGGCTTGTACTGCCTGACCCCAACCCCAGCTGATGGAACCAAGGACGAGTGCCTGATCCTAAGCTATCAACAGGCTGTCTAGTAGCCCTGCACTGTCCTTCCCACAGGTGTGCCCTACTCTCAGTGGGGCTGACTATCCTAATCACTCCCTTTCTCACATGGAGTGGTTTTTGTTTTTTTAAAGTGATTTTGAGAGAGAGAGGAAGAGAGAGATAGAGAGAGAAAGAGAAACATATGCTGCCTCCCAACCCAACTGGGATCAAACCTGCAACCTGGGTATCGAACCCATCACCTTTTGGGATACAGGATGACACTCAGCCAACTGAGCCAGAGCTCTCATATGGAGTTGTTCTTTTTAAAAAATTTTTTTTCCTTTATTGATTTTGGAGAGTGAGAAAGTGAGAGGGAGAGAAAGATAGAAACATCGATGAGAGAGAACATTGATGGCTGCCTCCTGCATGCCCACCACTGGGGATCGGGCCCACAACCTGGGCATGTGTCCTGACCGGGAATCAAACCAGCGACCTCTTGGTGCATGGATTGATGCTCATCTGCTGAGCCACACCAGCCAGACTCATAAGGAGTTTTAATAAGAGCTAGAAAGAAAGAATCAGCAGTTGGCAGCAGAGGAATAAACCAAAAGACCAAAAGACGCTAAGGAAGAAGACAGAAAGCGAGACAAAGCCCCCAGGCAAAAGAAGCAGAGAGAAGAGTCGGGAAAGGCAGTGGGTGGATGGGGGGGGGGGGGGGGCTGAGTCAGGAGCACCGCTCAGTTCCTCTCAGGTTCCCAGAACTTTGGATGGAGGATTAGAGCTACTGCTGTACCTCCCGCTGCGTGAGTTTTTCATGAGGTGGCCTGGATTTGCCACTCTGAGAAAATGTCTTGCTCTCTTTACTTCTCTATGTAACCATCCAATAAACCCTTTCAACAGAGACTGAACTGATTTAAAGATACAAAACCGAGATCACCAGAAAAACCTGTATTGTATCTTCTCTGCCTTTTCTATTACTTTCCCAAGCTGCATTCACTGTCTTCACGAAGAGCTACCAAAGGAAGGAGGCCAGAAGGGAAGCCAGGGATTGCTTTGGTCGCAGAAGTGTGACCTGGAAAAGTCAGGGAAGGGATGGAGTGTGCCTCTCCGGTCTTTGTGTATAACTTGTCCAGACGAACCTCAGCAGAATGACACTGTGTGTCACTGTTCGTGTCCACAGCAGATACAAATTTAGAATAGTTTATGTGCATTTAGTCTCACTGCTGGAAGAGCTGTCAGAACATTACATGCTATTCTGGCTCCCGCCGGTGAGCGCCAGCTCTGTGGGAGGGAGGGGAAGAGGTTTTACACCGTGTTCAGAAGACATCTACTTTAAGGAGCTATTTTTCTGAAAAGGAAAGATGTCTCAATAACAGCTGGCAGATGCTGCCAGCCTCTCCTATAGGCACCTATAGGTCACCTCCACGTCGATGCTCACCCACCACAGACCCGACGTGTCAGGACCCAGAGCATCCTTTTCTCAGTGCCAGATTCTGCTCCTCCTGCCCCCAGTCCCCAGACCAGTGAGGAAGGCTTCCAGTTTCCAGTTCTGCATGTAGGAGAGAGGAAATCACCTCTCTTCTTGTTGGATAGACAACAACAAGCAAAAAGCTGAGCAGGCTGGAAAAGCAACAATTCTTCTATCATCTGTAACAGAGGGCAGACACGGGGCAATTCACTGTCCCCAAGACTGGAGAGACAGGCAGAGAGGGACAGGCAGCTTCCCAGAGACGCATGACTGTCACAGGAACTACTCCCAGGAGGAAAACCTGAGCTGTAACCCACGAATTGCCGAATCGCCGCAGCCCACTGCAGACAACTCAGAGTTAAAACTCCAGGGGCACAGCCTGCTGTCTCCACAACGTCCTGAGATTTACCTCCAGGAGCGCAACCAGGTTCCCATAGGAAATACTGAGAAATCCCCTCGGGCTTCTGGTAGGGGGAGGGGAAAGCAACCATTCTGAAATACTCTGGAGTACTCTGTTCTTCTTAACAAGGCCCACGCAGGAAAAACCGGTATTCTCAGAGCCTTCCTGACCCGGGAGAAGGGAAATGCCTAAATCCAGCCCACTCTGGCCATCTCATCCCATCTGAAGGGTTGGGGGGGCGGGGGGCTAACAAACACCTGGGAAGTCCACGGTCCAGAGGCACAGACTCACTGAGAGACTGAGACCTGATCACAGGACTACAGAATGCTTCCCTTCCCCCACACCTATCACCACATTACTAAAGGGCTGTTTACAGCAGTTCCTGTACCTGGTACACCATGTCCAGCTATCAAGGAGAGAAAAAAAAGGAAAAGGCAAAAAGCACAATATGAAGAGACAGAGCGAGCACCAGAACCAGGCATGGCAGGGATGCTGCGGGGATACAACCAGCGAGTCCTCCCCAGCGGCCCTTGCTTCTGCCGATGCCGATGCCGAGGGTGGTGGAGCCTGGTAGCTGGCACGCAGGCTTTGCTGCCGGGCTGCCTGCTTTGGAGTCCCTGTGGTCTCTTCCTTAATTTTATCTTAGGAAGCTTCAGCCTTCTCGGCTGTGAGACGGCAACAATAAGAGTACCTCCTGATAGTGTTTCAGGGAGAATTGAATATAGTGAAGTGCTTAGAATAGCACTGGGCACATACTAGGTACTCAATAAGTGGTAACTTTCTCATTATGTCCAATCGATCCCTGAGTTCTAGCAGGTTTCGATGTATTCAGGGCCCTTTCTGTGACCACCATCACTAATGATCATATCCTTATATGACTGTAATAGCTTCAAAACACCTCTTCTACATTCTGCACATAGCTGAGAGCCCTCACCATTTACTGACCCGCTATGTACTGGGTACTGCACTAACCATTTTAGAGATTTTATCTGTGGTCTTTGCAATACCCCTCTAAGCTAAGGTGACTATTATTCCTCCTTTTCTGGTCACTGAACCACAGGCCGACGCTCTAACCGCTGAGCCAAACCGGCCAGGGCGATTATTATTATTCCTCCTTTTACATATGGAAACACTGAACTCAGAGAAGTAATTCACCAAAGCTCACAGAGTTGATAAGTGGCAGAATCAGGATAAGAAACTTGGCAATCTTATATTTTTATACCATACTTGACCCTTTTATGACATCCTACTTTGACATTTGATATGTCATCTCCCTCCTTAAAAACTTAGGTAAATAAATAAGCCAATGACTTGGGGGGGAAAGAACTGGAAACCTTCAAAGATTTCCTATTACGTACAGAATTTGTTTTATCCTGACATTGAAACATGACAATTTTAACCCCAAATTAATTTTCCAATCTAACATTTGGTGCTTCTTAGCCCCAACTCTATACTAGTCGGTTTAATCTACTCTCCATCCCGTCCAGACCACATCCGATTCCCATTCTAAATGTTTGTGACAGTTACTCAGTGGGAATGCCAGCTTCACATTCATCTAAGACAAATCATGCCTACCCTTCAGGTCACATCTCAAGCTCCACTTCCTCCCGATTGTCTAGAACTATGAAGGGCCTGAGATTTCACCCTATTTGCAAGATCACAATTTAGCTAGCTACAGCTTCATGGATGTGGCAAAAGACCAGGAACTCCTGGGTCAGAGACAAAGAATAATTTTTATTTACAACAAGAGCAATAGTCAGAGTATCTGCATTTATGAGCCAGTTCCCCAAGTCCTCATGCCCGTGAGGTACTACAAGAGGGCCAGGTGAGCCCTGCATACACAGTCGGCTGCACTGCGGGAGGGAAACACAGAGCTCAGGGAATGCGAACCTTCTGTGGCAGACAGTAAGCACACCTCCCTTTTACTCCATCTTCCAACACTGGAAGCAAATCCGTACTGTGCTTCACAGAGACAGTATCTCTATCTTCAAATATTGATCACGATACAAATATCCTTGGAAAGATAGTCCAGAATAAAACCAGCCAGTGCCTCTGCTCAGAAGGTTGGCAGACATGTGAGTCCCGTGGAGAATGGTTCCCCAAAGCTGCTAGGCCAGCCAACGTTGATATCGCTTTCCTCTGAGACTTTAAGATAGTATTTCTCTAGCTTAAGTGGTGTACAAAGCCCCTTTAAAAAAAAATTCTCATATACTCCCTAGGGTTCACTCAAGCACTTGCATTATAACATTATTTAAGTACAAGTAAACCTAGGTATATTCTTGTTGTGCTCAAAGCTCTTGCACACCACACAGAGGGAAAAAAGAACATAAATTAAATGCAAATCCAAACAAGAAAACCAGTCAACAGCATATTTATCATATCAAATTTTAAAATGAATCACAATTTTTTACAGATGTTTCTGCCACCCCCCCGGTCATAGAATATTAAATTAGTGTTACAAAAACTATTGTTTGGCTAAAACTAAATTGGTGATGTAGCATTTGATAGTTAAAAAGACAAATGACTACTTTCAGCCCTATCCCATGACCGTTAGGGAGGACACGGGCTAGAAGTGGAATCAATTGTCAATGGTCCATAATTTAATTAATCATGCTTATGTAATGAGGGGTTCATAAAACAAAAGGATAAGGTTCAGAGAGCTTCTGGGGTGCAGAATGCATATTGTTTCATGTATATATGAAACAATAACTCCTCATTGTCCCGCCCCCTGTAACCACCATTCTACTTTCTGTCTACTGAATTTGGCTACTCCAGGTACTTCATGTAAGTAGAATCTTTTTTTGTGACTGGCCCTCAACTTTGGACATACCCCCCCCCCCCACACACACACACACACACACCGGCCTTGGAAACAGCACTTGAGGGCTGTGTGTAAAGATCTTTCCTGTTCTGAACTCCCACACGTGGGTGCTGTTCCCTTTGCCACCCCGGATCCCATCATGCTGATCTGTCAATAAGTTAAAATGTTGCCTCCATTCCTTTTGGTTTCTGAGATTAGACCTGAAAGAAATAACTCTTTTCATCCATGAGATGATGAACTCTGGTTCTTAACTCTTTCTGAGGGTTTTAGGTAAGAACTGAGGATCTGATAAAAGCTATATACCCTTTCCTAGAAAAATACACAGGAATGCCTACTTTTGTATGATTAGTTTCAGGGATTTATAAACACCAATTTAATTTGGGTTCCCCCTAAAATAGTCCCTGAGGAGAAGATTTGGGTGCCAGTAATTTATTTGGGAGGCAGTCCCAGGGGACACAAGGAGGAAGGAAAACAGAGAAGGGAGGAAAGACAATAAGGGTGTGTAATTAGTGGGTGCCACTGTGTGGAACAGGCGCACCATTTTGCTGGGGGTCCTCTGAGACAATGAGCAGATCTGTCCCACCCAGGGTGAAAAAACTGATGGTTGTCCATCAAATCTTGTCCTTGGTTGGTTAAGGGCTGTCGTGCAACTGTACAGCTATCCCAGCTGCCCTGCCCTTGGCAAGCATGCGCCAGCAGCCACGGAAGACCCATGGGAAGAAGAGACGGGTGTTTGAGAATAAGGCTCTCAGGTGTACAGGAATCCTTCCCCTAAGCTGACGGTAACCTCTGGGTGGGACAAGGGGGTAGGGGGGGTGGTTGGGGGTTCGCATTAACACTGCTGTAGACCTTGGGAAGCACGCCCAGGCACAAGACTTTGGAACAGGTTTACTCACATCCCCTCTAGCCACAATAGCCTGTTGTTCTGTTTAAGCAGAGACCAACTTGTTTGCACTTTCAGGCCTAATTTTTGAGCAGATATCTAAGTGAGCCCTCTCCCAAGAGCCTGTAATAGACATCCATGCCGGGGTTGTCCCCATCCTGCACAGCTTAACCTAGCCCCACCTGTGCACATAACAGCTGTCATTCCTTACTCCAGCACTCATTCTGACGGCAGTGAGCAGCAAGACCTGATCCGGTGGGCTCCTGTGCTTAATTCATGGCTTATGGGAATGAAGCACACAGTGGGGATCTGCAAAAAGTTAACTGGAAATGGCCTCCCTGCCACCTCAGATTGGATTCTCTGTTACTCATCTCCCCTGCCTTACAGTTAAAGTCACAGAGGTGCAGTCAAATGCATTAAGCAATAAACCAGAACCAGCATAAGGACCTTACTGATAAAATGTAATTTTTTCAAAATCTCAAGCATGAACATCAGATTTTTTGGTGGCAGCTTTTCTAATTATCGCCTTGGAGGAAGTGGGAGCAGAGAAGAAATAGAGAAGAGCTGAGACCTTGGGTTCTGTTAAGGGTTGAATTGTGTCCTCCCCCTTGCCCCCCGAAAAGATGTTGAAGTCCTAACCCCTGGTGCCTTGAATGAAACCTTATTTAGAAATAGAATCTTTGCAGATGATCAAGTTAAGATGAGGTCATTAGGTGGGCCCTCATTCAATATGTGACGATGTCCTTATAAAGGGGAAGTTTAGACACAGACAGATACGCACACGAGAAAGACAAAGTGAAGACACAGGGAGAAGATGGCCATTTACAAGCCAAAGAATGTCTTAGAATAGATTCTCCCCCACAGCCCTCAGAAGGAAACCACCCTGTTGACTCCTTGATGTTGGGAGTGCACCTTTGCCCTTCCTATTTACAAGTCTCTCCCTAGACCAGTCTGTAAAGCCCCTCAAGGAGTTTTACTGTCCCCATCCTGTATCCCCACATCCCTAGAATACTACAGCACTCTGAGGATGTTTGAGCATGAATGGACAAGTGGATAAATGATACATGGCTCTAGTCACAGCGTTGTGATGCTCAACCAGTCACAAGCCCTTCCCAACTGCCGATCCTGCTGAGTTCTTACCTAGAAAGCCATCTCCTACAATCAACCTGAGCCCAGGAAATACCTGCACAGCTCCAAGATGCAAGCTAATTTTTGTCTTAATATCAAGCCCATGACTTTTATGCCATTATCTATCTACACATCCACCCATCCATCAATCCACCCATGCATTCGTTCATTTCTTCAACAGACGTATGAGCCTTCCTATAGTGTATCAGGCATAATTTCTGACGCTGAGGATTCAATAATAAAAAAAAATGAAAAAAATAATGGAAAATTCATCGGGCTCAGAGAGATCAAAGCCTAGCGCGCAGACCATCAGGGAGGAAAAGATAATGCAGAGGGACAAATACTTTGAAGGGATAAGGTCCAGGTGTAGTGGGTAGATAAGAGGCCCTTCAAAATAGACAGAGCAGCCCTGGCCGGTTTGGCTCAGCAGGTCGGCCTGCGGTCTAGAGAGACCCAGGTTCGGTTCCCACTAAGGGCATGTACCTCAGTTGCAGTTTGTCCCCGGCCCTGGTTGGGTCATGCCGATGGCGACCACTCGATGTATCCCTTTCACATCAATGTTTCTTTCTCTTTCTCCCTCCCACTGTATCTATCAAAAAACGAAAAAATGTCCTCGGGTGAGGATAAAAAAAAATAGTCAGAGCAAAGGGGAAAGAGAACATAGAATTCTCACAATGGTGGAGGGAGGGAGAGGGTATTTCCAGGAAGGGAGAACAAGGCCCATTCATGGATAGTGTGACCTCCAATTGCCTGTACTTAGACTTAAATTTCTTTCTTTCTTTTTTTTTTTTTATCCTCACCCTAGGATATTTTTCCATTTTTTGTACAGATAGAATGGGAGGGAGAGAGAGGAAGGGAGAGAGAGAGAGAAACATCGATGTGAAGGGACACATCGAGTGGCTGCCACCTGCACGACCAACCAGGGCCGGGGACAAACTGCAACCGAGGTACATGCCTTTAGCAGGAACCGAACCCGGGTCTCTCCGGACCACAGGCCGACGCTCCAACCCTGAGCCAAACTGGCCAGGGCTAGACTTAAATTTCTTAAATATTTTGCCTGATCCTGGTGACTCAGTGGTACGTAGTGTGATGATTTAGACTCACAACATCACTTCTTGCTCTGTTCTTTAACCAAGTCATGTTCCTTATCTTCTTTACCTTTTCTCCCTGGCCCATCCCTCTCCCAAGCTTGAACTTCAGTGTTTTCTTACTTAAAGTCTGTATTAATTTTCTGGGGCTGACATCACAAAATACTCAAAACTGGGTGGCTAAAACAACAGACATTTTCCATCTCACAGTTCTGGAAACCAGAAGCCCAAGATCAGGGTCAGCAGCTGGTTCCTTCTGAGGCAGGTCACAGGGTTGTTGTGAAGACTAAAACAGATATTTGATGTAAGTCCCAGAGAAGAATGGCATATAACAAGCAATAAATGTGTATGCTGTTATTAATTGTTCTAGGACAATCTTCTGACTCTTACACCAGTGGATTTCTAACCATTTGTGCCATCTTGCCCTGGCCAGTTTGGCTCAGCGGTTAGAGCGTCGGCCTGCGGTCCGGAGAGACCCGGGTTCGGTTCCCGCTAAGGGCACGTACTTCGGTTGAGTTTGTCCCCGGCCCTGGTTGGTCGTGCGGGTGGCAGCCACTCAATGTGTCCCTTCACGTCGATGTTTCTCTCTCTCTCTCCCTTCCTCTCTCTCCCTCCCACTCTATCTGTACAAAAAATAGAAAAATATCCTCGGGTGAGGATAACCATTTGTGCCATCTTTAAAAGGGCACTTTGGAATCTAAGTGCCCGTCAGAATAGGATGGTACTAACTTATCTCAAAGGGGATTAGGCCTCTAAGAATGACCTTTTCAAGCTGTTGGTCATCACCTCTAATCAATGACGACCTTCAAAGAGTAATGGCCACTCATCTTGGATAATGTCACTTTTGCCAACTCTAACTCAGAGTCATTACAGGGGAGGGGATTCTGGGAAACATATTTTCCAGTTGACAACAGGACAGCCCAGTGGCTCCTTCTCATAATAAATTCATGACATCCTTTCTCTTGAAAATAAATGACATGGTGTGCCATTTTATTGTGTCCCACACTGCTGATGTCACATGACACAGTAGGTAGGGAAACATTTTTTTTTATAATATGGGGTGGCTCATCTTACTTAGGAAAAGAAAAAGAAAAAGAAAAAAAAAAACCTACCTAGAACAGTCATCATTTTTTTCAGAACTCAGTGTAGCTATTTGAGATGTCTTTGAAGTGTAAGCTAGCAACACAACAACTTGTATCATTAGCAAGTGTTGAATTATAATGTATGAGAATGCATTCCACCTCTTTTTATCTTGTGTTTTAAGAGAAAAAAATGTGTGAAGGATTAGGAAATAGGTTTCTGAACAATTTGGCTGACATGTTTATTTTTAATTATTTTAATCAAATAAAGGGTTGCCTTGTCTTCTGGTGGTTCTCAAGAGTGGACACCCTATAAGGATTAAGTCAGATCCAGGCATAGACATTTCTTTTCCAGTAGTTCTTAGTGTGATGATATCTTAGGTAGTTGAGATGATTTCAAGCCTTCCTTAGACACCCTCATTTTGCTACACAGGGTTGTAGGAAGAGCAGGAACTTTGAAATCTAAAGGGACTTGATGGAAGTCCTCCCTCTGCCACCTTCCACCTTTGGGATTCTGCACAGGTTAGTACAGTAGAACCTCCAGACTTTTCCCCATTTTTCCTGGATGGACTCCTTCCTCTCATCCTTTCTTGGGGTATGTTTATATGGGATTATATACGTACTATGATTAATTAATATATATTAATGTGTAAATGACACAGAAGGTAAATTCTGACCTTCAGAAAGAGAGTCTTTTTCATTCCCCTCTTACCCCACCCCCTTCTTTGTTCCACCCCATGGAGAAGATGTGCTCATCTGTTTGATCAGCATCCCCGACAATGATTGGGTGAAATTCGAGGGAACCATGGATGGGTTCTAGGACAGCACATGGACTAGTGTGTGTCTCTCCTTCCTAATTTCTTTCCAGCTTGGGGACTGCATGGGATAGCATCACCCTTTCCTTTTCTCTCTAGATGTTTTGTCCTTGCAGCAGGCAGCCCTGGGAGGGTTGGGGAGAAGAGCGTCGTGGGGAGAAAGGAGACAGCTGTAAGTATTCCTCCATGTGTGGCTTTCCATTGGAATGATAGGTTCTGAGGTTCATACTTAGACATATTGGGAAAGTTAACTTCCTTGAGGAAGTTAACCAAAAGTATCACTTTTTCTTGCTCTACCTCCTCTTTGTATTTATCTTCTCTGAGGACCTTGTGTGGAAGAAAGGGGTGACTGGTATGAAAGTAAGATTCAGCCTCTACCTCTGCCACTTGGAAAACGCCATCTTAAGCTCATCCTGGCCTGTCATCCACTTCAGTTGCGTGGCTTATGATGTTACTCCTCCTAGGAATGATGACATACAATGGGGAGGAAGCCTTTAACCAAACAA
The DNA here is from genome assembly GCF_014108415.1 of Molossus molossus. NCBI lineage: Eukaryota > Metazoa > Chordata > Mammalia > Chiroptera > Molossidae > Molossus > Molossus molossus. The sequence goes on from NW_023425349.1 coordinate 52,160,919, forward strand.
TGGAACTTTTTTCACAGATGAGTTGTGGATAGAAAGTGAGGAGGGGGATCCCATTTAACAGTTATGAGGTCTTTAGGGTCACATAGAAAGTTCATCTCTCATGGTGGGAAACCTAGGCAACTGGTCACCCTCACAAAGGTGATGGGTCACACAGGTCATCTGGAAGTAAATAAGCAGATGTCTGAGAGTTAGATCATGACCATTGTCTTTAATCAGTGCCTTCTTGCTGCCCACCCATTAGCCCATAGTTCATGAATTTAAGGAATCAAAAAGAAGAAGATAATGATGAAAACTCACAATAACACCACAATCAGGCCAATAGTAAATAGAATGGATCTGGGTAGTGCTGCCCATGGACATTGTTTTAGGAATTTTTAGGGCTCCCCGAGCAGCCAAATTCTGGGCAACAGTCAGGGCTGGAAGAGAAATCTGGAAACAGGCTGGCAATTCAGAATTAACATCTGTAAAGCATTTTCTTCCCTTAAACAATGCGATCATTTATGGCAGTGGGCTTAGAATGGGATTCCTTGGCTTTTCTTCAATGAAGAATTAACATAAACTTTCCTTTCCATTTCTCATGAACTTTGCCTCAAACATGCACTCAAATGAGTTTACCTTAATTATGGGTATGCTGTATCCTCTTTATGAAAACTTAATAGGCTTTACTTTTTTAGAGAGGTTTTAGGTTCACAGAAAAATTGAGCAGAAGTTACAGAGATTTCCCATATACTCCCTGTCCCCAACCATGCATAGCCTCCCCATTGTCAACACCCCCACCACAGTGGTGCATTTGTTACAACTGATGAACCTACATTGACATACCATTATTACTCAAAGTCTATAATTTACATTAGGGTTTAGCCTTGGTATTTATTGCATATTCTACAGGCTTTGAAAAATGTACAATGACATGTATCCACCATTATAGTATCATACAAGATAGTAGCATTGACCTAAAAATCCTCTGTGCTCTGCCTATTCATTGTTCCCTGGCCCCAACCTCTGGCAACCACTGATCTTTTTTTTTCTGTCTTCATAGTTTTGCCTTTTCCAGAAAGTCGTACAGTTGGAATCATACAGTATGCAGCCTTTTCAGGCTGGCTTTTTTCATTTAACTTTTTTCCATGTCATTTTATGGCTTGATAGCTCATTTCTGTTTAGTGCTAAATACTATTCCAGTATTTGGATGTACCAGAGTTCATTTATCCATTCACTTGCTGAAGGACATATTGGTTGCTTCCAAGTTTGGGCAATTATGACCAAAGCTGCTATAAACATCACTGTATAGATTTTTGTGTAAAAATAAGTTTCAACTTTTTTGGGTACAGAACAAGGAGCAGAATTGCTAGAATGTACAGTAAGAGTATGTTTAGTTTTGTAAGAAACCAGTAAACTGTCTCCCAAGTGGCTGTACCATTATACATTTCCACCGGCAGGGACAGCTCCCATTTCACCTTGGCCATTCTTCCTATGATGAAGGAACTGTATTTTTAGAGGTTGTTTTCCTTTAATACATATAATAAAAAGAAAGTAAAAGTTAGCAAAACAAATTTAAGAAATTAAAGAAAAACAAAATTGTTCCTCCTTAGAAAAGAAATTACAGTCATCCTTGGGAAAAATTTGGGTGATCCAAATGTCTGGAACCATCTGTGTAAGATTGGGTTTGCCTGTTGGTAGAACTCACCACTTAAATCATTTGACCTGGTGATGATTCTTTGCCTTCTCCTCCTTCTCTTCTTCAACCTTCTTCTCTTTTTTCTTACCTCTTTGAGGGGTGTGGGGAGTGGAGGAGATGGGTAGATTTTTCCTAGGGAATTACCCATTTTGTCTAAATTTTCAAACTTCTCTGTATAAAATTCATATTATTCTTTTATTATTTTGATATCTGCTTCATCTTAGTTTATATTCCCTGTTTTATCTTAACATATTTATTTGTGCATTTTCTCCTTTTATTTTCTAATTTTGCCCCAAATGTATCTACTTTATTAAAATTAAGATATTTGATTTAGTTGATCCTCTCTATTGTGTTTCACAGTAGAAAATACTAATTCCTTACTTCTATGATTTATATGTGAACAGATTTCCCTAAATAACCCTGATTTCTCTCCCTATTCCTTACTCCTCTGCGTAAAGATAAACTTCAATATTTGTTCCCAGGTGACAGCCATTAGTCCTTATTAATTGATTGGATAAATGTAAACTGTTAAACACCCTAAGACCAGTGCAAGATGCTCCAGGTGAGTGTGTAGCTCCAAGTTCTACAAATGGAGGGTGGGCAGGGAGTACCTGTGGATCTGTTTGGCTGTTGCCTAAATCACAACCTCCAAGTAGTTGATCATTAATAGAGGTGATCATTTGATCTGCACGTCTATAATTCTTTGATGATCTCTCAATGGGTTCAGAGTTTGAGAGAGAATAGCAAAGTCATTTATTTGGCTCTCTCAAACCCCAACATTTCTGTTTCCAATTTCATCAATTTGTGCTTTTTGAATTCTATGCTCCCTTCTTTCTTGGGATGACTTCATGTTCCTTTCAGCTGCATTTACTTGTAGTATTATTCCCTTGAGTAATTAATTCCATCAACTATCATTCAATTCTAATTCTAATTTCCATTATAATTTCTTCGTTGACTCATAAATAATTACAAATCTGGCTTACAAGATTATTTTTTATTTTATTTCTGAATAATAGCACATCATGAGATTGTGCTTTATTATGACTATTTAAAATTTTTCAATTCCAAAAGAAAAATTCTTTATAAGAAAATTTAAAGAAAAATCAAGAAAACAACCTAAACATCTGACTGCTTACATATCAACCCCAAGTAATTACAATCTCCACACTTTTCTAACTCTGAATCCCCTTTGAAGTCCCATAATTTCTGCAATTTGCATGTGCTTACTTGAATACTTTTTAAATGGTATTTTCCCATCATGATATCCCTAATGTAATATTTTTAATCATTCTAGTTTCTTAAAGTTAGCATTTTATACAATGTTGGAAATAAAATGGACCTAAAGTGAATGCCTCATTCAATGTATAAAAACAAATTTTATATTCTTTTTCCCCTAGCAAATGATTCATTAAGCTTCAGAGGTTTATTATCACACCTTCATAGGTTTCCTGATCATGATTTGAAAAAATATTGAGTTGAATGCCAAACAGTTCATTTCCTTATCATGCACTACCATTTGTAAAAAGCATACTTTTATTATAACCCACTTGAAGTGCATTTTGATACATTGAAGAGATCTGTTCTAAATAAAGATTTCCCCCCAGTTATCATGTTCCCAAGGAACATAGAAACCAGCTCTTCAATGCTGTTCCTGATATAAGCAGTAACTACTTTCCCTGGTCATCATACACTGTTCTACCTAATGCATATTTTTGTTTTTTTGTTTTGTTTTTTTTTATCCTCACCTGAGGACATTTTTCCATTTTTTGTTCAGATAGAGTGGGAGGGAGAGAGAGAGAAACATCAACGTGAAAGGGACACATCGAGTGGCTGCCACCCGCACGACCAACCAGGGACGGGGACAAACTGCAACCGAGGTATGTGCCCTTAGCGGGAACTGAACCCGGGTCTCTCTGAACCGCAAGCCGACGCTCCAACTGCTGAGCCAAACTGGCCAGGGCTACCTAATGCATATTAATTCTCATTGCCTTGTTCTGGATTTCCTAGGTACCTCTGGTTTCTTAACAAACTAGGCAACAAATTATGCTCAGCCTGGATATTGTACTTTAAGGATTTCCTCCGTGTATGTGTGTGGTGTGTGTGTGTGTACATTTTAACACAACCAAGATAAATTCAGACACCTAAAGTTAATAATACCTTGATGTCATTAAATATTCTGTCTACATTCACATTTTTCTGATTGTATTATATGTTTTTCACACTCTGACAGGAACCAAATATGATCCATTCATTACAATTGGTTCATAGGTCTCCTACATTTCTTTTAATCTGTACATTTCTCCTCCATTTTTTCTTCTTGAAACTTTTTGTTGAAGAACCTAATTTGTTTGTTCTGTAGTTTCCCACAATCTGGATTGTACTGATTGCATCTCCAAGGTATTCACTTTTCCTCTCTCCCTCTACTTCCTGTAACGTAGTAGTTGATCTAGAGGCTTCAACCAGATTCGTGGTTTTATTTTATTTTGTTTCATGTTTTTGCAAGAATCTTTTATAGCTCGTTTTGTGTATTTATACGAGGAGCACATAATGTCTCTTTTTTTTGCGAGATCAGCAGTTTTAGGTGATCATTGTCTAGATCCATTATTTCCTTAAGGTGTGTAAAATGATGATATTCTATCATTCCTTTTTCAGTTATTAGCTAAACTCTTCTATAAATTCTTTCGTAAACACTTTTGGTTACCCTGAGGTTCAGTTCAGTTAGGGTAAATGATGGATTATTCCTCTTTGTTTACCAGCTTTCAAAATAATGTGGTTGATCTATAAGTCTACCATCATATCCTGACATCCTCCAAGGTGATCACTGAGGTGTTTGTTGTTGTTGTTTGTGGTATTAGTGTGAAGTCATAGGTTTTTAACACATTTGATTTATTTTAACTCTTTTCAGTTACCACCCTTATTCTTGCCCAAATAGTCCCATGTTGGCCAATGGGAGCTATTCATTCAGTTTGGCTCCCGAGTCATTTTAACACAATAGTTCCTTGCAGTCTGCATGATAAGACATCCCAGGTTCATTGTGGATATTTCCTGGACAGATCTGGAATTAGCTCTGTCTCCAAGAAAGCCTGGTTTATTTTGGTGAAACTGGTATTTCTGCGTTAATAAAATGAATATTAGGGATGCTTATTGTGATGAGATTTTATCATTATTTCTTGGCATTTTTAGTCATCAGAGTACCTCTGGTTCCTTCAGTTTGCTTTGTTGTTTTACAGTTATGCTAAGTTATGTCTAGGTGTCCTGCTTTGAATATTCCTCTCCCTAGCCTCTCTTCTGTCCTGAAGAGCCTGTTGGATGTCTGTTAGAACTTCTCATTCTATGAACACTGTTTATCGTCCTAACTTTAATATTTTAGTCTCTCTCTTTGTGCTGTCTTCTGGCCTCCATTCATGTTCTTTTTATCTGTATTTTTCATGCATTGTTGTTTTTTTACTTTTTAATTTCATTGACTACATTTATAGTTTTAGAAAATTTTTTGTCAATTTTCCATTCAGCGTGTTCATTTTCATACTTGTTCTTTTCATATATTTTTATTTCTTTTAAATTTTAATTATCTTAAAAATTTATTTAAAGTCACTAGCAGATAATTCCATTATCAGAGATTGTGAGTTTCGTTCTGCTGCGTTTCTTCAGAGATATTTTGCAGGTGCATTTTCTAGTCGCTAACGGCGTATGACCCACCAAACACCACTTTTATTTTTATTTCTCAGCGTGAGGCTTTCAGAGTTCTATGACTAGTATACATATGTTTGAAATCCTACCCATGCCTAACTCATGTTTGGACATTCCTGTGGTTACAAATTCTTAGGGGATGTATACACACACACACAAACACACACACACACACACGCGCGCGCGCGCGCGCGCATACGTATTTGTTTATTTTTATATTTTCCCACCAATACCTGATTGTAACCAAGAAGTTTCTGGTGATCGCCTGGCCAGCAGGCAGGTTCAGCCCTTCAGAGGCATTGACTTTATGCAGGAAGTTCATTTGCTACACCCCACATTGCAGGGGTCTGACGTCACTAAAACACAAGACCCTAAGTAACTGAGACCCTTCTCCCTCAGCTCCCACAGCGTCAGTCTATTGCTTATCTTTCTAGTTGTCAATTCCATCTTCATTTTTGGCCACTGATAACTTCATTGTTTATCTTTATTTACTTTTTTTTTTTTTTTTGACAAGCACTCCATTTAAGAGAATGCTTTTGTAGTTTATCCAAAACTACTATGAATCCTTTATTTAAAGAGTTTTCTGGCTATGTGTTTTGGCATAATGCCAGATAGAGAAACCCATTGTCTGATTCTACTTTTCACACAAACCTCATCTAAATCCCTATTAGTCTCAATATCTAAATCCACAAGCTGTCAAGATGTCAAGATGCTGACTGGAAAAATATTGATGTACCATGCGGATCAGACATTTTGATTGACGGTTGATAGCATTATTAGACATTATAATTCCTGTGCGAAAAATAATTACACGGATTCTCAAGAGTGAAAATGTTGGTTGTTAACTACATGTCACAGTCAGACGTCCACACTCAAAACGTGTGTACGATAAACAGCGCACCGGCACCTAATTCAACAGGCACAGCTCTCCCTGGAGCGACCTTTGCTTCCAGTTCAGCTGTTCTCATACTGTCCCCACAGAACACTAGTTTCCAGTGATCTGAACCAAAATGTCCTACCACCAACATAAAACAGTGGATTCCCAATTTTCAGAAAATTCTTAGTTAATAAATGCCAATTTTCTCAATCAAACATTTTTTTCCACGGTATTTAAAAAATATATTTGTGCCCTGGCCGGTTTGGCTCAGCGGTTAGAGCGTCGGCCTGCGGTCCTGAGAGACCCGGGTTCGGTTTCCGCTAAGGGCACGTACCTCGGTTGCAGTTTGTCCCCGGCCCTGGTCGGTTGTGCGGGTGGCAACCACTCGATGTGTCCCTTCACATCGATGTTTCTCTCTCTCTCTCTGTTCCTCTCTCTCCCCCCCACTCTACCTGAACAAAAAATGGAAAAATGTCCTCGGGTGAGGATAAAAAAAAAATATATATAGGTGTGGCTCGGTGGTTGAGCATTGACCCAGGCACCAAGAGGTCGCTGGTTAGATTCCCGGTCAGGGCACATGCCCAGGTCGTGGGCCCAATCCCCAGTGTGCGGCATGTAGGAGGTGGCCAATCGATGTTCTCTCTCATCGATGTTTCTATCTCTCTCTCCCTCTCCCTTCCTCTCTCTCTAAACAATAAAGGAAAAAGGAAAGTCTACAGCCCTGTACAGTAATGTCCTGGGCCCTCACATCCACGCACCAGTCACTGACTGACTCCCCTAGAGCAACATTCAGTCCTGCAAGCCCCACTCATGGACAGCATTTTTCCTCTTTTATACTCTATTTTGCAGCCCCTTTCTACGTTTAGATAAGTTTAGATAAACAATACTTACCATTGTGTTACAACTGCCTACAGTATTCCCGACAGTAACAAACCCCGGGAGCAACAGGCTGCATCACAGAGCCTGGGCGGGCAGTAGGCTACCGCCTCGGTTTGTGTGGGGCGCTCTGTGATCTGTGCAGGACGGGAAATTGCTCAGCGACGCATCATTCCGCGGTACTCTTATCTGTGAAGACGCAGAGACCTGCACAGAGTTACCGAGTAAATTCTTCACTTCTGTAAGAAACTCTCCTAAAGAGTGTATCCATCTCTTTAAGGCACCTTCCAGTTCTGAGATTCCATTCACTTATTTTTAGCCAACTGGTAACTCTGTTAAGTTATCCTCTGAGGGAATTAGACATGTCAATACTTCATGGCATGCTACAAAAGGCACTGTAAGTTCTAGGTGTTCCGACTCATGAGAAATGTTAAGAAACATTATCCCAAAACAAAGTTTTTCAAAATTTGTTGTCACCAGTGGTATATTGCAAACACATGCATAAAGTTACAATGTTTTAAATATACACCCATAGCCCTGGCTGGTTTGGCTCAGCGGTTAGAGCGTCGGCCCGCAGACCGGCGAGTCCCCGGTTCGGTTCCCGCTAAGGGCACGTACCTTGGTTGCAGTTTGTCCCCGGTCCTGGTTGGGGTTGTGTGGGTAGCAACCACTCAATGTGTCTCTCTCACATTTATGTCTCTCTCTCTCTCTTCCTCCCTCTCTCCCTCCTGCTCTATCTGCTGTACTCTTATCTATCTGAAGATAAAGGCAAAAATGTCCCTGGGTGAGGATAAAATAAATAAATAAATAGATACCCATAATGTTTAAAAGTTTGTTCAACTACCTTGTTGTCCAGTTTCAAAGCAGGCTCTCAATCAAAGAAACACGGTCTGGCCTCCAAAAAAACAGATCATTAAAAAACAACTCAAGATATTTACTTGTCTTTTGAGAACACATTGGAGTGCATACCTCCCAAAATTCCTTTCTTATCTCTTGTCCACGTTTGACAACCACTGTGGCAACTCCCACCGTTTTTTTCTCAACAATTCTCACACTCCCCCTGGAGCCCAAACTCGACTTTTCTCTCCCTCCATCTGTTTTACCCATTTCCAGCCCCAAACTCCAACGGGACAGACTGCCAGGCAAGCTGAGACCATCCTCAGAGGTGAGAGGAGGAGAAGAAAGGGGGCAGGTAGACCCAGAACCTCTCCGTTGTGAGACCTGGGACACGTCCACGCGTGAGCATTTCCTCCGGACACATGCACACGTCCACACCTGACGAGCAGTATGCGTGCTCGTTGTAAGGGCCACGTAAGGTTTGCTGAGTTACTTAAACTCTCAGTTTCCTCACCGGTAAAGGACAATAAAAAATAATGTGTCTTTTCCAGTGTGGCCTTGAATGTTAAGTGAGATTATACTTTCAAAGCATTTAGGAATAAAGGCGCTGAATGCCAAGGTACATGGTAAGGGCTCAGAAAGTGTTGGTAGTCCTCATTACTTGGTAGTAGTAGTCATCATACACGCGGCATGTAGTAATGCTGCAGGGACACAACGTATACTGGCTTATAGGCAATAGCGATTTTCGTTATGCAGAGGCCTGGGGTATTAACATAGGTATTATGTTGGTAATGGGAAATGTAATAAAATTTTACACTTAAAAAAATTTTTTTTAACACTTTTCTCTTTGAGTACTTCTTTATTCAAACCAGGATAAAGCCATAATACACTTTTGCCTATCAGTTGAAACCTTTATATTGTTATCTTTCTACCTAATTTATTAACAACAAACTTGCATTGAGTGTTTATGAAGCATTGAGCACTTGTACAGAAAACGTAACATGGCCCTGGCCGGTTTGGCTCAGTGGTGAGAGCACTGGACTGCAGACCAAAGAGTCCCAGATTCGATTCCAGCCAAGGGCACGTACCTTGGTTGCAGTTCATTCCTGGCCCCAGTTGGGGTTGTGCGGGTGGCAACCAGTTGATGTGTCTCTCTCACATCATTATTTCTCTCTCTCTTCCTCCTATTCTGTCTGAAGGTAAATGTAAAAATATCCTCTGGTGAGGATTATAAAATAAATAAATAAAAAAGGAAAATATAATATGTATTACCTCATTTAACTACTACAACAACCATGAAAGACAGAGGTCATTGTTGTTTTTATTTTTTTCAGCTGAGGAAACTGAGGCTCCAGGGAGGTTTCTCAAGAGCAATAAGGACATTTTTCTTTCTTTGTGTGTCTGTTGTCTATCCGGGGACCTCTGGTAGCCTGGAATAAAGGTTTATTGACTGGATGAAAAGAATAGATAGTCTTCATTTTGGTCTTGGGTCTGACACCCAAAACACGTTTTCAAAATCAAGCATGAAAGTAGACACAACCTTCCTTTAGAAACAAATCAATTTTCCCAGACCATTTTAGGAGGGAACTAGAGGATGGAAATGTGAAACAACGTAAGCATTTTGGTGGGAGAAAACTTTAAAATGCGCAGATATTAAGATTGCCAAGGTCAGCAGACTTGGGTGGATGGCCAGGACTGCAGAAGAAATAAGTTCACTTTATAAGCCATCAGTAGAGTTAAAGTGGGGTCAGAGGTTCCACCCTGCCTCCCTCGTGCTGTTTGTGTTTCGAGGACCAGCACTTGTGGGCCTGGGTTAGCGGAGCGGCTGAAATGGAGACGGATGTGCACCCCAGCTGCTGCTGTGGCCTCTTGAGACCCGCGGTCTTAGGAAAAGGGTGGGTCCAGGAGTCTGGGGAGCCACCCACCCACCCGGGGCTTTCCCACTGAGGTCTGATGGCTTCGCTTCCCATTGCCCACAGGGTGATGTGCAGTGGCTCAGCGGATTGTCACCATTTGATGGTTGTCCCCAGGTGAGCTAGAAATGATACCCAAGTTGACAGGCTCTTCAGGCTGCTATTGAAAATGCAGAACAGAACATGTATCCACTGCTGGGTTCTTTTAAAGAAACATGTCCTCTCCCCTCGAGAAGTCACAAGAACAGTGGTTCTCAAAGCATCGCCATCACCTAAGGACCTAGGTCAGAACTGAATTAGATACAGAAAGTGTTATTTGGATGAGGTAGAGGAGTGTGATGTTAAGAGTTTCTTCCCTAGCAGGCCTTGTTTAGTCTGAAAAAATAAAAATAAAATACACACACACACACACACACACACACACACACACACACACATACATATATAGGATGGCTATGGAGGAGTTGAAAAAAATCTCAAAATTGCAATTTATTGCAAGATTTAAATGAGAGGGGGTGAGGTCACAAACTCTGGTGACCATTTAAACAGATTAGTAAGTACTGATTTTATGAGAAAATCTGTTTGGAAAAAGATTTGCCATACTTTAAGTGTCTTATAGAGCTTTTGGTGTGACTAAAAATGAGATGCTTTGTATCAAGGTGTTTTGAAGCCTTAAAACACGATGAAAATGTTACTGCAAGGTGGTTGAGAGTTTTGGCAAGAGAGTAGTTGAGGTGCCCTGGCCAGTTTGGCTCAGCGGTTGAGCATCGGCCTGCGAACCAGAGAGTCCCGGGTTCGGTTCCCACTGGGGGCATGTACCACAGGGGAAAAAAAAAGAGAGAGAGAGTGGTTGAGGCAAGAGGGAATGAAGGGGCCTAATACAGATTAGAAAAAGGGGCTAGAGGTCTTCATTTATTCAATTGATTATTATTTATTAGGTCACACACACATACACACACACCAAGGACTGTGCCAGATGCTGGGAATAAATGAAAAGGTTGAACAAAAACAGACATGACCCTTACATTCATGAACTTTAAATCTAATGATCAAATAATGACAAACAAATGTCTCATTACTAAACCTAAGTAAAGTATTCTGAATCAAAAGAATATAGCTGTATGACAGTACGTAACCAAGGAGCCTATTCTAGATCGGTGGAGGGAGGGAGTGCAGAGGAAAAGAGGGATGTTCAGAGAGGACTTTTCTAAGAAAGTTCTGCTCCAAATGAGATCTGAGGATGAGTGGAAGTAAGTCAGCTCAGGCTGGAAGATAAGGGTGAGGAAGGCAGGTCCTATGGACAGAGAGAAGAGTATACAGGGCCCTGTGCAGGAAGGCCCACGTGGTGCACATGAACAGCTGAAATCACACCAGTGGGTACTGAAGAACATGGGGGCAAGAGTGGACAAAACGAAGCTGGCAAGGTAGAGCAGGAGCCAGACTACTTGGGGCTTTATAAATCCTGCACGTGTCAGTTAGAGATTGAGTTTAACTCCTCGAGCCAGAAATCCAATGATGGTGAGGGTCCAACCATACGGATTTTGTTCTCTCACAGAGCAGAATCCCAGACGTAGACAGTCAAGTCCGACGTGGGGCTCCATAGAGTTATCAGGACTCGGGCTTCCGTCATCTTTCTGCCTAGTCCCAGCTTCCATTATCAAAGTCTCAAGGCAGCTCCGGGAGTTCCACTCATCACGCCCACATTCCAGGCATGAAGAATTAAAAGGATTTTCCTAGCCACACTATATAACAACTTCTACTTATATCTCATAGGTTATTTGTCTCTGTAAGGAAGGTTAGAGAATGGGGGTGGGGGTGAGAGAGATACATTGCCACCCCAATAATAAACTATCTTCGTAAGGAAGAAAGGGACAATGGACCTTGTAGAAAGGTAGTCTTTGCCACACCGTATTTGGATTTGGATTATTTTGCTGTGACCAGTAGGAAGTCATTGACAAGTTTATGGAAGGAGATGGCAGGTCAGGCTGCAGGAGTGAAAGGGTGGGCTTGGAAAGGCAGAGTGAATGGGGAGAATGCTAGGGCAGCAGGGATTAGGGGGATGACTCTGGAAACACTGGAACAGAGATTGTTCTGAGAGATATTTGGGAAGTGAGAGAGAGAGTAGGCCTTGGTGATACATTAGGAATGGTGAGTGGGGGAGGGGAAAGGATGACACATGCTGGGTGGATAATGGTGCCAGTCACTGAGATATGGAGCAAAGGAAGAGGAGCATATTTGCTGGGAAAGATCACAGATTGGTCTTCGATATGTTGATGAAGAATGTCAATATAATAGGTTGTTGGGCATCCAGGTCTGGACCACAGAGAGGCAGTCTGCTCTGGATATATAAGTCAGTGTCCACTGATGTGTAGATGATCACTGGAATCATAATTGATAAATATTTTCCGGAGATAGTGCGAAAAGTCAGAAGAGGGTCTGGGACTGAGACTTGAGGATTTTCAACATTTAATAAAAGGAGGAGGAGAACGAGCCAGAAACAGAGACAAAATAGGAGCAGCCAGAGAGGTGGAAGAAAACAAAGATGTAATGTCCCAGAGTCGAGGAAGTCCCAGCTAGAGGGACCATGTCCAGTGCTGCTGAGGGTCGATGAGATGAAGACGGAAAGTGTCTTTTGGATTTAACAACATGGACTCCACTAGGGAATCTTGGTATGGACTCTTGGAGGGATGGTAGGACTAGAAACCAGATTATAGTGGGCCAAGGAGTGAATGAAGCATGAAAATGGCAGCACTGAGTGCACAAGGCTGACTCTGAAGAGGATGCGAGGAGCAGAGTAGCAGCAGGAGAAAGGATGTGGCCCAGGAGGTGGTTTTCTAACACGGAGGGTCTAGAGGGGATTGAACACTGATGGGAAGGACCTAGCTGAGAGGAGAGAAGGGATAATTGATACATCCAAGGTTTCTTACTAAGGAAGGTGGGAGAGAATGGGATCCCAGCATAGGCCATAGGGTGACCCTAATGAGGTTGAAGAGAAAGTATAAAAACTGGAGAGTGGATGAGGATTTGGGGTCAGAGGTAGAATATGGCAGTTCGACACCTTGTCCTTATCCTCTGCAAGGTAGATCAACCCGGGAAAACTGAAGTCACACAAGCATTACCATCTTTAGAAAAAGTGCAGATCACATAAAAGTTGTCATAAAATGTCAAGCACTTCCATTACATCTCTCTCGCGATCTAGTTCAATGAGCCCTCAATAACATACTGTAGGTGGAGAAAGGGTTTAACAAACCTTTATGAAAGCATGAGATCCTTATAACATGTAAGGCGAATGTATTGTGGTCTCAGATTTAGAGGTCGCGAATATGAGGTTTGGAGGAATTACGTAACTATGTTGAGATCATGCTCTATTCAGTGGTAGCGACAGGATTCAGAGTGTTATCTACCTGCTGCAGGGTTCTCACCGCTCTGCTGGGCTGCAGCCTGGTTGACCTGATTGACCAATCAATTCAGACACAACCATCCCGGCAGGGAGGCAGCCCCTCCCACCTCAGCGCAACACCTGTGTCTGTGGCTTGCCCGTGATCACAGCTTCCTCCCTCTCTTAGTTAAGGTTTTTTCTTCTCAAAGCATCAGAGGGAATGGAAATTATTATGACATAGAAAGGGAAGAAAAATCAAGAGAAATGAAACAAGAAATGCCACCCCCAAAGGAAACAAGTTTATTTACAGAAACAGAAGGACAAGCGTCGATTTGACCATAAAGATGCTCAGCCAACTGCAGACCAGATGGGACTTCCCAGTTGCTGTTCTGGGATTTCCACACCTTTACTGGGCAGCCTGAGGGCATGTTTCTGCGGGGGAGGGGGGGGAGGCAATGTCTGTTTCTGCTTTACCAGGGCACTTCTCTTTCCTCTGTCCTGTGATCTTTTCCAGAGAGGTTTACTCATTTCAAAGAAATGCCGCACACAACCGGGGCATATGGGGAACTAGGTCACCTTGGATCTGGGTAGCTTCTTTGAAACAAGATGGCTGCTCGGAGCTTTTTCAAAGGGGCAGGTGTTTGGTGACTTTTACTAGACCTCAGGGAAATGTGACCCATGACTAGGGGTTACAGGATGTGCACACACATGGACTTCCTCTTCTTTAAGCCCCATGACCTGCCAGCAGAACAGAGGAAGGAATAACTGCCTCAGGCCCCTGGGCTCCCTGGGAAACATCAGAGGCACTGTGTTTTGTTTTGTTTTTAGAGAAAAAGGAAGCCTGGAAGGTGGGGGGCAGTTCCCCATCACTACTTCTGGAAATCTAAGAAATGCTTTTCAGCTTCACCTCTTCCCTCCTTCCACTCCACCCAAAAAGTAAACTCCCCCAAACCTCTGAACCCTGAAGACAGTCAGTGAGATGACACAGTGGATGCAAACGGGGCCACCCACTAACCCTGACAAGCCCAGGGGAGGCCTGCATGGTGGCCTCACACACGCCGAGACCCAGGGTAACCACAGAGGATGCTCTGAAATGAAAATGTCCTAACTGAGTGGGGCATGGTGGGTCTCCATGTCCTAGGCTGGTATCTCCCTTGACCAAGGTCAATCTTGACCTGAACTGAGCCTGTCTGTTGTCTTTTTGCATGCATGAAAGCATACTTTGGAACATCAGAGTGATCCCCCTTTTCCAGGCTCCTCAGGACCCAATCTCCCACCAGAGCACAAAATCACAGGAAACCCTCATTATCATCTTGTTGCCCAAGTACCATCTCTATGTGCAGTGAATGTGGGATGTTAACTGTCCTGTACCCACTGATGTAAACGAAGTGTGTGTCTCAGAGATTTCCCCGCTTTGCTCTCTCCCTCCTCACTCATGTACCACCAGTGGACTTCACGTATCCCTCCCGTCTTCGGCTTCGATTCTGGTGTATAAAATAAGCAGTCAAATGGCCACCCTCCAGGGCATTTTCTCAAGCCATCGAGATTTTCCTTCTCAGTAAATGTTGTCAGTTTGGCTCAGATAACTTTTTTTTTTTTTTTTTATCCTCACCCGAGGACACTTTTCCGTTTTTTTTGTTCAGGTAGAGTGGGAGGGAGAGAGAGGAACAGAGAGAGAGAGAGAGAAACATCGACGTGAAAGGAACACATCGAGTGGCCGCCACCCGCACGACCAACCAGGGCTGGGGACAAACCGCAACCGAGGTACGTGCCCTTAGCGGGAACCGAACCCGGGTCTCTCCAGACCGCAGGCCAATGCTCTAACCACTGAGCAAAACTGGCCAGGACTCAGATAACTTCTTATGAAACTTTTTCTTAGGCTGGGCATTCTTTTGTCGGCAACAAATATAGATATTTTTGCTAAAGCTTCTGTTTTCACTTTGGCTTCTTCATTGGAAGAAACTCATGGCCTTTGGAGATTCAGTCAGGAAAATTTGGAAGGCTTATAATTATTCAGGGTGCTTTGGTTGGGGTGCCAGGAGTTACCCTTTGGACTCTGCAAGCCTAGACATTTAAAGCAATTAATAGCAAATGACACTGATAGCTTCACAAAAAGCTTTTCTTTGCTCTAATACTCTCAGATGCAGGGCTACAGGATATATGTCTTATTCATACTCTTATGTGACAGATTATCTCTGCCTTGGTGTATGATTTCAATTCAGATTTTTGGGTGAAAACTTGAATCCAGGGAAGGGGATGCTTCTGGCTTCTTTCCTTATAACATTTTAGTGACTTTTGGTCTATTACTTGACTAACCTTTCCCAAGGCTTTGAAATCTCTTTCTAAGATATTGAACTTTCGCTGAAAACAAGTGTATCAGAGGATGAGGTTGGTAGAAGACCAGGATCATATATTAGTTATAATTATGAATGTAATAATAATATGCATAACCTACATTTATTTCCCAGCTACTGAGCTAAGCACCTTATAGGGATTACCTATCTAAATATTTACAATAACTTCACAAGATGGGTACTAGTATCATCGCCCCTATCCTCTTTTCTATGCTGAGGAAACAGGTTTAGAGTGGTGAAAAGATCTGTCAGCATAAGAACAACTCCATTTCGGACCCTGGGTCCTGACCATTACGCCGCCCCCAGGAAATGCACCTGTTCGCTGTGGAGAGCCACCTGGGGGAGGAGCCAGCAAAGCTCACAGGAAGGAATGGTGGCCAATCCGCTTTGAATGAACATAACTATTGTCATCAAATCCAGAGCTGGAAAGAATTTTGGACCCCATTCTTCACCCTGGCTTTAATCATGATTATGATTCACCATAAAATGAGAGTTGACCAGTTTGAGGCTTCTAGAATCCAGAAAACTCTACAGCTTCCTCGTCCTCTCCATGTACGAGGTTACCCCCCAGCACCGAGCCCCCAGTGATCCCCCCACCCCGACTCCCTGCAGCCCTTCCAAGGCGTAACACTCAATAAAAAATTTTCTTCAAGCAATTTACAGCATGTTTATATAATTACTTCATGTGATCTCCACTGAACCTTGTGCAGCAGGCCAGGGCACACATTAAATTTTCATTTTTATTAACTATAAACTAGGAAAGAGAGTCCCAAAGAGGTGAGGTAACTTGCCCAGGGCACTGAGCTAGGGCTGGGACCATAATTCAGGACCTTCATTCCCAAGATCTGATTTATTCTCTGACACCCTGGCCCTTTCTTTAGCAACAGGAGATGTTTGCACTCGGGATAGGAAGCAGATATCATCTCCGCCTTATTTTGTTAGGAAGAATTACCATTTCTCTTGGGAGATGGCTCTTACTGTCATCTAAGTGATGACCGTGCAAATAGTTCATTGTTTTTTTAGAACTATTTTGCAGGCGCAGTTGGTGTTACACTGCTTTCTGGCCCCCTGGGGATTTTGTGTGCTGCCCTACACCCAGCAGCGTTCAATGTGTGTTGGTGTCAAGGGGGCCCGTGTGAGCGACTAACAGTGGCAACAGGATGGAAAGAGAAGAGACTTAGGAATGAGGAAAATCTGTGCTCAAGTCCTGCCTCTGCCCTTCCTGGGTGGGTGACCCTAGGCAGGAGGCTGACTGTCAGTGTTTTGGGCACCCACCCTAAAAGGAAGGTCGTAGTCTCTACTTCACAGAGTGACAGCGAGAACTCGGAGATACTGCAGTCACGGTCCTGAGCACGGGGCACAGAGGAAGCAAGCAGATGTGCTCGGTAGAGTTGTTATTGTTATGGGCATGTCTACCTTATCACCTTCCTAAAAGAGTTCCAGTTCGTCATTATTGAGCCTGCAAACCTTCTTCCATGTAATTCAGCAGGTGCTTCTGTTGAATCTATAATTGCAGGTTGTTCTCTTTTATCTTCATTCAGGCAAGAAGGACAATCACGTTTAAAACCATAGTTCAGCCAAGTGCAACTTAGCACTGCGACTGTCCCAGCAGCAGGATCAGCCTGAGACCCTCTTGGCAGGTGTCCCTCACATCGAGTTCACCAACACAGGTTAAATTTGGGACAGGAGCCTTCGAACCAGAACTGCCTTTTGCTATCCGTGGCCCCTTACGCTAAGCGCAGCTGGGGCAGTTGCGTGTTAGTGTGGTAGGTGTTCCAACCGGACCAGCGGCCAGCAGAAACCAGGCTGGTACCTACTCAAAGGACTGAAGCCCCCTTAGGAGAGCACATTTCTGTGGACCTAAGTCATTTCCGAAGGGCCGTTTCCACCCTCCTCTGTGCCAGCGTTGGGCACAACGCGCCCAGAGCCAGGCTGCTGTTCCACCAGATGCCCCGGAGGCTGGGCGATTCTAACTCAGTAACATCAAATCTGCCTGCTTGTTCTCCTCAGAGCAGGCTCAGAGAAGGCAATGCTGTCTGTGTTGAAATGGGGCCTCTGTTGGAAAAAAATATATAACACAAGTCTACTGCAGCTCGGTACACTCAGTCCCCCACTCCCCTCCTGATGGAATACGAGACAAACTCCTCCAGGTCTCCCCTGGAGCTCCGTCACTCTATGTCTCCCACTTACCCATCGCTGTGATTCAGATAGGAGAGGACGATAAATGGCTTTGACTTTGTAAGCCCAGAAGTGAGCTCCTTGGCAATTTTTCAGCTTTCCCCCTCTCCCCCCGGGCCACTGCATAGAAACTGGCACGGGAGAGAAGCGTCCTTACTGTGAGTATGTACTTAGCATAAAATGCCTTAAAAATAATTTAACAGCAGCTCGTGCTGCACCTGGAGCAGGTCCAGGTAAGCCTCTTGAGTATAAGATGTTTGTTGTTCCACACTGACATTTGAACAAATGCTTTTCTCATTTCTGAACCTACCCATAGCTACCTTTGAGCTCTGAGTAGATGCCGGGCTCCCGACTTTAATTATGGCATTTAAACTCTACAAAGACCCCCATCAAGTAGTTGCTACTATTGTCTTCGTTTTACTGTTAAGAGAGGCAAGGGAAATTAAGTGATGCTAGAATCCACCTCGCTAACCTCTCTGCCACAGTGTCTACCAGTTAGATAATGCTGTGAGCTTTGTCCTCTTTAGGGATGAGAGTACCTCGAGGGTGGGGACCAAGTCTTAAAATTCTGTGCCAGGTTCACAGTTTGGTCCTGGCTACCAGGTGGGTGTTTCACAACTGCCTTAATCAGTCCATTTCTCAACAAGAATTTATACAAAGCACACGTCTATTTACAACCTCCCAGGCTTTCAACTTAGTATCAAACCCTGGGGGGTAGACAAAGGCAGCACATAATTTATTTGAGGGAGATTAGTCCATATGAAACAAAGAAATCAATGAAATGTTACACTAAAAATAAATGTTTCAGCCTCCAGAGAAAGGGGAGACCAGAGTCAGGGAGATGCAGTAGGATCTGAACTGCCCTTGAAGAATGAGGTTGAAGACAAGAGGGGAGAAGAGGAGAAAGGGGGGTGGGTGTGAGGAAGGTCTTGGGGAAAAGAAAATGGGCGGGACTTGACTTGTAACAACATAAAAGTACATTGTAATTTCTCTTCACCATCAAGGATGGGGATTCTAGAAGCCTACAGAGTCTCTTCTTTTGATAAAAACAAATACTTCTTAGCTCATCAAACAGATATTTTTTTCTAAAGCCTGGTATGGGAGTCAAAGGATCCATATAGGGTATGTTCCAGAAGCAGGACTGACCTGTTTCTTTCCAATTCTGTTCTCCCTGTTCATCCCCTCGTACTTGCGATTATTTTCTCTGACAGAAAATTAGTGTTGAATTTAGTGTTTGAAAACTGAACGCACAGCTGTACGAGTAGAACGACCAACCCAGGCTGGTATCTTGCCTCTGCCAACCCCCAGCTGAGTGTGGTATTGGGGGATGGTGATGCCAAACCTTGATTTGTCATGCCTCCCATGACAGGTGATGTGCCAGGCATTTTTCATGTGTTAACTTGTTGAATCTTCACTAGAAAGGTAGTTCAATAACTATTATCAACTCTTTTATAGATGAAAAATGAAGGTTTTGCAAGATTCAGCAACTTGCCCAAAGTCACACTTCTGGTCATTAGCAGAGCCTGGACTCCAACCTTGGACATCCTTGTGACCTCCAAGTCTATGTTCTTAGTCCACTAATATCTACTTCCCAAGTCATTGACCTTCATGGAGTCCCAGTTACCTTATTTGTAAAATATCACCCCCCCCCCAAGTAAACCCCCCAAAATACACCTATGGAGAGTAGGGAGAGGAGTGTGGAAAGGGACGCATTGAGGGGAGCTTGGACATAGTCGGTGTCCATAGCTTCTGGTCTTCTACAACCTCATCCCCTGATACACTTGCTTTCAGTTCAAGTTCAGTCATTATTAGTTCTCACCAAACACGCGGAATGTTCACGTCATCTTTGTTCTGTGCTGCAACTCCACACGTCTTCAAGGATTCTGTGAGCACTCAGGAAGTACTGGGGACTCTGACATATTTTTGTGTCTTTCTCAGCTTCTGTGATATCACCCCCCCAAAATTGACACTCAATTACTTTATCTTTTAGCTTCCCTCTCTCTCTTCCGTAGTTTTATAGATCTCATTGAATGTGAAACTAGGAAAGCACTTCACACAGAGCTGAGTCAGTAGGTAATAAAAGGTGGCTGGAACAAGGCTGTATTGTTCTTGGGTGGGGGTGGGGAACCGACTGCTCTCAGGTCAGGCATTAAATACTGTTCTCCCCAATCCTCACATACCAGGCAGGTGTCTGCGCAGGCGGGGCACTGGGGCACATGTTGAGGGGGACACACGAGAGGTTGGTAGATATAATTACACCTTCGTGAAAATGAATGCTGGACTCTCTCCCCTGCAGTGTCTTAGCTACAGGTGCAAAAATTAATATTTTAATTAGTTTCAGCTTCTAAAAGAGTTCCAAATCTGCCTCCTATAGGGAAAAAGAATTTTCAAATCTCACCATTTGGCAACAAATCTCTCCTAAACAAAAACTAAAAACCAAAAATCACATTTCTAACTAAATGAATACGTAACTTCTTAGATAGACAGCTCTGTTATGCGTTTGGCACCTTGGAGTAATACAGTCTTGGGCAAAAGCGGAACCTTCAGATTTTTTATCCGCTGAAGCACAATACAAGTCCTGTAATCCACCAGCCCTTCACTTGATTAATAAATAAAAATAAAATAGGTGAGTCCCAGGGAGTTTAAGGTGCCTAAATACACAACTAGTTCATAGTGGTTTCAAGGTAAGTTTTCCTTTTTTCTCTTTCTTTTCCTTCCTTCCTTCCTTCCTTCCTTCCTTCCTTCCTTCCTTCCTTCCTTCCTTCCTTCCTTCCTTCCTTCCTTCCTTCCTTCCTTCCTCCCTTTCTTTTTTTCAAAGAGTTTCATCCCTCCACCCCTGTTGATACAAATGACTACATTGAGTCTTAGCCAGGCCAGTTTTAAGAATAAGTTCATGGATTTCTAGGATAAAGAAAGAATTTTAACTTCATTGTGTTGCTTCAGTCTGCATTCATTGTACAAATATGATTCTTTCTTAAATCCAATAAAGTTTAACTAAACCTTCAAAACAGATGGGGACAAGTCATTTTAATTACAAAATTCTTTCAAGCCGTGGAATTTTCTCAGGATTCGTGTATTTATGCATCAGATCTATTTCGAGCACCAGCAGTGTGCCCAGCTCTGTGCCCAGCGCTGTGTGTGGTGCTGAAATAAGGAGCCCCAGCCAGAGGAGACTCATGTGAAATACCAAACAGGATTTCAGGTGGTCATAGATGGAATAAGCAAGAACAACAGTGCGCAGAGGAAAGCAACTCGATTTGGGGGGAGTCAGTGACAGCTTCTCTGGAGAAAAGAACATTTATACCGTGACTTGATCGATCCACAGGGATCTGCTTCGTAAAGACCAAGGAAAGAAGAGGTGAGAGAGAACACATAACTAGAATAGGGAATAGCATCTGCAAAGACCTGGAGGTGGGGGAAAGTCTGGCATGTTTGAGAAACAAACCAGAGTGCACAGAGCAAGGCAGAGAGCGTTGGAGGGCACAGTGGTAGCAGGACTCCGTTTAAATGGTTTTCTGCACGGATAGTCATCACTTCACAGAGACCGCAGGAAATAAAGAAAGCTATCGTGATGGGAGCCACTGTTTGTGTAAGAACTCTCAGAAATGAAATTATCGTTTTCTCCCTGAAATTGTAAAACTAGTCAGTGAAGATGTGATTTGATTTCCGTACCCGTATTCCACAATGGGGTAGAGTGTGCCACATTTGTTTCTGTGTAAGTTCAGAAATCACTAGATGACTTGCTGGCAAGTTTTCCCAATATTAGGGGAAGTGTGGATAAGAAATTGCAAACTGGTGGCCCGCAAGCTGACTCTGGTCCAAAGGCATGGTTTCTTTGTCCTGGACAGGGTTTTACAAAATCTAAATAAGTTGTGGAGGCAGGAGATGCTATCTCCTTTTGCAATGGGCTCACAGAGACAGTACATTCCCCAGCTCCCCCACATGTAGGAGGGACCGTGACGGAGTTCTGCCAATGGAATGTGGGCAGAAATGCTGTCTCTGCTGCCGGGCCTGGCCAATGAAAGTCCTCCTGCCAGTGCTGCTGGGCTCCTTCTTTCTAACCTGCAGCTGAAGGCAGAGAAGGAAAGGAGCTAGAAGATGCAGAGCCACATGGGGAAGGGAGCAATGGGTCCCTGGACAGAGTCTCTGAAACTGACCTGCATTGGCTGTGATGAGAATGACACTTAAAAGGTATGGAGTTCATCGCTGAGCTTCTGAGTTTGTTATAAAGGTGTCTTTGTTTAGGCTGCTCCAGAATCAGGTTGTAAGATACAGACTGGTGTGCAAATAGTTTACTTGAAGGTGATGCCTAGAAATATAGGTAGGCGAGTGAGGAAGTGAGATGAAGGAAGGGAAACCAACGCAGGGTACATTCTCTGCCAGTTTCTGCTGTGAGTAGTGGGGCTCAGTGTCAATGGGAGCTCTGGACAAACACAGGAGGCCCTGCAGAGCCATCCCGGCTGAGAGGTGAGGAGGTTGGGTAGGTAAGCACCCCCTCCGTGTCTGTCCTGCTTCTGAGAGCGCTGACTTTTCGGCATTCCTGGCCCGCCTTGCATGAAGGCCAAGTGTGTGCTGATGTCTTCAGGCAGGAAGTTAAAGGCAGTCACAGGAGGCAGCCCGGTGAGCAGAGGCAAGTGCTCAGCGGACACGAGCGAGGCACCGATGGCATCCGCTAAGGTCATTTAGCCTACACGAACTGATGCGCTCGCCGACATCTACAATCAGGTGACGTCACATAAAAAGCTGAATTTCTGACTTCTCTCAAAAAATAAGATAGTCCAGCCCTGGCCGGTTTGGCTCAGTAGCTGGAGCGTCAGCCTGCGGACCAGAGAGTCCCTGGTTCGGATCCCATTAGACCCGAGCAGCTAGGGGCACGTACATAAATAAATAAATAAATAAATAAATAAATAAATAAATAAGATAGTCCACACATGGTTTACATTTCTGTGTGGCAATAACTGGTTGGAGCTGACCAGTGACTGCACGGTAGAAGGGGTAGGGTCTCTCATTCTCTGTAGTCCCACCACACCTTGCTGTCTCTGTCCCAATTTCTTTGTTTATATTACTTTCATGATTCCTTTCAGTGGGCATTTATTTATATTTCCACTTTTTAAATTAATTAATTAATTTTGGGGGGATTCCAAAATGGCGGCAGAGTGAATGAAAGCTACACAGACCATCTCCCAGGACCAAACTGGAATTACAATGAAAATAAAGACAAATTGTTGGGAAAAAAGCAACAGAAAAGCAGCTTGCGAGGACTATATAACCAGGGACACTGACTTGATCCTGGTAGAACTGCGGAGGCACGAGAGGGGGTCTGGGAGCCCACAGACAACAGCTGCCTTAGCTGGGAGCAGCAGCCTTAGCTAGAAGCAGCACCCTCGGGTTAAACTCCCAACCGGCTCCACAGCACAGAGCCAGGACAGATGCTAAAATAGCCACAGCCACTCACCTTGGGCTCCGGCAGAGGGAGAGCTGACTGGACTGGAACTGTGTGGGGACACTCGGGATTTGGAGGGTGCTCAGTGCTTTTGCTGACTTGTGGCCACACAGGACGGTGGCCATCTTACTCCTTCCCAGGGCTCTGGGGAGAGGGCCACCCCTCCCTCGAAGATTCAACCACACTAGGAGGGCCATTGAAATACAAATTGAGACTCATTAACAACCAGCATCTGCCCCACCCTTGGGAAATCCCCTTAAGCTGAACACCTGAGGGACTTTTTTAATCAACTGAGAACCTAAGGCTCTTCATGTAACTGTGACTAATAGCCTCCAGGCAAAAAGCTAGAGAATAACTGAACCATTCCTGGGCTTGCAACTCTGCTCAGAAAAGTAAGACTTCACAGTGGTGTTTAACGTAGGTCCTCCCACACTCATCCAAACCCAGTAGAGGGAGACACAAATAGGAGAACACCAACACCCACAGGGAAAATTTGGCAGGCTGCAAAGCCTACTGAGATAACCAAAATGGTGAAACAAAGAAACAAATGCCAAATGAAAGAACAAGAGACCGCTACCAAAGATGAGACAAATGAGGTGCAGTTAAGCAAGTTAACAGAGCAAGAATTCAGAGCCATGATCTTGAGGAAGCTCAACAGCATGAGTAAGGACATCAGCATCATGAGTAAAGAAATAGAAATGTTGAAAATCAACCAATTGGAAATTAAAAACCACCAAGAATAAATGAAGAATGACATAGCAGAAATAAAGAATACATTGGAAGATCTAAACAGCAGAGTAGAGGAAGCTGAGGACCGGATCAGTGAATTAGAAGACAGGGTAGAAAAAAATCAACCAATTAGAAAACCAAAAGGAAAAAAACAATTAAAAAACAGGAAGACAGCTTAAGAGAACTGTGGGACAACTAGAAACGTAATAATAGTCGCATCATAGGAGTCCCCAAAGAAGAAAATGAGCAAGGGTTAAAGAACATATTTGAAGAAATAGTGACAGAAAACTTCCCTAATTTGGTGAAGGAAGAAGGCATTCAAGTTTAAGAAGCACAGAGAGTCCCAACTAAGAAGAACCCAAACAGGCCCACACCAAGACACATAGTTATCAAAATGCCAAAAATTAAAGACAAAGAGAGAATCCTAAAAGCAGCAAGAGATAAGAAATAGGATACCTACCCATAAGGCTCTCAGCTGACTTCTCAACAGAAACACTACATACAGGCCAGAAGGGAATGGCAGGAAGAAATCAAGGTCATGAAAAACAGGGATCTGAATCCAAGACTACTCTACCCAGCAAGGCTATCATTCAAAATAGAAGGTCAAATAAACAGCTTCCCAGACAAAAAAAAAACAAAAAAACAAAAAACTAAGGTAATACATTAGCACCAAACCAGCACTGCAAGAAATGTTAAAAGGACTGCTGTAATTAGTAGAAGATATAGGAAGAAAAATAGAACCACACTAAACAAAAATGGCAATAAATAAGTATATATCAATAATCACTTTAAATGTAAACAGATTGAATGCTCCAATAAAAAGACACAGAATAGCTGACTGGATACAAAAGCATGACTCACATATATGTTGTTTACAAGAGACCCACCTCATAACAAAAGACTCACATAGGTTGAAAGTGAAGGGATGGAAAAAAATCTTTCAAGCAAACGGAAAGCAAAAAAAAAAAAAAAAAAAAAAGCTGGGGTAGCAATACTTATATCTGATAAAACAGATTTCAAAATGAAGGCCATAACTAGAGACAAAGAAGGCCACTACATAATATTGAAAGGATCTATCCAACAGTAAGAAACAACCTTGATAAAGATATATGCATCCAATGTAGAAGCACCAAAATATATTAAAAACCTTCTGGAAGATTTCAAAGGAGAAACTGACAGCAATACAGTCATAGGAGGGGACTTCAACAGCCCGCTGACGTCACTGGATAGATCCTCTACACAAAAAATTAGCAAGGAAACAGAGACTCTAAATGAAGCACTAGACCAAATGGATTTAATAGATATCTACAGAGACTTACACCCCAAAACAGGAGAATTCACATTCTTCTCAAGTGCACATGGGACACTCTCAAAGATAGACCACATGTTAGGAAACAAACTAAGTCTCTACAAGTTCAAGAAGATTGAAATCATATCAAGCATCTTCTCAGATCACAATGGCATGCAACTAGAAATCAATTGCAACAAGAACATGCAAAGACATTTGAATACATGGAGGCTAAATAACATGTTATTGAACAATGAGTGGGTTACCATGGAGATCAAGGAAAAAATTAAAACTTTTTGGAAACCAATGAAAATGAACACACAACAACACAAAATCTATGGGATGCAGCAAAAGCAGTTCTGAGAGGGAAGTTTATAGCACTACAGGCCTACCTCAAGAAGCAAGAAAAATTTCTAATAGACTATCTAACCTCACAACTTAAAGAACTAGAAAGCAAACAAAAAGAAAACCCCAGAGCAAGTAAAAGGAAGGAAATAGTAAATATCAGAGCAGAAATAAATGACAGAGACCAAAAAAACAATTCAAAGGATCAATGAAACAAAAAGCTGTTTTTTTGAAAAGATAAACAAGATTGATGGACCCTTAGCTAGACTCACCAAGAAACAAAGAGAGTGAACCCAAATGGACAAAATCAGAAATGAAAGAAAAGTAACAACTGACACCACAGAAATACAAAAGATCGTTAACAACTACTATGAGCAATTATATGGCAACAATTCGACAATCTAAGTGAAATGGACCAATTTCTAGAAACTGGACCGGGAAGAGATTAAAAAAACTTGAACAGACCAATAACAACTAAGGAAATTGAAGAGGTAATCAAGACTCTCCCAGCAAACAAAAGCCCAGTCCCAGAGAGCTTCACAGGGGAGTTTTATCGAACATTCAAAGAACTAACACCCATTCTCCTCAAACTATTTCAAAAAATTCAAGAAGAAGAAAGACTTCCAAACTCATTTTATGAAGCCAGCATAATTCTAATTCCAAAAACAGAAAAAGATACTACAAAGAAAGAAAACTACAGGCCAATATCTCTGATGAACATAGATGCCAAAATCCTGAACAAAATACTAGCAAATCGGATCTAGCAATACATCAAAAAAATTATTCACCATGAACAAGTGGCATTCATTTCAGGGATGCAAGGCTGGTACAATATTCGCAAATCAATAAATGTGATACAGCACATAAATAAAATGAAGAATAAAAACCACATGATCATATCAATAGATGCTGAAAAAGGATTCAACAAAATCCTGCATCCATTTCTGATAGAAACGCTTAGCAATGTGGGGAAAGAGGGATCATATCTCAACATAATAAAGGCCATATATAAAAGACCTACAGCCAACATCATACTCAATGGGCAGAAACTAAAATCATTTCCCTTAAGAACAGGAACAAGACAGGGATGCCCACTTTCGCCACTCTTATTTAACATAGTACTGGAAGTCTTAGCCACAGCAATCAGACATAAAGTAAAAATAAAAGGGATCTAAATTGGAAAGGAGGAAGTGAAACTGTCA
Organism: Molossus molossus; assembly: GCF_014108415.1. Taxonomy (NCBI): domain Eukaryota; kingdom Metazoa; phylum Chordata; class Mammalia; order Chiroptera; family Molossidae; genus Molossus; species Molossus molossus. Next base: position 52,187,702 of record NW_023425349.1, read on the forward strand.
TTATTTGAAGATGACATGATATTATACGTAGAAAACCCTAAAGACTACATCAAAAATCTACTAAACTTAATGAATGAATTTGCCAAAGTAGCAGGATACAAAATTAACGTCAAGAAATTGATGGCATTCTTTTTTTTTTTTTATCCTCACCCGAAGACACTTTTCCATTTTTTGCTCAGATAGAGTGGGAGGGAGAGAGAGGAAGAGAGAGAGAGAGAAACATCGATGTGAAAGAGACACATCAAGTGGCTGCCACCTGCACGATCAACCAGGGCCGGGGACAAACTGCAACCAAGGTATGCGCCCTTAGTGGGAACCAAACCCGAGTCTCTCTGGACCACAGGTCGATGCTCTAACCGCTGAGCCAAACCAGCCAGGGCGTTGATGGCATTCTTATACACCAATGATGAACTCGCAGAAAGAGAAACTGAAAAAAAAATCCCAACAAAAAAATTAAGATACCTAGGAATATACTCAGCTAAAGAAGTAAAGGATCTATTTGCAGAAAACTATAGGACATTGAAAAAAGAAATAGAGGAAGATATAAAAAAATGGGAGCACATACCTTATTCATGGATTGGAAGAATTAACATCATTAAAATGTCCATACTACCCAAAGCAATCTATAGATTCAATGCAATCCCCGTCAAAATACCAATGACAAATTTCACAGAACTAGAACAAATACTTCAAAAGTTCATATGGAACCAAAAAAGATCCCAAATAGCCATAGCAATCTTGAAAAAGAAGGACAAAGTAGGTGGGATCACAATATCAGATATCAGATTATACTACAAAGCCACTATAATCAAAACAGCCTGGTACTGGCACAAGAACAAGCATATAGACCAGTGGAACAGAACAGAGAACCCAAAAATGGACCTAAGACATTATGTTCAATTAATATTTGACAAAGGAGGCAAGAACATACAATGGAGTAAAGACAGCCTCTTTAATAAATGGTGTTGGGAAAATTGGACAGCTACATGCAAAAAAAATGAAACTAGACCATCAACTTACACTATACACAAAAATAAACTCAAAATGGATAAAGGACTTAAATGTGACCCATGAATCCATAAAAATCCTAGAAGAAAATGTAGGCAACAAAATTTCAGACATCATACGCAGCAGAATTTTCACTGATACATCACCTAAGGCAACAGAAACAAAGGAGAAAATGAACACATGGGACTACATCAAACTAAAAAGCTTCTGCACAGCAAAAGAAACAACCATCAAAATGGAAAGGCAACCCATTCTATGGGAGAGTATCATTGCCAATGATACATGTGATAAGGGGTTAATTTCCAAAATATATAGAGTACTCATACAACTCAACAAAAGGAAGACAAAGAACCCAATTAAAAAATGGCCAGAGCGCCCTGGCCAGTTTGGCTCAGGGGTTGAGCATTGGCCTGGGGACCAGAGTCCCATGTTCGGTTCCCGCTAGGGGCACATACCACAATAAAAAAATAAAAAAAATGGCCAGAGGAGCTAAATAGACACCTCTCCAAACAAGACACACAAATGGCCAAGAGACATATGAAGAAATGCTCAACATCACTAATCATCAGAGAGATGCAAATTAAAACAACAATGAGGTATCACTTCACACCTCTTAGATTGGCCACCATCAACAAATTATCAAAGAACAAGTGTTGGTAAGGGTGTGGAGAAAAGGGACTCTAGTACACTGCTGGTGGGAGTGCAGACTAGTGCAGCCACTATGGAAAACAATATGGTGTTACCTCAAAAAATTTAAAATTAAACTGCCATTTGACCCAGTGATCCCACTTCTAGGAATATACCTTAAGAAGCCTGAAACACCAATCAGAAAGAATATATGTACCCCCATGTTCATAGCAGCACTATTTACCATAGCTGAGATCTGGAAACAGCCCAAGTGTCCATCAGTAGACAGATGGATAAAAAAGCTGTGGTACATATACACAATGGAGTACTATGCAGCTATAAGAAAGAAAGATCTCTTATCCTTTGAGACGACATGGAGGGACCTGGAAAGTATTATCCTAAGCGAAACAAGCCAAGCAGAAAAAGACAAATACCACATGATCTCACTTATTTGTGGAATATAATGAACATAACAGTTTGAGGAATAGGGTAGACCCAGAGACGTGGAAGTAGGGTACAGACTAACAACCCTCAGAAGAGGGGGTGGTGGGGGGAGGGAAGAGATAAACCACAGAACTTATATGCATGTATGCATAACCAATGGACACGGACAACAAAGCCGGGGATGGGGTGGGGGAGATGGGGAGGAGGGTGTCAATGGGGTGAAAAAGGAGAAGCATCTGTAACAAAAATAAAATAATAAAAATAAAATTAAAAAACAACAACAGACTTCTGGTCAAGATGGTGGCGTAGGTAAACGCGGTATCGCATCCTCCCACAACCACATCAAAGTTACAACTAAACTACAGAACAACCATCATTCAAAACCGCCTGAAATCCAGCTGAATGGAAGTCCTACAACTACGGATTAAAGCAGCAGCCACATCGGGACTGGTAGGAGGGGCGGAGGCAGACGGGCTGCTCCCACACCCACGTGTGGTGGATAAAAATCAGGAGGACACCTCGGCTGGGAAGGTCCTCCCGGAGGACTGAGGGGTCCGCGTCCCACACCAGGCGCCCCGCTCAGGGTTGCAGTGCCAGGAAGAGAGTCCGCATAACTTCTGGCTGGAAAAACCAGCAGGAACTGAGGCTCAGGGAGGCTGAGGCAACTGGAGCCCCAGGCAGCTCCTTAAAGGGCCCGCGCACGGACTTATAGGACTCTCTCCCTCTGAGCTTGGAGGGGAGGCAGCTCAAGGGGCACCAGATACATACAGGGAAGAACTGGGCTGTTTGGCACTGGAGCGAGGGCTGGAGAGGGGGCTTTCTCCAGGACAAACGTGCTGTCAAAGGTCTTTGTTCCTTTGGTGAGCCCTTCCCGGGGGCGGCAATCAGCTGCCATATCTGGGACTCCAGCAACCTGCTCACACTGGTAGCCCCGCCCAGGTGACTCCCTGAGGCCCTGCCCCACCCAACTTTTTGGCCCACCCAATCTGTTGCCACTTGCTTAACCATAGGATTGGCCTGTCTTGGATCCTGCTTCAGGTTTTCTTAAATTCTTTCAAACAAGCAGCATCTGGTCTCATATAGCCCCATACCTCTCGTTAAGTAATACAAACTCAGGCATGCAGCCAAAATGAGGGGACAAAGAAACAGTTCCCAAATGAAAGAACAGAACAAAACCCCAAGAAAAGAACTAAGCGAAATGGACATAAGCGACCTAACAGATGCTGAGTTCAAAATACTACTTATAAGTATGCTCAGTGAACTTAGTGAGGGCCTCAAGAGCATAAAAAGGTATCAGTCAAAAATGATGGATGCACAGTCAGAAATGAAGGAGGCATTAACTGAAATAAAGAATAATTTACACAGATTCAATAGTAGAGTACGTAAATCCAAGAAGCAAACCATTGCTTTGAAATATAAGGAAGCAAAAAACACCCAATCAGAACAGCAAGAAGGAAAAAGAGTCCAAAAAAAAAATGAGGATCGTGTAAGGAGCCTCTGGGACAACTTCAAGTATGCCAACATTCTCATCTTGGGGGTGCCAGAAGGAGAAGAGAGAGAACAAGAAATTGAAAACCTGTTTGAAACAATAATGGCAGAAAACTTTCCTAACTTGCTGAAGGAAACAGACATACAAGTCCAGGAAGCACAGAGAGTCCCAAACAAGATGAACCCCAAGAGGCCCACACCACCAAGACACATCATCATCAAAATGCAAAAGGTTCAAGACAAAGAGAGAATCTTAAAAGCACCAAGAGAAAGGCAGCTAGTTACCTATAAGGGAGTTCCCATTAGGCTGTCAGCTGATTTCTCAAAAGAAACTTTGCAGGCCAGAAGGGAGTGGCAAGAAATATTCAGAGTGATGAAAAGCAAGAACCTACAACCAAGATTACTCTATCCTGCAAAGCTGTCATTTAGAATCAATGGCCATATAAAGAGTTTCCCAGACAAGAAAAAGTTAAAGGAGTTCATCACCACCAAACCATTATTATATGAAATGATGAAGGGTTTTTTGAAGAAAAAGATAAAATATATGAACAAACAAAATGGCAATGAATACATACGTATCAACAATGGAATCTACAAACAAAAGGAACAGGCAGAACAGAAACATTCTCATAGATACAGAGAACATTTTGTTGGTTGCCAGATGGGAGGGGGTTGGGGGAATGGGTGAAAAAGGTGAAGGGATTAAGAAGTACAAATTCATTGTTAGACTGACAAATCTTAAAGGGAAAGGGGTTGGGGGGTGGGAAGAAATAAACCAACCATTGGTTCTTTGCATAACCAATGGACACAAACAATAGTATGGGAAAAGGTGGGAGGGGGGCGGGAGTGGGGAGGAAGGGGTCAATGGGGGAAAAATGAGGAACATCTGTAATACATATAGCAATAAAGATTTAAAATTAAAAACAACAACAAAAACAAAATGTGTCCTTGGGTGAGGAGATATATCTATATCTATATATATAGTCTGTCAGCTTTCAAAAAAAAATTTTTGTTAGAGATGTTTCTCCTTTTCCCCCCATTGATACCCTCCTCCCAAACCCACCCTCCCAGCCACAGCATTGTTGTCTATGTCCAATGGTTTCGCATATATGCTTATACATTTTTAAAAATTTTCTTTTTCCTTTATTGCTTTCAGAGTGCAAGGGAGAGGGAGAGAGAGATAGAAATAATGATGAGAGAGAACATCGATTGGCCACCTCCTGCATGTCCCCTATTGGGGATTTGGCCCACAACCCAGTTATGTGCCGTGACCAGGAATCAAACTGTACATGGGTCCCTCTTGGTGCATGGGTCAATGCTCAACCACTGAGCCACACAGGCCGGGCTGTGCTTATAAATTCTTTGGTTTATCTCTTCCCTCCCCCTTCAAGGGGGCATTTAAACTGCAACTCCTGGTGTCCTACTAGCACAAAGCTTTTGTTTTCCTCCTTTCTCCTTTCTTTTTCAATCCAATTGCATTTTCTTTCCTTTCTCCCCCACTTCAAAAACTTCTCAAGATACATCTTGCTGAGGTCTTCGCTGGCCACCTCCTCTCTCTCTACCCCACACGTCTATGGTCATCTAACGGTGGTGCCCTGGCCCATAGGCAGCCACCGGCCACATGTCAAGTAGAGTTAACTGATTAAGATGAACAGAACTAGTCCCTCCATTGGACCAGCCACCTTTCAAGTGCTCAATAGCCACGTGAGGTCAGTGGCTACCAGAGTGGACAGCACAGACAGAAGCCATTTCCCAATGGCAGAAAGTTCTTTTAGACAGTACTCATTTATCCAGGGCCCAGCAGTCCCTGGTTTAGGTTTTTCATGTAGATGCTCTTGTGTTCTCCGTAAGTATTTACCTTTTAAGGTGAAATCCACTTCAAAAATAAGGTTATTCTACATGGTATATTCTTCCTGTCTTCTGAGTACATAAGGAACTGCCGTCAGTAGAACTGCGCATGCTTCTCAAGTTCCCGGATGAGGCTCTGTGCCAGGGTGCCCTGGGCCTCCTCTGCGGAGACAGTGCGTTGTCCTGCCCCTCGGGCTTGTCAGTCTGGGGACGTTGCTGAGGGTGAAAGAGGCAGGGAAGACCGGTACCCTTTCAGCATCATACCCTTTCAGGACTGGAAAGACCGCTAGTGCTGATTAATATGGGTTTTTAAAGTGTCTTCATTTAAAACTCCATAGTGAATAACATTATAACGTGAACAGTATATTAAGCGAAAGCACTCTGACTTGGAAGCCTGACAAACAGGTTGAAATCCCAACTCTGATACTTACTACCTCGCACCATTTACTTGCCTTCCCTACGCCCAAGGGAATAACCATATTTACTGCATGGAATTTTTGTGAGGGTTAAATGAGATAAATGCCATAAGGGTATGATAAATGGTAGCTATTATTATTATCGGCCAAAAAAAAAAAAAATCTAATTCAAAGGAAAAGCAATTAAGATTAGAATAGACTCCAGTTGTGCACCTCGTTGGAAAGGACCCAAGCAGACAGTGCTCTCAGAAACCTCCCTCCACCGGAACATTTGCAGAGTTGCAGGGGGTCCATGTTGAACCCCCCTCCCCTGACATTTTTGAAAATGTGGACATATTTCTATTGGCATAAAGACTGGGATTATTAGGCAAGCAGTGCACCCTCCCCTTGTCCTGTCTTCTAAACGAATATCTCACCTTAAAGCTGCCGTTTGGTGGGGGGAAGATGATGGGAACAGGGTGGCTGGGGAGAAAAGGACCCGAGAGCTTCAGTCCCTCGGCGCTTGTTCCGAGAATGGAGTCATTTTCGGGAATATCTGTCTCTTTTTCTGTCTTCTCTATCCACGTGCCTTACACATTAGAAAAGAACAGGACATTTTGAATGAAATCACTGTCTCCCTTTTCCAAAGAAGAAAACACTGACTGGAAATGTTAATGTTCACGTTCACCTCTGAGGCATGACTATGCCCTTCTCCTGGTTATCAAGCTGTGAAAAATCGTTGTGCTGTCCAATAATCTCACTGAGAAATAAGGCTAACGGCACTTCCTGCCGAAAAGAACAGATCATGCTAGACCTACCGAAGAATGGCAATTTGGCCAATGGCCACGATGTCATGATGGAAACTGATTTGGGCAGAGGTTCAGACGTGGCATTTGGTAGATTTTCCCTCTTTATTGTGACCAAGTTACTTTTAGGGAAAGATGCTCAAGATTAGTTGCTAAGTGAAATAAGGTACATTACAAAAGAGGATGTGTGGTATGAGCATAATCATATTCTGGTAAAAGAATCAAAAGTATCCATTAGGTTGTTTTTTTTTTCTTTTTCCCAGCCACAGAAATTCACTCTGGCTCACAAGAAATGGAATGTACTGTAAGGATGTGGAATTTCACAGAAGTATCACTTAGCTATTGTTGCATAACAAACCACTTCAAATTTAGTGCTTAAAAAATCAATTTACTTAGCTCAATAATGTAGGGTGGTCTTCCGCGTGCACCCGAGGGCAGCTGAGTCCACTAGGTGACTCTGCGTCTGTACGTTGGCCGAGCCCCTGGGCGCTCTCCAAATGGTTTCTCATCCTCCAGCAGTCTAGCCCAGTCTTGTTCTTATAGTGGAGGCTCCAGGAGAGAGAGAGTGGGAGCACATGGGGCCTCGGGAAGCCTGGGCTCTAGCTGGCCCCCTCACTTTCCCTGCAGTCTACTGGGCAAAGCAAGTCACAAGGCCACCCTTGTGGAACTAGACTCCACCTCTGCACAGGGCTCCACTGATTATAAAGGGCATTGGTATGAAGGTCATCAACTGGGACCACCAGTGCAGGGATTTACCATAAAAGAATTGAAGGAAAAGCTGAAGCATTAGTTCTCAAAAGGGCCAGAACCCAGGGATGCTCCAGGTATCTGTTGAGGGGAGCTAATGGTGACCTGGTCTCAGGAGGGAGGAACTCCAAGCGGTCAGTGTCTGAGGCTCACTTAGCTGGAGATTGAAATCCCACCTTGGTCACCTGCCTACTGCTTTGTCAGTGGAGAACGTAACATCTGGCTGGCAGTCCTGCTAGAAATGATATTCTACTGACTGAGGGGTTTTCCTCAGAGCAAAATGTGGGCGTGGCCCCCTGAAGATGACAGAGTGAATGCTGGGTCACCCATACCCACATGCTTTCTCCATGTACCAAAATGGTAACAGAAGCAATATCTGCATCGCGGGTTTATGGAAAAGAGTTTTCTTTTTGTTCGTATATAATTCTGAAATTTCTCCAAGGAATATGCATTTATTATGTAATTTTTTAAGTTATAGAAATAAAGTTATAGAAACATGCAAATGTGTGGCAAGATGGGAATAGTGAAAAGGTATTTCTACACACACACACACACACACACACACACCCACCCTCCATCTCATTCCAAAAAGGAAACTGCTTTGCGTCTGCCTTCTCATCTGTAAATGATAAGAGGAGATGGTCTCCAGTGTCATTTCCATTTATGAATAATGAATACATACATAATTCTAATTTACTAGGTAAATCAGTTTATATCCTGTTTGACACTTTCACCTTGTCTCAATATACTATATTTTAGTCCTAAATCCTCAAACCTGTTCTACAAGCACATGGGAGAGAATGATTTTCTTCACCTTCCCCCCAGTTTGGTCCCCACTACCAGATGCTGATGTGACAGTCAGCTGGGCGGCCCTGGGGAGCTAACAGATGCTCTGCCCTCCCTGGGGGATGCTCAGGACTCAAGCTTCCCATATCAGAAATCAGCCCCTGCAGAAAATACCCCTCCTCACCCATCACCACTCCCAGACACTAATGGGAGAGAGGGAAGGAGAGGGAGAGGTGGAGGCACAGGCAGAGGGGCAAGCGGAGGAGAGGGACAGTTCTCTCTCTGTTTTTGTTTTTTTTTTTTTCCTTTTTTGGTACGTGCCCCTAGCGGGAACCGAACCTGGGACTCTCTGGTCCACAGGCCGAGGCTCCAACTGCTGAGCTAAACCAGCCAGGGCAAGTTCTCTCTCTGTATTTGCTTATGGGAGCCACTGATACGTGGCTTTGACCTTGTGGGCTGGAATTAGGGTATCCCCTTCAAAAATACAGGATATTCAGTTAATTTGAGTTTTAGATAAATAAGAAATAATTTGCTGGTGAAAGTTTGCCCCATACATTGCAGATTTTGCCAATGTGAGTGGGTCAGACATACTAAAAATGTATTTGTTTTTATCATTTGGTAAATCTGGCAACCCTAGTTAGAATAGATTTCTAATGCCTTTGTGCCCCCTAGACCACCCCACCCCCGGGCACAGAGAGAATACACTACCCAAACCAGACTTTGGCCAAAGAAAGATCTAAAACTTCTGCCTGTTTTGAAGCATGTGAAAGAAATTAAAGAAGAAACGTTTTCTGGAAGGATAGGCCTCACTTCCTGGTGGTTATGTCTGTCTGGGCCGGGAATGAAGGGTCTGGTTGTAAATTCAGAGAAAAGTAGTTTTTTTTCTTGATTTATTTTTCCTACATGGAAGGACCGTGTGTGTGTGTGTGTGTGTGTGTGTGTGTGTGTGTGTGTATGTGTATTTTTTTAATCAAGCAAAATCTATACTCACCCCTGGTTGGTACATGGGTGCCCAGTGAGATGTCGTCAGTGCCTAAAAGGGGGAAACAAGACTGACCCTTCACTCTGAGAGCTGAATTAATGACAGTGACTCAAAATATCCTTGAAACCTCCCAGAACAGCCATAGGACTATAGGAAATCTGCAATATTAGCAAATACATGTAAGGAAGGTATGATAATAAAGGGGGTAAATTAACTACCGATCCCGGAAAAGGCAGATTTGAGGAGGAGGGTTTTGATGATGCCGGGCTTGTACTGCCGGCGGGGGCTGGGGTGTGTGTGTGTGTGTGTGTGTGTGTGTGTGTGTGTGTGTCTGTTAGATACCAGTGGAAGCAAGAAACCTAAAGAGAATGGGGGAAGAAGACTGGTTCAAGGATAATCTGCATGTTGTTGATATGTGCAGCGTGGTGAGAACGCTGGCCTCTAGAAACAGGCACTCTGCCCTGTGCACTAACGTTGATGACACGTTATAGGAGAAAATTATAGAAAAATGTACTCTGTGTGCTCCAAATAAAGTCACTGGGGCTTCATGTAAACGAAGGAATATGGCAAAAACTCGGAAAGGCAGTGGTTTTCCCCTTAGTCATTGCATCTTTGAACAGGATTCGGTGCAGCAACCATTTAATTTGTTCATGTCCTCCTGGCGCTAACGAGGTTGGACTATTTTAGCCTTTATTGACCAGGAGGAAGTGGCAGGCAGGCAGGTGTCCAGAGCACGAATCAATGAAAGGACAATTTCCTCTGTGTTTGCAAAGGCTGGGATGTCTCAGCTGCTAGAACTCTATTCTTTGGTTATGTTTCCTAAACAGAGCCCAGTTTAATTCTCAAATTTGCCAAGCCAATCTACTCACGCAACTCTTGTTTATAGTCTTCCCCCTGGCCGTTCCAGTCTGAAGACATGGAGTCAAGGTCAAGTTACCTCATTTACTTTTTGTTTACCAAATGCTTAGGTAGCACATGTTATATGCCAGGCACTCTTTTAAAATAATAACTCAGTCCAGCCAGTGTGGCTCAGTTGTTGAGCGTCGCCTGTTCGATTCCCGGTCAGGACATATGCCCAGGTTGTGGGCCCGATCTACTGTGGGGGCATGCAGGAGGCAGCCAATCGATGTTCTCTCTCATTGATGTTTCCATATCTCTCTCCCTCTCACTTCCTCTCTCTCTAAAATCAATAAAGGAAAAAAAAAAGTTTTTTTTTAAACACAAATAAAATAATAACTCATTTCACGGCCGGTGTGGCTCAGTGGATTGAGTGTCGTCCCATGGACTGAGACGTCCTGGTTCTATTCCCACTCAGGGCACATGCCCAGGTTGCAGGCTCGATCCCCAGTAGGGGGCGTGCAGGAGGCAGCTGATCAGATGTTTCTCACATCAATGTTTCTATCTCTCTCTCTTTAAAAAAATCAATAAAAACATATACAAAATAAAATAACAGTTAAACCTCCTGTTAGCTGTAGGAATCACTATTATTTTCATTTTAAAGATGGGGAAACTGAGGCACAGTTGGTTAAGAAACCTGCCCAACTAAGTAACCACTGCGGTATGTGCTCTCATCTTTGGTGTGTGCTGATGTGATGTGCACCTCTTAGCCACACCCCTGTTAATTCTGCTGACTCCTGGGGGAATACATTTTCTTGGGTGGGACAGGTGGGGATGAAGTTTCAAGGGAATGCCTATTGCTAAGTGGGATGGAAAAAATAAAACACACCATGGCTACTCTGTTAACCTTAGGACACGGTTGAAGTCAGTTGTCTCAAGGAATCTAGTTCTTGGCTTCCCAGTATGAATTTCGGGGGCTGCCATTTCAAAGATGGTTATATAACTTCAGAGAGTAAAACCATGTTAGATGCTCTCATCCCTGAAATGTGGCTACTAGGGATCTGAAATGTTCCCAAATGCTCCGGATTTATCTGAAGGTAGGGATAATTCCTTTTCTAATGTTAAAAATATTTCTCCATAAAATATCTAGGAATAAATTTAAAGAGGTGAAAGACCTATACTCTGAAAACTGTAAGACATTGAAGAAAGAAGCTGAATAAGATTAAAAAATGGATGGATATACTTTGCTCATGGATTGCAAGAATTAATAATGTTAAAATGTCCTTACTACCTAAAGTAACATACAGATTCAATACAATCCCTATTAGAATATCAATATTCTTCTTAGAATTAGAAAATTTAATCTTAAATTTACATGAACCACAAAAGCTCCTAAATAGCAAAAAAAGTTTTGAGGAAAGAACAAAGTGGGATGTATTATGCTTCTTGATATCAAACTATACCATAAATCTCCAATAATAAAAACAGTATGGTACTGACATAAAAACAGATATATAGATCAATGAAATACAATAGAGAGCCCAGAAGTAAATCCTTGCTCATATGGTGAGTTAATCTATGACAAAGGAGGCAAGGATATACAATGGGGTAAAGACAGTCTCTTCAGTAGGTGGAGCTGGGAAAACTGGACAGATACATGTAAAAACTAAAATTGGACCACTTTCTTACACCATATACAAAAATAAAGTCAAATCAATGAAAAATTTAGGTGCAAGACCTGAAATAATAAAACTTCTAGAAGAAAACATAGGCAGTACACTTTTTGATATCACTCTTAGCAGTATATTTTTGGATATGTCTCCTTGGGCAAAAGAAAAAATAAACAAATGGGACTACATCAAATTAAAAAATTTTTGCAGAATGAAGGAAACTATCAATAAAACAAAAAACAACCTACCAAATGGAGAAGATATTCACCAATGATACATCCAATAAAAGGGTTAATGTCCAAAATATAAAAGGAACACATAAAACTTAACATGAAAAAACAAACAAACAAACAAAAAAACGCAAAACAGTCCAATTTAAAATATTGGGCAGAGGACCTGAATAGACATTTCTTCAAAGAGGACATACAGATGGCCAATAGACATGAAAAGATGTTCAACATCACTAATCATCAGGGAAATATAAATTCAAACCACAAGGAGATATCACTTCACACCTGTCAGAAGGACTGTCATCACTAAATAAACAAATGACAGATACCAGGATGTAGAGGAAAGAGAACCCTCGTGCACTGTTGGTTGGAATGCAGATTGGTGCAGCCACTATGAAACATAGTATGGAGATAACTCAAAAAAATAAAAATAGAGCTGCCATATGATTCAGCAATCTCACTTCTGGGTATTTATTAAAAAAAAACAAAAAACAACAATCAAAAATACATATGAAAAAATATATGTACCCCTATGTTCATTGCAGCATTACTAGTGATAGCCAAGATATGGAACCAACCTAGATAGACATCCATCAACAGATAAATGGTTAAAGAAGATGTGAGAGAGAGATACACACACACACACACATACACACACATATATACACACACACACATATATATAATGGAATATTATTCAGCAATAAAAAAAATAATGAAATCTTGCTATTTGTGACAACATAGATGGATCTAGAAGGTATTATGTTAATTGAAATAAGTCAGACAGAATATGACAAATACCCTATAATTTCACTTATATGTGCAATCTAAAAAAATTTTTTTAAAAACCAAACAAAATAGAAACAGATACATAGATATAAAGAATAAGAGGATGGTTACCAAAGGGGAGAGAGGTAGGGAGATAGAAATTTTAAAAATGGTGAAGGGATTAAATAAATAATGAAATAAATAAATAAATAATAAATAATTCAGTTCAAAAGTTTGAATACCAAACTCAATCCCCCCTCCACCTTTTTAATGTTTTTGGCTGCTATTTACCTTACTGATATTTTATGAAAAGTTTTAAGCAACTATTTAAACAGCCACCAACCAGAATATAAACATTCAATGTTCAAGTATTGTTGACAGTAAGGGAGTTTTTAAACAGCAGGTTAATTTGAATCGAAAGGTCATTTTAAAACCCATACACATTGCATGCCCCAATTCTAACCTTTAAAATTTATTATAATTGGATATATGATAAGTGGGGTGACCATATAGCTCATCATCTAAAGTGCAATACGTTTAAGAGTAAAAGGGGGAGTTATTAATAATTATGTCAGGATAAACTGACATTAAACAAAGACTCAACTAGCAAATAGATGGTATGGTCACTAATGGTGAATGAACACAGGGCGTAGCATCTTCGAGCTATGATGGAGTTTATCCCGGATAAGCCTGTTCTTGCCCTGGGTTTGCAATGTCAGGTCAGCCAAGCTTTTGAAGTACTATATGGGGTTTTATGATGACTGTATGGGGGCTCTGCAGACCTGTCCGTCAATGATGCAGTCACTTAATAGAGCACCTGCGACCCCACAAAGTTAGGCCAAGTTAGAGCACAAACACTGGGAATTGTGGACTTGCTAATTTTCAGCAGATGACCAACTGCCATGTGAACTTCCGAATGGATTTTTCTCTGAGTCCACTTGATATGCTCTGGTTCAGTGGAGGGTAACAGGATGTCAAGGAGACTGGAAACCCTGCCAACTGAGTGACAGCTGAAGAAAATGGGAACACACAGCTTGGAGCGGAGGAACGGGGGCCCCAGGGGTGGCATCAGTTAGCTGCCTGGCGGCCATGGGCAAGGAGGAATAGGGTTATTTTGAGTTGCCTAGAGTGCAGGACAAAATGGAAACGCCAAGCAACAATATTTTGGCTCAATTTAAGTGATTTCTGTTTTTTGTTGTTTTTTAAAGTTTTAATGACAAAAATAGCACATGCTCGTTGTTAAAAACAACAACCACCACCCCCAAACACACAAACAATAACAAAACATAGGTAGAAAGTAAAAGCCTTCTTTTTTCTCCTGTTCCCACTTCCCCCTACCCAAACCCAGGAACACCCGAGATATTTATCCTCACATCCCTATCTGCACATGCAAACACACTATCGACACATATACATATGTATTCTATATATGTGTATGCAATTTTGCCTATTTTTGTTTTATTCTAGAAAACATAGCCATAAAGTGGGCATATCTCAGGAGGTAATGAAGTCCCCTTAAATGTAAATTTCCCTCATTTCTGAATGGTTACGCTGAGCTGCACTGCTGAAGGATGGGAAATAGGCAGATACCACTTTGATTATTGACTAAGTCCGTGAGGTGTTCCAAAATTTTAGTTAACCTGTATTGACATATTCTTTCATTCAAAAATTCTTATGAGCCCTGGCCGGTTTGGCTCAGCGGTTGGAGCATTGGCCTGCGGTCCGGAGAGACCCGGGTTCGGTTCCCGCTAAGGGCATGTACCTCCGTTGCAGTTTGTCCCCGGCCCTGGTTGGGTTGTGTGGGTGGCGGCCACTCGATGTGTCCCTTTCATGTCCATGTTTCTCTCTCTCTCTCTTCCTCTCTCTCCCTCCCGCTCTGAACAAAAAATGGAAAAATGTCCTCAGGTGAGGATAAAAATAAATAAATAAATAAATAAAACCATAAAAAAAAAAATTCTTATGAGGTACCTTGAAAAATGGAAGTCAACATTTTGTTATGATACTTTTTCTTAAGAGAAACGATGTTCCAATAATTTATGCTGTTCACACATGGAGGGGACTAGGAGTTTTAGCTACCAGCCACGTTTAAGCAGAGGTTGTCTGACACCTTGGTTGGGACATTTGAGAGGAGATTAAAGCCACAGATGGGAGGGCGGGAGAGTTAGACTCAGTGCCTTCCTAGATGCATTTCAGCGCTGGACTCCCTGACCTCCCGCGCATGCTCACCTGGCCAGTGAGCACGCTCCAGGAGCAGCCCTGTGAGCAGGGGCGCCCACCGGCCCCCAGCTCTCCACCCCTACCCCAGCAGGAGCCGCTGGAGCACACAGCCGCTCCCGGACACGTGGCGCGGACCGGAATGCCTGGGGCAGCAAAGCCTGTTCCGGCTGCTCTTTGGACCTTGGGAGCTTTCAACTTGGGCACCTTGATTTAAAACAAAACAAATTCCTCTCTAGACACTGCAGGTTCTGCATTGACAGCAAATACTATGCATTCTTAAGAACCTGGCAGGGCAGGAAATCAGCCCTTCACCTGTTTCCTATTTTGACATTTCATCAGGATGGAATTTAGTAGCTATGAAAGATAATATTGTTATATTTGACCTTAAGAAAGACACATTGGCCCTGGCCGGTTTGGCTCAGAGGTTGGAGTGTTGGCCTGCGATCCAGAGAGACCCGGGTTCGGTTCCCACTAAGGGCACGTACCTCAGTTGCAGTTTGTCCCCAGCCCTGGTTGGTTGTGCGGGTGGTGGCCACTTGATGTGTCCCTTTCACGTCAATGTTTCTCTTCCTCTCTCTCCCTCCCACTCTATCTGAACAAAAAAATGTTCTCGGGTGAGGATATTAACAAAAAAAGAAAGACACCTTGGCTCTAGCTGGTTTGGCTCAGTGGTTAGAGTGTTGACCTGTGGACCAAAGAGTCATGGGGTTTGATTCCAGTCAAGGGCACGTACCTCGTTTGTGGTTGGTTCCCTGGCCCTGGCAAGAGGCAGCCAAGAGGCAGCCAATCCATGTGTCTCTCTCATGTTGATTGATATCTCTCTCTCTCTCTCTCTCTCTCTCTCTCTCTTTCTCTCTCTCCCTTCCTCCCTCCCACTCTTTCTGAAGATAAATGGAAAAAAAAGAAAGACACATTGGTTGGAGTTTTCAGTGTTCAGGATCCTCACTACTTGTGTATATGTTAGATAGATGTATCTCTTTTTTAAATCTTGAAAACAAAACAAAACTCCCAGAAGCTGTAAAAAGAAATGTTTATATATCTATATCTATATTTATATATCTCTCTATATCTATCTCTCTCTCTATATATATCTATCTCTATATACATTCACCAGTTAATATAATTGCTTTCTCTTTCTCTCTCTCTATAAATATATACACATATATGTATATATAACATGATACATAAATACTGTTATATATTATATATATTAGTATTATTGGCAGGAACTGTATAGGCTGAATGTCTGTGTTCCTCCCCTCCCCAAACCCATGCTGAAATTCCAGCCCCACTGTGACGGTGTTAGGGGTGGGCCTTTGAGGTGTGGTCAGGTGTAAAGGCAGAGCTCGCACAGTTAGGAGTAGTGAGTGCCCGTGTAAGAGACCCCACACAGCTCCTTTGACTCTTCCCCACGTAAGGACACAAGGAAAAGTCTGTAACCTGACACATGATCTTGGACTTCCAGCCTCCAGAACTGGGAGAAATAAATGTCAGTTGTGTTTAAGTCACCCAGTCTATGGTATTTTGTTCCAGTGGCCTGAATGGACTGACGGGAAATATTTGAGCTAAGTTGTGGACATCATGACCCTTCCCACCTAAACATATGGGGAAGTGTCTCCTAAGAACAAGGCACAGTATAATGGTCAAGTTTAGGGCATTTAACATTGATATAATACTATTACAGAATACAATTATATTTAAGTTTTGTCCACCTTTCTTTCTTTTTTAAAATACGTTTTTATTGATTTTTCAGAGAGAGAAGAAGAGAGAGAGAGAGAGAGAAACATCAATGTGACAGATACATTGATTGGCTGCCTCCTGCACGCCCCCTACTGGGGGTTGAGATCATAACCCAGGCATGTGCCCTGACCAGGAATTGAACCAGGACCTCTCAGTCCATGGGAAAACGCTCAATCCACTGAGCCACATCAGCCAGGCAAGTTTTGTCCATCTATCCAATGTTGTCCTTTATAACATGTTTTTCTCCCTGGCTGGTCTGGTTCAGCAGTTAGAGCATCGGCCTGCGGTCTAGAGAGACCCGGGTTCGGTTCCAGCTAAGGGCATGTACCTCAGTTGCAGTTTGTCCCCAGCCCTGGTTGTGTGGTGTGGGTGGCAACCACTCAATGTGTCCCTTTCACATTGATGTTTCTCTCTCTCTCCCTCCTGCTCTATCTGAACAAAAATTGGAAAAAAAAATGTCCTCGAGTGAGGAATATATATCATGTTTTCCTAATCTAAAATTGGAAATATACACTTAGCTGTCATATTTCCTTAGTGTCTTTTATCTCAGAATAGTTCCTCAACCTTTGTCTTTTATGATATTAATATTCCTGACAAGTACTAGCATGTTCTTTGATTTTGGTTTGTCTGGCGTTTCCTTTGGATGAGATTCATATTATGCACATGCGGTGTCCTTCTCAGGATACCACGCTAGCAGGCATGTGCTGTCGCCTTACTGGTGATGTTAACTTTGATCATGTGGCTAAAGTGGTATCCAGGTGATTTCACCACTTTAGGGGGAACTTTCTTTCAATAATTAAACAGTGGTGGTGTCACCCATATTTCCTCACTCTAAGGTAACTTTTTCCCTTAGTTGTAATAAATAATCTATGGAGCGATACTCTTAGATTGTGTAAATAGCTTATTTACAAACTGGTTTTAGCATCCATTGATGACCCTTGCTTGAATCAATTATAATATGGTAGGTAGATGCTTTTGGAAAGGGGAATACTGTAATAGTAAGATTTCCTACCTGCACCCCTTCCTCTTTATTCCTCCCCCAGTACCAAAAGGAATACTCTGGGCAAACCATTTGGGTCAATATGACTAAAGGTCCCTAGTAACACGTTCTGTCCACTGTTTCAAAGTTTGAGCTACACCTGGAGGATGATCCAGCTATAGTTCAGCAAAAAGAGCCTTGGATTGAGAGTCAGATACGAGGATGAACTGGCATCTCCATTTGGAGGTTCCACAGGTCCCTCGAATGAACACATCCTAAACTGAATTTCTGTGAGGACTTCAGTGCCCACGCCTGTGTTTCCTCCAGAATTCCAATTTCAGTGAATGCCACCACCATCCACCCAGGTGCCCAAGCCAAACACCTGGGCAGCATTCTCCTCCACTCCTGACAGTCCCTTACTCTCCACATCTATGAACAACCAAGTCCAGTGTGATGATGCTTTCCAAACATCTCCAACTGTTAATCCCCTTCTCTCTAGCCCTACCACCCGGGCCAGGCTACTGTCATCTCCCACCTGCTCTTCTGCAATAGCCTCCTGCCTCCAAGATTTTTCATACTACCATCCATTCTTCTCACTTCAGCCAGACCTTTCTTCATTGTAATCTGATATATCCCCTTTCCTCCCCTCCCATCGAACCCTCTGGTAGCTCCACATTGCTAAGGATCATATGGTTCAAGTGACGACTCCCAACTCCCTGACATAGTATACAAGGCTCCCACCGAGTTGGCCCACTCACCAGTGGTATTTTTCATCCACCTCTTACCTATAGGCCTCACTTCTGGCCAGACAGATCAAGACAGGCACAAGGTGACATATATATGGAATGTGTTCTTGAAAAAACATATGCAACTCTTCAATATGCACATGCAAAGCAACTCTCCCTTGGGACAGCATGGAAAGCTCTGGCCTGGCCATTCCCGGGATCCTGACTGCAGAAAGCTGCGGGGTTGAAGAGAGAGGTACTCACCAGGAGCTAGTTCCTTCAAGTTTGCTCATGAGGGCAGGTGAAGTCACTGAAAAAGAAGGGCCACCAGAGGGCGCACCATGACCCACAACAGGCTTGAGGAGCGATGGGTTCCATATTCATTTTATCTTGAAAGAAAAGATATTGGGAAACATATTAGATATGTTTATTTATGCGTGTTGACCACCACGTGCATCCCAAATAAGAGGGCAGCTACATTTAAAAAATTTTTATGTCGTATCCATGGTTTCAGGGCAGACATACTAAGCAATACTTTCCCATCACTGAATAAAACAAGGAATTTGAAAGCTATTTTTTTTCCTCCAGAAAGTCAAACGACATTTTAAATAGTCTCTGCTTAGGACAGAACTATTCATTTATTTAATAAACTTCTGAAACTCTGTATGGCACATTACTCATACATATGATTAAAGTCTCAGGAATATGGAGGATCAGGCCAAATGATGATGAAATATGATTAATAGCTACTTCCTATTGAGCATTTACTATATTCCAGATATGACATGAAGAGTTTGATATGCATTATAAGTAAATATAAATATATTTATTCACATAATAAGGTCGGGCATTAAGTATCACACTTCCCATTTTGCAAATGATAAAACTGAGGCCCAGAGCATTTCAGCAACTGGATTAACATCGCAAAGTTAGGATGGAAGGGTAGGACTATCAGATTCAAAGGCCATGCTCCTACTCAGGGTGCTGTGTGCCTTGGCAACCTCTCATCTTTCCCTTCGAAGCCCCGTCTCCATCCCAGGACTTGCCCCCTTTTCCTCCCTGCCTCCACACAGGTCCGCTGACAGTGCTAGCATGACTCGGCAGCCTTCTCTGTACTCAGATCACACGCCCCGCTGTTTTCTAGACCATACCTTCTACTCCCAATGACAAGTGGACTGTCCTGTGTCTCATTTCTTCAGGACCACCGTGTCATGCTAGTGTAACGTTTAGTGCCTGGTAGTTCTACAGATGCTTATTGAACATCTCTGTGCTAGACTAATATAATTCTCATACATGTAGGATTCAGTAAATGCTTGTTAGATGAATGAATGAATGAATGAATGAATGAATGAATGAACGAACAAACCAACTAATACTTCTACACAGTTAATGACAATAGAGGAAGTTTTGAGTAGATGACAAAAGAGTTCTGAAATAAGAAAGATTTGGATTCTGGCTCTATCATTTAGGTGGCACTTAGTCACCAGATATTTCTGACTATGGTCATTTCAGGCACTTGGTAGTTCTATCACCCACTGCTTGGTGCTTCC
Source organism: Molossus molossus (assembly GCF_014108415.1). NCBI lineage: Eukaryota > Metazoa > Chordata > Mammalia > Chiroptera > Molossidae > Molossus > Molossus molossus. The sequence goes on from NW_023425349.1 coordinate 52,207,549, forward strand.
AAATTCCCAAGGGGCATCAGTCTTTGGGGTTTAGGAATAAGAAATCAGAATTCTCAGAAATGATTCTGTATTTTTCATGATACTTTATTTACATATAGTAAACAATAACAGACAACCATAATAATGAACATTGAATCATTTTTCTATGATAGAGTTATACCACCAAGGTTTTCTATTAAAAAATCATAATAAATAAATGTATCATTATAAATCAATATCTCGTGACAAGATTATATATTGGAATGACATGTAAAAAGGAGTTCTTCCTTACATATACATTTGTTAATAGAAAATACCTTAAAGAGGGAAGAATCATATAAGATATACATCAAATAAGAATTATTATAAAAATGGAACATCACACAAAAATATTTCTATCAAATTTGTACTGTTATTAAAATAAAGATTTAGAACACACAAATCATCAAATGCCTAACAAATTTCCTTTTTTGCCTTAACATTTATTTGTTCAATTGTTAGGAGTTCACCCAAAAGCACTTTCAAGTTGAGCATTTGAGTACATATTGCTTTGTATAAGCTCATTTCCTTTTTAATGGGAGAAATTTAAGATATCTATCTTTCTTGTCTGCTAGGCCTGGTTTCTGTTTACTGTTGAAATAGGCACTGGCTTCGCTCATCCCGAGGGTTGTCCGTCTGCGTCCCCAGCAGAGTACTCTGCAGCAGCATTCGCAGCATCAGCTCTCTGCATGTCTTCAGCTAAAGTATTTACAAAAGCTGAAGCCTAGAGAAAACATTAAAACACTGTAAAAATGTGTGTGTGGGGGGGGTGCTGGCTTGTGCTCAAATAATAGAACATTCAGATTTCTTAGCGAAGTTAACAGCACTAAATAGAAGCATGTGTTGAAATGGCCAGTTTAAGGGTTTCTTCCGTTTGCAAAATTGACTTCTTAGACTGTCACTCACAGGATGTGTGTGAAGTATACTATGCACATAAACTTACCAATATCTATTTTATTTGCAAGAATGGCTCACCCGGCAGACAGGGCCATGAGCGCACGCTTATAATATGGCAACAGCTGCTAGCAAGACCGATTGATTAGAGAGTTTGGGCTTCTGGGGTGTTCCTGTCCCAGCTCTTGGGAAAGTCATCCTTAACCTTTGCACATCAGCATTTCTGGGTCTTGCTTTCAACTTGGCATGAGTGAATCCTCTAAACTAGTAATATCTCCATGATGATTCTTACGGTTTAATTCTTTTAGGAGAATCATCATTTTTTCCTGTTTTCCCATCTTCTTGACAGGTAAATGCTGGGTAAATTATATACCCTCTCTGTCTCAATTCCCTTATTTGAGAAGAGAAAAAGTAATTTCTACTTCAGTTATTTGTTTTTAGTAAGGACTAAGCATGGTCAGTGTATGTAAAGTTTGGAATGCAATGTCTAATGTGTAGTACACATGCAATATATTCTTCCTCTGCAGACAGATTAGAAAAACATTCTAGCCCTGGCCTGTTTGGCTCAGTGGTTAGAGCGTTGGCCTGAGGACTAAAGAGTCGAGGGTTCAATACCAGTGAAGGGCACGTACCTCAGTTGCGGTTCGGTCCCTGGCCCTGGTCGGGGTTGTGTAGGAGGCAACCAGTTGATGTGTCTCTCTCACATCGATGTTTCTCTCCCCCCACCCCCATCTGAAGATAAATGGAAAAATATTTTCAGGTGAGGATTTAAAATCAAAGCAAAACATTCTATAAATAGATCATGTAAAAAAATAATTAGAAGTCAAAGTTGCATTAGGCTTCCCACTGGAAGCTAGATATCAAAGAAGCAATGCCTTCAGATTCTGAAGGAAAGTTTGTCTCTATCCAGACAAACTAAGTATGAGGGTAGAATACAGCCATTTGCACAGCATGTTTTATGTCCTGTGCACACTTTCTCAGAAAGTACTCCACCAAAATGAGTGAGTTATCCATCCCCCCAAAATACACAAGCTTAGGAAACAGGGGACTCCAACCTAAGCTAGAGGGACTCGGGTGAAGAGCATCCCCAGCTTGCTGTCTGGACAGAGCCCAGCGAGCCCCTGGCCGGCCGGGAGCCGAGGCTGGGTTCCAGTGGAGCCCTAACCGGGAACAGTACTGACCGGATCCGAAATCTTTGCAGGTGGAACACAGCGCTGGAGGGAGAGAACATTGTTGGCAAGTTTGAAAAGAATGAATGACAGGACCTGGATATCTAAGAAAATTCAAATGTATATGGCAATTATTAACTCTGAGGACAAGAATATTTTGAAAAAGAAAGGAAAGGAAATCACAATATATTACTTGACTTAACAGGAAAGAATATTTACATGATTGCAATAATTTATTTGCTGATTTATTGATTTAATCCAAAATTTGAAAATAAAACATAAGTGGGAAAGGGGAGGGGACCTCAGGGACATGCGAAATCTCCATCTTACAAATTGGGAAATCAATAGATTATACCTAACACTGGTAAACCAAGAAGGCTGGCACCGGCAGGTTATTGGCAAACATGGAGGCATGTGCCAGAGGAAGCCTGGGACGGGGTAGGAAGTGTTCACTTCTGAGGAGCTGCATTCAGGGAACCAAATAGGAGTACTATTTGACTGTTTAAAATATGGATATATATTACTCTGAGATAAGGATTAGTTACTACTTAAAAACTAATAAAGGCATACCTAAACTCATAAATATTTACATAAAGCTCTGGGCTCAAGTCCTGGGTCAACCACCAGCAAGTTGTGTGACCCTGGGTAAGTCCTTTCACCTCTCTGAGCCTCAGTGTCCCCATCTGTGGCAGAAGGTTTGAACTCACTAGCTATATGATCTCTGAAATCTGAAAAGCACTTTTATCAACATGCACCCTTGTAAAATACCTTGAAAAAGACCACTCCTTATTTTTACAAATGCATTATTTTTCTTAGATAACATACTAAAACACACCAACATAGTTTAGATTTAAAAAATAAATAAACAGGAGCACAGAGGCTCTGACATATTGGCCACATTGTGCCACGGAGCATTTTCAACAGCCCGGAAAACCTCGTGAGAGATCCAGTTTCAGCCTCTGCAATGTGGATAAATGAATATGATCTTGAGTGCTCTCACTTTTATGTGCCTCATTCCCCCCACCCCCACCCCACCAGGACAGTTTTAACAGTTACTGAGTTAGAGGTCAGTATCCAGATAAGCAACCAAGAACATCTTCCCCCTGGAGAGGTCCCTGAGTGTCCGCAGCAGGCATAAGAGGTCTCCTGTGGAACGAAATGTCTTGTGTGGAAGCGGTTCGATGGTTCAGACATTTTCACTGGAGAAAATGCGTCCTTCACCTCATCTCAAGTTCCCACGAGCTGTCCCCCTAGCTTTGCTAATCCCCCAAACAAAGCAGCAAAGAACTCAACAATTTTCGCATTTCCGAAGGAAAGATAAATCTAAGTCACAGCTCCTCCCTCCCAGGCAGGATTCACTCTAGTGTCTGAATCCTGCTCGTCCTCCCTCCCTCCCTCCCTCCCTTCCCTGGTCCTCCCCGCCCCGCCCCCACACTATGCTCAGAAGATGCGCGGTTGGGTTGGCGATTTAAACTTCTTTCCCACTCCTGCTCCTCGGGCACAATTTGTTCTCCACAGTCAGCGCTCACTCCCCCAGACCAGGTGGTCCGCAGTGAGCAGGTGAAGTTAGCTGGGTATAATTTCCAAAGAACCATTTATTATTCCGGCAAGAGCAAGCCCCTGTGATCTGCTTCCATTAGAACCTCGATTCGGAGAAGTAAATCTGGCAGCTCCAGACTCCTGTCCTCAGAGCCCTTAACTTGCTGGTCAGAGTCCAAGGTGAGCAGGCGGGCGGCGTGCAAGTTGATGCAAGGAAACCGTATTAGAGTGGAGCGGGGAGGCCAGCAGGGGGAGCCCGCGCACACCATTCCATGTCAGGCCCGGACCTCACCAGGAAGACAGGCAACTTGAAAGTCAATAGCACTTTCCTACTGCATCGGGACGAAAGAAAATGTCCTTTGTTGCCCAGAAACTCAGCCAGGGAGAAGCCATCACCACCCTGAACTCTCACTTTCCTCCAATGGACCTTTGCTCAAAACAACCCCACCCTGGCGTTCTTTTTCTCTGTTAAGTAATGCTCCTCTCCTTTGCTTGTTGGACTTGCCTATGGTTTCTGCTATAGCATGCTTGTCCTGAATTGTAATTCTCTGCTGTTCCCGAGTGAACCCTTTTTGCTGGTAAAATAACTGGCTGTGTTAAGGTCAACAGAGGGATTTCCCGGGCAGCTGTTGGAGGGATATTCACAGGCAGCTGGTAGTCTTCCAGCTTCTTCACTTGATTATGCAGAGCTGAGGTTTGTCCCACTTTGCATGAGCTCACTTACTGCCTTCAACAGCCTTATCCCTATTTTACAGGTGAAGAAACTGAGGGACAGGGAGGGGAAGCAGCTTGCCCAAGTTTGCACAACCAGAGTTGGTAGAGTCAGATAGGAACTGAAATCTGTGTTACTCTAAACATAGTGTATTCCTTCAGGATGTGGGGCTGGCTGCAGAAGGCCAGCTATGGCCAGATTTGAGGGAAATTCAGAAGTGTGGTGACTGAATGTAGATTGTCACGAAATATCTTGAATGTTGAATGTCTTCTCTCAGTTTTGGTCAACTCTGGCCATTCTTGTTCTCCTTCATCCCTTTGAGTCTTAGGTATGGACTGAGACGTGACTGTAGGTAACACGTAGGGGACACCAGGATAGAATACCAGTCTAACTTGGCCACAGCATGTGTGTGCTTATGTGCCAAGCTACTGGACAAGCAGTCTGGGGGCCTAGAGTCACCTCGCTGCTCTTTAGTAGACGTCTTTTTCATGACTTCCAATTCCATTCCTCCATCCATATCTTCTGCTTTTGGTGGGGCCGAGGGTCTCTGTGTAACCCTGTCCCTTAGTCTGGTCTATGATACCTTCTCAGCCCTAGGCTCTGAGGACTGGCTCAGAATCTGGTTTGTGCAGTTGGACTCTCTGGTTTGGGAAGAGAACTGACTGAGCACATTCTTCCAAGCAGCAGAAGCAACCTCGCAGGTAGAGCTTCTGAAAACTCCAGGGAGCCCCTGGATCCTGGTGATTCCTGGGGATGCGAGAGGCCCCAGGCCCTGGAGGCTGCATCAGCCAGATTCCAACCTCTCCCTAAAGCCCTGGGTTTGATCTTACATAATTGCTCTTATTATTTACTTTTCAAAAAGTCCTGGTGAGAGCTATAAGTGTTTTATTTTAAAATAACATTTCTTGAATATTCTTTCTGGTTCAAGTGTATTACATATTCATTACAGAAAATTTAGAACAAAAAAGGAGAAAGCAGAAATAAGAAAGATAAATACTGTGTAAGTAATCCCACTAACTGGAGATTACATTTTAAGATGTACAGCCTTTCATTTTTTTATGGGCCTGTTTGTATTCACTTTAACTCCTAAAAGTTTAATTATATTATATTCACTGTTTGAGTTACCTAACTTTAACCCAGCTAACAGACGTTTTTCTCCTTTCTGCTTGGCCAGTCAACCCTGATTTTGTTCAGATATAGACAGCCATGTGCCTGAGGGAAGACAGGGACCTTCTCCAGCCTGAGGGGATGGGACGTAATCCATCTAGGCCATTCTTGATCATCCCTGTCATCTTGCAAGTGATTGGTTTGGGAATAAGCATGTGACATTATTTTGGCCAAAGAGACATGAGAGAAGTCTGTAGGGAGCTTCTGGAAAATATATATCTTTGCTCTTAAAAAAGAAGCAAACAAACAAATGGACCTGCAAAAAAGAAATTTCCCCTTTTCATGTCTGGATGTGTCTGAAGCAATGGCAGCCATTTCGCAAAACTGAGCAGGGAGGGAGCCAGCCTGAGAGGATCAGCCAATGAAAGAAGATGGTCCGGACCAGGATGGTTGCTCCATGGTTCAGCTTCTGAATTCACCAACCTTGCCACCATCCCTAAACTGAGAGTCTTGTTAGATAAGAAAATGCATTGTTGTCTATGCTGTCAAATCTTCTGTTACTTGTAACCAAAAGCATTCTATCTGACAAGTGTTTTTCCTGTCATTAGATATTCTCCTACGATATTTTCAACTGGGCCTATACTGTTCTTTTCACTGACAGGCAGCTGCTTCCCTTTTTCTGGACACTGAGTCAGCCCCGTGTCTTTGCTAATACTACAGCGTTGCTGCAGAGGCAAACCTTGCACCCACTTTACATTCCCTGAGTTTAAATTCTGGGTTAAGTGTTGTGAACAACTTTTAAAAATATGTTTGTAGTGATTATTTAGACAGAGAGGGAGGATGAGATAGAAACATTGACGTGAGAGAGAAATGTGGATCAGCTGCCTCCTGCACACCCCCTAAGGGGGATTGAGCCACAACCCGGGTATGTGCCCTGACCGGGAATCGGACGGGGACCTCTCAGTCTATGGGAGGATGTTCAGTCCACTGAGCCACACCAGCCAGGCATTATGAACAATTACAAGACTTTTAATACATATTCAAATTGCCTAGGAGTTATTATTGATGCATTTTATATTAGCCCTTTAAAAATTCTTCATGTAAGCCCAGCAGGCATGGCTCAGTGGTTGAGCATCCTCCTGTGCACCAAGGGGTCACTGGTTCAAGTCCCAGTCAAGACACATTCCAGGGTTGTGGGCTTGATCCCCAGTAGGGGGCATGGTGGAGGCAGCTGATCAATGGTTCTCTCTTACATTGATGTTTCTATCTCTTTCTCCCTCTCCCTTCCTTCTCTCTAAAAACCAATAAAAACATATATGTAAAAAATTCTTCATGTAAGATCTAGCTTCTTTTTCTTCACAGTTAGCTATCAATCACTATTAGACGAATCATTATCAAAAAATATTATTCCTGCAAGTGCAAACTGATTTTCCAAAATGAATTTCAGTTAAGCAAAGTGTGTCTTCTAATAAACTTTAATACTATATGTTTTCTGACAATGTTACATGTAACTCACATTATTCAAATCTTATGATGTTAGGTCCTAGGGCCAAATAAGATCATGTTTGGGCTGATGGTTCTCAGCTGTGGACATACACATGGAATCATCTGAGAAACTTAAAAAAAAAAACTTTGTTGAGGAATAATTCATGTACAATAAGGTGTACATATAAAAAATGGACAATTTACCCTGGCAGGTGTTGCTCAGTGGTTAGAGAGTCAGCCCGAGCACCAAAGGGTCATGAGTTTGATTTCCAGTCAAGGGCACTTACCTGGGTTGCAGGTTTGATTCCTGGCCCTGGTTGGGGTATGTGTGGGAGGCAACCAGGCAATACGTCTCTCTCACATTGATGTATATCTCTCTCCCCACTCCCTTCCTTTCACTCTCTCTAAAAAACCAATGAAAAACATATCATCAGGTGAGGATTGACAACAACAACAAAAATGAACAATTGATAGATTATATATGTACCTACAAACCCATCGCCAAGATCAAGATAATCCAGGTATCACTCCAAAATTGCAGGGCTCACTATCCTTGGGTGTCTGATGTCCACTGACTTGAAAACCATTGTTTCACAGACTTTGTCTGTTTTCTTGGTTGTCTCTGGGGGAGGGAAAACCTGCTCCGTTACTTCACTGTGGACAGAAGCAGTATTCCACACCTGGAGCTTTTATAAAACAATATCTGGGCATCACTCCACAACAAATAAATTATAATATTTGGGGAAAAGGCTTGGACATCACATATATTTTTATGTTTGTATTAGGATATAATTTACATCCAATACAATTCATCCCTTTTAGTGTAGAGTTTTGGCCAATGTATACAGTCATAAAACTGTTGCCATAAATACTACGTAGAACAGTTCTACCCTCTCCTGAATTCTCCCCTGCTCCCCTGCAGTCAGTCCCCACCCACCTTCCAAATCCTAGCTCCTAGCAACCATTGATCCTTCCCCTCCCTGGGGCTGGGGACATGCCCAGAGTGGATGTCACAGCTATGGAGCGCAGCAGACGAAAGCTCTAGAGGCAACAACACACATTTGCTCCTTTGAAGAAACATAAGAGCAAGTGCACTTGGCCAACGCTGCGGCTGACCCCTTACCTTATGACTTCATCTGTGTTTCTTGGGCAGAAAACATCCTGGGCCAGAATGGCCTTTATCAGTGGGATCAATGAATATTGATATATCATAAATGTTAGGTGCCTCTTGGTCCTTCCATTTTTTTCCCTTATGTTCAGCATCTACATGCTCTACATAATCTACCTACTATGCTCCTTAGCTGACCGACCTACTTACCCACACTTCCCGTTCACTTTTCTTGCCTCCTAAAGCAGCACTGATACACAGGTACACGTTAATCTGCGGCACATGCAAATGCCATCGTCATGTGTAGCTATAGAGAGATGATCGAGAATTGCCCATCTAGGTAAGGAGAGTGTCACTCACAGGATTGGAGTCATGGGATTAGATCGACGGGGACGAGAGCAAAGTGATAGAGAAATTGTGGAAAATAATAGCGATGATAATTGAAAGTTAATTTGTTTTGTTTCCCCAAGAGCCCTATGAAGGGGTTGTTCTCATTCCCATTTTTCAGATGAGGAAACAGGCACAGAAAGGTACATAACTGGTCCAGGCAGTCAACTAATTAGAGGCAGAACTGAGAGCAAAACCTAGTTCTTCTGGCCCCGTTCGGCACCTTTCCCCTGGGCAGCCCTCTGTATGAGCTAGAGGTGAGTGATCGGCTGGGAAGGGCAACACTGGTTTTCAGTCTCTCCTCCTCAGGTGGCCAGGGCCGCCACTGGGAGCGTGGAGGTGGTGTCCAGCTCGTGAGTCTCAGCCCAAACTGAGAACAAAGATTTCAACGTCACCGGCTTTACGCTTCCGGAATTCCCAGCTGTAAGTCCACTTGGTAGATGACACAGAGGTTCTCATTCACTTCAGCCTCCTCTATGCCTGCAGCCTAGGTCAGTGTTCTCCAAGTGTGGTCCCTGCACCAGCAGCATCAGCATCACCTAGCAACTTATTATTATTTTTTTCAATCCACACTCGAGGACATTGTTGTCCTCTTTATCGTCAAATAGAGTGGGATGGAGAGAGAGAGAAACAGTGACGTGAGAGGGACACAGCGACTGGTTGCCTCCCACATGACCCCGACCAGGGCCGGGCATGAACTGCCACCGAGGTACGTGCCCTTGGCCGGAATCAAACCCGTGAGTCATTGGTCCTCGGGCTGACGCTCTAACTGCTGAGCCAAACCGGCCAGGGCGCAACTTATTTTTAATTGAGGAAAAATTCACATAACATAAAATTAGCCACATTAAAACGTACAATTCATTCTCAATTGGTATATTCTCAATGTGATGCAAGTATCCCCGGTATCTAGTTCCAGGACATTGTTATCACTCCAAAGGGAGCCTGTCCTCACTCAGCGATGCCCCCTCCCCCAGCCCCGCCAACTGCTAACCTGCCTCCTGTCTGTAAGGACCGGACATTTCGTATACAAAGAATCACACAACATGTGACCTTGTAGCGTCTGGCTTCTTCCACTTAGCATCATGTTCTCGGGGTCCATCCAGGTTGCGCAGGTCCTGGCACTTCGTTCCCGTCTATGGTTTGAAATGTAAATTTTCACCCAGACGAGTGAATCAGAAGTTCGAAGAGTGGGCCCAGCCACTGGTGTTCTCACAGCCCCTTTGAGTACTCGGCTGCCTCCTGGGGCTTAAGAGCCACTGATGTAGGCGGCAGCGGTTCCTGCTGCTAAACTCAGAAGGAAGTTGTTGGGCCCCTAAATTCAGAATTTTGTTATTTTGCCCACAATTCTGAGTACAGATGTTTTAAAAACAACATGTCTTTTTGCCCTTTTCTCGAGTCGTAGGAGAGGGTGGTCAGGATCTGTCAAATCCACTTTTTGTTTTAAATAACTTGTCGAAAACCCAGAGCACATTCTTTCAGAATAGCCCTCGACTATTTTTAATCTCTCAACATTAACGCCAACCTTTCCATTTTGTTTCCAGCCTATTTTTAGGATGGCTGATTGCTCCTTGAGCATCTCCGCTGGGCCTCCCATTGCCGAGCTCTACACGGCAGGTGCCGCAAATAGGACCGCCCAGCGGGCCTCTGTCCTCCTGTGACAATGCGGGTTGTCCCGTAAACACACATGCCTAGACCCACGTCCGCTTACGTGGATTTCAGATGCAATGAACCTAAAAAACTTCCTATAATTTGACAGCCAAGTTCTAAATTTTTTCTCTGATATTCCCCCCTTGGGGTCACGTGTACAGCCCACCTGGCCCTCTGCCAGTCGTTTAAGAGTTAGGAAGAAGAATTGCCTTGGATGGCATGGGAATCTGTGGGAGAAAGTACAAGGAACCAGGAGTCAAATGACCTGGGTTCAGATGCTGACTCGTTCCGTGCTCTTGTTCATTCAACAAAGGCAGTATTTGTTGAGCGCCATAGAAACTATCTACTGGCTGAGGAGATAACAGTGAACAAGATAGATTGTGCCCCTCCTCCACCTCCATCTGGGGAGCTGCAAGTCTAGGGGGAGATTGGACCACGCAGAGAGGTCATTTCAGCCCTTGGTGAAGATACGCGATGGGGGAGGTGCTGGCGAACTGGCCATGGAGTGTCCTGGAGAGGCACTTATGCAGCAGCCCCGAGGAGAGGGATGGTTAGGGTTGGACATGAAAGGTGAGTAGAGTGAGTTAGGGAGCTGGGTGACGGGTGGGGCCAGGTGGCTCAGTGGAAGGGTTGTTCAGGAGAGGAGATGGCAGAGGGCGGGAGGAATGGAGGAACAGGTCTCCTGCCAGGAGCCAAGAGGCTGTGAAGCTGCCGGGCTGTGCCGCAGGGGGTGGGTCTGGTGTGACATAAGTCAGCAAGCGGCTGTGGGCTCAGGAAAGGCTGGGTACACCATGTCACCTTGCCGGGAGCATCACGGAAGTCCACTGAGGGAGTTAGGCCAGTTTGTGATCTGATCTGCTGTGTGTCAGTGGCCGCGTGGACTACGCAGGGAGGGTGTGTTGGAGAGAACTGGAGAGGAGGTTGGGCGCACAGGGAAGGGTGACATGGGGACCTCTCCCGCACGGCTAGTGGAGTGCAAATTAGAATGTCCCGTAAAGTCAAAGATGTGTGTGCTCCGTGACCCAGAGAGTTTATTCACAGGAAGGTATATACAAGACGCTCATAACTTCATGCTTTGGAATAAAAAAATATTGGTAGCAATCTAAATGCCATCGATGGGAGAATGGATACATACAATGTGCTATACGGATACAGTGGAATTTATGAAGTAGTTAAGGTGATCACATGAGAGCTACATTCATCAAATTGAAAAACATTAAAAGCATATGTTGAGCAATAAAAGATGGTTGTAGAAATACAGGTACAACTTAACACCCTGTACCTAAAGTTTATGAGAGATACTATTATTTTGTGTACCATTAAAACAGAAAAATCCTGCCCTGGCCGGTTTGGCTCAGCGGTTAGAGCGTCGGCCTGTGGTCCAGAGAGACCGGGTTCAGTTCTGGGTTTAGCTAAGGGCACGTACTTCGGTTGCAGTTTGTCCCCGGCCCTGGTTGGTCATGCGGGTGGCAGCCACTCGATGTGTCCCTCTCACATCGATGTTCCTCTCTCTCCCTCCCACTCTATCTGAACAAAAGGAAAAATGTCCTCAGGTGAGGATGAAAAAAAACAAAATGAAAAATTCTGAGAATTAAACTCTGACAAATGCTTTCTTGTCATTTATGATTTGGTACTTTATACTTGATTAGACAACTTTTAACCATATATTACTCTCTTAAATTTTTTTATTGATTTTAGAGAGAGGAAGGGGTGGAGAGAGAGAGATTGATATGAGGGAGAAACGGCGATCAATGAATTTCCTTCCACACACGCCCCGACTGGGCATCAAACCCACAGCCTGGGCATGTGCCCTGATCAGGAATCAAACCCGCCACCTTTCCATGCACAGAATGACGCTTCAACCAACTGAGCCACCTGGCCAGGGCAACCATATATTATTCTCCTGAATGCATAAAAAAGGAAAATATGAGTGAAATAAATCAATTAAGGTATTCCCCAAACTCTTCCCCATTCAAAGTCTGGCTCTTCTGAATTGTTTTCATCCACAGGCACTGATGTCTGTGCGCTCCCACACAATGACTTCTCCGCTCAGCATTCGGAAGAGCACCCATAACAGCAGTGACAGGCGTCGGCCTGGGCTGTGCCGCTAGTTTTGCAGTTGGTTCAGTTAACCTCCCGCAGATCCCCGCTCCTGGACCACGGCTAACTGTTTCTGATTGACCACTTCCCTGGCTCTCTCCTCGCGGCCATCTGGGTCCTGAGGGTGACAAAGTGCCCTCTACCGCGTCCTCGGGTTTCTGCCTGTCGGTTCCCCTACTTCTGCCGTGGGGCGCGGCGGGCCCCCGGCTGCAGCTGTTGTGAGATGCCATCATCACAGCAGCACCCTGATTGCAGAGGCAGTCAATCTGGAAGAAAACAAGCCTGTGCCTTAGAAACAGGGAACGATGGTAGATGTTATTTATGAATAAGAATATGTTTATAAAGTGTAGCAACGGTGCGTGGAAAAGCTAAACCTCGAGCGCGAGGAGCCGGCTCCCGGAGGGTCCGCGAAGTGGAGGGCGTGTGATGGGCACCGCTGCCCAGGGGGCCGCGGGCGACTGCAGTCTCTAGCCTGCGGGCCAGGTGCCGGCTCCCTCGTGGGGGCATCGCTCCCTGCACCGTCGTGTGACAAACAGTTCAGAACTCAGAAAAGGAAATCGTTCTACTAAAGCAATTCTGTTGACAATGGGCTGTGTGAGCTGGGGGAACCTGGGTGACGTCAGCTTTTTCTTTTATGTTGTAAAGACGGTACTACCTCTTCTTCCTGCCTCAGGAATTTCGGGTTGTTGGTCAAAATAGTGATTGGGTGTAGATACCTTTGCTGAACTGTAAGGCACAATAGAGAGGCTAATGAGATCGTCATCTCCTAAGTTTACCAAACCAGACTAAAGATGTATGGTCTGCAATGAACACTTTCTTTTTTTTTTTTTTTTTATCCTCACCTGAGGACATTTTTTTTCCATTTTTTGCACAGATAGAGCGGGAGGGAGAGAGGAAGAGAGAGAGAGAGAGAGAAACATTGATGTGAAAGGGACACATCCAGTGGCTGCCACCCGCACAACCAACCAGGGCCGGGGACAAACTGCAACCGAGGTACATGCCCTTGGCGGGAACCGAACCCAGGTCTCTCCGGACCGCAGGCCAATGCTCTAACCGCTGAGCCAAACCGGCCAGGGCTGCAATGAACACTTTCTAACTCAAAGCGGTTCAGGGTGGGTAGTCATGTGCTAGGCTGGTATTTTTCCCTAACAAAGATCAATCTTTGCCTTACCTGAACCTGTCTGTTGTCTTTTTTTTTTTTTTGCATTTACAGTAACATACCTGATAACCTACCCTCTGCTCCAGGATCACTGTGACCACCCCTACTGGTAGCTTACATCCTGATGAGACACCCCCTCCCCCCACCCCCGCCCCGCCCTGGCTGACAGGAGGCCAAGGAGAGAGGGGCTGGGAGGAGGATGGAAATTGGGAGAAAATGGAAGTATCACTAGGGGCTGTGGGACAGAGCTAGAAAACAGGGAGGGGAGCCCCCCCCCCGCCCACATCAGCTGGGGTGGGAGGGTGCAGGGACCCAGCAGGAGCTGTTCCGCAACTGTCCCACGTCCATCGGCCAGGACAGCACAGAGGCCGGGAGGGGCAGGTGTGCCCCAGGCCAGCCCTATCTCCTCGGGGGCCTGTGGCACGTGGTGGTGCCCAGACCATCTTTCCTGCTGTCCTGCACCAGCGGGGGAGGCTGCAGCCAAGAGCCATTTCTGGAAAAACCTTGTCAGTGATTCCAGAGGGAAAGGTGTGGTCCGATATGCTTTGGAAGTTCTTACTCCTAAACAATCTGAATTATAACGGAGCGTGTTGGTAAAAGACCAATTCTTGTTTGCTGTATGTACTTGGGCGGGGGTGGGGGTTGCTGGTTGTTTGCAGATGTAGTCGCTGTTCGTGAGAAGGACTCAGTGCCACGCTGGGAGAAGCAGGGGACACGTGCACAATGCACCCTGCACCCCTCCCTCCCTGAACCACGGAGAGTCACGGCCTGTGGGGCTCCGGGAAAGGCTCTGGGTCAATGTGCATTTGAACTGGACCTTGAAGGGTGGACAAGATTTGACGGGTGAGACCAGAAGAAGAACTGAGCAAAGGCCTGGGGCTCCCCACGTGCAGGGGATGGTGAAGATAGAGGAAAAGATAGAAATCTAAGAATAGAGCCCGGAAGTAGAATCCGACAGAAGGGGAAGATGACTGGGCCCGAGCCGACTCCTCCAGCAGGGAGGTTTGGAGATGTGGCATTGCACGCGGGAAGCCAGAGAGCACAGGACACGGACGCAGCTGTCCTACCTGCCCGTCTTAATTCCGCCCGTGCATCTAGGGTAACAGATGGATGCAGAGGCTGTGAGTTTGAGGACATCCTGTGTAAAATGATTAGAAGGCTGTACTCAAACGAACCCTTAAATTTAAAAAATATAAAGTGCAGATTCTGGTAAGCCTTTTCAGTAAATGATTTTTATTGATTTTTTTTTTTTTTTTTTTTTTTTGAGAGAGAGAGAAACAAACATCATGTGAGAGAGAAACATGGATCAGCTGCTTCCTGTACACCCTCCACTGGGGATTGATCTTGAAACCCAGGCACGTGCCCTGACTGAGAATAGATAGACCTGGGACCTCTCAGTCCATGGCATGACGCTTAATCCACTGAGCCACACCGGCCAGGCTCTGGTAAACTTTTAAAAAACTATACATATAATACTTGGTTGGGTAGAAAAATGTGAAAATACAGATAAACAAAAAAAGGGCGGGGGAATATCACTTATAATTCCACATCCAAAGATAATATATCATTCAGACTTTTTTCAAGGTATGTACATAAATATATATTACACAAATGGGCTCATACTGTTTTAGAACCTATTTAGAAAACTTAATATATTATGACTATTTTTCCATATTAAATATTCTCTTGGCATCATTTTAAATGGCTGTTCATGATCCCATGCTGTAGAACATCCTGAACCTTCTCCAATCCCCCACCACTATTTGTAAGTGCATTCATTCAAGCGATGTGTTCTTAGCCACATGTACTTGAAAAATACAGAGAGTAGTCATTATTGCCATTATGCTAATAACCACAGGGCTCTTTTCAGTGCATTCCCTGATGGAGCATTCTGCAGTCTCAGTTCCCAGAGTCCTTAGGTGGTGCTATTAGGTGGTACAGTTCCTTCAGAACACAGACGACTCATTTGGGGTGTGTGTGGGCTACTTCTGTCCAGACGTGACCCCTCCAACTCCCTCATAAAGAAATGAGAAAAATCAAATATTTTTGCAGTTGTTTGAGATCAACATGAACTCGTAAAACAGAGCAAACTTGAAAGGATTTAATAAATTGTAGCAAGTATTTTACGTAGCGTGAGCGACAGACAATGCCTTTTCTACCAGGTAAACTGTATTTCTGGCTTCCCACAAAGTTACCTGCTGACATCAGACCAGCCTTGATGAGATGGCGGTGCTGGGTGGAATTGTACCCCTCTGGTTTGCAGAGTACATTTTCCCCTGGCACCATCCACGCACGAGAAAGTATCTATCTTAGACAAAGGCACCTTTGAGATGATGACATTATAAACACATAGATTTGAATCTCAGGGAAGAATGAAGCATAAGGATCTCACTGCTTCCCTCTAGTGGTTATGTCCAGTTTCGTCAGGTCCCTCGGCGTTAGCTGGGTCCTGTCGTGGAAAACCCAGCGCCCTCTTGTGGAGGGCAGGAGGAGACCTCTGTTTTCTATTTTCCGTGGCTGCAGGGAAAAAGCCAGTAGATTGGCAAAGATAAACTAGAACAGAAGGACTGATGAACACCAAGCCACCTCCACCAGCACTTGCAGATTTATTTTACTTCAGAGATTTCTTAAAAGCAGAATGAATCAATTCTCATTCCTTAGGATGATTGAATTGCATGTTCGTTTGTTTTTTTATTAAACACTACCTTCTGTTATTGTTCTAGTTATTCTGTTACGGAAAATCCCGTTGCAATTATCCAGTTTAAGAAATGCAGTATTGTTACATTGATCAGACATGGCCTATGGATGAGGAGAGTGCTCTAGAGAACCACACCACAAAAACACTGCTCAGGTTTTACAGATGGAAGATACTGATTAAAAGCTTGGGCTCTGATAAGACAACCTACCTCTGATGCTGGTTCTGCCCCATGCTAAATGCAAGGCAGACGGCACCTGACTTAATTTCTCAAAACCTCACTTTCCTTTGCTGTAAAATGAGGATCATATAGTTTCTCCCTTGCAGAGTGTCAATTAAAGGTGCATAAGTGACATTTTTAGTACAGTGCCCAGCTTATTATACTTAGCAAATGGTAACTATTACTATTTAACCGGGAAGGTGAACATTTTTAAAAGGTGCGTTACATTCTTTGGTGCTGTCTTAAACAGTACAATGACCAACATTAATCATTTTCTTGAACACTCAGATTTTTCCTTGTAAAAATCAGCTCTGGGCTAATAAGAGCAATAAAGTGCTGAGAACCAGCTGAAGTCCGAGTATGATTCTCCTACATTTTTTTCACAGAGCTGACGGTCTGCATATGAACCGCCAGCAGCTGCAATGCTTTCTGAGCTCTTATTCTGTTTCCATTTTTGCCTTTTTCCTCACCCTGGCTGCCCGTCTCTAACCACTGCTAACCCTTCTTTCAGCCTACTTTGAATCAGAAACACTTTGAATCAGAAACAAGGTTGCTAGCTGTTAGGACTCCACCTTAAACAACAAATTTAGATGCCAGACATCTAAACAGCTTGTCTCTTTGCTAAACACATAACCTCCTCTCTGAAGACATGTATGCCTTCTAATCTATACCCAGTGAGTAGTCAAGACTTAAAAGAATAGACGTGTCAAAGACTTGTCTTAGGATGAACAAGTGAATATGTGAGCTGAGAGCTTTGAAAACAGCCCTTTTGGTTTTGATTTTGGCCTCCTTGGGGTGCCTGGTTTCGCTACCTGGGCTGGAAACACTGCCCCCTAGTGGTGGGGAGCGCAGTGTGCTGCACATGGTTGCCGGTTCACAGAAAGGGGTTCTGCAGTGTGGTAACAGGAAAGTAAGCATAACTGAAGAAGAACTGGAACCAGAGTCAAGGTGGGAACAAAGATCACAGTGAGGAAGGAAGGTGGGTCTATAATCAAGAGTAAAAACAAAAAGGTGAGAAGTGGCGGGTATGCCACCTGGCGAGGTTCAAGGCAGGTGATTCCGGATGAGGCCAATGGATGCTGGCTAGATGTGGTGGTCATATTTAATGCAATGCTGTTGCACGGGAATAGACCTCATGACTTCAATAACTTGGACAGAGGCAGTGTGTGTGGGTGGGTGGGGGGAGGGCATATTTGAAACAGGAAAGTTCAATAGATAAAGAGATGTTGTGCGTCTCAAGAGGATTATTTTTAAACAGTGCTCTGCCCCAGTGTTTCCCACACTGCATCCCACAAAACAACAGTGTTCCATGAGTTGTCATTAGGTGGTCCATAAAAATGGTTTCCTATAGTGAAGTGATTTTTGACAATTTTATACTATCAAAATTGTCAAAACACTGTAAGTGCTGGAAAGCTTATTCACCTATCCAGATCTGCACTCTGCCTCTTCCCGGGACTCCTAGTGTGGTCCCCTCGTACTGGTTCTGTCCCGTGACCAACGGCCACAGCTTCGGTCAGGCGACTTCTCTCTGGAGGAGTGATGGTCCCTGTTGTCACTGCTCCGGGATATTGTGCTGCTGCTATTCCTTGGGCTATCCCTACATCCCACCCACATTTTTATGAACCATCCTTTTATAAAACTATCCTTAAATGACCCAAATTTAGCATGCCATCTTTTTCCTTTTAGGGCCCTGACACAGATAACCATGTATTTCATTAGAGGACCATCATACCTAATGACGATATAAAGCTTAAGTAGGCTGTTAACTTCTTTATTTAAAAATTCTTTTTTCCTTTATTAATTTTTTAGAGAGAGAGGAAGGGAGGAGAGATAGAAACGTCGATGAGAGAGAACATAGATTAGCCGCCTCCTGCGTACCCCCCACTGAGGATCGGGCCCACAACCTGGGCATGCGCCCTGACTGGGAATCGAACCAGCAACCTCTTGGTGGATGGGTCGATGCTCAACCACTGAGCCACACTGGTGAGACTGCTGTTAACTTCTTTATTGTGGTCTCTCCACTAGCACATAATATGGTGTCTGGCACAGAGAAGGGGCTTGTCTTAGGGTTCTCATAGAACCAAACATGTAGGTGCACGTGATGTGTTAAGAACGAGCCCCTTGCTAAGGGACTGGGGAGGCAGGAGGGAAGAAGAGGTCAGATGATGGTGTAACGTCAGGAGAGCCTCTCTGTCCGCCGGATCCCATGGGGAGCGTGGGAGCTTAGATCTCACCTCACAGTTGGTTTCTTCTTGAGGCAGGGAAGCTAGTGTTTCGCTTGTTCCTTCCGACTGCACAGTCAGTCACTGGACAGCAGAGGCCACTGAGGGGGCGGAGGGGGCGGGTCCTAAGCTCCCAGCACCTCAGCTCTCTGGCGGGGAGGTAGCTGCAGCACACACGGTCCATTTTGCAGAAGGACGGAGCTGTGAGGGGTGACAGTCAAGCACTCAGAGGCTGGGGTGTGGGCACACAGACCAAGGGATCTGTTGGGATCTGAGAAGGGTTCAATGGTGCCCCCTAGAGTCCTCATTAAATATGTAGTAAATAACTGAATCAATGAATGAGGAAAGGTCCCCAAAGTCCCTCTGTATAGGCACATAGGGCATCATTTTTTTTGTTTTATACTACAAGAAAGTAATACAAATGTATATACAATTTATGTGAATTTGCATTTACACCCCCATTATCCAGTACTGTATGGATTAGGTTTCGGTAAGGAAATACCAGTTGGCGAGAGAGCTAATTTTTGCTTATCCGGGACAGTGGGGTCAGGGCGCTAGACCTTCTCGGGACTGAGTGTCAATAACTGGAATGACCAGTGTGCAGCAAGAGAGACCGGAGAGGACAACGGACCAGTGAGGCCAGGGACCCGTGACCCTGGGCCTGTCACGAAGTACATGACCAGGAGGAAAAGAGGCCCTGGAAGTCCAGAGGGGGTTGGTGTGAAGGGGCCCGTGGATACAGCAGGAGGAGGACAAAGAAGGGGTCAAGGTGAACGTCCATGTGAGGAGCGGGGGGCCCGCGCAGTGACAGCAAGTGTATGGAGCATTTGCTATGTGTGATGAGAAAGAGAACGTGCGGACATGGGGACACCCCCAAACTCAAGACAGTGCTGGCTCCGTCCTCACTGCTCGTGAACAGAGAGACCCGTCGCTCCACGATCCCAGGGAAGGAGTGAAGATTCAAACCAGAATGACCCCCATTCATAACGTTCATTGTAGGTGAAAGGTGCCAAGTTATTCAGTAGAAATATGGTTTGCCTGTAGTGAGGTCGTTACGTTCAAATAAAGATACTTTTCTTTCTTATGTCCTTGTTCAAGGCCCCCGTGGGTGGGATGATGGTGGTGAATTGGGGGTGATCACAGAGCTCCCGTGTCATCCAGTCTAGAAGACTGGGCAGAAACAGCGATCGAAGTCATACCCCAGATAAGATCCTAGTGTACACTCTTTGTGACAAAAGTCGTGTGTGTTTTCGAGACTTAGAAACAAACTAGGAAACAAAAAACAGTCCATCCATTTTTTGGGGGGGTACGTACCCCTAGTGGACACCAAACCCGGAACTCTCTGGTCCGCAGGCCGATGCTCCAACCGCTGAGCCAAGCCGGCCAGGGCCATCCTGATTCTTGACTCTGGCGCTGGTGTGGGGGAGGCTGGGGCAGTGACTCGGGAAGAATGAGGTGCCCCGGGCCCAATGCTCCCCAGGGGCCCAGGCCATTTCCTTTCCAGGTGTCTGAATCAGAAGCTCTAGCTGCTTCATGTGCCCTTTCCACTGGGCACATCTTTTTTTAAAAGGATTAAAACAAGAACTCATCTGACCCTTGTGACGCCCTTGGAAGGAAGCAGAAATAGAAGCCCTGACCACAAAGTTGGGCTGAGTTGCAGTTTGAAACAGCACAGCTGATCCCACTATTATTACCTCTGAGCTTTGACCACTGGTGGTGATGTGCTGTCACCGAGGGAATTTTGACATTTTATAGCCCAGCCTTCTAAGTGTAGAGAAGGGACTGAAAACGAGCCCAGCCCATCCACTGCTCACTGACACCCACGACCTGCCTTGCTCTGCACCGGAGGGCGTGGGAGCAGGGCAGCGGGCAGGAAACGTGCAGTGGAGCCTCTGGTCCAAGGTAACAGATGTAAACATCTGTGGTAGAAACGATGGGCTGGTGATAAGTCAGCACCATCATTTGTGTTGAAAGTTTGTGATAAAGGGGTTGGTCGTTTTCGAGGACGAGGTTTTCTCCACCTTCGGAAGCCGTGCACAGGGCAGGAGAGCCTCAGCCCTGGAGTCCACGCGCCTTCTGGTCTCTGCACGTGGGGACATCCCTGCCAGCAACCCTCGGGGATGGTTGTCACTGCCCACAAGGGCTGGGAGCGGAGCCTGCAGTGACAACCGATTTGGAGGCTGTGCCCAGACCCAACTCACGCTACTACCAAGGGTCCTAAGAGAGACCTCCTGGGACCGGCGTCCGAGCTGCGCTCTCCCTTGGATGAACCCCTAGCACCGTGGTCCAATGAATGTCCTTAACGTCCACCCATTCTGTGAGCACTCCTGGGCGGCAGCCTGTCAGCATTAGAGCCGACTCCGGCCACAAAGCAGTGTGGCTGGGGCGTGGGAACTCAGGGGAGGAGCCACAGTTTCAGGTGGGTTAGGCAGCTTTCTGATCACCCTCTCCCCCCCCTCCCCCCATGTTCTTCCTCATTGAGAAAGGAAAGCCGCTGTCGGTACTTTGGTCTCAGAAGACCGGAAGCTACATAACCAAACTCCTATGGAAGTCATGAGAGTAACAGAAATTATAAGAGTCATAGGCCTCCTGAAAAGACATCCAATTTCAGGGTCTGTGTACGTTTGCTTGCTTTTTTTTTTTTTTTTTTTTCTTTTTGCTTTTTTTTAACACTGTTTTGGTCAAACAAAATATATTTGCAGTCCAAATTCTAACTGTGGGCCCCCAGTGTGGCACCTCTGAAGGGGGCCATCCCTTCTTCCACGTTCGGCCTTTACAGCAACTAGTGTTGGATCCCAGAGCAGTGGTTCTCAAGCTTAGCTGGGCATTTGAACCACCCAGAGAGTTTTAGAAACATGCTCATAAATGAGTTCTGAATTTTTTCCCTAGACCAAGTAATGCGGAATCTCTGGGGGGGTGTCTAGGCATCAGTATTTTTCAAAGCTTCCTTAAAGCGTCTGGTGTGGCGGCGGGTGAGGCCGCTCTCTCGGGCCCCCTGCTGCTGCCTCCCAAACCCGCGGGGGTGGCAGTCGCCCTGAGAAACGAGCCACGGCAGTGCCGCCCCCAGTACCCTTCGGTGGAGGGCCACTGCGGAGGGGACACTTTCAAGGGTGCTGCTGGAGGACCGTTCAGTTCCGTCACAATCCTGCACACCTGGCTTGTTTCCCCAGCCCTCACTGCGGCGAAGGTCAGGTTCAGCCTTGAGAAGTCTATCTGGACATTTCTCTCTATAACCTTTCCCCTCTGTCCACCTACACAAACTCCAACAGTTCTATCTACTCCGAACCCACATGGCAGGGATCCAGACCCCTCCAACTCCGGAGGATGTGGTTCAAAGCAAACGAGGTGGAGAGAGCAAACGAGAACAGAGTCTGAGGGAACAGCAAGTAGGGAAAAGAAAAGGATGGGACCCTTGGCTAAGTGGCAGCTAAAGGCCCGATCTCAACTTCAGCTCAGTCACAAAGGTCTCACATATTTATGGCCAAACATGGTCACAAGGAATTGTTATTAGTGTCAAACTATTAATGTCATTTTATCAAAATAAACTCTGTTATCAGTTTAAAACTTAAAGTGAATTACTTTGTTTTAAAATAATTGATCTAAAAAGGAGAAACGTCTGTAACAAAAAATAATTAATTAAAAAAACAAAAATAAAATAGTTGATCTAGGGCCTTTTTTGTGTGGATTACACAAGAAGTAACTTAGAAGTAAATCTGTAATGGAAAAGGTCATCCTCTTGGTGTCTTGATTTTAATTTTAAGGCTGAAAGAAATGCTAATCCAACTTCTGTTTTTCGGATGTGAAGAGACAGGTCTGGAAGGTGAAATGACTTATCCAAGGTCGTACAATGGGCTCGTGGCAAAGCTGGAAGAGACCTTAAGATCCACAGCTGATGCTCTGTTCACCAACTGCTGTTGCTCAAGGACAGACTGTTATTCCCATCCCAGGTCCTCATTCAAACTCAAGATTTAAAAAAAGAGTTGAACCCAGCCAGTGTGGCTCAGTGGTTGAGTGTCACCCCATGCACCAAGCAGTCGCCAGTTCGACTCCTGGTCAGGACACATGCCCAGGTTGTGGGCCTGATCCCCAGTGGGGAGCATGCAGGAGGCGGCCGATCAATGTTCTCTTTCATCGATGTTTCTATCTCTCTCTCCCTCTCCCTTCCTCTCTCTCTAAAATCAGTAAAGAAAAAAAAATTAAAAACAGAGTTGAAGGTATTTTAGTTTCTTCTTAATATTTCTGGAATTTCATTCTCAATCCCCAACCTCTTCATACCTGACTGGGGACCTTGGCTTCCACTGCAGGCTTCCCGGCTCACTCTCTTCAGCTCAGAGGCAGCACTGACCCTCAGGTTTAGCTGTGGTTCTCCTCTTCTTTCTTTTTTTTTTTTTTTTTTTTTTAATTTTTTTTTTTTATCCTCACCCGAGGACATTTTTTCCATCCTTTGTTCTGATAGAGCGGAGGGAGAGAGAGGAAGAGAGAGAGAGAGAAACATCGATGTGAAAGGGACACATCGAGTGGCTGCCACCCGCACGACCAACCAGGGCCGGGGACAAACTGCAACCGAGGTACGTGCCCTTAGCGGGAACCGAACCCGGGTCTCTCAGTACCGCAGGCCGACGCTCTAACCGCTGAGCCAAACCGGCCAGGGCAATCTCCTCTTCTTTCATCTGGAGGTTCTTTCTGGCCCATAAACAGAAGACCCAGGGGCTGGATACGACCCCAGTCCCCAGGAGAATTCTCTGCTCCCTCCCGCGTCCCCATCTCTGCATGGCTGATCCCAGCAACCAAGCCAGGGTTACCCCCTCTCTCCCTCTGTTACCCTCCCTCGGGTCACTGCCTCATTTTCTCAGAATCATTTATTTCCCTCTCAAATACATTTCTCTTTCATATATATTAGTAATTATTTATTTATCCCTCTCCCTTTCCCAGCCAGATTTGTACTTTCTGAGAACAAAAGCTGTTTGTCATTTTGTACCTTACAGCACCTGTTCTGTTATGTGGTCAATGAGTCATTAAATAAATGGATGAATCAAAGAAATAAGGACAAAAATAAAAGAAGCACTTTGAGTCTTTTTCTGAGGCTGATGGCTTGATGGTTCTTTCTCTAAGGGAAACAGACATTTGTCCAATTACATACATAAAAATACAATGAGAAAAACATCATTTCAGAACATGATTTTACAAGGCCACCCTAATGAGAACAGTTTTAAAAGGAAGTCCAGAGTGCCCCAAATGTGTTACAGAAAGAACACGAATGCTTTAGCATTAGCAGCTATTAGTCATTACATTTCTGAAAACAGTAATGATTCAATAATCAGAATGTCTATGAGCCATTACATCCGGGCATTTTATCCAGGATGCCTCTCTCTTCTAGGCACAGAACACCTGCTTGGGAGAGTTGCTAGCATGGGGTTGTTTCTGTAATCAAACAACTGGGAACCCCATCTCCCAGCAGAGACTAGGGTTTTAGGGGAAAATAGGCACATCCGTATTATTGACTGGTATTCTTCCACTAGAAGCATCTCTCTTTTTTTTTTTTTTATCCTCACCCGAGGATATTTTTCCATTTTTTGTACAGATAGAGTGGGAGGGAGAGAGAGGAAGGGAGAGAGAGTGAGAAACATCGACGTGAAGGGACACATAGAGTGACTGCCACCCGCACGACCAACCAGGGCCGGGGACAAACTGCAACCGAGGTACGTGCCCTTAGCGGGAACCGAACCCGGGTCTCTCCGGACCGCAGGCCGACGCTCTAACCGCTGAGCCAAACCGGCCAGGGCTAGAAGCATCTCTTTTGACACTGTCATTTTTAAATGACACCTTCTGTTGGCAAGATAGGATCTCTAAAACTTTCTTTGCTGGTCTTAGGAAAAGGAAGATTTTCACCTTTAAACAGTCCATTTTCCTGAAGTAACAATCAGCCTTGCCACGTGCCACTTGCAGATGAAATGCTCCAGACCCTGCAGCCCAGGGCTCGTGTGTGGCCGTCAGTGACCTCGGGCGGGTGAGGCCATCCCCGCATCCCTGGGGGTCCTCTCATATGACATCAAACAAACATTTGCAACTTATTAAATAACTACTTGAATTTTTTAAAGCTTAATTCAGGTGTACATTTTGTCATTCTCTCTAGAGATTGCTTAGGGCTCTGTAGTTTTTACAATGCCCAGTGTGGAACCTTTGACTTCTTGAGAAACCCCAGAAGAATCTTATAAAAATCTCTTCCTTCCTGATTCCATGACCCAGAAAATGAATCCTTAGGCAAGTTACTTCTTTTTCTGTGTTAAATTTCTCACTCTCTAAAATGGTTGAGATGCCTGGCCCTGCTTTCTAAACTGTCCTTTGTTAATATATGCACATAGAAATACATATTCACAGAAAACATGGTAACTTGTGGAAGTCCTATTCTGTTCTTACATTATAAAATAGCATTAAAACTTTTTATCTAAAACCCAAGTAGTTCAAATGACAGGTCTGGCACTTTTAAACCATGTAATCTTAGAAAATTATTATTTTTTTTATCCTTACTCGAGGACATTTTTCCATTTTTTGTTCAGATAGAGTGGGAGGGGGAGAGAAAGGGGGGAGAGAGAGAGAGAGAGAGAGAGAGAGAGAGAGAGAAACATCGACGTGAAAGGGACACATCGTGTGGCTGCCACCCACACTACCCAACCAGGGCCAGGGACAAACTGCAACCAAGTTACGTGCTCTTAGCAGGAACCAAACCCGGGTCTCTCTGGCCCACAGGCCAACGCTCTAACCGCTGAGCCAAACCGGCCAGGGCTTTAGGTTTTTTTATCCTCACTCAGGACATTTTTCTATTTTTGTAATCTTTGAAAATTATTTACCTCCTCTGAAATTCAATTTTTAATCTATAAAATAAAGATAAAAGCAAATGTCTTGCACAATTGTTATAGAGATTACATCAGATGATCCATAAAAATATACTCAAGCATGGCCTTAGGTCCGTTGTACTTTAAAAATATTGATTTCCACCCAGCCGGTGTGGCTCAGTGGTTGAGTGTCAACCCATGCACCAAGAGGTCACTGGTTCGACTCCTGGTCAGGGCACATGCCCAGGTTGTGGGCCTGATCCCTAGTGGGGGGCATGCAGGAGGTGGCCAATCGATGTTCTCTCTCATCTATGTTTCTCTCTCTCCCTTCCTCTCTCTAAAGTCAATAAAGAAAATAAAATAAAATAAAAATGTTGATTTCCTTTCAACTCCTATTCACTTAAAGGATTTTTTAAAATTTATATTTGCAGCTCTTTGGACAATGTGAAAAAGGTGTCATATAAACATACAAACTACTAAGACTGAATAGGAAGAAAAAAATCAGAACAGATTAATTACTAGTAAGGAGATTGAATCAGTAATCCAAACTATCCCAGACCCAGATGCCTTTACTGGTGAATTTTACCAAACACTTAGAGAAGCGAGAATGCCAATTCTTTTCAAACTCTTCTAAAAAATCAGAGGAGGGAACACTTCCAAACTTGTTTTTATGAGGCCAGCATTACTCAGATACTAAAGCCAGAAAAGAACACCATCAAAAAAGAAATCTACAGGCCAATATTCCTGAGAAATAGAGATTTAAAAATTCTCAGTAAATTTTGGATATTAACCCCTTATCAGGTATATCATTGGCAAATGTCTTCTCCCATTGAGAAGGTTGTTTTTGCATTTTATTGGTGGTTTCCCTTTGCTGTGCAATGACTTTTCAGTTTGATGTGGTCCCATTTGTTTGCTTTTACTTTTGTTTCCTTGCCAAAGGAGATATTTTAGAAAAAAAAAATATTTCTAAGAGAAATGTCGGAAATGTTACTGCTTATGTTTCTTCAGGGAGTTTCATAGCTTCATGTCTTACATTTAAGTCTTTGGGTTTCTTCTTGTGTGTGGTATGAAAAGGTGGTCTAGTTTCATTTTTTAACATGTATCTGCTCCATTTCCCAACATCATTTATTGAATAGAGTGTCTTTAGTTTATTATATGTTCTTGTTTCCTTTGTCATAGATTAATAAAGAACTCAGACAATCCAACACCAGAAAAACAAACAACCCAATTAAAAAGTGGGCAGAAGACCTGAATAGACATTTCTCCAAAGAGGACATACAGAAGTCTGATAGACATGAAAAGTTGTTCAACATCACTAGTCATCAGAAAAATGCAAATCAAAACCACAATGAGACACCACCTTGTAACTGTCAGAATGGCTGCCATCAGTAACTCAACAAACAAGGAGTGCTGGCAAGAATGAGGAGAAAAGGGAACCCAGGTGCATTCTTGGTAGAAATGCAGATTGGTGCCACCAGATGGAAAACAGTATGAAGTTTCTTCAAAAATTAAAAATGGAATTTTCTTATGACCCTACAGTTCCACTTCTGGGAATATATCAGAAGGAAATGAAAGTAGTATGTCAAAGAGACCTGAACCCTCATGTTCAGAGCTGCTTTATCTACAACAGCCAAGACATGGAAACAACCTAAGTGTCCATCAATGGATGAATTGCTAAAGAAATTGTGATTTCTATATATACAATGCAATATTATTCAGTCATAAATAAGAAGGAAATTCTGCCACTTGCAACAGCATTGATGGACCTTCAGGTCATTATACTAAGTGAAATAAATCCAATAGAGAACAACAAATACTATATGATTTCATTTAAATATGTGGAATTAAAAAAAGGAAGGAAGGAAGGAAGGAAGGAAGGAAGGAAGGAAGGAAGGAAGGAAGGAAGGAAGGAAGAAGGGAGGGAGGGAGGGAAAGAAAGACAGAGGAAAGAAAGAAAGAAAGAAAGAAAGAAAGAAAGAAAGAAAGAAAGAAAGAAAGAGAGAAAGAAGAAAGAGAGAGAGAAAGAGAGAGAGAAAGAGAGAGAAGGAAAGAATGAACGGAAGAAAGAAACTCATAGTGTTACCAGAGGTGGGAGTGGGAGGAAGAAGAATTGAATGAAGATACAAAATTCCAGTTATAAGACAAACAAGTACTGGAATGTAATGTACAACATAATGACTATAGGTAATATTGCTGTATGTTAAGAAGGTAAATTCTAAGAGTGCCATTACAAGAGAAAAAACATTTTTTTTATCTACACGAGATGATGGATATTAACTAAACTTATTGAGGTAATCATTTTACAGTATATGAAAGTCAAGTTATTAGGCCATGTACCTTAAACTGGTATGGTGCTGCATGTCAGCTGTATCTCAATAAAACTGGGAAAACATTTATAGAAGTTGAGTGGTTCACCTATTGCAGCTACCTCATTTCACACAAGAGGATAATGAGCTTTAGCACGAGCCCAGGGTTATAAACTAATTAGTAACCAACCCCAAATACAAATTCAGGTTTCTGGATCCCAAGCTCAGAGCCCTTGTGATTACGCTGTCATAAAAATTATATCGTTAAATTTTCGCCGGTCACACATCAGAAATGTGACATGTGGGGCAGGATTTAATGTGCTGGATCTTGGGCTGGAAGTTGGGAGAAAGCAGTTGCCAAATTTCAAAGTGAGTCATAAGGGGAAAGAGCCAGTGGGGCCGGTTGATGAGGGAGGAGGTTGGAAGACTCATAAATACAAAAGATGGTGATACATAGTATCAAAATTATAACACTGAGAATGTTCACTTTCCAAAAGATTGACTTACCTGTAGGGGTGAAGTAAAAACCCAAAATATATCATTAGGTTGTGCCCTTTGTTCATGTATTCTTCCATCTCTGTTGTCTGAGATGCTGTGAGATGAAGCTTTTTGAAGTTTTAGAATAAATATGTATACATACTATAAAAAAATTATAGTTTGCACCCTGGCTGGTGTGGCGTAGTTCGATGGGTATTATCCTGAGCACAGAAAGGTTGCTGGTCCAACTCCTGATCATGCTGGGATTTGGGGCTTGATCGCCGGCAGGGGGCGTGCAGGAGGCAGACCATTGGTTTCTCTCTCTCACTCTCCCTTCCTCTTTCTCTAAAAATCAATAAGAAATCTTTTTTTTTTTTTTAATTTCAAAGTTTGTAATTCCCAGGAAATGAATATTAAACCTTCTTCCCTACTCCCTACATACAAAATTTAAATACAGGTCAGACTTCACCTCACACCTGTCAGAATGGCCACCATCAATGAATCATCAAACAAGAAGTGTTGACGAGGGTGTGGAGAAAAGGGGACTCTAGTGCACTGCTGGTGGGAATGCAGACTGGAGCAGCCACTATGGAAAACAATATGGTGTTACCTCAAAAAATTAAAAATTGAACTTCCATTTGATCCAGTGATTCCACTTCTAAGAATATACCCTAAGAAGCCTGAAACACCAATCAGAAAGAATATATATACCCCATGTTCATAGCAGCACTATTTACAATAGTTAAGATCTGGAAACAGCCCAAGTGTCCATCAGTAGACGAATGGATAAAAAAGCAGTGGTACATATACACAATGGAGTACTATGCAGCTGTAAGGAAGAAAGATCTCTTATCCTTTGAGACAACATGGAGGGACCTGGAAAGTATCATCCTAAGTGAAACAAGCCAAACAGAGAAAGACAAATATCACTCACTTATTTGTGGAATATAATGAACATAACAGTCTGAGGAATGGGGTAGTCCTAGAGACGTGGAAGTGGGGTACAGACTGACAATCCCCAGAAGAGGGGGTGGTGGGGGAGAGATAAACCACAGAACTTATGTGCATGTATGCATGGACAATGGACATGGACAACAAAGCTGGGGACACGGCGGGGAGGGGCGAGGGGGGAATCAGTGGGGGGAAAAGGAGAAACATCTGTAACAAAAATAAATTAATTAAAAAACAAAACAAAACTCTTTTTTGTTTTTTTTATCCTCATCCAAGGACATTTTTCCATTTTTTGTTCAGATAGAGTGGGGAGAGAGAGAGAGAGAAACATCGATATGAAAGGAACACATCGAGTGGTTGCCACCCACAAGACCCAACCAGGGCCAGGGACAAGCTGCTACAGAGGTACATGCCCTTATCAGGAACCGAACCCGAGCCTCCCTGGACCACAGGCCGATACTCTACCGCTGAGCCAAACCAGCCAAGGTAAAAAAAAAACACTCTTAAAAAACTGCCCTCAATTTCTTTTCCTCCTCCCCTTCCTGCTCCCTCTGCTTCTGTGAACTTCCTCCTCTTTTTAACTGACTTCTGTCTGAAATAAATGGATCACCACATAGACTTTGAAATTTAAGCTATATATTATAATTTGACTTGTCAATATTAATTAAGAAGAAACCACCCTGAAAAGTCTACTTCATAGAAATGTACCCAGACTTTAACAGCTCAAACACATGTTTTCCAATCTTCCTTCTTTGGAAGTTTATCCCTTGCTCTCTATACACAATCATGATCGGCCTGTTTTGTGATGGCTGGTAACTGACCCAGGCTACAGAAATAAATAATCACTGGTAACTATGTCAACCTACTATAAGACTCAGTCTCCACTTGCAAACACACACACACACACACACACACACACACACACAAGTGCCTGCGCATGCTCACTTTGAAGCTGGAAATCTTTACTTTGCAGGTTATAAAACCCTATGTCATTATTTAAGGGAGAAATATGGTTTTATTTTTATTTTATTTTACTTATTTATTTTTATCCTCACCCGAGGATATTTTTCCATTTTTTGTCCAGATAGAGTGGAAGGGAGAGAGAGGAAGAGAGAGAGAGAGAGAGAGAAACATCGACGTGAAAGGAACACATCGAGTGGCTGCCACCCGCACAATCAACCAGGGCCGGGGACAGACTGCAACCGAGGTACATGCCCTTAGTGGGAACCGAACCCGGGTCTCTCCGGACCGCAGGCTGACACTCTAAGCGCTGAGCCAAATCGCCAGGGCAGAAATATGGTTTTATAATTGCAAAAACTAATAAAGTTTTCACATGGTTGATGATTTTGTCTGTTACCTCAGTGCTTGACAACTTTATTAAACTGCTAGCTAGAAAGGGTAGACTCAATTCAAACTCATCCTCTGAAAATTATAAGCCACTTTGATGAACATAGTAATTTATATAATCATTAAGCTTCTCTGTAACAGTGGTATTTGTATTTCTGTAAGATTTCTGTGCATGAGTGTGAGCAGTAAAGGTAGAACAGCTCCAAAGGGATTAAGTGCACAGACATGAATCCACTCCAGGCAACAATTCAGAAAGTTCTGTTTGAAACATAACTAAGGCCCTAATCCTAGAACTTTCCTTAGCCCCTAGAGTCCCTTTATGTTAATCAGTTCAGTGGGCTGAAGAAAAATTCAACACTAATTCTTTTATGTCATGGTCAACTCTCAAAAAACACTCCCAACTTTTCCCAGCTTCTCTCCTTTTTGAGAAAAAATAGCAAGTGCTTAGAACAATTTCTTCTCAAGTGTTCTTGCATAAGACAGCGGTTCTCAAATTAGAGTGAACCTCAGATTCCCCTGGAAGTATGTTAGGACACAGATTACTGTGTGCCAGCCCAGAATTTCTGATATATACAAAGGGAGGGAGGGAGGGAGGGAGGGAGAGAGTGAGAGCGAGAGAGAGAGAGAGAGAGAGAGAGAGAATATAAATAATGAAGCAAATGCAGCAAAATGTTAATAATGGACGACTCTGGGTAACAAGTATTTGGGAGTCCTTTGCTCTTAATGCAACTTTTCTGTAAGTTTGAAATTCTTCCAAAATAAAAATTTAAAAATGATCACATGGCACTAATTTAATATCTGAAAAGAAAAAGGAAGTCAATATGAATAATGTCTCTATGGGCACCTGTCTTGGGTTTGAGTCATACTCAGTACTGAAGAGCCAACTTCCTTCTTGGCTCATTATCAATAATAACTGTTATTTTTAATACAAGACACGGAAACTGAGCACACACATGGATTTGAGGCAGATGCTTGTATAAGTGGTTAGAACACGGGGTTAGGATCCCGGCAGTCCTGGTGGGGTTCCTGAGTCTGCCATTTACCAGTTTTGTGAGGCTGGGAGTCACTGAACCCAGGGCTACCGCACTGTGTTCCAGGAGGTGCTATTTACACAGAGAGCCAAGGCAATGGTGCTCCTTGTAGTTGAGCATGGCTGTGACATTCAACTTCTCTGAACCTTAGTTTCCATATCTGCAGAATAGGAAGAATAAAAAAGCCCACAGTGGTTATGGGGATTAAATGGTAATGCTTATAAACTTGCCTGGTCCACAGTAAGTGCTCAAGAAATGATAGCAGTATTGAAGATGATAATAATGATCACTGTTGGAAGCCATGGATTCTCCTGGAGGAGAAATGATCTCCACGGTCCCTTTCAGTACCAAAGCTGTGATCTGGAGACTGTCCATTTAACAAAGACAACATGGACTTTTCTCCTTTATTATTATTATTTTTCTCCTGGGAGATCTTCATGAAAAGTCACTGTTTTTGTTATTTAGCTTGTGCCACAGAGAGAAGTTAATGATTTCCCCGCTGCATGAGTAGGAATGGTGTGTTTCCTTTGAAGTGGACCACATGCAGTACCGTTTCTTGGCAATGCAAGAACTAGCACCTCGCTAATAAGCCTCTGCCGGCTCTCTCTCTCCCCGGACATTGGGCATTGGGGGTGTTTAGGAAATAGGTATTTACTTAGTTATCTCTGTGAAGAGCAAATGCGTTGTTGTTGCAAAAAGCCGTGGTAGGCAAAAAAAAAAAGCCCTGGCCAGTTTGGCTCAGCGGTTAGAGCGTCGGCCTGCGGTCCGGAGAGACCCGGGTTCGGTTCCCGCTGAGGGCACGTACCTCGGTTGCAGTTTGTCCCCGGCCCTGGTTGGTCATGCGGGTGGCAGCCACTCGATGTGTCCCTTCACGTCGATGTTTTTCTCTCTCTCTCCCTTCCTCTCTCTCCCTCCCATTCTATCTGTACAAAAAATGGAAAAATATCCTCGGGTGAGGATTAAAAAAAAAAAAAAAAGCCGTGGTAGGCAGCAAACCCAAGTGGCCAGATGAAAATAAAATCAGAGAAGAGGTTAGTAGACAAGGATGGGGTTCAGGGTGGGGGCTGGGAAAGAGGTCCAGAACTCTGTCGCTGGGAGGCAGGTGTGCACCAGTGTTATATCTCCATCCCATAGACCACTGAGAGAATAGGGGGCTGGGGAGTCAGGGACCCCTCGGGCCCCAGCTACACCTCAGAGTATCTCTGGGGCCTTCGCAAACCACTTAATTTGTGTTTTCTCTGTAAGAAGAGGGAACCGGATTATATCATGGGTATCACAAACCATTTTTTGAGTCATGGAGTCCTTTGTTAAAACCCAGTTTATGAGAATCCGCAGATGAAAATCGAGTAAATGTGGAGCTGCTCTGCAGAAGCCAGGTAGGGGAGTCTGGAGGTGAGGACACTCAGCGTGCCTCTGGCTGCTCCAGAAGGGAATTGGAGGGCAGCCAGGGGTTCCTTGGAGCACAGACTGAAAACCACTGGCCCAATGAAGTGCCTTCCAACTCAAACACATCACCCTCTAGCTTTGATCTTTTCTTCAGAAGGCTGACCATATTTAACACTTCATCCTATGAAGCTTTATCCTTCAAAATACTTCCCAGGCTCCTTCACCTCCTGCCAGCCTGCATGGAAGCCATTATTCAGTTCGCTTTGTTCATGAGCAAAATTCAAATCCATTTGTCCATGGCTTTGGAGGGAGACCGTGTCAGGGCCCAGATTTAAAAGCAGCAAGCCTCATCTCTGATGAGGAAACGAGAGGCTAAGTTTTAACACTGGTTCCAATAGTTAGCGTTGTAATTCATGCTGATTTTATTTGCTGCGTAATTTTTGTTTAATTCTAACCTTCCAAATAACTGGGTTTCTAGAGCCAGTAGCCATTATGGTGAACCAGCCATGAAAATTTTCATGCAGTTTTATTTATTAGCTGCAGAGAAGTTGCTGGAAAGCCTAAAGGGAAAACAGATGGTTTTGTAAAATATTCTTCCCTGGAGAAGTTGGGGTACTTTCCTACGAGACATCAGAAACAAGATTTCCCTTGTCATAAATTGAGTCAGACAGATGGCACAGACGGAGAATAAGAATTCTAGAGAGTTTCCATGGCAATTGCTGGAGAGTCCTGGCCCGTGCAATGATATGTATGTAGGGCAGTATCTAGGGCAAAGGTGAAACTGCAGAGATTCCTTCTTCAACACCCGCTGATTTTAAGCTATTCAAATGGCCTTTGCTGGGCCCCTCTGTCTAGGAGACTATCTCCTGGTTATTGGAGGGAGGGGAGAGCGATGTCAAAGACAACAAATTACTGGCTTGTCCTTCTTGACACTTACCGTACTGAGTGAAGAATGTATGGAAAATACAATAAAACCGGTGAATATGTCATTCACACAGGGCTTTCTGCAAACAAGTGCTGTCTGCTTAAGCAGTGTCAAGAATGCAATTCTTGTAAAACCGGGTTAATCATCAGCTTCTTCATTTATACTCTACAGAGACACTGTAGGCCTGGCTGGTGTGGCTCAGTGGTTGAGCGTTGACCCAGGCACCAAGAGGTCCCCGGTTCGATTCCCGGTCAGGGCGCACGCCCAGGTTGCCAGCCCGATCCCCAGTGGGGGGCATGCAGGAGGCGGCCAATCTATGTTCTCTTTCATGGATGTTTCTATCTCTCTCCCCCTCTCCCTTCCTCTTTTTAAAAATCAATAAAAAAAAAAAAAAAAAGAGGCACTGTAGTCCTCCACATATATGGGGTGTGAACCAGGTTGCCTGCGTTCAAATCCAAGCACTGCCATCTTTCAGCTGGTTGGCTCTGTGTAAGTTATATAAGTTTGCTGCTACTGTTTCCTCATCTATAAAAGTGGGGATGACAATGGTATGTAGCTCACCGAGTTGTTAAGACGATGCCATGAGTTAAAGAATGGAAAGAGCTTATAACAAGGTAGGTGCTCCTATGATTAAACATTAGCAAGAGGTCTGAGCCCTCAATGCAACTTTATTCCCTAGTTTTCAAAAGGTAAAACTCATGTGACCTGAAGTGGAGAATGAGCCGACTGGTTAAGGTGACACTATTATCTGGCTCTGTGACCTTTTGCAAGCAACTTAATCTCTTTGAGCCTCAGTTTCCTCATCTGTCAAACAGAGAATGCTGTGCCCGCTTATTGAGATCACTTCACAGAGGTCGGAAGAACTCCCTCCCCAAATTTTGGTTTGGAGTTGAGACTGATGACCCCACACAGAAGAGGGTCTGAAAAATTCCTAAGTCACATAATGAGGCTTTCTGGGGAGAGGAGGGTGCAAGCAGGTCCAAGAATGGTTTAGGGGAACAGGGCAAGAAAACTGGCTTCGGGGTTTATGGTAGTGGGGGGGGGACTCCTCCTTGCAGTTGTGTTACATAGTTCAGACTTCCTGTCAGTGAGGAAGGAGGGCTCACCTGAGCTTTCTTATCAGCTTGGCAAAAGGAGGGGCTGGATGGGGGTCTGGTAGGACTTGAAAGCTGTGAGCAGCTAAGCATCAAAACTGGGGTCAGATTCTTTTTTTTTTAGAGGGAGGGAGAGATAGAAACATTGATGAGAGAGAATGAATGGCTGCCTCCTGCATGCCCCCCACTGGGGATTTGGCCCACAACCTGGGCATGTGCCCTGACTGGGCATCCAACCCATGACCTCTTGGTGCCTGGGTCAACTTTCAACCACTGAGCCACACCGGCCGGGCTGGGGTCAGATTCTTTTTTTTTTTTTTTTTATCCTCACCTGAGGACATTTTTCTATTTTTTGTTCAGATAGAGTGGGAGGGAGAGAGAGGAAGAGAGAGAGAAAAAGAAACATCGATGTGAAGGGACACATCGAGTGGTTGCCACCCGCACGACCAACCAGGGCCGGGGACAAACTGCAACCGAGGTACATGCCCTTAGCGGGAACCGAACCCGGGGTCTCTCCGGACCGCAGGCCAACGCTCTAACCGCTGAGCCAAACTGGCCAGGGCTGGGGTCAGATTCTTTATCGTACCATCTTAGACGGTGGTTGTGAGGATTAAATGAGATTATACACATACTGCCTTTAACTCAGTAGCCAGTAGACAGAAAATATTCAATACTCGCTATCTTTCTAAATAAACATGATTACTTTAAAAAAAATCACTCCATTTTTAAAACTCACCAAAAAATTCAATAACACATGCTTTTTCCTTGTTCTATTTCTCATTCTAGACACATTTTAAAAAGCAACAATAACAAACAAACTTCAAGGTAATCTCTGTACCGCAGGCCGATGCTCCAACCGCTGAACCAAACCGGCCAGGGCTATCTCTACATGTGAAGAAACAATACCAACAGTCCTCCACCAATGACAAGGCCTTGTTCTGAGAATTCTGTTTTAAAGTGAGTGTCACTTGGAATACTTTCTCCCATAGAAACAATGCTATAAATAGAGTTAAATTCCCAGAGGGATGCCTGAATTTTTCCTGAACTATAATACAGTTAAAATAGTCCTAACTTGAAATCCTGAAATAGCACCTGGGCCTCTTGGAAGCTCAGGCTCTTATGGCTCCAAGTGAGCCTAGGGTGAGACTGAACCCTAAGATTTTGAGGAGCATGCTGAGGCTGGTGAGGGCCCACATGCAGCTAGGAAGGTACTTCCCAACAACCTCTAAGTCAGACCCTGCCGGGATCGTCTTGTGGGGTCTTGAGGCTATCCCACACCTCTGGGGATAGGGTGGGGCTGGCCCTGGAGGGATGGGCTGCTTCAACCCTCAGCCGTCCTAGGGAGGGGACCATCTAGGGGCAGGACTGAGCACTGCAGTGAGGCACCTTGGCCTAAGGAGAGAGGAAACATGGTCTTGTTTTCTGGAGCAAGATTCTGAGGTGTGGGGTGGCCCAGAGTGGGTGTTTAGACAGATCCGTCTCTGGTCACATGGAAAAGGCCAGG
Source organism: Molossus molossus (assembly GCF_014108415.1). Classification (NCBI taxonomy): domain Eukaryota; kingdom Metazoa; phylum Chordata; class Mammalia; order Chiroptera; family Molossidae; genus Molossus; species Molossus molossus. Next base: position 52,243,865 of record NW_023425349.1, read on the forward strand.
ACCAAGCAATGAGCCAGCTCAGGAATCCACCCTAATGCGGGTGTGTGGCCATGCTCCAGAGGGAAGGCACCTCTGCCTTCTCCCCGTCTACGCCTGCGGAGGTCACGGCATGGCTCGGTTCTTCTGGGCTGAGACTGGGTGGAGGAGACATCAGAAGCATGTGAAGGAGGATGATCTGGCATGGGAGGTGGTGGCCTTCAGAAGGGAGGAGCCGTCCAGGACCCGTAGAAAGGACAAAGAACAGCCCGGGCACATTTGTAAGAGAAAATCAGTCCCTTATATGGCACCTACTGTGTGTCAGAGACTATGCTCTGCACTTCATCTTTATTAACACATCCAAACTTTCTAATCACCGATGCACCGTTACTATCCCATTATACAGATGGGGAAAGTGAGGCATGGAGAAGTTAAATAATCTGCTTAATGTCAGACAGCAGTAAGTGGCAGTGCCAGGAGTTGAATCCGAGCAATTTGGCTCCTGAAGCTGGGCCCTTCACCACCGTGTTTATTCTCTCTCGCACGGAAGCAGTCACCAGGCGCAGCCCCAGAAATACATGGCTAAAGGCCAGACCTCCTGCCAGGAAGCAGGATGGGGCTGGGACAACCGTGAGCCAAAGTGGCTCTATGTTGCAGTGTGATTAGGGCATACAGGCTACATGCCGGGCTCACATTCAGAACTGGTTCTTTATTCTTTCAGTGCACCTGTGTCTGACGTTATAATGCATGCCAGAGGTAAACAGGCAAGTAAGATCTGGTCCCTGTGCTCAGATGTTCTTACAGTCCGGTGAGGGAAACAAAGAAACAGCCAGAAGGGCCAGAAGGGCCAGAAGGAGGGGTCTGCACAGCCAGCCCCCGGGACCCATCACTGACTCATCACGCCCTGTCCATCCGCACTTCATCTTCTCCCCGCCTCTCTTCCCTCTGCCTGGTGGGCACCGGACTTCTTCAAAGCTCGCTCCTCTGAGAGCCTGTCCCCGCCTCTCCTGGCCCGAAGAAAGCCCAAGATAACACTGGGGGTCGCCCTTTTATACTAACCTAAAACACTTGAGATTTACTTGTCTGGGATCTGTCTTCCCACTGGATGGGAACGGCCGGTCTCACTTATTTCCCGCTGTGTCCCTGTCACCTCGGACAGTGTAGACACTTCCTAACCATGTGGCAGTCTGACATGGCGAGCTCTCTGTGGTGGGGGTGAGCTGAACAACGGGAACCCCTTGAGAAAGTTGGAAATTTCTGAAGAACTTACTTGATAGTTAGGAATAGTATTGTCCTACAGGCACTGTTGGTGGGAACGCGTGCGTGCGTGCATTTAACTATTATGGAAATTTTTACGCGAGAGCATGTATGTATGTTTAAGAGATAAGGATTTCTTTTTTTAAAGTAATCACCATCTGGCTGGAATTTTTAACCAAACTCATGTCAACTGGGTATTTTTTATAAAGTCATTATTGAGAGAATTTATAGAGTCATTCATTATTAATATTCTTCTGACATGTCATGAGATAAATTATTTGATACTCATTCTTTTAAAAGCATTTCCTTTACTTATTCATATAAGCGCACCGCCAAGCCTCGTATTATTCCATACAATGCCATGACGTGAATCGGTCTTTTGGTGACCAGTGACGTGTGGTGAGGTCACTTGCCTGTGTGTTAGTAACCAAGTTGAAATGTAACATCTCAGGCCATATGTTCCGTCCTAACTTACTTCCAAGGGTTGGGCCCCCAAGGTGATGGTCTAAAGAAGGATAATCCTTGGAGAAGTGAGAGTCAGGATAAGCATAGAAACTATTTCTTCCTGGCTGTGAGGTCTAAATGAGCCAACGGCAATGCCTGGACCATGGCGAGCAATCATTGCTGTTATTAAATCAGTAAGTAGCTATTATAATAGTCCCTATAGAGCCAGCTGCTGTCTTCTCCGTGATTGCAAGGATTTTGCCTGTTCTGTATCTTGCAAAATCACAAGGGCCCCCTAGAATAGTACCTGGCTCACAATAGGGACTTCATACTTGAATATTAGTTAACATAACTTCAAGTCAACCTAATCTACTCCCACACCAGGCAAGTTATGGACACCAGGACTAGCTTTCCCTCATTTCCTTCTCTGGATCCCATTTAAGTTCTGCCCAACTCCTGACCCCTGATTGTCTCCAGTCTTCATCCCTGTTCCTTCCTTTAGGATGTTCACACTTGTCCTGATTTCATGGATCGACCAAGGTGCTCTATAGGGGTGGCAGCCTCTGTGTCTCTCCTGCCTGGTTTTCCAAGGGGGAAAGTCCTGCACCCCCTCCACCTTTATAATAAACTACCATCAACCTCATCGATTTTTTCCAAATATCCGTCACCTATGTAGCAGGCAGCATTATGGACCCTGCAGACACAGTGGTGAAAAAGAAAGACAGGCTCCCTTGCCTTCGTGGGACTGAGTCAAATCAGCATGTTATCTGCTCTCTTCTTTTATTGAGACCCAGAGGTGGGAAGAGACAGAGAATTGTAGCCAGTGAATGGGTTGCAGAGCCATGGAGGCTGAGAATCATCACTATACTGATTAGGTGCCCAGCCCCGGCCTCTGCAACACCCTCACCAAAGTGAGGGACCAACTCTTGCCTTCCTTTGACATCTCAGGGCCAAGCTGCGAGTTGTCTAGGCTCATAGCATGGACCACGGTAGAATCAGCAGCCTTCTTAGAGGGAATCTTTTTCTGAGTCAGATCCTACTTCTTGAATTGCTTTGTATTGATTTGTTAAAAGAAGATCAGAATGTTCTTATTCTTTGCTCTCTGGGAGTCAAGTCCTGGGCACCAGAGCACAGTGGTGTCCCTAGGGAACTGAGTCATTGTGGCAAAACTGTCCTCCTTTGGCCTGGAAGACTGTGTTTAATTCGGATGCAGAAAAGGAGCAAATGCTCACTCTGAGTTTATGTCTGTGGTCAGCATACGGCAGTTAGTTTTAGACAGACGCCACATGCATGGTAGAAATTGCCTTTCCTTTAACGGTGATTCTCCCCTTCTAGTGTGCATCAGCATCACCTGGTCAGCTTGTCAGGCGCAGGCTGCTGGGACCCTCCCCCAGAATCTCTGCTTCAGCAGTTCTGAGCTGGCTGGGATGTACTTTCCCAGGTGAGGCCGATACTACCCTAAATAACTGTTTCCAATTGTTCCCTAAGAGAAATAATAGATACTTGTCTTTGGTAATTTTCCTTTTCTGTCTTTTTGGAATCTTTGTACTTTAAAGATCATGGGGTATGCATCTTACTTTCTATCCTGAGGACTTAATTGCTTTAGCCACCAAACATCTCCCACCCGAGAGCCCAGGTAAGCTTCATTTCAGTCTCCCGTGACCAAACTCCACGCTAACCTTTAACCTCAAAATGACGTGGCAGGTTGGTGCATTCCTGTTGAAGCTTCGTGAGAACCCAAAACATGTTCCACGAGCTCGTTTCAAGGTTCACTTCTACACATAGGTCCCACTTCCTGTTTCCACACATTTGGGTGTTTTAGAAGGTGCCCTCAAAGTCTTCCCTCATCATAACGATGCCCCATGTGAGTAAAATGCGCGCTCTGGAAGTCCCTGGACTCTTCTGCCCGCCTCTGGGCAAGTGCATGAGGTGGTCCGTGCCATCTGACTGCTGTTCTGTTTCCTGCGGGCCTGTGGAGGGGGGTGGCTGGAAAGTACGTTAAAAATAAAATACGTGCAAGGCCATCAGTTCCTTATAGCAATAAACACAATTTGAATATTAAAAAAAAGACACACTGATGCTAATAACTGTACATTACAGTAAAAATTTTCCCAAACTCTGCAGTTTTACAGAACAGTCTGGAAGCAGACACAGCTTTTACCCATACATTTCTACAAGCAAACGTGCGTGGTCCTGCTCGTCCCTGCTCGTCCCTGCTCGTCCCTGCTTTGGCTGCTGCCCTCCCTCCAGGATGTGCAAGAACCAAAGGAAAATCTTCTCTCCCAGCCTCGTATTTGCATAACAACAACACTGCCTAGCACTCAAGTAGTGTTTCCTCTGTTTCAGGTACTGGTCCCTGCCCTTGACATAGGCTATCATGTTAAATCCTCACAACCACCTCAGGATGCAGGTACTAGTCTTACCCCAGGGACCCGGGGCCCAGAGGCCGTCAGAAGCATTACGCAAGGCTATGCCCTCAAAATATTTGCCACATCCAAGTACCACTCAACTGTTAGGTGCTGAATTTTTTTTTAATGCAATTTTTTAAAACTTAAATTTACTTCAAAAGAAAACTTCATGTCTCTAACTGTAAATGGAAAATCAGTATCACTTGCCATAAATAGGCGGTAACTATGAACATGGATACAATGAACAAAACACAATGGTATTAACTTCTACCTTATTTCTCTTGCCTGCCAAAGTCAGAGAATTGCTCTTTGTTAAGGAGGTGGGGGGAAAGAAGGCGTTGTAGAAGTGTTAAAAACATATTGAGACCAAAATATAAACACAGAATAAAAAAAAATAACATTTTAAATATGTATTAATGCCAGAGTCTCCTTAACATAATCATAACAAATGGAAAACTATTAAACACAATTTTCTTATGTGCTCTGATTCCAAACCCGATTGTGTCCCCTCCTTGCCCTGTGTCGTCGGACTTCCCTGAGCCTGTTTTCGATCTGAAAATAAGAACCACCTCAGAAGTTTAGATAAAACATACACATGGAGCCTGGCATGTAGTAGGCACTCAATAATTCATCTTGAACAGTGGCCACTCCTTAGGGGCAGAGCAATGACATGCCACATATCTTGGTTCTGTGCTCGAACATATGTGTTTTCACGCGTTCTTGCTTCAGCAGAGCAGGGGCAGGCAGGCAGAGGTGGGGGGGAGGATTCCCAATCAGCCTGACAAAGGTCCTGGAGGGCTGTTGACATGAGAAATCTGCTCATCTGCTGGGGGTCCTCTGTAGATGGTAAAGACAGACAGGAAACTTCACATCTGAGTATCTTAAAATTGTTGGAAAACAAGGGAGATCACAGAATCTAGTCCCCCTTAGGTCATGGTCAGGACACTGAGCCTTTGGGCTGCAGACCCTGCCCACGGCCCCTACTCAGTGAGAGGCGGCCAGACCCAGGCCCTGCATGCCTCCAGTTCAAGCCCGGACCCCTCCAACCACGCTGTTCTTCCCACCCGATGCCCCGTGGGACCCCTTCTCCTGAACCAGCCTATTCCGGGCTCTGAAAGTTGGAGGCACTGGAGACCTATGACCCATATTTCCATGGTCTGGGCCCCAGGACCATCATTTCCAAAGTGATTATTGGCTTCAACGCTATCTACCAATTTGCTGTTTGTAGCCTTTCTTAGAAAACCAGAAAAAAAAATTCGGCTTCTTGTCAAGTCCTGATTACATCAATTCTCCAAAAATAAATTCATACCAAGGGGAACAGTTCGACTTAGGGAATTTTGATTCGTGCCGTGGAAAGTAGCCTGGTCTTTGCAGCCCTCTCCAAGGGGGGAGTGGGTGAGGGGAAGCAGAACTAGAGTGTGAGTGACAGGTTAAAACCCGGGGCCCAGCAGTGCAACTAAGTTCCAGATCCATCAGGAAGGAGCAGCCCCCAACTTCTCTCAGCGAGAGGGGCTGAGTGTGGGAGACTGTGGACTGGGCGAGAAGACAGGAGAAATGTCGCCCCAGGAGAAGGAACGTCGTGGGCTGGACTGGCTGGGATTCGGGTGCTGAGCATCACAGCCCATGCTCACACTCACTCCTGGAACCCTTTCCCAAAGAGATCGGAGTCTTTGGGGGGAAGCAATTTTTTTCTTACAGGTTTTAGCAAATGCCCACACGGTGTGGCTGGAGAGGTAACTGTGTGAGACAGTAGCCAGGCTGAGTCAGGTGAACCAGAGGACACCTGTCTCTTTAAAGAAGGCAGCGGAGGTGCCACTGCTGGGCTGTTACCATGCAGGACCTCGGATGCTGAGTGCCAGATGTGCCGGTTACTCAGCATTATCTCCTCTATATTCCGCTGAGACATGCTGGGGCCTTGCTCCTTTGTCAACACCCCTCCAGTTAGGTTCTGCCAGTAGGGGGCACTAGAGGCAGTTCAGATGGCAGGAGAGGGGCGTGAGGGACCTGCTCTCTCCTGTTGGCTTGCTGCAACCACAGGCCTGGCCCCAGCAGCGGCAGCTGGTTCCAGATTCCAGCTTTCCCTCCCACTCCCCTTCCCACAGCCCGACTGCGCCCGTGACTGCGCCCGTGACTGCACCGGGAGCCCCCAGGCGGCCCCCTCCTCCGAGGCCCCAGCTCTAGCCCTTCTTTGAGCCTCTGGTTTTGATAAGCCGTTTACCCCTTCATGCCTCCAACCCGAGGAGCAGGGGCTCCTTCCTGCAGTTACTACATCTGGGTTACCTCCGTGTCCCTCTTTTCTACTTGTCTCCCCAACACTGCTTTTGTGAATTTCCTATACTAACCCACTCTGTTGAAATACCTTGCGTCAGTCTGACTAGATAGACTCTGACTAATCAACTGGTTCTTCTGATTTTAAGAGAAGCCAAGTGCCCGGAGTGTTTGTGGGAAAGACAGACGTGTGTGAAGACCAGACTGAGCTGTGTGGCGGCCCAGCAGCCCTGCCACGAGGGTGGGGCCCTCTCCAGTAGCTGCAACGTCACCCGTGGGAGCCGCACTGCTCCACCCTCCCAGCGACACCCTCCACTGGAGGGAACGGCCTGGCCCCAAAATAAGCCCCTTCCCAAGGGGCAGCCTGTGGCCAATGACTAGATGATGCAGAGCAACGAAGCCTGGCCCCGGGCTTCCCTGTGGGACACTGCTGGCGGGTGGCCAGAGCTCCCTGCAGGGTCGGCTAAGGCCCCTGGGTTGCAACCCCATGAGAGGTCAGCTTCTCCACTTCCCAGTCTGTTTTTTAAAAAAATGGTTTTTTTTCTTTGTTGATTTTGGAGAGAGAGGAAGGGAGAAGGAGAGAGAGATAAGAACATCGATGAGAGAGAACATCGATTGGCTGCCTCCTGCATGACCCTGGCCAGGGCCGGGAACCAAACCAAAACCTAGGTATGTGTCTTTAACTGGAATTGAACCTGTGACTCTTTGGTCCGCGGGCCGATGCTCTAACCGCTGAACCAAACTGGCCAGGGCCCGGTCTGCCTTCTTCACACTCTGCCGGGGGTCGCTCCCTGGAGAGCTCCCTGTAGGCCGGTTGTGTGCAGCTCTCCTCAGAGCCTGTTTCCAGGGAGCCCAGTCCCAGCCCAGGCTGCTCTAGTTTGGTACACAGAGCATCGCAGCCATGCAGGAAGCATGTGCACACATAGAGACACTTCATTTCACTAAAAAATATTCAACTGGGAAAAGAGGAGATAGGAACGAGGGTCAAGAGTGTGGGCAGCCCTGGCCGGTTTGGCTCAGCGGTTAGAACATCGGCCTGCGGTCCGGAGAGACCCGGGTTCGGTTCCCGCTAAGGACGCGTACCTCGGTTGCAGTTTGTCCCCGGCCCTGGTTGGTTGTGTGGGTGGCAGCCACTCGATGTGTCCCTTTCACGTTGATGTTTCTCTCTCTCTCTCTCTCTCTCTCTCTCTCTCTCTCTCTTTCCCTCTCTCTCCCTCCTACTCTATCTGTGCAAAAAATGGAAAAATGTCCTCGGGTGAGGATAAAAAAAAAAAAAGGAGTGTGGGCAAAGCAGAGATGGGGAGAATAATCGGGAGCATCTACAGGAAATATTAAGCTGAGGGGAAGTGAATAGTACCCAGCAGCAAAATGGTCATTAAGAGCGTAATGGTGGCCCACAGCAGGTGTCATTCCCCAAAGCCAGGAAGACACAGCACCACTTTTCTGTCTCCCCAAAGCCTGAGTGCACAGAACAAGGTACATTGCCAGGGACTTGGTCTGAACGCAACTTGAATGTGCTCCACCAGCAGAGGCCTCCCACAGCCTGACGGGGGAATGGGGGCTCGTTTATATCTGCCTCAGGCTGGTGGCATGCGAAAGGAGTAAACGGCCTGTGCTTCCTCCCTGGTGGGCAGTGCTGGGCTACAGGTGACGGAGATGCTGACAGAGCCCCAGCCATGAGCTGGGAAAGAGGTGAGGCCAGACTGCTCCCCTCCGACGCCTAGCCAGCCCAGCTAGGACAGAGAACCTGCTGTGCCTGGTTGGTGCACTGGTTGGTGCAGGAGGGAAGACGGACCTGGGACAGACTTGGCCTTTGGAGGTCTCCGGGAGGCAGGACGTGCACCTCCATGGCCTGTCCCACTTTGGGGAACATGAACTTGCTCTTTCATTAAAGTGTAACACGCTCCTTTCCCGGCTGCCTGCTCTGCAGCTGACCGTGTTGCTGACCAGCAGGTTGGTCAGCACAAGTCAGATCACGTCAATGGGGAGCCGCGGGGAGGCAGGGGTCAACCACACTGTAATAGTTAACTATATTACTTAAAAGCAACTGGAGAAAACTCATTTTAATTTTCAACTTCAAAGGGAGGCTAAGGCCAAGGGGATTACTGTAGAAACACCTGGCCACATATTGATCAGTAACACTTTGAAGGGTATGAAAATTAAAACAAGGGAGGCCTCTCTCTAATCGGAGGTCGGCGGCCTTGCTGACTCCTGTCTGTCTGTCGGCCTGACATTGTTGGGAGAGCAGAAGAGACAGAAAAATAACCCTTGTCGGTACAAGTGTGAGAGACGATCACACTGCTGAGATGTGTCACTGAGTCCCATCTTTGAAGGTGTGTGCTGGTGAATCAAGATACAGAGAAGTTAGATTGGGAGTAAACCATCACAGGGGTCCAATTAGCCAGCACCTTACTATCAGGTGAGTGGCAAAGTCCCACGGCTGGTGAGCACATATGCTTCTGGTAGGCAGATGCGGTTCAGCTAGCATGGATATCTCTTATTTGGAACATTAAATAGGTCCAAACCCCCCAGAGTATTTCAAATGGCAGCATTCCACTTTTTGGCAATCATGCATTTCTTTCACTACGTAACCATAATTTAAAGAAATATCTTAAACACAGCCTCCTTCTTTATTCGAGAAAGAATGATTGAGTCACTACTGTGTGCCTGGCCCCGGCTTGGCACTGGGTATGAAGGCAAAGAGGCAAAGCAGAAGTAGTTCTTGCCTTGATGGAGTGAATTGTCTCACGGAGAATACAGACCTTAGAACAAGTAAATAATTACACGGGTGCTGTGTGCCATGCCGGAAGGACCTAATCTTATTTAGGAGCCAAGGACGGCCTCCCTCAGGAGGTGATGGCCTGCTAGGACTCAACAAATAAGGACGAGTTGGATACATTGAGAAATGAGGGGAGAAGACAGGTCCTGGAAAGGAAATCATCCCCAGAGGCCCAAACAGGAGACAGTGTGACCCATACGGAAGGCTGAGAGCAGCCCCAGAGGCAAAGCAGTGGCGGCTGGTTAGGGAGGATGGTCAGGGACCAGTGCTGGAGAACCTTCCAAGCCAGGCTCTCAACTTGTGGCTTTAGCCTTTGCTCTAAGTAGGGAGGTGCATGCTCACTGGCTCCCTCAGTCTGCAGACCGCAGAGTGAATGGAAAAGGGACAAGACGAGGTAGAAAGGCGAGTTAGGAAGCAAATGCTTTGCCCAGAAGCGAGATGACAGTGGTTTGGGTCAGAATGAGTAGCGTAGAAAGGAGAAGGTGAAAGATAGTTCAAAATACCTTTTTGGAAAATTTACAGGGGTGAAATAAGCAAACGTTAGAGACAGAGAACGTTGGCTGTGAAGGGCCACCAGTGAGTCCCAGGGCTCCGGTTGGCCTGGAGGGGAGAGGCTAGTGTCTGTTCTGCTGCAATGGGCCAGGAGGTGGAGCAGGCTGGGCGTGGGTGCCGGGGGGAAGGCCAGGCCAGCTGTGATCGCAGCTCGCTCTGAGCTTTCCGAGTGCACGTGTGGACATAGGCTTGGAACTGATACAGTCATGTAGGTAGAGAAAGGTTTGAGAGTCAAACAGATTAATGACACGATATTAGTTTGTGGCTCTCAAATGTTTAAGTGAGGATCCACAATAAGAAATGTATTTTATATCACACACACACACACACACACACACGCACACACACACACACAGGTGTCCCGAACACAAGCCCCCTGAACAGTTCTTACCTTTGTCATGTGTGATGTTCAGTGACCCTCTGAGCTTCCCCCCAATGCTGGTCATCCCTTCTGTGGTTGATGACTAGACAACACGGTGCTGTCCACAACTGAGAAGTCTGATTTAGAGTGCATGATGAGCAGAAAAAGAGGCTGCAACACAGCCTGAGGAGTTTCAGTGTTCAGGGCTCAGCTAGCGGAGGTGGTGCTTGCAAAGAAGCTGGAGAAGATCGGATGGAGAGGTGGGACCAAGGCCCCGGCCAGCAAGGGTTCTCCTTACACGTGTGAGATGAACACAGCAGTCCCACGGATCACATCTGCACCAGGTAATCTCCAAAGCCAGCAAGTGCCACCGTGGGCCCCTTTTTCAGAGCAAGGAAGCCCTCCCTAAAGCCCCAGGGCCTTCATCTTTGATCTCATTGACCAGGCTTGGTCACGGGACTAGGCCCAAGACCATCACTGGCCGAGGCAGCAGATTTGTTTTGATCGGCTGAGGCTGATGCACAGCCTCACCTGTGGGGCTGGGCGGGGTTACTCTTCCTGAGCGCAGGGTAGGGTGAACACCCGACCAATACCTCTAACTAGAAAGGGGTTAGGGGAAACAGTTGGGGAGACTCCTTGCTGCTTAAAGTGGTTCAGGGCCCAGCAGCAAGGGCGACACCTGGGGGCTTGTTAGAGATGCGGAATTTCAAGCCCCACCCCCAGCCTGCTGAGCCAGGATCTGCAGGTTCTCCAGATCCGCTGGCGATCCCCGTGCACCTGTGATTTGAGGCGCACTGACGGAGTGTGCCATACGGCTTCCAATGCCCTGCCCTTCCTCAGCGCCTTCTCGCAGGTCTGTCCCAAATCCCAGGGGCCACACATGCTCTGCAATGTGTTAATTTGCTCCAACGGGTTCTCTTCTCATTTTCTGCATACGAAGTAGAGCAGGTTTTTGTTTTTTGTTGTTTTGGTTTTTTTTTGTATAAACACAGTGAGCTGTGACCAGCCCAAGCCATTAATATTATTCCCTCAGATCACCGTTCTTATGAGGTGTGCAATCCTAGCCTAGGGCTGATCGTGTCACTGACTGCTGAGAAGTTATGTATTTTAGGCAGGATTTGGAGGTTTGTGTGCCTTTAAAAATGTCTTAGTATAGTCCAAATCATTTTACTGAGTCTACAGGATTACAGGCTTCGCATGAGAACTTCTACACATAGGCAATATGAAGCAACCCTCTCCCCGAGGCCCGGCAAATATTAAACGTTTTGGGACAAGCTTTTTCTTAGTGAGTTCTGTCCAGTATTTGAGACTCTGAGACTATAAGAGACGCAGGGGCCTGAAAAAAGAGGAACACATTTGGTTAAAGAATTGGAGGATAAAGTTAAGAGGAAATGTTAAAAGAATTAACAGACCGTAGGCTGAAGAAAGGAAGAATGAGACGCATTAAACATGTAGAAGGCTGACATTTACCTGAGGTTTCACCCAAGTACATCTGTTCAATAATTTTAGTTCTTTGTTTCTTTTATTAAAAAATCAGGTGTGGCAACTCAGAATCTGACAAATTGTCCAAGGATTAACATGTAACGTCCTTCTCAACTTTCTCTCGTTCGTTCGTTCATTCATCCATTCATTCATTCATTCATATTTATTGATCACCTGTAATGTATAAACACTGTGCTCTGACATTTTGTTATTTTACTCAAACTAGCATGAAAACATCAAGAATTGAGACAGCATTTATTCACCTGAAATACTGTCTCTGATATCGTTCTGATAAAATGTAGCAACCTCAATATAAAGGCACTGCTTCCTTGTGTGGCATTGAAATGTCCATGGTCTGGGACAGAATGACTTTTCCGGTCTGATTTCATTGCTCATCTCACACACACCCCCTCCCCCCCATTCCATTCGTCTACTCAGCTTTGCCAAACCCTTTCGTGCAGTTTCCTTAGTAGGAATACCTTCCCCCCTAAAATATCCTTCGATGCTTCGAAACTTATTTGAAAGCACTGAAAGCTTCCCTGCTAAGGCTTCTGTACTCCCGCCATTTAAAATCAATCACCTTCCCGTGCGTTCCTCTAACAGGATGCTTATACCGCAGTTTGGCAGTTCAGCCTGACTCTCCTTTGCATTACAAACACTCGCTTGCATGTCTCACAGGAAATTTCTAAGGACAAAGACTGTCTTATTCTTTGTGTTCCCCCCAGCACCTGGCTGCATGCCTGGTGAGACAGAGTTAATGGCACTCACCAGGTATTTCTGGGTGTTAGCCTCCTGAGCCTGTAGTAAGTTTACACTTCTTGGTCCCCTATGATTGACTGGAGACATGTGGCCAATTATCACCAATGAGTTTTAACCGAAGTGTGTGTGACACCTCTGGGCCAAAACTTTAATCACTGATGTAAGACCCCTCGGTCTCATCTTTTCTCTTGGCCCTTGTGACTGACTATTAATGTTTTGAAGAATAGCTCATTGCTCAGATAAAAACATGTCAACATATAGCAGAGACCAGCTGACCTATGATGGACATAGTGAGTGAACAAGAAATAGTTTTTGTTATTTAAAGTCACTAAGATCTGTGGTTGTTTGCTACAAAGCCAAAGCCTAGCTCATCCTGATGATACACTTGTAAATGGTAGCTACTCAGTAAATAGTGTGACTCGATGATTTTTTAATTCATTAGAAGGAGCAATGAATAATTTATGAATTGTAAATTAACCAAGTAAGATCATAAGTCTTAAATTCAGCTGACAAGGGAGCCGCTGTGGTGTAGAATGAAGAGTGCAGGGCATAGAGCCAGTCAAGTGTGGGCTGGCAGACTGCCCCCAAATGACCTTGGTCACCGATCTGCTCAGAACCCAGCATCCTCCTGTCTCCGATGAAGCTCATATCTACCTTCCATGTTGTTGTGACGATTAAACACAGTAAATGGATGGTGCCTGGCACATGGTGGTACTTAAAAAATTATTATTACAATTGTTCTAGATGTATTTTTCATTTTGAACCTTGTGACATGTGAGAAACGACACACATTTCATTTAAACCCAGGCATCCACTGCTGCTCCCGCCAGCGGGTTGGTGGTGAGTTGCCCCCTCCTCTTTCACTCATCTTTCAAAAAATAAATACATTTAGACTCCTATTGATTTTTAAAAATTCGTTTTTCCCTTATTGATTTTAGAGAGAGAGGAAGTGAGAGGAAGAGAGGGATAGAAACATCGATGAGAGAGAACATCGATTGGCCCCCTCCTGCATGCCCCCCACTGGGGATCTGGCCCACAGCCTGGGTATGTGTCCTGACCGGGAATTGAACCAGTGACCTTTTGGTGCACGGGTTGATGCTCAACCACTGAGCCACACTGGCTGGACTTCTATTGTTTTTTGTTTTGTTTTGTTTTTTTAAGTGTAAGACTATTATAGGTGAAGAGAGAATATTTCATGTCTACATCTCACTTTCCCATTCAGTGAGGGGAATATTTTTAATGAATTATTCCCTCTGTAAGTTTTAGATAAGTGGATGGGTTTAAAAAGGAAGTGAGGAAAAAAAAATAGTCTCTAAATTTGTTTTTCATGTTTCTGTGGATTAAAAATAAACAATGGGCCTTGGCCGATTTTTCTCAGTGGTTAGAGCATCAGCCACTGGACCAGAGAGTCCTGGGTTCAGTTCCCACTAAGGGCACGTACCTCAGTTGCAGTTTGTCCCCGGTCCCTGTTGGGGTCGTGTGGGTGGCAACCACTCGATGTGTCTCTCTCACATCAATGTTTATCTCTCTCTCTTCACCCTTTTCTCCTTCTCGTTCTATCTGAAGATAAATGCAAAAATGTCCTCGGGTGAGGATAAAAAAATTTTTTTAATTAAATTTTTAAAAAAATGAGACTCATCTGCTTTTGAGTATCTCGATTATATTTGTAAAATCTGAAAAAATTCATCCTGGGATGATGGTGACTTCCCCCTGGAATTCTTGTTTTGAGTTCCAGCATGTGTTCCAGTGCAGTCTCAATATGCTGAGACAAAGGTTTCTAGTCATCTGGCTGCCACAGTCCCATCACAGCTCACAGTTACCGTCACGGCACACTCTCTGCTTGATTACGCTCCTGGCTGTGAGGAGACATTACTTCAGTCCCTCAAATTAAACAGAGGGTGCCTCATCCTTCTGAGGCAATAAGTAGCAACTTGGGTACACCAAGAGCATCCATATACTTCTTAACACACCTGTAATTTGGGAACACAGCCCTTCTGAGATGTTCTGAACACATTGTGACATGTGCTAGAAGAAACATTGTGTTCTAAAGACAGGTGCGTGTATCCAAGGTTTTAAGAGGAAGGAAAATCTCGACATCCTCATCTCCCAGTTCAACGAAGGATCTACTTTTGCAACAGCAGCAAAAATGTAGGGGGGATTAAATCAAAAGGCAGAAGGCACACATTTAGCGTTCACTCCCAAATCAGCCTTCTTCCCTGCTTCTCCCCTCCAACTCCTACCCAAAATCTGTGCCTGGGTCCCCACCTGTTCAACTGAAAAAATGAAAATCTGGTTGAATCGGAACACTTATAGAGCTACTGCCTGCCAGACATTCCCACTGGCCTTCAAGATCTACAAAGCTGATATTTTCCTCTCTTCTCAAGGACTTTATTGTTGGGTGCTAAGGAAATCAAAGAAAAGTAGTATTTATACTCCTGTAGGATAAACTATGAAGGCTCATTCAAAACATGCAATCATTAAAAAGAATGCTTTAAAAAACAAACATGTTGCTCTAATGAGAAAAAGCAAAATACAAAATGACATATGCAGTGCAATGCTAATTTTTAAAATAATACCCTCATGTCCTCATACACTCAGAAAAAAGTGGGGATCCAATTGGCAGGCTAAGCACACCTGTCTACTCCCCCCCCCCAAATGCCATTGAAATGCCAAACTAGAAAAGGATTATAATCAAAGATCAAAAACTTGAAGATTTCCTGGAAAACAGAAAAAAGATGGAATTGGACTGACAGAGCAATAAGAGCAGGAAAAAAGACAGAAATGGGTAATGCAAAGTAAAGAGCCGTTTTGTACACTAATGCTCTGGAGCAGTGGTTCTCAACCCTCCTAATGCCGTGACCCTTTCATCCAGTTCCTCAGGTCTATGCGGGCGTATCTGCATGTGGGCGGACCCGCCTGGGGACGGATAGAGGAGCGGTGTCCCAGTTCCTAAGATCATCGGAAATATGTGTTTTCCGACGGTCTTAGGCGACCCCTGTGAAAGGGTCGTTCGACCCCCAAAGGGGTCGCGACCCACAGGTTGAGAACCGCTGCTCTAGAGGCCCATCGACGGCAGGGTCGAAGCAGCACGGTGGAGGGCCGGCCCATAAATGAAAGACTGCCTTGTGAACAACGGGGCCTGTCATGATCCACCCCTGTCCTTCATATGCTGAAGTTTTGGCAACAGTGCTGTTTGCTCCCATGTTAAAACCTCAATAACATTTTTAAACCGTAACCCTGAGTGGTTTCCTATTAGAAGGGCTCACAACTTGATAACTCTACACAAGAATTGGGGTAGAGAAAAGTGAACAAGAAAAAGACGCCATGAGGTGCTTCTGATACGAGAGGGTCCAGGGAGAGGAGACGCCCACAGCAGGGTAATTTCCCTGCATGTCTGCAGGACTCTCCTCTCCCCGCCCCAGGAGCTGGCTCCTCTCGTTAGGACCTTCATCGGCTGAGATGGTTGTTGCAGCCATGAAATAGAAAAGCAGCCATATGAAGGAGATAATCAGACTTCTGGATGACTGACAGTGCAATCACCACTACTTGAAAATTGAGCTGAGTATCCGAATGGGCACAGGTGAATATTAAAGTAATGACCTGGAACATTGGCTCAAGGAACTCTTTCAGTGCAAAGAGAATTTGCAATAAAAAGAGCAAAGGGAACAGATGGAAGGGCATTCACAAATCTGAGAAAACTGGTTTTCAGTGCTGAAGAACATTATGAACTCAAGTTTTTATGTATTCTGTTTGTTTCAAGTCATTTTCACTTTTTTTTTTTTTTTAATCCTCACCTGAGGACCTTTTTCCATTTTTTGTTCAGATAGAGTGGGAGGGAGGGAGAGAGAGAGAAACATTGATGTGAAAGGGACACATCAAGTGGCTGCCACCCACACAACCCAACCAGGGCCGGGGACAAACTGCAACCGAGGTACATGCCCTTAGCGGGAACCGAACCTAGGTCTCTCTGGACCGCAGACCGATGCTCTAACCGTGGAGCCAAACTGGACAGGGCTCATTTTCACTTTTGAAATTTGGTGCTCAAATTGTCCCTTCTTGGACTTGTACAGTGGTTCTTAGCCAAGGGCAATTTTTTTCTCTTTGTTGATTTGAGAGAGGAAGAGAGAGAGAGAGAGAGAGAGAGAGAGAGAAAGAGAGAGAGAGAGAAACATTGATGAGAGAGAACATCGATTGGCCGCCTCCTGCATAACCCTGACTGGAATTGGGCCCACAACCTGGGCATGTGTCCTGGCCAGGAATCGAACTGATCACCTCTCGGTGCATGGGTCAACGCTCAACCACTGAGCCACACTGGCTGGACACCAAGGGCAATTTAACCGTGTCTAAAGATATTTTTCATTTCCATGACTGGGTATCTAGTGGGTAGAGGTCAGGATTGCTACTAAAAAGCATACAATGCATAGGAAAGTCCCTACCACAAAGTACTGTTTGGCTTAAAATATCAATAGTGTTGAGGATAAGAAACCCTGGGCTGGTGGGGGACCCTTCAGGTTAGCTCCTACACCTCTTAGCATAACTCCTGGAGTTTTCATTAGTTTCCTTGCTTTCTGGTTGAAAATTACATCTTCCAGGTCTTCTACCTGAGATTTAGAGTCAGGTATTTCTACAAAGATGCTTGGTGTTTGGGGGGTGGGAAATGGTGCTAAAGACCACAATCTGTATTCTATGAATGCTCATTGCTTCTGGGTTGTCATTGCTTCTAAAAGCCTTTTTGAGTCCTGGCAGGTTTGGCTCAGCTGGTAGAGCATCGGCCTGCGGTCCAGAGAGACCTGGGTTCAGTTCTCGCTAAGGGCATGCACCTCAGTTGCAGTTTGTCCTTGCCCTGGTTGGGGTCGTGTGGGTGGCAGCCAGTCAATATGTCTCTCTCTTCATCCCTCTCTCCCTCCGGCTCTATCTGCAGATAAATGCAAAAATGTCCTCGGAGGAGGATAAAAAGCCTTTTTGGTGCTAGATTATATGCAATTTTCAGCAAGAGCAAAATAAATTATGGCTTCATAATGCTTTTTTTAAGCTAAAATTTTAGATGATGCAGATCTTACTTCTTTGATTTTTATTTGCATCTTATGCTGAAAATTTTGGTCCGTACTTGTATTAACCTATTTGGTTTATCCTACAATATACACATAAAAATGTGAAAATGATACTTTCTATTCTTACTAACAATAAGGCTATTGAATGCATATTAGAATTTATTTGTAGGTGGGACATAGAAGATCAATATTAAAGAGAATTTATCTGTAGGCAGGACCCAGAACCCACTTCATATTTACAAGTCACTGGCTCTCATGCCAGCTGGTGTAAACTCAGGCAGTCAAATTCGGCCAGCTTGAGGCTTCTGCTCTGCTCCAAAGGGGCCACAGAAGTATGGTTTCCTTTCTGTTTTCCAAGGATCCACGAAGAACTTAAATCTCTTCTGGCTTATTTGTGGATTAATTCTGTTCTAGAACAGAATTTGTCTTCTTATGTGAGACTCACTAGTTTCATTACAGGGCGAGTGTGAATCCTGTGTGGTGTCTGTATCACCTTCCCTCACAGTGCTGCTTGTTTTCTGAGAAGCTGTTTGTGCTCTGTCCATTTAAATTGCCTTCACTTCACTCTTCTCCTTGAGTGAATGCGGAGAAAAGGAGGGGTGGTAGTGGTGGTGGACGGGGAAGTTTCAAAGGCAGAGAAAACAAGAGGGAGAGAAGCAGGAAATGGCCAGTGTTCAATGAACCCACACGTGTGAAAGGCTAATCCAGAAATCACTCAGGAATCAACACCATGAAACCAGACCCTGTGGACATCGCTCACTACGCACACGCTCGCCTTCCCCATCTCCCACAAAGCTTCACTTCCTGAACCAAAGTGACCTTCTGAAATCTGGCCACTCTGCCTCAGCGCTTGGCCCCATGCCCCTCCTATGCGACAGCTTCTCCACACCATTAGCTTCCTTCCAAAGTCCCCATCTAGTTCTTACCCAAAGCAATACACGTTTCCTGTTTTTAAGAGAAGGGCACAGGCCAAGTGTCCAGTAAACAAAGACTGGGCAGAGGGCTGTTAGAAGTTCCAAGGCATGTACGTGCCGCACGGAGAGTTTGAGAGGAGGGTGAGGTTTCAGGGGCTCCAGCGTGGAAGGCAGGACAGTGCTTGGAACACGGCTGCACTCACTGTTCAGAACAGCACTCATGGGGTGGTCATGCTCAAAGGAGCAGAGTGTTGAAAGAGTGATTATGTGTTAAGATAGTTTGGCTGTCAACCAAATAACATGTAACTGCCTACTGCCAAGCCAGGCACTTTTGACTATTGGTGAATTTTAAAGAAGGATGACAATAAATAAATAAACTGGTTTAAAGGCAAAACATCATTTCCCAGATGGGTTTCTTGTGAAAGGGATTGGAATTGGGATAGGGGGACTTTAGCTTGGCTTTCAATAGGTCCCAGAATGTTCCTCTACAGAAGAGTATCCATTTAATCATCAGTCCCATGCTGTGTATGTGAACTTCGGTGCATCATTCATCTCTGTCTCTTGCAGTTTCTCCACCTGTAAATGGAGTCAGTATTATTGGCCTTTCCTCGCACACTCAGTGCTGGGGAAGTGATGAGGTGGATGAGAACAGGAAAGTTGGCCTGGGAGTGAAGGCAGACCCAGAAGATGGGGCAGAACCGAAGGAAGCCCAGACAAAAGCCCAAAGGTCTCCTGAAACGGACTCTTTGGGGTAATTTTTTGGTATTCGACTGGCTCTTTATTGGATTCTTTTTCTTGTTCCCAGCTCTGAGGAGGAATTGGCCTACTTTTCTGCTTGTGGTTCTGCCCCTTCAAAACTGATGAAGACCATCTTCAATGCTTGGGCTCTTTCAAGATCACTGAAGCAAGCACACATCGACTTTCATTTTCTACTTTTCAAAAAATCTTTTCACTTCTAGGGATTGTGGGAAAAGTGGGTATGCCACAACACAAATACCAAAGAAACCACAAGTAATAAATTTTTTTTTTAATCTTTATTGTTGAATGTAAAATGTATTACAGATGTTCCACATTTTTCCCCCACTGACCCCCTCCTCCCCACTCCCGCCCCCCTCCCGCCTTTTCCCACACTATTGTCTGTGTCCATTGGTTATGCATATATGTTCTTTGGTTTATTTCTTCCCACCCCCCAACCCCTTTCCCTTTAAGGTTTGTCAGTCTAGCAATGAATTTGTACTTCTTAATCTCTTCACCTTTTTCACCCATTCCCCCAAACCCCCTCCCAACTGGCAACCAACAAAATGTTCTCTGTATCTATGAGGATGTTTCTGTTCTACCTGTTCATTTTGTTTGTAGATTCCATTGTCGATAGATATGTATTCATTGCCATTTTGTTTGTTCATATATTTTATCTTTTTCTTCAGAAAGACCCTTCATCATTTCATATAATAAGGGTTTGGTGGTGATGAACTCCTTTAACTTTTTCTTGTCTGGAAAAGTCTTTATATGGCCATCAATTCTAAATGACAGCTTTGCAGGATAGAGTAATCTTGGTTGTAGGTTCTTGCTTTTCATCACTCTGAACATTTCTCGCCACTCCCTTCTGGCCTGCAAAGTTTCTTTTGAGAAATCAGCTGACAGCCTAGTGGGAACTCCTTTGTAGGTAACTAGCTGCCTTTCTCTTGGTGCTTTTAAGATTCTCTCTTTGTCTTGAAACTTTTGCATTTTGATGATGATATGTCTTGGGGTGGGCCTCTTGGGGTTCATCTTGTTTGGGACTCTCTGTGCTTCCTGGACTTGTATGTCTGTTTCCTTCACCAAGTTAGGAAAGTTTTCTGCTATTATTGTTTCAAACAGGTTTTCGATTTCTTGTTCTCTCTCTTCTCCTTCTGGCACCCCCAAGATGCGAATGTTGGCACACTTGAAGTTGTCCCAGAGGCTCCTTACACTATCCTCATTTTTTTGGATTCTTTTTTCTTTTTGCTGTTCTGATTGGGCATTTTTTGCTTCCTTATATTTCAAATCGATGGTTTGCTCCTTGGATTTACGTTCTCTATTATTGAAGCTGTGTAAATTATTCTTTATTTCAGTCAATGCCTCCTTCAATTCTAACTGTGCATCCACGATTTCTGACTGGTCCTTTTTTATGGTCTTGAGGCCCTCCCTAAGTTCACTGAGGTTCTCACTAAGTTCATTGAGCATCCTTATAAGCAGTATTTTGAACTCAGCATCTGTTTGGTTGCTTATCTCCATTTCGCTTAGTTCTTTTCTTGGGGTTTTGTTCTGTTCTTTCATTTGGGACCTGTTTCTTTATCTCCTCATTTTGGCTGCCTCGCTGTGTTTGTTTCAGTGTATTACTTAATGAGAGGTATGGGGCTCGCTGAGACCAGATGCTGCTCGTTTGAAAAAATTTAGGAAAAACCTGAAGTAGGATCCAAGACCGGCCAATCCTATGGTTAAGCAAGTGGCAACAGCTTGGGTGGGCCTGAAAGTTGGGTGGGGCGGGGCCTCAGGGAGTCACCAGGGCGGGGCTACCAGTGTGAGCCAGGTTGCTGGAGTCCCAGATATGGAGACTGTCTGCTGCTCCAGGGAAGGGCTCACCAAAGGAAAAAGGTCTTTGACAGCACGGTTGTCCCGGAGAAAGCCCCCTCTCCAGGTCTCACTCCAGTGCCAAACCACTCAGTTCTTCCCTGTATGTCTCTGGCACCCCTCTAGCTGCCTCCCCTCCAAACTTAGAGGGAGAGAGTCCGATAAGTCCGTGCGCGGGCCCTTTAGGGAGCTGCCTGGGGCTCCAGCCGCCTCAGCCTCCCTGAGCCTCAGTTTCCACTGGTTTTTCCAGCCAGAAGTTATGGGGACTTCTCTTCCTGGCACTGGAACCCTGAGCGGGGCACCTGGTGTGGGACAGGGAACCCTCAGTCCTCAGGAAGGACCTTCCCAGCCGAGGTGTCCTCCTGATTTTTATCCGCCACACGTGGATGTGGGACCAGCTCGTCCGCCTGCGCCCCTCCTACCAGTCTGGATGTGGCTGCTGCTTTAATTCCGTAGTTGTAGGACTTCCATTCAGCTTGATTTCAGGCGGTTTTGAATGATGGTTGTTGTGTAGTTTAGTTGTAACTGATGTGGTTGTGGGAGGACACGATACCGCGTTTACCTACCCGCCATCTTGACCGGAAGTCTCCACAAGTAATAAAATTAAAAAAAAAATTATGAGTCAACTGGCTTTAGTTCCTCGTGGCAGCAAAGGGGACTAATGATCATATAGCAGTGATCCATGTGGTTCAGAACTGAAGTTGACTCACAGTAAAAATCATAATTATTTAATAATTTATAAAATAAATACAAACATGCAAAAATAACTTTAACATAAATCTTTCACTGGTATGTCTCAGTCATCATGGAGACACATGGTCCCCAGCAATACTTCCTATTTCTATATTGATTCTTTTAAAAAATTTTATCTTTATTGTTGAGAGTATTCCAGCTGACCTCCCCCCATTTTTCCTCCATTACTCCCCTTCTTCCAGCTCCTCCTCACCCCAAGCTTTCACCCGTCTATGGTCCGTGTCCATGGACAATGCATATATGCATATAAGTTTTTTGGTTAATCTCTTCCCACCCCTCTCCTTCCTTCCCTCTGAGATTTGTCAGTTTGTTCCATGCTTCCCTGTCTTTGGACCTATTTTGTTCATCAGATCCCACAGATAAGTGAGATCATGTGATATTTGTCTTTTCTTGTTTGGTTTATTTTTCTTAGCATAATATTCTCTAGGTCCCTCCATTCTGTCCCAAAGGGTAAAAGTTCATTATTTTTTATAGCTGCATAGTATTCCATTGGGTAAATGTACCACAGCTTTTTTATCCACTCCTCTACTGATGGGCATTTGAGCTGTTTCCAGATCTTAGCTATTGTTCATAGTGCTGCTATGGATGTAGGGGTGCATATATTCTTAATGTCCGATAGTCTGGGGACTGGCAAGCAAACTGCTCGACCATTGTCTCGCTTGCTCAGCCTAGACTCCCACCCTGTTCCGGGAACAGCCTGACCCGGGCTTGTAGACTAACTCCCATCCTGCGCTTATCGACTCACATTCCGGAGGCTCCATGCATAGCCCCGCAAGGTCAAACCCTAACAGAAAAATCCCAGCTGCAACGGGCAGATATAAACACCACAAACCCCAGCATCGGGCGCGGCTTCTAGGACTCGACCCCCGGAGTCTGTGAACCCGCCCGGAGTGTACCCAATAAAGCCTGATCCCTGTTTATTCGGCTGATTGGCTCTCCAGTCTCTTCTCTGTTTTTCGGCGGCGCCCCGATTCCTTACACTTTCTGATTGGTGTTTGGGGATTCTTAGGATATATTCCTAGAAGTGGGATCACTGGGTCAAATGGCAGTTCCATTTTTAATTTTTTGAGGAGACTCCATACTGTTTTCCACAGTGGCTGCACCAGTCTGCATTCCCACCAGCAGTGTGCTGGGGTATCTTTTTCTCCACACCCTCTCTAGCACGTATTGTTTTTTGATTTCTTGATGGCGGCCACTCCGGCAGGTATAAGGTGATCCCTCATTGTCATTTTAATTTGCATCTCTCTGATGATTAGTGATGTTGCATTTTTTCATATATCTACTGGCCACCCGTTCGTCCTCTTTGGAAAAGTGTCTGTTCAGGTCCTTTGCCCATTTCTTAATTGGATTGTTTGTCTTCCTTTTATTGATTCTTTTCCCGTTTCTCATCTGCCCTCTTCATATACTACAGATTCTTCTATAGTTCTCCTTGATCTATCACCTCATTCAAGACAAATTCTTCAAAATTCTGAGCCCAGGGGTTTATGTAAAGTCACTACTCCTGTCATCTTCCTGCCATCTGCTGACCTTGCCCTTTCCTACCCCATGTCTCACCAAAACAAACAAACAAACAAAAAACCAACCACAACAGAAACACACTGCTCTGGGTGACAGGACCCTCCTTACAGGACATGGAGATGAAGAACCTCTCTGACAAACTACGAGGCGCTATTTATCCTTTACTGAAACGGGAGGAGGGGAAGTACAGAGAGACGTCCTTGCTCAAATATCCGTGTGATCACAGGAACTAGGCCTGACCTATCTACACGCTCAGTCTGATTCACCCCTCGCCTCCAGTTTTGGTCTAAAACAAAGAAGCCCAACCCTGTGGGTGGGCAGTTCTCATGGGAACTGCTGTCCCTCCTTCCTCTATACTTAATAATATCCCAGGGCCCAACCTACATATTCCTGTTCTGGGGATCCAACTCCTAGCGCAGACCTTACCACTGGGAATCCTGAGTCTTTCCCAGAGTTTGAAAATTACAACAGTAATAATAACAATAACGGTGAGGGCGATGACAGTTAACTTAGGGCATTTGCTATGTGCCAGGTACTGTGTTAACATTTAATATTGACTGTCTCTTCTGGTTTCCGAGTTCTGAAGAACTGTATTAGTTAATTCTGCTGCCTAACAAATCACCACAAAACTTAGCAGCTTAAAACAACACACACTTCCCTTCTCACAGTCTCTGTGTGTTAGGAATCTGGGCAAGACCTAGCCGAGTCCTTGGCTTCAAGGTCTCTCAGTCACAGTGTTGCTTAAGTTACAGTTACCTCAAGGATTTAATTCAAGAACCACATGGTCATTGTCCGGATGCAGTTCCTCACTGGCTCATGGACTGAGGGCCTCACGTCTTCACTGACCATTGGCCAGAAGCTGCCCTCAGTTCCTTGTCTTATGGGCCTCTCCGATATGGCAGCTTCCTTCCTCACAGGGTGCAAACGATGAGGGCAAGGAGACAGTGCCAGCAAGACGGAAGTCACAACCCTATGTAACCTACTCATGGAAGTGACATCCATTCCATCACCTTTGCCATGTTCCATTGGTTAGAATCAAGTCTCTACATCCAGCCCACACTCAGAAGGACACGGATCACTGCGGGTCGTTTTAGAAATCTGCCGACCTCAAGAGCAATTGGGGAAGGAAGGAGAAAGAGTTGTTTTAAGATTTCAAGGATAATAGCAAGACTAGAAGGTGAAAGTAGTTCAGGGTAAGGATCGAAGCTAATAAAGGTAGAAGTTAGGAGATAAAATGGGGACATTTAGCATTTTTGATCTTGTGTCTTTTTCTCTCTCTCTCTTAACTTATAACTAGAAGCTGAGGAGATGGTGGGTATGAGGCTAGAAGTTATACGTGTGATTACTGTGCAAAAAACTGCTTTTCCACTGGGACAGTAAATGAAAAATAATGGTAATGAAATAGTAGGTAGAGGAATAGCAAAGAGGAACTGAAGATAATCTCTCTGGACGGAAGTGACCCAGAGATCCTCTGGGCAGCAGACTTTTGGTAGGGACAAGCATCAAGTGAAAAAAGAAAGAATTAGGACATGAACCAGATATGAAATAGGGTGTCTGCAACTAAAGACAGTCAAGGTGGAAGAAACAAAGTCTGGACAAAAGAGAAGGCTGCTTCTAAAAAGATTGTTTGAGACAACACTACATAGTGCAATGGTGTGGGAGAGAGACAGAGAACATTTTTTAGCAGCATCTACCAAAACAGATTTTATTTAATATACATTTTATGAGAGGATGAAGATTGCAGAACTTTTTCAGAGCCTTTAATATGTTAGTATGTTCTGTGAACCCCTAAAATGAGTGTGAGGGAGGGTGGGGATTGAATAGGCAGTGCTTCCCACATGCATTTATTTGTTTTGTATGGAGGTGGTAACATGCTACACACTTTAGGGAAAACTCTTTTACTAAATGCCTGGGGCCTTTTTTTAGAGCAGGAAGGGTAGGATCTGGTCCAAACATTTCTAGTAAGCCAAGAATGATGGCCAGTGGTTGAGCAATGAGCAAAACATTTTTATAGAACACCTCTGTGTTCTATGACCCTAGGATCACAGCATTTGGGCACAAACAATGGGGAAGACATAAAACCAGAATCAGAGCAGAAGTCACCAGATTATCACCTTTTACAACTATCCCCAGAAATCCTCCCAAACTCCCAAAGCTCTGTCTGTTAAACTTCTTCTCTCTATCACTCTCTTTCCCCCTCCTGCTGATGCTCATCTTTCTTGTCAATAGAGAAGGAATCAGGGAGTTCACCCTGTGGGCTTTTCTCTTGGAATTTTTTCAATATCATAGTGCGAAAGCAGTAAAGGAAGATTCATTGAGAGAGGCAAGACAAACATGGTAAGAGCCTTAAGAAAAATCTTTTTGGTACAGAGTAAAAAAAGGAAGAAATCAGGGAAGGACTTCCCACCAAACCACAAAGAAGATAGTTCATCGAGGAATGCTAATTTCGCTAACATCCGTGGGGAATTACGCCCGGTGAGCATTAAGACACCAGTGCTTTTTCAATCAAAGGATGGGAGACCTCCCTTCCAATAACTGGGGTCAGCAGAGGGTCCTGTCCAGCTCAGAAGAACAAGACAGCTATGAAACACCACTCCTTTCTATAGTTCACAACGCTGTGTTTTCAGGTTAATCCTCCAACAATATTATAGGTACTTTCAATGGTTAATGAATAGCTTCTAAGTGCCTGCTTCATTTAGTTGTCCAAAGGCCAATTGGTCCCAGAGTGTATAAAGCTACGAGCTGGCTAATGAGAGCGTTCTCTCTGAGCGAGGGAAGCAGGGGAGTGGCAGGGTCAGGGAGCCGGCTTCCAAAGGAGCAGGGATGCGGAACAGAACCGGAGCCGCTCTCTGTGCCCTTGCCCCCCCGACAGGCTTCCTGATAATCTGCCTGGGGGCCTTCTTCATCTCCTCAGGCTCCACGTTCGGCTGTCAGAGGAACCTGATCTTGGCCTATTTGCTTCTGCCTCTGGGATTTGTGATCCTTGTGAGTGGTATTTTCTGGAGCACCTACCGCCAGGCAAGCGAAAACAAAGGGCTGTTCAGCCATGTGCTCAGATCACACCTTGTTCATGGGGCCACGGCCCTGGCCACAGTGGACAGGTATGTGCCGCGCAGCCAGAGGACTGATGGGGGCTAAGATGGGGCTGAGTTCTGGAAAAGCTGAATGACTTCTGATCCATTGTGGGACAACTTCCATGTCTCACGGGGCTGTATGTCTAGAACAGAAGCTTGATCGTCAGGGAATTGCTCTGGGTTAGTTATTAGAAATATGTGCTGCCTCTGGGGAAAATCAGGAAGTAAAGGGAATTTATCTCAGAGACCCCCCTCCCACCACACACACATCAAAAACCCACGTAAGCCAATTAAAAATATATTTTTTCTTTATTGATGTTAGAGGGAGAGGAAGGGAGAGGGAGAGAAAGAAACATCGATGAGAGAGAACAGCAATGTGCTCTGACCAGGAATTGAACCAGCGACACTTGGTGCATGGGTCAACACTCAACCACTGGCCACCTAAGCCAATTTAAGAGGCCCAACTCTAAGGTTCTTTTGTTATATCACAGGAGCTGTCCTTAGAGGATGGTGGTTAGTTATTCCCCATAACCTGGCTACCAGTTATAAGAAAAGCAAGTCCAGACCTAATTCTGCCCCACAGCAAATGAGCAAGCAGGCATAAAGTCAGTCCTTCAACCTCTTTATGAACTCAGTGAAGTCCCAGCTTAGTGGGGGACTTTTAGGTATTGTGAGCATAACTTGCATGAGAGATTCATTTGAGGCAAATCAATAATATCCGGTTAACCTTGCCACATTAGGATAGCTGTTATAACACCACCACAACAACACAACTGTTGACAAGGGTGTGGAGAGATCGGAAACCTAGTGCACTGCTGGTAGAAATGTAAATTGGTGCAGCCACTGTGGAAAATGAGGTTCCTCAGAATATTAAACACAGAACTACTGTTTGATCCAGCAGTTCCACTTCTGGTTATGCAGACTGAAAGCAGGGACCTGCACAGACATTTGTGCACCACATTCCTAGCGGCATTGTTTACACTGGCCGGAAGGTAGAAACAGCCTAGCCCGTCAGTGAGCAAGTGGATCAGCAGCGTGTGCTGTGTACACACAGTGGAGTGTTTTCCGCCTTAAGAAGTAAGGGAGTTTGATGCAGGCTGCAATATGGATGAACCTTGAAGACATTATGCTAGGTGAAATAAACCAGACACACAAAGACAAATGTATATGATTCTACTTATATGAGGCACCCAGCGCAGTCAGATTCATGCACAGAAAGTAGAACAGTGGTTTCAGGGCAGGAGGCAGGAGGTGGGGCTCAGGGTTTCTGTTTGGGAGATGAACAGGGGTGATGGTTGCACAACAATGTGAACGTGCTTAGTGTCACCGAACTGTGCACTTTGCTAATGTGGTAGATTTTATGTTATGTATATTTTACCACACTAGAATATTTTGGTTAACCTATGATTAGTATCAGACAACCAAAAACCTCCTAATTCTTGGCTGAACACAGGACTATTTAGGGGTAAAATGTCAGGCATCATCCTTAAGGTTCAGGCTGCAAGACTCCATAAATTCTTTTACCCTCTTCATCTAAAATACTTCAGCTATTCCGTATATTTTGAATAAAAGTCATTTACCTATGACTTGATTTTTGACATTATTATGCTAATTAATTATACTAATTATAATAATCAAAACCCATTTCCAATGTTTATTATACTTCCTAACAAGGACTCTGGATTTGATTAAAAAAAAACTAAGATAACTGAAGTGATTGCAGAAGATGCTTCTAGAGTGCTGATTTTACTTTGTATAAATGTTAGATAATTGTCTCCAGAGTATGAATTCCTGACAAGAGTAACTGATTACCTTTTGGGTGTAGCCTAAATCTACTAACATATGTATAACATCGCACTGTTTGTGCAGAAATGCTTTTAGGTAAATTGTGGACATCACGACGCCCCCATTTACTGCCTCTTCCTGCTGCATCTAATTGATGCCCAGTTCACTCAAAATGGCTAGCAAGTTGGTCAATGGAAAGTTACATTTCTCAGAAGCATTTGCATTCAAAATGGGTACCCAGGTTAAGTGGGTCTGCAATGGCAGCATTCAGGACACTGGGAAGGAGAACTGCTCTGGGGGGAGGACTGGGACAGGTGAATGGGACTTGGGGGGCAGGCAGCGGTCATCCTGGAGCCTCTCAGCTACTTTAGGGGACAGCTCAGCTTTCCGTCTTCCATGTCTTACACACATGCCCCACGACACAGCCTTGGCTAATCTGATGAAGGCTGAGATTCGGGCTGTACTGTAGATGGCAGCGTCAGCCATTTGGCTTCGGGCCTGGTCACATTTAGAAGGGAGCTGTGACTACAACTGGAAGTCCTGTTCTGTTGTGGTTACACATCACAAACACTCCCTGTAGGCACTGGAAGAATTCACTCTATAAATACACAACTAAGCTCACCCTCCCTCTTCCTCACCTACATGCCACCCCCTATCCCATTCATGATGGAGAAGCCAGGAGGATTTAGCAATTAGCGACACTGGGCAAGGTTACCAGCTCCGGCATGAATGGCTCTGTTAGTCATTGGCCTAATGGTATGGAAAAAGCTGTAACTGAAATTAAGTTCTCAGTTGAAATAGCTTGGGAAATGAGTTGTGCACGCGCGCGTGTGTGTGTAGCTAGCTGCCGAGACTTGAGTGATGGGAAAGAGATGAGTATCCGATATAATTCAGGGAACTGCATGGAGCTGGTTTTCATTCATTAGTTTGTTGGCTGTGAGAACCGGAGACAGTGAGTGTAACTGAGTAGAAGATGATGTGTCTGAATGAAGACAAGGATGTGAATGGACTGAATACTTGGGTAGAGAAGTTCCACAGTCGAGGCCCATGTCCCCCACCCTTAAGGCTCTCACACTGAAAGGCCCTGGTTGCAATGAGTAAGAGAGGGAGGATAGCTTGAAATAACCCGCTGGGAAAGTATGACTATAGAGACCCACATCTTACGGCTGATGAAGAGGCTCTGCTGGAAGAGGGACACATTTGCAAGAACTGGTGATGCCAGGGAAGAAATACATCTGTTTCAAAATCAATGTTTCTTAACAGTTTAACTTCACACAGTGTGATCTGAGAGAGGCAGACATATGCCTCTTTGGCGCGAACCGCTTAAATAACATATGCATGTTTGTGGCATTTTTGTCCCCCAGGCCAGATTTTTACCCTCCTGCTTATGAAGAAAGTCTTGATGCTGAAAAGCAAACCTGTCCTGCAGAGGGAGAGGCCTTGGACATTCCTCCACCTCTGTACACAGAGATGGACCTTGAATTAGAGGGTGAAAATGATGCCCACCCAGAGGCACCGCCATCCTATGACGAGTCTGTCGTGGCCAGGGCAGCAGCAGCAACACCATCGCAGGATGCCCAGGGGCAAAGCCGAGAGTGCTGAAGCAGGGCAAGCCCTCCGGCACACAGAACTCCTCACGGACACGGCTGCTAAAAATAAAAGCAGACAAGGGGCTGTGGGGGGAAAGGCCACATCAGCAACCCCGAGCAAGAGCTCCCCGAGGGGATCTAGAGTCTCTAAGAAACGTTGTCAGCTTCATTGTACTTTGTTTTACTACAAGAGGACAAGTTGGATATGGAGTGGTGGAAAGACACGCAGCCTGATGCTTAGAGCTTGGACAAGAACCTTCATCTCTCTGGGCCTCAGTTTCCTCCTCTATTAAATGAAGAATTTATGCTGGGATTAATATCTAACAATTATGAAATATTTTCTATATGGCAGGCTCTGTGCTTTGAACTTTCTGTGCTTTTTATTTAGCCTTCATTATTACCTTCAGAGATGGGTACGATGGTTATTCCCATTTTACAGATGCATAAACTGAGGCTGAGATGTTAAGAAACCTTTCCAGTGACATACAGTTATTTCCAGGAGGATGAAGGAGGGTCCACAGAGGGGTATGGGAGATGTATTTTTTCCAACTTTTGTGCTAGGTTAGCCCCGTCTTACTTTCGTCCTCACAGGGATGTTAGAGTTTCTTCCCCACTTCAGGAAGTGAAGCCAGTATGTTAAAGTCCTTGGGAAAGCAGCAGAGGTTGCTTTAGGGTTCATCTGCTGGATTCTCTTTTAAAATGTAAATAAGGCCTCCAGGTTTTCTACCCAGGAAGTTGGCCCTTACCTCTTGATACCGTTTTCTTTCACCTGATCATTATACTGATGACGAAAGATAATTCCTAGTGGTCACAGGCAGCCATTAGTGAGTGGGCCAGGGAGGGGCTTTGGACAGTGATGAGAAGGATGAAGATCTTTCAAGGAGGAAGAGGTCACTGAGATGGGATGGGCCCTTGGCCCTCTCTTCCTGTTATTGCTGAGTGCACAGATTAAGCATGTCCTGAAAAATACACAGGAAGCTACATAAAAGGAGATCCTGGTTCCTTTACATGAAACATGAATTTGGGCATCTGTGATTTGAATTCTTTCTTTATTTTGGTACATGCTCCCAGCAGGAACCGAACCTGGGAATCTCTGGTCTGCAGGCCGACGTTCCAACCGCTGAGCCAAACCGGCCAGGGCTGTGATTTGAGTTCTTGACATCAAGGGCATAACTGGATATGCAGGTTGTCAAACAGGAAGGTGATCATTTATTAGCAATGTAATTTATTATGCCTCTCTTCTCTTCTCTTTCTATCCCTCTACCGAGACGGTGATCCTGAAATTGTCCCTGGGCTCTGAGCACAGTCACTGACTGAACAAGCTCTATCACTGGGCTTTCATCCAGAGTTTGCATTTGTAATGGATGTTTTTTCCAACCACTGGTGGACATGTGAAACAAATGTTAATTTTGGTTTACATAAGAAAATTGTTTTAATCTTCTTACTGTAATAAATTTTGTACTTAAATTTTCCCTTTTTTTTGCCACTGTTTTGTATCAGAAAATGCATCAATAGAGGAACATAAGTCAAAATTTCATTCACTGTGTAGAACTGACCCAGCATCCAAATGAGTTAATGTCTTTGCAAAACCAAATATTACTGAAGAAAAACTGTTGATTCAGAAAATCAGCCAGATGCTTTTTGAAAAGAAATGCTACTAAACACCTATTGCCTTAAAAAATAAAAACATATGTACTCTGAAGCAAGTATCAAGAACATGGATATTACCCCAAACAAAGCCTACCTCCGAAAGGCCCAGCAATGAAAATCCACTGGGTGAGTCAGAAAAAAGTGTCCTGTGTGGTTAACAAGAACTCAGTGGCCACCCCTGGAGGCTTCACTTGGAGGAAGTAGACACTGTATCCCCTCTTCCACCATACATTTATGATGAAACTAATGGTGATGAGCTGAGTACCCTGATCCGTGAATGACAGGGAGGGCATTTAGACTGAGAAGGTGGACAAGAGGCAAACCTCCGAGCGGAGTGTCTTTGCCTCTTCCCTCTTCTCGGTTGTGAATGGTGGGCTCACATGTCAAAGCGGGAGGGCTACGTTCAGGGTGAAGGCTCTCCAGTCTCTTAATCTTATAACATCTCTCTGAATAGCAAGTTTAAGTACCCCCTGACCCCCGAAGGTGAGAAAGATCAGGTCAGTTAGAGAATAGTTTGCATCTTTTGCATATCTGAGATGTAGTGTGGGTATTTTTAAACCCTCCACTCAAAATCTCTCAAGTCCTTTAACTGACAATCCTTCAGGATTCTATTTAAACACGGTGTCTGGCGAGCTATCTCCCCAGCTCACCTATTTTGCAGGGCACAGACTAGGTGCTAAAAGGCATGGAAATGTGATAAAGACATGGATTTATAATGCCTATCTCCATTGGATTCTATAATGTTCCATGACAACTTGGGCTGATTCACATACCAAGTGTGCTGTCAACTGCAGGCGTCGCGAACGCCGATGAGGACTCTGGCGGGTTGGAGCGGAGCAGGCATCCTGCTAAGCTCTGACGCCTCCGATAACCTCTTGCTGTTTGTAACTGCTGAAGGGCCAAAGACTGATTTACTGGCAGTTACATCATTTCCAAAGGTGCGCGATTTCTCAGGCCCTTCTCCACTCAGGAATGGAAATGTCCTCAAGGCAGGTGGCTGGGGTATCAGTGTCCGTGTGTTCTGAGAATACCAAGCGTATGACCAAGCAATAAAGTGGAGCCATCTGTTATGTTACTACCAGTTCCCCCAGGTACTTGTCAAATTCCCCAGACCTGCCGTGGCTCATGGATATTGCCACCAAAGAGAATCCATGCCTTACACTGACGCGCGACTGGCCAGGGGAAGTCCCACACCATTCTGCCTGTCACTGCCTATATTCTCTGCAGAGAACACTGGCTCGGTGCAGCCAGCTGTCAGCCTGAGGTGCCACCATGGTCATCAGTCTGAGGCTTTCTGTGCAGAAAGCCCCCACGTCATGTCCATCCCTTCAGCCTGCAATACCGTGCCACACTGTTTCTCCCATGGATACTGTGGACGGAGGCTGCACTCGGATCAGTAAGATTTCATAAATGATCTCATTTTAATAATGGCTGCCTACCCACTTTCAAGGTCAGTCAATAAACTCAAGAATCATGGATGGGGAAAAACAACTTTTTGTTCTAGGGGACTGACACCTGGCAGGACATTTAGCATCCTTGGTCCCCTCCCATTAAATACCTCCCTGATGCATGTACACACATTCCCCAACACCCTCTGTGTGGGTAGTGACCCTGGCCTGAGTGGGAACCACAGCATTGTATGTATTGTACGTGTTGTTGCATGTGTTGCGTAGGTTGCTGTATATACTGTATGTATTGTTTTATGTATTGTATCTGTTGTTTTGTGTATCATATATGTTGTTGTATATGTTGTGTTATATCATTGTCTGACTGTATATGTTGTTGTGTATGTTGTTTTATGTGTTGCATATGTTGTTGTATGTGTTGTGCGTTGTTGTCTGACTGTTAGGTGGTTGTGTGTATTGTTGCTGTCACTGCTCTGGAGGCACAGTGTTGTGAGGGAACCCCTCAATATTAGCTGATTAAAAGAGTGGCCCTGACACTGCCACCCTCTATCCATGTCTATGATTGTCTCCGGTGGTCCCCACAAACTTCTTGGACTCCTTCAGTCATTTATTCTTAAGAAAAACTGAGGGCTGGAGCTCCATTTTTAAGAGCATAATGGACATTACAGCAGAAGAGCGACTTCCTGTCTTTCTCCTCTCCGAGGACAGGCAAGAGCACACGTATGTATAGCTCAGCAGAGAGCCTGGGTGCTCTGTAAAGCAGACATAATGCCTTGGCAATGTGCATGTGAACAGGTGTCCGGAGCCACTGCAGCCTTGCCTGTGGCACCTGGCGGAGACGAAGCTCTGTAAAAATAGGTGGCTGTGCACCTGCTCCTTTCCATAGCGGGCCCAAGCATCTGCTCTGCCTGATATATTTATAACGCTGTGTCTGCTTCACCCCACTCCTCCAGGCCAACCTCTCACTAGACCCAAAGCAAGCCCGCTCTCCAGCCCTCCTACCTCTCAATTCCTAGTCTTTGTTCTTGCTACAGTTACCCCTGGTGAAATTACACAGATGGTTACCGGTCCCAGGAAACTCTACTCTTTGGGGAAACCCCTCAAGTACCCAGTGTCCTGCTGTCTCTGAGTCAATCTATGTATTTCCACAGTACGTTGCTGGTGCCTCTACTGTAACATTCATGTCTACCTGATTCTTTTGTGTATTTTTGTCACAGCCTCCTGTTCCCAATTACAAACCCATAGGAGCAGGGATAATGTTTTACACATCTCCTTGCTGCATCAAAGAGGGGATTCTGCATAGGGTTGTTCAACCAGTGTTTGCTGAGTCACTGAATATCTATTTGGGCTGCTGGACACACATGACTCTGGACAGAAATAAAGAAGTAGAGTTTTTTGTTGTTTGGGTTTTTTTGTTTTTTATCCTCACCCGAGGATACTTTTCCATTTTTGTTCAGACCAAGTGGGAGGGAGAGAAAGGAAGACACAGAGCGAGAAACATCAGCGTGAAAGGGACACATCGAGTGACTGCATTCCGCACAACCCCAACCAGGGCCGGGGACAAATTGCAACCGAGGTGCGTGCCCTTGACTGGAATCAAACCCACAACTCATTGGTCCACGGGCCGATGCTCTAACAGCTGAGCAAAACCGGCCAGGGCAAATTTTTTGTTTTTTAATCCTCACCCGAGGATATTTTTTCATTTATCTTCAAATAGAGTGAGAGGGGGTGTGAGAGAGAGAGAAAGACAGACAGACAGACAGACAGACACATCGATTGGTTGCCTCCCACACAATCCCAACCAGGGCACGCGCCCTTGACCGGAATCAAACCCGTAGGCCAATGCTCTAATGGCTGAGCCAAACCGGCCAGGGCAGAAGTAGAATTTTTAAATAAGGATTAATTGACATTTGAACACTGAAAGTTAGAGATGAATAAAAGTTCAGCAACTTGAGAAAAAATAAATATTTTCTTAGCTACAGCCACACCTAAGAATGCATGTAGTTGTGCTGCCCACCACAGGGCGAGTGGTGAGGGTAGGGACCTCCACTTCCAGGACCACGAGAACCAAAGCTGTAAGGTGAGCTGGCTCCCACTGCTGAGGAACTGTCATAACTAGGGCTTTAGATGCTGAGTCAAAGCCCCCCTCCCATTATTTTGAAGTGAAGATATATACAATGAAAGACTAAATGTTGTTTCAGTTTCTGCTGACTCCCAAAGGCAGTTTTGAGTAACTCGTCTTTTCTGTCCCATGTATTTAATAAATTCCCAAGGTCACAATGAAAACCAGCCCTTGCTAGTGTTCTGAAAGGCAGACTTATCAGCACAGTGACCGCTGCTGGAGTTCCTCAAATGGCAAAACAGACAAATAAGCAGAATTCCACAGTCTTTGCATAAGGTTGAAATAAGGAGTTTCTTTTTTATTGGATACTAAATGTCCTAGCAAGTTTCTGACAGAGGCATAGATAGAAAATAGAAACAAACACCTTATTGGGAATGTTTCCTTGCTTGCACTAATCTTGACTACAGCAAGAACAAACTGCTTACCAGTCAAAGCACACCACGTCATCTACGCAAATGACACGGTAAGTGAGAGTGTCGTTCCCAAGGAAGCAAAACATATGCAAACAGGTCCCGTGCACCCAGTGTCCTGGCTGAGTCAGACAGAGGCTGCTAGAGCTGCAATATCCTTTTCCTGGGCAGAGAAAGCCGGTTGTGACCCTCTGCCTCCCAGCAGGGTCTCCCCCCTCTGCCCTCCATCTCATCAGGCCCATAACTGTACCAGCGGTAAGATTTTTCTTCCGGCGTCCACTTCATTTCCTACTTTTACAGCATTTCATGGTCTCCTTTTACAGCCATTAAAAGCAAGAGCTGAACTGTGTCCAAACAAGTGCGTTAAAATTGGGAGATAAGAGAGCAGAGAGAAAGTCAGAGATAGCAGACACGGTGATATCTTGTCTTCCCAGGAGGAATGAGTATGAACTCAGGTATCACCCTAGGTGATGGAAATCAAGGGAGGGCCCGGAAAATGTTAAGCGTTCATTGGCAGGGTCCTGCCAAGAAACCACCTCCCACCTGTCTAATGAATGGCTGGACTAGAAGGAATGCAGCCAGCTCAATATCTAAAATAATATTTACAAAATGAGAGAGAACACCCTTTGATATGTTTTGTTGACAGCGTGCCATTGTGATGTGTAGAAAGCTTTAGGAGATGCGAGAGAAGGTGGCCAGGGACTTTGGAGATGGGACGGTGGAAAAGTGCCCATCAGGTGGTTGGTGGGCATGAGGGGGCTATTGGGAGAGCTACAGATTCCCTAATGGAAAAGCTGGCCTTGGGTGCAAAGCGGAATCCTCCTCCACGCTGAGAGCCTTCTGGTCTGCCCAGGGGCTCCTGCGGCTCAGGGTCGGCACTGGGCTCCTCTCCATTACACGTCGGATTTTTCTCACCGGGCACCACTGATGCCCAGAGGTCATGACTAACAATTTCCTAAGCCACTTACTTATTCCTTCTCAAAAGGGGAAGTTCCTTTGTGTGATAAAATATCGAGAACAAATGATAGTGCAGCTTTAACAGACAACTGAAGACCCTGTTGCATTGGGAGGAACTGACCAAAACCCAAACAAAACAGATATTTTTGTCCCCCAGAAGCCCGCCACCACCCCCCACCCCCACCAGAAAATTATCTTTTGCTTTTTTTTTCAAAGTCATAAGAGGCACAAACAGGTAGCAAGAAGGCGTGGGTGATGTGTCTCCTGCGGAGCGCTCTCTTTGGGCCCAGCGAGTGACCGTTTCTTCCTTCAGGTTATGACAGTGGGACCCCTCCGGCCGGTTCTCTCGTGAATCTGGGATATTTTCAGCGCGATGGCGATGAGAGGGCTCAGCACTGCCTGGAAAAGGAGGAAGAGAGTCTCTGAAAACTCAAGTCAGTCTCAGGAGGCCACTATGATCTAAAACATCTAGATTTGATTCCCATTTGTGACTCTGGGCTGCACCATCATGGGTAGGACACCTCTTCTCTGGGCCTCAGTTTCCTCTTTTTTTTTGTTAATCCTCACCTCAGGATATTTTTCTATTGATTTTATACACACACACACACACACACACACACACACAGTGGAAGGGAGGGAGAGAGAAAGACACATCAGTTGGTTGCCTCCTGCACAACCCTGACCGGGGCTGGGGATTGAACCCAAGACCCTTTGGTCCGAGGGCCAATGCTCTAACTGGCCAGGGCTTGGTTTCTTCTTTCATACAAGGAGGTTGGAGTGGGCAGGGTGAGGGGAGTAGGGGAAGAAGATGATCTCC
This sequence comes from Molossus molossus, assembly GCF_014108415.1. Lineage (NCBI taxonomy): Eukaryota > Metazoa > Chordata > Mammalia > Chiroptera > Molossidae > Molossus > Molossus molossus. The sequence continues at coordinate 52,280,786 of NW_023425349.1, forward strand.
AAATCATATCCAACTCCCAGAAACATTTGTCTAAGATAGGAAATTGTACAACCCAACTACCAGCACATTGGAGCATGTCACGAACAGAGCTTTGTGAAATAGGAAGTTCAGAAAACCCCAGACTTCCTCTGCTGTCCTCCCTCCCCAACATGGACACCCCCCCCCCCAACACACACACACACACACACATGAACCTTGGGAAAAACACTCGTTCTCCATCCTAAGATCATGGGCCTGAAGAACCTATTATCTTGAGATGTCAAAAAAAGACAGGCCAATCCATTGGCCCATGCTGCAGAAATAACTGCTCATTTCTCCCACCAAATAACACAGTGGCCCATGAGGCCGCTCAGTGCCCCTAGAAGGAGGTGGGGTAGTTTAGAGGCCTGAGGAATAGATTCTTGAAGTGATGAAGGACACGATGAGAAATCAGAATCATTTCTTGCCCATGAGCTGCTTATCACTTCATAGGAATAAGGCATCGTTTTCCAAAGTATGGAGCACGAACCAAGATGATTTTAGTTGGTACAAGAGACTATTTTAGGTGCTTCATGGACATAGTGTGACTTAGAAAACAATGAGAAAGCTACTCTATTTTCCTCCTAATTTCATCAAAGAGAAACTTTGCTGCCAACCTTTAATATTTTCACCAAGACAGAGCACGCCACAGGCAAGAATTACCTCGGCAGGAGGTGATACCATTGTATGTTTTTATTAAATTCATTTTTATGGTGTCTTTTTATTTATCAAGGGATAATGTATTTTTTCCTTATAGAGCACTGCTATAAACTTCCTGTAGTAAGTAGATTTAAGTGAAAACAAAGTGAGTCCATTTAAAGACAAATAGCAATACTGAGGAGAAGGGAGCTTGGGAAATGCTGGCATAAAGGAAGAAAAAGATACCATATTGAGGAAAATAAAATCTGTAATTTCGGAGAGGGAGGGAGATTCTGTCACTTGCAACCCTCACCTATACTGCACAGATAGGGGGATGAGGAAATGCATACATGCTCAGCAGACAGGAACACCAGCAAACGCCCAGGGTATAGGTAGCCCAGTGCGTCCTGAGTAGTGTAGACACAGGCCTGAGTGATAACTGAGCAAAGCTTGTGTGAGAAACCTAAATGCCAGAGTGGAGGTGAAGGATTTAATTTATTAGGCAAGGGACGATGATGAAGGTTCTTGAGCTGAAAGGTGACTCTACCAGAGCTATGCTTTGGAAAGATGTCTCTAGCACTAAATGCAGTGGTCAAACACATTTATGACTAAATGGATTCAGTGATCTTACTCTATGAAGATGTATAGAGGGAAAAGCTCAGCTACAACCCTGGACACTAGAAGGAGATGAAAATCTGGAGTCATTTCACAACTGGACAAGCCGGAGGGATTCCCTCTGGTTCCGTATCCATAAACTTGATATACAAAGACAGGGTATTTCTTTTCCCTTTAACAAGCCCACTGGTCCCCAGAAAATCTCCTCCTGGCACATTTTCCAGCACATAGTCCACGTGATGCCATCTGGATCCTTCAGGAGCCAAGTGCCCATTTTGTACAGAATCCAGACTATTCAGACTCTTCACGTTCATCCTCTTCCCCTCCTGTTTTCTCCCTCTTTCCTTCTCCCTGCTGCCTTTTTTTTTTTTTGCTATATAACTCCTCCTAAACACCTATAAAAGAGGTTAAACAAGGACGGAGAAAGGGAGCCAAGTTAAAAATCGATCACATTAACTGAGGTCCTGGAGAGCAAGTAAAGATAAATTTTAAATATCCTATCAATGTAAGAAAATGCAGTGGCATTGACTTTGAAACTTCAAGAACTGAAAAATGAAAACATGTGCGTTTTACATCCTTGTCAGTCGAGATGGAGGACCTTCCACTCCGTGAGTTTAAGTGCTGGAGCCTGTCGGCACGAGCACCGTGGTGACCGACGCTGTAAATACTGCAGACGTTCCTTTTACTGATCTCCACCGAACTCTGTAGATGAACCTTCGCTTTCCATCTCTTCTGCAGAACATCGACTGATGACCACAGCACACTGGGTGTGTGTGACCAATAGGTCGCTCTCTAACATGCTCACCAACTGCCAGCAGTTGAGTTATGAGCTAACCAGGAGTCAGTTAAGTTTGTTCCTAAATATATTAGTGCCTGTTGCACTTGCTATTTACACTATGCAATTATTAAATTATATGTAAACCAGTGAGGTTCTTTCTAGAGAAATTGAATGTTTTGGAAAGAATAGAGTAATGGCAATTGGCTAATCCTGTCAAACTAGATACAATAGAATATTTGGGCGAAATAAAAGGAATATAAAAATTCTTTATTCATACAGCTTCACAAGTGTTGTTAAGTTCCCAGCGACTATAAAGAAATGAAAGGTGAACATTACAGATGATGAATTATGAATGAAAATCTTTTAAAGAAAAATAATCACAACCAAACAATACACTCATGTTCAAAGAAAAGGTCTTGGGCCAAAATTAAAAGATGGACAAATGAGCATACGTTTAATATTTTGTGCTAAAAACACAATGGGTAAGATATTCATGCCTTCAATGACGTCTTTCAACTCCCTTCTGGATTAATGAGCCAAGCCCTTGCCCCTTGTCCTGATCGTGTCAGAGGAGCAGGCTTTGACGGTTGTGGTGCGAGCCCAAAGGAAGGCAGCTGTATCCTGAGCACCGGAACTAACACCCTGAGCAAAGGCCCCCGGCCAACCTGGCATAGAAGCTGTGGAGCCCTGTGCCCTCAAGGGACCGCGAGGGCTTGGGAAGAAGGACGTCAGTGATGTTCACCATGGACTTAACACTAGTGAGGTGCACTGAGCCATTTTCTAGGAACCCAGAGAGTCTTTAGATGTTTGTATGTCCCGAGGAGTTCTGGGAGGGGTCCCTAAAAATGCCCAAGATTGAATTTTTGCCAGCTGTGTGGAACGGGAGCTGCAAGTCATAATTAATTTAAGGATCATAAAGTAAGGTAATTTTTTTCCTTGTCTGAGTGTGTAGAATAAATCTAGGTTTACAGTTACATTGTGACATTCTTTGGAGTTAATAAAGCTATTGTAATAATAGTAACCTGCATGTCTTTTTCATACAAACAACCGAAAGCCTACTTTTGCCCTCCCCTGTACATATATGAACGGTCACACCAGGAGGGCAGGAACTTTGTCTAATTTAGGGCTTAGAAGGTGCTTGCTACTTAGAAGGTATTTAATAAATATTGGTGGAATAAATGAATGCTATTATCAGTTTGATGAAAAGAAAATGATGAGGCAGATAGATTCTTCTGTGGCCATTCATGAAGGGCACTCTGGGTGCATGGAAGGGTCAGTAGTACCGGATTTTTACTGTTATGTTTTTCTTTAGAAATGACAGCTTTAACACATGTAGATCCCAGACACCACTTTCATATCATCAGCCATGTATGATGGGAAAGAGAGGGGGAATGATTTCCCTAAGGCAGTGGGGAGGCCCTCAGAACGGGGAGTGAGTGAGGAGTTAACCATGAGAAGCCTGCGGGTGTGAAATTTCTCAGGCAGAACCCACAGCACGGGGCTTGAGAGGCAGAGAGGAACGCGGGAGGGTCTGGTTTGATTCCTTCCAGTCACAGGCGAGGAGACCCAGCCTAGAGAGGAGACACGAGTGGCCCCGGGGCACAGCTGTTTGGTGGCTGAGCCGGGGTAGGAGCACAGGGATGCCTCCTCTAGTGTTTCCATTAACAGTTCCGACTCTGAGGCCTGCGAGGGACAGGACAACAGTGGACAGATGAGTCTAAGGGGGAGGAGGGAGAACCGTAGGGCCGTCATCCCACGGTGCTGGACAAGGCCGCACTAGGTGAGGGGTCTGACCAGCCAAGAACAGGTGGACAGTGGGAAGAGGAGCATTCCCGGTTACGTGACGGTGTTAGAAGTTTCATGATGATTCTTTGGAAATAAAAAAAATAAACTAATAGAGACTTTAATCAATCAGGAATAGAGCATCTTTTTTCTAATTCCAGTGCATAGAGCGCCTGACATGGCTTTCCTACACTCAGCTGTAGGAGCAGCGAATGCGCACCCCCGAACAAACCGAGTTGGCAACAGGTCCATTCGACTGTCTTCACGCTGCGGCTCCAGGGTCGGGGCTGAGTGGGTGTTGCTGTCACCTCGAGTTTATGAACTGCCAGGCTGAAGGGGGAACTGGGGCCCGTCTCTATTTAAAATGTTGATACTTCATTGTGGAATTTTTGCATTGATTTTGATTTTTAAAAATATTGCATCACCATATTTATTTTATTACTGTTTTTGGCATCCCCTTAGATTTGGACCCTGCTCGCCTCACCCGAACCCCAGCCCTGTACAGTCGTCCCTCGCCACCTCGCGCTTCGACTTGCGCGGCTTCACTCTATCGTGGTCTCTTCAAGTATATTCATTAAAAAGTTGATCGAGACAGTGAAAATGATACAGTGCGCGCTCGGCTGTCTGAGTCAATTATACGCCCTGTATTACAATTAAAATTAAAATTACTGTACGTGTGGACTGTAGGCCTATGTGTTCGAGCACCCCGGGAATCCTTCAACGCCAGGTGCAACCGCTACAGTCTGGAACGGATTCACTGCGATAAACGAGGTTTTAACCTGTTTTCACTTTCCTTCCGATTTCTCTCTTGCTCTATGTGGTGGTTGTTTTGAGGCATGTTCATGTAAATCAGCCACAAAAAACAAACCCCTAACAAGCTGAACTTCTCCCCCTGACCAGCAATAGACAGGAGAGGTGTAAATAACCCAAATGTCACAAGACTCGAAGTAAATAGTTAACTGATTTGGGGGAGAAAAACAAAACCCTAACCAGAGCCACAATCACTTATTAAGAAGGATTTGCCAGACTCTGTGGAGGGAGCCAGCACGGGGCTGGCCTCAGGGAGGGGTGTGCGCTGGGGGGTCAGGGAGTTGTCCTGGGGCTCGGAGGGGTGGGGATGTCAGGCTCATCCTAGCTCGTGATTTGGGGCAGATACCACAGTCCAGAGAATGCAGATTATTCAACCAGAAAAAACTGATATTCTAACACCCATAAAATCGGGATTTATAATAAACACCACTTCCTCCTGATCCTTAGGGGCAACCTGCCTCCACACGCCCACTTTGGTGGAAGCTGAACGGCCTGACTTGCTCTCATGATTTCGTTCCCACATTCGTTCCTAGTCCACGTGTTGCTTGCTTGGTCTAAGGCAGCGGTTCTCACACTTGAGCGCGCATTGGAACCGTCTGGGAACGACGTTCAACCCCTTTCATTTCATGGCACATATAAATGAATTACTGAAATACTGCGGCACTCCAAAACAAAATACCTTTTGCCCATCTGACAAAAAAAATAGGTATAGTTTTTATTCATTCACAACCACATGCCTTCTCTTTTTCCTCTGTTCCGAAGATCTGGTTTATCGGTTCTCGTTGTCAGTTTTTAAAAACTGGGTTCCTGTGCTTGGAACTTTAGCTTGGTCTCCTGCATATGGATATAAGACAGGCTTGTCCTTGGAGATGAATTAAAAGCACCAGCAATGATTGGTCAGCAGATTGCTGCCTAGGGGCGAGGTAAGAGCCCCTGGGGGTACTTCTGTGGGCTTCCTGAGGGCTGCTCCAGTGAAGGTAGGGACTGGCAAGGAAGGTGTATCCCTGACGAGCTTCCAAAGCAATTCCAATGTTATAGGGTGTCGTCTACATACTCTAGAAGGGGCAGTGTGCAATAGTGGTTACAAGCAGGACCCTGAAGCCGAACTACCTGGCGCTGCCCCCTAGGAGCTGTGCGAGCTTGGGTAAGCCACTTAACCTCCCTGAGCCTCGATTCTCCTCACTTGAAATAGGAAGCTTTACAGAACAGTTGTGATGATTAAATGAGCTGATGAGGAGGAAACACTCAGAACAGTACCTGACACACAGGGGTGGGGATTATAAGCACTGCCGTCATCATTAGAACCAGTGATCGAGCTGAACCAACACTGGAGCACCGTCCATGCGACCGACAAGGCTAGAGGGGGCATGTGAACTGGAGAGCCATGGTCACCAGATGCACTCTGTGATCTCAGACTTGCTGGCTCAAAACTGACATAGATCTTTTCAAATATGAATTAAATGCCTTTAGATGGCACACCGGTACTAACCGACGGCTTCCTATTGTTTTATGCTCTGCTGCCCTCTCCACATTGGTGAGTTATCTGCCTGTCATTGAATGTCTGAGCCCTGGGTGTGCTGTGGGGTACGTGCCCTGTAGTCACCTTGCCTCGTCACAGGAAGCTGGCCTCTGAAATGGGGTGTGGTGGGCAGCAGGTGTGTTGGTTTGAGGGTGATGCACACCCACCGGGCTGCTCCTGAATGTGGCTCACACAGGGAAGAAGGGACCTATGGATATCATACCAGAAAAGTCCTGACCAAGCTTCAAGGTGTCCTTAACCAGATCCTACATCCTCACCACCCTGGAAGGGCATCTGATTTTGAGGCTACATGACCCAGTGACCAATATGGGGCATATCCCAGGACTCTGGGGTAACCCTGAGGACCGCTGATCCTAAGACACAGGAGGTCCTGGGCTTCTCCTCAAGGCACGTGTTAGATCATGAAACCAACCTCGGAACCCCAGCCAGCTCCTCACCGCTCCCTGATGGGCGCGATCCACTTTACATTGGAACTTGATTTGTGCTACAGAACCTGAACACATTCACCCAAACTAGCTCACCTTTAGATGCTCCTAAAAGGTTAGTTATAAATACTTGGTTCCAGAGTGCTCTTAGGTCTAGGCTCAGAAAGACTAAAATAATAAATGTAAGCTCCCTTTCGTTCACGGCATTTCTCCATCACTGTGGTAGTCATTCGCGCCATCCACCGATCGTCTCTACCAGTCCCCCTCCCTGGCCTGGCGGCCGAGCTTCCCGCCCTCCTTTGGCCAGGCGGGCACTTTGACCATTTCCAGCCAGTGGGTTAAGAGTGGAGCAGATGTGGTCGCATTCAGCCAAAGGTCTTTCCCTGACAGTGACCAGCAACGGTCCAGAAGCCTGTTCCATACACCTGGACCCTGGAGGACCAACAACATGGAAGAGGGCCCCCAGCCAAGACGTAGTGAACATGTAATGTGAATTAGAAACACGCCTGTTTTCACTGGTGGTTTGAGTTGCTGAGATTTGGGGCTGTGGATTACCATGGCATGACCTAGCCCATTCTGAGTGCTGAAAAACACCATTCACTAACGTAAAGTAGGAACGGCCATTTCAAAAACACTGTCCGAGTCAGAATATGCCCTGGAACCTCTATGCTGCTGCACCATGTTTTGCCTTGAGGCGTGGGGCTATCCTTATTATGTCGATGTTCTGAAGCCAGTCGAAAAGATAAGACTGATGTAGCAGATTTAAAACATGGCTACAGATTCGTTGGAATTCCTCCCGTTAATAGGTGGGGCCTAGTCCTTCTTCCCTTGAAGCTTGGCAGGCTTGGTCAACCGACAGAGTTTGGAGCAAGTTCTGTTATGTGACTCCTGAGCCTGGTCGCAGAAGGACCTGTGGCCTCCCCATACTGCCCTGAGCCAGCCCCCGGGTGAGAAGTCTGACTCTCCCGAGACGAGAAGGTGAAGAGACCTCCAGAAGAGTCCAGCTCCCAGCCACTGAGTCACCCCCAGTCCTTCTAGCTTCCCGCTAGAGAACCCACACATCACGGAGCAGGGGCAAGCCACCCCACTGTGCCACGTCCAAATTCCCGACCTACAGGGTCCATGGGCACGCTGACACCTCTATCGTAGGGTGCCACTCAGTTTTGAGGTGATTTGTTAAGCAGCACTGGCTGGCCAGGGCAATGGTAAGCTGGCTGACATAGCTTGGGCCATTAATTTGGTTGGGAAAGAAGTTGATGCTGAAGTGAAATGAGAGCCCATACAGGATGCTGGTTGAATGCATGAATCAGTTAAGGCTTGGGTTTAATTCCATCTGCCAGCACTTACTAGACAAGGTTCTTAATCTCTCTGCACCTCATCTTTAAAACTGGGATGCTAATAGCAGTCCCTGCTCCGCAGGGTTGTTGTAAGCACGACATGCAATCCAGCAAGGCCCTCGGCAGCATCCCCAGCGCTGCACTTGTGGCTCCGTCCCTGAAGACGGCCAGGAGGCCTCCCCCTGGTAGAATTGCAGCTTGTACGTGTGAACATCAGATTCCACCCTGCTCTTGCCTCAGCAGTCTTGGAAGCCAGAAAAGTCATGTTTCCTGGCCAGGTTTTGGTCACAGCAATATAACTGCTCTCACGGCAGAGCCAGAGAATTGATTTATCAGCCTGTAAAAGTCTTGGGAACAGGAAATGCATCCTCCTCCGTCATCTACAGTTGGTGCCTAGAGTTCTGAAGTTTTGATTCTTCTTTAGCAATTTTTAGTGGCTTACACGGAGTACCCGCTATGTGCCAAGCACTATTCCAAATTCATGTATTGAGTTCATCTTTATAAATAGTCTGCGAGGCAGGTGGTCTTGCCTCCATTTTACAGATGAGGAAACAGGCTCAGAGGAGCCACGTAACTTGCTCGAAGTCACACAGCTAGTAAGTGGCAGAGCTGAGCTCTGACCGTCGGTGCTGTGATTTTAACTGCAAAGCTGCGCTGTCTCACTACCCTACATTCCCTTCTACTGAGGAAAACGTTTTCCTTTTCTGGAAGTTTAGAAAAGATGTGTCTTCACGCTTTCCTGTGAAAAGGCTTCTCTGTTCCAGGTACACTATTTGAATACTACCTTTGTAAACATTGTGAAAGACAGCATTCCCAGGAAAGAGCACAAAAGACACAAACTCAAATTACATATAAAGCTGGCGCTGCTTCTGGAGACCTAGCCTATTTGAGCTCTAAATGAACTCATCAAATTGTTCTCCTTGGTTAGCAAGAGACAGTCTGCAAATACAGCCGATGTCCAAGAGTTTTCTTCAGAAATACTCTTTCAGAGGGTAAAGACTTCCTTTTTTTTTTTTCATCTGTATCTGTAGAATTTTGATCATGAATAGATAATTTTAAAAAGCATTTTATCAAATACTTTTCTGATTCCATTTTTTTACTTCCTAACTTAATTGCCCTTGTGATAATATTCTGTATTGTTTCACTCCCAAGTACATAGTTAATTTGTATATGTGTTCCCTATGGCATGAAAAGAACTTACATGTTGATGTTGTCTGGTGTAGTAGCTATACATGTCCGTATGTCAGGCATGTTAACTATGTTGTTTAAATATTCTATAACCTTTCTAATTTTAAAAAATCTATTTGTTCTAATAATTACTGAGAGGAACGTTAAAACATTCCAAGGAGATTGTAGAGTCCTCTATTTCTTCTCATGGTTTCACCAATATTTACTTTATAAATTAAAAATTGTTAAGTCTTCCTGGGGGAATTTAACCTTTGATCCTTTTGAAGAGATACTCTTTATCTTTAGCAATTCATTTGACCTTTATCTGAAACTAAGAGAGCTAGACTTTTGGTTATTAATTGTATATACCTTTTTTTGAGCTTGCAAATTTTCTATTTGTTTAAGATGTGTCTCTTACAATGAGACATCGTCATTTTAAAAAATCCAGACTTTGTCTTTGCCCTGGAGCATTTAGTTCATCTGCATTCGAAGTAATAACTTACTCTCTGTTTTCCCGCCTTAGATGGGAAGTTATGTACTTTTTTCTTCTATGTTTTTATGATGGTTACCTAGAAATTACAACACAAATCCTTGACCTATCAAAGTCTAATAATGATCTATACTTCTACTTCCCTCGTAGCTAAGATCCTTGTATATGTTACTCTCACAGGGCTTACAGCTATTGCGGTTGTACATTTTAGTTCTCCATAATATCAATATGATGAGTACTCTCAGTACCACAAGACATTAGTATTAATGTTTTATACAGCCAAAGTTCATAGAAACCAACCCTTACTTTTATGTTTTACCTATACCCCAGTGGCCTTCTCCTCCTTTAGAGATTTCAATTCAATTAAGTAAGACCTCCCTGTATCCTTCACATCTCTTACCCACTATACTGTATTTTCTATCAATTCTGGTGCACATTGCTTTGTCTCTTCAAGAGACTTGTCATCGTTTATTGTTTGCTGGCCATTTAGTTTAAAAGTTACTCACAGAAATAACTTGAGACTACAGCACTGTTAGCTCCCTTCATCTACTTGCACGAGACTCCTGAGCGAGCAGGTAGTTCAGAGCCATGGATTTATAACCCTCTGGATGACAGTCTGTGCGCTCCCCTTGGAATGGTTTCCTGCAAGTTTACAACCTAGAACAGGGGTTGTTCTTCCTTTGGTGAGTTCCTAACCCTGTCTTTCCTTTACCCACATGAAGCTGCCACACATGTCTGCCTCTTAGTTGCCTCCGTTGGAGAGTCCTTTGGATGGTACAGACCGGGGTAATGGGCCAGGTTCTCTACCTAAACCTGACGCTTGTCACCTACAACTGGAGTAATTCACCAAAAGCTGCCATTCTTAGCACCTCTCCTGGGTAGGAAAATGCCCCCAGATGGAAAGAGCTCTGGTTCATTTCCCTGAGCTCCAACCGACTTCCTGTTCACATTGCTATTGGTCAATGATGCTTTTGTTTATTTCCTTCAGCTATTTTCTTTTCAGAGGGAGGGTTGGTTTGAATCACCTAGTCCACCATTCCCAGAAGCTAGAAGTCCTTTATGCAGTGTTGGTTTTTCTCTTTTTGGTAATAATTTTCCTGCCAATTTTAAAAAATCAAATTTTATAACAAAATCTGGCAACCCTGAGCTCATACAGTAATAAGGCCCTACTGGAGGGGGCTGCATCACCTGAGTTCCCACTTAACTAGGCCCAGCCCAGGATCTGCTGCCTGTTTTGGTGGGCATCTGAATTTGCTGAGGTTAAACTGGCAGTAATGTAGCAGTGAAATGCTCTCAATAGTAATAAGTATACATTTTGCCTGAGTAGTTCTACACCCAGGAATCTAGTACATTCTAATTTAGCTTTCTCTTTTCCCGAAATAGAGATTATCCCTATGTGGAGATTGAAGACTGAGGGAGCGAAGGGACTGAGATCCAAATTCTCAGCATGGACTGAGCTGACCATGATGAAGACACACACTATCACCCAGGAACTGTCTCCTCTCAACCCAGCCCTGCGGGGCACAGTGGAGTCTGGCAAACACCTGCGCAAATGAAGGAAGTCGAAGAGCAGGATGCTAAGGCCCAGCCACTGGCGGCAGGACCCCTGGCTGGGTGAAGCCCTGAGAGAACAAGCTCTTTCTCCCTCACCTTGCAGAACCGCCAGGGCCCAGGCAAGGGTCCCCGTGGCCGGAGGGTGCAGACCCATCCCAGGGCGGTAGTACTGCTCCTCCAGGGGAAAGGTCAACAGTCTCTCTGCTCTTCCCACAACTGCCACCACAGCCCACTTGGTCTGACTGGTGACAGGCAGCACTGTGATGTTCTCCAGTCCTGACCCTCTAAGACAGGACTGGTTCTTTGGAAGAGATTTGAGGATATAAATGGGGACAGGAAGGCTGAAAGACGGACCAGACTTCCCACTCCTCTGGCATTGTGGTGCTCAAGAACTGCATCTGAGAACAGTCTTAGAGAATGGGTGGGTATGTCAGACTGGAATGGGCACCCTATTTATTTTTTCATTGGGGGGGTGTCTGTGTGTGTGTGTGTGTGTGTGTGTGTGTGTATATATATATTTTTTTTAAATCCTCACCCGAGGATTTTTTTCCATTTTTTTGTTCAGACAGAGTGGAAAGGAGAGAGAAAGAGAGAGAAAAACATCGACATGAAAGGGACACATCGAGTGGCTGCCTCCCACACGACCTAACCAGGACCGGGGACAAACTGCAACCAAGGTACGTGCCCTCAGCGGGAACCGAACCTGGGTCTCTCTGGACCGCAGGCCTCTAACCGCTGAGCCAAACTGGCCAGGGCCATCCCCATATTTTTGATAGCACAAGTAAAGCACCCTAGTTAAGACTATGGGCTCTGGGATACAAATACCAGTGATACTACTTAGAAATAGTAGGTTATTCTGATTCTCAGGGCCAAACTAATTTATAGAACATGGATGGATGAATATCTATCACATTAGATGTTGATGAGAAATAGATATAACACACACAAAAATACATAGCATTCTGCCTAGCCCATAGACAGGACGGCACGTGATACATGCTACAGAATGTTGTTGTTGTTATTGAAGCAAGAAGCCGAGCTTGCCAGAATAGTAGTGGAAGTGAGTGGACCTGCACTCTAGCCCCAACAGATTGACCTTTGGTAGACAGACAACAGCCACTTTGACTTCTGTGTCCTTGCCCATAAAATGAAATTCATAAAACCTTTTCTGATGGAAGATCAGATTTTTAAAAAGGATTAAGAATATCAGAAGTGTTTTCAGTTTTTTAATGGAAAACACCCAAAACCACTGCAATCAGAAGTAAGATCTCTCTATGTCCGTGAGATACCCTTAGCCTCAGAGTAGCTGGCCTTCCTTTTGGTTTATGTGCAGCAGGACCAATCTATCGGGCCAGAGGGAAGACAGTTAGATTGCACTTGGACAAGACAATGCCGAAAACAGAAGGAACAGACATCGTTGCACTTGGAACACATCCCTTCAGGGTGTATCTGTTTCTGAAGTAGTTAGTTAGCAAGGACGGCCACACTGAGCACCAGCAGCAGAAGCAAAGCGGAAGGAAAACCGCGGAGATGAGGGCTGACTGAGGCAATACAGCAGCAGAATCATTAACACCAGGCACAAGAGAGAGAAGTGAGCCCTCCACCCGAAGGGAGATTCTTCCCTGTGATATAAAGACTATTTGTGGACTTTACAGACAGTTAATAGACATTTTTTGAGTGCAGTGACCAGGAGTTTCTTCTACTTTTGACAAAAGAATATGTTCTTTTGTGGACTTTGCATTTAAGATAAAACCACCATATAATACTTAAGTATTTTAAGTATATTATTAACCTTTTTACCTGGTAATTGAAGTAGTGCTAGACTGCCTACCCACAGTTTCAGCAAGTCTTCCTATCTTGGTAAAATCAAAGTAGAACTTTACTTCAGACTTAACAAAGTAGTGGCAGAGTAGGTGGATGTTATACTCGTCTTCTCCCAGGACAGAACTGAAATCACAACTGAAATACAGAACAATCAACCTGGATAGCCAATTAAAGATGAGCTGAAGAGAAGTCTTATAAATAGGGATTTACAGAAGAAGCTACTCAAAACTGGTAGGATGGGTGGGATGGGAAGGGGGCTGGCCTGCTCCCATGGGCAGCAGCTGAGACCGGAGGGACATCTCAGTTGCAAAGGTTCCCCCTGAGGGGTGTGGGATTTCAACCCCATGCTGGGCTCCCCACTCAGAGCACCAGAGCCAGGAAGAGGCATGCACATAACATCTGGCTGTGAAAATCAGTGGTCATTCTGTCTGCCAGGGAGAGACTGGAGTCTTCTAGAGACACAGGTACCCTCTTAGAAAGCCAACACACAAAATTTCATTCAAAGCCACTTACCCTGGGCTCCGTGGAGGGAGGACAGAGCAGACTAGAGTCGCATGAGGAGAGACGGGATTGTGGCTCTGGGGAGAGAGCTGAAGGGAGAGCGGCCAGGATCCCTGAGCTGAGTGACTCCCCCACACCACAGAAGCCATCTTTCTTGGGTGGAGCACTCCCCTCCATATGGCATCAGTCTGGGGGAATGCAACAGCCCCACCCTCTTAGCTCCCTGTCACCCCCACCCTGCAAAACTTACACCCTACTGAGGAGTCAGCTGCCTGGACCAGGGTGTAGAAGTCTGAGCAGATGGAGGGGATATCAGTGACTGAGTTATGTGGCTTTGGGGCAGGGACCATTCCTGCTAGCCCCACTCTCTGGTCTCTTGGCTGAATGGGTAAGAAAACAAGACCCATGTACATGCTGTCTAAAAGAGACCCACCTCAGAACAAAAGATACAATATAAAAATAAAAAGATGGAAAGGGATATTTCATGCAAATGAAAATGAATAAAAAAAAAAAGCTGACAAAATAGACATTAAATCAAAGGCTATAGTAAGAGACAAATAAGAACACATAATGATAAAGGGACAATACAACAAGAGAATATAACCCTTGTAAATATTTATGCACCCAACATAGGAACACTGAAATATGTAAAGCAAATCTTGATGGACATAAAGTGAGAGACTGACAGTAATACAGTCATAGTAGGGGATTTCAACACCCCATTGACATCAATGGGTAGATCTTCCACACAGAAAATCAACAAGGAAACAGTAGCCTTAAATGAAACACTAAATCAGATGGATTTAATTGATATCTTCAGAGCATTTCACCTCAAAGCAGCAGAATATACATTCTTTATAAGTGTACATGGAACATTTTCTAGGATAGACCACATATTAAGACACAAAACAAGTCTCAAATTTAAGAAGATTGAAATCGTATAAAGTATATTCTCAGACCATAATGGTATAAAATTAGAAATTAGTCACAAGAAAAAAAAAAGAAAAACATATAAAGACATGGAAGCTAAATAACATGTTACTAAACAACAAATGGGTTAAGAATGAGACCAAGGAAGTAATAAAAAGATATCTTGAAACAAATGAAAATAAGAACATAACAACCTAAAATCAATAGGACACAGAGAAAGCAGTCCTTAAACAAAATTTATGGCATTAGAGGCCTATCTCAAGAAACAAAAAAAAATCTCAAATTAACAATTTAACTTTATACTTAAAGGACTGGAAAAAGAACAATAAACAAAGTCCAAAGTGAATAGAAAGGAGATAATAAAGATCAGAGCAGAAATAAATAAAATAGAGTCTAAAAAAATACAAAAATATCAATGAGACCAAGAGTTGGTTCTTTGTAAAAATAAACAATATTGACAAACCTTTAGCCAGACTCATCATGAAAAAAGAGAAATGAAAGAGAAGTGACAACTGACACCAAAGAAATACAAAGGATTCTAAGAAAATAATACAAACAACTATATGCTAACAAGTTGGACAATCTGGACAAAATGGATAAATTCCTAGAAACATATACTCTTACAAAACTGAATCAGGAAGAATGAGAAAATGTGAATAGACAGATTACAACTAATAAAATTGAAGCATTAATTAAAAAAACAAAAAAAAACAAAAAAAAACCTCCCAACAAACAAAAGTACAGGACCAGATGGCTTCACAGGTGACTTTTACAAAACATTCAAAGAACTAACACCTACCCCCCTCAAAGTATTCCAAAAAATCAAAGAGGAGAGAAGAATCCCATGTTCGTTTTACAAGGCCAGCATTATTCTAATTCCAAAACCAGGTAAAGACAATACAAAGAAAGGTAATTATAAGCCAATATCCCTGATGAACATACATGCTAAAATACTCAACAATATATTAGCAAACCAGGTCCAGCAATACATTAAAAAGATTATACACCACGATCAAGTGGCATTTATTCCATGGATACAGAGTTGGTACAATATCCACAAATCAATAAATGTGATACACTATATAAACAAAATGAAGGTTAAAAATCACATGATCATATTGACAGATACAGAAAAAGCATTTGATAAAATTCAGCATCCATTTATGATCAAAACTATCAGCAAAGTGGGAATAAAGGGGACATATCTTAATGTAATAAAGACCATATATAATAAACTCATAACCAGCATCATACTCAATGGGCAAAAACTAAAAATGTTTTCCTTAAGATCAGGAACAAGACAGGAATGTCCACTTTCTCCACTCTTATTCAACAAAGTACTGAAAGTCCTAGCCACAGCAATCAGACAAGAAGAAGAAATAAAAGGCATCCAAATTGAAAAGGAAGAAGTAAAACTGTCATTATTTGCAGGTGGCATGATACTGTATATAGAGAACCCTAAAGATTCCACCAAAAAACTACTACAACTGATAAATACAAAATAGCAGGATATAAAATAAATATCCAGAAATCAGTTGCATTTTTTTTTTTTTTTTATCCTCAGCCAAGGACACTTTTTCATTCTTTGTTCAGATAGAGCAGGAGGGAGAGAGAGAGAGAGAAACATCGATGTGAAAAGGACACATCCAGTGGCTGCCACCCGCACGACCAACCAGGGCCGGGGACAAACTGCAACCGAGGTACATGCCCTTAGCGGGAACCGAACCCGGGTCTCTCTGGACCACAGGCCGACGCTTTAACCACTGAGCCAAACCGGCCAGGGCCAGTTGCATTTTTATACATTAATAATGAACTATCAGAACTGGAAACTAAGAAAACAATGTCATCTATAATTGCATAAAAAAGTACCTAGGAATAAATTTTACCAAGGATGTAAAAGACTTGTACTCAGAAAATTATAAGACACTGAAGAAAGAAATTAAAGAATATACAAATAAGTGGAAGCACATACCATGTTCATGGATAAGAAAAATTAACATCATTAAAATTAACATCAAAGTAATCTATAGAGTCAAAGCAATTCCTATCAAGATACTGACAATGTATTTCATAGAACTATAACAAATATTCCAAAATGTATATGAAACCAGAAAAAAACCCAAAGAGCCACAGCAATTTTGAGAAAGAATAACAAAGTTGGAGAAATCACGCTACCTGATATCAAACTACAAGACCATAGTAATCAAAACAGCATGGTACTGGCATGAAAACAGATGTATAGATCAGTGGAATAGACTAGAGAGCCCAGAAATAAACCCACATCTTTATGGTTAATTATTATTTTGAAAGGAGGCAAGAACATACAATGGAGTAAAGATAGTCTGTTCAATCAATGGTGTTGGTAAAATTGGACAGATATGTGCAAAAAAAGAAAAAGAAAGAAAAGAAACTAGACTACCTTCTTACACCATACACAAGAATAAATTCAAAATGGATTAAAGACTTATATGTTAGATCAAAACCATAAAACTTGTAGAAGAAAACATAGGCAGTAAAATTTCAGACATTTCTTTCTTTCTTTTTTTGGGGGGGGGGGAGGTGCCCCTAACGGGAACTGAACCCAGGACTCTCTGGTCTGTAGGCTGAGGCTCCAACTGCTGAGCCAAACTGGCCAGGGCTCAGACATTTCTTGTAGCAATATTTTGTTTTTTTTGCTACATTGCCTCAGGTAAAGGAAACAAAAAATAAATAAATATACAAATAGGACTACATTGAACTAAAAAGTTTTTGCACAACAAAGAAAACCATCAACAAAATGAAAAGACAACCCACTGAATGGGAGAACATATTCACTAATGATACATCTGATAAAGTGTTAATATCCAAAATTTATAATGAACTTATAAAACTCAACACCTAAAAAACAAACAAACCAATTTAAAAATGTGCGAAGGACCTGAATAGACACTTCTCCAAAGAGGACATACAGACAGCCAATAGACATATGAAAAGATGCTCAATGTCACTAATTATCAGAGAAACTCAAATTAAAACCACCATGAGATATCACCTCACACCTGTCAGAACAGCTATCATCAATAAATCAACAAACAACAAGTGCTGGCGAGGATGTGGAGAAGGGGGAACCCTCGTGTACTGTGGGGAATGCAGACTGGGGCCGCCTCTGTGGAAAGCAGCATGGAGTTACCTTAAAAAATTAAAAATTGAACTTCCTTATGACCCAACGATTCCACTTCTGAAAATATATCTGAAAAAACCCAAAACACTGATTTGAAAGAATACATGCACCTCTATGTTCATTGCAGTGTTATTTACAATACAGTCAGCCCTCGTTTATCACGGTTAATCAGTTCCAGACTCTACCACAATAAATGAATTTCCGCGAGGTAGGATTTTTTATTTATATGCAGTCGTCCCTCACCACTTCACGCTTCGACTTTCACGGCTTCACTCTATCATGGTTTTTTCAAATATAGTATAGTATAGAATAGTGTAGTATAGTGTAGTATAGTATAGTATAATACAGTATAGTATAGTGTAGTATAGAATAGTATAGTACAGTATAAATAAAATTAACTGAGGAACAAAATAGGTCCAGAGGCATAAATGCATGAAACAGAATGACAGATCTCAGTGAGGGTAGGGGTGGGAGGCAACAGGAAGAGATAAACTAAAGAACATGTATGCATAACCCATGGACACAGGCAATAGCATGGGGAAGGCCTGGGGTGGGGTGGGGGTCGAGTGGAGGGGGCACAAAGGGAGAAAATGGGAGATATCTGTAATACTGTCAACAATTAAATAAAAAACAAAAATGACTTTACTTCATCCCTGGGTTATTTTGAATCTCTCAGCTTAATTAGCATAATTGTGTGAAGAGAACAGTCTAACAATACAGAGTTGATACTGAGGTAGGATTTCTATGGAGATACAAAGTGAATCTCGTTTTCTTGTTTCTCTTTTCATTAATTGTTCTGAGAAGCAGAAAGAGATCTTCAAAGGTCTTGGGACATTTTTTCTGGGTTATTTTCTGCACTTCCTGTAATTTTTCAGAAGGAGGAGGAAGAACAGAGGCCAGTCACTCCTATAAATGCTTCCAGGCAGTTTGGCATTAGAGGAATTTATTGGGTCTGGGGGAAAGTCAATCCTGCTAAGCAGAGGTAGAAATGAGGATCCCAAGGCTGTCATAGTAGGAACTCTGAAACCTGAATGTGCACACAGATCACCTGGAGATCTAGTTAAAATGCAGGATCTGCCCAGCTGGTGTGGCTCAGTGGATTGAGTGTCACCCCATGGACTGAGAGGTCCCAGTTCCATTCCTGGTCAGGGCACATGCCTGGGTTGTGGGTGGATCCCCAGTGGGTGGGGTGTGCAGGAGGCAGCCAATCAGTGTGTCTCTCTGTCAATGTTTCTCTCTCTCTCCCCCTCTCCCTTTCTCTGTCTCTAAAAATCAATAAATAAATATATATATATATATATATATATATATATATATATATATATTTTTTTTTTTTAAAGTGCAGGATCTGATTCAGCAGGTTTGGGGTTAGGATTAAGATTTTGTATTTCTAAAAAGCCTTCTGAGCGGGAACCTACAATGGCATTTGAGAAGTTATAACACAGACCATATGACTAGTGTTATGGGTTAAACTGTGTCCCTGCCAAATTCATATGTTTAAGTTCTAGTTCCCAGTACCTCAGAATGTGACCTTCGGAGATAAGGTCTTTACAGAGGCAATCAAGTTAAAATGAGGTCATTAGGGTGGGCCCCAAGCCAATATGACTGGTGTCCTTATAAGAAGAGAAAATTCGGACACAGGCACACGGAGAGGGAAGATGATGTAAAGAGAGACAGGGAGAAGGCGGCCATCTGCAAACCAAGAAGAGAGGCCTGGAACAGATCCTTCCCTCACAGTCCTTACAAGGAACCCACCTGCCAACGCCTTGATCTTGGACTTTCAGCCTCCAGAAACTGTGAAACAATACATTTCTCTTTACATTGACAGAGAGACACACTGATTGGCTGCCTCCTGCACACCCCACCCACTGGGGATCCACCCACAACCCAGGCATGTGCCCTGACCAGGAATGGAACTGGGACCTCTCAGTCCATGGGGTGACACCCAGTCCACGGTACTTAGTTACATGAGCCCTAGCAAACTAATGCAGCGAGCAAAACTTAAAGTATTTACTATCCGGCCCTTTCCATTAAAAAGCTTGCTAACACCTACTCCACGGGACGAATTTTCTGCATTTAACACTTTGCAGCCGGCATGCCCATGCCTCCTAACCAGCAAGAGACTCCAGAAATCTTCATTAAGCCTCCCCTTCGTCTCCCAGCCACGGTAACCTTTACATCCCTTTGCTGGAAACAGCCAGCCAACTGCACATTACCCTCAGTCAAATAAAAGCACTGAGCAACCCCATCTCAGTCCCTCTGGCTTCAAGCCAGGAGGAGAGAAAATTCCTTCCACCAGCTCCATGGATGTAAGGACTCTACAGATGGGAGAGGTGAGCGAAGAGGAGGGAAACTTTATTTTTGAACCTTTCAAACACAGTATGGTATATATAAAACACTGCGTCATAAGGGCCCTGGCACCCAAAGGAACAGCTGTCAGTTCCTTTGGGACATCTCCCATAGATGCAGTTGACCCTCAGAGAATTTAATGGGAGAAGATAAGACAAGACAGGTTAGTTCCATTATAAAACAAATTGCTAATTATCTGAGGCTCTTCGATCCTCATGTAATCAGAAAACTAATCTACATTGCTATTAATAAAATAATGGCAATAATAATAATATTCATGACAACTAACCCTTATTGAGCACTTTTTATGGGCCAGGCACTGCCCAAAACAATTTAATCATCACTATAATCCTATGAAATAAAAAAAGTGTTTTTTTTTATCCCCATTTCACTGATAACGTATGGAAGCTTACAGAAATTAAGTTGCCCAAGGTTGCAGAGTTGAAAAATGGCAGGACGGGGTTCAAGACCAAAGATGTATGATTCTGAAGCCCAAGCTTTGAACAGTGGGCCATTTGGTCTCAATGGTATATGACAAAAATTCTTGGTGCCCTCAAACCATTTTATCCACTTGAAAAGGTGACTGTGGTTTTGCCTTTTCCTCTCTGTATTAAGCATGTCGTTTACTATGATGACCTGACACTTAGGGACCTTCCTGACACAGGAAGGGACTGCCCCTTCCGAGGTTAGCTGATTTCTAGAGATAACCAACAGCGCCCCTAGGAGGACACCTTTTATATGCAGACCAACCGATCTGAAGCCCAAACACCAAGCACGTTTCATTGGGCTCTGACTCTCAGGCCACTGTCCACCAGCTCTAAGCACCCCAGGGCCAGGTACTGGATAACTAGGGGCTGTCCCTAGGTCCCAGGGCCTGCTGAAATGATTCAAACGAGCCAATCCTGAACCTTCTTACCCTGCCTCGCCCATTTCTTCCCAGAGAGACCACAATAAAAGCTCCTTCCCACATTCCCTCTACTCCTGCCTGGTCATTCACCCTGGTGCTTCCCTGTGTGGCCCTGCAGGGTATGGCCTGGCGTGTCCCGCCTCTTGGGAACAGTGACTAACAAGCTACTTTTCAACGGCAATCATCTCCTAATTCGTTGGCCTCACAAACTTCAACAACAACATAACCTACATTTTGAAACACCCTCAGAGCCTATGTACCTCCCAGCCCCATATCATTACAGTGGAGGACAGAGGCTACAACTTACCAAACGATACCTCACATGATGATTTCTACCAACAAAAATGCTCGTAAAGGGAACAACAACAAAAAAACCTCATAAAACAAGAACTTCATAAACTTTTACTGCTTTCCCTCCTGCCCTAAGGCATTCTGGTATTGAAAGGTGGCAATTCTGCAGTTCATCACGCCTCCCAGCTCCCCTGGCAGGCAAAACAAAGGACGGGGGACATCCTCCCTGGCATCTTGAACAGGGTTTCTTATTCCAGGATCAGGGCACCAACATTAAAATCAGCCAAGAGCAGACCAGGCCGGGTAGCTCAGTAGGTTAGAGCATCATCCCGATATGCCAATGTTGTGTGTTCAATTCCCGGTCAGGGCACAAACAAAAATAAACCAATAAATGCATAAATAAATGAGTGGAACAACAAAAATCGATGCTTCTCTCCCCCTCCCCCCTTTCCTCTTTCTCTCTCGCAAAACAAAATTATCAATTAAAAAAAAAAAAAATCAGCCAAGAGCAAATAGTGGAGCTGAAACAGTCACACTGCTCCCCTCAACTGCCCAGATCCTATGTTCCCCGTGGAAAACAGCATGACCATGGTGGGGAGCCCGGGCCATTCCTTCTCCTCCTGGTGCGGCTTGAGTGCATGGCACAGTCCAGAGCATTCTTCTGAAGATCACAGGCCCTCTCCAGATTCACCATCAGTATTCTTTTGCCAAGATACACTGTAAGTTATGAGGCGAGCAAATGATTTACCATCCACTCAAAGAGGGGCCCTACTTCAGAGAAACCTAACTCTCCACCAGCTCATGAGCTGGTGTAACTTTCCGCAGAAAGGCATGGAAACTTGGTAGTGTTGTGCATCTGGGCTGGAACAAAGAGGATGCTGGGAAAGCCAGATTATGCTGGCTACAGCTCGTCAAACCCATTCATCTGGCAAGAGAAGTTATGGCCAGTGACCCTCGGTACCTGTGTGACCAAGGCAAATTCATTCATGCTCCCCTTTCAGGCTGAGTCAACAAGATCCCCAAGACTCTGATTTGTGGACTCCAACAGTGCCAGGTTAACCAGTACCTGGTTGAGCATGTGCTCTGGGCACAGCAAAGCAGAGGCATCAAAATAAATAACATCGTATCAGAGAAAATGACATTTTGTAAGATTTTCTTACATTTATTTTTAAAACTGGTTTTGTTTTTATTCTGAATTACATGTGGGGGAGTGAGAAGGGGAAATGTAATTTTTTCAGAAAGATAAACCACAGAACTTCTAGGCAGGTATGCATAACTATGAACATAGACAACGATGCTTGGGGGGGATTGGGAGGAGGGTGTCAATGGGGGAAAAAGGAGGAACATCTGTAACAAAAATTTTAAAAATAAAAGAAATTTAAAAAAGAGAGAATTTTTTCAGAGCTTCGGGTCTCTACACCTTAACCCGAAATTGAGCCAACACTAGGATTAAGGCACAACTTTTAGCTCGTCTGTCTCTTAAGACCACTAGGCTTTTGGGAGAAGTCGGCACTGCCAAGACAGCCTTCCAAGATTTGGCATAAGGGTCTCTTTTGTATATACTTCCAAAAAGGGAGGTTTGAGATAGGCTCTTTCTGTGGGACTGGCATGAGTAGATTATAGTGCCAGTTACTGTCATCAAGGCACACGTCCTAGAATGCCCAGTGCGGTGGACGGGGTGAATCCCAGCCCTGCACCAGCACACACTCAGCGTCTTGAAGAGAGTTCTGACCCAGCAGAGGCCAAAGGCAAGTCCCACTGTCATCAACACCCAGAGCAACCCTGGAAACACCTGCCCAGTTCCCAGGGCATGTTCCACACTCCCCCAGATGAGCATCCCAGGGATGACTCTCGGTTTCAGGAAAGCAGTCAGTCCCTCCCCAGTCACAGAGGCCCTGAGTCCACATTTCAATATCTCAGTGAGGAAAAGAAGGGCTGTGTGCCCTGTTTTGTTTTCCCAGGGGGTACTTTACTTAAATGAGAAGGAGCATAGAAACCCTAC
This sequence comes from Molossus molossus, assembly GCF_014108415.1. Taxonomy (NCBI): domain Eukaryota; kingdom Metazoa; phylum Chordata; class Mammalia; order Chiroptera; family Molossidae; genus Molossus; species Molossus molossus. The sequence continues at coordinate 52,303,905 of NW_023425349.1, forward strand.
ACATTGTGCTTTTTTCTCAACTTTAATTCAGCTTCAAGCGACTCATTGTGAAAACACAGCTGCACTAATTCCTTTCTACGACACTAGAGGGAAATCTAACCCACCTGACCACGACTTGTTTCTTTAAAAAAAAAAAAAAAATACACAGAACCAAAAATGTAAGGCTGAAGAATACCTTGAGATGTTATCTTGCTCCGTCCCTTGCACCCCTGCTCATGTTTAAATATCATCTGACTCTATGTGGTCATAGAGACTTCTAGAAGAGCGCAAACCAGCCAGCTTCGTTGGGTGGGCTCCCTCACAGTTGAAATTGTTCTAACAGTCAGTCTGAATCCCTTCCAGTTCAACTTGAGTTTATTTACTGAAATTAAATATTCATTAGTTGTGGAGGACAGCTGGTCATCTTTCTCTGCCTCGTATTATTCTGTAATTCCTGGAGCCCTCCAGCCAACGCCTCTCTTCCATGTAAAACGAGCCAGCTATGAGCTTGGCCGTAGCATTTACAGCCCAGCTCTTAACCACCTGTTTCTTGTCTAAACTCTCTCTACACCACTCCACCCTCCCTGATATTTCCAAGTTACAGCATACAGATCCAACTCTGAGAAGTAAAATAAAATGAAGTATTTCTTCATGCTTGTCCTTGCACATATGGCTATTAAGACATCCCTGTGCAGGTTTTTAAAAATATATATAACAACATAATGTTTTTTTTATATATTTGTCAAGTATGATTTCAAAAATCATGTATATATGTGTGTGTATACACATATATACATATATACATGTGCACATGAACACATACATATACATATATATAATTTTTCATTTTGTCATAAAAATTTAATGTCTAAGTGAATGTCCATTTATATGTCACTTCTGAATTCCATTGTTTCCAACTCTTCCACATCACATATATTATTTCAATTTCTAATTTTATTATCCATGTCACTTCAGATCTCTTATTAACTATAAAACATAACCAATATGTATTTAAAACATTATTCTTTTTTCTTTTTTTATCCTCACTCGAGGACATTTTTCCATATTTTGTTCAGATAGAGTGGGAGGGAGGGAGGGAAGGAAAGAGAGAGAGAGAGAGAAACATCGACGTGAAAGGGACACATCCATCGGTCGATGCACTAACCACTGAGCACAAAACTGGCCAGGGCTAGAACATTATTCTTTTAATCGTTTTTAAAACCTATTCATTGCTAATTCGAATTACGGGGAAAATATCTGGCTGTTTTCAAAACACAGTTATCCACGTTATTAAGTGTGGTATCACAAAAAATATATTTGATCTTTGTCTCTGGTTCCTGGCACAGAGCTCCCCAAATTCTTTAAATTTCCTAAGTGATAGGAGTGTCTTTTGTTATTCATAAGACCCTATCAACCACTCCTTCGCTTACACTCATGAGGTCACTCTTGGTGGATCCCTACACTGATAGCTTTAAGATGAGGGCGACAGCCCGAGGAGCCAACCAGGTGTAAGGGGCTGGAACTGCTGCCCCACAACCTCCCAGGAAGGGAGAAGGGCTGCAGGTAGAGTTTAATCACCAGTGGCCAATGATTTCACTAATCATTCCTACATAATGAAACCCCCACAAAAACTCCTAAACAACAGGGTTCAGAGAGCTTCTGGGTTGGTGAACACGTCAGGTGCCGGGTCAGTGGTGCCAGGAGAGGGCATGGAACCCCTAACCACCCTTGCCCCATCCCTTGCCCTGTGCATCTCTTCCATTTGGCTGTTCCTGAGTTGTATCTTTAATAACAAACCACTAATAAGCAGAGAGCTTTCCTGGCTTCGGTGAGTTGTTCTAGCCAATGATCAAGCCTGAGGGGTGGGGATCATGAAAATCCCTGAATTTTTAGTTGGCTGAGCAGAAATGTAGGTAGCCATGGCACACTATTGTGGCTGGTGTCTGAAGGGGGACAGTCCGTGGGACTGAGCCCTCTTAATCTGTGAGGGTCTGGGCTAACTGAGGGTAGCCAGTATCAGAACTAGACTGAATTGCTGGCCACCCAGTTGGTGTCCAAGAATCAGAATTGGTTGGTGTGAGTGGCAAAAAACTCTCAATAAGAACATTGAAGTGAGGCTCTAGCTGCAGCCTTGAATTGAAGCACAGGTAAGAAGAAATCCTCTTTCCTCTGGACCTCAAGCATTAGCATGGACATGGGTTTTGTTATAAGACCGAGTTTAAATTTCAGTCCAGAAATTACCTGCTCCAGGGGTCAGAGTGGCTCCCTGATTCAGTTTCCTCGCCTGCAAAAGCACGCTGATAATTCTGCTCTGGGCCACTGGAACGGCTAATAAGATAACGGATGCATCTAAAGTATCTGGAGGGGTACCTGGTACATTGTAGATACCTTACAAATGGTAACTGGTTTTATTTAAACACTCGGTCCTAAGAGAAATCTGATGGGTGGCACCAAGGCTCATACTGAATACAGAACACTTCCGTTTCCTGGGTGATATAATCAGTCAGATATTCCAAAGTAATTAACACTGAATATTTCACTCATTTGGCAAATGTCCTGTATTGGGCATTTACCTACAGGGGTGGGAAAAAGTAGGTTTACAGTTGTTCGCATGGAAAATTGTGCAATAATAAATAATAATACAAGAATGAACTGTTTTGCCTACTCAAAGCTGTAAGCCTGCTCTTGCCCCTCTCACGTGCCAGGCGGTATCTGTGCCCTGGAGATACAGTGAAGAAACAGACTCAGTCCTGGCCTCCTGGTGCTTCCGTTCTACTGGGCAGACACTCAGCAAAGCCAGTGCACCGACAAGCTGATATGTGCACGAGACGGGGCCACATGCTACGGAGAAAAGAAAGGCAGGGCAAGGAGGGCAGCAGCACCTGCGTGTGAGGGCTGTTTGATACTGAGAAATGAGGGCAGAGCCATGCGGACAATGGAGAGTAACGCGCTCTAGGCAGAGGGAACAGCCACTGTAGATGTCGTGAGGTAGCATGTTCTTGGCATGTTCACAGAACAACGCTGGAATGAAGAGGGAAATGAATGCGAGGTAGGCGATGAAGTCGGAGGTAGTTTCCAGCAGGCATTTGAGGCCATGGTAAAGGTTTGGGCTCTTCTCTGGGTGAGATGAGGAGGCACTGGATGATGTGAGCAGAGCAATGAGGTGATCTAATATGTCTTTTTTTTTTATCCTCACCTGAGGACATTTTTGCATTTATCTTCAGGTAGAGCGAGAGGGAGAGAAGGGGGAAGAGAGAGAGAAACATCGATGTGAGAGAGACACATACACAACCCCAACCAGGGCCGGGGACAAACTGCAACCGAGGTACGTGCCCTTAGTGGGAACTGAACCCGGGACTCTCTGGTCCGGAGGCCGACGCTCTAACCACTGAGCAAAACTGACCAGGGCTGATCTAATATGTCCTAAAAACATCACTCTGGTTGCTGTGCTGAGACCAGGTGTGGGCAGGGAGTTGGCAAGAGTAGAAGGAACAAGACCAGTTAGGAGACCACTGCAATAATGTCCAGGAGAAAACAGTGGGTGGCCCTGGATAGAAATGGTGGAGGTGTTGAGAGGAGGTCTGATCCTGGTTGTGTTCTGAAGGCCAGTATGGGCTATGAGAAAGGGAAAAAATGGAGTCATGGATAAATCCTCGGTTTTTGGCCAAACCAGTGAAAAGCATGGAGCTGCCATTTACTGAATGAAGAATTGAAGGAAGCAGGGTGGTTTGCGGGGAGGGGAAGAAGGGAGGATCCTGGGAGGCTGGCAGGAGTTCAGGTATACACACGTCACGTTAATGATGCCTAGAAGACATCCAAGTGCAGTCCAATGGGCAACTGGAGATGAGTCTGGAGGGCAGCAGCCCATGCAGGGCAGGGCACTAAAAACAGCTGCTGCCCTTTCTGCAATTTTAAAGAATTCAAGGTCCTGTTAGGAGGGCTTCACAGTCCCTATAACTCTTTGCTACTCAGAGTATGACTCCTACACCAGCAACACAGCATCACCGCGCGCTTGTTGGAAACGCAGGTTCTCCGGCCTTCCTCAGACTGGAGTCAGAATCTTCCTTTTCACAAGATCCCCGGGTGATTAATACACACATTAAAGTCCACAGGCACTTCTCTAATTAGAATCACCTGGGAAGTGCTTTACACCTGCAGACCCCACTCCAGAACAATACAAGTACGAAGTCTGGGAGTGGGGCCCAGGCCTGGGTATTTTTCCCAAGCCACCCAAGACACTCTGACGTGCAGTCGGGGTCAGAGCTGCTGAGCTAACCCCTCACTCCTACGTGGCCCCTGGACGACTAGGTTAGGACGGCTAGTGCCCCTGGAAGCCCCTCTTGAAAGGGAGGTGCAGGTCCATGCACGCCGGCATGTAGCTAGAGGAACCGTATGGCCTGGTTTGTTGGGGATGGTCTCAGGGTAATGATTAGGGCCCCTTTCAGTTTCAGATGTATCCTGATTTGGATGATAAATGATATGTTCCCCCAACATAACACAACATGGCTCTGTAGTTTATATTTCTGGAATATAAAGTCATAGTAAGAACAAGTAGGGCAAAATGACAGATGGCCTTTGCTTTGACAGATGAATCCCATATAAAGGGACTCTTGGTGCTTAGATGATAGTCCTTAAAGACTTCGAGGTACAGCTTATCAGAAAGACATATGTGAATTCCCTCGACGGGAAGGAAGGTTGGGGAAAATCAGGCTCCTTCCAGGGGTTGGGGTGGGGTGGGGTGCAGTTATATTTTGCAATTCAAGTGCCTACACCAACTGTTGATTAGCCAGGAGCTGGTTATCAGTCTGTGATTGTCCCGGCCCTGACCAAAACTTCTCCTTCCTTTTCCTTCAGGCTCTGTCATGGTCCAACAGCTACTCCACCCACAGGCTGAAAGGGACAGGAAAGGAGGCGAGAGAAAGCTGATTTAGCAGCCCTGCTAACACACCTGGTGGGGAAGCAAGGGGAGCAACAGGGCTGTTTCTGGTTACCTGTGAACTGAAATCCTTTTGGCTCATCCCTCTTTCCAAATTATTACCAGCTGGTTTGAGGGCTGTTGAAGGCCTGATTGCCAGTAAAATTAAAGTAATTTTGTGTTTTTAAAACCACATAATCTTTCAGAAATAGGCCTGGGAAGCTTTTCTTCCTGATTTACCACGGAAGACACAGGGAGGGCGAAACAAGCACCTTCTCATCTTAGCCGGGCCCTCCCAGTCTCCTTCCTCCCTCACCGCCGAGTCCTCCGTGCGATGGAGAGAATTGTCCCCAAAATATTTGTGAATGTAGGTAACAAGTTGTTTTACATAAACTTAAAACAAATAGTCTAATCACGGTTATACCAATGGACGCAAATAGAAAAACCGTAAGTGGGAAAAGAAACGCATGTGCGTGGAGATTGCATCACAAGTGTTCCTGTTGCGTCCGTAGGGTGGTGAAGAATATTTCCACGAGGCAACCACAGCAGGCAAGTTCAAAACAAGTTTTGCTCACAGGGGCTCAAAATGCCTGGAAAAGAAACTGTCTCTGCTCAAAGTAAAACAACCAGATGCTAATAAAGCCAGTTGAAGGGAACTTCCAGGCCGCGTGCTGAAGAACTTCAATGTAATGAGCATTGTGTTAGAAGGGGTAAAGCACTGGAAAATACCTGTTGAGTTGGAATGGGATTATCAACGAAATCTTTGCAGGTTACAGAGGTACTTTAGCGGGTGTGTGAGTGCAAGTGCCGGTGTGTGTGTAGGCGGGGGCGGCAGAGGGTGGCTATTTGTTCTCCGCTTTCTGGGCTGCCAATCAGAACAAGTCAAAAAGGCCAAACAGGTCTCCTCTGTGGCTGAGAAAGCGGCACAAGCTGGTGTCTGCCTGCCAGGCCCTGAACCAGTAATCACACTTGCAGCCTGGGGAGAAGGCCTTATCTTTGATCTCTGTTAACAGTTAACCAAAGGCTTTCCTTCCAGAGCGCTTCCAAGGCAGAGCAGGTGGTCCTGGCGAGCAAGGCTGGCCTAAATGAGTGGCTCGGGCACAGGTCAGCAGTAGCTGAGACAGCTGGGCCGGCTGGGAGCATCTTTTCCCTTCTCTTAGGGGTCTAGATGTAAGGTTTAAAAATCTTACTCTGAATTTATGTCTTGATTGAAATGCAAAAGGACATAAGTTGGTGAGTCAATGATATATAGTATTTTAATAAGGAGTTCTATTTTAATTAATATGTTTAGCTAGGTCATATGCTAAATACTGTGAGGCCCACCTAGCCAAGTCTGAGAAAACCCTTGCTTATGATGAGAAAGGGAGAGAATATCAGCAATCAGAAGAACAACATCAACGAAAGGATCCCCCAACCATTCAAAATACATAGTAGTGGTGACTTGACCCACAGATTGAAGTGTATATACTATAGAGGAGAGGAAATTCTCCATTCTGCCCTTCTTGAGTTCTTATGGCTGGACTAATAATAAAATTTAAAAAGATCAGACAGACAGAAGAAAAACCAGCGTAATAAATGCACATAGGGGGATCATAAATAATACTCAGATGAATGATAAGCCTTTTATAAACCTTTTTATTTATTTTTTAGACAAAGAAACAATAAATTTGTGAAGATTTGATAGGACAAAGACACTTAGTTTTGGATGCTCATTTGTAAGGAATCTAAACAGAAAAAGGCCTGGGTAGTAAATTACTAAAAAATAAGGTTTGTTTACGTAGGCTTCTAGGCTCTAGAGTCCTTACTCTAGCGATAAGGGTGTCTCTCTCCACTACTTGGAGCAAGGAGCACACCTGTCACAGGGGAGATTTATTTCCTGCATTCTAGGACACAAGAGAGAGTCAGTGTGCCCTCCAGTAACTTTAACTCAAAGTAATCAATATGCCATTGTGGGACATTGGGGCCAGCCTGCCCCAGGCCCTGACCATACTTAATACACAACGCAGGCAACAGGCCCATGGAGGTTTCAGCTTCAAAGGAAGCCTTAAGAGGGGCTGGCGGGGGTACCACTTAGCTCTTGTGCACCATCTGAGAGAGAGATTTGTAGCACAGCAAATTTGCCACCCCAAAGTGTCTCTTTGATATAAGGACTATTTTAGGCTGATTATTGTTAAGAAACTACAGACATAGAAAATGCTCTAAAACCTGAGTCGAGTTACCCTTTGGCAAGAGACATGTATAAGAGAAATCTCCACTGGTTAGGGTGTCTCCCTCACTTTACCAGGAAGAGGGGGGGTGGCCTTAATTCTAGAAGCTCTTATTAGTAGAAAGGCAAAGACTTAGATCTGCATAGTAACCTTACCTGTGTTTCCTGGGCCTTTCTGCTAACCTCCTACAACTCACTCTCCACCCTCCAGATCCTCCTTTGTCTTAGAAGCTGGCAACATTATGTAAGGTGATGGCTTCTGCCATTTCGAAGAGTTACCCGGTTTTCTGGGTCTCTCCCGCGTATATAGGAGGTATACACATTATTAAACTTTCACTTGTTTTTCTCCTGCTAATCTGTCTCATGTCAACTTGATTGTTAGACCAGCCTGAAAAACCTAGAGGGGTCGAGGACAGTACGTATATAGGATTATTTTCACACATGTCTAATGGCCTAGACATTATATAGATTCTCCTGCAGTCAGTGTGGAAGGTAAATAAAAATAAGCAAATATAACCACCTACTGCTCGAAAATAGGGAAAAGAGTGTGGAGAAAAAATAGCCCCGAGTCAGAGTGAGTCAGAGTTGGTGAGGCCAGGAATATCATTCCTCAACCTGTACGTAGCTCTGGACATTCAGGTCTTTGCTTTAATCTTGCTTCCCAAACTTGATATACAGAGGAGAGGTTTATACAGAAAGATAGGGCAAGCCTCCGCTTTTTGCATGGTTTTGTGCTGTCTCGGGTGAAATGCACTCACGAACAAGTCAATCTCTGCACGGGAAGCCTGTGATCCTGAGAGGGAGGGCCACGGCCTTGACGCTGGCCTCGTCTCTGCCCCTTCATGCTCTAGGTGACCCTGACCACACGCTCAGCCTCCCAGGCCCTACTTCCCCACCTGGGATCATTTCACTTAAAGACAGCAAGTTGCAGGGTCTATGGTACTATTTTTCCCAAGTTCTTTGAGCCTCTCCAAAGAAAAGTACCATGGGGGTGGGGGGACCCACTAAAGTACTGACAGAGAAAGAAAACATTCCCTGGCATTTTTTTCCATCCAGGGAACAACTATGGCAAATTATAACTGGAAATTCTGAGCAACTGTAAAATGAGAAGCAGTGACTTTTTCTTCTTTACTTCACAAAAGCAGCATTGCAGACGGAGCCAAGGTTTTCATCTCGAGAAATCCTCAAAGACACTGCTTCAAATCCCAGGTTGAAGTCAAGACCAAGAGAGTGGGGACAGCCAGCAGCGTAGCTGGAAGTACCCAACATTGTACTGGGTCCTTTCTGGTATTAATTAATGTTGCCTAGAGCTTTAATGAATAAGGGAGTGAGGAGGCGTATGTTGTGCTATTTATTTTTCTAAGTGAGTTCTTAATTAGTTCTATTGTTGACAACATGAGGGGGGCTTGCCAAATACTGGCTGGCTGAGTCTTGTTCGTGTCTTCCCTTGACTTTAAATGCAGGCCAGCCATAGTCCCTCCTCTCATACTGGGCTCTGCAACCATCTGAGAGAAAGCCCAGAGTGGCATCTGTACTGGCGCCTCAAAGTCATGGTGCAACCCAGAGTTTTCCGAACACCTGAAGACTGATAATTTACAGGAGCATAGTCAAGACTCTGAGTAGTTTGGCCAGTTGAACTATAACTCAGAATTTCCTTACCTCATCTATACAAGGTGCCTCTTCTTGGTGTCACCCCCATTAACAAAATGCAGAGCAGTCGAGAGAGGCAAGTCATTTGGGAAATGCTAAACTCATCATAGATGCTGGAGAACAATTTTTCTGTTTCAAACACTGCAATGAATGAATTAAATTTGCTTGGAGTCACTCTAAATCTATCCTTCAGCTGGAGGTATCAATATGGAATTTACTTTCCGGGAAATAAAATCACTCCCACTAAAGGCATACAGGAGGAGCTCCTGGAACGTGCCAGAAGCAATGAAACACACAGTGCTTGGAGCACAGCTCTGTTTCGGTACCTGTGGCTCCTGGTCATGACCGCTGGGGTCCCTCTCGTAGCTCTCTGCGTACAGTCTGATGGTGGCCCGCACGCCGCTGGAGGAACTGAGCCGGAAGATGAGCCGTGAAGCGTCTGAGAAAATGATCCTCAGGCCCTGGGACCAAAAACATTCAGAATGAATCAGTGAACAGGTGAATACACAGGTAAAAATAATTAATATCTACTTTGGAGATCAGCGTATTTCTATGATCTAAAGATACTCAGGTTCATGACAACTTATAATTGGCTCTCAACGCTCACCCAAGGACCATGAAGTGAACCTGGAGGTTATTTAAGGTTATCCATTAATCTCTTTATTCTATTTCTGTTGCCTTGTGGTTAATGCAAAACTGTGAACAGATGCTCAAGTTTCCTTGGTCTTGTGATGTGGGTGGAGGTAAGAAGGATAAAAAGATATCTAATGTTGCCTGGCTGGTGTGGCTCAGTGGACTGAGTGTCGTCCCATGGACTGAGAGGTCCCAGTTCAACTGCCTATCAGGGCACATGCCAGGGTTTGCAGGCTCGATCCTCAGTGGGGGGCGTGCAGGAGGCAGCCGAATGATATTTCTCTCTCACATCAATATTTCTCTCTCCCTCTCTCCCTTCCTCTCTCTAAAAATTCAATAAGATATATATTTTTTAAAGATATTTAATGTCCATGGGGCCAAAGTCCATCCCTTATAAACCTAGATGCAGAATTGGGCAACTTATTCATTACAATAAGACAAGTTACCCATGTTAAAGTTACCCTCATGTGATGTTAGGCTTTGCTTTAAGTTCACCTTTGTTTCCTTCCTTGTTCCCACATTCCTCTGGTAGTGAGGGAGCCCTACAATGAAATGCCCGGGGCTAGAGCCTCCGCTGGGGTTGAAAGCTCGCGTGGAAATCCCCCTCCTCTTGCCTCCCTCCTTCCTTCTCACTCGAAAGACCTGGCCACCAGGGTGTGGTGGGGACAGAGATGTGGCTTTACCTCAGTGCTGCCCAGTATTAATTTGTTTTGGGCTCAGAATGTCCCCCTTCTCTACACGTTTCTTATTAGTGACAGGGATACTTTTAAAAAATGACTGTAAAATCATATTGTGACTTCCGTTGATGGAAATTTGTTTTTTTGTTTTTGTTTTTGTTTTTTTATCCTCATCTGAGGACATTTTTCCATTTTTTGTACAGACAGAGTGGGAGGGAGAGAGAGGAAGAGAGAGAGAGAGGGAAACATCGATGTGAAAGGGACACATCGAGTAGCTGCCACCCGCACGACCAACCAGGGCCGGGGACAAACTGCAACCGAGGTACGTGCCCTTAGCGGGAACCGAACCCGGGTCTCTCTGGACCACAGGCTGACACTCCAACCACTGAGCCGAACCGGCCAGGGCTGGAAATTTGTTTTCTTAAGACAACTGATAAAGTCATTGTTATAAATAAGCATGTTGGCAAGAGCCAGAGGACAGAGGAGGGAACAGAATAGTACGTCTGGCCACTAGTTACTTCTGAAAAAGTGGAATTCTCAGGGGACTTTGATATCAGACATTTTCCCTAAGAAATTTACCCTTAAAACCTCTGGTGTCAAATCTTGCCTGTTAAGAATAAGCCATTATCGCCCTGGCCGGTTTGGCTCAGCGGTTAGAGCATCGGCCTGCGGTCCGGAGAGACCCGGGTTCGGTTCCCGCTAAGGGCATGTACTACGGTTGCAGTTTGTCCCCAGCCCTGGTTGGTTGTGCGGTGGCAGCCACTCGATGTGTCCCTTCACGTCGATGTTTCTCTCTCTCTGTCTCTTCCTCTCTCTCCCTCCCACTCTATCTGTACAAAAAATGGAAAAATGTCCTCGGGTGAGGAAAAAAAAAAAAAGAATAAGCCATTATTAAAAGTATCTCATACCTGCCATATAAATCCCTTATCCCACCCTCATCTGGTGATAGCTAATGGGGGGCACTATGACTCCATATGAGTGTTTTTCTGTGTTTTAAGTCTTATAGGCATATTTTGTTCCAGTCCCTAAACAAAAGCCTTAGTCTCTGTTGGAGGAGTTCAAGGTTTGCTACAGTTTGTGCAACAGAAAGGAGCCATCTCCCTTCCTGGTAACCCAACACTCTATAATACTAGTTTTGCCAATAGGATGATATTATCCAGGATTCATTCATTGGGCAACCATTTTCGAGTGGCCCTTAGGGATCAGGTGGTGGACAAAGCCCGAGTAGATAAAGATAAAGACACAGTACTTGTTCCCCATAAGCCTGAAGTAGTTGATTACAATAAAGAGAAACCATTTTTTGAACCACTGTATGCTGATAGACAAGTGAATGGTTACGAAATTCCAAATGGAGCAAAAGAACAATTCCTTACTATCCAGAAAGAATGATGTATCAAATAATGCTCAAACTGACAATGAAACTCCAAAGGTTCCACAATTGTATTCCGTGTTTTTACAAACTCTTCCGAAGCTGTTATTTCCGTCTAAGCCCACTTTCCCATTGTCACCGCCCATGGCACACCTGAGTTCGTAATTCATTGCTCAGGACCATGGGTTCTCCATAAATTGGTTAAAGCAGTATCGAGGGCTGGAGCCCTGAACCACCCATCACTGCAGATTCCAAATCACTTGAGGCCACCTCTTCTGAGGACCTCCCACACTTAACCCTGTAAGGTAGTTCCCATTACACAATTAACCGTTTATGGCCAGTGGGAGGTATTAAAAAATCCAGATCACAGCAAACCATCCACATGTATTATCTGCTCATAACTAAGGCTTTTCACAGAGAAATCATATCATTTTTCCCTAAGGGCAGCTGTATTTTTGTCTGTACTCACAGAAAGTTTGTCAGAATCTACATCTGGTAGCCTGGAATAGATTTTGCACTTGAAAAGATGATGAAGGAGTAAATAGCACACACCTCCTGGACATACTCCAACATCTTCTCTCTTTCCTAAGGGACCCACCAGGAGATCTTAATAGAGAATACATGTTGCTTTGTGAGACCTCCAGGTGAGAAACACAATTCTCCTTCTCCACACAAAATAAAATATGTTTAGAGTCAGCCCAGTTCTGTGCTGCAACAAACCTAGTTTTGTGTCTGTTGAGTGTCACTGTGGTGTGTGAATAGTTATACTGGATTGCTTTGGGGTCCACATGGTCCTCCAACGAATGTAATGAATTTTCAACTTGAACATGAGCCATGCTCTCTCCAGCATGTATCATTACCTACTATCAACTAAATTATGAGGTCAAAGACACCACTGACCAAGACTTGCCAAGTTTCTAAACATTCTGTAATCCCAACAAAAGAATTGCAATAATATACTTTGCTTTTGATTTTTTAATGTTAAGCCAGGGATTGGCAATCCAGTTTGTCAGCCGAAATGGACCTGGCACCTGTTTTTATAGGTCAAGGTTCACTGGAACACAGCCATTCCCACTCACTTATGTGTTGTCGATGGCTCCTTTTGCGTTCTAACTGCAGAGCTGAATAGTTAGGACAGAGAGTCTGGCCCAGGAGAGCTAAAATATTTACTATCTGGCCCTTTGAGAAAATGTTTGCTGACCCCTGGTATAAACTACTATATTATCTACAATGTAGTACACTTACCCTTCGACCCTACTGCAGGGGAAAAAAAAAACACCTTGTACCTTATCAAAATCCAAGTAGAGAGAAAGTATGAAGACTGTTTTTATGTGTCTAATCCATCCATTACCCTGATGTTCCAGCTTCTAGGCATAGACTCATCTGGATAAATATTTGGTACAAATCAACTTACTTCTGACCACTTACTCATGACAGAAATTCCCCTTTTTATATTAGTAGGTTTATTGCAGGGTCTTCAAGGCACGGTGTCATAAAATCCAGTTTTGCAGTCACTATAGAGATATTGTTGGTGACCATATGAAACTCCACATGAGACATTTTCTCAAGAGCCAAGTGTCAGGGAAGCCTTTCCTTCCCTGAGATACTGGCAGTGTGTGTGTGTGTGTGCGTGTGTGTGTGTGCGCGCGCGCGCGTGTCTTTCTGATAATAAGAACTTTATAACTCGCCCCAGTTCCCTTCAATATGGTTGCCAGGACATCTAATGCCAAAATTGAGGTTCAGCCCAAGTAGATCCTTATGACTTGCATAACTATACATTTTTCCTCTTCTGTTCTTAACTCTCTACACTTATTTATATTTTCCTTAGTCTTGATTTCTGTTTCTTATTTATATCCTAACAACTTCATCATGTGTTTTTGCTGCCACAAATCTTCTCAAAAACACAAGACCCAGTGAAAATGAATAAAATCAGTTTCTATCACAGCCTTAACCCTAAAGTGTTAGAACTGCTAAATTATGTCTCTGGGTTCTTCACTAGCTGATAAGCTCTGGAAGCTCAAAGCGTTATGTTCCTTGCTGACCATTTTCCCACACAGCCTAGGACAACACCTGGCACACAGTAGGTTCTCCTTAAAAACCTGAATAAAGGCCGTTCGACAACAGGAGGGAACGCCACGGAAGGCCTCCTTCCACATTTAAGAAGAACTCACAGGCCAAATGAAAACACACTCATATTCTCCATTAGTGAACTGGGGCTAATGTATTCACCTTGAAGGGCAGTTGGGAGAGATAAATGACGAATATAGATGATCTGGCATGTCATCATTACGGCAGCTGTTCCATATCTAATCCTACATTTCTAAGGCAAGAGTCTGTTTTGACTAAAAACAAGTGAGTTGAACCATGGTGGGGTTTCCCGTCCCCAGTTGTGTGACCTTACACAAATCATAAGCCCATTAATTGCAACCTTTGTTGGACACTGGGATCAGCTGGGTGGGGGGCAGTCTTTAAAAAATATCGATACCTGGCTTTTACCTTAGACATTGCGATTTATTTGTATGGAGTGTGACTTTGGGCATCAGGATTATAAAAGATCTCCAGTGATTCTAATGTGTAGCCAAATGTGCACACCACTGCAGTGGCCTCCTAGGCTATACTACAGGACAGTCTTAAAGAGGATTCCTTTAAGAGCTAAGGTTTCATGCATGTACGACCGTTGGACTGGGATCGTAGGAGGACCATGACACGGGGATGATAAGACATCATGGCGCTGAGTTCTGAAAGCCTCCTTCTAGTGGCTTGTTTGCAGAACCATTAGAGGTATCTGCTCTTGAGCCATCTGACACTAATTGTTTTTAGCACAATCTCTAAGGAATTCTTGAAGCACAGTGAAGGAATCCTCGATGCCTCCATTGCCACAGCAGCCACAGGAGTTGGAACGTCTGGATGACACAACAGCCACAGCTTGAAGGAAGAAAAGGATGCTCTTATTCACTAGGAGACAATGCTAATTCTGGGGCGGGGGTTCCCAGGGGCACTTCAGCTCCAGCCCAGCATGTTCCTTCCCTCGAGTGCCTAGTAGTTGTGTGCCTCAGTGATGTCCCAACGAGGAAGGATTGTTGAGGGGCTACGTGTTCCCGTAGGTATCTCCACACCAACATCTAATCTGCTTCTGGTTATCTCTGCAGTATTTTTCTCCCCAGATTTCCCCCTCTTTGTTTTGCTATTCATGGAGTCCATTTGGAAATGATACAGAAATAACAATGATAAAACCCAGGCTTGAATTTTGACTTGTCACCTTATTAGCCAGTGGCCTTGAGTAGGTCACTTAAGGTCTCTAAGCCTTAATTATCTAAAAGAGAGAGAGAGAGAGAGAGAATTAAATAGCCTAGCTTATTGGATTGTGTGCATCAAATCAGAACCTGGAAAATGTATGCTTTGGAAATTGTAAGCCACTGTATAAATATTATTGTTATTATGTTAAAGCTTTTATGAAAATGGTGCTAGGCTCTATGTTGTCCAACCTTCCAGATTTTGCAAAAGATTGCTAAATAAAGCCTCAATGATGATGGCTTGCGATGCCAGGTACAAACTTTTAAATTGGGCAGAAATAGGATGCGTTTTATTTTAAGAACTTTGCCATGCCCTCCGAAATCACTTCTAAACTTCTAAATGGGTCTGTTACCATTTGTCTTCTCCATCCTCGCACTGAACTGACTTCTCTGGTAATACAATTCTTCTTCCAGGCTGGACAAGTTAGATGCTTACGGTCCTGGAGGAAGGACCTGAGAGACATCCAGGCCGCTTCCTCGTTTTTGTGAAAAGAAAGGGCACGTTAAAGAACGTGCTCGAGGAAGCACAGCTGTATGGAGGAGCCAGGCCTTCAGTCTCGGTCCTCCGACGGCAGGCTTAGAATTTTAGGCTGAACAATATGAAACTGCTGATGGTCATACATTGCTTCTCATGTGAAATATTTGAACAATGTCTCATAGGATCTGTATGGTCCCCACAACTGGCACAGAGCCTTAGGTAGAGTAGGTATGTGATAAATGTTTGATACATAAATGTTGAGTCTTTCTAAAAGCCCTTGTGTAAATCAATGCAGGGAAATCTGCAAGTCGCTAAATACACACAGATCTGCCAGATGTTGTTCTGGAGACTACGGGACATGTTGCAGCCAGGCAGGGAAGGAGGAACTGCACATTACCAACAGTTACTTGGCAGCCTCGTACCTCATCAAATACCAACTTAGGATGACTTCCAGAGGGAAACAGCACATGGCCCTGAAATCCGGTACAATGTCGCGTACACAGTCCACTGGCCACATCAGGCATACAAACCTGGAGACAGGACAGGCTTGCAAGAGAAAGACTCTGTGAGCCTGACTCAGATGGTATCTCCCACAGGAAATCCCAACAATTTATCTGGAAAGCTTCAAGGTGAAAATATTGCTGTGTAACATCTGCACCGTATTTTGTAGATGAACACACAGTTTATATGGCAGGAGATTTGGACTGGATGGCCATATCTCTCCATAAAAAAAAATTACTTAGAATTACCCATTTTTCTTTGTTTAAGTCATAGTTAGCTGCGAGCATGAGTTCAAAAGTGGTTGAGAAGGGCAGCAGCTCGTCCATACCAGGCCTTTGTATAAATTACAAACAGTTGGACAAATTACAGAAAAGTATCCTTCCTCTCGGCCGGCTTAACCTCAGCTTCTCTCCACCCCCACCCCCATTAGGCCAGTGTCTTTGTGCAGTTCACGGGCTACACAGCCATACCCTGCTGCCCTACTCTCGGGAGTAATTCTTATCTAGTCTTTTTTGTAACCAACCAGCCCTCTTGGAAGCCAACAATTGCAAATAATTATCTGAGGGAAATCAAGGTCAAATGGCTTCCTCTGTGCACTTTTAAAACACCCAACTAGCAAAAACCATATTAGGTGATGAGAGGGCTACTTGGAGAGTGAAGACTTAATAGTTATCTCTCATTCAGATTCCAACCATCAAATTTGGAACAAGGGAACTAGGTCCTACACGTTCCACTTCCCCACATCTTGGGCCAACAATGACTGCTCATCCCTCTTCACTCAACACCAGGCCCAGTCCTGGGCTGTTCTGGATTCAGACACTTCACCCAGACAGCAGGGGTGGCTTCCTCCCTTAGTTCTTGCGATCCTTTGCAGCTTTTTCCTCTTATATTTATGTTTCCTGGTACCGGTCACCCACCTGACTATACAAAGACATTCTTATTTCAGTATGAAGTAGATGTGATACCATTCCAGACTGTTTAAATTCATGCATTTTAGCAGGATTCTACTACCAACATTTTAAAGCGATCAACTTATGTCAAGAGAGGTAATTCATTATAACTCCAATAAATCAGAAGCAGGAGAGTAAGAACTTCCCAACTAATTAAAAACAGTATCTCCCTCTCTCTATTTTCAAATCTGCCAGCAGGTCATTATTAAAGCACCAAGTATGCATTTGGCCCTTGGAAGACAAATAGACAATATCACAGGAAAAATAGCTATTAGGAAAAAAAAATTGAATCTATGGTTTTCAAGATATCCTACCAATAAGAAGCCCAATTATCTTTATTTACCATGACTACAGTGTAGTAGAATGAGCACTGAAGTTGAGAATCATAATTATAGGTATTATAACATCCCACTGAGTATGTTACTGCCTATAAGAAATCCCAGCTCTCTATCTGGAAAGCTGAACAATGGTATAACTACATTTGATTGAAGAAAAGCATGAATCTGATAAGATGGTTGCACCTGAGCCAGCTCCCATTCATTCTTCAGGGCACAGCTTAAAAAACACCTCCCCATAGAGATCTTTCCAGAGCCCTTGTCCAGGTTAGTTGCCTTTGATATGCATTCCCAAAGTAAATTCTTTCTCTATGATATCGTTCAATAAACTATATGGCAATGACAAGTTTAATGTCAGTTTGTCTTCCCTGCTAGACTGTGTGCTCTTGTATCCTTCATGCCCAGCAAGCTGACTCGCAATAGCAGTGTTTGGTAAATATTCATTGAATAAATGAAGACATGAATGAATCAGATTTCAACTACCTTCACGATATTGTATTAAGGTAGAAAAGAAATGTATATTTACTATAGAGAGTTTTTTCAACTTCAGAACTTGCAACAGAAAGCGGTTTTTAACTCATGTAATCACAATATACATGTAATGATAATGTCTCACTCCCTAAACATTTCTGTTACTCAACACAGGAGAACTATTTGTAGGTACTAACTTTCAGATTTAACTAAATTTTATAGAAGGGATAATCACTATGACTAAAATGATTTCTTAAATTCTTCTTCTAGTAGCTCAAACCACACTCCAGCAAGTGGCATATGTCAGGACAATGATATACTGTTAATGATGGTCTCTCAGTTGGTTCATTGATTAGAATGAGATGAAAGTTGAAGGTTGAGCCCTGACCAATTTGGCTCAGTGGTAGAGTGTCAGCCTGCAGACCAAAGAGTCGCGGGTTCGATTCTGGCCAAAGGCACTCACCTCGGTTGCGCTTGGTCCCTGGCCCTGGTCAGGGTTGCACAGGAGGCAACCAGTCGATGTGTCCCTCTCACATCGATGTTTCTCTCTCTCTCTCTCTCTCTCTCTCTCTCTCTCTCTCTCTCTCTCTCCACACACACACACACACACACACACACACTCTATCTGAAGATATTTGAGAAAATATCCTCTGGTAAGAATTAAAAAAAAAAAAGTTGAAGGTTGAAGTTGAAGGTTGACCAGTTAGCTCCAAATAGAGCAATCCTTCTGGAGCCCCAAATTCTCCAGCTGACACCATTCAGTTGCCTTCATCTGACACCTCCAAAGATGAGGTGTCAGTAAATGTCTCTATCTCTGTTGACCAGGAGGTTGGCTACACCACAGTATACATTCAAGTGCCACATACCAGGCTAAAATGTGATTTCAAGATTGCCAGTGCACTTTATTATTCCTGAATACTGAAATTAAAAAGTTCAGACACTTTCCTGCATATTAAAATAACAACTCTGCAAGCAAATTGACTTCAGAATCAGTCTTCAAAGTGTGCTTTTTTTCTGAACTAGTTTCAAATGGTTCTTTTTTCCAGGTTGAGGACAACATCAAAATCTTTCCACACAGCCTACAGATCTTGAAGAGGTATTAATAAGCTCAGAGTTAGCCTAACATAATCAAATTAGATGTGGCTTTCCACATCATCTGACTGGCGCATATTTATTTACATCAGGTTTTTAAATATCAGCTGAACTGTTACTTGCAAATGACTTTAACACTGGTAGAATTTCATGATTTTTTACCTTGTTAAATAGAAATTCAGGAGTTGGATTAGTCATAAAGAGAGACTTGGTTGCTTCAGTTTTGCTCCTGAAATGTCAAGTTTTCTCATTTGAAAGCTAATTTTCAAGATATAAGTCACAGTGCTGGGCTGATGCCCACCATAGTGGCTATATGCCATCCATCAGTGGCAGCACCATCATCACATGTCCTTCATAACACCAGGATCAGAGTATACCGTCTATCAGAACTGGAAGAATCGCATAATTGTGGAACACTGAGTGGTGATTCCAGGAGATTCAGGTTACCAGGAGGAGACAGGAGGAGGATGGTAAAAGACAATCTGTGCATTGATCATGTTCCTTGGGCTGTTGATGGTGGGGGGAAAAGACACTGCCTAGCACCATGGAAAGTCTGGGTGTTTGCACAAACAAATCATCCTAGAGGAACGAGTGAGCCACCCTTCAGGCCTTAGAGAGTCACCCTCGTCTTTCCCATCTCTTTACATGGCAAAAATTGGAAACCTCTTAAATGAGTCAACAATTTTGTCAAACTGATCCCCTACTCTCATAGCAGCTATTGGCTTATTTTTATTACTCATGTTTGAGGAAACCATCGTTGTTCATTCATGTGCCTAGATTTTACCTGAAAATAAGCAGTGACATATCCTCACTGGAAGGGTAGAAGGATGAACCACAGTTGTTGAACCATCATTAAACTGGCATTAAACCAGAGTCCCTCTTGGGTCCTGCTTAATGGAAGGCTCACATCAACTTTTCCCTTGGCACCCGAGGTCACAAAAATTCAGACGTTTGGAGGCAGCCACAGTGCATTCCATGAGACTTGACAGGTCACAGCGAGGCCAATGAGTTCCCTGGGAATTCACATCAGGGGTTGAGTACTTCAGGGGTTTCCTTCTTGCTCCTTGAGTGACCCCCACCAGGGTCTCACAGGCAAGATAGATTTTGCTGAACATTTCCACAGCAGTGGGTGGACCGGGGGAGGGGGGTGTTGGAGGGGGTGTGGCTTATCACTGGAATGGGATTTTAATTTCATTTTGGACGGAGAAGCTTTTCTTCTCTATCTCTAGAGATATGTGTAAAACAGTGTCGTTTCCATGGTCTGTTTCCTGACTCTAACCTCCAATCAAGGACAAAAAGGAGACTGAGCTGCCTTTAAAAAAAATCCTTTTCCTTTCTGAAGCAAAGTAGGGGGGTAGGTGGAGGTGGGCGGGGGACTTAAGGAAGGCAGAGAAATGTGACTGAGTCAATTCACAGATAACTCAGACACTGAAGAGGTGTCCCGTGTTTTCACGTGACCCCTGCAAGGCTGGATATTTTTCCTGCTTTTCTAATCATGTGTTTCGTTAAATGCTCAAACACTTCTTTCCCAAGGATCCTCTGTTAACATAACTTCTTTGAGCTGACGAGTGTTTATTGTGTGCCGGGACTTTCTATGTGTTATCTCCCAATTCTCCCAGTGGCTGTATGAGGTGACCACAGTCACTCCTCCTGTTCTCACAGACAAGGAGGGAAAGGCACAGGGAGCTGGGATAACTTGCCTAAGATCATCCAGCAAGGAGGAGGAAGAGCTAAGATCCAAACCCCAGATTGCTTACTTCAAGGCTGTACATTTAAACACCACTCACAGTTTTTCTGAAAACGGATATTCAGGCAAGTGGAGGATTCTGCGAAGCAGAAAGGAACTGATTTTTCTCGAGCATCAGGTGGGTACTGGTCACTGTGCCTGGGGACGCTGTCCTCAAACGTTCTCCATAACCCTCTGTGGTAATTATTTCTCGTGTCTCCTGCCCCCACCTCCAAGTTGAGGTTCAGAGAAGTTAACTAACATGTCCGAAGTCACAAATCTAGGAAATGACAAAGCCAGCCTTAAAACCTGTGTCTGTCTGACTCCAACACGATAGAACACTGGAGAGACCACAGCCGTCTGCCTCCCCCAGCAAATGGAGAGGTTTCATTATGTTTCCTTTGGGTTTTGCTAGATGAGGCATACTTCTGTTTCTCTTTATGAAGACTGAATCTTCTTCTATCTTAATTTTAAAATAATCTATAATATACTAGGTTATTTTTAAATTATAGTGTTTTACCATAAAAAAGAGCCATAATAAATGCCTGGCTGGTATGGCTCAGTGGCTGAGCATAGACCCATGCAGCAAGAGGCCGCTGGTTTGATTCCTGGTCAGGGCACATGCCCATGTTGTGGGCTCAATCCCCAGTAGGGGGTGTGCAGGAGGTAGCCAATCAATGTTTCTCTCTCATTGATGTTTCTATCTATCTCGCCCTTTCCCTTTCTTTCTCTCTAAAAGACAATAAAAACATTTTTAAAATATTTTTTTTTAAAAAAAGAGATATAATATAACAAGTGTTGGCCAAAGTGTGCAGAAATTGGAACCTCATAGACTGCTGGTGATCATGTAAAATGCTGCAGTTGCTTTGAAGGTTAAACAAAGAGTTACCATTTCATCCAGTAATTCTACTTGTAGATATCTGTCCAACAGAACTGAAAAACTACATCTGCACAAAAACTTTACATGAATATTTACACAGCATTATTCATAACAGCCCCAAAGAGGAAACAACCCAAACATCTATCATGTGATGAGTAGATAAACAGAATGTGGTAGATCTCCACAATGAAACATCATTTGGCAATAAACAGAATGACGTACTGATTCTTAGTACAATGTGAATATAGATATAGATATAGATATATAGATACAGATCCTGAAAACATTATGCTTAGCAAAAAAAAAAAGCCAGTCACAAAGGACCACATATTGTATGATTTCATTTATGGGAAATGTGTAGAATAAGAAAATCCGTAGTGACAGGAAGCAGATGGTTGTCAGGGGCTGGGAGAGGATAGCTATAGAGGACACAGTTTATTTTGGGGGTGAATATATTTTAAAATTGACTGCAGTGAATATACTCTATAAATATACTATAAAGCACTGAACTGTACACTTTAAATGGATGAATTGTATGGTATATAAATTATATCTCAATAAAGCTGTTATATATTTATGTTAAATACTGTTTCATGGAAAAATACTATTATTATGCATTTGGTAGGCTCTCAAGAAATACCTATTGAATAAATGTACCAAAGTACTTTAGGACTATTTTAAAAATAATACTAATTTGTTTAAATTCAAATACATCTTTTAAGGATCTTTTACCCTTTGAGACAGCACGGAGGGACTTGGAGACTATTACGCTAAGCAAAATAAGCCAGTCAGAGAAAGACAAGTATCACATGATCTCACTTATATGTGGAATCTAATGAACAAAATAAACTGATGAATAAAATAAAACCAGAGGCACGGAAACATGGAACGGACTGATGAATCTCAGAGGGGGGGTGGAGGGCGGTGCGAGGAGAGATTAACCAATGAATTTACGTGCATATATGCGTTGCCCATGGGCACAGATCATAAGGTGGTAAAGGCCTGGGGCAGGGAGGGAACCAGGGGGAGCAGGCAATAAGAAAAAAAAGGGGTGGGGAACATCTGTAATACTCTCAACAATAAAGACTCTGTGTGTGTGTGTGTGTGTGTGTGTGTGTGTGTGTGTGTAGTAGATAGTTTATTTTGCAACAATGCTGCATGAAGTGTGCCCTAGACTTAACTGTCCCTGGAGTTGAATGCTGACAATTACTGCTATCCCGAGAATGCTGAGATGTGGGCCTCAGTGGCAGAAGTTTAGCAACAGCACCAAAAGGCAGAAATCCCCCTTCTGCACCAATGGGGCCATTTGGGGGGAAAGAACCAACTGTGTCTTACTGGCAATGGAGATGCCACTGAGTGTTAACTAGCCTCTCATAATCCTCACTGAGCCAAACCCAGACCTAAGGAGAAGCTCCAGGGTGACTCGGGGCCACTAGCTAATGAAGATATCTTGGGTCCTGCGATCTGGGAAGATGAACAACCTTCCTTCTGGATTACAGCAATTCCCGAGAGTGGTTCCTGGTAGCACTTATGTATTTATGGCCACGTTTGAGCTCAGATGAAAGAGTGTGGAAAGAAAAAAATATTAATAAATTCCAGAGTAAAAGTGGAAGCCTGCATTCAGGGTTGGAGGGGAGTGGACATGGAATAAATAAATGTCTAAACTGGAGACCTAGCTGAGCAATTAGCCTGATGTGAACAATTAAAGAAAAGCCAGGGGAAAAGTATCCAAATGCTTAGTGCACTGAAGAAGAAAATGGTAGAGTATTAGTGGATTTAAGAGCAAAACAAATGAGCTCAACAAACAAGCTTTATGCGAGCAGATAAAGTCCAGAACCTAGCATTGACTAAACAATCCCTTCAAGGAATGGTTTCCAAGTCTTCCTCATGGGGGAGCAGAAATATCCAGGGATACTTTAGAAAGCACGTATTTTATGACTCTTAAATTTTACAGTAACAATAATTATATGAGCCCCGGCTTTGCGGGGAAAAGCCCTGAGGTCCCTATGAAACTCTAAGTGGGAATATGGTACAAAACTGGAAAAGACGTATCCAAAGCATAGAGGCTCAAGGATGCCATGTGCTGAGCTCCTGACGGCACATCTACAGGGAGGCACTGGTATTGTTTTGGAGAGAATTCAATCCAGTCAAGAAAGCATCCTGGAGTGAAATAAAACGTAACTACAAAAAATGTGCTCTGTGCTCCCTGTGTAAGGAGAGCTAGGAGCTTTTGCATATTTCATTTCATTCCATTTCTAGAACAACTCTGAGACGGGATTTTACAGATGAGGAAGAAATTGTGGCTCAAAGAAATCAAGTAACTTTTCCAAAGTCAGACACTAGTAAGTGGCAGGGGTAGAGTTAAATTCTGGGTCCTTAAACTTCTTAACTACTATTTTCTCCACTACCTTAGACCTTTCCAAAGCAAGACTAAAATTAATATGTCTGGCCATAGGAGGCCTTCTAGAATAAAAGACTGACATTTGAATAGAGATGAAAAATCACCATAAAACTAAGCAGACTAGAGAGAGAACACCAAGACAGTAACAGGATGACACTGAGTTTTGGAACATTTGCAAGTCAGGGTACCTAGGAGACAAAGTATGAATGAAATACTGGTCAAAATAAAAGTAGCCTTACTACATTAATGAAATACTATTATATTTAGTCTCAAAAAAGTTCTGTTTTATTTTGTTGTCCATACTTGATGAAGAATTTATAAAAAGGTAAGAATTGGGGGATTTTAGCATGTAACTTCTTTTAATGTTGCTCAGAGTATCTTATTTAGACTGTAAATGTTAAAATTTACTCTGAGAGTGGTCAACATTTGCCACAGACAATAAATAAACAAAACTGAGAAGAAAAATAATTGTAATAGCTTTCAACTTTTCTTACATAATTCACAAAGATGAGACCATAACAGAAGTTGTGGTTAATTATACCACTTACCTATAATAATAATAATAATTCCTCAACCATCAATAACTCTCAACCATAAATGTTCCTTTGGGGTGTTGTAGGGCAAATTTTCCAACCGTTTCTTCCCCTACCAGGGGTGACAAACCCATGTGGTTAAGCTCCTGTCATTCCTTAATGACAAAAGGTGATAAAGGGTGAAACATTTCTGCACCTGGGGTTCCTAAGGAAAAGGATCTTTTGCTCCTGAAACTTAACTGATTCCATCACCAGTAATGGCCACTGCACAGTCTGCAGGTGCAAACATTTCAGAAGGAAGGGTTGGGTCTATTATCTCTTTGGGATATTGGCCCATTAGTTACCAAGGGGTAAGAATACTGGACAGAAATTCAGAGCTTCATGTTCTAGTCTACCCTCTGCCACTCACTAGGTAGGTAACCTTCACCAAGGGCTTTCCCCTCTCCCGGCTACAGGGTTCTCATCTATAAAAGGAAGGGCTCAGAGTAGACCATCCTGAAGGCTCTCTAGCTGGAGGACATTTTGTTAGCACCTGGCTCTGCCTCATCACATGTTTTGGTGATTTCTTAGCAAGTACCTGTTTCTTGGTCACGGTGCCATCCACGGGATCCACGTACTCAAAGCTGTCTGTCTTAGCCACACTGTAGACATGGCTCCCCACTGCAAACTGCTGGCCGATGAAGGACTTGTCTGTGACCAGGACCTCCAGGTCCCTCATGATGTAATATGTTGCCTTGGGCTCAAGCCCTTCATAGTCAAACCTGGTGAGGGAGGGCAGGACACAGGATGAACACAAACCTAATTAGAGAACGAGCAATTACGTGGGCCGGTTAAAGTCATTTAATCACTGGTTTTGTTTTCATGGAAGAACCACACAGAAAAGTATTCCCAACTAATCTCCCCCCTTCCACCTGGCTCTTACAATCCATTCCTCAGATAGCAGCCAGAGCGATCTTGTAAAATCAAGTCATGTCACTCCATTTCTGTAAATTCCTCCAAAAGCGCCCATCACATTGAGAACAGGACTCAAAACCCTGACCACAGACTACAAGGCACTGTGGAATCTGACCCTGCCCACCTGCTGACCTTGACTTTGTCCCACTTTCTTCCTTGTTCACTATGCTCCAGTCACACTGGCCTTCTCTCCAGCTCTCAGACACTTCACCCTTTCCCGCCTCTGGGCCTTTGCGCTTGCGTTTCTTCACCTAGCAGATTCTTCCCCTGGCTACTTAAATAGCTGGTGCATTCTCTTCCTTCAGTTTTCAAACTTAGTGTCACCTCCAGAAAGTGACCTTCTCAGAAGGTCCATCTAAGATAGCTTTCCTCTACCCCCTCGCATATCACCCTTTATATTTTCTTTGATAGGTACCCCAATTTGTATTTAGCTTGTTTGTATATCTGCTTATTATTTCTTGTCTGTCTTCACCCACAAAAACTGCAGGCTCCGGAGGGCAGAGTCCTGCCTGTTTTGTTCTCGGCTGCTTCTGGTAAGTAGCAAGTGTTTTTTAAGCAGTGGAATGAAAAATGGGAGGAAGAGAAGAAGGAACGAGAGAGATGAATCAAGGCAAAGAGAGAAAGAGGGAGTTCAACATACCATAAAAGTCTCTTGGAAACTTGGAAGAAATATTACCATTTTTCCATTAAAAAAAAAAAGTCCTCCTTGCCAAGATCATCAAATGTAACAATGGGGCTGAGAGATGATTAGGGGAAAAAGTCTAAAAATAACACCTATCTCATTTCTGGTTATGAAGGTTAAATAGGATAGTGGATACCAAGTAGTTGGCACAGTGCCAGACACCAGTGTCTAAAACTGTTAATTACTCTTATTCTTAGTCACAACCATGTAGGGTCTTTCTCGATGTCGGATAGTTTGACCCAAATCTAATGGCACAGCCAGTGTGTTCTGTTGAAGAGCATGCCCTTAGACACTAAGGGTTCTCAACCTTCCTAGTGCCGCGACCCTTTAAAACACTTCCTCATGTTGTGGTGACCCCCAACCATAAAATTATTTTTGTTGCTACTTCATAACTGTAATTTTGCTACTGTTATGTCTCAGGTGACCCCTGTGAAAGGGTCTTTCGGCCCCCAAAGGGGTCGCCACCCACAGGTTGAGAACCGCTGCTCAGGCTTAGAGGGACGGCTGTGCTCACGTGGCAGTGTTGGGACCACACATTCGGGCTCCCTGTGCCACGGGGAAAGAACGGGGGTTCTCGGTGTGAAATGAAAGAGGGAAGGTCTGAGTGGTTGCTTCTGCTTTTTTCCACCCAACATCTTTTAAGTAAACATGAGGGTAGTAGCTAAAATGGAGACCATGAGATGATGCCAGGTCTAGCCATGGGTCCCTGCAACCACATCCGCTGCTTTTACTCTCTCCCTACACAAGGTGCGTCCTCTCCAGCCTCAGAAACAAAGAGGAGGGAACTCAGAACGTTCCTTCTCATCAGTGTATCGTTCTGAGCCTAGATTCAATCTTTTGAGGAAGATAGAGACCCACCAAGCAGAAAGGGATGGGATATCGGGCTAAGAGGTCTAGTAGGAGACAAAGAGGTACTGAAAGTGATCCAGAGCCTGCGAAAATCCACTAAGGTAGCAGACCAGAGTCTGGCTGAAGTCATCCGACCAGCCTGCCCAAGAGCTCGTCTTCATCCACACGCAGGTGCTGGTGCTGCCTTCCCTCCTACAACTCCCTCCACGACCACCACCAACACATGTTCCAGGGAAGAAACCTTTAACTGGAGGGCTTCAGGGGTCCACTCCTATAAGGAAAACCATCTGGGTTCTCAGCTACAACTTCAGGCTCAGTATTAGTTAAACCAAAATCGCTGGATTATCTCCTTTCCGCAAAGAAGACAAGCTAGAAACCATTTTATTTCACCAGTTCCTTTCAAGCAGCATTTGCTGGGAGCTGAAGGGTTTACCTTTCATTGTACCTTCCCCTCCTCCCCTTTTCTGTATCTCTGTGATCTTTTGGACAGAAATCCGAAACATAAAACAATGTCCAACAAGAATTCAAATCTGCCTTGCATTATATTCTCTAATATGGTATTTGTTATGAACAAGGTAATTATCATGTAAGTTCTTGGCCACAGAAAGTGAACTATATTATAAATACACGTACCATAACACCATGTCTTCAAAACACTGGCAGAAAGCTAGATAATCATTCCACAAATTATGAGAAACACATCCCTGACTCAAAGCGATCTCACTAAGCCAGGGGTTAGCAATCATAATATATTTTACCAGGTTGCACTTTTAAAAACAGCTTTATTCAATCGAAGGATTTGCTGTGCCAATTAGCCCCTTGGTGTGCCAAAAAAAAAAAGAGAAGCCCATAAAAGCAGGATTTTTCAGCACTTGTTAGAAATACTAGGGGGTAAAACAAGTTCCCACCTGCCTTGCGAGGCCTTATTTTATGACACAATTTGAGGTGTGTTGCAGGCTTGCACATCCTCAGCCTTCTTGACTACACAGGGACCAAGAACATTATGGCGCTGTCTACATTTGCCAGAGCAAATGTCTCTTTCATTTTAATGAGTGCTATCCCAGGCTTCCTGATTCTCTGATATTTATCTAAGTGAATGACCTCTTAAGAGAAGAAACGATCACCTTATAAGGGAAGTCTAAAGCTTTCCCTCTGTCCCTCAAGCTCTTGAAACAACCAAACATCCAAAGGAGTTAACTGCTCAAAAACAAAGCAAATGAGCCACAGTCTGTTTTAAATACAGAGAGCCCCTGAGACTACCCAAGGGTTCCCGTGCCCCATTCCCACATTCTTTCCTAACATCCTTTCCTACCACTGTTCCCCCTGAACCATGGCGGAGTCCTAGGGACACACACCTACCAGGCAACCATGCAGCCAGAAGTCTGCCCCCTCACTTCAACAACAGAAAAGTGGTAGAGACCCCCACCTCTTAGCCACTGACCTTTTCCCTTCCTCCTTCCCAGGGTAACATTTTCCTTTCCTGTACCTCCTTTTATGGGGATAAAACTTCAGTGAAATCTGGGGCTCATGAGTCATGTGGCCCCTCCAGAGGGCGCCAGCTCAGGCATCTTGGACGTGGTTGGACCATTAGTGTGAAGATCAGACAAAGGTAGGGAGAGGATTACAAAAGCTCCCTGACCTGTCACAGCTGCTGTCTCTTCCCCCCTTTCTTGATAACTGTGGGTGGAGAGCCAACAAGGAAGGCCCCTGGTTTGACTACACAAGCCTGTGAGCACCAGAGCACTTTTCAAGGCTCTGCGATCCAGATTCCCTCTTGAGACGGCTGCCCACCTTGCAGGTACTGATGGAAGATCGCAGAGAGGTGGCAGTGGAGAGGGGAAGCGTGTGCCCTCCAGCTTGGTCCTGGACGCCACCTCAACCCCTACCGGGGTGATCTAGCTTCATCCCCTGCGATCCTTAGACCTTCCTGAAAGATGACTCCTCCTTACGGGTCTCGTCCATCCGTTTTGGAAACCTTCTCTAAGAGCAGTTCCCCGGGGTCCCCACAGAAACGTCTGCCCTTCCTTCTCACCTGCAATAGTAGTGGCGGCCAAATTTGGCCCAGTGATCGCGAACAATTTCCTCCACACTCTGCTTCCGGGCGGCGATAATGGAGAGCCAGACCAAGACAGCCCACAGGCCGTCCTTCTCCCGCAGGTGATCGGAGCCTGCCGGAGAAAGAAAGAGTCTGCTGAGAATTTGCTCCTGGGGGGGAGAGTAAAACCTAAATGAACCACAAAGACCAGTTAGCAATTGTTACATTGAAATGGCTAGATATATTTATTCATTGTGTTGAACAGATGTCCCATAATATACTTACATTTCCAAAAACATGTAACTGAAATTCAAGTAACATAAAATAATATAAAAAATGAAATAAAATCCTGTGAATTGTTGAAGGGAGCCAAGTTGACAGCATATTTGCCGAATGGCATCATTCCTTAACTATTTGGTGATTTTTACACTGTACTGAGCATTGGCCTAGGTATCAAGGACACAGCAGTGATACTCATAGAGCTTGAATTCAAGTAGGTCGAGACAGACAACAGAAGGGTAGACAAATGAAAGACCAAGGTGCATCGAATAAGGCCGAGGGCTCAGGAAAACATTAACTGGGTGATGATGTCACACAGTGCGACGGCTGTAGTCTGCCTACAGTAGGGTTTAATGGCGCCCCTTCACCCCCAGAGAAGTGTCCACCCAGAACCTGTGAATGTAACCTTATTTGGAGAAACAGGCTTATAAATAAAATTAAGGACCTTGAGCTGAGATCATCCTGAATCATCTGGGTGGGCCCCAAATCCAATGACAAGTGTTCTTAGAAGAAGGCTCGCAGAGAGGCAGAGATGGGAGTCGGGCTGCCGCAAGCTAAGGACTGCACGAAGCCACCAGAAATGGAAAGGGGCAGGAAAGCATTCGCCCCTAGAGCCTTCAGAGGAGGCCCTGCCAACACCTCGATTTTGGACCTCTGGCCGCCAGAACTATGAGAGAACATTTCTGTTGTTTCAAGCCACATGGTTTGTGGTCATTGTTAAGGAAGCCTTGGGAGACTTACACAGTAGTCAGGCTCAGCGCCCTGGCGGGATATCTGAGCTGCCACCTGAGAAGAAGGAGTCGCCTGTCAAGCTCTCTGGACAAAGCCCTCCAGACGGAGGCAGAACAACCACAAAGTCCTTGAGGCAGGAATAAACTGGGAAGCTTGATCCTACCGCTATTTATATAGAAAGAGATACAGTTCATACTGTGGCATTCACATGAATGAAGAGTGCAGTCTAAACAGGTAGCTTCTTGTATGAGAAGAACCCAGAAGAATGTGTGGTAGGCCCATTTAAGCATCTGTGTACTGGCCAATCGTAAGCTCTGTCCGGTGTGAATAAAGTCCTAAATACAAAGGAACACATATAACGGGGAGGCAGGAGGAAGGCTTTGGAATTAGGGTTTTAGACCAAACTCTGCTACTTCCCAGGTGTGAGAAGTTATTGCAAAGATGTTAATCTTTCTGAGCCCCAAGTTCTCATCTGTAAAATGGGGACACCATCACCAACCTTGCAGGGTGGTCATATCAATGTAATCACAACCTGAGGGCAGGCTCTGCAGTCAAATTGTTTGTTTCAACTTCTGGCTCAGCTAATTACCTTTGTGAGACTGGCCTCTACCCCATGGGTTACTATCAGGATGACGCGACTAAATATGTCTAGGTATTGAGAACAGTGACTCGGATGTCACAAGTGGTAATTCACATAAAGCACCAACATGGTGCTCATTCCTCAATACACACTTAGAGGCAAATTGTCCTGAATGATTCAATAGTTTTATCATCTGTCTCTGGCAATAGCGATGTCTTAGGGAGGAGACTAGAGCCAGGGGTTGACCATTTCTCCTTGCAATAGAGTAAGAGTAGACAAGAGCACTCTTAGCTTTTAGGACTATGATACATAGAGAGAAAATCGAAAAGGCAGACCTGATATCACAGAGCTGTTTAAGTCTGGAAAATGCTGAAACAATACCTTGGTTGAGTTAAACACCTTTGATAGCTTCTCAATGAAGCTTTACCTTCTTGTAACATTTACATTGTTAAATGTTCAATGTTTTTCCTCAAAAAGACAAACATACGAACTTGGGAGGGCTGTGAAGATACTGAAGGGAAAAAGAATGTCTTTAGTTCTTCCGACACACTGATCAGTGGTCTGCTTGTGACACTTCTGTGTCTGGATAAGTGGACCCGGGTTCTAATCGTCACACCGTGGAGTGACTCTAGTGCCATTCTGCGGACTCCGTACACTGCTACAAAAATGGAAGAAGTTTGGAAGATGCTGGATTAGCTCCGTGGCCAAACACCAGAAAAAGAAAAAAAAAATCTAGGAAACCCTGCCCAGTGGAATAATTTAAAAACCTTTTTGTCCTTTTATAGCTGAAAAATCACTTTTATTTACTGGCGCAAGAAAAATACCCTTTTGTTCTAAAACATGGGCTTTGCATACCTTGCGCGTCCAGCTGGATTGCATTACCTGGAGATACAGACATTAGATGCTATTAACTGTGAGATAAGTTGTCATAATTTAGTGGTGAAGAGACAAAGTTCTTTTAGCAGGATTTTTAAAAAATACCTCAACCATTTGTAGCCAACTGAATAGTAGATTGTGCACTGGCTTGGATATACTTGCCTACAAGTTACACACGTGCCAAGATTCCCAAGGGGCCAATGATCAAGTAAAATTAACTGTGATCTTTACAGCTCTTTGAGGTGGGGATATAGACACTGGTGAGGGTGCAATGACACAGATGTTTGCACTGGATTCTTTCAGTGTGCTCTGGAGGGGATACACACCAAACCATTAGCAAGGCTTATCTCTGAAGTGGGAGAATCGCAGGTGTTTTTCTTCTCCTTCTTTTGTTGTATTTCCACAATAAACATGTATTATTTTCATAATGAGAGATAAAATTTTGTCATCAGTAGTGTATAGAAATTCACATTAAAACATTAAATTCCACTCACCAAGAGCTAGTTGGGGTATTAAAGGGATCAACGCCACATATGAACACGTGATAAACTTTGAGCCTACTGACCCCCATTTCTTAGATTGAACAATAAAGCTTTGTAGAGTGTAGAGATTGAACATGACTCCTTCCCTTCCTTGTGGGGCTCACAGGTTCTAAGATTGGGATCAGGGAAGAAGGAGGTCCACAGCTGAGTGGTCCGTGTTGGCCCTGGGAGAAGCTGGGCTTGGGGAATGGGGCCTGCCTGCCTCACAGAGAGACCCCGGCAGAGGGACAGGTTTCAGG
Source organism: Molossus molossus (assembly GCF_014108415.1). Taxonomy (NCBI): domain Eukaryota; kingdom Metazoa; phylum Chordata; class Mammalia; order Chiroptera; family Molossidae; genus Molossus; species Molossus molossus. The sequence continues at coordinate 52,335,762 of NW_023425349.1, forward strand.
TTCCACAAAAAGCCCAGTTGTTTCTACTGTTGCTGCCACATGTGGAGAAGGGGTTCACCCAGCCTGTATTTCCCCCCTTATTTCCCAGGCAAAATCCCAACATTCTGTGAATAAAGAGTTGTTTGGGGCCCTGACCGGGAAGCTCAGTTGATTAGAGCTTCATCCTGATACTCCAAGGTTGTGGGTTCGATTTCCAGTCAGTGCACATACACAAAGCAACCAATGAATGTGTAAATAAGTGAAACAACAAATCAATATTTCTCTCGTCCTCTCTCTAAAAGCAATCCATAAATAAAAAAGAACTGTTTTGGGAAAAAGAGCAAATAAGATACTTCTTCCTCACTTCACATGTTCACATCTGCTCTGTTTTTAAAACATGAGATTCCAGAAAAAAATATTCTTCTACTGTAGATTTGTACACATTATTGCCAGTACAATTTTTTAATAGACTATTTTTAGGGCAGTTTTAGCTCCACAAAAAGTACAGGAAGTTAGCGTACACTTCCTGTCCCCATACAAATACTCCTACCCCCACCAGAGAGAGACATCTGTTATAGCTGATGAACCCACAATGACACCCCATTGTCACCCAAAGTCCACAGTCTGCATTACAGTTCACTCTTGCTCTTAGACATTCTATGGGTTTTGACAAATGTATAATGACATGGATCCATCATTAGGGTATATAGGATAGTTTTACTGCCCTAAAAATCTTCTGTGTCTGGTCTGCTTATCCTTCCCTCCCTCCTAGGCCCTGGAAAACGCTAACCTTCCCACCATTCTTCATCGTTTTGCCTTTTCCAGAATATCACATAGTTGGACTCACACAGTACGGAGCCTTTTCAGTTTCACGGCGTTCACTCAGCCATACGCATTTAAAGTTCGTCCACGAATTTCATGCCTTCATAGCTCACTTCTTTTTAGTGCCGAGTAACATCAGTGAAACGTTTGAAGCTTGCTTCCTCTGGGTTCCTGGCTGGTGGTGAGCTAGAGCTTGCCACCCGGTTGAGGACACTGCAAGGAGCTGTCACTTACCCTCCCACAGCCTGTACACACCCTCACCTCGCCTCCCTCCGTCCAGGGCAGCCAGCCTGAAGCTCGCTCAGACACAGCTGGAGAAGCAGCTCCCCCACCCATGTAACAGGAGGGGGTGCTCAGCTCTCCCCTGACATGACTACAGCAAACACTGGAACAAAAAAGAGGGTCTATTTTTTTTCATTGGAAATATCCTTGCCCCCCTTCACCCAAATTAGACTTCGAATTTTCTGGAGCTTTGAAAAGATATTCTTTGAGCTAGGCTGTACACCAGTAAGCACAGTGACCTCACAAAAGAAAAGGGGGAAAATCCAAGAGTACTCAATGACCCGTTTTACTTTTCCTCAAAGGGAAATCCCAGCACAGGCCAATGTACCCCATCAAGCATCGCACATGTTTCTAACCGACCGAGTCCTCTCAGCAGACGCTCAGACTGGGACCGTCTGGTTGGTCAGAGAGACAGAAAGCATGTTGCACTTGCTCTCAGTTCCAAGCTGGAACACTGGTTAGTGGGTCTCAGCTTAGGCCACACATTAGAATCACCTACAGAGCTTATCAGAAGATACCAGTGCTCAGAATTTGGGCAGGGAGACCTAGGCGGCAGTATTTGTTTGAAGTTCCTGGAGCGAGTCTCCCAGGCAGCCAGGGGGAGAGCCACGCCTCTACGTGAAGACAGCTCAACGTTGGCCCCCACTGGAAGCAGATTGCTTAGGGGTAGTGAATCAGACCTCTTCCTCTTTGGGTTTAAATTTGATGTTTTTTTTTTTTTTAAAAAAAAAAAGAGCCCTGGCCAGTTTGGCTCAGCGGTTAGAGCGTCGGCCTGCGGTCCGGAGAGACCTGGGTTCGGTTCCCGCTAAGGGCACGTACTTCGGTTGCAGTTTGTCCCCGGCCCTGGTTGGTCATGCGGGTGGCAGCCACTCGATGTGTCCCTTCACGTCGATGTTTCTCTCTCTCTCTCCCTTCCTCTCTCTCCCTCCCACTCTATCTGTACAAAAAATGGAAAAATATCCTCGGGTGAGGATAAAAAAAAAAAGCCACTGGTCTCTAGTTCAAGAGATGCCACTAGCCTTGCCCAGGTAGGTGACTCTCGCTGGAGTCAGCGTTCAGTATCACACCTGCCCTTTTTGTCTGGAAAACTTGTGAGAGTTTTGTCAATTTGGGGGTAACCAACTCATCCTGGTCTGCCTGGGACTTTGCCAGTTTTAGCACAAAATGTCTCACATCCCAGGAAACCTCTGAGTCCCAGGCAAACTAGGATGTTTGGTCCCTCCCTCCCTCCCTCTCTCCCTCCCTCCCTCCAAGAGGTTCCTGATGGTTTTTAGGATATGTGCCCACTCAGCACAAACCTACACACACACTTCCTGGAGCCAGAAATGACAGGAAGTGCATATACAAAATTTGCTCTTGAAGCAGAATTACAACGCGAGATAAATTCCATTCTTAGAAGAGTAATAGCAAAGCTCCAGGCACTGAACTTAGTACTTTAAACATCAATTATCTAATTTTGACAATTTGATAGCTCCTTTTTACAGATAAGAGATTGAGGTTAGGTCATTGGTGTGAGGTCACACAGAGACTAAGTGGTGAAAAGAAAATTCAAACCTGGGCAGTTTCGCTCGGGCCCCTGTGGACTTCCTGCTAGAAGAGCCCGGCAACGAGCGTGAGCCTCAGGAGTTGCAATAAAGCAGATGAAACGCCCCGTGTGGTTAGAGCTAAGACAGCCCTTCTGAAGAACCAGGTAATAAATTTGCACATCTTCCTTCACACACTAGACAAGCAGGAAAGTCGCCAAATTTCCCTTTACTTCTCTCATATCAATTTACCCTTTTCATCTGCAAACCAAGTTTTCATTAATCTACAGTGAAATTCTTCCTATCATCTTTTTATCCACTCAAGACAAGGATTTGGTTTGTTTTGTTTTAAAATAGTGGAGTCATGAGGGAAACACTGGGAGACACACATTGCAAGTGAATCTGAGATTGGAGAACATGCCACAGAACCGTGACAGGTTTTTTTCCCCCATGTCTCAAACCGCTTTGGTTCAGCTTTTAAAGTCTGGCCAAAAAGCAAGACTCATGAAAAAGTTGTCACTTTTCCATGCATAAAAATAAATGCTTTAAAAACAACGAAAGCGCTAGTATTTTTACCCAGTGGAGAACGAAGCTATGCTGCATGTGAGCAGGTCGGAGCCAGCTGTCAGCTCGGAAGGGCAGTGACTGACAGATGGGGCTCGTCCTGAGCTGTGGGCAGCACAGCTCCCCACAATAAGGCCGTGTAACCATCAATCTGACCCTATTCATGGGGACGATGATGGTAATCATTAATCATAATAACAATGTTTGACACAAATATGCCGCAGGACTTCTGGCTAACATCCTGACCATAGCAACACTGTAAGCTCCGTGAGGGAAGGGCCTATGTCTGGATTTACTCATCACTCTATCCCGGCCCTGGCTCATAGGAGGTACGCAGTAAGTGCTCATTGAAAGAGTAGATGAACGAGTGAGTGAAACTCTAGTATGAAGATTGATATAATTCATCAGATTCACTCCTCACTAAAAGTAGCTAGCTGGAAGCAATGTGGAATGTTACATTAAAAACATAAAACAAGCCCTGGCCAGTTTGGCTCAGCGGTTAGAGCGTTGGCCTGCGGTCCTGAGAGACCCGGGTTCGGTTCCCGCTAAGGGCGTGTACCTCGGTTGCAGTTTGTCCCCGGCCCTGGTCGGCCGGGCGGGTGGCAGCCACTCGATGTGTCCCTTCACATCGATGTTTCTCTCTCTCTCTGTTCCTCTCTCTCCCTCCCACTCTACCTGAACAAAAAATGGAAAAATGTCCTCGGGTGAGGATAAAAAAAAAAACAAAAACACACACAAAAAACTTTACAGATCATCCCACTGAATGGATTCATCTTATAAATGGGGAAATTGAGGCCCAGAGGAGTTAAGCAATCTTTGTAAGGTAGTTCAACCACGAAGAGGGGGAGTCACAATTGGGGCCAGGTCTGTCCATTCCTGGTGCTGTGCTGTTCAAACAACACCCGTCTCCCAACTCCCCTTGGATTTACTCCATCCCCATCTCCTAGAATAACCAGATGAGAGAAAATGACCCCTGGGCATTCTCTTCAACAGGGACAGCAGAGTCCTGTAGAGCCAGTGATACTCAGTTTGAATCCTGGCTCTGCCAATGTGACCTTGCCAATGGCTTCACCTTCCTCCCTAGGCTTCAGTGACCTCATCTGTAAAATGAGGGTCAGTATGGTCCATTGTTGAGAAGTCTCAGTGGAATAATGTGTAGGAGGCCCTAAGCATTGCATCTGCCACTTGGGAGGTACTCAGTAAGTAACATGCATCAGCACTGTTCCATTACCACCTGCCTGAGGCAGTGGAGCTGGCCGGCCAGCTGACACTCCTCTCCCCTGAGCACAGCAGCACAGGAAGGTGAGGGCCGGTGGGACCTCCTAACTCATACACCCCATTTCGTTTCCTTGTCACCACTGCAAGAAATCCCTCCCGTGGGTTTAAGGTCTGCACCACAGGTTGAGGACCTGTCACTCGATAGTCATTATACAGTGGGGCCACCTAGAAACTTTCAGCGAGCAGGAAGAGGGGCCTCAAAGTCCGATAGCAGGAATTACATCTTAAATACCAAAGGATAGGCCCCATTGTTAAAAGTCCTTTTGCAGACACGGTGAAAGGAAACAGTCTGTTTGGAATTCTTCAGTCTGTGGCCAAGGGCCATGGTTTCCCAGGATTCCCAGTCCCAGAATGCACTGCTAAGTGTGGAGGCAGCCTCAGAGGCTCTGTTCCTTTGTTTCTGCTCCACACTTAGGTGTCAAACAACACCCCCTCTTACCACTTGTCATCGGCTTGGAGAATGAATTGGAGGGTCAATGGAACTGGAAGCATAGGGACCTCAGGACAGGATCTCGTGTGATGAAGACATTCTTCCCACTTCAGGAGGGAGGTCTGTTTCCCAGGGCTGACAGTGTGTAGAGGGTCCAGGAGGGAGTCCAGTCTCCGGACTTCGCAAGGGGGCCCTGGGGGATGTCAATCACAGCACCTCTGTGCTCTGGCCCCGCCCAGACTGAGTTGCACAGTGCACAGCAGCCTGTGTGAGCCAGCCCAGCAGGGACTCGGCTCTCAGCACTGCTGCTGCCGCCTCGCGTCACACCTGCTACCCAGGCAGATTTACACAAACTGGCCACAAGTAACAGCAACGTGGCAGTCCCTCCATGATCTGAAGTCCACGGGTATGTGGGCATCTTTCTCTAGAGCAGCAGTTCTCAACCTGTGGGTCGCGTCTCCTTTGGGGGTCGAATGACCCTTTCACAGGGGTCGCCTAAGGCTAATTGGAAAACACATATTTCCGATGGTCTTAGGAACTGAGATGCCTCCTCTGTCCGTCCCCAGGCGGGTCGGCCCACATGCAGATACGCCCACATACAGCATGAGGAACTGTATTAAAGGGTCGCGGCACTAGGAAGGTTGAGAACCGCTACACTAGAGACTTGGACAGATATTGAAACACCCGAATGTAGAGTACATGGTCGCTGAGATAGGGAATGGACTAAAGTTTTCCTTTATTTTATCTTTTTGAAAATATACAATATTTAACAAAACAATGGTATAAATAAGAGACAGCTAAATCTATTCAATATTTGTTCAACAGCACTTTGAAACTAATCTTGTGTTAGGTGCTACGTAGTTCAAAATGTGAACTATAAAGAAAGAGGCATAGTGCTGAAAGTGTTATAAACTGTATAACTATTAGGGGAAATAAAGATCCATTCACAAAACAACCCGAGAATAAGTCGATAACACAAACCATAAGACAACAGAGCTGAGAATGTCTATGCTAAAGGCCACAGACTGCAGTACATACAAAAGATCACTACACCTGGAACACAGCCCACTGCTGAACATGGCTCCTTACAGGTAATTGTCAGCGACCACCACAGGAACTGATCAAGTGAATACAACAAACTGCAAATACTTAACAGTATTTGAAATTTAAAATCTGTTCATTAATGCAGGTTTGTTGAAGGATTCTTCCTAGAAGGTTTGTTAGCTATTAATTTGTGGTGATAATTATATGATGATTGAAAATATCAAAACTTTGTTCTAAATTTTTATATAATTCTGATTTTACTGTAAGTTAGGCCATCTCTCCTTAACCCCTTCCAAATGGTACATATTTGTGTGGTGGTGTTTTTATGAATTCTCCCAAATTTTTGGATACCCTAATTCCTGGATCTCCAGAAATATATCCACTCAAGAATGATAAAAATATGACTACTAATAATGCAAAGAAGAAATACCAAAATGAAAATTTTCCTTCCTTCTTTCCTTTCATTCATCCACCTTCCATCCTCCTTTACATTCTTCCTTTCCTTCCTTCTTTCCACCCTCCCATCCACCCTGAAAACATTCAAAGCCTTCCCTATATCAAGGAAACAGAGCTGAACCAGATTGACATGTCCCCTGTCCTTGGGGCATTTACAATTTCTGCATGCAAGCAGAGGGATCCAGCAAATCTCAAAAGACTAGAAAGATGCTTGAGATTTCCTCTGACATGGAATACACATATTCTGGGCCTCTTCCTTTTGTGCTAGACACTGGGCAGATATAAAAACAGCCAACTTCAAGAGCACCAGGCTGCACTCCAGAGTTCACGGTGGAAAAGTTGGTGTGCCAATGATGGACAAGTCATGTTGGTGCCAGGAGACCTGGATTCAATTCCAAATTTCCAGAAAGAGATGGAAATATACTAAGGCTTAGCAACACCCCAGCACATAGTGCTCATTTTAAAAGACTATTATTATTGTGAAAATCTCAACAGAGAGCAGTCTCTTGCAAACAATAAAAATCGTTGCCTTGCCTGATTTTACTTAGCAAACTCGTATGGCTATTGACATTAGCTTTCTAAAAATACATAATAAAAGTAAGAGTAGTGGTCAAGCTTGGAGCTTTTCCAGGTGTTCACAAACAGAGCAATTCTTCAGTGTTACCTATAAAGGGACAAGCTGTGGGCTGTGACAAGTCATACACTCCCCAAATTGTATGACTTCTTAGAAAACTGATGACGATGAAAACCAGTAGAACATCATCAACAAATGCCAAAAAACTTCAAAGTTTTTGCTTTAGATCTTAGTTCTAGTATTTTAGTACATCCCCTTTTGTATATGAAACAAGTCCAGACTACTCCACATTTAGAACTTTAGAAAAGTAGCCAGAATGCCATTGAGTTGAATCAGTTTCTTCCATCGAAATCTGAAATTTTATAAAACGTGCTCCTTTCTCCTTGTAAAGTAGTTTTCCAGAGCCCTTCCTAGCAAGTGCGTGAATAGCTGGTCCTAGCACAGAAGATGACGTGGCTTTAACATGACCTCGGTTCTCTGACAGAGCAATAAACACTAGCTTCCTACTGCCCAGGACCTGGACCTTTCCATAAGAGAAACCTGAACTCTGATCCCATCACCAGCTCGTTACCTTGGAAAGTTGTGGATGCTCAACAAGCCAGCAAGGGAAACTTTCATCCAGGATGTACCCTCCTCAATCTCAGACAAAAGCTTGGCATTCTTGAGCATGAGACAGATCCATAATTTCAAGCTTTCCTGGCACTGAACTATGCATTCCTAGTTGGTACACAGCTCCACGCCTCAGGGACACTGAAAAAAGGCCTCCCCTCAAGAAAGTCGGATTAAATTTCAGAAGCATCTCCCCCATATCAGATCTAAAACCTTTCCAATCTTTCCACTTTCTCTCCCTTAATTAGGTAAATTACTTGATTCTGAAAACCATATGCCAAGGTAGAAAGGAAGCTCCTGTGATCAGCTGATTTTACAGGTTGGAAATGAGGGTCAGAGAGGTGACATGAGTCTTGAATAGAATTATCAGCCTCACATTCCTGGGCCGCTGGACTTCCTGGACCACACCTGATGCACACCCTGTCTACTGTGCCTAATGAAAAACAAAAGCACTGACTTTCACTAGAGCAAGGTTTTCTACTCCTGAATGCACATCAGAATTATGCAAGGATGCTTATTTAAACCAGGTTCTCAGCAGCCCCCCTCCAGGAATTTCAAGGATAGGATAGAAAATCCGTACTTTTAGCAAGCTTTCCAGGTAATTCTGACACAACCAGCTCAGTGCCTGTCCAAGAACTGGTGTTAATAAAGCCCAGCATGAGAGCAGAATAAAGCCACTTTCTCCTTCCAAAACAGAACCAGCTCCTCGGGCCTTCTAACAGTCACTTACTGTTGAGTGCTTGAGAGATGGAATTAGCCATTGCTTTCATTGGAAAGACTGATCAGCACAGTGGAAAGCCGCACACACTGCGCAACAGGAGACCTGTCTTTTAGTTCAACTGCAATTTAATTCAAGTGGAAGTCTTTCCGAGACTGGGGCCCTGGGTGAATGACTTAACTACTTCGTGGGCTCAGGAGCGTCATCTGTCCAATCACGCTAGTATCACCTGAACCTGAACAATCGTGGAGGAAGCAACACCTTGAGGGCTCTTCTATACATTGAAAATCTCTCATGCTCCGTGAAGGGAAAATGATAGACAAACATAACAATTAGACACTTGACAAATTCCCTTTCAGTCCAGCCTACATGTTGCAATCGGCATAGCTGTCTGAAAGCAAAGCTCGCTGAAAAGTGCAAGCAGATCTCCCTCCTGGGTGGACCATGGTTTCCTATTTCCAGTTGCGTCAAGTCCCAACATCTCAGCTGGGCAGGCAGAGAGCTTCAAAAACTGTCTTCTCCTCACTCGTATTTCCAGTCCTGTTTCTTGATACTCCCTTCTTTACTCACCCTTATAGGTCAGAAGTTAGCGAACTTCAGCCCATGGGCCAAATTTGGAGTTTGGCCTATTTGTGTATGTACATTTTCATTGGAACACAGCATACGCATTTGTTTTCGTATTGTCTGTGGCTGCTTTTGTGTTACGGTGGCAGAGGCGAGTGACTGGGAACAAGACCATGCATGGCCTCTTAGTCTGCAAAGCCTAAAATATTCAGTGTCTCCTCCTGAACAGAAAGTTCACAGGCACCTGCTATAGATCAGTCTTTTTCAGACATTTCAGACATGATCCAAAATACATACAGTTTACAATGAGACCTACTATACACAGATACCTGTGCGCATATTTCTATGTACATATTTCTCAAAATAACATTTACCTTTACTGAATGCAATGCATTCTGCTAGTTTCTAGTTTATTTTATAAAATTTTCAAGCTATTCATGATATGATACTAATCTCATGACCCCAAATGAGTCTTGATTTCTATCTGGAAAGCACTGCTCCAGACAAAGTGAACAACTGTCCCCTGCTCGCCCACCATTGTCCCTGTCTTGACATTGTTCCCTCCGTCTGACAAGCCCCCATCCTTTCACCCCATTCTTTAACAACTAGATCAACCTCCACCTCTTATATGAAGTTCGCTTTGAACTTCCAGTCTCAAGGCATTTTTCCTTTTCTTATCTCCCATAGTATTTTGTTTATTACTCTACTGAAGAGCTTTAAAGTTTCTGCATTGTATAACAGTCATCTGTGCATCCTTCTTTTAAAAAATTTTGTTTTTCTTTATTGATTTTTGAGAGAGGAAGGGAGAGGGAGGGAGAGATAGAAACATCGATGAGAGAGAACATCGATTGGCCGCCTCCTGCATGTCCCCCACTGGGGATTGGGCTCACAACCTGGGCATGTGCCCTGACCAGGAATCAAACTGACAACCTCTTGGTGCATGGGTTGATGCTCAACCACTGAGCCACACTGCCCAGACAATCTTTCTTATTATGTACCTTAGAGATCTTGAGTTTCTCAAGGGTATGATCTTAAGCATTTTGTATTCTTTTTTTTATCCTTACCCGAGAACATTTTTTTGTTTAGATAGAGTGGGAGAGAGAGAGAAACATCGACGTGAAAGGGACACATCGAGCGGCTGCCACCCGCACAACCCAACCAGGGCCGGGGACAAACTGCAACCGAGGTACATGCCCTTAGTGGAACCGAACCTGGGTCTCTCTGGACCACAGGCCGACGCTCTAACCACTGAGCCAAACCGGCCAGGGCAGCATTTTGTATTCTACACACAATATAATACAGTGCTTTATGCACTTAGTAAATGTTTATTAAATTGAAGCACGCAGATGTTTATTACTACAGTATTATATGGTTTACACATGTAATATTTTATCTTTTAATTTTCAGGACTATAATGATATGGTAGGCTTTAAGCACTCAATAAATGCTTATGAAGACACAGAGAGAGAGGAAAGGATAACTTGGACTAACCGGTTTCCATTCCAGTTGTTCTATTTGTGTTATTTTAATAACCAGGAGGCAGAATTATTATATACAATATGTAACCTGTGATTTTTTTTGAGTCAGTCACTGGTGTAGACACAAAGAACACCAAAGGGGAAGGAAACTATTCAACGTGTTAGGCCTTAGAAGAGAAAAGGTACACCAGTCTTGACTGTTCTAAGCAGAGCAGCAGCCCATATATTCTTGGTTCAAACAGTAGTGCTTGACTGAGCTTAATACGGACGCTCTTGTTCCGGAGAAAAATGATGCACGCCATCCCTCCTAACCATTAACGGTAATGCTGCTAAGGTCTAACTAATTTTGGTAACAGAATAAAATTCCTCAGGAGGAAGTTTCTTTAGAAACCCCAACACAGCCTGGAATGTTGTCATTATGACCAGCTGGAGTGGTTTTACTGCAGTCTGTTTAAACAGGAGCAAAGAGTACTTATTCCAAATAGGAATTCAAGGATCGTTTGATAATAGCAAAGCAATCATAGTATGCTATTACATTTACAGAATGAAGGAGAAAAAGCATATTAATATATCACTATATCCTGAAAGGGCACCTAATAAATCCAACAGCCATTTTTAATAAGATTCTAGGTCAAATGAGATGAGGTAAAAAATCTATGTATACATGATAAAGATTTTACCAATATTAAAAAGCAATCATCAAACTGGATAGTAAAATATTGAATCCATTTTCATTAAAATCATGAACTGTTACAATTATTATTTAATATTATTTTGAAGATTATAGCTAATAAAATACAATGAAAAATATAAAAATAAAGGGTATAAATATTAGAAAATAAAACAAAAAATATTTTAGTAATAGACGATATAATTGTATTCCTAAAAAGCAAAAATCCTAAGAGAATGTAGAGTTTCTAGAAAATAAAATGCTGTAATTAATAATGGAATATGCTAAGGTGGTTGAAAACTAGAGAAAAGGTATATTAATCAATAGCTTCTCTTTCTATAAGCACTAAACAAATTATAAAGGAAAATGAGGACATCAACATTAAAATCAAAGTGGTTAAAAGCTCTATAGGACATATGACCCCCCCCCCCCAGTTTCTTCAATTAATAAATGAGAAAGAAAAAAATGTGAAGAAGAAAAAAATGCAGATTAAAAGACACTTAAAAAATACCAACTACTTATAATGTAAAATCTTTAGGATTCTAACCAAAAAAAAAAAAAAAAAACCTATTAAGTTGTGGGGAGACTAGAAGTAATGATTAAGAAATTACTTTTGAAGTTCCACTTCTGCACTTCTGTCTAGGACACGAAAATCTGCAGGAGACTGTTAGTCCCAGTAACACTAAAAGGCCAGGACACCTACACAATCATAGCTTTCCTTGAACTCATTAGCGATCCCCAATCACAAGGAGCAAAGTGAAGTGCAGAGTGACGAGCCCCCGAGGAGAGACAACACAGAGCAGTCTCTCTCTGGCAGAGCCCAGGACAAAGAGGGTGCTTCCATATAAGTGAGGAATACAAGTCCCTGGCTGCTCACAGGACAGACAGCAAACAAAGAGGGAGACCTGCTGGTGCCGGTGTGCAGGAGAGGATGGGCTGCCGCTGAGGACAAGCAGGAAGCTCTCCCAGTTCCCCAAACCTCCCTTCCATAGGACACAAAAGCCGCAAGCTCCTGAACGTGTGGGCTGTGAACCGTCTCGCCCCAAGGGCCCAGGCGGAGCTCTATTGCTATTGGAACAGGACTGACGTGAAACCTCTGCTCCTGGAGAGAGGGTCGGAAACCTTCTTGGGCGCCAACTTCCAAACCAACACTCAGCAGAGGTCTGCTGCCACTGGACAAAAGTCAAGTACCTGGTGACAGAAGTCTATGTTGTATCACAGATAGGCAGTAACTGCTGGCACTATGAATAAAACAGAAACACTGAGAAAAATCTCCTCCAGCCCTCCATCTTTGCTTTGAGCATATAGTAAAAACTCTCTCTCTTCTGGAAGACTTTGAAGCCCTTGGTACACTAAACATTGTGCTGGAAGCAATACAATCCAAATCCAGCTCAACTCCTGACTAGATTAACTTAACTTTGCACACCAACGGCCTAACAGAAGTGGTGTGCCCATTTCTGTGTATAAATACTATCTGCCTGAGCCTCTGCTGTTCTTATACACATGCTGTCCAGCGCTCAGTGAAAAAGTGAACAAAAAGCAAGAAAGAGTAAACTACTGATTTATCGAGAGATAAAGTGATCAAGAGAACCAGAAACTAAGATGAACCAGATATTAGGACTCTCCGGGAGTTTAAAATAACTATGTGTCATATGTTAAATGGTCTAATGAAAAAGATAAATATCACATAAAACATATATAAACAACACATATAAAAATTTCTTCAGAGAGATGAAAAGATATTTTTTAAAAGTCAAAGAGACATGCTATTAATAAAAACACAATATCAGGATGAAGAATTCCTAGGTTCATCTGTAGATTGGCCACAGCTGAGGAAAGAATAATGACTTAATAATATGCCAATAGAGATTATCCAAATTCAAACACAAAAGGAAATAAAGTAAACAAAACCAAGCAGTGGATCTAAGAGCTCTGAAGCAACATATGGTCACAATTCAGCTAACATGTGTGTGGCTGGAGCCCCAGTAGGAGATGAGAAAGAGAACGGGAAAGAAAAAATCTGGAAAGATAATGGCTGAGAATTTCCTAAAATTTATGTAAGACAACAAACAAGATTCCCAGAGATCCCCAAGCAGGGTAGAAAAATACACATACCTAGACATATTATAATTAAACTGTTGAAAACAAACCGTAAAAATAAAATATTGAAGGTAGCCATAAGCAGGGGTTGGGAGAATTTCAATAGAGAGAAATAGAAATAAGAACTAGAGCCCCACTTCTTAGAAACTAAGCAAGCCAGAAGACAATGAGGTAACATCTTTAAAATACTGAAAAATAAAAGTATTTATTTATTTATTTTTAATATTTTTCTTTAGAAATTTTTTTTAACATTTTAGGCATGATAATGGTATGGTGGTTACATACCGCTTTTTCTCAAGACATGTTATCCTTATTGCTTCACAGTGATCAGGGAGAAGGGCTCTCTAGGTGGATGAGTGTAGAGATAAAGCAAGGCTGACCATGAGTTGATGATGGTTGAAACTAAGTGATGAGCACATGGAAATTCATATGATATTTTCTCTACTCATGGTTTTTAAAAAATTTCCATAGCAGCTCATTTTTTTTATTTTAATTTAAAAAAAATTTTTCTTTATTGGTTTTAGAGAGAGAGGAAGGGAGAGAGCGAGAGAGAGATAGAAACATCGATGAGAGAGAACATCGATTGGCCACCTCCTACATGCCCCTCACTGGGTATTGGGCCCACAACTTGGGCATGTGCCCTAACCAGGAATTGAACCAGCGACCTCTTGGTGCATGAGTCAATGCTTAACCACTGAGTCACACCGGATGGGCAGCACATTCTTTTTTAAAGAAATTGAAATTTTTTTTAGAAAAAAAAGAAGAAATGTCCCTAGCCAGTTTGGTTCAGTGGTTAGAGCGTCAGCCAGCAGACCAGTGAATTGCAGGTTGATTCCCATCAAGGGCATGTACCTCGGTTGCAGTTCATCCCTGGCCCTGGTGGGGTTGTGTGGGAGGCAACCAGTTGATGTGGTTCTATCACATCGATGTTTCTCTCTGTCTCTCTCTCTCCTTCCCTCCCACTCTATCTGATAATAAGTAGAAAAATATCCTCAGGTGAGAAATATAAGTAAATGAAAGGAAGGAAGGAAGGAAGGAAGGAAGGAAGGAAGGAAGGAAGGAAGGAGGGAGGGAGGGAGGGAGGGAGGGAGGGAGGGAGGGAGGGAGGGAGGGAGGGAGGGAGGGAGAGATGAGGGCCGATGAGATGAGTGAATCATAGTACACATCCCACTTAGGTGTCTTTCTTTCTTAGTTAGTTAGTTAGTTAGTTAGTTAGTTGCCTCTAACTCTTCCTCCAGCCTTTGGTTTACAGTGGGCTCACCAGTCTCCAAACTGGGGTCAAAGAGTGCTGCAGCCACCCCTTCCGGTAACATCAACCCAACAAAGCCTACCAGTGCCAAAGCTCTCTTCTCCACACAGAGAGCACCGTCCCGAGTCCATCAGATTTGAGAAGAATCTCCATCCAGCTGGGGTCTCATATACAGGGACCTTCATTGATTTGGCCACTCTGAAAAATGAAATCCGAGGCAACAGTCAATTCATATATCCCCCTCCTTTGTTTTCTCAGCACAGGAGTCTTTAGGATCTATTACTCCCATAATTAGATTCCAAAACATCCTGAACAATATTGACAGTTTTTAAGATGTCAAGACATAAGGTAGAGACTGATAAATAGCCTACTCCAATGGTTCTCAAGTTTGCTTTCCCCATGAAATAGAATAGATTGTCAATATAGAGAATAGTCTCACATTTATGTTTCCCTTCTATAACTGTTCCTTTATCTAAGATCCCATTTGGGGATCTCAGAATCTAAATTAAGATGGTAGTTGAGTACAGACACTTTGAAATATTGTTTGACAGTATTGACTAAAGATGAATATATACATATCCTAGGAACCAGCTATTTAACTCCTAGAAATTACTAATGACATGTAATGAACACTGTGATGCACTGCTCAGCTTCACCCTAAACACATATACACGTGAGCACACACACACACATTTTAGGATTTTTAGGACACTCATTCTACCAGCTGCTAGGAATATTGATGGATGATAGCTCACAAATGTGGCCCCACTCTCTGCGAAAGAGCAATGTCTCACTCAAAATCATGCTCACTTCCCCAGCTCAATCCACACCCAGTGACTGGTGACTTAGAGGTTAAAGGTCCAGCCTCCGTGCCTCTAAATGGCACAACTCTGTAGGGCCATTTCAGCTCCAGAGCTCTCTACGGTTGGCTGAGGCCAACTTCTCTCTCTGTCCAATCCTCCTTTCTCATGCCCCCACAGGTGCTGATCTTGAAGGCAACTTTGGTATTGATGGCAGGAAAAACTGAACTTCCTGTAAGCAAATCTCCCTCAGAGCTGCTTCTGCGGGAACACACTGTGCGACATAACTCAACAGAATGTGTACACAAGATTTTACAAAAATGATCACAGAATCATAATTCATAATAATCGAAACAACCCAAATGTCCATGAAAGTGGAATGGACAAATAATGTGCAATATATAATACAATGTCATCAATTCCACTGGACAAACTACGCCTACATGCAACCACTTAAATGAATCTCACAAACATAACAGTAAGTGAAAGCAACCAATAGCAAACGATTATATACTGCATTGTTTCATTTCGACAAAATTCAAAAACAGCTAAAATTAATCGGTGCTATCAAAATTCAGCCTCAGGAGATGAAAGGGGTCAAGTGTTGTATTCAGGTCTCACGGAGGTAAAGGGCAAAGCTAGAATCTGGACCCATCCTAGTCTCTGCTCGGGTTCTCCTTCTCTACGGCATGGTCCCCCCAAACGCGTCAGTGCTTCGAGAGGTACATAGATCTCAAAGCATGCTGGGGAATGAGCTAATACCACAGACCCTGGCCTGAGAGCTTTACCTTTCCCACCTGCAAGCACCCGAAAGAACAGGACACCAAATGCCTGCCACCAGCAAGGATTAGTTCTGTGAAGGCCGTACATGGAGAAGATGGAGAGGAACCGTGACGGTGTCTTGGTGAGAAAGGGGAAGAAAGGTGCATGTAGTACAATGGGCACAATGTAACAGTGATTTCTTCAAGTGTGGTCTGTAGCCACTTAGAAGAAAATAAATATCTACAAACTCTTTTTTTTTTTTTTTTTTTTTTTATCCTCACCCGAGGACATTTTTCCATTTTTTGTTCAGATAGAGCGGGAGGGAGAGAGAGGAAGGGAGAGAGAGAGAAACATCGATGTGAAGGGACACATCGAGTGGCTGCCACTCGCACGACCAACCAGGGCCGGGGACAAACTGCAACCGAAGTACGTGCCCTTAGTGGGAACCGAACCCGGGTCTCTCTGTACCGCAGGCCGACGCTCCAACCGCTGAGCCAAACCGGCCAGGGCTACAAACTCTTGATACAAGTACGTAAACACCTCCCTTTCCATAAAATCCAAATATAATTAATGTGCTCAGGATCTTGAAAAAAATATGGACTAAGTCTCTTTCAAGTTTGCTTTGAAAAGAAGCACCTTTTAGATGTTCAGGTGTTACACCAAAGGGCCTGTTTTCTTTGTTTCAGTGCTCTAAGAAAGACAGACAATTATGCTTATATCTTGGTAGGAACAATGAAACAAATCCTCCCCAAATTGTAGAGCAGAAGTAAATTATCAGAGTCATTAATTTCATGGTCAGGAGTTCAAGGAAGGGGGAACAATTCACACAGATTTCCAGGGGCAGCACCTAGTAAAGCCTGGTTCGTATTTGCTGCATTAATTTCGCAAATATGAATGCATATGATTACCAAATCGAAAACAGGGCAGATGTGAGTGCAGAGGGTGTGGGGATGTATATTCTCTGGCGAAAACATTCATGCAGATTCCAAGCCAAGTTGGCAGATCTGAAAGGAGGGAAAAGGATTTCCCCAGCTCCCACCCTTCCCAATTAATCACTGTCGGGAGGTCATCAGGCTGAAGGATGAGGTTGGATTTTAAAGGACCAGATACTTTTACAAGTATGAGCCACAGTTGGAGCTATGCAAGCTAAGATAACAATGTGGGTAGTTAGATTTTAGGATCTTGAGCACAAGTTGAATATGTCCTCGAGTCAGAAAGAAATTCCTCTCCCTCCTCCTTCTACTGAACTTGGGATCCATCCCAAACAGCATTCAGCAGATACCATTCTCTGGACTAGTTTTTGGCAGGAGGCCCCTAGGGAGTCTCTGAAACCCTCTGGTACCAAAGCTCAAAGTAAGGCTGCTCGTGCTGAGGGTCTGCACCGCTCCCCGTGACTTCTGCCACCGCGTTTTGGAGGCAAACATAAGAACTCACTTTCTGGGAAAGAGCAGAGTATGAAGGAAAAGAAAGAAAATGAACTTGGGCCACAATTCTCCTGCAAGTGGGAGTGAGCCTCAGTAGCCAAAAAAAAAAAAAAAAAAAAGTGGATATAATATGCTCCTCAGTATAAAATGTAAAACTTGAAACAATGTGGCTTCAGGTTGGAAATAGCCTTAACCTATCTTTCTAACAGTTTCTCCCACGATCCTCCCTACATGCTCCTCAAAAACTGCACCATCTCTTATTTTTAAAACATGCTCTTGCATTTTTTCTATTTAGGTCTGAGTCCTTCTTCATGCTTTTCATTTTACTGGGATTAATCCTCCTTTCCAGTCTCTGTCAAAAGATGCCACATGGCATCAGGACCTACCTGAAATGCCCTGCCATCAGGAAGCCTGTGGCAAAGGCGGCCGGGCAGTCAACAAATCCCCTTTTCCTGGACACACAGCTGGACTGGACTTCCCGACCTCCCGCCCTGTTAGCTGTGGCCACACGGTGGAGTTCTAGCCAGTGGAACCCAAGTGGAAATGACACACACCCTTTTCAGATCTGGCTAGTAAAACGTTCTAGACGCCACGCTTTCTCTTTCTGCCAATCCCAAAAGCTACATGTTGAGGGTGGTGGACCCACAAGATGGAAGAACCTGAATCTCTAAATTAATATTTTGAGCAGAATGAATTACCAATCAAATACACTTGTTTTTAACTTTTGATGGCTGAGTTTTTCACTTTTGCTGTGTTTGATCCCTTACATATTTTTGGATTAGTTTTGTTAGCAGAAGCTCCATTATCTTAACCATACAACCCTTGTCTTATCACCACAACCAGTCCAAAGTAACCTTTCCTGGTCAGCCGAGGGCAGCCTGTGGCATTTGGCTAGACAGCAGGCCTGTCTCTGAGAGGACATCTGCACAGCCCTTAGCATGGTGCCTGCCACATAGCTGTGTCCCCAGGGGGCAGAGTTTTTCCCAGAAGTTCTTCTTAGACTTGGCCATGTTCTTTCCCTCAGAGTCGGGGACCACCAGGGGACAGCTTATATTAAAAAGCATAAATTAGCAACAACAACAAAAAACACACAAAACATTGGTTAGTGCATCGTCCCTATACACCAATGTTGCAGGTTCGATCCTTGGTCAGGGCACATACAAGAATCAGCCAAGGAGAATGCATAAATAAGAGGAATAACAAATTGATGTCCTTCCCTCTCTAAAAATCAATAATAATAATAAATAAATAAATAAATAAATAAATAAATAAATAAATAATTTAAAAAGACACACAAACAAACCCTTCCTGCCACTGTGCTTCCTCTAGCTTGGGAAGGGTCTTTCCATTCACATTGTCATCGTATATGCTGCTGCTTCCTTTACACTTTGCTTCAACACAGACACTAGCACACCACCAATGTGCTAGAAATTCTTTGAAGTAGGGACTACGTCTTTTATACCTTTATAGCTATTCAATGTCTAAGATAATATAGCACCAGTCAGACTTGCTCTTGATAAATTCTGTGTGATTTCATTTGACTAATATCTATTATTTAAGTGTGTTGTTGGATAGCAGAAGAGAAAATATCTCGAGTTTATGGTCTTTTTCCTTGTAGTTTCCTAAATATATAATTAAGTCATTTCTGCATGTTTTACTTAAATTAGTCATTTTAAGCAAAGAGAATTACTCCAGGTAGTGAGGCTATCAAGATGAGCAAAGGCATTTCTTGGAAATAGGAGCTTAAAGAATTAGGGCAGTAGCCAAATGAGATCAAAGGTTTGAGGAATAAAGGTGGTTTTTTTTGTTTTTGTTTTTTGTTTTTAGCTTGCACAAGAATAGCCAAATAGACAGTGACTGATCACGTCAAGTGCACAAGGCATACCCAGCTGTTTTTGCAATCCTACTTCAAGGGAATTGCAACAGATTTAAAGAGGACAAGTTCCAGGTCCCTCTTAATTGTATTTATCTTCAAATATCCACTTTTTTAAGACCCAAGCAGGGCTCGTGGTTCTGTTGTCTACACACTGTGCTCCCAGCCCCTTTTTGAAAAGCCAACTACATAGACTAGGAGAAGATACTTATATCACGTATATTCAACACAAGACTTCACATGCAACTTACATTAAACATATTCCTGTACATCAATAAAAGGGCAGATAACCTTTAAAGGGGGCAAAAGTCTTGAACAGGCACTTTACAAAAGAGAATATTCAAGTGACCCATTAGCATATGAAAAGATGCTCGTTGTCATTAGAGAATGGAAAACCACAATGAGATAGCATCCACAAGAGCCCTGGTCAGTTTGGCTCAGTGGTTGGCGCATCGGCCTGCAGACCAAAAATATATCACCCACAAGACTAGCTGAAAAGAGAGGTATTACCAAGTTCTGATGAAGACTGGAACTCTCATGTATTGCTAAAGGAATGCCAATTAGTACTAATTATGGCATTGTGTGATATATTTACACAGAGAAATAGCATGGAACAGAGAGAATGAACAAACTGCCACAATATAGAAAAATAGGAATGAATCTCACACATAACAATGAGTGAAAGAAGTCAGGCATAGAGCAATATACTATATATTTCCATTTATATATAGTTCAAAAATAGACAAAAGTAACCATAGATATTGGTCTACGTATTTTTGGATCTGACACCAAAAGCACAAGCAACAAAAGCAAAATTAAACAAGTGGGACTATATATACTAAAAAGTTACTGCACAGCTAAAGACACACCAACAGAATGAAAAGACACCCTACAGAATGAGAGGATATATTTGCAAATGCATATCCAGTAAGGGGCCAGTATTTAAAATATATAATGGCCTGGTTGGTGTAGCTCAGTGGATTGAGCATCATCCCATGGACGAAGAGGTCCTGGTTTGATTCCCAGTCAGGGCACAGGCCTGGGTTTCAGGCTCCAGTAGGGGGCATGCAGGAGGCAGCTGATATCTCTCTCTCACATTGATGTTTCTATCTCTCTCTCCCTTCCTTTCTCTCTAAAACAATCAATAAAAACATATTTAAAACACACAATGAGCACTTACAACTCAATAACAAGAGAGCAATCCAAAAATAAGTCAAGGATCTGAATAGACATTTTTCCAAAGAAGACATAAAAATAAACAACAAATATAGGAAAAGTTGCTCACCAATACCAATCAGCAGGGAAATGCAAATCAAAATCGCAATGAGATTTCACCCTGTACTTGTTAGAATGGCCATCATCAAAAAGACAAAAGGTAAGAGCTAGTGAGGATGTGGAGAAAAAGGAACCCTTGTGCATTGCTGGTGGGAACATAAATTGGTCCAGACATGGAAAACAAGATGGAGTTTCCTCAAAAAATTAAAAAGGAACTATATGATCCAGCAACACCACTGCTGGGTAGATATCCAAAGGAAAGGAAAACAGGATCTCAAAAAATATCTGCACTCCCAGGGTCACTGTATTATTGTTCATAAGAGTCAAGATATGGAAACAACCTATGTTACTATCAACAGATAGATGGATAAAGAAGATGTGGTACTATGTATATACAATGGAATATTATTCAGCCATAAAAAAAGAAATCATGTCATTTGTGACAACATGGATGAAACTGGAAGGCATTCTGCTAAGTGAAATTAGACAGAGAAAGACAAATACCATATGGTATCACTTACATGTAGAGTCTAAAAATAATAATAAAGTCAAACTCATAAAAACAGAGTGTAGAAGAGTGGTTGCCAGGGGCTGGGGAATGGGGAAAATCGAGAGATGTTTGTCAAAGGGTACAAACTTCCAGTTATAAGATGAATAAATTCTGAGGATCTAATATACAGCATGGTGACTACAGTTAATACATGTATTATACACTTGAAATTTGCTGAAAGTAGCATTCTCATCCCGCCCCCCTAAAAGAGTAATTATGTGAGGTGCTGAATGTGTTAATTAACTTGATTTGTAGTAATCATTTCACCATATATATGAATATCAAATCATCACATTGTACACATTTAAAAAAATTTTTTTTTCCTTTATTGATTTTAGAGAGAGAGGAAGTGAGAGGAAGAGAGTTAGAAACATCGATGAGAGAGAACATCTATTGGCCATCTCCTGCATGCCCCCCACTGGGGATCTGGCCCACAACCTGGGCATGTGTCCTGACCGGGAATCGCACCAGTGACCTCCTGGTGCATGGGTCAACGCTCAACCACTGAACCACACCGGCCGGACTATGCTTTAAATATATTGTAATTTTATTTGTCTATTATAACGTCAATAAAGATGGGGAAAAGCAGCTACTCGTTGGTGACAGAGGTCAGGATAGTGGCTGTCCCTGGGAAGGAGGGAGGAAACAAGGAGCTTCAGGAGGGCTGTTCTGTTTCCCAAACTAGATGGTAGTTACACGCATGTGATCACTTGGTGGAAAGTCTTCGAGCAACGTATTAGTTGCGCCTTTTCTTTATACGTAGCATACTTCAATTAAACATTTATATAAAAGAAAAAGCCCTGTGTGGTATTTAAGACTAAGTACATGTCTGAATTAGCCATGTTTATATAATTTCAAGAAATAGACTACTGGAAATGGAGTTAATAGCATTCTGGATATGCTGGCTAATGTCTAGCAGACATTCAACAAAACTACCCTCAGATCCATCCTGCAGTATTTTCCTATCGATGAGTTCACTCCCAGACTCCTGCTTTGAGGTCTGCCCTGCAGGCTGGGGCTGCTCTGAAGTCAAAGGCGTCTGTGAGTGCATTTCTACGGCAGCCGACTCAGCTCCCAAGCAAGCATTAGGCAGAGTGCGGGCAGGCCTGGTTTTCTTACGGCCATCTCGAGGTCTACTCTTAAACTCATCTTCTGGGTGGAGCCACTCACACTTTCAGGTAAAATAAATGTAAACCATGAGGCGGTCAGAGTAAGATGACCTCAAAAGTTTTTCCACTGTCTATGTAAACTCGAGTGCAGAGCAGCGTGTTCCTAGGACCTGCAGCATCTCAGCCTCTGAACTTCAAAACTCACGTATTAAATGACACCTTCACTGCCTGCCTTATCAGAGGTCCTAAGGATCAAATGAGATGATGTGTAATAAGGAGAAAGTGCTGTAAGAACTGCAAAACTCCTACAGAGTTCACACCATTCTCACTGTTCTTTTTTTTTATCCTCACCTGAGGACATTTTTCCTTTTTTTTGTTCAGGTAGAGTGGGAGGGAGAGAGAGGAGCAGAAAGAAAGAGAGAGAGAGAGACATCGACGTGAAAGAGACACATCGAGTGGCTGCCACCCGCACAACCAATCAGGGCCGGGGACAAACTGCAACCGAGGTACGTGCCCTTAGCGGGAACCAACCCGGGGCTCTCTGGACCGCGGGCCGACGCTCTAATCGCTGAGCCAAGGCCATTATCACTGTTCTTCATACTGGGACTTCCATTTAACACCAAGGAACGAGCACATAGCATTTGAAGACTGTTTACAAGAAAACACGAGAGGTAGCTGCGTGTCTCGTGTTCCCTCTAAACTTCTAGATTTTGGCCAAAGTAAAACAAACAAACGGGGACCCCCAAACCCAGGGGCCTTTGCCGCTTTATCTAGAAGCGTCTGCACTTTTATTTTAGGTGGGTGTTACAGGGGAAAATCGAATCCTACTCAGTAGTTAGAGTTTAAATTATCTTAGGGAACATAAAGCAGGCATATTTCTGGGGATCTTGACTTCAGATAAAAGAAAAATTTGGCTTTGGGAAGTTGATCAAAGAGCCAAGAGAAAAATACATAAAACAATCACAGATTCACTCTCTTAAGCCAGTAAATAATCTAGAACCCCATGTCTGTGTTTGTGTTTATGATCTTGATGCTTGAGCACTTTGATGTAAACTATTCCCAGTCCTGACGATTTTCAAAGGATACATTTGTTGAGGAGCTAGGGCTGCGAAATGTAAGCCCCACGTGTTCTGGCCAAGCTTTGAGATAAAGCTGTCAGCTGTCCTTCAGATCCCCAGGAGATTGCTCCCAGAATAATCATCATCCTTTGTTTTGCTTTAAGTGTTTGGTTTTGTAGACACCGTACTGAAGCTTAAATAAAACGCCTATATGAAACTCATGGAAGATTTAGAATCAATTCATCTATTCCTGTAGACAAAAAGTGGTAAGAACTGATGTGAGAGCTCTAACCCAGCAGATAACACCTCTCACTAAACAAAACTTCTCTGTCTTAAAAGCATTCCTTAGTTCTCTCTCCTGGGTTCAATTAGCATTTTTTCCTGGTTGGAATTATAGAAATCTCATTGATCCTATGTCATAAAACAGGAGAGAAGAGACATCTGGGCATTGGACATTAAATAAATATACAGTAACTGTAAATGGATACTTATTCTAAAGAAAGAACAAAGCCCAGAGAACACTAGTATTTGCATCATGCTGCACCACCATTCTAAACATTAAAATATTGCCCTGACCGGTTTGGCTCAGCGGTTAGAGAGACCCGGGTTCGGTTCCCTCTAAGGGCATGTACCTCGGTTGCAGTTTGTCCCTGGCCCCAGCTGGGGTTGTGTGTGTGGCAACCGGTTGATGTGTCTCTCTCATATCGATGTTTTTCTCTCTCTCTCTTCCTTCCTCTCTCCGTCCCGTTCTATCTGAAGATAGATGCAAAAAATGTCCTCAGGTGAGGATACAAAAGAAAACACATTAAATTATCATGGCATTACCAGTTTTCTAAAAGCAAACATCAGTTTCTTGTTCTGGTGTTTCATGTTGGATTCAGTTTCAATAGGGCCAAAAGAACCTCAGTGTTTGTCCCCAGTGTTCTATTAGCCTAATTATGACCCTAAAGTGATTAATTTAAACCTTTTCAGTCTAAAATTTAACAGTAGAATATTGGTAATCTATCCCCATGAGTAAACTAAACTAAGACTGTGAGGGTAAAAAGGAAGAAGGATGAGCAGAATATTCCACATGTTAGGTCTAAATATAAGAAAAAGATTGATAAACTTAATCACATTAATTTTTTTTAATGTCTATTGTCAAAAACACCAAAAAATAGAGGTAAGCCAACAATTGAGATATTTTCAATGCAAAAATCTGAAGGATTAGTAGCCAGCCTAAATAAAGAAGTCCTATAAACCAAGAGGAAACACTCAAATGAAGAAGAAGATTAATTGGCCACTACAAAAATATATAGTAATCAGGTAATAAATAATGTCACACTCATCACACAAAAAAAGAAAAAAATCTAATAATTTCACATGGTGGTGGGAAATCAGAAACCCAAAGATTGATGGCAGTTTGTAAATGAGTACACTCACTTTACAGGGTAATTTGAGAATTCCTAGTAGAGCTGATCATGCCCTGTGACCCAACAAGGTCCCTCTCAGGATCTGGCTTAGAGAAACTAGTATGTGAACAAGGAGGTGAGGTACAAGGATGTCTATTACAGCACTATTTACACAGTAAAAAAGTAAAACCAGAAGCAACCTGTTTTTTAAGTCGGGGAATAGACAAGTTGTGGTTTATTTATACAGTGGCAAGTAAACAAATATAGTTCAAGGGCTCCAAAATAGCCACAAAGAAGAAATTAAATGTGCACTTCTGTCTTGCAAGATTATTTTAGGTCCCTGCTATTCCAATTACTGTTTCTCCCTCACTAGTTCAACTTGAAAACCCAGTGGGATGTGATTCCTGCTCTGTCATAACAGGTTTCAGATGTTTTCAACTCTGAAGAACTAATAGGCCTAAATGACTAAATGATGAACTGCAACAACATTTGGTTCAGAGAAACAGCCAGAACCTGCGATGCCACCAGAGCCACAGTGCACCTTGGAAGCCCTACCTTGTCCCACAGCTGTGCGCTGAGGGCGGAAGGCAGGTCCTTGCACACGAGCTGTAGCCAGCTGTGATTAATTAGCCTGGGCAAAGCCCAAGATTCTTAGTCAGCGCTTCCTACTTGCATGGATAGAACTCAAAACCTTTCCCTTTCTTTAATTAAGAGATGGTGGTTGTATTCTGTGCATCCCAGGCATCCCCCTTCCACTCCTGCGAACCTGTCCGCCAACATCACAGAGAAGAATTCACCTGTTCTGCATATGGTTCTTCACTGGGGCTTATTTTCGTCTCCCCTGGGGACTACCCGCTTCTTCCACAATAGGAAGACAAAGAATCTTTAAGCTAAAGCACTGAGATTCCAGGTGGAGATGCCTAAGCAGAGACCAAACAGACCTTCAGGTTGCCTGGGGATCCCTCCCTCTGGGAATGCAAGGGGGAGCTGCCCGTGGGGGTTTTGGAATACCCTTGGAGTCATTCATCTCACCAGGGAACTCAGCCGCGACCCTAACGGATGCCCCAGGTTGCTGTTTCCTGGCAAGCCAGATCAAGACATTAAGCAGCTGAGTGGGCTCTCCAAATGGACTCGAGAAAACAAGGGACACAGAGGCAGCCACCCCACCTGAAAGGTACCACATTCAAGACTTCACTTACTCTTTCAGAATTTCCGTCCATTACTCAAGATGGGGTTTATTTTTACTGATAGGCATAAGCGAAGGTCATGCCACATTAATTCTGCTCTAACATTAATTTATCTTCTAATGCTCTAACATTAATTTATCTTTTCAGCTTAACGAGACATAGTTATGAGAAAAGAATAGTGAAAGAGTGGATGTCCTTCTGTGGGAAAAGAGTTTCACAGCAGAAGGGACAGCCGAGCTCTTCCACCTGCAAAATAGAATAACGATGAATCTCCTTACTCAGGGAGGACTAAATGGGGTGATGCCTGGGGAGCCCCAGACACCCAGAACAGGGCACAGACATTAGCAACAGCTATGACCACTGTTACCTCTCCAGCTGCTTCCTGCCCACCCCCCCCGCCTCCTGCCATAGCAAACTACTCTTCTGACACAGTCACCTTAAAGCACCAAGAAGCTTCAGACCCTTGTACACACAGTTCACTTAGATGGGGATAATCTTTGTATCAGTTAGAGTCCCCACAGGAATAGATGAAACACTCAAACTGAGTCATTTGAGGAGAGTTTCTTACAGGAACTACGTACACAGGTGTAGGCAGTGGAGAGGGGGCCACGATGGTCCAGCACAGCAGAGAAAGTGACATCTAGCATCACCCAACCCCAGATTCATTCCTGAAATCCAGAAACAGAGCTGGGTGGAGAGAGCTGCCTGGCAGGGGCCATGACCTTCAAAAGAGGCATGGAAACCTTATCGGGTGAGAAATAAATTCCTGAACACATTCCCCTCCTCTGTCTGATATCTGCCATGCTCCCGGCTGTCCAAACCCCACTGAAATCTGAAGGAAGATGAGCCAGCAGATACGGCCCATGGAGGTCAGCCTGCAGGCCAGAGAGCAGGAAGAGGAGGGAAAGAGGGTTTGGGAGCAAACGGAAGATGCCCAGCACACTTGTCATCCACCAGACTCAGGCTGCTGCCTGACTTGCCAGGTTAACCTGCCCAGTCCCTTCTCTGCACCGCCACTACGAACCCCACTAGTCACACACCGAGTGCAGGACATCACCTTATGCTGGGACACCTGACTCCCTCTAATTTGTGTGCCTTTGGAGGGCAAAGGCTCTACCTGGCACAGAGCAAGTGCTTAGAGATATTTGTTAATTCTATGCAAGCATCGCAGGCTCTATCAGAACAGACTCCTCCTACATGGATATAAAACATAACAGATTCCAGAACTAGGTCCTCAAGTACACGTGGGAGCAAGTACATGAGGTCATTGACAGTTCAGGATAAAATTAAGTTATGGTGGATGAATTTCCAAATGGAATTATACAAAGGATTGGCTGAAAAGATTGATAGACGTCCTTCTAATTACGGGTATGTGAGTTTACCATGTGCAGGACTATACATTTATTGTGAAAAAGTCACAGATCGTGTCAAAACGGACCTCTCTTTACCTTTGCGGGACTTCTCAGAATTAAATGCTCATTTTGCTGTAAAACTTAAAAGCGAGGGTAGAGAAACACTGCTCGCATTGAGGAGCACCTCCCAGGGCCGACGTGTCATCTCGCCACAGGAAGCGCTGGCTGAGATGAACTGAGAAACACATTTGTGTACGTAAGGGAAGGAGAAGGAAGTGGGAACGCAGCTGTTTGCGTTCAGGGTGACCCGTGCAGCGCCAGCCCAGCTGAGACAGACTCCCTCCGAGGGCCTAGTCGTCTCTGGGGGACGGGAACCAAAATAAGTTGGTGAGAACACATAGTTTCTGAAATTAATTGGAGAGGCAGAGACTCTCCAGGGAAATAAGTCCAGCCAACTGCCCTGTCCCCCCTCTCGGAGGCTGACAAGCAAGGGCGCATCATCTGTGTGGACCCAGTGCATGCAGAGGCTGCTGCTGGGCCGAAGGGGGAGCTTAGGAGACACTCCGTGACAGAGCGGA
This sequence comes from Molossus molossus, assembly GCF_014108415.1. Classification (NCBI taxonomy): domain Eukaryota; kingdom Metazoa; phylum Chordata; class Mammalia; order Chiroptera; family Molossidae; genus Molossus; species Molossus molossus. The sequence continues at coordinate 52,363,461 of NW_023425349.1, forward strand.
CATGATGGCTTCTAGGCTCTGAGAACCACCCCAGAGGCACTGTCTCATGAGAGGAACAGCTCTCTTTAGGTCAAGTTCCCATTCTACAGTGAATGGGTGGTACAGACGGAGTGGCAGGGGCACCACCCCCTTCGTCAGCCCAAGGCTGCCGCCCAGGCGGTGCCTTTGTGCTAGAGGTCCGCCCTCTTCAGGACTCAGTCCAGCTACTGAAAGTGTTGAAGCACACTACTCTTCCTAGAAAAGAACACTTTGATGCCATCCGCCGGAACATTGGCTTAGTAAATATTCAAAGGTAGGTGTCTTCAGTGTGAACACTGCCCCCGTGAGACGTGGAGCCCCTACACGGTGCGCCCCGTGCCCTGGATGCAGTGGCTCTATGAGTCTTGCCTCCCCTGCATCCGGCAGAGCAGACGCTGCCACTCTAAGTCCCTTCCGCACATTCCTGGTGCAGCAGAGGATAGCCGCAGCCATCCCCATGGTCGCAAGACGGAGGGTGGACCCCCAAGCTTTTCACAGTCTTTGAACTGTTAAAGACACAGCTTTGAACAGTACATTTTATTTTTCTCCAACCACACGCCCTGCCCAATAGCATTCGGTGGAAACTGTGAGTGCATGTGTATGAGAGCCCACCCCATATCATACAGAACAGTGAAACACATCCAAATCTCACATACAGATCTAAGTTTTGCTCCAAAAGAATCTTGAAATGATTTTTTAAATTTTGTTTTTGAAATGAGGCTGCTTAACTATTGGCAATGATTTCTCACCAATCATGCACGCTCAGGAATCCTTTCAAAATGAAAAAATAAATGTCTTTTACACATTATTTTCAAGTGTTATGATGGCTTCTTGGATGCTAAATTTAATAAAGTAACAATGTGTTGGATTTTATCACATTAAACTAGGCAATTAATCATGTTGATTTTGCATTTTTCTTTGTTTTGGAGCTAATAATTGTTTTCAGGTCTCTAATTTTAAGTCCTTGAATATCACAGGCCCTAAGAGAGCGGCTGAGTGATAAAATGACCCTGGTGCATGTGGACATGGGGCGGGGGGACTAGGGTGGATGGTGTGCCTCATGCCAACCTTAGGTAGCTCCTTGCACAACAAGGTTTCAGGGAGGATGCTTCATCCTCTCCTCCACACTATCCCCACAACATTCTGTATTATTATACTTCCTTTCAGAAGGTCCTACAGTTTTTATTTCTGAACATTCCATTCCAGAATTCTCTCAGCTAGCTCACATTTTCTCTGCCAATAGCCAGGGTGGTTCACTATGCCCATCTGGTATACCAGACACAGAACATGCAGTCCTAGCACACTAACCTGGCACTTGGCTGTTGACTACATTTCTCCAAAAATCTCAAATCAGTGTTCCAAGGTTTGCAAAAGAGAAACGATCATTCACTTGTAACAGATTTTCTAGCTGGATGCATATCACAACTGGGTTATTCTTTCTTCATGAGACCAAATGTGCCTATTCAATCCAGATAAAGTAGTAACATGACTTCATATGTGACTTTTATACACTCACAGTAGGATAATATCTATGGGGTCCCCAGATAGAGCCTTTCAAGTCTAACCTAGCACACTAGCTTGGACGAGGTTTCCTTCTTCTTTTGTCTAGCTTCTCAGAAGATGTTAGTGTTTTCCATACTTTCTTCATATCATCCATTATCTGGGGTACTTTTTTTTTTGGTATGTGCCCCTAGCGAGAACCAAACCCGGGACTCTCTGGTCCTCAGGTTGAGGCTCCAACCACTGAGCCAAACTGGCCAGGGCCTGGGGTGCTTATTAAACATGTAAATTCCTAGGCCCCCTGATAGCATATTTTCAATTAGTAAGTCATGGTTAGAGCTCAAGTATCTGTACTTGTAGCAACGAGTGTTTTTTATTTCTAGGAGAATTTATAAAAAACACTGAGTTAGCCCTGGCCAGTTTGGTTCAGTGGTTGGAGCGTCGGCCCATGGACCAGAGAGTCCTGCGTTCAGTTCCTGCTAAGGGCATGTACCTCAGTTGCGGTTTGTCCCTGGCCCGATTGGGGTCGTGTGGGTGGTGGCCAATCAATGTGTCTCTCTCTCTTCCTCCCTCTCTCCCTCCCGCTGTACCTGAGGTAAATGCAAAAAAAAAAAAAAAAATGTCCTCGGGTGAGGATAAAAAAAAACACTAAGTTAAGACAACCTATATACAAATGACAACCTATATGCAAGTGATCAGTTAACGTATGCAACAGTGCGATAGTTAGCATTTTGAATACACACATATATGGTGTGTGTGCGTGTGCGTGTGTGTATTCAAATGCTAATAACTGAATTTTTTATTTTGCACAGGGTGCTGAGGTGGGACCAGAGCTCTGCAATAAGGGGGCAGGGGCCTGAAGGGAGGTCACCTGCAGGCTTCCCTAAGTGTCTCCCCCAACACTCCCTTGGCCTGGATGACTTGAGGGCAGCGTAGTTGCCACTGGACCTGCCCTAGAAGAAAGGGGCAGGCACTGCAAGGACACACACTGCCACATTTCTGTCAATTGGACCTATCCCGCAAGGCAAATGTGGCTCAAGAGGGTGGAATCCAAAGAAGAAAACAGGTGTAGGATTAGCTGCAATGGGAGGAGATGATCTATGTACCTACAAGTAGAAACTCCTCCTCTCTTTCCTTGAGACCTACCTCTCTTTCTTTTTCCTCTTCTCCAACTTTGAATTGTAACCCAGAACTAACATCTGGGCTCTCTTTCTTCTCCTGCTCTTAGGTGTGCTAGTTTGAGGAGCGGAGTGTCTACTCTTGAGATGGGGTAGGGATGCTGTGGGCGGGGCTAACATTTAGTGAGCATTTACCTGTTTGCAGGCACTGTGCTGGGTGCTCCCACACATACATGCACCAAAGCCCCCTTGTGTTCTATTGCTTGTTTCCCGTGCAAAGACAGTGCCCTGCTCAGAGGTCCTGTTGCAGGAGCAGTCTGTGCTGATGGAACTAAGGCTGGAGGGGTGTCTGCCAGATGGACTGAGCCACAGGGGTCCCAAGAAGGCATGAGGGTCACCACCTCACTTTCTAGTGGCAATGAGGAGACCTCCGAAAGACAGTATATTTCTGTGAAATCTCTGTAGGTTTGCAACAAATTCTTTCTTGTCCTTGCTCTAACTTGATTTGTTTCTGCCTCTGTCAACCAAAATGCCTGGATTTAACAATCATTATCACCAGACTGTAGACTACAAAACTGAGCTATGAAGAGATTAAGTCGTGTGTCCAAGGCCATAGACTGGTAAGTGGCTGGGCAGAGATTCGGGCCCTGACCTGCCTGGTTCGGAACCCAGGCTCTGTGTGCTGAATTGTGCCAAGACATTCTTCAGGGCCTCCACGAGTATTTCTGAATGTGTCCTGCCTATAAAGAAAATCTGTAAAAAGTGTGCTGGATCGAGTAGTGGGAATTGTAGGAAATATTTGCTGCAAAAAGCAGGACTATAGCTGTCTCCTGGCAGCAACAGTCATAAAATGGCTAATGTTTATTACGCATTTGCTAGGTGCTAAGTACTGTGCTAAACATTTTAAACACATTTTATCACACTGATCTTCCCCGTTTTTAGATGACGATTTGGGGCCTCAGCGAGGTTATGCTAACGTGTCCAAGGTCTTAGAGCTAAGAAGAGAAAGCTCCACGGTTCAAAGCCAGCTCTCTCGAAGCTCCAGAGCTGTCCAGAGACCAATGCTACAGTCCAGACAGGCTAATCTGAAATCTTCAGGAGGCTGTGGTCCCCTGCTGCAGCCATTACTCACAGCAAGGAGGGGGGCGTCCAAGTGAATGTCAAGATGTGTAAGTGGTGAGGTTCTCCCTAGAAGTCAGAAAGTTAGGTTCTGAAATAGGCTTTTCATGAAAACTAAGATGCTGGCAGTGCTGGGCAGCGAGCGTGGAACCTCTGAGCTTTTCCTCCCTGGACTTGGCACCAGCAACCCCCTTGTGATTTATGTTTCCAAACGACACAGCTTGCAGGCACCAAGGCTGCAGGGGCAAAGAAACGGATGGGCTGCCCGGGGATGTTTTCCGCACGCACCACGTTCCCTTAAAAGGCCTCGAGTTTATATACAGTTCTGACATGCGGGCAGAACCAAATAACAGCAGGCCTCTCTTCCCCTTATATGGTCAAGTGTTCCAGGGGCACCCTCCCCCTAATTTATGAAGCACACGAGTGCAGGAATGCTGATCAGGAGACGTGGGGATGTCTCACCAGAGCAAAGATACAAAGCTCGTCTCCCTGACAAAGGACTTACAAGACCAAGGGGAACAGAATGTGTACTAGCTGAGGTTTTTGTTTTTTAATTCTGGAGAATAAACACTTTTGTTCCTTGAAGAGTAACATTTCTTAAAGCCAAAGACTATGTAGAGCTCCCCACCAAGTACATGAGAAAGAGAAAAACACATCAAGAATAAAATCTTGATTTTACATCTTTCATACATTTACCCCCTTTCATCTAAGCCTTTTTCTCCATTAAATACACACACACACACACACACACACACACACACACAGCATATACACAACCAGTCAAGCATCTGAAAAGAAAGGGCAATTTCACTTGGAACACAACACAGAAATAGGATAGGGGACAAGTTTCAAATAGTTCTTATCTACAAGGGCCCTTAGCCATGTTGTGGGAAGTTATAGACCAAGTTTCTCATCCAATCTCTGTCCTGTTATTGGAATCAACAGAGACAAGTGGGTGTATTAAATGAGAGTGTATGGGACACTGCCTTGTCCATCATAAATCATACGACAGTCAAAGGTAACTCAAACTCTGTGGTAATGTTCTCCTAGAATTATTATTTTTAAACTAATACTCATTTTTATTTAACAGACAAGTAGGTTTCTTGTCGTTATTTAAACTATTTTCAGCCTTGCTATGAGTCACTTTCACTGGGTCAGAATTCTGAACCTGTTTGGAGTACACCTTGGTTCGAATGAGCAAATTCTTCTATCCTGCCTCAAAAAGCCAACAGACCCTCAGGCAGCCACTCTAGGTTTTAATACATTGTAGGGACTAGTAAACAAAGGTTCAGGCACTTTATGCACATAAAACGTACTCCTTTACCATTTCAAATGACATGTATGCAAGGAGCATCTTGATGTGAAACTGATACTTTACAAAGAACTCCGAGATCCCCAAATACAGGGTGCGGTACAAACAGCAACACTCAAGAGGACGGTGGACCACGCTTCCTTCGGCATACCTCCCAGAATGAGACATGTTCAATGTGAAGGTGCAGCCTGGAGGCTCAACTTCTCAAAACCAGAAATTTAGAAATCAGACCCTGGTGATCCCAAATAGATGTCTTCAGGTAAAAAGGTGTTATTGAAGATCCTCATACAATTCCCACAATAAGGAAAGCTCTCCAAAGGTACTCATGCAAATTCTCTCTATCCTACAGCTGGACTGCCTGGCTACATCCGAAGCAGAAAGAGGGAGCAGGTGTGAGGAGAGAATGCAGGAGCCTGGGTTGTTGTGTGTCCCTGGCTGCCCTGGTGTCCCCTGTCTTCCCAACACCTGTGCACTATCTCGGGGCCTAGCAGGGAGCTTTTAGGGGCATCCTAGTTACTCCACTTGAAACATGTTTAAATACCTGCAGCTTCAACTGAGGAGGTTTCCTTCTAGAGACTGACCAGCGAACAGCAGATATGCAAGTCTGTGGCCTGGACCACGTGCATCGGAACTACCTAGCTACTTTGTTTAAAATGCAGATTCTTGGGCTGTACTCAGCATGACTGAATCCAAATCTCTGGAGATGGAGCCTTGGAATCAGCATTTTGACAAAGGCATCTCCACCCACCCAGCCCCCATGAGATTCTGATGCACGTCAACGCTGAAGAGCCATTACTATAAGCACTCCAAAAAATCCTGTTGAATTTAACACAGCCTTACACCTGTGCTCCAAAGTACACTTCTCTTAAGATACTAGCAAAAGTGATCTGAAGGAAAAGCTAATCCAACCACTTTATCTTTTAAGTATTTCTTTTTAAAAAAATTTATCATCAGATAGAGGGAGGGAGAGAGAGAGAGACAGAGAGAAACATCGATGTGATAGAGCCACATCGACTGGTTGCCTCCTGCGTGACCCCAACCAGGGCTGGGGATGAACCACAACTGAGGTTGCCCTTGACCAGAATCAAACCCATGGCTCTTTGGTCCATGGGCTGATGCCCTAACCACTGAGCCAAACCGGCCAGAGCCAACCACCTCATCTTTTAAATAAGGAAAGCAAAACTTTAAGTAGAGTAACTAACTTGCCAGCTGTGGCAGAGCCCTTTTGGAGTTCGGGGCCAAGTCCGGTTCCTAGACTATTGCTCGTTCTTCCATAACACACAATGCTTTCCCTACCCCTCCCAGCACTGCACCCACACCCCCCACGCACTCTCCCGGGCTGTGTTGTTTAAAATGTAGAATAATCCAGCATGGTGGTCTGGAAACTGTTGTTTCTTCATGTCCAATAGCCAACCCCTTCTCAAGGAATCAGAACTTCGATTTTCTTTTGTAGAACTACTCCCTTCCCCACGGCACGTCACTCAAGGTGACCCCCTCTTCCCCAGCCAAAGAGCAAGCATGCTACTCGACCTACACTGAGCAACACAAAATCTTAGCTTAAAATGGGGGGAAATTTATGAAGTTTCTTCCTTGACCTGGAAGGCAATTCTCTGAAGAGATTGCCCACACATAAATCCTGCCATCCAGGTTCCTGTTATTTTTGAGATCAGCTTCTCCCTTGATGCTGAGTTACTCCTTATCCTTCCACTGCATTCCTCCTAAGTGCCCTACAATTGGCCTTGTTATTAGTATGCCAAGAATCCTACTTTACCCCTACTTCCTTAACCCAAAGCCATAAATGTGCAAGCATTTGATTTAATTCTATGGGAACAGAAGTTGGGGTTAAGTATCTCCTTTTTGGAAAGAAAGCGATTGTGAGATTTTGCAGTTGGATGGGTAGGGGTGCAGAACTGGAAGCCCCCGGTCTGCATCAATACCCACCATTCCACTCAATCCCAAAAGCTCAGTCTTTGCCTTTGATCCCCAAACACCCATTCCCAAACAAAAAGGCTTAAGATTCTATCTGTGCAGCTGAAAATAGAAATAGCCACGAACCCACAACTGCAGAGTGATCCATATGACTCTTCTAAGTAGTGTATGCAATCTCAAGATCCAGTGCCAAGAAGTTTTTGGGCTTACCACATCTGCGCAAGTAGACTCTCCTCCTTGTCAGTCTGGGTTTTATCTTTAATGTCCTCTCCCCGGGGCAGCACCAGGGTCCCTGACACACGGTACGTCTGGGAGCAATTTCCGCATAATAGGAGCAAAGCTCAGTTATTTTAAAGCTACAATTGCCATTAAGAGGTCTTTCTGCCAAAACCCATATGGCTCTTTTGTTACAAAGCTATACAAATATTTGTGTTTTCTGTTTGACTTGGCAGCGAGGCAAACTCTCAGACTCTCTACTGCTCTTGCTTTGAAATGACTGCCTGTCTCCTGCTGTAGGTTATTTCCTATTTACTGATTCTTCGAAATAAGTTCTAATTTTTTAGAAGGGGGTTTCAAAACTCTGTGTAAGGGGCCCATCATTGGGTAGTCCCTCAGAGAAGTGGTGTACAACCCAGAGAGCACCTTAGCAGTAAGAGAAAAACTTTAAAAATGTATTTTAGCCCTGGCCGGTGTGGCTCAGTGAGTTGAGCATTGTCCCATGCACCGAAAGGTCACCAGGTTGGTACCAGATCAGGGCATATACCCAGGTTGTGAGTTCAACCAGCCAGGAGGCAACTGATGGATGTTTCTCTCTCACATCAATGTTTCTCCCTCTTCCCCTCTCTCTCCCTCTCCCTTCCTCTCTCTCTAAAGTCAATAAAAATATTTTTAAATGTATTTTAATTTTTCAAATTAACTTACAGTAAAATGGACTTTTTGCTGTTTTCTGTTCTATGAATTTTGACATATGTATAGATTCATGTAACTAGCTCCACAATCAAGAGACAAAACATTTCCATCACCCTCAAGAAATACCCCCATCCAGTCACACCTGTCCCCTACTCCTAGCCGTGGTAAGCACTGCTCTGGTTGAATCTCTATAGTTTTGTCTTTTTGAGCAACACATAAATGGAATGACATTTTAAATCAGGCTCCTTTCGCTCAGCATAACGATCTGTGTATATCAGTAGTTCCATTTTATTGCCAAATTATATTCCATTGTATGACTAGATCACAGTGTGTTTATCCACTTACCTGTTGAAGGAGTTTGGGTTGTTTCCAGTTTGGGGGAATATTATGAACTGAAATGCTATCAATATTTGTATCTAGGTTTTTGTGTGAACATAAGGTTTTGAGTCTCTAGTAAATAGGAGTGGGATTACCAAATCATATGGTAATCATCCGCTTATTATAAGCAATTGACAAACTATTTTCCAGAGTGGCTATATGTCCCATTTTGCACTCCCACTAATGGTATATAAGAGCTCCAGGTGAGCCCTGGCTGATTTGGCTCAGCGGTTAGAGCGTCGGCCTGCAGTCTGGAGAAACCCAGGTTCGGTTCCCATTAAGGGCACGTACCTCGGTTGCAGTTTGTCCCCGGCCCTGGTTGGGTCATGTGGGTGGCAGCCACTCGATGTGTTCCTTTCACGTCGATGTTTCTCTCTCTCTTTCTTCCTCCCACTCTATCTGAACAAAATATCGAAGAATGTCCTCGGGTGAGGATAAAAAAAAAAAGAGCTCCAGGTGGTGTACATCATCGTCAGCACTTGGTATTATCCATATTTTTTAATTTAGCCATTCTAATTGTTATGTAGTGGTATCTCATCCTAGTTTTAATTTACATTTCCTAAAGGCTAATTATGTTTAATATCTTTTCATGTGCTTATTTGGCATCCATACATCCTTTTTGAATCAAATCATTTGTGCATTTTTAATTGGATTGACGGTTCCAACTCTTTCAATATGTTGCAAAAATTATACTTTCTCCTAAGAATTTCTTTAGCACTTTGGTAAAAAATCAACTGGCCATATTTATTTAGGGCTATTTCCGGACTCTCTATTCTGTTTCATTGATCTCTATGTCTATTCCTTTGCCAATACTACATTGCTTTCTGCCAACCAGGAAATGTGATTCCTTCAGCTTTATTCTTCTTTTTCTAAACTGTTTTGCCTATTCTGGTTCCTTTACCTTTCAATATGGATTTTAGACTCAATCTTTCTGTATCTACCAAAGTCCTATGGGAACTTTTATTGAAATTGCATTAAATCTATAGATCAATTTGAAGATAATGACACCTGTGCTATATTAAGTCTTCCAATTGATGGACATGGTATGTCTATTCATTTAGCTGTTTGTTTGTTTTTTAATCAATGTTTTGTAGTTTTCAGTATACAGATCCTATACGTTTTTATTAAATGTATAGCCAAATACTGTATTTCATTTTATTGAGCAATTGTAAACACTATTACTTTTTGTCATTTCAGTTTCTAGCTGAACACTGATAACATATAAAAATATAATCAACTTCTGAGTGTTGCCTTTGTATCCTCTGATCTTCCTTTATTAGTTGTAGGACTTTGTAGATTTCTTGGGATTTTCTATACAACCATGCCATCTGTGAAGAGGTACTGATTTATTGCTTCCCTTCCACTTTCCATGCCTTTTCATTCCTTGTCACGCCTTCTCACATTAGCCAGAACTGCCAGGACTGTGTTAAATAGCAGTGGTAAGAGGGAATAACCTTGCCTTCTTTCTGATCTTAGGGGAAAAGCATTCAGTTTTTTCACCATTAGGTTTTTTTGTAGATGGCCTTTATTAGACTGAAGTTCTCTTCAGTACTAGCTTTTTAGATGTTGACTTTCTGTCAAATGATTTTCTGTCTCAGTTGATATGATCACGTGGTTTTTCTTCCTTACACTGTTAATAAAGGGGATTCATCAATTGGTGTTTGGATATTAAACCAGCCTCATATTCTTAGGTGAAAGCATAGATTATTGGTTTGAAAACTGTCTTATTTTTTTTAATATAAGCATTTGATGCTATAATTTCCTCCCTCATTACTGTCTTATCATCTGTATCCCATAAATTTTTATTTTATTTTAAATCCTCACCAGAGGATGCTTTTATTGATTTTTAGAGAGAGGGGGGAGAGAGAGAGAGAGAGAGAGAGAGAGAGAGAGAGAGAGAGAGAGAGAGAGAGAGAAACATTGATTGGCTGCCTTCCATACACACCCTGACCTGAAATCAAACCTGCAACCTTTTGGTATATGGGGTGACAGTCTAACCAACAGAGCCACCTGGCCAGGGCTGTATCCCACAAATTTTTATGTGTTACATTTTCATTTTCATTTAGTTTAAAATATTTTCTAATTCTCCTTGAAATTTCTCTGCTCCACAGATGATTTAGAAGCATACTGTTCACTTTCCAAGTGTTTAAAGATTTTTCTGTTATCTTTCTGTTATCAATTTTTAGTCTAATTCCTTTATGGTCAGAGGACATACTTTGCATGGCTTCAATTCTTTCACATTTTGTTATTTTTGTTTACTTTAATGACCCAGGATATGGCCTACCTTGGTGAATTTTCATGCATTTCCAAAGAAAACATATTCTGCTGATGGTTAGAATGTTCTATAAATGTCAATTAGATCCTGTTGAGGGATAGTAGTACTGTTCCATACCCTTCCTGATTTTCTGTCCAATTCTATTTGTTTCTGTCTGTCTACCAGTTTCTGACAGTGTATTGTTGTTGTCTCCTGATCATTCTGGCTTTGCTTATTTCCTCTTCCTGTTCAGTCCATTTTTGTTTCATGTACTTTGAAACTCTGTTTTTAGGAGCATATACATTTATAATTGTTATGTCATTTTAGTAAACTGACCCAACGTATTTTCAGCTTTCAAGGACTCTGCAGTACAGTTGAGTTCTCAACGTCTATGTACTGTTTAGGGTCAGATCCACGCATGCTCGGCTCAGGGATAAGCCCAGTAGTTCATACATAACTTTGAGGGTCATTTTCTCTGACTTCGCCCTCTCTTCAAAATCCCTGACACTTTTTGACTCCCCTGGGACTCTTTTTAGTACTCTGACCAGAAGCTTAGGGCTTTATTTACTCTGTTCTGCCACGTATTTCCCATGTCTGTCCATGTGCCTGGTGGGGGGGGGGGGGGGGGGAGTCAAGCAGTGGGAAGACAGGGAAGGGAAAAAAAGCAAGTGTTTTCCCTACTCTCTTGGAACTACTTCCCCAAGTGGGAGAAATGTTTCTCTCCCTGCAAACCTCACTACAAACCTCCCTGCTGGCCACCTCACTACTACTGCCGCTGCTACCCCAGGATTGCTTGGGTACCCAGGACTACGAGAATGGAGAGGAAAAAAAAAGGGAAAAAAGATATATGGGAAATCTCATCACACATTCTCTGATTTTAGGCAAATAGAGGATTTCTGGAGTTGTATCTGTGCTGAGGTCTACGTCCAGGCTTCAGGCAGTACTGAGTTCAAGCTGGAGGATACTAAACATCACCACTTTGGTGGTACTTTAGGTTCTGGTCTTCTTCTCCTGGTGTCTGCTACTATTTACTTTTTCAGAGTCCTCAAATAGCCATTCCAGACATCTTGTCCAGATTTTATAGCTGCAATCAGTGGAAAACAGGGTGGATAAAGTGTGCTGACTCCAAAATGGAAACCAAGAGAAAGCTTTTTAAACATTCAGATTCCCTGGCTCCACACCAAACCTACTGGGTCTTAAAAGGAGTCGGACAGTGGGGGACAGAAGGCAGGTTTTTGGAAAGCGTCGCAGATGCTGGTGCGCATGTGCAGCTGAGAGCCACTTCCTAGAATGTGGCCAGACAGCCCCGGGCTGCCTGCAGCTGCTCAGATTCTACTCCAGATCACGCTGCGAGGGGCTAAAGGTTAAGAAATCTGGATCCTTAGCCAGAAACTACAAACTCAAATTCCTCCACAGGCCATATAAGTGAAGTAGAGGTTAAGCAGCCGGGTGGACCTAGGGAATGATGAAGACAATGGTGAACTAGAGAGGTCGTGTCTGTTGGGGGCAGACTCCACAAAGCTCCAAACTATTGCTACAGGGAAAGGCAGGCCCAGTAGTGTCCAAATGCGATGTTTCAATGAAAGAACAACAGTTTGGATTTTTATGTAAAATCTCCCAATGTTTAAAGGTTAGTAAAATAATTCAAAAATAAAACTTCAGGGCATCAGTTTGCTATTTTTGGTCTAGAGAAAAACGGGTTGCATTTCTATAAAGTAGTTTGGTTGTATAAGTATATTATATGACTCTTGTATGTATGGGTGTGTGTGTCCCTTTGAAAAATCAATCTCTGCCTTTGAGATACCTGGAGATGCAGCAAAACTATTCACTGTTTGGAAATTTGTGATGCAGCAACATGTGTAAAATATAATATCTTTTGGTAAGAGATCTTCACGAACTTATAGACTGTTGCCCATGAACTGGACTCCCTGAGGTACTACAAAGAAATCCTTTCTCCTTATGGTATAGCATTTCATAAAACTTGCAAAGTTCTTTTTCCCCACTAATGACATCCTTTATCAAAATGTCTTCTTTCAACAGAAACTCAGAGGAAATTAAACAAGAGGAAGAAATTAGAGAAAGAGAGGAAAATCTCAAAAATTATAATTAATTTATATTGTCAAGAATTTTTAATTTGCAAGTTGCTAAAGGGTACGTGGCAAGTGTCATTTGATTTTAATTTCAAAGTGACGAGACCTGATGGGGATAACCAAGTGAAATGTATGCTATAAACATTTCATATACAAGCCAGTTTTCATTTACTGTTAACAATAGAAAGTCAGAAGTTAGTTATGCATAAATATGACACTGTATTTTAATTTTAGTGAATAAATTCATGCCTACAGATAAATTTACACTTAGTTCCACGATGGTTCACTTAACTAGCAAAAGCATATTGCTGTCAAAACAAAAAAATGTAAAATATCTGAAGTGTCAGGAAATAGACTGAGTGCACAGCACAGAGAACTTGGATCTGAATTCCAGCCCCTTAATGAACTAGAATTTGACCTTGAGCCTTGATTTCTTCATCTGTAAAATGCAGTTACTAATCGGAGTTTTTAACTCAGCTTTTCTGGTTTGCAAGGAACAAAGTCTCAACTCAAGTTACCTCAAATAATAGGGTAGGATTTTGTGGGATGAAGTTGTATGTAAGAATACACTTGAGGATGGGAGCACAGACATTTTGACCATTAAACCAAGCCTTAAAAGAAATCCAGGAGCGTCGACCTGCGGTCCTGAGAGACCCGGGTTCGGTTCCCGCTAAGGGCACGTACCTCGGTTGCAGTTTGTCCCCGGCCCTGGTCGGTCGTGCGGGTGGCAGCCACTCGATGTGTTCCTTTCACATCGATGTTTCTCTCTCTCTCTCTGTTCCTCTCTCTCCCTCCCACTCTACCTGAACAAAAAAATGGGAAAATGTACTCGGGTGAGGATTAAAAAAAAAAAAAGAAATCCAGGAGACACTGAACACCAAGCTTTAGGAACATGTGTTGTTCAGTCCAGGGAGGGTATATGGCTTGTCACTGGCCCGACCCAGCTATTTCTTCTCCCTGGCTTCCTCACCTCCACTCTCTCTGTTCTTTAATGTTATCTTCCAGGTTCTATTTTCTCATTACTCTGGCTTACCTATCTCTAATTTCCACTCACTCATGACCATCATGACCCTGCCAGATTCCTTCTGTCTACAAGCTTCTGTTCCTGCTTGAGGATTCTTACTGGGTTCTTACACATTCAGATGACTAAGTTCACGATTTATTTAAAAAGAATCTGGTCGTGTTAATAACTCCCTGTTTGTGAAGAGCCTTCTGCTCTATTTCAAAGGACACTGCCGTGACTAGGCCACATTGGAGCAGGTAGTCAGTTCTTGGCCTAATCTCTCATGGCTCAAATTTATTTTAAAAATCAAATTCATATCACCCTTTGGCATCTGAGTAGTTGTAATTTACTTGGGATGCGCACTCACCCTGGCTAGGGTGCAACATCACAGAGGGATCAAAATTCTGACACCAGGTTTCATGCCTTTGTCTAACTAGCACACAAGTTATTTGTAAATAATCTTTTGCATAGTAGGCCTAAAACTATCCTACCGTTACAAATTCTAAACCATACCCATATTGGTTTGAACAGATTTCAAATCGGCCCTTTGATATCTGCTCTAATAAATCGGGATTGTTTCCTGAGGGACTCATAGGAATTGGGGAAAATTCTACAGAGAACGGCTCCAGACATCTGCAGACTTGCTCAGGTAAGCAAGTAAAGCGTAAAATCCTCATCACTCTACCTTTCCTCTTCTTTTGGCTCTGAGCCCTCAATAAGCGGAAGGTTGAGGGAAACCAAACCAACATCTTTCCTAACCTCTTCATTTTATGTACGTATTTGATTTTTACAAGGCTCAGTGATCAAAAGGTGGCTTTTAAATGAAAGATCCTTATCACATGAGTACTGTATCCGACATGGAACGTGATTAAAACCAAATCTGTTCAATGACCAACAGGTCAAATGTGACCTGTCCAAGTACTAAAGAACATTTAAGAGCAACATAAACGCACCGCCACCATATTGATTTGAACTGGACAAAATAAACAAATCTGGTCTACAGGGGAGTTTGTTCAGCAGTGATATCTCTACTTTCACAAAGCCCTGGAAGAAAAACTCACAGCTTGAATGTCTCAAAAGAATCTTCCAGGGGGTTAATGGATTTGTTTATTAATCAAAGCTAAATCAGAAGGAACTTAAATAATCTCTGCTCTCTCCAGTCTTTTAAAGAGCAGATATTCATATGGGTTTGGAACAGCCCTAAATAATTCTCTGAATTCGTACAACATCAACTTGTTATGTAAAGATTCATGAGCCATTGGAACTCGGAGGTCACTGTCTGCACCAGTTCTCTCATTTCACAGAGAGGAAGCCGACACAGAGAAGGGAAGAAGCACGTTGCCCGAAGTACACAACCAGGAAGCCACAGAATTCACATTAGAACCCATACCTTTAGGGGCAAAATTTTTTTCTTTGGAGAGAAGTGTTAATTCTGCAGCAGCAATTACAACTTTGAAAGCACACTCTTTTTGCCCTACGAATTATACGTGTAGGAATCCATAGTATAGAAATACTAGTATAAATGTGCAAAAATAATATATGCTAGGATATTCACTATACCGTTGTTTGCAGAGTGAAAAACTGTAAGTAACCTACATGTCCAACAATAGGGGAATACTGAGTCCAAGAGCTCATCATTGGGCAATGGAATAAAAGAGCTGTCAAAAAGAATACCGTATATTTAAATGTTCCGACATGGATATTCATGACACATATAAAGTGAAAAAAAGCAATTTTCAGGTCTAAAACAAGCATGACCTCATTTTTTTGTTTGTTATAAAAACAAATTAAAACTCTGTGTGTGGGGGTGTGTGTGTGTGTAATGTGAGGGAGTGGGATTTTTAAAAACAAAAAGAAATGACAAAAAGATCTTCATAAGAATAATAAAATAACCATATGACAAAAAGAGCTCCACAAGAATAATAAAATAACCATACGATGCCCTGGCTGGTTTGGCTCAGCGGTTACAGCGTCAGCCTGCAGTCCAGAGAGACCTGGGTTCGGTTCCCGCTAAGGGCACGTGCCTCGGTTGTAGTTTGTCTCCGGCCCTGGTTGGTTGTATGGGTGGCAGCCACTTTATGTGTCCCTTTCACATCAATGTTTCTCTCTCTCTCTCTCTCTCTCTCTCTCTCTCTCTCTCTCTCTCTCTCTTCCTCTCTCTCCCTCCTACTCTATCTGAACAAAAAATGGAGAAAGGTCCTTGGGTGAGGATAAAAAAAATAAAATAAAAATAAAAGTTCCCGTATTGTCTTAAAAAAATAAAATAACCATATGTCAAAAAGATCTCCACAAGAATAATAAAATAACCGTACGACGAAAAGATCTCCACGAGAATAATGCAATAGCCCATGCGGTGTGCCCATACCCTGGGCGTACCGCCCGCAAGGAAGGCTCCTGGGCTGCAGGCAGCCCTCAGGGCACACTGGGAGCACCCAGCGTGGAGTCCACGGGAGGCTGTGGCCCTGCAGTTGCTCTCCAGCAGCCACCACTCCTCCATCCTTTGATGTGGAAAATAATGTTCTCTCCATCTTACATAAAGTACTATTCGAACCCAAGTTCCATTCTCTCCAGCACGGCTGGTCCACCCAGCTGCTTCCTTCAGCTATTCCTGGAGGGAAATTCTGAAAAACCACAGCAGGGAGTCCTGGAAAATCCACCCTCCTTACGGAATAAATGGAATAGACTCAAGCCCTTAATAGTGCATTTTGCCTCTATCTCTTGTGATAAATCTAAAAGAATCTTGTAAATGTTATTATCTGAGGTTTCTCCAAGCACACGTTCCATCGCCATGGGCCTGAGAACTGTGGACAGGTTGCCTCTTTTGGAAAGCTTGACCTAAGCTAAGTAAAGCAAGAGCTTTAATAGCTACATTAAATCCTTGTGTTCTTTTTATAAAATGCTTCTGAGACAGAGACAATTTATTATTTGAGTATTCCTAGCCACATGCTGAAACCTGGCATCTGCACCCCAATAAAGATAATTCTGTCTATGCCTGCTTAGTGTCTCCTCTTTGCTCACCCTCTAAAGAAATTTTTTATCCTCCAATTTAATTGCTAGGTTTCTGTGATACAGAATGGGAAGAATGGGGAGAAAGAGGTTGGAACAGAAAGAACCCAGAGGTGAAGGGAGTGGAGGGCACTGGGGAGTGCTGGGGAAAGGAAAGAGGAGATGAAGAGCTCCAGGTGGGCCCAGCGGTGAGCAAACAGGCGAGTAGGATAATGACGATCTTGACCAAGATGCCTATGACCTGCCCCTGGATTCCCTTACATGTGTTCTGAGAACTGCAAGCAAGATTTAGGACCACTTTTCATTTGCTTTCGGTTGTTTCTTCAAATGTCATGCTGCCCTGAGACTTGGTCACATAAGCCAGAGTGATGAGAAACATCTCATGGTTCAATTTCAAAACTGTAGAAAAGACACAGGGATACTGTATTTCCAACAGCATTAATTTTTTAGAGCTATTTCAATAATGCATGCTTATTTTTCAGAGTGCTTCTGTATTTCAAATAATATATTCAAGATAACAACAGAAGTTTTTCATCTGAGCTTGTCTTTCAAAGAAAGCCCAAAGGTGTCAAGGCAATAAAGCAAATAATAACCAACCTCAGATCCCCAGCTATTGTTCTTCCTCCGAGCAACACAAACACTGAGTCGTATTCTAGATGACGGCCATTCAGTTCTATGTAACAGGACTGTGAGGTTCAAGTTCATATCTGGTTGTTGCTCAAAGGATGAATGTAGAAGATAGGATTAAAAAAGAAAAAAAACGGTCTCAAATTGCCACAAAATAGGTTATCTCTAAAAAAGATTTCTGAACAGTGACAGCTGTTAAACTCTGGGATAAAGGCCTGGGAAAAAGTAAGGGTATTCTTCTTCGGATGTTGGGACAAATCAAATGAATGCTCTTTCATCCAAGACAGTGTAGCTCATAAGACCAATAAAAATGTGTACATGGGAAAATTTTCCACTGCATAGTATACTATTTCATTTAACTTGCAAAAACACTGACAAAAACCATTGTCAATCTGTGAGTTTTGTCTTTTGTGGGATATAAAAGCAACAAACACTTCTTGAAGAAATAGTATTAATTGGAAGGTTGGTTAACTCTTTGATGTGTTTGTGTTTTATGAGCTTTGTGTTAGTGTCACGTAAGCAGAGTTACGTGTCACTCTACTGCTTTAGTATCTGGATTAATTTTTTTGTTGGTTGATTGGTTTTGGTTGGTTTGTTGGTTGAATGATTGATTGTTTTTAACATTTGATTGCATTTAGCTCTAGAAATGAAGACAAAAGTAAACTTCACACAGTAGGCATTCGTTTTGTTTATTTAGAGCAGCATCCCCTATCAGAAGCAGAGAATAAATATTTTTTGAGATCCCTAAGGTAATCATTGTAACTAATGCATAGTAAAAGCTTACTATGTTCTAGGAACTGTTTTAAATGTTTTAGAGTATTACTTCATATAATACTTATAACAAGACTGGCATAATCCTTATAATAGTACAATTACTACAGCAGACACTAAAGTATTCTATCCATATACCTTGGACCACTGGAAGAATCTAAACCAAGACAATTTTCGTCTTCATTTTGCAGATGAGGAAAACCAAAGACAGAAATGTTAGAAGGTCTGTCCAAGATCACCCAACTAGTAAGCAACAGAGTTGGCATTTGAACCCAGCACCATCGATAACACCTCCCCAGTTACGTGACAAGGATTTTACAAGAAATCTGAGTTATGGGGAGCATTCTTAAAACAAACAAACAAAAATACTCATAGAAATTTCCTAAGTTTCAGTGGATGTCTGCACTTATGAGATTGCAGAATGTGAAAGACAGAGAAAGCAACTTCCAGGGTCTCCTGCAGCTGCTTTGAATCAACACTGAGAGCCCACGTGAAGAAATGAGAAGCACGGAGCAGAGTTTTCTCTAACAGGCACTCCTGGAAATCCTGATTCCTAGCAGAATTGCAAACTCCAGATATATATTTCCATACTCCTGACAGGTTATTAGCTTGCAGCTGAAACACAAGACATGATCTTGGCTCAGGGGAAACAGGAATTAGCATGCCTGCCTGCAAGCCAGTCAAGAGAGAACAAAAAAAATACACTTTTGAAATAGGAGCTGAGCCTGGCCAGTATGGCTCAGTGGATTGAAAGACGTCCCATGGACTGAGAGGTCCCGGTTTGATTCCCCGTCAGGGCACATGCCTGGGTTGCGGGCTCAGTCCACAGTGGGCGGTGTGCAGGAGGCAGCCGATCTATGTTTCTCTCTCACATCGATGTTTCTATTCTATCTCTCTCTCCCAAGAAAGAAAGAAAGAAAGAAAGAAAGAAAGAAAGAAAGAAAGAAAGAAAGAAAGAAAGAAAGAAAGAAAGAAAGAAAGAAAGAAAGAAGGAAAGAAAGAGCTGAAATTTAAAAGTTCAAAAGAATTTGCATATCAATATAAATTTGGGGTAATAAAACCATCTATGGATAGCCGAAAATAAATCAAACACCTATCAAACCTTTATATGTGCACATATGAAATTGCAACCAATATCCCATGCAATACAACTGTGCTGGATCCATCTCCTATCTGGCATTCCAAACTTGCAGATGGTTAATACTCTGAAACACAGAAAACTTCTTTTTTTAAAAATTTATTTTAACTTATCTTTATTGTTGAATGTATTGCAGATGTCCCCCCTTTTTCCCCCCATTGATCCCTTCCACTAGTTAGTCCCAGAGATGATCATTGGTTAAGTGACCATCTTGGGCAGATAATATCTTTCTGGTTAAATGAGAACGATGAATAAATATTACTAAATTCAGTTTCATCTATTTGTAAGTTCAAGTGCATTTACTTTTACAAATTGTAGCACAATTTGTGGTAGATGATTCTACCACAATGCATACAAATAAGAGAGCATTGTAAAAGATAAGCTATAATGTTCTAACACATATAGAGAATTCCAAGTCATTGCTCAACAGTGCAATGTCCAACACAAGACAATCCAAGGTCTGAAAAACTCGTCCGAGTTCTCTGAGTGTTTCCACAGAAAACAACAGTCACTGGAACGCTGGAGCAGAGTTGCCCTCTTTGTCTCTCTGTGCCCTCAGAGTTCAAGCTAAGCCAACACACAACAGGCTTCAGGGTAAGATCCAATCCTGGCTTTCAGCCAGCCTTCAAAAAATTACATAGATTCCTGAGGAATAGGATGCAAAACAACACAGAGTCTGAGGCCACAAGAAACTATTCAAAGCTTTTTGCTCAGTTTCTGCTCCCCTTATCAATGTTTTTCAGCAATTGGCAAGTGGGATTAGACATGGATTTATTCACACACAAGTCAATAGCTCAGAACTCTGATCTTTCCTGAATTGGCCAGAGGAATCCCGCCTCCCGGTATCCATGCCCACAGCAGGTGGCCTTATGATGCTCGGATAAGATCAAACAGGGATTTTCTGCTCCAGAGGGGATTTGGAAACCCTCCCCACGCCTGCCGTGTCAAGGAACTCTGTTTTCACATCCTGGCTCTTACAACCCAGTCTGGAGTTCTTTGACACAGGATATGGTTATAAACAACAGACAGAGGCCCCTCTCTCATCTGAACCTCTGTAACAAGATCTTGGTTACAGAATGACAGATATTAGAGAGTAGATGATTAAAATATTTGACCAGAGCAAGGGCCTTCCCTGAAATCACATTACATGGGTCAGGCCACCTCCACCTTTTAACCCCATTTCAAGGAATTCACAGACTGAAGGCCAACGTCTCCCACTCCCGCTGGGGACTCTGCTTTTGGGGAGAGGAGGCCACCTGTGCTGTGTCTGCCTCTCTAGCTCCGGTTTCTTGCGCTGGCATTTTTAATAACTGTTTGATAAATGAACGTTTTGGCAAGTCAGGTGACCGTGAGGAGCCTATCCAGTATTAGCCATCTGCTCAGTTTATTTCCATTGAACAGTCACCCACTGAGGTCTGTGACAGGCCACACTAGGTTACAAAGAAGAATCAGGTGCAGTCCTGCCCCAAAGGACCCTGAAGCCTCTGGAGATGCCTCATGGTCACGTGGGTTTGATAGAGCCTAAAGCTGGAAATGTGGCCACCAAATGTACATTTGGATTCTTGTGGCTGCTTTCAATAGGACATTGAAGCATTCTGTGACATTGTAGGAAAGTTACCAAAGGGAGGAGGTTTGCATGAAGGGAAAAACTCAAGACAGCCTTGATAAAAAAAATGTTCATTCACTTTGACTCCATAATCTCTCCTCTGGAACTGGTCCCAGAGAAACTGGTCCAAAAAACAAAGCCTAAATGTACAAAGATGTTTTTCACTCTAATATTATAATAGGGAACAACTGTAAACCATTTAAATGTCCATCAATCGGGGGAAAGCTAGTAAATCAGAGCACAACCATGATGTTGAGGGTAAAAAGTAGAACAGAAATTTGTATAAGGCACTGTGATTAGAACCATATATGAACAAAGATCTGAACAGAGGTAAAAATAATTGTATGTATATGTAAGGACCCTAAAGGTTGAAAGGTTGTTTTTTTAACATATTCTCTGACTGAATACTTAGACCAACCCTGGGAAATAAGTAGTATGATAATGAATTGCTTTTCCTCCCTTCCTTCCTTCCTTCCTTCCTTCCTTCCTTCCTTCCTTCCTTCCTTCCTTCCTTCCTTCTTTCTTTCTTTCTTTCTTTCTTTCTTTCTTTCTTTCTTTCTTTCTTTCTCACATAAGCAATGGACATTCAGGACAATAAGTGACTTGTCCAAGGTCAGAGCAGAAAACTTAAACACAAGAAAGACATCTGATCGCAAAGTCTTTCTTTCCATTATACTACTCTGCTTCTGGAGAATCAAAACAGTTGCTAGGCTAGTGTAGGTGGAACTTTTGCTAGGTTTTATTTGTTTATTTATTTATTTATTTACTTACTTACTTACTTATTTTTTAACCCTCACCTGAGGATATTTTTTCCATTTATCTTCAGATAGAGTGTGTGTGGGGGGGAACATCGGTTGGCTGCCCCCTGCACGGCCCCAAACAGCAGCCAAGGTATGTGCCCTTGACTGGAATCAAACCCAAGACTCTGGTCCGAGGGCATTGACGCTCCAACTGCTGAGTCAAACTGGCCAGGGCCCTTTTGCTAGTTTTTAATCATCAATATATTTCTTTACATGACTTAAAATGCTTTCAATAGTAAATTTAATTTTTTAAATATAGCTAGCGTAGCACAGAGGGGTTTCACATACCAAATAAAAAAATAAAAAAAGTTTTCTGAGAACCAGAAAATGTTTCTTTTTCATCTAAAACTGAAAATACGGGTAATGTGAATGCTAGTCCGCTTTCAGTATAAATTCTTTTTGATCCCAGTTGTAGAAAGCCACTATGGGCATCCCTTGTCACTCTTTATGTCCAGGGTTTACTGATAATGACAGTTAAAACTTTGTTTTGATTGACCAATCAATAAAAATTGATAAGGTGTTATCATACTGTGTGACCAATGAAAACAATTGCTTCAAGATGGTTCCCCTCCTACATGCCAAGCAGAAAATCATTTAATCCAAATGTCTAGCACTGAGCTATTCTGAATTAAAGATATTTCTGGAATTTAGGTATCTTAACTCCAAAACATGGCAGTGCGTAGGAGAGGATTTGATCCAACTTCAACATCTACTAAGAGTACTCTTTGGAGTTCTTCCTCTCTGCTATTTATCATAAGGAATACAATACCAATATACCTTTGCAAAATTTCAAGTCCACTACCTGCAACACACATAAACAATTGAAGCCTTCACAAGTTCCTGTTACCAGCACTAGTACCTTAGAATCTTCATTACTCTAACCCGCCTCTCTTTCTCTTCTTTCATATGGAGACTGTTACAACCTCATCAGCCGAATGGGACACGTTCACACGAAGCCTTGCCTGCCATTGTTTTTAAAACAATTCAGCTACGTGGATATTTCTACCATGTCATCAAGGGAGTGGCCTCTCCTGTCTTCCTCTTGCTCTCTTTTTCCTCACCGCTATGGAAGTTTTTATTACCCTGGCTTGTTCTTAAACTTGTTGCCCCTTTGCCTGCCAACAGGCAGAAAATAAGGGTGAGATGACCTAGACTCAGAAAGAGCATACAGGAAAATCCTTAAAAAAAAGATCACCCCATTATAATTCTTGAATTATTTTTTTCATGTAAAATAAGAAATTTCATGTTTTTAATGAACAGTAAATGAATAGCTTGAGACTTACCTCGAATTTCAATTGTGAGCAATGTGTTTAATCACATAAATGCATTGATTTCAGATAAAGAAGGAAGATGGTTGATTTTGGACATCAGAAATACAGGTCTGAGTAAGGAGGGCAACTTGAAATCATTGAGTCGCAGTTTGGAAGGGATCTTTAAAATCAAATACTTCAACCTCCTCCTAAAAGAAAGTCCCCCCCGTAAAATCTATGACAATGGAGCCAGCTAGCTCCTCCAGGTTTCAGAGCATGCTTTTCCAGTCAATCCCTTTGCAGAACAGCACTGATAGTTACAGTTCCTCTTACACTGAATCACATGTTGTCTCCCCTTAAAACTTCTACCAGCGCCTGCCCTCTGATTGAATACAGAATAAACCCAGTGCTTTTCCACTTGATGGCTTAGGTTAAGATTTCTCCCAAGTGCGCCTGGGTTGGGGGTTCCTTGCTCAAATAAGCCTGGGAAACATTGCATTCCGTAGCCTTCTATTGGAGAATCACAGCAACCTGCTAAAGGATGTATAAACTTTTTTTAAAATCTACCTTTATTTTATCCATCTTCGAACTTATTTAGTCTATGGAACCCTGTTGCCTTATTTTGGAATATCCATGAACACTTCTCATGAGAAATGTTTGTTCTGAGAAACACTTTGTGGGAAATGCAAAGCTGAATCTTTTCTATGCCAAACATATGAGGTTTTGTCAACAGCTTCTCATAAAAACAATTACCAGATACTTCACCCTCCTCATTCATCCTGAGGTCCTGGTGCCTGAGGAGGAGATGTGGGAAGGGAAGAGTGACAAGTTCTGAAGTGAAGTTAGAAGAGAAATGGCCACAGAGTGAATCTACTTATGTTGTCAAGGGACATGGTGGCTGTGACATCTAGACAGGTTTGAAGATAAAATTCAACCTCCTTAAAGTCAGCCCACTCTTCCCCATCTAAGTTCAGTCTGTTTCCCTAATGCTGTTCTGTTTCCCAATCCACTCCCTGCTCCTCCCACAGCAAGGAGAGACGAAAGAGAAAAAGGAGATAGTCATGCATATGCACACACAACAACACGCTTTTTCCACTCAAAATATGGTATAGTATTTGGGGGCTGTGTCTTACTATTCATGCAGTGCTAAAAGGTCCTCAAGGACCTCAGCCTTCAAAGAAGGGAGAGAGAGAACGAGAAGGAAGGGAAGGGAAAAGTAGAGGGAGGGGGGGAGGGAGGGAAGGGCAGGAAGGGAAGGGAAACAGCCTGGCTGAAATTGTTATCACTCCCCAAATCATAACTGTGCAAAGCTCTGTAGAGAATTCTCTAAGAATTCAAAGGAACTTTGCCCTCTGAGGACATTTTATCCTTTTAAATTCAAGTTACTTTGTGTTCTTTCGTATTTGTGCCTTTGCAGAATGCTTTTGTCCTAGTATTTATTTTCCTACTAGAGTGCTAATTTTCTTTTCTTTAATTATCTCAGCTACGTATACCATTTTTACTCACCTAAAGGGCCAATAGGGAGCATCAGAGCATGGTGAGAATCTTGGGGTAGTTGTGCTAACAAAAGGGAGGAGGTAGGGGCTTTAGCCCCACCCATAACCTCTTTCAATCACCCCCAATAATTTAAACATGAACAAAAACTGAGTCCTTGCAATCCAAATGAAGTTTTAAGATAATTCCTCTAGACCCCTTCTGGAAAGATTATGATGTCTATAACCCCCCTATACAGATATTTTTGAGCCAATTAATGTTATTAACTATCTTGTCAAGTCATCAAATCATTATTTTGTTGTTGGGGATTTTCCCTCATACTTGCTCTGTCAAAAGTTAGGAGACTTGCAGTAAGTTCTTTCACTACTACAGTTTCTAAACCAAAATGTATTTCACATTTAACAATCATTTCTTCGTATATGTTCATGCTGTTACTTGATACATATTCATGAGAGTTTAAAAAAATCAATAAAAAGTATCCTCATTGCTTTAATATCTTCTGTCCTTGATTTTGTGTGTGTGTTTGCTCATAACTTTTATATATCTTTACTAACTTAATTTTAATGATTAAGCTCTATTCTGAGAATCTTTGTCTTTTCCAAAATATTTTAATTCATTTACATTTATAATCTAAACATGGACACACACCAGGGACTTCCTTCTGTCAGCTTGCTGTGTACTTTCTGCACTTTATATACTCCCATGCTAATTCTGTTACTGCTATAGGGCCTCAGTTTTATTGCTTTTATTTTCTTTAGTGATTTGGTGGGAATATATCCCAGTCTTAATTCTATTTGTGGTTTATTTATTCAATACATATCTGTTGAGTACTCACAATATGCAGGTACTGGACAATCTGCTTAACACTTCAAAAAATTTAAAATCAGAGTGCAATTTTTTAAAATAAGGTTAAGAGTAATTTTACTTACACATTGATGCTTTAAAAGTTTGGCATTTTAATCATTTCATCAACAGTCTTTTATTGCTTATTTCCGTTCTTTTTTTTTTTTTTATCCTCACCCAAGGACATTTTTTTCCATTTTTTGTTCAGATAGAGTGGGAGGGAGAGAGAGGGAGAGAGAGAGAGAGAGAGAGAGAGAGAGAGAGAGAGAGAGATATCAACGTGAAAGGGACACATCAAGTGGCTGCCACCCGCACAACCAACAAGGGTCGGAGACAAACTGCAACCGAGGTACGCACCCTTAGTGGGAACCGAACCTGGGTGTCTCTGGACCGCAGGCCCATGCTCTAACCGCTGAACTGAACTGGCCAGGGCTCCATTCTTAATATAGATAATGTAAACGAAGTTATAACTCATCGCTTGATTCTTCTACTTGTTCTGAACCTCAACACAGATGTTTTCAAGGCTTTCCACAGATGTAACTGAAATGTTAAGATCTAAGGGACAAAAAAGCAAATGTGGAACTGTCTCACTTTCTAAGATCCAAAGAATTCCCAACATGCTATTTCAACTGCCTTTTGGAATCAGAAAGCCCATTAATTAGTTAGTACTACACAGTCATTTAAAATCATCCCTGAGACCTTCATGATTAAGAAGTTGGGAAATTCCATGCTATTCTTAATTTTATAAAGACAAACAATGACTCAAATAAAATGACACAGAAGTATAACTCAGAATTAATCCCATGTAAATGCAATATTAAAAGACCTAGACTGAGATTAGTCTCTCTGAGTACTGTTTCTGTAAAAGCAAGCTTGAGTTTCTATTTCATTCATGTTTATTGCATGACGATAATGGTCTTACCCCATTTTATAGATCCAAGCTGGGGCCTGGCACACTCGGGCACTATAAAACATCTGGTTGGTAACTCTAAGTTGGGAAAAAGAGCTTCAAGGAGAAAAACTTTTGTTAACTAAACTTAAAAAAAAAATCTGTTCCAGAATATTAGACCCCAAACTTTGCTAAACTGCTTATTTTAATTAAGTCTTCAAGTAGATTTAGGGTACATTCAAAACATGATCACCCTGTTTTAACATAGGGTAACCAGACTTAAAGTTCACTAAACATTCATTAAAATTCTTCTTCTCTACAAATTGCTGGTACCCATGTCTTAATCTAACATCCGTCTATGAAGTAAACATCTTGTATTGGTGGGGGTCCAGTCTGGAAAGCAGAATCAACTCTAAACATTTCAAACAGAAAGAATTTAATGTGGAGAATCGGTTACCCAGGAGACGGAGGAATAAGCACGCAGCCGCACAGAAGACAGTGAGACCACCCAGAGATCAGCAACATCAGGAACTGGCCACAGCCCCCAGGGCTGCAGGCACAAGAGGAGCCCAGATGCTGAAGCCATCCAATAGGAATTAGCTCTTCAACTCTGGGGTGAAGGAGGGAGCTGGCAGTAGGAGGCGCCAGGGAACAGAGCTCCCTGAGGTACAGGGCAGAGCAAGGAAAGGGCAGGGGATGAATCTGAAAGCAAAAGTGAAAATGGCTAGAATACATCTAACCTCACACTATGTACCCCGGCATGAACACAGGCACCCACATGTGCACATGTGCATGCACACACAAACACACACATACCACATTACTCATTCATCTACCTTTGCTCAGCTTTTCCCTCCAGAGAAGACACCATCCCTAGGCAAAGTATGACTCTCAAGTTAATATTAATTCTTTCAAAGCCACTGCGATCATCATAATACCTTACACTTTTATCACACTGCACTGTTCTAAAGCACATTCAAAATCACCCATGCATTTTTTTTTATCCTCACCCAAGGACATTTTTCCATTTGTTGTTGAGATAAAGTGGGAGGGAGAGAGAGGAAGAGAGAGAGAGAAACATCAATGTGAAAGGGACACATTGAGTGGCTGCCACCCGCACCACCCAACCATGGCTGGGGACAAACTGCAACCGAGGTACATGCCCTTAGCGGGAACCAAACCCAGGTCTCTCTGGACTGCAGGCCGACACTCTAACTGCTGAGCCAAACCGGCCCAGGCCACCCATGCATTTTTTAATTGAGGTATAAGTGACATGAACTTTTATTTTAGTTTTCACCACCACCACAGGGCAATTCATGAATTAACATCCTTATTTGTCAATCAAAAAAATTCTGAGAGATTAAAGTATCCCACTACTGCATCACAGAATCAGGTCCAAAGTCCTAGATTCTTCAGGCACCAAGGCCAGACTCTTTAATGTTGTGCCTACATAAATGCCTGAAGGTCATGGTGTGCAGAGTAAGATCTCTAGGCTCTAAGTCACCTCATCTGGCCATAGACTAATAAACAAGGTTAAGCTAAATTAATGGCAGGCAATAGTCAACCTCTCTTAATCAACTTTATGCTTCTAGTTACTCATTTTAAGAAAAACTCATCACAGCAACCATTTGTATAGTGCATGACAGCTTTCAAAGGGCCTCCCTATTTCCCCGTTTGATCTAGCAGGATTCCTGAAATTCATCATGATAACTACCTCTTACCCACTTTCATGCACTGTGAGTGAAAAAGCTCAAGGTCAGTGGGGCCATTTTTTAACTCCTCATAGATAACATAAATTTTATGGTCGGCTGCATGAATTCAAAGGGATCTGTTTCTTTCATTTGTACGCAAGATCACAATTAAAGGACTTTCTTCAGATGTGACCTATTTCTGACTGTTTTCCTGACCCACAAAAATCACAGACAACAAAGCAGCTTTGACTTTGTTTTTGCAACACAGCACCCTTCAGAGGTTTGCCGCTGGAAGTAACACAAGTCCAGGGTCCTAAGAGTCCCCAGGGAGGGCGGGGCTTGCTGGCCACCAGGGCAGCAGGAATGGCTGACCCATGCAATAGCCGGGACTCCCCTGGGTGTACACTTGCATCAAGTGTTCCACGGTAACTTGATTTGGTCTGCGTACAGCGACAGCTCAAACACTGGGGGCAAGGTACCTCCCGTGCCTTTGGCAACTGTGCTCAGGTGGGACTACGGATCCAAGGCGGCCACACCTTCAGTGTGGAATCTGACGGGCCCGGGCCTCCAGCAGCCGCTCTCCACAGAACAGAGAGGATTTCTCAACAACCTTAGACCCTGACGGGATTCTCATGGGAGGGGAACGTGCCATCTCAAAACAGACAGGTCTGCCCGAGTTGTGACACTGACAATTCTCCCATTTCTACCATGAAAATGTTCTGCCTCAGCTCCGAGAACACGCAGAGGGCACGCTTTCATTGAGCGACCGACGTTTCCAGCCTGGGAGCATTTAAAAGCTCAGTCCAAAGAGAGACAGATTCCTAGGAAAGGCTTCTGAACAAAGCTAAGTGTGGGAGAGAGGGGTGATTGCAGAAGAGCTGTGGGAGACCGCCCCCGCCAGTCCTGCTCCCTCCCCCAGCACCCCTCAACATGCCTTCTTCCACCTCAGCTTCAAAATGCCCAGCTGCCTTGGAAGTAATACCCACTGTGGGTGAGGTCAAATCCCCCCACCACCAGGGTATGTCCACCCACAACCAGCTCCTCCCAGCAAGGACGCCTTCTCCTTCCCAGTGTCTGGCTGCTGGTAGAAATGGAGGAGGAGCCAAGCTGAGGTCTGGGAGCTAATCATTAAGTCTATTTGTGTTTTGTTCTTTTACCTATACAACGCCCAAGTGGATACTTCATCTATTTGGTGAAAGTTACCTGCAGTTACAGAGCTTTAAAACTTTAAAAACAAAACACCTAAAGACATATTATCTTCTGTTCATCTTCTCTCTCTCTGATCCGTCACCGGGCCTGTATCTCCCGCCTAATTAAAAAATAATAATGAGCTATGGAATTGGGAGCAATTGTGCTTTATTAAATCAAATTTATTTCATGAGATTTTCTTTAATCGCATTTGCTGTCAAAATCCCAAAGCAGAGTTTATTTCTATATATACATGGCGGGGGCGGGGCACCTGGTAAAGTAGTAAGTTATAATCACTGTAAAACAGGCCACCTGATCCTACCACACTCTCCTTTCAATCGAGGCCAAAATCGGGCTAAAGCTCACCCGAGCCTGGTTCCCCTCACGGTATCATCTTTCCTCTGAACTTCATCTCCCAACGCCTCCTCCGGGCTCTGACAGCCAGACCAGCAGGCGGCGGCAGGAGGGGTTCAGGCAGAGCCTGGCAGGGGTCCTGAGGAAGGGGAGAGACCCTGACGAGGTGCCGGCCGCAGATAAGCCGACCCCGGGCTCAGACGGGATTAAGCGAGGTGCCAACTTGGGGGGGCTCCCCGGGCCGGCGGCTGAGAGCAGCGAGTCCTGCTGACAAAGAGCAGAGGCCACGAGGTGAGGAGAACAGAAGCCGCCTGCAGTGGCCACGGCCGGGCCGAGTTTTCTTCCTTCTCCAACACAAAGCATCCTTTCTCCTATCGCCCCTTTCAGTTTGGGACAAGCTATCAGTGACAGGGTCTGATTTCCAAAGCGCTTTTCTCTCACACCCTCAACGCTACAGGATGTTAAGGAAAAGGTCTGCGAGCTAAAAATACTAGCACTTGTCTGTGAAAGCGAGCACAGGAGCGGAGTGGAGTCAGAGCCTGGGAGCCTTTGTCTGAGCCAAAGCGGAGTGGGAGGTGACCGAGCCCCATGGGGCACATCCTCTGGGGACTCCTGCCTCTGCCTTCTCAGAGATAAGTAAGAAAGCCTGCAGTCGAGTTGCCGGGTGAAATGGGGTGTGACCTCTGCAGTTCAAATAAGCTCCAGGTGCCTTTGGTCAAGCTCAGCAAACACCATGGGCTCCTGCAGGCAGGTGGGTGGAAGACTGTAACCCAGGGATGTGACGGAGAAGGACCCAGTGGAGAGGAAGGCCCTGAGTGAACCCAGAATGGCTCTGGCTCTGTCAGGACAAAAACAGAGCAAAAAGGAGAGATGGAAGGCAGAAGAATTAAATCCCCTGCTCCCTCGAGGTACCAGAGAGGCTTTGGCAGCCGTGTGTCTCAAGAGAAGTGTAAGCCAGGCAGGGGACAGATACTGCAGAGGCTTCTGTAACACTGAAGGTGAAATTCAAGTAACCAGCGGCAGGGGAAAGACCTGGTCCAACCGAAGCAGAGCTAAGAGGCTTTTCCTGGAGTTCTCCAAGGTCGAGCTATGCCATCAAATCCTAGAGACAACGCAGAAGAGAAACCTTTCCTGACCGCCAGGAAGAGGAGGAAAGCAGGGTGAAGTTGATCAGTTTTGAAGACAGGTGCTGGCCCACAGTTCGGCCACATGTATATGCTCAATAGCCCCTTCCTGCGTGATTAGGTGTCTAATGTACCCTTGCTAGCATTAACGTCACTTTTTTTTTTTTAATCCTCACCCAAGGATATATTTACTTACTTTAGAGAAAGAAGAAGAGTGAGAAAGAGAAACATCAATCAATTGCCTCCTGTACATACCCCGACCAGGGATCAAACCCACACCTAGTGTGTGCCCTGACCAGGAACTGAACCCACATCCTTCTTAGTGTGGGACAACACTCCAACCAACTGAACCACCCAGCCAGGGCAGTGTCACTTCTGATACAACTCTGTGTACAAAATGCTGTCCTCTATCTGAATATCCCCACGAATGGGGCTGGGAGAAGAGGTGCTCCTCAGTGCCAGGACACGTGTCACTCAGGGTACTTGATCAAAATTTTCCACAGGTGGAGACACAGCACAGACCTTTACTCTCCCCCAGGGCCCAGGAGAACACACTCCCTGGTTCTCTGACTCTCACAGAATCTTCCCAAAGGTCCCCAGCTTTGGCAGGGATTTAGGGGTGCAGGAAGAGCTTCTTGGGGACTTGCCACATGGGCTTCTCAGCAGGATGAGCCTGAAAGCTAAAACCATAACCCACTGTCAACAAAAGGACCTCCAAATACAGTTCTGTCACTATGTCTCACCTTTTTTTTTTTTACTTGCCAAGGAAACCCTGTTCATGGAACCTATGTAAAAACTGTACCTACTTCAGCCAGCTTTGCTGCAGACAGTAAAAAGATACCCAGCAGGCCTATATCCCTCAAGAGGGGGGTTATCTTATCAGGATGGAGAACTTAGCAGAAGGATGGCGTACTCGTTAAACCCGAGCTTGCCCAGCCTTCACACCTCCGCTGGTATTCGATCCTGGCTTTCCAGCCAACCTGCTGAACACTACGAGGAAAGAAACTGTCAACATTCAGAGCTGAGAAGGAAATCGCATTTTTTAGATAAAATTCCCTTTGTGGCAGATGTATACTTAGCTTTATCAAGTGTCTTTCCTCAACAGAGTTGCATAGCAAGAGATTTCATAAAATAACAAAATCACACGTAATCACAAAAGCTAAACACACTCCCTTTGAGATTTCCTGCTGAGAGGGGCCAGAGATAACACCCTGGAGCTGGGCACATTTCTGACTTATCTCATCGTAATTGCGCAGTTTCTCTGCGTGCCTTAATTTTCTCATTACCTGCTTTTCCTAAGTGAGGCACAAATCATTAGATCCGAATGTTTAGGAAAAATTGTTGGGGCTTTAAAATATATCAACACCAAAGGAGAAGAAAGAGAATAAATCCACCTGCTGTCTTAGTTTGGGTTCCCAGGAGCAGACTTGAATTGTGAAATGAGGATTCACGTGCACACAGCTGGTGTGTGGGAAGGGGGTGCGGAGAGCACAGGTAGGGAGGAGGGAAGTAAGCCAGGGAAGAGAAGAAAGTGAATGAGGTTGGGTGCTCAAGCCAGTTACCACAGCAGATGACCGAAGCTGCTCCTGCACAGACGCCCGGATGCTGGGTAAGCACATGCCTCAGCATCCCGCCTCAGGGAAGGGAGTGAGGGTTTTGACCCACCGACTCTCATCTGGCACTGGGGCACTCAGTCGCTCTGTGTGGGCTCCCTTGACTGAAAGCACTGCACCTAACACTGAATTTTCTCTCACTACCTCAGGGCTGTGTTGTTGTTGTTGTATGTGTGGACGGCAGGAAGGCATTGGCTAACTGATAACAGAACATTTGTGAAAGGAATTACTCAGATCCCACATCTCCCCCTAAGCATGTATAACATGGTCTGATTGTTTCTGTCTCCCCAAATTCGTACGTTGGAATTCCAATCCCAATGTGAAGGTATTAGGAAATGGGGTCTTTGGGTGGGGCCCCCATAAATAGGATTAGTGTTCTTCTGATAAAAGGGACCCAGGGAGCTCCTTAGCCCCTCCCACCATGTGAGATACAATAAGTCCGAGACCTAAGGAGGGCTGTCAGCTGACCATGCTGAGACCCTGATCTGGACTTCCAGCCTCCAAAGCTGTGAGAAATAAATTTCCGTTGTTTATAAGCTACCCAGTCTGTGGTATTATGTTCTAGCAGCCAGAACAGACTAAGCCAGACAGTCATTTTTAAGTCTCAACAATACTGATTTATTCTGGAATAGTAGTTAGGTACTGGAAAGCACAATTTCTATTCTTAAAAGAGGATGAAATTTATTTAGTTAAGTTTAACTTAACAAAATTGCATCTATATATTTATATACGTTCTGTCTAAAATACTATTTAGAGCCCTGGCTGGTTTGGCTCAGCGGTTACAGCATCAGCCCGTGGACCAATGAGTTGCAGGTTCGATTTTGGTCAAGGGCACGTACCTCAGTGGTGGTTCGTTCCCAGCCCTGGTCGGGTCGTGTGGAAGGCAACCAGTCGATGTGGCTCTATCGCATTGATGTTTCTCTCTGTCTCTCTCTCTCCCTCTCCCCCTCCCACTCTATCTGATGATAAATAGAAAAATATCCTTGGATGAGGAATAAAACAATAAATAAATAAATAAATAAATAAATAAAATACTATTTAGAGAAGGATAGATAGATATTTCATAAAACCACATTCCCTGCCTTAACCAATGTATGATCAAGAGTTGAGACAGAAATGTAAAAAAATACCATGAAACAAGGCATAATATAAGTACTAAAAGCATAAACAGAGTGCTCTTCATCACCAGGAGGGATCAATAAACTCTAAGCAGGTGAAAATGAAGGAAACGTTTTGGAGAAATGAGTCTGAGTTGGGTGTAAGCCAAGTTGGTTCCCGTCTCTAACAGCAGCCTCTCTCCCCAAGGTCAAGGCCAGGGCTTCAGCCGCCCACATTCCTGGTGCTCAGGGGATTCCTCCAGGTTGCAGACTGTGCTCTGAATGCCCCCGACTGTGGTCAAAAGCTCTTCCCTGAATTCCCTTGCAGGTTCTTGCCCTATAGGGTGCCCACCAGCCAGCCTTCAGCTTCAGGGTCTCCCTGAACACTGCCTCTCAGAACATGCACCTGGATCCTCTCCCTCAGGGCTGTCGGTGCATCCCGTGTGTCCCAGAGGTCAACCAGGTCCCTAAGTCTTCGGACTTCAATCTGGCCCAGGTTTTCTATCTGCATGTGAGAAGCCACTAGACATTAGACAGTTTAGGCCTTGACTGACTGGCAAATAAGTGGACAGGAAGCCAGACAGACTTTCCAGGAAACGTGGGAAGTTCCAGAGAAGAACTGGCTTCCCATTACAGGTGGGATCAGGACCCAGCACATACCATTACGGCCTTCCCTTGGCTACTCTCCCAGCATCATTCCTTCCCATTTTTTTTTATTATATGTGCCTCCATGAGTCCTGCAACAAATGCTCCAGAAAATTCATGCTCAGCAGTCTCGTCAGGTGCCTTGATAAACTATGCCTCATACTCTTCTATTGATTGCTCTCTACTGCCTGGCATGTCCTTTCAATTCGCCTTCCTGTCCAGCAGACAAACTCCTATTCTCCACACCTTCTCTCTGACCTTCAACCCACTCTCCATATAGCCCCTCCTCTCCAAAGTCTTCTCTACCCAGCATCCTCCAATCTTGGGCAAAGTTAATTTCTCACTTTCTTGTGTCAACCACCTTATAACCTTTATTTCGGTGATTACTGGTTTGTTTGTCTGTACCTCCTCCTGGACTTTGAGATTATCTAAGGCAGAGAATGTGTCATATTATTTCCTAGTGGACCTGCCCTCCATACAACGCATAACAGCTGGCCCAGAGCAGCACAGACACCAGCCTGACCAGGGCAGAGGATGTCGGTTAAGAGAAAGGAAATGAATTTGTCCACATGGGATGAGGCCAACATCTGGAACACATATGCATTCAAGTCATTAGGTAGGAAGCAGGAGGAAGAGAAAAGAAAGTAATGAGTTGGAAATCTTTCCATTGTCTTTCATTTGTTCCTATTGCCAAGGTCAGTAAAAAGGACTTGGAAGCTCCTTGATTCATTCATTTCTACTGGTGGTGTGAGTGAACTCCCAAGACACAGTACATGGCCTTCCCAATTTCTTTTGATTAATCGATGTACCCTATTCCAGAAAAAGGGGCCTTGATTTTATCTGAATGTCACTGCGTTTTTTGTCAAGAACATCAGGTCCTGTGTCCCGGTATTAGCTCTTCACAATACATAGAACATTCTGGACACTAGAATTTAGAAAATAATTGTGGAGGTAATGTGAGCTCAGTCTATGAGTCTACACTGCACATTTTATTAACAGTGTCATAAGTTTTAAGCGATTAGTATCACAGATGCACTGATATAATAAGATCTCTTTGAATTCCTTGACTTCTCCAGAGGTAAATTTTAAGTGTCAGATACCAACTATACTCTTCTGAATAATAAAAAATGAGGCAGGTTTCCCTGCAAACCAGTTCCATAAAGCTAAAGAAACATCATCATTAATTAATTCTAGGCAGTAAATCTGAAGATGGGGGAAGAGGCAGATATACTTTAAGGTATAGGTGACAATCTCTAAAATGTTGTGAGTGTGAATATATGTGAGTCTGAGTGTTTGCCCAGTTGTCTCTCGGGTATTTTGATACCCTTGGGGGAGAATCCTACTACACAGGGAGCCATCCCTACTCATGAGAGGGGATGCAGAATTAAGGTTGAGAAGTGCTCGGTCATAATTAAAACGCAGGTGGAAGTGTGCTGAGAAAAATGAAGAGAGAGCCACACAGGTTTCAAAGGAAAACGACTTCCTTTCAATAGAAAAATAGCCCAGAACACTCTATAATAATGCTACTTGTTACGTCCTTATTCTGACAAACGGGACCACACTGCCAGTCCAAACAGCGCCGATCTCAGGCCAAGCCCTGGCTTGAGAAATGAAACCCACGCAGTAACAACAGGTTTCCTACCACATCCATTGTGTTGATACTGGAGTGGATTAAAACAGATGTTTCCTGTCAAACTGTGACTCTCTCCCCAAAGAACACATCAGAGTCCTCAGTCTCTTCACGCCACGCATAAGACCAGGAGTTTCATGCAACTGGATTCTCCTAACCTCCCCGCTCCAGTTGTTAGATCAGTTATCCTTAAATTACGTAACATGCTCTGAAATACTGTCTTCTTTTCATAAATGGAATGTTTTATAAAGGGGAGAAACTATTAAGAAAATGCCTCTGACCCTGGCCAGTTTGGCTCAGCGGTTGGAGCGTCGGCCTGTGGTCCAGAGAGACCCGGGTTCGGTTCCCGCTAAGGGCATGTGCCTCGGTTGCAGTTTGTCTCCGGCCCTGCTTGGGTTGTGCGGGTGGCAACCACGCGATGTGTCCCTTTCACGCCGATGTTTCTCTCTCTTTCTCTCTCTCTCCCTCCCACTCTATCTGAACAAAAAATGAAAAAATGTCCTCAGGTGAGGATAAAAAAAAGAAAATGCCTCTGAAGCCAAATAGAGTCTCTGATGTGTGGTTGTCATGACCAGTTGACACTCTTGTCTTAAAAACACCTAACATCTTTAGTGGGGGCACACAGAGCATGAACCCTGAGAAGATCTAGAAATTTCTGTGGAAATGTGTCTCATCAACAAAAGGTTATTTCGTCAATTAAGGAAAATCCAGCAGCTTGTGGAAAATAACTGGCAACGTGTCTACAATGCACCCTTTCCTATTTTAGGGGGCAGAGAGCACGGAGTAAACGGACTGGATGAAATATTAGCATGTTTATCAGAGTCAGACTATAAATGCCTGTTAATTCTATGGCTCTCAATTAAAAAATCAGGAAGCATAACACGTGTAAGGTTCACTTCCAGTTGCCAGAAATGTTCTGATTTAGAGAAAGTGTTTTATTCAACAAACAATTTAGTAAAATTGAAGATTTTGATGCAGGAGAAAAAAATAAGGTCCATTATGTTATTAAGTAATAATAACAGCGAACATTCATTGAGTGTTTCTTCTGTGGTAGTCACTTTACACGAGTTATTCCATTCAAATTGCATGATAACCTGATGAGGTTAAGTACTCACATTTTCATTTGACAGATGAAAAACAGGCACAGAGCGGCTAGGTGACTTCCCTACATTTAAATATGCCCTGGCCAGTTTGGCTCAGCCGTTAGAGCGTTGGCCTGCGGTCCAGAGAGACCCAGGTTCGACACCCACTAAGGGCACGTACCTTGGTTGCAGTTGGTCCCCGGTTCAGGTTGGGTCATGCGGGGGACAGCCATTCGATGTGTTCCTTTAACGACGATTTTTCTCTCTCTCTATCCCTCCTGCTCTATCTGAACAAAAATGAAAAAAATGTCCTGGGGTGAGGATATAAATAAATAAATAGATAGATAGATAGCGAGGTATGCAATGCTAGCGTCCACACTCAAACTCAGGTGTTTGTGAATTCTAAGCACATACTCTTTGTCACCATACTGTAGCACTTTTTTACTCACAATAGATGGTTTGCTCCAGGATGTTTTCTCTTCTTCTCATCCCTGCTTACCACACTGAGCAACAACTATATTTAGGCCTGGCCGGTGTGGCTCACTGGTTGAGCATTGACCTAGGCACCAGGAGGTTGCTGGTTTGATTCCCCGTCAGGGCACATGCCCAGGCTATGGGCCCAATCCCCAGCGAGGGGCATGCAGGCGGAGGCTAATCGATGTTCTCTCTCATCGATGTTTCCATCTCTCTCTCCCTCTCCCTTCCTCTCTTTCTAAAATCAATAAAGAAAGAAAAAAAATTAAGTATTATATTTATATTAAAAATAAAGTGTGGCCCCTGTTCTCAAGGCGTTAGTCCATAACCTAAGAGAAGAAAGTTTCATTACAGCCCCAAGTCCTGGTCGTGACCCAAGTCAATGTAAGTGGTTTCTCCCCTATACTCTCATGGACCCTATTATGGCATTCCTCACGTTGTACTGTAAGTGTTGCTGAGGACCTCTGTCTCTCTCGCTAAATCATAAACTTTTTTAAGGGCAAGTATGAGTTGTGTTCACTTATAACACTAACCCAAAGAAGGCATTCGATAAATGTTTCTTGATGAGTCAGTGAGCAAACTGTAATAAGCAAGTGACGTCAAAAGCATTTTCAGGGAAACACCCATCGTTCTAGAATGTCCTTTAATAGTGGGCAAATAGTTAAAATAAATTAGTAGGTGCTGACAGTTGCCCACCCAAAGCCATTCATGCTGATTTCCTCTTGAATGGAACTGTGGCTTTATCATTTAGCCTCAGCAAAGGGGAATATATTATAGATCAGGACAAATAACGCACTCGATGGCTTTGGGAAATGTTTCCTGAACTTTAAAAAGACACAAATAAAAGGCAGTCTATTTCTTCCATATGACCGTGTCACACGCGGGGCAAATAGCTGGAATTGCTGAAACCCTTCCATGAGGAAAGCTCACCAAGGACAAAGAGCACACCCTGAGGATGACGGATTCCGGCTCCTTGATGTCCATGCTGAGGCAATGAAATAGCTCCCCACCCCAGCTGCACTGGAGCCAGCTCCTTCTAAATGTTTTACTATGTGAGAGACACCTTTCTCTTCCTGTTTGTGTCCTTTGGCGTTCAGTTTTCTGTTACTTGCAACTAAAAATTACCTTGCTTCCTTCCCAAAAACATTGCTTCCCAATCTTCGTTGCTATAATTCCAGAGGCAAGGACTGGTGTTACCTCTGTGTGTTTCTCTTACTCTAAGCGTCAGTTTACTTACTTATAAAATGGAGAAAATAATGCCTTTCTCATTAGGTTGTGAGTAGCTCCATCTTATATTTTCTGGATATCAATAACCCTTCTGTTCCTCATTATCATTAATATTATCATCATCATAGTTTATGTCATCATCCTAAGTTCTTTACTCTAAAGAAACAAACAGGTACATATACACAATGGAGTACTATGCACCTATAAGAAAGAAAGATCTGTTAACCTTTAAGATGACATGGAGGGACCTGGAGAGTATTATCCTAAGCCAAACAAGCCAAGCAGAGAAAGACAAATATTACATGATCTCACTTATTTGTGGAATATAATGAACATAACAGTCTGAGGAACAGGGTAGATCCAGAGACGTGGAAGTAGGGTACAGACTGACAATCCTCAGAAGAGGGGTGGGGTGGAAGGGAAGAAATAAACCAGAGTACTTATTTGCATGTACATATACCCAATGGACACGGACAACAAAGCTGGGGATGGGGTGGGGGGTATGGAGAGGAGGGTGTCAATGGGGAAAAAAGGAGAAACATCTGTAACAAAAATAAATTAATAAAACAAACAAACAAACAAAAAGATTTCAGCATGTCAAATATTAAAAAGAAATTATATTTTATATCTGCATAGACTAAAATATTCTACACGAATGTAGGATGTCATCTAAACCTATGGCAGGACAGCTAGCTGTCCCTCTATAACCATTCTCCCCTCTTTCTTGATAGGAAAACCCTTGACTTTGAGCGGTACGCACAGCCATTCGGAATGATGACTCCATTTCCCAGCTTCCCCTGCAGCTAGCTACGGCCATTATCAGTAAGTTCTGCCCAATGTATATAAGCAAATGTATTAACTTTCCAGTGAACCTCTTTGAAAGGTAGATAATATACCTATTCCCTTCACTCTTCTTTTTTATCCCTTGTAGCAGCTGCCTAAAATATAGACACGATGGTTGGAGTTCTCACTATTTTGAAAAATAAAAGCAAGGGCTACACCCAAGGGAGGCCGAGCAATGTGGAAGAAGGAGTGTGGTTCCCCGGGAGCTCTGTAGAAAAGAGCGACTGTACCAGTCCTGACTACTTCCCTTCTAGATGGGGAGAGCCAGGCTTTGAAAAGGAATGACGGTCAATGGTAAGGTTAAATACACCAACACACTCACATCACATGTGAGATCTCCGTCTGGTCAGCCTCACCCTGGCTCAGTGTCATGCCCACCCAAAGCTACAAGCCAACCTCTGGTCTATAACCTATTCTAGAAGTTGGCCCTCAGATGGAAGTTTCTTCTACAAATCCAAATGGCCTTGTGCAAATCAGCTCTCATTCTCAAATTCCTCACGCTCCTGGCACCCACCTGTTTGAATATGGTTCCTGTAAATAAACCCCTTTTGGTAAGGAATACCCACCCTTTCACCTCCCAAGTCTCTCCCTGGTGCACCAGAGGAACTGGCTAATGACTCTGCAGGTAAAGGGACTCCAGCGGAGCTTACAAACTCTTTTAAAGTCATTATCAAAGCAGGAAACAACCAATGCAGCAATAAGTTGGGATTGAGATGCTAATGTTAGGAAAGGAAGTAGCTAGTGTTACATTAGTAACAAAGAAAGCCACTTTTCAGGAATCTCTCCTCTGTCTTTTCACTCCCACACACTGGAATAGCACAGAGGGTGTTTCTCTTATTTTACTCTTCTAGTTGTTGGCTGAACTACTAAACAGATTTTGAAATGGGCAAGTACTTAGATTATGCATACAAATCACATCACATATTTTAATGGGATGTGTATGCAATGCAAAGTCAAAATTCTATCATCAGAAATTGTGGTAGGAAAAAAACCTGAGGTCTGTATAGGGTTTTAATGGTTTTGGCCAGCATACAGACAGACACAGGTGTGTTTTAAAAGAAAAAAGAAACTCTTTGTTTTCCCAGAAAGTCAATTTTTCTAAAGAGATGGGGCTTCGAGGGTGCAAGATTGACACCAGAGGGAAGCATGCCTTGTCTCCCCTCGTTGCTAGTGAAGTGGGCTTCCTGGGGGCACTGCTGGAATAAGCATTTCCAGAGGCCCCCACGGGAGGATGTGATATGGTAAAAAGCTTGATTTCTGTGGAAT
Source organism: Molossus molossus (assembly GCF_014108415.1). NCBI lineage: Eukaryota > Metazoa > Chordata > Mammalia > Chiroptera > Molossidae > Molossus > Molossus molossus. The sequence continues at coordinate 52,403,749 of NW_023425349.1, forward strand.
TGCACCCCTGGGTTTCCAAAGTCCCATTTCCCTTAGTCCGGTCATAGAAGTACAGCTGGGGTTTCAGTAAAGCTAAATTCAGAGCCAGTGTCCAGAGTTTCCGTTCCATGTTGGAACAGGGTCCAGTTCAGCATCAGGCTAGTTGCAGTCCCTTGGTCCATTGCGTGTGGGGGACCACATGGCCATGGGCCGCATGGGAGAATGCAGGAAGCAAGCTACCAATAGGAACCGAGACAGTGAACTTTGTTTAGAGAATTATGTATCCCAAATCTTTGTGGGCTTGCAGTGGCCACACCCATTCTGGCCAATGACCTCTGTTCCCAGGTGTGACCGACAGACAAGTACCTTCCCTGTGTCATCCCAACTTTACTGGGCATGAGCCTATCTTCCCTTTATTGGACTCCTAGAGATTGTAAAGTTGTGCCTTCCTATGGAAGCTGCCCAAATGACATGCCTATAATGTTTGGCCTTCCTTTTGCTTCTTTTCTATTATTAATAACTAGTTAATTACAATGGCATCAATATGTTTTCTAGGAAAGCACTTGATAAAGTTAATAAAAAAAATCTTCTAATTTGTAACAATGTTAAAGAATACTAATAAAAAGGCAAAACACTGCCCGGCCGGTGTGGCTCAGTGGTTGAGCATCGACCCATGCACCAAGAGGTCACCGGTTTGATTCCCAATCAGAACACATGCCCAGGTTGTGGGCCTGATCCCCAGTGGGGGTCATGCAGGAGGCGGCCAGTCGATGGTCTCTCTTATCGATGTTTCTATCTCTCTCCATTTCCCTTCCTCTCTCTTTAAAAATCAATAAAGAAAAAAATATTTAAAAAAGAAAAAAAGGCAAGCCCTGGTCAGTTTAGCTCAGCAGTTGGAGCGTCAGCCTGAGGACCAGAGAGACCCGGGTTTGGTTCCCACTAGGGGCACGTACCAAAAAAAAAAAAAAAAAAGCAAAACACCAAATGGCAATGGGTCTAATCCCGGGTCCCTAATTGAAAGGTTTGTTATACACATACAAAAGAGCTAAAGAAAATTAACAATCATTACTTACAAGGGAATCTGAAAAAGTACCAAATACAGATATTCGAGTTCACAGAGTAGTCTTGTAAACATTTTGTTGTACTGTGACATGTGAGGAACCCACAGCAAAAAGCACCACCCAGTCGCTATTATCTTCGTAGGGGATAAAAGATCGAAGTGTAGCCACTGGTTAAGGTTAATCCCAGTTCCTTAGTGTGAAAAAAGATCAGTCATTAGAATCCACTGTCTAGCCTTTGGTTCGTTACCTATAAAACTCCATCTTGTGATAATAGCTAACCTCATTGAGTTCTTACTGTGGACTGGCCCTGTTCTAAGGACTGTCTATATGTTATCCACTCAATCCTCAGTGAGAGGAGTGCTATTGTCTTCCGTTAGCAGTAGAGCCCCCACTTAGGTAACAGAGCCAGAGAAGAAAGGAGTCAGAATTCAAACCTAGGTAGTCTGAATGCAGAGGCCAGTGAAAGCCCTAGAGTACCATGCCCCATTGCGTGCATGAGCTCACTTGAGTACACTGACAGGCAGAACTGTTTACACTCCTTAATCTGTGCTCTCTTTCTAGCACACATGCTCTCTCCCCCTCCCACGCCTAAATATCAGTAGTAGAATCTATATAAGGCAATCTGTAGAATCCAATGCCATCAGGATTTGAAAGCACTCTCCAGGTCCATCCTTGACATTCAGGTTGAAGACATGCACCTCTTGAGTTTAGCAGAATACCTTACACATAGAAAAGGACTAAACTTTGTTGACAATAAAGTCTGATAGAGGAAGAAAGGATATGGAAGAGAAGATAAACTTCAGCAGTGCTGTACAGAGTCTAGCAGTGTGCCTAATACACAGTAGGTGCTAAAAAGTGTTTTTGGAAAATGACAAAGAGGGATGTAGGTAAAAAGAGAGGGAGGGGATGGAGGAAAGAAAATAAGGAAGGAGAGAAGAAGGAAGCAAGGAAGAAAAGAGGGAGCAAGCAAGAAAGATGGTGGGAGGGAGAAAGGAAGGAGTAGAGAGGAGAGGATGGGAAGAAAGGACAGATGAATCCATGAGCATACACACGGATTACATGCAAGCACCATGATTCAAATTCTAATACTGCTGTCAGTTATTGGTAAGTAGCAGAAGATTTGCAGGGGCATGAGGAGGTAACAAGAAGGTCACCTAGAGTTCTTCAGTAGGTCCTGAATTCTCCCTCCAGAACTGCACCCCAACGCCCTCGCCTAGCTCATCCTTTACCACGTACTGTGTCCCACATTGCTTCAGTTTACTCCCCCTGGAAGGAGAAAAGAAAGATCTTGCTTTGGAGATCAACTGCATCCACTCAGTTCTCTGGTTCAGAAAGCAATGGCCCTCCTACTAATAGGGAAAGGGGCTCACAGCTTTCAGACTACCCGCCTTATGGCCTCAAATGAATGAATGGGTCAGAGATGGTGTCATCCCCAACCAAAGTCAAGACTCAACGAGATGTTCTCAGTTGCTTCTTTCTAAAACAAAATCTTTGTCTCTCATCCTCACAGGCAATGTAGTAAGAGCGTGAGGTCTAGAAATCCTGCAGATATTTGCTCCCCCAAAGGGAGAGGCTGCAGAGCCAGAGGCAGGGAGGCCGAGGATTAGCATGACATCTTCTAAGGCAGAGCAGGGCCGGAGCATCCAGGTCAAATGGTAGGATCATGTCAGCTGCTGAAGCAAGGTTCACCTGTGGCCAATCTCTTCAGTTATGTGGGCCAACACATTCCTTTTACTATTGAGGCCCTTTTCAGCTGGTTTTTCTCTCTTTTGCAGCACAAAGATTCTGATTGATCCAATATCTCTGAGTCCTGGATAGAGATCTTGCATTCTTAAATACAGGCACTCACTCACCAAAGAGCCTTCCTCCATGCTAGAATATAAACCGCTGATGCAATCGGAGACTCTAAAAGAACTTGGAATTTCAGATGACAAATTTAAACCTCTGGCAGAAACCTGACCAGAGATGAGACGAATGGATCCCTGGGTCTGATTCCATCCTCACCTTAGACAAGGGCTCACAAGATTTATTCCCATGTTTTCATCCCTTAGCATGGGCATCTTATACCCAACTGCTAACACATCATTTATGAAAGGGTACCTTTCGTGTTTCTGGTCATCAGTGTGGTCTGTCTGAGTCTGAAAGCTCTTAGAGTGAAGGAAGCATATCTGCCCGTCGCAGTTTACATAGAAGGTAACAGAGAAAAAGTGCTGAAACCTGATCAGTGTTCTTTGTGCAGCCGCTGCTGGTGATCTTGATTACTTCAAGCAGATCCCGAGGCTATAAAATTCAAATCTTACCTTGAACTCCAGTCAACATTTTCCTGGAAGTTTTAAGTTAAAGCCAGGAAACCACTTACTTCTTCCAGAACTTTACTAAACAGTTGTGATGTTTGAGGTCAAAATTACATGACACCTTGCAGTTAAAATGAGTTATGCTTGTCTGATGTGATATACCGCCCTTTGGACAATATAGGTTCTCCCCTCGACCCCCCAACCCTCGTACCAACTCACACTAATGACTTTCACTCAAAGTACAATCAGAACATTTTCCTGTTCTCAACAGTAAGGAATAGGAAAGAAATTATGAGACTTAGAATCAGATAATCGGGTACCAATTTTGACTGCTGCTTTGTTACTGTGGGAACTTGGGCAAGTTACTTAACTTCTCACCATCATATTTTCCCTATAAATAAAATGTCAATAATAGTGCCTGACTCACATACTTCTGAGAGTTTGTGTGAAAATCGAACAAGATACTGGAACAGAGTTCACTGTACTCAAAAATGCATTTATCCTCTTACTCTTTGCTGAGCAGGCAAAACTTTGGGGCAGCTTCTTGATTCACCCTGTGCATCTTTTTTAGATGCTGTTCTTCCTTTAGCCTGATGGGTAAAGTGAAACCAATGCCATTTAGCAATTATTTCAGCAGTGTTCCGTCAGGCCTAGCCAAACACCACCCGATGCAGTTGGAGCTTAAAACTCATTTTAAAACTTTTCTTTTGTTGTTAGAGTTACAGAGTCTATTTTACAATATGAAGCACATACTAAAAGTACATGCTCTTTACTCCAGAAAGATCTTCAGGCCTGGGATGGTTTATCATTAACCTCCTTCATTTAAAAGCATTGTCAATGCCAAGCTTGTCTGGCAGGCTGACAAAGCATGTTCCAGAGTTATGCTGGGGCATCTTATCTTCCTTGTATCTTTTATGCCACCAATAAATTTGACTAATGACCTTGAAATCTTAGAACTTCTGGTTCTCTATGTAAGCTTTGTTCAAAGATTGCAGGTAGTATGTTGCTGTTCTAGCTCACCACAGAGAGGGAGGCAGTGAACATCAATTCCAAAGACCACTCAACTCACCTGAACTTGGACCATATGTACTAACAGTCTATTAAATGCAAGCCTCTGTGCTGGAAACTAGTTATTCAGGGAGGGTGGTGATTCCTGACCCCAATCATAAAGGAAGGCCCAAGAGAGGTGCTTTGTTTTGTTCTTAAATAAATAGGTTTTGATTATTTTTATAACTTTTATCAAGGTATAATTTACAAAAAATTAATCAATTTATATGTCAAGACTATATATATATATATATATATATATATATATATATATATGACTATATATAGTTGTGTAACTATGTTGTGTAGCTACTGCCATAATCAAGATATAGAACATGTGTATCAGCCCAAACAAAGAGTTACCTCATGGCTCTTTGCATCAATAAATGGGATGGATTTTTTAAATTGTATGAACATTTTAAGTCACAAGGAAAAAAAGAGGAAGAAGTCTATTTAACCAAATGGATCCTCCAAAAACCGAAATTGAGATTATAAATAAAGGTGACGCCAAAGTTCCCATTGGAGAGCAACTTCATGTCACTTAGTTCTGGGCCACTGAAATCCCTGCTCAAAGTGGTCTTCAAGCCCTAATCCCCCAGGGCGGTGTCGAGGGGCTTCGTTCAGTGCTAGCTGACTCCACCCCTGGTCAAAGTGACTTGACAAAGGCCATCCTCGGCCCAGCAGTGGGCAGGATGCTGAGTACCCTTAGCAATGACCATGCCTTTCCGGAGACAGAGCCAGTGACAGAGTCCCTGCAAAGTAGCAGCAAGAGAGAACTGACTGCTAAAAATGGTTTGTCTCTGTTCACACGGCAGGGTGACGATGACTGCATGTTTTGGAACTCAGTTCACGTAATGCTTATCCAAAAGTGGTTTTCTGACCCACTCAGAGAGCAGAAACCCAAAAAGGCTCAGAACAAACATTTATCCAACATCTCGCAGCTTCTCACCTTAATATTAACAATTCATTCCTCTCACGTTAGCCAATTAATTCATAAATGCCATCTACTAAATGCAGGCATGAAATCACTTGCTCATCAGACATCGACTCTTAGAAACACCAAATGTTAGGCTTATTGTCAGCATCATTTCCAGTAGGTGAACACAAAAACCACAGAGGAAGGCGATGCAAGGTATCCTCTAAATGCCCTAGTGAGAAATCTATTCCTCCTCATCCTACCCACCAAATCAAGAAATAAATAATCCGGAGCTGAAGTTCAGGCTTTAATTATTGAGTACAAAATAACTTCTTTGTGGTTGCTTCCTTTTATGTCACCTTAATGAAGTTGTAATCAATACCCACATCTCATTACTAAAAATCTGACTCACTACAAAACGTACCTAAATATAAATAAAACCATAAATCAGACATGGTTTTATTACACCCAAAGATGACTGTGTGATTATGCATCACTCATTTTCTTCTTATCATTCAGGTGTGCTTTCCTGTGCAACCAGGTGAGAGCATCAACACATTCATTCTGTATGAAAATCAAAAGAAGTGTGTTGGTAGCTCATAGCAGTTAACTCTTAGATTTATGGGATTAGATCTGTGAATTTCTGGTTACTTTTTCTCCCAAATAAAAGGTATCCATAAAGAAAAGAAATCTCGTTCATTCATTTAATAAGTGTTTACCGAGAAGCTACTCTGGGTCAGGTTCCTGGATAAAAGCTTTGCCTTCAGGGGGCTCATGGGACTTAGGAAACAGATAAATACATATTGGCAATGCCTGTGCCAACTGTGATAAAGTGACCTCTGAAGAGGACATTCCACATGCTGCTTTTGGGTGGAGAGAAGACAATGTCAAAGGAGGACTTAGAAGAAGGTGATATCACAGTTGACTCAAGCCTTGAAAGATAAGGAAGAACAAAGTGGGGTAAGGTGGGGCAAAGGGGATACGTTTCAAGGAAAGAAAACAGGATGTACAAAGACAGCAGTGCGAGAGGCCATCGAATTTGGGGAATTGTAAGCAGCACAACACATCTAGAGGGCAGGGTAGAAATGTAGGCAGGAGTCAGAGGCTTATAATCAGGAGGTCATGCATGTTTTAGAATCCAGAGATGGGTTCTCATTCTGCAGAAAGTTGAGGCCACCAACAGATTCCTAGCAAGGAAGGAGAATGTGTGACCTTCTACTTTAGAACAATTGACCTTGGGGTGGTCCAGAATATAATCTGAAGAGGAGGTCTAAGGGCAAGGAGGAAACCAGCTCGTTGACCACTGCAATAGTTCAAGTAAACGATTATGGGAACCTGGACTGAGAAGTAAAAGTAGGGTTGGAGAAGAAAGGATGATTCAGGAAACAGATAAGCAACTTTCCTAACGGGACCCAGTGACTGTGGCACATTGGGAATGAGGGAGAAGTAGAACTCTAGGATTTTTCCAAGGTTTATAATTTAGGTGTAGGTGATAAACACAAAAAAGAATAATCATTTTTTTTTTTTAAATCCTCACCCGAGGACATTTTCCCATTTTTTTTGTTCAGGTAGAGTGGGAGGGAGAGAGAGGAACAGAGAGAGAGAGAGAAACATCGATGTGAAAGGAACACATCGAGTGGCTGCCACCCGCACGACCGACCAGGGCCGGGGACAAACTGCAACCGAGGTACGTGCCCTTAGCGGGAACCAAACCCGGGTCTCTCAGGACCGCAGGCCGACGCTCTAACCGCTGAGCCAAACCGGCCAGGGCAAGAATAATCATTTTTAGAGGAAAAAAAATCAGAAGAGCTGCCATTTACACAAATTAAATCTGAGTTGTCTAAAACAGCAATTTAGATATAAAACCTAGGGGTAAAATTTAAGTTGGAGAAAAATGATGAAAAGTAGAAGTGCCTAAATGATAAGGGCTTAATATCTAAAATATACAATGAACTCCTGCAACAAGCAAACAAAAAAACCTACATAGACAAATGAGCAAAGGTCAGGCATGGGCACTTAACAGAAAAGGAAACTCCAAAAATCTCTCAAGCATATAAGCTCATGAGTAATCAGAGAAATGGAAAATTGAAACAGCAATGGGGAATTGGACTCGAGGGTGGGAGGGGCAAACAAAGAATAACCAGCACCGTGGTCCATCTTTTTGGGAATCTCTACTTGCTTATCTCCCAGTCTCATCCTCTCCCCTCCCTTTTGGACCTTGGGCATACAGACTAGAGTTAATTATATTTATCATTGGATGATCTTTTTACAATCTGTCCAGTGGAAGTCTCATTTCATTCAATGCCCATCTCTGCTCTCCTCTCTTCCCCAGAAGGCTGAGCTCCGCCTAACTTCTAGGTGGGTTTGGCAAATAGGAGGCATCAGCAGGAGGTTGGCGGGTGGGAAACGACAGAAGCTGGGGTATTTGTACCTCCTTGATAAATTCAATTCCTCTCTGACAGCCCATCTTCCACACCTTCAGACCTCACCAGGCTATGGTTACCCAGATCCCTCCCCCTGACCCTTCTGTCCTAGGAGAATTAACAGTGTTTTGTTATTGTGAGTCCTGGGGTACATCATAATTTTTTTTTAATTTTGCCTATACTTCCATGGACCAGGTTATTGAGTTACTATTATTAAATTATTTTAGTAAATCCCTTCTGAGGATGCCATCTCTTTTCTGTCTTGACCCTGACTGAGTTGGCTATAGAAAATTTCAGGGCAGTAACTTCTATGATAAAGGGTGCTTTTTTCCTTTTATTTTAATAAAAGATAGACTTGAACATATTTATCTGCTATGGCAAAATAATTCCAATAGTTCTGTTGCAGATGCAACATATGGAGAGACTAAGTAATTACATATTAGCTTCTATCACTCTCTCTCTCCCACTACCTTAGTCCAGCATGACTGATCTTAGAGACAAAACAGCACAGATCTAAAGGACCAAGGTCATTACAGACCAGGAGATACTTGCATGCTTGCAGGATTAACACTGTCTGGATTCCAAAGACCAGCTAAATATGTTCAAGATAAAGCTACAGCACATATCTCAGACTGAGGATTTACAACAAATAGCTGTAGACTACATTCTGAAAAATAAGTATTTTCATATGTGTTTTGGGCCATTTCAGATCCCAGCATCATAGCCAGGCCCAGCTGCATTATTCCTATACTTGACTCCTACCCATAACCTCCTCAGAGACTCTTTTCCTTGCTACCCTTTCTAAGCAGGATGTTCCATATCCACCAATTCTTGCTGCAGCAAGTTCATTTCCCACAAGCATGTGTTACAACTTGTATTTATATATACATTTTTTTTCGCATTATTGTCTCTCTTCTCCATGACTGCAAGTTCCACCAGAGCAAGGGATCATGTCTAGGATACAAAAAGCCCTTCATAAATAATGCGTGTGTGAGTAAATGGTGAACAACAGGGTGGCACAAACAGCAAAGGCAGGGTAGAGAGCATTAGTTCCCTTCACCACCATATTTATAGTGCCTCCCTCATAGTCAAAACAGACATCTTCAGTCTGGCTCCCTTGCAGTATATCTGAGGATGCTAGCTTATTTGAGGCTGTGATCAATGAGGAGGACTTCAGTTTGCATGTGTTTGCCTTGTTTTACACAGTATTCGGCACAGCCCCAAGCACAGATGGGCGCTTTATAAATATTATGGAAAGATAACACAGGGGATTATTTAATACCTCCTCATGGGGTGGAGACAGACCTTGGGCCACAAATGTATTTTGAATGTGCTTTACTTCGCAGATCATTTGATTCGAAATGATTTCGGCAATATAGACTCATCTGCAACCACAAGTCAGACACATTCAGAATGACAAAGCCCCAAAAGAATGCCATTTCAAGGCTGAAACTATTATTCCGGCGTAAATGGAATCCTTGTTTTAGTGACATGGTAAGGGTAGCAATGAAAGACACTGAAAGTCTTCCCTCAGGGAGCAATGATTATCTCTTAACAATAAAAGTTTGACTGAATAATTCATCAGTTTCAAGGGTGCAGGACCCCCATATTCCGGAATCCCAGGAGTTTAGGCAAGTGCACCATTTCATGTGTCCCAGCTACTCAGCTGTCATTCCTCCAGGGCCTGGCAATTCTGGGCACATTCCTATGATTTTTATTAATGTTTAAAAAATAACCTCCATGGGAAACCACTGTTAAGATAAAATTGTGAAGCTGCATTTATTTTACATAAGAAGAAAGAAGCTTATAAAGTGTCCATCATGGGAATCCACCTGGGAGCTACACAGCAGATCAAATACCCAAAACAAATCACCACGTCAGAGCCCCACAGAATTCTGAATCCCGACCAGCAAGCATGAATAATCCTTTTAAATGGTCACTTACATATCAGAACAGGTCCATTGTGAAATCTCTAAGCAAGGCCTCTGGTTTCTGACTGAAACAGATTTATTGGGAAGGGGGGATAAAGTGAAATCAAGAACTACTGGGAAATTTCCACAAGAAAAGAGGACAAATGGTTTTTGTTGTTAGAATGAAACCAGCCTCTCCTGGCCAGGGTTTGAAAAGTTACTGGTACCCCACAGGAAAGTTGGGTAATAAATAGTCTCAACTGGTTTCTCAGGGACCATCCTGATCAAGTTGTAGTTCCTGGGCAGATGCAACAGCAAGTTAAATCAGAAGACCTAGTTTCAAATCCTGTGTCCTTTTTTATTAGCTGTGCAACTTTATACAAGTCACTTAACCTCTCTGATATTTGGTTCGACATCTTTAATATGTTGAGAGTAATGCCTACCTAATTGCCACACTATCACTGCAAAGGTCAAGTGAGATCAAATGTATCAAATTTGTTCTAAATTATAAGATTCTGTATAAATGGAAGGTAATTACTAACTACACTGTCACAATATTAAATAACTTACATAACACTCAGGATCTATATAATTCCGGGTTCTTAATTTCTAAAGATAGTCCCAATTTTGCCTGTTCCCTACAGTTTTACTGAATCCTTTTTTTACTTTCTTTGAAAGGAAGGACATAAGCAAAGAAAAATGGAAAAAAATATATAAAAATATATAAACATGGCATCATACACCCTCCTCTTTGGTGCTACTAGGCAAGAGTTTTAAACTGAGGTGGTTCATCATCATGGACTCGAGATCAATATCACCTGAGGGACTGAAGTAAAGTGGGGGACATCCAAAAAGTGTGTGATTCTTTTCCCATCTTGTGGAAGAATACAAGACCAATTTATAAAAATTAGTTGTATATCTAATTACTAGCAGCAAACAACTGAAAAATTAAATCCATAAAACGATTTCATTTTCAATATCATCAAAATGCATAAAAACACTCAAGAATAAGTTTATCAAAAATTGGGTGAGCCCTGGCCAGTTTGGCTCAGCGGTTAGAGCATCGGCCTGCGGTCCAGAGAGACCCGGGTTCGGTTCCCGCTAAGGGCACTTACCTCGGTTGCAGTTTGTCCCCGGCTCTGGTTAGTCATGCGGGTGGCAGCCACTTGATGTGTCCCTTCACGTCGATGTTTCTCTCTCTCTCTCCCTTCCTCTCTCTCCCTCCCACTCTATCTGTACAAAAAAATGGAAAAATATCCTCGGGTGAGGATAAAAAAAAAAAAAAAAAATTGGCTGAGACCTCTACACTAAACTACAAAATATATGTATGAGAAATTAAACTACAATGTATGTACAAAAAATTAAAGAAGCCCTGACCAGTTTAGCTCAGTGGTTAGAGCGTCAGCTCATGGACCAGAGAGTTGCAGGTTCACTTTGGTCAAAGGCATATACCTTGGTTGCAGTTCGATCCCCAGCCCTGGTTGAGGTAGTGCGGGAGGCAACCAATCGATGTGGCTCTCTCACGTCAATGTTTCTCTCCCCCTGCCTTCCACTCCTTCTGAAGATAAATGGAAAGGTATCCTCAGATGAAGATTAAAAAAGAAGAAATTAATGAAGACCAAATAAATTGAAAGGTATACTACATTCCTGGACTGGATAGCTCAATAGTATTAAAATGCAATTCTTCCCAAATTGTTCTATGGATTGTTCTATGGATTGAACACAATTCCAATCAAATCTCAAATGCTAAAAAAGCAAGTTGATGCTAAAATGTATAGAGAAATGAAAAAGACACAGGACACATTTTTTTAATTGGCCAAAGAAGAAGAAATCACCTGACTTCAATAGTTACTTCAAAGCTTTAGTAACCCAGACAATGTCGTATTGGCATGAGGATAGAAAAATAGAACAGAGAATCCTCAAACAGATCCACATCTACATGGTCACCTGATTTTAACAAAGGCACCAAGAGGAAAGGAAATTTCTTTCAATAAATAGGGTTAGAACAAATGGATATGGGGAAAAAGTGAACCTTGACCCCTGCTTTCACCACACACAAAAATTAATTCAAAATCATCAAGATTTAAATGTAAAACTACTACAATGATTCTAGAAAAAAACATAGGGAAATTATCTTTCTGACCTCGTGGTAAGCAAAGATTTCTTGTAGAGGACAAAAAAGTACACACAAGAAAAAAGTAGTGAATTGAACCTTATTAAAATTTAAAAGTTATGCACATCAAAAGACACCATTAAGACTATGAAAAGAGCCCTGGCTGGTTTGGCTCAGCGGCTGGAGCGTCGGCCTGGGACCAGAGAGTCCCAGGTTCGGTTTCCGCTAGGGGCACATACCAAAAGAAAAAAGAAAAAGAATATGAAAAGACAAGAACCAGGCAGGGAGAAAATGTTTGTAATACATATATCTCACAAAAGCCTTTTTATCCATAATATATAAAGAACTCCTGTAAATCAATAACAAAAAGACAACCCAATTTTTTAATTGAGCAAATACATTAAAAAGTTACACAAATAGACAATAAGCATAGGAAAATGAGCTCAACATCACCAGTGATTAGGACGATACAAATCTAAACCAAAATGAGATGACATTTATACTCACTAGGGTGACTAAAATAAAAGACTGAGGACACCAAATTAGAATGATATGAAGTACCTAGCACTCTCATAGATTGCAAATAAGAGCATTAAATTGGAAAATAGTTTGGCAGTTTCTTGAAAAATTCAAGATCCATCAACCCTATAATCAGTATTCTAATCCTAGATATTTACCCAGAAGAAATGAAGAGGTGTCCACAAAAAGATGTGTATAAAAATGCTCATAGTAGCATGATTCACAATAGCTAGTGACTGGAAACAACCCAAATGTTCATCAACAGGAGATTAGAAAATACACTGTGATATATTGCTGCCTTGGAATACTGCACAGAAACAAAAAGGAATGAACTACTAACATATGCAATGACTGTGGATGAATAAAACACATATATGAAATGGGAAAAAAAAGTAACAAACAAGTACATAGTATATGATTCGAACAGGCAAAACCTAAGTATGGCAATAGAGATTATGACAATGGTTGTCCATGGAGGGGTCAAAAGGAAACACAGGGGAACTTCCTGGGGTGATGGAAATGTTCTATATCTTAATCTGGGTGGTTGTTACACAGATGTATACATTTTTCAAAACTCATTGAATAGTACCCTTTAGATTACTCATTGCACTGTATATAAATTTTACCTCATGAATGAATTAATAACACCACAAGAAAATAACCACACCCATCCAGAAGGTGGGATTCTGCAGGACAACTGGGCAGGTCTCCTCAAAAATCACTGTTATTAAGTACAAAAGAAAAGGATTATGCTAAATTGTGGAAGACTTAAGGGACACGGCAAACAGATGGAATGCCTGGCCTTGGGCGGGATGCTGCTTTGGGCAAACAATCCATTAAAGACATTCTGGGGACACCTGGGGAAATTCGAATATAATTTTGGTTTTAGATGACATAAAAATGTGTTAATACAAAGCTGAAGATTGTTGATGGAAGAGAAAAACCAACTTACAAAGCAGTATATACTTTCAGATCTCTTTTTGGTATTACAAAAAGGCAATTATATGATGTATTACATATATTATGTATATTATATATGACATAATTATTTATGTATATTACGTATGTATAGAAGGAGATCCTATATCAAATACACATTTTCTATTAACATAGGTAACTCAGAGACAAGGATGTGATGTCTACCTTTACATATTTGTTGTGTTTTCTACCTTTCCACCATGCATACTACTGCTTCCATAATAATATATGTTGCTTGAAAATATTAGACTTTGAAATTCCTTGTTTTATAAGGCAAGGTAAAAGATGGTAGGGATGAGTAGGGCAAGGAGAAAAAACCTGACACTTTGATCTACTGAGTGAATGTCATGTTGAGCACATCTTATTTCTTCTCACGACAAACCTATCATGGATCATTCCTATTTTTGCTCACCTAATGAAAACACAGCAGTTTAACATAATAGTATCTGACTTGAAAACCCATGTTCTTTCTGCCTCACTTACATATTAAGTTGTATTACTAAACATTGATGAAAGCGTTAGTATGTACCAGGCGCTCTGTTTTACATGCATCCCCTCACACCTACCTCATAACAATCCATGCAAGGATGATACTATCATGATCCTCATTTTAAAGATTAAAAAAAAAAACTGAGCACAGAGATCAAATAAGTCTTCAAGTTCCCAATACTAAGAAGTGGCAGAACCACCTGATTCTTCCTGTTCCTACCCAGGACACCATCCATGGCTCTAAGCTCCACGCGTTCCCAGCAGAGGAGGGAAGAACGAGTCCTCGCTGGCAGCAAACAAACATTGACCTCGGGGCTACCATGGAGTCTTCCACAAGAACATTCTTGCTTACCTGTCCAGGGCCGTGCTGGTGGGCATACTCCTCCCGAACCCTCGGACCCCCATCTGACGGAAATATGGAATGCAAGAGAGGTTGGCAGCAATGATGGCCAGGGAGTCGGAAGGGCTCACGAAGAAGCCGTTTTGACCTAGGATCATATAACGATCCTGTGGGAAAGAATGTGTGAAAATGATCAGACAGAGGCATCTGCTGCTAGCAGCCCATGCCCATAATCACCACTTTACTGCGAGCGAGCGTATATTTAAACAACGTAAAACAACTTGAATGAGGCCAATGAGGGCATGGGAAACCTTTTAAATCCCTGAATATGGCAGGCCCCAGGATCCTGATGCAACTGAGAATGTATCCCACCTGTTGAAATGTAGATCACTGCCTCAGGCTTCAGTAGCCCCCATATCCTAATTCACACTGTCCCCCAAACATAATGGAAAACAGGGGTGATTGCTAAAACAGCTGGTTCCTTAACATGGTGCTTTCAACAAAACCAGCCATAAATAAAGATTTACTGCACGAATATTTTTTTAAAAAAAATAACCTCTTCATAACATAATGTTTACCAGGAACTAAGAATAGTAATGGCTATTAAGTTGCAATACTTATTAAACAGAAGAGCAGACACAGTGCCAGTTAGGGTTCCTATGTCCCATACATGTCGGCCCCATATGTGTTCATTAATTCTCTGCTTTCCAAAGTTTGGTTTATTATATACTTACCCCATCAGCATCAAATGCAGCTCCAAATCCATACTCCCCTCCTTTCATAGCTTCCAGAAGGGTCGTTGCATATGTCAGGTTTGGGTCAGGGTGTTGCCCACCAAAATCTTCCAGGGGAACACAGTTTATTGCAGAATTGGCTGGGGCCCCGAGCTCATCACACAGGACTTTTCTCACATAGGGTCCCATAACTATAAAGGGATATAGAGCAATGTGAAATCTTTGCAGAATCCCTCCCCCAACAGCGTTTTGTTCTGGTTAGAACAAGGATGGCCATTTAATAGCACCAAAGATATATATATATACATTCTACAAGCTTTCTCAAGACACTACACAGAATAATAGTTACTTCAATTACTATTCATTGAGCACCTACTATGTGCCGGTTAGCATGTCAGGTGTAGAGGTGTATTCAGTAATCCAGTTACATAAACTTTTTCTCCAAACCCTTCTAAAATGCTGTCAGAAAGGAACCAACTACTTAATAATGATTCACTGTCTGTTGCTTTTTATGTAGTAAAAGCTTTAGTGAAATACATGTGAAAGCACTAAAAGACTTTAGCAATGTTCTTCATCTCTGCAATTGTTGTAACTCTGCCAAGTGTATAATTAAACAACGTAGACCACTGAAGCATGTAAAACTAAGCACATTTTATAAAATAAATGCTGAGGGATAGTGTTTTCCAGTTCAACACACATTTATGGATTGCCTAACATGAAATTCCTACGTTAGAAATGGAAGGGGTCATATTCAAGGGATTCAAAGCACATTGCTGGGCTCTTAATCTAGTAGTAGGATGTGTCAAATCTATGGGTGAGTGACTGCAATGGTAAGTCAAGTGCTCTTCAATGTGTATTTATAAAATTGTCAGATCAAATGGCTTTAAGAAAAACTGACTATAGGTAAGGCTCGCAGAAGGAGGCAGCATTTCTGCGGGGACTTGAAGGAAGAATGTAAATTTGTCAGCAGTGGGGAGAGGAGATGCCATACAAATGAAAAGAACATTATGGACAAGGGAACAGAGACTCAGAGAGAACATACAGCACGTTTGGGGACCAGCATGCAATTCTATTAGCTGAAATATATGTAAAGAATTGTTTTCCATTTATTTTCCATTAATATAACACAAACCCCAAATAGCAGGGCCGCTCTTGACTACGCCTGCACAGCATTCATTCCCCCTTCCTCTAGTAGCAGCATTTCGGGTTCCCTTTGGAGAGCCAATCCTGTTCCCATCTCAGTTCATGTCACCTGGGTATGGCTAAATCCCACTTCTCCCGAAGCTGGGAGGTGACCTATTTCTGCCCACCAGTGTCCTTCATTTCTCTGTCAGAGTGATTGATTCAGATTTGGACATGTAATCCAAGCTAGGCAGTGAGGCTCAAACCCAAAAATATTACTCAAACTATTTGGAAAGAGAAGCTTCTTTTCCTCTGGCCAATGCTAAGGAAAGAACCTAAATGATCCTTTTCTGGGGAATATGACCAGCCTAATGGGGAAGAACAAAACAGCCCAGCCAGAAGACCTTCACGTCCACGGAGGATAAGCTCCATACATGGGCTCAACGATCCCAACAAATTTTTAGTACCTCACTCTTAAACATGTCAGAGAGCCAAGGATCACCAAGCTTTTGAGGAACCTATTTCACATGAGACTAAAACAGAATAAGGAGCAACCTGAAGGAAACAGAAACTATACAGAGAGAAGAAAACTTTTAAAGTATGTGTCTGTAATATCCTAATAGAGGTCAACAAGATATGGTAGAATGGCTAAAACTGAAAATACTAACAATACCCAGTGTTGATGAGGACACAGAAACTGGAGCCCTCATGCATCCCTCATCGTGCAAATGGAACACCCATTTTGGAAAACAGCTGAGTAGTTTCTTATAGATACAGATATGGATATAGAGATAGAGGTAGACGTAGAGATAGAGATACAGATTTATCATATGTCCCAGCAATCTCCTGTTGATGGACATTTGGGTTGTTTCCAGTTACTAGCTATTGTGAATCATGCTGCTATGAGCATTTTTATACATGTCTTTTTGTGGATACCTCTTCATTTCGCCTGGGTAAATATCTAGGATTAGAATACTGATTATAGGCTTAATGTATGCTGATGTGCCAACAGCAATCAAAGCTCAACTACAACAAGAAGGCACACACAGCCCATACAAGGGACACTTATGGAGCACCCAGCTCAGGTGATCACAGAGACTATGTGTGCCACTGGGCCCCACAGGTCACCTACTACATAAGGCCACCTTGCCAGGATCAGGAGACAGGGCAGGTCTATATAGGAGCAAACACAGAGTGACAGCAGACTTACTTGCTCAAAGTAAGTTTTCATTTGCATCAAAAGAGAGGAATTAGGGCCCTGAAGTTTTCCAGAACGTGCTAATAACTGAAAATACATAAGTTGTGTGAATACCTACAAACCCAACCTTCTCACAATCCCAGAAATCCAACATGGATCAAGATCTCCGTAACATTTCTTGTCCATCAAATGGCAAAAGCCAACAAGCTTACCTCCGTGCATCGCATCAACTCGGATCTTCAGTTGGCCAGGCCCAGTCAGCAAACTTCTGATGGCGTTAAAGTCAAAGATGGTCCGAAGGAGATTGAGATAGATATCCACGGGGTCCACTATCTCCACTAAGGATTGCAAAGCAAAGGAAACATCAATAATTGTGACCATGAAGAACACTGGGAAGTGTAAAAAAGAATCAATACCCTAATATATGAATTTCTGATCACAATCCCATCATAGCCCCACACATTATGTGGGAAGCAAAGTGTCCATTTACAGACAAAATCACAAATTAAGACACATTAAAATGCTACAAACTTTTCAGGTTATATGGGTGTAAATAATATCAAGTTATAAATTCTCCTTTGCAAGTAAAAACTCAACCACAAGAATAGAGTAGTTAAAACTGTGCCCTGTTATCCCTGCTCCCACCTTCTACCATCTCCCTCCAAAACACTGCACCCCCCTCAATGCTGAGAGGCACCTTGGCATACTCAGCGGGCTCTCCTATGGGGTTGGCCAAAGAATGACTCAGCTGGCGTGCAACAAATCAAGGAGTAACCTCAGCAGTGACTCCTATTTTCCAAATGCCATTGTGCTAACCAGACCCAGGTTCAGAATCAGTGCTGAAGGATTTATTCCTGAGTTTGTATGCCCAATCTAGTACCAATTTCAGGGCGAAAGCCAGATATTTAGAAATCCTCATTAAACACAAATGTTCTCCAGTGTCCAGCCCCACCCAATGACCAGGAATCCAAAACAAGTCTTTTCCATTCATTTGACAAATAAAAAAATGCAGAATCCATTACATTTTTCAAACTTGGCAACCATTATATAATAATGCTCAGAAAGGACTTTCCAAGAAAAATTCCTAGTTGACTTTTAGATACTGAAATTTGTCCATGAGCCCAGCTTTTTAGATTCATAGTTAAATTTTAAAACTTATATGTATTGTTTGTCAAAGTTTTCAAATACATACTTAGGAATTCTGAAATATTTAAACATGCACTAAAAATATTATCAATCTACATTTAATAATTTTCAGTACATCTAGGTGCAATATTTAATGGATGAAATTTTATTATGTAATATAAAAATATCTCTTCATTTGGTAAAATATACACCTAAAAGTATTTTTCCTTGGCCCTGGCTGGGTAGCTCAGTTGGTTAGAGTGTCATCCCAATATGCCAAGGTTACAGGTTCGATCCCTGGTCAGGACATATGCAAGAAGCAACCAATAAATGCATGGATAAGTAGAACAACAAATCGATCTCTCTCTCTCCCCACATCCCCTTCCTTTCTCTAAAATCAAAAACAAAAACAAAAAACTATTTAAATACAAAGAAATTTTTCTTGCACTTAAATCAATGTAATATGTGTATCCACTCAAATGTAATGTAATTACTTTTTAAGGAACACAGATGGTGTTTCATCATCTTTCGACACGAAGAGGATATTAATACTTAAGATAAATTAATTAAAAATTAATCCATATGAACTCCATACCTAAAAATGGTTAAAATGATAAACTTTATGTTATGTGTATTTTACCACAACAAAGCACTACTCTATGAAATAAAAGGTCATGTCATGAATATATTAAAAGTTTTGGTCGTTCTACAATATAGGATAATGTTTTTGGCAATTTCATTCTGTTACTTTAATTCTTGAACCACTTGCCTAAATACATTTGATATTTATAGTAGATAACACAGTACCAAACAGAAATGTAATGTTTCCAATTAACTCAAGTTCTGCTCAACATTTAAAACAGCAATAACAGCCTGGCCAATATGGCTCAGTGATTGAGTATCAACCCAAGTACCGAGAGGTCGCCAGTTCGATTCCTGGTCAGGGCACATGCCCAAGTTGTGGGCCAAATCCCCAGTGGGGGACATGCAGGAGGCAGCCAATCGATGTTCTCTCTCATCGATGTTTCTATCTCTCTCTCCCTCTCTCTTCATCTTTCTCTAAAATCAATAAAGAAAAAAATAAAAAATAAATAAAACAGCAATAACATTGCCCATAAATTATCCCAAACAATTATCTGCAAATTCTTTGGGGTAGGCAGGAAATCTCTCTACCCACTTCCTGGTATCCACAGCATTTTTTTTAAAAAGTCATCAAATTAGCAATGTGGCTGCTGCAATGGGCCTAAGTCTGAGCTCACCAAAGATCTGGGTCTCTTAAACAACTACACAACATTGCGAAGATACCAAAAATAAATAAACAAACAAACAAATGTCTCTTTTATGGTAGTCCCTGATTTTTCCCAGTCATCTTATTGTCCAGCCCTTTCAAGCATATTTAAATTATTTTGTTTAGTATATAACCTATCCCTTGTTTTCGCTATCAAATCATGTGCACACGCTCCGAACAAGATTAATCAGAGCAGGCTTCCATTGCTTCCATGAAGCAGCACATGGCTGTGAATTAATTTCTGCTGACGTCAGCAGAGACTCAAAATCTTTTAAGAAAAAGATAATAGAGTTAGCCCAACACCGCAACTCCTGAATGGTTCATTTTGAGCTCTTCTCTGTCCCTACAATACCATGTTGTCCTAAGCCAGGTATTTCATCTTTTTAGCTAAGTCAATATGTAAAATATGGCTACCACCTTAACACAAACATATTGAGGCACTAAAGAAACTCTTTTTAATGTTAGCTGTGTTGCTACTTGTATGCCTTCTAGAAGGAAGCCACAGAATAAAGTAGAGGAGGGAAATGATAAGCACATGAATGGCACAATATTAACCTATAACAGAAAAAGTTATAAATTGAGTATTTTAGAAGTTTTATTCACTCTACAATATAAGATAATATTTTTGACAATTTCATTCTGGTTCTTCAATGTTTGCACCACTTGCCTAAATCCACTGAGTGTACTTACTGAACTCATTTGTTAAATTTCCCAAGACAATGCTTGGTGGAGAGCAGTCAATCGAGCACTGAATCAAGAAGAACTGCCTTCCATGGGGAGTTTCAACCCCACCACCATGCTGGGTCTCCTCCTAATTACCTAGAGTAGTTGAGCATCTTCGCCTTAATTGCTCAGGAAAGCAAAGACACATTTCGGCAATTCACAGCCTGTTCTTGGCACACTGTCAAAGAGTTCACTGTGAAACTTTCCCTTTGTGGAAATGATAGCGTTTGGAAAATGATTTTAGAAAGTTGACAGTTTTGGCCCTGGCCGGTTTGGCTTACCAGTTAGAGCGTCGGCCCATGGACCAGAGAGACCTGGGTTCAGTTCCCACTAAGGGCACGTACCTCTGTTGCAGTTTGTCCCCGGCCCTGGTTGAGGTCATGTGGGTGGCAGCTAGTCGATGTGTCTCTCTCACATCGATGTTTCTCTCTCTCTCTTCCTCCCTCCCACTCTATCTGAAGATAAATGCAAAAATGTCCTCGGGTGAGGAGAAAAAAAGAAAGTTGACAGTTTTGAATATCTTGGCTGTTCTCATTTCCCTCTGCACCACATTCAGATTGTATCTGTTTGTCACGTGTCACTCCCGAGATGGAGAATTCAATCGCTTTTGTGTGTGCACTGCCCAGCAGAAACTAGTCACCCCATTCACAGAGTTATTCTCACTTCTTCAAAATGCAATCTCTTTATTACCTCTAAATGGTTTGAATTTGTTCTCCAGGTCAAATTCTTGTCTTCCTAGTCGAGACAGGTCGATTCGAAGATCAGGACAGATAGCATATTCCTCAATTGTTTTGCTGATCTGATAGATTTTGTCTGAGACAACGTCTGGCGCAGGACCTAAAATGTGAAAATAATGCATCATCAAACATAAATTTATTTAAAATTTCCATCAGAGAAATGTTACTACCTCCTCTACCAACCAGGAGAAAGATTCATTTGTTTTTTTAAACAACAGACAACAGTTCACGGTTCAATTATTTCTTATGCTGTGTACATTCACTCTGGAGGAAATGTAGTCAACTTCACCTGTTCTAGGGAGGCTCATAACCTACATGTTTGTTTGTTTGAATCCACTTCTAAGATGATACGTCTTCCCTAAAAATAGTTTCACACCTGCCAGGGAGGCCCGGTTATGTAATCAGCTTTATTCAGGATATGAGACACACACAGGATATGCATTTGACAGAAGTGAGGGGTTCCAGATTTAAACTGCAGCTTCCCAAGTGCCCTAGAAGGAAAAAAATATGATTTCTACTCCCAGGTCTGCAGCCTCGTCAATGCACGAATTTACCAGGGTAAATTATTTTCCCAACTAACACTCTCTAGTGACTACTAAGTTTTTAAACGATGCTTCATTTAATATATATCATACATTTCCTCGAAAAGTCACGTTGACAAATAAGTTGTATGTAACACACTTTAAATTAATTGAACAAAAAACAATAGTTGTCCTCCTTTAGTTTTTCTTGTCTTTTTTTTTTTTAACTTTTATATCTTCACGCAAGCCACTTTACATTTTTTGCAACAAGTTTGGGAATCGAATGAATAAGTAGATTGAAAGGTCTAAAATATAAATGATAGAGGATAGATCAATAGATAGATAGATGGATGTTAGATAGCATTGTGTATTAATTTCACTCAACAACTATATTTTCACTTTCTACCGAACACAAATTATTTTCTGATTTCTTTTACAGCCCAACCCCAGACCTGTACCAGCCACATGTGGCTACTGAGCACTTGAAATGTGCCCAGTCAAATCGAGATGTGCTGTAATTGTCAAATACACACCAAATTTTGCAGAATTAGTAGAAAAAATATATAATACATCATATTAATAATTTTATGGTAAAGTGTTGAAATAATATTTTGGATATATTAAGTTAAATAAAATATATTAATCATTTCACCTGTTTATTTTATTTTATATGTGGCTATTAGAAAAGGTTAAATTATATATGTAACTCACAACCCATTTCTATTTGACAGTATTGTTTAGGGCATAACTCTGTGATGGCCTCCCAATAAATGCTCCCTGAATACAGCAAAAGGAATAGTGCTCAAACTCATAAAGTTGCATATATTAAATATGTGCAAGTCTTCTGTGTATCAGTTACATCTCAGTGAAGCTAGGGGTAGGCGTAGCAATAGCACCATTCCAGTAGGTGGGAAAGAAAAGAGTCTAGTAGATTGTACTGACATGTTTTCGGTCGTACAGGGAAAGTAAAGACAACAAAGAAATAAACATCACCCTTTTCAACTTCACTATTTTACAAAACATAAAAAGCAAATAGTCTTAGTTAGTTTTTGCAGTTTTTATGCAAAACTAATGCTTGCCAGATTAAAGAATTCATAAATATCCCTGTTGTCTGGACACCACACCATGTTCTAGTGCTGTCTCCATAGTTTTTAAAAGTTGCTACCTGAGTTTCAATGCCAAAGCACACTGATTTACAAAAGCAAAACAAATTCTAGAACACTAGATAATTTTTTATCAACCACCCACATCGATAACCTCAGAGCTCATCAACCACTTCCTTTAGTTTTTCTTGTCCACTTCCAAGTCCCTTGTCCTCTTCTACTCCAGTGACTTTCTTCTTCATTGTTGTCAATGCCTGGTATAGTCACACCGTAAGTAATACTGTCTCTTGAAATCTTTCTTTCAAAAATATCAAACCTGAGGGTCCTTAGCCCACAAATTCTTTATCTTCCATCTCCCCTACTCTGTACCTCTGCTGAACCTGCTCCTCATCACTTGACTAAGCGCAGGCCACCAGTCTATCCTGCTTTTACTGGTCTCTTATTCCAGGCAAGACCTGATGGTCCACCATTTGAGCTATGCCTTTGTGAGCATAGGAACACAAGCCAACATTTATTGAAATTTAAATATACCACATCTCATACTTTATATGGAATTTGGCACTCACAAAAAGCAGATGAAGTAAGCATTATTATTATCCCCAGTTTCCAAATGGGGAAACTGCAATAGGAAGAGGTGACCTTAACCAAGGTCATTGACAGAGGTGCATTTGAATGCTAGTAGTCTGATGTCAGCTCAGACGCTATTAACAACGACCATCCCTCTTGATGCTCTGCAGTGCCCACCTGCCATTCCCCAAACACTTAACCTGTTCCCATTGCTGACACTCCCATCCACTGCTGAAGGCACTCATGAAATTATACAGACTGCCTTCTCCTAAAAATGAGGGTTGAATTTCACCCTGGTCCTCACTTCTCAGGAATCATCAACAAATTTTCCAGAGTACCTTTCACAAAACATCTCCATTTATCCCAAGTCCCTTCTCTATTCTTGCATCATGATCTTAGCAGGCAACCTTTCTTCTTACTTTTTTAAAAGGATAGGTATAGGCAACTATTCCCAAAACTTCCATTCTGAACCCCTCAACGCTGTTTCTTTTCCCATCTTTGCTGTCTTACTCAGAGGGTCAGCTCCGTTCTTGGAATCTGGGTTCTGAACAAACTCCACAGCTTGTTCTGGGAGATGGTCAAGTTTTTCTTTCAACCGTTTTAGTCCTCAGTGACTTCAACAGGTTGTTATGAGGACTAAATGAGATAATGTATGTAAAGTTCTGAGTATAGAGCCTGGCAGATTGTAAGTATTTAAAAAAATCCGTTTTTTCATTATTGATTCCATTTGTCCTCTAGCATCTTTCTCTCTACTTAAAAATATGCTCAGAATGGTCCTGTTCTCTAAATATATTTTTAAAACAACAAAGCTCCAGATGTGTCTCATTTCCCTGGGTATGCCTACTAATTCTATATATTTAACTTATTCCATACGATGTATCTGTATGACACATAATAGAAGAGATGAATGCCTGCAACTTCAGATGAAGGATGTCATGGTACTTTGAGTAGGAAGAAACCAGCTGAATCTCTCTATGCCATCAGGAAAGTTAGTTTAATTAATGATGCCAAGACATGCAAACATGAAGAATTCAATGTAAGAGGAAGGACTTTCATCCTAAAGGCTAAATGGTAAGTTCAACCCTCTGCCCTATTCAAGGTTTGACTAAATAGGTCTCATAACCTCCTGTAATTCCATCTACAAAATGGGTATTTAAGAAATATCTTCTCCCTTTATGCCTCACAGGACATCACAGAGATGACTGGATGCTCTTGTAAGATGTGAAGGCAGATATTAATTCCAAACGCTCACTTGAAATCCATTGTTTAGTTTGGCAACTTATACATTTCTCTACAAATTGCCATTTTCTGAGCCCATTCAATGTCCTGTGTTATCAGTGCAGAAAATATCTCACATTGCATAGTTTTCCCTTAAATATTCAGTTACTGCTGCGAGACTTCCTTATAGGTCCTAGGTGTGCTTTTTAGTGAAGCATAGTTCCTCTAAACATGCCTCCAAAGATAAGGCACTTTATAAGGTGCTGTTTTGTTTTTTTAGTGCTTGACATCAATAAAGTTTCTTGTGCAGATAATGTCCAAATGGCTGCAAGGAGGGAGAGATAATGTACAATCCCTTTAGGATGTGCTGTTTGGCCGAGGTCAGGGATGATTGGACTCAGAGGCCTCCATCCACCACCAGGTCAACCTGGAGCTCTACGCTTCCTACTCTACCTGTCCATGTCTTACTACTTTGACCGCGATGATGTGGCTTTGAAGAACTTTGCCAAATATTTTCTTCACCAATCTCATGAAGAGAGGGAACATGCTGAGAAACTGATGAAGCTGCAGAACCAACGAGGTGGCCGAATCTTCCTCCAGGATGTCAAGAAGCCAGACCGTGAGGACTGGGAGAATGGGCTGAATGCGATGGAGTGTGCATTACACTTGGAAAACAGGGTGAATCGGTCACTACTGGACTTGCACAAACTGGCCACTGACAAAAATGACCCTCACTTGTGTGACTTCCTTGAAACTCACTACCTGAATGAGCAGGTGAAATCCATCAAAGAACTGGGTGACCACGTAACCAACTTGCACAGATTGGGGGCCCCTGAAACTGGCATGGCAGAGTATCTCTTTGACAAGTACACCCTGGGAGACAGTGACCAGAGCTAAGCCTTAGGCTGGCTTCCCATAGCCACGGGGGTGACTTCCCTGGTCACCAAAGCAGTACGTGCATGTTAGAATTACCTTTACCTTTTCTATAACTTGTACCAAATCATCCACTTACATCTTTTCATTTGTACCATTCCTTCAAATAAAGTAATTTGGTACCCAAAAATAAATAAATAAATAAATAAATTCCAGAATCCTTCCACATCAGATAAGCATCAACTATTCAACTGTTTCACTGTGCTGAGGAGCTCGGGGGACCAATATACCAATTATGCCATTTCCTTGTCCTGTCATGTTGGGCCCTGTGACAGTTAATGTTATGTGTCCATCTGACTGGGCCACAGGGAGCCCAGACATTGTGCTTAAACATTATGCTGGGTCTGCCTGAGGGTGTTTCTGATGAGATTAACATTTGAATGAGTAGACAAGTAAAGCAGATTGCCCTCCCCAATGTGGGTGGGCATCGTCCAATCCACAGAAGGCCTGGACAGAACAAACCTACTAAGTAAGGGAGAATCAGCTTTCTCTATCTGACTGACTTCAAGCTGACACTTCCGTCTTCTTCTGCCTTCAGACCCAGACTCAGACTGGAATTTACACCATCGGCTCTGCTGCTTTTCAGGCCTTCCGATTCGGACCAGGACGATTCCATCCGCTCTCGAGTCTTCAGCTTGCCCACTGCAGATCTTGGGGCTTCCCAGCCTCCATAATCACATGAGCCAATTCCTTAAAATAAATCTCTTTATATCCTATTGTTTCTGTTTCTCTGGAGAACCCTGACTAATACAGGCACCTCACTAGATTTTTCTGAGCTACTTCCTCTCCGCCCTGTTTGTCTACCACCAGGGAGTCATTGTAAGACTGTGATAACATAAGAGGAAAGAAATCATGATGATTAAGGCACATTCTGAACCACATACCTCCATTGGCAACATTAAACTTCACTCCAAACTCTCCCCCTGGTCCTCCAGGGCAGTGGCTGGCTGTTAGGATGATTCCACCAGCTGCCTTAATCTTTCTGATAATGCAGGAAACAGCAGGTGTTGACAAGATGCCATTCTGTCCAATAATCAGTCGTCCAATCTAGACCAGCCAGGAAAGAAAAAAAATCAATTCTGTTACATGGGGTTGAAATACATTTCAACAGGAAAATGCCCCAGGCTCTGTTAACATGCAGTAAACCACTTGGCAAAAGGAACTGAGTCAGCAGGGGCGAGGGGAGAATGGAGAGGGCAGAGAGCACGAGCATTGTCTCTTCCGCCCAATGTCTCCAAGACCATTTGGGGCACCTACATCTCGCAGTTAATTATTAATCTATAAATTGGAACCGTCTCATTGATCTTCAGTAGTTTGAAACATCTGCTTTTGATGACCAAAGGGTTAGCTTGAACCACACAAGAAGGTCTTAGTTACTGGCTCCAAAACTGTACATGAATATGCTAGAAATGATAAGAAGAAAAAAAAAATGGGACAATTCTATGCTTCACCTTTCCTCTGCCTCAGCACAAGCTCACCCAGGAGGGGACCTGACTTACACAGCCTTGTTGTCGGTGGACATATTTTAATTGTACTTGGAATGACCATTCTCCTGAAGGCAGAAATTCTATGCCTGCCACCAAGTGACAGCATGTGCTGGGGTCATTGGAGAAATGACCCAACCATGCTAGGTAGAGATCTTTAAGTCATCATTGGTGTGGCCAGACTTTTTCTATAGCTATAAAACTGACTTTAAAAATAATACAGCCCTGCAGAGCACTACTTGGTTTTATGCTTTGTTTTAAAACAGAATCCAATGTCACCCAATCCAGTGGTTCTTAAATGTTGCTGCAACTTAGAATAACTAATGAAGCCTAGAAAATTCACCATACTCGCTGCATCTCAGACTAACTATAGTGGAATCTCTGAGGGGTGGGATCCAGGTATCTGTAGTTTTTAAGGCTCCACAGGTGACTCTAATGCTCAACCAAGCTTGGTGATCAAACCGCCTCATCACTCAGAGGACCAGCAGCATGAACATCACCTATGAGCTCAGTGGAAATGCAGAATTTTAAGGCATCTTTTCTGATGTCAACTAGCCAAGACCTACTGAATAAATATCAGTATCTTAACAAGATCCCCTTTTCTCCTTCCAGATAATTCATTTGTTTATTAGAGTTTGAAAAATATTGATGTAGCCCACAAACCAAGGCAAGCTCTAGCATCCAGTTCAACAGCAGTTACCCTGGCACAAAAAATATCATTGCTAGAGGAAGGTCATTGACCAAATATGACAATAAGGGTAGATAAAGAAAAATATACACTATAGAGAGCAAACACAAGAGCTCCAAAAACAAAGCACTCTTGGGATGACCTAGTATGGAAAGACCCATGTACCACAACATCCCCCAAGTAGATTTTTAAGTGGATGAGGCAGATTATAAACACATAAACATAATAATAATAACAACAACTATTTGGAAACATATTAGGAAGAAGTCAGCAGGGTTCTATGACAGAGAATAATGGGGTGTCAATTTTAATAATAACAACAATAATAATAGTAGCTAAGGAGCTTGGATTTTATTCTAAAGTACAATGGGAATCCATCAAAGGGTATTAAGCGGTGGAAGTGATCTGATAGCATTTACATTTTAAAAGATCACAGACTGAGTATTTCAGATGCTTTTATTAAAAAGCAAGTCATATCTCGTCAGCAAAACATTTGCAGTGAGAGGCAGTGCACACTCCTGTACCTGTCAGAGATGCCCGACCTCCCCGATGGCGACACACACTGTAAACACTGAGGAGAGAGCACTGTCACCATCAGACTGGCAGCTTCTGGTCTGGTAGTGACCAGACCTGGGGACAAAGTGAGGCAGCAGAGGACCCAGCAGGTCCCCTGGAGAGAGGAGGAAAGGCCCCTCATCTGGGAGAGCCGTGGCAGGATCCATCCACGTTCCACAGGTGCCCACCTGCTCCTGGCAGTGCTCACCCATGGAGGTTACCCCACAGGAATTCTTGCACAATTATTCAAAGGTGTATTTTTGAGACTACCCATCACATCCCTGATGAAATAGCTGGGAATTGCTAAAAACATGAATGTCTGTGGAGAGAGGATGGGATCCACCAACCTGGTCCACATGGATGAAGAAAGCTGAGTAGCTGCTAACGTGGGTGTAGGGGTCTCTGTGTGCCAACAGATAAAGACCTCAGGGGTTCTTTCACATGAGACATGTAGACAAATTGTCTGTATCCAGTATCTCAGCTGTTACACCCCATACATGTGATTTCAATAGGCAGACATGCATTTGTGAAAAGGACATGATACTGTATATAAAGTACCTTAAAGATTCCACTGAAAAACTACTAGAACTATCACTGAATTCAGTAAAGTAGCAGGATACAAAATAAATATCCAAAAATCAGTTGCATTTATATACACCAATAATTAACTATCAGAAAGGGAAACTAAGAAAACAATACCATTTACAATTGTATCAAAATAAATAAAATACCTAGGAATACATTTAATCAAGGATGTAAAAGACCTGTACCTGGAAAATTATAAGACATTGAAGAAAGAAATTGAAGAAGATACAAATAAGTGGAAGCATATACCATGTTCATGGATAGGAAGAATTAACATCATTAAAATGTCCACCCTACCCAAAGTAATCTATAGATTCAATGCAATTCCTGTCAAGATACCACTGGCGTATTTCACAGAATTAGAACAAATAATCCAAAAATTTATTTGGAACCACAAAAGAACCCAAATAGCCAATGCAATCTTGAGAAAAAAGAACAAAGTTGGAGGAATCATGCTGCCTGATATCAAACTATACTACAAGGTCACAGTAATCAACACAGCATGGTACTGGCATAAAAACAAACATATAGATCAATGGAACAGAATAACGAGCCCAGAAATAAACCAATGCCTTTATAATCAATATTTGACAAAGTAGGTAAAAACATAATATAGGGTAAGAATAGTCTATTCAATAAGTGGTGTTAGAAAAATTGGACTGATACATGCAAAAAAAATGAAACTAGACCACCTTCTTTACACCATACACAAAAATACTCAAAATGGATTAAAAAATTATTCCTTTTTATTTTATTTTTTTATCCTCACCTAAGAATTTTTTTTTTTTTTTTTTTTGCATTTATCTTCAGATAGAGTGGGAGGGAGAGAGAGAGAGAGCGAAACATCAATGTGAAAGAGACACATCAACTGGTTGCCATCCACATGACCCCTACCAGGGCCGGGGACAAACTGCAATCGAGGTACATGCCCTTAGCGGAAACCAAACCCGGGACTTTCTGGTCCGTGGGCCGACGCTCTAACCGCTAAGCCAAACTAGCCAGGGCTAAAGAATTATTCTTTTTTTTTTTTTATCCTCACCCAAGGATATTTTTCCATTTTTTGTACAGATAGAGTGGGAGGGAGAGAGAGAGAGAAACATCGACGTGAAGGGACACATCGAGTGGCTGCCACCCGCACGACCAACCAGGGCCGGGGACAAACTGCAACCAAGTTATGTGCCCTTAGCGGGAACCAAACCCAGGTCTCTCTGGACCGCAGGCCGACGCTCTAACCGCTGAGCCAAACTGGCCAGGGCTAAAGAATTATTCTTAAAGATATAATCTTTAAATGAGAGGAGGCATGTATGTGAAGTTATTTCCTATAGTGGTATTCATTAGAAGTGAAAATTAAAAACAATCTTTATAAATGCCTAATAATGAAAAACCTATAAATAAAGTATAGTGTATTGACTTATGGAATATTCTTCAGCCATTTAAAAGGATAATTATGAAAATTGTGCAGCTGTGGCTGACTTTGTAGTAAACCAAAAGTTATGATCCCTTCCATAGTACAGAGTTGCTGAGGAGCAGCTGCCCAGCCAAGGTCTCTATTATGTAGATGTACCCTTGCATCGAGATGTGTCTACATGACTAGCTCTCACACTGAGTGATAAACTAGTGTGAGAATGAGAACAGACATAATATGTGTTCCTCAACCAAGGATGTGAAGAAAAAGACACGTTTGCTCTACACTACTTATTTCTCCTTCCATAGACTCAATATAGGTGACCACATGACTCTAGGAGATGCCAGAGCCACCAGGTGGAAAGAACCAGGGTCCCTGTCCCACTGGATTGACAAGAGTCTTTGCCCACCAGGAACATCCACAGTGGACTATGATGTGAATAAGAAATAACTTTCTATTGTTTTTAAGGCAATAAAAATTGGGTACAATTCAGGTTTATTTGCTATAATAACTTACATTTTCTTAAGAGTTAGAAAAGAAACATAGTCAATGTTTTAATACTAAATCAAAAATGCAGAATGCAAAATTACTTTTATGCTATTAGAGCAAGATAAAATTATGTTCACTTTGAGGCTAGAACTTAGAAAAATATGGAAGTGAGTATGTATGATTTATTTGTTAAGTAAGAGAGACTATAGGTAATTGTTTATCTTATTAAATTTTAATTATTTCTTTTTTGAAAGGTTAATGTGAAAAAATACACTTGAATAAAATTTCAACCTGAAGCAGTTTAGTTATAATTGGAGGTTTAACAGATTAAATTCTAGTTATCTGGAAATTCACCTATGAGACCTGTTCATTAACCTGTCGACAGCAGAAAAAAAGAGGTAGTACTGGTCACGGCATAGAAATCTAGTTGAGGGGCATGAGGCACAACAGTGCGGGAGGAGATATGGGAGAAGGAGTGATGGAGGGTCTCAGGAAAGGCATGGAGAGTCGTGAAGATATTTGTGTCCCATGTGAATGCTTCCCAAAAGGTAACCTCAGCAGAGGAGGTTTTTAAGAATCAAGTGAATAAAAATAATCTGTTCTATGAATATCAGCCAGCCTCTCTCCCCAGCCTCTCCTGTCCTTGCCTAATGAGCTCAGGAACACAGTGGCCATGGTGGCAGAGAGGAAGGTAACACATGGGCTTAGCAGCATGGCCATTCTGAAGCACCAAGGCCAACCTGACTACAGCACTGAGTGCCCGATCTGCCAGCAGCAGGGACCAACACGCAGTCCCTAATTTGGCACCATTCCCAAGGTAATCAGCAGGTTGATTATATTTGGACCTTTTCCATCATGGCAGCCACAGCGCGCTGTTCTTACTGAAACAGACACAGAAGAGCAGCACACAGGGGCGGAGACGGAGTGAGAACAGGCCCGAGAGTGTAGCGCTGCAGCCAGGACCAGGGAGCAATCAACCCTCAGAACTGGAAGCGCCGTGGACCGGCTCTGCCCTGGAGCCTCCGCAGGGACTGAGGTTCTGCCGACTGCTTGATTTCAACTGCTGGCCTCCGGAACTGTGAGAGAATCAAGTTCTGTTATTTTAAGCCACCGAGTTCGTGGTAATTTGTCACAGCAACCCTAGGACACTAAATACGTAAAGTAACGCAAACCCTATATTGGTTTCCTGTGGCTGCCATAGCAAACTGCCATGAACTTGGAGGCTTAAAACAGCAGGAATGTATCCTCTGGTGGTCTGGAGGCCAGAAGGTGGAGGCTGCGCAGGGCTGCACTTGCCCCGGGGCTCAGGGGAGAATCCGCTCCCTGCCTTCGTTGGTCTCCGGGGGCTGCCCGGTGTTCCTGCGCGTGTGGCCGCGTCGCTAGTGTCTGCTGTGGCCGCATCGCTCGTGCCTGCTGTGGCCGCATCACTAGTGTCTGCTGTGGCCGCATCACTAGTGTCTGCTGTGGCCGCATCGCTCGTGCCTGCTGTGGCCGCATCACCTCCTCTGTGTGTCTGGTTCTTTTCCTCTGTTAACTCTTGCTCTCCCAATTAGCCAAGACAAATGTCATCAGAAAAGGTATGGCTTTTGAGATCTAGTAATTGATCAAAGAAACATAATCTTTGGAAGCCTTGCTGTATTAAAAAAAAGAAAAGTACTCAACTTGGAGTTAGAAGATCTCAATGGTGCCTCGGCTCCACCCCGGACCGAAAGCAAATCGCCTCACTTCTCTGAGGCCGGTCGTCTTCACCTTCAAAAGGCACAGTGTTGGGAAAACTCACTGAAGATGAGATTGTATAAAAGGGAAACTTTATGAAATTAAATATGACACATATTTTGCTATTGCCTTCTCCGAATACCCTCCCCTCCTGGCATTTAAAATTCCTTTTTAGACAGCAGATGAAACCTTAAATTGCCACTTTGTTTTCTGAAAAAGTCCAAGAAATACTACCCTCCACCAATCTAGCAGACTGGGAAAGATGATCTACTTAACATAATTGGCTTTGGTTGTTTACAGCATTGGAACAGGCAACGTCTGACTTTTATTCCTGAGTGAAACCCAGACCAGAGCCTGGGCCGGTCCAACCCATGGCATTCTGCTGCAACCTCGCCGCCCTCCCAAAGGGGGCACTGGAGGAACCGCCACTCCCACACCACGGTCTGCCTTTGGCTGGAGGAAGGGGAACCCAACCCAGCCCTGCAGAAGGTTCCACCAAAGTCCCCTAGGTGGGCTTTACTGCTGCTGAGGGACATATCCTTCAGATCCCACTGGGAAAGAGGGGGCAAGGTGGGCACAGAGATACAGATCCCAAGACCCACAGGTAGCCATGTGAACACTGTCCCACAGGTGCCTGCAGACACATGTGTAAGGCACGCGCTTTCCCTGACACATAGATACATGGACACAGCATGAACTTGTTCCTACCCAGTCATGACTCCTAAATGCTTGGGGCAGGGAGGACACAGCAGGGAGCAGTGTGCAATCACCATCATTCCATTGGTGCAGTTACCATCTCTCTCTGGGTCTATCCTTCCAACTCGATGCCAGTGCCTTCCATCAACCCTTAAACCGCACCTAGATTGTACCGTTATTTGTTCCACCCGTGAGTGAGCACAGCAGGTGCCGAGATAAAAGATAGGCCCCTCCACACGCCACAGACCAGTGTCCTGAGAAAGAGAACATTTTATTACACAAAACTTTCTCCCAGCTCTTCCATTTCTTTACACCAGGTGCATATACCACTACTTCTGCTGCTGATTTTATTACTGATGGCTCCTTCTTTTCAGAATGCTATCAACGACTCTTCTAAATTAGATTTAGTATGAGTTCAGTTTCTAATTAGCTCAAATTAAAATCCTAGGGAGCAATGTTCAATTTAAACCCACAGGTTGGAGTTTTACGAGTGGATCCAGAACTCTGACTCCAAATAAGTTTTCCCCAGTAACGTAACCCGAGTGAAAGCAGGACTGTGTTCATGTGTGAAGCCCCTTAAATAAGATTCCCCCTGGTGATTTCCTTTCAGCTTTAAATTTCCTTTCATTTTTTAAAAAGAGTCCCAAAGAGAGAGAAGAAAAAGTAAGCATGACATTCCTCAATGTCTTCCATCCACTGTCATATCCTCATGAATTCCCAGAGTGAATCAGAGAGAGTGAAGACAGCAATAAACAGGAATGTCCTTGATGGTACACAGAGAGAGTGTGGTACAGGACTACCCAGCCACAACCACGTCCATCTACAAAGTGCATGGAAAACCATACACACGAAGATGCCTGCTTACTGTCTTCTCCATTAAACAAACCAAAAAAACCCCCCCAAAAACCCCAAAACCACAAAGGCAGTGCAAAGCCAAACTGCCATGGATGTCAGGGCTCAGTCTTTCAGCCCCAGCTGTCAGAGGGGAGGGCCAGCCCGTAAGCAGTACTGCACATGAGTAAGCAGGTGATGGCTAAGTGGAATTTCAAGAAATAACAAACTCAAGACATGGATGTGGTTATCCAAACACCAAGGGACTTCTCCAGCTGCTCATGGATAGTTGTGCAGTTATATGCTTTGTTACGTGGAGACCAGATGGGAGCCGAGCTCGTCCTCAGCTTTCTGTCCCCCTGAAAGTCTTTACACACACACTCAGTGCTGGACTCAAGAGATGAGCGTCCATTAGAACCAAACCAAGATGGATTTCATACCTGATTCCTAACCTCTGAATAAGTTCAGAAAATGTATAGGCATCTAGAAGCCCAAGTTCTGTGCCTCCATCAGCTCACCAATTCTCAAGATGAAAGGGTCAGGCTATCGAGCTTTCCTCGGGTGCAAAATGAGGGTGGTGGAATTAGAACTCAGGTTCCTCCTGGTGATAAGGTAGGTCAGTGCTTGAAAAATGCTGAAAGAGCCTGTTTGCTGCCATTTCATGAGGTGGCCAACCCACCTGGGTACCAGGGAGAACCATTGGATCTACCTGGTCAAGGAGGCAGAGTTGAGTGCACTGAGATGAGATTTTGGTGTCCAGTGGGAAAGGCTGTAAACACTGACTCTGCCACCTACTAGCTATATGGCTCTGGAGAACCCCGGAACCCCTCTGTCTCTCGGTTTTGTTATCTAAAATATCTACATGATTATATGATGGAGGATGAAAGCCAATATAGCCAAGCTCCAGTTCAGTGTCTGCCCCCCAATAAACCCTCAATACACTTTACTTGAATTCTTTGTTGGTGTTATTTATTGATTCTTAATTATGAATCTCTTAATTCATAGTCATTGAACGAGTTTGTTGTCATTTTACTAACCTGTAATTGTGTGTGTGTGTGTGTATACACACACACACACACATACTTGCATGTTCTTTTTTTTTAATATTTAGAAATTACATATAAGCAAGAGGAAAATAAATATCATCTGTAAATCTAAAAATGACCACTGTTAACATTTCTGTATGTTTCCTTTGTCTTTTGTCTGTTTCACACTCTCTCTCTCTCTTTTTCTCTCTCTCTCTTTCCTCCCTTCCTTCCTCCCTCCCTTTCATTGACATATTTATATGTTTTTGCAAAAAACAAACTTTGTGTGGCCTACATGTTTTACTGAATGTAACTAGCCCTTCCCTAAAGTCTATCTTTCTGTCACTGAATATTCTTCTACAACATGATTTCAGTGGCTGCACAGTCTTCTATTATTTAAATGTAATATTATTTATTGACCAATAAAAATGTGTTCTTTCACTTAAAGTTTTTACATGTGGAACTTAAGAACATGTTAGAGGAATAAACTCATACTGTGGAATAGATTAAACTGAATATAGTGCCCCAATAATTAAATTTAAAAATTAGTTCTAACATGCCTACATGACTATAATGTCTTCTTCTTTCTTTAATCCTCGCCTGAGGATATGCTTTTATTGATTTTAGAGAGAGAGAAAGGGGGACAAAGAGAGAGAAACATCGATGTGAGAGAAACATCAATCAGTTGCCTCTGGTACACACCCCAACCAGGGAGGAACCCACAACCTAGGTATGTGCCCTGACTGGAAACAGCAACCTTTTTGGTGTACGGGAGGATGCTCCAACCAACTGAGCCACCCAGTCAGGGCTGTCTTCTTTCTTCTTTAACCACCAAAACTTATCACTAAGAAACTACTGAAGTCCATGGTAAGGAGTGTCAGGACCATGTCTGTATCCTTGTTTGACCTGGATCTTCTGTCGTTGTCCCATCCATGCCTCTGACTTGCACTGTCCACTGGTATATACTCCCTGGCCTGCGACTTACCCATGTTGTTGAGCACACTGCAGAGAGCTGTCCTTGCAACACAGATTCCTGCCGAAAACAGCAGGACGTATATTGCTTGTATTTCTTCTTATTGGTCCATCCAACTCAAGCACAAGTTCTATTTATTATCATAGAAACATAGTTCATGTGGGAACATTTAGTCACCCCTTTCAATTCTATGCAGTCTTCAAACACTTCTGACATCTGGGACTCTGTTCTGTCTTCTTGAATATATCCAGGGAAGAAGATATATCTCTTTGCAGGGTGGGGGTGTCCAATGCACATGTGCACACACATATGTTACTTGACAAAACCTTAACTCTTTAGAACGTTTGACCTCTGGCACCTTCATAGGTAGACAGAAACTTTATAATACAGCAGGTCCTGGAATGATATCATTTCATTATAACATTGATGAGACGCCGTAGGAACTTAACTGCTATTTATAGTAATTAGCCCATGGTAAAAAAAAAAAAAAAAAAAAAATTATATATGTTATTTTGCTTAAAGTCGCAGAGTCTATTGACGATGTTAAGTGAGGACTTACCATATCATAACTATATTCCCAAAACAAAAATTCAGTATATTTGGCACCAAAAAAGTCAGTCTCCCTTTATAGCTATGTGTTTTCCATGAGTAATTGTCACGTCAATTAAAATACATTTATATGAGTCTTTAAGTAAATACCATCAGACCACTTTCTGTCTGGCTGGGAAACAATTACTGCCCGTTTGCTAAGTGCCCCACCCCCTACAGTACGTTCCAGTGCACTAAAGACCTCTGGCCATCATAGATTTACAACTCAGCAAGATTAAACAATTTACTGTTATTTACGACAGCAGGGCCGGGCCTTCTGTATTATATTCCACATTAGCATCTGTCACTTTACATTTGGGAGCTCCTGTCCAAAAAAAGATTAGGCCTCCTAAGCAGACATCCGGCAGGGCAGCAGAAGCAGGCACCCCGACAAAGAGCCGGGCGAAATATCTGAGAGCATCCCCCGCTCCTGCAGCTGCGCATTTCCAGACTACTCAGCAGATTAGCATGGAGTCTCCTAGCTCTGCCTGGTCTGTTCCTCTCAGTAACCTCCCACATGGCCCAGTCCATTAGGCTTGAAAATCCTCCTGAAATCAGCAGATTAGGATCCGGCCTCAGGAATGGACAGTGGGACAGCTGGGGGCGGGGGGCTGCTCCTAACACACCCTGAATCTCAGAAAGGTCTAAGGTGGAAAAGCATGGCATCGACAGTGATTTGTAACAGAAAGTGATGCACAGACCACGCTAAAAAAAATGCCCTTTATGTTGAGTCAAAAGTCTATGCCACTGCTGCCCCTGAAGTACCGCCAGTGAGTGGGTGTGTGAGTGTTGGTCTGTGCATGAGTGAGTGAGCGTGTGCGTGTGTGCACACCCACCCTGGATGCAGGAGGAGTCGTTACCCAAGCCTTCGCCAGCAGCAGGACGAATACCAGAAGTCAAGAGGAAGCCTTCCTAAAGCAGCTGTGATCACCACAACAGGCACCTTCTGATCAGTAAAGCTCCTTTTATTTTAATCAAAGGAAAGTCATTTGATGATAGTTGTTATATGAATAAATAAAATAATTGATAATAATTCATTATCACATTCAATCCTTCCTAGAACCCTGGAAGATGGGGGGGGAGCAAGTATTACTACTTTCCCTATTTTTATACATGAGGAAACACACCCAAGAAGGCGACATGACTTCACAGTCATATAAGTTCAAATGTAGTACCATGACTCAGATCCAAAGCTT
This sequence comes from Molossus molossus, assembly GCF_014108415.1. Classification (NCBI taxonomy): domain Eukaryota; kingdom Metazoa; phylum Chordata; class Mammalia; order Chiroptera; family Molossidae; genus Molossus; species Molossus molossus. The sequence continues at coordinate 52,441,318 of NW_023425349.1, forward strand.
CTTATTTCATTATTGATGTGTTTAATTATGAAAGCAATGCATATACAGATATGATCAGGTAACAAAGAGAAGTATATGAAGTAGAAAGGAAAAGGATTCTCCTTCCCCCTCCATACACACCCACAGACCCCCGATACATTACTGTTAACTGTTGGGAGTGTGTTCTTCCAACCCTATTTTCTCTTTTTTCAAACATGTTTCTACTGATTTTTTAGAGAGAGGAAAGGAGAGAGAAATAGAAACATTGATGTGAGAGAGAAACATTGATTGGCTGCCTCCTGCATGCTCCCTATTGGGGATCGAACCTGTAACCCGGGCATGTGCCCTGACCTGGAATCGAACCAGGACCTCTCAGTCCATGGGGTGATGCTCAATCCACTGAGCCACACTGGCTGGGCCCAATCCTATATTCTTCTTTTTCTTTTTTTTTTTTCTTTTCTTTTTATCATCCTCACCCGAGGACATTTTTCCATTTTTTGTTCAGGTAGAGCGGGAGGGAGAGAGAGGAAGAGAGAGAGAGAAACATCGACGTGAAAGGGACACATTGAGTGGCCGCCACCCGCACAACCAACCAGGGCCGGGGACAAACTGCAACCGAGGTACGTGCCCTTAGCGGGAACCGAACCCGGGTCTCTCCGGACCGCAGGCCGATGCTCTAACCACTGAGCCAAACCGGCCAGGGCCCAATCCTATACTCTATGCCTAAATTATATACACTAAAGTGGGATCATGCTACACATGATGCTCTACTAATTATCTTGGTACACTTAACAAACTATCATTCACATCTTTCTCACATCACATATAGATCGGCCTCCTGTGTTTATGAATGTTAATGCATCTATGGTGAGGTTGTATCATAAATTGTGTACCTGTTCTCTACTACTGAACATATAGATTGTTTCCAAGTTTTTCTTTAGCAAAATGCTGCAGCGAGTAGCTGTGTACACAGATATTTGCACATTAGTATTGGGAAAACCAACAGGATAGAGTCATAGATTAAGGGATTCCTGGATTATTGGACAAGAACTCTATTCATTGGGATATATACTTCCAAATTGCCTAACCAAAAAGTTGTATCAATTCTACCAACAGTGTACAAACATGTCAATTCCTCACACCCATAATCAACTCCAAGTTTGTTTGGTTTTTTCAAACTGATGGGTTGCTTTTAGTTATTTTTCTTTGGTTATTAATGAGGTCGATCCCCTTTTCATGTGTTTGTTGTTGTTGACAATATTTCTTTTGAATTGTTTGAATGTTCTTATTGGAAAAGATTTTCATATATTATAGATATTAACCATTTGTAGTAAAACTCCCCTCCCAGTATTTTGTGGGGTCTTTTGTCAAATGGAATAAGCTCTGGTCTTTACGATTTCAAATTCTTTTCTCTTTCCATTAGAAATTCCTAAATGCAAAACTAGATACCCCACAGCTACAAACCGGGACTCTTATCAGAGAAAAACAATACACTGGCAATATTTTAATATTACATTTGTACAAAGCACCTATTAGTAGAGACTTGGAAAGGAAAGAAAAACTTCTGGAACTTTACGCCAAGAAAAAGAATTTCTTTGGGGATTGAATGTTCTTGAAACTTTTCATACAAATATAGACTTTAGTCCAAAATTTGATGTCACTAAAAATGTGAGAGATGAAAGATATTTAAGAACTCAGAAAATGTGGCTTTTTAACAAGTCTTGTGTACATTCTAAATACCCTTTTATTCATAACTAATGAAAGCCAAGTCAGATGAAAGAACAGAAAACTTTCCCTTTGGCTACGTAAGCATAAACTGTTAAGGCATATTGGCCAAATCTTGAGTGTTTGCAATTAACTGTCAAGGCTGTAGGCTAACAAAGAACACTGTAGCCCTGGCTTTCTACCTTCTATATAAAAATCCCCGGGAAATGTAGACCTTCTTCCCCCTGCCTATCATTCCCCAATAATCCTGTTCAAATTCTATTACGGTATTTGTTGGTGTTACTGTTGTCTAAAACAAGTGTGGCCAAGGATCAAAAGATGAGGGTTAAGATTGGTGAAGCCAATACCTATGCTGAGAAGCCTCAAAAATGGGTTCCAACTTCTATCCCTCAAGTCTGGATAGAAACTAGCAAACTTCAGAGTTCACCAAGGGCTCAACCAGAACAGATGTTCCATAGAAAATTCTTAGGGCAAGTTTCACACATAATGTCGCTGATGTGTGTCTGCCTTTTCAATAAACATCATTATGCTTTATTAGAAGATTTAATAAAGCAGCTTAGTTAAAAAATGCCATCTGGATCTCTGGACACATTAAACAAAGCTTAAAATAACCCACCCCAGCAACTGGGAGGGCCCAGCTGTTCTCAAAACCTCTCCTGCTCCCTTTACTTCCCCACAAAAAAAGTGAATGAAGACTTGAGGCTAAAAGATTCAAGAATGAACTGGCCCAAACAGATAGATGGATAGGATCATGGGCTCCCTAAAACTTGCCACTGCTCATATAATAGATTTCCCAATCCCAGGAGTCGGGGATGGGGATTTGGGAGGGAAGCAAGGTAGAGTGATGGAAGGCTCTTTGGGGTTTTCTAATGGATTACAAACCTTCCTGGTGTCTGGGCCATAGTAGCGCATTATAGCCCCCTATTCTATAGTGAAAATCTGTAGAATATACGAAGCAATCACCACCCAGTTCTTTTTCCCTTCAAGAGATAAGACCTGGAGCCAGCAGACCCCGAATTTCCATGTCCATTTCAGGAAAGAAGCCTTACATATTGAAGCACAGGTTTTCCTCTTGCTTCCTTTTCCTTCCCTCTCTACTTCCCACCCAACACCATATCCCACTCTGCGTCCCTTCCAAGCCTATGTTCCTTGTCTTTGGGTCTACACCAGAATGTGCCTCCCAGATTGTCCAATAAATGCCAAGGCAAGCAGATTCTCATTCTTTGGAACAACCACCTTTTCATGGCCCGTTAGAGTCGAGCATCTGAACTGGAGGGCACACCCAAGTCCCTTGCTGACCCAGCTTCTTCACACCATTGCACCTCAGCTTCCACCTCAAAAAGGTTTCAAAAGGAATTAAGAAAACCCTATTGTTGTTGCTATTGGTAATCATTATACACCCAGTACTGTACATGGCTCGTCAACAAATAGATTTTCTCTTAACTAAATCGTGCAACAGAGATATAAGGTGTTTGCAAAGGGGCTCACTGCATGGTTTATTCAACACGTGCCTTCAGATTATTATTATCTGAGATGTTCTCGGTTTTCCTTAATAATACTCCATTATACTTCTATGGATGTTTCAAAATGCTTTCCTATGCAGTGCTGCATCTGATTCCCAAGATAATTCAGTGATGCTGTCATACCCAGTTTATAGAAGAAGAAACAAGTGGTTTCTAGGTATTTCGAAGGCTAAATCATCCGCCCTGCAACTTCTAAGGCAGAGCTGGAAACACAGGGAGAGATTTCTGGATGCTAACACAGTGCTTTTCTATCACACTGCATTGTCTCGGCTACCGTCTGGTCTGGGCTTGCCAAATACGCATTTGTAGTATCTGGTGACTTACCTATATTTAATCTGTAGTGCTTTGACTGTAACAGTCTGGCTCCATTACACACACACACACACACACACACACACACTTTAAATGCTAAGTTATAGAGCTGTACTGTCCGGTATGGTAGCTACTAACCACTTATAACTATTTAAAGTTAAATTTTAATTAATTGAATTAAATGTAAAATTCAGTTCTTCAGTAGCATTAGCTACATTTCAAGTGTTCAAAAGTCACATGTGGCGAGTGGCCAAAACAGTGCAGATTACAGAATATTTCCAGCATCACAGAAAGTTCTATTGGGCAGTGCTGATACACAATGTCATCTCCAGAGAGAGGAGACTTTAGAAAAAGCCAGATCTTGAGGCAAACACAGTGCTATCATTGTCCAATAATAATGGTAGTTTGGGACTTTAAAAAAAGAAGAAGAAGAAGAAGAAGATTATAACAAAGAGGAGAAAGAGAGAGAATGCTCTTAGCCAGATGGATCTACCCAGAGAAGGGCAAAGGCATTCATGTAGCCACTATGTTTTATTTAGGTCTTGAACTCTATAAGAGATTAGAATATATTGATATATAGAGGATATAAACTCTTGAAGAGAATCTGAAGCAGATGGAAATAGAAATAGAATAAAAAATCAATTTAGTTACAAACTAAGTTTAATCACAATTCATATAAATGATACAATTTACTCTTTGTACTTAGTAATTATTTTTCTTTTTTAGTATGACATTGTATTTTTAAAGGGGAATTAAAATATTTCTGGGGCCCTGGCCAGTTTGGCTTAGCGGTTAGAGCGTCGGCCTGCGGTCCGGAGAGACCCTGGTTCGGTTCCCGCTAAGGGCACGTACTTCGGTTGCAGTTTGTCCCCGGCCCTGGTTGGTCGTGCGGGTGGCAGCCACTCGATGTGTCCCTTCACGTCGATGTTTCTCTCTCTCTCTCCCCCTTCCTCTCTCTCCCTCCCACTCTATCTGTACAAAAAATGGAAAAATATCCTCGGGTGAGGAAAAAAATATATATATATATTTCTGGGGATTTTTTTAGGTAAATTTACATAGTCACATAAAGACTACAACAAAAGGTAAAAAGGATCATTTTATTATTTATGAATCCATTCAAATTAATTATATTAAAACCCAGGTGTCGCCCTGGCTGGTGTGGTTCAGTGGTTAGAGTGTCAGCCCTCGCACCTAAGGGTTGAAAGTTTGATTCCCTGTCAAGGGCAAATACCTGGGTTACAGGTTCAATCCCTGACCCTGGTCAGAGCATGTTTGGGAGGCAACCAACTGATGTGTGTGTCTCTCTCACATTGATGTTTCTCTCTCTCTCTCCCCCCTGCCTCCCTCCCTTCCACTCTCTCTAAAAATCAGTAGAAAACAATATCCTCAGGTGAGCATTAAAAACAAAACAAAACCTAAGTGTCCATAGCACTATTCAGAAAAGTGAAAGCAAAACAAACAAAATGCATGTATCACCAATGTAAATGGCTGTTTCACCAAATCCTTACTATGAAAACTGGTAATTAAAAGAGAGAGAGAAATAAATGTATATTCTCCTTTCCAGAGGGAACTCTATTACAGGATAACCAAATAGCCCAGTTTATGAGGAAACGGCCCAATTCATAGAAAAACATCAGCTAAAACATATAGAAGGAATTAGAGAATTAGCAAATCATCATTTTGAAACCCCTAATGAAACAATTTACTCAAGCCAGGACCACTAATGGATGCTAAAACAAATGGGTAAAGGTTGATAAGGAAACATATATTCACATGGTACAAAGTTCACCCCACTGGCTACTTGGTGGTCCCAAGGGGGAAAATAATGGAAACTACAGGCAAACACCATAATAACCCTGTAATCATCGCAGTATCACAAATTATAACAACCAGAGATTATGTTTCCTAATATGATGCAACATGAACATATAACATCGCCTATAAAATATTCTTGTAAAAAAAAAAAAAGTTGACCCTGAATCTAATTAAGCCCTTATAACTAATTTTTAGTTCACCAAACATAAACAAACAAACAAACAAACAAAACATGAATATAATGAAAAGTTAAATGACACCATCAATAAATAATCAGAAAACTTCAGAAACGGGAGAGGGCCTGGCCTGGGAGGGGACATTCTATAAGACAACTGACTGGCCTAGTCTCTCCAACAAGTAAATTTCTTTTCTTTTCTTTTTTTTTTTACCCTCACCCGAGGACATTTTTCCATTTTTTGTTCAGATAGAGTGGGAAGAAGAGAGAGGAAGAGAGAGAGAGAGAGAGAGAGAGAGACAGAGACAGAGAGAGAGAGAGAGAGACAGAGAGAGAGAGAAACATCAACGCAAAAGGGACACATTGAGTGGCTGCCTCCCATATAACCCAACCAGGGCCGGGGTCAAACTGCAACCGAGGTACGTGCCCTTAGTGGGAACCAAACCCAGGTCTCTCTGGACAGCAGGCCGACATTCTAACCGCTGAGCCAAACCAGCCAGGGCACAAGTAAATTTCATTAACAAAATAAAAATAGAGAGGTATTTTCTAGGTTAAGGGAGACTTAAGACAAATAACCAAATTCAATGTGTGTTCCTTGATTAGAAGAAACCAGTTTGAACAAATCACCTATAAAAACATTTCAAATAATTGAGAAATTCTGAATGTGGGTTGGGTAATAATAAATGATACAAAGAAATCATTTTTATTTTGTTTTAGATTATAATAATAGTGTAATTGTCCAAGAAAATGTTCTTATTGTTTAGCGTTCCATATTGAAGAAGTTAGAGGTAGCTCTGGCCCGTTGCTCAGTGGTGAGAGTGTTGGCCAACAACCAAAGAGTCGCAGGTTCGATTCTGGTCAAGGGCATGTACCTCAGTTGTGGCTTGTTCCCGGCCCTGGGTGGTGTTGTGCGGAAGGCAATCAATCAATGTGTCTCACATGGATGTTTCTTTCTCTCTCCCTCCCACTCTGTCTGAAAATAAATGGAAACATATCCTCAGGTGAGAATTTTAAAAAAAGAAAGAAATGAAGAATTTAGAGGTAAAAATCTCATTTTATTTAATATACTTTAAAATATTTTAACCCTCAAAAGAGATGAAATAAGTATAGAAAAAAATGTTAACAATTTAGGGTATGGATATATGATTGTCATTAACTGATTCTCTCCACTTTTCAGAAAGTTTAAAAATTTCATAATTTTATAATAAAATGTTTAAATCCCAAATTGTACAGGTATATGTCTGAGAATCTATTTCAAAGTTTGAGATATTAAAATATTGATGATGTAGTTTTATCACTTTGTAAATTCCAAAATTCTGTTCTCCTCCAGTAATTATATAATGAAAGAACAACTATAGTTTTTTGTTAATAGAAAAGTGTTTTCTAAAATTAACATTTTAAATCAAAACCAAGATTTTTAGATAGAGAGAATCCAGCCTACCCAAGTAGATTCCAGTCAGGTCAAAAAGAAAAAAACTATTTCTCTACTATTTTTTAGCCTGTTTATTGAATATTTAATAAGACATTTTTAAAAAGCCAAAGCATTTGAAATCAAAGTTCATCATTCCTGAATATAACTCAACAGTCCAAATCAGGAGACAAGTGTGTTCCTATCAATTTACAGTTACTCAAGATCAATTTTGCTTCTAGTTACACAAATCGCCTTTCCCTGGAAGACAGCCTTCTGATTATTCACTTTGCTTTAGCAAAAGTCCCCAAGAACTGAACAAAATGAAGAAAGGTGCTGAAAATTGGCTGTTTGAAATGCTGATAAATGCCCACCATTCTCTTCACCCACGCCCACCTGCCGTAGACATAGTCCTTTCAGATTATTTAAGAGACGGTACTTCTATGTGGATTTTAATTGGTCATTCTGCTCTTCATAACCACTTCAAGGTTAAATTTGTCTCTATTTTAAGCATATATTAACATATGCTAACTATCTCCTAAAATAAACTTCACTCAAAGTTAATAAAATGTGTTTATCAGAGAAAACCCACTGCAATAAGAGACCGAAGAGGCCTTACAGTAAAGTGTGCCAAGAAATGAAGCATAATAATAATTTACCCATGCAAATCAACAACTGTAGCTTCAAAAATATCCTGACCCACAATAAATATTATACAGGCTATGTTTCGCTCAGCCCCTGGAAAACTGGACCGGGAAGGAGTGTGAAAGCTGCCGTCGCCCTCCCAAGGCTCATCATTCTCCATCGTTCATGGGGACAGCTTTGTCAGCCGAGAGGAAAAGACCATTTATCAAACTCTCTCCAAATCCCTGATTCGAGCCAATTCACCAATCCCAAGTGAGAGCCACAGAGAAATACAAGTCTTGTATTCTCTAGCATCCTCATCTGCTAGGGCTGGAAAGCACAATTCCACCACCTAACTCACCCCTTGGCCTTGTTTCTCTCAATTGATTTTGGTTATTTAAAAAAAAAATCTTTCCCCATCTCTGAAACATTGAGAAGGGGGAATTATAGTAGACAAACATGAAGCATGAACATTCCCAAAGCTTTAAAACTCTAACTTTCTCTCTCTCTCTCTCTCTCTCTCTCTCTCTCTCTCTCTCTCACACACACACACACACACACACACACACACACACAATGAGAAAAAAAAAGGAAAGTGTTGAGAAGAGGAAGGAGAGAATCCAAATGCCGGATAATTGTTTAGTTTCACTTTTTTAAATGTTCACACTCATTTATACATCTGCAGAGATTTCACTTAAATAAAAGTTCTGTGTGGGGGAGTCTGGATGAACAAAGAAATGACTCTTTAGGACAATGATGACCACACAGAATTCAGAGATCCCTGAAATTAGGTATCCCTCTTGTCAAAGTTCTTGAGAGGCTGCCGGATTGGGGAGGAGGAAATAGGGGTATAAAGGTATACCAAAAGGTGCTTCCTCTCGTTGTAGGATAGCCCACGAGGAGGAAAATCTGAGGATTCAGATTGCAAAAACGGCTGCAGAGGTCGTGGGAGAAAGGGCAGGAAATGAGGATGACACCAGAGGGGGAAGAGGCACGGAAATACTGTTAAATGCTAAAGGATATCTCGGAGAGAAGTTGGGAAGTGCTTTAAGAAAGGCACTGCAAATCTCATTTCAGACCATTTGAAGATATGTGTCCAGGGAACTGAAAGCTCAGGCTGCATAGCATCAAACTGATCCCTACCCCATTCCCACCCGAGTCAAATCAATCATAAAATAATTCCACTGGCTCATGAACCAACGATATTTAAAACCCTTCACCGTTTACAGTCGCCAAATATGTCAGGGATCAACACTGGCGTGTGTTCTGAGACAACACCACTGTTAAATTTGGCAGACCCAAACTTTGGGGTGGAAGATGACTGCAAACAGGACGATGTCCAGGGTGCACCCGGAGGCTGCGGAGAGTGGTGGTGGCGGGACCCTGGCGGAGAGGACCTGGGAGAGCGGCAGAGCCGGGTGGGGGCCGAGCCAACGGCGGCCGGTGGCCGGCAGCAGGCGTGCGCAAGGGCGAAAGTCGGGGTGGCGGCGCGCGGCGGGGAGCGGGGATGACCGGGTAACGCACTCACCCCGTTGGCCGCAGCCATCTGCACCACGATCTCCGTGGCAGTCCTGCTGAAGTACCTGCCGTCGCTGCCCACCACCATGGTGCAGCCCTGGCGATCGCGCAGGTCGATGGACGACAGCACGCTCTGGATGAAGTTGGGCAGGTAGTTGCGCTGGCCCTCGAAAAGACCGGTGGGCCGCCGCAGCCCCCCGCCCCCGGTCGGCCGCTGGTCCTCGTAGGGTGCGGTAGGCACTGTCAGCACCGGGATGGGGCTTCCCTCCATGGCGCTTCCTGGCCGGTCCTGCCGCGGCTCCCGGGAGCCAGAGGGAATCTGCAGCCCGTCGGGGCCCCCCACCAGCCTGGCTGCGCGCCCGAACTCCGCCTTGCGCCCCGGCCCCCTCCCGAGCCGGCCGCGGCCTGCGCCCTCCCGCGGCACCGACCGGTGGCTCCTCTCCGAGCCGCCCCTCACTGCCCCAGCGAAGTTCGGGCTCTACCTTCCAACAAAGTTTTCTCCTCCCCAACTTCCTCTCCAGCCGGATCGCCCTAGGGCCCCGCAGGTTCTTCCCCCAGCTGGACTCACTTTGGGGGTGTCGTCCCCAAAACCCGTCCCCGGTGCCAGCTACCCCGACCCCTGGCGGCTCCTCTTGCGCCTGGCCCAAGCCTTCCCCAGGGAATGAGACCTGGAGAAGAATTTGGGATCCTCTCTTGCACCCCCTCTCCCCTTTCACCGACAACCCTGTCTCCCCGTCTTCCCGGGAGTGAGCAGTTTACACGCACAAGTTTCTCTCTTGAACAAGGACAAGGGAGGGAGTTCGGGTGGGGGTGGGGGACTGAAACTTTTGCCATCAGCAACAGCCCCAGCCAAAAATAACCCTGGAAAGGCAAGCTGAGAATTGTTATCTTCTGCCAGCGCTGAAATTGGAGGCTGGGTGCTGTGTGTGTCTGTGTGCACACGCCCTCCACCACTGCCATTTGTTGCAGGGAATCACATACTGTCAGGCCCTTCAGCCCAGCAGGACTGCCCAGCCATGACTCCCCCCAGGCTCTCTCAAGGCAGCCCACATTTCCAAGGCAACTTTTCTTCTTGTGGTGGTTGCAACAGCAGCAACACAGACCCACATTCTTATTCTCGCCCTGCCCACCCTTCTTAGCCCAGCTCTGCTTAGAAACAGGCTTGTCCCACACTGCTGTTTGCCCTTACCGCTGAGCTCTTGTTAATATCCTACCAGAAATGAATGAACAAACTCAGTAAAGGGCAGGGTACCAGGACCTGTGTCAGGTCCTTTCCAGGCATCCTCTCATTCCGCAGGGGCTGGAGATGGTCTGCCTTGTCGCCTTGAAGCTCACCTGACATCCAAAACCAAGAAGTACCCCATAGAAAATAGGAGTGAAGAGAGAATGGGCTGCAAAGATAAAACCCAAAAGCCCACTTCCCTGAATTTGTGGTTCAGGGAGCCTTAGCTTAGCACCAAATAGACAGAACCTCAACCCTTCTAAGAATCTGTGAATATCTCTATGGTGTGGAGGGTTTTTTTAAAAATCACTTTCTAATAACATTTCTTTCTTTCTTTTTTAACATTTCAATAATGGGCTGAAAATTTGAATGTACACAATTTATTTCCTGTGTATTGCTTGAGATTTCAAAATCTAATAACATTTCATTCGCAAGGAAGGATAGTATCATTCCCAGAAGAAGAGAGGGCGGTAAGTCCTTTACCCCAGTGAGGACACAGCCCCAGCCTAGAGATGCACAAAAGACCTTCATCGCTTACTTTCAGCGCCTCCCTGTTGCTATCACATCATTCTGTCCTACGAAGCCCAGGGCTGAAGACAGGTCAGGCACCTCTCATACAAGATTTTATAGTTTTACCAGCCAAGAGGAAAGCCACTTTTCTTGGTTCTAATCCCCAAATTCCCAAAGACTCTGATTGGCCCAGCTCAAGGCAATGTGCCCAACTATAATTCCAGAGCCCCACAGTGAAAGGGAAAAGAGGTCCCCCAAAGTAAGGAGGTGCTGTTCTCCGGAGGGAGGAGAACCGGATGACCAAATCACAACTGTTCACGTCATACTTCACACTTTTACTGATCAAGTCTTTCGAAAATTAATTTTTTCTCTGAACCCACATGGCATTTGTATCACTCATAAGGAGTATATCACATGTTGCTACATCTCTCTGTGTATACCTTCTCTCCTCTAGCTGTATGTGAGCTTGGAACAACCCCTGGACCTCTCCTCGCCTCAGTGTCCTCACTGTGAAATGGGCATTAGTATAATCCCTCCCTCATAAATTGTTGGGAGGATTAAAGTACTTAGCACAGTGCCTGACCAATGTTAGATGTTTATATTATTGCCATCAGTGTTGCACTTATCACTGTTATTACTGTATAGTAAGAACTACAGTTTACATATTTGTAGACCACCAGTGCACATAAATGGTCTTTGGGCATAGGTGATATTCTATAAAGGTTGGTTGAATTAATCTGTGGTTTTTGACAATGGGGACTCAAGATATATAATTTGTCCTTGAAACATAAAAAAGAAAGGTTTATAAACGAAATAAATCTCTCCAAAGCTGCCTCCAAATTGATCGTTAATTTTAATAAATTTGTCACAGTGATGGAGGAAGGAACCTGGGGGGTCCCACAGGTAAGAAATGCCTTGCTCATAGTTGCTTGATGATAAAATGAGGTCAGATTGGATCAGTGTTTCTCAAAGGGTTTTCCTCAGAACACGAGTGCCTCCCAAATGCTGCACAAAGCCAGAGTTGGGGAAAACAGGGGACATCCATAATACCATCAACAATAAAAAAAAAAAAAAACTTAAAAAGAATAAATAGAGCTAAGTAACTTTTTTTTTTTTTAATCCTCACCCGAGGACATTTTTCCATTTTTTGTACAGATAGAGTGGGAGGGAGAGAGAGGAAGAGACAGAGAGAGAGAGAAACATCGACGTGAAGGGACACATCGAGTGGCTGCCTCCCACACGATCCAACCAGGGCCGGGGACAAACTGCAACCGAAGTACATGCCCTTAGCGGGAACCGAACCCAGGTCTCTCCGGACCGCAGGCCGATGCTCTAACCGCTGAGCCAAACCGGCCAGGGCGAGCTAAGTAACTTTTTAAAATCCTGCACACCCTACCCCATTCATGGAGCTTCACAATGCACATTTTCACATTAAAAGTTCTGAGAGGTCCTGAAGAAAAGACATCAGTTTAACTTTTTTTTTTTAATGGTGCTTCCCAACCTAAACCACAGGACCACTTTGCTTAAGGAGAGAGACTCAGCCTACCTTTGTGACTACAGTGGTGACATCCTCCTCCCCCTTTGCATGTCTTCAGTGGGCTAGGTCAGGGCTAAACACATTTTCCTGATTCTAAGGGCTTGTCACCCCTTTGTGCTGAGCTCAGAGCCCTCTGCAGTGTGGGTCACAATGAAGGGCAGCTCTGTTTGCCTAGAGATGCCTTTCAGCCTTCTCTGAGGCTCGAGTCTAGAGAAAGGCATCTCTCTGAGAATTCTTGGCATGAAACAGGAGCAACTGATATATCCTTCCTTCCCCTTGGGACTTCCTTGCTCTCAAAAAAAGGTGTCAGCCAGCACCTTCATGTAGAGAAAGTACTAGCTGGCTCAGCAAGATCAGCATGTCTCAAAAAGAGAATTTAGGGTAAAAGAAGTGTTGAAACACTCCATGCTTTACCCCCCCCCCTTCTAGATTTAATATTAACATATTAAAGACTCAAGTTCCACAGGAAAGAAACCTACTTAACTTTAACCCAGAATTTCCAAATTTTATTTGCCCATGCGACCCTTCTCCAAAACACCTGTTAACAGATTAAGGACATTAGTATTCTATGAAACATTTTAGATCTTTGGGGTCCCTTCCAGCTAAATCATTCTAGGATTCCCTTCTTCACTTATGAAGCATTAAAAGATTAATTTCTGTCAGATTTCCCTTAACAAAGTTACCAGAACTTGCAAAAGGGAGCAGGTAAAATCACCCAATTAGAAAATATACCCTTGAGTGATTTCGAGACTTAAAATGATGTATGTATATATGTATATATAATTTTATTTTATAGGTTCTGTTCTTCCTCCCCCCTCCCCCCCGATGCCCTGGCTGGCAGGGAAGGCTGGCACACATATTTGGCTCATGGCAGTTATGCACCGCTATTGAATTGGAGTCTACTTTAGTGCACCCTGGGAGCGCTAAAAACAAGCTGTTGACTCATTGACTCTAACGGCAGAAGAAATGCCAAAAGCACAGGACAAGAGCCAGAAAAGCAGGTGGACAATGTCATGAGGCAGTCAGTCCTCTAAGGAAGCACCAGTTCCCTTTTTAATCTGCCCAAACACCTTCGGGCAGCGGGGAAAGTCAATTATATTTCTCCCAAAATACCACCTTCTACTAAGCCTCTGCTCCCCAACAAATGCAATAGCACATAGCAATCCCAAGAGAACTTACTGCTTCTCTTCTTCCTTCTCTGTAAGGCCACCGAGTGAATGCTCACGCGATGTAAAGGCACTTGTCACGTGTATGTCTTATAAATGTTGGTGCACTTGTCCCTGTGTTCCTGCATCTTGGGTTTCAAATATTTGTTTCCCACTTTTATCAATGACTACATGTGTGACCTTGGACAAGTTGCTTTCCCTCCCTAAAGCAAGGTTTCTGCACCTGAAAAATGCACATAATAGTACCTACCTCCTAGGGCTGATGATCATATTCAAAGAGCTAATACATGGGAATTGCTCAGCACAGTGCCTGGAACATAAGAAGGACTTAGTGCTTGCTGCAATTATCATTAACATTTTCATTATTATTACTAACAATAATTAGGATTGCTATTATATTTATTAAAATCATTATTACTGTAATAATTATTAATATAATTATTATAATTATCAATGCAATTATTATTATTACTATAATAGTAATGATTCTTAATCTTTGAGTCAGGTAGTATTGTCTTTGAGAGCAAGAATGAACTATGATTAACCTTTTCAGCACAATATCTAGCGTGACAGCATAGGCAAAATAGGGAACAAGTGTCAAGGATGAAAAAATTATTTTTACTGACCTTTAAATACTTTGTAAGTAGCAGTGCAAAAGGAGTCATCAATCAGCCTAACACATGGAAACTCCAATTCCTCTGCAGTTTGTTCTTGGAGGTGCCACAGGACGCTTAGGAGTCGGGAAGGGCTGCCTATCCACCCCAAGGCCAGCACAAGAAGCTGACAGGCAGCGCCGACGCAGGTGTGGTTTCCGGACTTCTGCGGGCACTGGCCCCAACCTTGAAAAGCATTTCATGTTAACTGACTAACCTGTAAATATTGTTTTTGGAAAGCAAATAGTTTCATTTTAATCCAGTTTTTCCTACAAATAATTAGACTCTCATCTGCCAAAGATGAAGATTCAATTTCTAGCTGTCCCCCAAAGTATCTAGAACCATCAATGATATATAGTAACAGATTATTAAAAATTTTAGAAAGTCTTCTCAAAGTTCTTCCTGTTATAAAAGGCAAAAAATGTTTATTTTTTTAAAAGGAATCTCTATGCTTGTTTAATAGGTGAATTTTGTTAAAAGAACACAATGTAGATATTCATTAAAAAGGAAATGAGCCTGGCCAGTGTGGATTGAGCATCATCCCATGGACTGAGAGATCCCGGTTCAATTCCCGGTCAGGGCGCATGCCGGGTTGTGGGCTCAATCCCCAGTCGGGGGCATGCAGGAGGCAGCCGATAAATGTTTCTCTCTCACATTGATGTTTTTATCTCTCTCTTCCTTCCTGTCTCTCTAAAAAAATCAATAAAAAACATAAAAAGTAAATTTAAAAAAAGGAAATGAGTCCTGGCCGGTGTGGCTCAGTGGTTGAGCATCGACCCATGCACCAAAAGGTCATTGGGTCAGTTCCCAGTCAGGGCACATGCTCAGGTTGCTGGCTTGGTCCCCAGTAGGGGAGGCGCAGGAGGCAGCCAATTGATGTTTCTCTCCCTCTCCTTTCCTCTTTCTCTAAAAATCAATAAAAACATATTTTAAAAAAAAAAAAAAAAAAAGGAAATGTTAATCAGCTTAACAATAACCCACAACCTTCGGACCAAAAAAAGTAAATGTATTTTCCACATTTTACTTAAATTTTATTTCATTAGTCATTTTCAATCATAACTTACATAGAATTTTTCTTTGGTGGTTTTTATGTTTGGATTTTAGGAGGGGATCCCCAAAATATGGCTAATATCTGAATAAATATTTCAGCATTTCTATGTAAAGTCATTTTAACCTTTTTTTTTTTTTAATTTTAATTTTGGAGAGAGGAAGGGAAAAAGAAACATCAAAACATAATTGGTTGAAGCAGAAAAAGACAAATACCACATGATCTCACTTATATATGGAATATAATGAACATAACAGTCTGAGGAATACAGTAGACCCAGACACATGGAAGTAGGGCACAGACTGACATCCCTCAGAAGAGGGGGTGGGGGGGGGTGGGAAGAGATAAACCACAGAACTTATATGCATGTATGCATGACCAATGGACATGGACAACTAAGCCGGGGACAGGGTGGAGGGGGGGTAGGGTGGGGGGTGCCAATGGGGTAAAAAGGTAAAATATCTGTAACAAAAAAATAAATAAAAATTCATAAAAAAAAAAAAAAAAAACATAATTGGTTGCCTTCTGCATGCACCTTGACCAGGAATCAAACCTGCCACCTTTTGGTTTACAGGACAAGACTCCAACCAACTGAGCCACACTGACCAGGGCCATAAAGTCATTTCTTAAAACCTATTTAATATCCATCTATGTCACGGAGCTAAATAACAAGCATGCTGTATAAGCCACTGTTCCTCCCTCACAAATGGATTTTTTCCAGCTGTGAAGTCTGGGTGAATGTGCATGACTGACAGGGAAATTCTATGTTATCAGGACCGGTCAGTTTTGGAGTTGTGAGCACATGCCATTCAAGTCCTACCCAGCCAAGGCCAGGCTCGGGCCTACCCGCCCATGTATCAGGAACCACTGCCCCCTGCAGTTACATGTGCCCAGCCTAGTTCATTTTCTCCATGACATTCTCCCGGTCTCCTGTCCGTTCCCTCAGAGCACATCTACAGAGAGCACGCTAATTTGAACACGAACTCAAGCAAATAGAGAAGCAATGCGCACCACTGCATCTTAACCTAGAGCTCTCTGGACACACTAGGTCACCCTGGCAGTGGTGCCAGCGGCTGGGCTTTCCTGGGCTAAACTATGGTTATCAACTTCAAAGCAAAGCCAAGGGCACCGTCATTGTTTGGACACTTTTCTCCCCATTTCTAATGCTTCCTCGGAAGCAAAATCATGGTCACTTTTCATTTCTCATGGAATTGATTTTTCCAACTTTCAGTAGGAGCCGAAACCAACCAGGTGGCTTTTATCCGCTAGCAGTCCTCTTTGTGTCTGAGATGCCCCAAGTGTGACTTGCTCAGGGGCATCCCTAGTGAGAGTAGCTCCACAGTGACATTGTGTCATCAACTCCGCCAGGTATCCAGCAGAGGACACTATTCCCTTTCACTGCGTCTAAACTTCTCACGGATATTAATCGTTGGGATTCAAGAATAAGCAAATGGAATACCTGCAAATTCCTCCCAAATTTATGTCATTCTGTAATTTTCAGAGCACTTTGCTGACATGTTTTTGAAAAATAATAGGAGAGCATAGGAATAAGTACAGCCCGATCGGTGGCTCAGCTGGTTGAGCGTCGTTCCACGCACCAAAAGGTTGTGGGTTCAGTTCTCGGTCAGGGTATATATACCTGGGTTGTGGGTTCAATCCCCGGTCAGGGCACATAAGGGAGGCAACAAATTGATGTAGAATCTCTCCCTCTCTCACCAATGAAAATATCTTCAGGTGAGGTTTAAAATAAAAAGAATAAGCACAGAATCGTTTTTCTGTAATAGGATTATGTGAAAAGTTTCATGGTCTTCTGTTAAGAAAAGATATAACAACAAGTGGGTGGTTTGCTATTATTATGAATCAACATATTGTGAAAAGATTGTAAAATCCAATAACATGTAAAAATGATTGCCCTGGCCGGTTTGGCTCAGCGGTTGGAGCGTCAGCCTGCGGTACAGAGAGACCCGGGTTCGGTTCCCGCTAAGGGCACATACCTCGGTTGCAGTTTGTCCCCGGCCCTGGTTGGTTCCTGCGGGTGGCAACCACTCGATGTTTTCCTTTCACATCGATGTTTCTCTCTCTCTCTCTCTCTCTCGCTCTCGCTCTCGCTCTGTCTCTCTCCCTCCCACTCTATCTAAACAAAAAATAGAAAAGTGTCCTCAGGTGAGGATAAATAAATAAATAAATAAATAAATAAATAAATAAATAAATAAAAATGGTCTATCTCTGATAAAGATACGGGATAATACAAAACATTTTTTAAAAGAAATGAGCATTAACAAAATAAATGCTAAACAAAGATCATTTAAAAATTGGAATATCACAAATATTTTAAAATTATCATTCTTTCTTTTTTTTATTTTTTAATCCTCACCCAGGACATTTTTTCATTTTTTGTTCAGATAGAGTGGGAGGGAGAGGAAGAGAGAGAAAAAGAAACATCGACGTGAAAGGGACACATTGAGTGGCTGCCACAAGCACGACCCAACCAGGGCCGGGGACAAACTGCAACCGAGGTACATGCCCTTAGTGGGAACCAAACCCAGGTCTCTCTGGACCACAGGCCGACGCTCTAACCGTTGAACCAAACCAGCCAGGGCAAGATTATCATTCTTTCAATGAAATTTTTAACCCCACAAAACATCAATTGCTCTCGCCAATAGAATTCAAATAATGTAGTATTTGGTTCTCCCGGCAAGTGTAAGAGGACCACAGAGAAGCAAATGTCAGAATAGCCAATTTAATGACATATTTTGCTTCCAAAACCTGATATTTCTTAGAACAGTACTCACAGAATTTGTTAAAAAGTATACTATGCCTATAAACTTATGCATATTTACTCTAAAAAAATGACTCACTATTAGCAGAGGACAGGGCCATGAAAACACACTTAGAGCAATAGGTACGAGAAAGACTGACTGATTCTTCTCTTCTGCTGCTCCTGTCCCTGTTCCCAGAAACGTCGACCTTGACCTTGAGTTCCATGCATCAACCACCCCTGCTCCTGCTTTCAACCTGAAGTCAGTGGATTTCTTCATACCAGTAAGATCTCCACAGATTCCTTAAGTTTTAATTCTCACGGAAGAATGACAATACTTCATCCAATTTTCCTGACTTCAACTGATTTTTCTCAGAATCCAGAATTTGGGAGTCTATATAATTCTCCCCAAAAAATGCCAGGAGGCGATTCCCAACTGGAAACACTTTCCCTTTGTGCCTTTTCGGAAGAACCATAAACATAGAGCTCTCCTCGTCTCCACATTTTCTCTGCTCACTTAGGATTGTCCCTTCTTTACATGCCCAGCTCACGATTTCCCCTTCTCTGTGGGTCCCAGTCCTGTGAGATGAGCTCTCAGTGGTTATGTCCTTATTATATAATCTTCCATTCCTGACGATACACGGCAAAGAATATGCCTGGCCCAGCTGGATTCTCTCACCGCCTCTGGAATTTGACTACTGGAACCCAGACACACAGAGACTAGGGTCCCTGTTCGTCCAGCTTGATGATGGGCGCAGGAGGGATTCAACCCATAGCTACCTGCTGCTCATGTCCCAGGAGCTTCTCTGAAACTCCTCTTTCCCAGTCATGGATGCTTAGGATGCCCCAATATTCTTCATTAAACCCCTCCTGGTTGAAGCTAGCCAGAATTCGTTTCTGTTGCTTTCCATCTCAAGAACTTTAGCTAATACAGCATTATTCTCGGGACCCAGTTCCTTTAATTGTCCAAGAAAAGAAGGAAAAATGCCTTCTTGGTTTAAAACAGTGAGAACATAGGACACCATTTATGTAACATTTAGAAACACACAAAGGCACACTGTACAGTTTATGATACATCTACGTAGTATGGGCGTAAACTGAATAGTGTGCACGTGGATATCAAGACCATGGCTGACTGTGGTGGTGGGGGGCTGCGGGACATGGGCCAGGAAGAGACACAAGCGGGGGGCTTCAACATGGTCATGCTGGATTTCCAGGTGACCACACCGCCCAGTTTACATCTGATGTCACAGCATAATGATCCACAGCAGCGCCCCTCTCTCCCAAGTGCTATGGCTACCCTTTAGGAACATTCTAAATGATTATAGGAAAATATTTTTCTGTATTTTTATTATAAAATATTTAGAGTTATTATATACACAGAATAGAGCTGCCAAAGCCCCTTCCTTTGGTAGTCCAAACACCAGCCCTCCAGGGCGCCTTCTTCACACCACACTTGTGAGGATGACGTGAGATCAGTTCCACGAAGTGCTCGCTCATCAGTGACCTGCACTGAACAGGAGAGCCACCATTAAGGTGACATTTCCTAATATTAACAAATTCCTGGTAAGTAATTTTAATTTTTTACATAGGTGATAACATTTGTATGGTTCAAAATTCAAAAAACACAAAATGAAAAGTGTCCCACCCCTGCCCCTGTTTATCTCCTTGAAGAAAACTAAATGTTTCCAGATTTTTTAAATATCTTTAAAGGATATCCTATGCTTATAAGAACGAGGAGATTTTATGTGTGAGATATATATAAACATATACAATCCCATTTGAAGCTTACAAAGACTCTTTGAACGCTTATTATTTCTTCCACTTTACGTGATGAAATTGAGGCCTCGTGAGATTAAGTTTTTCGCTAGTAAATAGCAAATTTTGGATTCAAATCTCTTAATTATGGCATGTATTGTCTGAATTAAAGAGAAAGAAGAATTAACTTACTAAACTGAAGACATATTTTAAGCATCAAAGAAGCAGGGACCCACATGCCAGGCTCATTTGAAAAGCTTGCTTGCCCCAAAATCTCTCTCCTTTTCATAAGAAATTCCACCACTTCAGATTTTTACTTCAGAGCTTAGAGTGATCTGATTTTATCCTAGAGCTCCCTAATTAAAATAGAAATAAAAATCTTGGCAGGTTGAATATAGTGTAACACTGGGAACTGTGGGCTCCCCGTGCTCAGGCAAGGCACTGAAGGAGAGGTCAGATGGGGTGGGCGGGGGGCACCCTGGAGGAACGGGAATAAGAAACTGAGAGCAAGACAGGATGTGAGGGGAAAAAAACCTACCTCATGCTTTTCCCTTGAACCTGTCCTAACTTTGTTCCGTTAGGTTCAGCCACTGATTTGTCATCAGATATAATGTACTTTTTTCAACCAATCTAAGTTGTTTTTAAAATGATGATGAATAGCCCGGCCAGTGTGGTTCAGTGGATTGAGCGATGTCCTATGAACTGAGAGGTCCCAGTTCAATTCCCAGAGCACAGGCCCGAGTTTTGGGCTTGATCACCAGTAGGGGGCGTGCAGGAGGCAGCCAACTGATGTTACTCACATCTGTGTTTCTCTCTCTCCCTTTCTCTCTCTCTTAAAAAAAAAAAATCAATAAAACATATTTAAAACGATGAATATTTGTCTCTTCATTCAACATTCCAATCTGGGTTTTATTTCAACCAAGGACACACATTGCCAGGCAGAGTGTGGGTGGTTAACTCTCCCCCACGAGAATCTGAAGAGTCTGAGTTAACCAAGATCACCCACCTAAATACCCACCAGTTTGCATCCCTGGTCCTGAGCCGCACTCCCCAACCCCAGCCTCGAGCTCCTGATACAGCAAAGCCAGCTCACCCGCTGGAAAATCTCAGGTGTCCGGGGGCCAAACACACACACACCATATGCGAACTCAGGAACAATTAGCCAAATTGTGTTTCTGTCTGAAAAGGATGTTTAGGATTTGTTCAGGTAACAATGGAATGGGACATGGAGCCAATCCACAGAACCCACAGGAAGCTTCTTCTCAGTGAGCACAGATTATAATTCGGAGACAAAGGGAAAGGAGAAGTTGACCTTACCTGGGAAAGCACTGGCGATTGGTTCAGTGTGGTAAAAGGTATTTGTTCCTGAGCCAAATATTTCCCTGATAATTTGGATATTGCTTTTACAACCAGAAAAATAAGCCATCAAGAAAATGTGTTCTTGTATGAGTCTTAGGACTCAGCTCTCTATATTTGCAAGGGAGGTCAACATTTCCATCCAAAGTGAGTGCCTTTGCTTGTCTTGGCTGATTATCCTAAAATCAACGGCCTCTAAATAAAGTGTTGAAGTCCATGACATAACTGCCTGTTTCTCCAGTTTCCCCATTCCTCCCATAGGGCTTCAATTGCACAAAGTCCACCGTTAACAACCCTTTCTGCTGAAATCTAGCTCTCCAAGGAAGAGTATCCAGAAACAGATAGGGGAGGCTCTTTCTACTAGAACTGCTGCTTTAGTTTAACTTGAAAAAAGCCCACACCCAGTTCCTAATGAAAAACATGTGAACCACCAGCTCTTCCCACAGGCGATGCTGATGCTTCCTGCTCACTCCGCTCTACATGCAACGCACAGATTGCCAGGGGAGCCCGCCAGGGGAGCAACATTCCACCAGACCCCGAGTTAGCAAGACACTTCCATACCATATCTCCAACCAGCTGGAAATCCTCCACCGCTTTTGTGCAAAGATCTAACTCATCTCGCTGGGTTTCCTGATTTAAAAGTCTAATTCCTGTCACAAAAAGTGTGACAGAAGGAAACCAAGTATACCACCCTCTCTTGCCCATCTTCCCCAGTCCAAAGCTCTTGCATTTGCAATCTGTAAAAACTGGCCCCAGTATGCTAGGCAGAGGGTACCTGTCCAGCGTCATCCTTTTATTAGTGCCACAAGCACTTGGCTGACGGCAGTGGAGGAAAAACAAGGTTATCAATTATGTCAGCCACTCAGCTCACTCCTTCAATAAGACAATAATGACAAGGCTAATGTCTCTTATTCTTAGAAATAAAAACTGCAAAATACACAGTCTAAAATGTGACACCCTTTCCTAACCAATGAGCATCTTAGAGATGCAAGGTTTACATAGCATAACCCCCTTAGAGGCAGGATTATGGGCTCAGCTGTCCTTCAGTGTTCAGGACTAGGGAAAGGGCAACCAGGCCTGCCAGGAGGCAGTGACTGAGGGAAGGGGTCCATGGGAGAAAAGGAAGTAAGCCCGTTTGTTGATTATAAAAATAATACACACAGCCCTGGCTGGTTTGGATCAGCAGTGAGAGCATTGGCCCACAGACTGAAGAGTCAGGGGTTCGATTCCCGATCAAGGGCACATACCTGGGCTGCAGGTTCAATCCCCAGCCCGTCAGGGTCATGTAGGAGGCAACTAAATGACCAAATGATGTGTCTCTCTCACATCGATGTTTTGCTCTCCCTCCCTCTCTCTCTCTCTCCCTCCCTCCCTCTCTTCTATTCCATCCAAAAAATCAATGGAAAAATATATTCAGGTGAGGATTAACAACAACAAAAACATTAATAATACATACATACATATAGCTATACACACAAATGTGCATATATACAAAAATGTTTTAAGTATGGATTTCTCACATGTAATTAGCTCATAGTGGCCTCTCCTGGCTAATCATCAAGGCAACTCTTTTCTCCAGCACCTTTCTGGGCTTCCTTTTATTACTTCTTTTATATATAAATGATCAACTCACTTTCTGTCATTTGTTGTCCCCTCCCCCAAAGTCCCCTCCACTATTTATTTACATTATTGGCTACCACAGCTGCTGGGCATCCTCAAAACCCTCAGCTTCCCTCTTAGATCTGAATATAGACATGTCCAGTGAGCACTGCCACATCATCCACACTGCTTTATTAATTGCTTATCACACAGAGAAATCTCGGGATTGCAAACTAGACAGAGACAGAGCTACCTCCACATATCTCAGTAGGAAGAGAGTATCATAGGAAGAAAGTTTATTCTATTAGTCAAAAAGAACCATCCTCTTGTTATCAAACCATCCTCTGAATGCACTTAGGTACCAACTGGAGGTGCATACGAGGAAAATGGTCCAACAGCACCACTTACAGTAAGAGCTGTTAAGTGCAACGCATCCAGTTCGTGTCAGCGAAGAAAAGCAAGCTAGGGACCTGGCTCATCAGAAAGACTGGCCTCCCCAGTCTCTGCAGAAAGATTATGCTGGTGACAGGAAACAAGTGCAATCATTTTGTCATCACTTGAAGGGAACACACAGATTCCAGCAAATCCTGGGCAGGAAATGTTAATATGAGGCTCTGCTAAGCGATAAGGACATCCCCTGACTGAGATAACTGATTTTCATCAGGGGCTCCCGGTGCCTAGAAAGACAGACCAGGAAATCCTGCATTACATCTGGTGTATATAAATAAAGCGTTTCTTCCTTTGTAATCAAGGCTCGCCCCAAAACTCAAATAAATCTAGACTCTGGAACTGCCTCTTCCAACTTCTAACTAACTTGCTTTTAGGGTTTCCAGGTCAAAAAGAAATACAGCACAAAGACACTTTCTCCTTAGGGATTATACACAAATGCATTCAGTCTGTTTCTTTCCCGCATGGAGCAACAAAGCCATAGACCTCCTTGGGCTCCTTCTTGGTTAAAGTAAGATAAATCTTACTTGCCTCTGTCTCCAGATGGCAGGTTGTATGCGAGGGAGGTTTGGCTGGAAGACTTGCCTCGAAAGGTCCTCTCCATGCCTGTGCATTCAAACAAGCCAGAGTGGACAGCCACAAGCAATTACGCCCGCATTCCAATTCCACAAACCTCATAATTAAGAATGGAAAAATTTTTGTTTGTCTATTCCTTTATGTGTGTTGGTGAAAGAGAGTTAACTTATCCTTTTCGCTGGCTATGTTGTTTAAATTTATCAAACATTGACCACATCTTCACTCTGCCTGGGTAGACCTAATTCAGGACACATTTTCAAAAGCCTTGACCTCCTCAAATCAAAGAGAAGAATCAGTAGTATTATTAAGTTTAAGTAAAGCCTTGCTTTATTTTATTTTTAATGCACCTATTCCTCTGCAAACTCTGGTTCAGCAAAGATATTATTAGAAAATACAACTCTTACACTTCAGTGTCTAACTATATTTTTAATAAACCCCCAGTGTTCCCCATGTACTCTCCATTAGACACCCTTTCTCAACTTTAAAGTCAGATATCAAAATGCTATGCCTAGCAACTGCCCAATCCTGTGATTTGTTGGGTGAGGACATTTAAGCCCAGAAGAGAGGAAGTCATTTGTTCACAATATCTTAAGTAAATAAGAGGGCAAATGACCAGTTGACAATCGCCCCTCCTGTTCAAGGACAGAGGTTCAGATCACAAGGCATCATTGAATTGCGCTGTGCTCCTGCTGCCTTATTTAGGAATCTCAGAAACCTCTGATTTTGAATCAGTCTTATTCAAAATGACTTATTTTTCAGGCTCGTTCAGCTCTGTCCATGGGCTGCCACAAGATGTCCTGGTAGCACACTACACAAAGACCATTCAGCTGGTTCAAGAAATTAGCCCAGGCAGGGTAGCCCGGCCCCTTTCCCCATGGCCGGTAAACATGGTCTATCCGTGAGAAGTTGTCAGATCCACCCTGATTTTGATTTGTGCATGAATGAATTACTGTGTTAAGGTAGCTTTCTTGGCTGTTGGTGAGCAAGACTTTCTTTTTTCATATTTTATAGTGAAATATTAAATTAAAAGTGCAGACATTTATTTCATGACCTCTTATCCTCCTGTAATTTTCTTGTGGACATAATTTGTTTCTGTCTCTCTCCCCAGTGACCAAAAGAGTATCTAATGCAAAGCAGGCACTCAATAAATATTTTTTGAGTAATGATTCCTGCAACCCAGTACATTAGTGTTGCAGAATGCCTACCCCCATAAATGATCTAACATACGGTCTCACTCAGCCAATCAAAATCAAGGGTTGCTTTCTTTTTTTTCCCAGCCCTCATAGACCTTTTTGCATCTGCCTTCTCAGCATTTCTAAAACTTAAGTCATCCTATCTTCATAAATTTGCTCTGTCAACTACTTCTCTTATTAATTTAAATGGGCTCACTTTAAAAGCAAGCTGTATCGCGGCCGTGTGCCGGAGGCCAGCAACACTTGCTCGAAGTGTGCCTAACAATAAATTCACAGCTATTAAAATTCTAAAATGCTTATCCACATACTCTCTCAACTTATGGGTTATGTGCACACACTTCTGGAAACAACTCTGCATTACTCATTCAGATTTTTCAACATCCCTATGAGGTAGGTCAGGCAGGACAAACCCTGGGCCCGAAGAATTGAGGTGGAGGCCCAGGCGAGATGGCAGCCAGATAAAGGCAACCATGACCCGTCTGCTAACGCTCTTTCGCTGCTCCGAGGTCCTTGTTTTTACAGATGTGGTTGGCAATCCAGAAGTATTAGTATGCCCCAGAGGCTTGCAAAAAATGAAGAAGTTCAGGCCCCACCCAGGCCTACTCACTCAGATTCTGCATTTCAACAAGATCCAAGTTGATTCCGGTGCAAATGAAAGTGTGAGAAGCCCTGGTCTAGATCTGTGGTTCTCTAAAGGGAGCCTAGTGACTACCCAGTCCTGTCATTTGGTGGGTGAGGGCACTGAAACTCAGGGGAGCATAAGTCATTTGTTCCCAGTACATGAGAACCATCTGGGGAGACATCCTGACGCCTGGGCTCTGGTCCGTGAGATTCCAAGGAAAGTGTCCGGGGTTTGGGTTAGGCCTCGGTAATTCAGGCCTAATAAACATGACAGGTGACAAGGAGGGAAGTCTGTACAGCCAAGTCCAAGACACAGGGATCTAGGTCAGCAGTCCTAGAACTTCGGCACGGAACCACCTGGAGGCTTGTTAAATCACAAACGGTCTGTCCCCACCACCAGAGTTTCTGGTTCAGGGGTCCCTGTGGAGCCTGAGATTTTGCATTTCTAGTAAGTCCCATGCTGGTGCCGCTGGTCCAGGGACCGCGTTTTGAGAATCCCCGCCAGCTGGATGGACCATACAAGGTCCATGCTCAAACTCTTTCCAAGAACTTTTCTAGCCCCGTATACAAGCTGTAGTTGAAACAAGCATCATAGGGATAAAAAAAGTTTAAGTATAAAATGTTCGGATATACAAAGCCAGGTGTTTGGGGGGCTCTCTCCGGTGTAGGATCTAAGTGGTGCCTGAGGTGGAACTCGAATCCCTCTCTCCTCAAGAAAAGCCTCCGTACTTTTGAAACCCCTCCGGTTTGTGAGTCGGATCGTGGCTGCTGGGGTGTGAGTTTTCCCCCTGGCAAGATGATGTCTCTGCCTCTCCTTCCTGTCTTCCATGCCGTCCTTTTATCTTCTGTGGTGGAGGCTCTGATCACCTGATGTTCAGTCCCTTTCAGAGGGAATTACCCCATTTATAGTTGTTGATTTGTTAAGTCCCAATGAGGAGGTAAGTTAAGGTTCTTCCTACCCCACCATCTTGAACTCAATCAAAAAAAAAAAAAAAGTATTTCATCTGTGCTCTCTTACAGTGATATTTCTCTCCCTGTAAAAATGGCATCTGATAGTTCCCAGATTGCTTGTTTTCATCCTCATAAAATAACTTTTCCACTAGAACAAGGTCCAAACATAAGTTGTAAAACTATCCTGGGATACAGCCCTGGAAAAGCCCTGAGGGAGTCAGGGTCAGGGTTCCAGCCCAGGTGGGCAGGTGGCAGTCATCACCGTGTGAAGGGCGCCCCCTAGAGTTATGGAGCAGGTGGTGCCTTGATTCTGACAGTTGGCAGAAACCACAGCTCCTTTGTTTTCCCCTCAAAAAGCTACCACCCAAGACTGCTCTGAGAATTCCCTGAAACCCCTGTTACCAGTAGGACAGCATGTTTGCCTGAAAGTCCTTTGCCTTTGCGTCAGATTGATTATATCAAAGAAAAGATCAACAACTAAAAGATGTCTCTCTTTTTAAAAATCATATTCTACTCATAGCACATTATCATTATCAGTCTGTGCATAGCCCCTCTCTTCTTTTATTTTTTTTCTCTTTCTTATCTCTGATCCCCACACTCATTCCCCCTACCTCTTAGGCAACCTCTCTAGAAAGTTAGATATATGTATGTCCTTAAATATTGCACATATCTCTATAGAAATAGGCTGGGCTGTTTCATGTGTATATGTGGCTTTAGATTATATAAAGGAATCATATAAGTCCTTTTTTTCCTCATCACTGCACTCAACATGGTGTTTTTAAGACCTGTCCATGTTGCTTTTTGTCCACCTAAGATACACCCACCACATTCTGCTTATGGGGATGTCGTCTTTACACATCTGTTTCTCGTGCTGAAATCAGCATGCTTTTTTGTCAGAGTATTTCAAACTAAGCAAAACTGTTTGCTGGGGTTAATCTAACACCAGATGCATTTATCCCTCTTTTAGGACTGGAACTAATTCCTTCCCGTCCCATGTGGCTGTGCTTGTTAGCTGGCATCACAGGTGTCTTCTTTAAAAAGAAAAAGAGCCTGGCCGGTGTGGCTCAGTGGTTGAACATCAACCCATGCACCAAGAGGTCACTAGTTTGATTCCCAGTCAGGGCACATGCCCAGGTTGTGGGCTCGATCTCCAGTGGGGGGCATGCAGGAGGCGGCCAATCAATATTCTCTCACCGATGTTTCTATTTCTCTGTCCCTCTCCCATCCTCTCTCTCTAAAAATCAATAAAGGAAAATAAATAAAAATTTTAAAAAGAAAGAAAAAGAGTTCGTCCTTTGGTTTCCTGGCACTAGCCCCACAACACACACCAAAAAGCATGGGGATGGAGTCCTCCAACAGAAAAGTCTTACTAGCATCCACGACTTAGCCTTGATTAAACTAGACCATCCCCACCTATGGAAAAGTATTTCTTAAAAAATAAGAAAATTTACCTCAATCTTGGATTACAGGTTTTACATCAAAATGAAAAAAAAAAGTCAAATTGCCTATCAGAGTGTCCTGTTTTACTCTTTCTTACTCCTTTTGCAGATGTAAGTAATAAATCCCAAACCAAATTCCCTCTCCTGAGAGGTGAACTCCCACCAACACCCATAAGGAGGAAATTGGCTCATATAATAACACAATTAAAATGTATAATTTCCACATGTACATGAGCAATAAAAAGAATGCTTCTTTGGGCCTGTTTCCAGCCCAATCTTTCAAAATATGTGAAGCCATGTATCTTAATCAACTTTACCCCATGAAGTGATAAATACAAGATATCAAGATTTAAAATTTAAGTAATACTTTCTTCGGCCTCAACATTCTAGGACAAGCCTCTCACAAATGTGTAGTAATAAAGTCTATAACCTGTTTATAATGTGCCAGGTACTATACTAAGCACTATTTGTGTGTTTTTCCATTTAATCCTCATAAGCCTATAACATTTTTTTATCCCTGTTTTAAAGATGAAACACCTAAGACTCAGAGACGAAATAAAAGGGAAATTTAATCCAATTATGTAAGGTTAGCTCATTCCCCCAAGCCAAACAATACTCTCCTATCTCCCTTCTCCTAAAGACATAAAACCTGTTTCTCCCTCAAGTGCCCATCCTCCTGACTTCAGTCAACATCCGGAATTCTCTGTCTGCGCTGACCTTCCCCATGTTTTCTCCTCCCTCCTCCCCTCAACTCCTTACACCTTGGGTGCCTCTCACAGCAGTGATGAAAATGGCCATTTCCTTGATCCATAACCAACTCAAACTTTGAATAGCCTTGAACCTTTGGCTGCCACTCCTCCTCCTTTAAATCTGCTCCTGCCTTCATTCCTCTGGTACTCGATGCTTTCCATCTCTGGTCTCTCTTTTCGTGTATGCTTGCCAACCCTCTTCCTTGGCTGCCCTGACACTCAGGCGCAGCACAGATCCCGCTCAGACTCTTTCCTCAGTTCCAGCTGGTATCTGTGAGGCCCGTCCAGCCACGGATCCCTAGCTCCTGCCACCAGTGATTATCACAAGTGCCTGCCTATTCTGCAAACTCCGCCTGCTACATGAGCTCCCAGTGTTGCCCATGTATTACTGTGTGAACCTGGGCCTCAGTTTCCTCCTGTATAAAACAAGGAGCATGGACTCTAATTATCTCTAGCATCTTGCGTAGTTCCTCTCCACAAACAGAACTCAAAACTCTTCAACCTGGCCTTCCAAGACCTCTGCTCAATGCACCCAGGCTTCCCTCTCTGCCTCCTCACCCCATGAAATACTCTGCAGTGCCTCGCTTTTCCCGGAAACAGACCTGGAAGTGCTTCTCTGCCAGGGATGCCCCTCCTGCATCTCCAAGATCTGCCTCCCCAAGTCCTGAGTCTGATTTAAAAATACTCAATCTGCCAAGCAGTCCCTCCATTAACACCATTCCCCTCTCCCAGCGGTGTGGTTCAGGGGACTGAGTGTCATTCCATGCACTGAGAGGTTGCTGGTTCGAATACTAGTCAGGGCGCATGCCTAGGTTGTGGGCTCAATCCCCAATGGGGGGGGGGGGCCTGCAGGAAGCAGCCAACCAATGTTACTCTCTCATCGATGTTTCTATCTCTCTCCCCCTCTCCCGTCCTCTCGATATAAAAAAACTCAATAAAAATATACTAAAAACAAAAAACCATTTCCCTCCCATTGCACTTCCCCATCATAGCACTTGTGATGGTCTGCGTGGCGGCAGAGCCCCGTGAGTGTGTGCATGCTGGGTCATGTACCAGGGAAACAGTGAAGGCAGGTTAGTCTGCAGACTCGGAGCCAGACAGCGTAGGTCTGCATTGTAGACAGTCATCCCCGCTTATCGGGGGACACACTGCAACACCCAGTGGACGGCTAAAACCGCCGAGAGCACCAAACCCTGTATGTACTGTTTTTTTCCATAATACATACCTATGATAACGTTTACTTTATAAATTAGGCACGGTAAGATAGTAACAACAACAACAATAAAATAGAACCACTTTAACAATACGCTGCCCTGAGAGCTGTGCTCGCCCACCCGTACTGCGCTGAGCTCGCCCTCCCGGGACGATGGGAGGTGCCAGCGCCCACGTGATGAGACGACGTGAAGGACCGAGGCGCTGTGATGCAGCCTGAGGCTGCTATTAACCTTCTGACTACGTGTAACAAGCACCTCCTGGCTTCTCTTTGTGAACACGGCCGGGCAATGCTGCCACCGTGTACCCGAGCACCACCGTGTACCCGAGCACCACCGTGTACCTGAGCACCACCGTGGCAGCACCGAGTGGGAGCGAGGAGCGCGTGCAGCCTGAATACTCTGGACAAGAGCCGGCTCACACCCGGGCGGGGCGGGGCGGGACCTCCTGATTTCATCAGGCTACTCAAAATGGTGCACAGTTTAAAGTGTGTGAATTGTTTGTTTCTGGAATTTCCCATGTAATATTTTCAGACCGTAATTGACCATGGGTAACGGAAACCTCAGAAAAGTGAAATTGTGGATAAGAGGGGATATACTGTACTTTTTGTTTTTGTGTATTATCATGTTCTGACATCTCCAAAAGCCTTCTAGCTGAAGAGACTGCCCCTCCCAGGGTCGGCCAGTCTGGGAGGTCTCAGCCAGCAGCCAGAGCATGCCTTTGACATGCAAACTAACCAATCCAACGCCTCCTTCCTCCATCTGCCCTTACACTCCAAGGAACAGTATCACCCCCAGCCAGGAATCAGACAACTAGAGATGACCCTATAGCCCAAATTCCACCAAAATCATTCAAACTAGCCAGTCTTAAACTGCTTCCTGTGCCCTGCCTGGTCTTTCACAGAAACTCCAATAATGGGAGCCGTGGCCTAAGCAATCCCCTTGCTCCTGTCTTCTGCCTCCAGACCACTCTGGTATTGTCCCCTGTGGCCCTGGGGGTATGCAATGACCTCCTCTCTGGGATCTGTGACACTTTTTCTCTCCAAGCCTCATTCTTGTTTCCTCCAGTGGCCACATGGACTTGACCATACAATAACCAATATGTACACCCTTAAAACCCCACGTCTTGCCTGGCCGGTGTGGCTCAGTGGTTGAGAATCGACCCATGCACCGAGAGGTTGCTGGTTTGATTCCCAGTCAGGGCCCATGCCCAGGTTGTGGGCCAAACGCCCTGTGGGGGGCATGCAGGAGGTGGCCGATTGATGTTCTTTCTCATCAATATTTCTCTCTCGCTCCTTCTTTCTTCCTCTCTCTCTCTAGAGGAAGGAAGGAAGGAAGGAAGGAAGGAAGGAAGGAAGGAAGGAAGGAAGGAAGGAAGGAAGGAAGGAAGGAAGGAAGGAAGGACATTTTCCCATTTTTTGTTCAGACAGAGTGGGAGGGAGAGAGAGGAAGAGAGAAAGAGAAAGAAACGTAAAAGGGACACATAGAGTGGTTGCCACCCGCACGACCAACCAGGGCCGGGGACAAACTGCAACCAAGGTACGTGCCCTTAGCGGGAACCGAACCCGGGTTGCTCTGGACCGCAGGCCGACGCTCTAACCGCTGAGCCAAACCAGCCAGGGCTGGAGTCATTTGTAATTCTCCCATCCCATTATTCATTCTTCACTCCTTGTTTTAAATTCTCACCTGAGGATATTTTTCCATTGATTTTTAGAGTAGAAGGGAGAGAGAGATAAAAAATATATATATCTGTATGTAACATGAGGCTGGGGATCGAACCTGCAACCCAGGTACATGCTCTTGACCAGGAATCAAACCCATGACCCTTCGGTCTGCGGGCCGATGCTCTAACCGCTGAGCCAAACCAGCTAGGGTTCATTCTCCACTCTTCATTAAGAGTTGTTGATTAGCCCTGGCCGGTTTGGCTCAGCGGTTAGAGCATCCACCTGCAGTCTGGAGAGACCCAGGTTCGGTTCCCGCTAAGGGCATGTACCTCGGTTGCAGTTTGTCCCCGCCCCTGGTTGGTCGTGCGGGTGGCGGCCACTCGATGTGTCCCTTTCACATCGATGTTTCCCTCTCTCTCTCTCTCCCTCTCTCTCCCTCCCACTCTGTCTGTACAAAAAATGGGAAAATGTCCTCGGATGAGGATTAAAAAAAAAGAATTGTTGATTAAGCACCTACTATGGGCCAGACTTTTTTTAGACTCTCAAGCACATCAAAGAGCAGATTCTTGCTTTTGTGGATCTTACAATCTAGAAAGGAAGATGCGCCACAGACAAATCAATCTGTGACACAGCAGGTGGTGATGAATGCTGTGAAGAAGGGTGAAGCAGGTAAGTGTCTGAGAGGAAGACGTGTTACTCCATAGCGGCCAGGGAGGGCCTCTCTCATAAGGGGATATTTGACAGAGATTTGAAGAAAGTAAAGGACTATCATTTGGATATCTAGGGGAAGAGCATTCCTGGCACAGGGATCAGCAAGTGCAAAGGCCCTGAGGAAGAAGTGAGCTTGGCATGAATGAGGGATAGCAAGGATGGCTCAGAGTACATAAAAGAGTTTTAGATGAGGTTTCATTTAGATGAATTTCCTTTCATCATGATTTATCTTTCTGGTACCCCAGAAAGCAGAAACTTCCTGCTCTCTCCTAATAATCATTAATTCATCTCCTCTCCAACATGTAAGGCCAGTGAGGACAGGGACTTACTCTGTTTATTCACTGTTTTCGTGCCGGAAACCAAGTAGGCCCATTCATTACGTAGATGAACTGGAAAGCCTAGCCAAGTGACCTGGTCATGAGGCAGCTGACCTCTTGGAGGCAGGAGACCTAAGTTCCAGAGATGACACAAAGGCAGTAAGGCAATGACCTCTACAAATCACTGTCTCTGCGCCTCAGTTTCCCCACACAAAAGTGTTGGATTGGAATCGTGGATGGAAAAACCCTGCCGCAGGTATGACCACTGAGCCCCCTCCCACGCCTATAGACTCTCTGACGGACTGCGAACCTCTTTCTCTCTAGACAAGACCTTTCCCTAGCCAGTACTCTCATCATCCACTACCTATTGGTCAGAGACAACCCTCAAAATGAACCCAATTTGCCATCACTCAACTAGAAGATTTTTCAGATTCCTTTCAGCTTCAGCATCCTATGATTCCCATCTATTTTAGTCCCTTTGTCCACATGGAGGCACCTGTTACCACAAACTCAACCAGTCACGTTCACCAGGAGATCATGCTGCTCAGAGGGTGCTGGCCCCCCGCCGGTGCTCCTGCGCAGAGGCTGCCAGCCAGTAACACTTGCTTTCCTTCTAGCAGATGCTTTTCACCAAAGGAACTAATTCAGTGCTAGCTGTTCCAAGCTCCTCCAAAGGCGCTTGATGCTCTTGAATAAGCTGAATGTGGAGGTTCCCCTCAAATCCCAGCCCATGGAGGCTTGGACTCCATTTATAAATATGCCAGCCCGAAGGCTTGGAACAAGCCTGGTCTGGCTTGAGCCTTTAAGTCACTCTGTATCTTCAGGCTAATGAGAGTGGCTGAGGTCCCTGATTTGGTTATGGTCTTCGGGAGCCTGAACCCTTTGGCCTAGTCTTTCCTCAAGCATCCATTCCTGACCTGTCCCTGACCGCTTTCCCTGTGTCCTTACCCGTGATCTGACTTGAACACTCTTCTTTTCTACAACATGCCTCTCAGAACATGTTCTTTCACCTCCTCCAGGTAATAAGCTCAGAACAATCCATCCTAAAGTCAGAAACACCACCCCATACAGGCCATGACGTTGGCATTTCTGCTGAGAGAGAGAAATACACAAATATCTACACACAGAACAGGACCACGAAAGACCGCAAAGTCCTGTGAAGAAACCAAGACACCTCTCTTTGTCTCAACTTCCTCCAAAACCACTAAAGGGAGTTTTTGTTGTTGTTTAACTCATAAGGACAAAGAAACATGGAGAAGGATCAGCGGAGGAGAGAAGTCAATAGGATTCTAGAAGCTGAAAACGCCTGGGCAGTGTCTGTCCTGTTCAGCCAGAGACCGTGAGCGAAGGTAGGGCTTTGTTACACGGGTCCCACGACAGGGGACTTATGGACAATATGGAAAATATCTTCAACTCTCAGTTCTCAAACATAATAGGAACTTGTTCAGATACCTATGTTCAAAAGAACCTCCTTTTCACTTGTTCTACCAAAATGTCCTAATGTCACCATCAGTGCTGCATGGTGCCATCCACAGAGCAAGAGTTTTGAATTTTTGGAGAGGGCTTTGAAGCCCAAGTCTACAAATTACAACCTGCGTGATCTTTCTTAGCGCTTCTGGGTTTCAGCTTCCTCCGCTGCAAAACAGAGGCGGGAATAATGCCAGCCCTGCCTGCTTGTGTCAGGAACTTTAAATGACACAAGTTTAGATGTTCGGTATGATGCTCGTTACACAGTAGCCCCTCAGTAAGTGATGGGCATTGTTTTTGCCTCACCCGGGTAAAGGCCCACTTCACTTTCACAGGGAAGTGAGTCTCGAGAGCACTTACGGTAGGTCACGACTTTCCTCAGAAAATAGTTTCAAATCTTCTCGTACACTTGAATAAGTTTTGATTCCATTGAGATCCCCATAGTTCTAGGTCCTACCATAGAGAAATGGCACCAAAAAAAAAAAAGTTGTAAGAGCAGGAGTTACTAATCAACTAATCAGAACAGAGTCTCTGGTTTCTAAAGCGATGAATATCTTAATGGGAGCAAGATGAGTTCCATGCAAAATGTGCTCCAATGGAAGAGATAAGCCAGTGATTTTCAATCCTGGCTGCACATGAAAAATTGAAACAATTGATTTGGAAATGCTTGAAAGGGGACCCGGCATCGGGGTATTTTTAAGAGCTCTCCAGTGACTCCAGTGTGCAGTCAGGATGAAAACTACCAAGCTTTTTAAAAAATGACCTATTGGATGGAATATAAAAATGTACTCATTTAAATATTTGAAATTTCTTCCAAACCACTGGGG
Source organism: Molossus molossus (assembly GCF_014108415.1). Classification (NCBI taxonomy): domain Eukaryota; kingdom Metazoa; phylum Chordata; class Mammalia; order Chiroptera; family Molossidae; genus Molossus; species Molossus molossus. The sequence continues at coordinate 52,476,177 of NW_023425349.1, forward strand.
CTCAGCAGAGTTGCTGCTAAATCACTTTCTGAAATGAAGCTAATAATCTGAAAGCAACCAAGATGTCCTTCGGTAGTTAAATGGATAAATAAACTGTGGTGCACCCAGATAACAGGACATTACTCAGCATTAAAATAAAATGAACTATGAAGCTATGAAAAGACATGGAAGAACCTCAAAAGCATATTAGTAAGTGAAAGAAGCCAATGTAAAAAGGCTATGTGGTGTATAACTAACTATACGGCATTCTGGAAAAGGCAAAACTATGGAGACAGAAAAAAAATTAGTTGTTGCCAGAGGCTTTGGGGAGAAAGCAAAAAACAGGCAGAACAGAGAGGATTTTTAGGGCAGTGAAACTACTCTGTATGATACTGTAATAATACTATACATGTCGTTATACATTTATAAAAGCCATAGAATGTCCAACACCAACAGTGGGCCATAATGTAAACTATGGACTTTGGGTGAAAATGATACCACAGTGTAGGTTCATCAGTTGTCAAATGTGCCACTCCAGTGGGTGGTTGAGAATGGGGGAAGTTATGCATGAGTGGTGGTAGAAGGTCTATGGGAAATCTCTGTACTTTCTATTCAATTTTGCTGTGACCATAAAAGTCTACTTAGAAAAAATAAATAAAATAAAAACAGGAATCAGAAGTCTAATATGAAAGCCTTTAGGCCAAAGTCATGAAGACAGAGATTCCAAGAAGCACCAGGACGCACCGAGCACAGTGCTGAATACGCTGAGGCCAAAGGAAGGAGACAACTCCAAGCCCAGCAGAAGAGGTGGGCTGCACTTAAAGAAGCAGGTGAGCTAAGGCTCCAAAAGGGAAATGAAATAGACGCAAACAGAAAATCTGGAAGCAGCAGAGGTCACTGTGGCAGCAGGACACGACGTTGCAGAGTAAGGTAGATATTGAATGACTCCAGGGACAACATAAGCAGCCTCAGCTTCCCTTGACACGCATCCTGAGCGCTCCCGGAAGGCTTGCCCTGGATACCGCCACACCCCGCAGATGATACCTAGGAGGCTTATTATTTATTTTAATCCTCACCCAAGGATATTTTTCTATTTATCTTCAGATAGAGTGGGAGATAGGGAATGAGAGAGAGACATCGGCATGAGAGGGACACATCAACTGGTTGCCTCCTGCACAACCCCGACCAGAGCCAGTGACGAACCATAAACCAAGGTACATGCCCTTTACCAGAATCGAACCCGTGACTCTTTGATCCATGGGCCAATGCTCAACTGCTGAGCCAAACCGGCCAGGGCCCATGAGGTTTATTTTTCATTGCTCTGTGTGGTGGCTGTCTTTCTAACAGGCACAGAGTGAAAGTGCACTTTCTTACTCTCTGAAATGAGATATGGGCATGTGATTGGATCCGGCCAATACAATGCGATCAAGGGACATGCACACTTCCAATGGGAGCTTTCCAAGCTACTGCACACCTCACCATGGCTAGTTGCTGGCTTAGGATGCTTCATGGTAGAGCAAATTTAAAATATATATATATTTTTTTATCCTCACCCGATGACATTTTTCCATTTTTTATTCAGATAGAGCGGGAAGGAGAGAGAGGAAGAGAGAGAGAAACATCGATGTGAAAGGGACACATAGAGTGGCCGCCACCCACATGACCCAACCAGGGCCGGGGACAAACCGCAACTGAGGTACATGCCCTTAGCAGGAACCGAACCAGGGTCTCTGTGGACCGCAGGCCGACGCTCTAACCGCTGAGCCAAACAGGCCAGGGCAATTTAAAATATTTTTGTGTTAAGACTTCCGTCAAGATGGCGGGTAGGTAAACGCGGTATCGCGTCCTCCCACAACCACATCAAAGTTACAACTAAACTACAGAACAACCATCATTCAAAACCGCCTGAAATCAAGCTGAATGGAAGTCCTACAACTACGGAATTAAAGCAGCAGCCACATCGGGACTGGTAGGAGGGGCGGCAGCGCGAGGGCCGGTGGCGAGAGTGGCTGGTCTCACACCCAAGTGTGGCGGATAAAAATCAGGAGGACACCTCGGCTGGGAAGGTCCTCCCTGAGGACTGAGGGGTCCCCGTCCCACACCAGGTGCCCCGCTCAGGGTTCCAGTGCCAGGAAGAGAATCCCCATAACTTCTGGCTGGAAAAACCAGCGGGAACTGAGGCTCAGGGAAGCTGAAGCGGCTGGAGCCCCAGGCAGCTCCTTAAAGGGCCCGCGCACGGACTTATCGGACTCTCTCCCTCTAAGCTCGGAGGGGAGGCAGCTTGAGGGGCGCCAGAGACATACAGGGAAGAACTGAGCTGTTTGGCACTAGAGCGAGGGCTGGAGAGGGGGCTTTCTCCGGGACAAACGTGCAGTCAGAGCCCTTTGTTCCTTTGGTGAGCCCTTCTCGGGGGCGGCAGACAGTCGCCATATCTGGGACTCCAGCAACCTGGCTCACACTGGTAGCCCCGCCCTAGTGACTCCCTGAGGCCCCGCCCCACCCAACTTTCAGGCCCACCCAAGCTGTTGCCACTTGCTTAACCATAGGACTGGCCTGTGTTGGATCCTGCTTCAGGTTTTTCCTAAATTCTTTCAAACGAGCAACATCTGGTCTCAGCTAGCCCCATACCTCTCGTTAAGGAATACACAGAAACAAACACAGGGAGGCAGCCAAAATGAGGAGACAAAGAAACGGGTCCCAAATGAAAGAACAGAACAAAACCCCAATAAAAGAACTAAGCGAAATGGAGATAAGCAACCTAACAGATACTGAGTTCAAAATACTGCTTATAAGGATGCTCAATGAACTTAGTGAGAACCTCAGTGAACTTAGGGAGGGCCTCAAGAGCATAAAAAAGGACCAGTCAGAAATCATGGATGCACAGTTAGAATTGAAGGAGGCATTAACTAAAATAAAGAATAATTTACACAGCTTCAATAATAGAGAACGTAAATCCAAGGAGCAAACCATCAATTTGGAATATAAGGAAGCAAAAAATGCCCAATCGAAACAGCAAAAAGAAACAAGAATCCAAAAAAATGAGGACAGTGTAAGGAGCCTCTGGGACAACTTCAAGCGTGCCAACATTCGCATCTTGGGGGTGCCGGAAGGAGAAGAGAAAGAACAAGAAATCGAAAACCTGTTTGAAACAATAATGGCAGAAAACTGTCCTAACTTGGTGAAGGAAACAGACATACAAGTCCAGGAAGCACAGAGTCCCAAACAAGATGAACCCCAAGAGGCCCACACCAAGACACATCATCATCAAAATGCAAAAGGTTCAAGACAAAGAGAGAATCTTAAAAGCAGCAAGAGAAAGGCAGCTAGTTACCTACAAGGGAGTTCCCATAAGGCTGTCAGCTGATTTCTCAAAAGAAACTTTGCAGGCCAGAAGGGAGTGGCAAGAAATATACAGAGTGATGAAAAGCAAGAACCTACAACCAAGTTTACTCTATCCTGCAAAGCTGTCATTTAGAATTGATGGCTGTATAAAGACTTTCCCAGACAAGAAAAAGTTAAAGGAGTTCATCACCACCAAACCGTTATTATATGAAATGATGAAGGGTCTTTTTAAGAAAAAGATAAAATATATGAACAAACAAAATGGCAATGAATACATATCTGTCAACAATGGAATCTACAAACAAAATGAACAGGTAGAACAGAAACATTCTCATAGATACAGAGAACATTTTGTTGGTTGCCAGTTGGGAGGGGAGTTGGGGGAATGGGTGAAAAAGGTGAAGAGATTAAGAAGCACAAATTCATTGCTAGACTGACAAACCTCAAAGGGAAAGGGGTGGGGGGGGTGGGGAAGAAATAAACCAAAGAACTTATATGCATAACCAATGGACACAGACAATAATGTGGGAAAAGGCGGGAGGGGGTGGGAGTGGGGAGGAGGGGGTCAATGGGGGAAAAATGTGGAACATCTGTAATACATTTTACATTCAACAAAGATTTTTTAAAAAGAAGAAGAAAAAAAATCTGAAAAAAATATTTTTGTGTTAAACCACAGAGATTTGGAGGCTGTTTATTATTACAGCATAACTATTAGTCTATTGATTAATATGCTATAGTTTCAGATTATGAATGAAACTCTTCTAGCTCAGGGTTTCTCAGCCTCGATACAATTGCTATTTGGGCTTGAATTTACGCTGTGCTGTGGGGTTATTCTGTGCACTGCGGGGTGTTGAGCTGCATCCCTGGCCTCTGCCCACAGGACACCAGCAGCACACCCTCCCCAGCTGTGACAATCGGAAAGGCCTCCCAACAGCATGATTCCCATAAGGGAGGTGCCCAGAGTAATCAAATGCATAGAGACAGAAAGTGGAACAGAGTTCACCAGGGTCTGGGGGAGGAAGGAATGGGAAGTTCTTTTCAATGGGGACAGTTTCAGTTTTACAAGATGAAAAGAGTTCTGTGGATGGACAGTGGTGGCGGAAGCACAACAGGGTGGATGTACTTGATGCCAGAGCTGTGCACTTAAAAATGCTCAAAATGGTAAATTTCACATTGCATGTGTTTGCCACAATTTTTTTTTATCCTCACCCAAGGACATTTTTGCATTTATCTTCAGATAGAAGGGGAGGGAGAGAAAGAGAAACATAAATGTGAAAGAGACACATCGACTGGTTGCCACCCACACGACCCCAACAGGGGCCGGGGACCAACTGCAACTGAGGCACGTGCCCTTGGTGGGAATTGAACCTGGAACTCTCTGGTCCACAGGCCGACACTCTAACCACTGAGCCAAACCGGCCAGGGCATCCACAATTTTTTTTAAATGGAGGGAAAAGTGTCTCCAAATGTCCCCTGGAGGGCAAAATAGCCCCTGGTTGAGAATCACTGTTTATTTTTATTTTTTCCACCTCCACTCAGCATCTACCTCCCATCTCCTTTGGCCCTCACCACACTATTGTCTGTGTCCATGAGCTATGCATATATATTCTTTTTTTTAATTTATTAATTTATTTTCATTAGAGATGTTTCTCCTTTCCTCCCATTGACACCCGTCTCCAGATTCCACACCCTACCTCCCATCCCCAGCATTGTTGTTTACGTCTATGGTTACCCATACATGCATATAAGTTCTGTGGTTTATTTCCCCCCCACACCCCCAACCACCTCTTCTGAGGTTTGTCAGTCTGTACCCTGCTTCTATGTCTCTGGGTCTATTTTATTCATCAGCTTGTTTGGTTCATTATATTCCATAAATAAATGAGATCATGTGATATTTGTCTTTCTCTGCTTGGCTTGTTTCGCTTAGCATAATACTTTCCAGGTCCCTTCATGTCATCTCAAAGGATAAGAGATCTTTCTTTCTTACAGCTGCATAGTACTCCATTGTGTGTATGTACCACTGCTTTTTTATCCACTCATCTATAAAAGGACACTTGGGCTGTTTCCAGATCTTAGGAATTGTAACTAGTGCTGCTATGAACATGGGGGTACATATATTCTTTCTGATTGGTGTTTCAGGCTTCTTAGGGTATATTCCCAGAAGTGGGATCACGGTCAAATGGCAGTTCCATTTTTAATTTTTTGAGGAAACACCATATTGTTTTCCATAGTGGCTGCACCAGTCTGCATTCCCACCAGCAGTGTACTAGAGTCCCCTTTTCTCCACACCCTCGCCAGCACTCGTTGTTGGATGACTTGTTGATGGCAGTGAGAATCACTGTTTAAACTACAGCAGCAACTCATTGAAATGTATGTATAAAAATGCAGGGCTAGGGCCCAACCCTGCTTTATACTATTAAGGGTTAGAATGTTAACTCTTCTAAAATTGTTTTATCTACTCTGATTTCAGGCCAGATTCTCCACAACAATCAGACAGTTTAATCCAGAAAATATTCCTCACTATGGACCCCAAACTGATTTGATAGGAATAAGCCCTGTGCAAACTCTTACACTGTATAAACCTTTTCCCTCCGTTTGATCAACAGAACACACTACGAATTTCACTTGGAATAATTATTCCTAAAATCTCCTGGTTCCTCACACAGACCCTCGGGTTCAGGGGCAAAGCCAAGTGGATGAGGCAGAACGGGGAGACTTGAAGGTTTGAGTCTGTCATTTGATAAAGGACCGTGGTTTTCCCTTCTTGAGTTCACCTTGAGAAGTATTCCTCACGCCTGAGGAATACTTCAGGCTCACACGGGGGTCCAGATGGCAATGGCTCCACTCTCCACGAACTGAATTCCATGCTGATGCTGAAGCAGCAGAGGGCTCCTCACAGCCACCGCCACCTGCGTGAGTTACCTGGAGGAATCCTGTTTATATCTCAGCATCGGGCCACATTCTTACCCCCAGTCCTTTTCCATAATGGCACCTCCAGATTGCCCCAGGTTAGGACATCATCCCGAGGGCAACGATGGTGCTGGGTGAAGACTTCGTCTCCAAGTCAGGGGCTGGTGCCCTTGACGGCAGGGCTTCTCCTCCGCCTCATTGACCTTCTCCAGATTGACACTAAAACTGCTCCCCCCACCCCCAAGCTCTGTAATAGGCATGAACAGATTACCCTCCTCTTCTTGGTTCCCATGGCCAGGATCCTTAACTAATCCTCTACCCACAAAGAAGGGCTAGTTTCACAAGCTGTTGTCTCAGCTGCTCACGCCAACATCTGCTCTGTTTGCTTCCTGAACACCTCCGACACGGAGCTGCTTTGTCACGCTTCATCCCACTCAGCTCATCACCCCTTCCACCCTCAACTCATCCGCACACACCTGTTCCCCGCCCACCCCTGGTTCTGCCCGCTGTTGATCCATCCACCCGTGCCCCAGCCCCCAGCCCCTCGGGATTTTACACCATCAATTACATGCTTATAGTCCAGAATCTTTAACCTCTCCATCCCTGGGGCTCCATTTATACAACAGAGAAACTTGTTTAAGCCTCTCCCATCTTGGGGAAAAAACTTCCTCCCTCGTCGCTGTCTCCCTCTCCGGCTTCTTAAAGTGAAGTTTGCAATCTTCCTGGCTGCGTATTTACCCCTGTATGAGGTTGACCAGTGCCCCACCCCAAAATGCAAGTCCTTCCCAGGAATCTCACAATGTGATATTTTAATGCATTTTGGTAGCTCAGGGAGCAATGGTGACAAACTGAGCCACCTGGACTGAAATGGACACATCTTCCCTCCTTTGCCCATCCTATTCCCCAACCCCCTCCTCAGACAAATGATTTCTCAGTGTTCCCGGGTGTCCCCAGGGGTTTGGCATGGCAGGTGGGCCCTGAGGACAGGGGCTGGCCCCGTGGCAGAGGATGGAAGGAAGGCCGGTTCCTGCCCACACACCTTCCCCGCTTTAACCAGAGGGGAGAACGCGCGCATCAGCCCCACCGCCGACATCCGGTGCAGCCTTCTGTTTCCCTCCTCTTTTTAAAATGTTTAATTTAATTTAATTTATCTTTATTTTTTAAACTATTACAAATATCCTTCTTTATTCCCCCACATTGACTCCCTCCTCCCAGCTCCCCACCACCACCACCCCCACTGCTGTCTGTGTCCAAAATAAACCCATTGTCAGAGGGGAAAAAAAAAGAATGTGGTCTTTGGAAACACGGTGTTGAAAATGTAATTAGTTAAAAGAAATGTCCAGCATGACCAGTGTCCTTAGAAGAAGAGAGGAAACCCAGACAGCACGCAGGGAACATGCCATGCCGACAGAGGCAGGAACGCCGAGCGCAGGCAGCACCGGCGGTAAGAGGGAGGCATGGCCCAGATCTGTCCCAGAGCCTTCAGAGAGAACACGGCCCTTCCGACACCCCGACTTTGGACTTCCAGCCTCCAGACAGGAAGAGGATAAATTTCTGTTGTTTTAAGTCTCTAAGCTGAGATAGTTAGTTATGGCAGCCCCAGGAAACTAAACACCCCTTAAGTCACCACAGTTTTCCTTTTGGCTCTGAACTTCTTCCATATCCATTGTTTATTTTATTTGACCTTGCTACTCACTCCTTCCTGTTGATGCTCTTCTCCTTCGGCATGTAGGACATCACTGGCCTCTGGTTCTCCTCCAGCCCCCTTCTCAGCCCCCTTCACTGCCTCCTCGTCATGCAGCCACCCACAGGTCCCGGGATAATCCCCACCTCTCTTCTCTCTCTCTGTTCACACCCTGCTGCCATCTCCTCCAAACACCAGCTCTCCTACACCGACATGATGGTGACTCCCCAAACCCCAGCCCAAATTCTCTCCTGAGTTCTAGTTTTGAAGTTCCTACTGCCTCTTACACATGTCCACCTAGTGCTGGTCTGAGCACCTCAAATACCACATGGCAAAGATGGAAGTCATCATCTAGAACACCCCCTTCTCAACATGCCTGCTTCTCCTTCTACAACCCACATGTCCACGCAAGGGCACAAGCTGGCCACTTGGCATCTTCCTGGACTCCTCCTGTCCCCTTCACTGTGGTCACCAAGGCCAAAGGACTCTATCCATGAGGGTTTGGGGAATCCACCCCCTCCTTTCCATCCCTGTTGCTGCTGCAGCTTTAGTTCAGACTCCCGCCACCTCTTGTGACTAATAGAAATCCTTCCTAAATCCTACTTGAATGCTGCTCTCAGGGAGAGCTTTGTATACCACCTAAGATAAGTCACTTTCCTGCTTCAGATGCTTCCGAGTCTCCTGGTTGCCTGCAAGGCAATGTCTTTAGCACACCTGGGCTTGGAACAATAAAGCTTCTTAGCATCTGGCTCTTAGGAATTTAGAGTAAAGGGTGTTTGGATTCAATTCCAGGATCCATCACATATTTGCTGTGTGGCCTTGGACAGGTACTTAACCTCTCTGTGCGTCATGTTAGATTCTTCATCTGTAAAATGGGGGTAATAATAGTACCTACCTCACTGGGTTGTTGCAAAGATTAAATGAGCTAATATAGCCCCAACCGGTGTGGCTCACATGGGTGATGGAGCATCAACCCATGCACCAAGAGGTCACCGGTTTGATTCCCAGTCAGGGCACATGCCCAGGTTGTAGACCCGATCCCCAGTGGGGGGCATGCAGGAGGTGGCCAAGCGATGTTCTCGCTCATCTCTCTCTCTCTAAAATCAATAAAAAATAGTTTTTTAAAAATAAATGAGCTAATATATTTTTTAGTTACTGCATCTAGTATGCAGCACCTGAGCACTCCATATTAACTGCTGTTGCTGTAAGTACAACCTCCCTCCATCCTTTCCTCCCAGCTGTGCATGAACACTGTGCAGCCAACCAGAATCACTCTCTAATCACACCCTGTGTAGCCCAGGCTGTTGGCCTTGACACATACTCCCTGGACTACCTTTCCTTCCCACCTCCCGGCCTGAGTACCCAGGGAACATACTTCAAGACTCAGCTGCTCTGCGCAGCTGCCCCGAGCACCCTGCACTGGAGTTACGCATGCTCTGCGCTGGGCCTTCACAGCACCTCGTGCTCTCCTCCGTCAGAGCACAGATCACACTGCATCGTGACCAGCTGCCTCCTGTCTCTCCGTCAACTCCTTCAGGCGAGGACCCTGCCTCATCGATCGTGTCAATGCCAGCACCGGGCACAGAGCAGGCTCGATAAAGGCGGTAGAATTAAGTAATGAGTTGTATAAGGACACAGCGTCGAGGTGAGATACAAATATGTCCCAGCTGCCTGGAACAGTCTGGTTTAGGCCACAGTCCTGGTATAATCATTAATAATACCCCTTTCGCTCTGAAAAATATCTCCATGTGCAGAATAAATGATGAAGTCATTCTAGGTATTAGAGCTAGGATTCCCGCCCTGTCACATGCTCCCTTTGCTTACCAACTGTTTTGGAATGCCCTATGTACCATCCTTAAATAAAATTGATAGGTAATAGAGTCAGAATAGAATAGAATTTCCAAACAATCGATGTAATGCCCTAGATCAAAGGTAAAGAAGATTTAAAAGTAAAGTAGCTTAAAATAAAGTTACACCCATTCTGATGTGTAAATGCTTAAATAAATGACTCATACTTCTGACCAAGATGGAGCAACAACTAACAGACTGGACAAAATATATGGAACAACGGTCTCCAAGATACTGGAACTAAGCAACGAAGGACAGGCATCCCCAGAGATGGGAAACAGATAAGGTGAGCCCTCCTACTGTGCCAGCTCACTGCCTGTGAGGGTCTCCAGGCACGGTGCAGGGAGGGTTACAGACAGTCCAGGGCTCTCTGAGAAGACAGAGCTGGGAGAAGGCCAAGATGGCTGGAAGAGATGGAGCAGAGTACTGGGGAGGAGGGCACCGCACAGAACTACAGCGACTACCCATCCCCCTTGAGTATCAGCAGAGTACTGATTAGAGCATGCGTGTGAAAAAACTACCTGAGACCAGAGGAAAAACCATCCACAAGGAGTAAACGAGACAGCACCAGCTGCTCACATGGAGCCAGGAATATGCCTGTTGCCATCAGCCTGAATGGAAGACCTCGGGGCATGAGGCTTCGGGTAGAGGACTCGATGGACTATGACTCAGTAGTGCAGCAAAACCGCTCTAGACCAATTGTTATTCTCACCACCCAGTAAAGCAAGGTCGAGAGGGATCGGATCCTTTCCAAGTAGCTTACAGTGTGACCTAGCAAAACTCAAGAATATTTGTAGGAATACAAAATTATCACGTATCAACTATCAAGGTAAAATTCAGTCATTCAGTCTGTCATCCAATCACAAAAGGACCAGAAAAAAAAAAGTGACAAATAATTAGAATAAAAATCAAATCAATCAAAACCAATCCGGAAATGATACAAATGATAGAATTAGTATACAAGCATATTTGAAGAGTTATATAACTATTTTTCATATGTTTTAGAAGCTTTAGAAGAGATCGAGCATTTTAACTAGAGATGAAAAATATACTGGAGGGGATGAATAGTAGACTAGACATCGCAGGACCAAAATCAGTATATTTAAAAATAATGCTAAATGAAACACAAACAGAAAAATACCAAAAATTAAATAACAGCATCAGTGAGCTGTGGAGCAACTTTAAACCGCCTGATATATGTGTATTTGAAGTCCATGGGCAGGGAAAGGGACAGAAAAAATACTTACGGAAATAAGGTTGAAATTATTCCAAATGCTCAAGTAGGACTAAGCAAGCAGACAGTGAACTAGTCATATGTGTACTAAACATGTAAATCCCCACGAGAGTCTATTACAAACGCAGACCATTGCAGGAGGTGTTATACTGGTGATTCAAACACAAATATCATAAGTGATTTTCTTCCTCGGGTGGGACTGCTGATATTTTTCAGGACGTTTGTACTAAACCTCACTCAGTGTCAGCAATGCCTTTCCATCATTACTCCCAAAACACAGAAGTCCCTCCCTAGAGAGCGATGCCACTTCTCTGAGAACCACGGCTTTAGACTAGACCAGGGGTCAGCAAACATGGGCTGCATTTGTATGGCCTGTGAGCTAAGAATGGGTTCACATTTTTTAAAGGTTGTAAAGAGGACGATGAGGGAGAGGAGAGAGAGGGGAAAAGAAAGAGGAGGAGGCGAAGAAGAACAAGAGCATGAAGATCAAGAAGAACGAAACGAGCCCTGGCCGGTTTGGCTCAGTGGTTAGAGCATCAGCCTGTGGTCCCGAGAGACCCGGGTTCGGTTCCCGCTAAGGGCGCGTACCTCGGTTGTAGTTTGTCCCCGGCCCTGGTTGGTCGTGCGGGTGGCAGCCACTCGATGTGTCCCTTTCACATCGATGTTTCTCTCTCTCTCTCTCTCTTCCTCTCTTTCCCTCGCACTCTACCTGAACAAAAAAAATGGAAAAAAAAATAAAAATGTTTAAAAAGAAGAACGAAACGAGGAGAAAGAGAAGGAAAGAGGAAGTGACAGATTATGTGTGGCCCATGTGCCTAGAATAAGATTTTCTGACCCCTGGTGTAGACCCCAGAGGAAAAGGGACAGCATGCGGTCCATTCCCACAAGGAATTTATACCCTAATGGGAAATGTGTCTGTTAGGATTCAGTCAGAGAAGCAGAGCCACTGTGAGGCATATGCCGTCGGGATTTATCACAGGGATCAGATGATGCGGTTGTGAGAGCTGGTGAAGTCTGCAGCAGGTGATACCTCGCTGTCTGGTGGTGGCTGGAAGTCCCTGCAGACTGACAGGATGACGATCAGGCAGAAAGCAAAGCTCCACGTGAAGTGGGGGAAGGCAGGACAAACTGGAACCCAGGAAGACAAGCCAAAGCCTGTGTCTGTCTCTCACCACCTCCAATCTCATGAATGGAAGGAGCCTGGAGAAGCTGGCACCCCCTGCCACAGAGCTGCACACGTGCCCCCATCCCTCCTCAAGCTCCCACACACTGTGGGCTCCCACATACCGGGGCTCCCCCAGCACTGCACCCATCACACAGTCCTGTAGTTGTCTGCTTCCTTGTTTATGTCTTGAGCTGGAGTCCGAGCCCTGGGAATGGGGTTGCATCTGTCTTGTTCGTCATTGGACCCCTTGCTCCCAGCACAATATTTAACATAGAGTACCTGCTCAATCACTGTTTTCTGGACACATGAGTGAAAAATACATCTATGCATCAAATATGATTTAAGGCGGGCAGAAATGAAGCAGGTGACTCTTTCAAGGAAAGGAGGCTCCCATTATTATTCTACGTGCGTGAATTCTAATGCTAGAGGCGGTGTGGTTACTTCATGTTATCCACCGGGCGTCAGTGGAGACAGGAGCAATTCTCTGTGTAAACGGGGAGAGCTCACCCAAAGGCTGTGTACTTCACTAGGCTGGTCCTTGGGAAGTGATGGTGCACACCTGCCCCTCACACCGGAAGGCTGCACTGAAGTAGCAGGAGACCTACAATGGGAACCATTTGGCAGAAGAGAAACAGCATGCCCGGTACAACATCCACGTGTAGCAGGAAATAAAGGAACACCCACCATGCGAAGACTGCCCAGGACACAGGAAAGAGGATGTCAGGCAAGATCCCACCAAGATTCCACTTAGAGACACTTCACAGTTATTATCATCACTAAACAATAGCAGGTGCTCATAGAGTATTTAGCCCCTGCCATGCCCTGTGCTAAGCACTCCACATGCATTACTCAGGTAATCCCCACAACGAAACCTATCGTTATCACCATTGCATAGATGAGGAGATTGGGGCTCTGAGAGGTTAGGTTGCTTGCCCAAGACTGCAGGGCGAGTAAGGTCAGAACTAGAATGCAAACCAACACACATTTCATCCAGAACCCCAACTCCTCACCACGATCTATCCTTGGAAACTGGGCGAGTCCTGGAGAAAACAGGAGTCTAGGTTTTACTTTAACAAACAAAAGGTGTATCCTTATAACAGGTATTGAAATAGTTTTAGTAAGCACTGGAAATCTATTCCAGGATTAAAGTTTCAAAGTTATTGCATGTCAAATATAGTAGACATATTTGTATTTATCATATACAAATATAATACATGATATCATATTAAGTGCTAAATGCAATAAATCAGGAAATGCAAACAAAACAAAAAGCCAACAGCATTATATAAGACATCAGCTGCTTACCAACAGGTATTAAATTATTAAGAAATGTGACCTATTAATTAAGGAATTAGAACATACAAATCCAGCCTTACCTAAAATCTCTATTTATTCCAGGTCAATATTTTCTATACAATTTTGGTCATTTGAGTAAGCTGAGAGCCATCTACACTTAAATCAGAGCTCAAAAGATATACCACACTTTTACACACATCGATATTATACATACAATAGATTCAAATTAATTTCATGAGTATTTTTTACAATGTTCTGGAAACTATTTGAGATATAAAGATGAATAAGACTACCTTCACAGGAACTCCAGAGAGTGGCGGACACAGAAACCTCAGAAAACAGCTGCAGAATGAAACAAATGAAATAGCTTTGGCCGGTTTGACTCAGCGGTTAGAGCACTGACCCTTGGATCAATGAGTTGCGGGTTCCATTTCGGTCAAGGGCACGTATCTCGGTCTGGTTCCTCCCGGCACTGGTCGGCGTCATTCGAGAGGGAGGTGACCAGTCCATGTGTCTCTCTCACATCGATGTCCCTCCCCCTCCCCCTTCCCCTCTCCCTATCTGATTATAAATGGAAAAATATCCTAGGGTAAGGATTATAAAAATAAAAAGAAACAAAAGAAAAAATAATAAAAGCCCAATGGAAATGGACATTTTGTTTGGTGTGCATACTCACTGAAATAATAAGGAGCCCCCAAAAGTTGGCTACTTTTTTTGTTAAATATATTTCTTTTTTCTTTTTTTAAAATATATTTATGCCCTGGCCAGTTTGGCTCAGCAGTTAGAGCGTGGGCCTGCGGTCCGGAGAGACCCGGGTTCGGTTCCCGCTAAGGGCATGTACCTCAGTTGCAGTTTGTCCCCGGCCCTGGTTGGTCGTGCGGGTGGCAGCCACTCGATGTGTCTCTTCACGTCGATGTTTCTCTCTCTCTCTCCCTTTCTCTCTCTCCCTCCCACTCTATCTGTACAAAAAATGGAAAAATATCCTCGGGTTAGGATAAAAAAAAAAAAAAAAAAAAGATTTTTTGCCCTGGCCGGTTTGGCTCAGCGGTTAGAGCGTCGGCCTGCGGTCCGGAGAGACCCGGGTTCGGTTCCCGCTAAGGGCACGTACCTTGCTTGCAGTTTGTCCCCGGCCCTGGTTGGGTCGTGTGGGTGGCAACCACTCGATGTGTCACTTTCACGCCGATGTTTCTCTCTATCTGAACAAAATATCAAAAAATGTCCTCGGGTGAGGATAAATAAATAAAAAAAATAAAATTTATTTATTTATTTGATGCAGATGCTTCTCCTTTTTTACCCCATTGGCACCCCCCTCCCCACCCCACCTCCGCCCGTGCCCGGCTTAGTTGTCCATGTCCATTGGTCATGCATACATGCATATAAGTTCTGTGGTTTATCTCTTCCCACCCTCCCCACCCCCTCTTCTGAGGGATGTCAGTCTGTGCCCTACTTCCATGTGTTAAACATATTTCTTATATTCAAGTGATTTTTTTTCTATCCAGTTTAATTTCTTTCATATCCTGAGTCCCTTTAATTTGGAGTTATCCTAAAATGATTTTTCTTCTCATGAGCACAAAATTTGTTGTTACCCTACCTCTGACCCTAACTGAATGTTATCACATTTTAGTTATGGCATTTTAAAACACAAAACAATATAATACCTAAAATTTTGAAACATAAAATGTCTTTGGAACTTCAACTAAAAATTTAAAAGTACAAAGAGCTCTTTCCTTTTTTTTTTTTTTTTTTATCGTACCCAAGGATATTTTTCCATTGATTTTTAGACAAAGTGAAAGGGAGGGAGGGAGGGAGGGAGAGAGAGAGAAACATCGATGTGTGAGACATGTAGATTGGTTGCCTCCTGAACGACAGGGAATCGAACCCACAAGCCGATGCTTGCTAAGCCAACAGGCCAGGACTAAAGAGCTTCATTTTTGCCAAAATAAGACTAGATTTAAATCTTTAGATGAAATATTTAATTGGTAATTCTATATTTCTAGAACAACATGGAAAGAGCAATCTAGTCTTAAAAGTTGTAAGAAAACATTATATTTACATTTAGGAGAATATCACATAAGCTTTCCCAGACCCATGCTTACCTTAATAAAAATTTAGTTTCTCAACAGTTGACTCTTCAAAGAATCTTGACTACTCCCTGCCCCTGTACAAACAACATCATTTTCTAATATTCAAAGGTCTAAAATTACCTTATCCCTGGGAATATCTGACCATAAAAATACTGTCTGTAACCACAAAATCCAAAATGCCAACTTCTTCAAGATAAACAGTCCCGTTTCTTCAACAACAAAAATGTAATTTTGTTTTTTGTTGTTTTTTTTTTAAAAAAAAGAGGATTAGAAAACCTGAGAGACATAAGAGAACATATCAACCAAATGTAATATGTGGACCTTATTTGCATGCTAATTGAAATCAATCAACTAAACAAAAACAGTTTGAGACAACTGAGAATATTTAAACATTGCCTGGATAAATTGATGCTATTAATGAATTAGTTAGGTGTGATAACAGTCTTGTGGTTACATTGATGTAATTCTTATCTCTTAGAGAAATGTTCAAAAATATGTGTACATCAAATGATAGAATTTATGGGATTTAATTAAAAATAATCCAGTGGCCCTGGCCAGTTTGGCTCAGCAGTTGAGTCGGCCTGTGGACCAGAGAGTCCCGGGTTTGGTTCCGCTAGGGGCACGTACTACAAAAAAATAAAAATAAAAAATAATCCAGTAGTAAGAGGACTGTTGGAGAGTAAAGGTGAAATAAGGTTGGCCTAGCTGACAGGTACATAGAGGTTAATTTTACTAATCTCTCTACTTTTGTATATGCTTAGAAGTTTCCATTATGTTTTGTTTTTGTTTTGTTTTATGGTTTCGTTTTTGTTTTGTTTTATCCTCACCCGAGGACATTTTTCCATTTTTTGTTCAGATTGAGTGGGAGGGAGAGAGAGAGAGAGAGAAACATCGACGCGAAAGGGACACATCGAGTGATTGCCACCCTCACGACCCAACCAGGGCCGGGGACAAACTGCAACCAAGGTATGTGTCCTTAGCGGGAACCAAACCCGGGTCTCTCTGGACCACAGGCCAACGTTCTAACAGCTGAGCCAAACCGGCCAGGGCTCATTATGTTTTTTAAAAGACTTAAAATTAAGGGAAAAAATAGATCCTTCTTGAAATAAAGCACAATAACTTTCATACAACAGTTACCTTGGATTAACACACCTTAATCTGAAGAACTGTTGGTCATAACTATGACTTTAAATATAGACATAGCTATAAATAGCAAATTACAGTATCTGAAGAAAGGGAAATTTCCTTTTTTTTTTTTTTTTTTTTTTTTTTTTGTGGTATGTGCCACTAGTTGGAACTGAACCGGAGACTCTGGTCCGCAGGCCTACGCTCAACCGCTGAGCCAAACTGGCCAGGGCAAGAAAGGGAAATTTCTCATAATTAATTTAATCTCATTGTTCTCTGCTTGAATTTGGGAATAAAAACTGCTTCACTAGCTGAATAAGTCATAACTATCCCCAAATATTCTTAATCATTGACTTCAATAAACATATTCCTGCAATCTAAGAATAAGAAAATGAAGTTTATAGCCAAGTATTTATTTTATATTCATTCATTCTAACATATGTATCTTGATTATATTAAGATAGTTGAGCAACAGGGAACTAGTGTTGAACTGAATTTCAGACTGGATTCTCAATCTTTTTTTCCTACGTCTAATCTTCTGGGGTTTGGGAGGGAAATGGCAAATTTTAATAGTATTATCTGTTTCCTATTTAAGTTTTTTGAACCCAGCGGTGTATGTGGAATCAATAAAAACATTTAAATAATTTCAGTGCTGATATGAAAAAGCAGCCATTAGGGCTAAACTATTTTTTTTAGAGATTACAGGAAGTTGACAGCAATTAACATAAGATTACAATTTAGATTGGAATCATCTGTTAATGTGGAAGGCATTTTGGAACATTTTTTCTAAATACTGGGGGGAATGAGAGCTATGAGTCTCTTACACGTTAATAAAACGTGGTGACGTTCTGGTGCAAAATCTTCGAAGATGAAATTTGCTTTATGTCACTCCCAGCCTTGTTAGTTCTTATCGCAGGTTTTAGTCAGGTCTTTTTCTCATAATTTCTGCTGTTTCTCTGGATTTTCTACTGCATTCCAGCCCACAGGAAAGGATCGGGGCGTCGGGTTCAGGCCGATCGTCAGTTACACCCCCATGAATAAGCAAGTACCAGAGGTTTTGCATACTCGGTGTACACAGGATCGGGGCGCTTGGAACGACACCACCCTGCCAGAACGCACCTGCGCGGGGCACACTGGCACCGACAGGCACCTGGGCTCCAGTCCCCCCGACCCCCATATGCCCTCTCTCCTTCTCAATAGGGGTCCCCCCCAACTCCCATTCGCGTGGGCCCCCCCTCCACGCCCACCGCGCCTTCTGACCTGAGGGTGACCTGCGGGCTGGTGCTCCCGCGGCCCAGCGTCCTCACTCCTCCCTCGCCTCTCCCAGGCCGCTGCCATCCAGCAACTAGGGCACATTGCGACTCTGTCACGTCGTCAGGATCCAGTGCCCCACGCGGGATACAGGTGGAGCTCAGGGTCAAGATTCCGGAGAGGAAGTGCGGGGCAGTGCGGGGCGGTGGCTACAGCCACCACCTAGGGCGGGCGGCAGGGAGGAGGACCCGGGTTCGTGCGTCGAGGGGGTGCCTGAGTTCTTAGGGACCACGGGGGGGAAAGAACGAAAATCCTGCTGGGGGGCGGGGAGAACGCACTCTCAGGACTCTGACTGTCCCTGGCGATCTTGCATTAGGTGGAGCCCTCCAGTTCGACGTCGGCCGGCGGTGGCCAGATCCTGCCGGCCAGCGACCTTCCTAGGGAAACGGGAGCAGAGCCCAGGGCGAAAGGCTGGGGAACCGGCGGCGCTCGCGGGGCCAGGGGCTCCGGTCCGCTTCAGGCCTCGGTCTCTGCGAGCCCAGGGAGGCCCAGGCAGGAGAAAGTCGCGGGCGCCCGCGGGGTTGTGATTAAAAAACCAGACAGGGCTCGGTACCTCTGCCTCAGAAGGGTCCTCGGGAGAATTTCTTAATTTCTCTAAGTCACATATTTCTAACTGTAGAATGGGGATCCTGTAGTGTCATTGGGTGCTGGGAGGGTTAAAGGTGGAATCCAGTGTCTCGCTGAGAGCAGGAGATAAAGGTAAGCCGCTATTACCGTAATAGCGGACAGAACCAGAGAGAAAATCTCTCTAAGGTTCCCCTCTGCTCTCGCCCCAGCCTCTCTTCTCCGCTCGGCAGCCGCGGCCCCCTCCCCACCCCTCCCCCAGCAGCTACGGACACATCCAGCTTTCCCGCCTCAAGAAGATAAGCCCGGCCTGGCCATGGTGACTCTGGCTGAGCATCGACCCAGGTACCAAGAAGTTGCTGGTTCGTATTCCCTGTCAGGGCACATGCCCAGGTTGAGGACTGCACGCAGGAGGCAGCCGATCAGTGTTTTCTCTCGTCAATGTTTCTCTCTCTCTCTCCCTCTCCCTTCCTCTCTCTCTAAAATCAATAAAGGAAAATATATTTTTAAAAAACAGACGAGCCTGAGAGTGGAGAACGACTCCCAACCCTAGATCCCCTCGCACAATTCCGCAGCCACTTACCCTGCCCGCCAGGATTTTAAATGGACCCGCGCTCTTGCCCAAGATCGCGGCCAGAGTCCCGCACCAGGGTGGACGGAAGCTGGGGACTCAGAAGGTGCCCCGACGCCCCTGCGCAGAACCACCGGGATCCAGAGCATCGGCCTCGCGTTCTGCGCGGCCCAAACGCCCGCCTGGCCTGCTCACCGCGCGGGTCCCGACGCGCCCCGTCCACATTCCGCCGCGGACCATCTGCCTAGGGGGCTGCGGCGCCACCAACTACCGGGACGAGCCAGCCCGCCAGCGGTGAGGGCTCGGCGCGCTCCCGTAGTTATCAGCGGTTCGCGCGCGCCCAGCTCAAGGCCGGACCTCTTCACGTGGTCGCCGTGCCTCCAGCCAGGTGGACACGAAATGCCACGTTTGGTTGGAGAACAACGTTTAACTTACACTTCCAGGGAATCGATCTTTTTCCTTAAAATTCATTGTTCGATATAGTTTCATTAGGTAAAATTTAGGGGCTTGAGCCGGGTTCCGACCCGCAGTCACCCGTGTTGGTCTGGCCTGGGGCAAAGGCAGAGAAGAAAACTCGGCTCCCCTGCGGCGCGCGGGGTGCGGGGTGCGAGGCGCGGGGCGCCGGGCGCGCTGGCAGAACCGCGAGGGGTCGTACAGGGGCTCTACCTGGCGCTTGGACGATGTTGTTGACCTTTTCAAATAAATGAATGACAGTAGGCCCGGAGATGTTTCTGCCCAAAGAACAAGGAAGAGTTAGAATGTGAACCTGACTGTTCTTTACAGGAAAATAGGCACCCTTTACTCTTGGCTTGTTTCCAAACTCTTCGGCTGGCCACGACCTGCAGAATTTGCTAAAACGAACTCAAAGTTGAGGTGCTTAGGGTCAGACGGACTGTGTTCACGAATGGTCCGAGCCTAAGGAGGGGGTGTGGGTGAAGGAGGAGGGGTTTGGGAACCGGCCGCCTGAAGCCTGAGGATAGCGGCCTACAATAGGGGACTGGTGGTGCTTTCCATTCAGGCGAAGGTTGCAGGTGCAGCCCCGAGGGGAGAAGCCAGAGTTCTGCGTCTCAGCGGCTACTAAGGGAACTTTTGCTTGGGAACTTTCGAGATGTCCTAGAAACCGAACTATCAAGCCCTGAGGAGGTAGGGATTGCAGAACACACCAAAGAAGTTCTAAGTGATGGGGTGGAAATGAGAAGCAGGAGTAAAAATCGACCGGTTAAATGGCTGTAAAAAGACGTGTTTTCACCTGGCCGGTTTGGCTTAGTGGTTAGGGCGTCAGCCCGCAGACCGAAACATTGCGGGTTCGATTCCAGTTAAGGGTACCTATAACCTACCTGGTCGGAGTCAACCTCTTGACGTTTCTCTCTGTCTCTCTTTCTCCCTCCCTCACACTTTATCTGAAAATAAATGGGAAAATAACCTTGTTGAGGATTTTTTTTTTTTGAGTGTCTCTTTGGACACCCTCTCTCTTGTAATGAGAAATTCACTTCTGGGGCCACGGAACGACCTTCTTCGCACTCCCAGAGTGACTTTTTCCAAAGCCGCAAGGAAAGCAATTCTTTAGAATAAATAAATAAATAAAAAACAAAAATGAATCTGCTCAGGGATTGGAGAGCGGCAGGGTCTCTACAAATTAGAAATTTGCTCTCTCTGGCGGGAGTATTTCATGACAGGCATCTAGGTCTTCCTCTCACCCAGCCGCCTGAAGCCCACCCTGTGCAGTGAAATCTTTCTGCTTGCAGAGTCCTTTCAGAAATTAACTCTTTTCGAAATAAAAAGAAGTTTCTTTCTGTTGTAAAGAAAGAGAATAGGAGCCCCTAGAAGGCACTTGCCTAGAGAGAGAATTTTTAAAATTGTAAATGCCCAGGACATGAATGCTTATTTGATATATACCTTTCTTTGGGCCCTCGTTTTGAAAGTTTTGATGCTTGTTTTTCAAATGTACCCCCACCCCCACCGTTGGCCACTATCTTCCAAATTGATCTCAAATAGTCCTCCAAATTATTCAGGAGGAAAATTAACATCGTTAGGATGATAAAAACATAAATGGAAACTATGTTTAGATTTTCTCCAGTTCTTTTATTCTATAGGTTTTATATACATTAAATCCTGTATTTCAAAAGACAGGACTTTTCCACCTCAAATATTCGTAAGTTTTAAAAGCCATGTTGAAAATCGGTTGTTTCTGATGTCTATAATGAATAAGAATTGTAAAACTAAATTGTTTATTGGAAGGAAAGATCTAGTTTTAAAAGAAATTTCACTTAGAAAGTGAATAATACGTAATATAAAATAAACGATGTCGTGAAGAGACTCAGCACTTTATTTAGTATATATAGCTAGGTTTAATTTTAACACCTCTCCATGGAAGTTGGCACACCAAACACCCAGATCAGAAATAAATGCTCTGAAATTAAGATTCTATTTCTATTACACATCAATTTCAGGAAGACATAAAGGGCATGAGCACTTTGTACTGGACTTGGGAATAATACTTGCAGTTCCTAGGGCGTGAAGAAGGGGAAACACGTTGTGCGTTGAACATTGTATCTTTGTTTTTCTTTTCATACCAGAACAAAATGCCCCACTCACGTTCATAGTTCTTCTGGAAATGTGCAAATCAGAAAAGCCCTGGAAGCCACAAGTGAAGGCTAGAAAAGAAAAGGCGAGACCTGACGACATTGGAAATTTACGTTTAAGTTGTCTAAGAGGACAGTACCCAACTTTTCCTTTGTAAATATTTCGCAGCGAGCGGAAATTAGTGGTTGCTTTGCGGTGGGATGCTAATGCATACAGCTAGTCCCAGCTATGCAAGGTGGAGGGCGAAAGAACAGGCGGCGGAGAGAGCGGGACCCGAATCTCACTGTCCTCCAGTTTAGCACCAGGAATATCCGGAGGAGTTGGAGCCAGGGCAGGGGGTGGGTGCTTCTCAAAATGCTGGCAAGGCGCCCTCTCCGCCCGACTTCGGCCTGGAGCCCTCTGCTCCGGGCTGACACCCCAGCATCGCCGCGGCGGCGGACAGGTGCAGGCCCAGCAGCGCGCCTTTGATTGCACAGCCCTGGTGCTGCTGCTGCTGCTGCTGCTGCTGCTGCTGCTGCTGCTGCTGCTGCAACATGGTCCGGGCAGCAGATGCGGAAGCGGACACGTGGAGCAAGGGGGCAGCGGCCTGGGTGTGCAACAGGCATGACGGGCGCTGCATCAGGTGACAGTAGCCCCACGGGGTCGAGGACAGACTCTGTGCGGTCCCTGTACCCCCTCCTCGGACCCCTTGCATGATACTCTCGATGCTGAAGGAGGTGCATCCGCCTGCTGGCCGCGATGCCGGCCCCTTGCCCTCCTCCCAAGGCTGGGAGCCCAGTGAGGGCTGCAGCACCGGAAAGGCGGCGCTGGGGGTCACCAGGTCCGCGCCTTGCGCTTTCCTCGGCGCCTCGGAGTAAACAGGGGCGGACAGCAGCAGGTAGCGAAGGGGGTGAGGGTGCAGCAGAGCGCACGGGCGGCTGCCGGGGGCGGCAGAGGGGGAGGTCCCGGGGACAGGCTGCGGTGGGGCCGGGGACCCAAGCAGCAGGCCCGGGTAGGGGCCATGCAGGGTGGCAGGCGCTGCGGGGAGAGGGAAGGGATGGTGCAGGTGGGCTCCCGGGGGCGGGCGGTGGCGTTTGAAACGCTTCCTGCGCCGAAGGAAGCTGCCGTTGTCGAACATGTCCTGGGAGGCGGGGTCCAGGCTCCAGTAATTGCCCTTGCCCGGGTGGCCGGGCTCTCGGGGGATCTTGACGAAGCAGTCATTGAGCGAGAGGTTGTGGCGGATGCTGTTCTGCCAGGCCGGGAACTTGCGGCGGTAGTAGGGGAAGCGGCCGCTGATGAAGGCGCAGATGCCGCTGAGCGTGAGGCGCTTGTGCGGGCTCTGCAGGATGGCCATGGTGATGAGAGCAATGTAGGAGTAAGGGGGCTTCGCGGGCTGCAGGGCGTCCCCAGAGGCCGCCGCAGACCCGGCGGAGGACCTGAACTTGGTGCCAAACTGTGGGGAGTCACTCGGGCAGCCGCTGCTCTCAGTGCGCTCTCGGGACAGCGCGGCCGCGCCTTGCCGCGCCCCCTGCGGCTCCGGCAGGTGCAGCGGCTCTAGAAACCGCTGGCTCCCTTCGATCTCCACGTCGTCCTCTTCCTCCTCCTCGTCTTCATCTTCCTCCTCTCCCAGAATATCGATCTCCCCGTCTTCCCCTTCGGAGCCGCGGAGGCTGCGAGGCGGCGTGGAGAGAAGGTGCTCGGCGCTCGGCAAGTTCATGGAGGAGCAGGTCCTGCAGCCCCAGGGGAGTGGCGGCCGCTCACCTGTCTCGCAGTGGACTGGGCTGGATGCCAGGGTTACCGGTGTTCCAGGAGGCGAGAACGCTCTTGGTGACCCTTTTAGGTTTCTCCTTTACAACCCCCAAGTCCAGCAAAGATGCACTTTGCCTTTTATTAAAGCTTCTTGGAGTCCCTATGTTGTGGAGTCTCCCGCCCCTTTATAGCACTTCTTGTCCTACCTCAGAGCGTTCCCACGTCCTCGCCACTCAGTCCAATG
This sequence comes from Molossus molossus, assembly GCF_014108415.1. Lineage (NCBI taxonomy): Eukaryota > Metazoa > Chordata > Mammalia > Chiroptera > Molossidae > Molossus > Molossus molossus. Next base: position 52,499,845 of record NW_023425349.1, read on the forward strand.
GTGAGGGTCCTCCGCGCATTAGCCGACCGGGAAGAGCCTCCAGCCTCCTCCTCCTCTTTACACCCACCTGCCACCAAGGAGGATGCTTTACTCCTCAGGTTAGCCAGCCACTTTCGTCCAGAGTTGCATAAGCTCCGTTAATGCGCCCCCCCCCCCCCCCGCCCAACACACACACCTCGACCTACTCCATCCCCCTGTTAATGCGCTTTTAAAACTGCGAAAATAGCCCTTGCCTAGTGGCTCGGTTGATTGGAGCGCTGTCCCATCCCTATACCAAAAGGTTGCAGGTTCGATTCCGATTCCGGGTCAGGGCACATACCTAGGTTGCGCCTGGGTGTGAGCAGGAGGCAACTGATCAATGTTTCTTTCTTATACCGATGTTTCTGTCTCTCTCAAAAATCAATAAAAACATATTGAATGAAGATTAAAAATATAAATACGTTAATTAAATAAAACTGTGCAACAATCTAGGACCTCTCACTGGAGGATAGCACAGGGAGGGGCACTGAAACGTAGAGGGTGTTTGTCAAAGAATGTGTAACAGTAAAATTATGTTTGCGTGTTGCATAGCTGGCTCATCACCCATTTTCATTGGTGGATTCTGTCCTTATTCAAAATGATGAGCTGAAATATTTTAAATATTCTGACTATATCCCCAGAGCTCAGTAGGTTGTGAAGGGCTGTTGCACCCCCACACCAGCTCCCCAAAATGTTCTCCCAGACTCAACTTTCCAGAAAAGGCTGAAATGTCTCAGCATTAAATTGTGGAGGTTCAGGGTGGGGGGAAGCAGGAGGGCTAGAAAGAAGTCCCCTTCAGCAGTGATTCTCCAACTTCTTTGAACATTTAACCACAGTATGAAATGCATCTTACAGCACAACCGTGCCTATACAGACTTCTGTAACTAAAATAGGTTTCATAAAACAACCAAGCAAATTGATTTTGCCACATACTAACCAGTACAGACCTAATTTTCACAACATGGCCCCACAACTTCAAGAGAGGCATCCAGGATGTAAGGGGCTCCTCTTTCCCTCACCCTCCTTCCTTCTTTCAGAAAAACAAAAAACCACATAAATTACTTTTATTCTAATAGATAACGAAACAAGTGAGGCAGGGAGAGGCCGCAGTTTCAGTCACTGGATTGTCATTCATTATCCACATGGGAGAGGAGCAATATGAGAGGGAAGCTCCATTTAACTCCACATCCTTGGAGGTAACAAGATTTTTAGACGGCTACATTCAAATCAACTCAGAGAGTAAATAGAAGTCCAGTAGATAGAACTCAATGTGTTATATAAATAGGGATCTTATGGTAAAGTTCTAAGCCACAGTATATATTTATAACTTAAAACTCACCTACTTATAAAAAGAATTTGAGGTGGCATCTAATGAAATTGCAGCATAAAAGAATATTGTGTTAGGCCATTGATTGTCACATAGTAAATCTTCCATTAGTGTTTGTTTCAGAGAGAAGTCAGAAGCCAGCTGAAAGGTCAAAATGTAATTTAAAAGTAGCTAGTGCCTTTAGGATAAAATTTGGAACACAGATTTCCTATTCCTGAGATATTTATCCTGTAAGGCTTCCCAGTTATATGTTGTTTGAAGTAGAACAAATAACAGATTTTAAGCCTAATAGATTTGTTTGAATCCCAAATTAACCAATTACTACTTGTGTGATCCACTAAATTAAACTCTGGAGGGCAGAACAGGTGGCTTATTCAACCTTAGATTCCCAGAGGCCCACCTCACCACCCCATGCAGGCAAGGCATAGTTCTTCCATCTGCATGGAAATCAGGATTACCTGGGAAAGGGAGTACTGTTCATTTTCTTAGAGTCACCTTCTATTGGGATTAGGGTTATTTAAAAATGAAAGGAGAAAAGGAGGAATACACTCAGAAAAACAAACACCCCCCCCCACACACACACACACACGCATTGCTGGAGGGGGGTATGTCAAAGGGCACACAGGCGACAACTGAAAAAGCTCCCAATGGCCAAAGCTGGGACAATTTGAGCAACAAAATGAAGTCGTATTGGATTATAACCGAAAGTATGAAAAAGATATCCATGTGTCCACACTGATAAAAATAAAGGATTGAGTTAATAACATGAGGGGAGGCAAATCTCCCTTGCAGAAAAATTCCAAATAAATTAGGTAGATACTCAGTCCTTGGGGAAGTATAACTCCCCATTCCTTTATTCACACAGCACACAGTGACACCCCCCCCCCCCCGGACATACAGTATGTTCAGGGGTGGGAAGAGTAACTTACCTGTACAGCGGGAAAACCTGACAAACACTACTTCAGCCAGATGTTTGTGTGATCAGTGTCAACAAAAACACACATAAATCATGTTGATAGTATATCCCCTTGATATGTGATGAAAATGGCACTCTGTGATCTTCCTCCCCCAGACCCCAACCTAATCACGAGAAAAACACAAATTCCAAAAGCGGAGCTTCCTGTGTTCCTGACCAGTACTTCTCAAAACTATCAATGTCACCAAAATAAGTCAAGTCTTATTTTGCAACTCAACTATTAGTCTTAGATCTTTCCATGACAGTATCTAAGAAACTGTCACAGTCAAGAAGAGTCTAAGAAGACATGGTTGGTTACTAAATGTAGCATGAAATTCTGGATAGGATCCTGGAAAAGAAAAACATTAGGTGAAATATAATGATATTTGAATAAACTGTGGACTTCAGTTAGTAATATTGTATCAATAATATTGGTTCATGAATGTTACAAATGTACCACACCATTACTGTGTGTGTGTGTGTGTGTGTGTGTGTGTGTGTGTTGGGGTGGGGGTGATATATGGGAACTCTCTTTTATTATCTGCTCAATTTTTCTGTAAATCTAAAATTATTATGAAAAATACATTCAATTAATTAAAAAAAAATTAAACATAGAGAAAAAGGACATAATAGCCAAAATGTAAAAATTTAAATGTCCATCAACTGAGGACTAGATAAACAAAACGTTGTATATAAATAAAATATTATTTAGCAATTAAAAGGAACAAAGTGCTGATACATGCTACAACATAATGAATCATGGAAACATTACAGTACATGAAAAGAGTCCAGAAAGGAACATCTGTAGAGACAAAGTAGAGTAGTACTTGCTGGGGGCTAAGAGCAGGGGAAGACAGGGAATGACTGTTAATGGATACAGGGTTTCTTTTAGGAGTGAGGTAATTTAATTACAATGTATAAATTATATCTAAATTTGTTATACAAAATATAGCAACATAACAAAGAGTTGTATCAGTGAAAACTAAATTGAATGTTTTGGAAAGACTCCGTTATGGCATGTCACCCTTATACTTTTTTTTTTAATCCTCACCCGGGAATACTTTTTTTCCATTTAATCTCAGATAGAGTGGGAGGGAGGAAGGGAGGGAGAGAGAGACACACACACAACTACTGGTTGCCTCCCGCAGGACCCCAACCAGGGCCTGGATGAACTGCAACCCAGGTACATGCCTTTGACTGGAATCAAACCCACGACTCTTTGATCTGTCAGCCCACACTCTAACCGCTGAGCCAAACCAGCCAGCGCAAGGCATATTACTCTTTAAAAAAAAGAAAGAGCCCTGGCCGGTTTGGCTCAGCGGCTGGAGCGTCGGCCTGCGGTACAGAGAGACCCGGGTTCGGTTCCCACTAAGGGCACGTACCTCTGTTGCAGTTTGTCCCTTCACATCGATGCTTCTCTCTCTCTCTTCCTCTCTCTTCCTCTCTCTCCCTCTCGCTCTATCTGAACAAAAAATGGAAAAATGTCCTCGGTTGAGGATTAAGAAAATAAATAAAAATAAAAATAAAAAAAAGAAACTCTTCCTGTCCAGTCCCATCAATTTTTCAGTGTTGCCTTAAGAATCAAAAACTTTACATTGCTGTTCCTACAACATTTAACATGGAACCTTAGTGCATAATGGGCACTCAGTAGTATTTGGTGATTATTTCTTTTACAGTGCTGAATAGGTTTTATTCTGAATAAACCTATCGAGCTCACAAAACACTGTCCTAGTTTGAAAATCCTTTCTAAAATAATCTATAGGAAAGATGATGATGTCTGATTTCTCTCTGAAAATTAAAGGCAATTTGGTCATTTAAAAGGTAAAGTTGACTGCAATATTAAGACTATGAGAAAAAAAATCTAATGTATCTCTGTCATCCAAGTAAGTCAACTTGCTAGACAGTCAAAGGTAGAATTCATTTCTTTCAATACTCTGCTTCCACAATGTACGGCATTTCTAGAACTAGGAAAGTCATTTTAAAGCAATAAAAAAAATAGTTTTTCCCACCTACACTAGTAATCCAAAGGAAATAATTACTCAATTTGTAGCAAGCAAGCAAGCCCATAAATGTTTAAAAGCCTGTTAGGTTTATTTTTTTATAAATCCCCTCCAACGTCAGGATCTAGGAATTATAGACCCTTTCAATCACCTGATCGTCCCTCACACCCTCTGCTGACCCTCCCTACAGCGATCTTAAACTCAGTCAACCAATGTTCTTGCCACTTTCACTAAAAGCTGGGAAGAGCCTATGGAATAACCCTTTGTTTTAAGGTGTACAAAAGCTTTAATTTTTTTTTTTTTTTTAAATTGGGTCTTGCTGGAAAAGGGGATTCACTTTTAGTGAGACTCTATCCATAGTGCTTTCAATTTAATTCCTAGAACAACCTATTAGGAGCAACAAGTCGGCCCCAGCTCAGGACTCCAATTCTACCTCAGAGCCTGGCTTTTTAACCTTCCCCCACTCTTTTGTCTTCTTCTTCCTGGTCTTCAACATGCTATACTCCTTCCCATCTGAGTCTCTGCAAACTCGCTCCCTCAGAGTGGAACCTTCTCCCTGACTTTGTACGAACAACTCCTTTAAATTACATTCTCAACTTAAAAGCCATGTCTCCTCAGAGAGCCTTTCCATGACCACTCAATCTAAAGTCAATCTCTCTTTTTATCTACCATCTTAAGGCTACCTCATATTTTCTTCTGTGTGCCTCCACCAGAACATCAGCACGGAGAACCTGGCCTTTATCTGTCAGAAGCTGTTTCAGCACTAATATCTGGGCAAACTGGAAGCTCTCAAATAAAAATTTTTTTAAATGAATGTATTCTATGAGTATCTATGCAGCAGTGAAAGAATAAGACATTTATATACACTGTCATGGAAAGATCTAAGACTAATAGTTGAGTTGCATTACAATAGTTGTTTTATTTATACATTCACATTATAAAAATAAAACCTTTCTTTGAGGATATTTATGACAAGTTTGTAAGTGTGAAGAAGTAGTTTAAATTAAAACTTTAATCACTGGAAAATAACTCACTTTGGGAAACAACATAAACCATAATGTGTGTATAAGTGAAGAGACATCTAAAAGAATAGACATTAGCCCTGGTCGGTTTGGCTCAGCGGTTGGAGCGTCGGCCTGCGGTACAGAGAGACCCGGGTTCGGTTCCCGCTAAGGGCGCGTACCTCGGTTGCAGTTTGTCCCCGGCCCTGGTTGGTCATGCGGGTGGCAGCCACTCGATGTGTCCCTTCACATCGATGTTTCTCTCTCTCTCTCTCTTCCTCTCTCTCCCTCCTGCTCTATCTGAACAAAAAATGGAAAAATGTCCTCGGGTGAGGATAAAAAAATTAAATAAATAAATAAAAGAATAGACATTAAACTGACAATACTGTTTACCCTAAGTGATGGTGATGAAGGAGAAAGATCAGGAGAGACTGACTTCCTCTGTAATGTCTGCATTTTTACAACACAAAAGAATTCATGCAATATTTACATAATGAAAAACATTTTTTAAAATGTTTATTTATTTTTGTTACAGATGTTTCTCCTTTTCCCCATCATACTGAAAAACATTTAAAGATTAATCAATTTTAAAGAAAATAATTATGAGTTTTATATAGATTTTTAAGAGTATAGACTATTATTACTTCAAGCATTTCTTCCACAGTAGGACAATTAATTATAAATAAGCCCTTTGTGGTCTAGAAAATATGAATCCAGATGAATTATTTGTCAAAGAACACAATGAAGTATGATTATGATACATAAATTATAAAACACATTTAAACTGTTAGGAAGAAGATACACTTACCTAGGTTCTGCTGAGTGTCAGGAGCTGAGGTGAGTGCATTTCAAACCTATTTAATCTGCACAACCACCTTGAATGGTTGATATTATCACTGTCCACTGTATAAATATGGAAACTAATCTCAGAGAAAATACTTTGCCCAAGATTACACAGCCAAGAAACAGCAGAGCTGGAAATAGAGCCCAGGTCTGACTCAAATATCATCTGACTTTCTACTGGGCAACGTGCTGCCACAAAATATGGGTAGTTTTCTCAACCACGAATTCATAGAATGGATTCGGGGGCAAATGGATGAACACAGAGGAGTTACATATAAGACACAGAATACATGGGAAGGGACATAGATAATCTAATCAATTGGAAAGGAGGAAGGAAGGGAGGAAGGGAGGAGAGACACATCTATTGGTTGCCTCCCGCATGACCCCCACCGGGGCAGGAGATCAAACCTGCAACCAAGGTACACGCCCTTGACTGGGAATCGAACCTGTGACCCTTTGGTCCATGGGCCCACGCTCTAACTGCTGAGCAAAGGCCACAGGGCCACAGATGTAATTCTTTTATTTAAAATTCTAGAACAATTCAAAACGTCATTTTGATAGCCTCTGAAATTTAACAACTATTACTTTGGGAAAGCTCTTCCTGAAATTCCATCTACTGCTATTCCCTTACAATTTGAATACTGTTAACACTGACCTGGCATTTAATAGGAACAAGAGAAAAGTAGAGTGTTGAATTACCACGTTATCTGCAGTTATATCTGAAGGTTTGTACCTTGTTGCTTTTTAGCATAAAATTAAAAAAAATTTTTTTTTTTTTTTAATCCTCACACGAGGACATTTTTCCATTTTTTTGTTCAGATAGAGTGGGAGGGAGAGAGAGGAAGAGAGAGAGAGAGAGAAACATCAATGTGAAAGGGACACATCGAGTGGCTGCCACCCACACGACCAACCAGGGCCGGGGACAAACTGCAACAGAGGTACGTGCCCTTAGGGGGAACTGAACCCGGGTCTCTCTGGACCGCAGGCCGACACTCTAACCGCTGAGCCAAACTGGCCAGGACTTAAAGAAAAAAAAATACACACAAGACAAATGTAATACCAGGAGTAAAATTTACTTAAAATTAAAAGCTCTACAATAAGAATCTTCTAAATATATTACAAAGTGCATGGCTGAAGTTTTATTCCACCTTCAGTAAAGCTTAGAATTGACTAAAAATAAGAGATGGTTCCAATTAATTTCATTCAGATTTCTTCCACCTGTAAGTCACTAGCCACAACAAACCTTTTATTTCATTTAATAAAAATGGTAACTTTATTTGCTTTAAATTTTTTTGTTAATAAAACTTTATGCAATAAGCTGAAGTTCTAAAGGAAAATGACACTGTTGAAGTAAGTTTTGTCATCATTATTATAAACAACTTCCATGGATGAGAAGCTCAGCATATGTCAACTCCAAAGCCAATTCTGAAAGAAATTTTTGTGAAACATCTATTAAAAACACACTTCAGAGGATTCTATACTTTATTGTAAAAATGTCAAATGTTTTACATTACTGCTTTACTATATCTTATAACATACACTGGAATTCATAACGGAAGTAATTCAAGGAACAGATGCTTGAAATACACCCAGTAGGAAACTTATTCCTGATATTATCATTCAATCCTTTCAATGAGAAATTCTTCTGCTATTACAGACAAACTTGATCTTCTTTAAAATATGCTGTCCATCGCCTTTCTGTTTCTGTCACAGTAGCTATAAATAGCTGTTTAAGGATATCCTTATCTAAATTTCTACCTGCAAAGAGAACCAAATATGGTGTTATTATATTATGTTTATTAAAATGACAGTTTAACTATCAATTCCTGATCATCAACTGCTTGACGATCTTCAGAAATTTAAAAACAATAGTAATTGGGTGACTCCTTCCTTAACTTTCTAGTAAAATCGCTCAGAACCCAACCGACACTTGGATTAATCACTTTTCTAAAGTTGTTTGAAGAGTAAAAGGTCTAGCAAGTTCTTATGAATGTTATAACATAAGTAAGACAAATATATTAACCACAAGTTTACTTAGGTTTACAAAAGGGCTCCTGATTGGTTCATACTGCTTAAGTAGCACATCATACACTCCTTTCAAATATATTTTCCACTTTGCTTTAGAAATTTAATTGCTTGTAACTCACCAAAATTGTAACTCACCAATAAGAACCAATCGGTTTGTTCTCTCAGCGTCATCTCTCCAGCTCACTGGAGTCTCCTCCAGATCATATAGCTCATAAACACCTTGGACAATCACTTGTTGTGGTTTGTCTTTGATTGACACCAGCCCCTGCTCAGAAGAGAATGATCAGTCAGCCTCAATGTGAATTGAAAAGCAGAAATCAAGTATTGATGTTAATAGATTAATTTTTCCTATTCCTTTTCAAACTACAAACTCATAAAAAGATGCTGTTAAGCCCTAACCAGTTTGGCTCAGCGATTAGAGTGTCAGCCCAAGGACCAAAGAGTCTCGGGTTCAATTCCAACCAAGAGCATGTACCTCAGTTGCAGTTTGTCCCCAGCCCTGGTCAGGGTCATGTGGGAGGTAATCAATTGATGTCTCTCTCACGTCAATGTTTCTCCCCCCCACACCCCTGCTCCTTCCCTCCCACTCTATCTGAAGATAAATGGGGAAAAAAAATATCCTCAGGTGAAAATTTTTTAAAAAGATGCTGTCAAAATTACTTCCAGTTATTTGCACATTAAAGAAATCATTTCTTGCCCTGGCCGATTTGGCTAGTGGTTGGAGCATTGGCCTGTGGACCAGAGAGTCCCGGGTTCGGTTCCCACCAGGGGCATGTACCAAAAAAAAAAAAAAAAAAAAAGAAATCGTTTCTTAAAGCCTCCAAGTTTTAAAAAAGTTTCTGTGGCCCTGGCCAGTTTGGCTCAGCAGTTAGAGTGTCGGCCGGCGGTCCAGAGAGACCCAGGTTCGGTTCCCGCTAAGGGCACATACCTCGGTTGCAGTTTGTCTCCAGCCCTGGTTAGGGCATGCGGGTGGCAACCACTCGATGTGTCCCTTTCACATCGATGTTTCTCTCTCTCTCTCTCTCTCTCCCTCCCACTCTATCTGAACAAAATATGGAAAAATGTACTCGGCTGAGGATGAAAAAAAAAATTTAAAAAGTTTCTGTGCACACTAAATTTTTTCTAATGACAAAATTAACATATGTATTAGGATGTTCCTTCAGTGTTAGCACAAGAAAAAGCTGAAACAAAATGATAAACCATAATGTATCAGATTCTACTGATTCTATTTTTAAGAATTTTATTCTTTAATTAAAAAAATGTTTTTTTCCTCTATTGATTTCAGAGAGAGAGGAATTAAGAGGGAGAGGGAGGTAGAAACATCAATGAAAGAGAACATCGACTGGCCAGCTCCTGCATGCCCCCAACTGGGGATTAGGCCTACAACCTGGGCATGTGTCCTGATCAGGAATCGAACCTGTGACCTCCTAGTGCATGGGTGGATGTTCAACCACTGAGCCACACCGTCCAGACAAAAATTTTATTCTTGTTTCATAGTTTAAGTGGTAAATTTTGAGAAGGTAAAAGATAATAAAATATAGAAAAACTATTATATTTATCTGAATAAAAGTTTATTTTATATTGATTTGCAGAAATGAGGAACAAAATATCTAATAAACTGGCTCCTATGGAGAGGAAATAATTTCTCGGAAATATTTGTTATAAAATTTACATATATATATTGAGAATAGTAAAAGACAAATCATAGATAAGTCATTCCCACCACACAATTTTTGTGTATTTTTGGTGTATTTATATTTTTTTAGTGTGTATATTATTCCAGTTTTTCTTTGCCTGTGCCCAGTTGTTTTCTGGTTCGTTTCCCCAGTTTTACTGAGATATAATTGACATATAGCATTGCAGTAATTTAAGGTGTAAAACATAATATGATTTCATTGTTTTCTGCTTTTTGAATTTGAATATGTAATAACAAACGCCTTAGAAAGAATTACCTAAGCATCAATTTGTAACACGACTTTGAAACATTAGCTGTTACTAGAGTTAACATTTTCAACAAGCTGATTATAGTGGACTACTATTTATAACAAGAAAGAGAAGGAAATCAATGAAGATAAACTCTGTGTTGCTCCAAGTCCCTTAGTACTACTGTGATGAGAGGAAGGCCAACAGCAGAACCAAAGAGGACAAATGTAGAAAAACTGTCATACGTGTAAGGACAGACTCCAACCTGAGACGAGGCAGAGTGAGCCACCAAACTCTGTGTGGAGGTCCTGGTGGCAGCATTAGTGCACCACCATAATGGCCACTTTCCTAGGTACCACACCCTATGCAGTACTAGGTGACAAAGCAGTTACTGAATGAAAGATGATCTGCCACTAGGATCATTGAATGTAGATGGTGCTACAATCACAAAACAGCAGCTTAATTGGGTCGGAAGAATATGGGATTCACCTCTGTTGCTCTGTAGCACCAATCCCAGGAAGGGCCAGCACAAGGAGTGAAGAAATCTCAACCTAAATAGTTTCTCCATAGTTTCCACCTTTGTCATTCTAGTGGCCCCAGGAAGTCAGTCCCTAATTGGAGAATCTAGTTATTTACAGTAATAATAATAATAAACAATAATAATAAAAAGTTTACCCACTTCTTGCAACATGGAAGAGACACTCAACTGCTGATGGGTTAAGCACACAACCTAGAACCAATGACCCCTAAAAAAAACACCTTTCGTGACATAAATACACAAATGTCAAGTAATAAGAATAGGTTTCCAAACACAGGGCAAGATTCTCCTAGTGTCTTATAATTCTGCTTATAGTATGACAAATATTTAGTGTCTGCTAGAAGCATCAAGAAGCATAAGGTTCCGCTGCAGCAAGATTTCTACTATTATTTCTCTGTTAATGAAGCTCTCTTGGAAAAAATAAACATAGGAAAATGTTCTGTTTTCTCTAACTGTCTAAGCTGTGTACCAAGCGGAGGGGAGTTTCAACAGGTAAAGCTCATCAGCCAGATAACTGCTCAGAACTCCTGGGAGTAGAGAGCATAGGGTAACATTTCAAAGCACACAGGTTGTTTTAGCTGCAACACTAAACGAAGCTGTGCAAATAAAGATACTTTATGCAGTGACTGCCAAAGCTTTTCAACTATGGAAACAAGGAAAAATTAAAATAGACAAAGGTTATTTGTACTAAAACCAGTGCTTCTGTTTAAAACCAAATATGGTTTTATATAACAGCCAAGAAAAGGACAAATGATACCGCACCTTCAGTCGTATGACTTCCATGAAGTCGTCGTCCTTGTTCCTCACATTCTTTTCCCACAGAAGATTCTGTACCAAGTCACATATATTAATAAGACCAACCACTGTTAACAGTAACAACGATGTAACAATACAGTTGATAAACCATTAATCAGTTAACTATTGCATTCACCTGAATAAATACATTTAGACTTTCTTCCTTTGCATTTCCCGGTACTTCAAATGTGACTGTAATAATACTCTGTAAAGCAAGAGAGAAAATCAATAATGATTTTTTTAATAGTAAAAAGTGATTTAAATCACCAGTTTTAAGATGAAAAGAAACACAATCATAGAAATTTTGTTGCCTAACCATACATATTGCATATAACTTTTTCATTATTATTTGCTGACTTCTGGTATCAGCAACTCCATTTTCTATATTCTGGCAGCTGATCAATGGTTTAGCATTTATACAGAGAAACAGTCATAAAAGGGTATACTCATCATTTAATTCATTCTTTCCAGGATTCTCAGTGCTAAAAGAAAAGGTAAGAGGTATATATAGTTCATCAATTTTAAGTATTGAGCCAGGTACTTTTGCCTGGGTCACTTCACTTTATCTGTCATTTATGTGTGACAACAATCCTATGGAATAAAGAGAATTATTTCCATTTTATAAACGGGGGGAAATGAGGCTCAGAAAAAACAAACTATCTGGAGCCAGGTGTAAAACTCAAAAGCACGTGTTTAATTTTGTTCTCTGGAAAAAAATAAAGGAAAGGTTTGGTTTATCTCTGACCAAGCATGCATCAAGGGGAGAATTCCTAGAGATGAGAATGAATATTATGTCACCGTTGGTTTTAGAAGATGACATCATCATTTATAGCATGTTAACTTTGAGATTTATTTTTCCTCCTGACTTGATAAAGGTCCTGCTTGGTCTCCTGACTCCACACTCCAATCCAGCTTACCTGACACTGTCCGACAGCACAGCATGAGTTCTCTTTGCCTAGCAAACCAAAGCCAATACCAGAATCCCAACACCAAGCATTCACTAAGCCTTCTGCACTGGAATTCTGTTTTTCTAGAACATTTCCCACTTTTAAACATCTAGATTGCTCTTTCCCTTACTCTTCCAGTCAAATGTAAATCTACCATTTAAGGGTTACTTTGGTATAAAATCAGAACAGCAGTTAGTTCTTTGGGAGGAGGAGGGTTGCTGACTGGGAAGAGGCACAGGGGAACGCTCTTAACGGTTTTGGACATCCTCTATATCTTGATCTGAGTGGAAACTGTAGGGATATGTGTTCACATACACATATAGACATATATATAGGCACAAATATATGTGGAGATACTTGTATACAAATATATGTGGAGATACTTGTATACTTTATATATAAAAAAGTCTTTTACGATCTACTAAACCAAATGATACTATTGGAGCTTCTCAGTCCCATAGCCCTATGTCTGCAAGATTAGATTCTATTTTATGTTCAAGTATCTAAAGCAGAAAAATGCATCAGAATCTCCTGAAGAGCTTTAAAAATAAATAGACACGCCCTAGTTACTGATGAAATGACACAATATCTGGGATTTGCTTTAATACACTCTAGCAAGGGTGAGGGGTACGTGCAGGTTCATTATACTAGTTTAGTTTTATGTATGCTTGAACTTTTCTATTTAAAAAAAAAAAAAGTTTAAATAATCCTTCAGCAAAAGAAATGTTGGGAAGATAGATGAAATAAAATCAGCAAGATGTTGACGGCTATTGCAGCTGGGTCACGTACATGAAGGGTTCATTTTACTATTCTTTCCACTTTTGCCTATCTTTGAAATTTTTCAAATACTCAAGGCCCATTTCTGGAGATATGAGAGGTGGCAACAACTGAGCATTCAAGTCATTTTTAAAAGCTCCACAACTGATTCTGATGCACACCCCCCATTCGAGAATCACAGCTTTGCATTCTTTTAACAAATATTCACTAAGCACCCAGCATACACCTAGCAATAAGGAATTTACATTTGAGGAATTTAGAAACTATTGCAAGGGAAAAAGCATTTCAATCCAAACTATAAGGCATTATGAATGCCATGATAAAGGTATATTCAAGATACTATGAATGCAGATACTTGCATTATAAAAATTCTTGAAAATGAAGACTACATCTTTTAATTCTTATAACTCCCACTATGATGTCCTTCACCCAGAAAGTCATGAAGAATGTAATTCAAGTTCACTTTATAACTAATAATAATATTGTAAACAGTAGTTTTCCCCCAAAATTCTACCACCAGGGACTTATATGTCTCTCATTCACTAGTTTAAAGATAAGTGAAAATAAATATTCTATTAAGTTTCTCAGAGAAAAGTGCCATAAACATGGTAGTATAGTTCTCCAGAAATATGAGCCAAAATGGAGACAAATGGACAAGTGGCTGCTGTAACCTTGGCCCTATTACAATTAATAAGGATTCAAAAAATGAGTGACAGTTTCAAGACACAGGAGAGAAAACGAGGTATAATGCTCACCCACACACCCCCTTCCTTTCAATGTGTTTAAATGGAACAAAGAAGTTACCCTAAAGTTCTACTATCTAAACTTGCTTAAAAGAAAGATGTGTATAGTGAAAATTTATTTTGTTTGTTCCTAGCATCTTCAATGTTTACCCCAGGAATTAGAGTTTTAGAGCATGAAAAACACCTTAAGTAGTTTAAATGTACTGTGCTATCTGAAACGCAAAGTCAATTCCTATAAAAATAAGCCATGGATGCTTATACCAGTTCCATACAATTTCCTTTATCAGTTCAATATAGTTAAAAAATAGGCTGCATATAGAACCCCCACGCTGCTTTTGAGCATTGATTCCTTTTAGAAAAACTGAGTGACCTATAGAATGGAAAAGTTAGAAAGCATGATTTTCTAAACTAATATTCTAAAGAACTCCAATTTAATGAATTCCTATTATGCTTTAAGAAGCGGAATTAGCCCTGGTCGGTTTGGCTCAATGGTTGGAGTGCTGGCCTGTGGACCAGAGAATTCTGGGTTCAGTTCCCACTAGGGGCACATACCAAAAAAAAAAAAAAAAAAGGTGAAATAAGATGACCTCAAAACCATTCAAATTCTGAAAACTATCAACACAGTTCAAAAATATTTTAGAAGGAGCTCTAATTAAACAGTCCTAAATAGAACCAATTTAGTTAAAGAGATACTTTAAAAATATTTTTAAGATTTTTTTTCTTTTACCTGATCAAGGTGAGGTTGTATTGTTGGCAATTGTTGAAGTTTTTTCTGCAAACTAAGAACAATTGATTATAAATTCAGAGATAAATACATTTTTATTTAACCTTGTATATTTCTTAGTAATACATAAGGAAAATAATATCCACAGCTGGCCCTGGCTGGTTTAGCTCAGTGGTTAGAGCATCAGCCCATGGACCAGAGAGTCCCAGGTTCAGTTCCTGCTAAGGGCACATACCTTGGTTGCAGTCTGTCCCCGGCCCTGTTGGGGTCGTGTGGGTGGCAACCAAGTCGATGTGTCTCTCTCACTGTCTCTCTCAAGTCAATGTTTCTCTCTCTCTCTCTTCCTCCTTCTCTCCCTCCTGCTGTATATGAAGATAAATGCAAAAATGTCCTCGGGTGAGGATAAAAAAAAAAGAATATCCATAGTTGAATCTATTACATAATTTACATGTTGCTCACATATTCTAATAAAAAAAAGCTGGCTGATTATTTGAAAACTTTTCTTAAAAATGTATACAAATTCACATACATAAATACAATATAAAAAAAAACTAATCTTTAGTAACACTATTTTGTGTGGTTAAATATGTCAGTAGATTTCTTTTTAATCCCAAAAGATCTAATACAGGTCTAAAAAAATATACATAAGCAGCTTTACCATTGCTCAAAATTTCATCAGCTCCCCCACCCCATGCTTCCTAATATGAAAATTTTGGTACCTAAAGAAAGTTAGAAGAATAAATTCTCTTTTATAAATGTTTTCCCTTGAGCATACCTACTTAGTAAAAAAAAAATAAACAGTACCCATAAATATAAGCCTTCTATATAGTCGGTTACTGGCAATAAACAAAAAAGCACTGTTCTGATATGAAAAGAATGAGAAGATCAATATTGGCATAACAAATTATATCTACAACAACTGTAGCATATATTTAGATGGGGGTAAGCAGATGTTTTGTCTTGAAGATCAGTGAGGAGTAAATTAGTAACAGCAAGTTTAGGACAGAGAAAGGCTTGTAAGAACTGTTGGAGGTGCCCTGCCCAGTTTGGCTCAGTGGTTGAGTGTCGGTCAGCCTGCAGACCAGAGTACCAGGTTCGGTTCCACAAAAAAACAAAAAGAAAAAAAAACACAAAACACTGTTGGAGGGAATGAGTCTCGGGGAGGGCGGGGGGGTAGTGTCTTAGTAGGGAAAGTGTCAAATTAAACCTTCCCAGCTGTTTGCTCAGGAATGGATTCTCCTGTTTAACAACTAAGCACAATGAAAAGTATGCAAAGGCCTTACCCATAGCAGGAGCACCACATTCAACAGCTACTTCTTTAAGGGTCACTAATGCATAATAACTGTTCTTAAGCAAGTCATATGCCCTTTCCCTACATTCAATGTTTAATGTTGTTGGATAATGACTGCCTAAAACTTCCATAGAAAAGGAAAATGTTTTCTTCTACCCTCTTCAGGCCCCTGGTTGGGTCTAAAAATTAGACTAACAAAGACAGAGCAGCAGGAGAAAAGCACGATTACTTAAGTTTTACATGACACAGGAGCCTTCTTATGGAAATGAAGACCCAAATAAATGGTTGGGGCTGAGTGGTTTTATGCTAAGTTTGATGAAGAGTGAAAAGTCATGGGAAGATAGGACAGGGCAGAGTATGAGCCAAGTGCAGTAAATTGAGGGAAACTCAGTAGGCCTGATCCTTCAGATTTCTCTGTGTGTCCATTTGTCTTCTGAGATAAGGATGCTCCTTTCCTCCAGGTATAGGTAGGAAACCTCTTACATGAGGGTTTTATTAATTCATCTACTTCAGAGGAAATAGAAGAAAACATTTTCAAATCATGTCTGATAGGAGTTAATAACTAGAATATACAAAAACTCCTACAATTCAGCCACAACAAAATCAAATAACCTGATTTAAAAATGGACAAAGTACTTAAATAGACACCTCTCCAAAGATGATAAGCAAATGGCCAACAAGCACGTTGAAATGGTGCTCAACACCTCTAATCATCAGAGAAATGTTAATTAAAACCACAAAGAGCTATCATCTCATTCTGAGTAGGACAGCTACTACCATAACCAACAGAAAATTGGCAAGATGTAGAGAAATTAAAACCCTTGTGCACTGTTGGTGGGAATGTAAAATGGTTCAGCTGCTATGAAAAACAGTATGATAGTTCCTCAAAAAACTGAAAGTAGAAACACTTTATAGCAATCTCACTTTTGGGTACATATCCAAAAGAATTGAAAGCAATATCTTCAATAGATATTAGCACACCCATGTTCATAGCAACATTATATACATATAGGGGAATATTATTTAGCCTTTAAAAAGGAGGAAATCCTTCTTTACTAAATATAAATGAACCTAGAGGACTAAGTGAATTAAGCCAGTCACAATAAGACAAATACTGTTTGATTCTACTTACATGAGTATCAAAGTAGTCAAATTTATAAAAACAGATAATAGAATGATAGTTGCCAGAGGTATTAGGGAGGGGGAAAAGGAGAGTTGTCATTTAATAGGTATAGAGTTTTAGTTTTGCAAGATAAAAAAGTTCTGTAGATCCAGTCCACAACAATGTGAATACACTTTACTGAACTGTACACCTAAAAATGGTTGCGATAACTTAAAAAAAAAAAAAGATACTGATGTCCAGGGAAGAAATTTACATTCTTCTCTTATCAAAAAGATTCCCTTTGGGGAAAGAGGCAAGAAACTGATCCATCACTAAGGGGAAAGAAGTATCTGTGGTAATACCCCAAACTAAAATTTTCTATGTATTTCATTCATTTTGTCAAAAAAGTATTATATATATTTGGTGTAGAAATGTTAATTAGTCTCTAAAGTTAACTACCATTTACACTACAATTTCTATAGGAAAATGTACTGTGATTTCCAAACATCTAATTATAAAACTTTCAAAAACATAATCATTAGGAATGGTCTTTTATGTCAAAGGAATGACAGTAAACTTAAATCAAGTGTGCAACCCTGTAAATCATTCCTGTAACTCCTACAACTTTAGAATGATAGGTACATTACAATAAAAATGACCAAAATACAGGAAACATACCTTATTCCAGAGAGACTGTCAAAGGCATGAAGATCTAGCACGTTAGAGAGATCAACTCTACAAGAAACAAAACCAATATAACAGTGTGAAATTCTATGAAATATATTCAGTTAATCAAGAAAAAATATCTTAAAGATTCTTTTGCCAAAAATGTAGACATAAAGGTTTATCAGTAGATCATAGTATTTGGGGGAAACAAAAAAACTTGTAAGAAAATTTTTATAGATTTTATACATAAAATTAAAAAACTGGGTGAATGGTCTAAGATCAAAGCTACTTGGTTATTGCTCCAATAAGCTGTAGTTTTTTAGTTTGTTGTTTGTTTTTTTACTTTCAACTGTTTTTTCAATCCTGAAAATTTACAAACTTTTCAAATACATTTTTATAGCAATATTGTATCAGTGAAAGAAGTGAAACTTTTCAAAGCAGCAGTTTATTACTCAAATATGAAATGAGGGTAGTGGAACAAATGGAAATAACATAAAGCATAGGTGCATTACCTTTGGAATTTTTGTTATTTGCTTACTCTACCTCTCTCCTTCCATGATATATAACAGTAATATTGTAAGAATGTGAGGAGTCAAACAACCATTATATTAGAAATATTCACTCTAGGGCCTATATTTATATCCAAAGAATGTGGTTTGATTTCATTTCCTTTAGAATGGTATTGCATATAAACTAGAACTTCCTAGTTAGTGCTCTATCTAAATAAACATTATTTCTGTTAGAATTGTTTAGTAGTAATTGTCTTATCATGAAAGCAAGTATTCAAATCCAAAGAGAACATCATATCAAAACTAGCATTAGGCCCTGGACGGTTTTGCTCAGCGGTTAGAGCATCGGCCCATGGACCGAAGAGTTGAGGGTTTGATTGTGTACCTCGGTGGTGGTTCGTCCCCAGCCCTGGTAGGGGTCGGGTGGGAGGCAGCCAGTTGATGTGTCTCTCTCACATCAATGTTTCTCTCTCTCTCCCACCCTATTTGAAGATAAATGAAAAAAAAAACAAAATCCTCAAGTGAGGATTAAAAAAACAAACAAAACTATCATTACGTTTGTTTTAAACACATACATTTATAAAGAGCAGTAAATGAGTTTAAATTTTTTCACAAGCCCATTAAACAGTAGAAGACAGTGATTGCTCTATGTCAAAGCTACAATGAAAGAATGTTTAAAGAAAATGACAACAGTGTAATTGAATTTCAAAGTTGATTCCAGGAACTTGCCAAACATTTATTAAAGTTTCTCACAAGGAAATCAAAACTTGGTCAAATTCAAGATTTCAAAAAAATCAGTAAACATGTAAGCTAAACCATCTCTTTTAACTTAGGACTGACTGACCAGCTGTGTCTGCTTTGCTCATTCTCAACAGTCTGCCATATATTCACATGTGTGCCAACGATACTCTGTTAGATTATGAGTGCTTATCCTGACATAAGGCAGACCAATTTCCATCTTATTAAAAGAAGAATACTCCAAAGTTCTATGTTAATAGATTATAACAGTATTTCAAAATCTGGACATTCTAGATGAGCAGAATTAGGAAGATTATCAAGCAAAGAAATAAATGTTCCATGAAGAATGTTTGAATATAAATTTACATAAGAAACCAAAGTTTCCACACTAAACATATTCCCTTTTTCACTATCACAACTGAGCAAATATTTATATTGACAGGTGACAAATGAATGAAGTTTTCCCCAAGTTTATTATCTTAACCTTAGGAAATAGCTTAAAGCTTAAGAAAGTTTACACACGCCAAATGTGAGAATATAAAAATTCAGGCCAATTATGTGAACACCAAAAGTCAGTTTTATAACACAAGCTTCTAAATAAACTATTTCACTGTGACAGTATCCTTGAGAATACATGTCATAGATTTAGACATAATTCTGCTTTATACCCAGATTCTTCTGATATTGCCAAAACAGACAGGATCAACAATTGATCCGTACAGGTTAAATCCTATAGGGAATAATAACATATCAAAGTCTCTCACTATATTCTCACTAGGTTCTCAATGGAAAGTAAAAGAGGAAAAAGTCCAAGCTTCCAAATGAAAGTTACCATGGATTTTCTTCAAATCTGTTACCATCATGAAAAATAAATTCTTTCACTCACTAGAAACCGAATTTCCATGGTATCAAATGCATTTAATTTCCTCCTTTGAAGATAAAAACATCAGACATTTTTCAAGACATTAACATAAAGATAAAAATAAAAACTATTACCATCAAGTAAATACTAAATGAGAGAATAAAGCAAAGATAAAGGGGGAAGTAAAGAACTTCCAAAGCTCATCTTTTCTCCTAATGTCTTGAACTATTTATGCCAAGAGTAATCAGTGAAGAGCTCCCAGTTTTCCCTATGTCTAAGGAGTGCTTCAGGCAGCCTAAGACTACGGACAGAAGGATGACAAGGAAGAGGGCTCTGACTGTCCAAGGTGGAAAAGGCGGTTCAGGAGCTACTTCAGGGATATTATCTGTAGTCATCTTTTCTAAGTTTAGTGAGTCCCACAAACAGAGTCTACCAGCCAATTCCAGATCTATGACTTGTCGATACCATCCAATAGCTAAGTCCCAAACTCTAGAATTAAATTTCCAAATGCTTTCCCCTCAGTGGCACCATAAATGTCTATAGAACTGAACTAATCACCTTTACGAAACCCACTGCTACCACCACCCTACCCAAAAATTGCTCCTCCCTTCCTGTATTTTCTTTAATTTTTTTCTTTATTGATTTTAGAGAGAGAGGAAGGGAGAGGGAGAGAGATAGAAACATTGATGAGAGAGAACATCGATTGGCTGCCTCCTGCATGCCCTCTACCACTGGGGATTTGGCCCACAACCTGGGCATGTGCCCTGACCAGGAATCGAACCAGTGACCTCTTGGTGCCTGGGTCGATGCTCAACCACTGAGCCACACGGGCTGGGCCCTTCCTGTATTTTCTAACTTGGAAGAACTGCACCATATTCAATCCATTTCCCAAGAGTCATACTGCTTGTGAAATCCTTCACTAACTCTTGCTGCCTACAGGAGAAGATCCAAACTATGTATCAAGGCATTTAAGATGTTTTGTGGTGCCTGGCTGATGTGGCTCAGTGGGTGAGCATCGACCCATGCACCAAGAGGTCACTGGTTTGATTCCCGATCAGGACATATGCCCGGGTTGTGGGCCAGATCCCCAGTGGGGGGTATGTAGGAAGCGGCCAATCGATGTTTTCCCTCATCGATGTTTCTCTCTCTCTCTCTCTCTCCCTCTCCCTCTCCCTTTAAAATCAATAAAGAAAGGAGCTCCCATAACACTAGCAACTGATTCTCAAAAGAAACTCTGCAGGCCAGAAAGGAGTAGCAAGAGATATTCAAGGTGATGAAAAGCAATGACCTACAACCAAGATTACTCTATCCTGCAAAGCTAACATTTAGAATCGATGGACATATCAAGAGTTTCCCAGACAAGAAAAAGCTAAAGGAGTTCATTACCATCATACCAATGTTATATGAAATGTTGAAGGGTCTTCTTGAAGGAAAAGAACAAAAATATGAATAATAAAATGGCAATTAATATATATCTATCAACAATTGAATCTACAAACAAAATGAGCAAGCAGAATAGAAACAGACTCATAGATAGAGAACTTTTTGTTGCTTGCCAGATGGGTGGGGACTGGGAGGATTGGTGAAAAAGATGAAGGAATTAAGAAGTACAAGTTGGTTGTTAGACTGATGAACCTCAAAGGGAAGGGGGGGAAGGTGGAATGAGATGAACCAAAGAACTTCTATACATATATGCATAATCAATGGACACCAACAATAGTGTGGGGAAGGCAGGACAGGGGCAGGATTGGGGAGAAGGGGGTTAATGGGAAAAAAAGGGACGGGAACATCTGTAATACATTCAATGATAAAGATGAGTTAAAGGAAGGAAGGAAGGAAGGAAGGAAGGAAGGAAGGAAGGAAGGAAGGAAGGAAGGAAGGAAGGAAGGAAGGAAGGAAGGAAGAAAAAAATTTTTTAAAACAGATGCTTTGTGGTAAATTTTCCATCTCTTCAGTCATATCTCTTTTCTCTCTGCAACACAATACCACGTGTTCTAGACATTCTAAAATATTCACAGGTTCTTGGAATACAAACTCTTCCTTAGGCCTAGAAATCCATTGCTACTCTTGTCCATCTGGAAAACTATTCATTTTTCAAGACTCAGGTCAGTGATCACCTTCTCAGTCAAAATTTTCTGACTCTTCATCAAGAAGAGTTGAGCAATTGTTCCTCTATCTTTCTGTTCTTACAGGACCCTGTGCATTTAATATTCCTGTGACATTAATAATATTTGATATATTGGTTTTGCTTGTTTGCTTCTGTCTCCCTCAAATTCTGGTCTCCTTCAAGGCAAAGTGTTTGCCTTATCCATTGCTTAAATCCTTAACATGCCACAAAATGCCAAGCAACTAGTAGAATGAGCAATAAACAGTTTGTTGAATAGATTAACTATTAAATAATTGGATTTTGTTTTTTCTCTGTTCAATCCCCTTATATCTCCAAGATTTTTAAAAAGCCCAAAAAAGGTAAGAATGGCACTCCTAATCTTCCCCTGATGCTTCCGAAGTCTAGGTGGTCCATTAGAACTTCCATTTGCCTCAAAATCAATTTAAGACTTACCTATAAAACAATGCTACACAACATTCTCATTCCTTAACTTATATACTCTTAAGGTAAGTTTTTCTTACACATGCTTATAGCAGCTTTACTACTGTCAGTTCTACTATTGTCAGCATTTGTCAAGTCACAAGATGCTTAAGGGATTTTAAAAAATACACATACAGTAAAACAAAACTTCCATCAGAGTGATTTCAGCTATTTTGTTAAAAACCAAATCTCTAGTTTCTAAACTGGGAAGCTCAAGTTGCTATGCCTCAGGAAATTTTGGAAAGTATTTAATATAAGATTCATGACCTAATAGTAAGAATTCTACCAAGGAGTTCTGATCTTCATTGAAAAGGATCCTAATCCAATGTCAGTCCTCAAC
Organism: Molossus molossus; assembly: GCF_014108415.1. Taxonomy (NCBI): domain Eukaryota; kingdom Metazoa; phylum Chordata; class Mammalia; order Chiroptera; family Molossidae; genus Molossus; species Molossus molossus. Next base: position 52,522,559 of record NW_023425349.1, read on the forward strand.
ACAAGAAGTACTATTTCAGAAAGTCCCTAGATTCTCAAATGCACTGGCAAACACCAGACACTGAAGAAACAGAAGGGAAAAGGAGATTGTATTCCCCTGTTCATTCATCTATTTGAAGTAACAAAATTTAATCACTGCATGTGTGCTGATCTGTAACAGAACAAATGTTAAAAATGTCATATAAACATCAAAATCCTTACATAATAAACTATTCAGGACGAAACCTTTATGCAGGACAGAAAGGTCCAAAATAAAACCCAATGAAATAAATTAAGCATGAAATAAATTAGGCCTTTAGAAAACTGATTTAAGATATTTGTAAATATGAACCAAATAAATGCTATTACAACAGAACCTCAGCTATTTATGGACATGATTTTTAAAACCTTATTTAAGCGTTACATGGTGGTCTGTCATTTTATAAAGAAAAGAAACACATTTAGTGTATGCTTGCAGAGAACTTACACTCAAGGCATTCTTCTGCTACCTCTGCCAGCAGATGAGTGGCTCCTGAGAATGCAAACCAAATTAATTCCCTGGCTGCTGACATGCAGATAAGCAGCTGCTGCTGTTACTGCCTAACACTTACTGTCGTCTGTCAGCACCTCTAATCTCTGCCATAGCAGAGGAGCCATTCAACTCGGGCCTCTGCTGCACCTTCAAGGAAAGAATCTCTGAGTTAAAAACTGGGTGGCACTAGATTGCCAGCTGTGAGTCTCAGAGCTGTGGCTCATGTTGCTGGGTCTATCAACTGCTGAGCCATTCTCACTAAAAAAATGAGCTTAATGAAATACCCCTGTACAGAAATTTACTGAAATCATAATAGCATTCAATGGAAAACAGGGGTCAGTCTACAGAAATCTATTTTACAGATGTTTTAAGAACACATAATTTTATAAAGTAATGCACATCTGTATAAACACAATGGAAAGAGAGAAAAACATACAGGAAATGGAAAACAAAAATTTTTTTAAAAAGGAACTTAGATATATTTTTACATGACAGATTACTTTTGCAACCATGAAACACTAAGGTTTAAAAATATTTAAAAGCTATTTAGATATCTCAAATTAAAATAATATTCCTAATAATATACTTTTTTCAGATTTCTATACTATTTACTTTGAAAGTGACTGAAAGTCCTATGGTTTCCTCTTCATTAAGCAAAAGCACAGTTGCACAGTGTTATCATATTATATTAAATAAATATGCCAAACTAACTTATAAAGAACATTTTAAACACATTTCTGGGCCCTCTTTTTAATAATGCACATGTGGCCTGACCAGTGTGGATCATTGTTGGATTGAGCCTCGTTCCATGGACTGAGAGGTCCCAGTTGGATTCCTGGTCAGGGCACACGCTGGGATTGTGAGCTTGATCCCCAGTAGGGGGCCTGCAGGAGGCAGCCAATCGATGTTTCTCTCTCACATAGATGTTTCTCTCTCTCTCTCTAAAAAAATCAATTAAAAAAACCATTAAAAATGCACCTGAGGCCCTAGCCGGTTTGACTCAGCAGTTGAAGCATCAGCCTGTGGACCAAAGGGTCAAGGGTTCAATTTCCGGTCAGGGTTGCAGATTTGATCCCTGGCCCCAGTGAGGGTTGTGCAAGAAGCATCCAATCAATGTCTCTCTCACATTTATGTTTCTCTCTCTCTCCCCTTCTCTCCCTTCCAATCTATCTGAAAAGCAATGGAAAGATATCCTCGGGTGAGGATTTAAATTTAAAAAATGCACATATGTCCTGGCCAGTGTGGCTCAGTTTGTTTAGTGCTGTCCCATGCACCAAAAGATCTTGGGTTCCATTTCTGTTCAGGGCACATACCCAGGTTGCAGGTTTGATCCCCAGTCAGGGTGTGTGCAGAAGGCAACTGATCAATGTTTCTCTCTCCCTTCCTCTCTCTCTAAAAATCAATAAAGAAAAAAATGCACATGTATTTTTCTTGTATCACGATCAAGCATATTTATCAATTACTTAATATGTATTAACTAAATTATTTATTGTTAATATCACTAACAGTTTTTTAAAAGTACCTTGATCTTTGTGTTTCTAAGATTTTCCCCAGTCCATTTATTGATCTGAAATACATTTTAAGAAGAAGAAAAGATAAGCACATGTTAAGTTTTTTAAAAAGCACACGAGGCACATTATTTCTAAAATATAAAGTAAGCACATACAAACATATCTGGAAGTAGAAAAAACAAAAAAATAGAAAAACAAAACTTACATATTTTATAGTTTGTTTTTTTTTCCCCCCTTCTAATCATAAGTCAGGTATTAAAACATGATATGCAAAAATTTACTGCACAACTTACAGACTAGGGGCTACTTTGTGAATTATAAAAAGACCCTTCACTTTAGAAAATATGATTTATAAGTAGCCAGTAATTCTAATGTTCTTATAATGAGTATATAAGTAACACATTTTATTGATATCCAATATTTCCCAAACACTCTTTGTGGAAATGACTATACACATGCTACAAATTAAAACCTAGTTCTGAGTGGCTTTGACCCAAGCCTGTCCTCAATATTCACATTAAGTCACACATCCAGGTTCTTTTATAAAATATCCTCTGGGAATCTCTACCCACTCTACCAGCCCTCCCCTTTCTGATACTAAGATAATAAAATATGGCTCCCATTGTATGGCACCAAAAATACTTGTTAAATCCTTTTCAATATACTGTACACCTGACCTAGTTATCTTTATATCATCAATTCCATTGCTTTTAGTGTTTCTTGTTGATATTTGCTATTTATTCATGCTTGTTCTTATGGGTAAGGCTTCCTGCATACAATGATCCTGAGGGAAGTCTCTCCACTATTTCACAAAATTCTTAATCTTCTCTTTTGAATGTACTCTATAACATGATGGCTATTTCCTCTCAAAAATGTTTGCCTTCCAACTCCCTAAATCTAATTCCGAGTCAATTACAAGTCTGATATACAATGGAGGGTAAAAAGCCAAAAGGGTCTTTAATTTGGCAATGTACTTTGTCCAAATTCTTTTCTGGTACAACTGTACAGTACATGCTGGCAACAAGTTGACCAATAGTCAATCTTGCTGATACTGGAGATCCAGCTTAGTCACATGGAAATAGAAAAGCCCAGTAGTAATGACCAAAAATGTTTGCTACATGGACTGTGTTCTTTTTTCTAGAAATCACAATAGTGGACAGGATTTTGAAAAGAGAGACAAAATTTAGGAAACTACTGTCAAAAGGGATAAAAGAAGTAATCTTCATTCACTGGTTCATCTTTTTAGACTTTTCAAAATTGTCGATCACCTTTCTATTTCTTTCATTTTTTTATTCACTGTAACTTGAAATTACTAAATAAACTGAGAAAAAAAACCTATAATGTAATAAAGATAGAGCTAACACCTCAATTACTATATGCTGGGCACTATACAAAGTTTGCCAACATTATCTCATGTAATACTCAAATCAAACTTACAAAGTAGGTATTACTTCTGTTTTACAGATGAGACTGAAAAAGAATACAGTGAGAAACATACCAAGATTGAACTCAAGCAGATTCCAAAGCCCATGACCTTAAATACTATGCAATACTATCTGCCCTCTACATGGAGACATTACTACAGTTTTTCATAGTAAAGTCTGAGAGGACATTACTATTAAAATAAGACCAATTTTGGAGAAAAACATAAATTTTTTTCTTCTGTAATCATTATCATTACAGGAAATCTCCTAATGAGTCTTACCTTCATTGTTTCAATTTGTAACATATACTATATGAACTGGGACTGAAATTCAAAATCTGATGTAAGCAGACTGTGCCCACTAAAGATGACTAATAATAAAAGCTATTCAATGTCTCTTCATAGGTGGCATTTATTAGTTTAGGTCTTATAAAATAATCCGAAGTTCCTAAACTCTAATCTTACTTGAAAGTCCAAATCACTTTTGGATCACTTTACACATATTTGAGTATCATTCATATTATCCTATATTGATTAGCCTTGGCCTACAGACATTAAAACAAGCTAGGAAACAAGTATGGTTAGTTGACAACTAAGGAAAACAGTCAATGAGGATTGGGGAAAAGTGAGACCACATGAGTCAGAGGCTTCACAGAGATAGGCAAAAAGAGGTGGAGAGGAGATGAGCCCTAGAGAATAGATAAAATTGCTGAAAAAGAAAGAAGAAAAACAGCAAAGATAAAGGAATTCAAGGACTGGCAGAGTGACAGTGAGAACACAATATGAGTAATAAAAGGATTTCACAAGACACATCCATGAGAAAGTAAGTAAATATCATCCTGGGTACAGAGAACTGCATGTAAGGAAAAAGTCAAAGAGAAGACAGGAAAAGGAGAATGAAGCCAGAAGACCCTGAATATCACTCTATGAACTTTGAACTATATTCTGTTACCAGTGGGGAATAACTTCACATATTACTATTTACGTAACAGTCAATTAGGCAACAACAATATATGTGATTCTTTAACGGTACAGGGTAAAAATATTTTGTATAGTACACTTTGAATTTGTAAGTACTTAACACGTATAACTTAGTACCTAATAGTTGTTCTTAATTTGTTTAAATCCTCTTCTGAAACCAAGTCTGTTTTATTGATGATGATGATATCTGCCAAAGCAACTTGCCTAAATTAGCAAACAAGAACAGATGCCAAAAGAGAAATGTTAATAAATTAAAAATAAATAGAAACATCTCCTTCAGATCAATTATCAGTTAAAAACTAGATAGTACTCTATATAGTAATTCAATTTACTCCTAACATATTTATTCTTCAGATAGTAAGAATAAATTATATTCATCACTATACAAATTCAAATTTCACATTATTGATTAAAAATATTTACTAAAAGCTTTCACTTGCTACTCTAGAACTACAAAGACAAGTCTCAAAAAATGTACAATCAAGGATGATTTACAATTCAGATGATTATCAACTCATGATTTTCTTTATAAAAAAATTCATAAGCCCTGGCCAGTTTGGCTCAGCGGTTAGAGCGTGGCCTGTGGTCTGGAGAGACACGGGTTCGGTTCCCGCTAAGGGCACGTACTTCGGTTGCAGTTTGTCCCCGGCCCTGGTTGGTCGTGTGGGTGGCAGCCACTCGATGTGTCCCTTCACGTCGATGTTTCTCTCTCTCTCTCCCTTCCTCTCTCTCCCTCCCACTCTATCTGTACAAAAAATGGAAAAATATCCTCGGGTGAGGATAAAAAAAAAAAAAAAAATTCATAAAATTCAGCCCAGGCAGGTATGGCTCAGCAGTTAGAGCATTAGCCCACGGACCAGAGAGTCCCGGGTTCAGTTCCTGCTAAAGGCATGTACCTCAGTTGCAGTTTGTCCCTGGCCCCGGTTGGGGTCGTGTGGGTGGCAACCAGTCAATGTGTTTCTCTCACATCAATGTTTCTCTCTCTCCCTCCCACTCTATCTGAAGATGAATGCAAAAATGTCCTCGGGTGAGAGTAAAAAAAAAAAAAATTCATAAAATTCAGATATCCAACATGGTAAAAACAAGGAGAATCTACTTACTAAGATTTTCCATGTAATAGTTACCATAATTTTCAAAGAAATACCATGAATAAGTTTAACATTAAAACTACATTAAACAATATTTTAAAAAACTATACTTCAGAAGATTTATATCAGGATCTCTAACAAATATTTACTTCATTACTATGAATGTATATTTTCTCTGTAAAACAGATACACATAAGCCCAAATCAAAGAAGCAAGTTCACAGAGACTAAGAAAATAACTTACTTTAAATAGAAATTATATATTCTATGAACAGAAATAGTAAAGCTGAGGAGTCTTTAAATTTTCCTCAATTCTTCAGGAAATTTTAATCACTAGACTATTTGTTCCTAATCTTAGTTTTATGCTACCTGAAGGTATAGCTGATAAATAAAACAATAAAATTCTCAAAAATAAAATTTATTTCATTAAAAGAGGTTTTAATAGTATGCATATCACAATCCCATTTTTTAAAAGTAAATTTTACATGAATAAAGACTGAATGTGCACATCTCAAAATATGAACAGTTGCAACCTTTAAATTGGAGGTCTTTTATGTTTAATTTTACCTTGGCTTTTATAATATTTAGCTATTTTCTATTTGGCTTATTTAAATTTTCTATAATAAAAATATTTTAGTAAGAGAAAAAGTTAATAAAAACATTTAGGTTCCATCTAATATGAATCAGAACTATATACCAAATGCAGTGTTTAGGCAGGATTACAAAAAAACAGAGTACCATGCTCAAATGATAGGGAATCAATCGCTTCCTTACCGTCTTTATTATTTATGTCTGGATCATCCACAGCAAATCTCAAGGGAGCTCCCTCTTAAACTCAGCAGCATATTTAGTGACTGTCACTTATCCAAAAACCTTTTTCCCATTAGCAAGAATATGCTTAGGGCAGGCAAACTAATTTAAATATTTATAAGTCTAAAGATAAACTAATCAGGAACATGAAGGTATGTAAACAAAAAATGTTCTAAATGCCAAATTAAAACAATATCCATACTGGTTCCTCTATTATTCTGAGTAACAGTGAACATTTGAATCAAATGAATTAGTGTTAAGAAGGCAGTAATTAAACCAACTTTTTTATAATCAAAGAAATTATATGATAACAAGAAAATATTTTTAAAAGATAATATTTTTAAATGTTAACATTTCCCAAGCTTCTCACAAAGAACTGTGCCAGCACTCACTTTATGCTATAATAAAAAATAGTTTCAAATACAAGTTTAGTTATCAGAACACTATAAATAGTTAGCAATAATTCAACTACAGGAAAAAAATAAATTCCTTGACTTATGGTTTTATACTTCTCAGTTTTTGGTTTTCATATTAATAATTTTCTCTTTCCAATTAGCCAGTAATCCATATATACTTTAAATATAGAATACCTAGAAGCTTCATTGATAAGGCCATCAGGTTTTTCTTCTGTTAAATGCTAAACAAAAACAAATTTTAATAAAAGTTACTGTGGTGTAACAAAAATCTAATGTTAATAAAAGGATTTTATTTTACAGAATCTTTTCTTACCTCTGATAAAGACTTCAACAAGCTCTATCACTGAATACACAAATTAGTTTGTCTCCATCTGTAATTGTTTTCCTATAATGAACCTATAGGGGCTTGGGGGTGGGGTGCTTATATTATAAAGGAAAACCCTCTATACTTAAAGTCATAGAAGCATAAAATGGTATAGTTAAGATTTTAGGCATTTTCCTTTTTATAAAATTGTTCTTGTCCTAAATATTCATTATTACTTATTTAAAAAGATAATCACTGAAATTGTACTTTATTAAAATCTAATATACTTCCCTCCATTCCTATCCCACTCTAGAGAGGACATAATAATGGGATTTGTTATAGCCTAATATATTCCCTTAAAAAAACTACACTTAAGAAGATATATCAGGATCTTTAGCAAATATCTTCCTCATAACTATGAATATATATGTTCTCTATAAAACAGATATACATAAATTCAAACTAAAGAATCCAATTGACAGAACGCTAATAACAAAATAGCCCCACTCCCAACCCAGAATGGTGTATTATATTAAGTCAGTACTGGGCCCTTCCTATACCCTAGAAACAAATATGCTGAGAGAAGGGCACAGCCCTAATTCTAGCATAAAAGCAGTTTATCATTCAGTAACACTTGAGTGATCTGGCTTCTCCATAGAACTGTTTATTTTGCTGACCTCTTCAGAGTCATGCTAGCTCCAAAAAAATATTTTGACACTGACTTGGAGGTCCACGAGGTAGTTCTCCTCTCTCTGGAGGCAGTTATTATTTTCCCATAATCCTATTTATAGCCTTAACATATAGCCATAAGGTTCCTCTGGAAAATGTTTCACCTTCATTACCTTAACTCTCAAAAGCTTCCTACCGAGGCTATAGGCAATTAGATTAATATTCTTTATATTTGAATTGAACTTCACAATTATTAAATCCTTTTACATATATTATCTCATTTACCCTTCATAACAATTATGGGGAAAGGCTAGTCTCCTCATTTTATAAAAGAAAAAAACAAATCCAACCATAACCATCACAGGACAACCTATATTATAGGGCTATTTTTCAAAAATTGAAAATGTGCTCAGCAGAAATAAAATAAAAATAATTTTAAAATCTTTGTGAAAGCTTTTCGCCTTATAAAAATCAGTTTTGTATACAGTGTCACACAAATGTTAATAATCACATAAGAGTATATACATAAAGATTACCTAAAAATTATATTCTAAATTATTTCACTGTGCTCCCTTTGGCAGCACATATATTGAAAAAATTATTTCACCAAGCCAGTTTCACAATTCATTGGGAGGTAGATCATTAAGGTATTTGAATAGTTTGAAACTTAAGAGCAAATTGGTAATAATTTTATTTAATAGTTTTGGTTAAATCTATAGAGAAAAACCTTTTTTTCTCCTAAAAGTCTGCCAAATTCTATTTTGGAATAACAAGACTAAAACTACAGTAACGATATACTGGTTTCCACTTTAGGCACAATCCCATAAATTTAACTGCAGATTCACTCTAATTATGGAAGTCATAGAAATTGGAGAATATTGTAGCAAAAGTTGTTCCTTGCCCTGGCTGGTTTGGCTCAGCGGTTGGAGTGTTGGCCTGTGGTCCAGAGAGACCCGGGTTCGGTTCCCGCTAAGGGCGCATACCTTGGTTGCAGTTTGTCCTGGCCCTGGTTGGTCGTGTAGGTGGCAGCCACTCGATGTGTCCGTTTCACATCGATATTTCTCTCTCTCTCTTCCTCTCTTCTCCCTCCCACTCTACCTGAACAAAAAATGGAAAAATGTCCTCGGGTGAGGATTAAAAAAAAAGTAGTTCCTTGCCAAAAGACCAACTTTACTATTTTTGCTAATTATTCTTGGCCAAAGACTCTAACAAATCCTATTATTGTGTCCTCTAGAGAATAAAGATGTTACCATCCTGGAAAGAGTACCTCACACCCAGGCTCAGCAAATATTTGTTAAATGAATGCTAAATAACACCCCCTATTTGTTGATATAGATACATGAATGTCATTTGAAAAATTCTATATCACATGAAGCAACAAATGCCCTTCTATTAAGCGGTAAACTTATTTAGCAAAGATGTATTTTTAGCAGGGTATCTGTTCCTGAATGACCCTGCAATACTTGTTATTTTAAAATATTTTTCAAAACATGGTATTGTTGACATTTTGGAAGCTTTATTTACGTATAAATTTGGAGCTACTGGCTGTGAGCTAGTGCAGTATAAAAAAAGATATGGCAAGAATATTAGAAACTAATTTTGAATTTCCATACCTAAATGGAACTAATAAAATAGCAGTTTCACAAAGTAACTCATGTTTGTAATGCATTTACTTCTCCAAAAGATTAGAAATCTTTACTCAAAGCTAAATAGAATGGAAAATATTTTACTACCTCCAGGCAGTTGGGAAGCATAACATACAAAAATGCATTAAAACTCTCCCAAACAAAAATCTGCTCACACATATAACTCTATTAAGAATATGGCATGTAATAATCATATATAATTATAGTCAAAGAGATAAATGCCCTGTTCTATGAACATATGAAGGCTATACAAACATAAAGAAATAATAAATGCATACTAACATTTATTTTCTCTGGTTATCAGCACATTTCCCTTATGCAACCTCCCACCTCCAAGACAAACTCTATAAAAAGACTAAAACCAATGACATTCTCCAATAACACATTATACACCATTAAGTCTGATGAGTTCCATTTATAAGGTCAAAAAATGGAAATTCTGACATTCTATACTACCTGTACAGGGAAGGAAGAAAAAATTGTTTCAAAATATTTATATATATTTATAAATAAAAGACCCCAAAGGAGGCCTCATCTCTGCTTAAAGACTGGCTTTTGCTTTTGCAAAAAAAGACAAAAATAATTATGGTACTAATTAATGCAACATATTAAAAAGATTAAGCTTCAACCCTCTAACTTAATATACTACGAGAAAGAAACCCTTTTAAATAACACCACTATAGACACAACTTCAGTAAGGGCTATAGGGTGTCCATTTCTGCAGGAATAGAAACAAGCTGCATCAAAATAAAAAAAAGGAAAGAAAATACATTGTTGTTGACCAAAGTGGAAATAAATCTAGTGTCAAAGATGTCTGATGACATTAAAAAAAAAAAAGTTGCAGTAGGTATTTCTTTCCAATGGATCGGTTATAAATCTAACACTATATTAGTTTAAAAAAAAAAAGATTATTGCAAAATGTCAGTCTATTTATTTTTCGAATCTTTTCCAAGCCAAACTGTTTTCTGACTGAATTGTTTCAACAGCTTGTGCAGTATGACAAAAGAACCAAAAGAAACCTCTCCCTTGACCTTTTCTCTGTAACTTCATTCATTGATTTTATTGCATTAAATGCTGTCACATTTGTAGAACTGAAAAGAACAATGTCAGTAGCCTGGGTGTCAAGTCATGAGAATAGAGAGCTGTCATTTGAAGTTGTCCAATTCTTTGCCCATGATTAAAAAATGAATATTTCAGATCAATGGGTGACAATCCCATTAGAGTGATAGCCCATGATATCAATTACCACTTCAGTTTCAATTTGGCTGGCTGGCCACAGGGTACCATTTCTCAGCTTTACTTGTGATGGGCTGGCTCTGTGAAGCATGACACCCTTAAATTGCTGCCCATTATCCAAGTGTCATTACTTGTACTCCTTCAGAATTCTCTGAATCACAAGCAGCTACTGAGGTCAAGCTTTGCAACCCGAGGAATTGGACAAGTTGGCAAATTCTTTATATAAAGGAAAAGTTATTTATCTGGCATCTGACTTAGAAAATCTAAAGTTTCCATTATCCTGACAGTATGTCAGTTTTATGTAGGTATATTGATTTAATAATTTAAGAGGTTTTATCAAGGTGGCAGGGGGTTAAACATTTACTGTGTTTGCATTATTCAGAATGCTGCTTTGATTTTTTTTGGCCTCTATCACACTGATAATAGATTCTACTTAACCCCTCTCCATACCCAAACATACACATAAAATTATTCCTATCATCATAAATACATAGAGTTTGACTTTAGGTATGCACATGAAGTCTATCAAAAAAACACGAAAACAAATAAATCCTAACTGCTATCCTGTAGGTATCCCAAATTTGGTAATAAATTTATATAAGGGATGAATTCAAACTTGATGGTAATAATCATTCAGAATGAAGAATTTGACCTTTTTGTTTCCTTCAACATTTTGCTAGAAATATTACAATTTAAGAACAAGTCATAATTTTTCTGAGTAAAATTATAATATTTGGGATCTTTGATTCTTAAGACTATTATTAATAAATTTGAACTTTAAAAGCTAAAAAAGGAATTGTCTCTCAAACTTCTCAAATTAGGGTACTTTATCCCTGAGGGAACTGAAGGGCCAGAAAAAGGGTATTGGTAGTCATTTGACAAGCCTGCTATAAATTTCTAGAGCTTCATTTTAGTAAAGGTGTGGAAGAAAAACAATTTTTTTCAAGTTAACAAGTTTAGATATATTGTAGAATATAAAATGGACATAAATTTTTCAATGTTAAATTTAAACTTCTAAAAAATGATTATTTTGGGCACTATCCATATCCCCAGATTGGAATTGTGAGATGGAGGATAATTTCATTCTCTTCCGCCTTTAGTAATATTTCACTTGGAAAGTTGAGAAACACGATTTTACTTTATGTAACAACACACTTTTAAAAATCTTACTAAGTGTGTTTTATACTTTGAAGCCCATTTAAATGCATCTGAGGACCTTGGTAGTTCCAAAAACATTCAGAGCAGGATGCCTTTTAATGAAAAGTTGCTTCTCACTAAACCTATGTATAAATCCTGATTTCTTCAAAATAAAGTAAAGCAGTATTTTTTTAAATCTCAATTATCTCTAGCTTGTGTCTGACAAAAGTTTAACAAGAAAAATAAGCTCTCATATTCTTTATGAAGCTCAGTTTCTTCTATCAATCAGAAAAAACTTATCAACATTGGGGTTGAATCCTACTGAGGAGTTATGAACACCCAAACTTCATCCTGTAATATCCTTATTACAAAATATTATACTTCCAACTTTTATCATATCAAGCCAGAGTAACAGAAAATATTTAATTCAAAAGCACAAAATAATAAAACACACAAATTTAAAAACACACAAATTTTATCTATTGTTTAAAAAAAGATTTTGCTACGGAAAATTTCAAAGAGACACAAATGTAGAGAAAATAATATAATCAATCCCCATATACCCAGCTCTTAAGAAATAAGTAGCAACTCATTGCCATCTTTCAACTTACCTTTAATCCATATTTTGAGTCCACAACAGTTATGATACCTACAAAGAAATAAATCTTTTGATCACCTTTATACTTGAGAATAAAAATTAAAACTAATTTATTTCAGCTCACAAATGTTACTCAATAAAATAGTTTTATTTTCTCTTGCCAAGGCTATAATTTAATTCAATTCCATTAATAAGTGGACGTATTTTCAAATATGTACTGAGTCTCCAGCACTATGTTAAGGTACTAGAGAGAATATAAAATAAATAAAAATTTTAATTAAATAAACAAGCCTTTTAGCTTATAATCCAAAACATTATGAGACAAATTTAAATTTCATAATATAAAGTAAAATGTGATAAATTACATAAGACAGGTTATTTCTAGTTTATTTTCACATAATCAAAATCAAGACTCTTCTTAACATTTAAATTATTGTTTAACAAACCTGATATGTCTTAGGATATCTTATTCCTATAATCTCTCACCAAATCTAACTCACACAAGTATTATACATATGTACCTAAATCTCCAAATGATCAATCAGTTTGACAATCTCTGACTTTATATGCTAACATTTTTTTTCAAAGGATAACAGTAGAATGAGTTTGATGATGCCTGAAGAATCCAAACAGCTGCATGCCACATATATTAGAGTCAAATAATAGGGCCCAGATTCAATGATTCTTAATTTTCACCCGTTAATCTCTGAAAGACCTGGTTTTAGAAAAGGTGGAAAGCTGTAGGGAAAGGGATAAGGGACAACAGAGGAGGGGCAGATGACACATAATAGGACATAAATCAAACAACAGAGGACACAGGAAACCAACCTAGTATTTTAAAAGGAAAACCATTGTGGAAGCACTAAATTGGGAATTAAGATTAAGAGTTGACATCTAATTCTATCATTGTCTGGAGGTTTAGAATCTGTATGAACAAAGACTTACTTTATCATCAAACTAAACAAGTTTAAAAAGAGTAGCAATATAAAGAATTAAAATTATAACATGAATGAACAAAAATCATCTTAACCATACAATATCATTTTACTTGAAACCAAAAATATTCCTTTTTTAACTTACCATCAAGATAAATATCAACCCCTAATTCATCATCAATCCAAAACATAGAAGCTACAGCACCTGAAAATATATATAACAATCATCAAATAAAAATATTTCTTCAAACTGAGAAACACAATTCTATTCAAAATGTTTTAATTTGCCCCAACAAAACTGGTAGGCAAATACATAAACAAATAAAATATAAGTTTCCAATCTTCTTATAGGAATTGTAGTGATAGAACCTTTTACTATTTATACTCACTTCTTCCCCTCTTCGTTTATCTTAAAAAACAATAGATCAACTTTAATCAAATAACAAACCCAAAACCAAACTTCTACAAATGCCATAATAATTTACCAACAGATATTATCAAATAATTTGGGCAATATGGCTGGGTAACATATAGAATTTATTTTTATTTTCTTTCTCCTGAATATAATAATCATACAGTTCAAAAATAATAAATGATCTCTCTAAAGGAAAGCAAAACAAAACATTGATTATTCCAAAATAACTTGTCCAAAAAATAAAAATATGTATTTGTAAATTTTATAGAAGAAAAAAAAAAAACATTCTTATACTATTTATTTAATACTGATATAAAACTTGGGTCTGAGGAAAATTAATTTCTAAATAAGAAATTAAAATTTGACTTTGACAGAATCTGGTTCAGTACCAAGCATACACCCTGATTAGTTTGCCACACCACAAGAAAAAGAAAACTGACAGCAAAGAACATATTTGATTTTTCAAAGCATCCCAGGTCCAGTTAGTGACAGGACTGTCTAAAAGAATGAGTATTGGGGGAAAACAAGGATAACTGAACTCATTCCAATGTCTAAAACTGTCCACCTACCCTGATGAGACGTGGTCCAAGCATCACTGTGTGTCAACAATGAAATACCTGTCAGCTGTTTACAGTGATTACTCATGCAAGATATAGCAAGGGCCACAAGATCTAATGGTTTCCTGATACCTATTGATTTTTTCCCCAAAACTTAATAGTTTTCCAATTTGACTGAAATAGGATTTGTGAGTAACAGGGGTTGAATCAATGTCCGTCCCTTTCACGGAAATTACTTTACCACGACAATTATTTAGCTTAGAACAGGAGAGTGCCAGTCCCCTAAACGGGAAACAACTGAATTGCCAATAAGAATTTTCTTCACCTACTTGGCTAACAATATGATTTTAATTAATGAGGGAGAAAAAAGTATATCTACTGTGTGTATTACTACTCCACACAATAAATCATAAAAAAATTATTCATTTTTTTCACTCAGTATAATTCCTAACATTGTACATAAATCATTTTAGTTTTTAAAACATTCACTGATTTCTATTCAGATAGCTTGTAAGTCCTCTACATTTAACATCTGCCTTGTATTAAGCTGAATTGTAAGAGTGTATTAGAGCTTTTAATATAACTCTGATGGGTATCTTTGGTATAATACTTCCCAGGCTATATAAGAAAGAACTATTTCAAATTTAGATTCAGGTGTTTAGGAGAAGCAGAGATGAGACAATGAAGTTAATCAGTGGTTCTCAACCCAGGGTGATTTTTCTTCACCAGGGAATATTTGGCAATATCTGGAGATACTGTCAGTTGTCTCAACTAGGGGTTGCTACTGGCATCTAGTGGGTAGAGACCAGGAATGCTGCCCAACATCCTACAATGCAGAGGACAGCCTCCTACAACAAAGAATTATCCAGCCCAAAATGACATTTGTGAAAAGGTTAAGAAATTTTGAGTTGGATTACAGAATCTTCCTTTTCAAAACTTCATAAAATAAAATAAAATTTAAAAAGTCAAATTTTATCAGCAGCAACCAAATACACAACCTCTTGTCATAAATTTTGAATAGTGGTAGTTAAAATAAGAAACAGAAAATTCTATGTGACTTATGATAGGTCTTAATTCTACTCCCATACCCAGTAAGAGGTTATAGGGCAATAATTCACAAAGTCCTAACACTTAGCAGAAATAGCTTTCAAAATCACAAGAAGAACTACAGGAGGAGTAAGCAATATGGAAAAAGGTAAAAAAAATGTCAAGGGTAAAATTTTCCTACCATCTCCACATTTGTGAGGGACACTGTCACTTTCTAGGGCTCAGAGCAAAGTGGAGAGGTCTGAAGCTCAAGGATGTCCCTGCACAAGGTATGGAATGTATATTCATGAGTAGTCAGAGCAAACCCAGGACGGGGAGCACTTGGATAAATGGTGATGGACAGAGTCTTGACTGGGAATACAGTGTACAGATGATGTGTTGTGGAATTGTGCACCTGAAACCTGTATAGTTTTGTTACCAGTGTCACCCCCAATAAATTCAATTTTTAAAAAAGTGAGTAGACAAAAAAATTGTGGTATATTATTCATTCATATGCAGGAATTCAGCAATGCAAGGAATTTTTTTAAAAAGCACCTGGCATTTTAAGAGAGCTGAGCCTCAAAGTCACATTGCTCATCAGGTGCTCTCAGTCACCTCTTTTCCCTTTGCTTCCCCATCCCAGCTCCCAGCAATACTCAGCTTTTAAACTGGAGCTCAGGAGAAAAACAGGTGTCAAGTATTAAGAAGAATTCAGCAATACCACATCTAAAGGGAAAGTTCTCTGAGTCTCCTGAATCAAGCACAAACATGCTGAAAAAACTAGACACATGTATTATAGCTTACAAGCAACAACAAAAAGATGAAGCATTCTAATATGAAAATATAATTTGTAGTGCTAAAAAAGTAAACTTACAAACTACATACCATTACTTAACCAATTAATTCATTTAAAACATCAAGGAACAGAACAGATGTTGGTGGAAACAGAATTGCTGACCAAAAGGAAGGTTGGAATTACAGTAAATACAAAGGCAAAAGACAAAGCAAAACAATTAGAATAGGTATGGAGAAAGAAAATTTGATATAAGAAAAATTGGTGTCATAAAGTACAGGATGAAATAATTTTACAGAAAAAACTCTTCATGGTAATAAATAGAAAAATACCTCTAAATGTAGAACTAAATCTACAAATTAAAGGGTACATTGCAATCCAGGAAAAAAATGATATAAATGACACCAAGACATATCTTGGTTTTATTACCAAACTTCAAAAACAAAAATGAAAATTTCAGGCATTTTGGATGAAACAAAAGCAAGTCACTTTCAAGGAGTCAGAAAAAGAAAAAAAAACACTGACTTTTCTATAGCAACATTCATTGCCCCTATATAATAAAATAATGACTACAAAGTTCTAATGAAAATGTTCCCTAAAATATTACCTCCAGCCAAGTAGTCTTTCAAGAATAAAACAACGGGCAGACATTCTCAAACATTAAAGGAAACAACACACACTGAAATTCAAAAAATATATATAGCATTCACAAATCCTTCCTCATGAAATAAAAAGAGAAAATACTGAACAAGAAAATTCAGCCAATCAAAAAATACTGAGAATCACAGAACTACATTGGCTAAGGTCTGAGGGAAAGAAATTGTGATCTGGAAATTTTGGGCCCAGCCAAGTAATCCTTCAAGTATAAAAACAAAACAAGTATTCTCAAGAAATCAAGTATGCAAGAACTCAGGTAATCAGGTAATATAGCACTTACAGCTTGAAAAGATTACCTGACCATGAAATTCCATCAGTCAAGAGAATGATCAACTAAGGAACAGAGAAGCCACAATACTGGTAATGAGGACTAAAACAAATTAAATATAAAACTAAACAAAGTAGGACAGAATATAAATATTAGAAACCTTGACAACACAACACAGAATGAACCAAAACCAGGAGGTGGGAGAAAGTGAAAGAGTGTTAATTTGCTCATCTTTTATGCCAGGCAGTCAAAAAATAATGCTCTCAAAATTGAAACATGTAGTTTAAAAAACAACTTGTCCAATTTGTTTAGGTTCTTTATACTCTTTTCTTCTTTTTCTTAACTCTTATCTCTTGCAAGAAGAAGCATTTATCTGATATTCAACAATTCCTTCACTTCTTTCAAGTTCTCTTTTTTAAATTCAAGTAAAACTAAATTAAGAATTATTCGTAAGCCCTGGCCAATTGGCTCAGTGGTTAGAGCATCGGCCCACAGATCAGAGGGGCCCGAATTAGGTTCCTGCTAGGGGCACGTACCTTGGTTGCAGTTTGTCCCGTCCCCGGCCCTGGTTGGGGTGGTGGGGGTAGCAACTGGTTGATGTGTCTCTCTCACATCGATTATTCTCTCTCTCTCACCCCCTCTCTCCCTCCTACTCTGTCTGAAGATAAATGCAAAAAATGTCCTCGGGTGAGGGAAAAAAAGAATTATTCATAATAGCACACAAAGAATGAGATTCCTATTTTTTTTCTTTTTTATCCTTACCAAAGGATGTATTTTTACATTGATTTTCAGATAGTGGGAGGGAAGGAGGGAGAGAGAAAGAGAAACATTGATGTGAGAAAGACATATTGATTGGCTGCCTCCTGCACAACCCCAACCAGGGCAGAGGATGGAACCTGCAACCAAGGTACACATGCCCTTGACCAGGAATCAAACCTGCAACTCTTTGGTCCTCCTCCCGACACTCTAACCAGTGAGTGAAACTGGCCAGGGCAGAATGAGATACCACTTTATAAAATATTTTGGGATATTTATACAGTTTTCTGAAGTACACACTGTGCAGGGCTTCCCAGACTTATGCATTTATAAGAATCACTTGGAGAGCTTATTAAAACAGTTTGCTGGACCCTACCCTTAGAGATTCTGATTCAGTAGATCTGTGATGGGGCTCAGTAATTTGCACTTTTGCCCAGCCAGTGTGGCTCACTGGTTAAGCATCGACCCATGCACCAAGAGCTTGCCAGTTCAATTCCCGGTCAGGGCACATGCTCAAGTTGTGGGCCCAATCCCCAGTGAGGGGCATGCAGGAGGCGGCCAATTGATGTTCTCTCTCATCGATGTTTCTATCTCTCTTTCCTTCTCCTTTCCTCTCTCTAAAAATTAATAAAGGAAAAAAAAAAAAAGAATCTGCACTTTTCACAAGCTCCCAACTGAGGCCAGTACTATCATTCAACACACCATAATGAGTAGCTTGGCACAGAGAAATCCTAGGAATGAAATATACCCACTTGTATTTCATGGTACTGAGTGAGATATAGGGAGATTTTGTTTTAAAGTTCTTCATATTTTCTTAGGTATTATTTATTTTTTTTAAATAACAAATGTTTAAATTTTATCCAAACGATAAAGATAATTATTCTTAAAATTAGAAGAAACATTAACCCATTTATATCTATAATTTGTACAAAAGCTTTATCTGAGATCTTTTTTTTTTTTTTTAATCCTCACTCGAGGACATTTTTCCATTTTTTGTTCAGATAGAGCGGGAGGAAGAGAGAGAGAGAGAGAGAAACATCGATGTGAAAGGACACATCTAGTGGCTGCCACCCACACAACCAACCAAGGCCGGGGACAAACTGCAACCGAGGTACACGCCCTTAGCGACAACCGAACCCAGGTCTCTCTGTACCGCAGGCCGACGCTCCAACCACTGTGCCAAACCAGCCAGGGCTTTATCTGAGATCTTTAATTTTGCTTTCTTTAATAAAATCATCTTTTTTAAACTCACCTAATCTCAAAGAAAAGTTGCAATTTTTCTAGTGTTATAATGAAAGAAACTGATATATGCTATTTCAAAAAGAGGCATATATTTTCCCATCTTTCTAGATATAAGTTAATTTAATATTTATGTATCATCAGTCAAACCTGTTGGAAATATATGAAAGGTATGGAAAATCTACATCATCCTGTACACACAGCACAATTCAATACTAGTTTGAAAATATGAGGACAATGTTATTATGTAATACTTCTAATAACCATTGAACCTTCAGTATATTACATACAATATTTCTTCTAAACAATTATGATTCTTTTAATTTCTTTTTTTAAATATGTTTTTATTGATTTTTTACAGTGAGAAGAAGGGAGAGATGGAAACATCAATGTGAGAGAGAAACATCAATCAACTGCCTCCTGCATGCCCCCTACTGGGGATCAAGCCCGCAAAGGAGGCATGTGCCCTGACCAGGAATGGAACCCAGACCTGTCAGTCCCTGGGACAGTGCTCAATCCACTGAGCCACACCAGCCAGGCCAATTATGATCCTTTTAATAAATTATTACCAAACATTACTTTAATATAGTCTTACGGCCCAATGCCATAGATCTAGATCAAAAAGAAATAATGGTATGCGCCAGACTTACTAAATGTTCTGTAAACTAGGAATAAAAATGTTACCTAAAAGTTATTTGGGAGCCCTGGCCAGTGTGGTTCAGTTGGTTGGAATGTCATCTGGTACACCTAAAGGTTGCCAGTTTGATTCCTGGCCAGGGCACATACCTAAGTTGCTGGTTCAATCTTGGGTCAGGGGAGTATGGGAGGTAACCAATGTTTCTCTTTCATATCAATGTTTTTCTCTCTCTCTCCCTTCCCCCTACCTTTAAAATCAAAATCAAAAACATTTTTTAAAAATTTATTTGTGTAAGAAGGAAACAAAAACCCACTGTCAGAAACAGATCGCCTTTGTGTAGCTTTCAACAGGGAAGTTTACATGTAATTCCATTCAAAGGTAAAAATTTCATGAATAGTCATTATTCACTCTATACCAGGAAAAAAGCCCAGTAGGCTTGCTTTAACTCTAAACCTTATAGCAGTACTTACCTCCCACCCCCATATTATTTAAGGTTAGTAGTAGAAAAATAAAATGCTAACAATAATTTAAAGGAATAAGTATTGCAGGAATTAGAGCCCAAAAGCCCTTAAATAACAATAAATGACCCTCTAAGAAAACTGGATTAGAAGGTAATCAGAAATAGATCTTGGTAGAGTATAACAAATCAAATATAAACTTAAAAGAAAACGCTCAATTTTTCCTAAATTTCCATATTTTTAACAATTTTTGTTTCTACCAAAACCCCTAAATTAATCAATAACACTTCGAATTCTATTATCAAGTTAAAAGCACTCAAAAGATCATGATTCATCTTCTGAAGAACATGACAACCCAGTATACTTCCTCTTTTAACCAAAAAGCATTTTGAATCTAAAGTAAAGCTTTAATACTCATTTTAGATATTTATCTAGTACATTTATTTAAAAATGTTTAAGAGCTATATTCTGGTTATTAATAATGTTGTTTCTTACCAGGATCTGCTAACCCTGTGGTCTCTAACAGTATGTAATCAAATTTCCCCTTCTTCTGCATCAAATTCTCAATAGCTCTAAGGCCATTATCCCTGGAGAATACCAAAGCATAATATTTAATATTAGCCTAAATATTTTAAAGCAATCATTACAAACATTTAAAAATATATATTCAGCAACCTGAGACAAAAATATCTTTAAGCATGTAAAAATTTAACTCACTCTCAAACTTCTAACAAAATGTCTATTCAATATTTACCAATCAGGGGAAAAAATAGATGCATATATACTGATAGATAAAAATAAATCAGATACATGATAAGTTAATACTTTAATTTTAGTAAAATTAAAAGCAGAGGAAAAATTTAATATACCTGACTATAAAGTAAGCCAGAATCTATTATTTTTATATCTTTTGAAAAAAAAATCAACATAAAAAAATTATAAAATTTATGAATTACAGTAGTTTAATAAAATAGCTAAAGGGATACTACTACTTTTAACTGTGTTTGAAATTAGAGTACCAGGTTTTAATTTCCCTTTTTCTTATAATAGCAAAAGTGCAAGAAAATAACTAATAAATTGCATTTTTGTTGTTTAAGAAAATATGTTATGACTTTAGCCTTGTTAATACATTTGACTCAAACACCTAACATAGTAAATAATATCGAAAAAATTTAATTCACTAGAATATACAAAACCTACTGGACAGATGTTAATTTTCCTAATTCACTCAACAAATATTTGAGTGACTGCTATGTGTCAGGTCCTTTTCTAAGATCTGTGGTATATTAGTGAATAGAACAGACAGTCCTTGGAAAGAACTATAACTGGTGGAACATAATAATGTGAAGATTTTCTCTCTCTCTCTCTTTTTTTTTTTTTTGGTACGTGCCCCTAGCAGGAACTGAACCCAGAACTCTCTGATCCGCAGGCTAATGCTCCAACTGCTGACCCAAACTGGCCAGGGCTATTTTTCCTTTTCTTAATAGACATTTAATTTTGTTTTTAGAGGTTGAAGTTTTGGAACTAAGATCAATGACTTATTAAACTTAGAACCATGTTTTACAGATAAAATAAGACTTTCATGCCACAAAGATTAAATAAACCCTGATATCAAAAATTAAAAAATAAATAAATAAAAAGACCAAAGTATTAGAGCATACAGAAAAAGAAAGAAGACAGCAAGAAATACTTTAAGAAAATGCATCCTGATAAGTCTGTTTTCTATCTGAAAACACAATAAAGCAGACGGTGAATTCAGTAAAATTACACAAGAAACTCAAAGCTGGAAATATAATCAGTACCCATTTATAGTAAATCAACAAGCACACAGTAAACATTTTCCTCACTTTACTGAACAGCAGAGGCAACCGTTTCTAAGTTCCAGCCATTCTTCGTAGAGCTCTCCACCTTGGCTCACTGCTAAGGATTTCTCCACTGCACTTCCTGAAACAATAAGAAGCACTCTTTAGATCATGTGTACTAGCAAACCAAAAATAAAACACTTAATAACAGAGCAAAATTCAAAGCAGAAAATGCATTTTATAACTTCTGTTCTTCCATTCTATTCATGCAGTCTATCTTAAACTATACTAACACTAGCTTATTTTAACTTACATTTCTTATGGAGGATTTAAGCCCCTAAGAAGACAAATCCACAATTAATGAATCATACCATACTTCCTCTTTAGGATTCTTCCCTGCCCATTCCAATTTCCTAATAAGGTAGCTATTTCACAGGCACTCTTTCTTATTTGTGGTCAACTTTATAGATAGTGTGTTTTATATATTAGTTTTCATATGCCTTTCAACCCCTTAAGGTCCTTATCTATATTTTTCTTTTCATTCTTCCTCTAAGTTGTTTTTGTTTCTATTAGACAGCCTATGCAGTATTCTCAGTATGAGTAAAATCCTTAGTTCATTTGAAGAAGTTTGTTTAGCCAGGGCATCAATGTGCTCACTTAAATATTAAGTTTTAGTCAAATATACGTAAGTTTCCTAACAATGCTTACTTAAGAAAAAATATACTTGAGATTCTTATATGCGTTTTATCATATAAGAATGATTTTAAATGTCTTATTTTTCCTCCAGTAAAGAAATATACCAAAGCCAGGAGACTTCTAAATGTCCAGTAAAGCAAACAGCCAAATAAAATTTTTTTTCATTTATTTTTTTGTTTATTTCGGATAGGTGATGACAAAGAGCTTTGAAAAGGGTTACTACAGAATTCAGGGTGAAGAGAAGAACATCTATAAAATGTGAAGGAAAGTATTATGAAGGCTGAAAAGAACAAATTGTGAAAATGACCCAGGAAGAATGAAGAGAAGTAGTAAGAAATAATAAATGCAATCAATTTCCCAAAGATCAGTTAATAAGAGGCTAGACAAAAAGACTGTGATTTAAAAATCTTAGGATTTTAATTTTGTTTAACAGGACTTTTCTCTTTAGTTTATGAAACCAGAAACCACATTTAATTAACGTGCTTCTCATCCTGTTCATAAAAACTAGCTCCTTTACTAATTTACAATAGAAAAAATAGTATACCTTAGTAAATATCCCACAGAAGTTATAGTTTGTGGCTAAAAGAGAGCCTTTATTAAATTTCACACTTAAGAAGAAAAACTTGTAACAGCAATCAAAGAACTGTGTCTTATACTGCTGTATAGATTTTTCAAAACTACAGTTCAGTATTAAAGACAAAAAAATTGGAATGTTTAATGGATGTATTTTCATTTAATCATCATTGAAATTTCTTGAGGATGGAGATCATATGTCCAACTTATTTTTTAAATCTTCAGTTTTAATTGCTTTGCAGATAAATATTCAACAAGAAAAACTTACAATAATTGAAGCATTTTCAAATTTTTCAAAAGTTGATATTAGACAATATAGTCAGTACCAAAGTACCTTTCTAGTTCCTGAAAGCACTTTCTTTCATATCACATATCACATATTTTTACTGTTAGAGTTATTTATTTCATGTAAAATTTTAATTTAATTCCATTGGTATGAATTCAAAAGTTACACAAAATAAAATTTTATAGAAAATATCTTATTTCAGTATTCCAAATCTGTCAAAAATAAAACTTCACAGAAATTAATCTAATTCTTCCCAAACTATCCATATCAATATATTCACATTATAATGCCTTGTGTTTTCATTTTCAAATATGGACTATCAAGTCACGAGTGAAATAAACTGTGCGACAAGTTCTTGCAACATAGCATTTATTTAACTTTGCTTACCTTCCCCAAATTCATTTAAAATAACTGCTACTCTTTTACTGTGTTGCTCTGTCAAAATATAGTTCAGAAGTGTTGTCTTCCCAGCACCTATAAAATATATTTTTAAATAATAAAATTTAAAAGACTAATTTTAAAGACACAAAAAAAGATATAGAGTCCCAATGGTTTTAAAAATGGACATGCTATTTTTGAAATATTATTTAACTAAGATTATTCTAGAGGAAGATTAAAGTACCTTTTGAAAAGTATAAAAAATGCTTTGCTGATACAATATTTTATAAGTACAACAGTCCTACAAGTTGGATCATACAGCTTTCTTTAACCTCATTATGACAAAAATAGTATGCCTTCTATATAACTTATACTACAATAACTACAAGGGCATCTAAAATTTCTATTAAATAAAAAAAAATATTAAAGTAATGCCTTCCGAAGAATAAAGAACTCATGTAGTTTATAAAATATTTAAATTATTTGCATGATAACAATGTTTCTTAGCCAGGAATATGCTATTTAATTCCCTAAAAGTTACATATAAAGACCTTTTACTTCAACATCCATCATTAACCAGACACAAATTCAAACTGACTATATGTCTACTTTTAGTATGCTTAAAGCAACCTATAAAACTTATACACACACACATATCAGTTACACATACACACAAAATAAAAATAGATGTGGAATGTTCAGTCTTAAAAAACATAAACTCGCCCTGGCTGGTTTGGCTCATCAGTTAGAGCACTGGCCTGCAGCCTGGAGAGACCTGGGTTCGGTTCCCGCTAAGGGCACGTACCTCGGTTGCAGTTTGTCCCTGCCCCTCGTTGGGTCGTGTGGGTGGCAACCACTCAATGTGTCCCTTTCACGTCGATGTTTCTCTCTCTCTCTTGCTCTCCCTCCAACAGTATCTGAAGAAAATATTGAAAAATGTCCTCGGGTGAGGATAAAAAAAAAAAGATAAACTCATAAAACTACACTAGCTTTATCCAGTAGGTGGCATATCAAACCTAATATGTTCAGCTTAAGTAGAAGAAAAACATTTGTCTTGTGAGCCATAGAAACCAAAGTTCATAGAAAAAAAAATCCCAACTGCACAGTAGTGTAGTTTGATTGTACAAATATATCATTTGTGTATCTATTTTTCTGTTGGTGGACAATTTGGGTTGTTTCCAGTGTTTTGCTATTACAAACACTTGTACACATCTTCTGAAGTGGATTTACAAGATTGCTAGGGTATAAGTATGAGGGATTTTTACTATTAGGGTATTAATATCTTCAACATTTCTAGGTTATATTCCTTTAAAAGCTGTTGAAGAGTAGAAGGCTTGTATTTAGAGTGCTCAGTGTAGGAAGCTCAACATCACTTAAGTGTGAAGTATAGAATGAAAAGGACAGACCTTAAGGAGGCAGTGCCATGAAGAACGTCTTAAAGCCCGTCCAAGTGTAAGACAGAGGCCCTGAACATGAGCGCTGCATTAGGCAGTAGCAGTAAACATGGAAAGGAAGGGGAGATCATTAAAGCTAAAATACACAGAATACATTAAAAGGCATCAAGACTCAAGACTAGTTAGGAAGTTTTGAGAGTATTCCAGGTGATTGGGATCACAGGAGCAGGAAGATTTAAGAGGATGATAACATGAAGTTTTGGACATGTTGAATATGAGACATCTGTGGGACATCAAAATAGAAACAATCTGGGTATGAAGTCCAAAGAATGGACAGAGGGGGAAATTTTTTTATAGGAGAAACCAGAAAAGTAGGTGGAAATATTGGAAGAAAAATGTGATGGAAGCCAAAGGAACAATGTTTCAAGAAAGAAAAAATTATAACCAGGAACAAGCAGTGAAACTATGCCCTAGATTCAACAACAAGGTTGCTGGCATGAGCCTCACTCACAAGTTTCAGACCATTATTTCCTATGTTCTACTGACCTACAAGTGAGCAAAATGGGGAAAACCAGAGGGGAAAGTCTGGACTATACTGTTTTGGACAAGGAATTTGTTCAATTTCTCAGAAGAGCTGTTTCTGAACAACAGTGTAAAAATACCAAACATAAATTCCGTTATAAAATTAGTCCTGAGTAAAAACAGTAATAAACTTACAGTCTACAAAGCAAAAAGGGAAAACACCAGTGATTTCATTCTTATTTTTTATGTAAAAGGACCTCAGGTGCACCAAGTTTGTATTTATCTACAGTAGTACCTAGGAATAGTATTATCTCCCCAAACTGCTTCACTGTTTTTACACTTAACTTTCCCCATACTTTTAATATGGTCATACATTTATTCTAGCCCTTCTATTTAACTGTAAGGCTTTAAAATAATACTTCTCAGACTTTTCCAATAAAGTACCTCTAGTGTAAGCACATAAACTGTCCTTCATGAAACTGTAGCATGTTCATAAACCTATGAATTCAAGTGTCCCTGTGCACTCCTGAACAACCTCAGTTTAAGAAATACAGTCTTGCCCTGGCCGGTTTGGCTCAGCGGTTGGAGCGTCGGCCTGCGGTACAGAGAGACCTGGGTTCGGTTCCCGCTAAGGGCATGTACCTCGGTTGCAGTTTGTCCCCGGCCCTGGTTGGTCGTGAGGGTGGCGGCCACTCGATGTGTCCCTTCACATCGATGTTTCTCTCTCTCTCTTCCTCTCTCTGCCTCCCGCTCTATATGAACAAAAAATGAAAAAATGTCCTCAGGTGAGGATAAAAAAATAAAAAAAAAGAAAAAGAAATACAGCCTTGCTTCAAGTCAAGATGATAGAGGAGGTAAATGTGGTCCTGCATCTGTATGTGGTGGATAAAAATTGGCAGGGATAACTGGGCAACAGAAGTCCCCCCTGAGGAGCAAGGGGTTCCAGCCTCATACCAGGCTCCCCAGCCCAAGGTTTTAGTATCAGGAAAAGAAGTTCCCATAACTTCTGGCTGTAAAAACCAGCAGAGATTGTAACTGAGTGAGACAGGGCTTCCTGAGTTCTAGGCAGTTCCTCTTAAAGGGCCTATGCAAGGACTTATTTGGACTTACTCGCTCTGAGCTCCAATGCTGGGGCAGCAGCTTGAAAGCCACCAGAGACATACAGGGAGGAACAGAATTGTCCAGCATCACGGTGAGTGCTGGAGGGGAAGCTTTCTCCCAGACAAAAGTGTTGGCAGAGGCCACTGTTCCTTTTCTGGGCCCTCCCCCAACAGTACCAGCAGGCAGGTGCCATATCTTAGTCTCCACCAATCTGCCTTACAACTATTCACCTAGCCATGGTGATTCCCTGAGACCCCACCCCACCCAACTTGCAAGCCCACGCAAGCTGTTTCCAGTGGTTTTTCCACAAATGGCCTATCTTGGCTCGTGCTGCTTCTCTCTCAAACAAGCAGCATCTGGTCTCAGGGTGTTCTATACCTCTCACTAAGTGGACCCAGGCCCAGCACTTGCAGCAGCCAACCTTGGTTTGCAGCAGGGCCTCTCCTAGGTACCTCCAAAGCCCAGCACAAGTAGCAACCATCTGAGATTGCTGTGTAGCTCAGCTCATGTTGGGTACCCCAAACAGGACAAAGATGGTGGCTGACCTTGGCCTGCACCTCCTGGAGGCTCCAGAGCTACTGCACCTGGTGGACCACTTCAGACCATGCTGGAGCACCACCCTACCACCTCCATAAATGAAATACTCAGGAGGCAGGCTCCGCAGGCACCAAAGTCCTGCTGAAGTAAGTCCTGCTCCATGGTGTGGGCCCCTGCAGAGCTGATCCTCCATGGTGGTTGCAGCCAGTCCTTGTAGCCAACTGGCATGCCAATAGTAATCAAGGCTCAAATACAATAGGAGAGTGTACACAGCCACAAGGGGCAGCATACCTGGAATATGCAACTTTGGTGATCAGGGAGGCTGTGCCACTGGACTCTATAGGACACCTACTACATTAGGCCATTCTCCCAAGCCCAAGTGATGCAGCAGCTCTACCAAATACACAGAAACAAACACAGGGAGGCTGCCAAAATGAGGACACAAAGAAACATGTCCCAAATGAGAGAACAGACAAAACTCCAAAAAGACCTAAACAAAATGGAAGCAAGCAATCTATTAGATGCAGAGTTCAAAACACTGGTTATAAGGATGCTCAATGAACTTAGTGAGAACTTCAAAAGCATAAAAAAAAGGATTAGTCAGAAGTGAAGGATACACTAACTGAAATGAAGAATAATGTATAGGGAATCAGTAGAGTAGATAAAGCCAAGATTCAAATCAGCAATTTGGAATATAAGGAAGCAAATAACACCCAATCAGAACAGCAAAAAGAAAAAGGAATCCAAAAAATGAGAATAGTGTAAGGAGTCTCTGGGACAACTTCAAACATACCAACATTTGTATCATGCGGGTGCTAGAAGGAGAAGAGAGCAAGAAACTGAAATCCTATGTAAAAAAAACAATAATAGTGGCCGGTTTGGCTCAGCAGTTAGAGCCTCAGCCTGCAGTCCAGAGAGAAACCGCGTTCGGTTCCCGCTAAGGGCACATACCTCGGATGCAGTTTGTCCCCGGCCCTGGTTGGGTTGTGCGGGAGGCAGCCACTCGATGTGTCTCTTTCACATCGATGTTTCTCTCTCTCTCCCCCTCCCACTCTAACTGAACAAAAAATGGAAAAATGACCTCGGGTGAGGATTAAATAAATAAATATAATATAATATAATATAATAATGACAGAAAACCACCCTAACATGAAGGAAATAGATATACAAGTCCAGGAAGCACAGAGAATCCCAAACAAGCGGCCCACACCAAGACACACCATAATTAAAATGTAAAAGGTTAAAGACAAAGAGAGAAGCTTAAAAGTAGCAAGAAAAAAGCAGTTAGTTGCCTACAAAGGAGTTCCCATAACAATGTCTGCTGATTTCCCAACAGAAACTTTGCAGGCCAGAAGGGGTTGGTGAGAAATATTTAAAGTGATGAAAAGCAAGGCCCTACAACCAAGATTACTCTACCCAGCAAGGCTATGAAAGCTATCATTTAGAGTCAAAGGACATATAAAGAGCTTCCCAGACAAGAAAAAGCTAAAGAAGTCATCCAGTATTAATTGAAATGTTAAAGGGTCTTCTTTAAGAAGAAAACAAAAAATATAAACCACAAGATGGCAATAAATGCTTATCTGTCAACAATTGAGTCTAAAAAAATTTAAAACAAACAGAACAAAAACAGCCTTATAGATATGGGGGGTGGGGGGTTGTTGAAAAAAGGTGAAGGGGCCCTGGCCAGTTTGGCTCAGCAGTTAGATTGTCAGCCTTCGGATGGAAGAGTCGCAGGTTTGGTTCCCAGTCAAAGCAACATACCTGGGTTTCAGGTTCGATCCCTGGCCCCTAATTGTGGTCATGTGGAAAGCAACAAATCGATGTCTCTCTGTCTCTCTGTCTCTCTCTCTCTCCATCCCTTCCATTCTAAAAGTCATTGGAAAAATATCCTTGGGTGAGGATTAACAACAACAACAAAAAGGTGAAGGGTTTAAGAAGTACAAATTAGTTGTTACAGAATAGTCATGGGATGTAAAGTACAGCATAGGGGATATAATCAATAATATTCTAATAACTGTGTATGGTGTCAGATGGGTACGAGATTTATCAAGATGATCACTTAGTTAAGTTACATAATGTCTGATCATTGGGGTATACACCTGAAACTAATACAATCCTGTGTGACAACTGTAACCGAAAAATGAAAAAGAGCCCTGGCCGGTTTGGCTCAGCGGTCACAGCGTCAGCCCTGGGACTGACAGGTCACAGGCACCATTCCGGTCAAGGGCACTACCTCCACTGCGTTTGAACCCCGCCCTGGTCTGGTCGTGTGGGAGGCAACCAGTGGATGTGTCTCTCTCTCACTCTCTCTGCCTCTCTCCCTCCCACTCTTTCTGAACAAAAATGGACAAATGTCCTGTGTGAGGATTAAAAAATAAAAAAGATTAAAAAGCAAAAAAAATGTCTTGGAGAGCAGAGACTTTATTCTTACTCTTTCTCCTACAGTGCTTTATACACAGACCTGAAAAATAAAAATACAAAAGTCTGAGATATGCGCTATTTCCAGGTATGGCTGGAGGAGGTGGCCTGTGGGGCAGGGAATTCACTGAGGCATGCCTCTTCTTGTGCCCGCATTTTACGGACAGGACACCCTTTAACGGCAATAGGCTTATAAGGTCGACATTTCCGGTCTCGTTTTGCAGATGAGAAACTCAGGTGACCGGTACTGTCTGCATTTTCAAGGAGGCAGATAAGCTTCAGAAAGGTAAGGTAATTTGGGCACTAGCCTAGTTTGGGTGCGGGTCCGGGCTTCCGACCGCAAAATCAGAACTAGTATCAAAATGCGAGGTTCGAGTTCAATGTCCCTTGATAAATGTGACTCTAACGCTGAGGGGTCTGGTCATCATGAACCACCCAATGGGGAGCAAGTGGCCCAGCCCGTACCTCACAGACATTTGCTGTAGGCCAGACGCCAGGCCTACGGAGAAGAGGCACCGTCAGCCCCCAAATCCCAGGATAGCAGCGTTTCCAACCTTCTCTGACCGGGATGGTTAGTTACCTAAATACCCGGTGATAATTGTGACTGGGATCTTAGCGCCGAGGCCAGACTTTTCCTCCTCCTCTCTTTGCTTCGTCGCAATGGGGACCAATTCAGGACAATCCTCCTCTGCCGGCTCCTCTTGCTCGTTGACAGCGCCGAAGGCCTGTGACATCGCGGCCGACAGCACGCACGCCTCTCCCTCAGTTCGGGAGCTGGGACGAGCCCGCCCAACAGCAGCTGCGCACGCCCAGCACGCAGGCGCGGCGTCACGTCATCACGCCGCGACGCGTGGCTCCTCCGAGACCCGCCCCTGTTACCTGGGCTCCCTTTGGGGACCACCTCGCCGCTTAGACACGCCCTGAGCGTGTTCTCGGAACCTGAAAGCGGCGGGGCGGTCTTGCTGGGCCTGTAGGTTCGTCCTGCTCCGACCCTGCCGCTGTGTGCGCCGCAGCCTTCATAGCTAATGGCTGATGGCAGGGCTGGGGCCCGGCCGGCTGGAACCTGGAGCGGGCAGCCTGACCTGAACAGTTCCCACAGGGCATAGACTTTATCAACTTGACACTTTTTAGTGTCATCAAATACAATTTCTTTATTCATGGGGGAGAAGGGGAATAGGAGGCTATAACAATAAAATGTTAATTATAAATTTTCTACCTGTAGAAATAACCAGTGAAACCTTTTTTCTTTTTTATAGTTATATATGTTATATGGTTATCTACATTTTTACCATGTACACCCATTACTTTCATTATTACTGTCCCTATTTGTTTGAACCTTAGGTAACCTGAGTTCATTTACTATGCTCTTTGGTTCGTGACACTCTCTCATCATTAATCCATGGATAACCCTCCTTTGTATTTGCATATTTATAATGAACTCCTTTGCCCTCACCCCTAACCCAAGAACGTTACCATAAATTACAGGTACCTGTACACCCCTCTGCTATTTCAGCCCCTGTGTTCAGTCAAGGTGATCAGCAAGCACTGCTGTAACAGTATATAGCCTCAGTCAGAGCAAAAAGTTTTACCCAGTGGTCAAAAATTAAAGACACCCCAATTGTCCATCACATGATAAATGGATAAACAAAATGTGGTATATCCATACAATGGGAGATTAGCTTACAATAAACATGAGTAAAGTGCTGATATCTGCTACAAGATTAATGAAACTCAAAAGCACTATGCTGAGTGAAAGAAGGCATTCACACAGCACCACGTGTTGTATGATTCCATTTATATGAAATGCCCAGAATAGGCAAATCAATAGAAATAGAAAATAGATTGTTACCAGGGACTGGTGGGACTGAGGGGAGTGGCTGCTAATGGGTACATTTTGGGGTGATGCATATGTTTTAAAATTGATTGTGGTGATGGCAACACAACTCTGAATATACTAAAAACAAGTGAATTGTACACCTTAAGTAGGTGTATAATATGCTCTATGAATTGTATCTCAATAAATCTGCTATTTAAAAAAAAGTTAAAGGTCTCGCCAGTGTGGCTCAGTGGTTGAGCATTGACCCATGCACCAAGAGGTCGCCAGTTTGATTTCCAGTCAGGACACATGCCCAGGTTGTGGCCCCAATCCCCAGTGGGGAGCATGCAGGAGGTGACCAATTGATGTTATCTCTCACTGATGTTTCTCTCTCTCTCACTTCCTCTCTCTCTAAAATCAATAAAGGAAAAAAAAGTTAAAGGCTCATTTATGCATCAAAATGTGGTGGTGCCAGTGTGAATTTTCAGAGAAGCACTGACTTCAGGTCCTGCCCCCAGAAGTTTTAAGTCCTGGCCTTCTGAGCAGAGTTGAGTTAGAACCTATTTGTGGTGATTTTCCAATTGAGCCATACCCAAGTACGAGTATAAAGATCACAGCTCAATAAAATCTTTCCTTTCCTCTATTTCCATAATACTCGTCATCAAATTATCTATCTATGAATTTTGTGGAGTTCTGTCATTTTCTTTGCTGACTCTAGTAATTGGGCGGAATTTAGCAAGCATGTGTCTGAAGAGGTCAGGGTTAGGATTTATTCAGATATATGGCTTGGAATCTCAGCTTTTCCTGCACATCTGGGTATGATTGTTTTTACTTCTGTTGTAACACTGGACTCACCAATTTTATCCATTTTATTTTGAGTGAGTCTTTGTTGTTATTTAATCAAAAATGCCTTTTAAAATAACTTTTTAAATGTCCTATGTATAATAGTGTAGAATCTATTACAGTTTCTAATATAACTTAAAAGTTTTCTTAGGTTTGTAATTTTGTTCAGTCTCAGTGCTTTATGGTAAAACAACAATAATGTGTGGAACTCTTACCATCTGATAGGCATTATGTTAAGCACATGAAATGCATTATCTCATTTAACTCTGCAACATGAATATTATTTGATGACCATTTTAAAGACAGGAAACTGAAGCTTAAATCACTTACTATTGCAACAAAGACCTTGCTCAAGGTCATACAACCAGTAAATGGCAGCTCTGGAGATCAATCCAGGTCCTCCAAACACTAATTTCCATGCTCTTCTAAGCCAGAGATCTGCAGGCTTTTTCTGTAAAGGGTCAGGTAGTAAATATTTTAGGCTTCTCAGGTCAATAAACAAATTCAAGGATATTATGTAAGTACTTATACAATAAGAGAGAAAACAAATTTCTACAAACTTTGAATTTTGAATTTCATATAATTTCCATATGTAATGAAATATTATTCTTTTAATTTTTTCGACCTATTAAAAATGTAAAAAAAAATTTTTTTAAGGTAAAAATCATTCTTAGCTTCAGACTGACAAACCTCAGAGGAGGTAGGCGGGGTTGGGGGAAATAAACCAAAGAAGTTATATGCATATATGCATAACCAATGAGCATAAACAACAAATTCTGTAAGTGGAGGGTAGAAGCAGGAGGAGGGTGTCAATGGGAGAATAAGGAGAAACATCTGTAACAAAAATAAATTAATTAATAAAAAACAAAATGATCCTTAGCTTGCAGTGTGTGCGAATAGAGGCAGTGAGCCCTAGTATGCCAACTACTGATCTAAGCTAATATGCACTGCCTTGATAAACTGAATAAAATGAAACTGCAAAATACGTCATCCTTGCTATTTTAAACTTAGTTGGTTAAATCATTCACCAATGCAACAACCACCTGCCCTTAAAAGGTTAGGTACCATAGTTACACTATATAATAATTTGGAGGGTCTAGCCAAGTGTGGGTCAGTGGTTGAGCATTGCCCCACGCACCAAGAGGTTGCCTGTTAGATTCCCGGTCAGGACACATGCCCAGGTTGTGGGCCAAATCCCCAGTATGGGGCATGCAGGAGGCGGCCAATCGATGTTCTCTCTCATGGGTGTTTCTATCTCTCTCTCCCTCTCCCTTCCTCTCTCTCTCTAAAATCAAAAAAGAAAAAAAAAACTTTTTTTAAAAATAATAATAATTTGGAGGAAGGTCTGAAGCTGAAAAGCTTAAACTATTTCTCCAAGGGCACTGATTCCTGACCCTGGAGAGACCAATTTGGCAGCATTTGAGTTTTTGCACTGTGGTAGGAGCCCCTCCTGAGTTGGAGCAGAGCAGAGCCAAACAGCTCTCAAGCTATCTGGATTCCTTTCGCTCAGCTTCCTGCCAATAATCCTGCCATAGTCCTTTGGCACAATTCCCTGCTCCTCCCCTTTGCCTCATTTTCTTCCTTTGATAGTAATGACAGTTGCCATGAGAAAAAAGTGAGGACTGTAGCTATATCCAAATCAGAGGAGAGCTAAAAATAATGCCAACTTGGTTTTGTTTTTTTCTCTCTCAATTTTGCAACTTCCTGCAAAGAATACACTGGTGTCCAGCAATAGCTTTTGGTTTAGAGGAAAGGAAATGGAGGGTTTCAAAATGAACTCTGTTCCTCTTATGTAGCTATAGTTCATAAATAAATCAATAAATAAACAAAATATTTCTTAAACGCTTAATACTTATAGATTAATTTGCTATTTTCATGACATGCACATGAACTTAGTGAGAACATCTCTGAAAAGCCAGAGGCCAATGGCTTTTATTTTTGTGACTGCTTTAAATACTATATCAATATTCAAGTATCATAGAGTCCTCTGTTAAGATATAAAACCAGTGTAAAAACATAAAATAATAATTGTTTTTAGAAAGTGTGACTTTCATTTCAAAGGCTGTCAGTAATATTATTTAAATTCATTGTCTTCATCTTAAGCTGTTAAACTATGCTATTAATAAGGCTCAGCTCACAGTCCAGTCACTTATAAATCAGTTTCCCACAATTCTTTTAAATGTTTTACCCAATGGTCTGTAATTAAAGGCACCCCAATTGTCCATCACATGGTGAATGGATAAACAAAATGAGGGGTGTATTATTCACTCTAAAATATACTATCAGGCAAGGCGTGGGCATTGAGCAAAACTAAAAAAAAAAATGTTGTGCAATGATTTCTGTTGTAATAGTTTAGGAGACATTTTAAATAATATCCTCTTCTATTGTCAATAAAAATTTAAAAGTGACATTTGTGGCTTTAAGTTTCACTTTCTAACTCTTCTAGTTTTAGAGAAGTGTATGCCAAAATCCATAGGCATCTGCTCATGATTTCTTTTGTTGTTGTTGTTGTTAATCCTCACGCAAAGATATTGTTTCCACTGATTTTTTAGAGATCGTGTGTTGGGGTGGGGGTGGTTAGGAATTAATTGGTTGCCTCCCACACATGCCCCGTCCTGGGCCAGGGATCAAACCTGAAACCTGGGAAATGTCCTTGGCCAGGAATCTAATGGTGCACAGGCCAATGTTCTAACCACTTAGCACACTGTCCAGAGCTGCTCATGATTTCTTAAGTGTAAATAAAAGACACAGAAACAAAAATTAAATAACTCCATTTTTCTTCCTCTTGCTATTCCTCCAAATCCCTTCAAAGAATGCTAGGTGCTCTTAACTGAAATACTGTGCTATCAGCAAAGCCAGGTCTTCTTGGTTTCAAGACTGGTGTCTTTTTTTTTTTTTTTGCATCTATCTTCAGATAGAGTGAGAGGGAGAGAGTGGGGGAAGAGCGAGAGAGGGAAAAAAACATTGATGTGAAAGAGACACATCGACTAGTTGCCATCCACATGACCCCAACTGCTGGGGACAAACCGCAACCGAGGTACGGGCCCCTAGCGGGAACTGAGCCTTGGACTCTCTGGTCCACAGGCTGATACTCTAACCGCTGAGCCAGACTGGCCAGGGCAAGACTGGTCTCTTTGAGGCCCATAGCTCTGCCTCTCATTTAGGCACCACAATTTCACTTATGGAGAAAAATTCATGGATTTTCTTTAGATTGATTTACTTTCTTTCCTCTTATTATTTTAATGTTCCCCTTCTGCCCTTGAGTCTCAGTGTAGGATGTTCCAGACACATGGCAGCAGATATGTCAAAGCTGCCCAGCCTCTTCCGGATGTCCACCTCAATTACATAATCTTTCTTTAGGGAACTTCCTTCATATCAACATCCCTCAGCATACCCACTCCTTCTGCAAACCACTTTTACTTTATTTTAGCAATCCTTCCAAACTTCTGTGTATAGTAATTTGAAATTTCCTGAATTAGATATTATATTACCCATCCTCTCCCTTTTTTAAAACAATAGCAGACCCCCTGATTTTTAAGTTAGGTACAGGGCCTCCGGGGTAAATATTACACTAGACTTCCTGCTCTACCCTGCAGCTGGGTATAGCCAAGTAAAGGCGTTCTGGCTAGCCCTGGCCAGTTTGCTTCAGCGGTTAGAGCCTCGGTCTGCAGACCAAAGAGTCTCAGGTCTGATTCTGGTCAAGGCCTCATGCCTACATTGCAGTTTGATCCCTGGCCCTGGTCATGGTTGTGTAAGAAGCAACCAGTTGATCTATCTCTCTCACATCAATGTGTTGTTTTTTTCTCTCTCTCCCGTTCTATCTGAAAATCAATGGAAAAGTATCCTCTGGTGAGGATTTAAAAAATAATAATGAAAAATTTTTAAAAGATGTTCTGGCTGATGAATGTATGGAATGCATGCAGAATTGTGGCAGTTTCCTACAATCTAGCTTTCTTTGTTCCTTCATCTGCTGACTGAGATGTAGAGGTGACTGGACAGACGGCTGGAGCGCTTCTTGGTTACGGAGAATGGGAGATACATGTAAGGTGGGGGAGGAACCTGGAAGCAGCCTGCATGCTGAGCGCTACATGGAGTCAAGCTTTAGGAGAGGAAAAGAAACTTTTATGTTGCTTAAGTTTCTATTCATGCCACTGAAACTAAACCTGATCAATACAGGGTTTTATTGATTTAATCATCTTTAAACTAATATAATTAACACCTGAATGTTTTCTAATTAGAAAAAAAAAAAAACAGTACAAACTATCTAGAGTAAAAAGTAAAGATCTCTTTCACTACCCTCAGTCACTCCCCTTCGCTGCTACAAAACTACTGTGAATGAGTTAATGACATTAAGCCAGAAATCTTTTTGTTGCCCTGTCTCCGTGACTGTCATGAGAGTCGGACATTTTTCTATGCATTTGTGTACATATATAGCTTTTGTTTTTAATATAAGAAGGAACGTACAAATAGACTTTGTCCTGGAACTTGCTTTCTTCACTCACTGATATGTGCTGCTCATTTTTCCTTCTCACCAGAGTTAGAACTAGTCATTCACTTTTAACCACTTCCTGGTATTCCTTAATAGAGATATATTATAATTATTTCATCATATCTTTGTAAAAGACATGTAGATTGAATATGTTCAAAAGGTAAATTCAACAGATTCTCAAGAAATATAAGAGAGCAGTCTGGTCATAAGCCAAAGTTTGTGTATTTGATAATAAAATCTATCCCCATTCCTGCTTGGTATTTATCGTTGTTAGCTTCTCTTGTTAAAAAAGCATGGTTCGGCTGTAAAAAATTTTTAAGCTTAAAATTAGTTAATTGTAATATTAAGTTTCGTCCACAATTCTGGGTTACTTATAATTAATGTTGTTCTATGCATGTACTGTATGTATTGTAAAACAAGCTTGTGTTTTGGATTGTGTGTTTACTATGCATAAATTTACATGTGGACTTTTACAATTGAGTTGTAGTTAGTAAGATTTGGGCAGCAGTATACCATACATGAATTAAAATTCATTTATGAGTTGCTGCTTGGAGTATAATAAATTTACATATTTTCTCTTGATTATCGTTCTGCTGTATGCTTAAGTTATAGCTTAGCACTTCCAAGCCCTGAGTGGCACTACTAGAAACTATCAGTAGACAGAATATTAATCTCTATACTTCTACATTATACATTTTTATTTATGAAGTGCTGTAAACAACACTAGCTAGTTATGATGATGGCAACAGAAAGTTAAGCACACTTCTTCATGCACTGATAAAGTCAAAGTATGTATAGTAATGGTATTTACATAAATATGGGTACTTATAAGAACACACTCAAGTTGTTATATGGTTTGCCTTTCAGAGAGAGGGAACAGGAAAGGGGATATGGGTGGCAGATGGAAAGGGTGGAAAAAAGCAAGCACTCACCCCCATAAAAAAAGCCTTTAAAAATAGCATGTATAAAATAAAAAAATAAAACATGTTTATTATATAATCCTGTTTAGATAACATTGTATATATGTAAATATGTTTATATACATATATATGTGTGCAGAAAATTATAATAGAAAGAGAATAAATATATGAGTACTTATTTATAGAATAACAATAAATATGAGGTGAAAACATAATCATTCTACATAACATGTATGTAGAATGATTTCATTTCAGTAAAAATTTAACCAAAAAATGCTTATTTATATACAAATATGTATGAATACACATATATGTATATGTACATAATGGTAACATACGTATGTGGGAGTAATGTGCTTGGCAGGATGCACCTCATTGTATCCGCATGAGCCACTGCAGAGAAGCAGGATGGGTGAGAAAGACAATGGGGAAGGAGTGGTTACCTTTTACTTTTTAAAAAAATCTTTGTATTATATGATTGGTTACAAAAGCATCACAATTTTCTAAACACAAAAATTAAACATTTTTGAATAAATTGTTCTGATATATATCAGAAACATTTTATGGGTTGCAAATTTTAAAATATGTATCAAACTAATAATTGCATATGCATTTTGACCTAGAAATTCTACTGATAGGAATATTATATATATATACATTTACACACACACACACACACACACACAGACATTTATGACATTCATAGCCATATTGTTTTTTGTTTTTTGTTTTATCCTTACCTGAGGACATTTTTTTCGCATTTATCTTCAGATAGAGCAGGAGGGAGAGAGGGGGGAAGAGAGAGAAACATGGATGTGAGAGAGACACATTGACTGGCTGCCACCCACACAACCCTGACTGGGGCCAGGGACAAATTGCAAGCAAGGTACATGCCCCTAGTAGGAACCGAACCCGGGACTCTCCAGTCCGCAGGCTGACACTCTAACTCCTGAGCCAAACCAGCCAGGGCTCATAGCCATATTGTTTTAAAGGTAAAATGTTGGAAACATCCTAACTATCCACCTACAGGGGAATAGCTAAATAAATGTGGCTCATTGATACACAGAAATACTATAATAAAGTAAGGCTTTGCATTATATTTACATATGAAACTGCTAGAAGCGCCTTTATTTTGAACAGCTTACAAGAAAAAGTTGAACAGAGAGTGTCTGAATGAAGCTTTAACAAGAAAAACTACAGTGTAAAATGATGGGTTTTGAACACAAGCATGGTAAATTCATATACAGCTTAATTGAACACATTTAATTTCCTATAATATTCATATTGTATAGATTAAATAAATAATAATGATTTCCTTTAACAAATATGTTTATAAGCTTTCTGATCATTACATGCTTTAAGTTAAAGCTTACATTCCGGGAGATTAAGTAAAAACTTTGAAGTTAACAATTGAC
The DNA here is from genome assembly GCF_014108415.1 of Molossus molossus. Lineage (NCBI taxonomy): Eukaryota > Metazoa > Chordata > Mammalia > Chiroptera > Molossidae > Molossus > Molossus molossus. The sequence goes on from NW_023425349.1 coordinate 52,561,818, forward strand.
TTGCCTAAAGAGCTACTTGCTCTTTTTCAGTAAACATTGAAGAGAAAAATTAATATTTTATAACAGAGACAGAGCGCACATAGACCTTTGCCCTACCTGGCCAGTGCTCTTTGTTCATTGTGCTTCTGTAGTCACCAGAATGTAAACATTCACTCTATTATCTTTACCGAGCAGAAAAATAACCAGAACAACACTTTTAATTTTAAAAGCCCTTGGGTCAATGAGATTGTCTTTCCAAGGTTTGCATCAAATATTGTGACCCATAAACCCCCTTTAATATTAAGCAAAGTAGAATCAAACATGTTAGGTTTTATTTCACTAATGTTTTATCTCACTAATACAAGAGTCACTAAAAAGATAGGCTGTTAGGTGGAAAAGAAAAATTTGGAATGGTACCCATGGTGTGATTCCATTTGGGAGGGGAGAAAAGGAAAAGAGAGAATGGTTAATATAACAATATTTATTTTTACTACTTCATTTAAAATGTGTCTTCATTGCCCTGGCTGGTTTGGCTCAGTGGTAGAGTGTCGGCCTGCAGACCAGTGAGTCCCAGGTTTGATTCCAGCCAAGGGCACGTACCTGGGTTGTGGTTCATCCCTGGCCCTGGTTGGGGTTGTGCGGGAGGCAACCAGTCGCTGTGTCCCTCTCATGTCAATGTTTCTCTCTCTCTTTCTTTCTTTGCCTCTCTCCCTACCTGAAGACAAATAGAAAGGTATCCTCGGGTGAGGATTTAAATAAAATTAATGAATTAATTAATTAAAGAAAGAAAATGTATCTTCATCAACTTTCTCATTTATTGCTTTCTGAATAATTGGTCTAATTTTGGTCATGGCTTCACCATTAATTTCTTATCAATCCATTGCAATTTTCCCAGCTGAAAAGTAAAACTTCCCTTTAACTTTTCATTTGAAACTATTTCAAAATCACTTCCAAAAGTTATGAAAATAGTACAGAAATTCCCACATACCCTTCATCCTGTTTCCCCTCATTTTAATATCTCACACAATCACAGTACAATTGTCAAAAGCAGGAAATTAACACGAGCACAATACCACTAACTAATCTACAGACCTTATTCAAAGTGTGCTTCTTGTCCCACTAATGTCCATTTTCTGGAGCAGGATCCAGTAGGGTCTCTCACTGCACTTGGTTATCACATCTCCTTCGTCCACTTCAATCAGGGCCATTGCTCAGTCTGTCTGTCATGACTTTGACGCTTTTCAAGAGTACTGATCAATACTTTTGTAAAATGTCTCTCAATTTGGGTTTGTCTTATGCTTCCTTAGGATTATATTCAGGTTATACATTTTTGGCAGGAATACCACAAACTGATGTTATTACCCTTCTCTGTGCATCATTTCAGAGGGTACATGATACCCATGTGTCTCTTTACTGGTGATGTTAATTTTGATCCCTTGGTTAAAGTGGTGTCTGCCAGGATTCTCTACCATAATGTTACTATTTTCCTCATTGTAGTTAATAAGTACCTAGAGGGGAGATACTTTGAGATTGTGTAAATACCTTGTTTTTCATCATCTTTAGCCCACTAATTGTATCATCTATTATTCTATTTTTAAAAATTAGAGCTTCATTAAGGTATAATTTACCTAGCATAAAATTCACCAGTTTTAAGGGTGCAATTCAAGAGTTTTAATATATTTATACAATTGCGAAAAATAATCACCACAATCTAGTTTTAGAGTACTGCCACCATCCCCAAAAGATCCTTTGTGTCTTTACAATCAATCTCTTACCTTGGACCCAGGCAATCACTGAACTAGTCTGTCTTTGTTTATACAATACACTGATTTATTTTCTCATTACTTATTTGCTGGACTTTTTTCCCTTGCTAATCTGTACATGAACAGACATAGATAGTTTAGTAATAAGAAGACTTAAATCTAAAACATTGTTTGGTATTTGACACAGGACACTGACCAGCTTGGAAGTCAATAGAAATGGTAATTCAGTGATATCAGATTAAAAACAGAGTTTGGGCCCTGGCCGGTTTGGCTCAGCAGTTGGAGCATCAGCCTGCGGTACGGAGAGACCCGGGTTCGGTTCCCGCTAAGGGCAAGTACTTCGGTTGCAGTTTGTTCCTGGCCCTGGTTGGTTGTGCGGGTGGCAGCCACTCGATGTGTCCCTTTCACATCGATGTTTCTTTCTCTCTCTCTTCCTCTCTCTCCCTCCCACTCTATCTGTACAAAAAATGGAAAAATGTCCTCAGGTGAGGATAAAAAAAAAAAAAAAAAAGAGTTTGGATATTCTAAATATTAGCAGGGCCTGAATGATAAAATTGCTTTAGATCTTCAATTAATTTATAACAGTCATCCCAATTAAATTTTCTCTCTGGATATGTAAAGTCAAAGGCATAATCTTTGACATCTTTCATGCACCAAGTAGTTCTGAGTTTGTCATGTCAATCTGCCTTGGAAAGCGTTAAGATCCAGAGGTTCTGTTTCTTTGTTTTGCTTTGCTTTGCTTTGGCTTGTTAGTTTTACAGGTCTTCACTCCCAGGTTTGCTGTTTAAAATTATTTTCATAGAGAGCCAATTTTACTAACCCAATGCAATATAATTTCCAGGACATTATGTCTGTCCTATAGCCTTCAAGTGAGCATGAAAAAGTTTCCTCATTTTAGAGTTGCCAACTGGCAGCATGTAGGTCAAAGGTAGCCCACAGGTATGGTTTTTGTATAAAGCAATGTTTTAAAAATCAAGATATTTTCATTTTTAAAAATTTATATATCTGGCTTTTCTTTAAAAAAAAAAAAAGAAGAAGAAGAAGAAGCCCTGGCCGGTTTGGCTCAGCGGTTAGAGCATCGGCCTGCGGTCCGGAGAGACCCGGGTTCGGTTCCGGCTAAGGGCACGTACTTCAGTTGCAGTTTGTCCCCGGCCCTGGTTGGTCGTGCGGTGGCAGCCACTCGATGTGTCCCTTCACGTCGATGTTTCTCTCTCTGTGTCTCTTCCTCTCTCTCCCTCCCACTCTATCTGTACAAAAAATGGAAAAATGTCCTCGGGTGAGGATAAAAAAAAACAAAAAAAAAACCCTTAAATCTAGTATACAGGGCCCATGTTTCCATAGCTGGAGCTAAGCCATGGCAGTCCACTTGAAGAACAGAGCAGATGTTCAGTTTGCCACGTCCCCACCTGTTCCCTATTCATTCACACCAAGACTACTTCACTCATTTAAGCTGCTTGCCTGGCCCCACTGGGCATTTAATTTTGCTTATTCAGGCTGAAACCCAATCAACAATTGTTGAGATGTTTTTCTTTGTTTGTTTCTATTAAATGTCACTTGAGGACATTTTTTCCATATAGAGAGAGTAGAAGGGTGGGAGGGAGGGAGAGAGAGAGAGAGAGAGAGAGAGAGAGAGAGAGAGAGAAACATCTATGTGTCTCCCATTTATTGGTTGCCTCCCAAACTCGAACACACCCAGACCAGCAACGCAGGTACATGCCCTTGACCAGGATTTAAATGGGGACTCTTTAGTGTGCCAGCTGAAACTCTAACCACTGAACCACATGGGCTGGGGCATTTGTTTTAATTGAGCCATAACACACAGAAAAAAAAGCTCACTAATATTTTTTTAAACTTATCTTTATTTATTTATTTTTTTTGTATCCTCACCTGAGGACATTTTTGCATTTATTTTCAGATAGAGTGGGAGGGAGAAAAGGAGGAAGAGAGAGAGAGAAACATAAACATGAGAGAGTCACATCTAGTGGCCGCCACCCACACAACCCCAACCAGGACTGGGGACAAATCAACCGAGGTATGTGCCCTTAGCAGGAACTGAACCCAGGACTCTCTGGTCCACAGGCTGACGCTCTAACTGCTGAGCCAAACTGGCCAGGGCAAACTTATCTTTATTGTTGAATGTACTGCAGATGTTCCTTCTTTTTTTCCCCATTGACTTCCTCCTCCCTAATCCCGGCCCTCTCCTGCTTTCCCCACACTATTGTCTGTGTCCATTGGTTATGCATGTATGCATAGAAGTTCTTTCTTTTATCTCATCCCACCCTCCTTCCCCCCTTCCCTTTGAGGTTCATCAGTCTAACAACTAATTTGTACTTCTTTTTTTTTTTTTATCCTCACCCGAGGACACTTTTCCATTTTTTGTTCAGATAGAGTGGGAGGGAGAGAGAGAGAGAAACATCAACATGAAAGGGACACATCCAGTGGTTGCCACCCACGACCCAACCAGGGCCGGGGACAAACTGCAACCGAGGTACATGCCCTTAGCGAGAACCAAACCTGGGTCTCTCTGGACCGCAGGCCGACGCTCTAACCGCTGAGCCAAACCGGCCAGAGCCAATTTGTACTTCTTAATTCCTTCATTTTTTTTCACCCATTCGCCCAGTGGCCGCCACCCACACAACCCCAACCAGGACTGGGGACAAATCAACCGAGGTATGTGCCCTTAGCAGGAACTGAACCCAGGACTCTCTGGTCCACGGGACTCCACCTATCTGGAGTACAACAAAAAGTTCTCTGTATCTTTGAGTCTGTTTTATGCTCTGCTTGCTAATTTTGTTTGTAGATTTAATTGTTGATAGATATGTATTAATTGCCATTTTATTGTTCATATTTTTGTTCTTCTTCAAGAAGACCCTTCAACTTTTAATATAATACTAGTTTGGTGGTAATGAACTCCTTTAGCTTTTTCTTGTCTGGGAAACTCTTGATATGTTCATCGATTCTAAATGTTAGCTTTGCAGGATAGAGTAATCTTGGTTGTAGGTCATTGCTTTTCATCACCTTGAATATCTCTTGCCATTCCTTTCTGGTCTGCAAAGTTTCTTTTGAGAATCAGCTGACAGTCTTATGGGAGCTCTTTGTAGGTAACAAACTGCTTTTCTCTTGCTTTTAAGATTCTCTCTTTGGCTTTAACCTTTTGCATTTTGATGATGATGTGTCTTGGTGTGGACCTCTTCAGGTTCATCTTGTTTGGGACTCTCTATGCTTCCTGGACTTGTATGTCTGTTTTTTTTCACCAAGTTAGGGAAGTTTTCTGTCATTATTGCTTCAAAAAGGTTTTTAATTTCTTGTTCTCTCTCTTCTCCTTCTGGCACCCCTATGATGTGAATGTTGGCACGCTTGAAATTGTCCCAGAGGCTCCTTACACTATTGTCATTTTTTTGGATTCTTTTTTCTTTTTACTGTTTTGATTCAGTGTTTTTTGCTTTCTTATATTACAAATCGATGGTGTGCTTCTGCTCAGCCTTTTGTTTAGTATGGATAAGGTTTATCTGGATTATCTGAAAGGCAATGGATAACCCTGCAGATGCCCAAAGAGATACCAGACTTATTGCAAGGTGGACAATGGGCCAGATAAAGTATATCAGCAGGAACTGCCGGAAGCTAAAAGTAGGGTATATAACCAACACCACAACCCTGATTCGAGGATGAACCCTTCTCGGCTCAGCCCGCCTGCACCCAGGCATATGCAATAAAGCCATTTTGCTCTACATTGGCCTTGCGTTGTGGATGTGATCTCCCACCAGCTCAGACCTTTTACTCTAATATTGATTCCCTGTATATTATTCTTTATTTAGTTAGTGCATCCTTCATTTCTGACTGGTCCTTTTCATGTTGTTGATGTTTTCACTAAGTTCCTTGAGCATCCTTATAACCGGTGTTTTGAACTTTGCATCTGATTGATTGCTTATCTCCATTTTGTTTAATTCTTTTCCTGGAGTTTTGTTCTTCTCTTTCATTTGGGACATGTTTCTTTGTGTCTTTATTTTGGCTGCTTCCTGTGTTTGTTTCTATGTATTAGGTAGAGTTGCTATGTCTCCTAGGCTCCGTAGAGTGGCCTATTGTAGTAGGTGTTGTGTAGGATCCAGTAGCATAGCCTCCCTGATCACTCCAGCTGGGCCCTCAAGGTACACCCCTAGTGTGGACTGTACATCCTTCTGTTATAATTGAGTCTTGATTGCTGTTGGCATGTTAATGGGAGGGATGTATTCAGGCGTATGAGCTGCAAGGACTGGCTGTGCCCACTGACCACTGGCCTCTGACTCCCTTGGAGGATCAGCTGTGTAGGGACCCACCACACAGAGCAAGGCTTACTTCAGCAGGTTTCTGGTACCCACTGAGTCCACTCATTGAGTGTGTCACTTGTGGAGGTAGTTGGGTGGTGGTGTTTCAAAGTGGTCTGAAGCTGTCCACTGGGTGTGCTGGCTCTGGGGCAAGGTCAACCACTACCTGTGTACTACCCGGGGCCACCAGACATAAACTATAGAGTGATCTGCCAATGGCTGCTTCCTGAGCGGGGCTTGGAGGTGCCCAGGAAAAGCCAAGTTGTGAACCAAGGCTGGCTGCTTCTAGTGCCAGGCTTGGGGTCACGTAATGAGAAGCATGGGGCTCCTGAAACCCATGGGAAGGGTTCGCCAAAGGAATAACAGCCTCCGCCAGCACATCTGTCTGGTGCCTTTCAAGCTACTTCCCTTCAGAGCTCAGAGGGAGCAAGTCCAAGTAAATCCGTGCACGGGCCCTTTAAGAGGAGCTGCCTGGGGCTCCAGAGAAGACTCAGCCTTCCTCAGCCTCAGTTCCCACTGGTTTTTCCAGCCAGAAGTTATGGGAACTTCTCTTCCTGGCACTGGAACCCTGAGCTGGGAGCCTGGTGTGGGATGGGGACCCCTCAGTCCTCAGGGAGGACCTTCCCAGCCGAGGTGTCCTCCTGATTTTTATCCGCCACACGTGGGTGTGGGACCAGCCTGTCCACACCTCTGCCCCTCCGCCCAGTATCAACGTGGCTTCTTTAATTTTGTAGTTGTAGGACTTCCATTCAGCTCAGTGGCAGGCGGGTTGGAATGATGGGTGTTCTGTAGTTTGGTTGTAATTTTGATGTGGCTGTGGGAGGCGATACCGAGCTTACCTACACCCATCTGGACCAGAAGTCTCCCAAAGCTCACTAATCTTAATATTGATGGCTTCTTTCTTTTTTCTTTTTTTACATAACCATAGATCTGTACTTAGGAAAATTTAACTTTTTCATCCCACATCCAACACACACCACTATTCCTATCTCCTCACACTTCCAACGAGCTTCCTCAAGGTGGCGAGCCACTGGGAGGGCAGGTAGGGGGCCCAGCTCGCTGGACGGCATTTCAGCTCCTCGCTCTTCACCTTCAGTTTCCAGGGACTTCTCCCACGCCTCCAGGGTGCTCTCCCGCAGCACGGCCATTGCGTTCTTCTCCTCCGGTTCTTTGGACAATCTGCTGTTTTCCTTCTCCTGGACTTTTAGTTGAGCTTCCAGTTCTTCACATCTTTTCTTTAGTTCACTGTTTCTAGAAGATCTGTCTCCTGTCTATTACGAGCATTTGAGTGTCAGTGGTATCTGTGCAGGGTTGCTGCAGTCACCTGAGCTCCGGGGCAGGCCCTTGAGTGTGCTGGCAGCTCCTGTGTGGGAACATCTGCACCCTGTGCAATCGGCTCCCCAGGTCTGTCAGGCTGACATCCAGATGACATAAAGGGTTATGAGGACAGGAGGCAGTGTGACTTATCGTGGAAGGTATCTAAAGTCCACAGGGTGGTAAAATGCATTTTTAAAGGCAATATGGCTTCAAACAGCTTCCTCCCCACAGCAGTCCAGACAAACCAGGGCCAGGCCCTCGGGAGCTCCTGGTGCACCTGCAACGGGGATCCCTCACCCTACAATCCCACCGCTGGCAGGAGCAGCCCCTGAGCTGGCCTCTCTTGCCCCATTCGATTGACTTGGGTGCACAGTGAGGGTAGTCCACAGCCTGGACCAGAGTCCTGGCAAGGGTGTTCTCCGAAAAATGGCTGGATGACCCTGCAGGCAGCAGGCACTAAGGTCACCATGCCTCACTTTTGCCCTCCTTTCCAGCACTTTGTTTTCCCCCCATAATATTTTTGTTTCATGGGTGCACTATCACTTCTTATCCCTCTGTGGATATCAATAGTTTTCTGATTCCATCATAGTCTTGGTTTCTTCCAAGTTGCTATGTTGGTTTGTTTTGGTCTCTACCTTTCCTGTTGGTGGTTTTCCATAGCTGTCTGTTAATCTTCGGTTGTCTACTCAGATTTAGGAGTTAGGTACTAAAAAAGTTTCTTGGAAGTTCTTATCCCATGGGTGAGCCTTGTTGACTGCTGGCCCCAGTTTTGGGTCATCTAGCTGAGCAAGTTAGTTGGGGCACTCTTGACATCAGTATGTTTAATGTCTTTCCTCCCCAGGATATCAGAACATTCCAATCTTCAGTGCAGTGAAATTATAATGGAGGTAAAAGACTTGGGATTTTATTGGGCTATAAATGGTTGCATAAATGTTCACTGAAACAACCCCCTTCTGTTTACAGTATTGAATCTCATCCCCAAACATGTCAAGTGTTCCCCCAAAAGTTTTCTCTATTTTACCTTACCCAGACTCAACTAAGCTGGGAGAGGGACAGTTATCTGGCTTATACAGTGTTGGATAGAGGAGCTAGGAATCTAACCACTCCTGAAACAGACTTACAAATCAGTCCTCCCATTTTTAACCCTACTTTTATCCCCAGAGGTACTTGACATTCCCCAACTTTTTGGAAGGTCTGTAATACAATTAGGGATCATCTTTCTCAAGTCTACTAAGTAAGATACCTCTTGTCTATAAAGCTAAATTCCAACATGTTCTTGCCTTCCTTCCTAATCTCATTTTATTGTTGATTTCTGCCTTAAAGAACAATTCATTTACTGTCATTTTATTAGGTTTCAGGAGAAAGCCAAAGTAAATGTATACAAGGTATGGCAAAAGTAGGTTTGCAGTTGTTCATATGGAAAATACAATAATTAATAAATAATAATACAAGAACAAAGTCTGTTTTGCATACTCACAGCCAGGCCTGCTTTATAATTTTGCTAGTGGCCATACTCCCACGCAGTGTATCTGGTCAGCAGTTGTGTCCATGAAACAGAAATTAAAACTCTGACTCTGTTTTTATCTGAACAACCACAGGTTCATTCACTTTTATGGTTCACTTGTCAACTGAAAAGGAAACTTGAATTGCTAGTAGCTTTAACTACCACTAAAGGGACCTTGTAACTGGCTCTAGTCTTTGAACACTAATCCTCCCCTAGCTTTGATTATTTTCTGAAATAACAGTCCCTAATTTTTGAGTGCTCAGTATGTACTAGGCATTGGGCTAGACACCGTTTCATGCATTATCACATTTAGTCCTCCCTGCACCCTACAATGTCCATGTCACTATCCTTGTTTTATAAAGTGGGAAACCGAGGCTCTGAAAAGTTAAAGACTTTGTTCAACTTCACATATCTATTAAATGGTAAAGCTAGGGTTTGAATTCAAGTCGGTCTGACTCCCAAACCCTTTCCCTTTGGGCTTCTTTAGTGTTCGTTTTCATGTGCCCAGCTCATTTAACTATGTTCCCTCTCCTTTCCAATCCAGTTCCTGTACTATATACCCTATCAGTGAATGGCCGCCAGTTGCTTCAGCCTTTGCAAAGGTCTAGGCCACCCTCCCTTCTCCCCGTATCTGGCTACCTTCTCACCCACCTTACGCATCGTCACTTCCTTGGGGAAAGGATTCCACGACCTTCCAAAGATTGGTTTGGTGTCTTTCATATGCTCTTAGAGCACATACAGAATCCTACAGGACACACAGAAACAGTGATTAGCCTTCTAGAAATTATGTGTTCATTTATCTGTCTCTCAACTGCAGTAAACTATAAGCTCCTGAGGACAGTGGTAATATTCACCTTATTTGTGTGAGATACCTATAGCCTAGTGTAATACCTGGCACATAGCAGGTGCTCAATAAATAGTTTGTAGAATGAATGAATAAATGAATAAAGTTATACATACACCTCTATCTGAATGAAAATATTTTCTCAACTAAAATAATGTTCTAATGATATTTTAATGTTTATCAAGCAGGATTTCATAAAAGACAAGTCTTTGGTGCTTTTCATTTATTCTTCAGAGCATATATAATATTTTAACTTCAACATATTAAACTGTGGTGTGGATTTCAATCCATGAAGTAAACTCTCACAAGTTTTCAAAATACTTATTAAATTTTACTGTGGAATTTTAAAATGTGAATTTTTATTTAAATGTAAGTTAAAAGGTCTCTAAAGTCTCAGATAAAAACTATCATGCTTTGAAGTCTTTCGTTTTAATTGAAATAATTCCATCGCATAGTTAAATTATAATGTACAATGCAAGATATACTCAGAAAAATATTTTTGATCTCCAGTTGTTACTGTGAATGGACCTGTTGCAATTATTCTTGAGGCCTATGTGATAAAACTTCTTTTTTTAAAGGAATACTTCCCTGAGGAAGCCCTATTTTATTTTTATTTTTTATTTTTTAAACATATTTTTATGGATTTTTTTAGAGACAGAGGAAGGGAGAGATAGAAGCATCAATGTCAGAGAGATACATTAATCAGCTGCCTGCTGTATGCCCCTTACTGGGGATTGATCCAGAAACCTGGGCATGTTCCTTGACTAGGAATCAAACCAGGACCTCTCAGGCCATGGGGTGACGCTCAATCCACTGAGCCACACTGGCCGGGCTGTGATAACACTTCTAATCATAATTTCTGAGGAACTAGCAAATCATACAACTGTTACCAGAATTTATGCAAAATGCTTCTCAGAAGATGTTGAGTCTTTTGACATTTTATAATTTCAGGTCAGCCAGATTAAAAGAGCAGATTGATGGGATAAAATTTAAAGAATGGGGAAGTAGAGCAAACTTACTCTGAAAAAGCCTAACCTTGTACATAGTCTTTTTTTTAATCACAAAGAATTCAACTGCTTTGTCCTGACACCCAATGCAAGTCATTAGAGGGACTTGAGAGTCCTCCTGTTGGAATTCAACTTGAAATCAAAGAAGGTCTGGGGAGGCCACAGTCAACCTTTGAGCTACCCTTAATGGGAGAGATTCACTGATCAAATATTAACTATCCAGGTATAGTCACAAAATGGCTATACAGTAATGAGAATGAATGGTCTCCAGTTTAAGACAACAATATGGATGAATCTCACAAATACAATGTTGAGAAGACAGAAGTTATTCTACTCAAAAGCAGGTAAAACCTATCTATTGTGTTAATAGTATATTAGTTACTCTACTCAACTGGGAAAGAATATGATGGGGGCTTCTGGAAGCTGATAATATTCTCTTTCTTCAGCTGGTCATTTGTACTTTGGTGTATTTATTTTGGTAAATTCATCAAGCTATACATTTATCACTGTGTACTTCTCTCTATGTATTTTATACATTGAAAATTTTACTAATAACATAAACCTCAACTATACTCTTTTCCAATAATTTACTCCTATCTCAAGAGCTCCTCGTCAGGGAAGAGAATGTCTTGAACTATGGCCTCCCAAAATATGGCTAAATGGTAGGTATGGAAAACTAGGGTAACAGTATATTGAAATATAAATTTCACTGGGGTAACCAAATACAAAAAAATATGATATTCTTAAACCAGATCAGCATATGCAGAATTTGCCAAAGAAATGCTGAGAACCATTTCCATAATTCCTAGATCCCACAGAATTTTTTTTTTTTGCAGTTTTCATTAATTTATTTTTGTTACAGATGTTTCTCCCTTTATCCCACAGAATTTTTGAAGAGATGTTGTTGGAAAGGATTTTGTCAAAGAGTTCCCATTTCTGCCCATGGTTGTGGTGGAGGGGAGGAAATAAGGGAGAGCGACTATTTCCTTCCAAGGCTTCTAAGACAACTTTCAGAGAGTCTGTAAGGACCATTTTCCAGCATCTGGGAGATACAAGGATGACTCCTGACCAAGGATGTTAAAGCAGTCTAGGGCACCAAGGTAGAGGTTGTGTTGGGATCAGCCAGGATTGTCAGGCCAAGGAATTTCTGAGCATTTTTAATGAATAGGATGTGGACCACATAGGAAAAATCCAGCCAAGTGTCTTTTGAAGTCCTGTCCAGTAAGGTCACTTAGAGAGCAGAGGACCCTAGCAAGGGGAACCTGGAGAGGGGCTGCAAATAAACCACAAATGAACAATATGAATAGAGATGTATGAACCAGGTGAAATGACCCACAGGAGAGAAGTCTCCAGGAGATAATCTTCCAAAGGACTCAAGGAAAGTGTCAGCATTGATTATCTGCTGCAGGCACAGAAATTGCGAAACCAGCTTTCAACAGAATCAGTTCTATGAGAGCTTCCTTATATCTTGCCATTCTTCTAACCCAAGAGGTCAGAAACTGGCTGGCCATCTGAGGTGGGAAAAGAAAAGAGAAGTGGCATAACGTGGAGAGGAAAAACCCGCCTCACATCCTTCCCTTTCTTTGAGGCTGCAGGCTGCCAGCCCGAAGCACATCTCAGCTAGGGGAAGATTTGCTTTTCAAGATACGCTGTAGTTTTGATCACTATCTTTGGACATTCTGGTCATAGACTTGAAACTGCATTTGCAACTCAGAGCTGTTATCTAAGAGTAAAAGAAAAATAATGGCACCTATCCATGTTTCCATATAGGACTAGCAAGAATTATCTCCACTGAATGTGCACAAAATTTCTAAAGACCATAAACCTGTCTAGTTTCTGTCCTTCTTCAAATGTATTTAGGGCATTTAGGGAGATTAGTTACTTAAAGAGAGATATCCCACACTGACAACAAATTTCTTGAGAGGTGACTACAAATCAATAAGAAAAATTCTAAGGCTTTAATAGACAAGTGGGATGAGATAAATAGACACCAAAGAAAAATACAACTGTATGTGAATTTATTGAGGAAAAATATTCAACTCATCTAACGAATAAACTTAAAAATTTTAATTTTACCTAGTAAGCTTGCAAAAATTAAAAAATGCTCAGTGTTAACAGGATGAAATAAAAAAGTCTTTTCTATGTGGTTTATAAATTTGCATAAACTAACAAAAGCCAAAATTATGTTTGTAATTTTTAATTTTTTACCTTTAACTTTTATTTTGAAAATTTTTAGTTACAGAGCAAGAACTTCTGCATACTGTTGCAGAATTATGGGGTGAACAGTGAACTGCATCTAGATTGACCAATTAATTTATTATTACTGTTATTTATTATTTTATTTGATGTTATTAATATTACAATTATTATCATTATCATCATCATTAATGATTATTTGAGAGTAAGTTGCAGACATTATACCATTCTGTTCTTTTGCCTAAATACATCAGTGTGTGTTCCCTAAGAATAAGGATATTCTCTTACGTAATATGAGGTAAGTATCAAATTTAGGAAGTGTAACTTTGACACGATACTGTTATTAAATACATAGTCAAGATGCAGATTTTTGCCAGTTGCCTCAGTAATATTATTTGTAATATTATTTTTCCTGATCCACAATCCACTCCAGCATCCTACATTGTCTTTGCCCTGTCTCTTTTAATCTGTACCAGTTCTTCAGCCTTTTTTTTCTTTCTTGACATTGACATTTTTTAAAGATGAACAGTTCTTTAGTAGAATGTTCCTCAATTTAAATTGGGCTATTTCCTCATAATTCAAATCAGTCTTTTTTTTTTTTTTGGCAAGAGTTTATAACTTTTGACCTAATAAATTCCACTTCTGGGAATCTATTATGAGGACATAATAGTAAACATGTAAAAACAAACAAATAAATAATTTGTATGGTTTTAAAGCAACAAAGTGTTGAGTAATAATACAATCACAGCCAACCTGTTCTGAGATCATATTTGATATCCAACAGTATACTCTGCCCTTATTGTGCATTGTCTCACTTAATCTTCTCATTAAAATTGGTTATGGCAGCCTCTGTTCACTGTTCACCCCACAACTATTCTCCCCTTTATTCCTCTTCAGTTTTGGCAGCTCAAGAGAATGCATCAGTAGTTCTAGGTCAACCCACTCCTATCTCCAGATACTCTTTCCCAGCCTCCCTTGCAGCCGAGGAGAAGCATCAGATTCATTTCTGGCCAGTGAGTTCTAAAGGCTTGTTTCACTGGAGGACTGCTGGGAAGGGCAGTCCTCACATGGAGAAAGCCCTGACCTGCTTCTTTCTTCCTACTTGGGGTATTGGTGCTTGCTGTGCCTGCTTGAGGTCATAGGACCATCTCGTAGCCAAGAGATCATAAGAGTGACAACCTAAGGCGCATGTGCTAAGAATGGCAGAGTGGGGGAATGGAAAGAACTAGGATGCTTGATGGCATTATTGAGTTGCTCACCTAGTCCTGAACTGCCTGCCTGTCTTACTAAGCCACTTTTATTTGGACTTTTAGTAACTTGCTGCAATAGATATTGCAAATAATGATAATAGGAATAATTACATGTCACTATAAGATTTTTTTAAAATAAATGACTTATTTTTTTTATTTTTTTCTTTATTGCTTTTACAGAGAGAGGAAGTGAGAGTGATTTTACAGAGAGAGGAAGTGAGAGGGAGAAAGAGATAGAAACATCGATGAGAGGGAACATCGATTGGCCACCTCCTACATGCTTCCCACTGGGGATTTGGCCCACAACCCAGGCATGTGTCCTGAACAGGAATCGAACCAGCAACCTCTTGGTGCATGGGTTGATGCTCAACCACTGAGCCACACCAACCGGACTATAAGAATTTTACATTATTTTATCTTTATAACAATCCTAGAAAGAGGTACCACTATTAACCATGCTTTAGAGGGGATGAATGTACACTGCAGCCCAGAATAGAAGCCCACCACTGAATCCCAACAAGCATGGATCAGAGCCCAACTCTTCCCTCCACAGGGTAGTGTAGGGGTGGGGCCAGGGAGGAGACAGTGCAGCATTTATCGGATGCCTGGAAAATTGCCCAGACATAGGAACAAACTGAGGCATGGGGAACTGATTCTTCCTTTATGAGGAAGAAAGTAGACAGATGGGGAAGTGTGTAAATGGAGAGGCCTGAGAATTCAGGGAGAGAGCTGGGAGTCAGGAAAGAGGCAGTGACCATGTCCACATGGGGCATTTCAGTGAGGACAGGGGTAACCAGACTAGAGGACCAGCACCTGACTCTCTCCCCCAGAAACCTTCCCTCTCTCTATGGGGTATGACTTTGGGAACATTGCCTAAATCTTCCTGTAAAGAACTTCATATTTCTTCTCTAGTGTCCGATGTGTGTGCTCAGGGTGAGGAAGATAAGGATGGCAGTGCCAGATTGAGGAGGCATAATTCTGTCCACCCTGTGCCTGTACTATACTGGACAGTCCTTATCGTGGACTGCCAGGTGGCAAGAGGTAGACCTCAAAAAACAGTGACTGAGATACAGAAACAGCTATCACCGTTTGGTGATTTTCATAGCCTGTGGGATAAAGCCCGAATTCCTTGATAGGACCTCACACTCAGGCCCTGCCCCCTTTCAAATCTTCATTTCTTGCCACTTCACTCTGTGCCCCTGAGCACCCATCTCCCTTTTAATTCCTGGGATAGGTGGTGGTGTCCCCAGGTTCCCTGCCTTTGCATACAGTGCTCCTTCTGCCTGGAATATCCTGAGCATATGCCAGTGCCAGGTCACTGTGTCGGCAAAGTCATTCTTCCTCAGCGTCAGCCTTTCTGCCAACACCCTCTCCACAAGAATAAATCATTTCCTCTCTGTACTTCCTCGTGCTCACAGCAGTTTCTGTGGCAAAACACTCCCGAATAGCCACATGGAACTCCAGCCTCTTTCATCCTTCATAATGTGTCTCTTTCCTACACCATGAGTCCTAGGGAGTCAGGGAACAAATATCACTCATTGTTGACCACTAGTAACAGTCAATACAGATGTCTGACATCAGGTAACCACTTAGTAACTGGGGAGTAAATAGAAGGCACATAAATAATGAGAGAATTAATTTATCCATTATTTAATTCAAGGTCCTTCCAGTTATAAAATTCTATGGTATGACTATTCCTATTGAATATAAAATAGCATTGTACATCAGAATATGATCTAAACCTAAATCTGCCCTGGCTGGTTTGGCTCAGCGGTTACAGCGTCCGCCTGCGGTCCGGAGAGACCCTGGTTCGGTTCCCGCTAAGGGCATGTACCTCGGTTGCAGTTTGTCCCCGGCCCTGGTTGGTCGTGCAGGTGGCAGCCACTCGATGTGTCCCTTTCACATCGATGTTTCCCTCTCTCTCTCTTCTTCTCTCTCCCTCCCACTCTGTCTGTACAAAAAATGGAAAAATGTCCTCAGGTGAGGATAAAAAAAAAAAAAAGAAAAAGAAAATTAGGAAATCTAAATTCTAATATCTGAGCTACAGCTGGCTTGAAATACCAGTACACAAAACTATGTCCTTGCCCTGGTTTGTTTGGCTCAGCGGTTGGAGCGTCGGCCTGTGGACCAGAGAGTCCGGGGTTCGGTTCCCGCTAGGGGCACATACCAAAAACACAATACAAAAAACTTTGTCCTCAGTTATAAGACAACAATAAAGATATCTATTTGCTAGTGCTGGTTTTATTTCTCAGCCCAAGAGAGAAATACAAAACAAAGCTGGGAGACAGTCACAGAATAGCCCAACTGAAATTCTCGAGAGGATAAAATAGATTCTTACTTCTTTCTGAAAGACATGTGAAACCTGGCCACTCATTCAAGTTCAATTTAATAAAAATGTGTTCAGTGTCTGTTGTGTTCAATACTGGGTCAGTTAGTTATTCATTCACTTATTCAACAAGTACTTAATGAATACTTACTATATGATGGACATTTTCAAGGCAATAGAAATGGAGCATTGAATAAATAAGACAAAAAAATCCCTGCCCTCATGGAACTTATATTCTAGAAGCATGAGAGATACCAAACACACAAATAAATAAAATATATAGTATGTCAGATAGTGATAACCTCTTTGGAAAAAAAGTTGAAAAAGGAGTTAGGAAGCACTTGGACTTGGAAAGGGGGCATTGTAATATTAACTAGATGGTCTCAGAAGGTGACATTTGAACAGAATCTGATGGAGGTCTTGAATAGCTTGGGGAATAAGGAAGATGTGCAAATGGTCATACTTTTCTCTATAGTCCTATGGACCTTGCATTCCATTAGACTGTGTTTATTGGTGACCACCTATACTTTTAAACTAATTAAAGGGTGCTGTCAGACTGAAAGAGATACTCTTTTAGGTAGGGGTGGGATTTAACAACTTGACTCAAACCTTGAAGGATGGCAGGTGAGTTTGGCAGAAAGCATTACATAAGCAGAGGAGGCCCTCGGTCAAGAAAAACACTCTTTTTCTACTTCACCATGGAGGTATGGGCTAGAGCTAGTTACGTGAAGTGGAGAAGCCACTGTAAGCAAGTTGGAGAAGGTCACACTTGACTGTAGAGACTATGGGAAGCCACCAAAGTTAATTGAACAGGAAAAAAATGTGATAAAACAAGTATTTTATAAAATTAATACAGTGGTAGAGTCAGGTTCATTAGAAATAAGGAGACGGGACAGGCAAGGAGGACATTTTAAATCTTATATCTGTTATCCAGATATTAATTTATCAGGGGCCGGGTGGAATCAAAGCAGAAAGAACAGTGATAATTATAAAGCAGTGATGTTTATAAAGAATAAATAACAGGCCTCAGTAGACGATTAGATCTGAAAGGTAAAGAAGAGGAAGGAAGTGAGAGCCTACATATTCATAAAGTTCAGAGAGGCAAGCGGATGGCGTCGTTCTGAGACCAAGTACTGCGTGATCCTGACAGTGACTCGCTCAGAATCACAAGTAGTGAAAAGCCGAAGCCAGAACCCAGATGTCCTGCTCTTCCCCCACTACCTGACTCCAAAGTTTCAAACCTGGCAAACGGAAATAATCCCAACAGAAATGAGTGAGTATGGAGGGATAGCAAGCTTACAATTAGGTAAAGGAGATGGAGATTTTTTTAACGTTTGTGGAATTTAAATATATTCAAGTGGAAATATCTGGGAGATAGGCAAAACTTCAGGATTGGAAATGACTCTGTCCCTTAGTTTGTGATTTAGGGCAAGTCACTTAACCTCTCTGAGCCTTAGTTTCCCCCGGTTGCAAAGTAAGGATAATGTTAATTACTTAATAGCTGTTATAAATTAATGGATTTGGTTAATTAATTAATGTTTGCTACGAGCTTGGAACAGGCCCTGGTACAAGGTAAATGTTATTTATTTGTTAAATGTTGGCTTTCCGGGGAGGTAAGAAGAAGATATGGTGAAAACTAGAGGATAATTTGGGATGATTGACTTCTGTCGGTCATAGAAGTCAAGGGAGGAATCTTATAAAGGTGAAAAAAAACCCAGGCCTGCTGCTGTGGCTCATCATCCTATGGACTGAGAGATCCCAGTTCAATTCCCGGTCAGGGCACATGCCTGGGGTGCGGTCTCAATCCCCAGTAGGGGCTTGCAGGAGGCAGCCGATCAATGTTTCTCTCTCACATCAATGTTTCCATCTCTCTCCCTTCCTTTTTCTCTAAAAAATCAATAAAAACATTTTTAAAAAAAATCAAATGTACAAAGATGCAGAGAAAGAGGAAGGCCAAGAGAGGTCACAAGGCCTTCGAAATATGCTTTGGAAAATAGGCATTTGACTAAATTAGTGGACAATACATTCATGGTGAATTGTTAAAGGCTATTAAGAAAATTTGGAGTCCTTTCTAACCATCAGAGAGTTACGGCATGGAGGATGGTAGTCCTGGCCTATATTTCGTAGTTGGGTACCAAATACTAAGTAGAATGAAGCTGATATAAGATGGGAGATTTTATGATTCTGATTATACACACACACACACACACATGTATATATGCATACACACACATATATACATATATGTGTGTGTATATATACATATATATGTATATATATAAAATTCTCCGAATTTGAGATGCTGTTATTATATATTTTTTTGTGTTTGTATGGAAATCTGTATATTTTCACTGTGTATGAAAGTGTATATCACAAACACTCAGAAATTCAGATAAGTGTATCTAAAAGGCTGACTTACTACACAGTGAACTGTAAAGACCAGTTTAAAATTTTTGCTCTGAATCATCTGTTTGTTCCTGGTTTGACAAAATACTTACAGAATTGTTGTCTTGGTGGTTTTCTACCTAAATGTTTGCTTATGAGGGGGAGCAGAGCTTGCCACCCTAAAATATGCCTTTTGAGATATTATTTTAAGCTGGTTATTTTTAAGAAAAGACTCAGGAAAAACCTTTGACCTTCCCACAACTGCTTGAAAGTATTTAGATGGAGAACTGCTCCCAAAAGGGATATATCATCATAGGCAACTACAGTTTAATATGAACCAGTTTGACAGACCACGAGGAACCTAGCAAGTCCTTGACCAAAGTCCCCTCTGTGTCCCATTGTTAAAGATGGTCCAGCAAACATTTATCTACCAAACATTTGCTCTTCCAGCTTCATATATATTGCCTTTCTGACCTTTGAATTTCCAAACCACAACCCCCTTCTCCTTAGCTCAGGGTGGAACATGGCATATAAGGTTCAACTGCCCCATCTGTCCTCCAGCCCCATGTTCTTCTGGAAACCCCCGTGTACCTATGTAATGGATTTGGTTATTTTTCTCCTGTTAATCCGTCTCACGTTAATTTAATTATTAGTCAAGCCAGAAGAACTTAAAAGGAGAGAAGAAAAATTTTTTCCCCTCCTTTACTCTTATAAATCTCAGTGCAGTAAAAATAAATAAATAAAAATAAAAAAATACTTAGGAGAATTTAGAAAGTCAGAAACTCCACATCTCAAAAACCTTCTTTTTTTGGACCTCTTTTCATGCTCATGTAATGTTAGACTCACCTTTGTCTTACATGCTTAAAGGCACTGATATTTGGGAGCAAAAGTTACCTAACCAGCTCTGCAGTGTTGCTAAACTACCTGAGGCAGCCAAAACCAGAGAAAGGAAGGCCGTGGGAACAGACCAGATTCAGTGCTTAGGTATTTTAGCAATAGGTTGTAAATTGCACACTAGCACTGTCCAACAGGAATACAATGTGACCCCCATATGTGAGCTACCTATATAATATAACATTTTTCTTTACTGCAAGCCACATTTTAAAGACAGAAGAACAAACAGGTGAAATTATACAATAATATTACATATTATAATGTATTATAATATATAAATTTACCTCATATGTGAAAAGTATTTTAACATGTAACCAACATAAAAATCATTAACAAGATATTTTGCATCATTTTTTAATATTTTCAAAATTTGGTGTATATCGTACACATTCAGCACATCTCAATTCGGACTAACCACTTTGAAAGGTCAACAGCCACACATGGCTAGTGGCTACTACATTGAACAGCAGTACAGCTTCAAATAAAAAATATCTTGCTTTAGTGTTTTATTTAAGGGTAAGTTGGCAAATAGAGACTATATTTAGAGAGGGCTCTAGTATAGCAAACCTTAGTGCAAACCAGTAACTCGAAATAAACACGGACTTTTCCACTCCGGTGAGCATTGGGACTTTCTGATTTTTCTGGAGTTTGGGGCTGGGCTTCTTAGTAGACTTCTCAGTCTGAAACTGAAATAACTGAAATAAATGGGGCTGCAGCATATTCTTGAATCACAGCAAAGCCTCATGCAGTGTATCTCTGGCGAAAACCATTTAATTCCACCTTGTGTGTAATATATAATGTTTATTCCTTGGATGGATTATTTTTATTTATTTAAGGCGAGCAGGAAGCATGATGGACATACCGTTTGTAACAGTTGATTTGTATTCGGAAGTGTTCACTGACTCATTTTGTTTTTGTTTGTTTTATTATTGTTGAAAGTATTATAGCTGACTTCCCTTTTCCCCCCATTGACCTCCTCCAGCCGCTCCCCCTGTCAACCCCACCCCCACTCCCCACCCCCACCCCCACACTTTCACCGAACTATTGTCTGTGTCCATTGATCATGCATATGTGCATATAAATTCTTTGGCTAATCTCTCTCCCGCCCCCCCCCCCTTTTGTTTGTTTGTTTTTAATCTGCCTTCTCCCAGGCATGGGGTAACCTCTTCATGAGACCTAGCGTAAAGAATTCCCGGGTTGGTTTCCCGACTTCGCCAAGTCCGTGGGGCGGGCGGAAGGAGCAGGTTCCCTCCTCTTGCCCACATGCCCTGGCAGCCTCGCAGTTCGGGCAGATGGAGTTTCCGGCCTTGCTCAGTGGTCGCCAGGTCATCCACCCGCGCTCCGTTCTGCCTGAGGTCAGGGCTCCGGGAAGAGCGCGCCTTCGGTCGCAGCATCCGGAGGGCAGTCCCGCGGCGCGTCCACACCCTCTTCACCCACCGCGTGCCAGGCTGGGCGCCGGTGGCTGGGCTCGCCGCTCCGAGGCTGGGCCCTCCCCCGGGGTCATTTCAGCGCTGAAGGTGGAAATGCGGAAGTTTCCAGCCACCAGTGACAGATGAGGCTGGCGCCTTGCTCGGTATGTGCTGCAAGGGCTCCGCGGTGCCCCGGGTCCCCGCCGTCCTCACCCCTCGACCCTAAAGGCCGAGCGGCCGCGGGCGCGCCATGGCCACGCTCCCTACCGCTGAGCGCCGCGCGTTCGTGCTCAAGATCAACAGGTAAGACGCGCCTGCAGCGCTGCGGACGCGGCCGCCCGGTCCTAGCCGGCCGAGCGCAGCGCCTGGGCAGCTCCCGGGGCCGAGTCCCTGCGAGTCCGCGGCGGGGCGCGCCTGAGACCAGGTAGCGCCGGTCCCCTTAGCCGCTTCGGTGGGGCACCTGAGCGCGCAATGGTCCGTGCGTGCATCGGGCTCAGCCAGCACCTCTCCGAGAGTCCCAGCCCTCTGGCGTGTCCTTAGCCACCAGAGCCCCTTCTCCAGGGCCTCTTCCCTAATCCCCCCTCGCCCGCGCCGCCCTTGGGGTTCTGACAGGTGGCCAGGCCTGGGAAGTGTGGAGGAGGCAGGGTTAAGGGTGCTGGGCACTCCACAGGGTTTCTTATAAACTGCGCCTCACTTAGCGGCTGCTCTGAGAAGGGGCAAGTAAAGAAGTGGTTGAAGTGAGAGTTTTGCTCTGAGGCAGCTGCTTCAAGGCTTCAGTTGTCCTGAGTAGGGCTCTTTGCCCTTTCATTTTATTTTTCCAGAAAAAGTTTGGCTCCTGCTGACATGGCTATTTTTATTCCCTGGTCCAAAGGAGCCATGAAGTGGAAAAAGTGATATTTTAAAAATTCTCCATTTAAATAAACAAAAGGAATGGCCTGTGGCTGACATTTTTACATTTATAGCGCTCCAGCAAAGAACTAAGGACATGGATCCAACTCACCATCCAATTCATAATCAAAATTGTACCAACTAAATGTAAGCACACTCACTGCTCCAAGTTCTCACCAGAGGTGCTTTAACTGCAGTTTTTCCACCACTGAAAACTGCTGACAAGTGTTTGGAGACATTTTTGTCTTCCCCTGAGAAATCTAGACTGTCTGGTTAAAAGATAATATGAAATTCGTCCTGAAGGTCAACTTATTATTCTACTGCCCTTACTGCTCTAGGATTTGTTAGTCTTTTAGCTGAGCCTTTGAAAGTCTGGTTTCACAGGAAGTTTTTGTTTGTTTGTTAGTTTGTTTGTTTGTTTTCTGGGCTGCTAGTGTGTGAAGAGGTTTCAAAGAAGGAATTAGAAGCCCAGAATAAGGAGACGTTAAGAACTTCCAGAGGGCATATTGAGTTTTATAGGCGATTTTATTTCTCCCTACTGTGTAGCTGTGAAGCAAATCATTTCGCTTACCTATTTGTTCATCTTTAGAATGAGTTAAATTATTAATGCATTCTATATATTAATGTTGGAGGCCAAAAGGTACTAGTCAAAAGGTATGAGGTACATCAGAGATCTCCCTATGGGGACTTTGTTTTTTTCTGCATTAGGTTTCACAGCTGGAGGAGCAATTTATTTGGGGGTTGTCACTGGACATGGTTGCTACTCTTCCATCCTTATAAATTGAGGTCAGGAAATGTGACTGAGACAGAAAAAGACTGTGGGTTGGATGAAATTAATCTAGGGAGAGCAGCAGGACCTGAACTAACCCTATAGGCAGTTTTGAAAGCAGCAGTGAGAATGGTGTGGCCTGGTTGGAATCAGATCTTTTTGCAGATGGGCTCTCTGTTACAAATTAACTATGTAACAATGGGTATGTTATTTAACCTCTCTAAACTTTGGGTTCTTTATATTTCAAATATTCATTGTACCTAACTTTTACTACTGTTTAGAAGATTAAGTGACCTAATACCTACAAAGTGCTAGTAGTGCCTGGCTCAGAATAAATGTTAGCTATCCTCATCAGCATTACTATCAGCTTCATCATGGTCATCATCATCTCGATTATTACGTCTTTGAATTTCTAAGAAAGAAAGATAGGAAGAAAAGCTGGAGTTGGAGGACTTCCCATACAGAGACCAGTTTGGGCTGGGTATGTTGATGCCAGTGGCTGGTTGTAACTGTCTTGGGGTAGATGTTCTCCTTCATATACCCTCTATCCCTCTATGAGAATATCAAACACACCCAGTGGAAGAGAATGTGTGATACAATCTGACCAAGAAGAGCCCCGCTCAAGTTAAGTAAAATATAAAAGTTTCCCTAATCCTCAGGCAAAAATAAAAATTGGGTAGTCCTATTTTGGTGTTTTTTCCCCCTTTTGAAATATTTTGTGTATGGGGTGGAAGAGCTATGCTAAGAAGGTTGGCATAAATTATTGTTTAAAAGAGTAGATTAATAAGGGCATGCATGGTATTAATATAATATTAAAATTCACTATTTATTGATTACTTACTATGTCCCAGACATTGTATTATATTTTTAATGAATTATATTATGAAATCCTTACAAAAATCCTATGAGACTCACATGAAGCCTCATATAGAATAGGAAAATGAAGCTTGGAGAGGTAGTTGCATAAGGCCATGTAATTTGTTCAAGGCCACACAAACAGAAGTGGTAGAGCTAGAATTACAAACTTCTCCAAAAACTGTACTCTTAATTGGTCATAAGCTATTTTGACCCATGTATCTTAAGAATTTACTTTAAAAGCAAGAGGGAATTAATTTTTTTAAAAAAATCTCAGTAGCAGCACTGGTAAATTGTTCTCTATATTCTGGTCAGTGTTTAATATGTAAACAAACTAACTGTGATATTTTGCAATTTTGAAGTTGAAAAATAAAATGTTTTCCCTTGTATGCCTACCTATTTTTTTTAAAAAATAGATCAACTTAAGTAAGTAAGTTGACTTACTTACATAAGTAAGACAGTGTTGAAATATGGCCATCAGTACATTCAACATGGGTTCATGTTTTTTCACCTTTCTACTGAGTAATACGAACTACCCCCTAAAAATGTTTATGGGGTAGAATTAATGTGCTGCCTGTTGAGGAAATATTGAAATCTGATGTATTTTATTTGTAAAGAGCCTAGTTCTGCCCACACTAACCCCATGAAAGAGTGAGCAGACTACCTCACCGTAGGAAAAGAATGTCTCCATGGTTCTCACATTCTGTGGCTTCTTGCAAGCAGCATTGCCCATAGCAGGGCCCATAGCAAGGGAGGGACCTGGGAATGCCTACCAGTGCCCATTCCCACACGATTGCCCTGATTGTCTCATGCTAGATTTCCTTGTGTTGGGAATCATCATATAAGACTCTTTTTGTCTTGTTTTGAGCTCCAAGTATAATTGTGTGACTTATTATGGTTATCCATTTCTCTAGAACCCACAGCTCAGGAAGATATAAGAGAAAAGACCCCTCACTGACGTTTTCTGAGCTGGAAGAACAAACTTTATTTTTTTTAATAGTGTTATATACTTGTCCTTATTTCAGTTTGTCATTGAGTTTCTGTGCCCAAAGAAAGACTAGACCTGAATTAGGCCATTCATAATAATGTTTGCATTTGGGATTTCAGACACTGCTGCATTAAATGTCATAATACTGGTTTTGTACGAGCACCAAGTCTTATTAACTACCTTTTTAAAAAAATAGATTTTTTTTTCTTTATTGATTTCAGAAAGAGGAGAGAGAGAGAGATAGAAACATCGATGAGAGAGAACATCGACTGGCCACTTCCTGCATGCTCCCCCACCCCAGGAATCAGACCCACAACCTGGGCATGTGCCCTGACCAAGAACCAAATTGGCAACCTCTTGATGCATGGGGCAATGCTCAACCACTGAGCCACACTGGCCAGGCAAACTACCTTTTCTTCTTACTGGTATTTAGCACTTTCATAGCTTATTAAAATATTACCAATATTCTGAAAATTCATTTTTAAAAATCTTTGTTTCTTTCTAACACAGAATACATGTAGAACTTGATCAACTATTAAAATAAGATAATGAATTTGGGTAAAGAGAATAAAAGTGCAAAATGAAGAAAAAACATTAATGATGCTAAGGACAGAAAGGAATGAATAATAATGGCTTACACTTATATAATGGTTACTGTATGGCAGGTACTGGTCTAAGTCTTAACATAGTATAACTCATTTACCCCTTACAAAGTAGGGAAAATACTATCTCCATTTTACAGGTGGAGAAACTTAGCACAGAGAAAGTATAAAAATTGTCCAAAGTCACAAACAGCTAATTAGAGCTGGGTTTCAAATGTAGGAAGCCTTGCTCCAGAATCCTCTCCCTTAACCACTATACCATGCTGCTATCTCAGTTTTATCTTAAAATAACAATAAAATTGACATTTATTGACTATTTACTGTGTAAAAATATATATCTTCATTTCATCATGTATAAAAGGAACAAAATACTAAGCATGATAACCACCATTAGCGAGTGGTTTATGGAAGATAAAAACGAGTAAGAGGACAGATTGCAATAATTTGGGGCATAAGGACCAGAACAAGTTGAAGGTCTAGAGATCTTCTTAAGAAGTATTTGCTACTTTTGTCTGCAAAGATGATGCAAGCATAGCAAAATGTATGTACTTATACATATAAATGTATGTCTGCAGTGTACAGTGCTGTTCTTTAGTAGTGATGGCAGGGTGGGGTGTTGGTGCTTTCAGGAATTTATTCTTTTGTTCGATGTGTTCTAGACCGAAGACCAATACTAGAGGCTTCAGGTAATTGAAGTCAGAATTTTGGTCTTTCACATTCAGAATACTTTTCTTTCAGATTCTTGGGAAAGCCAATTGAACTTCCGGCATCTTGTGCAATTGAAAAAACTTGCTAGGGTGAAATTTTGAGCTCTGACAATTCACATGTATGTATAAAGCTAATGTTTACTTCTACGTGGAAAAGAAAATACAATTACATCAAATGGTTACCTGGGAAGAGATGTAGAGCTCAGGAGGACTAGGTCTCCTATCTCAACTCCCCACCAGAGCTAGTGATGGAATGAGATGATGTTTAAAACACCCATCTTTCTATCTTTAACAGGGACCTTGAGAAGGCAGGCATGTGACAATACTCAGACTTCTTGCTGGAGAAGGCTAAGAAACAGGAGCACTTCAGCTCTCTAGGCTCTAGGAAAACACAGCAGAATTTATACAGCATGGTTAAGTGTGGTCCCTGTTCTTCTGGAGTTTGCATATTAGTAGTACAGTTTTCTGTATTGACAGTTTGGGGGCACACAGAATAGAAACAGGTTGAAATCTCTGAAAGTATATGGGAAAGTATCTGTATGCGTGTTTGGTGAAATCAAACAAAGTGGTAGAGTTAGCCCAGGGTAGAAGACAGTTACATTGTGTCCCACTGTGTTCAGATCAAATGCAGGATCAGAAAACAGAAATGGTAGAGGCAGAACCAGTTCTTCTGTCCTTTATTCCTTTCCTTCATGTTCATCATTTGAAATAGAAAAGTACAGCAAGCAAACATTTCTACCACCCATAAATCACAGCTGTTAACATTTAGATGTGTATCCTTCTATTTTTACAAAAATGGGATCATATTGTATATACTGCCCTAGGATATGCCCTCCACTGGGGATCAGGCCCGCAGCCTGGTCATGTGCCCTGACTGGGAATCCAACCAGCGACCTCTTAGTGCATGGGTCGATGCTCAACCTCTGAGCCACTCTGGCTGGGCGGATATATATATATATATATATATATATTTAATATGAACAACTCTCCATGTCAATCAATGTAGACTTACATTATAATTTACATAGGTTGTGTAAAGTTGCCTTGATTCAATATGCAATGATTTATTGAATTAATTCTCTATTATTGGGCCTTAAGATAGTTTCTAATTTTTTATAATAATATACAGTGCTTGATGGATCAACCTTACACATACATCTTTATATGTTAGTGAAAATACTTCCTTAAAAATGTCTAGGAGTGGAATTACTTGTCAAAAGAGAAACATTTTTCAAGCTTTTGATACACATGGCCACATTATCTCCCAGAAAGGTTATCTCTGTTTACTCTCCTACCAGTAGCCTTAGGTTCACACCCTGCTGGGTTTTATCATTCTTTTAAATCTTTATTCAAAGTTTTGACCCCTTCTCTTCAATGTATCTGACCTCTTCCTGCTTAACTTCTCTCCCAGATCCCTGCATGACCTCTGAAGTCGTTCTTTGGGGATTAAAAGAGTCATGCATTTCTCCTTTTTCCTTTGCCTTTTATACAACTAAAGATGGTGGTGAGCCCTGGCCGGTTTGGCTCAGCGGTTAGAGCATCGGCCTGCGGTCCCGAGAGACCCGGGTTCGGTTCCCGCTAAGGGCACGTGCCTTGGTTGCGGTTTGTCCCCGGCCCTGGTTGGTCGTGTGGGTGGCAGCCACTCGATGTGTCCCTTCTCGTCGATGTTTCTCTCTCTCTCTCTTCCTCTCTCTCCCTCCCTCTCTATCTGAACAAAAAATGTCCTCGGGTGAGGATAAAAAAAAAAGATAGTGGTGACCACTGTCTCTTACTTCTGTTTCTGTTTATTGAATAGGTGGGTTAATAATAACAGTAGATTTTTCTAGCAACTTAGTCCTTTCTTGATTCTGTTTTAGACTCTAGTTGTCACACTTTCTCTTGCTTTTACTTTAACAGTATAATCCAATCTACCCTTCTTTGCATAAACTCTAGCCCTTTGAAATGAAATGACAAATAGAATCCCTGTCTATTATAAAATAAGATTCCAGATAACATAACTCACTGTTTGTGTTTTCCTTTGAATCAGAATATAGAGAGATGAACTTATTCCGTATGTTTTTGGGTTCCTCTTCCTCTGGGATTGACTTTGGGGTTAACACAACATCTTAATATCATTCTGCTCAGAAACCTCAAAAGACTTTATGAAATTCTCCTATCATTCCCATCATACAATGTATATAATTCATTGTTCTTCCCATTGAAAGTCCAAACATAAAAACAGCAGACAGTTTACCTAGTGGTATTCAGGCTTAACTGGAATAGATTAAGAAATGCAGAACTATAAATTAACCTACCTTTCTGCTTTCTCCTATCTCTTCACTTTCTGGCACATGGATGAGTTAGTAGGCTTGTAAATCCTAGGCTGATTAGTATGATTCATTCATTCCCTCCAGCTATTTAGGGTTACAATATTCTAAGTCCTGTGATAGGCCCTGGGGTGGTTGGAAGAAGTCATGGCCTTGTCTGCAAGGAACAAGAGGTTAACCCAAAATCATGGACTGAAAAAGGAGGGAGACTTCCCTTTGCCTCCTAGCCCTGCGTACTGGGTGGTCATCTTGGGGGGGGGGGGGGTGTCCTACCACTTATTCTAAGGATAATAGCATAATCCAAAAAAACATTTTTGGAAATCCATTTTGAATTGCTCTTGGAGACTGGAGTACAATTGTTTTATTTTATTTTATTCCTTTTTATTAAACTTATTGGGATGACATTGGTTAATAAAATTATAGGTTTCAGGTGTACAGTTCTATAGTACATCATCTGTTTATTGTATTGTGTGTTCACCACCCCAAGTCAAGTATCCTTCCACTGGAGTAAATTATTTTAAAAAAATAAGTTCAATGGTATGAAATCTTTTTCCTTTGAGGGAGAATTTGCTTTTTTTCTTGGAAGGTGTCAAAAATATAGAAAATATAGATCATAATGTGGCAAGTGGCTGAGGGCCCACTGACCAGAATTAACAAATATTAACATATGTTCATTTTTGCTTTAGATATTTTTAAATTAAAAAAGAGAACATTACAGATGTTAAAAAACAAAACTCATCCACGTTGATTTGAAGATCTAATTGGCTTTATTATACGATTTATGAATTGGGCAGCATCCCATCTAGCAACAGAAAGGCACTCTGAGGGGTTGTACAAAATGGAAGGTTTTTATAGGCAGAAAGAAGGTAGTACTAAGAGGTTAAAAGAGTATTATTTCAGGCAAAGACATTTTTTTCTTAGGGAAAGGAGGGAGTCTTATCAGGTAGAATACCTCACTAGTATTGTTCAGGAGATAGTGGTTTAAAATTCCACTCCTGGAAGAGGCTGAAATTGCAATTAGGTTAGTCACTATCTTTTGGTTTGGTCATGTGGTTTAGCAAAAGTGACTCCATTTTGGCTGTTGTTTTTGTGTGTGTGTTTGTTTTAACACAGATAAATTTGAAGTCACCCTTTGTTCTTCTCACCATTCCTGTTCTCTCTTCTTTCCTTCGGAGGTCAGCACTATCTCCAGGTCGCACTTTTATTGGCGGTGTGTGTGTGAGTGCACGCGCGTGTGAGCGGTGGAGTGTGCACCTATCTATAAACAATATATTCTGTGGTTTCTGGAATGAGCCATAGTGATTAGTAGTCAGGCAAGCCAATTAAATTACATAATATCCATATGAGTTAAAGGTAAGATGGGACTATACACTAGTGGAGCTATGTTTTAGATGCCCCTTTAAGTATTTCTGAAAGCAATTGAAAAGAGGAATTCCAAAAGTGACTTGGCGCTTCTTGTGTGGAATTATGAAGAACAACAGTTATTTAGGGGTGTACATTCTGGTCATTTTTTTAGTCATTCTTTGCATTATTATAGTCATAGTGCTCATTTCCTGGAATGGCCAGGAAATTTTTAAAAACATTCTTTTCTCCATCAGATGAATGTACCCCTGGGTTTTCATTTAATCTGAGATAAGCATTTGAGTTGATAACATGTTTATTTTTACATAACATGGTTTTAAGTTTATTTAAAATAAATAAAAGATTTTGTCTTGTTGCCAGGACATTTGATTAAGGAAAGTACGTGGGTTAGCAAAGGAGGAGGATATTTGCTCAAAAGTCCTGATGTGGTTGTTTTGGTCTTGGTAGGACTGAATGGGCAGGCTTGATTTTCCACTGTGCAGGGAGATAGAGTTCCTGGGCTGCACCATACCTCAAATTAGACAAACCGGGAGGAATGCCCCTGGGGAGAAATGCTTTTCCCCCAGTTTCTGCTTCCCCTTGCTACTGCACAGGGCATTCATTACTCAGCACACAGCAAACATGTTCTTTGGCGGAACTCTTAGAGTTCTCTGTACTCAGCTCTCTGCTGTGGACTGAGAGCACTCAGGAGAAGGTGGGCTCTCATTAAGATTACCTACCTGGGGTTCAGGGTTCATTTAGAAGGCAAACTAGAGTTGCCTAAGGGGTGCTAGTCATCATGCAGTAATTTACATGAGAATGCCAGTCCATTTATGTTAGTAGAAAAACGGGTTCAAAGTCCACTAAAAATGTACCTTATCCTATTATTTAACATTATGTTGTTTCAAGGCAGTGGTGACCATCTGTTCTTCGTGGAAACAATATTGTCACCTCCTTGTTGACAATCTGGCTGGTTTGCTTCATCTCCTAGTATTTTAATTTCATTCCGAATGGCTACCTGTTCTCCTAGTACCCCTTTAGAAGGAGTAGCCAACTTACCTATTGTATTTTGTTCCCTCTCTAATAATTTCATTCAACTTAATAATACATTTTTTGATTGCTTATGACTTTTGTAGGTATTATGAAAGGAAAACAAACAAACAAAGCCAAAAACTGGTATACGGTCTCAGAATTCAGCTGGACTGAGCAGGTTAACATAAATGCAAAAGATACCGAACACAGGAGGTGGTGTTTGTGCCTCTGGGTAAGGGTTAATAACAGGAATGTTGCAGCCCTGAGGGGTGAGGAGGTGAATGACAGAAACCCATATAGTGGGAAGAATAGTGGGAAGAATAACTATTAGTATGCAGAATGGATTGGAGGGGGTTGCATAAGAGAGATAAGGAGGGAGGTTCAGCCATTCCAATATGAGGTGATGAGGTCTGGGAATAGGCGGGGGTAAAGAGAATGGAAAGAAAAGGACTATGTCTCCAGGTACTTCAAAGGGAATCAGATGGGCTTGAGAAGCAACTAAATATTTATTCATTTGCTCATTTTGTGAAGCCTACTAAATGCCTGGCAGCAGATTGAGCCTTAAGTAAGACAGGCAAGGTTATTGTTCTCAAAGAAGTAATTTTCCAATGGGAAGACTGTAAATAAAGAAATATCAGGCACAATAAGTGCTATGCAGAGAATGTAAAAGGGCCATAAAGGGGGTGTGGATGCTATAGAAAGAATGGTCAAGGAAGGCATTCCTGAGGAGATAACTGGCCAAGACCAGGCAGGGGAATTGGCAAGTGCTGGGGCTGACACAGGAGAAAGTCTGGTGTGTTGGAAGACAAGAAAGAGCCAATGAGTGTGTCTGAAGTAGAGT
This sequence comes from Molossus molossus, assembly GCF_014108415.1. Lineage (NCBI taxonomy): Eukaryota > Metazoa > Chordata > Mammalia > Chiroptera > Molossidae > Molossus > Molossus molossus. Next base: position 52,593,322 of record NW_023425349.1, read on the forward strand.
GTATGAAGGAGAGAGGGGTAAAGATGAAGAGAAAAGTAGACAGAAACTAAATACAAAGAGGCTGTATATGCCATGGGAAGGTTAAATGTTATTCTAAGTGCAGTGGTAAAGTTTTAGAGCAGAGGCATGATGTAATTGACTTTTGTGTCTAAAAGATCACTCTGGTTACCATGTAGAGAAGCAAGGAGAGAGCTGGGAGGTGGTGTATCCTGGGGAAAGATGATGGTGGCAGGACAGAGCTGAGAATACAGAGGGAGAGAAGCAGTCAGCTCTGGGATGTATTTTGAAGATTAGGCTGATGGATTTGATGTGGGGTGGGGGACAATGGGAGAAAAAGAGAAATCAAGATGTCTCCAATGATGGAGAGATGGGTGGAAGATGATGTGTTGAACAGAGATCAGAAAGACTGGAGCACGATCAGGCTTTTCAGGTGAATCAAGAGTATAACTGAGGACATATTAAGTCTAAGATGCATGTTAGAAATTCAAATCGAATTACCTACTATATGTAGTTTTGTTTCATAATTTGAGGCTTGGGAGAGGTCAAAGCTGGATATTTAAATTTGCAAATCATTATCGTATGATATTTTTAAATAAGGAAGGAAAAGAAAATATTTAAATTATCTTGATAAGTTTTTTAACAGCCACAAGCTATGTATAGTATGACATTTTAATTAAAAAATAAATATGTATATTTCTCCCTACAGAGAGAACATGTGTAACAAGAAGGGCACCAGAAGCACGTATGCCCACATGTTCTAAGTAATAGTATTGATTTAGATATATATTTCTTTTTTATATTAATTTATTTTTGTTACAGATGTCCCCCCCCAGCAGACACCCTCCTCCCTATCCCGCCCCCCACCAAGCACTGTTGTCTATGTCCATTCGTTATGCATACAAGTTCTTTGGTTTATCTCGTCCCTCCCCCCTGGCCCTCTCCTCTGAGGTTTGTCACTCTGAACCATACTCCTTTCTATGTCTCTGGGTCTACATTGTTCATCACTTTTTTCTGTTCATTATATTCCACAAATAAGTGAGATCATGTGGTATTTATCTTTCTCTAATTGTGTTATTTCGCTTAGCATAATACTCTACAGATCCCTCCATGTCGTCTCAAAGGATAAGAGATCTTTCTTTCTTACAGCTGCATAATGTTCCATTGTGTATATGTACCACTGCTTTTTTATCCACTCATTTATTGTTGGACACTTGGGCTGCTTCCAGATCTTAGCAATTGTAAATAGTGCTGCTATGACTATCGGGGTACATCTATTCTTTCTGATTGGTGTTTCAGGCTTCTTAGGATATATTCCTAGAAGTGGGATCACTGGGTCAAATGACAGTTCCATTTATAAATTTTTGAGGAAATACCATATTGTTTTCCATAGTGGCTGCCAGTCTGCATTCCCACCAGCAGTGTACTAGAGTCCCCTTTTCTCCACACCCTCGCCAGCACTTGTTGTTTGATGATGTGTTGATGACCGCCATCCATTCTGGCAAGTGTGAGGTGATACCTCATAGTCGTTTTTATTTGCGTCTCTCTTATGATTAGTGACATTGAGCATTTTTTCATATGTCTCTTGGCCATTTGTATGTCCTGTTTGCAGAGGTGTCTAGGTCCTCTGCCCATTTTTAATTGGATTTTTTGTGTTCCGTTTGTTGAGTTGTACTCTATATGTTTTGGAAATTAACCCCTTATCTGATGTATTGTTGGAAATTATGCTCTCCCATATAGTGGCTTCACTTTCCATTTTGATGGTTATTTCTTTTGCTGTGCAGAAGCTTTTTAGGTTGATGTAGTACCATGTATTCAATTTTTCCTTTATTACTCTTGCCTTAGGCATTGTATCAATGAAAATTCTGCTGCGTGACATGTCTGAAATTTTGTTGCCTACGTTTTCTTATAGGACTTTTATGGATTCATGAGTCACATTTAAGTCTTTTATCCCATTTTGGGTGTGATTGTAGATACCTATTAAATCCATTTGATCTAGTGCATCATTTAGAGTCTCTGTTTCCTTGTTAATTTTTTGTCTAGAGGATCTATCCAGTGATGTCGTAGGGTGTTGAAGTCCCCTGCTATGATTGTATTGCTGTTGATTTCTCCTTTGAAGCGCTCCAGATGTTTTAAAATATATATTGGTGCGCCTATGTTGGGGGCATATATGTTTACTAAGGTTATATCTTCCTGTTGGATAGATCCTTTCAATATTATGTAGCGACCTTCTTTGTCTCTAGTTATGGCCTTCATTTATCAGATTTGAGTATTGCTACCCCAGCTCTTTTTTCCTTTCCATTTGCTTGGAAGATTTTTTTCCATCTCTTCACTTTCAACCTATGTGAGTCTTTTGTTGTGAGGTGGGTCTCTTGTAAACAACATATATATATGTGTGTGTGTGTCATACTTTCTTATCCAATCAGCTATTCTGTGTCTTTTGATCAGAGCGTTCAATCCATTTACATTTATGTTATTATTGATATGTACTTATTTAATGCCATTTTTGTTTATTGTGGTTCTGTTTTTCTTCCTATTTCTTCTAGTAATTACAGCAGTCCTTTTAACATTTCTTACAGTGCTGGTTTGGTGCTAATATATTCCCTTAGCCTTTTTGGGGGGTCTGGGAAGCTCTTTATTTCACCTTCTATTTTGAATGATAGCCTTGCTGGATAGAGTAGTCTTGGATTCAGATCCTTGTTCATAACCTTGATTACTTCATGCCATTCCCTTCTGTCCTGTAGCGTTTCTGTTGAGAAGTCAGCTGATAGCCTTATGGGAGTTCCTTTGTAGGTAACTTGTTCTTATCTCTTACTGCCTTTAGGATTCTCTCCTTGTCTTTAATTTTTGGCACTTTAATTATTATGTGTCTTGGTGTGGGCCTGTTTGGGTTCTTCTTACTTGGGGCTGTCTGTGTTTCTTATACTTGTATGCCTTTTTCCTTCACCAAGTTAGGGAAGTTTTCTTTCACTATTTCTTCAAATATATTCTCTAATCCTTGCTCATTTTCTTCTTCTTTTGAAATTCCTATGATGCAGATGTTGTTATATTTCATATTTCCCACAGTTCTCTTAGGCTGTCCTCTTTTTTTTTTCCTTTTGGTTCACTGACTGGGTGATTTTATCTACCCTGTCTTCTAATTCACTGATCCTATCCTTGTCCTCCTGTACTCTGCTGGTTATTTCTTACATTGTGTTCTTTATGCTATGTCATTCTTCATTTCCAATTGATTGGTTTTCAGTGCTTCTGTATCTTTACCCATGATGTTGAGCTTCCTCATGATTATTACTTTGAACTCTTCCTCTGATATCTTGCTCAATTCCCTTTCATTTATTTCCTCTTCTGTTGAATTATCTCGTTCTTTCATTGGGGATTTGTTTCTTTGTTTCACTATTTTGGCTGTCTTAGTGGGTGTTGTAGCCTGCTCATTTTTACCTGTGGGTGTTGGTGTTCCCCTGGTTGTGGCTCCCTTTACTGGGTTTGGATGAGTGTGGGAGGACCCATGTTAATAAACACCACTATCAAGTTTTACTTTTCTGGGTAGATTTGCAAGCCCAAGAAAGGTTCAGTTATCCTCTAGCTTTTTGCCTGGAAGCTATTAATCTAAGTTATTTGATGAGCCTTGGGTTGTGGTCCTTAACCGAATGAAAAATGCCTCAGGTGTTCAGGGTAAGAGGATTTCCAGAGGATGGGGCAGATAATGAACCTCAATTTGCTGGTTGTTAATGAACCTCAACTTGCATTTCTCTCACCTGGCCTGGTGTTGTTAAATTCCTGAGGGAAGGGCTGTTGGTTCTCCCTGGGGCTCTGAGAAGGGGCTCTTTGAGCATGATGGCTACTGTCCTGTGAGGGAATGATTCAGCAAAAAACTTCCACTGCTGTCCCAGCTTGCCAAGCTCCTGAGTCTGCCCACACAGTTCCAGTCCAGTCTGCCCTTCTTCTGCTGGAGCCTAAGGTGACTGGCTGCAGCTAATTTAGTGCTCTGTCCTGGCCTTCTGCGCTGTGGAACCAGCTTGGGATTTTAACCCCAAGGGAGCTGCTCACAGCTAAAACAACTGCTGTCTGTAGGCTCCCAGCCTGCCCTCTCGTGTCTCCACAGATCCTACCAGGCTCGATTTTGTGTCCTCTTTCTGACCATGGTTATATGGGTCCTCTCCAGCTGCTTTTCTATTGGCACCCCCCCCCCCCACGATGATTAGTCTTTATTTTCGTTGTAATTCCAGTTTGGTCCTGGGAGATGGTCTGTGTATCTTCCGTTCACTCCAATGCCATTCTGTGTATCAGATACATATTTCACATGCAAGATTTTTGCTTTCTTATATGTGAAATATATATCTAAAAATAACATATTTTTGCTTACTTGCATGTGAAGTAGATGTATATCTCAGCAGAAGAAGGGATTTTTCTAATTTTCTTCAAGGACTTCTTTTGTAATAAATAAACTTATATTTATTTATTTTTTATCCTCACCCAGGACATTTTTCCATTTTTTGTTCAGATAGAGTGGGAGGGAGAGAGAGAAAGAGAGAGAGAGAGAGAAACATTGACGTGAAAGGGACACATTGAGTGGTTGCCACCTGCATGACCCAACCAGGGCTGGGGACAAACTGCAACCAAGGTACATGCCCTTAACGGGAACTGAACCCAGGTCTCTCTGGACCATAGGCTGACACTCTAATCGCTAAGCCAAACCAGCCAGGGATAAACTTATATTTATAGAAAAGACAACACCAACATTGTCATTCTGGGGAAATTGGATAAAGATGTTGCCAATGAGAAATATGAAAATTAGGAGTTAGTTAATTTTGGGAGGATGATTGTGTACTTCTCTTGAAGAGTTTTTAAGAGAATATAGTAGACTACACATTTACATATATTTGCTCTCCCTCCCGTGAGTGGATTTTACTTTCACATTGCTGAAGGTGATGGGGTCACTTTGAGGTGAAGCTTTGACATCCAGCCTGGCCTCTGTCATGTCACCTTTTCCCTAGTCTATACAACAAGCAATGTTCCAGACAGAGGCTGATAGGTCAGCCTGATCCTGGAGTAGACAGCTAGAACAGAGCTATCATTGCTGCCTGGAGGTCCTTGTTTTCACAAACCAATAAGATTTGGGGATTATTTGTTAGCACAGCATCACTAAGCCTACCCTAAATAATACAGATGAGCATCAAATCTGCAACATTTTCATCAGGTAGCTTGAGGTGTAGGCTTAGGACTTGAATGATAAATCATCAGAAGTTGGGGGTGGGAATGAAGAATAGACACCTTTTCTAAGGGGGAAAGTATAGTGGAAGAGAAAAGGATTGGGTGTAGGTGAAGAGTCACTGCCAATTGGTACAAGAAGGAAGAGGTACAAAAGAGGAAGAAGAATTTGGCGAAGAGATGGCTGACTGAGGCAGTATTAGAAAAGGGAGCTAACGGGGCAGTTACAAGATCAAACGCCAAATTATGAGGACAGAGAAAGCGCCATTGGATTTGCCTTGACAGTGGTCAGTGTGAACCTCTGAAGCAGCAGTTTTTGTGGAGTTGTGGGAAGGAAGTCAGATTTCATAGGGTTACAGAGGGAGTCAGTGCAGAGGAAATGGAGGAAGCTGGTAGAGACCACTCCTTTAAAAAGTGTGGATGAGGCAGAAGAAGAGTGGGACAACAGTAACCAGAAGATTCCCACAGGCGCTGGCTTTTACACGGATAGAGTATACAATGCTGAACAGAGCATGCTCTGATCTTCAAGAAAGCATGTCTCATTCCCGTAAAATGTCTTACGTATGGATAATCGGAATGCCCGATGCTGTTTAATGTATAACAAACTTTGCTTTGCAGTAGCATTATGGCTCCTAACAATAAGTGAAATATCCTATTTATATATTTTCTTCCTAGGAGATTTGGACTCTCTCTTGCATTGTTATCTTTAAGAATGTAATAATCCTTTCTATTTTATTATCTGTACATTATCTTCTTAATTTTGAAGTACAAAAAATTATAGGGAAGAGTACTGATATCAGTCATATTTTTGTTTAACAAACTGCCTATTGTGGGGTGATTTGTGTCCCTTCAAAAGATTCCTAAACCCTGGTACCTGTGAATGTCATCTTATTTTGGAACTAGGATTTTGCAATTGTAATCAAATTAAAATGAGAGCATACTGGATTAGGGTGGGCCCTAAATCCAATCTGTGATGTTCATATGAGAAGAGACACAGAACCCTGGCCGGGTCGCTCAGTTTGTTGGAGCATTGGCCCATATACCAAAAGGTTGCGGGTTCAATTCCCGGTCAGGGCACATGCTCAGATTGTGGGCCCTGTCCCCACTAGGGGGTGTGCAGGAGGCAGCAAATTGATGTTTCTCTCTCCCTCTCCCTTTCTTTATCTCTAAAATCAATAAAAACATATTTTTAAAAAAAGAAGAAGATGAGACACTGAGCCCCGGCCAGGTAGCTCAGTTAGTTGGAGCGTTGTCTCATACACCAAAAGGTTGTGGGTTTGATTCCTGGTCAGGGCACATACCTAGGTTGTGGGTTTGATCCCCAGTCAGGGCATGTATGAGAGGCAACCAGTCAATGTTTCTCTCTCACATTTATGTTTCTCTCTCTCTCTCTAAAAACAAAAAATCAGTAAACATCCTTAGGTGAGGATACAAAAAGGAGACACAGAGACACACACACAGAGGCCACATCAAGACGGAGACAGAGGTTGATGTTATACCACCACGAGCCAGGGAACACCAAAGTCTGCCGAAGAGGCAAGGAGAGTCTTCCCTAGGGACTTCAGAGGGGCCACAGCCCTGCTGACACCTTGATTTTGGACTTCTGACCTCCAGAACAGAATACATTTCTGTTGTTTTAAGCCACCGGGTTTGTGGTAATTTGTTACATCAGCGCTAGGAGATAATACACTACCCCAAAGTTTAGTGACTTAACATAACAGTAATTTATCATTTCTCCTGACTCTCTGGTTAATTTAGGTTGGGCTCAGTGAGGGAGTTCTGCTGGTCTAGCTGTGGTCATTCATGTAGCTGCAATTACCTGGTGGCTCGACATGTCCCAGCCTCGGTGCTGGCTTTCCCTCTTCACGTGGTCTCTGGTCCTTCAGTAGTGTAGCTTGGTATTTCGTATGTGATGGAGGGAACATCCTGGAGGATGGACGTGGAAGCTGCAAGGCTGCATGAGACTTAGTCTACAGTGCATACAGCGTAACTGCTGCCACATTCAGTGGTCACAGCAAGTCACAAGGTAGCCCAGCTTCAAGGGGCAGGGAGATAGACTCAGTCTCTTGATGGGAGGAGCTGCAAACTATTGGCCATTTTCATCTGTGATAGCACCCAACAGAGAAAGTAAACATATCCCATTTCAAACTTCACGTATTTAAGCAGAAGATCCTGTCATTCCTAGCTAAAATCACAATATTCATTTTACTGGCAGAGAAACTGAGAACAGATTAAATTGACTCCTTCAAAGTTACCAGTGAGTCATACTTTGTGAGAGATGTTTTTGGCCCATGGAAGACAGCTATAAATCTGGAAGAGCTAACCACAGTCCTGCCTGGAGGCAGGTGAATGAACTTAATAACTCCTTGGGTTTCTCTTAAATCCCATAATTACATAGATGGAGCCCAGATTGCAGAGGCATCTGGTCCAGAGATGAAGCAGCAGTTTGAAAATATCAGAGAGAGAAGGTGCTTGAAAATTGCTGGGTGTCACTGGAAGGAGCAGGATTTGAGGCTAAATTCAGTGACTAGGAAAAGGGTCAACAAGCTCTTTATTCCCAAGAGTTACTAGATCGGCTTAGAAACTCAGTGACCACCGAGGTCCAATGTAAGTTCTGGGTTGGGAAGAAGTAGAGTGAGGAGCAGAGAGCAGAGAGACTAACCCATCAGGAAGATATGTGCTACGCACTGTCTCGGAAGGATCGCCTTTGTATCTGTTAGGATTGCTTTTAGCTGCCACAAGGAACAGACCACTCCACCAAACAGTGGCATAAACAAAGGAGGGGCTTATGTATTTTCTTACATAACAAGAATTCCAGTGATTGGCCACCTAGGCTTGGTATGGTAGCCCGAGATACCACTGGAGACCCAGGTTCCTTGTGTCGGTGTTCCACCACCCTTAGCATGTGGCTCTCATCCTCATGGTCACAAAATGGCTGCTGAAACTCTGTGCAGTGGAAGAATATTGAAGACCTTTGCTAAAGATCTCGTTGGGCATATCTGTGTTACCTTTGCCTACAAGGGAGGTTGGCAAATATAGTTTTATTAGACCAGCACATTGCCACCCTTGACAAAAGTAGGGTTGAGTTAGAAGGAAGCGATAATGGCTATTGATAGGCAACTAGTGGCCTCTGTCATGACTCCTAACAATTACTGTGGATATGAATTAGTGACAGAACTTTTATTGTGGCATCATGGCACCTCCACCCCATTAATAATTATAGTGGATTCAAGTTCATCTAAAATTACATCCGGGCTTATAGGTCTAAAATTCACCAAGGTAAACTATCTACTGTAACAAGCAACCCCCAAATCTCAGTGGATTACCCCACCCCTCAATTTATAGTTCATGTTCGTGTCTCAGTCTGATGCATGTCAGGTAGCTCTCCCTCAAGCAGTGACTAAGGGACCCAGGTTGCTTCCACCTTATGGCTGTGCCATCTTGTGAGTTTCAGTTTATTCTGGTATTCAGCCAGCGACCACAAAGTAGAGAGAGTGAAGGATTGTGCATCCAATTCTTTTTCTTTTTTAATCCTTACCCGAGGATATTTTTTTTATTTATCTGCAGATAGAGTAGGAAGGAGATGGAGAAAAGGAGTGAGAAAGAAACATCGACATGAGAGGGACACATTGACAGGTTGCCTCTCACACAACCCTGACCAGGGCCAGGGACAAACCACAACCAAGGTACATGCCTTTGACCAGAACTGAACCCACGACTCATTGGTCCGTGGGCCGACATTCTACCGCTGAGCCAAACCAGCCAGGGCTATTTCCAGTTCTTAAACTCATCACTTCCAGTCATATCCAGTCCATGAGGATTACTTACAAGGTCCATTGATACTACACAAGGAGGGCTGGGGAATATAGTTCTTGTCTGACGGCCACTTCACATCAACAGCTCTTCACTGTGGAAGGGGAGCATAAACTTTTGGAAGCCAGCCAGCCATCAATGCCACAGGGTCCCGGTCACAAAGGAGGAGCCAATAGACATATATGTTGGCCTGGTTTTCCGTGCTGTTGGCAGATGGATAACAACCATGTGGTCTAAGTCACAGGGATATGGGTGTAAAGGCAAAAACCAAATCATATGGCTGAAGCACTTGAGATTCTGGGATGAGACTGTAAGAATACACGGCATAATTAACCTGTAAGGCAGGGTGGCTGGTGGTAGAAAAACAATTTAAAATCTAATCACAGTCAAGGACCCCAGGAATGCTGTGTGCAGTGGAACACTTTCTAGAAATCCCACAGATGGGAAAGGAGCCAAATTGCTCAGCCATTTTCTTCCCCCTGAGGTCAATTAGCTTCAAAACATTTTAGGAAAAACCACCAGATTAAGGTATTTTAAAACTGCTTTTGAGTGATTAACTTAGAATTAATATTTTATCCGACAGGAAACAAGATATTTCTGGCGTAAGAGAAGCATCCTAAAACGTTCACTCCCCTGTGAGGAGCAGGGGTGGTGCAGTCCAGCCTCCTCCATGACAGGACAATTCTGATGAGTAGGGGAGTCACTTGACTTTTTGTGACTGCTTCACTTTGGGTCTGTTGAAGCCTCCTGTTTTACTTGCCTTTTCATCATTTTAATAACCTGTGAAATCAGCCTTCTTCACTTATCATTTGTAGTGATGATAACAACTCCCAAAGCCCTCAGCGCAGAGAGAAAACAGTGTCGACACTCAGGTTGGAATGTGGGGAGCAGACAGGTCCCAACTCACAGGTTCCTGTCCCAGTTCCACTCACTGATTCTCATGGGGAGCGTCTTACACAAATTCTTTGACTTTCCTGAGTCTTGGTTTTCTCATCTGTAAAACGGAAATGGCAGTACCAGCATCACAGGGTCAAATGAAATATTATCTCTGAAAATGCTACATAAATCAAAGAGCGCCACACACACATTAATGAAACGACTCTAAAATAAGAATAAGTGCCACATTTCTGTGATTAATCAGTGAGGTGACACGTCATACACCCAGCACGGGCTCTCACACTTGGTAGATGCTCGGAAAAGAAAACTAAAAGTGAAAAAGGACCAAGTAAATCCAGTGGAAATGAGAGATGGAGAAATGTTAAAAACAAACAAACAAACAAACAAAAACAAAACCAAGGAAATCCAGCCACCACAATAACATAAAATTAGGTCTTAACTCATTTGCAAAGCCTGTCCCCATACAACACACACACTGCACACTCTTAGTGGGAAACTTGTAAGGAAGGGGATGTGAAGCTGAAAGGGAAATTTGGACCTTAAATTTCCCATGAGCTCACATTTTCTGTTACTAAAAAAGATGATAGACACACACTGTTACCTTTTTCAAAAAAATAACTTTTATGGAAACTTCTGGCAGTTCTGAAAGACTACAGAGAAAAGTTGGTAGAGCCACTTAGGTAATGCATGTCGTGTGATCGCAGGAATGTTTATATGAGAGAAGGGAAAGAAATGAAATGTTGAAAAAGTAGAACCATTGAGGAAAAGGAGCAATTCATCCTGAAGAAGAACAACGAGAGTTATAGACTGGAGACCTACAGTCGTGTTCCTGTCTGTCCCTAAAATGAAAAATGGCTTCTTGTTACAAAAGCTATAAATGTGAATTATAGAAAAATCAGAAGTGCACATAGTGAAAATTTTTTAAATAACAATTATTTCTGGCCCTGGCCTGTTTGGCTCAGCGATTGGAGCATTGGCCTGTGGGCCAAAGAGTCCTGGGTTCGGTTCCCACTAGGGGCACATACCAAAAAAATAAAATAAAAAAATTTAAAAATTATTTCTGGTTCTTTGACTTGGTTAATCACTTAAAAAGTTTTTTTTCTTTATTGATTTTAGAGAGAGACATAGAAACATTGATGAGAGAGAACATCGACTGGCCACCTCCTGCAAGCCCCCCACTGGAGATTGGACCACAACCTGGGCATGTGCCCTGACCAGGAATCAAACCGGTGACCTCTTAGTGCATGGGTCGATGCACTAAGCCACACCAGCCAGGCATCACGTTAATCACTTTTATTTATTTTATTTTATTTTATTTTTTTTATCCTCACCCGAGGATATTTTTCCATTTTTTGTACAGATAGAGTGGGAGGGAGAGAGAGGAAGGGAGAGAGAGAGAGAGAAACATCGATGTGAAGAGACACATCGAGTGGCTGCTGCCCGCACGACCAACCAGGGCCGGGGACAAACTGCAACCGAAGTACGTGCCCTTAGCGGGAACTGAACCCGGGTCTCTCCGGACCGCAGGCCGACGCTCTAACCGCTGAGCCAAACCGGCCAGGGCACGTTAATCACTTTTAACAACCTGATATATATATATCTCTCCAGATACACTCATACATGTTTTCTACAAAACTGGAGGCATGCTTATGTACTATTTTTTAACCTGGTTTTAAATGTAGAAATATATCATGAACAACTTTTTATGTCACTAAATATTTTTGTATTACATTTCTAAATGAATGTATAATGTTCCATTGTGAAGACAGACCATATTTAACTACTTCTCTGTTGAGCTGCAATTATTTCCATTTATTCACCATTAGAAACAGTGCTTCACTGAATAAACCAATGTATTTGTCTTTACTTACATTCGTAGTGATTTCTCAGGATAAATGCTAGAAATCGAATCACAAACTCTAAACTGCCCCAATGTTCTCCTGGGCGGTTTGGCGTGACATGTGTTTTTGAAATGGAGTGGCCAGGGCTGGAGTAGGTCAATTTTTTTTTTTTTTTATCCTCACCCGAGGACATTTTTCCATTTTTTTTTTTGTTGTTGTTCAGGTAGAGTGGGGGGGAGAGAGAAGAACAGAGAGGGAGAGAGAGAAACATCGATGTGAAAGGGACACATCGAGTGGCTGCCACCCACACAACCGACCAGGGCCAGGGACAAACTACAACCGAGGTACATGCCCTTAGCAGGAACCGAACCCGGGTCTCTCAGGACTGCAGGCCGAAATTTTTAAAAAGTGTTTCGTTTTGTTAAATAGCAGCTGCTCCTCTCGGAGAAGGGCAGCTTGAGTCTTCACATCAAGTGTTTCTGATGATTCAGGTTTTCTTTCGCCTCTTCTCAAACACAGCTATCTTGGGTTGCTATACACAACCTGAAGAACCTTAGCAGAATCATACATTTCATCTTTCTAGGTCTCAGTTTCCTCGAGATAGGGTTATATGAGATGTTTTAAAGTTCCTTTCCGAGCTAGCATCACTTTGGCCCCTTTTCTAAATTCTTTGCCTACTAGAGCCACTCAAAAGGACGACTGCCAGGCCCCAGACTGTCCTTGGCAAGAAACTTGGGACCTGAGCCTATCGCAATGATAGCAACTTGACTATGACTTTTTTCAAAATTCTACTTTACTGAGAAGTGGAAAGATCAACTGGATAATTTGTCTTCATTGACAAGGGAAGACTAATACAAAGTAGGAGAAACTGAAAAACCAGTGGTATATTTCTTATCATGTCAGGAGAAAAAAGATAGACACAATGTGATCACTAATAATAATAATAATAATAATAATTTTATTTTTGTTAATCCTCACCTGAGGATATTTTTTCATTGATTTTTAGATAGAGTGGGAGGGAAGGAGGGAGGGAGGGAGAGAGAGACATTGATGTGAGAGAGACACAATGATTGGTTGCCTCTGGCACAACCCCAACCAGGGCCAGGAATCAAACTGCAACCCAGGTATGTGCTCTTGACTGGGAATCAAACCCGCAACCCTTCAGTCCATGGGCTGACACTCTAACCACTGAACAAAACTGGCCAAGGCACTAATAGTTACTTTAAAAAATTAATTCTTGCATTTATTGGGCACTATGTCCTTCAGATGCATTACCTTGTATAATTCTCATAACAGCCTAAAATGTTGAAGGTATTCTTATTATCCCAAGGGCGTGGATTTGGAAACTGAGGCTGAGTGAGGTTATGCAGTTTACCCAAGGATGGGAGTGGTAGAGCTGTGGTGGAAACCCAGGTCTAGCTGAGACCAACGCAAACTTTTAAACACCTGTTATTGCCAACCATCGCTGCCCGTAAGCCAACTGTCTTGCTGAAACAAGTTTTCATCATGACCTTGCCATGGAATCTGTTGAGCTTGTTTTTCCATAAGCTGCAGTATGTTTAGTTTCACCTCAGATGGATCATAGGATTCACTTTCAAGAGAGATGGACCATGTCCACTCTAAACACAACCGGAGGTAGCCTTACAGCATCTGAAAATCCTGTGGTGGTGTCTCTTCACAGCCTGAATACAATTTTATGGGTTGTTTTTTTTCTCTCTTTCCATGAGAGTGGGCCAAAACTGACTTGATTTTTCTCTGAAATTCGCTAGGAACAAAGATGCATTTTAAAACTAAAAATCGTAACATTTTTCTTCCCTCACCGCACTGTCAAAACTAGAAGCAATCCACTAAAAACACTGCCCAGCCTTCAGGGGCTTAAGCAACCCACTGATAACAGTGCATGAAACTTGATTTTCAGATGGAGGAGAGAATGTTTGAGATGTTGGGACGTGATCTGTCTATACTTCAGTGTAACAAATACATTTGCATTCATATCTGGCCCCTTTAAACCACTGTACATTTCCACCCCTGAGTGCCACTGACATTATGAACCACACTGCAAACCCGCAAATGGAAAGTCACTGTGCTGTTCATTCTCTGGGAGACATCGTAGTGTAGAGAAAGAGACTCCTCCTGGTGGTTAGACTTGGGTTCTAGTCTCTATTACCAATGAAATTAGAGTTTCAGAAACTAAGAAGAATGATCTGGTTGGCCTCCTAACAGTTTAATATTTACTGGTTGGCTTTTTTTTTTTTTTTAAATGTTAAAATTCCCAGGGTTACCCAATTTGGACCAGTGCTGTGTCCCAACTGCAAAGCTGTTTCCTTCTTCCCTGCATTTCCCCCTTAGGCCTGAGGGGGCTCCAGATGAAGTGGAGTGGGCAGGGTTGGGATGGGGTTGTTCTATATCTCTCATTGCCCAAATCCGATGACTCTGACACCAGGTGTGTTTCCTAACCCACACTCTGGAAGGATGTCAATGAAAGGGACCTCTTGGCCCAAATTACCCCTTTCTCTCCTCAACTCTATCATCTGTCCTTAAAGACAAGCTGTGGTACCTGCTACTCACAATCTTGTCAAGTTGGTCTTCAATATTAGCTTTCAAAGTTTCTTCATCACTATCCCCGAAGGCAATACACTTTACATTACCATCTAATTCTCTCTCTCTCTCAAAAATGAAAATTTCAAGAAACCATATTTAACTCGTGTTGTTTCCAATGCACATTGATGTTTTCTATGCTTTTCTATTATGTATTATAGAATGCTAGTCACAACCCACTAAAGTGGTCTGAGATCAAACTTTAATAAGTTAGACCCCCCCTTTCATACACACAGACCACTCTCTACTCCTCCTTACACTTTTCACAATTTGAAACTCTAAATTTATGTGATTATTTAATGTCCCCCCACCCTTCCTGTCCCTAGTAGACTGGAAGCTTCAGGCAGGTAAGTTTCGTTCCCCTTTGAATCTTTACAACCTACAATACACCTAGAGTATGGTAGATGTTTAATAAATACTTATTAAAGAATTGATTAATTAATATGGCCAGACTTCCCCAGGTCTCCATGGTTCTTCCATAGAATTCCATCCTACTTCAAACTTCTTACATTGGAAGCTCAAAATTACTGGAGGTGCTCCCCATCATAGCCCCTGAAAGCCCACTGATGTTTTTCTTCCTACTCCATCTGTGGTCAGTCATGACAGGTGGATTAGTACATTTTGGAGAAGGCTGGTTGCTGCTTACCAGGTCCTTGGGGGCAGGTGCCTCTCTCCAAGGGAGCTGCTAGAAGGGCTCCCTTGGAGCAGGGCAGCCTCTGAAAGCCACAGGACTTTCTGGCTGCTGGCCACTTGTTTTGCCTGTATCAGGTGGGTTGATCATTCTGGCTCATCTACCTCCTGAGGTTGCTTTGCTCGTTCCTGATTTCAGGTCCCAGTTCCCTAAGACCTCACTCACCAGCTGTCTACAGTGCTGAAGGCCATCTTCTGCTAACAATGTGGGTTATTTAGCCTCTAGGGTGTGTGTGTGTGTGTGTGTTTAAATACTTCCCTTACCTGGCACCTCACAGAATGGGGTGGAGATGGAGGCAGAGGACTGCTGGGGAGTTGCCCGGGATCTTGGGCCAATGACAAACTTTCAAGACCAGAGATGGCCCTATTGCATGACTTTTGGGGAGAGAACTGCTGTTACCAGAATATTGCAATTGTCCCAAATTTGCCTGCTGAGTTCTCATCTCTGAGAGTAGACTCTGTCAGCAGCGCAAAGTCGAGTCACCATCCAAGGCTCAGTGTGCTCAGACCACAGCCTGTTCGTCCGTGAAGGTGAATGATAGAAGGCACTGCTTTTTCATATACTGCCAGTACCGGTCTGACAGCCTCCATAAATTTGCCTTCACAAACAATATACCAAACCCTTCTTCTCTGTTCCTGGTTGGTCAGAGTGTGTCTCATCCGCCTTGCCACTTTTCGCCTTTCAGAGGCTCTCCTGTTGCTTTTAATGATAGCATCAAGAAAATTTATAACATCCAGAAAACTTTATAAAGCTGTTATTGGCCCAAAGGCCCTCTCTCTCATTTTAGAACACAGGCTTTGTGAGGAGGAAACGTGACTTGTGACCATCTGAACTTCTTGACTGTATCCCACTCACCAGGGATCTTACATGTTGTCATTATGTCCTGGCACAAGCATTTACCATATCTTTCAGGGCATGTGGGGTTCGAGATTTGAAGGCAAGAAGGGCTGGGTTGTTTATTATTAAACTGACAGGAAACAGCCAAGGCTCAGGCACTGCTGCTTTCATTTGGGCAAAAGAAGATAAATTAATTGCGTTATAGAAATTCCTTTCAGCATTCTTTAGGGAGAATTTTTCCATGTAAGCTAAATGATCAGAATGGGCAGTTTGGGGCTGAACAGCTTTGACATTGTCCCTTGAAGGAAGGAAACCATTAAAGCAACGGATTTCCTGTGAGAAAAGGCCATTTATGAGAATCTACCTACTCTACAGAAAATATTCACTGTAGACTCCTAACAACAGGACCCTCTAACACTGATGGAATACTGGATCTTTTCATTGCTGAGGTCCTCCTTTTTCTTCTTCAATGCTTCCCAATGTTTTAGGAACAAGATTTACTTATCTGGTGCAGCTGCTGATTTTTTGCCCTCAATCTCAAATGCATCCAAGTACTGCCATATAGGAATGAACAACACGTAAGGGGCATAAGAGGGAGGGGGACCAATTCAAGAAACTGAGGACAATTGGCTAGTAGAGTTGATAGTACGTGTAGAATCCCAGGTTGGCGTTCCGTGAAGGATAGAGAAGGTCTTCAGTGTCTGATGCAACAGAAAGGTCCATTTAAAACAGAACCGGAGCCCTGGCTGGTTTGGCTCAGTGGTTAGAGCGTCGGCCTGCGGTCCAGAGAGACCCGGGTTCGGTTCCCGCTAAAGGCACGTGCCTCGGTTGCAGTTTGTCCCCGGCCCTGGTTGGGTCGTGCGGGTGGCAACCACTCGATGTGTCCCTTTCACGTTGATATTTCTCTCTCTCCCTCCCACTCTATCTGAACAAAATATCGAAAAATGTCCTCGGGTGAGGATAAAAAAACAAACAAACAAAAAACAGAACTGGAAAGAGGTCACCCGTGGCTGTGCCAAGGAGAGCCTCTGTAGAGGCAGAAGCCTGAGAGCTCTGGATTAGGGCATGCGGGGGAGCGGAGGGAGGGGAGGCTGGATGGCAGGGAAGGGGAGCGATAAGAAGCTGGAGGACAAAGCTTTCCTTTTTTGATGGAACTGAGTTGACCTAATTTCTAAGAAGAAGCAAGGAGTCTGGGGATAGTCAAGATAGTATATGATCTTACTGCTTATGTTTTCTTTTAGGGTTTTTATGGAAAACATAGGCAGTAAAATCTCAGACATCTCTCATAGCAATATTTTTGCTGATACGTCTCCTAGGGCAAAGGAAAAAACAAATAAACAGGACTACATCACACTAAAAAGCTTCTGCACAGCAAAAGAAGCCATCAACAAATGAAAAGGGAACCCATTGTATGGGAGAACATATTTGCCAATGATATATCTGATAAGCAGTTAATTTCCAAAATATATAAAGAACTATGCAACTCAACGCCAGGAAGACAAACAATCCAATTAAAAGATGGGCAAAAGACCTGAATAGATACTTTTCTAAAAAGGACATACATATGGCCAATAGACATATGAAAACATGCTCAGTGTCACTAATCATCAGAGAGATGCAAATTAAAACTATAATGAGATATTACCTCACACATGCCAGAATGGCTACCATCAATAAATCAACAAACAAGTGTTGGCGAGGACGCAGAGAAAAGGGAACCTACCCAATACACTGCTGGTGGGAACGCAGACTGGTGCAGCCACTATGGAGAACAGGGTGGAGTTTCCTCAAAAAATTAAAAATGGAACTGCCATTTGACCCAGATATCTCAATTCTGAGAATACATCCTAAGAATCCCGAAACACCAATCCAAAAGAATACACGTACCTTATGTTCATAATAGTGTTGTTTACAATAACCAAGATCTGGAAACAGCCCCAGTGCCCATCAGTAGATGAGGGGATAAAAACAGCTGTGGTACAACCCTGGTTGGTGTGGCTTAGTGGTTAGAGCATTGGCCCTTGCACTGAAGGGTCTTGGATTTGACTCTCAGTCAAGGGTACATACCTGGGTTGCAGGTTCCATCCCTGGCCCCAGTTGGGGTATGTGCAGGAGGCAACCAATCGATGTGTCTCACATCAATGTCTCTCTCCCACTTCTCCTCCCTCTCTCCCTTCCAATCTCTCTAAAAATCAATGGAGAAATATCCTTGGGTGAGGATTAACAGCAATGACAAAAAGCTGTGGTACATTTTCACAATGGAATACTACGTAAAAAAGAAGGAAATCTTAACTTTTGCAATAGCATGGGTGGACCTAGAGATTATTATGCTAAGTGAAACAAGCCAGTCAGAGAAAGACAAATCCCATACTTACATGTGGAATCTAATGAACAAAATAAACTGACAAACAAAATGGGAACAGACTGACAGCTGTCAGAGAGGAGGGGAGAGGGGGAACTGAACAGAAGAAGGTGAAGGGATTAGCCAAAGGACATATGTGCATGACCCCCAGACACAGACAGCAGTGTGGTGATGGCCAGAGGGAAGGGGGGGGGCGGGGGCTGGGTGGAGGTGGGCAAAGAGGGGTGGGTGGAATGGACATCTGTAATAGTGTCAACAATAAAAGTAAAGTAAAATAAAAAGATAGTATATGAAACATTTGATACGAAAAAGAGATTGATTAAAAATTTGAATGAAATTTCTATTTCGGGTACCTCCTCTGCCTTCCCCATCCCGTATTCCAGAAAAATACTTGGTGCATTAACAGATTTTGGACCTCAAAGGGCTTCACTTTTATTGTGCTTGAGATTTGTTTTCTGGTAAAACACGAAGAGAAAAATTATACACAAAAAAGAGAATCACAGTTGATGAAAAATCGACCTTCAATAATTACTCTTACATCTTTTTCCCTTTGCTAACGTGGCTGTTTGAATTACATTTGGAACATATTCCAAGAGTACTCACCCGAGGAAGGATTAACGATACTGGAGCTGGGTTCAAAGTCTCATCGACGAGCCAAAACCTGTTCTCAGTAGTCAGGGTCAAGTTTAATATCCCTTCTTCGGAATGTGTTCACACATTAAGCTTTCTGTTGCTAAGCTGCAGGAAAGGAAAATGCCAGAAGTTTAACTCCTTTAGGAATTTTTTTTTTTTGCAAGGTACTTATCCTGTCTTGGCCTTAGTTTCCTCATTTGTAAAGTGGAGCTAATGATGCCTCCCTCAGAGGACTGTTGTGAGGATTAAATGGACCAATTAAAACTGTCCCTGTCAGAGAGTAAGCAGCCACTGAGTATGACCTAGCATTGTAAATGGTAGTAACAGTGATTATACAAAGTAGTAAGCTTTTCTAGATTATAACGATTATAGATACTCTTAGGCTAACTCAATTAATGGTTAATGATTTTAAGGATATACTACAAAGTAAGGAGAAAAAGAAACGACTTAGCCAGAATTAGGTCTGCAGATCCAAGAGTAATTCTTTCTTTCTTTCTTATTTTACCCCTCCCCTGCCAACATTTACAAACTGCAAATTTCCCATGAACATCCAGATTTCCAGTGACTCTAGGCATGTGTTCCTACATGGCAATGATGGCCTGAGCTGAGTGGCCCCTCGCATCTCCAAATGGGTCTGTGATCTTGGCTTTGCCCAGGTTAGAGCCAGTCTAGGGCCTTCCAGGTACAGCTGTGTAGGTGGCTCGCTGCGCAAGGCATCGAACCAGGAGGCCACGTAGGGGCTGAATTTCTAGTCTGGCACAAACAATTCTTAGAGCCCTGACAGGTTTGAGACTCCAGGTCGCCCTCTTTCCTTCTTTTCTCTACCTGCTCCTCCTCCTCTGCTGGCCCTGCTCACACCTGCCATCTCATGGCTTCTGCTCATCGTGGCTTCTGCTGCTTTATAGCTTCTGCTTATAGCCTCCTGTGTGTCTCCAGGCTTCTGCACACTCCACCTGTTTAACAGGGTCAACTGATTTGCCTAAAATTATACAATTCATATGTGGTGAAGCCGGATTTGAACCAAGGCCATCACTTGTTGGAAAATGATTATTATGTAAGTTAGCATGAGGATATTGAAGATATGATGTCTTGTTATATTTGCTTATTTTTTAAAATTTACTTTTTAATTACAATTGATGTACAATATTATTTTAGTTTCAGGTGTACAGCATAGTGGTTAGACATTTATATAACTTACAAAGTGATCACCCAGATAAGTCTGGTACCCACCTGACACCATACATAGTTAATACAATGTTATTGACTAAATTCCTTATGTTGTATGTTATATCCCCATGACTGATTTTTTTTTTTAATTTTTTTTTTTTTTAATCCTCACCCAAGGACACTTTTCCATTTTTTGTTCAGATAGAGTGGGATGGAGAGAGAGGGAGGAAGAGAGAGAGAGAGAGAGAGAGAGAGAGAGAGAGAGAGACATCGACATTAAAGGGACACATCAAATGGTTGCCACCCACATGACCCATCCAGGGCCGGGGACAAACTGCAACCGAGGTACGTGCCCTTAGCGGGAACCAAACCTGGGCCTCTCTGGACTGCAGGCCGACGCTCTAACTGCTGAGCCAAACCGGCCAGGGCCCCATGACTGCTTTTATAACTGGAAATTTGTGAATCTTTATCCATTTCTTATTGTAAACAATTTCTTAGGTAGGCTTCCTTGAGTATATTAGGGAAGATTTGTATTGCTAACTTTCATTTGTAGCTAACATGCATTTAAACTTACTCATTCTCTAATCTAAGAAAAACTGGGAAATGGGCAAAGTTAGCCCTAGGGTGTTCCAAGGCACAGAGTACAGTATTCTGTCCTTGGGACAAGGGTTTGATCCAAATGCATTTGTCTGTGATTAGTCTTGAAAGCATGATTTTACCTTCTTTACTGTCCATCCTCCTGGAAAAGGGCTTGATCCCCATCCCCACCATTGCTTTGGGGACTCATTATCTTCTTCAGTCCCCTACACCCCCATGGGATGGTCTGGGCTTCATTTCCTCAGTGTTCCTGTTTGAGATTAGTGGAAATATTAAGCTGATACAATGATCTGACACCACAGTAGTTAGTTTATATATTATTCTCTAAAGTCACTAGTCATTCAACCCAATGAAACACTTCCTATACTCTTTAGAGTGGTGAGTCGGTCAGAGATTTTTGCTCCTTTTAAATTATAACACATAGATTTCTGCCCATTGTGACCACTTAAAACAACTTTCTGTAGAAAAAAGACCACAGTCTACTTTCTTGGGCATTAAGAGGATGGAGTTCTCATCCCAGCTTTGCCACTTGCAATGGAGTTCTCTTCCTTCAACTTGACCGAGTGTTGACTTGTCCCTTAACCTCCCTAGGCAGTGTTGATTTGTCTTGTCTAGCAGTGGGGCTCTGGGTGGGGAAGGTGAGCCTTTGGAAAGCTCAGAAATTTATGCTAAAATAAGATACTACCAACGCTGAAGACGTGTCCAGCTGCCTTCTTGTGGGGAACACCGGGTTCTTGACCAAAAGCAGGAAGAGCGGTGTGGATGTTGGCTTTGTGCCCACCACATGTCTTTTCCACCATTTCATTTCAGAAACCTGCTTTAGGCCTTTCATTCCTAAAGTCCCACTCATGTTGATTCCCATGTATTAACTTCACCTCGGCGTGTTTAGCGCGGTCACCTGGTGCACGAGCATTTGATCACCCTCGGGGATCATAACTACACACTCGTGCATCGAGGAGGAAGGTGAGGCCAAGATTTCGAATTGCATTCAAATGCAAGAGGCTTTTCAAGCACAAAGTATTCTAGAACGGTAGGACGTTAAAGCTGCTATTCCCTTGTTGAAGGTAAAAAGAAAGCTATTTTTTTTTTTTAGGAAAACGCTCTTCCTTGTGAGTTTAATGTTGGGAACTGCATAGGAGAGCATTTCAACAGGAACCATGATAGCAACAGTAAGATACATTCTTAATGTAACAGCCAGACCCAGGGCAGAACTTGCAAACCCTTGCTGGTGTGTGGGTGGCTAATTGGTCAGCAAGATCTCACCCAGGGATGCAATTCCATTTCACAGTTAGTACAGATTAAGATTTACAAACAAGACCATCCTCCTACATCTTCAGGTACCCTTCAGAAAATATGAGGCCAGAAAATGAATAATTCCCAACTCTTACTATTTGGTTACTGGCGAGTACGCTGACTTAGCTGAGGCCATGCTTTCTGAAGCAGACCGGGACTTACTCCATATTCACTCTGCAGCTCACCCTGCTTCCATGAGCAGCATTACCCTTTAATTTTCCTGTGACAATTCCTTTTCTTCTTTTTCTTTCCTCTTTCTTAACTCTTATAATCTAAAGTGCCTTGAACTTGTTTATACAGTGGTGAGGAGGCAAATATTTACCTGGGGTATGCTGGGGACCTTGATCTTTCTGCCTTATGAATAAGTCATTCTCCTGCTAGGTTCCTCAGTTAGGTTTGTCATTGGTTTTGAGTTCATGAGGCAATTTTTGCCTGTTCTCAAGGTGTTCTTAGGTGGACGGCATCTGAACCCCTGGGGTTGTTCAAAATGCAGATTCTTACCCTGACCGGTTGGGCTCAGGGGTTAGAGCGTTGGCCTGTGGACCAATGAGTCACGGGTTTGATTCCGGTCAAGGGCACGTACCTCGGTGGAGGTTCATCCTCGGCCTTGTGCAGGAGGCAACCAGTCCCTCTCACATCCATGTTTCTCTCTCTTTCCCTCTCTCGCTTCTCTCCCTCTCTCTTCCTCCCACTCTATCTGAACAAAAAAACAGAAAAATATCCTTGGATGAGGATTTTTTTAAAAAGCAGATTCTGGCCACACTCAGACTCATGAATCAGAATTTCTGGAGGTGGGGCCCCGATATTTGCACTTGGTCAGTTCCCTAGCTGATGGATGCTGAAGTGTGAGGCTGGTCGCCAGAAGGAAAAGCGTTCCAGGGCAGGGATGGCAAAGGCGGTGTTCAGAGCTGGCTTGAGCTAGCTTTGTTGTTATGGTATTAACTTGAAATCTGGAGGTTTCATACTAAGGTTTACTTAAAAATAAAAATAAAAAAAGAAACATAGCCTCAATACATTAAAGGAAAGATGGTCGTAGATGTGGCCAATTATACCTACTTTGCATAATTTTCTAGGAGACTAAACAGAATATCTTCAGACTCTTGATGCTTTTGATTTTAAGATGAATAATAAGGAAGAAATAATCAATTAATGGAGAAGAATCAATTTATTTATATACAGTCTTCACACTTGGCATATGTCTCTTTAAAATGCTCCTGTAACTTTACCATTTATGTCCTCTAGTCTCATCATTTCTCAGAATTAAGAATAGTATAAACTATTCTTGGTATAAATTTTGCAAGAAGTATAGTATTATCATAATATTTTATACAATAAGTATAGTATTATTCTAATATTGTAAAAAGTACTGCATAAGAAATCACCTCCAAAATGAGCGGAGCTGGTGTTTTCAGCCAGTATTCTTGACTTAAAATACCTCCTTGGTCCATAACTCAGGCCTCACAATTTCACCAAAGCAAATACTCTAAAAACTGTCAACTTGAATAACTGTGTAGTAACCGGAGAGTACTCCCATTTTTTAGGAAGTGATTAAGGGATTTTTACTTCTGCATGTATCATGCTAACATGACCAACCCTTTAGTGACGGATGAGTAAAGGAACTTATTATTGTAACTAGATAGATATTTGGATACAGCATCAGGATTTGTATGGCAAGTAGGAGGTAGAACACAGAAATCAGCCACTTTCTATCTGAGGCCAGCAGGAAAAGATACTTGCAGAAATTATAAAGCACATGGTAGCTTCCCAGAAAATGTAATCAGGACATTGGCCTTGCTTCCGGAAAAGGATGGGTGTTAAAGTTAAAGAATTGTGGGGGAAGGGGGGGGACAACAACAACCTAGGAGAGGAAGACTTGGTTCCTTAGGTCAGAACAAACAGGCTCCACTTTAGGACTTGATTCGATCACCCAACTCTTCCCTGCCTCAGTTTCCTTCTCTGTAAAATGGAGATGTGACTTATATCATGGGAGAGCTGTGATGAAAATTTTTTTGGCTTTATAGAATGTGCATAACACTTGGACCCCATAAAGGTATACAATTTAGGAGGCTCAGGGAGATACCCTTTGCTCCATGAGCAGTTAAATTTGGTTAGTGGAGGTGAGGTCTGGTTACCTTTCTTTTTTGAATAATTTCCCCTCATTTCAACCATCTCCTCCCCTCCCATAAAGGCACCAAAAGATTCCCTTGCCTCAGATAACCACTGTCATGAAGCACAGCAGCACCATGTGCTGGAAGATCACTGGAGAGGACAACGCTTGATACAAAATAATGAGGGCAGAAGCTCAGGTATCAGTGCTCATTCAAACATAAGCTTCTCAAGGGCAGGGACTTTTATCTGCTTTCCTCACTGTACGGTGGTGCCCAATAAATATTTATTGAAAGAATAATTCAGTGTCAGACTTCTGGGTATATATCTCTTCTTTCCTTCCTCTTCATCTTAACTAAGAGAGTCCCTTCATTCAGCAACATTCCTATCCTCACCCTTTTCCCCCAAAGTATTCCCCCTTCGAGTCTCCACTCCCCCTCATTTCAGAGCTTTTTTTCTAAAGTAAACCATTTACAGTTTCATAATTTAGGAATAGTGCAGTTTCCCTGGTTTAAGAAGCATTGTTCTCATTCTTCAATCTAACTTAAATTTTCAGAAAAGATGGAGATGGTTTTGGGACCGGGAAGAAGGCAATGGGGGAGTGGTTCTTTTGGGGTGCGTTAACTATTTGCATAAAGTGGTATATTTTAGTTAACTCTGACTGAGTAGGAAATATAAGCATCATTGAAATAATTAGTCGTTTAGAATCTTGATTTCAGATTAACTAGGTGGGCAGGGTTAGTTAGGCTGAGGTAGGGTCCAGAGTCTCCGAGGGAGGAAGGATAAAAGGCAAATGAAGGCTGGTGGGTAGAGGTGGAATTTGGCCAAAACAGAGCAGTAGCTGTCACACGTGAGAGTGCATCCGAATCCCCTGGGTGGCTGGTGAAAACACGTTGCTGGGCCCACCTCCAAAGCTTAGGGTTCAGTAGGTCTGGGGTGAGGCCCAAGAAATTGCATTTCTAACCGGGGGTGTTGATGTTGTTAATCTGGGGAGCACACTTTGAGAACCATTGCAGTATAGGGTGCTCACAAAAGTACAACCAACCAGCCCTGGCCGGTTTGGCTCAGCGGTTATAGCATCGACCTATGGTCCAGAGAGACCAGGGTTTGGTTCCCGCTAAGGGCATGTACTTCAGTTGCAGGTTGTCCCCGGCCCTGGTTGGGTCGTGCGGGTGGCAGCCACTCAATGTGTCCCTTTCACCTCGATGTTTCTCTCTCTCTCTCTCTCTCTCTCTCTCTCTCTCTCTCTCTCTCTCTCTCTCTCTTCCTCCAGCTCTATCTGAACAAAAAAAATGAAAAGAAAAAAAAAAGTCCTCAGGTGAGGATAAAAAATAAAAAAAAATACAACCAACCTTACAGTCCTCAATTTAGTTTGGTTGTCCACCAC
Source organism: Molossus molossus (assembly GCF_014108415.1). NCBI lineage: Eukaryota > Metazoa > Chordata > Mammalia > Chiroptera > Molossidae > Molossus > Molossus molossus. The sequence continues at coordinate 52,618,746 of NW_023425349.1, forward strand.
AGTTTGAGGCTGTGTTCAACAGCAAAAAAAGTTTTCTCAGTTGCCTCATTAAATTCCATAGTTTGATGAAGGAAATTCCCAAAAATGGAGTGAGTTGTAACCTCCCCATTTTACCTAATAGTAAAAGGCATTTTTAATTCACACCTGTGTCACCTTGGTAGCAGATGCCAGAAGGCTGTCAGAGTCATACTGAAGCCCCCTGACCGAGACACAGATATGTTGCTAATTCACTGCCCTGGCCAGCACATCTGAAAACAGATAGCCCCTGCCCTGGCCGGTTTGGCTCAGCGGTTAGAGCCTCGGCCTGCGGTCCTGAGAGACCCGGGTTCGGTTCCCGCTAAGGGCGCGTACCTTGGTTGCAGTTTGTCCCCGGCCCTGGTCGGTTGTGTGGGTGGCAGCCACTCAATGTGTCCCTTTCACGTCGATGTTTCTCTCTCTCTCTCTGTTCCTCTCTCTCTCCCTCCCACTCTACCTGAACAAAAAATGGAAAAATGTCCTCGGGTGAGGATAAAAAATGAAAACAGATAGCCCCATTGCATGGCCCTCGATGAAAATACAGCGTGTGGCCGCTGAACGGCCAAGGAGCTGGCCATGCCCAGGACAAATAACTTAGATAACGCATGGACCAGAGCAGAGAAACAAGGTGCTTTAATCAATTGCACCAACAATGTTTGTTGAGTTCAGCTGAATCCAAGTAGATCAGGAAGTGGGTACAAGAGCTCAGAGTATGCTGAGAACACAGTTTTATTTAGAAATTCCAAGAGGAGACTTGGAAACAAAATAGTAAGGGTGAAAGGAACCCTCAAGAGACTCTTGCTGTTCAAGCTCATTCCTGTGTCTCAACAAAAGAATTTACATTACTCAGAGAGCTGACAACGTTGTAGGTTAAAAATGTATGTATGTGTGCGTGTGTGTACATGATTTGTATCATAAAATTATGGCAAGCACAGCACAATTTGGAAAAAGAAAAGAGAATAGAAAAAAAAACAAAAAACTAAACACCCTGTTATCCTACCTCTCTAACATAACGGTAAATAGTATTTACTTCTAGTGGTTTTCCTTCTATATATTTTCATATAGTGTGCTTAGATTTAAATACATTTTTGAAGTTTATATAATCATAGTGACTAAGAGCATGGTCTTTGAAGTCAGATAGCTTGGGTCCAAATCCTCACTCCAGACATTTCCAGCCCTGAGTTTTGCCTTTTTCGAATGGGGAAGTTAAACTTGGCTCATGGCGTTGCTGTGAGGACCCAGTGAAATGGATCAGTGCTCAGCCAGGCCCCGAGTAGAGCAAGCACGCATGAATACCAGCATGATTTTCTGTTCTCACTAAAAAGCTACGTGAGCCTTCCACAGTCCTAAATAGTTGGGAAGTTTTTTCTCAGCAGCTAGAAGCATACCTCCTTTTATTTCATGCGTTTGGTAAAATTTCATTCCACGAATTCTTCTGTGGTTCAGATGCTGCTTTCAAGATCTTTGACTGGCTTGTTGAGAGGTCTGTGACCTGGGCTTTCCTCAGAGACTGAACTCATCAAAGAGGAATCAAAGCCAGAACATATGGATGATCATTTGTTTTGAGAGGCTGGTTTATTTGCTCTTTTTTTTTTTTTTATTGTTGAAAGTATTAGAGATTCCCCCCTCACCTTTTTTATTTGCTCTTTTGCTAGGTTGTGTGACTTTGCTCCACGACCATAGAGTCTAACCACACCAGTGCAGGCAACATGTGCAGCCTTCTGGATGGTGGGTTGCTAGGGAGATGGGTGGGGAACCATAGGTGAGGGGTGGAGATCTCTCACCCCTACTAGAAAAACAGCCTCATACTCAAGCCTGGCCAGATACACATCTGCAACCTAAGCCTCTCATTTCTGCTCCAGATCTATTTATCCAGCTGCCAACTGGTCCTCCACTTGGAGTCCTCAATGAGCCCACAAACTCATTAGGTCTAAACCAAACCTTCAATGCTTTAAAGTCCTTTTTACTTGGGAATACCATAGCTACACCATCTTTTGGATATTTTGGATAACTTTTTTTCACCACTTTGTAAACAGTTTATCTAGACATTTACCCAAGAGAAATTAAAGAATGTGTTCATATAAAGACTTGTATATGACGGTTTTATAGCAGCTTTATTTGTAATAGCCAAAAACCTAGATAAATCTCAAAACAATTATGCTGAGTAAAAAAGGCGAGATAAAAGAAGTGATAAATTGTCTGATTCCATTTATATAAAATTCTAAACCATGTAAACTAATCTATAATGACAGAAAGCAAATCGGTGGTTATGGGGGCCAGGGGTGGGCTGAAAGATTAAGAAGGGACTTGAGGAAACTTTGTGATTTGATATGGTTTCACGGGTGTATATAAGTGTCAAATTTATAAATACACTTCAGATATATGCAGTATACTGCATGTCAAATATGCCTCAGCAAATCTGTTATTAAGTAAAGTATATCTTTTAGAAGTAGCAAAGTTTTTTAATTTGGAGATTTTTGTCTTGTGATTGGAGAATTTATCTGATTATATTTAATATAATCACTGGTATATTTGAATTGAAATGTATATTCTTACTGTGTTTTTTCTTTTTTTTTTTTTTCAGTCTGTCTCTTTTTTCCATAGAGATGATAAAAATACACACTTGACTTATTAGAATTCTAACATTAATTGGTACTTTTACCATTTCCCAAGCAGTGCAAGAGCTTTAGAACATCTGAACTCCGTTCACCCCTCTCACCTGTTGCATTGTTGACATGTATTTTAATTCTATGTATATTTTAAACTCCACATTATTATCATTATTATAATTACTTTGTATAGTCACTATCACTGATATTTACTTACATATTGACCCTGTTGGTGTATTCTATTGTTTTCAGCACTTCTGTGCTTCTATCTGGGATCATTTCCTTCTGCCTGAAAAATTCTCTTTACTACTTCTTTAAGTATGGCCATGCTGGTAATAAATTCTCTCACCTTTTGTTTATCTGATGAAGTGTTTATCCTTTACTAATGAAGGGTATTTTCACTGGGTAAAAAATTCTAGATTGGTAGTTTTCTTTTAGCACTTTAAAGATGCCATTACATTGGTTTTTGGATTTCACTTTTTCAATTGAGAAATCAATGATTAATCTTATTATTACACTTTGAAGTAATATGTCTTTAAAGGTAATGTGTCTTTCCCCCAGATTTTGTCAAGAACATTTAAAATTTCTCTCTGATTTATAGCAGTTTTACTGTGATATGTCTAGGTTGATTTTCTTTATTGATTCTGATGGACATTTGTAGGGCTCTATGAATTTGCATCTTTGATATTTTTTGTCAACAATATTTCTTTAAATATTACTTCTGCTCCTATTTGATCTCTCCTTCTCTTTTGGGACTTCCATTTACATAGGATAGAGCTATTTCTTTATGTCTCAACACAGTTTTCTAAAGAAACCTCTTTTTCTTTAAACAGTTACAAACAAAAAGCACTCGATACTTACAGGTGTCCTTTTGGGTGATTATGCTGCCTCATCAGTAGGTGGTGATTATGTCAGGAGAGAAACTAGCTTACATCATGATAAACAACGACTGGGGAAAGGGGATGCCTTACAGAGACACTGAAAACATTGAGTAATCCTCGAGGCTTGCTGTGGGAACCCTCAGACACTTAAGGCATTGAATAAAGACTCTTCTGTATTCAGAGGAATTTTCCAAGTGAAAGAGATTTGGGACTCCCACATGAGGAAGAGTCGTAAATTCTCCAGCTTGTTTATGAGGAGAATTCTCTTCATAGTCATGTTTCCACCTGTTGAATCATCTTTACAGAAGTTGTACATTTATGGTATGTCTGTTAGTGAGAAGAGATGGAAAGTATGAGTAACTCTAAACCTGAAATATCTATTATGGCACATTTCTGAGGAATTCATTCAAGACTTCATCGCTCAAAACATGTCTGCACATATGTATATGTAAGGAATAGATATTATATAATATGCAGTCCATAATATTATATATAATGTACATATAAAATTTGCTATTAAATTCATTTTGTAGCCTTTTACATTTAAAGGTGTACTTTACTAAAAGTATCTTAGGATACATCTCAGAAAAAGCCTTAGATCATTTCTGTGTGGTCAATTCCAGGCGCTATTATTCACCCTGTTTTTATATCTTATATATTGGGGTCCAACGCTGTGTTATGTACATCATTCGGAGCTAGTTTTTCTACATACAACACATTTTAAAACCCTTATTATTATTTTTAATACTATACTGCCCTAACTTTATAATTCAGGAAGTTTGGGGGTAATATTCTTTCACTGCTTACTTGATCTAAATCATTTTCCAGTCCTGACCAGTGGCTTTTATATGACTCAATTATACCATGTGTTTCTGGCTACATATGCCACCCACAAATGTCCACAGTTATTATTTATCATTAGCTTTGTACTTTATACTTTGTATTTGTTCGTGTTTTACAGTCAGGTATTAGTTACCAAGAGTAAATTATATGTTTGTTTTTCCTTATTCTACCCTTTTCACTATTGTTTAAAACACGCCAAATTCAGGAAAACCTCTTTAAATGCTTATAGACAAGGTTTTTTCTCAACCAGTTTTAAAATCCTTCCAACTCTCTTTGCTGCCGACCGTACCAGCGTAGTGAAAGAATTTTCTTTCAGGGATGAAAGCCAGAGCAAAGCCTTCCGGGCTGTTTGGTTTCCGAGCACAGCTGCTGGTGTAGATCTCAGTGCTGATTGTGCCGCCTGGAGATTTTTGAGCATCTTTGCCAGTTAGGGTTGGAAGGGTGCCCAGGAGAGCATGTAGCCCAGCCCCTTCATTTTACATGTAATGAAACTAAGTCCCAGCCTGGTTAACTAATGTTCTTGAAGTCAAACAGCTGGCAAATGTCAGAGTGCAGGACTACTTCACCCTCTTTTTCTTTGCTCTTCTAGCTATATCTGTTGTAAAGAAACTGGGCAGCCTGATGGTTCACATATTTAAAGTAGGAGTATGGAAAACTGGTGTGTAGAGGTTATGAAGTACTTCTTTAAAAAATGCTTGAAATGCATTGTCTTCTTTTCCATCAGACCTGCTCCTGGTCATTTTTTTTTCCCTCCAAAATATGGTTCAAAACTCCCCTAATCCCAGAAGCCTCCTAAGCATTCCTGTGCTGAATTTGTAATTTCCTTCTTTTAAGACACTGTGCACATTCCTGCATTATAATACTTATTATACTGTATTATAATTATTTATTCAATTATCCGTCTGTCCTCCCCTTTCCCACCCACTGGACTGAGCTTGCAGGAGCAGGAATAGTATCTTCTTGGATGTCAATCCCTGGCACTTGGCAAAGGGCCTGGCGTTTTGTGTGCCCTCCATGTTTTATGAATGAATGAATGAACCAACCGCTCTCTCATAGTCTTGCACTATCAGTGTATGTCATGCTTTATTGGACATAAAAATCACCTGCAGTTGATGGTTTAAAATGCAGTTTTCAGGCCACACCACAGAGACACTGCTTCAGGACTGGGGTAAGGTTGAAGAATCTGCATTTTTATTAAGCAGCTGATGATTTTGATCCAAATGGTCCATAGGCCACACTTGGCAAGCCCTACTCTCTAAGTTTCACTGGTACTTAGTCCTAACTGTATATTCCCAATTATCTGTCCATCTGAATAAACACAGAGCTTCGCTGCTCACCCCATTCCCATCCTGACTCCTGAGTGACGCTATTAACATTTTAAACAAACTCTGAGGCTCCTTCCCAGTGACATCGGTAGAAATAAAGATAATCTTTAGACAGCATTTTGAATAATTAGAAGAAGGGTGTCTTAGTACATCAAGAAAATAGTATCATGATAAAATCTGGCAAAATGAAAATCACATTAGCTATGTTGAATGTGGTTTGAGATGTACATGCAGAGGAAGTAAAACCCATGCACCATGCCTGTGTGGACACCAAAGCTGTCTGCGCTCTTGCCCTGGCTGAGTTCTCTTATTGTGCAGGCAGGCTACCCCCTCCACTGCGGCTGGCGTAGAGAAGAGGGTTGCTTTAAACGCTGGGGTGGCAGGTGCTCTTTTGAGATTGAAGTTCCATATCAGTAAACTTAATAGCTGATGTTTACATCATTAACGATAATTTTTTTTCTTTATTGATTTTAGAGAGAGAGGAAGGGAGAGGGAGAGAGAGACAGAAACATCGATGAGAGAGAACATCCATCGTCTACCTCCTGCACACTCCCCACTGGGGACCTGGCCCACAACATGGGCATGTGCCCTGACCAGGAACTGAACCAGTGACCACTTGGTGCATGAGCCAACATTCAACCACTGAGCCACATCGGCCGGGCCGTTTACATCATTTAAAAAAATCTCAAGTTGTGCACGTGTGCCTGCATCTGACTTTATATGTATGGATCTTTTTTAAATGATGAGCTTAAGCTACTTTACAGGAGAAAGAGCTGAATGGGGTAGTTATTAAACTGCCTTTGTATAACTACCAAAATTGCCTTTGTATCTCATCCCTGTGGGATATTTACACATATGTTGTAAGATGTTTGTATTCAGTTCCACATATTACTTTTTACTTGCAACTTATTTTGTGTGCACATTTCCACGGGTCAACCTAATTCATATTTTATGTTATTTTAAATGGAAAAACCATGCTTCATCTATTTTATGCTATTATTTGCTTAGTGTTCCACCAAGTGTTGGATGCTTTGATTATTTTCAAATATTTGCTATCACATGCAGAGTTCTTTTGCTCATTTCTGCTCAAATTATGTTTTTGTTTGTATGAATTCCATTGGGTATATTCTCCAAAGTGAAATAATTAGATGAAAGAGTAATGACAGTTTTATAGTTCTTGTTGCATATTACAGTCTTGCTTTCCAGAGACACTGAACCAATATACAGCCCACAGCAGAGTGGGCCACGCTGTTTGCCCACAGCTCGACCAACATGTAATTTCATCATGCCAGCCTGTTTCTGCTGGTTTAGTGTGAGCGCAGGGCTCTGCAGAGATATTTTATTCTGAAGTTTTTTTAAGTAATACAAAGGGATAATTAACTATTTTCATCTTAAAGACAGTTCATCCCCTTATTGACAGTTTTGAAGAGACAGGTGTATTTGCCTTGTGTAGAATTGATTCTGTAGAGACAGGAAATAGGATCCCGAGGTACAGGGTCCGGCTCGATGTGTTAGGGAAGGTCAGTTGTAGAGATGTAATTAGAAAACCCACGTCAAGAGCTGCGGCAGAAATGCCAGCTGACTCTGGGTAAGAAGGATTGGAGACAGGAACGTTATAATGTCATGATGAAAAAGGTATCAGGGCTTTGGCGCAGGATGACAGATTTTGCTTCGGTATGAACACAAGAACCTGTCCCTCCTGCCTCTTCCTTTCCTGAACATTTCAGATATTCCCACTGCATGTAGACCCCTCTAGTCTCTGACAGAAAGGACTTTAGAATGACCAGGACACTAAATTGTGCTGTTTGAGAGGTCTTGGGGAAAGAGGACCTGGAGACAGAGGTCGCAGGAGCAGTCAGTGTTGTCTGTGAGAAGTCAATGCGAACACAGTAAAGTACCTTTGCTTGTCTGTCTCAGCATTCCATGACGATGGTCATCTTCGTGCGAAAGCAAATAAATGGTTGCCGTGTTGGCTTGGGTTCCTGTGGTGTCCCATTGCCAATGGCGGGAGCCACAGAGACCTTGTCGGAAACCTCACTAGTAATGTCAGAAACCTGTGCTAGTAATTATGCCTTAGCACACATTATAGTGGAGAAAATACAATGAGCTTTACTTATAATATTTAAATGTTATATTTTAAAATTATAAAATTTAAAATGTACATATTCCTATTTGTTTTTTAATGTTTTTTCTTTATTGATTTTAGAGAGAGAGGAAGGGAGAGGGAGAGGGAGATAGAAACATTGATGAGAGAGAACATTTATTGGCTGCATCTTCCATGCCCCCCACTGGGGATTTGGCCTACAACCTGGGCATGTGCCCTGACCAGGAATCAAACCAGTGACCTCTTGGTGCATGAGTGGACGCCCAACCAGTGAGCCACACTGGCCAGGCCCATATGTCAATTTTTTTTTTTAATCCTCACCCAAGGATATTTCTTACATTAATCTTCAGATAGAGTGGAAGGGAGAGAGGGAGGAAGAAAGAGGGAAAGAGAAACATTGATGTGAGAGAGACACATTGACTGGCTGCCACTTGCACAACCCCAACAGGGGCTGGGGACAAACCGCAATCAAGGTACACGCCCTTGGCTGGGATCAAACCCAGGACTCTTTGGTCGGCGGGTGACACTCTTACTGCTGAACCATACCAGTCAGGGCTGCATATTCCTATTTGAAACAAACATTTCAAATGTATGATGGCATTCCATCCTCAGTAATCTCTGTCAGTTTCTGCAGTGGCCTCATTGTGGTTTAAGTACACGCTTATGAACAAGCCTCAGAATCCAACCACAGCCACCTGGTTTTCTGAGAACTTGTATTCTGAGTTCCAAGCAAATGACGAACAAATGCGTGTCCAAATGTCAACCTGCTCGTAAGCCAACGTCTCACTGGTCAGCAGGCTCATGCCAGCAGGTTGAGTGGACAGTAGCCAACAACTTGCATGTGCTCTGTCAGGCTACCAGAGATACTGGCTGAGTGCTAGCAACGTCTATATGGATGGCTCGAAGGAGCTCTCGCTCCACTAGGAGCAGTTGTGGGGGGAAAGGCAGTCAGTCCTTGGAATTTCAGATAACCATCTAAGGTGCCTCCGGGAGGTAGAGGTGTTTGTATAACAGTTCCCTCGCATTTCCTATTATAGCAGGCAGCAGACCAGAAGAGTTTAACTGCTAGAAGAGAGAATGCTTGATCAGAATGACAGCTGAGGGTTTAAAGGACTCTGATCAGAGACAGATGTTTTCACATAGAGACAATGTCTCTGAATGGCCTGGGGAGAAGGAGCTGAGTGCCCTGGACCTTTTCCTGGGACTTCAAGCTCTTCCTCCTCCTCAAGCTGACATCCTTCCGGTCGGGCAGAAGCCAGGATGCAGGCGTCCTGGCCTCTGTGGGTTTCTCAAGGGTGTGTATTACCACACGAAAGTCCACCCCCAGGCCACTGCAGATATTTTAGTCTGTTCTGCCAATCGCCCAGGCAAAGCAGAAACTTTATAACATAACATCATCAAAGACTGTGTCTGTAACTGTGATGATTTTTTAAAAATAATCACTTCATTTAGATTTTTCTATTTTAATCCAAGGTATTCTTCTGCGGAGATAAGGAAACAGTTTACTCTCCCACCAAACCTTGGCCAGTACCATCGACAAAGCATAAGTACCTCTGGCTTCCCCTCTCTTCAACTAGTAAGTATGAGTTACAGCTTTGCTTGCAGTGGTTCTCAACCTTCCTAGTGCCCCGACCCTTTGATACAGTTCCTCATGCTGCACGTGGGCGTATCTGCATGTGGGCGGACCCGCCTGGGGATGGATAGAGGAGCGGTGTGTCGTTCATAAAACCATCGGAAATATGTGTTTTCCAATAGTCTTAGGCGACCCCTGTGAAAGGGTGTTGGACCCCGAAAGGGCGCAGAAGCACCCGGCGAGTGCCTCGGGATTCTCCGTAGGTCCTCCCACGGCTTCCCTACACGTCCCGCCGCCAGGTCCAGCTCTGTGCCTAATTTTCAACATCGGACAATTTCCCTCTCCTCTTCCCTCAGCGAGGGCTTCGGGTACAAAACGGACCTCCCTGGACTCAGTAAACTTCCAGGATGCTTGATTTCACCCAAATGAGGATTCATATTTTAGGGAGGGGAAGGATTAGCCTTGAACCTTGCTACCATTTCTAACATACTTTTATTGGGGAAAAAAATGTATTCCAAAACCTGAAAAGCCAAGTTATGAACCTTAATTTTTAAAAATTGGTTTCCTGGAAGTGTAATTTACATACAATAGAATTTATTTATTTTAGATGTACGGTTTGATGAATTTGGCCAATTTGTAGTTATTTAACCTCTACTCAATCAAGATACAGAACAGTCTGTAACCCAAACATTCCATGGTGCCTCCCCCAGCCCTCAGCGCCAGCCCTAGGGGCCTCATTCACTTCACTGTCGCCTTATCCGGAACACATCCCCCTGCCTGTGGTGCCAGGTGGGGACTGGAAACATCAGAGGGGCACTTTGGAAAGCATATGATTGTCTAACTACCATGCTGTGCACCTGAAACCACTCCAAAATAATACTGAAAATAAACTGCAATTGGAAAAAAACTGAAATATTTTTTAAAAAAATCCCCACTCCCCCTTGTAATTTGAAGGGCGCCTGCATTTTTAGCACCAGTTGTTGGGCGTGCATTGTTACACCACTATAAGACCAAGTATCAAACGTGCTAAGTAGGATGAATCTGACTTAAATGAGATGGTTTGTAAAACCAGAAGCGAGTCTTCACTTCCTTTGTGAGAGAGCCACAGCCACTGTGCTCACTTCCTCAGGCGCAGCACAGGGCACTTTTTTTGCTTGTTCTGGCGGTTATCTTGGGGAGGTTAGGTTATTTTTTGTTGCTCACTTATTACTTCAAAACCACTTCTGCTCTTAGAAATTCTGTAACCTTGCACTGGGTTTCCTGTGGCCGCCATCTTGTCTGCTGAAACAGTTCACACGCCGTGTGACTGTATCTTTCCAAGGTATGTTTACTGGACTGGTGGTTTCGGTAGGGTAACTTGTGTGTTGTGTCCTTGATGAAACAGTACTGCTGAAAAATGCATAGCACCTGGTACTGCAAGAGGTGACTTGTGATGCCAGTTCTTCCAAAAAATCTATTTGTGACTTGGGTGGCTTGCTAGACTGCTGTTTTCATTTGTACTTTTCCTGTCCGTTTCAAAGTTGCAGACGGTCATGAGAGCACATCAGGTGCACCATGTTCATGCTTTCAGATACAGCAGATAAACGCTGAACCAAGATAAAGGAGAATTTCTTCTTTGTTGTTGTTTAATTTGGTGCTAATACATATTTTATTGAAAACTCCCCCAAAATTATTATTCAATTTCTGACTAAAATTGTACTCCAAAAATATACAACATTCAGTTAAAAAAGGACTGGATGCACTTTTCTATCTTAAAGGAGGTGGGAAGGTGGAGAGGTGGGGTTGGGTGCTTTGCTGCTTTGCTGTCTTGAGGAAGAGTGTGGACATCACTACCAAGAGACTTTAAGGAAGTTTACCTAGCAGGCTTTAACCCCTTCGCTGCTGGCCAGCTTTGACTTTGATGCTGCAGGCTTAAATTTCTTCAGGAGAAATCTTTTTTAAACTTAAAGTCTCGATGGAAAAAATGGCTTCATGTCTGCAAGTCTTCTTTTGGTAGTTAGGCTGCTTCCTCGGTAGGTTTTGGTGGAGGAACGTTTTGATGAATTACTTCATTAGCTGGGCAGTGGAGTTAACATGTGGCTTAGCGACCCATTTTCTAACAGAAGATACCAAAGAAGTAGCAAAAATCTGTAAGTATACAAGAATCATGTGTTCCTACCTCATTTAGTCCTCGTTCCACTTGCAAATGAAGAGCCTTTAAAATATATCACTCCGGGTTATTCCAGTTGAGTTTTCTGATGATTTTTTCCCTGGTCTCTACTCCAGCTTCAGCAATCTGCTGCCCCTGTTCTTCTGGTTAATTGGCCGGAGAGCAGGAGGTAGGAGGAGACCAAGAGGCCCGAATTCGGTTCCTATTTAAAAAAAAAAAGCATGGTCTGCTTAGGAAACACCCTGGTGTTCACCTCCTTGTCCTGTGGTCATGTCAGCATGAGGTGGCTGTTCTTTCCCTTCAGTCGCCTTCCCAAAATCAGCTTCCCTGGTGATTGCCCTTTTCCTTAGAAGAATTCTTTCATTTCATAGAAAGATAATGGGACATTTCAGCAAGATTCATTTCTGGCAAGGCCGAGTAGTCGTTTGTCATCTAGACTCTTAATCTGAAGTGGTTTTAACAAACTCCTCTTAAATGAGAAGCCATAGATTGTTCATTGTATTGTTAGATTGTTCATTGTATTGTTTTAGGCAATTGAAAAAATAAGACAGTGCGTTTTGACCTTTGTTTCTCTTACCTTTGTTTTTATGACCACCATTTCAACAACTCCACATGCTAATACAAATGGTAATTTAGTTTTTAGAAGTACTTAGTTGGCACAAAGTTATTTAAAACTCAATCAATTGTAAGTTTGTTGTTTGCCAGAGGAAAGAACTTGGTCAGATGGATGTGGGGTGAAATATAACTGTCATTTACTAAGTGTATAATTCAGGGAAAGTTATTTAACCTCTGTGAAGGCTTCAGTTTCCTCATTTGCAATATTGGCATAATAATGTTACCCTCTTTAGGGATAATGTAGAATGACATTCTAGATGCTGTGTAGACAGTGGCTAATGTTACTGTCTATGTGTTTGGTACTGTAGAGACAATGGGAGTTTGTTTGTTTATTTATTTATTTATTTATTTATTATCGATTTTAGAGAGAGAGGACGGGAGAGGGAGAAAGAGATAGAAACATTGATGAGAGAGAACATTGATTGGCCACTTTCTGCATGCTCTACCTGGGGATTTGGCCCACAACCTGGGCATGTGCCCTGACCGGTAATCGAACCCACGGCCTCTCAGTGCATGGGTTGATGCTCAACCACTGAGCCACACTGGCCAGGCGACCCTGGGAGTTTAAAAGAAACATATAAATAGGAGATGGCTTTGCCTCCAAAGGCCTTATGGTCTATTTGAGATAATATAGAAAATCCAAACTGGCTTCCAGTGTGGTAGGTGTTCAGAAGAGAGAAAGATCCATGACATAACAGGAGGTAAAGACTTATTGGGGACGGCTGAGGAGACTTAGAGGAAGGTTCTCAGCCCTGGCTGCTCATCAGAATCCTCCGGACCTTAGGAAACACCTGTGGCCAGGCCCACCATAGCACAATTAAATCAAAATGCCAAGGGACGGGCCCCGGCATTGGTATGTTGAAGTTCCCAGGGACTTGAACATGTGGTCTAGTTTAAAGACCTACATAGTAGGAGTATTCCCAACAGGAGGAAGAACATAAAGGAAGTGAAGTTTCTTTTGTTGTCCTGGTTGTTCCAAGTTTCAGAGAGGATAGTGAGCCAAGGACCACATTGCTGACCCTATGGATACATCCTTCTGTAAAAATAGTGGCTAGCCCTGGTCAGGTGGCTCAGTTGGTTACAGGTTCAATTCCTGGTCAGGGCACATACCTAGGTAGGTTGTGGGTTCCATCCCTGGTCGGAGCGCTTGCAGGAGGCAACCAATCAATGTTTCTTTCTCTCTCTCTCTCTCCTCCCTCACCCCTCTCTCTTCTTCTCTTCCAAATCAATAAAAACATATCCTCAGATGAGGATTAAAAAAAAAAAAAGATAGGGGCTTCTGCCATAAATATGATAAATCAAGTGAGAGGAAGGGTGTGTTTGATTTTTGTTTTCCTGTTTGATCAAGTTTTTGTTTTTAAACTGTAATTGTAAATGTTAGCCATGATGATTGTATATACAAGCATTTTCAAAGTAAATAAAATATTTTAAAATTTTGAATTTTTGAATAGGAAGAGGACCCACCGTTGGGAGTTGGTTCTTAGGCATGATGAAAGAATTGTCCTAGGCCTCTCTGACACTCCTGTCAGAGTCCCTTGTGCCCAGGGCTAGAGGGAGTAGCCTGGAGTGTAGCATCTCTCATTGGCCTTGGCATTCTCCATTACCACAGCCATGTGAACAGCTTGGCCAGAAACCCTCTGGTGTCAACCACCTACATAGGCAAACAACTCCATATTTTATGTCTTCATTAAAATAAAACTGTAAGCCCGGCCGATGTGGCTCAGTGGTTGAGCATCAACCCGTGCACCAAGAGGTCACCGGTTCAATTCCTGGTCAGGGCACATGCCCAGGTTGTGGGCCCGATCCCCAGTGTGGGGGCGTGCAGGAGGCAGCCAATCGATGTTCTCTCTCATTGATGTTTCTATTTCTCTCCTTCTCCCTTCCTCTCTCTCTTAAAAAAAATAAAATAAAGAAAAAATTTTTTTTAAATAATAAAAAATAAAGTAAAATTCTAAAACTATTTTTAATTATTCAAAGTAGAAAGGGGGGGTAAATTACACAAGAGAAGAAAGGGTTGGGATCTATACCTTAAGGTATAAAGGAGGATGTGAGACACTGTGCATGGAGTTCATGATCTTAACCTACATTTTTTTAAGGGAGGAAATCCTATTTCTTAAAAATGAGAATGGAAAAGTTTTCAAGTGAAATGGAATGAATCAGCTAGACTATAATGGCCTTGGCTGAAGAAAAGGATGTAAAAAGCCACATCCTGGATATGTACCAAACACCATGGTTACACGACATGTTTGTATACAGGAAAGGGCAAAAGTAGGTTTATAGTTGTTGGTATTGAAAAAGACATACAGGTTATGATTATTAAATAGCTTTATTAACTCTGTGTTTCGTGCACTTGCAACTCTAAACCTACTTTTGCTCACCTTTGTGTCACATTTATGTAAAAAAAAAAAAAGTCTTATACCTTAGAAAGCATTCATTTTTGTTATGTGTTTAGGCTTCTGTACAATAAAGCAACCCTTTTCTTTTACTGCTAAGGGTGATCTAAAAGGCAGATCACTTGATAAATATGGTCCTCTTTTTTTTTCTTGTGTCGTTCTTGTGTGCTTCATCTTTCCAGGGGCTGGGCTGTGCTTAGGTCTTATTGATCTCACTGGCGGGAACATGATGGAAAATGCAGATCTCAGTGTAGTTCTCATGAACATTCACAGTGGCAGAGAATGAAGGCGTGGCGCCCTGCATGCAGAGGCGGCGTTTCATCGCTGTGATTGTGTGAAGCAGGGAAATCACGTCTGCATTGGTAAAAGCAGATGGAGGCCTACGGTGTCATGGCAGCGTCTCCCGCTCAGTGGCATCTGGAGGAGACTGCCAGTGGTGGAAGCAGGGAAGTATTGTTTAGTCTAAGCCATGTACTGCTTTGAAATTACTGAAGCCAGAAGGATCTGTCTTCAGATCTATTTACTTAAATATAGTAAAGAGCTAAAAGGATTTCCTTAAGCATTCATTCATTCATTCATTCATTCAGAAATATGTATTGCATCTTGCTCTGTGACAGGAGCTGCTCCAGGAGCTGGAGATACAGTGGTGAATATAGCAAAGGGTCTAGCCTCTTGGAAAATACATTCTAGAATGAAAGATATAGACAAAAAAGTGAATGTAGACTATGTCAAGGGGTTTTTAATGATTTGAAGAATGAAATAAGAAAAGGGAATAGAGAGAGACACAGAATAGGAGCTATTTGGCTGCTCTATGAAAGGAGACACTTGGGAAGACTTCCGAGTGAACTTGACAGCTATCTGAAGGAAGAGTGTTCCAGTCAGCAGAACTCCAAGAGCCAAGTCCCAAGGCAAGAGTATGTGGCATGCTCCAGAAACAGCAAGGGGCAGAGTGTGCGCTGAGCAGCGTGGGCAGAAGGAGATGAGATCATAGAGAAAACAAGCCCATGGAAGAACTTCCGTTCTTCCCTTGGTTAAGATGAAGTCCCTGGAAGCCCTGAGCACCAGCCAGGCACAATCGGAATTTTTACGAAGATGGCTTATAGGGTTCTTTATAAGGATCACCCTGGCTGCTACAAGAGAATAGACTGGGCTGGTGAAGTAGTCACAACTCAGGAAAGTAATGGTGGTGCTTTGGTGTAGGGTGTTGGCAATAGAGAAAGTGAGAAGTGGTTGGATCTTGGATATATCTCAGAAGTAAAGTGGACAGGAATTTCTAATGCATAATATGCAAGGTGTACGAGAAAGAAAAATCAGCATTGACTCCACCTGCTGAGATATGACTTGGAAGATAGGGGAAAACAGATTGGTAGGGAAATTCAGAGTTTGTTTTGTATTTATGTTTGATAGGCCTATTAGATCACCAAGTGGTGATGTTGAAGTGTAACTGGAAAAGTCAACCTGGATTTCAAGGCAAAGGTTGAGACTGCAGATATCAATTTTTAATTTAAAAAACAAAAATAGAATTTAAAGCCATGGGAGTGGATGAGATCATCTGGGCGTGAATGCAGATTGAGAAGAGAAGATGTTTTAGGGCTGAACCCTGGGTCACTACATAGTGGAAAGAGAAAAAATGTGATGTCTCAAAGTTAGAAGGACCCACCGTCTCAATTTGTTTGGGACTGAGGGGTTTCTTGGTACATGAACTTTCAGAAGCTGGGACACACTAGAACAATTGTTTGCCCTTCATCTTTAGAAAGTGTTTCAAGAAGCAGGGAGTGGCCCTGGCCAGTTTGGCTCAGCGGTTAGAGCGTCGGCCTGCAGACTGGAGAGTCCCGGGTTCAGTTCCCGCTAAGGGCACGTACCTCAGTTGCAGTTTGTCCCTGGCCCCGGTTGGGGTCTTGTAAGTGGCAACCACTCGATGTGTCTCTCTCACGTGGATATTTCTCTCTCTTTCTCTCTCCCTCCTTTTCCCCTTCCTGCTCTATCTGAAGATAAATGCAAAAAAAAAAAAAAAAAAGCAAGCCCTGGCCAGTTTGGCTCAGCGGTTAGAGCGTCCGCTTGCGGTCCGGAGAGACCCGGGTTCAGTTCCCGCTAAGAGCATGTACCTCGGTTGCAGTTTGTCCCCGGCCCTGGTTGGTCATGCAGGTGGCAGCCACTCGATGTGTCCCTTTCACATCGATGTTTCCTTCTCTCTCTCTGCCTCTCTCTCCCTCCCACTCTGTCTGTACAAAAAATGGAAAAATGTCCTCGGGTGAGGATAAGAAAAAAAAAAAATGTCCTCGGGTAAGGATTAAAAATAATAAATAAAGTTAAGTAAACTATTAAAAAAAAAAAAAGAAGGAGGGAGTGGTTAACTGTGTCCAATAGTGTAGATAAACCCGGACTGAGCAACAACCATTGAACTTGCAACATGGAGGTCTCGGGTGACTTGGACAAGATTTGTCTCTCTTGAACAGCCAGGTAGATTTGAGAACCACCTCCATGGAGGTAAATACTCATGAGGGTACAAAGTCAGTGCACCTGAAGACATCATGCCTTTTTCCACACACGGAGCACCAGGAAGCCTCCCCGATGCTATAACAAGGGACCCAGGTCCTTTGACATTACCAGTGTGATTTGGGTCCAGTCCTATAACCTCTCTATTTTTCAATATTCTTATTTGTGAAATATTTTCCAGATTTGTTATTTTAATCTGCTGTCAGTGTGCTATCTACATACTAATTACATAGATTAATTTTAAACAGACATGATTCTGGTACCATAGGAATTTTCATTTTCAGAATAAACTGAATCCTACCCCATGTCAGGAGAACTAGCCTTTGATGTGAATTAGGATACAAGGGAAAGCTCTAACTCCCTTAAATAGCTGTGAATAATCTAAACTTTCAAGGTATTTAAAATCTTTTTGTGTATTTTTAGTATTCTGTTGACCAGGCCTCTGAAAAAAGTAGCTAAAAAGAAAGAGTACACATCTGCACTAGAGAAGTTGGAAATTGCTTCAGGGCAGTGACCGTGTCCACTCAGCCTAGTGCAGGACTGCTATCGGACCCCAGGGAGTATTTGTTGAATGAATGAAAGTAGGTCTACTAGTCCAGGTTCAGCCAGAGCAGCGGAACCAGTAGGAAATGTATATGTATGTATGTTAAAGAATTGATTACGAGGACTTGGGTTAGCCACTGGTCATGACTGGCTTTGTCCCTAGGACAGTCAGGAAGGCAAGAACTAGCAGGCTGGAACTCCAGGGCATGAACTGAATTCGAGAAGGTCTCCACCCACTTGGAAAAGGCATCCAGTTGATTTAGACCACCCAGGATCATCTCCCCTTTGATTAACTTAAAACCAACCGATTAGGGACTGTGATTATTTTGGTAATATCCCTTCACAGCAGCACCTACATGAAGGTTTGAGTGTCAGTAGAAGGTGTCTGTAAGCTACAAAACAGCTGCAGCCTCCCTTTCTTCCTCTAACTATGGCAAGAGAAAACTCGTATAGCTCACCCTGTCTGGAAACATAGTAGGAAGGGAATTCGGGGAACGTAGTTCAGCTTAGCCACGTTGACACATCACAAAGCCTTCACAATACATAAAGCCTGATTTAAAATAATTTGTATTTTTTTTAAACTTATCTTTATTGTTGAATATATTATAAATGTTCCTCCTTTTTCCCCTATTGATCCCCTCCTCCCCACTCCTACCCCTCTCCTGCCTTTCCCCACACTGTTGCCTGTGTCCATTGGTTATGCATTTATGCATATAAGTTCTTTGGTTTATTTCTTCCCACCCACCCCCACCCCTTTTCCCTTTGAGGTTTGTCAGTCTAACAACCAATTTGTACTTCTTAATCCCTTCACCTTTTTCATCCATTCCCCCAACCCCCCTCCCATCTGGCAACCAACCAAATGTTCTCTGTATCTATGAGAATGTTTCTGTTCTGCTTGTTCATTTTGTTGGTAGATTCAATTGTTGATAGATATGTATTTATTGCCATTTTGTTTGTTCATATTGTTGATTTTCTTTTTCTTCAAGAAGACCCTTCAACATTTCATATAATAATGGATTGGTGGTGATGAACTCCTTTAACTTTTTCTTGTCTGAGAAACTCTTCATATGGCCATCGATTCTAAATGATAGCTTTGCAAGATAGAATAATCTTGGTTGTAGGTTCTTGCTTTGCATCACTATGAATATTTCTTGCCACTCCCTTCTGGCCTGCAAAGTTTCTTTTGAGAAATCAGCTGACAGTCTTATGGGAACTCCCTTGTAGGTAACTAACTGCCGTTCTCTTGCTGCTTTTAAGATTCTCTCTTTGTCTTAAATATTTTGCATTTTGATGATGATGTGTCTTGGTGTGGGCCTCTTGGGGTTCATCTTGCTTGGGACTCTGTGCTTCCTGGACTTGTATATCTGTTTCCTTCACCAAGTTAGGGAAGTTTTCTGTCATTATTGTTTCAAATAGGTTTTCAATTTCTTGCTCTCTCTTTTCTCCTTCTGGCACCCTTATGATGTGAATGTTGGTACACTTGAAGTTATCCTAGAGGCTCCTTACACTATCCTCATTTTTTTTTATTCTTTTTTCTTTTTCCTGTTCTGATTGGGTGTTTTTTGCTTCCTTATATTCCAAATCCATGGTTTGCTTCTTGGCTTTACCTACTCTACTATTGAATCTCTTTAAATTATTCTTTATTTCAGTTACTGCCTCCTTCATTTCTGACTGGTCTTTTTTTATGCTCTTAAGGCCCTCACTAAGTTCACTGAAGTTCTCACTAAGTTCATTAAGCATCCTTATAAGCAGTGTTTTGAACTCTGCATCTGTTAGGTTGCTTATCTCCATTTTGCTTAGTTCTTTTAGAATAATTTGCATTTTTAAAATGTTTTCATTTTAAGAAGGTGTTTTGTTTTTATTTTGATTATTTGAGTTTTCATTCTTATATTATTTTAATAAATGATAAACACAATGTGATAAATCATGGTATAAGTTGATTTTGAAATTACTTTGGATTCTACCATTTAAACTAGTCTTGGGAGAAGCAGAAAAAACAAAATAGTTAATTTTCATGTTTGGCTTTTAAGCCCCCAAGAGGTCAATCCTGCCTTAGGGACTAACCTTCGAGCACCCCCACCTCATTTCTAAACTTCAGCCCCCAATGAAATGTAATACCACTATAACACTGTCCAGTATTTATATTCTCCCTTTGCTTACCACTAAATAGGCATACGTACTGTATGTATTTCTATATATGTGTTGATTGCCTCACAATAAATCCTACTCTTGAGATTAAGACATCAAATAGTTTAGAAAACAGCCCTGGCCATTTTGCTCAGTGGTTGGAGCGTCAGCCTGTGGTCCTGAGAGACCCGGGTTCGGTTCCCGCTAAGGGCACGTACCTCGGTTGCAGTTTGTCTCCGGCCCTGATTGGGTCGTGCGGGTGGCAGCCACTCAAAGTGTCCCTTTCACATCAATGTTTCTCTCTCTCTCTCTTCCTCTCTGTCCCTCTCGCTCTATCTGAACAAAGAATGGAAAAATGTCCTCCAGTGAGGATAAAAAAACAACAGAAATATCTTTGGGTTCCCCGTTATTACTTGAATTTGCAAGAGGAACAGCTTTTGTGGAGGCCTTGCTAACTGTAGTCGGGCTCTGCACCCATTTGCCAGTGGCAAGACTAGTTTACATCACATTTAGAATGAACAGCTTCCTCCTTTTTTGGTTTCAGTGTGGAAAGGGTAGAGGAGACAATTAAATGCCAGCTTGTGTCCAGTGCTAGAACCATACTCAATATTCTATCATTACAGTTTATGTTTACAGTCTCTTCAGTCCTGAAACATATTCAGACCTCAAGAGGTAATGACTTTATGATCAAGTATGTATATTGTACTGGGCGCATTGCCACATAATTGGTGTTCAGTGGTGATACTGCATTTTTTGTCATAGCTTCCTCTTCAAAGATAGTAATTTATATGTGAGAATGTGACAAACTGCACCCCCTCATGGTTGTTGACTAAAAATCCATGGAAAGATGCAGGAGAGTAGCTTCCTGTACTCTTCTGTGCCCCTGATGCCCAACGCAGGGGCTCGTGTTCCATGGCACTCAGCAGATGCGTTGGAGAATGAGGGACTCGGCGACCCTTTCTCCTTGGTTCTTACAGATGATTGGAGCTGCTGTCAGCCAGGTTTCCATCATATGTGGCTTTGAATTTCAGGCACATGACAAGTATAATACTTTTGGCTAAAGATGCAGTTTGATGGTTTCACACAAATACCATTTCTCTGTGGAAGTTTCTCTGCTCACTAGTTATTAGTGCTGGAGTCACAGTGCTTCAAACTGGGCTTCAATACAATTTTTTAAATCCTTACCCAAGGATATTTTTCCCTTTATCTTCAGATAGAGTATGAGGGAGGAGGAGAGAGAGACAGAGAGGGAGAAACACTGATGTGAAAGAGACACATTGGTTGGTTGTCTCCCACACAACCCCAACCAGGGCCAGGGACCAAACCACAACTGAGGTATGTGCCCTTGACCAGAATCAAACCCGTAACTCTTTGGTCCAAAGGTCAACACTCTAACTGCTGAGCCACACCAGCCAGGGCTTCAATATAATTTTTTAAGTATACATTTCCAGTGTCTCTGCTTGAGTAATTGACATTCTTCACATTAAATTTACATTATTACTTTAATTAATTAATTAATTAATTAATTAATTCACTGTTATTATTTTGAGCAGCCAATCTCGTGAGAAGCTCAGAGTGGACTTGTGGGTGGTAGTAAATGTATATTTTTGACACACTTCCAAACATTCTTACTATTGCCTTGTGTTTTAATTATTTCTGGATCTACATATTTCCTGAAAAGCCCACAAGAGAAAACAAAATTATAGTGGTTAAGAACATGAGCCTGCCTCGGTTTGAATTCCAGATGGACTACTTACCTGTTGTGTAACCATGAACATATTATTAAATCTCCAGCCTTCAGTGTCCTCATCTGTAAAATGGGGATAATAAAAGTGTGTACCTTATAGAGAGAATTAAATAGGATAATATATATGATGACCTAGCTTAATTTTCTGGCACATAGTAAGTGCTCAATAATTATTAGTTCAATGGGTATAAACTTTACAGTAATGAGGTTGGATGAGCAATAAATACAGATTTCTTCCCTTCAAATATAAGTCTCATTTCTCATTTCTTCACTTCAAATATAAGTCTGAATTCCCTGAGCTGGGTTGTGGTGAGCAGTGGGCAAGTTCACTGTCCCTGTTGAGGTTGGTCTTACCTGGGACTGCAGTAGGTTTTTGTTGGTGTTGAGAGCATAGATGACACCTGTCTTTCCCTCTGGCAGGGGTCAACAGTGTTCTTTTGCAAACTCTGTCCCCAGCTGGCTCCTGCATAGGCTCATCTCTGGCTCCCTGAACCCCTGTCACTTCATTCTGAGAGGCAGCCTACCAGGATGATGGTCCTCTCCTTCACTGACCTCCAAAGTCCCTGCCCATTAGAAGCAAGGGAAACTTCCTTGTCCTCTGTAACATCACCTGGGAGCCATGGGAGCAAGGGAGAGTGTCTTTGCTCTGTTGTCCTACTGAAGTACATCTGTTGCCTTCTCTTCTGCCCTTTGCCCCTGCAGGCATTGTGTAAGCCCTCCACCTTCAAGAATCTCAGACAGAAAGGAAGGCAAATGTTTGCTCAGTTCTCAGCATTGTCCTCACTCCCCAACATGTCATCCATGTTTCCCCCACCACCAGGGACAGCAGCGGTGGGCAGGGACAGGGCAAGACGCATTGATATTCTCTCATCTTGCTTCCTTTTGCCTCTTCAATGGTAGTGTGTCCTCCTCCCCAGTTTGGAGCCCATACATCTAGTCTGATGTAGTTTCAGGGCGATGAAAATCTGGTTTTATTAGTACTTCCTCTGGATCTGCCTCTGTTTCATAAGAGACAGTACAAGTCAAGAATCAGGGGTGTTTGTTTTGTTGGTCGGTGGTGGGGGTGGGGCAAGGGTGGAGAACAGTACCTCCTTGGGCTCATGACTCCAAATACTCTGCCATAAGTGAACACCACAGAGCTGCTATTGTTGTTGTTGTTATTATTATACAAATCAACCCATCTAAGTGATCCTTTTACTCCCTTTAGGCAGTGGTTCCTAAGTCTTTGGACTTCACAGACAAGGAAAAAACATTTGTTGAATTGCCAATTTTTCATCAACTAAAGAAAATTAATTTTTGAATTACCATCCACTTCTGTCACTTCCTTTATCCTCTCCACTTTGGAAGGACATAATTGAAGTGCAAAAAAGCATCCTTTTAAAGCCGGTACAGTAGCCAAACCTCAGCCAATTGCTCTTAGTTTGTTCGTTCTATAGCAGTCAGTGAACATGTCTTCCCGACCAGCGCCAGTCGGCCCAACGGTGTCTGGAAATCTCTGCCTTGGAGTGTTTCCACCCCCAAGTCTGGTTCACTGTGGGCTGTGATACGAATGAAGCGCTTTCAAGAATCAGTGTATAGCATGCCCCAGGCCAAAGGAAACACCATACCTAAATGTTCAAAGGAATGTTGAGTTTGCCTGAATTTCTGGAAAATTGCCTCTATTCCTACTTCACTGTACTTGGGTAAACATGGCCTCAGAGAGCTTTTGCAGGAGAAATTGTTAAAAATTCAGCAAAGCCTTATGATCTCATTTTGGATCGCCCCAGGATTTCTCATCAAGATGCAATTAAGCAGGGGAAAATTCTGCCTTGGGGTATGATTTTAATTGCTCATCGTGTTCCGACTCGACTTTCCGAGCTGCGTTTCTTTTCCGTATCGCTGCTTCTGTGTTTGACAGCTCCTCTCAGGACAGCTCCTCTAAGAGTGAAGCGCCTACCGAGGGGGGAGGTGGGGGGCAGGGCAGACACCTGCGGTCCCCTGGATGCTTTTACCTGCCAACCGTGTGGGAGCCTCATTTTTCTTTTCCCTCTCTCTGCAGCCTCAGTTTTATGACCCAGTGGAGCCGGTGGACTTTGAAGGACTTCTGATGACACACCTGAACAACCTGGATGTGGAGCTTGCCCGGGAGCTGGGAGACTTCACCGAAGACACCTTGGACGTGGTGTTCACTCCAAAGGAATGTCGGACTTTGCAGCCCTCTTTGCCGGAGGAAGGGTAAATCGTGTTCTTAAACTGTACATGGGATTATGACTGTCATGCCTGTTCTTGGTAAGGGGGGAAATGCCCTAAGTCTGGACTTCTTTTAAAAATAAACAAAATTACTCAGCTCTATGACTACCACGATACAAAGACCTACATATAGACAGTTTTTGAATTGGTTTGACCGGAGGCTTTGAAAAGCTGCGTGGGAACTGAGCCTGTTCTAAAGGAGCAGAGGGACAACACAGAATGCTCAGTAGGAGGTGAAGAGTGCAGGATTTGGAGTCAGACCGCCTGGGTGGCAGCTCAGCTACGTTTGGGCAAGTCATGTGACCTCATGAAGCCTCAGTTTCTCCTTTTGTAAATATGTCAGAATTTTTCATAAAAATTGTCTTATCAATGCCTCCATTCTGAAGCATGTTTGTTGGTTATGATTGGATCAAGTTATAAACTAAGCTGGACAATGTTTATTGAGCATTTACTATGTGCTGAGCAGTGGGATAAAAAGATGAATAAGCCAGATCTTTCCTTGACATTTTTGTTAAGTGAAGAAACACTGGAGAGAACTCTGTAGAGGGAAAATGTGAACAGCTGTTCAGGGCTTGAGTCCCCACAGTGGGTTAGTCTATGTGTTCAGGTGTTGGCTCTGGTAGCAAACAATGGGATTATGTCTAAATGAAACTCATTACTTCTGTAGAGTAAAAAGCAATACCTCTTTGCGGGTTTAGGATGAACTTTTATTTGCATTCATTTACAAAACAAAGTGAAGATTCACATCCTCCTGGACATTTTCAGCCTTCTCATTTTCCCCAAAAAGTCCCAGAAAGGAGATCATGAGACATGGCCTCTACCCTCATTACTCTGGGTTAATCTAGTTCTGGTTTAAATTTCATTTTTTCACAGCTTAAGGAGGTTGGATGACAGCAATATGGTGTTTTTGACCTTTTACTCTGTTGTTTAGACAGTTTTCATTCACGTAGGAGAGCTGACCACATGCTTAGCTCTTTACATTTTGAAAATACTCACTTCCCACAAAATAAAAACTCTGTGACCCTTGGGAAACATGTTTCCCTGTTTTTAGTCCATTTATTCAGGTATGACTTTAAGATAGGTAACGTCTATTATTGTTACCTTTGAGAGAATCATTTAACTTTATTTCTTTGTGTACATTTTATGGCTAATTGTTTTCCAGTGAATTAGGATCTTGAAAGAACCTGTTGAAAATACTTGCCATAAATTTAGAGGTAGGAGAATTTTTATTTTTTGAAATTTGAGAGGAGGTAATTTTTTTCTCAGCATTATTTTTTAGTATGACACTGCCTTGTCACTAGAATTTATAGCAAACACTGTTTGATGATTTGAAAACAACCTTACCACTTCAGTCCTTGCCCCAAAGTCTTCTGTGTAATTAAAACCCAGGATGGTACCGTGGTCATCATCACGTAAACAGCAGCTGATCCTGTTGCGCCCCTGTGCCCAGCCCAGAAATTTATGCTGAGCTGTGACAGTGTGGTAGTTGTAAACCTGCACACCAAAGGTGAGCTGCCTGGGTTCCAGTCCCTGTGCTACCACTTGCTGGGTGACTTTAAGCCAAATCCTTCTCATCTCATTCTTCTGAAAAATGAGAATAATGTAGCACCAGCCCTATGGGACTGATAGCGAAGTAACTGAATTACTACATTTAAAGTGATTACATCAGTGCCTGGTGCATAATAAATGGTTCCTAAGTATAAACTATCACATGTAGGTCTTATTATGTGCTAGACACTCTTCTAAGCACTTCACACACTAACTTACTTAAACTTCATCACAGCCCTCCAAGGGGCATGCTCCATTTTTTTTTTAATCCTCACCCGAGGATATTTTTCTATTCATCCTCAGATAGAGTGGGAAGGAGAGAAAGGGAGAGAGAGAGAAACTTCAACGTGAGAGGGACACATCTACTGGTTGCCTCCCGCACTACCCTGACCAGGGCTGGGGACGAACTGCAACCGAGGTACGTGCCCTTGGCCAGAATCGAACCCGAGACTCACTGGTCCAGGGGCTGAAGCTCTACCGCTGAGCCAAACCGGCCAGGGCATGCTCCACTATTTTTTTTATTATTATTATTTTTTTTTTATTATTATTATTATTTTTTTTATCCTCACCCAAGGATATTTTTCCATTTTTTGTACAGATAGAGTGGGAGAGAGAGAGAGAGGAAGGGAGAGAGAGAGAGAGAGAAACATCGATGTGAAGGGACACATCGAGTGGCTGCCACCCGCACGACCAACCAGGGCTGGGGACAAACTGCAACCGAAGTACGTGCCCTTAGTGGGAACCGAACCCAGGTCTCTCCGGACCGCAGGCCGACGCTCTAACCGCTGAGCCAAACTGGCCAGGGCATGCTCCACTATTAATATCACCAATTTAAGGTGAAGAAACTGAGGCACTGAAGGGTTGAGTGATTGGCCCAAGGTCACATAGCTCAGACGAGATGGAGCTTGGAGTTAGGCAGTCAGAGCCCAGGGACCACATGGCTAACTTCTGCAACATTTCATCTAGTACTAACAGCAAGTCCACACAGTAAGTACTGTTCGTATCCCCTTTTTACAAACAACAAAATTAAAACTTGCAGTATTTAGGTCTATTTATCTCTAATACCAAAACATGGGGGACAGACAGCAAAACAATTTTGCTACTGTGGGAAATTAGTTTTCTGATTTCAAGACTCTGAAGCACTTAAAGAGTATCTCTCATGACACGCTCCTAGGAAGATATAACAAGACCTCCCCTCAATTAATGATCGCCATCCATAGACAGGCCTGTCAGCTCCTCAGAGCATGAGACCATTGCTCTTCATGGCTTTCAGAAAGGGACATGGCTTTCATGTCCTAACTAGATTGCACATGAGCAAAAGTATACCCAAGTTACCCCTGAGAAAAAGTGGTATTTATACTTATTTTTTCTGTTTTGTATGTGGTTACAGCTAGTTCTACCTGTCTTGTGTCAGAATGCCTTTAAGGATAAGTATGGTTGAACACGATTCTCCGTAATAAAAGAAAACCCACAAGCGTAAAATGCCAACATAGTTCTCATCAAAGTAAAAATGTTGTAGCATGAGGAATTCACTTGAAATGACTAGTAAGAAGGCCCCTGGCATTCTCATTAGATGTGGATTTGAAATCATATCGGTCTCTCCTTGGTTGTGATAAGGCATTGCTTTGTGGCTTTTACACAGTAATAACATGCTTTTATTTCATTACCCATCTCACTAGGGTTGAACTGGACCCTCATGTCAAGGACTGTGTTCAGACCTATAACCGGGAGTGGCTCATTGTGAACCAGAAGTAAGCTCTTTTTTCTCTCTCTCTTCACATATGCATTTATTTTATAATTTTCGCTTTTTGCTTTTTTAATTAATAGATTTCTTTAAAGAGCAGTTTCTACCCAATTTTATACAAAAATTGGGTAGAAAGTACTGTGAGTTCTCCTATATCCCTGAACCCCATCTCCCAATACATTCCCCTATTAATAGCATCTTGGGTTTTAAATTTTTAAGGAAAAAAAAAAAACCTTTTTTGCACATGTCCCCAAATGACCATGAAGAGTGATTTTGGGGTTGCAAGTAAATTTTAGTGAGTAGGCAAATTTGCAAATACAAAATTCATGAATAATGAGGATCGACTTATTTTGTATTACTCCCCTGCTCAAACACCTTCTAAGGCTCCCTACTGCCCACTAAATTAAATATAAACTCCACCTGTTTGCCTTTCAAGGACTTTAATAATCTAGCCCCACTCTATCTATTAAAACTTATTTCCCTTAAGTCCTTGAGTCATTCATTGCCTTTCTCTGGGCCTGCCCCCCTTCCTCTGTTCCACCTCTGCCTCTGCCTCTTGTTTCCCCTCTGGGCATGCCCTCCCTGCTTCTCACCTAGCGACCAAATCCTGCCTGTGGATTAAATGTCAGATCAAATCTCTTTTACTTTCTGTAGCTGCTCTGACAGATTAATTCTTTCCTGGATGGCTCTTAAGTGTGGTACATTTCTTACCGTCGATAAGCCCATAGTTTACATTATGGCTCTTTTTTTGTGTGTTGTCTATTCTATGATGTTGACAAATGTGTAATGACATGTATCTGCCATTTTAGAGTCATACAGAGTAGTTTCACTCCCCTAAAAATCCCCTGTGCTCCACTTAGTCATCCCTCCCTAGCAACGACTTACATTTTTATTGTCTCCGTAGTTTTGCATTGTTCCTCCATGTCTTTTGGTGGCTTGAGAGCTCATTTCTTTTTTTTGCTGATTAATATTGCACCACATGGATTTACAGCAGCCTATCTATTCACCTATTGAAGGAGAAAGTTGCATTTCAAACATAAAGAATAGAGTCTTTGTTTTGTTTCCATTCTGATGAATTGCTGGAGTAGGGAGGAGGGTGAATAAATGAATTAAATTTGGCCTGATTCAAAGGCAACATTTATATTTGTGAGCAAGAAATAAATTATTGCTGGCTTTCTAGTGAAAAAGGCTGTTCTCTCCTGGGTTAATCAACTGTTTTATGACATTGTCCTGAGTGTTTTGTCTCCATGCCGTTGACCTGGACAGCACTCTCTCATGAGAAACATGCACACACACTAAAATTCTCAGCCTATGTGTGTGTATTGTGCTAGGGAGGTGGCTGGAGAGTGTCTTCAGACTGGGGGACATACCCTACTAGAGAAACCTCAGAGGACCTGTGACAACAGTCCTTTTCTATCTGCAGTTTTGCTTTCTGCACTTTCAGTTACCAGCAGTGAACCATTGGTCCAAAAAATATCAAATGGGAAATCCCAGAAAGAAACAACCCATAAGTTTTATTTAAACTGCACACCATTTTGAGTAGCGTGATGAAACCTCTCAATGTCCCACTCCGCCAGGAGGGGAACCATCCTTTGTCCAGCGTCTCCACGCTGTAGGTGCTCCTGCCCTTTAGTCACTTAGTGGCTGCCATCTTGATCAACTTGTGGTGATGCCTGTGCTCAAGTAACCCTGATAGTAGCCCAGCGCTCTGTCTCAATGCCAGCGTCGTTCACCTCACTCCCTCTCGTCATGAGGGCATTGTGTTATCTCAAGTCATCACAAGAAGGGCGAGTGCAGTACAATACGACATTTCGAGAGAGAGAGCACAGTCATGGAACTTTTATTACAGTATATTGTTATAGTCATATTTTATTATTAGTTGTTTTTAATATCTTACTGTGCCTAATTTATAAAGTAAACATTATCATAGGTATGTATGTATGTATAGAAAAAAACAGTACATATAGGGTTTGGTACTCTTGGCGGTTTTAGGCATCTGCTGGGGGTCTTGGAAAGGGGGTCAGGTAAGAGGAGATACTGTAGTTTAGAGTTCTGATAGCCTCACTGTCTGTACTCCTGCAAGAGTTACTGCTCTGTGGGATAAATGATGAAAGACTTCGGGGTCTGGGTTTTATCCAGTTCCTGGAAGTGTGCCACTGAATTTGTGCTGATGGTTTTTGGAGTGATGTCAGTATACATAAGCTTTTCAATAGCTGAAAAAGAGAAAGCTTGTATCAAGTAATTAAGAGAAAGTTAGATGCCAACCCGTCATCTGTTGTAATGCGAATGGAACACCGAGTTTGCCAGGCCGTCAAATAAGATTATGCTTTGCTGGTAATAAATAAAAGATTTCAGAACAAATTGTTCTCAAGCTTTTATATGTTATAATTAGAGATACTTTCCAATATTAAGGTTCTGAAAAAAATGTGAGAGGAAACGATCGAAGGAAAAGTCCATTACACTTGCATTTGGGTTTTATTTGCTATTTGGGACTCTGCACTTTTTCATTCCTGCTCATTTCATTCATGGAGTTGAATTTCATGGCAATTCCCATTGGAATGTTTCTTTTCTCTGTCTTGCACAAACTTAAAAGAAAAAAAGACTCTTCTTAGAGCACTCATTGTAGGAATTTTAGAGATTACTGCATAGGGAAATAAAAGGAGAAAATAAAAACCACTCAGTTTCACTATAAAATAATCGTTATTAACATTTGATGTGGAACCTTTGGATCATGTTTTTTTGTATATATACTTGTATAAAAACTAAATCAGGTTATCATACTATTTGGTAGCATGCTTTTTCAATCTTTATGGTAAGTTGTAAATCTCTCTTTACTATTAAATATTCTTCCTCCATGCAATTTTAATGGTTGCATAATATATTTACACCAAAATTCATTTAACTAATTTTAACATTTAGATGATTCCCTTTTTTTCATTGTTATACCCCAATACAGCAACACCCTTGTACACATCTATAATTTTTTCCTTTCAAATAAACTTATGTAAGAGGAATTTCTGTGTCTGAAGGTATGCACAAATGTAAGGATTTGAAAATATTAAAAAGATTATTAACACTATATACATGAATCCTCAAGAATATTAGATGTTATTTTTAGCTCTGGCCGGTTTGGCTCAGCGGTCAGAGCATCGGCCTGCAGATCAGAGAGTCCCAGGTTCGGTTCCCACTAAGGGCATGTACCTCGGTTGCAGTTTGTCCCCGGCCCCGGTTGGGACCGCGTGAGTGGCAACCAGTCAATATGTCTCTCTCACATCAATGTTTCTCTCTCTCTTCCCCCCTCTCTCCCTCCCTGTGTGTCTGAAGATAAATGCAAATATATATATATATATATATCCTCAGGTGAAGATAAAAAAGAAAAAGTATATTAGATGTTATTTTTAAATAAAATTTTAATTTAATTATATAAAGATTGCCTTTTATTTGAATTTTATTTGATGATTATATTGGGCATCTTTTTGCCATGTATTTGTTGGCCATGTATAATTTTTCCTTGGTGCCCTGCTTATTCATTAAATTTGTGCATTCTATTATTGTATTTGTCTGGTCTTATTTAGCTTTAGGATCTTTGTCTATCCTATATAACAAATTCCATACCCAGAATGCTCTTTGCCTTTTGAAATTGTTTCTAGTTTTTTTTAACATTCAGAATTATTTATGTAATAAAATCTATGTTGACAATTTCCCTTATGATTTCTATTTTTGCTGTTATGCTTAAAATTTTATTCACACGCCTAATATTATTTACTAAGAATTTCAGATTAAAATGTGAATCCACACCATTTGCCACTTGGATTGTTCCTTTTGTTCCCTTGTGTGTCTCCATTTGTTTTTATCTCTTCTATAGGAACAGTGGTTATCTATATATTTATTCTATGCTAGTTTTCACATTTTAAAAATGAAACAAAGGGGAATTCACTAGGAGACAGATATTTCCCTAGGTGTGGTTATATTATTTTAAATCTTTACAGCTATAATAAAGATAAAAAGTATTATGAAAAATAAATAAAATAAAATAAAATAAAACAAAGGAATACGTATCTGTTTTCACTT
This sequence comes from Molossus molossus, assembly GCF_014108415.1. Lineage (NCBI taxonomy): Eukaryota > Metazoa > Chordata > Mammalia > Chiroptera > Molossidae > Molossus > Molossus molossus. Next base: position 52,649,758 of record NW_023425349.1, read on the forward strand.
TATGTTTGACAGCATGGGGGCTGCCACTGGCCTCGTTATCTGCACTTGTGTCATGGACCAGTTCCTTTCCCAGAAAGTAGCTAATGGACAGGTAGAAGTGTGCAGCTTGAAACGCGTTGTCAGTTCCTGGCAAGCTCTGACTAGTGTTTTACTGAGCAAGCAACTTTTTTTTATCCCACTATGTGATTATTTGGTACTCTGAATCTGATACACTGAACATGAAAGCTATAGTTTCTAGCACCCTCTCCTCCCAGGGATCATTCTGCCTCTATGCCAGACACCCTTCATCTCTCAAGCCTATATCAATTTCAGCTCAGTTGTTTTCCATGAGTTTTCTGTGTGGTTGCAGAATGATGGCAGAAAGACAAAGGCAAGGAAGGTGGTGGTTCTGGCTGTGGTCCATGTGAGTGAAAGCAGGTAGAACCTGAAAGTGGCTTCATAGGGAAGCCACTGTAAAGGAGAAGGAGAATTCAGGTGTCCGCTAGCATAGACACCGGCTGTTTAGGGACTGGCTGGAAGGAATCACTAGCTCCATCTGATCCACAGAGATTCTGTCTAAATTTAGGCATTAAGTTAAATGCAAGTTTTGATGAATTTCCATTTTTTCTGTGTCTTTATAGGCTGGCTGGGATGTTGGAGGAGGATACAATAGGGAGCGCTGGCCAGTTGATAATTAGTGATTAATTAGCTGTCCTTAGAATTTGTTATTTGATGTAGCAAATAATGCATGCTTGTTTTGAAATAAAGTAATATAGAAATGCATTGAGTAAAAAGCAAATTTCTTGTCTCATACTCACTTATTCTTTGCTCTTCCCTTCAACCTACTCTTAACTGCACAGAGGTGCTGTGTAGCCTTCCAGATCTTCTTTTCATGCTCTCACAAATATATATGAATATTTATATTTTGACATTAATATGTATATCTGTAAATATATGTTTGTGTATGTATATATGTTCACACACACACACACACATTAGCAGATATTTGGTCCTGTCTGAAGCATCCACAGAGACATTTGGTCCACCAAAAGGTCCTTAAAATGTGAAATTTTGTCCTTGATATTAGGTCCTGTACCCAAACATTCAAGGAGACATTTGGTCCACGCTGTCCCATCTACCTGACTGCATGTACCATTACTAATCAGGCTACCAAGGCAAAAAGAGGTTATTAATGGTGATACAACCACAATACAATTAGTGGACCAGTAAAACATGATAGCGTTTTTTTATGTAGGAAACCTGTAAACCAAAAGTAGAAGGAAATGTTACAAGGTCTTTGAACCCAGGGACGTTTTCTAAGCATGGATGTTTGGGACCAGACCAAATATCTAGGACCTTTTGGTGTGGACTAAATGTCTCCATGGACATTTGCCCTACAAGAATAAATATTTCTCTTCAATCATATCTCTGACATCTTTCCATGTCAGAGATCTATTTTTTCTTTTACAATGCTGCCTGGTATTCCAGGGGTGAAGAAACATATCACAAGTTATTGACTCTTTCTCTATTGATGGACATTGCAATTGTCTCCATTTCTACAATTGCAGGTAATACCACAATGGACATCTATGCACGTTTGCCCCGGCACACATGTGTGTGTATTTCTGTTCTAGTCTGTTTTTGAGGCATCATGGAAAGTTTTATTTCTGGTATGTGAATATTTCTGAAGGTAGAAATGGAAACAGTGCACATGCTATATTCTGATAAGTACTGCCAAATGTTTTTCCAGAAAAGTTGTGCCAGTTCATTCTGTTACCAACTGGGCATGAAATTGCCCTTCTGTCCAAATCCTTGCCAATTCTAGATATCATTGATTAAGATAAAATATAAATTTTTCCAATTTTATTCTAGTTACCATTTTCTCCTGGGAGCTGTTATACCTACTGTCTAAATATTGTTTGCTATCACTAAGTTTTTTCCCCTTGTCTCTTTTAAAACCCCATTTAAATATACAACCTGAAGTCCCACTCTTAGGTATTTTCTGAGTCAAATAAAAACCTGTGTTCCCATAAAAAACCTGTATGCAAATATTTATAGCTGTTTTATTTGCAGTTGTCCAAAACTGGTAAAAATCCAAGCTGTACTCAATTGGATAATGGATAAACAAACTCTGGTATATCCATACAATTGAATGCTATTCAGCAGTAAAATGGTACAAATTACTGATTCATGCAGTGACATGGATGAATCTCAGATGCATTGTGCTAAGTGAAAGAAGTCAGACCAAAGAATAACTGCGTGATTTCATTTGTGACTCTGTGGAAAAATCAAAGTGATAGGGTCAGAAAAGAGATCAGTGGTTGCCAGAGTCTGGGGTGGAGAAAGGGGTTGACTGCAAATGTGCACTGGGCGGGGAGGGGTGCTGAGCTGGAACTGTTCAATCTCTTGATTGTAGTGGTAGCTACGCAACTGTATGCATTTGTCAAAACTCATAGAACTGCAATCATAAAAGGATAAATTATAATGTACTTCAAAATCAATGAATAGAAATCTAGGATAATGCCTGGCAGTAAGTAATTACTCATTAAATGTAAGGTCTATTGCTTCACTATGATGTATTGTAGTGTATTATAAAATGGTGGTTTCTCTGGAGCAAGAGTAAATGAATTCAAGTCATGGCTCCACCTCTTACTAACTATGTGGCCTAAAGCAAATTAGAACAGTACCTACCTCATAAAATTTTGTTGTATGCAATAAATAAAATAACATGTAGAGTACTTAGAAGATTTTTGGCATATGACAATACTTCAATAAATATTAGTTACTATTTATGATATTTATCAAACAGCATTACAGAATAAGATTCAATAGTTCTTGTCCAATTGACAAATTATTTAAATTAGTCCAATTAGTAAGATCTTATATGCAAAAGAAAAGAACAAGGGACAACTGAGGGTTAGTTGAAGATTAAGTTAATGATCAGGGTAGATGTCACATCACAGGCACTATAATTTATGTATTCACGGAATAAAGTGGAATAAAGATAAGATTTGGAAAATCATGAGATTTAGGGCTTATCTAGTTTCAGTTCAACTCATCTAAAATATTCCTCTCAAGTGAAATAAGATTTTCTGGGGGCTTCAGAAAAAGCACTTATATTAGCAATTCAAAGGGATGAACCAAAAATTCCACCCCATATATTTTAATGCACCACAGGGAAAAAAACTACCTTCCTCTAGAGCAGTTGTTCTCAGCCTTCCTGAAGCCCCGACCCTTTAATACAGTTCCTCATGTTGTGGTGACCCCCAACCATAAAATTATTTTCATTGCTACTTCATAACTGTAATTTTGCTCCTGTTATGAATCACCATTGGAAATACGTGTTTTCCCATGGTCTCAGGAGACCCCTGTGAAAGGGTCGTTTGACCCTCAAAGAGGTCGCAGCGCACAGGTTGAGAACCTGAGAACCGCTGCTCTAGGGGGACTGTACTTAGTGAAGCTGGTTCACCTTCTATGGACAGATCTCTGTCACCCATAACAATGCAGTCAAACAACGACTTAGTTAGCTCTTTAATTCCTCAATTATCTCCTTGCTGATATTACATTTTCTGTACTATCTGGGTTAGTCTTTTATGCCCTTGCTATCCGTGATAATGGCTTTGAGTCCCAGCTAGGGGGCAGGGGAGTGAGTAATGGCCACTTCTGTTCCCTCCCACTCTCATAATTCTATAGAGCATTTGCCACTCAAGTTCTGTAATTGAGACTCTTAAATCAGATAAATAGTATTGCCCGTGAAAGATAGAGGAAAGTTTCAGATTTTCTTTTGAACTTAATAGAGAAAAATTAAACTATACAGAAAAATAAAATACATTTTCTCTTTTAGGAATAAATATATTTTTTCTATTTGAAATGTTTTTCTTACACTGGGAAAAGCCTTAAATGAACTCCACTCTATTTTCCATGTATATAGCACAAAGTTTGGTGTCCTTGCTCAAAAAAAAAAAAAAAAAAAGTATTTTTCTCTTTATGACTTTTGAAAATGATCATTTACCTAATGAATAGAATGGTGCCCTGGCTACTTGTTTATCCCATCTTACTTCCATATATTTTGATAATTTTGTATGAATTGATGGTATGGTACTTGCTGGTATCCTTTGGGTGATATTACATACTTTAAGCATTAGATCCTCTATTATTTTCTCTAAATGAGCTAAAGTGATTAACTGAAGAATGTGTTTGATCTCTTGGTGGAGAGTCAAACTCTTAAGTAATTAAACTTGTTTACATGCTATTTATTCTTGGTGTATTACCCACAGAGACAGTGAAACATTTCATGAATGTTATAAGCAGCATCATAAAAGTCCTTATACTTTGTCTTTCATCTTGGGTGATTAAGATAGTTTGGAAGGAAGGTCATGCTCAAGGAGAGCTGGGATATCAAGGAATGGGGTATCATGTTTTATTATGCCATATTTTACTCCCAGTGAACTGGTAAACAATTAAGATTCAAACACATCAGTGCATATAATTCAGTTACTCCCCAAACACCATAAAAACGTCTCTCTGATCAATAATTGCTTATTATGACATGCATTTGTTGTGCTGGCTGTTGAGGTGTTTAGCTGTTTGCTTTCTAAAAGTGTGAAAAGCAAGCCAGGCTTATCAACCTATGCAGCTACAAGGAGCAGTCCATCTGGGGATATCACTGAGTCACTTTTGACCTGTTCTGTGCAGACTCTCCATCCCCACAAATCCACACCCTCTAAAGTCCAATTCAAAGGCCAGGGCTTTCACAAAACCTTCCCTGACCTGGCTGGAAGTAATTACTCCCTTTTCTGAATTTTCAACGCATGTTGTTGGTATTCCTCTTACATGCTTTTGTCATACTCTGCATTATATTCTAGTTACTTTTCTAAATTTTTATCTCCCCTGCTAAATATGTGATCTTTCTCACTAAACTATCACTTCACTGGGGATGGGGACTCCTTTAGAGCTTGGATTTTTGTGTCTTCCTGTCTGCATCCTCTTTGGTGCCTTATTCTCGGGAGATACTTTAATAAACATTTGTTGAATTAAACTTTAATAATCAAATATGCATATCCTGTTGCTCTAAGACAAATGTTCTCAGACCTGTCAGACCCAACACCATCTTTTAGTGTAACAAATATTTTGTAATACCATTTTTATAATCCACAATCTTTCTTGTTTTCAGAAGTCAATAAAATGCCCCAACTGTTACATAAAGGAGAGATAAAAGAAACATAATATATAAAATAGCATGTGTGCAAATATACAAATGCTTGGACACAACTGCACCAGAGAACATAATAACATAGCTGTTTGCACCTGCAGGAAGAATCATTGTGACTATAACACCAACAAAAGCAGACTGCAACAAGTGTGTTATATGGGTGACTCAAATACCCCAAACAGCATTGCTGTCAGAAATGCAATTTTCTAGAATGGGGCAAAACTCCTGGTAGAACTCTAATCAGCACAAAGTTTGATTTTCCCTATATTTACATGGTAATGGTTTTCCTGGAAAACTACAATCGTCCCTCACCACTTTGCGCTTCGATTTTTGCGACTTCACTCTATAACAGTTTTTTCAAATATATACTATACTATACTATACTATACTATACTATACTATACTATACTATACTATACTATACTACACTATACTACACTACACTACACTACACTGTACTATATTGGAAAAAACCGCGATAGAGTGAAGCCGCGAAAGTCGAAGTGCCAAATGGTGAGGGACGACTGTGTATAAATAAAGAATCCTACTTTGTGGAAATTCATTTATCACAGTGGAGTCTGGAATTGATTAACCGTGATAAATGAGGGCCGACTATGGTATAGGGGCTTGGCTCAGATATTTGCAGGCTTTTCACCTCCATAAATGTCCAACATGACATTTGACAGTTGTGCTGGATGCTGAATTTGGAGTGATCCTTCCTTATATATGATGCCCCATGCACTGCAGGATATGAAATGTAGTAGCATACCCCAGTCATTGAGACAATCAAAAAGGGAAACACTATTTACCCTCATTGAGAACCATTGCTGCGAAACATCAGAAAATTGGAATCCTAAAATTCATAGTTTTAGCAGCACATCCGGGAAAGGAAATCCACAAAGACTCCCTGGAAGGGGTGGAATGAAACCCGTTTCATCAGGACAATAGCCTCATTCTGTTTGTTGGGGGCTGGGGGACGAATTCTACAAGTGGAATCTTAAAGTAAGTACTTTTGAGAGTTCTACTTTTGGTTTTTGATAAGAAATTAAATTGTCCCATATAAAAATAATACAATTCAGCAGCAATGAGGTGTTAGGAGACTTTAAATTTAGTGTATCCATAAAATAAAGGCATCTAGATCTATAACACATGCGTTGGTATTGCATCCGATTGTATTGTCTTTGATGCTAAAGATAATAGCTATCATTTATTGAGCTGGTGTCTAATTGTCTTAGTTGAGATTTCCTGAAAGCTGAGCCCAGGACAGGGATTCAGGTACATGTGGTTTTCAAGAACATCCTCTTTAGAAAAAGCCTGCAAGGGAGTGAGAGGAGCAAGATGGGGAAGCAGGAGCCAACTAAGGATGATAGCAGAATGAATTATGGGCCTGCTCTTCAGGGTGCTCTGGAGAGATCACACTGTGAAGTTGCCCCAGTGTCCCACTTCGAGTCAAGGAGTAGGACTGTTGTACCCTATACCGGTCAGGCATTGGTAGCCATCCACCAAGCCAAAGAGGGAGGTTAGGGGACTGGGAGGTAGAAAGGGTCATTCAGAGGTCTCTGGGCACGACAGTTCCTGCACTCATAGCCGCTGCAGAACCGACCCGTGGGTTAGTAAATAGGACCTTCTACCCATCTTTATTACAAGCCCAGACACTTAACATATTTCCCTTTCCTTTTATTTTGAAACAATCTCAAATTTACAGATAACTTCCAAGTATAGTACAAAAACCTTTTCCTCTCTTCCCCCAAACCATTTGAGAGTAAATTGCTGACCTAATTCTCCGTTCATTACCTCAGAATACTTTAACTTGTGATTCTTACAAACAAGGGCATTTTCCATCATAATTGCTATGAAACCATCACATTCAAGAAATCAGTATTAATACATTATTACAATCTAATCTTCAGACCCCACACACTAGCCCCTGAAGGCCCTTTGGAGCAAAAGGATCTAGTTCAAAGTCATGCATTACATTAGGTTTCCCATGTCTTTAGTCTTGTTTACTCCGAAACAGTTGATCCCTCAGTGTTTCCTTGACTTTCATGATCTTGAGATGACATGCCAGTTATTTTTTAGAAAGTCCCTCCCTTTTGGGTTTATGATAAATGCCCCATTCCTCATCAACCTTTCATTTTATATGTATCAATATGGAGTTATAGTTTCCTATGGTTTTAATCAATTTGTTTCATTTACTTTCATGCTCAAGTTGTCCTCAATTTGACCTGTGTGAATCTCCTCAACTGGTTCTTATGTCTTTTTCACATGTGCCCAGCAGTCATTGACCACACCCTTGCTTTCCGCCACAAGCTAGTCCAGGCGGATCTTACACTTTTCTTTCCTCGCCCCTGGTCATTTTCCAAGAAGCTCTTATTCCTTTTAGTGGAAAATGGAACTTGGAAGCCAGATATTGGCTCCGTTCATTGCTATTAAGGTGCTGCTTTTCCTATGTCTTCTCAGTGAATAGTGCTGTGTGTGTGTGTGTGTGTGTGTGTGTGTGTGTGTGTGCATGCGCACGCATGCGCTCATGTGCTGAAAGTCATGAGTTCACATCAATATGTGCTGTCCCAATCCAACATCACTGTATTTATTGTTTTTTTTTTCCTCTATAGTTTTTTTAAACGTGTTCCTCAGATAGTGAACAGTCTGACTCCTATAGTCATTAGCATGTTCACTGACTTGGTCACTTCCCCTACATATAACCCTCCACCCCCACACAGTTGCCCTCTTCCTCATATTCTGACACCCTGCACAAGGCTTGCCCTCTTCAGCCTTGACTGACACTTAGTGCCAGGCCATTCCTGTACATGGACACCTTGTCACCTTGCCTTGGCTCTGACACCTGGTGGCAGGCTTCTCCTCCAGGTGCAAGCCCTCCTCTTTCTACTTGGGCTCTGTTATCACATGCCAGGCTGCCCCAGGCTTGGATGCCCTCCTTATACCATATGGGTTCTGATTCTCCATGCCAGGCAGCCCTTTTAAATATTTGGCCTTCAACTTCCCACTCTGGGCTTCCTCAGCTACACCCCCTTCCCCCCCCACCCCCCCCAAGGACGGCTACCTTGTTCTGATGGTTTTTAGTGTCACATTGTACAGGAAGGGAGAAGAGAGAAGAAAAAAGGGAAGAAGAAAAAGATGAAGAGGCACATATTTCTTCTCCAGTCTTCACAATAAGGCTTCAAAAGAGCAATGTCCCCCCCTACTCACCTCCCTCGCCCCCACTTGAGGAAACTGTGGCTCTAAGAGATGAAGCCACTTGCCCAAGGTCTCGTAGCCAGTAATATGGAAGGAGCCAGCATCTGAACCCAGGTCTGGAGATTCTGTCTGTTCACCCCACTGCCTCTAAGGACAATGCTCTTGAAATAGGTTTGGTCTTTGGATTGTCCCCAAATGTGTAACATCATGTTTGAAGAAAGGAATGCAGTTTTCTTGAGAAGCAATAGGTTGTGTTTATTCCATGAGAACAGTCTTTCTGCCATTTGGCCTATTTCCCCATTTCATCTACAGTTGGACTAAGCAGGAACATGGCTTTATTTGGCTCCGTTGCCTGGGTGGAGCAATGAGGCTGGGGCTCTGGTAGCCAGTGGCACTCAGCCAGCAGTCTCACTACCTTCCCAGTGGTGGTGTCTGCTTTCTGTGGCTGGCACGTCTGAAATGAGTCATCTATACATGCTTGCCAGCCCTCACCCTCTCCTGCCCCGCTGGCTTTACCATTACTGCCGCAAGGGAGCTTTGCAACTTTCTGAGATTCCATTTTATTTATTTTTTATTTATCTTTATTGTTGAAAGTCTTGCAGCTGTGTCTCCTTTCCCCCCATTGACGACACCCTCCTTCCCGCTCCCGCCCGCCTCCTCACCCCCACCCCCAGCCACCTTCACTGCACTGTTGTCTGTGTCTATTGGTTATGCGTATATTCATATAAGTTCTTTGGTTTATCTCTTCTCGCCCCCTAGCCCCTTTCCCTCTGAGGTTTATCACTCTGTTCCCTACTTCCGTGTCTCTGGATCTATTTTGTTCATCAGGTAATTTGTTTATTATATTCCACAAATAAGTGAGATCGTGTGATACTTGTCTTCCTCTGACTGGCTTATTTTACTTAGCATAATACTCTCCAGGTCCCTCCATGTCATCTCAAAGGGTAAGAGATCTTTCTTTCTTATAGCTACATAGTATTCCATTGTGTATATGTACCACCATTTTTTTTGTCCACTCATCTACTGATGGGTACTTGGGCTGTTTCCAGATCTTAGCTGTTGTTGTAAATAGTGCTGCTGTGAACATAGGTGTGTGTGTATTCTTTCTTTTTCTTTTTCTTTTTGGTACATGCCCCTAGTGGGAACTGAACCCAGGACTCTCTGGTCCGCAGGCTGACGCTCCAACTGCTGAGCCAAACCGTCCAGAGCTGTGTATTCTTTCTAATTGGTGTTTCAGGCTTCTTAGGATTCCTAGCAGTGGGATCACTGGGTCAAATGGCAGTTCCATTTTTAATTTTTTGAGGAAACACCATATTTTTTTCCATAGTGGCTGCACCAGTCTGCACTCCCACCAGCAGTGTACTAGAGTCCCCTTTTCTCCACACCCTCGCCAGCACTTGTTGTTTGATGATTTGTTGATGGCGGCCACTCTGGCAGGTGTGAGGTGATATCTTGTAGTCATTTTAGTGTGCATTTCTCTGATGATTTGAGATGTCGAACATTTTTTCATATGTCTCCTGGCCATTTGTATGTCTTGTTTGGAGAAATGTCTATTCAAGCCCTCTTCCCATTTTTTAATTAGATTGTTCGTCTTTCTTTTGTTGAGTTGTATGAGTACTCTATATATTTTGGAAATTAATTCCTTGTCTGATGTATCATTGGCAAATATGCTCTCCCAAAGAGTGGGTTCCCTTTTCATTTTGATGCTGGTTTCTTTTGCTGTGCAGAAGCTTTTTAGTTTGATGTAGTACCATTTATTAATTTTTTCCTTTGTTTCTCTTGCCCTTGGTGATGTATTGGTGAAAATTCTGCTACATGTGATGTCTGAGATTTTGTTGCCTACATTTTCTTCTAGGATTTTTATGATTTCATGAGTCACATTTAAGTCTTTTATGCATTTTGAATTTATCTTTGTGTATGGTGTAAGTTGGTGGTCTAGTTTCATTTTTTTGCATGTAGCTGTCCAATTTTTCTAACACCATTTATTGAAGAGACTGTCTTTACTCCATTGTATGTTCTTGCCTCTTTGTCAAATATGAATTGAGAAGTAAGGTGGGATCTTGACAGGAGGGGTGATATATTTTTCAAGAAATGGAAGAGGAATCATTCTAGGGACACTGTAAACATTGTACAGCGTGAGAAATGTGGTGGAAGAGGTGAAAGCAACTTTCTGAGATTTTAAATAGGGAAATGAATGCTACATCTAGAATGCTCTGTATTCGAACACACAGCTACAGAATACATTAGGCTTAATGCTCTTCATACCAAAATCCTGGGGGCTGGCATGTACATAGGATTAGAGTAGAAATATTGCAAAATGAACTTTTAACACTATTCTCTAACTCATTGTTTTAAAAGCTCATTTAACATTGTCTTTGGGCTCCATGTAAAGAACTCCAGAAAACATTCTAACAAAACCGAGGACGGAAAAAGAAAGCAAGCCTCTATTTGCGTAAGACAGTAAAAGAACAATTGCCAAATAAATTTCATTGTCCCCAGATTTAAACATATTTTGAGAAGAAAATTTGATTCAAACTTTTTAGAGATAGTGTATGGGCTATCATAAAATCATAAAGTTGGGAGAAATATCCTAGAGTTCATGTTATGTCCATGCCTCGCCTTGTGAAGCAATAGAGCGCAGAGCGAAGTGACTTGAGTATGACAGAGGCAGGCACAGTCTGCAGTCCTGTGAGTCTGTGTCTGTGTGTGTCGTACACTTTTAAGTAAACACTCTTGGAAATGGTGCATTTGATGAGACAAGAGACAAAGCTAAGACAAATATAGTTCTGATTACCTAAGGTCTTAAACCAGGTTGCTTCCTAATTATTATTTCTGTGGCCCAAGCAGGTGTCCTTGTGAAGTCATGTGACTGAACCTTTGACATCATTTCCCTTCACAATGTACAAGTCCTAAGAAAGGCAAAAGATAGATACTAAACTGTGGAATTTGAATTTTAATTCACTGTCTGCTTTCCATCTTAGAATGAATTAATATTAATTCATTCCTTTAGAAATTTTTCCTCTTAAAATTGGCTTTGTCAGGAAAAATGATCACTGATTCAGCATATTGTCAGTTGGGGTAGTAGAATCAGAATACAATTTAAAACTTGCCTATATTTGCCACTACTTTGCTTTGGGTGGTTTCTTCCCCAGGACATTTGAGCACAGGATGCTATTTCTTTTCATCTTTAGGGAGAGTCCAAAAAAAGTCACTTTTATGCTCTAGAAAAGCCTAACCATCCAACACACCCACATGTTGCTGCCTAATTTATATTGGCGAGAATGACTTCTAAGAAGCTAGCAGATTTCTGAAATCCCACAGGAGGCTGTCTCTCTTTCCAAGGATCTGGGTTAGAAAATAGAAAATAAATATTATAATATAAAATAAACTTTGGTCACATGTGTATCTAACACTTTTTTTTTTTTTTTTTTTTTACCACTACCATCTGCACACTTAGAGCAACTGAAACCAAAATCATTTTCTTAAATATTTCAAATAGTTATTACCGCTGAGGAATTGTTTGGATGGGTTCTCCAAAATACTTTTTGTTCATTGATGATTATGAATAATCTGATTCACATTTAAAATTTTATTTACTTTATTGGTGTTTAGGAATCTCAAACAAGAAGTCATGCTGGATATTTCTCTTAAAATCCTTTCTAAATGTCTAGCCCTATTTCCTTATTCAGAGTACACCTCTTTTCATTTCCTTATTTTTTTCAGTTCCCCATTGTGGCCTGCTGCTTACGCAGCCCGCCAGTGCAGGCTGGGTCAGGGCAATGCAAGAAGACAGGAGACACTGACGATGGATGGCCATTTACAGCAAACCTGGACTCGAACTAGTCACCAAGCCCATCCCATCTCTCTTGTAGGCTATTTCTTGTCCCTTTTACTCAAAACAAATTGCTCATCTTTATAGCATAATAAAACCCAGTGAGAGTCTTATTCTCCATTCTCCCTGCAGACGACACAAGGACATCTCATTTTTTTAACTAAATCAACTAAGATGTATGGAGTACTTGTTTTGTGTATGTCAATAACCCAACACTGCCTCTCCCAAAGAGCTATAAACCCTGTGTTTGGATCATTGCTAGTAGCTCTCCTACATCTCCTGGTTGATCTGTCTTCCATTTGATCTACCTAATAAATCCTGACTCAGTCCATGTTCCTCTACCAACTTGCTCAGTGGCTTTTCTGATAGTGTGGGAAAGCAAACCGAATGGGTGCGTGTTCGTGCTGTTGGCTTTCAGCATGTCTTCCAGGAAGTCTTTGAGTCATAAAAATGGGGAATAAACACATTGGTTTCTATAGTTATTATTTGACAATTTATACCTGTTGCATTTCTCGTTGTGAAAGTATGGTCTAATTTCTTTCCCCAGGGATAGTCCTAGACATATTTTAAACCCTCTCTATAGGTACACACTTTTAAAACACCATTTTAATGGCGTGCATGGAGTGGAGAGTGAAAATGTTAGCAAAGATTTTTCAGTATGTAAATCATCTATTTCTATTTTTTTCATAATCATGCCCTGCCTTTTTTATTCATTATTAAGAACATTGATGTGGAGATGAAATGTTTTCCTCTATTTTTATCTTCAAATGACCTTTATTTGCTGCTTGTGCAGATTGCTAGATTTATTCCAGCCTCTTACACTAGAGTCATAGTTTAGCTTCCACTTAGAGCCAAATGCCCCACAGCTGAAATGACCGCACCTCTGAAGTGGCATTTTCCCAGGCCATTCCTGCCTTTAATAATGAGCCAGCCAGGAGGCAAGTTTGTATCTCATTACAAGAGAGCCTTGTATTAGGCCTGGTGCATAATTAGATGTGAGGAATTACAATCGGTCCTCTCTTTGCAAGACCTTTCAGCACCAAGTCTATGCTTAAGCCATTACTTTTCTTTTAATCTAATGATTTTGCCTCTCTCTCTCTCTCTCTCTCTCTCACAATAACAACAATAAAGACACCAAGGAAGTTCGGAGATTTGTGGTTTTAAAAAGACTGGATCCCGAAGAGATTTTCACAAGACGCTTCAGAAACAGACGTTTGAGTCGGAAACTGTGGAGTGCAGTGAACCCAGAGCCCAGGTATTTCCTATCAACAAACACGGTTCCCAGGCTACTGGCTGTTCTGCCCCGTGGCATGCTGTTGGGTTTTATTAACTAATAAAAAAGCTAAATTCATAGACTATCAGAGTAGGAGGAACTCTACCATCTGAGTTAGTGATTTTCTTTTTCCAGACCTTCTTGTAGCCACAGACATAGTGTTCAAATGAAAATCCAGAAATTCAGTAATTAAAATAGAGAAAAGTGGGGGGGCTCTGTTTGCTGGGGAAGGCCATTGGGCCTTATCCCTATAGCATTCCTGCTGGAGACTCAGGTGCCCCTTAGGCAGAGAGATGGAATGCTCCACACTGAGTCAGACTGCCTGGGGTCTCTGTGATTCTGCCGCATCAGGGAGCCTCAGGTAGGATAACTAAACTCTGTGGGCTTCCATGTCCTTCTCTGGAACACAAGACTGAAAATAGTTGTTTGACTATGAAATGAGTTAATATGTGTAAAGCACTTGGAACCATGTCTCTTCTCGCACTTAGTACCCGATAAATGTTGGCTACTGTTATTGTTATCGGTGTTGTTATTACTACTACAGAGTAGTTACAGTTTGAAAGTCAGCTCTATAGAACTGTGTTTATAGCAGCGTTATTCACAGTCGCCAACAGGGGAAACAACCTTGTATCCATGTAAATGGATAAACAGATGCGGCATACACATACAATGAAATATTATTCAGTCTTAAAAATTTACCAGCGAAATTCTGACACATACTGTAACATGCAGGAACCTTGAAGCCATTATGCTGACTGAAATAAACCAGTCACAAAAGCACAAATGCTGTGTAATTTCACTTACATGAGGCACTTAGAGCAATCCATTCATAGAGACAAATGTGAAATGGTGGCTGCCCGGGGCTGGGACAGGGGGAATGGGGAGTTACTGTTTCATGGGTAATAGTGCTTCGGTTTTGCAAGATGAAAAGAGTTTTGGAGATTAGTTGCACAGCAGTGTGAATGTACTTAACACTGCTGAGCTGAACACACACAAAAAAATGGTTAATTTTGTCATGTATATTTTATCACAGTTTTTTTAAAAAAACTTAGTGCTCTAGTCTAACATGCCCATTTTATAATTAAGAAAAATAAAAGAGGGAGGAAGAAATGTGTCCAAGTTTTGCATAGGACTTCTGAAACCAGTATAATTTTTAGCTCCCAGGTGCTCTCATAACCCAAGCATCTTACCATGCTGAATATTACTAGAGGGTTTTAAAATAATAAAATAATACTTATTTTTTGAACAACACGGTCTCTGCAGTCATGCCACGACCTAATCTGAGGAATCAGCCATCAATCCAGTGCTGAAGATGATGGGCTAACTGAAGCCCAGAATATCTGTGTGCTGTACTCTGTGGGAGATTTAAGGGCCTTTTAATTGGTAATTTTGACCAAATTCAGTTTTCACTGTACATGATGACCAAGTAAATTGTTCCATGCATGTCAGACAGAAGCCACACTAGATATTTCCACAGCAGAAATTGAACATGGGGGACTGAGAGAACCCAGAGAGAACAATGAAGTCATGCAGCAGTCATAACTGCATGCAACAGCACACCACCCCGGGGCTGGAGTCTAGGGCAGTGCTTCCCGAACTTGAGCTTCCTCAGAATCCCCTCGAACAGAGATTGCGGTGCTCCACCCCAGAATTTCTGACTTGCTAGGTCTGGAGTGGGGCTTGAGAATTTGCACTTCTAGTTAGCACTTTCCAGGAGATGCTGATGCTGCTGGTCCCAGGACCTCGTGTGAGAACCATGCATCTAATGGAAAGAGCTTGGAGATCAGAACCTAGAAGCTTAGAAGAGGGGCCCCAGAGCTAGGACTGAACTCTCTGAGGAGGGCGTGTGACCCAGCCAGTGGTGTCATCTCAGGATCTGAGGAAAGACCTCACTGAGGCTGGAAGTTTGGATTTAGACCTCCTAGGAGGAGGAATTGCCCAGCTGGATCTGGTACCTCCAAGGAGGTAAGATGAGGATACTTTTAGAGGTGCCGAAGGAAGCCACGGCCAGAACAACTGCCCCTACCATGGCGAGAGGAACCGCAAGCAAAGGGGAAGGGGCATTCTCCCAGCTCCAGCCATCTAGTCTCCCTGTTGCACCCCCTCTTGGCATACATTAAGGGGAGCAGCAGGCAAAGCAGAAATGTGATTTGCTGAAAGTAGACCTGGCCTCACAGATTTTATAAAAGGAGGAATTTGGAGGTGAGAGACAATAGGTGAATGACCAGCACACCCATTTCCCCCGCAGACTAACAGAGCACTCAGTGAAGTCATTGGCTGGGTTTCAGAGCCAAGTTATACAAAAATTATGTTTTTAAGTATTAGACTAATACTCACCATGGAGAGATGCTCAGATTATGAAACAATCAACAACATCTTCCATTTTTCTTATGTACCTTATTAAGTGGAATGGAGAGGCCAAATGCCTGAATTTACGTAAGTTAAATACACATATGATGTGTCTTCATGGTACTCACATGTTTCATAAAATGAGGTCATATTATACATAATATTGTATAACTTCCTTTTTCATATTAATAAATATTAATACTATGATCATCTTTTCTCTTCCAATGAATATATGCTCTTTCTTTTTAATGGCTGCATAGCATTCCATTGGCTGAAAGTTCTAAAATCTCTTAATGCTTCCTCTTATAGGTGGCATTTAGATTATTTCTATTATTTAGTTATTATAAAGAATGTTTCAGAGATGCTTGTGTCTTTACATCTTTGCTCACTTATTCAGTTACACCCTTAGGATAAATTCTGGAAAATATATATATCTCTTAACATTCTTTTGAAGAAATTGAATTCACTTTATTTTCCCAAGGCTTTTATAAATTCTAAAACAAAAATATTAATAATTAAAGTGTTAATATCGATTATTGCTAGCACATTCATTTTAGGTAAAATTTATGATCTACCAAAGTAGCATTTTTATAAGGTAGGTAGATATCACAAAAAATATATCTTATGGAGGAAATAATTATATAGGTATAGTCCATTTAGTAGAATTTTAGGATAACATTCTACCATTCATTTTTATAGATGTTTATAATAGATTCATCTGTATTCTCATAACATATTATTGATTATGGTTATATATTCTTTGCTGAGTTTTTCATTAAGTATGCAGTTCCCAATTTCCAAGACATTTCTAATGGAATAAAGCATTCACTTTGTGATTGATTTAAGAGTTTTTTTCAAACACACTGCAGCTAAAAGTGGATACTGCTAGACTAGCAAACACTTTTTTCTTTTCCTTTTTCTTCTTCTGGTGCTTATTCCTGCAACTGTTACTAACGTCCTGTAGGAAAGTGTTCCCATGCCCTCATCTCTGTCTCCAGAAACAGATTCAGCCTTGGAGTTAAGATATAGTTTAATTTGGAAGGCCCCTCAAGGATCATCTTATTTTCCAGTTTCAAAAACCAAATTCTGGAGTTGAGATGAGGATGAGCTGCCTCTGTGCCCCAGGGCTGGTCCTTTCTGTTGCACCCTTTCCCTGTCTCTTCTGCTGGAACGTGAGACGGGAGCATGGCTCGGAAGAGGCTTGGCCCCAATCTCCGGAAAAGAACACACAAAAACTAATAGGAACATGGTGCTATTTTCCAACCTTTCCTCAAGGACAGGTTTATCTACATCTGATGAGTAATTACCTGTTTCCAGGTGGGAAGGAAAGATTTAATTTTAGGATGCTTGGGTCAGGAAGCTAAGATGTGATTCTTGTCAAACCCCCAGTTGGCTCTGAAACGCCTTGAGACTGATTCTATAATCACACATTGGAGCAGGCTTGAGACAGGTTGTTTAGTTCTCATTTTAGATCTACAGTCTCTTTCACAAAGATGTGTCTTTTCTCACAGACAGGCCCCCGTCACTTAAACGTTCTGTGTGATGTGTCTGGGAAAGGCCCCCTCACTGCGTGTGGCTTCGACCTGCGCAGCCTGCAGCCCGACCAGCGGCTGGAAAACCTCCTGCAGCATGTGAGTGCCGAGGACTTTGAGAAGCAGAATGAGGAGGCCCGGAGGACCAACCGGCAGGCCGAGCTCTTCGCCCTTTACCCATCAGTGGACGAGGTGGGTGCGACCATCTCCACGCTGGAGAACTTCAGAGAAGATACAGAGACGCTCTGGGAAAACATCATTGTTCGTTATCACTGTACAGCAGCGTCAGGATGCTTAATTGTATGATTTCTGGGGCTGTTTATTTTACTAAGGCAAGCCTGTGTCATAGAAGAGCCAGTTATTGATCAATTACACAAATGAGATTCCAATGATAACTAGGATTTTCATAGCGTTTTACAAAACACTTTCACTGATATTATCTCATTTAATCTTCAAAACATTTTGAGGGTCCACATGCAGTGATCCTATGCAGCCAGTCAAGTCATTCAGTTATTTGGGGATATGTTTTGCATTCAATCCATCAAGATGCATTACTTAAACCTTGATGTTCTGTAGTGCTTTGTTAAGATTTTACCTTTTTTTTTTAATCCTTACCCAAGGACATTTTTGCATTCATCTTCAGGTAAAGCAGGAGAGAGAGGAGGAAGAGACAGAGAGAAACATTGATGTGAGAGAGACACATTGAGTGGTTGCCACCCACATGACCCCAACCGAAGCTGGGGACAAACTGCAACCAAGATACATGCCCTTAGTGGGAACCGAAACCCGGTCTCTCCAGTCCGCAGGCCGACGCTCTAACCACTGAGCCAAACCGACCAGGGCGAATTTTTTTTCTTTATTGACCTTAGAGAGAGAGAAAGGGAGATGGAGAGAGAGACAGAAACATTGATGAGAGAGAACATCGATTGGCCGCCTCCTGCATACCCCCCACTGGGGATGGGACCCACAACCTGGGCATGTGCCCTGACCAGGAATCAAACCAGCAAGCCCTTGGTGCATGGGTCGACGCTCAACCACTGAGCCACACCGGCTGGGCAAGATTTTTCTTTTTTAATCTCTGAAAGCATTCTAGCCTGAAACACCACAGCCATGCTCCCAATGCACAGAACAATAGGCTCTTGATTGTCTGCTCCTCCATATATTGGACCAGCCCCCAAACAATCTGATAGTTTAGGCTTTGCCTGTGGTTACTCCCCAGGGCACTTCAAAGGGAATGAGAAAGGACCATTATTCAACAGTGTTTTGGCTCCTTATACTTTACATGAGGCTCCCAGTCTTCCTTTCTGCATGTCACAACACCTACACCTCTGGGTCTTGCCTGAACACATTATCTCTGCTGTCCAAATTTTATTAAAAGTTCAGTTGCAAGGAATATGGTTTCGGGGAAATTTTAAAAGATATGCCATCCATCTATGTCTCTAAATATTCGAAATTTGATCTTTGAATCAAGCGAGATCATCCGGGAGCCTGATTCTTCTACATTGTGAGGCCCCATCCTGAGAATTGTGTTACCTGCCAGGCCTTTCGATGAGCTCACCACTGGTCAGCAAGGAGGGCAATAAGGAAAACAGCAGTCATAAGATATGATATTGTGTCCACTGTGAAACTGTGATTGAGGACATTGACCCATGCATCACCCAGCACCACCACACTAAGGACCCACAGGGAAATTGGCTCTCAGGCTGTCAGACAAAGAAGAACTGTGCTTCCTCTGAGAAATGTGTGTCCTTAGAGATGGTGTGCATCTTGTAATCCACTCTCCTAAATTCTTCACTCAAATTTCTGGTCACCTCTCCTCAGTCTAGCAGCTTCCTTATTCGTCCTGAATTTACTTCAACCTTCTTTTTTTCTTATTCTCATTTCTCAACTACCTTGGTTTTCTCATCTATTTTAGATGGAGTCTTATCAGTGGCTTCAAATCCTTTTCTGAATGAGGCCGATTAAAAATAAATATGAACAATCTGGACAACCAATGTTATCACCACCATTTTTCAGATCACAAAGTAAGAATCAGAGACGTTAGGTGACTTGTTCAAGGTTCAACAGGTAAATTAAATTTTAGGATGGAGATCCTAAACGATTACCTCTAAATTTGATGTTTGCCTGTTTATTTATCTACATATGACCACCAGGTGAATTGGCACACATAATTGAAATCCAAAGATGATGACAAACAACCACCTTTTATCTCGTAGCTTTTTAGTTTCCATCTACAACTTTAAAACTTGTTACCAAGTGTGTCCAAGAAGCATTAAGTTTGGCTGACTTGACCCCACATGCACCGCTCTTCCTCCCAGTTCCGTGACGCAGGTGCCGGTAGGTCATAAGGAGACCCAAAGTGGGAGGCAGAAGAGGGGACAAAGGACGAGAAGAATACTTCTAGTGAGATAGCAGCTCAGTCAAGTTTCCCTCAGTAGATTAAATGGGGAATATCCAGTCTGAATTGATTAAAAGAGTGAACCATAGACTATTTTAAAAGAATTTTGTTTTATGGCCTTTGAACAATGCTGAAACTCAGGTGAGATAGAAAGTTATAATGTAGCGGAGGTCCTAAGGGGACCCACTTTATTGAGTGGGAAGGAATGCTTTGTAATTAGTATACCTGTGACTTGCAACTTGGTATGTCTAAAATGCTTGAGTGTCCCTGTACCAGCCCTTTAATATGTTGTAGTTGTACACACAGAAATGGCATCTGTACTTGTAATTTGTACTTGCTTCCAACAAAGTCCTGTGGAAGAAAGGTAGATTTCTGGCCTACCATGAGATCATTACAAATGCTGATTTTTTAAAAAATAACTCATTAATTAAATTGTTTTATATTGTCATTAATTCATTTCCTAGTGAGTAAAGTTAGAGGAGAGGTGAACTATTACATCCATATTATGGTAGATTCTACAGGAGAGGTAAAAGTAGAATTCAACCACCAAGTTAGACGAGTTGAGTTCTTTCCCTGATTCACTGCATCTATAAAAGGTGTCATCCTAAGTGTTGATCCCTAAGAAAGTTGCCTCTATACTCCAAGTCTTTGGAGAGCTTGCATTTCGGTTGCAAGTGACAGAACCCAACTAAAACCAATTCAGAAAAAAATGGAAGGCCTTATTGACTCACATAATGAAATTACAGGTAGGCAGATGAGAGTTGGCCTCAAGATCCATTGGACCAACAGATGGAAGCATGTCATCTCTCTCATTATCTTTCTCTCTCACTACCACACCTTCTCTCTCTCTCCCTTCTGTCTGTCACACACACACACACACACACACACCTCCCAGAACGATGAAAACAGGTATCTGTTAAAACTTTACATTTCCTCTTCTGCTTCTTTGGGAATTTGTTCCTATTTCAGATAACTGCAAAGGCTCAAGAAATTCATATAGATTAGAAGAAACATAGAAAATACATTAACATGTAGACCTTGTTTGGATCCTGATTTTAAAAACTAACTACAAAAAAATAAGACAGTTGGGTATATTTGGAACTGGTTACATGTTTAGTGACAACAATAAATTTTTGTTAATTTTTTTAAGAGTCATAATGGTATTACAGTTGTGTGTTTTTAAAAGTCCTTTAGAGAGTTGTACTGAAATATTTGCAGTTGAGATTACATGATGTTTGGGTCCATGCTTCTAAGGAATCCAATATTGAGTAGGGGAAGGTAATAAGTGGAAGTATAAATGAAACCAAGTTGTCCATGAGGCTAGGTAATGGGTAAAAATGGTTCAGTATATCATTTCCTCTAATTTTATATGTTTACAATTTCCCAAATGAAAAGCTCTTTTAAAAAGATTGAATCCAGACCAAATGTAGTCTTAGAAACCAGTAAGTGTCTTTATGTTGATGTTGTTTTCCAATAAGGGGGACCTCCCCTCTCAGACGTGTCTATTCTGAGCAGCCTAAAGATTCCAGCCTGCTCTGAGGGGGTTCTGCGCAGTGTAGGCATCAGAACAGGACCCTCTCTGGGGCAGACTCAGCAGCTCCACCCCGCAAGGTGGCCCACTGGTGAGCCCAGGATGGGCCTTGAAGGAGAGCAAAGGTTACAGTAGATGTGAGTTTACCATTCTGACGATTCCACCAAATGGCACAGATTTGCCAAGAAGGTGACTTTGCTGCTATTTGTAAAAACGCTGTGGTTGCTATGGGAAGCTCCCATCCTTTGTAGCCCAGCAAAATACAAGTAGACATGACTCTATTTTTTGGACCCTTGCGAGCTGCAGACCACTGACCGCTGTTTGGATAGCCTAGTGCCAGAGCAGGGATGACAGCTGTGAGGGACTTGCGCTGTTTGTCGTTGCATACGTAAATATAATTAAGATACTATGATCATTTAGATTTGAATGCTAAAGGTTATAACAGGGATTTGATATTTCTCTTTAAGTCCTGAGTCCCAATGTGGTAAAATACAGGTATATTTCTTAATTTGTCATTACTAAGCCTTTCTGTACATAGAACTTTAGTAAGTTTTAGCTGGACATTTTTTTATAGACCCTATAAATTCAACCCCAAGTTCCTATCATCTGTCTATGAAAACAGTGAACTGAGAAAGATGCTTTATTATCGTATTGATGGTTTACAGCCTTACATGAACTATTCTGACTCAGATCTCAAGTCTGAAACACCCATATTTACTAGTTAAGTCCTTGGCAGAAGAAATATTCTGAATGTGTACTTAGAGCAGCCAAAAAAAGAAAAAAAAAAGCCAACAATAGGTATAAGATTTTGCAATGCCATCTGGTGGATGTTACTAAGTCATATCCATGTTCACATTTCCTTCCTTCCTCCCTCGGTCTCTTTGTCTTAAATGTGTGGCTTTCCGAAAGGAGAAAATGTTTGCTATAAGTGCTGACTTTGAAGCTGGGGGTTAGATAACAAACTTTCTTGTAAATATCAGTGTCATTCTGCTGTTGGAAATAAAGCAAACGCAAGTTGAATTGAGCAGTGGATGACGGTCGTCCGTTGCCTGGGTTAACTCCAACTGGAACTTCTCTAATGGAAATTGACTAATGATTTCTTTACCATGTGATTAATAATAGGAGGATGCTGTGGAAATACGTCCGGTGCCAGAATGTCCTAAGGAACATCTGGGCAACAGAATATTGGTCAAGTTGCTGACCCTGAAGTAAGTATCAGCAACGAGTAACTATACTGAGGTTTATATTGCCTTTTAGAGTTTGGAGTCAGCTGGATCTGAATTCTATTTCTACCAAGCCTTTGACAGTCTTCTTCTATAAAAGGGAAGGCAAACACTAAGGTTAGGCACATAAGGAAATTGAGTGAAATGGCCTATGTTAAAAAAAAAACACAACAACAGCGAAAGCCAGCGGTGTACTGGGGTCAGTTCTGACTAACTCATGATAGCGGATCGTGCCCTTCTCTTCCCAACGCTTTATTCAGCGGAGTCACATGGGTGGCTTGACATTGGCCTTGGTGGGAGTATTTACAACATAGAAAAAAACAGAAAATTAGATCCCTTTTTTTTTTCTCCAGAGACTTGTTCTTTAAACATTTACTAGCATACCACTGTGGAAACACAATGGTAAATGCAACTAAAACCCAGGCTCAGTGCCAGGGAATAACAGAGCAGAGGGGACTGCAGCAGACGATTAAAGGGGCCACCGCTCCCCAGGACCAGCTCTTGCCATCCAAGTGAACAGGCCCATTTTTGTCAATTCTCTGATTTCCCCCCCCAAAGAAGTTGGAAATCCAGACTTTTCTGCCTAACTTTCTGACTTCTTAAGATTCTTCTCATTTCCTTTTTAAATACCGCACAATTCAGAGAAAGTATGCCTGCAGTGTAGATTCACTTTGTGGGCCAATGATTGGCCACGTCTGCTTTAAAGCAGTTGTCTCCAAGTTATTTAATTGTTCACTTTCAAAGTAAAAATGTCCCATGTCCTCTATATATGTGTATTCGTTTTGTACGTGCATATGAAAATTCTGCATCCATTATAAAACATACATAATCAAGAAATGTTGAAGGAAATTATAATATTATTGTCTTGTGTGTCCCAGGAGTGTCTCTGCACCTCTCCTTCCTCTTTGCAGACTGCTACTTTAGGGAAGTCGTTCTTGGACTTCTTCAAACCACGGACCCTTTTGAACATACTAAGTTGTAAATGTTCTACCTAGGCAAAAGTCCATGAACATACTATTTTGTGTACCCTATTAGGTGGGCCGTCTGTCTCATGAAATCTGTTCATGGACCCCTTGAGCAGCCCCTGGCTTACAGTTAGGGCATCTGGATACTGAAGTCAAGGCTTTGTTTCAACCTTGAGAACTTCTCTGGGACTTTGAGTCCTTTCTCATAAATGAAGTTGTTAGACCGGGTAGTCTCAAAGCCCCCGCCTGTCATAAACTTCTAATTCTAATGCCTAGCCTCCCCAGTCCCTCTCCAAGGAACACGAGCCCGCGTGACTGCTCACCACCGGGGGTGCTCTTTTGATGTTGCGCCTCCTCGGCGATGCTACCAGTGGTGGAGAGGGGTGGTTCGGACCTTTTGTCTCTACACAGAGATGAGCAGCCGATGAGCAGCTCTGTGTCAGGTGAAAGGTTCAGAAAGGCAAACTCTCACCCTGGCAAGCCGCCCGGAGGCGGCAGCCTGTCTTTCAGCAGGAGGACTGAGTGGAAGTGGCTGTTCCGTTCCCCTCTGCATTGCTCAGGAAGTCCACCCATTGTCTGAGCACTCGCCGCCCCCACAGGATGCACTTTTAGATGCAGGAACTATGCCATTTAAGACTGGAGGAATTCTCTCCTGGGATGCTTGTCACCAAGCCGTCTAGACTTTTTAATAAGTGGCAGCTGTTTTCACAGGTAGGAAATATGGCCACTAAGATAGATGTGCATTATTTTTTAAAAAACGAGTCACTTGGATTTCTCTTGATGAAAATTGGGAAGTATAGATTCTAGTGATTCCCCGCAACTGCCAAAGCAGAAATTAAGTTGCGCTGAGCTGTTTGCTCAGTGCACTTGGTCTGCTCAGTTGTCTTAAATAATATCCATACCAACACAGCCAGAGAGAAGGACTGAAGAGATACACCTAGGTATAACTACTTTGGATAAACTGAATTTTTTAAAAAGGAAGCAAATTCTTATAAGTAAACCTAGAATGTTAAAATATGAATGATAAAAATGTAATAATAATGTTAAAGACACATGTTTCCCCATTGATATGCCGAATCCTATTTCTAATACTATTGAGTTTATCAGCTGGGGAAATTTTTTAAAGTTATTGAGATCTGTAACTTTGTTTTGCTTTTGAGAAATACCTAATGCCTCAAGCATACAGAAAGAATCAGGCTAGTGCCAATTCTGTATGTGTGAGTAGCAGCAAGAAGAAAGAGAGGATAATAACAGAGTGTTTTTTCTATTTTGCATTTTAAATGGGAAAATTGTTTAATTTAAAATTTAATACTGTCTTATGCAAAGTAACCTCAGCTGAAAGGAATTTCTTGGTGGTAAAACTTTAGTGTGTGTTAAACTTACCCAAAGAGCTTGTTTTAAATAAAGGTTTGGAGAGACCTCCTACTGGCGTTTCCCACAAGAGACTCTAGTTCAGTAGATTTCAAGTGGGATCAAGGAAGTTGCATTTGACAAACTCTGTATTTGCTTCAAAATGCTCATTTCTGGGAACCACTCTTAGAGAAACATTGGTAAAGAGAACTGAGGTTCTGTGATCAGAAAGGACTGGGCTTGAAACTTGAGTGTGCCCATTCCTAACCTCGTGGCCTTAAGCTCTCTGAACCTCAACAATGGGGAAGATATCGACACCACACCATTGCTGTGAAGCCTAAAGGAATTGACATGTGCAAATCGCTTAGCACAATTGCAGGTGTTCGGCAGATATTCATTCTCTTTTTCTTTTTGAACCACAGAGAACTTAACCCTCAGTATCTACCTACATAAATTACAGGACTGTTCAGACCTTTGTATCAGGTCTAGTTCAACATGCCAGGCAATAGCTGGTGAGCCTAGACACGAATATTCTTCTACAAAAGTTCTCCTTTAAGGCAAAGCTATCCAATGATAAGGCCATCATCTCACACATGCCTTCAAACAAAATTGGCCTATTTTGTGTGACTTCTGCAGTAATGTTGGTCCAGGACCTGATTACTGGTGATCTCAGCTGGCAGCGTCCAAGGTCATGGGTTGTTAACCTGAGAAACTTGGAAGGTGCACATATGTGGTCCATGAGCATGTCATAACATGTGGCAGGATGATGCTCTGGGGCTGCATTTTCCTCAAGCCCACCATTTTTCAAGGGGAATGGGCAATTAGGTCCAATGTGAGGGTTCCTCTTTCCAGCTGTCACTGGGTCCACACACCTCCGTTTATCGGTAGTGCTCAGCCCCCTATCCCTACCTCAACTCAGCACTTCCCCTGGCAATGGAGTTAGGAAGGGCCATTCACCCAAATCATAACCCAGGCTTCCTCTGATGGCCCCACTATCAATGTCAGGAAAAGCAACTGGACTTTTCTTTTCACACTATCTGAAAAGCCCCATTCCTTAGAATTGAGTAAGAAGGATTTCTGTCTAGCAGTAAAACAAACTGTAAATAAGGCCTCTATCCAAGACCCCTGAAAACAAGCTCCAGCGGTGAGGTGTGCCATGCTGGATCAGACCAAGGGTCCACTCCGCCAACTTCTGCTTCTGGCGCCGCCAACAAGCCCTTTTTGAGAGAATGACCCACCATGACCCTTCCATGTTTCTCTGTTAATATCCAACGTAGTTCTCATATGCATGGCGTTATCAAAATATTTCTGAAAACTGCTTACATTTTTAACCAGTTTATGTATGCAGGCACTTTCAGAATATTAGAAATTATCTGAGTTAAAACCATACAGATTTTTCTCTCTTGCTCTCACAGGTTTGAAATTGAAATTGAGCCTCTGTTTGCCAGCATTGCCCTCTATGATGTTAAGGAAAGGAAAAAGGTAAGAAAGCAAAAAATAAAAAAAAATAAATATTTAAAAAGAAAGCAAAAAATAACTCATCCCCAAAGACACACATTGTTGATGAGTTTTTGGGTTCGGGTGTTTGCATCTCACTTCTATTCAGCAAAAACACCTCAGATTTTAAAGCAAATGACCTTTGATACAGCAAGTTCTATTATCTTTGTGGTTTTTAAAGGGATGATCTGGGAACATTAGTCATTTATATTTTTTGAAGAATCTTTAAGGGGAAGCCTGCTGAAGGTTGGCCAGATGGCTAGAGGGCTGGTTGGGATAAGAGAGAAATGATATAGCAGTGTTGGGGGCTACACGTAAAACAAGACAAGTTAGCCCTGGCTGGTTTGGCTCAGCGGTTAGAGTGTCGGCCTGCGGTCCAGAGAGACCCGGGTTCTGTTCCCTCCATGGGCGCGTACCTCAGTTGCGGTTTGTCCCCGGCCCTGGTTGGTCGTGTGGGTGGCAGCCACTTGATGTGTCCCATTCACATCGATGTTTCTCTCTCTCCCTCCCACTCTATCTGAGCAAAACATGGAAAAATGTCCTCGGGTGAGGAGAAAAAAAAAACAAAACAAGACAATTTAAATACATTTTTAACAAGCTCAGCTATGCGTTAGTGTTTCCTCATCCGGGGAGTGTTTGCTCTGTGAAGTGGGCTCATCGTGAACGGAAGGCATCTTGTTCAGTAAAAGTCTCAATGTGCCACAGGGTGAAGAGCTTACCAACTGGAATGTGCTTTTCATTGACAGTTTTCAAGGACCTGAGACTTCTCCATGGATGTTTTTCTGTTTAGTTCTTTTGTAACTCCTAGAGGAAGACAGAAATAACAAAACCAGAGTAAGATGGCTCTGCGCCCCTCTGCCCATAGCCATTCTGTATTTGAGGAAATGTGTATTTCTCGAATAAATAATAATCACTGAGATTTGTATTAGTTAGGGTAGGATGACTGCTAAAACCAAAAACCCCCACATTCCCTAGTTTCGGGCAGTAGTTCTTAAAATTGACCATGTAGCGGAACCACCTGGAGAGCTTATTAAAACAGATGCTAGACCCCCAACTCAGAATTTCGATTCAGTAGGTCGGGGTGGGGCCTGAGAATGTGCATTTCTAACAGGTTCCCAGGTGATGCTGAAACTGCTGATCAGGGGACCACATTTTGAGAACCATGGGCTTAAAGAAGTTTCTGTCTTTGCCCTGGACAGTTTTGCTCAATGATTAGAGCGTTGGCCTGCGGACCAAAGAGTCGCAGGTTCGATTCTGCTCAAGGACATGTACCTTGGTTAGGGTTTAGTCCTGGCCCTTGTTGGGGCCTTGTGGGTGCAACCAGTCGATGTGTCTCTCTCACATTGATGTTTCTCTCTCTCTCCCTCACTCTCTATCTGAAGATAAATGGAAAAATATCCTCAGGTGAGGATTGAAAAAAAAAGAAGCTTCTGTCTGTGTTTCCTAGCAGTCCGGGGTAGGGGTGCTGGGTCAGCAGTGGTCTGAGCCCCTCAGTCTCCCAGGAACCCGGGCTGGCAGTGGCCCCTCTGTCTTCAGTGGGTGTTCTCCCAAAGTCGCTTTTGTCTCTGACATTGCAGCCTGGATATTTGACACGTCATTTACGCTCACAATTCACTCCTAACTGCTGGAGAGGGCGGTAAAGCAGCCTTTGCCTGGGCAGCCAGTTCTCGGCTCTAACTCTGTTAGTGGTGGAGGGGAGACCGGCCACACATGGCTCGTGAGTAACACCGCTCGAGCGAGCCGAGGGCGCGCATCGTGTCCGGCTCCTGCTCAAAATCTCTGATGGATCCGCAGCACCTGCTACATCAAAAACAAACTTTTTAGCTTCCATGCCGGGCTTTCTTCACTGTGGCTCTCATTTGTGCTCTTTCCCTCTCTGGTCTGCCTAGGCAGAGTCAAGCTGGACTAATCTATGTTAACTGAATTCACTGCAGGTTTTCCAGCCTCTGGGATGGTTCTGTGCTGCGTTGGTACATGGTCACCCTCCAGCTCTGCCTCTGCCTCACTCTGTCACCCCTACTGGGTGCGATCTCGCCCTTGTAATTTCCACAGTGCTTTCTCTGTTAGATAAATTGGGAGGGAGGGAGGGGGAGAGAAAGAGAGAAACGTCAACGTGAGAGAGACACATCGAGTGGTTGCCTCCTGCATGACCCCGACCAGGGCGAGGATCGAACTTCAACCCAGATAGGTGCCCTTGGCCCGGAACCGAACCCGCAACCTTCGGTCTGCAGGCCTATGCTCGTAACTGCTGAGCCAAATTGGCCAGGGTCAGAGTGCTTTTTGTATGAAGGTGGTCACCTAAATTTTGTTTTTCCTGTAGTTAGTTACATATTTGACGTACCCCAATGTTTTAATGTCAATGAATTGAGGGCATAGGCTCTTCTTCAGTGTTCAGCTCTTCTTCAGAGCAGTGCATAGCACATCGTTGATACTCAGAGATTACTGGCGGGTTAATAAAAATTTAATGTTTCAAGGAACAGCTCTCAAATGACTCCAAAATATCTGGAGATTGTGACAAAATATGTATCAGATTTCCCAACAGCCACCAGTCGTGAACCATGTCTATGATAACATTTATTCCTTTGGAGAAATTTCTTTGTGGTTTTTCACTCTTTTTTAACATGTTAAAGCCATGAGAACAGCAGGTCTAACTTATTTTCCATTTTGCTACTCATTTACAGATCTCAGAAAATTTTCACTGTGACCTGAACTCTGACCAGTTCAAAGGATTTCTGCGTGCCCACACACCCTCTGTGGCCCCATCGAGTCAGGCAAGATCTGCGGTATTCTCAGTCACCTACCCATCCTCAGACATCTACCTGGTAGTCAAGGTAAACACAATCTGATTCATTCATTCTGATGTTCCCATTTTGGCATTATTCCCAGTGCATGTATCAGGTACAAGAGGTGTTAGAACATATCTCGCTGTTTTCTGTGAGACTCACTTTGTTTCCTTCTCAACTTACCCAGTTTCCTTTACAAGAAAATTCTATGTTGAATACTAGAACAGTTATAGGTTTGGGAATCATACAGTCCTAGTTTGGAATCCTGGCTTTGCAACCTGGTCGTTACATGACTTTTGGGGCAATTACCTAACCTTTCTGAGACTTAGTTTGCTCATCTGTAAAGTGGGGATAATAATGCCACCCTCACTGGGTAGTTGTGATTACAAAATAAAGCTTAGCACATTATAAACACCCTTCCTCCTCACCAAGGAAAGCACCCTTGGCTGTCCAGCTCTGGGAGGCTGCTGCTATCTCAGATAGAGTTTCCTAATGATGTTCATGTTTTTCTAGAGGCCCATAGTTAAATGACCACAAGTCCAGGCTCTGACAATTTGAGGTATGGGCTATATTTTCCAAGTTTCATTCCTTTTTATCACCATCTCATGGACTATGTCTAGGGAGAATCAAAAATCTCTAGGGCAGTTATATGTAGAAGGAGCTTCATTCTAGGCTATACTCTTTGCTGATGTAGGAAAGCCAGAGATTTTCTCTGCACACCAAAATAACTGGTTAGAAATTAACAACAAACATTGAGTATTTTACCTACCTTAAGTGAGATAATCCATATCTTTGACTCTACTCAAAAATTTAAAAAATAATAATAAAATAAAATCAGGTGATTTGATTTCATGAACACTCAGAATTCCAGGTTTGATGTCCATTATCTCATGAGTCTTCCATGATCCCAGGGGAGTAGCATAAAGATTTCAAAGAATCTAGGTGACTTGCAAGTCACTTAACAAGTAGCATATGTCTTTCTATTCTAGCTTCCTTTCCTCCAATTCACCAAACTCTGAAAGGCTACAGTATCTTAAATGGAACATATGGAAGCTTATGGAAGCTATAATTAAAACTCTGTTGCTAAAAAGACGTGTCTTTTGTTGTCAAACTTTAATGTATGTCCTTTATCTTGCAATATTCCTTAGACATATAGGAAAATTATCTTACCACTCTGGAGGCCCTAGAGTTAAATTCCCAATTCTCTCTCAGCCTGGGAAAGCAGCGCTAGTTCTCCAGAGCCCAATTTTACTTCAAACGCCACATCTCAGTGGATGAGTTTATTTTGGTTAATCCGTAGTACTGTGCTAAATACCAGCAGTTACCTATGGATTCTGTTACTTACTAAAATACATTCAAAACTTTCGAATGTCTAAATGCATTCATTTGGCAAAAAACAAAATGAACAAACAAACAAAAAAAAACCTTTCTCTTAGTGGTCTGAATTTAGTTAAGACATTTGAATCTATTCAGACAGTTTCTGGTTTGCTTCTGATATGTCTTTCTTTTCCGTAATGCCATAGTGTAGCTTCTTTTCCTCTGAATAGATAATAAATGATGTAGGAATATTGAGCACATCTATCCAGGCTGTTGCCATTCAATAAAGAGAGCCTTCTTTCTTATTTTTGTTGTCAAGCTGAACACTGGGATATTAACTGTATTTAGGTAGAGTTACCAGGTTTAGTATTGCATAGGACATTGCTTTAAGGGGTTATTTCAGGCTTAACGGTTTTGTTTCTCACCTGAAGGATGGAGAGTTAGGATGAGAGCAAATCTGGTGTAAAACTTTAAAAACAGACATGCCAGGCATTGAACCAGACCCTCTCAAATAGAACAGAGGGTAGCCTTTTACCTTAAAAAATTTCCAGGTAATTCTATGTTCCTTTCCCCTACCTACCACACTTATGAGGACCCAAAGTCATTTTACCCATAAATCATGAAGGACCATATAGTAGGCTGTCATTGCAGCCTGCAGCTTCTTCTCTCAAAGTAGCTGAGCAAAGGGAATGGTAGCTGCTGGTCAGTTTGGATGTGAATTTTCCCACGTCCAGATTCCGGACATCCCTCTCCTATGGATTCCACACTGTACTAATGCATGAAGCTATGATATTCCATTCCGTGCTTCAGGTCCTAGTGAAAAGGTTCATTGTCTCTGTTCAAAGTCTACTTTAAAACCACATTTTAATGTATTGATTTCATGGGAAAAGTTGCTTCCTTCCCATTTGCTCTACGAGCTCCTGACTGTGAGCTTCAGGAGAGTGGGGACCGGGTTCACTGTGTTCACCACCTTATGTCCCTAGCAGCCACCACATGGAAGATACCCAACAAATGTTTTTGGAATGAATGAGTAAGTGAATGATTGCCGACTAACAGGAATACCCGACTCTGGCTCTAGTGTTATGTGTCTGTGTTCTCAACCTGGGGTATCTCTCAGCGGGGTCAGCTTTCTCTTCATGCTCTGGCCATGGGAAGGGGTTTTAAATGTCTTTTATGAGAAGAGAGACATCTTGCTTGCAGTGTCCCTGAAATAGATGTCCTTTGAGCAGTCCCATGTCCCTTCCTTTGAAACTCCATTAAACACCCTCCATCACTAGTGCATTTCTGGTTCACATTCTTTGCACCTAACTGATAATACCTGTTAAGAAGGTGTGCCTATTGGAATATGTTAACCCAGTTTTCTTCAAGAATCGTCTCAACTAATGATACAGACAACGGGACAAAACCACTTGTTTTTCTCAACATTTAAGCTAAATTAAATTTTCTTTGAATAGAGAGGGTTAGGAAATTTCCATTTTCTCCTTTTCTGTCTCCTAAATATGTTGCCCAAATTTATGGCTAGCCAGATCCTCTACCTGCAGCCTACCTGGAGAAGACGTTTGACCATGGTGGCATCCCAGGTCAGCAGTGAGCAAGGGGGCAAGCTGCACCATCCCGCTGCCCTGGGTGTCTGTCCAGGTCTGTTAAATCCAGAGAAGCAGCCCTAATAGGAAATACATGGGAGACTATTACAGATCATTTATTCTGTTCCTTTATTCATTTTATGGAAGGTTTGAGTTCCCAACCTGACTTTTACAGAGGTCATATCTCTTTTTAACATTGTAAGCAATAATAAGGAAAATGAGCTTTTCACTTCCTACATATGTCTCATGGGTTTTGTTTTATAAAATAACTTTTATTGTGTTTTTATTGTAGGCATAATGCATGTTTATTGTTTTAAAAATGGAAAATACATATAAGCAATAGGAATAAAATAAACACAGCACATAATCCCATCATACAAAAATAACTATTAGCATTAGCTGCGTATCTGCTGTCGTCCTTTTAATATGCCTTTATGATATTTTATAAAACTATATAGTACTTTTCATACTAATTTTTAAATAAAAGAACATAACTCATAGACATATTCCCATATCATAAAATACTGTCACAAACCTAATCTTGATGGTTACATAGATTCTGAAATGTGGATGCAATTTATTTACTTTGTTTTCATATTATTTTTGTTGGTAGATTGAAAAAGTTCTCCAGCAGGGAGAGATTGGAGACTGTGCAGAACCCTACATGGTCATCAAAGAAAGTGATGGTGGAAAGGTATGATATTTTGAGTGTCGCAAAATGGTGACATCTTAGAATAAGCAGATATTTTTCAGAAGTG
The DNA here is from genome assembly GCF_014108415.1 of Molossus molossus. Lineage (NCBI taxonomy): Eukaryota > Metazoa > Chordata > Mammalia > Chiroptera > Molossidae > Molossus > Molossus molossus. Next base: position 52,682,535 of record NW_023425349.1, read on the forward strand.
TTCCACAGTACAATGGGGTTAGTCCACAATATGTTTACATATGAGACACTAGTAAATTGTACTTAAACCAGAAAAGAAAGAGAAACTGGTTATTGATGATAACCTTTTTTTAAATTTTTTTATTGATTTTAGAGAGGGAGGAATGGCAAGGGAGAAAGAGATAGAAACATTGATGAGAGAGAACATCAATTGGCCTTCTCCTGCCTGCCCCCCACTGGGGATTTAGCCTACAACCTGGGCATGTGTCCTGACCGGGAATCAAACCGGCGACCTCTTGGTGCATGGGTCAACGCTCAACCACTGAGCCACACCGGCCGGGTGTTTGATAATAACTTCTTAAAGAAATACTTTTTTTAACTCAACAAATGATGATATACACACTATCGTCTAATGGTACAACTTACCTAGGGCAATGCCACACCTTGTTGCCTTGGTTCTGAGGCTCTGGCCCAGATGGTGGGGAGGGCCCCAGAGACCCGGGAAACCAAACGGTGGCCGAGCTCTTCTGGCTCCTCTCAACAGCATGGGCCCTGCCCTTCCTAGTGCGCATGTTTGGAAACAGGCTGAGATTACTTCCCGCCACAAATTCACTAGGACCACACGGGTACCGAGCCTGTGGACAGGACTTCTTCTCTCAGCACCCAAGATGATTTTTAAAGCATGGCTTTTTTGGACTAAGACTCACCTAATCAGCATCCTACAGACTTATAATTTTCAAATAAAATTTATTGAACTCAAAATATTTGTTTAAATCTACCTTTTATTCTGGACTTAGAAAGAGCACCTTGGAAGTGTTGGAAACCTAATAAGGAAATGATAAGGAAACTTTATGGATATTTCTGAACTTTTCCAAGGCAACTTTTGAAAAAAAAAAAAAAAAACAGGCTCTCGTGAGAGCTTGGTAGATGATATATAAAACTTTTTATCTTAAGATGCTCATGAAAACTCAAGTCAAGTAACTAGCCCCTACAACTGGCTCTTGCTGATTAAGTTGTATAATAAACCTTGGACTTTTTTTTTTAGCTGAAGGGGTATGTCATAGTCAAATGTAGCCTTGGCTCAGACTTCTCCTTTTCCAGTCTGTATTTCCCTGCCAGACGTCTGCCCCAGTCCTGCCATTATTCTGCCTGTCACTCTTTTTGATCAGTAGGGTGGGGATTTTGAAAGTGCCTGTCATATCCATGGCGGGGCAGCTGCTAGGTGCTGGTGCCTTATTGTTTGTCTCTGCTGGTCTCTCCATTTTCCTCTAGAGTAAAGAAAAGATTGAAAAACTAAAACTTCAAGCTGAAGCCTTCTGCCAGCGTCTGGGGAAATACCGGATGCCCTTCGCCTGGGCTCCCATAAGCTTAACCAGCTTCTTCAATGTCTCCACCCTGGAAAGGGAGGTAACCGATGCGGAGTCCATGGTTGGTAAGATTTCCAGCTGCAGCGGGAAGGGGGGGCTGCCCATTCACCAACTCAGGTCAACTGCTTAGTAGTGGGGGCTTGGGGTACAGTACGGTGTGGGAAAGGGGAAAGAAGAGGAGATTAATAGGTTGAAACACTATTATGGCTGGAATACAAATGCATGATTAGATAATGAATCCCCCAAATTATCATGAATGTTTGTGGAGTTTAAATATGCTCGTATAGTAAGATATTTGGTTGGAATTTTCTGGACAGTTTGACCCTTTAAAAACTTAATTTTAAGTAGCCATCTCTTCTTAAAAGTAAAATTCTTCAACATAACAAGAAAATATAATAACCATGTATATATAGTGTGTTAAACAAAGGCACCAAGCTTGGCTCCAAAACACAAGAGATGCTGTCACAGAGGTTTTGAAAAGCAAAACTCCGGTTTCTCAGCAAACTTTCCAGTCCCTTAATGTTTATTTTGCCAACTGGGATGAAAATGTGGATGCCAAAAGAATATTTAGTTACTATTTTAATTTATATAGCATGTGTCTTTTTCATCACCTCACCCGTGGTCTGAATCCTTCATTCGTAGAACAGATTGAATATGAAACTATTCAAGAGGGTTATAGAATTTTCAAGTAGACCAACCCCTACTTGTGACAGAGTTTCTGTTTTCCTACAAGGCTTTGGGTCCAGCAAATATTTAAGTTGAGAGAGTCACATTTCTCATGCATTCCTCAGCTCCGCCACTTCTGAAACGGTGCCCTCGCAGAGGAGTGGAGGAAAGGGTGTTTGGTTATTGCTGCTGCTATTCTGGAGTTATTGCGTAATTACCGGTCAGAACTCGTGGACTATTTCTGATCTGTCAGTTACACACCTCACTTTAGCGCATCCTGACCTTCACACCACGATGCTTTTTTATTTTATTTGTTTTGTTTTTTTATCCTCACCTGAGGACACTTTTGCATTTATCTTCAGATAGATTGAGAGGGAGAGAAGGGGGAAGAGAGATATAGAAACATCAATGTGAGAGAGACACATCGACTGGTTGCCATGCACAGGACCCCAACCAGGGCCAGGGACAAACTGCAATTGAGGTACGTGCCCTTAGCAGGAACTGAACCCGGGCCTCTCTGGTCTACGGGCTGATGCTCCAACCGCTGAGCCAAACTGGCCAGGGCCACAATGTTTTTTTTTAAATGCCAGCCTCTGTGTAGACCCAGGTGGCATTATTTGAAAGAGTTATGCACGGAGCCTAGAGGATAGCATAAATGGGATGTATCCATAAGTTCAGGCATAGGGCTTGCTGAGGCTTTAGTAGTCTCTAGGTCAAGGATAAATTAACTTCACTCCAGAGGCTGGTTTTTAAGAAACAACCAGAGAGCCAGCGTGGCAAGTTTAGATGGCACTGGTGGCAAGAAGTTCCAGTTCAGTGTCGCTGCAAGAATGAAGGATAAGAGAATATTCAAAGACAGGGTTGGACGTATTAGAGTTCTAAGCAATATGACGCTTCACAACAGAACCCCTGAGTTTTGCAGTAGAAAAGCAACACAATCCTCCCCTAAATCTCAAAATGGGATAAGAAGCAACTAAGCAGAGTGTTAGAACCCCAGCCCAGGCTCGGGTGTGGCTCAGGGTTCTAATCCCCGTCACGCAGGTCAGTGGGTCTGCCTGCCCGGTCCACACAGTGAGAGCAGAAGAAAGCTGGGATTCAGAGTCCACTCAGGCCGCCCCTGACTGTAAGCATAGTTGGGTCACCATTCCAAATGCCTTCAAGGGCATTTGAGTACATGCTTCTCTCAAAGGAATGAAAATGTAAAAATAAAACAAAAACAAACACGGTTGACTAAATAAAGCATATCTGCACAACCGGTTCGCTGCAGTCCTGGACCCTGCTGGGTGGCGTCGGGCCTGCCCCTGCACGGGGGGACTGCAGCTGCTCGTGGCCCCTCCTCTCTGGGCAGAGGAGGGTTAGGGGCTCTGACGGGGGGGCTACGAAAGGTAGGGGGTCAGTGGAGGGAAATCTTTATTCAAAACTAGAATGGCCGTGTTCAGTGTTCTTGTTCGGTGACTTTCAACGTATCTTATACCTGGTAAAGTTAATAACTGCTGTGCATTCAAACTGAAAGGCGAACTTGAGAATGACATTTGTTTTTCTTAAAGGAAGAAATTCTTTGGTTGAGCGGAGAACCTTGTCCCAGTCAAGAAGGCTTTCTGAAAGAGCCCTCTCCTTGGAGGAAAACGGGGTTGGATCCAACTTCAAGACCACCCCCATCACCATTAGCAGCTTTTTCAAGCAGGTATCTCTTCATGTGACAGTGCGTGTGGGTTTGTCCCATAATATCATGGGTTTGGGAGCCCAAAGGGGTAGTAAATGTAGTGAATGAGAGAACCAGCTAGTTCACCTCACCAAACCTAAACCTCAGTATCTACAGAGCAAGGACGGTGGTGCCAGCTCCATGTGGCTCTGGGAGGGTTGGATGACATGCAGCAGGTAAAGTTCTGCCCCGAGTACCTGGGGTATAGCCAGTGCTCAGTCAGTGCTGGCTTTCAGCTGAGAGAAGGGCTTGCTCCCACTCATACAAACCATCCTATTTGAACTGTCCTGGTCAATGCACTTATCAGGCTATGAAAACAGTCTGGCTGAAACATTGTTCCCCCTTGGTGCCGGGGTTTCCTGGCCTGGCTGATGTCCTCCCTCACCACTGTTCCACGCAGGGCTGCCCTGCTTGCTCAGAGAGGGTGACCATTGCAGATGGCGCTCTTTGTTAGCTCAGTCAACGCTGAGACTTTAAAAAACAAAGAATATCCTAGAGCAATCAAATTCACAGAGGCAGAAAGCAGAGTGATGGTGGTCAGGGGCTGGAGGAAGGGTGAGTAGGGAGTTGTTATTGAAAGGGTACAGAGTTTCAGTTTTGCAAAATGAGGGTCCTAGAGATTGGTTGCACAACATTGTAAGTGTACTTAACACTACGGAACTGAACACTCAGAAATGGTTAAGGTGGCAAATTTTATATTATGTGCATCTTTATCACAAAAATAACACACAAAACTTTAGCCTTGGTTTGACTCTGTTTTAAAATATGTTCCATAGCTCAGTCTTCCTGGGCATTTCAAGGATCATGTTGATAAACTGGAGTGCAGAAAGGATGTTGGGGGTCTGTGCACCATGCCACACAATAGCGTGGGGCTGAACGGGTTTCCATCCCACATATACTTCCGATTGTATTAACATGGGGGGCAAAGAGCTTGACTCAACTAAGTCTGGATTTTCTCATCTGTACTTGGGAATAAGATACACCTACCTACCTGTCTTACCGGCTGTTGCAAGGATCAGAGCTCTTGCTTGCGATTGCCTTGGTAGAATAGGTATCCCATGCAGGCACGTGGAGCGTGTATTTATGCTTAGCCCTCTTAGTTAAGACGAATGTGAAACAATGAGGATGGGGGAAGGAGGGAAAGAGGCTTTGAAGAAGGAAGTAAACTGATTCTGTATTATTCCAGGAAGTAAAGCAAGCATCAGTGGCCTTAAGTTATAGGGGAGTGCTCTTGGCTGATTTCCAATGGTCAAATAGACTTTCTTAGAACACAGTAGAAACCCCGTCCCCAGAAGAGTTGATAAGACCCTGAGTGACAGCAAGTCCAGGAGGAAGAGAGAAGGAATATTTGACAAGAGGTTGAACTAAATGACTTCAGCATTGCCTTAATCTTATTGTCTATGAAAGGTGTGCAAAAATAAAAGATAAAGATAAAAATCTTCCCATAAATCATTGGTACTTACCCCAGGGGTCACTGGTACATCTATACTAACCTTGACCTCTCTCGGCAGGAGGGAGATCGCCTCAGTGATGAAGACTTATTCAAGTTTTTGGCTGACTACAAAAGGTCTTCATCCTTGCAGAGAAGAGTCAAGTCAATTCCAGGTATAGACGGCTGTCTTCTCCTCGTGAGCTGTGCCCGCACCATTTATGATTAGACACCATATTTGCCTGCTGCAACAATGTATACAGTTATGTGTACAAAATCAAGTGTGGGATTTTACATCAGGAGCTGAGTCTCAATTGGCCTACTTTTTGGAAACTCTATCAATCGTTTCTATTCTATTAAAGGATTAAGTCTGTAAATAAACATACTTCATTTAGACCTGGTTTCTCAGATAATTGTTTGAACAGAGGAGCGGCCTTTTTTATCATGTAAAACATTGTGTGAAACTCAGTGTAACAAGGAAAGTGAAAGTGAGATGCTTCATGGAAGGTGAGGGCAGCTTCCTTGTCCTCAGTGTAACCACCTCTGAAGCGCAGCACCCTGGGGTGCCAGAGAACCCAGTTCGGGAACCACCACTATTATAGTGTGCTATTCTGGAAGGGGCTTTAAAGATCCTCTCACCTATTTCTATTTATTCTACAATGTCTTGCTTTTTTAATTCCTAGAAAAGAAATCTCAAAAGTTGTCACGAAATGCTTTTTTCTCCAGCTTTGGGAAATTATCTGGGAATTTCAAAACTCTCACACTCCCACAACTTATCCATGTTTTCATAAGAGAAACACACTACAATGATTTTTCTGGGTTCCTTGCTGACACCACAGCGTCTTTATTGAAGCCCTCCCGTGTTCTCTCTTCAGGCTTGCTCAGGCTCGAGATTTCTCCGGCTCCAGAGACAATGAATTGCTGTCTGACTCCTGAGCTACTGCCAGTGAGACCCTTTGCTGAAAACCGGACACGTCCACAAAAAGAGATTTTGGAATTTCCAATCCGGGAAGTGTATGTCCCTCATACTGTGTACAGGTAAGACACCAAGGCTCTTGGGAACCACGGAACCCACATTTGCAGTTCTGTTTGGATGATGTCCTCATCATCCTAGTTACTAAGTTTTAGGGGAAATGAAATATGATGTTTACATAACTATAGATAATCACTGGATCACATTCTAAAAATAAGTATCTAATTTTCTTTAACAAGAAAGTGTTATTTCAGTCATAATTGTAGTGGGCATATTCCTTCCAGAAATGAAAAAAAATCCTCCTAATCATTACCTTGGTTTTCCTATGAGCAGAAGGATGTATTAGCGAGAGAGCAATATGACCAAAAATGTTCTCAGTGTCTACAAGACAGGTTTTTCACGTTGAGACCAGCTCTGTCCAATAGAATTTACAGCAATAATAGAAATGTTCTATATGTTTGCTGCCCGATACATTAGCTACTAGCCACATGTGGCCATTCAGCATTTGAAATGTGACTAGGGCAATGGAAGAACTGAAATTTTAATTTTGTTCAACTTAATCTGAATTTAAATTCAAGTGGTTGTAAGTGGCTGGTGGCTGCCATATTGGACAGCATGGAGCAGGACAGTAAAAGCCTAGTAGTCAGGCTGCCTCGGTTTCTTGGAGGTCCTTTACCCCGGCCTGGGAGGGAACTTGTCAACATACATCTGCCAAAGCCATTGCTGCTCACGTATTTTAGTTTTTATTTCGAGAAGATTTTTTTAATGCAGAGAAGAATGCTGTAACAAGTATCTTTTGTCCACCATCTGGAAATGACTTGTGTGTGTGTGCGTGCGTGCGTGTGTGTGTGTGTGTGTGTGTGTAAAACCGTACTGATTAAGGTAAAGTTCTCTTTATCCCCAGTCTCTAGTCACAGACTTCTACCTTGCCACCCAAACATCAGTGATGAACTTATGTCCTTTCTTCCATGTCCTTCTGTTTCACACACATATGTATATATGTATGTATGTATGTATCTTTGAACACCAAATGGTATCATTTTTACATTCATTTTTAATGTCCATAAATGGCTGCACGCTATGTGTGCATATACTGCACTCTTCATTCAACAGTATGATTTTTTCTTTTTTGTTTAAGTGTTACTGTGGACTCATGAATTTTATTGATTTGATGTGTTACACTCAGTTACAGTCATTATCGTTTTTAGTTACTTAGATTTTCACAAATTTAATGAATGGGAATTACTTGACAGCTTATATTTTAGAAACATTAATATTGATTTATATAGAGCTTTGTCATTTTTAACTGCTGAATAGTATTCCTTTGTGTAAAGAGGAATTCTTTTTCCATTTCTTTTTTTTTTCTTTCTCTCTCTTTTGATAGACATTTATGTTTTTTTCCAATCTGAGGTTCTTACAGTGTTCAGTGAGAATTTTGTCTTTGTCTCTCTGTGCACATGTGTGAATATTTTCCTAAAAGTGAAATTACTGGGTCACATTGATATACATTTTAAGCTTTATTTATCCTGCCACTTTTTTCCAAAACTGTACCAGTTTGCAATCCTTCCAGTGGTATAAGAGAGTTCTGATTCCCCCAGACCCTCACCATACTTTCCAGTATGATTTATGTATATGTGGGACTGCAATGCAAAGAATTTCAGAACTTACTACACCCACATTGCCAGATGCATACAATTGAGACCCACACAGGATAAGTGAGTGGTTCACTAAGGTCCAAACTACACTGAGACATACAAACAACTATCCACACAATTAGAAATGGACCTCTTCCCTTCAATATTGGTGAAGTACACATCTTTCCCCCACTTAATCCTTTCTGAAGCAGCTCTTCATTTTCTATCCCTTAAATATTAACTCAGCCCTAGCCTCGCACCTAGAGAAATAAGCATTCCTAGGATGTAAAATTTCAGTTCTCCATTCCCTAGAGAGAGATGAAGGTATGAAAACGTTTGCTTATGGATGCTGTGTTTGTATCTTTAGAAACTCCATCCTATAATTGGAAAAAATGCATGTGGAATTGAAATAAACTTGCACCAAATGAATTCTATAGTTATTCAACTTCCCCTCAGCATTTAATTACCCATGGGAAGCATTTACAACTTTCTCTACTCCTTGCTGCAAGCATTACCCTTAATTACATCACAGCAGGACTGGGCATGCATTCGTGTGCCCGATGATCAGAAATGGAGGCTGCAGGGAGACAAGCCTGGAAGGGCTCCTGTAGACCCAGCTAGGCTTCATGAGAAACGGACCCACCGGTGCAAAGTGAATATCCGTTAAGCTGTTCTGTACACTATAGAAATACAAGGCCACCCATAAAAAAAACCCAAGTTGCTACCCTCAGGAACGATAGGAGAAAACACTGCTCTCCAGTTTGGTCATAGCGCCTTCTCTTGGCTCCCAGCCCACCCTAGTTTATACCTTGTTTTAGGAACAAGAACGGTAGTGAACTTGGTTTAGAATCTTACTTCGTAAAAATGTCAAGGAATTTAGAGAGCATCTCGTCTAAATCTCCCAAGTTGCCGTTAAATTTTTACTAATTCTTCTCCAGACCTCGCACACTTTACAGCGGTTTTGTTTCGGTTGGTGTTGACAGTACCAACCTAGACAAATTCTCCCTAGACCTCCACTGCCATTCCACAGAATGGAAATGGAAGACTCAAGTGAGGCAGGAACCCCAGGTCAAATCGGTAGGTTGACTAATTTTGCCTTTGGTGACCTCGTCTACTCATTTCTGTCCATTTTCCCTTCTTTTTCTTCCTTGTCATCTCCCTGTACCTCAAAAAACGTAAAGCCTTGACTTTTTTACCCCCTCCTGCCTGAACATCAAAGTCTCTTTTCTAGCAAAGGTCTCTTGATTTGTCTAGATTATGGTGTCAGTAATAGGTATGACCTAATGTCTTGTCTCTCCCAAGAGTGTTATTTCAGTAGGGACAGCAGTTCCTATTTGATTTAGAAAAGTTTTCCTTCTACTTAGTTGAATTCTAGACATCTTTCTAAGGGTTTGGTAAGTAAGGTAACTTTCCCTGTTGATATTGCTGTTTCCATGACTCTAATCCTGGTCACATCTATGTCCCTTTAAGGAAAGCAAATAAATCAAAATTAAGATGTCCAGAGCAGATAAATTCAGGGATAATTCTTTGTTTAATAAAGGATTCACCTAATGAATATAAAATACGGTTTGAGCCCTGGCCGGTTTGGCTCAGCGGTTAGAGCATTGGCCTGCGGTCCCGAGAGACCCGGGTTCGGTTCCCGCTAGGGGCGCGTACCTCGGTTGCAGTTTGTCCCCGGCCCTGGTTGGTTGTGCGGGTGGCAGCCACTCGATGTGTCCCTTTCACATCGATGTTTCTCTCTCTCTCTCTGTTCCTCTCTCTCCCTCCCACTCTACCTGAACAAAAAGTGGAAAAATGTCCTCGGGTGAGGATTAAAAAATAAATAAATAAATAAATAAAATAAAATACGGTTTGACTTATAAAAAAATTTTTTTTCTTTATTGATTTTAGAGAGACAGGAGGAGACAGGGAGAGAGAGGTAGAAACATCAATGAAAGAGAACACCGACTGGCTGCCTCCTGCGTGCCCCCCAATGAGGATTTGGCCCACAACCTGGCCATGTGCCTTGACTGGGAATTGAACTGGCAACCTCTTGGTGCATGGGTCGATGCTCAACCACTGAGCCATACCGGCCAGTCTGACTTATAAAAATTTGATCCGTCCAAAACTTATGGAGAATATGTCTACTGGGCCAACGATACCTACAGTGACAAATCCAGGATTCAAATTTCAAACTTGTGTTCTTTTAACATAAACTGCAGCGCTCCCCTGGGTGGAGGGAACTATTACCTGGATCTGATGGCAGATGTTGTCTGGCCTTAGTGCGAGTAGTGGCCAGAGTCACACATCACAGGACTCTAAGATGGGTGAACTTTCAACTTAACACCAACTGAGTAGAACTCAGGTTACTTTTCTCTCTCTTAAAGGAGCAAATGCCATGGAACCTCAAATAAAACTGGCTTAGGAGAGGCTGAAATTGCCTTCCCGCCCTCCGTCTCCCCGTTGTCCTACCTGCTCAGGTGCCTCCTCTGGTTGCCCTCCCCCTTCTGGTGCCCTCAGTCAGGGTCACCATGTTGTCCCACAGTGGGCACCGTTCACATCGTATTCTCTGTGGATGCTGGTGCCTCCACCTTATTCTTCCTGCTTTAAGGCGCAATCCAGATCAGTTATAGGAGGACTGTGCTGAACTCGGAAACATCCCCATGAACCAGTGACAAAACAAACACCTTCTCTAAGGCAAGAGATGAACTTCTAGAGGCAGAAGTGCTGATCCCAGGAATGGCCAGCATCTCCTAGGGCGGGAGCTTTGGCCTCTGCAGTGCTGTGGACCCCTCTCTCAGTTAGAGGTGTGGACCAGACAAGTGTTCCCTGAAACAGACCAGGCGAGAGCTTTTGCAGAATCCCAGAGGACAGTAATTCTGAAAGTAGAGCAGAGCAGCTGGGAAAAGTAGGCTGATCAATAGGATTACCCAAATCTGAATTTAGCATTCCTTTCTCCACGCCCAGATCAAGAAAACACTAGCTGTCAGCCCAGGAACACAGTTGGACCATTTCCTGGTTTATTGGCCATGTGGCCCAGCAGCTGGTAATGGAGACGCCAGCTGCGTTCTGGTGGGGGCAGAATAAAATCAGCACAGGCTGGGGCCGAGGCCTAGTGCGACCTTGAAGGGCATTTTATCCCGTGGCTGCCATGGGGGCATGTTTAGAGATCACAGGCGCCGAAGTTGTAATGAGCTTGTTAAGCTCCTTGCCATCCCCTTAACTGGTGATTACATTAGGGAATGCCACATAAAGAGCATTTTCATTTCTCATCCCAGCCCCTGAGAGCCTCTGAGGTCTTTTTATCCAATTATCAGGCTTGCTGTGGAGGACTGTGCTTGCCGAGAACAAGCCTATCAGTTGGAACATGATTTCTTTGATGGATAATTAGCTGTTTTCAGGCCTCCCTCCTCCTCTTCGGCTGAATGTTCTGAGACCAGAAGTCTACATTCCCAAAGCTATGCCTGATGACTGGTCTAATAGGGAGGTGCCTCCCGTGTCCCAGCGGAGTCCTGAGGAACACTACCAGGCAGCATCTGACAGGGGCAAGAAGAATGGCATAGAATAAATGTGCAAACCGATCCGGCGTGAATGCCTGGAAGTTGTAATGGAAAGAACAGGATTTCTAAGGAAAGGCATGAACCGGAAATAATTCTGGATGAGGTGCTTGGGAAGGAGTTGGGACAGAGGGAACAGAAGCTGTCCCTGAGAGGGACTTTTTCTTGTCCCAGGAAATGGAATGGACTCCCACCCTGAGCCCAGTGGGATCTTGTCACTGCCGCGGACGGTGGGGTGGGGGCAAACGTGGCTGAGCCTCAGAGTCTGTTGTGGAGCTTTATAAAAACACAAGTGTCCTTTTTGGAGACTTACCTACCTGGAGACGCCCATTCAGATGGTCTGGAGTCAGGCCTTGGGCCTCCTTTAAGAATCAAAGCTTCTGCCTCCCTTTTATGAAGTTCCTCCCAATGAGTTATTCTAATCTGTGGAGTCATGCAAAGGTCCATAGTGACGTCAGCCGCTGGAAACTCAGGGGTGAGGGCCATGCAGTTTCATCCACCTGACTTGGGAAGCAATCCCACGGTATGCAGGGGATCAGATAAGATGGATTTGGCAAAGAGCAAGTGCTTGTCTATCAAGAATCTGAGACGCGACAGGAAACCTCTTCACGTAAGGACAGTTTTTATGACGTAATGCTTCTCAGATGCTATAAGTACTCTGGTGCTGTTGCTAATTAATGATTGATAGGTTCCGATGTTTAGCCATGGCCTAAATCACTATCAAAACAATGCCTTACTTAACTCTCAAAATAATAACTTCCCATTCTTATTTGTTTCTTTAGTTGTTTGAACTTTAGTTTGGATTAGGTAGCTTATTCTAATGGTTCAAAATTATTAAAGTACAAAAATGCACAGTGAAAATTCGCTCTTCCATTTTTAAACTTTTTTTTAAAATTGATTTTAGAGAGGGAGGAAGGGGGAGGTAGAGAGAAATAAAAACATCGATGGGAGAGAACATCGATTGGCTGCCTCCTGTATGCCCCCCACTGGGGACCAGACCCACAACCTGGGCATGTGCCCTGACTGGGAATCGAACTGGCGACCTCTTGGTGCATGGGTTGATGCTCAACCACTGAGCCACACAGGCCAGACTCTCTTTCCTATTGTTAACCTCCAACCATCCAATTCCCCTCCTTGGAGACATCCTTTAAAATATATATTTGATTTTATTCATTTATTTATTCTACAAATATTATTTAATGCATATGATGTGTCAGGCCCTATTCTAAACACTGGAGAAATACTAGTGAACAAAACAGATGAAAATCATGTAAATTTCACATTTCAATCCCATTAAAAACCAGTTTCTTGTGTATATCCTTCCAGAAATAACCTGTTTGTGTGTACAAGCCAATATAACCCTGCATGTTTTCCCTTCATAATGCAACTTTAGCACGATCATCACACTGCTGTGCACCTGGATTTTTCATTGAACACTATATTATGGAGAGCAGTTTATATGAATACGTAGAACTGCCTCATGCTTCTTTTTACAGCTGCACTGAACCTCATTGAATGGATGCATCACGATGTATTTAACCCCATACTAATGAGTATATAAGGTGATGCAAATCTTTTGATAGTGCAAATGATGTTACAATGAAAACATCCTATAGATTCTTTCACAGATGTGCGAGCATATTTGTTGGATATTCCTGCTTTCCACCCTTTAAAGAATTCTGCCTTAAGTATAAGACAGCCCTGAAGCCCAGTCTTAGATTTTACTAAATTTAGCAGCAATTCCTCATGGAACATAAGGCTTATTATGAAAAGACACTTAATATAAATGCAGCCCAGGCAAAAGCAAATTATTTGAATTAGCCCAGTAATAGAGACAGAGGCATAGTGATTCCTAGTGCCTGACTTATCCAGATAATTAAGTCCTTGTACTTAACTTTGCTGTGGCAAGTTGGTCTCAATAATAAATCAGGAGCACAATCCCCATTTGCCTGGTGCCCTGCTCCAAAATTCAATCCTCCTCCTTTTTTCCTAGAAAAAATGAAAAAATTCAGGAGAAGCCAGTTACCTAAGATTACTTAGCAACAGTTGCAGGTTTTGCAAAGCTATCCTTCCAGCCACTTGAGGGTGCAATTTGCTCACTTTCTAGTTTTAGACACATTACAAAAGGGAGTTGTGATTTTATTACAGAAAAACACATTTTATGTTTTGCCCTTGAAGTGTAGGACCAAAAAAAGTGTTCCAGTGTCCTGAGACATCGCTGTCGTCGTTTTTTGCAAAACATTTTATTTTCACCTGTCAACTTCGGCCTTCTTTCCTTACTAAGTCATGACCTTAGAAAGCTGGAACTTTGGGGAAGATATGGTAGGGATAAGAATTGAGATCTGTATCCTGTGGTGTAGAGAGAGAGTGAACTCTCATTTTGCGGAGGTGGTGTTCACTACACGGATTTACACACTGACCAGTCCTGTCTCACGTGCAGAACTAGAAGAATGTGGGTGAGGCAGTTCCGGGTACATTAACCTCACTGATTCCACGAGTCACCACTCCACGTTATACTCTTTCATTTTGAGTTCACCATACTTTAGTGTTACTGCCTATAAACAACTGTCCTAACCAAGAGTCCTGCTCTGTCCATTTAATGATGGCAAACAGCGTTTTTTTTCATAGAGCCTTCACAGGGAATTCAGCATGGAAGGTCATGAAATCTCCGGTTTTTTTCATGGGTTTGGAGTATAAGGTTGGTGGGTGCAGAAGCAATAGAAGTGCTGATGAAAGTAAGGCAAATCTGGGCTTGCATGTGATGATGATGATGCATAGTTCCCTAGATTAGAAGGCGCCTCCTAAAATCCAAAGAGCCTTTCTTTGATTTCTATGCTTTTGTTAGTTTTTCAATTATTATTTTTAAATTAATTCTTTGAAGTCGTTTGTCTTCTAATGAGATATCCTTCTGGAATTATTCCCTATTTCTTTTGCCATTTCTACTTTTTTATCCACATTTCTGTCTTTCCTGTGTACTTTATTGGTGGCCCAAAGGTCAGCCTTTACCTACTCCTCCCTGAAGTGTTAGGCCATCTCTAAAGCAGAAGTGTTTTAACAGCTCCCTGTTAATGGGTGTCCTGTGGTCTCAAGGCTCAGACAGGCTGCCCCCAGGCGCGGCTCCGCTCCAGCTCCGCTCCAGCTCCGAGTTCTCGTTCCTTCCTGCATCATTGGCCTTTACATTTCCTGGTTGCAAAAGTTTTTATTTCACAGATGTTGAGTCGAATGCTGCCAGTGAACACACCATCCAGGTTATTTTGATGCTACTGTAATTCTTCCCTAGCATGCATGAGATGTCCTTGCTGGGAGAGGCAGAGAGAAGGGGCTGATTCATTTTCCTCGGGCAGGTTTTCTTTCACTCTGATGATCACCCAAGCCATGGGTGAGGGAACTGATCAATGGCTGCTTCCTCTTTTATAGAGAACAGACATCAAGTTAGTGGTCTGTCCTTACTTTGTGAAAAAGCAAAATGATAACAATTATGCTCCCCTGCTCCCCTCCCTGCAATATTTTGAAACCGCCTGTAAAACCCAGAAAAAACCCAGACAAACCTTCTCTCTCACCAAGTACCAGAGCAGGTCATGTTTCTAGAGGTGGTGGGAGCATCTGGACAATTTATTTTAGTAAGCGTACTGTTTCCAGTTCCAATACTTTCTTCAACCCAAACCAAGGCAGCAAACAATATTAAAAACATCAGGAATGCCCTGGCCGGTTTGGCTCAGCGGTTAGAGCGTCGGCCTGCGGTCCAGAGAGACCCGGGTTCGGTTCCCGCTGGGCACATACCTCAGTTGCAGTTTTTCCCGGCCCTGGTTGGGTCGTGCGGGTGGCAGCCACTCAATGTGTCTCTTTCACATCATGTTTCTCTTTCTCTCTCTCTTCCTCTCTCTCCCTCCCACTCTATCTGAACAAAAAACGAAAAGATGTCCTCTGGTGAGGATTAAAAAAAAAAAAAATCAGGAATGATTAAGCATGCACTTTATAGTATTGACTAATTCATTGGCTGTTTTTTGTTTGTTTTTTTAATGGGTAAAGGACCAGTAAAGGCTTTGCTCCAAACGAAAAGAAAAACAAAAGTCAGCTTCGGCAACAGCAGAGATTGGAAATGTTCTGGTATGTGTATGTGCTTTGTCAGCTGGCAGATTTGTTTTAGGAAACTATTTGCAAAGCCTGGAAAAAATGTGCTGTCTCTGTCCCTGAAAAGAATGTGCAGGTCGATGCGTGTTAGTCTCCCACGTGATGATTCTGACCGGTGGGCTTTTAAAATATGCAGCCCCGTCCAGATTTGGCATCGAAATGATATCTTTAAACTTGAATTATTGTTTTTTTAAACTTGAATTATTGTTGTTTTTTTTTTTTACAAAACTAAATATTGAAGTGTGTGTTTGTTGCTACTTGGGAGAGGCTTTCGCTAAAGTGTGTTGTTTTTGAAAGGAGGAAGGATGTTTGTGGTAGGTACTTTTTATTCTTTTATTACTTTATCTGTCATGGCCTCTTTAAGAGATACTAGTTAATTCAGTTAATAGAACCAAAACTAGAACTCCTCCAAATTATGTATTTATGTTTTTACAATTCTATTTTTATACTAGGTTGGAGATTGGGTTGATTCCGAACGGGCTATTTTGATATTAAGACTATTGTTCTACAGGTAGTCATTACATTGTATTCCTTAGTCCAGGAGAATAATACTAAGAATCAGTTAAGAGGACGAAATTTTACAAGGTAAAGCCATTTTTTTTTAATTGCATGTTCAAATATCATTGAATACCTGACAAATACCTTTTTAAGTATAAGCACTTGTTAGTTATCTATTGCTATGTAACAGAAATCTTTGTAGCTTAAAAGAACAAACAGTTACTATCTCACAGCGTATGTGGGTGATCTGGATGCGGCTTAGCTGGGTGCCTCTGATTCTCAAAAGGCCACGGTCAAGATGTCAGCTAAAGCTGTGATTACCCCAAGAGTCAACTAGAGGTTGCTTTTAAGCTCATTCATGTGGTTGTTGACAAGATTCAGTTCCTTTGGGACTCTTGAGTTAAGGGCCTTACTTCCTCACAGTTAGCTGTTGGCAAGAGGCCTCCTTGAATTCCTTGCTGTGTTAGTCTCTCCACAGGGCAGCTCATAACATGGCAATTGGCTTCTTTAGAAAGAGGCAGAGGGAGAAATTAGGAGTCAGTCTTTTTGTAACCTAATATCAGGGGTTGGGACCATTGCGAGTCAACTACAACCACAGTTCTTAACCAAGCTACCAAAAGTTGGGGTGCTCCAGTTGTGTGACTTTGAAGACGTATGGAAGTGAGTCAAGGAGGGGGGTCCCTTCTGTGGATGCAGAGGACAAGGTTCTCTGTGGAGGGTTTAATAGTCATCCTGATATATTTCTAGGACATCTGTAATATTTCACTCCCTAATAGAAAAGTAACTACTTCTTGACAGAGTCTCAATGGTGAAAAGTGATCCTACACCTACCCCTCACTAACCCACACGCCAAAGAAACAAGCCTATAGTGTAGGGGGAACTTTTTTTTTTTTTACCTAGTTTAAAGCAAATTTCCCAAGTTTTCTTAGATTCAAAATAGTAAGGAAAAACCTAAACTGTATATACTACGGAATAGGATCATTTCTCCCCTTGCTCAGCACCCCAGCACCCTACCACACACTCACCTCCCAAGCATCTGTAAATCTATATGCAAACATAAAGTCCTCTGAGTGAAGTGGAAAATGTAACTCTGAAAGGGTACGCTTTGCAGGATGTTTGAAATGTATATTGCTAGAGTAGTTCCAGTCTCGGCCCAAGTAGAAAATATTAAATGTTTTCTAGTCATCAAATACTGAAACTGGGGATTGGGTAAACCAAACTTGATCTATTTAACAAATTCTGAGCCCTCCCCATGTGGGAATCACAGGGAATATCCAGATAAGTTACACTTTAAAACCCCTCCGTGGGTGCCATGGGGAGAGCTGGAAGTTGGAAGCAGGGCAATTATCTAGTGAGCCTTTTGACAATTTTGTCAGTGTCAAACTTTTTAAAGTTTTAGAAAAAAGTTGTGGAATAAAAAAGTTTAGATTGGGGTATCTTCCCAGCTCCCCTTGCTTTGTCACTCTCCTTGACACCCTAAGCATCCAGATCTTCCCAGATCAGTGCCCCATGATTACTAATTGCCCCATCCTCCTTTATATCCCCTTTCTCCACTCACATCTACAGTCCATAAATCCATCCTCTTATAAGAAGGAAAAGAATCGAATGAGCTAATTTATACTAAGGTGGGAGTGAATGATATACAAACCACTTAGTACATTAAATCTTCTAAGCAGTGTTTCAAAAGAGTATTTAAAAACATGGATATCTTAATTCATAACATTTCAGTTAGTTCAACAAAGTATAGTTTAATTTCTTTTATTCAAGTACAGCTTATATTCAATATTATTTTGTATTAGTTTCTGATGTACAGCATAGTGGTCAACAAAGTACAATTTCAAAAACAGTTTCAAGCAAAGTTAGAGATTTTTTTAGAATTTTATTTATTGATTTGAGAGAGAAAGAGGAAGGGAATGAGACAGACAGACAGACATTGATTTGTTGTTCCACTTACGTATGCATTCAGTGGTTGATTCCTGTATGTGCCCTGACTGGGGATCAAACCTGCAACTTTGATGTGTCTGGATGATGTGCTAACCAACTAAGATACCCAGCCTAGAGTTTTATATTTTCTTAAAGTGGTCAGTTTTCCCCAGCAGGTTTCAAATATTTATGTAGTTGTGATTTTTTTCGATGGGAATCTGATCCAGATAAGACCCAAGATTGTGAACATTCCAACTTTCCTTTTGGGTCTTCGCTATTGAAACAAAGTAGTTGGACTTTTCTTAAACAAGTGAGTGGGTTTTAAGGAGAGCTCAAGAGCTTTTACCTGTTTCTAGAAGGGAAGATTCTCTTTGTCCCAGCTTGAGGGCCGGCTTTATCTAACAGGAGGAATGCTGGTTTTCCAAGTCCTTTCTTAAGAGGAACTTTTATCTGTCTCATAAAAAGAAGGGATGAGAATTGAGGTAACAGGAAAGGTACTCTGCAAATATGGGATATGTTAGCATCTAGTCCATGTTCGAAGACAAATTATCAGTAGTAATATTAGTTGTTCAACATAAAGACACCATATCTGATGTTCAAATTGTAATTCATCAACTGGGAAAGAATGGATTATTTTCCCCTTCAAAAATCTTTAAAAAGTGGTGTAATAACAAGTATAAGAGTTTGCTGGTTTTCTGTTTGTTTTTCTCACTCTCGTTGATTTCTGTTCTGGAGTGCATTTTTAAAAACATAATATGACTAAAGAGAAAGAATATCGGGCCGTTTATTATAGTGTTTCTAAACAATTTGGTAACATTTTGTCTCTGGCTACTTCACTGCATTTGCTTTTTATAGGAGCAGGGTTAGAGGCCCCCGAAGTTCCGAATACAGTGCTAGCATTTATACAGAGCACTGCAGCCTGGCCCGCGGGGCACCGAGGTCACTAAGGGGCAAGCTGCTGCTTGTGACAACACCCCCGGTGCCTCCTCAATCTGGGGCCCTTTGCCAGTGCAGGCAGCCTTGTGTGGACTCTGACTTGCGCCCTAGAACAGGATTCTTGCTCCATTTTTCTTGCCCTGATTTCCGAAGATGGACCATTCTCTTCACCCTACACATCAGGGGTTTTCTTTCCATTTCCATTTTTCACTGATTTGAGTTTGTGCTTTGATTTAACCTAAAATATTAGAAATAGAAATAAACACAAATCGTGGCATTAGACCATGGAATGACAAGACAGGATATGGCAAATGTTTTACTTCCACGCATTTATTTATAAACCTTCCCATTCTAAAAGATATCTGAGGCAGCTTATGGAGATTGTAAAATAAGGTATAACATTTCTGGGTTAAAGGAGATAAGGGGAGGGAAATCAATCTAAACCTGGATAAGGTTAATATGCAGAATATATTTTAAGGTCCTTGACAGCTCCTTAAAAAGTCAGTTGCAAGTCTGACTTGAGCTTCCTAGCAGGCAAGCAAACGAAAGGAAACACAATAAACTACAAGATTCATATATCCCCCAAATTTCAAACAGACTAGTGCTCCTGTATCTGTGCTTCTTAAATTCAAAAGTGCACTTGAATCCCCTGAGGTGCTGTTGAAATGCAGGTTCTGATTCCGCTGGTCTGTGGTACATCCTGACTGGCCCCCCAGGAACTCTGATGCTGAAGCTGCTCCTCCCTGGACCACTCTTTGAGCAGCAAAGTCTTAGCTCTGCACAATACCCGTTTACATCACATGCTCCCACTTAAAAATATATAGCCACGTTTGCAGGTTTCTAGGCAACTCTGGAATGTACCAAATATTATATTAGCTCTAAGATTTCTAACTTAATTTGCTCTTTAAAAAAAATTTTTTTTCTTTATTGATTTTTTAGAGAGAGAGGAGGGAGAGGGAGAGAGAGATAGAAACATTGATGAGAGACAACGTCAATTGGCCGCCTCCTGCATGCCCCCCCACTGGAGATCAGGCCCACAGCCTGGGCATGTTCCCTGACCGGGAATCGAACCAGTGACCACTTGATACATAGGTCGACAGTCAACCACCGAGCCACACCAGCTGAGCTTAATTTGCTCTTGATGTATTTAAAATATCAAAACCCCTGTCTAACACTGAGGACAGTAGCCATTCTCATCTTCTAAGTTAAGTATGTTATCGCAAACCTTTTTTTTTTTTTTAAGTTTATTTGTTTGGGGAAACATTCTTTTTAAAAAAATCCTCACCCAAGGATATTTTTTCATTGATTTTTTTTTTAGAGTTTGAAGGAGGGAGGGAGAAAAACATCGGTGTGAAAGAGTCACATCAGCCCTGGCCGGTTTGGCTCAGCGGTTAGAACATTGGCCTGAGGTCCAGAGAGACCTGGGTTTGGTTCCCACTAAGGGCATGTACCTCGGTTGCAGTTTGTCCCCAGCTCTGGTTGGGTCATGTGGGTGGCAGCCACTCAATGTGTCCCTTTCACATCGATGTTTCTCTCTCTCTGTCTTCCCCTCTCCCTCCCACTCTATCTGAACAAAAATTGGAAAAGGCATCCTCGGGTGAGGATAAACAATAAATAATAATTTTAAAAAAAAAGAGTCACATCAATTGATTGTCTCCCTTTCAACTGCAATGGGTGCCAGGGATCGAACCCTCAACTGTGGTGTGTGCTCTTGACCAGGAATCGAACCCATGACTCTTTGGTCCGTGGGCTGATGCTCTAACCACTGAACAAAACGGCCAGGGCTGGGGAAACCTTCTTTAGCCCTTGTAAGTAATACAATAAAAGACCATATTATAGCCCTGGCCATTTTGGCTCAGTGGTAGAGCATCCGCCCGCGGACCAGTGAGTCTCAAGTTAGATTCCTGTCAAGGGCACATACCTTGGTTGCGGTTCATCCCCGGCCCTGGTCTGGGTCCTGCGGGAGACAACCTGTCAATGTGTCCTTCTCACGTCAGTGTTTCTCTCTCTCCCTCATACTCTACCTGAAGATAAATAGAAAAATATCCTGCCCGGCTGGTGTGGCTCCGTGGTTGAGCATCAACCCATGCACTGAGAAATTGCTGGTTTGATTCCTGGTCACGACACATGCAGATTGTGGGCCAAATCCCCTGTGGGGAGCATGCAGGAGGCAGCCAATTGATGTTTTCTCTAATCGATGTTTCTCTCTCTCTCTCTCCTTTCCTCTCTCTCTAAAATCAATACAAAAGAAAAGAAAAAGAAAAATATCCTCAGGTGAGGATTAAAAAAAATGTTCTGGTGAGTCTGATTGTTGATCAGTGATACTGTTTACTGTTTTTCTTAGAAATAGCAATGGTTGTGGGAACTGGATCTAGTATTAGCTTCAGAGAACCCGGATTTGAATTGCACTGTGCTAGCTGTGTTACCTTTTGCAAGATATGCATCCTCTCTGTGCCTCAGTTATATCATCTGCCTAGTGAGGGTCATAGTAGTACCTGTCATAGGTACCATTAGCTACTGTTAGAACAGTGCCTGCACATAGTAAGATTTAAATAATGTTAGCTATTTTTATTATTACATTTAAAATAAATTTTTCTGGCAGTGAAGGTGAACGACAAATAAAACAATCTCCTCAGTTTCTCACCTTGCATAAGTACCTTAAAAATATATCTAGATTTGCAATTTTCTTTGTAGTGTTTGACTAAAAGACACCAGATAACTGTAAGATATTGGTGATATTAATAGGCATTTGGATTTCGTCTTGTTGGAATCAAAGTCTGCTGCTAACATATTTCTAAAGGGAGTAAGAGGCACTAACCTTTTCCCGTAGCTTTTTAATGAGGGCATCTCGTTTATGCGATTGGTTCTGCTGCATTTCCACTTCAGCAAATAGCTCATCAATTCTTTGGCTCTGTCTTTGCAAAAAGGGCTAGAGAAGGAGAGTTTTAAAACACAAGGAAAGGAAAAGAAATTACTTTGAAGTTGCCAAAATAGGTTGGCGAGCTTTTTCTATACAAAGCTGTTTCCGCAGTTGCATCAGGAGAGCCAGCGTCTAATTTCCATGACCGTCCACCTCAGCCCAGTGCCTAGTGCTGGTGGTCGGCTACAAAACCGTCGTTTGTATTTCAAGCTAGAAGAAAACTAATAAAATAGGAAAAACAATTTCATGGTATTTTATTCTTTCCCACCCCAATATCTATATCCAAGAACTTTTGAGACCTCCCCAAGCCCCAAATCACCCGACCACATCATTTAAAATATATTGGGAATCACCCACTTTTTCATTTGTTACATATATGTACTTTATATATAACTTTATCACGGTCTGCTAAGTAGGAGGAAAAAATTGTCACTGTAGGTTAAATTCAGTAGAGCTGTTGTTGACTGATTGAGAAAATGTTGCATTTGGTAAGCATTTTATTTATTTATTATTTATTTATTATTTATTTTGGTAAGCATTTAATTTAAAACTCACTAATTTTGGTTTTGAGCTTTTACTTTGTGTATTTGGGAGCTAATTATTTTTGAATGTTCAGACATCTTTGTGGATTCTTGAAATGTTCATAGGTATTAGGCTCTGTACTTATCATCCTCAGAGAATATGACCCTGCCCACAACCCAGTCCTAGCTCAGAGCAGAAAATCATCAAACACTTGCACACTTGTAAGGAAATGGCTTTTAGTGACTAGGTGGACCTGGACGAGTGTTCCCTCAAAAAGAGCGTTTTGTCATTTTCTGAGGGACTGTGAGAGACAGAAGGGCAAGAGTGTATCAGAGAAGAACAGTGTCTGAGGGACACAGAGAGGCAGAGAGAGACACACACAGAGTAAAGACAGACAGACATGGAGACAGAAAGAGACTGAAAGATGGAGAGAGAAACCCAGGGAGGCTGATGGATTCCCTAAGTAACATATATTAAGATCTTATAGTCCTGCAGACTCTTTGAGTGTATTTGAAGTTCACTCAACTGCTTTACACAATCCTGATAAGAAGATCATCTTCATTGGTGTCCAGTTTTGCAGTTTACAGCAAAGGACTTGTCAGGTATCACTGAATTGAAACTTAGAGCCAATCTTTTTGTTGCGGGTGAGGAAATTGACTTGTCCACCTTACATTTGTAGAACATTTTGTGATTTTTAAAGAACCGTTCCACCCATTATCTTATTTGGTGGCCACTGATCACAGGTCTCCATACAAGCCCATCTTCCCTGGGGTAACAGCAGCTTAAATTAGGGGCATTAGTGATATTCAAAAGGCAGTGGAGATAACCCAGGCCACAGAATCAGCAATTTTTTATTTTGTGTTTTTAAAACCATATATTTGATATATGCTTGTTACAGCTTCTGCACTAAGATAAGAGAAAGGAAACCAAAATTGACACCAATTCCATTTCAAAATCAAATCCACTTTTCTCATTTCCCCAAACATATCATCTTCTAGCCCTAACCCTTCATGCATATTCAATTTTTGAATATTTATAACCCTGTCATAGATAAAATTTTATATCCTGAATTTTCACTCAACATTATCCAAGGAGTACAAGCCATTTAATTCACTTCAGTCTCACTTTCAAAGAGAGACATAAGAAGCAACAAGGGTTGTTTGCCTTTGAATAACTACAGTTAATCCTTTGGCTCTCTTTGGAAATCCCAAGGCCTTATAAATAAAATATTCTCAGAGAATAGAAAGCTAGCTTTTTGCTTTATGACATGATCAAGTGTTCCTCCACCTACACCTTGGGTGCAAGTGACACCAATATTTCTTTCATTCGAAACATGGCTTCGGTTGCCATTACCAGCAACGGCAGATGCATAAGCATTTGCATTACAAAGGGTTGGTCTGCACCACCACCCTTAACCAGGCTTTCTCACAGCAGAAACAACTCCAACTTCGTGAATCTTACTTGAGGATCCATTCTCCAATAGAATGGCATTTCTGTTTTAAAAGAGTAATAATATTAAAAAATGTATTTTTTTCCGATAAAACAACAGTCAACTAAAATGATCAATAATGACCTACTCACCATGATGTCATCCATCACGTCTGTCAAAGAAAGCCCACCTGCCTTGAAGAACACTGCATCCTCCATCTTCTGCTCCAGCAAGTTTAGCCTCTCACTGAATTTCTCTCTCTGCTTTATCCCTGCAACCAGCTGATGCTGGAGCTCAGCCACCAGCTGATAGAGATCTTCATTCC
The DNA here is from genome assembly GCF_014108415.1 of Molossus molossus. NCBI lineage: Eukaryota > Metazoa > Chordata > Mammalia > Chiroptera > Molossidae > Molossus > Molossus molossus. The sequence continues at coordinate 52,706,504 of NW_023425349.1, forward strand.
TTCTGTCCAGCTGCTCAGCTCTCCTGTCCAGGTCCTCTTTCTTTCTCTCCTGCTGGCTGACTTGAGTTAGAAGCTCCACTACCGAGGCGTTCAGAGTATTCAGTTGTTTATACAGGTGGCCAATGTGATTTTTGCTGTAGCTCACTTGCATCTTGAGCTCAGTTCCAAGCTGTAGAAGGCCCTGGGAGAGAACATTGATGTCATCTTGGTGATAAGTGACAGGAGCATATCTTTCTCTTTGTTTCCTTGCACTGGATAAAGAATAGGCTAAACTGAGGAGAAGCCAAATTGATGTTTTTTGCATTGTTGCTTTGAAAGACTGCAAGGTCCTTTGGGGTAACCTGTTTTCAGCAAAGAAAATAGAAGATGGTCCCAAGAGAGTAAAGAGCAGAAAGAGTTTGGTTGACAATTTGATCTAAGAATGACAAATTTCATAAAGTTAACCTCTAACTTCCTGGAGCTGCTGAATCACAGCAGTTTACAAATTAGTTGAGAGGCTATTGCTGAATCACTGGAAAGAATTTGGAGTTTCCAAAACAGTTTGTAATCGAGAGAAGCCATCTGAAGTAGCTCTGGGAAGAACATTGTTGATGAAGACTGAATGTCCTGTTCTATGTTGTGAGGCATTTGATTGAAGCAAACCATTTTTCTTGGGGAAAGATGAGGTTATACTAAATGCCTCGCACATACACTAGACCTGTAGTTACTAAAAAAGCTTTCAAAATAATTTTGCTCTACCAAGTGATTCCTATTTTAGTTATGGGCTGCCCTCTCCAAAATTATTACATATAATTCTTAGGATTTTCTCTAGCCGATATGAGACACTTAATTTACCACATATATACTATATGAGCCTGTTTATCCGTTTGCTAATAATTACTCTGGGTGTGGATTATTGACCATGCAGGCAGATCTTCCCTCCCAACAGAAAACACTATTTACTAATATGCATTTCTTGAAAAGCATACAGATTTAACAGAACATGTCACTTAGCATATTTGCCATTAAGTAATATGATGGGCCTTGGAAAATGCATCTTCTCTTTAAAAATGTTTAGGCAAAGTTATTTAACCTCCCTGGCAGTCAGTTTCCTAGCCTGCAGAAAGGGACATTGGACTAAATTCTCTTGAAGTTTCCCTCTGCTCTGTACTCTGTGGAAAGTGCATCCAGTACCAGGCAGGACACTGAACAACTGGATGCTGTTTAAACAAAGCGGTCAGCAAAGCCCTTGGAAGCGATGTGCAAAACTGCTGGCCGGTGCTGGGGGACCTGCGAACAGTTGGTGCCGCTGCCGGGACGTAGGAGGGGAGCGTGCTGCCGGCTCACCTGCTGAACCTGTCCGGCAGGGCTGCTGCTGCGCTTTCCACACACCTTTCGTCGGCTTCAAAGCACTATACACTCTGGCTCATTACTTCTTCAATCACAGCATGAAAAAAGGCTGATTGGTGTCTTTGCAATTAATTCAAAGATGAAGAACTATATAGAACTAAAAGGGATTCTTTTACAAGTATACTATATTGCAGAAGGGCAAGATCTCACACACACACACACACACACACACACAGGGTTTATCATGACTTTATAATTTTTTTTAAAAAAGGAAATCATCTAAATGCTTATTTTGGGAGACTAGTGTAAATTATGGCACATTCATAATATGGATAGCATGCAACCATTAAAATCATGTTTATTAATAACATTTTCTCTTCCCATAAGTGGCCTGAGGTGACCTCTGAAAATGGTTCACTATTTACTCAACTCAGAAAACCCCACAAAATCATGCAAATCACGAGGTTCCAATCTTCGTGTTCACTTTAAGAACCACGTGTGAAACTGCCCAGGCCGTCAGGGATATGCATATTGGAAAAGCCACCAAGTATCTGAAGGCTGTCACTTTACAGAGACTATGTGCACCATTCTGCCATCACAATGGTGGAAGTGGTAGGTGTGTCCAGGCCAAAGAGGGGCTGGACGCAGGGTCGGTGGCCCGAAGGGTGCTGAATTTCTGCTGCGCCTGCTTAAACATGCAGAGAGCAATGCTGAGCTTCAGGGTGTAGATGTAGATTCTCTGGTCACTGAGCACGGCCAGGTGAACGAAGCCCCCAAGATGCAGAGCTCATGGGTGGACTAAATTACACACGAGCCCTCCCTGCCATGCTGAGATGATCCTCACTGAAACAGAGCAGAATGATGACCCAGCAATTCCCCTTCTGAAAATATATCCGGAAAAATAAACAAATACAACCAAGACATTAAAACTCTCTCAGCTGCAGCAGATACTCCTTTACAGGCAACAGAACAAAGAACACTGTCTGTTAGGATCAGATGACTGCAGCAGAGGAGGAAGGAGCAGCAGTAGCTCCCTCGCTCCTCCAAAAAGAATCCACTTCTGAAAGGAAAACCTCCTTCAGAAAAATCCCCTCTTGATTGGTTAAAATAAGCTCTAGGCCTTATTCACTGGTTCTCCATCTTCTCTTTTCCAGAAACCTTCTGTATGTCTACCCACAGAGGCTGAACTTCACTAACAAACTCGCATCTGCCCGGAACATTACAATAAAGATCCAGTTCATGTGTGGAGAGGATGCTAGCAGCGCCATGCCGGTAAAGAGGGAAATAAACATTTGCCTCCCACCAGGGTGTGCTGAACTTCCCTCGTCCATTCCCACGGACAAAATCCGGGGCTCGTGGGCGTGCCGAGCATGTCTATTCAGGACGGCACAACTCAGCATGTGCAGAGTAGTCCAGTGTTGGCCCCAGCATGCCGATGGGGAGACAGGGTCAGTCAAAACTGAAAGTCTCCTGTTCTAACTTATTCCATACGGAGCTATGAAATTTGGAAATGCAGATTATAGTAGAGGACTGAAAAATGTCATAAAGTCCACGCCACCCTCACAGCATGAGAAATAGAGAGACGGGTCCTGTGTGTCCCCCTGTTTGCTGCACGTCCAGATGTCACTGCCGCAGTCCACATGGAGAGACAGGTGTACAGGACGCCCGGGAATAATGAACACATGCCACCTCAACACCTTTGGGGACTGGATCCTCATCCTGAGGCAAAGTATAAATCAAGTCATAAATACATCATGCAGTGTTCTCTAAGGAAACCAAAATGCCAGCATTTGTATTTTTAAACTATCTACCATAAATGAAAAGGGTAGTTAGCTATTACTATTTTCTATAAGTTATAGAATTTCATTACTATAACTTCCTACTGAAATAATTTTTTTCCACTGTTCCAGTCTTCAGATATCTCCTTTTCTTTTTTAAACCATCCTCCTAATGTCTCACCTACCCTCCCCATGCAGTGGTGGTGGGAAGGAGATGCTAGAGAAGGACTCCCCAGTTCTCTCTATCTGGCTCATGGCAAGTCCGCCAGCGCTGCCAGGTACAGCTGTGCAGATCCCGAATGTGACCAACCAGGGATGAGGGCGCCCAACTCCAGCCTGTTCTCTCCTCACCAAGCCCTGCGACCCTGCAGGGATTACTGCATCTAGTAGAAAGGGCCCTTTTCTCTTTGCCCAAAGGGGCGTCCACTTGTCAAATCATGTACCATTAGTGCTGAATCAGGCCCAAGAGGTGTCTTTTTCTAAATAGTATAAACATGTGGACAGTGAAGGTCCTGATCATCCCAGTGACCAGGCCCATGCCTTTGGAAGGAAAAGAACCATGACCAGGGATCTTTAACTGAGGGCAAAACAATGTGACTTTGTCCAAAATTGTAGACCTCTAGGCAATAAGGCAGGGTGGACAGGGCCCTGGATTTCCAGTCTCACAAATCTGTGGCCCTTGGTCACTAATACCATCCCTTAAGGCCTCATTTTTACCCTTTGTAAACACTTCTTTTGCATCTGTGTGGTCAGGCTAGTTATAGGACTCAGCATTCCTTTTATTTTTTTTTTTCTTTATTGATTTTAGAGAGAGAGGAAGGGAGGAGAGAGAGATAGAAACATCGATGAGAGAGAACATTGATTGGCTGCCTCCTGCATGCCCCCCACTGGGGATTGGGCCCACATCTTGGTCATGTGCCCTTATCGGCAATCGAACCGGTGACCTCTTGGTGCACGGGTCGATGCTCAACCAGTGAGCCACACCGTCCGGGTTAGAACTCAGCATTCTTAATTTACAAAATATAGCTGTATGAGAATGGAACATCCTGTTGGGCTGATGAAGGTTGATTTGATACACCCATATATCACTGTTAATGTGGTCCTTTCTATATTGGTGAACAGGTCATCTTCGGAAAATCCAGTGGGCCTGAATTTCTGCAAGAAGTGTACACAGCCATCACATACCATAATAAGTAAGTATATTTCAGGGTTCTAACATAGGCCAAGATTATATCAGCATCTGCTGGCTTTTCTGAGTCCCCTAGGTGATTTCCTTCCAATGGTTGTTTATAATTCAGGGACTCAGGGACAGAGGAAACTCATGCTAGTTCCGTGATTGGAGATGCACAATGTTTGCCATTAACTAAGACTGCGAGAAGAACATATCGTCAAGAACCTCATATCGTTTTGATTTCTCTGGAGCCTTCTATTCTAGTATGATACAGAGAGGTTTTATGGTGTTAAATAAAGAAACACATTTCTTAACTGGCTTTGAGATACTGGGGGGCCCAGAAGCAAAACCCGACTGCCCTTTTTCTCTCTCCTCGTCTTCTATACACCACTCCACACCCGTGCCACCACCTTGTTTAAGAAAATTTAAGTTGACCAAAGGGGAAATGGAACACTCATTATTATGTGGGTAAATTGAGTTGTATAATAACGTCTGGATTACAGGTAGGAGAGGGAAATCTGTACAGGGTCATACAGACTTGGGTTTGATCTTGGCCTGATAACCTTGGCCCATTTAAATCTTCCTCTGAACCCACGTTCCTGGGTTGGGATAAGGAGCAAATAAATAATGCACAGGAAGCCCTCGGTCAAGTACCTGGGACTTTGTAATTCAGTAAAATCGGGTTCCTTTTCCTCCTCATCGTTTGGTTCTCCCAAATCCTTTGATGTGCCTGTCTGTTCTTGGGGTAGGGATTTTTCAAAAGGAGGTCATAGCAGGACACCGAACCTCATCCCCTTTTCAAATTAAGTGGTTGGATTTTTCCACTGTGTGCGGAAATCCTCCACACCCACCCTAAAGTCTTTAGTTTCTGAGTGCTCTTATGTAAGTGAAGTGTATCCAGTGACATGTGCTGGGTCTCAAGGACCTCCACCTTAGGAGCAGAATAATGTAAAATGAAAAGCAAAACACCAAAGCAGACGAACTCTGAGGAGTAAAGGGTCTGTTGCATTACAATTTATAGTCAGAGAAGTTGTCATTCTTGCTAAAGTTATATGTGTATCATGTGCTTTTGAAACAGGTCTCCAGACTTCTATGAAGAAGTGAAAATTAAGCTCCCTGCCAAGCTCACAGTAAATCACCACCTCCTGTTCACCTTCTATCACATCAGCTGTCAGCAGAAGCAAGGTGCCTCCATAGAGAGTCTCCTGGGGTATTCAGTGAGTCATTTTCAACTTACCGATTCACACTGCAGTTCTTGGTGCCTCCAAGGTCCCTGCAGAGATAAACAACTAAATTCTATTCAATTGCTTTTTTCCTGTCACAAGTAACAGAATGTGCCAAACCAGATTATAGCAAAGAGCAGAGATGACTTGACTTAGGAAATGACAGATTTCAGAAATGGAAAGCTAGTGGGAGATAGATATTAAAAGAACACACATTTATTTTTTTTAAAAAGCATTGCGACATCAAAATTACAACTACAGAAAAACCATCATTCAGAACCTCCTGAAATCCAGCCGAATGGAAGTTTTACAATTAGGGATTTAAAGAAGCCACATCGAGACTGGTAGGAGGCACGGAGATGCAAAATGAGCTGGTCCCACACCCACATGTGGCAGATACAAATGGGAAGGGATATCTCGGCTGTGGAAGTCCCCCTGAGGAGCCAGAGGTCCCAGCTGCAAACTAGTTCCCTCAGCCCAGGGTTCAGTGCCAGAAAGAAAAGTCCTGGTGGCTTCTGGGTGTAAAAGCCAACAGGGACTGTGGCTGAGTGAGATGGAGGGCTCCTGGAGTCCCTGACATTCCTCTTACAGGGCCCATGCAGGGAATTACTCGGACTCAGTCCCTCTGGGCTCCAGCAATTGGGCAACAGCTCAAAAAGCACCAGGGACATTCAGGGCAAGAGCTGGAGGGACATCTCTTTCCCAGACCTAAGTGCTAGCAGAGACCATTACTCCTTTTCTGAGCCCTCCCCACTCAGAAGTGGCAGGTTGGCGCCATATCTGAATCTCCATCAATCTAGCTGTCACTGTTCACCCTCCGCACCGATTCCGTTGTCAGATCCTCCCCACCCAACTTGCAGACTCATCCAAGTTGTTTCCAGTGGCTTTTCCATACAAATGGCCTCTCCTGTCCTAGCCAGTTGCTCAGTGGGTAGAGCATCAGCCCAAATACTGAAGGGTCTCAGGTTTGATTCCTAGTCAAGAGCATATACCTGGGTTGCAGGTTTGATCCCCAGCCCCAGTTGGCATTGTGCACGAGGCAACCCATCGATGTGTCTCTTTAATATCAATGTTTCTCTTTCTTTCCCTCCCTCCTTTCCACTCTAAAAAAATGAGTGGAAAAATATCCTTGGGTGAAGATTAAAAAACAAACAAAAAAATAATAACCTCTCTTGGCTCATGCTTTATATTTTCCTAAAATCTCTCAAACAAGCAGCATATGGCCTCAGCATGCCTCGTACCTCTTGCTAAGTGGTCCCAGGCGTAGCACTAGCAACAGCTAGCCTTGATTCACAGCTTGGCCTAGCCGGGGTACCTCTAAGCCAGTGCAAGTAGCAGCCATCTGCAGTTCCCTTTGTAGCTCATGCCAGGTGGCCCTGGGCAGAACACAGGCAGTAGCTGACCTTGGCCAGTAAATCCCAGGAGGCCTCAAAACTAGCACTTGGTGGACAACCTCAGACCATGTCAAAGCACCACCCAACCACTCCCACAAGCTACACACTCAAAGACTCAGCAGGCCCCAGAGAGCTGCTTGAAGTAAGTCCTGCTTTGTGAGATGAGCCCCTGCATAGCTGCTCTTCCATGGTGGTTGGTGGTCACAGCCAGTCCTTGCATCCTGGTTGGCCTGAGTGTAAATCCCTCCCATTGATGTGCAAACAGCAATTGAGACTCAACTACAAGAGGAGGGTATATAACAGTCCACATATTGGGAGCATACCTTAAGTGCCTAGCTTGGGTGATCAGGGAGGCTGTGCCACTGAATCCTACAGGACACCTGCTACGTAAGGCCACTCTACCAAGCCCAGGAGACATAGCAGCTCTACCTAATACATAGAAACAAACACAGAGAGGCTGCCAAAATGAGGACACAAAGAAACATGTCCCAAATGAAATAACAGAACAAAACTTCAGAAAAATAACTAAACAAAATGGAAGCAAGCAATCTACTAAATGCAGAGTTCATAACACTGTTTATAAGGCTGCTCAATGAACTGAGTGAGAACCCCAACAGCATAAAAAAGACATGGAAACCATAAAAAGAACCAGTCAGAAATGAAGGATACACTAACTGAAATGATGAATAATTTACAGGGATCAACAGTAGAGTATATGAAGCCAACAATCAAATCAGTGATTTGGAATATAAGAAAGCAAAAAATACCCAATCAGAACAACAAAAAGAAAAAAAATGATTTTAAAAAATGAGGATAATATAAGGTGCCTCTGGGAGAACTTCAAGCATACCAACGTTCGCATCATTGGGGTGCCAAAAGGAGAAGAGAGAGAGCAAGAAATTGGAAACCTATTTGAAAAAGTAATGACAGAAAACTTTCCTAACCTGGTGAAGGAAATGGACATATCAGTCCAGGAAGCACAGAGAGTTCCAAACAAGATGAACCCAAAGAGGCCCACACCAAGACACATGATAATTAAAATGCAAAAGGTTTATACAAAGAAAGATCTTAAAAGCAGCAAGAGAAAAGCAGTTAGTTGCCTACAAGGGAGCTCCCATAAGATTGTCAGTTGATTTCTCAAAAGAAACTTTGCAGGCCAGAAGTGATTGGCAAGAAATACTCAAAGTGATGAAAAGTAAGGACCTACAGCCTAGATTACTCTACCCAGCAATGCTTTCATTTAGAATTGAAGGACAGATAGAACTTCCTGGACAAGAAAAAACTAAAGGAGTTCACTACCACCAAATCAGCATTACATGAAATGTTAAAGAGTCTTCTTAAAGAAGAAGGAGAAAAAAGATTAAAAGTATGAACATTAAAATGGCAATAAGTACATATCTATCAGCAATTGGATCTAAAAAACAAAATAAAAGAACAAGCGGAACAGATACAGATTCATAGATATGGAGAACATTTTGAAGGTTGCCAGATGGGAGGGAGGTTGGGGGAATGGGTGAAAAAGGTGAAGAAATTAAGAAGTACAAATTGGTTGTTACAGAATAGTCATTGGGATGTAAAGTACAGCATAGGGAATATAGTCAATAATATCATAATAATTATGTATGATGTCAGATGGGTACGAGATTTATCAGGATGATCATTTGGTAACTGATATAATGTCTAATCACTGGGGTGTACACCCAAAATTAATATAATATTGTATGTCAACTGTAATTGAAAAATAAAAAATTATTTAAATAATTTTTTTAAAGTTAAAAGAAATAAAACCTATGAATTCAGTGATATTTCAAAGTGTGTTAGGCATTGGCCATTGAGATACAGGGCATGTTGTATTGTGATATTTACAGTTTTAGTGTCCATTCTCAAGTTTTTTGTGTCTCTAAAGCTATCGTTTGAATATATCATTTTTTTCATTACAGAGGGTTGTTTGATATAAAAATGTATCATTGGAATATATATACTATATAATTATATATTTGTTTACCATGCATTTAGAATAAATACTAGTATTAAAAACAATTTTTTAAGCATTGCAATATCTATAACTTCCAAGTTTTATATCTATGCTTCACATGTAGGGTGTACAAAAATAGGTTTACAATTCGTATGGAAAATAATGCAATAATAAATAAATAATACAAGAAGAAGCTTTTTCATGTACTTGCAACTGTAAACCTACTTTTGCTCACCCTTATATAAAACTAGCTCTTTTTTTCTCTAAGAAGAAAAAAATAGTTATTTCTTTAAAATATATAAAATATAAAAGTTAACATAAATATTGATGTTGTTCAAACACACACAAACATTGGCTTTAAAGAAAAATGCTACTACTTTGGCTCTGAAAGCAGTAAATCATTGATATTACCATCTCAGGAGCTCTCACAGAATTTAAAATGCAAAGAACTTGGCAGAAATTACAGCCAAAAAGAGTCCTGGTCGATATCTAATCATTGTTTAGTTGCATTTGATTATTGTGAGCTAGACAAATTGCCAGAATTATACGTAGTAATAAATTCCACTTTATTCTTTACATCATCTGTTTCAGTGGCTGCCAATTCTCTTAAATGAACGTCTTCAAACTGGATCCTACTGTCTCCCAGTTGCCTTGGAAAAGCTGCCACCCAACTACTCCATGCATTCTGCAGAGGTAATCAGCAAGCTGGCATCAGCTGTTTCTGGTCCAGCCATGGTCTTGGGCCCCCTTCCCAGATCCACTTCCCTGTCCCTTAAACAGGATTGAGGATGCTCAGCATGTTTTTGGGCACAGTCCTCTCTCAACATACGGTGTTTTCTGAGAACACATGGTTCTGATAGGATGGGAAAAACAAATGGCCATGAAAACGCTTTCAGTTAGACATCACCAATTCAGAACGTTTAGTAAGTGCAGCCTGTGCCAAAGGCAGCATTACCTTGCGTTACCTACAAAAAGGGATTCGCAGAAAAATGTATTATGAAAGGGGAGGCAAACAGAGCCCACTTGGATAACAGCTGCTCTCGGCACGGATCCTTATAAATGTTCCCAGGCTAGATTCCTTCAGTTTCTCCTGAGTCAACCGTCACTGTCCTCAGATGGACAGGGGGGGTTATTCCTTTGCCAATGCCAGTAGTCCTTCCCTCCTCCGGTGTCCTGCACTGCCTGTCGCCCATCCACTCTGCTCCAGTACACCCTTTCCAAGGGAGCCCAGTGGACTCTCCATTCTGACCACACCAGCTCCAGCTCTCATATTCTCAGTCTGGTTGCTGTAAGTTTATTTCAATAGTATTATTTTGAAGATAACCCCAGACATCATAGCACTTTATTTATATCTATTTTAGTATGTATCTTCAAACATATAGGCTCTTTTTATTTAACCATCACAATAAAATTAATAATTCTTTAATGTCTTCAAACATCCAATCAATAATCAAATTTCCAATTATCTCATTAATGTCTCTTTTTTTTTTTGTACTTTATAGAGTGGAAGGAAGGGAGGGAGGGTGGGAGGGAGGGAGGGGGAGAGAGAGAGAGAGAGAGAGAGAGAGAGAGAGAGAGAGAGAAACATCAATGTGAGAGAGACACACTGACTGGTTGTCTCCTGCACAACCCCAATCAGGGCCAGGGATCGAACCTGCAACCCAGGTATGAGTCCTTGAATGGGAATTGAACCCAAGACCTTTTGTCTGTGGGCCAATCCTCTAACTGTTGAGCCAAACCAGCCAGGGAACATTAATGTCATATTTTTATTTATAGTTATTTGTTTTAATCAGGAACCAAATAAGGTTCATATATTGCTATTGGTTGACTTGTCTTTTAAGACTCTTTTAATCTGTAGATCCCCCTTCATCTCTTTTGGGGTTGTGCATTTGTAATTTTCAAGTTGAAGAATTTCCCAGATATTTTTATTTAGTTCCAACCTTACTAGTCAATTTTCTTTCCTACTCTGACTACCCATCCATTATCCCCAGGCTATTCTGTTTTTCTCCAGAGAAAACAGCTTTCTTTGCCCTGGGCCACAGGCATGACCCTGGCTTTAGACCAAAGCTGCCCTCCTCAGACCCACCTGAGATCAACCTGAGTATGTTCACAGACTTTCCCTGAATAGTCTTGATGGTGGACACACAGTCAGTCCCTTCTTATGCCCTCAAAACCACCTTTTCATCATGCACATTCTAATTTCCTAGAACCTGCAATCATCTTTTTAAAGCTGCGGGACAAACCTGGGTTTTAGAGACAAATTTTGATCCAAAATCCAGATTCTGCCACTCCCTGGCCGTGTGAACGTGGGTGACTTGCTTATCCTCTCTGCGTCTCAAGGGTGAAACCTGGCCCATACTTACCCCTAAGGTTGCTGTGGACCTTAAATGAAATAACGCATATCAAGCAACATACTCTATGCAGAAGGAAATATGATTTGCTTTCTCCTTCTTGCACTAAGTTATCTTTATAGATATACCCGCAGCCTCTCCTAATACCCTTGGTTCTCAACCTTCCTAATGCCGCGACCCTTTAATACAGATCCTCATGTTGTGGTGACCCCCAACCATAAAATTATTTTTGTTGCTACATTATAACTGTAATTTTGCTACTGTTATATCTTAGGCAACCCCTGTGAAAGGGTCATTCGACCCCCAAAGGGGTCGCGACCCGCAGGTTGAGAACCGCTGCTTAGACCTATACTGTCCAATATAGTTGCCACTAGCCACCTGTGGCTATTAAAATGTGGCTTCTCCAAGTGAGAATGTGCTGTAAGTATAAAATACAAATCTAGCCCTGGCTGGTTTGGCTCAGCGGTTAGAGCGTCGGCCTGCGGTCCCGAGAGACCCGGGTTCGGTTCCCGCTAAGGGCATGTACCTCGGTTGCAGTTTGTCCCCGGCCCTGGTTGGTCGTGCGGGTGGCAGCCACTCGATGTGTTCCTTTCACATCGATGTTTCTCTCTCTCTCTCTCTGTTCCTCTCTCTCCCTCCCACTCTATCTGTGCAAAAAATGGAAAAATGTCCTCGGGTGAGGAAAAAAATAAATAAATAAAAATAAAATACAAATCTAATTTCAAAGACTTAGTGGAGAAAAAAAGAATGTAAAATATATCCTTCAAAATTTTTATATTGATTACATATTGAAATAATACTCTTTAGGCTATATTGGGTATATATTCAATAATGTATAATTAAATATAATAAACAATCTTTAGGCTATAGATATTAAAATTACTATCACACATCCTTTTTATTTTTTTAATGTTGCTACGAGAAGATTTTAAATGATGTGTGGCTCACAGTATATTTTTTAGTGGACAGTGCTGCTTAGATCGTGGATGGCAGACTCCAGTGTCCCCAGGAGTTGGCAGTCATTAATGATCTGTCCATGTTGGAGATTGCTCGCCGAAGGTCACAGCTGCTCCTCCACGCCACAGATCAGTGCCATTCTGGGATGCAAGCCCAATGTCTTCATATCTTCTAGTTCTCAACAGAAGTTAGAAAAATAGACTTTCATGTGACATTTTCTGACTTTCAAATGTTGGCAATTAGTTCAAAAAAGTTTCTAACACTGAGCCACACAGAACTTGTCTGTGGGATGGATCCAGCTTTGACCCCAGTTTGTGACCCTGTCTTAGATATTTCCGGAATTACCCACCCTGTCCACACCTCTTACCCTTGCACCTGCAGCATGCTTCCTGCCATTCAAGTACAAGAGATGCAAAATGCACACTCACGTGCCTGTGTCAGGCTAGGCCCTTCTCCCCCACGCTGTCTGATGTCTCTTGAGGAAGATAATTGCATAGGAATTTAAGGCAAGAAATAGCCTCTTAGGACTATGCAGATATATGATACATAAATGGTATAAAAGAGTCATTTAAACTAATAAAATCAGGAGCCTAGCAGATCTTCTCCTTAGAAACATTTTTTTGTTGTTGTTGTTAAAAGGGAAAGTAATTGCAGGCACTCAGAAGCATTAAAATGTTACATTGTGTAAAGATACTCTTCACTTTGTCCGGACATTCCTGATTAATGGGGAAATCACCGAGGTATTACTTTATTTCAAGTCTTCCAATTGAGGATTTATCAATGCTGGATGGGAGCTCAAACACCGATCACTGGGTTCAAACCCCTCCTTTCAGCCTGAGAGAGTTTAATTGACTTGTCAAAGTAAAAGTAACAAGTTCAGTGCAGAACTGAACTTGAACCCAGGTGCTCTCACTTCAAGGCCAGTTCTATTCGTTTTTCTGGGGAGTTTTATATTTATATAACCCTGACATTTACAGTCAAATTGCTTCTCTGTGCTTGTTAGTAATCAGAAAAGAGGATAAAATTGCTAATCTTTTTTTTTTTCCCTTTAACACAGAAAGTCCCTTTACAGAATCCTCCCATTAAGTGGGCTGAAGGACATAAGGGAGTATTTAATATTGAAGTGCAAGCTGTCTCTTCTGTTCACACCCAGGTAAGGAACATCAAGGTCCACATCGGAGCCAGAAGGCCGACGATGAAGATAGGGGTGCAGCAGAGGACCTGCTAAGGACAGTCTAGTAAAAGACCAATGAAAATTTTTGTGCATGGATAAACCAAAAGTAACCTTTAGCTCTTTATGGGGATGTTACAAGCTTGTTCAGGTTTAATTTTTGTTTAAGTGGGAAGACCTGATGAAAAAGTTGAACACCTGAATGAAGGAACCCAGTCCCCCACTGTTAATTATAGGAGGAGACTTCACATGGAGCCTCTAGCTCATTTCCCTCTGCAATTCTGCCATTTTGCCAGCCTTTCCCCCATCTACGTCCCCTCCTTTCCTGCCACTGCTGGGGTTTGGCGCCTGTGTAGACCCCTTTTGGGCCGTGTGTGCTTACCTGATGCGCTTGCCTCTGCTTACAGAATATGTCAGAATCCCAATTATTTCCTCTTCGGTTCATCATTATTTAGAGGTTCTGCTTTGTGCACACCACTCTACAGAGCGGTTCATAACTTTGGTCTGACACACCCATGTCTTAGAACGTCTGGTCTAAAACACAGGATAAGAGGTTCTGCCTGTAAGGAGCTATTTGATTGTGTTTACAAACCCACTGGTGAACCTTGATGGGATAAGACCCATGAGGCCTGCTGTCTGCCTTCCTAGGACAACCACCTGGAGAAGTTCTTCACTCTCTGCCACTCTTTGGAGAGCCAGGTGACCTTCCCCATCCGCGTGCTGGACCAGAAGATCAGCGAGACGACGCTGGAGCATGAGCTGAAGCTCAGCATCATCTGCCTCAACTCCTCCCGCCTGGAGCCCCTCGTGCTCTTCCTGCACCTGGTGCTGGACAAGCTCTTCCAGCTGTCCGTGCAGCCCATGGTCATCGCCGGCCAGACAGGTGGGAGGCTGGAAGGAGGGGGGCGCGGGGAGGGGAGCAGTGTTAGGAAACACGGTTTTCCAGAAATCCCAGCATCTGGGACAGGGTGATCTTCCTTTCTGTTGATGGTGTGAGTCCAAGGGAGGCCCAGTCCAGTGCCATTTTTTACTCTCCCTGGATGTTAAAAGAGAAATTAAGACCGGATGCTTAAAATCGTAGTTTTTAAAATAAACGTATTGAATGATTAGAGGCTCTTTTAAATTCCATTCCTAGTAGTTGATGGAATTCTTATATTTCTAAGATTTTTTTTTTCCAATGAGGAAATATAATGTTTCAAAAGAACAAGATAACTCATATTAAATGGAAGGAAATCGAAATGCAATGTGATCACTTTTGTACATTGAGATGTAACATCCATACCATAAATTCACTTAGGTGTACAATTCCATGGTTTTTAACGTATTTGCAAGGTTGTGCAATTCTCGCTACTATCCAATTCTAGAACATTCTCATCAGCCACAAAAGAAATCCTTACTTCTTAGCAGTCACCCCCCATCTCCCCCTCCCCTCAGCCCCTGGCAACCACTTATCTACCTTCTGACTTACAGTATATTTTAAATGCTTGCTTTTAACGAATTAACATCAAATACAGTGTGTGAACCTTCCAATGGCAATAATGTCATGTAAGACATGGGTCCCGTGGTCTCCTGACTCCTGCGGGGCAGACTGGCTGCTACAGGGCATTTCTGTGACACTTCAGCTGGGCTTACGCTGTCCTGTGCTGGTGCGTCAGGCAGATGTCCTCTGGGCACCACTGTGCTCCCAGTGCTGTGCTAGCAGCTTCTCAGTAATAATCGAGAGCATATCTGACCTCGGAGGCCTTACTATCGTGAAGAGCAGCAGCACAGGCCAAGAACCCGCAAAAGGGCACAGCCAAGTATGGGGGGAGAGGAGGCCTTAAAACATCCATGTGGGAGGGTGAAGGAGGCCCCCAGGAAGAAGATGGTGTTTGAAACGACCCTGAAGGAGGGGGTAGAGAGAAAGGAGCCAAAATGGGGACAGTGAAATGAGAGTGGCAAAAGCAGAGAACTAGAAAAGCAGAGGAAAGAAGTAAAGAGCACAGGGGCTATGGAATACGAGTAAATGGGGGCGGGGGGGGGGGGGTGCTTGCTGACTCGTAAGCCAAGGAAGAGCATGTCTCCTTAATCCCTTGGTTGGCACCTTATCCTGGGATGTATCTTTTGTGGTCCCACAGATAAGACATCCTGTGTTGTAGGCTGCATTTTATACCTGTGGCTGTCACCTCTCCAGCTAGATTCCTGCAGAGCAGTGACCTCTACCCTCCTAGATGTCTTTCTGTGTCCCCACATATATGGCACATTGCTTTGTAAATTTCAGCTATATAATATAGACTATGTACTCGACAAAATGTTCATTCATATATTTTGAGCCTCTTCTCCATAGCAAGTTGCCACCTTGTCATGGGGACAACTGGGTGTCGGGACAGGCAGAATAAATAGAGGCATTTAGACTACAGCCATTTATTTAGACCTGTCTATGTCAGGCACTATGGCTGAAACAGCGGAGAGACAAGAAAGTGTAAGACATGCACTTTTCTCGGGAGGGCTTCCAGCCTGCTCAGAAAGACAGGATTGACCACCAGAAACAGCCCAAGAACCTTGTGACATGGTGTCACCTCAGACCTGAGTGGCATCAAAGGCTGTGTGGAGAAGGGGGTTGTGCTGAGCAGTGAAGGGTTGGTGTGACTTTGTGGTGGGAGCAAGAAGAGCTTTCTAGGTGAGGACAGCAGTGTCAGCGAAATCGCAGGGATGAGAAATAGCAGAGAGTTGATGGGAATTATGCAATCAGTGCCTCATTTTAAGGGAAGTTGAGTTTGAGCAGAAAAGGGTCCAAGGCTGGATAAGTAGAGTGGAGTCAAACTGTGGAGGGAGGGGAGCCGGATCCAGAACGAGAGAGTGGATATGGAAAGCCAATCCTCTGCAGAGGTCCACTATGGGGAATGACATCACGTATATACATTTTTACATTAATCTGTACACGAAGATGCAACAGTGCGTGTCCAACCATAGTGTGCACGAGAACCACCTGGGCATCCGGTGACGCTGCCGATTCTGGCTTAGTGGGTCTGGGGAGGAGCCTGACGTTCTGCATTGCGAGCAGGCTCCCAGGTGATGCTGATGCCATCAGTGCTGACCCCGCTGCGTAGCACCAGTTCACATCTTGGTTTAGACAGGGAAGGATGTCTGGGCAGTGTCATATCTTTGTCATGAAAAGCCACAGTGCTGGGGGAGGAGGAAAATGAGGGAGGGAGTGTGAAGTGGTGGGCGGTAAGCAGAGCCCGCATGCTGGAGCTTCCCGAGACTGTCGCTCCGCCCCAGGCCATCATGACCAGCCCAGTTCTCCGGGTCAGTGTCAGGGCTCCCAGTCACGGCCCCCAGTCACGGCCCTGGAGGACGTTTGCTTGGGTTCATTAAGGACCATCTGTGAAGCTGCCCATTCTTATCTTGGTTCCTCAGCCAACTTCTCCCAGTTTGCCTTCGAGTCCGTGGTGGCCATCGCCAACAGTCTGCACAACAGCAAGGACCTGAGCAAAGACCAGCACGGGAGGAACTGCCTGCTGGCCTCCTACGTGCACTATGTCTTCCGCCTGCCCGAGCTGCACAAGGACCTGCCCAAGTCAGGTAGCGCTGCCTCAGGGTGGGATCTGCCGGCGGGGCGCCCGCCCCACCGCCACCGCCACCGCCACCGCATTCACGAGACAGCGAAAAGCATGAGAGTGAAGTTTTACTTTTCAAAATGACCCAAATATGACATGAATATTAAAATTCAAAGTTTATTTCTAGTTTTTTCTCTTCCTTCCTGTCTCCATCCTTCTTTATATAGTCTAAGCACTTATTTTTTCAGCCCGTGTGATAATCCCTCCCTGGTCTTTGCCCAGGTGGCAACTTCTGCTTCGGTTGGGATCGCTTCTGTAAGATGTGGGGAAATGATGGCAGCTGCCCAGGATTCTAGGACAACAGTGATAAGGAACATAATATGTATTTGATAGTAGTGATAAGCACTGGTTCCTGAATTTCTCATTATAAAAAATAAAATCCCTTTTCTCATTTCCCCCAAGTAACACTTTGGAAATAGTAATAACAATTTATTTCTCCACTTTTAATGATTGACATAGGTAGTACTCAAACAGAACTCTGGTCAGCGTGATATAAAAGGTAGCACCGCCCTGGCCGGTTTGGCTCAGCGGTTAGAGCGTTGGCCTGCAGTCCCGAGAGACCCGGGTTCGGTTCCTGCTAAGGGCATGTACCTCGGTTGCAGTTTGTCCCCAACCCTGGTTGGGTCGTGTGGGAGGCAAACACTCGATGTGTCCCTTTCATGTCGATGTCTCTCTCTCTCTCTCTCTCTCTCTCTCTCTCTCTCTCTCTCTCTCCCTCCCACTCTATCTAACAAAAAAATGGAAAAATGTCCTCGGGTGAGGATAAAGAAAGAAAATAAATAAATAAAAGGTAGCACCCACAAGCTCTCGAAGTCCCTGGCCCTAAAGAAGAAACTTGGCTTTTTTATTAGTCCATGCAGCCTCATTTCAAGTCAACCTGCAATTTCAATTGAGTTTTTTTTTAAATACTGGTAATATATCACAGACCCTCATAATCTATTTTGAAGACAAGTAAATACTTAAAGGTGAAAAACATCAATATATTTAGTATACACTTATCTTCCTAAGGTTCAGATGATTTCTGGGGTTCTGAGATCTTAGAAAACCTTCCTGTATCACTTACAAAGTTGTCATCATTTAAATATTAATAAATAAAAAAATAGCCACATTTCCAGCTTGTCTTGGGAAGGCAGAAGCCCTGTCGACCCTGAGGGCAGGGTCCCGTAGTGGTCATCGCTGGAGCTGAGCAGCAGCCCCGCCTTTGGGTGACACCTGTGTCTCCAGTTTATGGCGGTTCTCCCCACCCCCTGCTGCCCGACATCCTATCTACTTACCCCAAATCACTGCCTCCCTGGCCTTCCCTGCACATTGGATAATAAGACCCTGATTCCAAGGCCTAACCTAGTAGGTTTTCATCCCACTCTCTGCCCCATCCCTCTTCAGTTCCTTCTCGAGCTCCGTAAGTGACTCTGACCCCCTTTCTGTTGACATGTCAATACCTGATGGGGTGCAGGCGGCTCCACTTCCCTCCCTGACCCTCGCTACCACACGTACGGACGCACCTCTGCTGCCGCTGTGAGCTCGAAGCTGCTGCAGGCCCGGGTGATGAGCAGCAGCAACCCAGACCTCACGGGGACACACTCCGCAGCAGACGAGGAGGTGAAGAGCATCATGTCCTCAAAGGTAGGGAAAATGTCAAACCCTGGAGAGTGATGCACGCTTGTTTTATTTTTAACAAACACTTGTAGAAACAACACAAGACCAGCCATGACTGCTGCCCACTGTGTTGGTCAAATGCTTTCTTGCTCAGTTTTAGAGTTGTTAATGTTGTTTTCTTCCGAAGTGATTGAAGCCTTTTCGAAAGAGGCCGAGCCAAGACTTGTATTTGAGGGTCTGCTTGGTGAGTTCACTCTGGCAGGAAGTTTTAGCCACAAGAAGTCAAGGAATATCATGAATTTTATTTTCGAGGGGACAAAAATTAGCTTTAACTTTTTTTGATGCCTAGAAAGGTTGTTTTTTATTTTGGTTTGTTTTTTCATATGCGCCTTTTGCATTCATTAACACTATAGATTGATTATCCCGCCCTCAGCGGTTAGAGTGTTGGCCCACGGACTGGAGAGTCCTGGGTTCAGTTCCCACTAGGGGCACATACCTCGGTTGCAGTTTGTCCCTGGCCCCGGCTGGGGTCGTGTGGATGGCAGCCACTCAATGTGTCTCTCTCACATGTATGTTTCTCTCTCTCTCTTTTCTTCCCTCTCTCCCTCCACTCTCTCTGAAGGTAAATGCAAGAATGTCCTCGGGTGAGGATAAAAATATCTATATAGATATAGATGTAGATTAGATAGATAGATAGATAATCCCATACAATAATCCCAAAGAACAAAGCCACATTTTACAAATAAAAACCGAGATCTTGAGAGTGCTGGTGACTTGCACTATATTGTGTTTCCTGCCATGAATTTGTGGCTTTTCCTTGATCAACTTTATATTATTTTATAACAGTTTTAGATTTATAAGACTATTGTGAGTGTAGTACAGAAAGTTTTTGTATACCACATGCCCAGTTTTCCTGCACATTATAATGGTACAGTTTTCACAATTAGTGAACCAATATTGATATGTTATTATTAGTAACTAAAGTTCGTATTTTCTAAGTTTTTCCCTAAAGTCCTTTTTCTGTTCCAGGATCCCATCCAGGACACCACATTACATTTTTACTCATGTCTCCTTAGGCTCCTCCTGGTTGTGACAGTTTCTTAGACTTTCCCTGTTTTTGATGACCTTGATGTTTTGAGGAGCCCTGGTCAGGAATTTTGTAGAATGTCTCTCACTGGAAATTTTTTTAAATTGTGATATAATTCACATACCATAAAATTCACCCTTTTAAAGTATGTAATTCAGTAGGGTTTTTTTTGTTTTTGTTTTTCACAAAGCTACCATGAATTCTTGGTCTGAATTTTATTTCCAGTTATCTATGGCCTCAAAGTGGCTAAGCTTTTAGAGTAAGATCATTTTCCCTGATGAAGATATATCAAACTCTAGGTTTGGGCAGTTCTCCTTACAAAATCCACCCACTTGAGACAGTATGTTGTGATAAAGGGGATCTGGACACCAGGGTTGGGTCGACTCTGACACCAGCTAGCCTTGTGGTCATGGGCAAGTCGGTTCCTGCCCTGGGCCATGTCCTCATCTCTGTAGAGGCTCTGAACCCTGGCTGAACTTAGGAATCAGCTATGCATCTTCCAAAAACACTGGATCCGCCCCCAGAGATTCTGACGATCTATAGTTTGCACCATAGGAATGTGTTGATATCCTACCCTTTTTGACTTACAAATAAACCCAGGGAGGTGCTGAAGCTGGCGTGTACCTGTTCTGAAGAGCTAATTGTTAAATTTTGGGGGTTTTTTTGGAACCAGTTGTTAAACACAGACATTATTTAAAATTAAATGATACAAAATAACAAATAAGTTATATGAAAAGCACAGCTAACCTAAATGCAGTATTGTCTCCTGGGTTGCATCTTGGAACAGAAACAGGACATTAGTAGAAAAGCTGGAGAAATTTAAATAACGTCTGTGGTTTCCTTTTTTTTTTTTTTTTTATCCTCACCCGAGGATATTTTTTTTTTTTTTTTTCCATTTTTTGTACAGATAGAGTGGGAGGGAGAGAGAGGAAGGGAGAGAGAGAGAGAAACATCGACGTGGAAGGGACACATCGAGTGGCTGCCACCCGCACGACCAACCAGGGCCGGGGACAAACTGCAACCGAAGTACGTGCCCTTAGCGGGAACCGAACCCGGGTCTCTCCGGACCACAGGCCAATGCTCTAACCGCTGAGCCAAACTGGCCAGGGCCGTCTGTGGTTTCCTTAATGGTAATGTGACAATGTTAGTTTCTTAGTTTTGACAAACATACCCTAGTTGTGTAATATATCAACATCAGTGGAACCTGAAGGACAGGGTGCTAGAGCTCTACCACCTTTGCAACTTGTCCGGAAATCTAAAAGTATTCCACTTTCCAAAGGGAGTGCAGACCTCATCCCTTCCTAATTATTCTACTACATCTAACTATTATCTGTGTTCTTGGGATTATTTGTGTCTGTCGATCTGTTTAAAGGTTTGCTGCTGCCCATCTCTTCTCAGTGTTGTGCTCGGTGATGTCATGTTAACTTGGAATCAGCCATGATCGAAGAAGCTGCAGCACAAAAATGATCAAATACTGTGATTCAGTCCCTGCCCTCCACCCCCGAGAGCAGGTTGTTAAACATTTGCCAGCACACCGTGGTTCAACCTCACATTAAGGTCCCTTTCAACAATACCATTTTCTGATTGCTCGGGAGAAGAGTGATCTACAGTTACTGACAGCCTTAATCATAATGGTTTTCTTTAATAAAGGTGAAAATAATTAATTTATATGTGGACTGGGTTAAGAATTTTCTAACTGTTTTGAAGCAAGGGGAGAAAAGTTGTCCCAAGTAGCTTTTGACAATTCCTTAAATACAGTGTTGAGGAGGCTAGGTACAGTACCATGCTAACCCACAGAGAGGCACTGTTCCCACACATTTTTTCCTGCTCTCCCAATAGTCACAGGCTGAGAATGTTGAAGGGACTATTAAGCACCCCCTGGTACTTAACTAGGTTTCACTGCAGGTTACTACCCAACAGTTGTCAGTGGTTGTCTCAGGAGCAAGTAGGATTAGGTGTAACTTTACCTCCTTTGCTTAGTTTTGATGTAAACAATTGTTTTACCTTTGTAAGTAGTAACCAGGATAAAAGTAGGAAATACATTAAAAATTAATTTCAAGGTAAAGATTTCCAGGCCCCTGGCTCATCCTCCCAGTGAACCTCTGTTGGTTGCCTGCTGAGTCATGGTTTGTGTATTTCAGACTGCTGACCGCACCTGCAACCGGATGTCTTACTATGGCTCTGGCAACAGTGATGTTCCGAGTGCAGCCGGAGCTCCAAGGCCAACCAGCAAAAAGGTACTGAGTAGGGCAGTGTGAGGATAATATTTGCCGGTGCCTTGCTTTCCCACACTACACACACACACACACACACACACACACACACACACACGAACATATTTGGATCCCCCATTTTTTGACCATGTAATTGCCTAGTAACTCAGTGGTTTTCCAGCAGACATACCTAAGTGACTTATTAAAACTGATTGCTGGACCCCCTCAGAGTTTCTGATTCAGTAGATCTGATGTGGGATCCAAGAATTTGCATTTTTAATAAGCCCCTAGCTGATGCTGGTCCAGGGACCACACTTTGAAAACCACTGCGTTAGCTTTTTTTAGGAGAAGGTGAGCTAGGGACAATTCATCCTCAACATAAGTGAATGGCATTAATAGGGTATCATTTATTTTAATACTATATATATCAAATGAATATGGAATGCTTCCTTGTAATATTTTCTAATCAGCCTTTCCTGAGTTCAGAGACTTGACAAGCAGTTAAACTGCTCACCAGAATCCTAATATTAACAAAATTCTCCAGTCCTAGTCACTGTCTATGTGGTCTAAGAACTGGCAGGGAAAAAGTTGTCTGTCCTGAGTTTTCTCCTTTGCCATGCACCCAAGAGTCTCAGCATCATAGTAACTACCTAAGTTAAGGTCTTGAGTGTGTTTTAAAACCTCTATTAAGGTGGAAGCCGTTTGCAACAGCTGACACCTCAGGAAGATGTGTCCTCGGCATAACTCTGTGGGACCAGGTGAGGGGAAAATCAATCGTAGGGAGGCCCTGCAAGACTGCATACTGTGGTCATCCAGGCACTGTAAATCTGGGAGAGGCCCTGGCCGGTTTGGCTCAGCGGTTAGAGCGTCAGCCTGTGGTCCCGAGAGACCCGGGTTCGGTTCCCGCTAAGGGCATGTACCTCGGTTGCAGTTTGTCCCCGGCCCTGGTTGGTCGTGCGGGTGGAAGCCACTCGATGTGTCCCTTTCACATCGATGTTTCTCTTGCTCTCTCTCTCTCCCTCCCACTCTATCTGAACAAAAAACGAGAAAATGTCCTCGGGTGAGGATTTTAAAAAAAAAATTGGGGGGAGAGGTCCAGGAGTTCACTGGGAAAGAAGTGAAGGAAGATGCAGGTAGGTGCTGAAAATAAATTTTTCACTCACTCTAAAACTAAGCTTTGAGCTTTGCAGTGACAAGTACCATTTTCCTTCTCAAAACTGATTTTGCCACAGCCTGACAACCTCAAGGCAGGGTCTGATTTCTCCTAGGCATAGTCATTATTTTGTTTTGCAGTTGCTCTTTTTTAAACTTGGTTTCTGGTGATCTCAATGACCAGAAGAAAATCATTTCACCTCAGAGGGAAATTTAGCTGGTGTGTTTTCTTACTAAATGAGCAGACAGGATTTAGCTGCTTAGCTACTTTCTATTACCTCCAGAGCAAGGTGTTCTTGTAATAATGTTGCACAGTAAGCAGCATAAATTCTTTAAGAAGCAGTTTATCTTTCTCTAATCTCTTCTTGCCATAAGACTCTGACAGTCAGACTGACCTATTTTCCCTTTAAGCCCGGGGAGCGTCGTCTTGCTACAGTGGGAAGATCCATGTGTAGCCACGTTACATCACGTGCACACTTAAGACCACCTACTAGATTAACCCTCGGCTGCTGTCCCAGGTGGGAAAGCTTCACTTAAGGCTCCAGCAGCAAACAGATGTATTCATGTGTATTAAGATTATAAAGGTTTGACTCGTCTGGCAGAATGAGGGAACCCTGACAAGCTTCAGCATTCCCCAGTCAGCAACTGGTTGGGGATGTAAGTAGTTAGAATCCCCAGACATCTGCACATAGATTTTCCATTTGTCTCCCTTTAGTTTAGCTGAGTAACTCTCAAATGTTAATGTACATAAGCTTTAGTAAATTGGGTTGCATGCATACTGTGCATTGTGGGTAATTTAAAAGTTGGTCAAGGGCAATCTTTGTATAATCAGTTTTTGCTTTAGGTGTTGAATTCAAAGCTTACCTGCCACAGAAGCCAATACCCTAGGGTGTGGTCTTGGGGCATTCAAATAGTTTTGGCTTTCTTACGCACAGAGTGATTTAAAAAAAAAATTAGCTCATCTGCCTTTGTTATAAGTTTTGTGGTCATTACATAAATCGAATCTATAGAAAATGCCTATTTTTGTCATTAGTTAGGTTGGCCAACCATCCCAGTTTGCCCAGGACAACGGGGGTCCCTGGGATGCGGGACTTTCATTGTAAGACTAAGACAGTGTCAGGCAGACTGAGATGAGTTGGTCACCCACCTTCAGTCTTGAACTTCTTCCATCAAAACTGTTGTCCAGAGCATTAACAAGCAGCCAGATAAGCTAGGGAATGGGGAAGGTACAAAAGGTGTAGCAATCACTCTCTGCTGCATTTGCTCCCCAGCGGCCAGATGACTGGAAGGGAGGTGCAGGCATAAAGGGTTGCTGAGGAATTTCCGTGCATCCGGCCCCGGAACGTCAGAATTTAGTTGTATGTTCAGGCTGCTACCACTCTGCATTTGACTGCGGAGGATCTGCTCGTAAACCCAACCCACCACATTTTCCAAAAAGCCGCAGTAGGATTATATAAACAAGAACTGTCCCATGTGGAAGGAAGTTTAGGTCCCCAGACCAGCAGCACCAGTGGGAGCTTGTTAGAAATGCACATTCTCGGGTCTTGCCCCAGACGTATTGGGTCTGAATCCAAACCTCTGGGGATGGGCCCAGCAGCCGGGGGCCCCACAAGCCCTCTAGGGGGTCCTGAAGCACAGTCAAGTGTAAGAACTGTTGCTACCAACCAACAACAGATTTCATGGGTGAGAAAACTGAGGGCAAAGAGAGGAATGCCTTGCACACAGAGGTTTGCTGCAGGATCTGAAAGGAAAAACACAGCCAGCCCAGTTCCGACGGCTGCCCCAGAATGCAGAGGCCCTGCTCTGCTGAGGCCTGTCCTGCAAACCCGGCTCTCCTGCGGGATGCTGCCACCAGCCTTCCCCCGCCTGCGAAATGTCCTCCAAGCTCAGGTTATTTCAGTATTGACTTTGCCATGCACCTGTGGTCCAGCACATCTAGGACAGGTCAGTAACTGACAAGCTATTCCAATTGGTAAAGAAGAGAAGAGGTGTTGGGATATAAAGCATTCACCCTCAGACTATCATTACATGAACGTAATGTGTGTTGTGTATTTGTTGTCTAGCATTTCCACGAGGAGCTGGCCCTGCAGATGGTGGTCAGCACTGGAATGGTGAGAGAAACAGTCTTCAAGTACGCCTGGTTCTTCTTTGAGCTTCTGGTGAGATTCTTGCATGTTTATGTCTGTGCTCCGCGGGGCATGAAAAGCACATTGCAGAAAGTCAGTGAAGTGTCCCATATTAGGAATGGACGTTTTATCCACCGAGTTGCTCCCGCTGAAAACCTGGCAACGATCCTTAAAAATGTACTCTCTCTCACCCCTTGCCCATCTTCCACCAAATCTTGTGGATTCAATTTTGAAAATCTACCTCCAACACCTCGGTTCTCACCATCTTCACCACCTGCTCCCTGGCCAAGCCGCCTCAGGTGCCTCTTGCGACGACTTCCTCTTTGGCCTGCACTCATTTTTGCCTGAGCCTGTCCGTTCTGCACAGGGCTCCCAACAGTGAGCTGACAATGTCACTCTCCTCTTTAAAACCCCTCCGATTTCAGGGCATGAGGAGGAAAGCACCCAAAGCCCTCGTGTAACCCTCTTTACCTCCATCTCCAGCCGACGCATCTCAGGCCGTGTCCCCCTCATTCAGCCACATTGTTCCCTTTTGGTTCTTTGAAGATGCCAAGGCCTTGTGAGCCTCAAAGGCTTTTCCAAATCCGCCCCCATCCCCACCATGCACATACTTTTCTGGGTCTTCTCTTTAGGTTTCAGCTTAAATGTCAGCACCTCTAAGAGGCCTTGTCTGAACCTGCAACATGTCTTCCACTCTGTTATTCTCCTGCTAAACCCCTTATTTATTTCCCTTCTAGCATGTATCACAATTTATAATTGCCTCTCTGTCTTTTGTATTACATTTCTAGGATTTAGGTCTGTCTTCCTCGTTATCCTAGCTCTAGCCCCAGCACATGGCTTGGTATCATACAAGCACCAAGTAATTGTTGTGGGGGGAATGAAACTTGAAAATCTGTTTACCCTACAACTTCTATCAGTTTTATAACAGAAAAGCAGAAGTACAGCATATATCTTAAATTTAAAATAAAAAGAATAACAGTAATACCTATATTTTGTTAAATTATTGTTAGAAGTAAAAATATTTTACCATAAAGCCAATAACAATAACTATTTTGTCAATGTTGATAAATGGAGATGCATTTGAAATGATGTTAAATGAAAAAGGTATTTAAAAAATGCAGATACCAACTATGTAAAAATGTACAGACAACCAGGAGAATTAGGGTTAGGAATGGGTGTCTTTTCAAAGTACAGTCTCAAATCTTTGCTGCCCCTAACTGCTGGGAGCTAAGAACCAGGGAAAAGGTGAAAATTGACTGTGATTTTGAGCATTTATTCACTGGGATTTGGTGGGCCCAGGAGAGAAGGCAAAAGTTAAAGCTGATAGTTCTTCTCCTGCTTAGAGCCCTTATGCTAAACAGATGCAATAGTTGGAGAGAAAGCTCTTGGGGGTCTGAGCACATGGAGGAGATTGGTCAGCACGCAGACCCCTCAAGACACCTTTACCCAGGGCTCTGCACGTCGTAACCCAAGTCTGTCGGGGTCCTGGCGGGACAGTGTTGCCGTTACTCAGAAGGGTTAACAGAAACGCACTTACTGGAGGGACTGCCCAGGGTGTTGGTGAGGGCCCAGAGCAGACGAGGGTTGGTGAGGCACCCAGGAAGCAGCAAGTGCTGGGAGCTGTTATTCTAGCTCTAAAGAAGCGAAGGGAGGGAGCATAGCAACAGGGCTGGAGACTGAGGCAGAGGAGAGGACCTCGTGAGAGGAGCTGGAGTCTGAGAGAAATGTCATCACTGCCAGAACCACGCTGGGGCAGGCATGACGGCATGGAGTAGACAAATACCAGGACTTCTCTGTTCTCCCGCCCACTGATCCCTTGCTGGTACCTCCATTGGCCAACTGCAACCAAAACCCCAAGGAGGCCTGCAAGGTGTGGTCCATGGAGATCAGCTTCCCAAGGCTCAGAGCTAGGCAGAAAGGGGCCAGAAATGGATGTAAGGGCTGGAACGGAGGCAAATAGAATCTCAGCCCCAGCCAGAACTTCGCAAGGAAACTGCTCAGACAGGGCACCCCGTCCTCCGTGCATTGTTGGTGCATTTGCTTTATGGATGCCCAGTAAGTTATTTAAAAACCAAAACAGGTTTTTTTGCCCAAGAATCTTGACCAGAAAGAAAGGACCTCTTTCTTGGACTTAGCCAACAACCTGGGAGGTATAACACCTTTCAGTTGTGTTAATGAACAACCACTTCAGCATCGGAGCTGTTGGAGACACTCCATTCGTGAACGTCACGCTTGCTAATGAATAAATCCCTATGCTTCTGTAAACCACGGAGCCAGACTCTGGGGGCCCAGCAGTGAGTGGGTGACGTAGTTTACCTAGGACATGAACTTCTGCACCAACGTGTTCTTTAGAGGTTCCCCTGCTTTGAATGGGTCACAAAGGCCAATATGGGGGGAAATATATTCCTTCCTTACCCCACCCTACAAATAATGAGCCAGGCATCTGCTAACATTTCTACTAGGTGCTCCCTCTGGAGATGCAAAAGACACATAGCTGGCAAGTTGCTGGCAGTCTGGGAAAAGCCCATTAGTTGGAAGGATGATACTGTGAGAATTATTTATTTGGTTGCAGGATGGCCAGACGCAGCAGGCAGGAGGCAGATAGCACAGTGAGTGCTAAACGCTTGCAGAGAATCAGGATCAGGGTAGCCACAAACAAAGAGGCCTTGTCTTCCTAGGTCCTTTGTTAGCAGAGTGAGAGACACTTCTGTCAGACAGAAATGGGGTCCAGATCCCACCCCTCACCCAGGTCCTCTCACAAACTGTGTGAGACTCTGTGGGGTGCAGACACGTCCATGTGTCCTGAGCCACAAAGGACTTGACAGTGAGGAGAAACTGTGGTTCTTACACTGGGCTTTCAGATTCTATGTTCTGAGGTCTTCCCCAAGCTGGCCGTGGCATTATCTTATAACATGAAACAGAAAGCCCATCTGCCTGTTCTTCTCTTCTTAATTCAACGTTTCGTGGTTTTTTAATCTCTCTGTGCCCCGGTGCTTATGGAAATCGCCAGTCCTGCACTCAGAAGCAGCAATCTGCCGTCAGTGCAAAGCAGCCCTCCCAGATAGCTCTTGGGAGGAGGCTCATTTTTTCCCGTACAACTGTCTTTCTCTCCTCTTCTTCCAGCCCTGACCTAGGGGGTCGCCTTCAGACAAATGTGGGCAATTTAACTTCCAGAGTCATTTCTTTTTGCCACAATTCTCTGACCAGCCTGGACACATTCATAAAAATGACCTCAGGGGGTGGGCACCCAACCACCAGAACTCCCAGTCCCTCCCTTCAGACTTCCTCATTGCCCCAGGCACTGCCAACAGGGACAGGGCGCAGCCTCGAGGGAGCTGTGTGGGCCCACAGATCTCCTGGTCCCGGGAAAAAGTCCCCCAAATAAGCATGATCTTGACTTAAAATTGTGGTAGGCATTGAGCTGGTGCTGTATAGTCATAATACAATCACCAACGGACCCACCGGTTTTTATTTTGATATATATTTTTTAATTTAAGTATATATGTTTATATATTTAAAATATATATATATATCAGGTATCTAGAGATTTTTTTGTTGTTGTTAACATTCAATGCAAAAGTACTAGATGGATTCCCTAATATGCACACTATCTTTTTTATTTGAAATAATAAATAAACTATGTTCTTGAGAAAATAAAATATATATAAAACAAGTTAGTCTTACAGAACTCAAAACATAATTTCACTCATAATTTCCCAGTCATGGTCACGTGTCCAGCTAGCATCCACGGAACTGCTCCTGGGAAACTCTGTGCCCCCCACTTCCTCTTGAAATCCAGAGAGGAGGGACACGTCTTCCCGTTCCTCCTCACTGTCGTTTCGAGGGTAGCAGTGACTTCAGTCCCCATCAGAAAGTGTCCTCCGGTGCCCTTTTCGGCAGTGTGCTGTGAGCCCTGGGAGTGACGGACACATGGCCAAGTGGCTCCGGGACCCAGCACAGGCCTGCCTTCCCGGGCGTAGGCAGTTGAGAGGAGGGGAGCTTTGATGACTCGGTAGCTAAAAATTAAGCCCTTTGGCTTTGTCAGCAGCAAGGAAGAAGCCCCCTGACTTGGGGTCAAGAAGAGGACACCCTGCCCACCTCCTGCCACCATGGTAACCATCTGTGTGGCAGGAGCATTTTTAGTCCCCAGCCTGTTTGGGCAACTACCAGCACAGATAAAGTGTTCGAAAGTCTATTGTTAATGCGCTTTCCTTCCAGCCTTTCCCCCTTTTCCACAGCGTACAAGCAGGTCACCAGTTTCCACGTTGACATTTCCCGCATCCCCTCTGTAGGTGAAAAGCATGGCCCAGTACGTACACAACATGGACAAACAGGACGATTTTCGGAGGACGCGTTTTTCCGACCGTTTCAAAGATGACATAACGACCATCGTTAATGTGGTCACCTCGGAGATTGCGGCCCTTTTAGTGAAGTCTCCGAAGGTAACTGTGTCGTTTGACTCTATGTTCTCAATACTGTACCTTGAACATGTTACTTTCATAATCAGAGAAAAATAAGCACCATCTTAAAGCAGTAATGTAAATGTTATTGTATCAATGTAGAGATGACAGAGAATATTCTTGTTCTCAGGAAATACACCCTGAAGTATTATGGGGCGAATGGGCATGATATTTGCATGGTGCTCTTTAATGGTTCAGAAAACAAAAGTTATATAGATAGAGAGAATAATAAAGCTAATGTAGTGAAATGTCAAATATCGATGAACCTGGTTAACCTGGCTAAAGGGATACAAGAGTTCTTTGGACCATTCTTGAACTGTTTCTGTAAGTTTATAATTACTTTAAAATAGAAAGTTAAATATATAATGTGTAATAAAATAAAAATTGTAAAGGCAACTATAAAATTTGAGGCAGCAATAATCATTATTAACACCTTTATCATTATAAAGAATGTGTATAGCCCTGGCCAGTTTGGCTCAGCGGTTAGAGCGTTGGCCTGCAGTCCGGAGAGACCCAGGTTCGGTTCCCGCTAAGGGCACGTACTTCGGTTGCAGTTTTTCCCCGGCCCTGGTTGGTCGTGCGGGTGGCAGCCACTCGATGTGTCCCTTTCATGTCGATGTTTCTCTCTTTCTCTTCCTTCCTCTCTCTCCCTCCCACTCTATCTGAACAAAAAATGGAAAAATATTCTCGGGTGAGGATAAAAAAAAAAAAAAGAATGTGTATAGTACCGAGGGCTTGAGAGAAACAACCATGACTTCTCATGGCAAACTTTGTGAGAGCGGCAATGAAATTTCCATTCAAACAGGCGTGAAAAATGAAGCACAGCAAGGTGGCAAATTTTTCCAAAGTCACACAGCTAGCAGCAAAACCAAGACTGAGCATCCAGACGGCTATGGGTACCACCCAGGAGCAGACCACGTAGAGATGCCGAGAACGTGAGGACTCGCCGCTCAGTAAGATCGTGGGAACTTCTTTATCAGGTCCACATCCATGCCAGTGGCTGGTCCGCTTGGCCTGGATTGGCAAACTGCACACCATAACCAGAGGAAAAGAGTTTCAAGATATGTTTTCAGTACTGTCAGAGAAAACGGATTTATCATTCTGAGAATAGAAGACATGACCGTGAGCAAGTCAATTCCCGACTGCTCTGAAGTACTGTAAAACCCTTTGTGAATACGAGCACTGGGAGGCAACAAGAACAAAACCCTGGCCTCACTTTATGCAAGAGTTCGCTCTACCAGATAGGACTGTGACTTCTTCGAGGCTAGGGATGCTGCCTAATTGGAGAAAAAAAAAAAAAAAAAAAAATCCTTCGGTAAAACTGGGTTATTTTATCCTGATTTGATTTTCTGCAATAATCCTTACAAGAATCTGTCTCACTGAAGATAGAGAATACATTTCAAGTTTCTTTTACCCAAACAGTACTTACCAGAATCAAATTAATTATGATAAAGCCATATGAAGAAATATGAGAAACTAGAATGTAGAAAATATTTATTATGTAATGTTGAATGAGAAACTTCGGGACCATAAGTATGCTTTTTTTTTAAAAAAAAAAAAAAAGACTATGATAAACGAGGACCTACAACCAAGATTTCTCTATCATGCAAAACTATCATTTAGAATCAATGGCCATAGAAAGAGTTTCCCAGACAAGAAAAAGCTAAGGGAGTTCATCACCACCAAACCAGTATTATATGAAATGTTGAAGGGTCTTCTTGAAGAAGAAAATAAAAAATATGAACAATAAAATGGCAATACATACATATCTATCAACAATTGAATCTACAAACAAAATGAGCAAGTAGAACAGAAACAGACTCAGATTCAGAGAACTTTTTATTGGTTGCCGGATGGGAAATGTACCTTAATATTAACAGTAGATAAAGAATTACTTGATTCAACCTAACAGTCATGGCATCAGTTACATTCTAAATTATGTTTGCTCGAATTTTGCAGGGTTGCCTGCTTTGCCCATTGTCTCCCAGAGGAACACTGACTATAAAGTGGGACCTGCCTCTCCAGACTTTCCCACCAGGGACCTGGGAGTTCACGACCTGGGTTTACCACAAAATGATTTGCCTCTTTGTGTTTGCTTTTAAGGAAACTGAACAGGCAGGAAAGATCAACATCAGCCTGGCTTTCTTCTTGTATGACCTTCTCTCACTCATGGATCGCAGCTTTGTGTTTAACCTCATCAAACATTATTGCAACCAGGTGAGTGTTCCCTCAGGCAGCCACGTGGTTCCTGGTTCCTTCCCATCTGACACTCATTGCCCTGGTAAGCTGTCTGACTCGTTGCCAAGTTAGACAGCTTGGCTCTGGTACATTCTGAGTTTTGTGTCATCGACATCCCAAGACACACTGGTTTGTGTGGATTCCTAGAGCATTTACCAACCCATCACAGGAAGGTTAACAAGTTAACCTAAGGGAATTGAAATTTGTTAGTGATATGATCTGCTTCCTTCAGTTTACCATTTAACAGAAATCATGTGACTGTCGCATTTAATCTTTGTCCAGGTATAGAATTCAAAGTAGGAGGTCTCTTTTCACGTATTAGGATAATGCGTTAACTTGTGATTGTGAAACTCTGACTTTAAAGAACCCTGATAAAATAAAAAAAGAGACTACATTTTACTGAGCACAAAAAAAAATATTTTATAATCCAAGCATCTTATCAGTGCCATCCCCCCCAAATTTTTAAATGGAATTCTCGTGTTCATCATCCCTTTCAGACTGTCCGAACAATAGTAATATAAATAGCAGTTATTATGTTACTACTCCTTTAGTCTCATAATCCATTTAGCCACTACTACCTCTACCATTGGCACTATCACCTCTACCTGCTACCTTTGTCATCACTTCCCACTCCCTCTATCCCACCTCCACCTCCACCATCGCCCACCACCTCTACCATCATCACCACCTACCACCTCCATCAACATCACCACCCACCACCTCTACCACCACCGCCTCCACCTTCACCAAATCACCACCCACCACCTCCACCACCTACATCTTCATCAACACCACCACCCACCACCTCCACCACCTCCATAATCATCACCACCCACCATCTCACCAACTACCTCCACCTCTACCACTTCCACCTTCATCAACATCACCACCCACCACTTCCACCACCTCCACCATCACCCACCACCTCTACCATCATCACCACCCACCACCTCTACCACCACCACCTCCACCTCCACCAACATCACCACCCACCACCTCTACCATCACCACCTCCACCTCCACCATCACCCACCACCTCTACCAACATCACCACCTACCACCTCCATCAACATCACCACCCACCACCTCTACCACCACCACCTCCACCAGCATCACCACCCACCACCTCTACCATCACCACCTCCACCTCCACCAACATCACCACCCACCACCTCTACCACCACCACCTCCACCTCCACCAACATCACCACCCACCACCTCTACCACCACCATCTCCACCTCCACCAACATCACCACCCACCACCTCCACAATCACCACCTACCACCTCCAACACCATCACCACCACCTCTACCTCCACCACCTACATCTTCATCAACATCACCACCCACCACCTCCATAATCATCACCACCCACCATCTCACCAACTACCTCCACCTCTACCACTTCCACCTTCACCAACATCACCACCCACCACTTCCACCACCTCCACCATCATCACCTCCACCACCTCCACCTTCACAGACATCTTCACCCACCACCTCTACCTTCATCACCACCCCACCAACATCAACACCAACCACCCCCCACCACCTCCACCAACATCACCACCAACCACCTCCACCACCTCCACCTCCACCACCTCCACCTCCACCATATATGCCAGGTTTCTTCCTATATACCAGGCACTTGGCACTTTATAGAAATCGTATCATTTAATCCTTGCAAGGTGTCATTATCAACATTTTTTAGATGATAAAACTGAGGTTTAGAGGAGTTATATAAGTTGTCCAAGGAGGAAAGAGCCACATTTGCCTCACTCCAAGGTACAGTGGATTAATCACCCTGTTCTATCAGGCCTGGCTCTCTGTGGTTAATCTCTTAGTGACCTTAAATAAGTCATTCAACTTCTATCAGTCTCATTTCCTCATTGGTAAAAGAAAAGGATCTACCCTTCCCCCACAAAAAGACCATGACTTTTCTAAAGGAACTCCTGGTAAGGAAGCTGACTTATAAAAAGAGAATCCCCTGCCTTGGCTGGTTTGGCTCAGCAGTTAGAGTATCAGCCCATAGGCCAAAGGGTTGTAGGTTCAATCCTCGGCCCCGATTGGGGTCTTGCAGGAGGCAACCAATCAATGTGTCTCTCTCACATCGATGTTTCTCTCACCCCCCCTACCCCCTACCTCCTCCCCTTCCACTCTATCTAAAAATCAATAGAAAAATATCCTCGGGTGAGGATTAACAACAATAACAACAAAAACAATTTTTTAAATAAATAAATAGAAAGAGAATCCCAGGGAAACAGCAGGAGCCCTGAGCACCCTGTCCTGCCCTGGTGTGGGTCTTCTCTCCACATCCCACCAGATTGCAGGGTGGAGAAATGCCGTTTCTCTTCGGCATCCCTCTTAGGTGTTTAGGATGGTCATTGGATTAATTGCAAATAGAAGTTCATCTGTTTCCAGAAGATTATATATGGAAAGGAGATACCAGAGCACCACTGTAGGTCCAGGTTTAGCTGCTGTTAAACAAACAAAAACATTATTCATGACACCAGTTAAACAGTAAGGTGTACTTCATTCAGGACAATCACGACAGGTGCAGGGACTGCTGCAGTAGAGTTTTAGAATACAGGAGAGAGGTTGAAACCAATGCTGAATGCAAGGAAAAGTGGGCATTTATAGCCAAGGAGCAGAGTGGGGTGGTCAGTGGATGAAAAATTACCGAGAGGAAAGAAGCATCAAGGACAAGGAAAGATTCTGGCTAAACCAACCTAACAGGCCCTGGCCGGTTTGGCTCAGCGGTTGGAGCGTTGGCCTGCGGTCCGGAGAGACCCGGGTTCGGTTCCCGCTAAGGGCACGTACCTCGGTTGCAGTTTGTCCCCGGCCCTGGTTGGTCGTGCGGGTAGCAGCCACTCGATGTGTCCCTTCACGTCGATGTTTCTCTCTCTCTCTTCCTCTCTCTCCCTCCTGCTCTATCTGAACAAAAAATGGAAAAATGTCCTCGAGTGAGGATAAAAAAATAAAATAAAATAAATAAACCAACCTAACAGGATTCTTGCTGAAGACAGACAGGGTGGTCATACTTCACCTGGAGGATGGTGAGGGAAGAGGATTTATTTAGTCAGATATCAAGGGTAAGGATTTTGACTAAACTGATTTAGGATTTTTGCTAAAATTAGCAAAAATGAGGACATGCCCAGGGGTGGACTTTTTGAAAAAGAGCTCAGCGGAACCTGACTAGAGTTTGGTCATGGAGAGAATCTTTGTCACTGCTCACCTGTGGGTAGTGTTTATTACAAGAGGCAAATAAAACAATCAAAAGTAGATATCTACTGGCCCTGCAAATGCACATTTTATCTTCTCTTTCTCCTTTTAACTATTTCCTTTTCCTTTAAGTTAGAGTGTACTTGTAATTTAGTCTCCTTTTTCTCCCTCTTCCCAGTCTCCGCTGCCAGAGAGCCTTAGACTAGGAATCTGGAGACCTGTATTCTGATCCCATGATGCCATTAAACACATCTGTAATTTGGGGGTTGTCAACATTTGGGACAGTGGCTTCCTGGTCTGCAAAAGGATAAGGATGCATTAGATTTATTCAGCTTTCAATGTTCTGATTCTATGCTCTATGTTTGCCAGTGATGTCCATGGTATTGCTTAGCACGATGATAGCCCACAGGCCTAAAAAGACCACTGACCCCAGTCAATGATGATTTAATTCATTGATCCCAGCTATCTAGGTACAGTATGAATGTCATACCTGAGGCAAATTCCATTCTTCCAAAGGCCTCTGATTTTATCATTTTGTATAACCTATCATGTTTTCTGTCATTTATAGACGTCGTGACCATGAGTATAAACTTAGTCTTTTATTAATAGTCACTAACAACAGCAAAATCTAGTTTTTCAGTTGCTCTGTGTCACTTTCAATGTGCCACTAAGTTAGCACCCATCCCTTGGGTAAGGCCACTGAGGCTATTACTGTCAGTGCTGGCCTTTGAGGACAACATTTCAGGAACTGCACCTTGCTCTCTTTTAAACATCACTAAAATAATTTTTGGAATTTCTGTCTTTAGTAAAATCTCAAGGGACCTATGAAAGATACCTACACTGTGGCCTTCCCAAGTGCAAATATCTTATGCATTCATGTTCTGATAATTGGTTTGATCCAACAACTCTTTGTGAATGAGTGATGAGCATAAGATGAAGTTCAATTTGCTGGTGACCCCTTTGGTCCAAAATCAGCCAGCAATGCATAGTGATAAGAGTGTGAGTTCTGGCCACTGTTCTTACACAGAAGTCATGACCTTTTTTTTTTTTCCCCCTTTTTCTCACATAATACGTAATGGCATTCATGTGTTTCAAATAAATGTCTCAACTACAAATGGATTCTAGAGGCAAAATACCACAACACAGTGGCTTCTCCTAAAATGGCTAAAAGTATGTGCTCGTTTAAATTATATAGTTTATAAACTGTGCTTAAAGTGCATGAAGAGGAGGCATGTCCATTTGTAGGGATGAGATGCTGGTTTCCTGTGCCGAGGTGGGAAGGTTTTATGACATATTAACAGGTTCAAGGTCCATCAACCCCTTCTTTCCACACTCGACCTTAGGAGAAGCTGCCTCTGAGTTACAGCCCATAGAGTCTGGGGTCCTTCAGTTGTCAACTTTCCTGGGAGAAGCAAGTGATCTCTTCCAGACTCTCGCCTTTGTCAGCTTTCCATTGCTAATTTCGTGGTTTGTTTGTTCAAGGGAGGATTTTTCCTGAAACCCTTTCTGCTTCTTTCTCCTCTGCTTCCTCCTCATTGAAGCAAACTCCCTGGCTTTTTTGCAGGGACTACATACTTTTCTAAGTAATGTGATGTTCTCATCCAGGGAACTGGTTTAAGAACTTCCCACTGGGGTCTTTAATTAGAAACTACAAAAAACAAAAACAAACAAAAAAAAAACAACACTTGTGGGGTTAAAGTCATCCAGACATGTTCCACTAGTTTTGTATTGCCCCATGTGGGGTCCTTTTTTTTAGTTTCTTGGACAGTAGGGTTTTTGTAAAATTAATTATATTGTGTTACACTGGAGATATACATACAGATTATTTCCAACAGAGGCTTGCTATGGTGTTATAGATTTGACAAGGCTGGGGTTTGGGGCAAGAATCCTCAGTTTGGACAGTTGTTGGGCTAGAATCGTGAAGGGAAACAGTGGGTGAAAACCTACTGGGCCTCCCGGTAACTCAGTTTGCCATCGGCTGTACTGTGCCATTCGTTTTCATCAAACTGACTGCCTTCATCTGGGGAGAAAGGATATTTTTGTGTTCATCAACCTCAACTCTATCCACCTTATAATAAATGCTTCTTTCCTTTTCTCATTTTTCTTCCCAGCTGTCAGCCAAGCTGAACAACCTTGCCACACTCATCTCCATGAGGCTGGAGTTCCTGAGAATCCTCTGCAGCCATGAACATTACCTCAACCTGAACCTCTTCTTCATGAATGCTGATACTGCTCCAGCGTCTCCCTGCCCCTCCATATCGTCCCAGGTGATCAGCGAACCGGAGGAAGTACACAAGCTACTTCACTTAGATGGCTCAGTTTAGTCATTTCTTCCGTAAAAGTTGGTGTTCTTAATTCAAAGAAAAATCAAGCTATTAAAGCAGATCAATTGAGCACTGGCCAGTTTGGCTCAGCCGTAAGTGCGTCAGCCTGTGGACCAAGGAGTCCCGGGTTCGATTCCGGTCAAGGGCACGTGCCCTGGTTGGGGTTGTGTGGGTGGCAACCAGTTGATCTGTCTCTTTCACATCGATGTTTCTTTCTCTCTCTCTCTCTCTCCCCCTCCCACTCTGTCTGAATATAAATGTAAAAATCTCCTTGGGTGAGGATTAAAAATAAATAAAGCAGATCAGTTGATTCAGATACATACAAGCATGCTTCCCAAAGTTGTACCATCTAACTAGTCATTTACACATGAAGTGGTGGGTTTCTTTCTAGGCTCCAAGGCCCCTGCTGAGGCCAAGTAGAGCAAGGAATCCATATGCATCATGAAAATGTGGAGGTTTATAGAAAAGTCACATGTCTTTCTTTGTCTCACGTGAATCATCTTTCTTCTCCATCTCGACAGCCTCCTTTGCTCACCTCACTGTTCTGAAACCCTAGCGCCATCAAATTTTTGAAATTACAGATTCCTCTGATATTGATTCCAATATGATCTAATAGTGGTTTTTCTTTTTTTTTTTCTTTTTTTTTTTTATCCTCACCGGAGGACATTTTTCCATTTTCTGTTCAGGTAGAGTGGGAGGGAGAGAGAGGAACAGAGAGAGAGAGAGAAACATCGATGCGAAAGGAACACATCGAGTGGCTGCCACCCGCACAACCGACCAGGGCCGGGACAAACTGCAACCAAGGTATGCGCCCTTAGTGGGAACCGAACCCGGGTCTCTCAGGACCACAGGTCGACGCTCTAACCGCTGAGCCAAACCGGCCAGGGCTAATAGTGGTTTTTAACATGGATATTGTATCTTCGAACTCTCTTAGAACTTTTGCTGATACTGTTACGGAATGGATTCAGCACAAGATGAGTCCACCTTGAATCATGTTCCAGATAATTTAGCTCTTGAAGCATTGAAAAGACCTCATCATAAACTAAACAAATGGCCTGGCTTATAGAGAGTGTGTTTCTAACAAGTCTTGCTCATGATCAGCCAAAAAGAATAACACTTATATTAATATTTAGAGACAGGACTTTGGCCAATCATTTTTTGTGGAATAGCATTTCTCAAGTTAGGTTCGGTGGGCCCCAGATTCCACAGGATGCTGAGAGGTATTATACAAATACAGGATCCCACAGTCGGAGCAGTTTTGGAAACCTTATGTTAACAGGTTTCTTTGTAGAAGGCCATCCAAGAGTCTCCAGCCTGTTCCTGGAAATTGTAAATGTCCCAGGGGCGGAGGGGGAAATGGGAGGAGCTGTATGATGAACAGTGATTCCCAAAATGATTTGACTCCAGAAACGTTTCCTTCCATAGATTTCTCAAGGGATAGTGTCCTATAGAAAAACTTTAAGAAGATGCTATTTTATAGTTACATTCCACTTAGAGTAACAAATCAGTAGCTCAGAGAAGCAGGTAAGATCTCTCAGTAGTAGGTTCTATTTCTGTTGCTTATTCCTTGATACTAACACAAAGGTTAAGGTTTGTCTGTTAATTAAAGTAATAATAATCTTGGCCATTTATGCCAAAAGACGTGAGCCAGGCCCTGGACAGTTTGGCTCAGCGGTTAGAGTGTCATCATGTAGACCAGAGAGTCCCAGGTTCGGTTCCCACCAAGGGCACGTACCTCAGTTGCAGTTTGTCCCTGGCCCCGGTTGGGGTTGTGTGGGTGGTGACCAGTTGATGTGTCTCTCTCACATCGATGTTTCTCTCTCTCTCTCTCTCTCTCTCTCTCTCTCTCTCTCTCTCTCTCCCTCCTACTCTATCTGAAGATAAATGTGAAAATGTCCTCGGGTGAGGATAAGAAAAGATGTGAGCCAGAGA
Organism: Molossus molossus; assembly: GCF_014108415.1. NCBI lineage: Eukaryota > Metazoa > Chordata > Mammalia > Chiroptera > Molossidae > Molossus > Molossus molossus. The sequence goes on from NW_023425349.1 coordinate 52,745,802, forward strand.
TATTAGCTACGTGGCCATCTGAGTGTGACCTGGGAAAGACGACTTCCCAGCAGAGATTCCAAAAGTGCTAACTTTGCCCTAGGTCCTCACCCACACTTCCCTTCTGACTGCCCCTGGGAGTTAGCAAACCCAGGGGCCAGGCCCAGCCTCACCCACATGTCAAGGATTTTCAGAGACATCTTCCATGCTCTTAGTGAGGTGAAAAGCGTGCCCCCAAGATAAGAGCACAGGAATCGACTGCCTGGTCCATCCGACACTCCCTGCCCTGATGCCGCTTCTAGTTTCTAGGCCAGCAAAAGTCAGACAACGTGCATAAACCACGTGTCGAAGCGCAGCTCAGTGTGCAGGGCCTGTCCGTGACGAAGGGGCCGCTGGTTAGACAGGAATTGCCTGCTCACAGCTGCACTTTGGATCCAGTTCCCCTTCTCCTATCCGGTGGTTACCCTGGGATTTTCATCTTCGACTTTTGATTGTAGGTGTAGGTGGGGAAGGGAGTGTTACTCACTGTGTGACAGCCCATGAGCGCTTCATTTTCCCTTTCCCAGTGGGCAGCCCTCCATCTGCAGGGACGGGAAAGCTAAGTGACCATTCTCCGTCTGTTTCCTCATCTGTCCCATAGGGATAGTGGTGGTGGCTGCATTGGCATAGCCTGGCCATACCCCGAGCTCTATAAATACCCACCCTCGCTATCTTAATTCCAGCCCTCGTCACTCACAGAACCGCCCCTTGCCTTTCTGTAGAACTCGAGCTCCTGCTCCAGTTTCCAGGACCAGAGGATCGCCAGCATGTTCGACCTGACTCCGGAGTACCGCCAGCAGCATTTCCTCACCGGGCTCCTCTTTACCGAGCTGGCCGCTGCCCTGGATGCTGAATGGGAAGGGTATGTTCCTGACATTTAAAATGGACTACAAAGCAAAAAACAAACACACAAATGCTACCTACTAAAGTTTGTAGTTCAACTTCTTGCGCTTGGTGAAGAACTTGACCGTTCACCAGTTCCGAAGGGCGGGAGCTCGGTGCTTTGAGACAGCAATGCCCGCAGGAATGTGGAAAGGCACGGGGGAGGGAGAGAAACCACAAAACGGCATTTTTTAGCCACTTTCCACTGAGAAGAACTATGTAGCAGGTTTCCCAGGGATGCGTGACGAGGGGACGCCTTAGGAACAAAGCCTTTTTAAACGCACGCCCCTGTGCACACAGACATGGCAGCAAGATGCCACCGGGCTCAAGGCTGACAAAGCAAGTGGCCACTAATGAGAAAGCAGTTGCCCTATGTCCAGATTTACAATATTTCTTGCAAAGAGACCCTCCCGAGCTAAGAGATAGCACAGGTCCAGGACTTATAAATCCTTTAACGTCTTATAAACTCGACCACCGAGGGGCATGTGGCGCATCAGCCTTGAAATCCACAGCCAGGGATTGTGGCAGACACCCTCTTCTTTCCTTCTCTCCCTATGCTCCAGGAGCCCATATGGTCAGAAAACACTGCCTGCCTGATTTAACAGAAGGAGACAATGCCTTCCAAAATAGTGTACATTCTATGCAGCAATTACTGAATATCTGCATGGGGCAGACACAGTTAAATGTTGGAGTATATCAGTGCAGAAATATATCAGTGCAGCCCTGGCCGGTTTGGCTCAGTAGTTAGAGCATTAGCCCATGGACCAATGAGTCTTGGGTTTGATTCCGGTCAAGGGTTTGATACCTTGGTTGTGGTTTGTCCCCAGCCCCCTGGTGGGGGTCGTGCAGGAGGCAGCCAGTTGATGCGTCCCTCTCACATTGATGTTTCTCTCTCTCTCTCTCTCTCTCTCTCTCTCTCTCTCTCTCTTCCTCTCCCATCCCCTCTCTCCCACTCTATTTGAAGATAAACAGAAAAATATCTTTGGGTGAGGAAAAGAAAGAAAGAAAGAAAGAAAGAAAGAAAGAAAGAAAGAAAGAAAGAAAGAAAGAAAGAAAGAAAGAAAGAAAGAAAGGAAGGAAGGAAGGAAGAAATATATCAGTACACAAAACAGACAAAATTTCCTTCCCCCACAGAACTCACCATTCCCAGACCATTAGGATTGGAAAGTAATTTCGGTTCCACCCTTCTGGTGTTCAGATCAGACTCACAGAAGTGAAGGAACTCCCAAGGTCACAGAGCAGAAAGAACTCTAGACGCAGGTGGGCTGAGTCCCTCCCCAGTCTCTCTCCACACACAGCACCTCCCTGCCCAGGGAGCCTGTCCCTGTGACTGTCAGTCTGTCTGCCTCGGCTAGAGAAGTTTCTGGAATAAAGTAGGCCAATTAATGGCCATGTTGCTGTATGTTACAGATTTTTAACTGGAAGTTCTCACGTCCTCTCAAAGTGCTTATAATTTAGAGAAGGAAGCAGAAGAGTCCTGAGTGGAAGTTTCAGGAGCACACCCGAGGGTGTCACTGCGCTAACAGGCATAGCTTACGGGCTTTGCCCAAGCTGATGCAGCCTGCGTGACTGCTCTGTCCCCATGCGGGTCAGTGTGGGAAAGCTCGGGTTCCGAGCTCTAAGTTCTGCCCCCGTCCAGAAATCCAGGTCCTGAGTGCATCCTCCGCGGGCTTCATTGTCCAAGGCTTCAATTTCATCTTCTTCTCTCACCCCTAACTGAACGCCTCTTAATCCTCTCAATGAAACCTTCTGGCCTGTAACTAACAGAAGTTTCCACAGCAGCACAGAGTGCCCTGGCACATTCTGATAAGGTTTGAGCACAAAGAAAATCTCTTTCACATACATGTACACACACGCACACTTTCTTTTCTTTCTTTTTTTAAAAAAAAACAATATATATATATATATATACATTTTATTGATTTTTTTTTAGAGAGAGAGGAAGGGGGAGAGAGAGAGAAACATTGATTGAAAAGCAAAACATCATCGACTGTCTGCCTCCTGCTTGTGCCCTACCGGGGATTGAGCCTGAAACCCAGGCATGTGCCCTGACTGGGAATCGAACCCACCACCCTTCAGTACACGGGACAACACCCAACCAACTGAGCCACACCAGCCAGGGTCACACGCACTTTCTTAATTGTCCTTTAATAGCACTGATGTACATGATTTCTGAAAGTACTTGTATTGTTATTAGCAGTGGTTTCTACTTCCCATTTCCCTTCTGGTCAGATGTCTGGAGAAACAGCCCTGACATCTGTTCTGACTCCTTGTACATTTGTTGCTGTTACTTTACTAGCAACACACACCTTACATGTCCTCCCCCCAGGAGATAACTAATTAAGAGTATCACTCCTGCCCGGCCAGTGTGGCTCAGTGGGCTGAGGGCCCTTCCATGGACTGAGGGGTCCAAGTTCGATTCCCGGTCAGGGCACATACCTCAGTTGCGGTTTGTTCCCAGCCACGGTTAGGGTCGTGTGGGTGGCAACCAATCGAGTGACTCTCTCACTTGATGTTTCTCTCGCTCTCTTTCTTCCTCTCTCCCTCCTGCTCTATCTGAAGATGAATGCAAAAAAAAAAAAAAAAAAAAAAAGGTCCTCGGGTGAGAATTAAAAAAAAAGCATATTAAAAAAAAAAAAAAAAAGAGTATCACTCCTTTGGCAACCAAATAATTTCTTATTTCTGAGTTATCAATTACTCTCCTAGAAAGTCATTAGGAATAGTCACACACTTTACCATGTGGGTTGAAATCTCAGAAAGATGTCATCCTTTAATAATACTTCCTCTTGATCAGTACTTCCTTTTGCTGCCAAGACAATCAGTAGACTCACCAACACCTGCCCATCTATGGTGCAAGGGCCAGAGGGACACATCTCAGGACCTGGACCCCTGAAAGGATCCACAACTCCAGTTTCTAATGGGTCTCCCTGCAGCCCCCTTTACCAGGGGGTGTCCACAATTGTTCACACATCGTTAAATCTACAGTGTTTTCAAGCATGCGGAGATTACCTGGCATCAGTGCCAGCAGATTCCGTGTCTGGTGAGGACCCACTTCCTAGCTGATAGATGACCGTCTTCTCTGCGTCTTTACATGGCAGAACCGGGCGAGGAAGTTCTCCGAGGCCTCTTTCATAAGGGCTCTGCCCTCGTGACCTAATTTCCTCCCAAAGGCCCACACAACCACTTTGGGGATTAGGTTTGAGCATGTGAATTTTAGAGGGACACAAACATTCAGTCCAAGGCACCTTCATACCCACTAGCATAGCTCTAATTAAAAAGACTGAAAATAGCAAGTGTTGGCAAAAGGCATATGGAAACCTCACACTCTCCTCTAGGAGTGTGAAGTGGGGTAGCCACTGTTGAAAACAGTTCAGCAACATTAAACAGACAGTTACCATGTGATCCAGTAATTCTACTCTGAGGTGTATACCCAAGAGAAATAACACTTCTCTCCACACAAAAACTTATACACAAATATTCATAGCAGCATTCATAATTCATAATAATCAAAAAGTGGAAACAATACAAATGTCCATCAGTAAGTGGATAAATAAAATGTGATAGATTCATGCAATATTATTCAACAATAAAAAGGAATGAAGTACTTGATGGTATACCGTGATGAACTTTAAAACATCGTGCTAACAGCGACCCAGGACTAGAACACAGGCAGTCTGTCTCTGAGCTGTACCCACGTTACCCAATTTTGCTTGATTTTCACATCGTCACCCCACTGTTTAGGAGCCTTGTGGCCACTCATTGTTTAGGAGCATGTTGGTCGATCTCCCTTCATCATAACCTCCATAACCTCTCGCATTCTGGGCGGTGCCAACAGGATCAGCAGAGTGCAAAGGAAGGCGGTCAGTGCCATTCACAGCTTGCTGAGTTCTCACGACCTGGACCCGCGCTGCGTCAAGCCGGAGGTGAAGGTCAAAATTGCCGCCCTGTACCTGCCTTTGGTTGGCATCATCCTGGATGCGTTGCCACAGCTCTACGACTTTACAGGTAACCATACCTTCTGTCTCCTGCTCTGGATTGATGGGGGACCCTGCCAAATGCTCCACTGGAATGAGGTTTCGGTCATTAGCTCCGGTGCTGATATGCTGATGTGAACAGTTCTCTAAACCAGTGCTCTCCAGACCTCTTTTTTAAAATATATTTTTATTGATTTATTTAGAGAGAGGAGAAATAGAGATAGAAACATCAATGTGAGAGAGAAGCATCGATTGGCTGCTTCCTGCACACCCCCCACTGGGGATCGAGCCCACAACCCAGGCATGTGCCCTGATTAGGAATTGAGCCAGGACCTCTCAGTCCATGGGACGACACTCAATCCACTGAGCCACACCAGCCGGGCTCTCCAGACCTTTTTAAGGCCCCTATACATTGTTGTTTTTTTTTAAGGCACATAGCTCTGTGCACATTTTTTATTTAAAAAATGATATGTTTGGCCCTGGCCCTTTTGGTTCAGCGGTTAGAGCATCGGCCAGCAGACTGAAGGGTCACTGGTTGGATTCCCGGTCAAGGGCACAAACCTGGGTTGCAGGTTTCATCCCCGGCCTCGGTCGGGTCATGTGGGAGACAACAAATCTATGTGTCTCTCTCATGTCAATGTTTCTCTCTTTCTCTCCCCCTCCCTCCCTTTTACCCTATCTAAAATTTAATGGAAAATCCTTGGGTGAGGATTAACCCACAAAAAATTATTTGCTTGTTTGTTCATTCATTGATTGGTCTGCTGGTATATAATGAACTTTATAAACCAGACACCACAAAGGATGAGATCATAGCAGATTCACTCCCTTTGGAGGTTACTGCTCTAATGCCTTGAAATAAAGGTGTCCTTTATCCTTTATCCTGCTTAAGCAAAGAACAGTCTCAAATGAACCTAAACAATTGTTCTGTGCAAAAACAATATCACAGTGTCTTTCAGTCTGAGGAAATTCTGCCATGGCAGAGGGATTTTGCCTTTGGCCCTAAGAGGCTGATTCTAAGGTCAGAAGTCAGTATCTCTCAGGTAGAAAGAGAGGAATGGATAAATTGTCGCAAAGGGGTTTGTGTGTGTTACAGTATGGATTAGCGAACGTAGATGAACAAAACTACCCTCCACCTGAGACAAACAATCCCATTGCCTACCCTCCACCCAAAACACACACACGCACACACACACACACAATTCTGACCACTTCAGAGTGGTTCTTGCTTTTCCCCCAACTCAAGGCACGTTTTTAGAAATCGCGTGCTGCTCTTGACGGACGACGGATCCTGGGGTCTGTCTGAGGAGTGCCCACAGGAGCCCAGGTCCCTGCGGGCGATCGTCCTTGGAAACTTAGAGCCATCCAAGCGTTTCTGCTTCTTCTAAATGCAAAGTGTCATGTATGATTAAACCATTTCTAAAATCATTATGGGGATAATTATTTAGCTCATAAAATGAGCAGAACAACAGGCAAGGAGACTGCAGAAGCAAGCTGGGCACCCGGGGCGAGTGGGCCGCGGGAAGAGTGCGTAGGGCTTCCTCTAGTAGTGCCTGCCCGGAGGGCAAGCTGAGAACAGTCGTCCTCAGATTTGAAGATGTGGTTCAGAGCAGGGCAGCGTCTTGCAGACAACTTCTGGAATTTTGCTGGGAAGTTTCTAAAAAGTTTCATTGAAGACCTGTGACTAGTTTGTTTCCAAAGCAGGGGACCACTGTAGCACACAGTCTCTGGAGATTCCTTGATTAGAATTTTCCAAGTCGGTTATTTGGGATCAAAGCTTTTTAGCACTTCGTCTTTGAACTTTTTAAATCTTGATAATTTCTTTACATAGGCATTGAAATTTATGGTCATGATATAACTGACAAGTGGGAAAACAGTAAAAAGGATTCATTATTAATGTGAAATAGTACATCTATTGTATATGTAATCTTTAGATTGATAAGTTAATAAGAATATAGTCTTTAAAATGAGATACAACTAAATTCAAACTACAGCCCATTTATTACTATATGTGACCTTTGATGAGATCCCCAGCCTTAAAATGACTTTCCTTCCCTCAGGTGTAAAAACTGATAATGGTGTCTATATCGTAGACAAAGCAAGAGAATTTCTATAAAAACATTTTGTGTAGCAAATGTTTATATCCTCTTTCCTTTTCTGTAACCATGACCCTATGCATATTTATTTATTTTTTATTTTTTTTATCCTCACCTGAGGACATTTTTACATTTATCTTCAGATGGAGCAGGAGGGAGAGAGGGAGGAAGAGAGAGAAAGAGAAACATCGATGTGAAAGAGACACATTGGCTGGTTGCCACCTGCACAACCCCAACCGGGGCTGGGGACGAACCACAACCGAGGTACATGCTCTTAGCGGGAACCAAACCCGGGACTCTCTGGTCCACGGGCCAATGCTCTAACCTCTGAGCCACACTGTTTGGGCCTTTCGTCTTTTTTATTAGCCCGCCTGCTTTTCTCTATAGATGGTAGCATAGAAATAATGCCAAACAGCAGGTTTAAAATTACTGTGCTGACTTTAGTGACTGATGAAGATTGGGTTTTGGATAGAGGACATAGGAAATCGCCATCTTTGGCTTGACATTACCAAAGATTTTTTTAAGACAAATATTTAGAGCAGTTTTTGGTTTCAGCTAAACTGAGAGGAAGGCACAGACGTTTCCCAAACACTTCCTGCCCCCACACGCACAGGCTCCCCCAATAGCAGCATCCCCCACCAGAGTGGTCCATTTCTTACAATTGATAAACTACATTGACACATCATTGTCACCTAAAGTTCATAGTTTACACTGGGCTTCACTCTCGTACATTTTAAGGGTTTAGATAAATGTATGATATGTATCCATCACTGTAGTATCTATCATAAGTGGTTTCTCTGCCCTAAATATCCTCTGTACTCTACCTGTTCATCCCTCCCTTCCCCCCAACCCCTGCTAACCACTGAACATTTTACTGTTTCCATAGTTTTGCCTTTTCCAGAATGTCATATAGTTAAAATCATATAGTATGTAACCTTTCACATTGGCTTCATTCCCTGAGAAGTATACATTTAAGATTCCTCCATATCTCTTCATGACTTGCTTTTTTCGCAGTGAATAATATTCCATTGTCTGGATGTACCACAGATCTCTCATCCATTCACCTATTGAAGGACATCTTGGTTGCTTTCCAGTTTTGATAATAATCGATGAAGCTTTTGTAAACACCTACGTGCAAGTTTTTACGTGAACATAGGTTTTCAGCTCCTTTGGGAAAATACCAAGGAACACAGTTGCATTAATAAGACCAATAATGTTTGAATTGCAGCTGCAGATGCCCGCAGCGGAAAAAACCGCACCAGTGGTTCCGATGAAGAACAAGATGGGACCAGTGCAATTAACCAGAATGTGGCGCTGGCCATAGCTGGGAATCATTTTAATTTGAAGACAAACGGAACAATGCTGTCTTCCTTGGTATGTTGCACATTTCTCTAGCTTATTTTTTGTTTTGAGTCTTTCCCATCTTCTGATGGGCTTGTTCTTTCATTCACCGCCCAGAACCCTCCACTGAGGGGCAGTGAGATTTCTGCCTCAGTGCTCGATGCGGGAAGGCGTCCCCATGAGGCTGCAGCTGCGGAGGGAACAGGTGCAGATGAGGCTGCGCACAGACAGGGCGCCGGCCGCAGCCAGAGAATCACAGTCAAGTTCAGGCAGTCTCAGTGGTGCAAAGTTCAAGGCTCAGAAACCCAGGAAAGAGGTGGACTTGGGAAATCTGAGATTATTGCAGAGGATCAAACCAAGGCCCCCTCAGGTGGGAGGCTTGAGCTATGCTTATTCTGTGTATTTACTCTTCACGCTGTGTCTGCCTCCAAAAAAAAGATTGAAGGTTGCTTGACAGAGTGCTTCTTCAGCAAAAGACTTAAGCTTTTCTAGGTCCCCAGAGAGCCTATGCAGAGCTGTTTGGCTCTGTCACTATGCACAGACTGTGGGTTTAAAGGGGGCCTCCTCCTGGAGTAACACCTCTGATTCCCGGAAGGTGTTCTCTCTCTGTGTTCCTCGGTGAGCTCCAACTATCCCTTCATCAGGTCAACTCTGCCTCCTCCGGCTAATTTAACTGAGCATTTCAGCGGCCAGCACACGTGCAGGGGACTCAGCTCGGTTCTCTCCTGGAAAGGCAGCCTCTAGACCTAACTGGTCTTTGCTGGATGACTTTCTTCTCTCCCCTCTGTTTAGGCACCCCCTCCCACCCCCAGGAAGCCCCCATGAGGGTTGGAGGGCAGGGAAGTAAGACAGAGAAAAGACATTTGAGAGTTGATATCACTAATCCTACAGTTTGATAAATACTGTTTTATGGCCTCCTCCACCTTTCTAATAGCCACCTTAACAAAGTTAGCTGCTTGAGGTGGTATGTGCTTTTTACATTGTTACTTGATCAAACGCCCACATGTTCAAAGCTCATCTATGAGAAAATACTCCCGGTGAGGTTATATCTAGAATTCATGTCTTCTCATCGCCGTACTCAGAAAAACTAAAGTTAAAGTGACTTCGTGAGCCCTATCATTCCCATCCAAAACCAACATTTCCCTCATGTGCTCACAAATACCTCACTGCAAATTCACCACTACATTCCTCTGGATATTAGCTGTGTCACATGAACCAAGGGTGCAGCCACATATTGTTCTTTGTGTTGATTTGATGAGTAACAGAAAGTGCGCTCAGCAGTCTGAAACGCTCTCTTGTGGCCAATGTATTCAAGCTAGTAGCCTGAATCCCTGCACACACACACAGGAAAACATAAGTCACGTTGCAGAGGACTCCACTAAATTATGGATTTGATTACTTTGTTGAGCATATTATAGTTTAGACTCTGACAAAGAACCTCAATTTTTTTTTTTTAGAGAGAGATAGAAACATCGATGAGAGAGAACATGAATTGACCACCTCCTACACGCCCCCAACTGGGGATCAGCCCACAACCTGGGCATGTGCTCTGACCAGGAATCGAACCAGCGACCACTTGGTTCATGGGTCAATGCTCAACCACTGAGCCACACCGGCTGGGCAAGAACCTCAATTTTGAACAGTTAGGGTGTTTCTGGATCCTAACTAGGCTAGTTCTCCACTCTTTGTCTCGTGTCCAGACTGAAGGAGAAATACTTGGAGATCTTAGCATCATGGGAGTCCCTTATATCATCTTAGCAGCAGGGAGCCCCTTGTTATCACTGAGATTGGGAGAAGGGTTGTCGGGGTCCAGGGCAGACCACCAGACCACAGTTTTCCTGAGACAGAGAGTACCCAAAGCCAGCTCAGAGAGCCCGGCTTCCCCTGCCCGGGAAAGGCAGAGTCCCTGCAGACAGAGCCCAGCCAACTTAGAAGTACAGTTACTTCTAAGAGATTAACATCCCTTAAAACTTCTCATGTTCCTGCTGCTCAAGTTCATCCCTTGCGCTTGTCTCCCTATCTGCCTGCTTCCAGCCCTACAAGCAGTACAACATGCTAAATGCCGACACGACCCGGCACCTCATGATCTGCTTCCTCTGGATCGTGAAGAATGCAGACCAGAGCCTCATTAGGAAGTGGATCGCCGACCTGCCATCGATGCAGCTCAACAGGATTTTAGATCTCCTCTTCATCTGTGTCTCGTGTTTTGAGTACAAGGTAGGTGTGGGGTGGCTCACTTAGCCTAGCTCTCATCTCCCAAGTTCCATCCTGTCTTGTAACTGTTCCCCTTTGGGCAATGGAGGCATTAGTGATTTCTTTATTCCTATATTAAACCCCATAACCGATTTGCATATCCATAACCTATTTAAAGATAATAATTCCACAGGGAAAGGATCCCTGCCATCTGCAGAGAGAACCTCATTCCTGTTAACAGGATTTTAGGCATGTTCTGAGGACCCCCCCCTCCCCGAACAGTGTCTCTGTGTGGCACATGTCCAAACTGGCCAATGTCACCTTGGAGTGTTCTGTTCTGAGGATTCTCCCCCTGACAGAGATCTCACCAAACTAAATGTCCTTCTGTCTCTGTTCTGTCCAGGGAAAGCCGAGTTCTGACAAAGTCAGTACCCAGGTCCTGCAGAAGTCGAGGGATGTCAAAGCCAAGCTGGAAGAGGCTTTGCTCCGAGGAGAAGGGGCCAGAGGGGAGATGATGCGGCGGCGGGTCCCAGGTGTGTTGGGTCCGCCCTCCTCTGCACCCTTTTGGGGAAGGAATGTCCTCCCAACATGACTGGACACCATCCCTTTCTTAAGATGCTATGGTAATCGAGACGAACAGGCTCTGGGATTCTGTGCATGCTAACACTGTCTCAGGAAAAGCTCTCCTGAGATCCCAGGAACCCCAGAAATGTGCCCAAATAGCATCTTCTGCTTAAACTTGTGGTAAAAGGTCACATCCAAGAAAGTAAGTCATAGTAGGAGACAAATGGTGTCTCTGTCAAGGCTGAAGCCTCTGCACGGGATATTTGACTTGTCTGTGTGGAGCATGGTCAATACACTGGATAGTTTGGGTTCCAGGATCATCTCCCCACATCATTCAGGGCCCTGTTAGAATGGAACAAACCCGCCCAATAGTCTCAGAGTGTTCCAGAGACCCCACTCTACCAGCAATGATCTCAGAGAGGCTGGGCTCATCACTATAAAGTAGAGTAAAGTACTCAGGTCGCCTCAGTCTTATTTACTGTGCTTGGAGTCAAACCGAGTGACAGTTTACCTGATGCAAAGGGACACAATGCCGGGAAGTTGAAGGGAGCTCAACTTTTGCACGGTGGTTGGGCACCTTCCTTCATTTGATACCCACCCTGACCTTTTCAGTGACTCACCAAGAACTCCAGAGTCACCGGAACCCTGTGTTCCTGAGCAGCATGCTCACCAACAGTTCAGAAGGGCAGGGATTCTTCTAAAGTTCTGAGCTTATCGGTCAAAGAGCAAGCCAGCCCGGACATGGACATGGGCTTTGTCTGCTACCAGCATCTAGCATGGATTCTGACCGAGAAGCGGTGCTGAATCCTCTTGGTTGACTTTGTTACAGAACTTCTGGTTATCTTGGAGGGTTTCATGCTAATCAAATTCCTATCTCGCATTTCTTAACTCCTAGGGAATGACCGATTTTCATGCCTAAACGAAAATTTGAGATGGAAGAAGGAGCAGACAAATTGGCGGCAAGCTAATGAGAAGCTAGATAAGTGAGTCACTCAGCAACTTTGTGTTACTTTTACCTAAAGTTCCAAACTGTTTTTCCCAGGCTACTTGTATTACTACATTCTTCCAAGGGTAAGAAAATAAATCATCACGATCTGTGTAAATTCGGTTCATCCAGGGACTCGGGATAATCAAAGGTATAAGGAGTTATGATTTCCAGCTCTTAAACTTTTACCACATTGATAAACATTTAAAGAAAACAAATATTTAACCATCTCAGATAGTTTAACAAAGGCTGCTGATGGGGACAGCACAGGGTACCAAGACCACATATTTCAATTTATAGTTCCTCTCCAGAAATGTACACAGAAATGTCTACTCAGGGATATTTATATCAGCATTACCTAAAATTATTTTTTAAAATGGAAGCATTCGAAATGCTCAAGAATAGGGACATATGTAAGAAAATATTGGGTTGGCATTAAAATGTTTTGAAATCATTTTAATGATATGGAAAATGCTTCTGATATTGTTTCGTAAACGGAAGCAGGATAGACACTTGGTTTTAGAGTAGAATCTTAAATCTCTAACTACATATAGTAAACACATTTTTAAAATACTGGAAGGAAATTTACCAAAATACCAACAGTGGTTTTCTTTTTGAAGTAATTGTTTTCTTCCTTATGCTTTGCTATATTTCCTACAATAGATGTATATTATCAGAAAAAAATTATAAAAAAAAAATGAAAGAAGAAAAATCTTGCTTGGATTGCCTTGCTTTTGTGTGTACACACACACACCCCCCCCCCACACACACGTAAAAATCTGAATATATGAGAGCATAAAACTAAATTTGTTGACTATATAGCATATGTATGCTATTCCTCTTAGCAGCAGGTAGCCTAATGAATCCCAGGGTTCACTGAGCAAAACATTACACAGCTAAAGGCACCCCTCACCACACACTCGACAAGGCATCGGAAGGGTATCCACATGGTGTGTGAAGTACACTTCATAAAGGAGTGGAGGCGGGGGCAGACTTGAGTAGCAATATTTTGTAAACAAACATAAGTTACTATCTTTGTTGTTGCCATGAGAATGCATCATTCTGGTTCACTTATAGGGCTTTTGGGGACCTAATTTATTTTAAAACATTAAAGAGATAAACACATTTTTTATTATAGATGTTACGTGGAAAACCCAGTTACTGGTCTTGTTAATAACATTCATTTGCTTTGGGTATTTTATTCTTGCTCTACATCTCCTGAACTGACTTATGAGATATTTGGTTCTGAGAGTCTATAAATTCTATTTCAGGCCATGAATAACACCAAAGCTTTTTAAATGTGCAGGCAGTAGGTGATGTACGCAGCTGCACAGGGGTTAGGGCCTCTACGCTATGCGATGAAAAGAAGAGCCTAACGAGGCATGTTTTGCTCGGGCTGTGTGAAGGGATATTTTGAGAAACCTCTTTTGCTTGCAGAAACAACACCATTTTGAGCCTTTCCATGCAGGGCCTTCCCGTTCTCTCTAGGTCAGTCTGCCCTGAGCTCCCTGGTGAGCTGCTCGCTGGAAGAGCACATGCTTTGCCTCTGCAAATCTTCAGGGGCGGTGTCGTTTTCTCCCCTCCCTCCCTCCCTCCCTCCCTCCCTTCCTTCCTTCCTTCCTTCCTTCCTTCCTTCCTCTCTTTTTTAAAGAAACTATAGTAAAATTTAGCTGCTCATTTTAGTAAACTTTTTGGGAAAAGTGTTTGTAATATAGTAGTGGTGTCTCGGCACCTTTTCCTTTCAGATCAATTTTCAGTTATTTTGGCTGTTTCTTTTAGAGCAGTAGTTTTCAACCTGGGCTGTATGTTAGAACCACATGGGAGAAGAGAAAACGACACCGCCCCTGAAGATTTGCAGAGGCAAAGCATGTGCTCTTCCAGCGAGCAGCTCACCAGGGAGCTCAGGGCAGACTGACCTAGAGAGAACGGGAAGGCCCTGCATGGAAAGGCCCAAATGTACCCACACCCAGTTAATTCAGAATCTTCAATGGCCAGACCCACAAATCAGTATTTGGTAAAACTCCTCAGGTGATTCTATTGTGCAAATTTGAAAACCACTATTTTAAAGGAATAGTTAATATGCTTATTAAAAACCAGACTTGTGCCCTGACCAGTTTGGCTCAGCAGTTGGAGTGTTGACCAAAGAGTTAAAGGTTCAATTCCCAGTCAAGGGCACGTACCTCTGTTGCCCCAACTGGAGTCATTCAGGATGAAACCAATTGATTTCTCTCTCTCACATCGATGTTTCTCTCTCTCTCCCTCCCTCCCTCCTTTCCTTCCACTCTCTATCTCAAAAACATCAGTGGAAAAATATCTTCAGGTGAGGATTAAAAGAAGAAAACCAGATCAGTGGTGGTTGCACAACAATATGAATGTACTTAATACACCAGACTGTACATTAAAAATGGTTAAGGTGGGAAATTTTATGTTATGTGTATTCTATCACAGTAAAAACATTTGAGAAAAAACAAAAACAAAAATAAATTAGGACACTCTAGACCTGCACTGTGCCATATAGTAGCCACAGTAGTAGTGTAAGGATAAAGTACACACCAGATTTTGAAGACTCAGTACAAATAGAAGAATGTAAAATGCCTTATTAGTAAATTTATATTGGATTTTGAAGACTTAGTACAAATGAACGGATGTAAGCTATCTTATCAGTAATTTTTATTGTGATTGCACATTGACAATATTGTTTGATGTGTTAAGTAAAATATATTACATGAAAACATGTAGAACCGAGGGAAATATTTATCCTGAGGTCTTGATGGCACGTGGACAGCAGCACTACCCCCACTGTCGGCTGAAGGAGCCTCCGGAGCAGCTGGTGATCCGGGTCCAGGACTTTTGAGCTCACATCATGACACCCCAACCCCTGTGCTATCATTTTGGCCCCTGGAACATCCTGGGAAAGTCTATTCTTTACATTTCTCTTTCCTGGCAACTAAATTTAGATGATACAAAATGTCCCTTCCAACTTCACTTGGATTTTATGGGAATGGATGAACTAGTGCATAAAACGAGTCCTGAAAATGAAACCAAGTAGAGAAGGAGTACCGGACAATTTCCCATTCTCTAGTGGGTAGTAACCGGTAATGAACATTCGCTAGGATGTTAGGTGGCCCGCTCCACAGGAATGCAGTTGTAGGTCCCATTGGAAAAGGACAAAAGGCCCGCACTTGACTATCCAACCCCAAGGCAGTCTCTGGGAAGTCAAGAGACCGAATCTTCCCTGACCTGGTTCTGAAGCATCACCCCTTTCTAATCCAGCAGCATCAGTGTTTGCCAAGTTCACATCACACCCAGTCTCACTCCCTCCAGTTCGCTGCAGAGGCTGCCCTTGGCTCAGATCTAGAGATGATGCTTATGCATGAGATGCAAGAATGACCCGAGGCTTTACGCAGCTGTCTGGTTGGCTAGCCTAATTGCTAGTAGCAACCAATAATTGCCTTTCTACCCATCTTGTCATTTCTGTAATTGTCATCATTATTTATAATAGTGGGAATGAGGATGGCCTCGAAACTCTACTTAGGAAATCTTTTTAACCAAACCCTAATCACAACAGGCACCCTGCACTCCTTGCTTACCCACAGCCCCTGCTCTGTGCTCGCTCCAGCGCCGACCCCTCAGAAGATGTCTTATGTCTTGTTGCATAGATTGCTATCGTTGAGCTAGGGCCAGGTTTGATATGGGCTTTAACTTCACCTCTTTTCTTTATTTCTTAGAACAAAGGCAGAGTTAGATCAAGAAGCCTTGATCAGTGGCAATCTAGCTACAGAAGCAAATTTAATCATCCTGGACATGCAGGAAAACATTATCCAGGTGAGGACCACAAACACCTGATCTATTCAGCACAAATCTGTTTACTGAAATTTAATCGAGAACTCTTTGTAGAAACTTGTAAAGGAAATAAACATGATCCCTAAATGCCTGTTTCAAAAATGAAGTTAGGCCGTTTACAATAGTGGCCGACTTAACATTCCAGAGATAATGGACATTTTTCATGCTTCTTCGACTAGCTGTTCACTTTGATGAGTTATCTGCTTTATAAGCTGACCCTTGTAGTGAAATCGTCCTGAATATATCAAATTTATAATGCGAGTGGTGGGTTTGTCATTCAGTATATAGGGTAAGGATGGTAGCTAGGGTTTTTGTTGTTGTTGTTGTTTTGGTTTTGGTGGATCAACTCCAGTTGAATTATGGCTGATGTCTGGTAGAGGAGCTAAAATGATGACTGGATTAGGTGTTAAAAAAGAAAAAGAGTGTGTCTGTTTTGCACACAAATTAGTGAAGGAAAGTAATTTATTTGCACCATGAACTTGCCATCCCTGCTGTAGAAAAGGGTAGCATCACTGTGAACAATAATACAATTCATCACACGAACTTCATCTTCTAAGTGAATGTTTCCCCAAATTACCAAGACGTCTAGGTGACAGTGGGTTTTTAGTGAACCTTAAAAATGAGTCCTTACATATTTCCAGTGAGAAATCATTAGAGTAGATGCAGGATTGTTTTTTGGGGCTAGAAGAAAAAAAATTGTTGTAACACAGTGGCACTTTAGGTATCCAACTTTTAAGTCGTCTAAAATCAAGGTACTCATTGTACAAGAATAAGACAGAAAGTATGTGGTATCTTTGATAAATTAAATGCTTGGCATCACATTGATTATAACTTTATATAACACAACTTTGAGTGCTATATACTTAACGCCAGTCCTCAAAATGTATTTGCAGTTTTCAAAGAAAGCTGAAACTTGTCATTATCTTTGGTGGTTTTAATCTTACTGTAGCTGATAAACAAGCCCCTGTTGTACTGAGAAGCCCACAACTGTGTTTAGAAGCTCAAAGGAAAGCTGTGTCTTCCATACAAAGAAAGAACATTCTATTGCCCAGGGTGTAGGGAGGCGTGCCTTATAATTTAGTTTAACAGCCCAGAATTAGGCACACATCCCAAATCAATTGGGAGTTTGGAAATAGAGTCATTTGGAAATAGGTCTTCAGCTCTCGTGGTAATGGATGGCATGTGTGGTGCTTTACCAAACCCTCTTGGATCTGGAGGAATGGAACTTCAGCATCCCTGTGCTAATTGTCAGAAGGGTCCACTGTGTCTTCCCCCCTCAGTTCACTGGCACAGTGCAGGGATTCCACGATGCTGTTCTCTGTTCCCCCAGGCAAGCTCGGCTCTGGACTGCAAAGACAGCCTGCTCGGAGGTGTGCTAAGGGTCCTGGTGAATTCTCTGAGCTGTGATCAGAGCACCACCTACCTGACTCACTGCTTTGCGACACTTCGGGCTCTCATTGCCAAGGTAAACACGGAGTACTTGTTTTCTTTCTCTTAGCTAAGAGTTAAGATTCTCTTCCAGCTTTATACATCTCCCTTCAGGTGCACCAAAACCTGCAGAGTCCTGTGCTAAAAATCTTCAGTCTCCCCAGGAAGAAAACAGATGTACCATGGGGAGGAAAAGCTCTCACACTTGAAATGTGGGCTGAACTGTAGAAATTTGGAATGGCCACGCACTGGAGGCATCAGAGCAAAAGTCCATTGAGCAACTTTGCCTTTCACCCTTTTCCTTCAGTCCAGCATCTGAGTGAGATTGAAGCGCTGTGCATGACCCCCATTAGCAAGTCTTGCAAAATGTCATGCCGTAAAATGACAGAAAGTTTAGAAATAAGTGTACCTTTCTCAGAGCCTGAAGAATACAGATATTCCTTAAGTAAAATGGCCTAAGGCGGTTTGCATTCTCCCCTTTATTGCAAATCTCAGTTGACACCTTCCACCTGAGATCTTTGCCATTTAGAAAGTGGAATTCTGCTCTCCCCAAGCAGGATCGTTTTTCTCTTTCTTAGTCACCGATAATTTTTAGGGAACCCAGTAAGTCAGGATAATTCTTTCAGAGTTGAGATGTTGCCTGTGAATGCAACCTGGCTAACTGCCATTCAGTCTGCAGCCCTATTCCTCGTTGAGCGGTTCATCATAAAATCTTAACTCCATCACTTCAATCCATCTTCTGACTCAAGTAGCTCATTATCTTGATGGAGCAGTGCATTAACTCTTCTGGGCTTTTTGCTTGTCCAAGCAGACATTTGCGTATTTCAACAAGCACCCAGTCCAGAAAGCACGTGACAATGCCGAGCAATGCCTAATAGCCCCTGTGTCTCTCCTAGTTCGGCGACTTGCTGTTTGAGGAGGAGGTGGAACAGTGTGCGGACCTGTGTCAGCGTGTGCTGCACCATTGCAGCAGCAGCATGGACGTCACCCGGAGCCAAGCCTGTGCCACCCTCTACCTCCTCATGAGATTCAGTTTTGGAGCCACCAGTGTAAGAGCTCAGATCAGCTGGGGGACCCAGCATCAATAGAGAAAGTCAATGCAAAGCATTGGCTGAGGAAAAATTTGCAGGGTTGCAATGTACTTCTTCCGGTGTGAAGAAAACAATTGAGTATGCAGAGGGATAGCAGCCTTTGAATTTGCATCCAAAAGTGGACCTCAAGACTGATAAATGCAGTGGTTTCCACACGCCTATTTCAATAAAAAATGAATGAACAGATGTAGATTAAAAGCTGCCCTCTGTGGGGGGAAAGTACAACAGGCAGGTTAAGAATTCCAAAAAGTGTGTCCTATTTATAGATTCTGGTTACCTGGTTCCATAATAACCTACGGAAGAGAATTTCAAATGATCATCATCATCTACCCCTGAGTTTTCATCGAAGCTTAGCAACCTTTGGAGTTATTTTATTGCA
The DNA here is from genome assembly GCF_014108415.1 of Molossus molossus. Classification (NCBI taxonomy): domain Eukaryota; kingdom Metazoa; phylum Chordata; class Mammalia; order Chiroptera; family Molossidae; genus Molossus; species Molossus molossus. The sequence goes on from NW_023425349.1 coordinate 52,764,593, forward strand.
AAACAGTCCACTTCTGCTTTAGCTTGTCTAGATATTGGTTTGTTGTTTTGGAGTTTACATTTGTGGTCATGTTAATGTGCATACTCAAGTGATATTAAAAGATAAATTGGCCCATGGAAGAAAGGCAGCATCCTCAGGATGTATTAGGCATAACTATTTAAAAGCCTTTAGAACATTCCTCAGGGGCCCTTAGAATAGTCATATTTTTCCACGGGCCTGGAAGAAAAGGAGAAACAGAAAGTCACTGCCTACCCAGAGTCCAGAATCTCAGACATTCTAGCCACGGAGATCTTGTTCCTCTTTTCAGTTTAACTAAAGTTCCCAGAAGACTGTTGACACAAAGGGAGATATCCTGTGACCCAACTTTGCAGGAACCCTCCAGCCTGGCAGCGTGGAGGCTGCCCAGGCCTCAATGAAAATTTAAAGGGAGCCGCCAGATTTATGTCAGAGCACTATCCTTTTAAACCATTTAAACAATATGAAGCTTGTGCAAAGTACACCGCACATTTCATCACGAGAAAAGAAGATGATTGAAACTGCGTAGAAAAAACACTGGAGAATTATTGGTGTCTGGCTACTGCCTTCAGTTATCCACTAGCTGAGTGCCTCTAATTGTTCCTTCTTTTTTTTTTCCTGATGCAGAACTTTGCAAGAGTGAAGATGCAAGTAACCATGTCTCTGGCATCTTTGGTGGGCAAAGCATCAGACTTTAACGAGGAGCACCTGAGAAAATCCTTGAGGACGATTTTGGCCTATGCAGAAGAGGACAAAGCCATGCAGACCACTCCTTTCCCCATCCAGGTAGACTGAAGAGCATGCCTGGTCTCCTGCCTGGGATCAGCCAATAATATGAAACTCATATATATATGTGTGTGTACACATGCAGATATATACATACCCCACAATATAATCATATCTAAAACATAGTTATATATTATATATATATTTTTTTTTATCCTCACCCGAGGATATTTTTCCATTTTTTGTACAGATAGAGTGGGAGGGAGAGAGAGGAAGGGAGAGAGAGTGAGAAACATCGACGTGAAGGGACACATCGAGCGGCTGCCTCCCGCACGACCAACCAGGGCCGGGGACAAACTGCAACCGAAGTACGTGCCCTTAGCGGGAACCGAACCCGGGTCTCTCCGAACCGCAGGCTGACGCTCTAACCGCTGAGCCAAACTGGCCAGGGCTTATATATTATATATTTTTATATAAACTGTATAAATGTTATATAATAATATGTATGTTATATATCCATATATCTATATATATATTATATAAATTTATATACATATACATATAAATATATATATATGTATATAAATTAATGTGGAACCTAAGCTGACGTCCTAAACTGCCTCCTGCTTGGTATAAAAAGCACTGATGTTCTAGATTACACTTTAGGGTTTTTCAGGTTGCAAATAACTGAAACTAGTTCAAACAATTTTTTTAAGGTCATCTAGAGGGAAAATAGTATTAAGGATTCAGGCCTAATTCCTGGATCCTAAGAGCCAACTCGCATCTGGGCTTCAGACACCTGGACCTGCAAAAGGTTAAGGCCACGAAGGTCCATCCAGACCCCCCTCCATTCACAATCTCTGCTCTCTCAGAGGCACCCGCTCCTGGCTGCCCCGTGCACTTCCTGTGCAATCCCAACTCGTCGCCATGGACCACGAAGCCAAGGTGACGTGGCGGTTGTACACTTTTTTGCAGGTAGAGGAACTTCTCTGCAATCTAAATAGCATCTTATATGACACGGTGAAAATGAGAGAATTTCAGGAAGATCCTGAGATGCTTATGGATCTCATGTACAGGTAAGCTTCTCTGGGAAATGAAAAAGGTGTCACTTGAGGGTCTAGGGTTTGTGACTGTGGAATTCTTACTAATGGTATTATCAAAGGCCATGTGGGCAGACTGTTTGGAAGACATCCAAAACTGTATATAGAAACTAGTAGCAATTAATAGTTCAGAGTGAGTTGATTCATGTACAAATTATCAGAAAGATCTCCCTAATTTGAAGTAAGATACCTATTTTATAACACTATCTTCCATGTACTACAGAGTGAGAGAAAAGAACTGGAAACTATCATATGAATTATTACCTGTATGGTTTCTTCACTATTATATTCAGACACACATGTACAGTTTTATTTAACAAGTATATTTCACTCTAGGTAAAATTGTTCTGATATGAGAAATAAGAACAGTAGTACTTTTGTCTACTATTATTTTGAGAGAAAGGAAAGAAAAAGAAAAAAACAGCTAGAGCTCCATTAAAATAGATATCATTTTATCAGGTCTCTTTTCCCCATAAAGCGTTTATTAGACGCTGTTTCTTGGGGTCCAGAACACTTCAGACATGGAGTGCACACAGCTGGACTGATACATTTTGGCCTTTTCTCTCATATTCGGAATATGGAGGCAAACTCTTGGGGGGGAAATCCTTAGGAAAAAGAGTGGTCATACAGAGTAGAAAAACTATATCATTAACCAGTTGTTCTTGAGACGTTCTCACTCTGTCCTCAGAATCGCCAAGAGTTACCAGACCTCTCCCGATCTGCGGCTGACCTGGCTCCAGAACATGGCAGAGAAACACACCAAGAAGAAGTGCTACACAGAGGCCGCCATGTGCCTGGTGCACGCAGCCGCCCTGGTGGCCGAGTACCTGAGCATGCTGGAGGATCACAGCTACCTGCCCGTGGGCAGCGTCAGCTTCCAGGTGGGGGCAAGCTCAGCTTTTCCTTCAGAGCAGTGGTTCTCAACTGGGGGCATTTCTGCCTCCCTCCCCCCCCCCCACCAGTCCAGAGGGCATTTGACAATGTCTGGAGACATTTTTGCATGTTACTGCTGGAGACGGGAAGGTAGGGGCTACTGGTATCTAATAGGTACAAGCCAGAATGCTGCTAAATGTTCTGCAAAGCTTAGGACAGTTCCCACCACAAAGAAGTATATGGCCTCAAATATTAATATTAGTAGGTTGAAAACCCTGCTTTAGTGTATTATGTTTGCCTCTTATCATTGCCGTACCATCTTGGTGTGTTTGTTTTATTAATTATTGATTACAATATATGTGGAGTCGATAGGCATTTTAGACATTCCCAGACACTTTCACATCCATGATTTCATTTGACCTCCCCATCAACCAATGAAGCAGGCAGATAGGAAAGGGATTGTTACTCTTACTTCACAGATAAAGAAACAGAGAGCCCTGGCCGGTTTGACTCAGCGGTTAGAGCGTCGGCCTGCAGTCCGGAGAGACCCGGGTTCAGTTCCCACTAAGGGCATGTACCTCAGTTGCAGTTTGTCCCCAGCCCCGGTTGGGGTCGTGTGGGTGGCAACCAGTCGACCTGTCTCTCTCACATCAATGTTTCTCTCTCTCTCTTCCTCCCTTCCTCCCTCCCTCCTGCTCTATCTGAAGATAACTGCAAGAAAAAAAAATATCCTTGGGTAAGGATAAAAAATAAATAAAAATAAAAACTAACTTTAAAAACAAAATAAAGAAACTGAGAGAGCAATTTTTCTAAGGTTATTTAAACTCTTTCTCAAAGACACAATATACTGACAATCATGAGAGTATTTTCCAAACACTGGAGAAATGATTTCCCTCATGACCCATTCCTTGGATGACACTCCTCAACTCTGTGCTATCCCAATCCCTAATCCAAAAATCAAGGAAGAACCAAATTGACGAAGGAAGGGAAAAAGAGGGCTGAATTAAAGTTTCTTATGATGAGCTGAATATTATCCATAGTTAGCAAAGAGAAGTCGTCTGCCAGGCCTGCAAATGGGTTCAGCCAGCATGCTAAGGCCAGCATGGGACTGTTCTTGCTAAATAGTTTAACACAGCATTTAGAGGAAACAAAAGTGTTATGAGTACTTTCTTCTAAGAGACACAGTCTGTAGGAATGACCAACCCCAAACCATGAACAATAGAGAAAGGATAGTAATTGAGCCCTTTGAAAGCCAGACTCACGAAGTCATTTACAAGTGTTTGTGTTGTTTTTGTTTGAATTTGCATCACAGGTTTTATAAAAGGCTTTGTTCTCATTGTTGTTCTTCAATGTAATTCCGTGATGTCATGTGAACCAGAAAGAGAGGGCAATGGACAATAGCTTTCACAGGCTTAGGAAATATGTCACTGAGTGTGTTGCTGGTGGAGTCAGGAGCTTCAGTTTCTTAGAATACTGTTCACCTGCCTCATATTATTAACTCCTCTTTTCTTATGGTCTGCAATAAGAGAAATATTCTATTTATTATAAGTGCTAGCTTTTCAATTCCCAGAAAATCTTTAGGCTTATCACTTCGTTTTGAATTGTATTGTCCTCTTTTCTTGTTTCATTAACCAAACTATTATTACTGTTTTATGTTTTTTCCCAGTTATTCTATTTTATTTGATATTTATCACTTTAATAATTAGTAAGCCTTACAATTCTCATTTCATCCAGAATTCATTTGATTTGCTTATAATGAGTCATGTCAAGGTGAGATAGAATAGTTATTCTAGAACCTACAGAAAACTCATTTTACTTACATTGAGGGGTGCACATAACTCTATTTTTTCATACTCCTTATCCATTCATTTATTCTTTTAGATCATATTTATTAAGCGCCTGTTCTTTCCCATGAACTTTATATTCTAGCCAGAGAAAGTGATGTAATATAACTATTTCATTCCTTATTCAGTTATAATTATGGAAAATGCTATAATAAAGATACTGTGAGTGTTTATGATGTGACCCAGCCTGGGGGTCAAGGACAGCACAGAAGGACAAGGACGGAGAAGGGAAGGCAGAGGGAAGTGTGAAGCGAGGTCTTTGTGATACCAGAACATGGTCAACTAGGTGTTCTCAGCTACAGAAGGAAAGACGAATTATGTTGGTACTTATGAGCCAATTCTCTTTCTTCTCAAATGAAACATATCAAATCCTTTTGGAAATATATGCTTGGGAGGGACAGAACACCTAACCCAGAGTGACCAAAGGTAAAAATGGAATTTATCTGATTGTAGGAGGGAGGTGAACCTGGAGTACACCTGCCAAGCTGGACCTAAGGCTCAAACAATGTCATCAGACCTCAATGTCAACACCATTTCCTGTCTCTGTTTTCTGTTATGTTGGCTTCATTCTTTACAGGCTTCCCACACTCACTAAGAAAGATTTAGCCTCACAAGTTCCCAGGTTCAAGTTCAGGAGAATAGACAGATGCCTCATTACTAGCAGTTACTGAGAAAGTCTCAGTGTTCTGATGGGGTGTCATGTGTTCACGCCTGAACCAATCACAATGGCCAGAGAAATGGAATTGGCTGGGCCAGAACTGAGGTCCACACCTGGAGATATGGATGGGTCTCCAGGAGGCTTTACTGTATAGAAGGATGAAGACATTCTGGCAACATTAACAACAGATGTTCAGTGTTGAATTCTTAAATGCTTTGTGCTTTAGTTTTCAACCTTGTTCTGCTCCAATAAAATTGAATTTTTGGATAAGAATTGTAAACTGGAGATAAATAAATCTGTGAAAGGGAAATAGCTTTGAGGCCACTCGATTCCACAGAACTGAGATCATTGAAATTCTGTGCCCCAGAGTACAATATTTACTCTAGAAATGTAGATATGGATACATTCTCAGATACTGCTGCTGTTAATTTACCTCCTAATTCTGAAGCCAGGAAAGTCTGCCCAGAATCATTTCCCTATGACTACAGCTAATAAAGCCACGTCACTTCAAATCTGTTCCTCTGCATGTAGAAAATTGCATATAAGTCTAATAGTGTTTGTGTTTTGGGTTATTAGATTCTTTTAAATGAATCGTGTGGACCTTCTGCTATCTTCAATTCAAAAATATCATGATAGAAAGACCAGGTTTAGAAGAAAGAATGACCACGAAAGATTCTGGAAAGCCTCCTATATTTCTAAAACTACATTGCAATATTGGATGTGAAGCTATGGGACCGTAACAGCTCTTTTCCTAGATTGCTAAGGTTGATTCACTTGATCCTGCTAGCCAAGCCAGGAGGCAGATGGATTTTACTTCAAAAGCCAACTCTGGTCCATTGCTGGTGGCTGACTAGAGTACTATGCTGAGAAGACTTTTGAGACTATAAGCTTCAGGGGAAAGAGTTCTGTAATTGATTAGTTATGCCTGCCATGAGTGCAGGAATAGGAAAGAGTGGCATGTGTGCTGTTTGCAGTTCCTTAAGCTAGAAAGGTTTCCCATTTCTTCTGTGCACTGTATGTATTTCTTCCACAACCGTGAGACAGATTGAAGAAAATGACTCTTGACCTGTCAAGAGTGTGAGAGTCACTGCCAGGGACAGAGCTGGGGTGAGGCAAGTGAGGTGTAGAATTCTAAGGTGTAGAATTTAAGGGAGCATTCTCAGAGTTAAGAATCTTCACGGTCAACACTTCCAGAGCCCCGAAAGTACACACCGCCCTGGATTTCTCAGTGGTTCACCCTAACCTGCCCCCAGTCACTGCGTTCTCTGCTACAGACTTCAAACTCTACAGTTTATGTGAAGGGACACTATTGTAGAACATCACAAAATATTTGGTGTGAGGGAAGAATAACTGCTACCTTAACATAACAATGTCCATAGAGAAGACATTCTAATTTGTTGCTGTCATATAATATTATGGCTATTCTTCTAAAAGTCAAGTCAATAGGAGCAACATTCTTCAGAAAAACACCTCGAAAAGTAAGAGGTTCACTTAGTTAAAAGGCAAAGGCAAAATAACTATTGACCAGACTCCTTAGGTGAAATAAGAAGTCTGGTCAACTGTTATTTTGCCTTTGCCTTTTAAAAACCATAACCCCAGCTGGATGTCCCTTGAGGTCTTTTCCCTAAAGTAACTTGACTGTTGTTACATTGAGATAAATATCCTTTATATATCTCCTACTGGTTATTTTAAAAAGAAAACAGTGAGTTTTGAAGACGAGTGGCTCACATGTCCTCTCAGAATGAATGGTCACCAGAGCCGGTGGAATCACAGGCCTGGACTGTCGCAGGCTCGCTGCAGATCTGTCGGTGTGGCCCTCATCCCTGCGTTTCGGGTCCCTGCGGTGCCATTTGTTAGTCTGGTTTCCCTGTTCTCTAAGCTTATACTATGATCTCTTTCAGAATATTTCTTCCAACGTGCTGGAGGAATCCGCAGTCTCTGAAGACACCCTGTCACCCGATGAGGACGGCGTGTGCTCCGGCCGGTACTTCACCGAGAGCGGCCTGGTGGGCCTCCTGGAGCAGGCGGCCGAGCTGTTCAGCACGGTGAGTGCGCACAGCGGGTCCCGAGCCTGGCCTCGGAGTGGGGCTGGACTCCCGGTGCTGTGGATGCAGCCCTGCTGGCCGAGCCAGTCCCACTTCACGTGCAGGGCGTGCAGGGCGTGCAGGGCGTGCAGGGCGTGCAGGGCGTGCAGGGCGTGCAGGGCGTGCAGGGCGTGCAGGGCGTGCAGGGCGTGCAGGGCAGGGGTGGCCAGGAGGCCACGATGGACGCAGACTGCATCAGCTCGCCAGCGAAGTGAGAAAGCTTTTCAGCACAGCAACAGTCTGGCTTCCACTGCGTGCTCATTGGCTGAGCAGCAGGTCCACAGAAATGTCTCCTTTTAATAGGAGTGGAAACGAAGCCACGGAGTGATGAAATGACTTGCCCGCGGTTACAAAATAAATGATGAGTCATGTTCTCGCTGCCTCATTTTTCCTCTTGTAGAGAAAAATATTAGGGTGGAGCCCAGGAGGAGAGAGAAGGAATAAATGGGCAGGGTTTTCCTTCCTAACAACTGAGTCATCCTTAGGATCATCACAGACCCGGTCCAGTTCACAGAAATGTGGGAGCAGAAGCCACTGAGACTCCCCTCATCAACCTAATCTGGGTCTGAACACTCCTAATAAGAGAACACTCCTAATAAGAGAAAATATATGTAGAGTAAGTCAGTGATTTTCAACCTTTTTCATCTCAGGGAACACATAAACTGATTACTAAAATTCTGTGGCACACCAAAAAATATATTTTTTGCTGATCTGACAAAAAAAAATAGGTATAATTTTGATTCATTCATACTAGACGACTATTATTGTGTTGGCTATTGTCATTTTTTTTTTATTAGACAGTCTAAGGGAAAAGAGGTCAGTGCCCCTGACTAAACCATCAGGTATTGCTTGTTTTGAAAATTCTTGTGGCACACCAGTTTAAAATCGCCAGATTAAGTCATTGAGATTCAGGGCAGGGGAGAAAGTCTCTTGTTCATTTTCATTTTAATAATCTCCCTCCTCCTTCAAATTTTAAGCCAAGTAAATATTTAATACTTCACTATATTTCAGTGATCTAGTTTTGATTTCATCCTTACATATTTATTTCTTTTCTACTTTTAAATTCCAAGTTTCCAACCTACAGCCTTTATTTAATTACTGTTTTAACTATCTTCTTGTCTCTTCTTTCCTGACTTCCTTTTCAGGATTCAGACAAAAAGTCCAATGTACTCCTATTTTTTTTTTTTTTCCTCACCCGAGGACATTTTTCCATTTTTTGTTCAGATATAGTGGGGAAGGAGAGAGAGAGAGAAACATCGACGTGAAAGGGACACATCGAGTGGTTGCCACCCACACAACCCAACCAGGGCAGGGGACAACTGCAACCGAGGTACATGCCCTTAGCAGGAACCGAACCCAGGTCTCTCTGGACCGCAGGCCGATGCTCTACCGCTGAGCCAAACTGGCCAGGGCCAATGTACTCCTATTTTTACTGAAATTAAAAAAAAAACAAAACTATTAGAATCCTGCTAACTCCTTTCAGGCATACATTGAACATTTAGTCATTAGGGAGCCCCCCCCACCATGACATTTAAATATGCTAAATCTGCCTTCCTAAATTGCTCTTATTCTCTGCTTTCAATCTCCTGTCCTGGTTTTTTTTTTTTTTTGTCCTGTGAAAATCCTTTTCCTTGTTTCATATCATCATATGGAACCTTTTAGCATGTGTCCAGTTCAGTTTGCGTGCTACAACCATCCCAAAGATGCTCAGACGTCACTCCTGCTCTGTAAAATAGTGTGGTGCCAATACTAAACCCATTCTCCAGTGCATAAGGAACTCTGATTGCTCTTCTTAAGTTTCCAGGAGTTAAATTCTCTTTGACTTTCTTCTCTTTCCAAGGGAGGACTTTATGAGACAGTTAATGAGGTCTACAAGCTGGTCATCCCCATCCTAGAAGCACATCGAGACTTCCGGAAGCTGACCTCCACTCATGACAAGCTGCAGAAGGCCTTTGACAACATCATTAGCAAGGTAGCTGGGGATCCTGGCCAACACTGCTACCTGGCAGCTGGTGACCAGAGATACTTAGCCCTCCTGGCTCTCTAGGGAGTGGTTTACCTTGAACACGTCATACCTGGGAATAAACCAGAGGACTGACCCCAATTCAGAATAAGAAAGAAGGCAACTTGAATTACTTTGCAAACAGGCAATGTGAGAATCTTTTAAACTCACTAAAAAGAAGTCCTAGAAATGTTTTATGGGATTTCTTTTGTTATTATTTCCAAAATTCATTCCATAAACATTACATTTTTTAAGGAGTGATTTCTGTTTATAGTTTCCATAGGGATAAAGTGCTTTATAACACAACAATAAAAAGACTACTGTCCTTTGAATACAATGGATCCCTATCAATTCCCTAACTAAGGAGTTTTCTTATTTGCTCATTAGGGTCATAAGAGAATGTTTGGAACCTATTTCCGAGTTGGTTTCTATGGATCCAAATTTGGGGATTTGGATGAGCAACAATTTGTTTACAAAGAGCCTGCAATTACCAAGCTTCCTGAGATCTCTCATAGACTAGAGGTAAGAAAAGTGACTGTGTGCTTGGCATTGTATACTTTACCAAAAAAGTTAGAGTTGGTCACTACAGAAACACAAAGGGTCATGGATTCATCTTTGATCTATATATAACGTTTTCCACATACAATACAATATGCAGGTATTAGGTGAGATCATGAGGTAAAGCAAGACTTGGATGGTTTTCTCCTCAGATTCTATGCATGCTTGTCAATGTTTGTAAATTTATAGAGTGAGTATTTATTTTCAAGACCACCCAAAATTCAGTCAAATTCATGTGCTTTCTTGCAACCCTTTCCAATTTTCAGTAACAGTTTTTCAGGTTGAAGATTATTACCTTGACTTTGATGGGGCCAAATTACTGAATTGTCCTTAGGAAATGCTGTGGCCACCCTTTGGTGTCACTGGACAATACAACCCACTTCTGACACTGAAATGCTCACAGTCACGACCCCATAGGCTGTGGCACAGTGAGCCCTTCCCGCTGATCCAAGGAGAAGCCCTCTTTGGAAAATAAGAGTCAGTGTCCCCACCTACGGACTGGCAACACCAAGGCCAACCTGCTGTTTACATATGATCCGTGATATGCGGAAGGGGCAGCATGTTCCTGGAGGAAAGGCTGAAGAAAAGGCAAAACAACATAAAGAAAAGTGAGAATAAAGGAAGCAGACATTGAAAGAGCCAAGCACTACGAACTTAGGAAGAAAGTCAAGGGGTGCCCCATCTCAGGGTGAATAACTAGGGTCCCCTGAACTGCTGACAACAATTAAGCAGAGATTCACTCCTTATGCTTTCTTGCTACTGCTTTGAATGTATGTCCTACTATGGCTGTAAAACTTAAAACACTTTTGTTGCCAAATTTCTTATACTATCTATTGATGCCAAATAAGACAAACGACTTTATTCCTTACTTGACTCAAAGGAACAATAGCCCAAGGGTGGCTGGGTGGCTGGGTGACTTGCCCAAAGTCATTGAGCTCATGAGAAGGACTAGCAATTGATCCCAGGACACTTGGTTTCTTAACATTTCCCCAACTTAGGACTAGAAGTATATATTTTGTCTTCTTCTGCACTTCGGTCTGTCACATTATGGAAAGCCTAGTGACCTCCAAGTTGTGAGGGTACAAACCGCAAGAAGAGGTACATAGTGTCATACCCCTGGAGCCGCTTCAAGAAATATGATGACGCTGCTTGAATTAGAGATGAAATGTACGTACTGTAGGGAAGCCTGTTTCAGTTTGCGATGCTGCAATTCGTTATGTTTTTCTTTTTGTCTCAGGAAAGGCTAAACTTGCCTCATCAGATCAGAGAGATGTTCAGTGATCAATGAGAAAATTCTCCTTTACATGTGTTCCAACGTTACTCCACTTCTGAGATGCAAAGAGTTGCATTACATTGAAGCAGCCTTTCTAATCTGTTGGTTTCTCTTGCCCAGGGATTTTATAGTCAATGTTTTGGTGCAGAATTTGTGGAAGTGATAAAAGACTCTGCTCCTGTGGACAAAGCCAAGTTGGATCCTAACAAGGTATGCGGAAATTTGCCAAAAATAACCGTCAGTCTCTGATTCCCTTTGCTCTACCCCAAGAACATAAAATAATCTCCTCTGGCCCTGGCTGGTTTGGCTCAGCGGTTAGAGCGTCGGACTGCGGCCCAGAGACACCCGGGTTCGGTTCCCGCTAAGGGCATGTACCTCGGTTGCAGTTTGTCCCCGGCCCTGGTTGGGTCATGTAGGTGGCAGCCACTCGATGTGTCCCTTTCACGTCTATGTTTCTCTCTCTCTCTCTTTCTGTCTCTCCCTCCCACTCTACCTGAACAGGAAGTGGAAAAATGTCCTCGGGTGAGGATAAAAAAAAAAAATCTCTATTGTGCTCTCCAAGTCATTTCAATGAAGCCACATTTTTCTGTCTGAGGTTCAACTACTGTTTTGTTGGTTAGATCTTAAAGAAACCATACTCAAAGGTAGGAATCATAATGGGAGCTACTATTTATTAAATACCAACTGTGTTCCTGGAACTGCTTTAGGCCTTTTACATACATCACTTCATTTCATTCTCCAACGGCCCTTTGATGTAGGTGTTACTGTTCCTGTTTCACAGATGAGAGAACTGAGGTGTGGAAGGTTCAGCGACTTTCCACGATCGTTCAAGTGCCAAAGCGAGTACTCAAACTCAGGGTCTGTCATCCTGAAAACCGTACTCCTAACCACTGTTCCTTACTGCCTTTCAATAAAAACCTGAAGTTCTCGGTTTAAAACATGTTTTAAAGATGCAGCCTTCTCACTGACAGCGTTTTTAGGCTGCAGGTATCCCTTCCGGGCAAGGAATGTGCTGTTGGGGAATGATGCAAAAGGCTGGGAGTTCAGTTTCCTTACTTCTCACAAGCGGTGTGTCCTGTCTCCTCCCTAGCCAGGTGGACTGCAATGCATTCCTACCCTCACCACGGGAGTTAGCACCACACACCCCCAGTGACGGGCTCAGTCCCCCACACGACTGCTCCCACTTCAGACACCAGCCTCAAGTGCTGGGCTCCCCACACTTCTGACCAGATGGCTACAAACGTGTGGATTTCCCACTTCACCCCTCAGATTAGATAATTCACTGGAATGACACAGAACTCAGTAAGGTGCTATACTGAGCATTACAGTTCTGTGGTAAAGGGTATGAAGGACAAGTCAGGGAAGGAACCCAGAGCCTCTGTGCCCTCTCCTGTGGAATCCAAGCATGTCACCCTTCCAGCAGGTCAACGTGCTCACCAACCAGGGAGCTCCACGGAGCTTAACCGATCCAGATGGGCGTGATGGAGGAGGTCATGAACCATATTATGGAACTCAGGCTCCTGGAGGTCAGGCTGCCCCAAGTCCAACCCCTCTAATCACATGGTTGGTTTTTTGGGTGACCAGCCCCGATTCTAAAGCTGTTTAGGGGCCCACCATGCAAGAGTCACCTCATTGGAATAAAAGACACTCCTATCAGTCAGGAAATTCTAAGGGTTTTTGAAGCTCTGTGCCAGGAAACACAGAGATCAGAAATACACACACACTCTCATATATATGTGTGTGTGTATATATATATATATATATATATATATATATGTATTTAATATGTTTTTATTGATTTTTTTACAGAGGAAGGGAGAGAGAGATAGAAACATTGATATGAGAGAGACATAGATCGGCTGCCTCCTACACGCCTCCTACTGGGGATCGAACCTGCAACCCAGGCATGTGCCCTGACTGGGAGTCAAACCGGGACCTCTCAGTCCGTGGGATGACGCTCAATCCACTGAGCCTCACTGGCCAGGCAATATATTCTTTATTATACCACAGAGTGATGCCTGCCCGCTCAGCCGATAGACACGTGTTCATGAGAGAGCTTTCTAAGCTGCTGGAAATAACGCAAGCTGAAGGTGTTATTAAGGGCTGGGGACAGAGGAGCAGTTGTGATCTGGCAGGGCTATAAAATGAAGAGTCCAAACTCTTCTCTCAGTCTGTCCTCCAGGATATTAAGAAGATGATGCAAGTAGGAAAGAGTTGGCCAAATTTAATAGTTTGTTTTACTACATATTTCGGAAAACTTGCTCATTTTAGACACATTCCCTAGTCTAGGCTGTAACTGGTCAGACCTGAGCTAAGCTTCAGAGAAATGTTTGAGGTCCGTGAAAGTGGGCGCTGGCCATGCGCCCTCAGTGGTCTGTGCACCGCACGTGCTCTGTGGAGTCTCCGCTGACCTCCCTGACACAGGTGCTCTTCTCCCTCTTTCAGAACGCCCACAGTAGGGTGTGAGTATTTTAAATAAGAAACCGAACCCAGAATTATAACCAGATTTCATCACACTAAATAGTGATTTATGGTCCGAGATCGGTAACCTCACCCATCCATTTCAGTGGGTGGGTGTTGTAGAGTCTATCTCTGGTCATTGTCATCCTTTTTATTTTATTTTTTTTTAAAGAAAAGCCTTCTTCTGAGCAAGTACCCTTATTCACTGTGTGTGTGTGTGTTAATGGGTACATGAAGTAAAGTTCACTCTTTTGGTGTTCTGTGAGTTCTGACAAACACATGTAACCACCACCATGACCAAGATATGTAAGAGTTGCTTCACCCCAAAGTATTTCCCTGTTTCTGTTTGTAGCTGTTTCTTCCCTTTGTTTTCAGTGCGTGATAGTCACTGAGAGTCTGGTTTCTTTGACTTAGCACAACACACTTGAGATTCATCCATGCTGTGGTAGCTTGGTCCTTTTTATTGCTGAGTATCCTGCCGTGTGGATGTGCCACCATGTGCTTCTCCGTTCCCCACCTGAGGGACATTTGGGTTGCTTCTGGTTTTTGTCTATTCTGAATAAAGCTGCTATAGACATTTGGGTACAGGTTTTCACTTGAACATAAGTTTCCATTGCCCTTGGGGGTGCACACTGGAGTGAAATCACTGGGTCGTGTGGTCAGTGTAATTTAACTGTTTCGTAAAGCGATTGCACCATTCTGCATTCCCACCATCAGTGTATGAAAGTCTCAGCCGCAGCCCATCCTTGCCAGCACTTGGCTTGTCAGTTGCATTTAGTTTGGCCATTCTACCACAGCGGTCAAGGTCGTTCTGAAAAGGAAAGTTTGTCTCTTTGGAATAGCAGTGTGCAAACTCTCACACCAAGTTTCAGTGGGATCAGTTAGGAGGGGTGGCTTGTGGCCCTGACTTCACAGACACCCACCCTGTCCTCGCAGTCCTCTCTCTCCCTGGGGGCGGGGCGGAGGCCTGGCTGGGGGCTGGTCTGGCCTGATGCGCTCAGCGTCTGTGGCTGGGGGAACTCAGAGGCGTGGTGCTGCTGCGCTGGCTCCAGCATGCCCTTCCAGCGCGTCCTGCCTGGTTGCTTGCCGAACAGCTCATCACCTCCTTCCCTACCTTTCCCCTCAGGCCTACATACAAATCACTTTTGTGGAGCCTTACTTTGATGAGTACGAGATGAAAGACAGGGTAACCTACTTTGAGAAGAATTTCAATCTGCGGAGGTTCATGTACACCACCCCCTTCACCCTGGAGGGGCGGCCTCGAGGAGAGCTGCATGAGCAGTACCGGCGGAACACCGTCCTGACCACCCTGCACGCCTTCCCCTACATCAAGACCCGGATCGGCGTCCTCCAGGAGGAGGAGGTAACGGCCTGCGGGGCGCGGGCTCGGCGGAGGCTGCCACGGAGTGCGTGGCTGTGTACCTCCCGGAACGGCAGCAGACCTCCCTCACGGCGGGCTGGGGTGAAATCTAAAAAGGGACCCACTGGAAATACTCTTTGGGTGGTTATTCTCTCATTCTTGTGGAGCCAGGGAATCCCACCGAGGCAGCTACATGTTCCATAGCGCTCCTTTATGTTTAAATAGTTTACATTTTAAAGTTATATCTTTAATAGAAATGTTTATAGAACTTTTTAAATATGTGTTTTAATGATGCAGTTATATGAAATGTATATATTTTAAATACTTTTTACTAAGTCTTCATGGATGAAAAGCTTACAGGTGAGGTAGGCATAGCTGTGTGGTTCATTATCAGAGGCAGGGACGGCAGCCCAGCAGCCCCAGTGAGCGAGGGTAAAGCTGGAGGGGCACCGGGAAACGTGGATAAGGAGACCCACTGCCTTCCAGTCCCAGCTTCGTCTGTGACATTGCACAGGTCACCTGTCTTCATTCAGTTTCCTCCTCTGTACACTGACAGGAAGGACCATTCTCTTCTCTGGCTCTGTCGTCTCATCCGTGGGACTGATCAAGAAAGTGTCTCAGCCCACAGGATGTTCAAAATTAAACATACTTGAAACATTTTATTTTTCTTTAAAGACACCCGTGTACATTTATTTGTCATTCGTTTTATCTAGGGCCTAGCCTTCTCCATGATTCTGGGTTGGCCCATCACAATCCAGCATTGTCTTTCTTATGGAAACCCCACCCATAATGCACCATCTATAATTTTCCATTTTTATTTATGTGAAGCAGAGAGAGCTTCAGGCTCCTTGCTAAACAATGTGAGAGCAGAATCCGTCTGGATTTTTATGACTTTTTTTTGCCCGTAGCCTTTTATAGCTGACTTGTGCACACCTAATATGACAGGAATCTTTACAGCAACTACCTTTCATAACATCTTGCCCAAGTATTCAGTTTGGTTTTCACAAAAACAACTCTTTTTCTTTCCACACCCAGAGTCTGTTCATTGTTAGATTAGGTCATTCAAACAACAAGCATAACAGGCATCCTCAGGCAGGTGAACAAACACGGGAACTGTGGTGCACACGCCGCAGGAGCAGCGTGGCTGAGCTCCCTGGGGAGTGGCCCGCAAGCGCCGTGTCCAGAGAGCATGCTGGAGGGTGGGCTGCTCCGAGGGCTGGAGAGCCAAAGTACCACAGACTGGGTGGCTTCAACAGCAGAAATGTATTGCCTCCCGGTTCTGAAGGCCAGGAGTCAAAATTCAAAGTATTGGCAGGGTCGGTTCCTTCCGAGGTTGTGAGGGCAGGACCTGTTCCAGGCCGCTCTCCTTGGCTCTTTGATGGCCACCTCGTCCCTCCGGTTCTTCACACAATCTTCCCTCTGTGCATGTCTCTGTCCAAACTGCCTCTTCTTATAGGGGCGTAGGTCATACTGGATTAGGGCCCTTCTTAATGACTGCCTTTTAACTTGGTTACCTCTGTAAAGACCCCGTCTCAGAGAAGGCCACATTCTGAAGTTCTGGGGCTTAGGACTTTGATCTATGAATTTAGGGGGACATGAGTCCACTCGCAGCATTCAGGAAGGACCATATCCCAAACCAGCAGAACTTAGCAACCAGCAGACTGACCCTTAAGAGAATTCTTTAACAGGAATTCACCTTCAGGGTTGTTGGAGAAGGCACACGTGATGCCGAAATCTTGGGTTCTAGTGGGGAAGAAACGGTCCAGGGCTGTGCTTCTGATCGCATGGATTTTAAATGGAGCATCATTGTGAGTGATTTCTGGCCTCCCCACCTACTACCTGTGTCATTTCATGGCACTGTCTTCACCTTACAAATCCCTCTTTGACTATAACATGGAGAAAATAAAGAGGTTGTTTAAAGGAGTAAATAATAAATGTATGCAAAGTTCCTGGAACATAATAAGCACTCAGGAAATGTCAGGTCCGTCCTTCCTCTTAACCTATGCAGATTCTTCCAAATTACTCTGAAAGCCTGCCTAGCTGCTCTTCAAATCCAGGTCATAGCTCCAGGTTTTCCATGGCTTATAAGACCAAACAATGACTTCCCTCCTTTTTTGTCTTATGTTCAGTTCATTTTGACACCCATTGAAGTTGCCATTGAAGATATGAAGAAGAAGACCCTGCAGTTAGCAGTCGCCATTAACCAAGAGCCCCCTGATGCCAAGATGCTTCAGATGGTGCTGCAGGGCTCTGTTGGGGC
Source organism: Molossus molossus (assembly GCF_014108415.1). Classification (NCBI taxonomy): domain Eukaryota; kingdom Metazoa; phylum Chordata; class Mammalia; order Chiroptera; family Molossidae; genus Molossus; species Molossus molossus. Next base: position 52,781,806 of record NW_023425349.1, read on the forward strand.
TACTGTGAATCAGGTTAGCAAAATGAGCTGGTGGCAGCTCCTCTGGTTCTTGTTATGTCTGCACCCTCCTTCCTTGAGGTTCCGGGGGAGTCTGATCGGCATATAAATGGTGTTCCTAAATTTGAACTGAACACTTGTGAGTTTAGAACACACTGAAGTGACCTCTTCTGTTTATGGAACAGCCCAGATAAGGAGTCTTGGATATGAATGGACCATCTAAGGATCCAGCCCTAGGGTCCTGTTGAAGAATTATTCATGCCCAATTTAGGCAGAGTTGTTGCAGGCTTGAGGCTAATCTGAGAATGCCTGTAGGAGTATTGGGAAGGGTCTGGAACATGCAACTCCTGGGTCAGTCATCAGATGAACCCAGCATGCCAGGAGTCTTGCTAACCAGGGGTGACCTACGACCAAGCTTCTCGGGCCATATTAAACCAGACTGGATCTTCTCAGATCCATTGAATTCTGACTCCCAAATTCAGCATGGATTAGTTAATCCAGCCTCAGATGAAGGGAGGTACTAGCTTAGTTACTCTTTGTCCAGCGGACCACTTTAATTTCAGTCTAAATCTACTCTTGTCCACACCTCCACACTCAAAGACTCTGAGCATTGCGACTCCTGCCCCATTCAGCACAGTTGGACTCCCCTGCAAAATTCTGTCCACATAACATTAAGGGAACAAAAATAGCAGAGAGGAGAATGGCTATTATATTTCCACGATCAGAAAATATTAGGAAGCGCTTTTGTAACTCCCAATTCTTTGATGAAAATAGAAGACTGTATGAGCCCACAATCAGGGACTACATATGTACTCAGCATTTCCCTGACTCAAGCCCGGAATTACACAAAATGGTACTTGTCACTACGGCAACTGAGCAAGCAAATATGAATGGAAGGAGCAAGACAATCTCCATTTTTTAGAAAAGCAACTCAAAGCACATACCTTTTGATGTAATACCATTATCTTTATATATTAAGGGAAACCTATTATTAGCATTTGATTAAGAAAGTATAGCCCTGGCCAGTTGTGCTCAATGGTTAGAGCGTTGGCCTGTGAACCAAAGAGTCACAGGTTTGATTCTCTCTTTCTGTTTCTCTCTCTCTCTCTCTCTCTCTCTCTCTCTCTCTCTGCCTCTCCCCCCCCCCCCACTCTGTGTCAAAAAATAAAAATAGAACCCTGGCTGGTTTTGCTCAGTGGTTAGAGCTTTGGCCTGTGGACCAAAGAGTCCTGGGTTCAATTCCAGCCAAGAGCACGTATCTCGGTTGCAGTTCGTCCCCTACCCCGGTTGGGGTCGTGCAGGTGGCAACCAATTGATGTGTCTCTCTCACATCAATGTTTCTCTCTCTCCCTCCCACTCTGTCTGAAGAAATAAACAAACAAATAAATAAATAAAAATAAAAATGGAAAAATATCCTTGGGTAAGGATTAAAAATAAACACAAAATTATCTTTAAAAAAAAGAAAAGAGTCCTGGCCGGTTTGGCTCAGCGGTTAGAGCGTCGGCCTGCGGTCCGGAGAGACCCGGGTTCGGTTCCCGCTAAGGGCACGTACTTCGGTTGTAGTTTGTCCCTGGCCCTGGTTGGTCGTGCGGGTGGCAGCCACTCGATGTGTCCCTTTCATGTCAATGTTTCTCTCTCTTCCTCTCTCTCCCTCCCACTCTATCTGTACAAAAGATGGAACAATGTCCTCGGGTGAGGATAAAAAAAAAGAAAGAAAAGAAAGTACCTTTAGGCTCTTTCCGGATGGAACCGTGGAAGGTGCAGAAGAGAAGAAGGTTCCTGCTGTGCTAGAAACTCTTAAGAAAAAGTGAAGGAATTTTGCAGAGCTGAAGATCAAGCGCTTGAGAAAGAAGTTTGCCGAAAAGATGCTTCGAAAGGCAAGGAGGAAGCCCATCTATGGAAAAGCTAAGCACCGTCACAAGGAATCCAGGCAGATGCACAGAACTGAGATTCGAATGGCTAGGGTGGCAGGAAAAGCTGGCAACTTCTATGTACCTGCAGAACCCAAATTGGCACTTATCATCAGGCTCAGCGTTTTCAATGGTGTGAGCCCAAAGTTCCTAAAGGTGCTGCAGCTTCTTCGCCTTCGCCAGATTTTCAACGGCACCTTTGTTAAGCTCAACAAGGCTTCGATTAACATGCTGAGGATTGTGGGACCATATATTACATGGGGGTACCCAAACCTGAAGTCAGTAAATGAATTGATCTACAAGCATGGTTATGGCAAAATCAACAGAAAATGAATTGCCCTGACAGATGACACATTGATTGCTCTCTCTCCTGGTAAATAACGGCATCATCTGCATGGAGGATCTGATTCATGAGATTTATACTTTGGAAAACGCTTCAAAGAAGCAAACAACTTCCCATGGCCCTTCGAATTATCTTCTCCACGAGGTGGAATGAAGAAAAAGACCACACATTTTGTAGAAGGTTGAGATGCTAGTAACAGGGAAGACCAGATCAACAGGCTTATTAGGAGAATGAATTAAGGTTTCTATCATAGTTTTTTTAAATAATCTGGTCAGTTAATAAACAGTGAGTGCTTTAAATTGAAAAAAAAAAAAAAGAAAGAAAGAAAAAGAAAGTACCTTTAGCCCTAGCTGGTATGGCTCGGTTGGTTGGGCATTTTCCCATGCACCAAGAGGTCACAGGTTCTATTCCCCATCAGGGCACATGCCCAGGTTGGGGGCATGTAAGAGGCGGCCGATTGATGTTTCTTTCTTTCCCTCTTCCTTCCTCTCTCTCTAAAAAATATACATATTTAAAAAAAGAAGATGAAAGAAAGAAAATACATTTATACTTCTGAATATTCTCTGAAAACTCCAGACTCCTTGAGAATCAAAGATCCCTGAAAAGTTGAAGGCCTTCTTTGATTTTGTTTGTTGTTTGTTTGTTTTGCTCAAACCAACTACAAAATTAAATGTTCAAATTAAGAAGTCACGCCAAGATTTTCTCCCAAGTAATTTGGTTTTATTTCCAATGTCAGTATTGTTTTTCTACTTTTTCCTTCAGGGACCACTGGAAGTAGCCCAAGTGTTTTTGGCTGAAATTCCAGCTGACCCAAAACTCTATCGGCATCACAACAAGTTGAGATTATGCTTTAAGGAATTCATAATGCGGTAAGAGGGGAATGGCTGGGAGTTCGGGAGAGCGATTTCTTTAGGTGACTTTCTTTCCTATCAATGGCCCAAGCTGATAACAAACTTCCATCCCACCGCTGGATAGTTGCAGCCTTTATCTAGACCCTTTTCCATTGATAGGGTAGCTTCTTAAGGCTCAGAACTATAAGCAGGTCATATCCAGACCCCACTTTGTCCTGGCCAAGGCTGCATCCCTGATCTCGTGTGGGCATTGAAACCCACCCCCGCTCCAGCCTCAGGGACCTGCATGCAAAGGAAACATCCTACCAGGAGGCCCTCCTGAGGAGTGCCGGGCCCCAGCTCCTGCTGTCACTCTGATTTTGATTTTCCTCTTCCTTTCTGGCACCTGGGGCTTCCCTTTCCCTTTCAACACATTTTTGTTGTGCTTCCCCAGCTTGTCCATGTGTAGGTAGCAGGAGGGGACTGAAGGGATCTGCTGTGTCTGCCATGTCTCCATAAGTCACAGGGAGTTTTTGCAAGCATAAGAGGTTGCATTCTGCAGTGACCTGAGTTTGAATCTTGGATCCACCCCTTCCTCACAGTGTTATCCTGGGCAAGCAACCGAACATTTCTGAGCTTCAAAGACAAAACAGAGATAAACATAGACTTTCCAGATTTGCAGGAAACACTAACCAGATAGTGGATGTGAAATTCCTTGAATAGCACCCAGCACATAGCAAATCAGAGCATCACCTGGGCAGCTCTTCAAAAAGACAAATTCCTGGGTGCTGCCCCTTTGAGATTCTGATCCATCAAGTCTGCGGTGGGGCCCAGAAGTCTGCATTCTGTAAAGCTACACAGATGGTCCTGATAGGCTGCCAAGTCCGCCAACATTCCTAGGGTTACTCAAGAAATGTTCATCGTATCATCATGCCATGTTTCTAAGTGTTTCAAACGCCCGCGAAATTGAACCTCCTCTTCTCCCCACCCTGATCCGTGCATCTCAGATGCGGTGAGGCCGTGGAGAAGAACAAACGTCTCATCACCGCAGACCAGAGGGAGTATCAGCAGGAACTCAAGAAGAACTACCACAAGCTGAAAGAGAACCTCCGGCCCATGATCGAGCGGAAGATTCCAGACCTCTACAAGCCGATATTCAGAGTTGAGAGTCAAAAGAGGTAAGAGCGGGGCGGAGAAGGCCCTTCCTGGTGGGAAAGGGTAGAGCCGGTGCAGGGCCCAGGTGGGGCCACGGCTGCCCCAAGCCCGGGAGCGCTGGGCGTGGCCCGCGGTCAGGAGCCCAGGAGCTCCGAGCTCTATTTCCCTTCCATCCCCCGACCTCGCCAGGACCCCTCCTGCTGGCCCCCTGCCAGCAGTCTTCCCCGGCTGGCCTATTGCCTGTGCCTTTTCTGGCACAGCGTGAAAGGGTCTCACCCTCTCTTATTAGTGACCCTGTGATTGATGTCCTTGGCTCGCCGGTGATTTCCCCCTTCTCTCTTCAAAAGGCTGACTGACCTCTCTTACTGTTTCTCTCTCTCTCTCCTTAATTTCAGAGACTCCTTCCACAGATCTAGTTTCAGGAAATGTGAAACCCAGTTGTCTCAGGGCAGCTAAGAAAGCTGTCTTCACCCACGGAGACGGAGGCTCCGCGGCCCCAGAGGAGGACTCGCTGGTACTTAAGACAGGACATTTGCCACGCAGGACCGACTCATGCTCCCTGACCATTCAGCACTCTAGGAGCTTTGGGATCCAAGTGACCACGGTGGGGTCTGGCCGGATTTTGTCCATGTGGGGTGGTGAGGGTCATACAGGGTGGTTAATCAGGGTGCCTGTTATTTATTAAAGCGTGGTTTCTCACAGCGTGGAACAAAACAAGGCATAAACGACATCTCCCGCAGAGGGGTCAGTTACTGCCTGCCTGAAAGATGACTTCCTCTGGCCCATATCAGGGTTTACAGAATCAACCCAAATTGCCCAGGAAAAATGGAAAAGTTGTCCACCAGCCTATTCAGAGTGAACCTCACTCATCCCCTCTTTATGGGGGAGGAGGGCAGCATGCCGGAGTGCCAACTGTGTTCAATAAATCTGAGGGCAAGCCTTGCAACTCATGATGGTTGGAGGTTTGGGGATGGATGGATTATTTGTGACCCTGTTACCCTTTTTGTAGCAGTGAACTATTGTATAGTTATTTTTGCTTTGTTGTTACTGTTAAGTTAATTTAATCCGTGTTTATAGAGGAACACACTCAAAGCACTGATTTAGGAGATACATGGTACTCTGACCAGCATTCACTTAAATTGAAACAGTTCTCCCGTAATGCTTTGCAGTTTTTCTTATTCTGGGGGTTGTTCACTCTTTTTCTCCTCCTCGCTGGGACCAAGTTTATTTTTATAAAAGGATAATATCCTGCTTTCATATCAACATATGTATATCACTTACAGAATACAGTCAGCTTTGGCTTCTTTTGACAATGTACTTTAGGAGAAAGATGAACAAAATTATTGTTTGAGAATTAAATTATATATTTTTAATATGACTGGTTACCTTGTCTGGTACTAAAAATGTAATACGAATTGTAAACCAAATGTTTCCCATTGCAACTTGTGTTTTTTGTATTGACGGCACTTCAGAGAAGAAGAAACATGAATGACCATGGCCTTGGTCAGACAGCACTGCCCAGGGTCATACCTCTTCTGCAATATTTATTCTTGGTGGTCCTGAGAGAATTTTATTTGGATATTCCAGAACTTTTTATTTATACATCAGGTCTGCATGAATGTATATTCTGAGAGAGGACTTTTTTAAATTACTAAAGCTTAAGTTTAAGTGGCAGACTTTGTTTTTTAAGCATTTGGGGCAGAACTCTTTTTAAAATATACTGTATACTTCATTGCTTTCTTAAATGAGTATACACAATGTGCTTTGATTCTATATGTTGTTTCGCATCTTCTGTGTGAGAGATACTGGGTGAGACCAAGGTTACATAACATTGTCACTAACCTCCAAAGTCTGTGTTTAGTGAGGAGGAGGCTACCGTAACACACAGCAGTCTACCACAGGCCCTGTGGAATGGAACTTTCCTGAGGGACTCGAGGATGGCCCTCATTATCAACACCCAGTGCATTGCTGCTTCCAGACAATAAGGGTTAGGTGCTAAGTTATATAGGTCTGGCTTTTACTGCCCAGAGCCCTAATAACCCTAATAACCTAGGATATTCCAGACTAAATGTCCTCTGCTTTTAGATACCTGTTGTCACCAGGTATCTTTTTTTAGTCTCTCTTGTGCCACACTGGGTGCCACTTGCTTCCCAACTGCAGGACCTGTGTTCACTCTGCATTCCTGTCCCCTAGCCCAGGGTTCAACACGCAGACGACACGCAGTAAATATCTGTTGGATGAATAGATGAGTGTGAGTAGGCCTCCTTCTAGACCAGCACTGTCCAATGGAAACACCGCGCAAGCCACATTAAAAATAATCATAAAACGAAATAAGTGAAATGAATTTTAATAATATATTCTATGTAACCTGATATATACAAAATATTATCACTTTAAAATGCAATCAATATAGTCATTAATGAGGTATTTTACATTCTTTTTTTCATACTAAATCTTTTTTGTTGTTGTTAATCCTCACCTGAGGATATTTTTCCACTGATTTTTTTTTTATTTTTTTTTCAGAGAAGAATGAGAGGGGGGGGCGGGGGGGGGGGGCAAGAGAAACATTGATGTGAGAGGGATAGAATCTGTGTGCCCTTGGCCAGGAATTGAATCTTTGGTCCACAGGCCGACACTCTAACCACTGAGCCAAACCAGCCAGGGCCATACTAAGTCTTTGAAATATGTATGTATAGATTTTACACTTAACACCTAATATCAATTAAGACTAGCCACACTTCAAGTGCTTCATAACCACCTGTGGCTAGTGGCTACCATACTGGACAGTCCAGTTCTAGAATTTTCCAACTTTTATAACTTGATGCCTATGATCTTTGGGCTCAGAATATCAATAACCAAAGTAGTGGGAAGAGTGTCAAGAGTAAGAACAACAGCACTGTCACTGGGAGCCTGTGGGCTTTCCTGGAGGTGCAGCTTGTGCCGTTGGGACGGACGGACTGGTCGGCATCCGCTGTGGCTGCCCGTGCTCTGTCTGAGCCACCCCAGCGCTCTCCTCAGTTCCACGTACTTTACTTGTTCTTTAAGTAAAACTTATGAGTAAACCGGAGGCATTGCTGCACTTCTTCAAATAACGGCATAAACAAAAAAACTTGGACAAAGGTCCTCTGATTATGTAGTCTAACTATGAGTTAAGGAAGAAGCATTTTAAGCATTCCTAAGAGTAAAGCAAATTAGGCCTTTTGTTTTCTGAAAATTAGACAAACCTTATTGGCCATGGTAGCAGCCATCTTGGCTTAACTTTTAAAAATTTTTGGAGCAATCTTCTGATTAGCTTCAAGCCTCTTGTCCTTCTGTAAGGTCAAAGGTACAACTGTCACTATCTCTTAAGAATCTCAGAAAAATGAAACATGAACATACTGCATAGACCTGATTGGGTTTTCCTGATACTTGTTGTCTTTTTTGTTTGTTTATCCTCACCCAAGGACATTTTTCCATTTTTTGTTCAGATAGAGTGGGAGAGAGAGAGAGAAACATTGACGTGAAAGGGACACATCGAGTGGCTGCCACCTGCACAACCCAACCAGGGCCAGGGACAAACTGCAGCCAAGTTACATGCCCTTAGTGGGAACCGAACCCAGGTCTCTCTGGACTGCAGGCCAACACTCTAACCGCTGAGCCAAACCAGCCAGGGTGATACTTGTTGTCTTAAAGTCCATAATTCTATTGAGCAAGGAGCCCTATCCATGACAACGGATTTATTTTAACAAAAATCTTTTAGGGCTGGCATTGGTCATTATGGTTGCAAGTATGTTTTCAAAGACAGGGAGTCTTTGTTTTGCCTTGAATATATATATACTTCCTTGAATATATTTTTAAATGCTTGTTATCTCAAATGTTGTAAAGCTGTAATTGATTAATTATGTTTCTCCCCCAAAAACCTAAAGGTTCTAATATATTCCAAAAGCCCAGCATGCCCACAGAGTCCGGTGTGTTCTTTAGGACGTAAGGTAATGCTTCCCAATCTTTTTCACATCGTGGATGTAAAGGTTATTTATTGAGGCATAGCCAAGAACCCCAGACTAATTAGCTTAAAACAACAATAAACAACGATCTCACCCAGTTCCCTTGGCTTGGGACTTTAGGAGTGGCTTAGCTGGCCGGTCTGACTTAAAGTCTTGCACGAGCTAGCAATCAAGACATTGGCCGGAGCTGCCGTCACCCGAAGGCCTGACTGACACTGGGGATCTCCTTTCAGAGTGCTCATTCATGGCATCGGAAAGTTGCTGTTGATCATGGATGGAAGCCTCGGTGCTTCTCCACGTGGACCTCTCCCCAGATTGCATGAGCGCCCTCATGACCTGACCATTTACTTCCCCCGCGGCGAGCAATTCAAGAGAAGCAAGGCAAAAGTGGCAATATCTTCTATGGCCTCGCCTCAGAAATCATACTCCTTCGTGTCTGCCAGAAGTAAACCACCAAGTTCAGTCCACACTTAAGAGAAGGAAAATGTAGGCTATACATTTTGAACGGAGGGCTATTAAATAATTTTTAACATATTTTAAAATCACCATAATAGCATACATTAAAATGTTGTATTTGTTTTCTCACTGAGATAAATGGACAAAGCTACTTGCCACTAGAGATGACCATCCCTGGCGCTCTGGGTGCTCTGAATCCCTCCCAGAAGGTGGGGCAATCTCCCTCAAGAAATATCTATAAGCCCGGCCGGTGTGGCTCAGTGGTTGAGCATCGACCCATGCACTAAGAGGTCTCTGATTCGATTCCTGGTCAGGGCACATGCCCAGGTTGTGGGCCCAATCCCCAGTGGGGGGCATGCAGGAGGCGGCCAATCAATGTTCTCTTTCATTGATATTTCTAGTTCTCTCCTTTCCTCTCTAAAATCAATAAAGAAAAATAAATATTTATAACCCAGACCACTGGTACACCCTTGGCAAACCCTACCCTAAGGATGATTCTCAGTTGGTGATCCTTTGTAAGGAACAGAAAACCAAACTTAAATCAGTATTTTAAATGGGGTGGTTGAGTTCATTCACTTACTTAATAGAATAATCCAGAGGTAGTAATGGATCAGACACAGCCTGATTCAGGATCCACACATCTCCTGGGTCCATGTCACCTCTGCTTCCTCTTGGTCGGCTCCATCCTCAGGCTTTCAGAAGTGGTCCCTGGAAATTTCAGGCTCATTCATCATGGACAATGCAGTCCGGAGCCTCACAACCTCACAGCACCAACCTCCATAAAGAGGAAAGGTTCTGTATTGCAGAATTCCTTGGGTTCACTCTAATTGAAATGGTCCCTGATAAACAAGTTTCTCTCCTTGCACTAGAAGTAGAGTCAATAACAACTCAAAGCACAGGGCTAAGGAACTGGTGGTTCCCAGGGAATGAGGAAGGAAGGCTGAATGATGAAAAACAATCACAAGAGCTCTCTGAAGTACATTTTGCTTTAGAGAAAATGCATTCAGAACAAGGAGACTTGTGTGGACATAAGGGTTACAGTTCATTTCATATCATGTTCACAACCTCTGACCTGGTAGGACCATCCCCTGGAAGGAGAATCAAGGGGGTCTACAATATATGAAGGAGAACCTAGGGCTTATCATGTCCTGAAGAAGAGTGGGGACTGGGATAAATAGGGCAGGTGGTTTTGCTGAACCAGTAATTCATCCTCTGGAATGACTTGCCAAAATGGTACAAATGATCAGGAATCAGAACTATAGAATTGAGGGGGGAGGGGCACTGGAAGAAGAATGAGGGCAACAGGGGACTGGAATAAGATTAGATCTGGAAAAAAAAAAAAAGATTAAATCCGAACAGGAAAAGTCAAACATAAAATTGTCTTCTGCTTTTCATTGTATCTCCGGTACCTGGCCCATAGCGGACACTCTATGAATGCTTGTGAAAGACCAAAGTAATGAATGAAGGTGGCCCTCAGCGATGATTTCAGCCAGACTGTTCCTTTTCTGCAGCTCTGGGCTAAAAGCAGCTTCTAAAGGAAGACAGATGATAGGAGTCAACTGGCCCCAGAGGAATAGCTTTCCATTTCCTGTTGACTTTACCTATTATCAATGCGTGAGCAAGAATTAAGAGGATTTTTTTCTCTTTTCTGGTGCTTTCCCTTGAATCACCCTAGACCTTATCCTTAATTATCTTAAACCCAACCTCGCAGAGCCTGATTAAAAAGCCAAATCTCTGATGGTCACCAGTCTTAGAATTACTGGAGGAGATGCAGCACAGCCTTGGGTGAAAATTATTTAGAGAGCTGTTTACATTCCTGATCCTAAGGCCTTGATGCTGAGCACATCCTGGGGAGGGTCCCCGTCTCTGGAATGATGCTACTGAATCCAACCCAGTTCCCGTGTGATGATGACCTCTGTGACATTAGCTGACAGCTGAATGGCTTCCACCTTTATTATTTCCCCCACACACTGGGAAACAGCACATCAGTGGTAACAAGGATAAGGGGATGATTTTCAAGGTGACATAGCTCTAAAGAATACAGGCGAGAAATCAGCTCTCATGTCTCTTCTCAGTTCCTTTATGTGATGAGAGAACATGACATGGATGAACAAATTGTTCTGTTGTCCAACAGGTTATTAGTGAGACTTTTTTTAAAAAAGGAAGTGACTGCCAAAAGTCTCTGGACCAAAGATCACAAGTCCTGGTTCTTCTTCTGTCACCTTCTAGTCTTGCAACTTTGGCCAATCCCCTATACCTCTCTGAGCTTAAGGTTTTTTTCACTGTGAAATAGGGATAAGAGTTACTCTGTCTTCTTCCAACCTGCTGAGGAAATCCAGTGAGACAATTAATGCATGGGAAAGAATTTTGGAAACTCAGAAGTGCTGTCCCAAATGTAAGGTAGCATTATTTACTATTGACATCTCCAGAAAGTTTAGCCAGGCCCCCACACAGCTGCACCCACTGCAGGCAACATTAATCAAAAGCAGGCCGAAGGTGCAGGCAGGACAGAGGCCTGATGTGCCAGAAAAGAAAAGCCTGCTCCATTCAACTCGCAGCAACAGGTACACTGCCTGGCAAGGCCAAGGGCAGGGGGAGAGGGAAGGAAGCCTATCAGTGGAACCGACTGAGTACACAGGGGCTCCTGGAAACCCAGTCCGACGCTGCTTCCCTTCTCCCGGGCAGCATGTTTCCAGTACTTTCCTCTGGGAGGTAAATACAGTGGTTCCAACGGCCCACCTGTGTCCCCAGCCTGGAAGTGCTCCCTGAGGGTATCAAGCACACTGACTTCTATTTGAAACGAAACCACTGAACGGCAAGCTTCCCCAAGAGTACTAAGGAAGAACGAGAGGACTTAGCAGCCATGAGGGATTTGCAACAATTACACTGACATTGCTCATTTGGAAGCCTGTAGTTTGTCTGGTACCTCCCGTGCTCCACTCCGTTGGCTCCAACTTTGCAGCCAGGACGTGAATGTCTCTAGGTGCATATTAAGCAAAAAGTTTCTTAAAAGGATTGAGCAGAGCCCAACCATTCGTTAAGAGACTCATTGGCCCGAATCCACCTTGAAGTGAGCGAAGGGTCCTCCAGCCAGGGCAGCAGGTCAGGTGGAGTTTAGGAATCAAGCGCCCTCCAGCCCTAGAGTTTGTGCGCATGCGCATGGGGTGTTCCCGGAGTTGGCCGCAGCAGTCGGCCTATGGGACGCGGACTGGATGGGAACCGGGAAACGGAGATGCCACGCAGCATCAACTGAGAATTTCGGGGAGTCTTGGGGCCTTTTTCCTCAGGAGTTACAAAGCTGCAGAAAAAGGAATCGAAGTTGAAATCAGGAAAAGTAACATCATAGCAAACAGGCACAGTCCTAACATCTCCTTCCTGGGCCCCTCCAACTGGAGGAGACTGGGAGGTCGCAGCTGAGTGTGTACTTGGAATGAAAGGTGAGAAGTAGTGGGGAAGAGGGGTGTGGTGAAGTCCCCTGAGAGGAACCTCCTCCTGTGCGCAGGCTTGGTTTGCGCCCACCTGCACTGATTCGCATGGGAGGCCTGCACAGTGGAGTGGGCAAGAGAGAGGCCTTCCCTGCAGAGATGAGGACCTGGAGCCAGTCTGTGCCCTGAGAGAGCCCCGCCACAGCAGCGGGCACAGAGGTGCACACACGGAGGTTTGAAAGACTCTGAGCTCCAGCTTGGAGCCTCGTCCCTCACTCCACCTTTACTTGAAAATTTCTCCCCCACCCTCCCCACTGGCCTGTTCCTTTCTAGTTTTGTCTGTGTTTAGGGCTGTCCTCTCCACTTGATTGGCAGTTCCTTGAGACCAGGAGCCATCCCTGTATTTGTCAGAGAAGAGACTGAAGATCAGGAAGTTTCTATCCAAGGAGACAGCAGCCATCCTGGGTAGTTAGGACAGAATTGTTCATAGTTCATGTGATTCTTGTCATGTAAACTAGACAGTAGGAAATTTAAATTCTCCTTCAACTAAATAATGCTAAGGCATTGTTTAGCAAGGAGCTGGTCAAAGTCATGTTAATAAAGGAAATATCATTTCTTCAAATATCACCAGATTGTGTTGCCACTAGGAAATATTAAAGCACATGGTTGAAGTTGCTTGTTTCTTAGGTAATGAATGAAAAAAACCTGCCGTAGCTCTCACTGGTGGGAACCTGCCACCCACCAACATCTTCTTCGCCTACTAGACTGAACCTTATCTTTCAGAGCTGACAAAGTCAGGCACAGGAAAACCCAGCCCCAGTGGAGGTCGTAAATGCTGGAGTTTGCAAGAAGGCAACAGGAGAGAATCAAGGAGGGGTGCTATGTACCCCTCAAGGAGATGAGGTTCCCCAAGAGAGAGGTAAGGACCCTGGACTGAGGGTGTGACAGAGGGAACTGTAAGGGGTAGGACAGGAGAGGCGGTATGGGGACGTTCTGTGGAGAGAAGTTGAGATGGGTCTACTCATGTAAGAATCCCCCCTTCTTAGAGCCCAGCTCTGCCATCTTCCCTGGAATGGGACAGAATCAAGTGAGACAAAATCACAATTTCTGGTCCTTCTTCATTCAGCTGTTCTATGAGGTTAATTGGCATTCTTCAATAACAGAATTCATTCTCCTAAAGATCCATTGTAGCTGGTGTTTTGCCACATTAGGATTTGTGAGCCAGCCAGCAAGGGCCAGGACTGACTCACTGGGCATAAGGAACAATAAAAAGAAATCCAATGCCCATTCCCCCCTCTCCCTTTGCTTCAGTCAGAGGTAGCAAGAAATGCCCTAGTGACTGAGCCCTTCTTCTCTAGGGCCAAGTTATATCCCCACAGGTCCCGACGTGGTCTTGAACACAATCATCGGCACTTCATCAATACCTGGCAAATAAAGACAAGCATTTCTCAGATCATATGGCCCAATTTATCCACAGCCCCTTGTCGAGGGCCTGCCCTGGCCACAATCTCTGGAAGGGACAGTTGTCTCTTTTGAGTGACCTGGTTCCTACAGCTCCCCCAAGGCCATGGCTGACTGACAGGGAAACCAGTGTGATCCCTGAGAGGCATTGTTTAGCAAGGAGCTGGTCAAAGTCATGTTAATAAAGGAAACACCACTCAGCTGAGCCCAGACCAGGTTGCAGAATCAGGAGCAAACACCTAGTTGTTATTCAAGTAAAGCTCACTGAAGCTCTCATGGCAAATGGACATGGAGCCACTTGCTTGGGACGGGTTGTATACAGCCACAGCGAACTGGAACAGGAGGACGGAATTCAGTGCCTGAACACCCGCTGTGCTCCAGACCCTGTGCTCTGCTGGAGCTGATCACCTGATCCTCACGACCTGGCTGTGATTTCCACGTACGGGAGAGGCGACTGCAGTACTGTGGTCAGCGATTGGCCCACTGCTCCACAGAGGCAGAATTTGAACCTGAGTCTGACTGATTCCAAGATCCGTATAACATTCCTAGGGTGAAACAAAGAAAGATCCAGGGAAGGGGCATGGACCCCAGAGACTAGGGTGAGCATCTGGTGCAGTCTCCCTAGTTTCCTCACAGATCCCACAGCCAAATTATCAGACAGGGCGATGGTCACCTTGTGAAAGACCCCTAAGGGCCACATCACATCACAACTCGATCATTCTCTGCCATAACTCCTGTGCCCCTGGGGGACTTAGAAGTGCCTTACAATAAGGCTTACTCTGGTTTTCTGATAGGGATGCTATTAAGAAAATTTGAAGAAGAAAGAAAAAAGAATTTAACACCCAATGAAATCAGAAAAAAAATAAAATAAACAAAAGGAAAATTTGGTGTGGTTAGCTAGAGGTAGTCACCACTTATTTATATGTGTATGATCCCCCAACAAACCTCGGGCATCTGTGGTCACCTGGGAACGTGTCCAGGCAATGATCTTGCCCCTAGAAGGAATAAGAGTTGATTTCAACGCTAGACTAAGCCAGAGTTAATTAAGAAGCTGAAACAGCTGTCCCTGTGTGATGGCATCTGACGAAAAAAGACTTTCTATTTATATTAGAATTTTCTTTACGAAGCCTTCTTGAGTGTCATCACTGAGGGAGTGAGTGTGTAGGTAGGTGCCTGTCTGTCTGCCTGTGGGTCATGAACTCATCACGCTAGGTCAGTCATGAGATCGAGGTTAAATGCTAAGTCAGCCTTAAGCAAAATAGTGACATTCCATAGCCGGGCAAGAAAGCAGTGTGAACTAGTGTTCATGAGCACAGCTCTGGAATCAAAGATATACTGAGGTTCAGTTGCTAGTTCTGCCTCTTACTCATTAGTGCTTGCAATGAATTGAATGTTTGTGCTCCCCCCCAAATCTGTATGTTGAAAGCCTAACCCCCAATTTGGGGGTATTAGGAGGTAGAGCCTTTGGAAGATCATTAGTACATGAATGTGGAATCCTCATGAATGGGGTTAGTGTCCTTATAAAAGGGACCCCAGAGCCCCGACTGGTTTTCTCAGTGGTTAGAGCATCGGCCAATGTGTCTCTCACATGGATGTTTCTTTCTCTCTCTCTCTCTCCCTTCTACCTTCCTCCCTCCCTCCCTCCTGCTCTGACTGAAGATAAATGGAAAAATATCCTTGGGTGAGGATTTTTAAAATAAAAGGGACCCCAGAGAGCTTTCTCGCTCTCCTTCCCCTGCATGAGGACACAGTGGGAAGGGGGCCGGCGTCTGCCGCCTGGAGGAGGGATCTTCCCAGACACGGAATCTGCGGGAGCCCCGATGTCAGACTTCCGGTCTCCGCATCGTGAGAAGTACATTTCTGTTGTTTATAAACAACCCAAAGGTACTTTGTCACAGCGTCCCGAACAGACTGACACAGTGATTTGGGCGAATTGATGAACCCTGTAAGCCTCAGTCTCTCCTACGTAAAACGAGAAGTGCGAGGAGGAGGTAACACATGGGACACATTCAGCCAGTGCCCGGCCTAGGACAAGGCCTTAAATGTCAGCTGTTGTTTTATTTGATGAACACAAGAACATAAACACTTGTTCTTTGACTGTCCCCTACCTTTTCCCCGTGACTTTCTCTAAAAGTGTATGTGTGTCATCTCTCTCTTCCTTCCACTCTCCATCGTCTGCCGTTTTGTTGATCCCTCTTGCTACCCGTTCCCCTTTTCCTCTCTCTATCCCCACATTTCTTCACCTGCTTGCCCTGAATTGGGGTTGAACATGGGACAGATCAGAGGAGGACCAAAGGCAGAGACATCGGTGTCAGGGTGACAGTGCAGCTGTGTGGAGCTGTCTAGATGGAACTCCAAATATTAGGAGACACCTCAGCAGTCATCGGATGATGTCCAAACCCCTTATTTTACGGGTAAAGAAACTAAACCATAGAGAGGACCTTACATGGTGTCCCCACAGTATTGGCCACACCTGAGCAAGAATCCAGGTCTCCCGGATTCCCATCAAAAGGAAAGAAGGCCAACCCCTTGTTTCCATCTCAACCAAGATCCCTTGTCTTCTCAAAGCACCTACTGTCTTGCTCAGCTGTGGAAATATCAAATTGTACCATCTGTGCATAATTAGATGCTCATCTTCCTGGACATCAGTAGAAATAATATTATAAATCATAGCCATTGCCTTTTTTCTGAGAGCTTACTATTTCCTAAGGAGTGTCTTAAGTACCAACTTATCTTATTTAATGGATTTTTTTTTTCTTTTCTGTGTTAAAACCTTTAATTTGCAGCATTGGAATCGATGTCTGACATCTAAGCCAAAGTGAGCAAAAGCAAAAATGATACAAATGTGTTTTCTATCCCCAAAATTAGTTTCATTATGTGGCAAAAAAAAATAGCTTTCCTGCGGCAAAGGATGGGCTGGCCAGCCTGTGCCAGGTACCGAATGAGGGATGGGGCTCAGACACAAACAGGTCTGCAGGGCCGCCAAAGCCAAGGTGGGGCTGGGAGCAAGTCATAAGGGAAGACGCTGAAGCCCTGACTGAACTAGAAGCCACAGCTTCCCCAAGCTCCGGTATCAGCGAGCCAGCCAGCCGGGTACCCAGAGACATTGCTGCAAATGTCAGCTCCGGCCCAGCGGTGGCTCCGTGTTGAGTGTTGACCCATGCAGCCAGAGGTCACTGGTCAATTCCTGGTCAGGGCACAGGCCAGGGCAGGCTCAGTGCCCTATAGGGGGCGTGCAGGAGGTGGCAGTGGATGTTTCTCCCTCACATCGATGTTTCTGTCTCTCTCTCCCTTCCTCTCTCTCTAAAATCAATAAAAATAAATAAATAAACGAAACATTTAAAAAATAAAAATAAAAACGTCAGCCCTGTCTTAGTCAGCTCGGGCCACCGTGCCACAGTCTGGGTGCCTCACACAGACATTTTTGTTCCCACAGCTCTGTGCATCAGGACATCGAAGATCGAGGGGCCAGGTGACTTGGTCCTGGGGGAGCACTCTCTCTGTCCTGCAGACGGCCACCTGCTTGCTGTGTGCAGACATGGCCTTCCTCAGTGTGTGCACGCAGAGAAAGGGTGACCCCTCTCCTCATAAGGCCACTCATCCTGGGTTAGTGGGATTAGCCTGCCCCTGTGACCTCATCTTACTTACCTCCCACAGACCCCATCTCCAAACAAATCGCATTGGGGTTAGGGGTTCAACATATGACTTGTGGGGACACAACATTCAGTCCATGACACCAACCCTGACCATAGACGTACAAATCTAAAGCTCACTTTCTCCTGTTACCACAAGGTCACACACTTGTCACCACAATACACCGAGGCATCATCTTGGGAAAAGGGCAGGAAACAATGTAAGATGAGCCACTTACTGCCCAGCTGGTGTGGCTCAGTGCTTGAGCATTGACCCATGCACCAAGAGGTTGCCGGTTCGATTACTGATCAGGGCACATGCCCAGGTTGTGGGCTCTGTCCCCAATGGGGGCATGCAGGAGGTGGCCAGTCGATGTTCTCTCTCATCGAAGTTTCTATCTCTCTCTCCCTCTCACTTCCTCTCTCTCTAAAATCAACAAAGGAAAAACATAAAAGTATTCTTTCTTAAAAAAAAAAAAAAAAGAAAAGAAAAAGATTAGCCACTTACCTTAAAACAAAAAACAAAAACAAAACAACTCTTTAAACCAAAACGTTTTTCTAACAAAATAGATTAAGATACAGTTAATAATGGTCAATGCGGTGGAAGCTGATGACAATTGGGTCATTTGCAGAAAACAAATAAGCCACAGTTACTTTGTACACTGAATAGAGTTTGATAAACTTTTGACCCCATTATATAAAGGAGAAAAAGGTCACCGGTAACTCTACCATGCTAACTATCCATTACATATTTAAGGTATTTCTTGTCCACTTTTTTTGCATATATACAATTATTGTAAATAGCTGCAGCATATATCATTCACATATTTTATATTTGTAAAATTCATCAAAATCGCTTTTTCTTGCTGCTATGTGGTCTTCCTAAGTATCAGTGTCAACGGCTACATAAACTGTCAGTCTAGACATAAAGCCAACTCCAACTATCGTAGGGAAAGAGGAACGTAATGGGAAAATACTGGGGTTGCTCACCGATTACAAGAACTAGGCAGCTCTGGGGTCCTAAGTGTTGGGAGCCAGGGGCCTGATGTCACCAGAGTTCTTCACTGCTCATTCTCCTCGTAGACGTCACACGATGGGGACGATGCTACCTTCATATGTGGGGTCAGTTATCCAACTCTCCACCAAAAAGGGAAGACAAAGTCTTTTCAACAGAAAAATCTAAGGGGAGGCCTTTGACTTGGATTGGAGCATGTTTCCATCCTGGACCGATCACTGTGATAAAAATAAGATACAGTGGCTCTTTCTGAGCTGATTTTCTTTTTTTTTATCCTCACCTGGGGACATTTTTCAATATTTTGTTCAGATAGAGTGGGAGGGAGAGAGAGAGAGAGAGAGAGAGAAACATCGACATGAAAGCGACATATCGAGTGGTTGCCACCCACATGACCCAACCAGGGCTGGGGACAAACTGCAACCAAGGTACGTGGCCTTAGCGGGAACCGAACCCGGGTCTCTGCAGACCGCAGGCCGACGTTCTAACTGCTGAGCCAAACCGGCCAGGGCCTGAGCTGATTTTCTACTCCTCTAATGGGGAGACCGGAGTAGGGTGGGATCTGTTACTAGAAGAAGGGTAATATCTACAACACACAGCTGATTCAAACAGCTTATTGTTTAACATTTAGATTGTATATGATTATTTTGCTGTTTGAAATTATGCTATTTAAAATTATTTGCGTGTAGACTTACTCTTCTTTGGGATTTCTGACTTACAAGAAAGGGAATCGATCACCTCTGTGCCAGGAGGTTGGCCACATTAGGTACATTTCCATTAGCCGTATTGCCAAATGGGGAGAGAGAAGTTCAGGGAGCTAAATGGCTCATTTAAGGTGATTCAGTGACATGCACTTGAAAATGGGCGTCTTAATTAAGATCAATGGATCACTGCAAATATTTCTGAAAGTATATAAGAAAAGTTGCATGGGATAAAAACAGGTTTTTGTGAAGACTACAGATGAAGGAGAAGAGAAAAATCCAACTCGTTTTCCCATGCCCCCCACTGAAGCAGCTCCTTTCTTCTCAGACTGGCAGCCGGGGGTCTTTCTGACCTCTGGCTCTCCCACAAGCAAGTTCACAACAACATTGTTTTCAGAAGCCAATACTGTATCCTCCTGTCGCTACTTGCAAGAAAATAACTGGGCTCCCAGTGAGTATAGTTGGTGTTAACAGTGATTTATTATATACCCAGTTCTCCAGATGGCTCTTCACATAGAGATTATTTTTCCTAAAAACAGAAAAATATGGAATTTTCCCCCTGCTTATCAGGTTATAACAGGTCTACAACCCACCCCGTCAAAACTAGAACCAAAGGCTTTGAAAGAGTTCCCTTAAGACAGAGAGGAACACAAAAACACATTCCATCTGGTAAATAATTGCTGGGCTTGCATTCCTGTGCACTCAGGCACAAGCTAGCTTCTGTACGGCGTAAAACTGCGAAAACATCTAGGCTTAATGGGGCAATATGAGATAAGGTCTACTTAGATCTATCATATCCTCAAATTGCAGCCTTTTGGGGTGCTGGTGCAGCCTAGGACTCTCAACTCATCCAGAATCAGATGAGCTAGACAAACATCAGATTATTTCAAGATGACTCAGAAATTTCAATCTTTTTTTTTTATCCTCCCCCGAGGGCATTTTTCCATTTTTTGTTCAGATAGAGTGGGAGAGAGAGAGAGAAACATCGACATGAAAGGGACACATCGAGTGGTTGCCACCCGCACGACCAATCAGGGCCGGGGACAAACTGCAACCGAGGTACGTGCCCTTAGTGGGAACTGAACCCGGGTCTCTCTGGACCGCAGGCTGACGCTCTAACCGCTGAGCCAAACCAGCCAGGGCAGAAATTTCAATCTTAAATACAAAAGGTTGGAGAGACACATGCAGGCAATATTCTACAAGAGTGAAGAGGAATATGTGCCAAGGTCATTTGCAGATGGCCATAGTTGCAGAACAAAGTCAAATGTGGTTCTAAGTTCCCTGTCTTCTTCCTAAAAAAACGGGTTGGAAAATGTACCTAAAAGGCTCTATCAAACTTGTGCCTTGGGAGTGGGAAAAGTAAATCAGCAGAAAACAGTGAGCTACCAAAAGGATTTTAAGTAGTGATTTTGTAGTAGGTTAATTTCAGCTGGTAGCTCTAAGTTATGATTTTTATTCAGGAAGAACTATTTTAGTCAAAGCTTTCCCCAGTGGAATTTCTTATCAACTGACACAAAGAATCAGGACTCTTTGGCTAAAATAAATAGCAAAGATTTATGAAGGGATGTTGGGCCCTGGCCGGTTTGGCTCAGCAGTTAGAACATCAGCTTGAAAACCGAGGGGTCGCAGGTTCAATTCCTAGTCAAGAGCATGTACCTGGGTTGCAGGTTCGATCCCCAGCCCTGGTTGGGGTCATGCAGGAGGCAACCAATTGATGTGTCTCTCCCACATCGATGTTTCTCTCTGTCTTTCTCTCCTTCCCTCCCTCCCTTCCACTCTATCTAAAAATCAATGGAAAAATATCCTTGGATGGGAACTAAAAAAAGGGGGAGTATTGGGGTTTGCAAATCATAAACACAGATAAGCAATTCCCAGGGTGTTTCAAGACAGAAAGAAAAGCTAAGAGTTGTTATAGTAAAAAGTACATTCTTGAGAAGAATCATTCTTAGACTCTACATTGGTCTCAGATGATAGTCTTCCAGATGGGCAGGGGCTTGGATACTGGATGTCAGGTAGTCCGGACACATGAACACTCTTTCCTAAGTCTCCTTCAGGGAGTAATCAGACAGTTATTTATAAAATGTGTGTGTGTATACATGTGTGTGTGTGTGTGTGTGTAAATGTGTGTGTGTGTGTGTGTATCTATCTCCTGGATATCTCCAGGCATAACTAGAGAGTTAAAAAGTTTAAGTTCCCAAGCAAGTTAACGAAAGAATAGAATCATTTTCTCATGCCTCAGCCAATTTAAGTTTAGTAACTTAGCAGCTTGACTATAGTGACTCCATTTTATGTCTTCACTCATTCTTTAATCTTGACAAGCTCCCTGCCTCTGTAAGGATAGGCAGGAGAGCCACATATCAGAGATGTTGTGGGGAAGATCCAAGAACTTGGGGCGCTAGACTCAAATAAGGGCTCACAGACTCAAATGCCTTTCAGGGTCAGGCAGATAAATTGTGTGATATGTTAAGGTATTAGGAAGTGGATTAAACGGCAGAGGACTGGACGGGCACACCTAAAGGCATCCAAACTTAATATTAAAATTAAAGAAGGACCAGTCTGGATGAATAAAACATCTCTGCAGGATTTGGCCTGTGAATCAAGAGAACAGTTTGCCACTTCTGCACTAAAAGATCCTTAAGCTTTCTTTGACTTCTGGGTTCTGTGATGTATGTGGAAATGATGCACTTTTATTTATTAAGAGCCAAGCACTTGTATTAACCTTTGTGGTAGGGGGAGGCGGGTGGCCTAGAAGAATAAAATGTCATCTCTAGGAACTAAAAACAAAATATATAGTTAATCTTCACCCAAGAATATTTCTCTATTGATTTTTTAGGTAGAGTGGAAGGGAGGGAGGAAGAGAGAGAGAGAAAGAAACATCTATGTGAGAGACACACATAGATTGATTGCCTCCTGCACGACCCCCACTGGGGCCAGGGATCAAACCTACAACCCATGTATGTGCCCTTGACCGAGAACCAAACCTGCAATTCTTTGGTCCATGGGCCAATGCTCTAACTGCTGAGCCAAAGCTGCCAGGGCTCAAAAGTATTTTTAAACAAGATAACCTCATACAAAGGCAACAAGCAATGCCAGGCAAAATCATATCAAGGCCTGCAATCACTCAGAAGAAGCATTACTAACTTACATTTAGAGGGGTCCACAAAGAGCCACAGGACAGTCAAGGCTTGAAATGGGCATAAAAGGATTAATAACAAGGAAATAAATGGAGAGTAGTGTTGTCAGGTGGTGAGAACAGTAAAAAAAGGGGGGGGGGGTGGCACAAAATGTAGGGGGAAGAGGGAATGTCCTGGGATCCTTGTGAAAGACCTCCTAACATTTTCCCCAGACCCTGAAACTGGCTTCCCATCACCCATTCTGTTCTGAGCCTGGGTCCTGCTCCTCCTCAGCCTCTGGCCTTCCCCTTACCTGAAACTGAAGTCTTTTCCTAGGCACGCAGTTCCCTGAGCTGGGCCCCACCACCTGCAGTCAGAGCCCCAAGAGCTCCTCTTCTATTGCCTGCTCCACACCCAACCCTACTACCCATTTATAGACTTGTCAACAGGCTGCAGATTAGCCACGTCTAGGACATTTACCCTGATGCTAAACCACCACACAAATGGATTCCATTTTCAAGTGAAGAGGGTACTCCTACAATCTTGATGAGCAGAAGTGAGGCGGCAGAAACCATTTTCAGAATGGGAACTTGTCTCTGAAACGACCTGGTGTCGGCAGCACGCACTTAGTGGTTAGTGAACGCCATCAGGAGCGAGCCGTGACTCACCGCTCACGAGGTGCCGAAGGCTGTGCTGAGCGCAGAGCACGCGAGCCCTGGCCTGCCTCCTCACAGCAGCCTAAGGTGGGGTCCGTTAGCATTCCCTCTTCAGTGATGAATACACAGAGGCTCAGAGGGCTAAAATGACATGCCCAAAGTCAATGAATCAGTGAGGGGTACACATCCAAACCCAAGTCTTCGCCAACCATTAACCCTTGCACAATAACTACCTGCTGTTACTGCACCATTCCTGTGAGTGTGTACACACACACTCCACGGCTCAGGGCCTCTGCTGGCCTATCATTTGATGTAAGCGTACCCCACCTCCCCCCAAGAGCTCCCATATGACATGTAAATTTGTATCACCTGCTCTTCAAAGAGTGCCATATTCTCACTACATTATAGTCTCCTGTGGCACTTAAAAGACATTCAACCAAATGGATGCCTCATCTCCAGCTCCTAGGGACTCAGATGGTCTTGGTTTGAATCAGACACTGTCCTGTAAGATCTCCCCAGGTGATCCTGTTGTGCAGGAGAGGGTTGAGAACACCGCAGTGAGTACTGGTTAGAGCCAGGGCTTGGGATCTGATTTCTGTGACCACGGGGCTGTTACGGCGCCTGGGTGAGCCATAATGAGACTGAAAGTTATAGCTTCTCATGCAGATACCCCACTGGTTACATAAGAAATGCATTCTTCCTATTTTCCACTCAGGCCTTCTGACACCACAGAGCAGGGCAGGGCAGGGCAGGGCAGGGCAGGGGGCTGGGCGCGGCCCTCCTGGGAACTTGCTAGCTCTGAGAGATGTAAAGTCAAATGCTTGACAGCTAACACAGAGGTGTGAAATAACTGGGAAAATGCTCTAAGAAGTGCAGAAATCAGGGGTGAATTGGAGATCAGATGCCCCATGAAGAGGTCTTAAGTTTATTACCAGCAACAGCAGCTCCCCCTAGCAGCATGGTGCTGGCCACACTGGTCCGTCTGTGTCCATCTGCTGCAGGTAGGGTGTCAGTTTGTGCCCCAGGAGCTGCACCTTCAGCTTTGCAGAACCAGGTCAGTGGCTCCTCACTGCTTCGGCCACAGGTGAGCTGAGAGAAGCCACTTCACTGGAAGCCAAGAGTTTCAAGGACACCAGCCTTGACAATGAAGGGGCCCGCAGACCACATCGAGACTTGTTAGAAGCAGACAGGCAACGCATGCTCAGAAGTTGCACCTTGCAGCAGAGAGCCCCTCGCCAGGCCCTGCCGCGGACTAGCTGTGCTGCCTTGATTTACACCTCGGAGCCAGTTCGCTCACATATGAAACGTGGGTAAGATCATCCGCCTTTTGAGGTTGTTGGACTACGAGGACTAAAAGAACAAGGGATATAGAGCGCTCAGCACAGTGCCTCCGCTCTCAGCACTCCGGATATGTCTGCCTTTGTCTGATTTTGCCATTCTTCAGTCAGGTAAGAGGAGCCCCGAGCACTGTCTGTCCCTGTGCCCTGGAAGATCAGTTAAACTAGAGCTATACAGCTCATTCTGATCCATTACCTCATCCCTCCTTTGGACCCACAGTCAGAAGCATTGAGAATCAAGTTTGAAAGAGATAGTGAGAGGTGAGATAAAGGGTGTAAAATGACAAAAAAATAAAGGTGGAGGATTTGTTTCTGGTTCGTTCTCAGGGACCACGGGGCTGGTGGCTTGCTGAGTGGGGCACGGAGAGGTGACACAGAGCTCCTCCCATATCTCTGCCCTACAACAGGGCCCAGTGAGCACTGGGCAGCGCCCAAGCTCAGTCAACACAGCAGAAAATAGTGGGTGACTGACGGTTGCAGTTTGTCCCTGGCCCTGGCTGGTCGTGCGGGTGGCAGCCACTCGATGTGTCCCTTTCACGTTGATGTTTCTCTCTCTCTCTCTTCCTCCCACTCTATCTGAACAAAAAGTGGAAAAATGTCCTCGGGTGAGGATAAAAATAATAATAATAAGTGATTGAGCCAGGAGAGGGCTTTCTGCATGTATTTGTACAGCTACTGTCACTGTTTCTGAGAATAAGAATCCTGCAAGTGGTTCATTCCACCTAGCATTTGCCATGGAGAAACCAAGAAAAACAAAGTTAGCCTGGCCGGCATGGCTCAGTGGTTGAGCGTCAACCCATGCAACAAGAGGTCGCCGGTTCAATTCTCGGTCAGGGCACATGCCCAGGTTGTGGGCCCGATCCCCAGTGGGGGGAGTGCAGAAGGTGGCCAATCGATGTTCTCTTTCATCGATATTTCTATCTCTCTCTCCTTCTCTCTTCCTCTCTCTCTAAAATCAATTAAAAAAAGAAAGAAAGAAAAACAGAAGTTAGGCCTCATGAGACAGGATGTACAGTGTTTTGGCCTATGGCAGGTCCAAGTGTGAGCTCAGAGAGGCCCTAGAAGCCTCGACTGGTTCTAAATCAACTTTGGTCTTTGAGTATTTAAGGAGTAAAATCTATTAACCTAATTTTCCACCCTTTCCCATGCTCACCTCCTGTGCTTTGGTTGAACCTGACTTTGTCCAAATCTCCAGGGCGTGCACGTGGCACTCAGGCCTGGCCAATCAGAGCAGCACACTTCTCGGACCCAAAAATAAGTTTAGAAACAGGCATGTGACCCTATCAAAGCCAAAAGGATACAAGGAAAATCTGTTTTTAATGGCTTCATCGAGGTATAATTTATATACCATAAAAATCACCCTTTTGAAGTATACAATTCAATAATTTTCTAGTATATTGACAGAGTAATCATCACAACAATCTGGTTTTAGAACATTTCCACAAACCCCAAAAGATCTCTCATGCCCCTTTGTGGCGACAGGGAGAGCTGGGAAAGATGCCCACATTCCTTTTGGCTGGGCCTGTTTGCAGTAAGGATGACAAGAGCCTGGAGCTACAAGGCACCTTCCTGTAGAACCCGAGAATGAAGCAATAACTGTGAAGGAAGATCTAAGAGATGGAGAAACACTGAGTTCTGAAGTCACTGGTTGAGACTCTGATCAAACCGAACCTGAAGCCAGTGCTTTCCCTGGACTTTTCAGGTACATGAGCCAAGAAGTTCCCTTTTATCTTAAGCCAGTTTGACTTGGGAATTTCCATCTCTTGCAACAGGAATAGTTTCAGACTCTAATGGCTCTGACGACTAGCTGAAACCTTTATCAACCGAATATTCAGATAGGAGGACCCATCTTCAGATCCATTGTAATTATAGAATTGCTTACACATGACCATAGAGCCATTTACAAATGAGGATTCAGCCCTGTTAGGTAAATTGCTTTACCAGGATACATAGCAGAATCTGAACAAGTCCTCAGTTCTGTGTAAATCTGAATTTGATCAAGTATTTCTTCCTCAAATTATCATTATAATCATCATCATCATCATTGCCACTACCTCTTATAAGATGTTTAATATGAAACAGACCTTATTCTAAGTATTTTACAAACATTAACTCAGTTAATCTTCACAATGACCCAATGGGTAACTACTATTATTCCCATTTTACAGATGAGTAAACTGAGGTCTAAAGACACTAAGTAACTTGTCCAAGGTCATACAGCTTAGGAACAGCAGTGGCAGGATTTAGATGCAGGTGCACCAGCTGCAGAGCCCACGCTCTGACAGCCTCTCATAAATTCTAATTAATTAACCTAACAGGCCCTGGCCGGGTTGGCTCAGCAGTTAGAGCGTCAGCCCGCGGACCAGAGAAGTTCCGGGTTCGGTTCGCGATAGGGGCATGTACCTCAGTTGCAGTTTGTCCCCGGCCCCAGTTGGGGTCATGTGAGTGACAACCACTTGATGTGTCTCTCTCTCTCTTCCTCCCTCTTTCCCCCCTGCTCAAAAAAAAAAAAAAAAAATTAACCCAACAGCTTTTAATCACAGTTCCACATTGGGCTTTTATTCAGAGGCACTACATTTTCTGAACTTTTATTCATTATAAAAACAGAAAGCAAGCAAAACCCCAAATATTTTTCATATTCTATAGGCTCTTCAATTGCATAAAACAATTTTTATCTAGTTAGTTTCAGGGAATCATAAACTCTTCATGCTTTTTTACAGCTTTCTTCCACCCTTCTCAATACACAGTGCAAATAAGGACCAATCATGGCAAAAGTCTTACTTTTCTGCTTCCTTGTGATGAGAAGCCAGGTGGGTGCTCTGCCTTGTTAATTTTAACTGACATGTAATGAAACTGTACTTGCTATTTGATATTATAATTTTATATGAAATTTTACATTTCATATCCATCAACTGACAAAAAAGTGAAAGACCTGGAATTTAGCAACCCACTTACAGAAACAAAATATGCATGTATTTAAAGTAACACAGATCTGTCTTCTCTGATATCTCGAAATCACGCTAGACATAG
Organism: Molossus molossus; assembly: GCF_014108415.1. Taxonomy (NCBI): domain Eukaryota; kingdom Metazoa; phylum Chordata; class Mammalia; order Chiroptera; family Molossidae; genus Molossus; species Molossus molossus. Next base: position 52,808,847 of record NW_023425349.1, read on the forward strand.
CAACGCTTCCGAAGCTCTGGAATGCTACATGCATGTAACACAGTAGATTCTACAACGTTCTCACATACATTGTCTCAGTTGATCCCTACCTAAACTGTGTGGTTGGGCAGGGATTATCGGGTGAATAAACACTGGTGTTTTTTAACGGCATTTATAACTGTGGAAGGCTTTTATTTCTGTGTAGGAGAGTTGACGTGGTCCTTTAGAAAATTCAGTGAGTAGATGTGTAAAGAATGGTGTGTGTGTTTGGGGGGGGGGGGGAAGAATAGCCATTTAGAAGGTTGCTCTTGCAAATACCTCAAATATATGTGTTTTATAAATACCTTGAGTTCTGCACTAGTCCTTGAGACTGACTAGGATCCTGGGGGCAACAGAACTTTGTTCCAAGTTCGAAGCCACTGCTAAAAGAAAGGGTCATCAACAGGGCACTTGAGAGCCTGAAGCAAAAGGAAGAGAGTGGTAGACAACTGGCAAACAAGGGATGAGTGTGCTGGAGGGTGGAGTGTGGACAGAGAAACTGAAGGTGGAACCTGGGCAAGTTATTCTGGGCAAGTCTGCTCAGTCTTCCGATAACGGTGGTGGGCTGGAGTCTGGCTTCCAAAGTCTCCCCCAGACATCCTTCTCTGCTGGCGGCAGCCTGGTCCCCGCCAGAGGCTAGGCGCCCAGACTCCGGCAGTTTTCTTCTTTATCCTTTTTGTTTGTTTGCTTCTGTTTTTTGTTTTGTGGAAGTTTTATTTTATTTTATTTTATTTTTTCCTTTATTGATTTTAGAGAGAAAGGAGGGGAGAGGGAGAGAGAGATAGAAACATCCATGAGAGAGAACATCGATTGGCCGCCTCCTGCATGCCCCCCACTGGGGATCAGGCCCACAACCTGGGCACGTGTCCTGACCGGGAATCGAACCAGTGACCTCTTGGGTAGATGCTCAACCACTGAGCTACACTGGCCGGGCTATTTTATTTTTTAAACTGGAATTTGCATGTCAATTGTGTGGAGCTTTCATTTCACTTCCTAATAAAGGGTGTGCCTGCCTTGCGGACTCATGAAAATTTGACAGGGAGTCAGCATCTTCCCCATCAAACCTAAGCCCCATTTTCCCAAGTTCTCATTTCCAGGTTCCTTCTTCCGTGGCCCTGCATGATTTCATATTCATCTTGTAAAAAAAAGAGAAAAGCAGATTAGTGTGCCTACAACTTCCTACGAACGAAGTACTAACTAGTTAATCTGCTCTGTGAATCCCTACAAATATGGGGGCACACGGGGGCAGGGTGACTTGTGTGCATTTTGATTGACGTCTTTTCTGCCGTCAGTAGCATGCCTCACACTGTCCCCTGTGGCAGGAACGTGAAGCCCGAGAGGACAGGACAGAGCTGCTGGGGAGGGACAGGCTTTGCCGCAGGCAGGCAGGTTAGAGCTGCACTGATAGCAGAGGTGACTGCCACCTTGCTGTCCTTTCCTGCTGGGAGAAGAGGGAAAGAAACAAGCTAAAACTTTCACTCACCCTCAGACTATTTATTCCAACTTGGAGAGAGAAATTTTGGACTTGAGCCCTGTTTCTGCCACTTAGGAGTTGATTGAACTTGGATGTGACTCATCTCAGTTACCTCAACTGTCAAGGGCAGTTACAATAACATCTTTTCTGTCTCCTTTGCAGGAGACGGTTATTGGGAACATGCATGAGTCAATGTGTATGAGCAATGCAGCTCACCTGCTGGGTAAAGAATGGAGCACCGCCCTGGCCGGTTAGGCTCAGGGGTAGAGCATCGGCCTGCGGACCAATGAGTCCTAGGTTCGATTCCAGCCAAGGGCACATACCTGGGTTGCGGTTCGTCCCCGGCCCTGGTCGGGATCGTGCGGGAGGCAACCAGTCCATGTGTCCCTCTTACGCGTCGATGTTTCTGTCTCTTTCTCCCTGTCTCTCCCTCTCGCTCTACCTGAAGATAAATAGAAAAATATCCTCAGGTGAAGATAAAAAATAAAAATAAAAAAAAAGAAGTAAGGAAAAAGAATGGGGCACCAATTAGGACTGCCACTTCCCTTTGGGGTCAGGATTCTCTATTACTGCTCCCTGTTGACATCTATAATCTTGGTGCCACGGTTACAAATGAGAGTCTCAAGCAGTATTAAGTGTATCATTTTAAGAAGGACATAGCTTCTGTCACCAAATTTTGCAAACCAAAATTGTAATTTTAAAAATAATCAAACACAAAGAGGGATGTATTATGAAAAATTGAGGACCTGTGGTCAACAGAGAGGGTTTTTGTTTGTTTGTTTGTTTTTAAATATACTGGACTGGAAGTTAGGAAAGTTGATCTCTAACCCTCCTCTGTCAGTGATCTTAGGCTACCATGGCACCATTCTGGGCCTCTGTTCCCTCAATCTGTAAAATGAGGGTGCGTGCCCTGGCTGGTGTTGCTCAGTGGTTAGAGCATCGGCCCGCAGAGTGGTGGATTCGATTCTGGTCAAGGGCACGTACCTCGGTTGCACTTCGGTCCCTGGCCCCAGTCTGGCTCGTGCGGGAGGCAACTAGTCAGTGTTTCTCTCTCACATCAATGTTTCTCTCTCTTTCTCTCCCTCCCACTCTGTCTGCAGATAAATGGAAAAATGCCCTCAGATGAGGATTTAAAAAAATAAAATAAAATGAGGGTGCTTGACCCATTGTTTCTTTCTTTTTTTCCTCCTTTTTCTTTACTGATTTTTGAGAGAGAGAAAGGGAGAAGGAGAGAGATAAAAACATCGATGAGAGAGAACATCGATTGGCCGCCTCCTGCATGCCCCCACTGGTTTCCAGCCCACAGCCTGGGCATGTGTCCTGACCAGAATTGAACCAGCAACCTCTTGGTGCATGGGTCAGTGCTCAACCACTGAGCAACACTGGCTGGGTGACCCATTGTTTCTTAACAGGGATGAATTTTGAGGCACCTGGGAAGATCCCCAAAGGTAGAATTTTATTTTATTTATTTATTTATTTTTATCCTCACCCGAGGACATTTTTGCATTTATGTTCAGATAGAGCGGGAGGGAGAGAGAGAGGAAGAGAGAGAGAAAGAGAAATATCAATGTCAGAGAGACACATCGAGTTGTTGCCACCCATACGACCCCAACCAGGGCCAGGGACAAGCTGCAACTGAGGTACGTGCCCTTAGCAGGAACCTAACCCAGGCTCCCTGGTCCGTGGGCTGACGCTCTAACTGCTGAACCAGACCGGCCAGGGCTTATTTTGTTTCTTGCTGTGTTTCCAAAACATAGACAAGCACTTGACACAGGATAGATACTCATGTATTTTTAACAAATGAATAAAACATTTTGCAAATTCACAGGCCTGTATTCACTTCAGAATCTTCATGTAATAGGGGGTAGAACATGTATATGTTTTGTCTAGCACCCCTGGCTAAGAACCACTACCCTCAAGAAACCTCAACTTTCCTTCCACATAGAGTGGCCAGATTTAGCAACTAAAAATACAAGACATTTGAATTTCATATAATGTATATTTTTAATATAAATATGTACCATGCAATATTTAGTTGTTGCAACTTATATAAAAATAATTAGGGCCCAGCTGGTGTGGCTCAGTGCTTGAGTGTCAACCCATGCACCAAGAGGTTGCCAGTTCGATTCCCAGTCAGGGCACATGCCCAGGTTGTGGCCCCAACCCCCAGTCTCTATCTCTCTTCTGCTCCCTTCCTCTCTCTCTAAAATCAATAAGGAAAAATTATTAAATTATCTTACTTTAAAAAAAATTAAAAAACAAAAAACATCACACAACAAAGTAAAATTTTTTTTTTTAAAGATAGTTAGGTAAGGCTACTGATTAGGCTGATGGTTCGGGCCAGAGAGTGGCACCTTGAAACTGGCCCAGATTTGGGAATCAGACAGACAATCTTGGTTTGGGTCTCTGCCCTGACTGTGTTCTTAACAAACTGCTTAGCTTCACTGGGCTTCATAACTACAGTATCTGTCCTGTACAACCACTAAAAGCATTAGAGATAATATAGGGATGGCGGCTAGCACTTCCCTAATAAGGTTTAGCTGTTATTACCATAGTTGAAATATTTAGTTGGTCTAAAAAAACAAACTCAGTATCAATGAGACCTCTATTGAATACACTGTCAACTAGTAAAGTGGCTTCTGAAATGACCAAGCTGAGAGTTCATCGTTGCAGGTGGACCTGGGACAGTTAGCCTGAATGCTGACCTTCCATCAGACGATACCTCTATGTCTGGGGAAACAAAACCTACTCAAAAGTAATGGGTTATGTAGAATAAACAAAGGAAGGAAGTTCTTTTATTTCATTCCTTATGAAATGTCATTGTGGACCTGCCTTTTTCTAATGTCAAAGGTAAATATTTGTTCAGGTTTTATACGGTCACTTTACAAAGGGATAGCCTATTACTTGGGCACTGGAAATACCTCAAACCTGACCTAGCTTATTTCTCTTCCAGGATAAAAGCATCTTTTGTCTCTACAGTTTTTGTGGTTTCTGGACATTTCTAATACATCTTCTCTGGTTAAAAAAAGAAACACACATGGCAACAAGACTGTTAATTAAAAGGAAACTATTCTCTTTAGAAACATGTATTTGGATGAAATCTCTAGATAATTTCATTATCAGATTTAAAGAGGTATGACTGGAGCCCTGGCCGGTTTTGCTCAGTGGTTAGAGCGTCGGCCTGCGGTCCGGAGAGACCCGTGTTCGGTTCCCGCTAAGGGCGCATACCTCGGTTGCAGTGGCAGCCACTCGATGTGTTCCTTTCACATCGATGTTTCTCTCTCTCTCTCTGTTCCTCTCTCTCCCTCCCACTCTACCTGAACAAAAAATGGAAAAATGTCCTCGCGTGAGGATAAAAAAAAAAAAAGAGGTATGACTGGAAAATAAATTGACCATTCCAATTTCAACTGAGCTAATGACTGAAATCAACAACATGCTTTAAGCCTCCTTTTGTTATCTCATTGTTTATCCCACACACCATATTCATCTGGAGCCTATATTATGTAGCAGACTGTTGTAAGTGCTAGGGATCCTCGGTGAACGAAACAGACCCAAATCCTTGCCTTTGCAGAGCTTGTCTTCTGGGACAGGGAGAGAAACGAAAGCCTGCCAAGTAAGTGCATCGTGTAGGATACGGGTGGTGGGTGCTATGGGAGAAAACGGGAAGGAACACAGGACGAGGTGACAGTGTGGAGTGACCATTTTAAACAGCACGGTCAATAGCGGGCATCTCTGGGAAGGTGACAGCTGGGGAGAAGAGGTGATGGGAGGAGCCACGCTCATGCCGCAGGAAGAGAAGAGGAATGTTGAGCATACAAGACCCCAGGCAGGAGCATGTCTGCAGGGTTCCAAGACTGGCAAGGAGGCCTGTCACTGGGGTGGGCAGAGAGAAAAGGGGAGTAGGAGGAGAGAAGACCTCTTCTCAAGACAGGTGATGATCATCGTCTCAATCGTGATAAAAGACCTCATGCACCCAACCTCCAATGTTTAGTCTTTAGTTATTTTACTCTGTGGCTGCAAGGAAATCCAGAGCCACTCACCTTGAATGATGGTTGAAGGCATGGGTAAGTTAGGGATTTCTTTTACAAACTATGACTAGAGGGAATCTGTCCGGCTTAGCGATGCTGTGTTTGCTCTCACTGAACTGAGTTCATATTCTGATGTCCTCACTGTGCCTTTGAGCAAGTTCCTTAGCCTCTCTGGGCTCCAGGTTCCATCTCTGTGAAACGAGCCCGGCCACTAAAAGTGCCTCCTTTGGAACTGGCACATAGAAAGTACTAAATACATATGGTAATTATTTTTTGAAAAGTATAATTAGGAGGATTTGGTATTTTTGAAATAATTCTATTTCAGTGTATATCTGAAATGTATATTTAACAGCCAAAACATGCTTTTGAGTAAAACAGTCATATTATTGTTATTAATAATTGTGGTAGCCAGCCTCCAAAGTGATCCCCAGTGATCCCTATCTCTGGGTATTCGCCCCTGTCCCTTGTTCAGTTTCCTCCCACATTGTCCCAGTGTCGGTCTATGTGACCATAAAACATGGCAGAAGTGATGGTAGGTCATTTTTTTTTTTTTTATCCTCACCCGAGGAAATTTTTCCATTTTTCGTTCAGATAGAGTGGGAGGAAGAGAGAGACAGAGAAACATCGATGTGAAAGGGACACATCGAGTGGTTGCCACCCGCACGACCAACCAGGGCCGGGGACAAACCTCAACAGAGTTACGTGCCCTTAGCGTGGACTGAACCCGGGTTTCTCTGGACCACAGGCTGACGCTCTAACCACTGAGCAAACTGGCCAGGGCGATGGTAGGTCACTTTTAAGATAAGGTTATAAAGGCTATCATCTTGGCTGTTCTCTCTCTCTCTCTCTCTCTCTCTCTCTCTCTTCTCTCATCACTTGCTTTTGGGGAAGCTAGCTAGCTGCCTTGTCATGAGCAGCCCCGTGGAGAGGCCCTCTATGGAGAAGAGAGGTTCACATGATAAGGAACTGAAGCCTTCTGCCAATAACCATATAAGTCAGAACCTTCTTGGAAGTGGACCCACAGCCCTGGACAAGCCTTCAGATGACAGCAGCCTCACTGACACTTTGACTGCGACTTCATGCGAGACCCTGAGCCCAGCAGTCCAGCTAAGCAGTGCTCAGATTCCTGACCCTCAGAAACTGTGGGAGATGACAGAGGTTCATTGTCTCAGCTTCTAAGTCTTGGGTGATTAGTTTATACAGCAACATATAATACAATTATATATATGTTTTCATTAATTTTTGAATATAAAGAATTTATTGGATCGTAACCTATTTCAATCACTCTTTGTTGTTGTTGTTTGTTAATTCTCACTTGAGGATATTTTTTCATTGATTTTCGGAGAGAGTGGAAGGGAAGGAGGGAGGGAGAGAGAGAAACATCGATGTGAAAGAGACACATGGATTGGCTGCCTCCCACAGGGCCCTGTCGGATCAAACCTGCAACCCAGGTACATGCCCTTGATCGGGAATCAAACCAGAGACCCTTCAGTTTTCGGGCACTTAAACTGCTGAGCCAAACCCACCAGGTCTCAATCACTTTTGATCTTTAAAGATCACTGCTAATCCTCGGTAATTCACAAGCACTTATTTTTTTACATAATTGATATCAGTGTATACATTCTACTTTGTATTCTATTTCCCCCTTAGAATTATTTCATAAGCACCAACAAATTTAATATTCTTAGCATTTTTCTGGCTGACACTCTTCCCTAAAGCTATGCCACACCATCTCAAACAGTTCCTAACGCAGGCTATTTGCATTCCTTTCAGATTTCAAAATATAACAAAATAATAACTGACACAATAAAAATAGCTCCAGTTCTCTGGGCAATGAAGTGAGAGTTAACTAGCCTAGGTCCCTGCTCTCAGATCCATGAAAGATGGACAACACAGACCTAGAACGGTGCCGAGCACATGCACTGGTTAGTTGGGTGAACTGCCCATTAGGCCGACTTAGGATGGTGAAAGTAAAGGAGCTGGTGGACTAATTTTTTAAAATAATAATAATAAACTTGGCTGGTTTGGCTCAGCAGTAGAGCATCATCGGCCCACAGACCAATGAGTCCCGGGTTCGATTCCGGCCAAGGGCACATACCTTGGTTATGGTTCGTCCCTGGCCCTGGAGGCAACCAGTCGATGTGTCCCTCCCACGTCGATGTTTCTCTCTCTCTCCCTTTTGCTCCCTCTCTCTCCCCCCCACTCTGTCTGAAGATAAATAGAAAAAAATCCTCAGGTGACGATTGTAAACAAACAACAGAATAGCTCTTAGCCCTGGCTGGGTAGGCCAGATGGTTAGAGTGTTGTCCCAACAAACCAAGTTTGTGGGTTCCATCCCCTGTCAGGACACACACAAGAATCAATCAATGCCCTGGCCGGTTTGGCTCAGCGGTTAGAGCGTCGGCCTGCGGTCCTCAGGGACCCGGGTTCGGATCCCGCAAAGGGCACGTACCTCGGTTGCAGTTTGTCCCCGGCCCTGGTCGGTCGTGCGGGTGGCAGCCACTCGATGTGTTTCTTTCACAGCGATGTTTCTCTCTCTCTCTCTCTGTTCCTCTCTCTCTCTCTCCCACTCTACCTGAACAAAAAATGGAAAAATGTCCTTGGTTGAGGATTAAAAAATAATAATAATAAAAAAAATCAATGCATAAATAAGTGGAACAACAAATCAATTTCTCTCTCCCTCCCTCTCTAAAATCAATCAATCAAAAAATAATAATAACAGCTTTCTAGAATTCTGTGTACTTCCTGTCATTCCTAGGAATGACAGTAGACAATGAAACCTTGAGAAAATCCTGTAACTGCCTTGGCTCCGAGTCTGAAAGCTGAATTTCAGAGAGGGTACTGCCCCTGGACTAAAGCCACTGTCCCCAGACCCTGCGCCTGCCTCCTCTCCTTTCAGCGTTCTCCTCCCCTCCTTGGCTGTGCTTTGTCAGGCTGTACAACTGTGCCCGGAAGAGAAAAGTTGACTAAGCTCTTCTGTGTTGAAATTCAACACTATGTTCCATGTACCAGGTCTCCTTTGAATACAGCGTTCAGTGAAGAGCCTCCGAGCAGGGAGCCACCATTTCTCCACCTTGGTCGGTCCTGGTGCTCAGCCTTTCTCTTCACCTACCTTCCTGACAAAGTTTTGAGGACCACCAGGTAAGCAAGCCACCTTCAACATTAATTAATTAATTTTCTTTATTGATTTTAGAGAGAGAGGAAGGAAGAGGGAGAGAGAGATAGAAACATCGATGAGAGAGAACATTGATTGGCCGCCTCCTGCATGCCCCCCACTGGGGATCAGGCTCACAACCTGGGCATGTGCCCTGACCAGGAATCGAACCGGCGACTTTGTGGTGCATGGGTCGACGTTCAACCACTGAGCCACACTGGCCGGGCCACCTTCAACATTTAAAAATAATTCATGGTTAGCCCTGGCCGGTGTGGATCAGCAATTGGAGCGTCGGCCTGTGGACCAGAGAGTCCCGGGTTTGGTTCCTGCTAGGGGCACGTACCAAAACAATAAAAATAATTCATGATTAAAGAAAGCTACACTTAACTATATCAAGGAACACTAAACATGACTAATTCTAAAACCTCATCAGGCTCATGCCCATCAATCTACTGGACTAGATGCAGCCCCGCCAGTGGGGAGAAACGTCAACACCTCTTTAGTGACAAGACTGAGGTTGTACTGACACCATTGTTCCTCACTTGGTTTCAGCTGTGCTGATTGTTAGTTGAATGTGGGGCAGCCTGCTTCCTTCCCCTCAGTACCCCACCATCCTGGAAGACTCCCTACCCCTTAGATTCACTCAGAGAACCTTTATATTATTATTATTAAATTTTTTATTTTGTTAATCCTCGCCCAAGGATATTTTATCCATTGATTTTTTTAGAGAGGGTAGAAAGGTGGGGGGAGAAAAGAGGGGGAGAGAGAGAGAAACATCAATGTGAGAGAGACACATGGATTGGTTGCCTCCCACTATATATATAGAGAGAAGGGAGAATGAGAGAGAGAGAGAGACATCAGTTGCCTTCTGTACCTGCTGTGACTGGGGATCAAACTTGCAACCCATGTCTGTGACCTGACCAGGAATTGAACCCACCACTTTTTGGTGTACAGGATGACACTCTAACAGACTGAGCCACCCGATCAGGGCAGAGCATTCGTTTTTGTTTGTTTGTTTGTTTTTTATCCTCACCCAAGGATATCTTTCCATTTTTTGTGCAGATAGAGTGGGGGGAGAGAGAGAGAGAAACATCGACGCGAAAGGGACACATCAAGTGGCTGCCACCCGCACGACCCAACCAGGGCCGGGGACAAACTGCAACCGAGGTACATGCCCTTAGTGGGAACTGAACCCGGGTCTCTCTGGACCGCAGGCCAACGCTCTAACCACTGAGCCAAACAGGCCAGGGCAGAGCATTCGTTTTTGTATTCCATTAAATGTTTCTTTGAGTCAAAGACTGTGAGGCTCAGAAGACAGCGCAGCTATTTGAAAACTGCTGGTTTAGAGAACGGTGCTCTGTGACCCAGGTCCAAAGCTCACCAGGTCAAGGTTTCCCTGCCATGGAGGGACAAGCTTCAGTGACAATGACTAAGTGCAAGTTATCTCTAACATGTTTTTTAAATGTTATGGGTATGCAGTCTTAGCTGGAAGTGATCAGTGCTGAGTTCTGGCTCTGCACTCTGCCAACCTGGGTTCGAATCCTGCTTCCACCACTTCACACAGTGGCTTCCTGCAGATACTCCAGCCTCTCTAAACCTCCAGGTTTATTCTGACAAATTGTGGATGATAATCATACCTACCTTACAGAAGAAGTAAGTTGTCAATTTTTAAAATTGTATTGTTTAAATTATAACACTTTACAGCTCTCTCAAGCCAAAGTCTATTATAATTATAGTTAATTTTGTACATGTATCAACTCCCCTAAAAGGTAGGTAGTTTCTTGGGATTTTTGTGGCCTTTATAAAGCTGAATCCAGTGCTTTGGGCACAGTAGGCCCTCAATGAATATTTGTTAAATAAATAAATGTTCTAAATATAGTGGTTCTTCAGACACAGGGTTGTACACATAATCCCTCCACTTAGCATCCTAGGAGAATGTCATATACCTTTTTAATCCTCTATAAATATTTTATAATAGTAACAATGATATAATGAAGATTATAGTTATGAATAAAAATTACTCTTAGCTCAAATTTCCTGAACTAGGGTTGTGTCCTTTAGCAACATATAAAATGTATTCAAACAGGGCTTCAGCTTAATGCAAACTGAACACTAACTTACTTGTAAAATAACTAAAGCAAGTGCATCAACGAGTGCTTTACCTTTCCAATAATTATTTCCAGGAACCACAAGTGTGAGGCTATCATGTTATAGGTTGAAATAAATTATGTCCTCTCTTCTTTCTAGATTTAAATAACTATCTTACATGTTTTCTGACACAGGAAGCAACTAGCTTTGACATTCGTTTCCTAAGCTTCATAATGCTTATAACTAAGTGGCAAACCAACCAGTGAAATGTGAGGTGTGAGCTTTGGGGTATGGAAGGGAGCAGAGCCTGCCATGGTTCATCCCCTCTGCGTCTCCATTTCAGCCTTCTCCAACGAAGCAGGCTGACGCACGGTTTTGGAAGAGGAAACCAAGGGCCACTGGCAGTAGGTAAGTCTTCCAGGTTGTGAGGGACAGACTAGCATTTTGTAATATTAGTATATGTTCCTTAGCAAGAAGACTCCTTAGCGGCAGTAAGACTTTGGCAAGAGCGAGGGAACACAAAGCTTTCCTTGGTAAAATCCAGAACCCCCAACCTTGGCGTCGGAAAAGGACCTGCAGCCCTGGCCAGTTTGGCTCAGTGGTTGGAGCATCAGCCTGCAGACCAGAGAGTCCTGGGTTTGGTTCCCGCTAGGGGCATGTACCAAAAAAAAAAAAAAAGGAAAAGGACCCACAGGTGGTAAATCCAGCTGTTGGAACCACACAATCCCCATTGGTCTGCTCCCCAGTTTGCTTTTCCTTTAAGACTCACTGGTGACCCAGGTTCGTGTGGCCACGAATGTGTGTACACACAACACACACACACTCACATTCTTGCCACCACAGTTTCTCTTTAATACTCTGGCATGAAGCCAGTTGAAACCCCTATTCGCACATCTCTAAAATATTTGAGAACGACAAAAACTTTTTAAAAAATGTCAATGATAACTGTGGTATCCATTGTAAAAAGAAGAAGAAGGAGAAGGAGAAGGAGAAGGAGAAGGAGAAGAAAAGAAAAGAAAAGTGAAATGAAGTACAATATAAGGAAGGAAGTTACTTCCAGGGCCTACCCCAAAGGTCTGCTAGGGCATTGGTGACTTCTTGCCTCACTCTCTCCTGACTTACCTCCTTGCTGTGATGTACCTTAGGGGCCTGGTATACAGGACACTCGGGAATCGAGATTCTTATCTGCAGCATCCTCAAAGCCCATTCCAGTCTGACTTACTCTGCGAGGTTTGATCCTTACTGCAACTTGGCTAAGTAGGCACTGTGGTATTGTTCCTATTTTATAGACAAGGAGCTGATTGCTGCTATTTGCACACTATTCCTGGTATATGGCACATACCTAATTGCATTTCGTGAAGGTCCACCATACAAATAGCCTGATAGGGTAGATCTAAGAACCAGGGCAGGTGCTCTTTACTGCAAATCTTGTATAACTTGTGGTCACATTTATTACTAATGTACTAGATTAGCTTATCTGAATCCACAGGGAATGGGCACAGGACAAATTCGTTCTGATAGGAAAGGAGGGAGAGGAGAAGGTTCTGAACATGGGGTTGCTGCCAGGAAGACAGTCCTCACTATGACCCCAAGTATAGACAGCAGGGCCACATATTGTCATTGGAGGTGATATCAAATAGATAAATCATGTGTTAAAATAGGACCTGTGGACCTGGCCTGTGTGGCTCAGTGGTTGAGCATCAACTCACGCCCCAAGAGGTCCAATTTTCAGTCAGGGCACCTGCTCAGGTTGTGGGCCAAATCCCCAGTGGGGGACATGTGGGAGGCGGCCAATCGAAATTCTCTCTCATCGTTGTTTCTCTCACTCTCTCCCTCTCCCTTCCTCCCTCTGTAAAATCAATAAACAAAAAAAATTAAAAAAACAAAACTTTAGCCTTGGCCAGTTTTACTCAGTGGTTAGAGCGTCGGACTGCGGTCCAGAGAGACCCGGGTTCAGTTCCCGCTAAGGGCATGTACCTCGGTTGCAGTTTGTCCCCGGCCCTGGTTGGGTTGTGTGGGAGGCAGCTACTCAACATATCCCTTTCACGTCAATGTTTCTCTCTCTCTCTCTTCCTCCCACTCTATCTGAACAAAAAATGGAAAAATGTCCTCGAGTAAGGATAAAAAAAAAAAACTTTAAAAAATATATTAAAAAAATAGGGCCTGTGGCCAGAGGGAAGTGGGGACATGGGCTGGATGTAGGTGGGTAAAGGGGGTGGGGGATATCTATAGTAGTGGCAACAATAAAAATAAAATTTTAGTACTTACCTGGCAGGGAGATGCCATGATCACGAAGGTGGTTTCCCAGGGCAAGGCTTATCCATTGCACTCCGGACGTGCTGACCCCTGCAATTTCCCCAAATGTGGGAAACTCAACTGAAAAAAAATAAAATTAAATAAATAAATAAATAAATAAAGTTTTAAAAAACAGGAGGCCTGAAGGAAATTTGCTCTAATCTTAACGGTGGTTATATCTAGGTGATGGAGCCAGAAGTGATTTTTTTTTTTCTTTATCCATTTTTATATCTTTCCAAAGTTTTTTTCTTATAATGGGCATGTATTACTTTTATAGTCTGAAAAACTATTAAGTCTTAGCTTATAAGTATTAACTTATACTGTAAATGACTATCAAATTAAAAATGTATATGTTTCAAAAGACACTATTAAACACTCCTGGTGGGAATGCAGACTGGTGCAGCCGCTATGGAAAACAATATGGTGCTCCCTCAAAAAATTAAAAACTGAACTTTCATTTGACCCAGTGATCCCACTGCTGGGAATATACCCTAAGAAGCCTGAAACACCAATCAGGAAGAATATATGTACCCCCATGTTCATAGCAGCACTATTTACAATAGCTAAGATCTGGAAACAGCCCAAGTGTCCACCAGTAGACGAATGGATAAAAAAGCTGTGGTACATATACACAATGGAGTACTATGCAGCGGTAAGAAAGAAAGATCTCTTATCCTTTGAGACGACATGGAGGAACCTGGAAAGTATTATCCTAAGTGAAAGAAGCCAAGCAGAAAAAGACAAATACCACATGATCTCACTTATATATATACGGAATATAATGAACATAACAGTCTGAGGAATACAGTAGACCCAGAAACATGGAAGTAGGGCACAGACTGACATCCCTCAGAAGAGGGGGTGGGGGGGGGATAAACCACAGAACTTATATGCATGTATGCATGACCAATGGACATGGACAACTAAGCCGGGGACGGGGCGGAGGTGGGGTGTGGTGGGGGGTGCCAATGGGGTAAAAAGGTAAAATATCTGTAACAAAAAAATAAATAAAAAATTCATAAAAAAAATAAAATAATACCCACCATAAAAAAAAAATTTTTGTATGTTTGAAGATTTACACAATAAAATGGCCAAAGATTATTCTCCTTAAAAAAAAAAAAAAAAGACACTATTAAGAAAGTGAAAAGATAATCCACAGAATGAGAAAAAAATTTACTAATCATATATTAGAAAAAGGACTAGTATTACTTATCAGATATATGTAAAGACCTCTTATAACTCAACAATAAAAATTTTAAAATGGTTAAAGGATTGAATAGACATTTCTCCAAATACCTGCAAAGGCCAATAAGGTTATGTAGAGATGCACAACATCTTTAGTCATTAGGGAAATGCAAATTAAAACCAGAAGATACCACTTCATACTTATTAGGATATAAATAATCAAAATAATGACAGTAATAAGTGTTGTCAAGGATTTGGAGTAATTAGAACCCTCATAATGAGAATGTAAAATAGTATAGCCACTTTGAAAAATGTTTACTTCCTCAAAAAGTTAATTATAGCCCTGGCCGGTTTGGCTCAGTGGTTGGAGCGTTGACCTGTGGACCAGAGTCTCGGGTTCGGTTTCCGCTAGGGGCATGTAACAAACAAACAAAAAAATTAATTATAGGGTTACCATTTAGCAAAGAAATTCTACTCCTGGATATACACTCAAGAGAAATGAAAACAAATGCTTATACAAAACTTGTGCATGAATGTTCATAACAGCATTATTCATAAGAGCCAAAAAGTAAGAATGATCTAAAATGTCCATCAGTGCATGAATGGATAAATAATGATATTATCCATACAACAGAACATTATTCAGCTATAAAAAGGAATGAAGTACCAATACATGCTACAGCATGGATGAACCTAGCAAATATTATGTTATATTTAAGAAGCCAGACCCAAAAGCTACATATCTGGAACAGGCAAATCCATAGAGTCATTAGTGGTTGTATGGAACTAAGGGTGGGGGTGGGGGACTGGAGAATGATTATAATGGATTTTTTTATTGGAACGATGAAAATGTTCTGGAGTTAGATAGTAATGATAGTTGCATAACTGAATAATTCAAAATAATCTAATTATACGCTTTTTTATTAAATCCTCATCCGAAGATATTTTTCTATTTATCTTCACATAGAGTGGGAGGGAGAGAGAGGGCGAGAAAGAGAGAGAGAACCATGTATGTGAGAGAGAGACATCGACTGGTTGCCTCCTGCACAACCCTGACCCTGAACCTAAACAGGGCTGGAGATGAACTGCAACGGAGGTACATGCCCTTGACCGGAATCGAACCTGTGACTCATTGGTTTGCTGGCCGATGCTCTACTGCTGAGCCAAACTGGCCAGGGCTCGAATTATATCCTTTAAGAGTAAATTTATGGTATGTGAATTGTATCTCAATAGAGAAGTGACACAAAATGAAGATTTTCAAATATAAATCCACTAAAAATTCAGGATCTGCCATACTTTTTTTTTTCATCCTCACTGGAGGATATTTTTTGCATTTATCTTCTGATAGAGCGGGAGGAAGAGAGGGAAAGAGAGAGAAACATCGTTGTGGGAGAGACACATCCAGTGGTTGCCATCCACACAACCCCAACCAGGAGGGGAACAAACTGCAACTGTGCCCTTAGCGGGAACCAAACAGGCCTCTCTGGTCCGAGGGCCCACTAACCGCTGAGCAAAACCCAGGATCTGCCATACTTTTGATTAGATTTGCCAACATTTGAAGGCCTATGAAATAAATGCTTACTGACTGTAAGAAGGGAGAAATAAAGGGTGCAGGGCACTTTGTGTATTCAGGAGCCCACACTTCCTCCCCCGAATTTTCCCCTCCCCACTCATCACCTTGGGAAGAAGTTTTTTGTTTTTCATAGAATCATAGACGTTGGGGGGGAGGGGGCAGATATTTTAGAGAGGACCTACTGAATCCACAGATGAAGAAGCTGAGGCCCAGAAGGAGGAGTTTATTTACTGTTACCGGTGAGCTGGCAAAGGGGCTAAGACTGAAAATAAGATTTCCTGTCGCCAGTATCTCTGAGCTGCCAAACCTGTCCTCTTAGCAGGCAGGGGCCATCAATTTCAGGAATTTGCAGGTGTGCTTTGCCACGAACAAGTAGAGAAGCATTGATTTTTGCCAGCCTCTTCTCCCCAGAGACCAGCATTTCAACTTGTGAGATTTGATTACTCTTCACTTTAACCTACTTAAAAATATTGTGAGGTGTGTAAGGCCCCACTGGGTGTGCACTGAGCAGGAGAGCTCTGGAGAGCCCCACTCTGCACACCCCTGTCCCCCTCCCAAGAAAAACCGTGATTAGAGAGCAGGCATTAATGTTTTTTGTCTTCGTAATATTTGCTTTTTATGTCGGTGCTCCAGTGCTGTTTATTCAATTTGAAAGACTCAAATCAACCCCTACTCATTTCTCTTGCACCCACTGAGATTGCTCTGAAGTCAGTCAGTTCCCGGCCGGCCGGCACTGCATCTTTTTTGGAGTTCCCCCAAACACCCGCACCCTTCTGGACACGCACCCTCTCCTCTCCAGGGAGGATTCTATCCCGAGGCCGAGCAGGAGCGAACGCAGAGAAGACACAAGGCCCACCCTGGCAAAGGCAGGAGGTTGCCCCAGAGGCTGTCCCGCTCAGGCACCTGCGCAAAGGAGCCGCCTGCACGCTCCATAATCCCTTTCTCACCCCGGGCCAGAAAATAACCCCACAGCCGCAGAGCAAATTCCTATCGAAGTGGAAGGAGGCGGCAGTAAAAAGGCGGTAGGCAAGCCAGGCTGGTGTGGCTCAGTGGTTGCAATAAAAAGGCCCTGGAGGAGCTCCGCTAGTGTGGCTCAGTGGTCCCGCATGGTCCCATGCACAGAGGTCGCAGGTTGATTCCTGGTCAGGGCACATGCCCAGGTTGTGGGCCTGATCCCCAGTGGGGGCATGCAGGAGGCGACCAATTGATGTTCTTTCTCATAGATGTTTCTATTTCCTTCTCCTTTCCTCTCTCCAAAAAATCAATAAAGAAAAAAAAATTTTTTTTTTTTAAGGCACTAGACGAGAGGGTTAACACGCCACCCCTGCGGCATCCAAGGACGCCTCCGGGTCATAGATAATAGATCTGAATTGAGGCAAGTTTTACTGGGGGATGTGCTATTTCCCTCCCTTGGAGGGGGGTGGGCGGCGAAAGTAAACACACGTGGGCAGAAGGAACGTGCCAGAACAGTCTGGTTCAGGCGGTGCAGAAGGCGGCGGGCCGGGTGCGGCGGAGGAGGTGAGCGAAGGTGCCTCGTGGGCACGAGGAGGTTGGGGCCGCGCGCAGGCGCACTGGGACCCGCCGGCTGGCCGGTCCGGGGTACAAAGAAGTGCCGCGGAGCGGTGGGGTTCTTGGAGGTTTCAGAAGCCGCCTGGGGCTCCCTCCCGCCGCGCTCCGGGGCGCAGCCGTAGTCATTTCTCGCCCGGCGCCTGAGGTTCACCAGTCTGCCCTGACTTCTTCGCCTTTGCCGTGGTTGCTGGGCCCGGGTGGCTACCGTGCATTTCGGGGTTTAATTCTGGCGCTGGCCAGCCGGAGCCGGCTCCGCCCCCTCCGCCCCGCCCTCCTCCGAGGTCCCGGAGCCCGGCCGAGCCTGCGAGCCGCCCGCCCGCGGCAGGTTGGGAGGAGCGCTTGGAGGTGAGTGGAGCTGGGGGCTAGCTGAGCCTTTTCCCCGCAGCGTGGGCGCGGGGAGCCCGGGCTCCGACTTCAGCCTCGGGCCGGCCTCCGCCCAGCCGGGCAAACTTGGCGCGCGCCGGGGGCGGAGGGCAGCCCGGCAGACTCCCTCTCGCCGGTCCCCTCGGCGGCCTGAGAGCTGGCCTGGGGACGGGGTCGGCCGGGTTTGGCGCGCGCTGCGGCGGCGGGGCTCGGCCGTGTGGAAGGGGAGCGCGGCGCGCCAGGCTCGGGGCAGCGGGAAAGTCCGGCTCCGGGCGGGGGCGCACGGCCCTTTGATGCCAGGGCCCTTTAATCATCTCGGGATGGGGTGGGGGATCCACTCCCCGTGAAGTTCTCGGCGCCGCAGGAGGGTTTGGCGGTCAGCCCTTTTATTCCTCCGTCCCAGAGCGGCAGGTGGCCTGGAGTCGCCCTTAGCCGACTTGGAGATGACTCGGGCCGGGAAGTGGGGGAGGGTTGTGGTAACTGGGTCTCCGGGCCCGCGGAACTCGGTCCAAACCGCGTGGGCTTCTGGAGGATCCGCAGCGTCAGGTCGAGGGAGGGAGGGTGCGAGTGCCCTTAAGCGGACCCGGTGCCTGAACGCCCCCCTCTCACAGGGCACTTAGGCAAACACGCAGGGAATGCTGCGCTCCTGGTAGCTGCCTCCTCCCCTTGACCGTTCATCCGCTCCACCTGGTTCCCCGTGGCACTTGCGGAGGCAACTCTTCGCGGAGTCCTGCAGGTCAGCAAGAGCTCTGCTGCACCGGGGTGTCTTGCTGAGGGCTTTGGCGGAGTGAACGTGAGAAACAATCTATGGCGTCCCCCAGCGCTCGCTCCGTACATCGCCTCCACGGAGTTTCGTCTTGTATTAATGAAACACTGTATTAGGACTAGAGCGCTAGACTAACAAGGAAGGTTAATCCTCCAGATCTGTAATTGTGCGGTTTCTTGCCTGACCTTCTTCCACTCCCCCACCCCTGCCCCCCACCTCAGAACTGGATTGAAATCAGAGCCGATTTTCTCATTTTTAATTCATGAGTTTGTTTAACTTGATTTTTAGGTGGTACTTAGCATTTTACCTGTTAGTTGTTCCTTTCATCTGACTTTTTCTAGAAACGTTGGCCACTCCACCGTTAATTTATTTTAAAGAATGAGATATAATAAACATGCCATTAATTTGCCCTTTTGAAGTGTACATACAATTCAGGGGTTTTTAGTATATTCACAACGTTATGCAGCCATCGTTAGTACCTAATTCCAGACATTTTCCAAAAGGAAACCCCATACCCATTAGCAGTTATTCGTTATCAGTCACTCTCCACTTCCCCCACCCCCAGACTAGGACTCCCTCATTGTAAGGTCAAGTTTTCCCAAGACAGATTGAGAAAACTGAGAAATTAACAACTTCAGTCCTTTTCCATTTAATAGATTTGGGGAAAGATGCTGCTGCTGAAGCTGTGGAAGAAAAATTAAGTATGGGCTGTCCTGTGTCAAGATTAAAATGTTTAAGGATGGAGGAGAATTCCCAGTGGAGGAATAGTGGCCACTTTTAAGGATACTCAAATTATCCCTGACCCATGTGGCTCCATTGGTTGGAGAATCTTTCTATTCTGGTTAGGGCACAAACCCAGGTTGTGGGTTTGATTCCCCAGTCCTGGCGAGTACTGGAGGCAACCAATCTCACATTGATGTTTCTCTCCCCTCTCCTTTTCTCTCTCTCAAATCATTATTATATATATACATGCACACACATTAGGAATGCGATTTATTCTTGTAGGGCACAGGGTTGCTTTGGGGCACTCTTTCTGCACTCTAGATTTGCCAAGTCCAGGAATCACTCTAGTTGAGGTTCTCCCTCAGAGTTCTGGGTGTGTGTGTATGTGTATTTGTATTTGTGTTGTGGGGGAGGGAGATGTTAGAGGGGAAAAAGGACTGCAGATTTAAAAATGGTTTTGTTTTAAATCATCCAAAATGACCCCAAAGAAAGAAATCACAGGCATGTGACCATCAATATCTGCTCCCAGATGGTCACATAACTAAACTGCTCACTCATAAATCCCCTAGTCCAGGGAGGAGGAGGATGGGAAAGGGTCTAAGCTGAAGGAAGTTCAACAAATTGGGGAAGGGATAGGAACCAGCTGAAAGAGGAGTGTTGTGGGAGCTGAGACCTGTTAAAATGGGGTAACTGTAGAATGAGCAGATTCAGATGTAGCAAAAGGGATATCAGTGGAAAATTAACGGATATTTTACTTAGGCATTTGTTGGATTATTTGTGCGTGTTTTAAAAATTACATTTTAGTGAGCACAGTTGAAGCTAGGTAAATTACGCAACCACCACGCTTCTTTCTTCCGCTCTCCAGTCAAATAAAGAAGCCAACTTGGTTTCAAATGTTACAGGAAATTGTATGCCTCTTGTGTGGGTGGCTTGGCTTATGCCACCTTTTTTTCTTTTTTTTTTTCAGTGTAATTAAAAAAATTGAACTATAACATAAAAATGTGACAAATTTTTACAAAATGAGCATAAACTTATAACTAGCACCAAGATCAAGAAACAAAACAGTGTGTTCTGCCTTATTGTGTTCTTTTCTGATCACTCTCTCTCCCCAAGGGATAGTCTAACCATAGATTAGTTTTGCCTTTTTTCATGCTCTGTATACCTGGAATCAATGGAATGAGAGAGAGACAGAGAGACAGAGACATAATATATCTTATTTCTTTTTCTTAACATTGCATATGGCTATAGTTCAGTCATTATTATTGTGTAATTATACCCCACTTTATTTTTCTATTTATCCATTCTAGGGTTGATAGACATTTGCGTCATTTCTAAATTTTGTTAGTGGTGAATTGTGTGACTGAACATTCTAGTACATGTCCTGATATACATGTACACATATGTATTGGGTATGTACTCGGGAGTAGAATTGCTGAGTTCTAGTGTTCAGTTTAGAAGATATTGCTAAATAGATTGCAAAGTAGTTGTATAGTTTATACTTCTGCCAGCAGTATATGAGAGCTCTGTCCTGTCTTTTTTTTTAAGATTTTTAAAAAATTGATTTATAGAGAGAGAGGAAGGGGGGGGGGAGAGAAAGAAACATTGATCGGCTGCCTCCTACACACCTGATATCAGGGATTGAGCCTGCACCCCAGGCATGTGTCCTGATCTGAATCGAACCAGCAACCTTTCAGTGCATGGGAGGACACCCAACCAGCTGAGCCATTCCAGCCAGGGCTGTCCTATCCTTTTTTAAGTTGCAAAAGCAACCTGCAGAGATTTTGGCAAATGGACAAAAGCTAACACATACTAATCCATCTCAGTAGACTGATTATTTTTGTTGTAATCGATTCCAGTCCTTTTCCATGTCCATATTTTTATGGGGTCATAATCCTAATGTTCAATTTTATGTATATCTTTTGTTGCTCCCAATCTTCATGACTTTCTAATTCCTGTGCAGGTCCACAATCTCAGGGTTATGTTTTCATTTAATAATCTACCTGACATTGGAAATGTGTGTTAAATTTTGTAGTTTTACTGGTATATAGGGCGGGGCAAAAGTAGGTTTACAGTTGTGCGTACGTGAAAACAGATTATTCTTGTATTATTATTAATTGCTGTGTTTTCCTTCTTTCTTTTTTAAATCCTCACTCGAGGATATGTTTTATTGATTTGAGAGAGAGAGGAAGAGAGAGGGAGAGAGAAACATTGATGTGGGAGAGCTACGCCTGCCATACGAGCCCTGAACTGGGGATCACACCTGCAACCCCTTTGCATATGGGATGATGCTGCTGCAACCAACTGAGCACCCAGCCAGGGCTTTATTATTGTATTTTCTGTACAAACAACTGTAAACCTACTTTGTCCTACCCTGTGCATTGCTTCAGGAATCATCTTTGTACATATAGTTTTTTGCAGTTCATTTGGATTATTTCATAAACTACAGACTATTCTTTTGACCTTCCTGGATCCTTATTGTTCAACTGCTCCCCGCAGAATCAAGTTGTCCATGAATCTAGTATAGAATTCATTAAAGAAGTCTTTAAATTGCTAACATGTTACTTGTAAAAAAGAAGTGTCTCATTGTTTAAATTGAAATTTTCACAGTAGTGGTGAGGTTGGCCCTGATATCTTCTTTTTTTAAAATCCCCACCTGAGGCCATTTTTACATTAATCCTCAGCTAGAGCTGGGGAGGGGCGGAGAGAGAAACATCAATGTGGGAGAGACACATCGATTGGTTGCCACCCACACAACCCGAAACCGAGGTACGTGCCATTGGCTGGAATCGAACCCGGGACTCTTTTGGTCCACAGGCAACGCTCTTATCACTGAGCCATACCGCCAGGGCATACCCTGATATCTTCTTGATAGTAGCGAAGAGATAATTTTTGTTGTCATCGTTTTTTAAAATTCCTCACCCATGATACTTTTCTATTTATCATCAGACAGAGTGGGAGGGAGGGAGAAAGAGAGAGACAGAGAGGAACATAGAAACATCAATGTGATAGAGCCACATCAACTGGTTGCCTCCAGTACAACCTGACCAGAGCCGGGGACGAACCGCAACCGAGGTACATGCTCTTGACCAGAATTGTGACTCAGTGGTCCACGGGCCGATGCTCTAACCACTGGACAAAACCTGCCAGGGCTTTTGTAATCTTATTTAGCAATCACATACTTTTTGCAAAGGTATTGAGCTAGGAGCTTAAGGGGATGTAAGAAGGATCATGCCACTAAGCAGTTTATTGTTCAGAAATTCTGTATAAAAATTAGCAATGCCACCTACGCAGAATTTTTTTTTTTTAAATCCTCACCTGAGGATATTATTCTATTTATCTTCAGATAGAGTGGGAGGGAGAGAAAGTAAGAGAGAGAAACATTGAAGTGAGAGGGACACATCAACTGGTTGCCTCCTGCAGGGCCGGGGATGAATCGCAACCGAGATATGTGCCCTTGGCCGGAATCACCCGGCAACTCATTGGTCCGAGGGTCGATGCTCCACCGCTGAGCCAAACCAGCCAGGGCTAGGCAGAATTCTTATATGTGACGAAGGAGTGTTTAGTTCACTTAGCAGATACTGAATTCTTATATGGGTTCTGAGTCAAAAGAGGTCTTTCCAGGGTTGGTTAGGATTGGTTTCCACAAACAGTAAGACTTGAGCTGAGTTTTAAGAGGTCTTTAGAAAGTGGCTAGGGGAGCAGGTATCTCTGAAGAAAACCATGAGCCATCTCAAGGGGAGAGATTAATGATTCACAGATCTCTCTGAATAGTGGGGATGATGCTGTTTTCTTACCATTCTTAGTCTGGAAGATACTGAAAATAAACAAACTAATATAAAGGCAGAAAAAATGCTTAGAGCAAAGATCCTCACAGAGTTCGTAGCAAGTTGGGAGATATAAAGGTACAGATTTGTAGTAGGGGTCAGAAGAATGGAACTACCTGGTACAAATGGCTCATTCTGGAAATGTAGGGGGTGGAGAAATGAATGCTGAGTAGAGAGGTTTCAGTGCTACTTCGGGTCATTGGGTCTTGAGAACTGCAGGTGGAGACTAAAGGGCAGTGCAGTTTAGGTAGTAGCTTTTGAAGAACAAGGCAGTCTAGCAGTGCTGTGGTCAGTCACATGCTTAGGGACCCAGGTGAATGGCAATTTGAAATTGTGCCTTGCTCCAGCAGCTGCAACTGCTGAATGAGCCTGGCGATCTTTGTAGCTCTGGACCCAAACCGAATCTGGACTGGTCTGAATCTAGTTTCTACCACTTGATGTGTGCTCTCGGTACAGTTACTGTACCTCTTTGTGCCTCGATTTCCCATCTCTAAAATGGGTATAATAAAATAGCCCCCTCGTAGAATTATTGTGAGGATGAAATGAGTTAAAACACATAGAGTAGTTAGAAGACGGCCTGATACACAGTATGTGCTAAACATGTTTGCTGCTGTTTCTTTAATATTTAAAATCTCTTTTTCTCCCACCCTGGCTGGTGTGGCCCAGTGATTAAAGCATCGTCCCATACACCAGAGGGTTGCAAGTTCAGTTCCAGTCAAGGGCATATACCTTGGTTGCGGGTTTGATCCCCAGCCCTGGTCAGGGTCATGCAGGAGGCAGTCAGTGGATGTTTCTCTCACATCAGTGTTTCTCTCTCTCTCCCCCCTCCCCCCTCTCCTCAGCCCCTCCCTTCCACTCTCTCTAAAAGTCAATGGAAAAATATCCTTCCGTGAGGATTAACAACAAAATTTCTTTTTCCTCAGCTTTATTGAAGTATAATTGACAAGTAAAATTGTAAGATATTTGGAGTGTACATCACAATGATTTGCTATATGTATACATTGTGAAAAAATTCCTCCCACCTAGTTAATTAATACATCATCACTATATATATTTTGTGTGTGTCAGAGCACGTAAGTTCTACCGTCTTAGCAAATTTCAGTTATACAGTACTGTGCTATTAAAATTCTGAAGTCATATTTGCACATCGTAAGAATGCAAAAAACAAAGGGTTTAAAATGAAAACTAAAACCCATAAT
Organism: Molossus molossus; assembly: GCF_014108415.1. Taxonomy (NCBI): domain Eukaryota; kingdom Metazoa; phylum Chordata; class Mammalia; order Chiroptera; family Molossidae; genus Molossus; species Molossus molossus. Next base: position 52,833,106 of record NW_023425349.1, read on the forward strand.
ACCTGTCTGATCCTAGTTTGGAGTATAGTCTCTTTTTTGTTTGTTTGTTTGTTTGTTTTTATCCTCACCCGAGGATATTTTTCCATTTTTTTTTGTACAGATAGAGTGGGAGGGAGAGAGAGGAAGGGAGAGAGAGACAGAAACATCGACGTGAAGGGACACATCGAGTGGCTGCCACCCGCACGACCAACCAGGGCCAGGGACAAACTGCAACCAAAGTACATGCCCTCAGCGGGAACCGAACCCGGGTCTCTCCGGACCGCAGGCCGACGCTCTAACCGCTGAGCCAAACCGGCCAGGGCGAGTATAGTCTCTTTTTAGGTATCTTAACAGTTGACTGTGTTTTTAGTTATTCTGGTGGTTATCAGTGAACAAACTACCTTGAAATTTAGTGGCTTTAACAGTTGTTTCATGGTATTATGGATTCCGGCAGGGCTTGGCTGGGTGCTTCTGCTCCGTGTGATGTTGACTGAGGTTTCTGTGGCACATTGGTGGTGAATGGGCCAGTCTGGAGGGTCCAAGAAGACTTTGCTTCCCTATTGTATGCCTGGCAAGGGACAGCTGGAAGACTGGGCTCAGAGCATGTACATATGATACTTAAGCATGGTGGCCCTAGATAGAGTACTTACAAGGCTACCAGATCCCTCCATGTCTAGTCACACTCCAGGTACCGTAAGGGTGGGGCTACAGTCTGCGGTGATTTCTGGTGCGAACACCACGGAGTGTACTTACGCAAACCTAGGCGATAGCCTACCTGCTGCACACCGAGGCTGTATGGCTGTCGCTCCTACACTGCAGACATCAAGCAGCATGTTACAGCACAGAACACGAGGGTGAATCACGCACAAGAGAACGTGATGAAGTCAAGAGACCAAGTAAACCCCAAGTGTATGAGGCTGCTGCCAGCATAACACATCATAGGTTTACACCAAATTTCAGTTTTAATCCTCACTCAGCGATATATATATTGTAAAATATATTTTTATTGATTTTTCTTTTTTTTTTTTTAGAGAAAGGAAGGGAGAGAGAGAGAGAAACATCAGTGTGAGAGAGAAACATCCATCAGCTGCCTCCTGCACACCCCCTACTGGGGATGGAGCCCGAAACCTGGGCATGTGCCCTCACCGGGAATTGAACTAGGACCTCTCAGTCCATGGGATGACGCTCAATCCACTGAGCCACACCGGCCAGGCAAGCATATGTTTTTGTTTTTGTTTTCTTTTTTAAATCAACTTCAGAGAGAGAGGAAGGGGGTAGGGGGACAGACATCGAAAGGCTGCCTCCCCTGTGCACCTGGATCAGGGATCAAACCTGCATCCTGGCTATGTACCCTGACTGGGAATCGAACCCACAACCATTTGGTGCATGAGACAATGCTCCAACCAACTGAGCCATACCAGCCAGGGCTACAGCAAACTTTTTTAATAAGTAGAAAAAATACATTCTAAAATAATAATAAAAAATATAGTATAGTAAATATATAAACCAGGAACATAGTCATTTATTATCATTATCAAGTATTATGTACTGTACAAAATTAAATGTGCTATACTTGCATGTGATTGGGAGCACATAGGTTTATTTACACCAGCATCACCATAAGCACATGAATAATGCATTGTGCTATAACTTGACTATGATTATGATATTACTAGGTGATAAGACATTTTCGGCTCCATTATAATCTTATGGGACCACCATTGTACATGTGATCTGACATTGACTGAAACATTATTATGTGGTGAATGACTGTATTTATCAGGGTTCTTTAGAGAGACAGAGCCACAGGGTGTGCATATGTCTATAGAAACAGACTTATGATAAGGAATTGGCTTGCATGATTATAGAGGCTGACAAGTCCAAAATCTGCTATGTGGGCTCACAGATTGGAGTCTCAAGACGGCCAGTGGTGCAGGTGGAGACCAAAGGCAGTCTGCTGGAGATGGCCTCTTGCTTGGGAGGCCATTTTTGTGTCCTGTTCAGGCTTCATCTGATTGGATAAGGCCACACAAATAATAGAGCAGTCTGTTTTACCCAGAGTTCACTGATTAAAATGTTAATCTCGTCCCACAACACCCTTCATGTTGACACATACAATTAACTAGAGCTCTGAGCGCCTCACCTGAACTACCTGGAAGCTTCATGGCCTTTTATGACCTAGCCTCAGAAGTTACATAACTTCCCTTTGACTAAGCTCTATTGCTTGGAGCAGTCAAAAGTCTGCTAGGACTCAGCGGGAGGGGACATAGACCTACCACTTCATGGGAAGAGTGTCAAAGAATTTGCATCCTTCATTTTAAACTGTCGCAGTCTATACTGCTTGATTTTGCACATCTCACCGTTGCTGTTAACTCCCTGTTAAGGAAGAAGGGGGGTTTGTGTTACCTCCCATCTCTCTTCTCTTCCCTCTGCCTTCCAATAGAGTATTTATTGGATATCCTCTTATTTTTATCTTATTATACTTAGTTTACTTTTTCTTAGTTACCTTTATAATTTTAAATAGAGCAGTTTATACTTGACAAGGCTAAGGAGAGGTGGAAAACTCAGGTTTGTTAGAGAGAGAGAGAAAGCGAGCGTGCGTGCGTGTGTGTGTGTGTGTGTGTGTCTGGCAATGAAGGAGGAGAACGACAGACTGTCTGGAATGGGGGAAGCCTGACAATGAGGCTCTTATTAAAACACTGCAGTCACTGCACATGAGAATTGCCTGTGAGTACGCACTCTGCGTGAGCATAGCAGGTGACTTAATCTATGCCTTTTTCATTACAGAAGCAATCAGTTAATTGGGAACTGTTACATATTTCAAAGTGTCAGGAAGCCTGTAGCTCTGTTGGCCTTTTTTTTTTTTTTTAATTCATTTAGTTAATGGAATTGAGCAATGGGGCTTAGTTTAACTCTCAGAAGACATACTAATCTCTTTTTATAATTATCTGATGCCCTGAGAAGCACACAAGAACCTCACTGTTCTTGTTGGTTTACTTTTTTTTTTTTTTTAAGAGACTAATGGTTTATTTGGTAACAAGGAGTAGAAAAGGAATTCTTAATTCCTTTTCTCTCTTCTGGTGACTGAATTGTGAGAGTCAAATGGCCAACAACATGCGCAGATGTCCTTGTAGCCCCCTGGTCTTTGGCAGAAGTGCAAAGATGCCTGAGTTACGTGACTTGTCATTATTATTTTCTAGACAGAAGTGCCAGCTGTTGTGCTTTTCAGTGTATCAGCAGTTGCTACATTTTCCTTCTTGTTTTCGGGTTCCATGGCAGGAAACAAGTACTGCTTTGGTTTTATTGATGTCTGTGAGAAACATGGTGACTTCGTGGACGCTCATGCCCCAGCCAGCTCTGGGGCAGCCCTAACCCCTGAGAACGTGGCCTGTTCTTCAAAAGGTTGCTGCTGCCCCATGGGACACTCAGCTCCTGTGGGCAGTGCTTATTTCCTTCTTCATGGCAAACCGCTAGAGGCTCAGAGAGGTGCCATTTATTTGGCCAAAGAGCTCATTATCTGGGGGTGATCACAGATGAATATAGGATTGATGTATGTCACTTCCAAGCTTATCTAGGAGCCTGGCTGTGGTCCCAGGTAGAGGGCACTCAGAAGGTTTTGCCACACAGATATTATCAAGAGTCTTGCTAGTTTCTTCAGTTTCAAAGAGGTTCGATTCTGGCAGCTTCACCCCCAGGACTTTCTCAAGCTCTTCTGTCATGCCAGTTCTTCGGAGTAGTAGGGTCAAGTCAGTCTCCTAGGCTTGGCCTTCTGGGCCATCTGGATGGTAGGTGACCTTGTAACTGCCTGTAATGTGCTTCACCATTCCTGAAATCATCGTCTCCGTGATTTCTGTGAGATCACGGTAGTCTACGTAGACCACATAGAACTCACAGGAGAATGCAGGGTTGTGAATTGGATCAGTTCTTTCATTCTGGAAATGCAGTCAATGCCAGACAATGCCAGCAACCACCAGCATCACAAGGTAGAGTTCTGGAGCAATTATCTCATAAATTCAGGTCCAGCTGATTGTGGTAGGTGATAAAAGGCTTGGCCATAGCTTCTCCTGAGATGATGTTCATCGTGGGAGTTTCAGTCTCTAGGAATCCCAACCTGACCAAGAAGCTCCTTATATATATATATATATATGTGATGATCTTAGAGTAGATGATACATTTTTGCCTCACAAACTCATTCAGGATGAAGTCTTAAGTGTCTCTGGTGATGCGTGTTTACATTATTGTGTATTGTAGATAAAAGTTCTTTTGATATTTTATATAATTTTTGGTTTGATTAGAGGCAAGGAATGTACATTTTTTATATCTGCATTACATTTTTGGTTAGATTCGTTCAGATTTCTGTCAGTAATTCTGACCGTTTACCCTTTTGTATCCACTGTGAGTGGCTCTGTCAGTTTGTTCAGTTTCCCTGTTCCACTTGTCCTGTTTTACTGGCCTGTCTCAATCTGACCTTGGGTGTGGTTGGCAAACGGCACTAATTGGATTTGTTATCTGTCTCCCTGAGTAGGGTGATTTAAGCTATTTGCCCCCTGGTTGGGGAGGAGAAGCATAAACCATTTACTCTTAAGTGTTCTTGGTTAGGGAAGATAGGATTTACTAGTTGGCTGTAAATTGCTTGACCATTTAACTATCTGTCTCAGTTTCCCTATTCCTCATGTCCTGGTTTACTAGCCTGTCTCACTTTGGCCTTGGGGAAAACATGAAAAAATTAGAGCAGAAGTAGAAATCAAGTTTGGATTCATTCATTCTCAACCCCCCACCCCCATTCTTCTCAACAGAGCTGCTTGTTCCTATTTTGTTTTATTTATTTATTTTTAATATTTTTTCTTTATTGATTTTAGAGGGAGAGGAAGGGAGAGGGAGATAGAAACATCGATGTGCGAGAGAAACATCGGTCATCAATCGGCCGCCTCCTGCACTCCCCGCACTGGGGATCGAGCCTGCAACCCGGGCATGTGTCCTGACCGGAATGGAAGCAGGACCTCTCAGTCCATGGGAGGATGCGCAGTCCACTGAGCCACACCGGCTGGGCTTTATGACAGTTTTTACATTGGTCTAGCTTTTCTGTTTATGCTCTAGTACTCATTTTCCTTAATTTTTTTTTCCTTTTAATTTGGTGGGAGATGTATCTCAAGAGATTTACTAATAGAAGCTTATGAATAAACTCTACTGGTTCTAAGAATTGGTAGTCAGTATATTTGAAGACTGAAACTCTGCTCATGCTGTCTTAGTCTTTTAACTCTTCTAATTTGTTAAATCAGTCTATTGATTTTTGCCATTCTCTGTTATATTTTTAGATGGGAATTGGTCTGAGTCATGCTCTGTGGCTGACCAGGAATTAAATTTCCACATGAAAATGTAAAAGAAGCCCAGCTGGTGTGGCCCAGTGGATTGAGTGTGGTCCCGTGGACTGAGAGGTCCAGGTTCCATTCCTGGTCAGGGCACTTAGCTGGGTTGCAGGCTCGATCCCCAGTAGGGGGCGTGCAGGAGGCAGCCGATTGATGTTTCTCTCACACATTAATGTTTCTCTCTCACATTGATGTTTCCACCTCTCTCTCTAAAAAATCAATAAAAACATTAAAAAGAAAATGTAAAAGGAAATTCTGATTTTGGTGCATAATTTTTTAAAATTTAACTTTTGCCCTGGCCAGTTTGGCTCAGCAGTTAGAATGTCGGCCCACGGACCAATGAGTCGCAGGTTCACTTCCAGTCAAGGGCATGAACCTCAGTTGCGGTTTGTCTCTGGCCCTAAACGGGTTTTGCGAGAGGCAACCAATCAATGTGGCTCTATGGCGTAGATGTTTCTCTGTCTCTCTTCCTCTTTCTCTCCCTCTCACCCACTCTCTCTGATAATAAGTGGAAAAATATCCTGGGTGAGGAATTAAAAATAAAATTTAATTTATTATTATTATTGTTGTATTTTTTAACCCTCACCCGAAGATGTATTTTTTTCTGTTTATCTTAAGATAGAGTGGGAGGGAGAGAGAGAGTGAGAAAGAGAGAGAGAGAAACATCGACATGAGAGGGACACATGGACTGGTTGCCTCCCACGCAACCCCAACCAGGGCTAGGGATGAACCTCAACTGAAGTTCGTGCCCTTGACTGGAATTGAACCCAAGACTCATTGGTCCATAGGTGGGTACTCCACTGCTGAGCCAAAATGGGCAATTTTATTATTTTTTAATCCTTACTAGAGGACATGCTTAGAGAGAGGGAGGGAGAGGGAGAGAAAGGGAGGTGTGGGGGAGGGGAGAAAGAGGGGAAGGGAAGGGAAGGGAGGGGGAGGGAAGGGGAAGGGGAAGAGAAACATTCATATGAGAGAAACATAGATAGGTTGCCTCCCATACATGCCCTGATGGGATCGATCCCTGAACCTTTTGGTGTATGTGACTACACTCTTACCAACTGAGCCACCCGGCCAGGGTTTAGTGCATCATTTTTAAAAGGGAAAAAGAACGGGGGTTGTCAACACAGAGAAAATGGACCTTGTGAGGCTTCAGTCAGGTGCTAGGAGTTTTGGCTATTTCTGAAATGAGTTTTTATGAACCTTGACATGATTTGGTGTGCTTGAGTTTGTTTTGGTGTATATCCTGCTGTCCTTTTGAAATTTTATCCTTTAGTTTTTATTTAGTGCACTTATTTTATGTTTTCAGTTGTTTCCTTTTAAGGATTGTATACTTCTTTAAGAATGCGCTGGCTCAGCGGTTAGAGCGTTGACCTGCGGTCCAGAGAGACCCGGGTTCAGTTCCTGCTAAGGGCATGTACTGCGGTTGCAGTTTGTCCCCGGCCCTGGTTGGGTCGTGCGCGAGGCAGCCACTCGATGTGTCCCTTTCACGTTGATGTTTCTCTCTCTTTCTCTCTATCCCTCCTACTCTATCTGAACAAAAAATAGAAAAATGTCCTCTGGTGAGGATATTAAAAAAAAAAAAAAAAAGAATGCAATGTAGTTTTGTACTTATTCAGGGCACAGTGTCCATCTTCCCTTAAATATTTTTAGGAGTATTGCTGATCAAGGGACAGACATTGTTGGCTTTAAATACCTTTAGATATTTGTGGGTACTGTGTGGCCTCTCTGTGGCAAGAATAAATCCTGGTGGCCATACCTAACGTGTCTTTGGAGAATCCAGGCTTCTGACCTTGAGGACTGAATAAGATTTCTCTGCCTCCCAAGACACCGCACTTTGATCTCCTTTCAGAATTATAATTCAGGGGTAGAAGGGGAGTTTGCCGAATCCCTATCAAGGAGAGGAGTTTACTTACTAAGTTTTTAGCCCTGGCAGGGTTTCAGTAACAAGTGGGAGAAGCGATTCAAATAGTTACTGATATAAAAATTTTGTATATTTAAAACATTTTTTTAAAAGTAGGCGGAATGTATGGTTGTTCCTCTGATGAAGTCATATGCACTTACTTGTGTTCTAATAAGTTTTTATGGGGGCGGGAGGAAAGGGAGCCGCTGTGGGTCTAGCGTGGGATCTGAGAGTTGTTCATAGTGCTGGGAATGACCGTGGGGGGGGGGGGAGGCGCCGTGCAGAGACTTGAGGACTAGCGGGCACTCTCTGTGGACTGGCCGGGCGCTGGCTATTGAATGAGTAAGTGTTATTTCATCGGGAGCATGCTGAGGCTGCCGCTTCTGTGAGAAGGTCCTGATTCATCAGCTGTCATAGTGGTTTAGGTGCCCACCACATGGTCACCTGTCCCGTCGGTGATCAGGAATTCCATGCTTCTGTCAGCTAAAGTAAAACATTGTCGTCATAAAGAGATTTGTCCTAACAAGATTTGACCCTGCCTGCCAGGTACATGTCCGAGTCTGGTGTTGGCGCCACCCCAGTCATGCCGTTTTGTGTGTGTGAACTTGGACCACGAGGGTCCTGTAAGTTATCCTCCCCAAATTCAGTGGACTATTTTTTCAGGAGAGTTTTAATCCATTTTTAGGCTAATAGAGAAAGAGAACTGTTTCTTTTTGGGAGTGAGGTGGGGCGGAGTTCTTTCAGCCTCAAGAAAGAAAAGGCTACTACTGTGTGGATGCTCATGGAAACCAGGAAAACCTAAGGCCTTCGTTTTCCTTTCGTGGACTCCTGTGTGCTTTCTCACACCTCCCAGGGACCCACAGCATCTCTCACGCAGACACCGAGGGCCTCCGTGTCGGCTCAGGTCTGCTGTTGGGAGGGGTGTGCCAGCGGTCCACCTCTTGAAGTCAAGAATGAGTAAGAAGACCATGAGGACTCTTAGCCCATAATTCACTCACGTATTTGCTTTAGTACAATGGAAAAAACTCACTCTTTCCTGCTGTCAACTTTCCTCGAGAAGGGAGGAAATACTTCGGAAGGGGCTTGAAGTTTATATAGTTTATAGTTTGAGACATTTTCTTTAAAAGAAAAAGTGTTTAACCAAATAACTGCTCATCTGTTTATCTGATCTGAGTCCTGACTTACAGCTGGGACTCACTTGACATCTGTATTTTAAGCCTGGGTCCCAGGCTGGGTTGGGGGTATAGAGTCCATGGCAGCTGCCTCATCCTAAGCATCTCCTTTTCTCTCCTTGACCCTCAGTGACTCAGAAGAGCTCTTCTTTCCCATTTCTTCCCCATTTTTACCTTTATTTTTAGTCTGGTCATATTGAAGGGAAGGAGGCTCAACGTAGGGCAGTGGGTAGACTCCTGAGCTCTAGAATCTTAATTCTGCATCCTGCCAGGTGTGTGGGGGAGGAGAAAGGAATGGGAGCGCAGGGACGGAAGATAAAGGAATGAACACCCAGGATATAGTATTTCCTGACTACAAAACTCCCTGGGGGAAAAAAATCTTAAAAGAGCTGTCTTGTTTGCTAATGGCTAGAGGAGCAGAGAATGGGCTGTGATCTCAGGTAGCCCACAGTGGATGGAAGAAGAACCCTGGGAACTAGTAAAAGGGCAAAGGCAGGCTTGGGGACCTGGTCCAACTCCACTAAAGGCCACCATTCTTCTCTTCAAGCTCCCCCACAGTACTAGCCGAGCAAAGTCATCTTTCTCTGCCTGTAACCTGGGCACAAGGAGAGGGAGTGCACAGAGGAGATGAGCAGACCGATGGGAAGCTTGCTGCTGCTCCTGCTGCCTCAGGCCAAGGAATTTCACTGGTTTAGAATAATGGGATCCTGGTCATTGCTGGGAAGTTGTTGAGGTGTTGGGTACTTGACTCTGGGAACTCTCTTCTGGGAAATACTCTACAGGACTGCAGGTTATGCTGAGTTGTGCTGGAAGCATGCTATGGGACTTTCAGGGGCTGGTGTTGGTGTTGCAAACCATTCACTGTTTATAACAATGTTTCCAGGGTATAATGCATAAATACACTTGATAAACGGGTGGGTGGGCACACTACAGGTTGTTAAAGTGGTGAGTCCTTGTATTTGAAGCTTTGGGGAAGTGAGGATAGTAACATTGTAGTCATAGTCCAAGGTTATACAAAGGCTGGGTCCCATATAGTAGTTAACTTTCCTTAAATCAGTGGCTGTATAGACCAAGAAGACTGGGTCTGTTTCTCCCAGCAACATGTGCTATTTTGCCTATTCTTGCATTCATTGCAATGAAGAACTTTGATTCAGCAGTACAAATTAAGAGTGAAAAGGCAAATCACCAAGTAGAATATATTTGTCATCCATATATCTAATAAGCACTTGCACAGAATCTGTAAAGAATAGCTACCAATCAATTAAAAAAAACCACAAAACTAAATTTAAAAAGAGAAAAAAATCATTAGGAAGATGCAAATTAAACCACTCTAAAATAACCAAACATTAATGGAGATACAGAGAAGTTCAAATTCTCATGCACTGCCGGTGGAAGTGTACATTGATTTAACCCCTTTGGAAAGCTGTTTGGACTAATCTGTGAAGCTGAACAAATGCACATGCCATGTCTCAGTACTTATACTCCTAGGTGTATGTGGCCAGCAGGAATGAGTGCATCTGTGCACCAGAGCTTTTACAAGTGTTCATAACGGAATGATGGAAACAATCCAAATATCCATGGATGGGTAAAGAAACTGTGGTATTGTTGTGTGAAGAAATACTAAATGGCAATAACAAAGAACAAATTACTGCTACACAGAACATGATGCATCTCATAGATACTCTATTGAGTAAAAGAAGTAAGAAACAAATGTACATGTTGTATGATTTCATTCATATGAAGCACAAAAAGCAAAAAATAAGCAATGGTGACAGAAGTCAGAATAGGGCAGGGGATGGTGCAAGGGATGTAGTGACTGGGAAGGGCCCTGACAAATCAGCATCAACAATAAGGAATTTGTTGGAAGGAACCCAGTGAAACCCAATAGCATCCTTGCCCCACCAGTCCTGGGAATTGGGGAGTTAGGGCCTGAGGTTATGATTTCTTTGGGGCATTCACACTGTTGTGTCTCCAACATTTGTGCCATTCCTTTGCTTTGTCTAGAGACCATCTTTCTCTGCTTCATCTCACATGTGGTAGAAAATGCAGCCGAGCCCTTGTTTATCGTGACCTCCCATTTCAAGCCTAACTCCTTTATATACCTTTAGTTCCCTGTCTCCAGCCCTCTCTCCCTCCCTGTTGATTGGCTTAGCCTAGGCTTCCTTTCCCCTGTGGTCCAGTCAGCTGTGGCCAGGGAGGCTGGGATTCTGTAGGAAACAAAGCAGCCAGGGTTAAGGTCAAGTGCATTTTTTTAGAAAGGGAAACGTGTGTGAAGAAAAAAAGTGGTTGTCATCTTACCACGTGTTCTGCTGAATGTCTGCTCCTCCCATTTTTTTCAGCTAGTATTTGGGGCAAGGTTCTTTGTTCCCTCCCAACCAAATCAGACTCTCATGTCTACTTCCGAACAGCAGCCACAGTAGCTCGACCCTGACTTCTTGCTGAGTCTCCCTGAGCTCTTACCAAGATCCGTCACAAACTAGTTTTGCAGAGGGACCTATTGTTACTTTGTACCATTTTGGGATTATGGAATAATTCCCCAAACACAGATGAGTCACATCTTCTGGGTATAACTTTGTATCAAATTATAGGAATATTGTTCCTAACTTGATTGAAACAGCAGTGCAAATAACTTTTCTGATATCTACTGTGGATTTGCTAAGGCTGGTAGAGAGAAGTATGGGCCTCAGATTCAGGACTTTTCAAGGAGGAGTGTAGCATTATTTCCCTCCCAGTCTCTTGGGGTAAACTATAGATTTACAGTTCTCAGGGTCTGTAAACCTTAACTTGGTTTATGCCTGTATGGGATTTCTTAGCATTTCCATTTACGTTTCACTAGGCACCTCACTGTGACTTCTTTTGATTTTTTTTTTTTAATCCTCACTCGACATTTTTGCATTTGTCTTCAGATAGAGCAGGAAGGAGAGAGGGGGGAGAGAGAGAGAAACATCGATGTGAGAGGGACACATCGACTGGTTGCCACCCAAACGACCCCAACCAAGGTGGGAACAAACTGCAACTGAGGTACGTGCCCTTAGTGGGAACTGAACCTGGGACTCTGGTTTACAGGCCGACGCTCCAACCGCTGAGCCAAACCGGCCAGGGCTATTTCTGCCCAATTAAAACAGACTCACCCCACAGCCTCTGGATATGACAACCTTTCAACTTAGTCCTAATAAGTTTCTGAGTTTCTTTGGTTGTCCACCTTGCCAAGACCTCATCACAAATTTGCAAGAGGTGGTGGTGAATGTTTTCCCCTCAGAAGTTAAGTTTTCAATGAATTTATGTTATTCATCAGAGTAGCTATGAGACTTGGCATTGTTGTTGTTTTTAGGGGAAAATGGAGAGTTCTAGTAATTTCATCAAGTTCCGTTGTTTTAAAAATATGTTTTATTGCCCTGCTGGTGTGGCTCAGTGGTTGAGCATCGACCTATGCACCAAGAGGTGGCCAGTTTGATTCCCAGTCAGGGCACATGCCCAGGTTGTGGGCCTGATCCCCAGTGGGAGACATGCAGGAGGCAGCCAATGAATGTTCTCTCTCATCAGTGTTTCTCTCTTCCTCTCCCTAAAATCAATAAAGAAAAAATATTTAAAAATATATGTTTTATTGATGTTTTTTAGAGAAAGGAAGGGGGAGAGAGATAGAAACATCATTGATGTGAGAGAGAAACATGGATCAGCCACATGCGCTGCCCCCATCCATCCCCCACCTCACCCCCAGGGATCAAGCCTGCAACCCCGGCATGTGCCCTGGCTGGAAATTGAACTGGGACCTTTTAGTCCATGGGACAACACTCAGTCCACTGAGCTACACTGGCTGGGCTCAAGTTCTGTTTTAATCGATCATTTGAAAAACTATTTGTATCAGATCTTACTGGTAAATTTTCCAGTCAGAGACTAATGCTAAAAAGCTAAAATGAACCTAGACTATTTTGGGGAATGATTTCTACATCCCATAAAATCACAGGCTATTACCTTTCCTTGTTTTGCTGGGAGACTGGTAGGCAGGTTAAGTTTATAACCTTGATTCTTGTTTTAGTCCCCTATCAGTTAGAGATTAATTACAGGACTGGGGAAGGGTGAGCTGTTGAACTTTATCTTCTTTGAACCTCCCATTGTTCTCAAGAAGGTCTTCCAAAGGTCAGTAACTTAAGTTTCCCCCTTCCCCCTAAAGCACATATTTATAAGGCAAAAATTTTAATTAGAAAAAGGCAGATGTTATTTTTAGTTTATTGTATTTGTTATGCAGATGGCTGGCCTGAAAATTCACTGGCAGTAAGACCTACATGTCCATCTACCTTCATTAGGCTGCTCTTAGTATTAATTACTTTATTGAGCATTAAAACATTAAAAAAAATAATAGTGTTGGTTTCATTTCTCAGCTTAGATGCTCAGTAGCCTAAAACAACCTGTTTTAATTTCTTGTTCACATTACATGATAGTTATGGCTCTGCTCTAAGGGTCATCTTCTAGATGCAGGCTGAATGGGCCACCTCAGTCTGGGACATATTCACATGGGAGTAAGAAAGGAAATGACCAATCTCTGAAGCAAGTCATGTGGCTAAGCCTGCCAGCAAGCAGTGAGGTAGGGAAGTAGAACTCCTCCATCTGGATACTCTATGGGAGGTGTAATACTCTTATGGGAGGGCAGCAAAGAATGGAAACATCAACACAATCTACCACAACTGCGAACTATATTTAATTCAGAGCTTTAATGGCTGTATGCTGATGCAGAAACAGTTTTAGAATCGATTAAATCTGTATTTCAGAGTTTATTTTGGAAAGGTTATGCTTCAGAAATCTGCCTAGATATGGAAAACAAGGTCTAATTTTTGTATAGAGGAATGATTAATCTTTTATGAGCTGGAAAGCTGCACCCACAACTTGGAGACTTTCCACTCATTGTTTCTCAAAGGTCTGGATCTGTGCTTTAATCAAGAAATTACTCTTGTTACCTTGATTTTCAGTTCTTAATTTTTTCATATATTACTGCTATCTCACTGGTCATTGTTTTTTGCTTAAATTCCTTGAAGTAATAGGGCCCAATGAAAGGCAGATGGTTCTTTCAAGAGAAGGTAGTGAAATGGGGGCTTTTGGTTAATGAAAGTTTGTTAGGGCCTAGTAAATACGCCCTGGTATTTTTCTTTCAAAAATGAAATTGCTGAGCTATTGCAAATATCCTTACTGGGAAGTGTCTGTCTTACCATTTAAAATGTACAAAATTGGAATCTTTTAAAGAAATAGAGCAAATTATAATTATACTTACTGTGAGATACAGAACTTCAGTGCCTTGATTGTCATTCACCATTTGCATGCCGGGAAGATTCAGAAGTCTTTGTGCGGGAGGGATCTTAGCCATTTCTGCAGGTTCACCCTCGCACCTTTTCATATGAATTGGGGGTCATCTGTTTAGTCAAGAGTGTTGGATAGGCTCTGTAATTTTTATGTGAATGTTGACATCTCTGCTTGGCTGCCTTTTACAGCAAGTGGACCGACCCTCAGTTGGTGATGTTGAATGCGCTCTGGGTTCTTCCTGCACACTTGATCTGCTCCAACTATTCATGAAAATTTGTTTTGGAGAAATAGTGTTCATTCATGAAATTCTAAAGGATTTTACACACTAGTCCCATCGAAATATTGGGTCCTTGAAATGCCATACTTCCTTTTCGCTCTCTAATTTCTTCTGTTGAGGTGGTATGTATGGATGGATGGATGTCCTCAGCTTACATTATTGAGAGATGGGAAATAGTTTAAGAAACAGCCACAGAAAACTCTCATACTTCATGATCCCTTTTGTGTCTCTCAGCAGCCCTTTTTGGCCCCATGCTCTTCCTCAGTCCTGCCTGTGTGTCGTCCCCCCCCCCCCCCCCCCCCCCGGCCTTTGCATGGGTACCTCTGCCTGAAGCAGCCTTCTCATCTCCCTGCTTACTCAGCTTCGTCCTCGCTGGGATGTCATCGTCCCAATACCTTGAGATTCAGAATGGTAATCTGCCTTTTGCTGCTACACCTGATCTCCCTTATCCAGCCTTTCCTTTTCCTTTGTCCCATAGCATAATGTAATTTACCTATTATCTGTATCGTCCATCTACACCAGTAGACTAGAGGCTTCCCCAGGGCAGAGACCTTTATTTGGTTTGTTGGTGACACTTACCAAGTTCCTAGGGCACAGCCTGGAAAGATAGAAGGCACTTAATAGATTTTGGTTGTTGAATGAACTGCTAAGGATTCACTGTGCCTTCAGAATCCCTCATGTGAGGAAGAGTATGTTTCAGTTCACTGTGAGGAAAACATTGATATCGCTGATAAACAGGCACGTGTTATTTTTTCCCCCAGTTATGAAAGTTGTATTAAGTCATATTTTGTTTTCTGCTTTGGCTGCCAGAATGCCAAAAACTGTTTTGTGCTCAGTTGTGGTAGGGACTCCTTGCTTCAATATAAAGGTAAATGGATACAACCCTTTCTCTCTTTTTCCCTTTCCTCAGCCTTCACTTGATGAAAACTTGTTCTGTAATTTTTTTTTTTTTACAATAACAGTGCCTTTTATTGTTAGACCCTTTAATTAACCGTTGGAAGTGAATGGTATATAAGAATACAAAGCCACTCTCCATAAAGGAATAGTTTATTAAAGAGATTTGTTTACTCCCTGACCAGTTTGGTTCAGCAGTTAGAGAGTCTGCCCGCAGACCAATGAGTTGTGGGTTTGATTCCAGTCATGGGCACGTACCTAGGTTATGGTTCGTCCCTGACCCTGGTCGGGGTCCTGCAGGAGGCAACCAGTCGATGTGTCCCTCTCACTTCAATATTTCTCTCTCTCCCTCCCTTCCTCCCACTCTATCTGAAGAAAAATAGAAAAATATCTTCAAGTGAAGATTAAATATAAATAAATAAATAAATAAAATAATTTGTTTGTCTTACCTTGTAGTTGGTTTTCTTTTGAATTGCAGCCAGATTAGCACTATCGTTTCAGGTAGTATGCAATTTACTAGTTTGATCATTGTTCTGAAACAGTAATTTTGGGTGTTCTGTTTCTCTGTAGGTTTTTATTAGATTGAATTACACTTAGACAAGTATTGATATACTTGTAAAAACTGTGATCGTCAATCCCACACTCTTGCTTCTTAAACCCAAGGACCCTAATTTCTGACAATATCCTTTGAAAGAATTTCTTGACACAGCGGTTCAATAAAAGGAATTGTTGGCTAAAACCCAAAAGGATTGAATTAATGGCAGGGTGTTCAATCTGAACACATAAGAATTGATAGCCTAGTGCATGCTTTTCAGATGGGAGTAATTTTAGGGGGTATTCAAAGCCATAGGTTTAAGCATCTTCCTGGAACTTCAATTTTGCTTGACATTTTTGGAGCACTCTCGAATTTGAACAGTCTTGAGTTCTGTCACACAGATTACAAAAATCTGCAGAATCTCCTATTTCTGAGTTGGCCAGTTTTGAGTTAATGCGCCCAGTAAATGTTGGACCTGTGTGCACACAGGGCTGTGGTGATACGGCATCGAGATCTAGGAGAGGAAGCAACAGAGTAGCCCGTTGCCCCTCTGCCCTGGCTGCTGCTTAGCCACGAGAACTGGAATTGGGGAGTTCACCGTGACTCCTTAGAAACAGCACAACTCGTTTATTAACAAATTGAATTCGTCCTCGGAAGGATGACAGATTTGTTTAAGTATGATTGCCTGAAGCCATGGGTTTTTACAAATTACTTCAGTTTCCTATTCACATAGCCTTAAGTTCTGCACACCAACCCACACACGGTGTTAACTCCACCTCCTACGAGGTAAGGTGTTAGAAGACACAAACGTGCTGATTTAATTGAATTCACAGCTGAGACGTGTCTGTTGAGTATTTTCTTCCGCACGTAACTACGTATAAATTTTATTTTGTGATCTTCGTTATTTTAACATGATAAAAATGACCAAGTTCCTTAGGAAAATCTGAAAAATCTTGCACTGTTGGAGGAGTGTGACCATCCTGGTATGGGTCTGAGGCATTTCTCCCAAATGGGTTAGTGCCGTGAGCAGGGGAGCATCCCGGAAAGGGGTCAGTCACTCACACACGTGTGTCTTTCCATCATGCCAGGTTTGTTGGGGGAGACCTCCCCCGTATGCCAGTAGAGTCACAGGCAGGTTACACACTGAGGGAGGAGCTTATGTGATAGAAACTAGCAGAGCGAGCATCCTGTGTGAAGTCCCGGTCGCTGGTGACATTGCAGGATGCAGTCAGTGGGAGGAGGGGGGGTTCTGGCAGGGCTCCGAGCGTGGCCCACAGTACAGCTAAGCTCAAGTGTGGAGTGGTCGGGCTCTGAGTTCTTATAGCCCACAGTGGGTGGTGGTCTCAGTTATATTCAGCGTCCCCATGGAATGCTTATTGAATGCTTAATTGGAATTCTTATCTAAGTGTCCAGACTTGTGGTTTTGGGTGTTCCCAGCCCTTCCCAAGGGCATTCCTGTTACACCCCATTAGCTGAGTCTTGACAGAGCATTTGATGTAAACGTCAGTGACTCCATAGTGGATTGTCAAAAGTGTTCAAAAAGTCCACTCTTTTCTTGCTCTGTACAATTAGCCAGGTGATGCCTGAGTTCCCAGCCCACAAGTGGTGGTAGTCGGTGGTCAGTACCAGCAGCAGTAGGCTAAAAGCCACAGACTTCTTAGATGCTGTCTGAGATATGGCTTTTATTATCGGGCTGTGCAAATTAGCCCATGATTGATTCTCAAGTGTGAAAAACCTTGAACATCAACTCTGAAAAATTTAAACAGTGTTTTGTATGTGTGTTTGTATACTTTAAAAATCAAGTTTTTCTACAACAATTGTAAATGAAAACAGTAGCTTCTGCCACACCTCTACCAGTCTGATTTCTTATAGTTTATTGCTCGTCTCATGTTGGTGAACTGTAAGAAAATACTGACATTTGACTGGTTTTGACCTGTGAAAATGGCAATATTTTGAGAAAACATGCTTATAACGGTCATTTCTTGATTTTTATTTTATTTTTTTCAATTTCTTTTTAAATTGATTTTAGGGAGAGGAAGAGAGAGGGAGAGAGAGACAGAAACATTGATTGGCTGCCTCCTGCATGCCC
Organism: Molossus molossus; assembly: GCF_014108415.1. Taxonomy (NCBI): domain Eukaryota; kingdom Metazoa; phylum Chordata; class Mammalia; order Chiroptera; family Molossidae; genus Molossus; species Molossus molossus. Next base: position 52,850,610 of record NW_023425349.1, read on the forward strand.
CCCACTGGGGATCTGGCCCATAACCTGGGCATGTGCCCCGACTGGGAATCGAACTGGTGACCTCTTGGTGCATGGGTCGATGCTCAACCACTGAGTCACACTGGCTGGGCTCATTTCTTGATTTTTAAAAATCCAAATTTGATTTACCGTTTTCATACTTTGGAAGATGAGAATATAACTCATAACTTCTCCCAACACTCTTCTCAAATTCTTCTAATATAAATACAGTTTTTTTATTTGCTTAAAATAGAATGTTTATATTACTGTGACATGAAAGTAATTCACAGCTGAGACATGTAATTTGAGTATTTTCTTCCTCATGGGCTTGCTCTCACCCAGAGTTAGTAATTTTGTTTGTTAGGCTTATGTACTCTTCAGTGATTCACCCCCAAATTGAAGCCTAACCCTAAAACCTCAGGGTAGTCGTCTGTTTGATCAGTTCCTGAAGGTGTCCCTTTTGGTGTCTTCATCAGCCCAGAGATACTCTTCTTTTCTCTTTCCTGGATCCCATGGTGTCCTTTCCTTGTGGTCTCTCTTGGTCTCTTACCGTGGTAGGTAGAGGGCACTGACCAGCAGCTTCTGAGAGGTTACGTGGGATTCACATTTTTTTAGATTTGGCATCTCTAAAATGTTTTCCTCCCTCCTCCCCAATAGTTCAGCTACGTATACACTTCTAGGTTTGAAATCCTTTTCCCTCAGAACTTCGAAAAGGTTGCTCCCTAAAATTTTCTCTTTAAAAACTTTTAGGATCTTTCCTTTGGCCCAAGTATTCTGATTGATCTGTTTTCATTGGTTTTTCTGGGTACAGAGTGACCTTCCTAATCTAGAAATTTGTGTTTTAGTTATTGAAAAATTTTTTGAATTATCTTTGATAACTTTCTATTCTCTTGATTGAATTTTGTTTTTAAATATTGGTCTTTCTGAAGAAATCCTGATTTTTCTTACCTGTTTTTTTTCTGTTTTCTAGGTCATGGTCTTTTTATTCCATTTTCTGGTGAATTTCTTAAGCTTTATTTATAGTTTCTGTCGAAATAAAAATAATCTTTAAATGGATAATACATGGCTTGAATTTAAAAGCTTTTAAAAGGTAAAATAAAAAGCCTCTCAATTCCTGCTACAAACTACCATATTCCTTCCTCAGAGGCAACCAGTGCCCTCCTTCCAGAGGTATCTTATTCTTTTTTTTTAAGTTTGTTTGTTTATTTATTTATTTATTCATTCATTCATTCATTTATTATTATTATTTTTAATCCTCATCCGAGGACATTTTTCCAGTTTTTGTTCAGATAGAGTAGGAGGGATAGAGAGGAAGAGAGAGAGAGAGAGAAACATTGACATCAAGTGGTTGCCTCCCGCATGGCCCAGACCCAACCAGGGCCGGGGACAAACTGCAACCGAGGTACGTGCCCTTAGCAGGGACCGAACCCAGGTCTCTCTGGACCGCAGGCCGACACTCTAACCGCTGAGCCAAACCGGCCAGGGCGGTGCCCTATTCTTATATAAAAAAGTGTACGTGTGTATATTATTATCTCCTCCCTTTCTTTTAAAATCACAAATAATAATGTCCTTTACACACTGTTATTCACCTTGTTTGTTTTTTCATATAACAATACTTCTTGAGATTCCTTCTACTGATACAGATTTTCCTATATTTTTATCATTTTAAACACAGCAGCATAGTCTTTCTTTTTACAGATACTCCATATTTTGTTGAATCAGCTTCTTATTGATTTTGCTATTTGCAGCAGTGCTGCAAAGTGTAACTTTGTACGTACATTAATTTGCTCACATAGGATAACGTCCTGAGTCTGGAATTACCGGTGAAAGGCTCTGTGCATTTGTACTTGAAATAGGTATCACCCCAAATGTCTCCCATAGAAGCTGTGCTAATATATATACTCTCACCAGCAAGGTGCACAAGTACCTCTCTATCCTTGCCAGCATGGGATGCTAGCAAACTTCTTAATCTTTGCCAATCTGATAAGTGAAAAATGGTATCTCGTGGTTTTAATTTACATTTCTCATAGGAGGTTAAGCATCTTTTTATGAATGTTGTGACAGCCTCTCTGTGACCTGATCTATTCTTTGCTATTGCGCTGTTAGTGATCAAGTTCTGTCACTTTATGTGTAAGGAAATACGTGCCCTTATCTATGATAAGAATTGGAGTTGTTCCCAACTTACTGCTCATCTTTTGACTTGGGTTATGTTGCATTTCTCCATTTAGATGAATTTATCAGCTGCTTATTGTAAGGCCTTTGAATTTAAGGCCATAAAGAGGAAGAGACCTTCCTTACTCTAAAACTATTTTTTTAATCATCCAGTGTTTCTTCTGACACGTCTTTGGTTTCAGTTTTTATATTTAAATTATTAATCCATCTTAAATTAATTTTAGTAAGTAGAGATCCCAGTTCACTTTTTAAAAGATGACCACTGGTTCTCTCAACCACTTATTTAATAATTCATTTATCCCTTTTGATTGGAAAGACCACCTTTGTCATAGACCAAATCCCACAGTTTGTGTTTCCATTTCCTGACTTTGCTGTTCTGTTGATCTGCCTGTCTATTCATGTTTGATTATAATACTATTACTGGAGAATTCCATCGGTCCAATTCCCCCAACACTAGTGGGAGTGAGGTTCTTGGGGCGCTGCTGGAATAAGCATCTCCAGAGGCCCCCATGGAGAAGGAGATGGAATTACATTTCTTAGGTTCTAAAGTCCCAGTTCCCTTAATCCAGTCCTAACAAAGGGGGAGCTGTGGATTTAACCAAGCTAGAAGCAAGGCCAGTGTCCAGAGTTTCCGTTCCATGGTGAAGTTGAGTCCTGTGTGGTGTCAGGCATCAGGCTAGATTCAGTCCGTCAGTCCATTGTGTGGAGTCCACATGGCCATGGGCCACAAAGGCGGATGCAGAGTGTGAGAGCCCCTCAAGCCAGGAGTCAGACCTTCCTTTGTTTAGGAGTTTTGGTATTCAGATTTTTCACCCTTGTAGTGGCCACTCCATTTCTGGCCACTGACTTGTTCCCAGTTGTGACAGACAGGTAAGCACCTTCCCATGTCATCCACACTTTACTGGGCATGTGTCTAAACCGCCTTTGTCTAGTCTCTTCCCCCATTAACTTTCGGGGAACAGACCTGGAGAGTGTTAACTTGCAGCTTCCTGGCAAAGCTGTATACGTGGCATGCCTATTTCATCCAGTCTTCACTCCTTTCCTGTTAAGTAATAGCCAGATTATTATAACAGTATCAATTATTTTAATTGATAAGGGTTTTCTAACATGATTTTGTTTTTGTGAGGGTCAGGTTTTTATTTTACTGTTGATATTGATATTAACCCCCCCCCCCCCAAATGGCAGTGACATTTAAAAATGAATTATTCAGGATTTTAAGAAAACCAATCAGAGCTTTATGTGATTCAAAAGAAGCACACTGTTGGTATAGGTCAGAGTTTTCTGACTCAAGGTTTACTATTTATTTTTCCAATGGGGGAAACAAGATGCCAAAACAGGGGTATGAAGTCCTTAATTATTCACTTTGGGGATCAAAATTAGCTTACAAATCTGAACATTTAACCTTGAGGAAGGGGGAAAAAATGATTAAATAGGTCAGTGACTGCAAAGCAAAACTCTTGAAGCTTGAGGTTGGATGAGAAGATGTGACTGTGGGGACTGAGGCATTTGAGATGCGTCTCGTGGTTCATTCCCAGGTGATGAAAGTAGAGTGTCCATCAGTAGTCAGCTGGAGTGCAGCAGACTGGGGATTTTCTTTCAGTGAAAAGCCTTTATTTGTCTGAGATGAAAAAGGAGACTGCAGTGCACCACAGACTGTTTCATTCTGAACCATGACAGCCTTTTGGCATCTCTCCTCAGTGTATCCCTCTGAAATAGCCCATAAAGTGGAAAAAACAGTTGTCACTTCTGTCTGTGTATGGGTGTCGATGTGAGCCAGACTGTTGCCATATTATATTGTGACACCAAGAGAGAGAAGAGAACCTGTCTAAATGGCCACCTGAACTGTGGTGCCCAAAAGGTGAGTCAAGAGTGAATCATTTGGAAACTCTTCTTTCTCTCCTGAAGGTAAAGAATTCAAACTGTTACCTCCCAGAGGCCATACCTGCAGGTACCGTTACATTGGGGGTTAAGGTTTTAACATATGAATTTGGAGGGGGCACAGACATTCAGTCTGTAACAAGATCAAGATCTTAAAATAGTGGGTGGGCTGCCTCCAGGAGGACTTTGGCTCCCCTTAGGCTTAAAGACTTCCCAGTAGTGCCTAGAATGGGTCCAAGGCCTTTCAGTGATTTTATTTTAAAAGGTGCTGTGTTCTCATTTCTCTTTGCAAGTGAGAGGTTTCAAGAAAGAAGCATCCGCCCTGATCTGTGTGGCCAGGTTGGGCATTTTCCCTGGACACAGAAATGTTGCCACCTTAATTCCCCGTCACGGCATATATCTGGGTTGTGGCTCAAAACTCTGTAGGGGCCGTGCAGGAGGCAGCTGATTGATGTTTCTCCCTCCCCCGCTCTCTAAAAATCAATTTAAAAAAATATTTTGAGCCCTGGCCTATTTGGCTCAGCGGTTGGAGCGTCGGCCTGCCGACCGGAGAGTCCCAGGTTTTTGTTGTTGTTGTTCCCTCTTTAAATGTTTAAAGTGTGCAATTCAGTGGTATTAAGTACGTTTACATTGCTGTACAACCATCACTACCATCTATCTCCAGAAATTTTGCATCTTCCCAAACAGAAACTTAGCACCCTGTCAAAACTATCCCCATTTCCCCTCCCCCAGCTCCTGGCAACCACCGTTCTACTTTGTCTAATTGTTTTACATTTAGATATATCATTGAGATTCAGAAGCTACACCTTGCTCATTTGAACCTTGCTTTTCGCCAGCTACTTGGCTTGGGCATACAGTTTGCTAGTAAAATGCAGTCTTCATCGCTAATATTGGAACATCTTGGAAGAGGGTAAAACTGCCTGAGTTTACAGTGAAGAAATGTACTTTCCGGTTTCTGGAGTAGATCAGAGACTTCCTTACCAACACGGCATCTCAATCAACTCTGTTTTTCTTATCTCTTGGCCAGAATACAAAACTGGCGGTTGTAGTGTAATAAGCCTTGTGTACACAGCTGCAGGAGGGGGCTGGGAGGTGGCTGTGTTCTGAGGCCCCATGACTTGCAGAAGATAATGGGGCATCTGGCACCATGCGGTCACTGGTCACGACAGTTTGGGAATTGGATTTTGTCCTGCAGTGATGGCAACTCTTTGAAAAGAAAGGCACTTTTGAATATTCGCACTGCTTTGAAACCAGTGCCAGGAAGATATTGGGACTTAGAGTCAGAGGCAAAGCTGAGTGTGAGGGGCTTTCATTCATATACAGGAACAAAGGTTGTTGAAAAAAGCAGGTAATCATTAATTTTGTTGGTGCAATTTGTTAAACTTCCAGGGCACTTGGAGGAGTCATAGCTGTTTTTAAAATCTGTTGTGAATCATTGTACATCCTTAAAGTTAATCCCTGGTTAAGTGCATGAGTTTGGATTCAGAGTTTAGGTGTACTGATGTGTAACTTGTTGTTTAACCTTTCTAAGCTTCAGTTTCCTCATCCGAAGAATGAACACTAGGCAGTTTGTTCCTGGGTTTTTTGTAAGGAATAGATCAAGTCATGCATGATGCATTTAAAGTGTCTGGCACAGTCTAAGTACTTGATATGCCCTGGAAACCTCTTATGCCCCTGGACGAGGCCTATAAAATGGAAAGATTAATACATATCATATATATTTTTATCCTTCTAGTCCTGAATTACTTGACTTACTTGAATCCCAAATAGTGTTCATTGGCTCACATTCAGAGGTCTGGACCATCCTGCCTGAAGGAGAGGGCTGCCTGCTGAGGGGTCAGGATGACAGAGGCTGGTTCTTCCAGCCCAGTCAATCAGAACGGGGCCTTTCCAGTTCCTGACAGCCTGGGTGAGGCAGACAGATGCAAGGTCCCGCGAGCTTCGGCAGTTCCTACCCATTATGCTGTTTCCTCTTCAGAAAGTAGGCTGGAATTTGTTTTCAGTAGCTAAGTTCATTATCTGACTGTCTCCAAGCCGTACCTCCCCCTTTCCCATGTTTATGAAAAGCAAAACAAAATTACTGGGTGCTCACATCATCCTTTTAGGAGGATCTGGAGATTCACTGGCTGGCACTCCCAGACTACAGATTTGGGTTGAGATAAGGAGAGTAACCGTCACCTCAGTACCTTTTACCACTGTGCTTTTTTATTCACGGGTCAGCACCGGTGTGCCGTGTGGAGGGCAGGGGAAGGGGTGGGCACAGGTGAGACCCAGTTCTGTTGTCCTATTGCCCACCTGATGCATCTGCGCTGATAACTGTCCATCAGGGTTCACTTGGAAAGGGCATTGAGTAACAACTAGTGGGAGTGTGAAGAATGAGCCTTTAGACCCACCCAACTTGTGGAAATTCAGAAAATGTAGTGCAGAGATGTACGTTTTTCCAGCTTGTGAAGCCAAAACAATAGGCTTGTTGGAAGAACATTTGAGATTTGTTCTTTTTTGAAAGCATCGTGTTCAGTGGGTACATGTGCTTTGCTCATAAAAATCTGTGCTGTAATCACATTGCTGGGAGGGAGGGAGCTGTGGATTTGACTACCAACAGAAAGTGATGTTAGATGTGATGTCTCCTTATTAGACACTAAGATTTTTTTCTTTTTTTTTAAAGAAAGGGGAGAAAATACAGCTTAAGAGCAGAAAATGCTGACTACGTTGGCAGCAGACACGTATGTTTTATAAAATACTAGCCGAGAATGCTTGACTTCTTTACCACTTGATTTTATCTTAGTCTTTCCTAAGGTGATTTGTCCCCTTTTAATTTTGCTGGCTGACATTTAACTATTGACTTCATCCCGGGGAACAAACCACTGTGATTTATGGTCAAGGGTAGAGATGTGAAGAGACAGAAAAGATATTCAGATGCTTTGGGTGCCTTTTTCCATCCCTGTGTCTTCTCCCAGAAACCTTACGAAAGCACCGAAACAAAAAAACTTTTACAACGGGGAAAAAAACCTCTCATTCTTCTTAAGTAGAAAATTCTCGGAGTTTCTGTAAAATTTTGCTTTGCCTCGCCCGTGTAAGAACAATAGTGGTCTTTTCATTTTCGATGTGTATTCTAATTCCACCGATGGAGACGGGTGGAGGCGGGGGGGGGGGGGGGAAGGCTGAGGTGGGACCCCAGGCCGGAGAATTGGTGTCTTTCTTTGAGGATGCCCCCGCCGCCCCCTCCCGCTGGCTTCTGGGCCGTGGGACCCAGCCACATCACTTCCTGTCCAAGTTGGCACTGACAGTGGCACAGTATCTCTCTGCCCAGTGTTCTCAAAATGCAGCTGGCAAGCTTCCAGCAATAGAGTCATCCAGAGAAACAACTCACCCTCCTTTTTTCTTTCTCTGAAGCCTTGGGCCGCTTCCCCAGGCCTCAGTCCATCTGTCCCTAGCGTTTGGGAATAGCCCCATCGAGTCCCCAAATCTTTCCTTAGATTATATAGCAGTGGCTTTCTGAACACCCCCCCCCCCCCAAGCTTACTTGTTTCCTTCTTTTATGCCTAGGCCCTACATCTTCCCGAGGGAAGACTCAAAATGCTCTCCTGTGGGAGAAAGGAAGGCTATATTCCTCTCCAGTCATTTTTCCCTCTAGGCTAGGTCAGAAAAGTAGCTCACATTTGTGAGTGCCTACTGTGGACTAGGTGCTCCAGGCCTTCCACGCATGGCCTCGTTCATGCCCGTAACAGCCTGAGAAACAGGTGCTGGGATCGTTCCCAAGTGCGCGTTCTGGAGAACAACTTTGCTCACGGTGGAGGGAGAGACCGACAGTAAGGCTGGTGGCAGAGTTGTCCCCCTGAGGTGTCCGGGCTCTTCCCCCACTTTGGGGTCTCACAGCCTTGGCGTGCAGCAGTGTGATAGAATAGACGTGTTTGTGATATCCTCTGCTTTCTTCACCATGCCCTTCACTTCCGTTTGCGTCCCCCCTGGCAGTCCTCTGTGTCCCTGTGTCTATTACCAGGCCTATTCCAAGCAGCCGAGACTTTTCTTTCATTCTCCTCCAGTCCGCAGGCACCGCCCACTGCCCACCCCAGAGCCGCTCCCCCTGTTCTTGGTATGTGTTAGAGCAGCACCCCACTGCCGGGTTCCACCATCTGGATGCCTTTTCTCCCTTCCGTAGCAAAGCCGACAAGTTTAATGCTTGACATGACACAGATGTATTACCTCACAGTTCTGTAGGTCAGAAGGTCAACACAGAACTCACTGGAATCAAACCCAGGGGTGGGCAGGGCCGGTTCTCAGAGACTCCCTTTCCTCCTCGCTCCCCGCTTCTCGAGGCCGCCTGCCTTCCACGGATCCTGACTCCCGCCCTCTTCAAAGCCAAGTTGAACCCTTTCATGCTTCCAACTTCTCCTGCTCTGTCATCCATCCCTCTCTCTCTAACAGCCAGAAAAGGCTCTCTGCTTGCAGAGACTCAGAATTACATCGGACCCATGTGGATAACCCAGGCGAACGGGCTCATCTGAAAGGTCCTTACCCTTCATCACATCTTCAGAGTCCTTTTCGCCAGGTACTGTAACAGACCCGTAGGTTTGGAAATTAGGCCTGGGACCTCTGGGTGTGTGCATGTGTGTGTCCGTCTGCCTGCCTACGTGTGTTATTCTGCCTGCCACACAAGGGAAGGTATAACGACACAGCAAAACTAATCTCTGACCTTCGCTGGCAACCAGCATTCCTCTAGGCCAGGCATCTGGTTTGTAATACAAGGAGCAGTTATTCAGGGCTCATCTGTCCCGTCCGGCAGGCAGCACACACCTTGCAGGACAGGTGCGAGGTGAGCAAGAGCTGTGGGAAGACTGAACACTTCTTCCTTCCCTCTTTTAGCGAAAACAAGCCACAGACGGGAGGAGACTACTTGGGTTATGACTTTCCTCCTTATTGTGAAATTAAATAAAACCGAAACAACAAAAACCTTTCATAACAGAAATACTAGTGCTGGGATGTAAAATTGCCCCAATTCCTTAAAATAGGCTCTTTCTCCTTTGAACACAAAGCTAAGCTGCATTGTAGTTTGAACTGTTTTTCATGGGAAAATTGGACCCCGGGGTGGCATTTGGTGTGTTACTGAGTAGGGTCGCTTTGGGGAGGACGGGAAGCCCCTTCTCCGCTCACCACCTGGAATGCGATGCGGGTTCCGCACCGACAGCTGGCTAGCCTGTAGGGCCCTTACAAGTTGAATCTTGTCTCAGGAAACAATTTGCTAGAAGATCAAAGCATGGATGGGGTAAATTAATTTTTCAACAAACCATAGGTCTGGGAGAATGTAAACATTGTCTCCTAAGTGCTGCTCGTGTCCTTGATGAACGAGTAATTTGGGGGCTCTTTTCGTCTAGGATTATAATTCTGTATTTGACTGATTCATGTCTTAAGATGTTGAAAAAGAACTCTGAAAAATTGTGCCTAAAATACGGCCCTGAGATAACCAGTAATATAGGTATTTCAGCACCTCTCTCATTTAGAATGGTGGGTCTCAAGGGGCTTTGTAGGGGAGAGGGCGACATTGCCCCCGGGGGCATTTGGCAGTGTCGGAGACATTTTTGGTTGTCATGATTCAGGGGAGGGGTGCTGCTGGCATGTACAGATTCATGGCAAGGGATGCTGCTGAACACCCCACGACAAAGTTATCTAGCCCGAAATCTAGTCCACGGTGCTGAGGCCAAGAAACCGTTAAGGGACTGTTTTCTGTTTTTCACTTATTTAGATATCTTTCACACTGCATGCAGATTTAATTACTCTGAGGGATTGTTTCTTTTCTTTTCTCACTCATCACAGCATCTCCCTCTTCTTTAACTCAAACATTTATTGATCGGGTTGATTTTTTTTTTCCCCCTCCCACCTTTGTTAAGGTATTCACCCCCCCGTTTTGTCTCAGAGCACAGTTCTTGGGTCAGCGTTGACAAGCCGACTGTGACAGTCCACATGGTATGGAGAGTGGGCACCTCTGTCATTCTCTACTTTCTTATCTGTAAAGTAGAAGTAATAAAGCACCCAGTGGAGGATGATTGTATTTAAGAGAGATGCTTTACAAAGTGTCTGGCGTGTAATAAGTGCTCAGTAAATGCCTTCTTTGCCCAGGCAACTTATTAGGAGACCATATACAAAATCCAAGGGGCCTAGGGACCCCTTCTCCCCACCCTCTTTTTGGTAAAAAGTTGCATATAAAGGAGAGGCAGAAATCTCCAACATTCAGGGATTGTTCTCACCTCTCCAGGAAGGAGAAGAATTGAACAGTTTTTCAGTAAAGGTTACTGAGAGTTAAGATCTCCGAATCACCTGAAGTACCTAAGAGGTACGGCTTGCCTCAGGCCAGAGCTGTTTTTAAGACTAAATTGACAGCTACTAGTTCAAGTTGGAACATTCCAGACTTAAGTATAGATACCTGCTAAAGTCCCTTCAAACAGGTGGGTTTCCACAGTTGGCAAAGGCTGTTTCTTGGCCAGTTACTTGTTTGAGAGTCATCTTGGAACTTAGGGTTGGTTAGGAGTCAGTTGGACAGAGAATTCTGTCTGCGCGGATCAGAGCTTCAATTGTCCCATCTGTAAAGTGGACATCATACCTCCCCTCAGAGGATGGCTCCGAAAATAAAAACGAAGGCCTGTTTGTGAGACACCTGGCACAGTAAGCATACTTCATAAATGAAACTTGTAAAGGCTGTTGTTTGAGATTTTCCCAGTTGTTAAATGTCGTGGACAAAAGTGCAGTAAGAGGTAACAAGTTAACTTTTCACCCATCCTGTTTGTTAGTGTTTTTACCTCGTTGTATCTGTATTGAGAACATGGATGTTTGAAACACCCGAGCCTTGAACTTGCCCTCAGAGCGACTGTTCCACACCATCTGTCAGTGCCACGGAAAACTAGCAGGAGACAGTTTACAAGGTTTTCACTTGAAAAAACATGGCAAATCCAGTGGATTACAAAAGTAGTTCATCGTTGCAAACTTTGACATTTTTCTCATTAATTTCTGTGCCTGTCAGTTTGTCTCTCACCACCTTCAAAATCTGAGTCCAACTCCTTCTCTAGAAGGAGGCTCCAGATTGCCTATACTTCATCCTGATAGCGTCTCAACTTTGTATCTCCGAAGAATGTGTTTTCTCGGGCTGCCTTTACTTGTTTGCATTTGTAGACATACTGGTTACTAAGTATAACATCTCATGCTATTTTCTCACCTTGATATTTTCCTTGAAAACTAGTTTCATGTCATGTTTATGTTTTGAAATCCCTGCAGTACCTGATGCAGAGGGGCATTCTGAGGCCTTGGTACTTATCTTTGCTATTGATGATGAGCTATAAGAGATTTTGATATAAGCAATTTAGAGGATCCAGCTAACACTGTACAGGGGATTAAGTAAGGTTGAGGCTGAGGGCTGGAGAGGAGGCAGATCAGCAGAGTCAGTGCTCTGAAGAGGAAGTACGGCCTGTTAGGGGCACATAATACTGAGGACGTTGGTGGGAGGCGGGGGTCGCAGACACTTAAGCTGAAACCTGTCAGGTGAGGTGGAGTTAGCCAGGTAAAGTGGCAGATTTGGGCAAGAGGCTGAGAGGGGCGAGCACCCTAAGCTTAGAACCGAAGAGAGTTTAGTGTATGACTTCAAATTGGAGAGTGGAGTTGGGTGTGGGTAGGTGTGTTAGGGGGGTAAGATCATAAAGGGCCTAGTGAACCATGTTAATACATTTTATTTATAAATATTGATTTTTTTTTTTTTTTTTTTTTAGAGAGAGAGAAACATCAGTTTGTTCCACTTATTTATACATTCATTGGTTGTTTCTTATATGTACCCTGACCAGGAATCGAACCTGCAACCTTGGCGTATCGGGACGATGCTCTAACCAGCTGAGCATCCCTGCCAGGGCCATGTTAATACAGTTTAAATGTTATCTCAAAGGTGGTGGGAAATTCTTGGAGAGTTTGAAGCTGGTGAGGGGTATAGTTAGGAGTGCAGGCTTGGGGATGTGAGGATGGACGGGGTGCCTGCAGCAGTGCCCAGGTGAGAGGATTCATAGCCTAGGCTCGAGCAGGGGCCTGGTGCTAGAGAAGGTGGACAGAGGGGAGTTGAGGATAGGGTCTCCAGCTGAGTGACCGGGGTGAGGGAAGCGTCGAGTGCAGTGCCCAGGTGTTCGCGCGGCCCAGCTGCTGCTCAGTGAGAGGAAGCCTGGAGGTTTGTGGGAGGATGATGAGCTCAGTTTCGTACAGGTTGAGTTCTAGGGTCTGTGGGATGTCAAAAGGGAAATGTGTATTTGAAGTTTAGAAAAGAGAGAAAGGGCAAAGTGAGTCGGGTTCTGCAAGTCTTCTGCACCTCGGTGATCATTGCAGCTGTGAGGTAGTAAGACCACCGAGTTGGGGGTGGGGAGGGGGGTATAGAGTGGGAAACGAAAGCTAGGGCCCTACCCTGGAGAGCCGCCCACAGAGGAGACAGGAGGGCCAGCCAGAGAGGTGGGAGGAAACCTGCAAGCGTGCATTTCAAAGAGGGGACAGTTACCAGTGTTGTCTGGCCTGTGGAGCCACGAGAATGGAGTCAGATCTGTGGATTTGGCAGCAAGAGCAGTTCCAGAGGCTTCCTGGCTGCTGGGCCCAGAGCAGGGGGATGGGTGGGATGTGAGGAAGGTGCTCCTGCTGGCCTGTGTGGCCCTTGAGGACATTAGATGAAGGTGTGCCCCCTCTGGGTGGATGAGATTTCAGCTCCCACATGCCACCTTAGTCGCTGCCCTTGTTTAGTAGGCAAACTGCACTCCCGATGCATGGTGGCTTAGGGTAGATCAGTGATTCTCAATCCAGGACACCTCCCCCCCCCCCACACACACACACACGGGGACATTTGGCCATGTCTGGAGACAATTTGGTGGTTACAGCTGAAGTGGGGTGGGGGCTGTTACTATTGTTTAGTGGGCAGACGTGAGAGATGCAGCTGAACACCCTACAATGCACAGTGTAGCCCACATCAAAGAATTATCCAGCCCCAAATGTCAATTGGGCAAAGGTTGAGAAACCTTGGTGCAGGTGAACCTTTCAAGATCTTGGTTTGTGCAGAGGAGCTTATGGGAGGGTGGTAGCTAGAGGTGGACCTCAGAACCATGTTCCTAGATACTTTGCTACAGTCTCATTTGGGCCAGTTTTCATCTTGCCTCCTCACCTCTCTGCCGTATAATTCTTATTCACCAGGTTGTAGTTCAACTGTTTACTCTTTGGAAGCCATTTTTACCAGCTGCCCCCTCTCTACTCCCAATAAACACTGAAATGCAAGGTAACCTTGTGTCCTAATTTCTGTTTCTAGGCCCTTGGAATGACATCTGCATTTTATTACCATTGGCCAGGAAATTATGTTTCAGCAACCAAGAAATGGACATAACTTTGGCTAATCTAAAGTAGCCCATAATTCAGTGTCAGCTTGATAAGGCTGTAATGCATGGTCAGTCAACCCTTGACTGGCAGGCTTGGAAAAAAGACAGGAAGTCTTCCTTGTGTTTGGAAGCAAGCTTTGCTTCTGGCTTTGGGAAGCAAGGAGTACAGATGGTTCTCACCAGATAGGGGTGCAGCAGCTCTCCCAGCTTTTTGGGAACAAATCAAGTGATTATCTCAACAATGTCAAAACTGTGTTCCCAGATCGCTTGTTGTTTGAAACATTTGAGGTGGCTGATGAGGAGGAGAAGAATTAATTAGCAGCTCCTCCCGGTGTCCTTTTTCAGCTTTCTCAAATTGCAGCATGAGAGTCCCTCAGACATGCTGGCTGCTCACTCGGTGATCTGTGTTTCACACGGTACAAAAGATTGCTGGCTAAATTTTGTGAGCCCTCTCACGTGGGGCAGACAGTGTCCTGGGTCCAATGAACAAGAAAATTTACTGTAACGTTTTGTCAATGGGGAAGCACTTGAATTCACAGAATAGCCTTGGACAGTCCTGGGTAAGTTTGAAGGGCAAAGCTGCCTTTTCTGTTTTCAGAAATATTTTTACCCTGCAACATTGGGTAAATCTAAACCCTTTGGGCAAATGAAAATAAGCTTAGTATTAAGTTTTGGCAAAGAGTGTTCAGGACAATGAGAATGTGTGGGTTAAGAACAGGAAGTGTCTTAGTTTTAAAATGATGGTAGCGGAGATGGATTAAAATGAGCTGCTGGCCATATTGAATGTGGGATATGCCTTGGTTGTGGGCATGTTCTTCCTGAATAAATCACTGTATATAGTGATGTACTTTAGACTTTTTTCTATTAAATTGCCTCTCGTCTAGTTTAAAAAGATAGGACAGGTGACAAGAATTCTGCGTGGTGAGTACCATTATACAAATGGTACAGGCGTGCCTTTTGTGTGTGTATATGTACATAACAGCTTAACTATTCTGTCTACAAGCCCAGAAAATAGTAAAACACACTGTAGCTTTTACATTTCTGTAGTAGAATAACCCATTTTATGAAAGAGGAAATGGTGGTGGGCAGGAAACGGGAAGTTTGGGGCTAAAGAATGTTTATGTGAAATTTTATTTCCGATTTTGGCAAAGTCTTTGATCATAATAGTTAAGAGCAAGCTTGAGATCATCTTACATTTTCAGATTTTTCACTAATCAGGACCGTGGGATATATTGATAAACATTGATCTTGTTTTTAAAGTACTCCATACTATGAAATTAAATCTTTCCTTATAACTACAATACCATATGGTTATCTGTGGTTAAGGAAACTATTTCTCATTTGTCTTTTGGTTTGGCCAAACCCTTGTATTATGTGTACTAAATTTGTTGATATTGTTAATCCTCACCTGAGGACATTTTCCATGGATTTTTTTAGATAGAGTGGAAGGGAGAGAGAGAGAGAAAGAGAGAAAGATCAATGTGAGAGAGACACATCGATTGGTTGCTTCCACACGACCCCAACCGGGCCAGGGATCAAACCCTACATCCTTCATTCCAAGGGCCAGTGCTCTACTGGCTGGGCCAAACCAGCCAGGGCAGGTACCTGATTTTGTGATTGCTGCAGGTGAACTTGGTACTTCCCATATTGTTAAACCCTCAGCAGCACATACAGATGCTCTTGTTTGTGACCTAGACTATTTTAGCAATATATAGCAGAGATCATTGCCAAGAATCTTTAGAAAGAGAATGCAGACAGATTTATATTTATTTGAACAAACGTATTCACAACACAGGTGAAAAAATTGCAATGTGTATAATAGGAGGAATTTTTATAAACCAACATTTCCCTCACTCGCCATGTATTTATTTATGTCTATTTTTGCATAGAAAAAAAAAATGAAATATATGAAATTGTTAACAGTGGTCAAGTTTCTTTGGGAATTATATTAATTTAATTTTAAAATTTCTGATCAGGATTTTAAAACATTTTATAATATCATGTTATATTTAGGCAATAAAAATAAAGGAGGAAAGTAAGTGTAAATATATAAATGGCAGGAATTTTATAATCTGGCTATAGACTATATACATTACATGAAATCATAGATGAGATCATATAAAATTAATATTTTTGTTTTAATTCCACCAATAAGTCCAAAGAAGTTTCTTTTTTTTCTCTTATTCCATAGTAAGACAGAAGGGAAAATTCACCTGTGCGAATTTTAAACTTTTTTTCTCTCCACTTTTATTTCTTCCCCTCTTATTTGGCAGTTCTCCCAGGCCTCTTGTTCCGAAGCCTTCTGAGGGAGGGGAGATGCCCCATCAAAACCCTTATGTAAGAGCCATACCCAGACTTCCTACCGTAGGTGTGACGGCAGACCGCTTGCCACCCTAACATCCCCCTCAGCCCTTTGGGAAAAGAGCGCTTCACTCAGTAAACAGTGATCCTGCCTCTTTCCGGGGTTGGCTTAGATTAGTTTAAGGTTCTTCAGTTTATCAGTGAAGAGGATGCCAAGGACTTGTTCATGGCAGCATCGAACTCAACAGAGAGGAAAGCTCCATGGTGTTTCACGTTAGGCCTGTTTCATGTTTAGCAGTTTTGGTTCCTTTAGATGAAAGGCTAGGCAGTCCTTAGCAAGGACTGTTCTTCTTTCCTTTTCTGTTCCAGCTCAGACAGCTGTCTCAGCACAGAGCTTGAGATGGGGAGGCGTCCAGGCTTCCGCAAGCACCGTGCTGCATTGTGGGGGTGTGAGAATGGAGCCACCCCACGCTCTGCCCCGGCCACCTGGCTCTTTGTTTCTTTCTCTTCTTGTTCTCGGGGTACAAGCAGCAGTGACTCTGTGACTCTAAGACATAGGAACTCGGAAGCTGGTGACTAAATCCCCAAGCAGGTGGCTGCCTATTGTTGGTCTGGAGGAAGTGAGCAGGGGCTGCTTTCATCTTCTCATAGCTTCTGGAGGGCAAAATGACCCTTAATTGGGGCTGGGGGGTTGCACACGTGCGCAAACACAATCCTGGAGTCCGAACATTCCCTCGGGAAAACCTGTGGGTTTGGTCTTTCCTTAGCTCCGAGGCCTCTGGAGCCAGGCCTTGCTTTCTGAGGTGAGCATGTCCGGCAGGCCCGCAGTCTTAACACTGGGTTGGATGTAGGTATTCAGAATAATGAGTCCCTGTTTGAAAAACAAACCACATTGCAGGTGTGGTAGATTCCCTTGGAGGTCGTAATTTTTAGTATCTTTTTAGATATTGGTAATTCTAAAGAGAAGTTCCAATCTTTAACTGGCTTTTATGATAGCCATTAGGGCGTTTATTACCCCAAAACACTCATAATTTAATAACATGGTGCTAGCCACCTATTCCTCCCACATCTGTACATAAGGTTGACTACAGATCTTTAACAGTATATTTTTTCACGCTGAGCAGCAAGAACAGACAGGCCATCTTCTCAAAACACCATTATCAGAAAGTAGCCGGACGTCCTCGAGCGGGAGGCGGTGGCTGTAGCCCGGGAAAGTGTATGGGAGCTCCCGCGAGAAGTAGGGGCCCGGGTGTCAGAAAAGGTGCAGCAGCCAACCAGTCCATCTCATCCCGTTTCTTTTCCCATTCTTCTCTGAACTGTCTTATCTTTGCACTCTTTTTTAACCCTTCTTCCCAACTTTAGGATAATTTCCTGCCATATGTTTAGATCTCTAAGAGACTGTAGCTCCAGGAGTCTTGTTTAAACCCAGCCCCCATCCCATTTTGCCATGTCACTGTGTCTCACATCTTGAGACAAACTTAGTGGGAAAGCTGGAAAAGAGATTAGGGAGCAGGGAAGAAAGGAAAAGTGGAAATCAAAGGAAATGGAGGAGGAACATGACATGAAGGAGAATGGTAATTCATAGTTAATACCACATGTGTGGATCCATGTAATAAGATTGCAATAAGATTGCGATAAGAGACTATGAAGCTCTCCTCCCCCCCCCCCCCCAGGGCTTTTCCAAGGTTATAATAAAGGTGGAACTATAAGGTAACAATGAAAGCAAGTTGGGGTTGGAGAAAGGGGAGAAGGAAAACTGACATTTGCTTATTTCCCTCTTTTATCCAGATGATTCAGTATACCAGCTTACTTGGTTTTATAAGTGCAAGTCCCAGAATTTTGAATCTGAAGTTAGCTGTCTGTTTAAACTCAGAAGGTCCAAAGTTGTTGCTCAGTTTTTACCAGATTTAATTTTGGAAACCAGAAAGATGTTGAAAGAACTTACTTTCTCACCTGACAATATTGCACGTTTGAAAACCTAAATGATCTAAAAATATGTTTACCTGAAGGACTCATAGAATTGACTGGATAAAGATTGAGAGTAGATGCTCAGAGTAGGAGAACAGTAATGGAACAGCATGTGCCAAGGCCCTGAGGTAGAAAGGGGGCTTTAGTCTGAGGACCAGACGAGGATCCTGTGACTGCTGCAGGATAATGGGCAGGAGGACAAAAGTCAAAGTAGGAAGATTAACTAGGAAGCTCGAGGACTTGCCCACCGTCATTTCACTGGTGAATGGCCAAGCCAGGACTCAAACCCAGGTCTGTAGAAAGCTAAGGCATCGTCTCAGCATTTGTTAAACACTATTTGGTAATGTTCATGTTAACCCAGAACGTATTTAAAAGATTCTAAACTGACAGGTTTCTTTCGAAAGACTTATTGATCTTTTAATTATAATATGAAATGTGTGTCAAATTACCAACTGCAAAAAGGAAGGGAAGTGCTCATTTGAACCAGCAGAAACGTGAAATTCTACCTGCCTCCGTCAGCCTCGCCAGAATGTAATTTCTTTAATTCATCCAGTCACCTTCTTGACTAATTGCACAAGTCTGTACTGTGCTTTGGCTCCCCCCTCCCACTCCCCCCAAACAGCTTAGGGATCTTTAAAGTAAATATTTTGAAATGTTTCCTCTGGATCAGGGTGTTTGTGGTAAGATATTGTGAACACTGCTTTTATTGTAGAATGAGTTGTTTTTTTCAATCATAGGATCCTTTGTTAGGAGTGAATGCAGTTGTAATTTTGTCACCTTTATTTAAGAAATCATTTATCAGTGTTTTTTCTGTAGAAAGTGCTTTAGATGTGTAGAGCCTTTACTTTCTAGAGACTTAAGTAGGTTCAGAAGTATTTAAAATGGTATAGTTTAGTTAGCTGATCATAAAATTACTATTGTGGATTGAGGGCTGCTAGGCAGTATACTTTTTAAAAAATTATTTATTGCCCTGGCCGGTTTGGCTCAGCAGTTAGAGCGTCAGCCTGCGGTCCACAGAGACCCGGGTTCGGTTCCCGCTAAGGGCATGTACCTTGGCTGCAGTTTGTCCCCGGCCCTGGTTGGGTCGTGTGGGTGGCGGCCACTCGATGTGTCCCTTTCACATCGATGTTTCTCTCTCTCCTTCCCACTCTATCTGAGTAAAAAATGGAAAAATGTCCTCGGGTGAGGACAAAAAATAAATAAATAAATAAAAACTAAAAAATTATTTATTGATTACAGTTGACATATGGAATTATATGTTTCCAGTGTACAGTATAGTGATTAGACATTTATACATACCTTACAAAGTGAATACCCCAGTTAAGTCTAGTACCCACCTGACACCATATATAGTTATTACAACATTATTGACTACATTCCCTATCCTGTACTTTGCATCTCTGTCCCTGTTTTATAACACCAGTTTGTGTTTCTTAAGCCTTGCACTTTTTTTTACCCATCCCTCAAACCCCTCCCATCTGGTGACCATTAATTTGTTCTCTGTATCTATGAGTTTGTTTCTGTTTCATTTATTTTATTTATTGATTTTAGAGAGAGAGGAAGGGGGGGAGAGAGAGAGAGGAGGGGGGGGAGAGAGAGAGAGAGAGAGAAACATCAATGAGAGCCGGTGTGGCTCAGTGGTGGAGCATCGACCCAGGCACCAAGAGGTCGCCAGTTCAGTTCTTTGTCAGGGCACATGTCCAGGTTGTGGGCCTGATTCCCAGTGGGGGGCATGCAGGAGGCGGCCAATTGATATTCCCTCTCATCTGTGCTTCTTTTTTAAAAATAGTTTTTCTTTGTTGATTTTAGAGAGGGAGGAAAGGAGAGGGAGATAGAAACATAGATGAGAGAGAGCATCGATTGGCCGCCTCCTGCATGCTCCCCGCTGGGAATCAGGCCCACAACCTGGACATGTGCCCTGACAAAGAACTGAACTGGCGACCTCTTGGTGCCTGGGTCGATGCTCCACCACTGAGCCACACCGGCCGGCCTATTTCATTTTTTCAGATTTCACATATAAGTGAAATTGTATGGTGTTTGTCTTTGTATGACATTTATCTTATCATAATATCCTCTATATCCATCCATGTTGTCATAAATGGTAAGATTTCATTATTTTTTATGGTCAAGTAACATTCCATTGTATATATGTGCCAGCACTTTTCTTATTCATTCATATGTTAATGAACACTTAGATTGCTTTTATATCTTGGCTATTGTAAATAAGGCTGCAGTGAATATAGGGGTACAAATATCATCTTGAATTAGTGTTGTGGATTTCTTCAGTGAAATACCCAGATGTAGAATCACTGGGCCATACAGTATGTTTTTTTTTTTTTTTTATCCTCACCCGAGGATATTTTTCCATTTTTTGTACAGATAGAGTGGGAGCGAGAGAGAGGAAGGGAGAGAGAGAGAGAAACATAGACGTGAAGGGACACATTGAGTGGCTGCCACCCGCACGACCAACCAGGGCCGGGGACAAACTGCAACCAAAGTACGTGCCCTTAGCGGGAACTGAACCCGGGTCTCTCCGGACCGCAGGCCGACGCTCTAACCGCTGAGCCAAACTGGCCAGGGTCAGTATGTTTTAAACATCTCATTTTCACCACCATCCTACACTGAGGGTCGAACTGTAGTCGCTCTTGTTTGTTTTTGCTTTTGTTGCCTTTGCTTTTGGTGCTGGATCCAAACAGTCATCGCCAAGACCGATGTCAAGCTCACACCTGTTTTCTTCCAGGAATTGACTGTACTGTGATTTTCAGTTTACATTTGGGAACATGGGGGCTCCAAGCAGACGAGTGAGTTTTTAAGGTAGGAAGTGACAGAACGGACACTTGAACTTGGGCCTTCTTCGGGCCCCTACTCTCACACCCCATCCAGTTCCGCTTTCAGGATCGAGTTTCTTTTAGGCAGTTACTGGTAGTCACCTCAAATGCTGAGAACTGGAGTGACGGGAGATTGAATAAATGTGAGCATTATAATGAGACATTTTCTTATATACTATTGTAAGGGTTTTGTTCTAGAGACCATGGAAGAGAAAAATAGAAGCTGACTGCCACCTTTCACATCAGTCACTCTCTTACCCTGAACTTTTGATAAATTCAGAATATCTCTCTATGTGAATTTACTTTCATGGGAATATTGGAAGATCAATGAACTAGCCTTAATGAGTTTAATGTAAATTAAATCCAGATAGAATGGCCATTTTAACAATGATCACTTTATTATTTCTCATTTTTATTTTTTAATACTCTTCCAAGAATATGTTTTTATTAATTTGAGTGACAGAGAGAGAAACATCAATTGGTTGCCTCCCATATGTGCCCTGACCAGGGATTGAACCTGCAACCTAGGCACATATCCTGACCAGGATGTGATTCTTTGTTGTGTGGGATGACAAGCCAACCATTCGAGCCACCTTGCCAGGCAATGAATGATCACTTTATTTTTTTTATCCTCACCTGAGGACATTTTTCCATTTTTTTGTTCAGGTAGAGTGGGAGAGAGAGGAACAGAGAGAGAGAGAAACATCAACGTGAAAGGAACACATTGAGTGGCTGCCACCCACACAACCGACCACGGCTGGGAACAAACTGCAACCGAGGTACATGCCCTTAGCGGGAACCGAACCCGGGTCTCTCTGGACCACAGGCCGAAGCTCTAACCGCTCAGCCAAACCGGCCAGGGCTGAATGATCACTTTAAAAGAGGCCCTGGCCGCCCTGGCCGGTTTGGTTCAGCGGTTGGAGGGTCGGCCTGTGGTCCAGAGAGACCCGGGTTCGGTTCCCGCTAAGGTCATACACCTCGGTTGCAGTTTGTCCTCGGCCCTGGTTGGGTCATGCGGGTGGCAGCCACTCGATGTGTCCCTTTCACGTCGATGTTTCTCTCTCTCTCCCTCCCACTCTATCTGAACAAAACAAAACAAAACAAAAGTGGCCCTGGCCGATTTGGCTCAGCAGTTAGAGTGTCGGCCTGCAGTCCAGAGAGGCCCGGGTTTGGTTTCTGCTAAGGGCATACACCTCGGTTGCAGTTTGTCCTCGGCCCTGGTTGGTCGTGTGGGTGACAGCCACTCAATATGTCCCTTTCACGTCGATGTTTCTCTCTCTCTCCCTCCCACTCTATCTGAACAAAACAAAACAAAACAAAAGTGGCCCTGGCCGATTTGGCTCAGCAGTTAGAGCGTCGGCCTGCGGTCCAGAGAGGCCCGGGTTTGGTTTCTGCTAAGGGCATACACCTCGGTTGCAGTTTGTCCTCGGCCCTGGTTGGTCGTGTGGGTGACAGCCACTCAATATGTCTCTTTCACGTCAAAGTTTCTCTCTCTCTTCCTCTCTCTCCCTCTCTATCTGAACAAAAAATGGAAAAATGTCCTCGGGTGAGGATAAAAAAAAGAGTATAATTTATAACTATGGTTCTTAAATTGTAATAATGTTCATCCAAATCCTGAGGGCTATATTAAAACAGATTGCTGGGCACCTACCCCCAGACTTCCTGATTCAAGAAGTCTGAGAATTTACATTTCTGACAAGTTCCCAGGTAATGCTGCTGGTCTGGGAACCACACTTTGAGAATCATTAATATGGGGACAGTAATAGGTGCAAATAAAATTGGATGGGCCAAGAGCTAACCCCTCAGAAAGCCATTTCCCAGTCTCAGACCACACCCACCACTCAAAGCAGAATGGTGTCCTGATGTCCAGCAGGGTGAAGGGTAGGACAGTGACTCCATGTAGCCATTCCCACTATTGAGAATAACAGGAGGATCCCCTCCCCTCCCCCACCTCTACCACTATGATGGCACATGACTTATACATGCCAGATGTACACATTGTTAACCCTGCAGTGAATAAACTCTTCCACTTGGCTCAGTGTGTGGCAGTTGCCCACACTGCCGAATTAAATGAGTAAACATAAATCAGGATTCGGTAACTAATTCTAGTGAGTATATTACGGAGATTGTCCTTCCTTTGGGACCTTGCAGTGCCAGAGCTTTGATGGGTTTGCCTTTCTCTCCTCGCTGTGACTGTTAGCTGCAATAGTCTAAACGTTTAAGATTCCTCTTTGGCTGGAAATTAAATCACATAGGGTGACTTAGTAAGCCTTAAGAAATTCTTTCAGATTTGATGTGCCCAGACTTGTACTGGAATATGAAATATTTGACTTAACAAGATCTGTAGGTTCTCAGTGCATAAATGTTTTTGAAAATATGCTTCTCAAAATACAATTAGGAAAAAATTCCTTTGAAATGCTAAAATTACCCTTTAGTGATGATAAAGATGCTGCCAAACCTTTCTATTTGAAGAAAAACACCAAAAACACAATTTTTAACCTTCATCATTAACTTGTTTGTAGACAGACATCGCTGACCATATTTAAAGTAGTCATTAAACTTTTTCAGAGCTATCCTTACAACTACTAATTAAAATATTATTGCAGAATTGATGGGGGTTAAGTTGCAGTTCTTATTCTTTCTTGAGAGTCTGCTTTGGTTTAGTTTGGGGGGAAGAAACATGACATTGTGACTGAGCATTTAAAAAGTCTTGTTTTAAGGAAAAAGGAAAGTTTGGGAGCCACTTCTAAATAATGAACCTCAAAACAAATTGAGATATATTAGTATTTGTTATTGAGCTTATGTTGTTCAATTTTTTCTTATGTTTTCATGAATGAGCATGAATTACTTCTGTAAAAATCTCCCCTGATGGTATGTATGTATCTGCTGCAGACAGGGAAGTCCAGTGTGCTCCGTGATTCCCAGTGAAGCACTTGAGAACCCTGCTTTCTTTTTTTCTTTTTTTTTTTTTTCCACATCTTTATTGTTGGATGTAAAATGTATTACAGATGTTCCACATTTTTCCCCCATTGACCCCCTCCTCCCCACTCCTGCCCCCCTCCCACCTTTTCCCAAACTATTGTCCGTGTCCATTGGTTATGCATATAAGTTCTTTGGTTTATTTCTTCCCACCCCCCCAACCCCTTTCCCTTTGAGGTTTGTCAGTCTAGCAATGAATTTGTGCTTCTTAATCCCTTCACCTTTTTCATCCATTCCCCCAACCCCTTTCCCAACTGGCAACCAACAAAATGGAGAACCCTGCTTTCTTAATCTTGCCTTCCTTTGGTTGATTAAGGGTGCGTTGACTCTCAGGCTCCAGAATCAGCCGGGCCAATTTAGATTCCCAGTGCTTCCAGTGACTGGATGTGTCCCTAACAATATCAACTGAACCATGAAGTCTCAGTTTCCACATCTGTAAAATGGGCATTAAAAATAGGTGTTATTATGTACTTGTAGAGTGCCTGGCCTCGTAAGTAATCTGAATGTTAGCTGTCATCTCGATAAATTGCATGGCCATCTTCTTTCTTTTTTGCAAGAAAAATCAAGATTCCAAGTATATTGAGCGATCTGGATAAGAATCAAGGAGATAGCCCTGGCCAGTTGGCTCAGCGGTTCCTGCCGAGGGCACGTACCTCAGCTGTGATTCCTCCGCCGCCCTGGTTGTATCATGTGGGAGGCAGCCAGTCACTGTGACTCTATCACATCGATGTTTCTCTCTCTCTCTTCCTCCCTTCCACTCTGTCTAAAGATAAATGGGAAAATATCTTTGAGTGAGGATTAAAAAAAAATAAAGAAAGAATCCAGGAGATAGAGTTGGTTGCCCCAGTGTCTTCTATTTTATACGATATTTTAGGCTTATTTCATTTTGATCTGTTTGATGAAATAAAATGTAAACTTATACCCTCGATCATTTTAAATTTACAGTATAATTATGAAGGTGCCGCAATATAAAAAGGTGCTCGTGAAACCAAGGTTTGAGAAATTAAATTTGATAGAGTGACTGTCAGGTCCCTTCACCCTGTTTTTTTGTTTGTTTGTTCTTTACTGTTCACAATATTTCTTAATTGTTTATTTATCAAGAGAAAGATTCCTTATTTATGTTTCATAGTTCAGGAACTCAGGTCAGTGACAAATTTCCATGGAACTCAACCCAGAGAAATTCTTTACATCCTAAGATCACTTTGCACTCGGAAAGACCCAGCCTTCCTCATCTCCTCAAAGTCTTTCATGGAACCATAATTTCTGTAGAAATCTTCATATGCCATCTTTCTTGGTTCAGCCACAGCAAACTTGTAGAAAGCAGCAAACCCCAGCAAAGATCACCCCTACATGTAAAATCACAGACCTTGCCCAGAAGGCCCCCCCTCTGAGGTTTTGTCAGAGCACTGGAAGACATGGTAGTTACATCCTCCTCAGCACAGACATCCCTCCTGGTGGAGAAGTGGACCAGGGGTTCCTTTTTAATAGCTGTTTTTTCATTATTACATTGATCCAAAGTGGGATTTTAACATCTAATCTCTTACCCTTGCCAATTTGACCCTAGAAGGGTCTCCGATTTCATTCTGGTCAAGGGCACATACCTGGGTTGCAGGTTCGATCCACACCCCCGGTTGGGCTCATGCAGGAGGCAGCCAATCAATGTGTGTCTCTCGAATCGATTTTTTTTCTCTCTCTCCCTCTCCCTCCTTCCCTCCTCCCCTTCCTTCCACTGTCTAAAACTCAGTGGAAAAATATACTCGGGTGAGGGAAATCAATCAATCAATCAATCAATCAATCAATCTAACGGCTTGTTCCATTAAGATAATCCAGCCATTCATCCAATTACTCTGCTTACTCAAACGCAGTTCTTAGCTCCTTTGGTTCTTAGTTTTCTCTCTAGCTAGTGCCCTGTTTCTTGGCTTTCCTTCACAGTTTTAGTTTTATTTACTTTTTTCCACTTTCACGCGTTAGGCTTCCAATTTAATTCTTTTAGTTGAATGAACTCCTCTTCTCTTGGTCCAAACTCGGCTGTAGCTTCAAATGTGGTCTCAGCTAATGAGATGCAGTGTGGGGACCTTGTCTGCATTCTTACTGGAACCAACCATCTGCAAAAAGATACTTTTGAGACAGTTACAAAAATTTCCATATGGACTGAGTTCTCAATGATGAAAATAAATTACTGTTAATTTTGGTAGGGTTTGGTGATGGCATGTGGTTATGTTAAAAAACAATGTCCTCATCTGTTATAAATGCACACTGGAGTTTTTATGGGTGAAAAGAGGTAGTCTTGGTTTTGTTTTAAAGTATTTCATCAGCTCGGCCGGTGTGGCTCAGTGAAGTGAGCGTCGTCCCGTGGACTGAGAGGTCCTGGTTTGATTCCCGATCAGGGCACATGCCCAGGTTTTGGGCTCAATTCCCAGTAAGGATTCATGCAGGAGGCAGCCGATCAATGTTTGTTTCTCTGATCAGTGTTTCTTCTCTCTCTCCCTTCCTCTCTGTCTACAAAAAAAAAAAAAAATCAATAAAACCATATTAAAAAAATAATAATAAAGTATTCCAGCAACAGCCCTGGCCAGTTTGGCTCAGCGGTTAGAGCGTCGGCCTGCGGTCCGGAGAGACCCGGGTTCGGTTCCCGCTAAGGGCATGTACCTCGGTTGCAGTTTGTCCCCGGCCCTGGTTGGTCGTGTGGGTGGCAGCCACTCGATGTGTCCCTTCACGTCGATGTTTCTCTCTCTCTCCCTCCCACTCTATCTGTACAAAAAAAAAAAAATGGAAAAATGTCCTCGGGTGAGGATAAAAAACAAAAAAAAGTATTCCAGCAACAGTAAAACAAAATAAGAAAGGAAAGAGGGAATAAATGAAAAATATTGGCAAAATGTTGATAACTGTTGAAGCTCAATGATGGGTACATTGGATTTATTATAGTATTCTCTCCACTTTTGCATATATTCGAAGTTTTTCATAATGTTTTAAAAAAATTGAAAGGGAAAATGAATATATAGTTTTAAAATACTACCAGGCGTTTCTAAAGGCACCGTGAATGTCAGTGGGGGAAAATGTCCATGTCTTCCTAGAGTTTCAGGCAAGGAATTTTGGGCAGGTGGCTACTAAAATGACTTTCAAACAATTAGGCAAAAATGTAGGTGCGATCCGATGTCCGCAGACTCTAACGCATAAGAAAGTGCTGTAGTTCTTGGGTGAAGAAGAACGGGAAGGAAGCCAGGAAGCCACCCAGGCACCCAGCGCCGCCGGAGGAGCTCTGTTTCGTAAACGAGCCTGTGCAGAAGGTGGGAGGAACATCAGGGAACCAAAGTGCACATCAGTTAGGTGCTGTGGGAGGGGTGGGGAAGGCCAGGGAGGAGCCAGCACTGTTGAAAGGCTAGAAGAAGCCTTTAAAAGGCCCTCAAGGTGGAGAATAGCAAGACAGGATGGATCTACGACCTGGAGTTGTTCTGTAATATATAATAGGAGACCCAGAGGTAGCAGAACTGCTCATTGCAGGAAATACAGGGGATATAGAAAAATTGAGAGGAACCCCCCACCCCCCACGTTGTTAACACAGTCGATTCATATTATTTGTGGTAGTTTATGTTCGGTAAAGTGACGGGAGCACTGAATTAGTGAATGCGGAACCATTGCGACTGGGGGGGAGGGGAACAAGCTTAGGGTCCTGTGAACTTCTGGTCATAACATTTTGCCAACTTGTCAAATACAGAGCCTTGTTTTGTGTGTGTTTCTGTTTAAAGACACCTTGTTTAGAACATATTGTTGATTCATTAACACTGAACGCAGAGCCTGCAGCACTATAATTCAGCCTGAAGGAAGCTTACTCGTTTTCCCTGTGGGGCACTTCCTAGCTTTTTGCACTTAGGAACACTAGACAGCATTTCCGCACTACCTTTGGGGGCTACTTTAAGCAACAAAATTACCAACAAAAAGCACACAAATGCAAACTGTGTAAAGTATACTTGTCCGTTGTATGAGAGCTAAACCGAGAACTCGGCTGGGAACCTGTGAGTAGAGTGACTAATATTTCCGCGCTCTGCACGTGAGCATGAGTATTGATTTTGGAGTTACAAATGCATTTTAGTGAGGAGTCCAGTTTGCAAAGACAGAATACGTGGGTAATGAAGATCTACTGTATTTTTAACCAGCCTCTTTTGAGTAACTTACCCATAACCGTTGAATGTTTTTTCCAAAGATTTGTCAGCTTCTTGTAAATTATCTAGTCTGTTCTTATGGCCTTTCAGATTTATTCTAAACTCTCCAAAAATCAAGGGTAGAGGTCATTTAGAATTTCTTGCAAATATTTTTGCAGTGGTTATTCATTAAAATTTGTATGCACTGCAGACAGCACAGAAACTCAAGGATGATAATTTTTAATTAGAAAGGGCAAAATAGCTGTAGGAAAAAGTGGATGGATGCCTTGGCAGAGGGAGGTGACTGAGTGTGTAGGTATTTGAATTGAATTTGAGTGTCCAGGCCCAGTTTAATCATATCTTCGGATACTTAAAAGTCTTGCCAGAGGTATTCTATTTGAAAATGCTTTGTGAACTTAAAAATACTGTCAAAAGAATAAGGGCATAATATTTTCTGATTTGTAGGCTTCTGTTGGCAATCTTGGAGGACAGAAGAAGGGCCAACAAGACTGAAACTTCAAGCAGATGTTCTTCAGAAATTGAAAACATTTTAATTTTCTGAAATAGAAAGTGATAGATTTTTCTAAGACTAGCCCAGAAAGCTTTAAGGTGATTCCCTAGCAAAACTGGAGACTTCTTTGCTTAGGTATGTTTGTGACTGTCTACCATGTACCCTATTTTTTATCTTTATTACTGCCCTTCACACACATTGTGGTCCAGCCTCCCTGTTCGTGGAACTTCCTTTTTAAAAAAAATTTTTTTTTTCTTTATTGATTTTAGAGATAGAGGGAGGGAGAGGGAGGGAGAAATAGAAACATTGATGAGAGAGAACATCGATTGGCCACCTCCTGCATGCCCCTACTGGGGATTTGGCCCACAACCTGGGCATATGCCTTGACCAGGAATCGAACCGGCAACCTCTTGGGGTGCGTGAGTTGATGCTCAACCAGTAAGCGTGGCCAGGCAGTCCGCGGAACTTTTTTTTTTTTTAAATCCTCACCTGAGGGTATTTTTACATTTATTTTCAGACAGAATGGGGAGGCGGGCAGAGAGAGACAGACAGACAGACAGAAACATTGATGTGAGAGAGACACATCGACTGGTTGCCACCCGCATGACCCCGGGGACAAACTGCAACTGAGGTTCGTGCCCTTGGCTGAAATCGAACCCGGGACTTTTTGCTCCGCAGGCCGACGCTCTAACTGCTGAGCCAAACCGGCCAGGGCCCATGGAATTTCTTACAGTGGTTTTACCTTGTGTTGTAGTTATGCAAGTGTGTGTCATCTCTCTCCTTCTGGAAGATAAGCTGCTTCATCTCTCATAGACCTAGTTCACTGTCTTCTAAAAAGTAAGTGTGAGATCGTCTTGGGATGGAATAGAGGGAAGAAGGGATGGTTTGTGATTACGTAGGAAAGAGGCAATGGTTGTAGGAAGTCAGCAGCATGAGTCTCCCAAGGTCAAGCCTCTCTTAAACTCACCTTGTTTCTTTTTAAATCTATTTATTAAAAAGAGAGGGTTTGAGTAATGTCATTTTGGGAGATATCAGAATAAAACCAGAAGTTTGACTAAGTTTTTTAGGATTCTTTTACAGATAAATTGAAAAAATATGGACTTGATTATAATGAGACATATAGATGTGTCTTGGCTGGTGTGACTCAGTGGTTAGAACGTTGGCCCACACACCAAAGGGTCTCGGGTTTGATTCCCAATCAAGGGTATGTACCTGGGTTGCAGGTTTGATCCCTGATCCGGTTAGGGCGCAGGCAGTAGGCAACCAACTGATATGTCTCTCTAACATTGATGTTTCTCTCTCTCTCTCTCTCTCTCTCTCCCCCTCCCCCCCCTCCTCCCCTTCTCCCCCTCTCCCTCCCGCCCTCCCTCCCCCCTTCCACTCTCTCAAAATCATTGGAAAAAATAACCTCCAGTGAGGATTAACAACTACAAATAAAAGATACATAGATGTATTGCGGGTTAACAACTATTTGATGCTGTGTAATTTACTACCTTGCCAGTGCTATTCTCATTTTTCCATTAAAGAAGAGGAAAGTTTATACTTTTATTCAGTGTGGGGGGGTAGAAGGTGCAGGGGTAGATTTTGGGGGCGGGGCTCAGGAAGCATAACCAGGATTAAAGTCTCATGTTTTTGCACAAAGATGAATCTACCTCATATTTTATTTTTAATATACCCATATTTATTTTAGCATAAAAGTATTTAAAATGACCATAAGATAAAATGGTTTGAGTGGCCCTTCTAAAATGACTGGTTTGAGAAAATGGGCTTTGATAAAAAAAGGGTGGATCAGACTTGTGTCTGTTTCTGTGCTGGGAAGGGGAGGGAAGCTACCCCAAAGACATCAGAAATCAGGATACAAAGAAAGGCCTCAGAACTTGAAGGGGATCAGCATGAACAAATATACTAGTAAGCTCTACTGACTACAACCTCCCTATTCCTAGGATAGAAAAAAGTTGTGCGTTTGTGGACTGGGGAGACCTGGGTCAAGAGCAGCTCACGTTAGAAAGATTTAAGGTTTCAGCCAACCATTTGACATGGTCGGCACCTCCGGCAGCATTAATGCCGCAGTATTTAGAACAAGGAGATAATCATCCCGTTGTTTCTGCCTGGGTCAGGCTGCCTCTGAGGCTGCTTTCAGTTCTGAGCCCTACATTTTAAGAGGGCAAACCAGGGAAACTATGTTCTACCAGGAATAGTGGAAAGGCCTTTGGGTGGAAAGGAAAGCAAATGTTTTTCAGCTTCAGGGGGCAGAATTAGAACCTTCAGATAGAAAAACATTTTTTTTCTGTGTCAATTAATTCAAGATTTTTTTTCTGTGGATACATACATAAAAGTGGGAGCTTATATACTATTCGGTCATTGTTTTTTTTTCACCAAAAGTATCATTTTATGTTAAATTTATGGATTTGTATTTTCATTTCTAATGGCTGCATAACCTTTTATTTTATTAATACACACTTGTTTTGTTAAAACCATCTCTTACTGGTAGTCATTTTGGTTGTTTCCAGTTTCTTTTTTTTTTTTGTAATCCTCACCTGAGAATATTTTTCCATGAATTTTAGATAGAGTAGAAGGGAGGGAGGGGGGGAGAGAGAGAGAGGGACATCGATGTGAGAGAGACACATGGATTGGTTGCCTCCCACATCACCCCGACCAGGGCCAGGGGGATAGAATCTGCAACCCAGGTATGTGTCCTTGACTGGGAATCGAACCTGAGGCCCTTCAGTCGGTGTTTCCAGTTTCTTTCTTTCTTTTTTTTTAATCCTCACTGGAGGACATTTTTGCATTTATCTTCAGATAGAGTGGGAGGGAGTGGGGGAAGAGAGAGAGAGAAACATTGATGTGAGAACGACACATTGACTGGTTGCCTCCCACACCACCCCAATTGGGGCCGGGGACAAACTGCAACTGAGGTGTAGGTGCTTTTAGCGGGAACCGAACCTGGGACTCTCTGGTCCGCAGGCCAACTCTCTAACCGCTGAGCCAAACTGGCCAGGGCTCCAGTTTCTTTTTATCCTCACTCGAGGACATTTTTGCATTCGTCTTCAGACAGCTGGAGGGAGAGGGAGGAAGAGAGAGAGAGAGAAACATCCATGCGAGAGAGACACATTGAGTGGTTGCCACCCAGACGACCCCAAATGGGGCAGGGGACAAACTGCAGCCGAGGTACGTGCCCTTAGCGGAAACAGAACCCAAGACTGTCTGGTCCGCAGGCCAACGCTCTAAGCGCTGAGCCAAACCAGCCAGGGCTCCAGTTTCTTAATAACACCAACAGTACTACAGTGAACATTTCTGAAATACCTTTATCATTGTGTACTTGTCAAGTTATTTCTTGAGGACAAATTCTCAGAAATGGAATGGCTAGGTCAAAGTTAGTCCTTTAAAATTTTTTTAAGGCTTTTGATGTTTATTGCCAAACTGACTTAACAGTAGAACTGGATGTATTAAAGAAGTTGCCTTACCCCAAGGCAGACATGCTGTGGAAGGGGTCTTGGCATTGGAGTGTATATTGGACAGTGATCTAAGATCCCTTTAAGAATGTCACAAATGGCCTGGCTGGTGTGGCTCCATGGTTGAGCGACGACCTGTGCACCAAGAGGTCGCTGTTTGATTTTTGGTCAGGGCACATGCCCAGGTTGTGGGCCCGATCCCCGGTGGGGGGCATGCAGGAGGCAGCCAATCGATGTTCTTGCTCATCAATGTTTCTATCTCTCTCTCCCTTCCCCCCCTCTCCCTCCTGCTCTCCCTGAAGATAAATGCAAAAATGTCCTCCAGTGAGGATTTAAAAAAAAAGAAAAGAAACTGGAAGCACGGACCAAAGGGCCTCAGGTTCAATTCCTAGTCAAGGGCACATATCTGGGTTGCAGGTTCTATCCCTGGCCCTGGTCGGGGTCGTGTGGAAAGCAACCAGTCGATGTTTCTCTCACATCAATGTTTCTCTCTCTCTCCCCCCTCCCTCCCTTCTACTCTATCTAAAAATCAATGTAAAAATATTCTCAGGTGAAGATATTAAAATTAATAAAGAAAAATAGAAGGCACAGACGTTTTTACATAGGACCTGGTGATTATTTTATCTAGAGATGTCATGTTTCAGCCATAGCATATCAGTCATACCATTGCAGCAAACTAATTGTTAAGAGTCTGTGAGGAAAATAATGTAGAAGATTTCTGTAATCAAAGGGCACCATAGGGAGATCAGACTGATGGTTGCCAGAGGGGAAGGGGGTTGGGGGGCTTGGGTGAAAAAGGTGAAGAGATTGAGAAGTGCATGTTGGTAGTGGCAAAATAGTCACAGGGAGGTAAAGTACAGCATAGGGAATATAGTCAATAATATTGTAATAACTATAGCGCCAGGTAGGTACTAGACTTATCATGGGGATAACTTTGTAAGTTATATAAATGTCTAACCACTGTGCTGTACACCTGAAACTAATACAGAATAATATTGAATGTTAACTGTAATTGAAAAATAAATATTTTTAAATGGTTTTAAAAGTAACTATTTAAAAAAAAGTAAGAAAGCACTTACATAAATCAACCCGCAAAGAAAGCCATATCTCAGGCTGCAACTCATTGCTGTTAGATTGCATGTGTGATAGAAATAGCAAAGATCCCATGGAAGGTAACAGTTGGAAAATTACCCATTGTATAACTCATATAAGTTGAGCTTCTCCAGTCTAAGTAAATTACATTTCCTCCCACTACCAGATCTGAGTAACTTTTGTTTCTGGGGAAGATAAGAACAGGCAAAATGCTGCTCTAGATCATGTTCCTAACAGAACTCAAAGTGATTGAGCCCATGTTTTAGCCCCATGACCCAAAGCCCAGCTCCAGTTAGATGAACTGGTGTACGGATGCCATCGGGACAGTGGATTCCAGCTTCACTGCTGGGGTAAGCCACAGGATCTCTTAAACCTTAGTTTCCTAACCTGTAAAGCGAGATAAATCATTATCGATGGTCAGTACTTCTCAAAGAGTTATTGTGAGGATCACATGGCTTGATATGTAGGATAGTACTTTATCATCTGTAGAATGCTACACAAATACTAGCTGTCACTTTCACCTAAGAACTTTCAATCTTAAATCTTTCTAATGCATGAAGGAGAGAGTAAACTTTATCAAGGAAGAAATTGGGGTCTGATTTCTCTTGATTTTTGTGGTCTTAATGTTTGGTGCATAGTTGCAACTCACTATTTGTTCAACGAATGCAGGAAAATATTTGTGTAATGTAGGCTGTTCTGGCATAGAACAACTTTTTTCCCCTTGAAAACGTGTGCTTCTCGTCTTTGTGGAATAAGTACTGTTATTTATATTTTACAAATGAGGAAACTGAGATCCATCAATCCTCAAATCACTCTGATAGCCAGATCCTGCATTTTCAGGTGATTTCTAATCAGATGCTTTCTTTGATTGTTTGAGACAAGATGAAACAGCCTATGTACTATAGCTCTGCTAGGTAAAACCATTGAAAGCAAACTGATGAAATATTTTATCAGACTTTATTACTTACTGACCATAAATAGAAAATAATTTTGTTTTATTTCTGCTCTCACCAAGAATCTCTGTTACCGAAAGCTAATTCTGTTACCCAAGTCCCTAATATGGCAACTTTGTCTCTATTTCTGTTCTTTGTGCATTGTGTTTAGTCTTGAACTGTGAATATACTATTAACTGAGAGCTTTGAATAGCCATTGTGTAACTGGAGTGATACTCTGTCTGTCCGTTCCGTGCATTGTATTTGAGAATAAACATGCTGTTTATTTCTGATGGGACTTCTCTCATTGCCACTAATAATATGATATTGAAAAGATAAGCCTATGAATAAACCTCATAAGTGCGTTCATTGTGGAAACAAGCAGTCTTTCATTTTAAGATTACATGATTATATATATGTTTCTGTATTTTCAAATAGAAGGTAGAGCCATCAGAGTCTTATCCTTAGGGTTTTAGGTTAGAACTGTCAGTGAAATTAAATCCAGGGTTATGTGTATGTATGTGTGTTTTGCTAGAGAGAAGTTTCATATTTTTATCAGAATCTCAGACTAGTCGGTGGTCCAGAAATGTTTAGGAGCCACCGACCCAGGAAATTCAGTGCAGCCTGGGTAGCTTGTTTAATGTATAGTGACCATGTCACTAGAAGGGGATGTAAAATACCTAGACTAGTACAGGGTACTTATAAGTGTTAAATAAATATTTGTTGGGGACCTGATAAAAATCACAGACTCTCTTCTCTCCTTATCTATAACACGTTATGATCGGTGAGCTCCTAGAAAACAGGTCTATGCAGGTCTGTGTTTTGCTCATTCCTTAGCATCCTGACTTCTCACCTCTGTCTCCCAGTATAATGCACCGTGTACTTTCTGTGTCAAAGTAGAAGTCTTCAAACTCTTGATGAGACATCTCCATTCATGCAAAATGGTTTAAGCATGTGTCCTCAAGATAGATATGTTTATAAATTATATACATATACATGACTATGTTGAGGATACGTGCTCAGATTGTTTTATACTGATAATATAAACCACATAATAGCAATGTTAAAATAAGAAAGATGAAAAGCAGTTTTTAAATGTATTGGTAATCATGATGGCTTTATATTAATGTTAGCTAACATTTTATAAAGCACAATCTAGACTTATTTCTACTCATTCCTACTTTTGTCTTCCTCATTCCTGGGCTGGCACCAGTTCTGGTTTTCCATGGCTCCCCTCCCACCTCCTGACACCCTTTTTGCAGATGCCCTCACTGTTAAGCATTTTCTGTGCTTAATTCAAATTTTCAACACTCGGGATCTCATTGATCGGGTTCACCTTATGCCAAGTCAACTCATGTGAGTCTCTTTGATAAATAGTGTTGTTTTTGGCTTCATCACTTGGCACAAACATAGCTGCTCAGGTCGCAAAGAGTGTGGGTGGGATAACTTGATGGAGAAAGGGGCCTGGTGAGGCTGGGATGGTGACTGGCCTCACCTTATGCAAATATGTCTGTGGGTGTAGAAGAGACACCAAAGTCTGACTTTCTCTGTTTGTCTTTTGCAAATTCATGCCTATATCCTTTTAAAGACCACCAGGCATATTAAGCAAAGTTTTTGTAATTTAAATAAACCAGAGAGCTGGAGACCATTGATCCCTGTGAAGATCTTCCCTACCCGCTGATCTACTTTTCCTATCTCTTTACTTACTAGAGAGAAAATAGTAGCAGCAGCATCTTTAAGACTTGACCCACAGTTCTTGAAACAGGAAAGAATAGTTTCATATTTGCTCCCAATCAGCTTTGGGTAGACGGGTTTAAAGATTTCATGTGCCAAATACAACTTGTTTAAGTCCCTCCTGCATTGGAGCCAACAAGGAAGGTTTCTGCAGCCTTTCCCACTTTGGAAGTGCCATGTCAATGGAGCACATGTTTGGGAATGCAGAACCTGTGCATCCATGGGAACGTTTTCTTTTGAAAAGCGTTTGCTGGCCCATTTAAAAACCTGTTGGGCACCTGGAGCAATGCATGAGCTGGTCAGAGCTGGACCTTCTCATTTGAGTGTGTTCCTATAGTTCTATAACTTGACGTGGCCATGTGTATTGAATTTAGAGTTAACTTTTAAAATTGGTGCAAGATTATCCAGCATGGACAAAATTTATAGTGTTCTAAAGAGAGAAAGAGAGAACTAACCCTCAGCACTTGGCATTTTTTGTTTTATTAATCTTTGTGCCTCTGTGAGGTCACTGTGATAATTCCCACTTTACAGAGAGGAAAACCAAAGCTCAGAAGTTGTGATTTCGCTCAAGTCCCAGACTCGTCAGTCAGGTGTGAGGTAGAAGGTGATCCTGTGTGATGATAGCTTACATTTCTCTGAGTGAACTATATGCCAGGTGTAGTGGTAAGCTTTTTAACACACATGACCTTATTCATTCTCACCACATTTAAGCTTCAGAAGTTTTAAAAATCAGTCTCCTAAGACTGCTTTTAGACCAACAACGAACACTTAAAATGTTTCTATGGTCTTGGCCAGTTTGGCTCAGCAGTTAGAGCATTGGCCCAAGGTCCGAAGGGTCTTGGGTTCAGTTCCGGTCAAGGGCACATACCTGGGTTGCAGGTTGGATTCCTGGCCCTGGTTGGGTCGTGTGGGAGGCAACCAGTTGATTTGTCTCTCATACATTGATGCCCCCCCCCCCCTCCACTGATCTAAAAAGCAATGAAAAAATATCCTCGGGTGAGGACTTAAAAAAAAAAAAAAGGTGATGTGTAGTTCCTTTCAGTCATTTACATATTTTTATATCAACTCTTCAAACTAGATACCCAGTTTTCACTTATTTTATAAACTATTTTCTCATCTTAAACTTTATAAATGTTTAATGTCTGCATATTAGTTTAATGACAATTTAAGTTTCTGGCTTTTTCTGACTTTTTAATAGTTGTGTCTAAATCTATGGGTTTTATTTTTAAACATTATTTTCTTAGTGTGTATTATTGGAAATAAAATTATAGGGTCAGAAGTTATTTATTTTTAAAACTGTAACCACTTTAAAGGCTCTTGATGCATTTTGCCAATTTAAAAAAAAGTTTTTATTGATTTTTTTTTTTTTTTAGAGAGAGGAAAGGGGGGGGAACATGGATGTGAGAGAAAAACATCAATCGGCTGCCTCCTGCACACCCCCTAGCAGAAATGGAGCCCACAACCCAGGTAGAGAATCAAACCAGTGACCTCTTGGTGCATGGGACATTGCCCAACCACTGAGCCACACCAGCTGGGCATTTTTTAATTTAATTTAATTTTTTTGCATTTTTCCCATTTGATTTCTTTTTAAAAAATGGGACCAGCGTCCACCCCCACGAGTGGTATGTGAGTGCCTATCTCCCTGTAGACCAGTGGGTGGGGCTGCGGGTGGGGGTGATGGATAATGGTTCTGGTGCTCCTACACCCGGCTGCAGGGCTCCATCCTAGACCCGCTCCTCTGTGGGGTGTTTGTGTGACAAGGTGGTGTCATGTGTCTTCTCCACAAGAAAAGGCATTGTTACCAAGGCAAACAGTGATACTTGATACAGCTGTGTACACGCTGGAGCCAGAGAAAACCTTCACCAGGGGGATTGTTGACAATTGCTAGAGGTTGTGGCGGTGCAGAAGTTACATAGTGTTCCTTTGGCAACACATGCTAATGGATTTGTTCTAATGTGGGAGTCCCTCTTAAATGAAAATTCTGAACACCCACACTGGAAAAATATGTATAATGATAAAATAAAAGCCTTAGGAATGCATTATTTGTTAAGATTTAGTAAAAGAGATCAGATGTTGTTGAACAAGGCAGATTGCTTTTTTCTTTTAAATCAGTAAGGAAATAGCCATGCTTCACTTTAAAAAACAAAACAAAAAACATATATATATATATATATATATGTTTTTATTAATTTTTTTTTCTTTTTAAAGAAATAGGAAGAGAGAGAGAGAGATAGAAATATCAATGTGAGAGATACATTGATCGGTTGCCTCCTGCAAGCCCCCCTCTGGGGATCAAGCCCACAACCCAGGCCTGTGCCCTGATCTGGAATCGAACCAGAATCTCTGAGTCCATGGGACATTGCTCAATCCACTGAGCCACACCAGCTGGGCAGCCATGCTTCACCTTTAAATTAAAAAAAAAAAATTTTTTTTTAAAGAGACAATACATTTCTGATAAGGAAACAGTTACCAAGAGATACACTCTGGTCACCAGGCACTTATTATAATCCCATGTAAATTATAGTTATAAACTTATGCAGTTCCTTTTTTGAATGAATGCTGAAATGAGCTTAGAACATAGAATCTCAGCTGAGAATTTTAGACACCTAAAGTGAGATTCTTCTTTATTTATTAGAAAAATTAAAGTCAATTTTGTTTAAAAGGCAGCACACAGATTATTCAGAGAAGAAATATGGGTTTATAGGAAAGTATTTAATAAGTATTTGGTAAGGATGCAGATTTTTGTCTTTAGCTTCTTGGCTCATAAAGTCCTAAATTCACCACGGGAGGTTCTCCCCAGTTTGCCTGTGGGTATAGGTGCAGCACAGCTTGGGAGCATGTGCGTTTGCCTTTTCACCCAAGAGGTTGCTGGGAGGGCATGTCCGTTTTTCTTTTGTCAAGTATTTCAGTTTAAAACAAGTTGGAACTGGAAAGTCAATGTTTTTCCTCCACTTATACTTCTCTACCTTGTATTTGCAATAAATAGTGATTGCATGTCTGGCCTGTGTGGCTCAGTGTTTGAATGTTGACCCATGCTCTAAGAGGTCTCTGGTTCGATTTCTGGTCAGGACACATGCCCAGGTTGTGGGCCAGATCCCCAGTGGGGGGCATGCAGGAGGCGGCCAGTCGATGTTCTCTTTCATCGATGTTTCTATCTCTGTCTCTCCTTCTCACGTCCTCTTTCTCTAAAATCAATAAAGAAAAAAAAAATAGTGATTACAGATATATACGTGTATAATTCTAAAGGACATCTATGTCAAGCAGGAATTTTTGGTATGGCCGTGCATTCTTGGCATCGGTATGTTTTGTTTTTAATATGTTTTTATTGATTTTTTTAGAGAGAGAGAAGGGAGAGATAGAAACATCTATGTGAGAAACATCGATCAGCTGCCTCCTGCATGCCCCCTACTGGGGATTGAGCCTGCAACCCAGGCATGTGCCCTGACCAGGAATCGAAATGGGACCGCTCAGTCCATGGGACGATGCTCCATTCACTGAGCCACACTGGCTGGGTGGGACTTTTTTTTTTTAAGGACAGAAGTAATGTGAGTCAGTGCCAAGGAGAAAGGAATGTGGTAAGGGTAGCAGGGATTACAGAAGTCAGAGGCATTGTTTTGTTCTTATTTTAAAGAAAATATAAAAATAGTTGACAGTGTTTTCTAACTCATTTCTCTCCTCTGAGATTAATTGGTGTTTTGTTTTAAAATTTTTGAATGCAAAGATAGGAGTAACTTCCTTTTAGGAATGATTGATGGGGAAAGGTCAGACTTTCTCCATTACAAGGTAATGGAGATGCACACACACTTTGAGAAAGCTTACTATCAGCCTGGGTTAACAATAAATGTACTTCTTGTTTTTGTAATTGAAGCTAGCTTCAATGAGAGACTCAGAGGAGAAGGCTAAGGGGCTGCTTGGAGGGTCAGGCAGGAGGATCAGGGGGGCTGTGCCCATCCACCTGTGCTCTGTGCTTCCAGGGTGTTTGCCATGTAACCTGGGCTTGTCTCTATAGTGAAAGGAGTCCTCTTGTCCGACAGAAGTAGCAGTCATTGGTGCATCCCTAGCATCTTGCCTTGGCCCTTGGGCTATGATTATTTGCATGGCTCACCTCAGCCCCACTCCGGCTGGGGAAAGGTGACAGAAGTTCTGTGCCTGTAACATTCCATAGAGGCTCAGGCAGAGTAGGATGGCGACTGGGCAGGGCGCCAGCTGCCTGCTGAAATACCAGAGCCTGGGCTCTGATAAATAATGAGGCTTGAGAGAACATTTCCTTGGCATACTTTACAGCTTGACCCAGTTGACTGGGGCACTCTGGGGAAACCGGCCTCAGTTTCTTCTCTTTCTTCCCTAGAATGAAACGAGCCGTTTATATGATGTTAATATTGAAACGAACGCCTGTGCCGTCCCATTCCCAACAGGGAAGAAGTCTTTGTTTTATAATTCTTTGTTGAAAATACTACTACTCTTACTCTTTTTTAAATGTATGTATATTTTAAATTGAAACATGTATGTATTTTATTGTTTTTATAGAACTTCAAAGAATTTGCAGTCGTTTTTTCTTTTTCAACAGGAAGAATCAAAAGCATCTTTTCAGATTATTCATAATTTCGAAATGCCTAACATTTGCTAGCCTTTATCTTGTTTTTGAAATACAAAGTTTTCTCCCATGTTGCCTGGTAAATGAGAAGTCACTGATACTTGTCTTAAATGCTACAAATTATTTTGATTAAAGCAGTCAACAACTCTAAATGACAAAGCTGCAGCTGATACATAGTAATAACCTTTAATCAGATTTACAATATTATGGAGGCTGGTCTTAGTGTACGTATGGAAAAATTAAAGCACAGAGAAAGCTAGTACAGTATTTGCCTGAGGGAAGTCACATGGTTGATAACAAAAGCCACATTCTTAGTCCTTATGTAATACATTAATTAGAGAAGATAGTATTCTAGATAATAGTAAAGGATAAGCTTAACAATGGATCTCCAACTGTGGTGCCTGGACCAGTATCATCCATCATCTGAAAGCTTGTTAGAAATTTAAATTTTTAGGACTTAACCCAGACCTACTGAATTAAACTTGGGAGTACAACAATTTATGTTTTTTAAAAGCCTTCCACATACTTGTGATGCATTCTAAAGTTTGAGAATCACTGGCTGGTACAGTCTTCCCACAATTGTTCATGGAGATGAAACGCTCCCGGGTGCTGAGCTGATACACCTCAGGTCGGAAGCAGTGGGGCTGCCCTTGGAGGCCCCCAGAACCTGACTTTTCAAGATGCAGAGAGCAGATAGGTAAGGGAGCAGGAGGGGGGGACTATTGGAGTTGCCTCTGCTGTGCCAGGCACTGTGCCTGGCTCTCCTCAGAGCTCCTCAGTCTTCGCCCCAAGTCTGTGTGTGCCATTAGTATGCTCCCTGTGCCTCATGAGTAATTTCTCATTTTCCACTTGCAGTCTCATCCCCAACAGCAATCTGTGCTGTTCGTTTGGGTTCTTGGACTGATCATCACTGATAGTTGATAATCCACTTCACTTTGGGAGTCATGCGTTGGCCCCTGCAGCATATGGTTTTTGTCTCAGAGACAGGAAGCTTCCTGCTCAGTGTGGTGCTTCTTCCTGCAACAGGAATTGTGTTGCAGGCCTGTGGAAGAGTGGGAGAGGGGCCTTGTCTTTCCTGTAGAGTATTGCATTCTCTGCACCTAAGGTGAGGTGCTTGGAAAACGAGAGCTGAGTGAATATTCACACTAACACAAAGATTGTATCTTCTCCTAAATAACTCATGCCCACCCCACAGACTCAGCATCTGTTTGAATAGGGCAGTGGTTCTCAAAATGAGGGCCCCTGATCCACCAGCACCAGCAACTGGGAACTTGTTAGAAACCACATTTTCGGCCCCACTCCAGACCCACTGAACCAGAAACCCAGAGACCAGCAGTCTGTGCTAAATCAGCCCAAGGTGATTGCAATTTATGCTAACAAGCATATTTTTCCATTGATGTTTAAATAGAATGAAAGTGAGGGAGGGAGAGAGAGATTGATGTGAAAGAGACACATCGCTTGGTTGCCTCCTGCACGTCCCCGACTGGGGCTGGTGCTCAAACCTGCAACCCAGGTACATGCCCTTGATCGAGAATCAAACCCGAGACCCATTGGTCCAAGGGCCAATACTCCAACCACTGAGCCAAACCAGCCAGTATGGTAACATTTTAGAACCACTGGTTTTAGGCATGTTGAGTAGGGGTGTGTGTGTATGTATGTATTTAATCCTCACCCAAGGATATGTTTTTATTGATTTTAGAGACAGAGGAAGGGGAGAGAAAGAGAGAGAAGCATCAATGTGAGAGAGAACATTGTTTGGTTGCTTCCTGTACATGCCCTGACCAGAGATCGAACCTGCAACCTTTTGGTGTATGGGACGATGCTCCAACCAACTGAGCCACCTGGCCAGGGCTGTGTATGTGTTTTAATGGTACCTTTTGTAAATAACTCTCTGGAAAAGTAAAGATAGTTCTCATTTGAACTTTGGGGTTACAAGCACACTGAAGCTTATTACGGCATCTTCCAGAGCACCTGACAGAGCGCAACTGCTGGTCGTCCAGCTAAAACGTCATTCCCTCACTCAGACCACAGCGAGGGGCTCCTGCCTCCTCATTCCAGGCCAGCCCAGGTGTGGTCGCTTCCTCCACAGAGAACAGATTGAGGAGAGACACTGGAGAATACAGAACTTCCCGTCCTGGAGCTTATGGGCTAAAGGGTAGAACTCAGCCAAATGGCAGCCCCATCAGAGAGCAAATCTCTTTCTGACCTGATCCTAGGAGAAAAGCATCGACCTTGTTTTCTTTTCTTTAGTGGGATATTCTTCCTACTTTACATATCTGGCTATCAAGTAAGGAAGTTGTTTTGGATGACTGAGTGCCCTTTATTCTCTGTGGACTCTCTCTCAAGTGTGACCTTTCTTTTGGCCTTTGCCAAGCAATTGTGGTTAAAAAAAAAAAAGAAAAAAATGAGTATTAGCAGTGTAGTTTGCATGGATAGCAGTCGGATATTTCGTTTCTGATTGATCCTAAAAGAGAAAAGCTCTTTCCTTGAGTCCACTGTACAAAATTTTAACAGTTTAATATATTTGTTCCGCCTGCAACAATATCACAGTTTAAGAGGATATCTCATAGTTGATTGAAAAAGAAAACACATACAGCCCAACCGTTGTGACTCAGTGGACTGAGCATCATCCCATGGACTGAGAAGTCCCAGTTCAATTCCGAGTCAGGGCACATGCCTGGGTTGTGGGCTTGGTCCCTGGTGGGGGGGCGTGCAGAAAGCAGCTGATAGATGTTTCTCTCTCTCTCAAAAAACCAACAAAATAACATATTTAAAAAAAAACAAAAAACACCACATACATAGATATACAAATCTAGCTGTTTATAGATCATTACAACACCAGTGTACGTTTTTAAGGAAAAATTATGACAATTGAAAATATCCATTGCCTTGTTGGACTGTTCTTTTCCATTTCAGGAACTCATCATTGGATGTTCATGGGAGGAATTATTCCTACCCTACCATTATCTGTCTGAAAACGGATAGCTTTCTCGACAACCATATATATAATATTTAGCTTTTATTTGAAACGTAGGCACAAGCTATGCTGAGGTGACGAGCCTATCCAAGGAGAAGGACTGCAAGCAGAACGCTCTAACTCGTGGAGTTTCACTGTTGTCTCTCTTGGTTTAATATAATGTCTGCAGAGATGGCAAAACTTGCACAGAGGATCAATTCTGAAAAATGCTTTCTGGTCACCAGTGTGCTGCAGAGCCCCCGCGAAGGCCTCTTCAGCTAGAATTTCAGTCCGTAAAATATTTATACAGCGCAGCGCGCTGCACCCGACGCAAACGCAGGTTCCCGTGTGGCCTGTTACCACAGGGTCCCTGATGTATGGGCTGCTGGAGAACCTCCAACAGGATTTGGAATGTTAGAAAGCCAAGTACCTGTCATGGGGTGAAGTTGGTAGTGACTGGTAAAGTGGCCCTGGTTCCTAAACATAAATACGTGTCTTGTTACCAGAATGGCACTTAGGAGGAAAGACACGTCGCAGAGGAGGGACAAGAAGAGTTCACTAATGTGGGACCTAAAAGAATGGGTGGTGCAGAAACCTAGTGTACTGTTTGGGGGACAGAGTGCAGTAGCCCCTGGAATTACCTGTAAGAAAAAAATGTCACTGAAAACAGCTCGGAATAATTCTGTTGCCAAGTTTTTGGAAAGGAGCCAGTCCTTTGATAGGATGATGAGCGACACCCCAGGAGCAGGTGACCAGCTTTCACCTCAAGCCAGGGAGGCTTGTGTTTGTGGAGATCCTGGGCTCTCTTTCATTCTGGCCTGCTCCTTCTACCCCGACAGGACAATCACGGAACCGTACTTGGATCCTTGCCCTGCATAGCTGTCTTTCATAAGTGGTTCCACTGTCCTGCAGGTCTCGCGCCTAGAAAGGAATATTTCTCCATCACGTTTCCCTCAGCGAGATTCTTTTGTCTTGCAGAATGATTGTCAGTGTGCTGGAGGGGCGGCTGAACTATTGAATGACTTCCGTCTTTTGACCACACTAGGAAATTGTCCATGGAGCTGAAATATTTATGGCAGTAATTTCTGGCCTTACATAATTGAGGTAAGGAATACTTTTTCCCATATACCTATAAAGTTATTGTGCTTATCTCTTTTAACTTTGCTTTTTAAGAGACAGTAACCCATTTCCCCCCTACCTTTTGTGCTCTAGTAATCCTTCAGAGTGCTTCTAATCTGCAAATGTATATATTGGTGCAGAAAAGACATTTATAGGATGAAATATGAGCAAGCTGTTTGACTCTGAAGAATAAAGGGTAAAATGCATTACTCTTCATAGTAAATCAATAAAATATTCCATTTCCATAAACACAAT
Organism: Molossus molossus; assembly: GCF_014108415.1. Lineage (NCBI taxonomy): Eukaryota > Metazoa > Chordata > Mammalia > Chiroptera > Molossidae > Molossus > Molossus molossus. The sequence goes on from NW_023425349.1 coordinate 52,894,891, forward strand.
ATGCACGGAGTGGATTATGCTGGAGAAAATCAATAGATTGAAAGGAGTGTTATTAAGGCTGCTTGAAAAAAATGGAGATACTTAAATATTAATATATTGTTGGCTTTATTCAAGTAAAGAAAATCTAGAAAATACTAAGAATTTAAAAAAAAATCTGTTACTCCATATCCAGAGATAATCAATGTTAACACTGCACTGATTACTTCTAATATTTTTAATGATATGACGTGTGTATTGTGTGTGTTCATTTGCTAGATTATTTTCAAATGAGTGACATCACAGGCTTGCTCAGTGCCAGTCTCTGTGCCAAGTGTTTTACGTACATTAATTTATTCTCACTACCCTGTGAGGTGGGTACATTTTGTATCCCCATTTATTTATTTTATTAAAAAATTTTTTTTTCTTTATTGTTTTTTTTGGAGAGAGAGATAGAAACATCGATGAGAGAGAACATCGACTGGCCACCTACTGCATGGCCCTCACTGGGGATTTGGCCCACAGCCTGGGCATGTGCCCTGACCAGGAATCAACCCAGTGACCTCTTGGTGCATGGGTTGACGCTCAACCACTGAGCCGGGCTCATATCCCCATTTAAACATAACAACACTGAAGTTCAGAGGCATCAAATGACTTGCCCATGCTCACACAGCTAGTAAACCCACTCGGAATGTGCAGTAGTCAGATGCCAAAGCCTATACCAATGGGATTTTTACACACTTCTTTTCCTTAGCAAAATTCTTGTTTGTTCTTTGCTATGGCATCATTTTAAATGACTGCACCATGTTCATTTACATGGGTGTGCAGTGGTATATCTACCCCATGTCCTTTTGTTGGACATTTATTTGTTTTTCTGAATTTACTTTTAGAGGTAACATTGCAATAAACATCTTTTGTGCACATCCACGATTCGCCTAGGACAAATTACTGTAAGTGGCATTGCGGAATCAGTGGCAATGTGGGAATTTATTGTTCAGGTTTTGATGTACGCTGCTAATTGTCTTCTCAAAAGATTGTACCACTTTATAGTCTCACTAGCAGTATATGAAAGTGCCTGATGACCCAAAGCTCTCAGCAATATTGGTAGCTAGCAATTTGGATACTTTTGTTTGCCTTTAAAAAAGATTCCAAGTATCGCCCTGTCCGGTTTGGCTCAGCGGTTAGAGTGTCAGCCTGCGGACCAGAGTCCTGGGTTCAGTTGCTGCTAAGGGCACGTACCTCGGTTGCAGTTTGTCCCCAGCCCCAGTTGGAGTCATGTGGGTGGCGACCACTTGATGTATCTCTCTTGCATTGATGTTTCTCTCTCTCCCCCCCCTCCTTCTTCCCACTCTATCTGAAGATAAATGCAAAAAAAAAATGTCCTCGGGTGAGGATAAAAAGTAAATAAATAAATAAATAAAATATAAAAGATTCCAAGTATCTTTGTTCAGGTCCAAATTCTTGCCTCTAATACTCCAGAGCCGTGGCCTCCTGACTGGTTTTTTCCCACTCTACTCCTCACCTTGTCACAAAAGGAATTGCAGGACAGTGGATAAAAGCATGGGCTCTAGAGCTAGACGCCTGGGATCAGATCACAGCTGTGCTGTGCTGCCTCAGTTTCCCCATCAGTAAAAGGATAATAATTAAACCTCTCTTTTAGTGGTGTTAGGTGATAGTTGATGTAAAGTACTTCAGAACAGTACATGCTCATTCATTGTTGGCTATTATTATTGTCTTCTAGAAGTCCAGCTCCTATAATTAAAAAAACAAACAGCCCTGGCCGGTTTGGCTCAGCGGTTGGAGCGTCGGCCTGCGGTACAGAGAGACCTGGGTTCGGTTCCCGCTAAGGGCACGTACCTTGGTTGCAGTTTGTCCCCGGCCCTGGTTGGTCATGCGGGTGGCAGCCACTCGATGTGTCCCTTTCGCATCGGTGTTTCTCTCTCTCTTCCTCTCTCTCCCTCCTGCTCTATCTGATCAAAAAATGGAAAAATGTCCTTGGGTGAGGATAAAACAAACAAACAAACAAACAAAGGTTATACTTGTTTTGAATAAAGCATGGTTATTACCACATTTGTAATTCACAGTGGAAACTCAAGTGCTGCAGTATTGTTAGTGTAAACAGTGACCAGCCTGAGGTCACAGGTAACCACCTCTGCCTCAGCTGATGCTGAGTCAAGGGTGATGAGGAAGCGGTAATAACAGGAACAGCTGGGATGTTAAAGTGCTTTATAAGCTCACAGAGCACTTTCACATACACTGTCTTACCTGATCCTCACAACAGAGCTGCAAGGGAGGTGGAGCAGCTCTTACCAACCTCCTTTTACAGAGGAGGAAATAGACTTAGAGGAGTTAAGTGACTTGCTCACTTAAGGTCATGGACATGGTCAGTGGCACAGCGGAGTGTGCAGTCTAGGCTGTCTATCTGTAAATCTGCACTCTCGATGCTTCATGACAGTGGTGAATTGAGGAGGTGCAGGTGTAGGTACCCAAGTCCAGAAGTTGAATCTGTCCCCCGTGGTTTCCACATAGCCTAACTAGGAGAAGCAGGATTGCCTTGATGTTATTCCCCTGAGTCTGTTCTTCACATAGCAGAGCGATCTCTTTGAAGTGTAATCACGTCTTGGCACACCCCTGTCCGAGCCCAGCATGGCATTCTCCCTACCGTGGCCTGCAAGGCCAGGCATGATCTGGCTTTGCCTGCTCTCCAGCCTCACCTCTGTTACTCACTCTAGAACACCGTGTTCCAGCCCCACTGGCCTCCTTTCAATTCAAAGAACGCGCCAACCTTTTTCTTGCCCCCGGGATGCTGTTCCTTTGCTTGGAACGTGTGCTTGTGCAAGGGCATGTGCACACACATGCGCTCACACTCCTTTCTTAGGGCTGACTCCTCTGTCAGGGAGGCAGTTCCCAGAGCGAGCTCTGGAGAAGGCTGCTTGGGTTCACTTGGCTTCCCCATCCACTAGCTCTGTGTCCTTGGGCAAGTTACTACACCTCTACCTCCTATAACATAAGACTCGTCATCCTAACAATGCCTGTCCCATAGTTTGGGGGAGCACTAAGTGGATTAATTCATGCAAAGCTCTGAGAAAACTACCCTGTACATAGAAGTGCACATTTGTGGTTGGCTGTTATCAAGATCCTCATTTTTCAGGTTCAGCTTAAATCTCGCCTCAGAGTGCCATCCAATGTTGGTTCTTCTCTCATTATTCTCTTCCTCACTACCCCCCCTCCACCTTGTGCATGTATCAATATGTAATTATTTTGTATTTTCTTTTTTCTAGTCCCCCCTGTAGCCTATGACTCCATAGGGGCAGGGGCTGTGTCTGTGTTGTCCACAGCTAGGTCTGCTGCTTCGCATATAGTGTTTCTAGAATGAATGAAAGAGAATATCAACATCTCCAACCACAAGATTGCATAGAAATTCTACCTACGTTTTCTTACTGTAGTATGATGGTTTTATTTCACATGATAAACTAGTTCATCTGTATGCAACTTAGTTTGAAGTGTGATTTGAGATAGGAATGGAAGCTAATTTTCCCCCAAAACAGTAGCCATTTGTAGTCTTTGAGATTTCCTTTAAAGAAAGGTTCAACTAGCCTGGCCAGTGTGGCTCAGTGGTTGAGCGTTGACCCATGCACCAAGAGGTCACTGGTTGGATACCCAGTCAGGGCACATGCCCAGGTTGTGGGCCAAATCCCCAGTGGGGGGCATGCAGGAGGCGGCCAATTGATGTTCTCTCTCATTGATGTTTCTATCTCTCTCTCCCTCGCCCTTTCTTTCTCTCTAAAGATCAATAAAGAAAAAAAAAATTTTAAAAAGAAAGCTTCAACTCAAATTATAGTCCTAAGGATCTCTGACATTTCTTTGTTTTCCTTGAGTAATTCTTTTTTTTTTTTTTTCCTTTAGGATTTTTTTTTTTTTGAGAGAGGGGAAGGGAGACAGAGAGAGAAACATCTATCAGCTGCCTCCTGCACATCCCCTACTGGAGATCCAGCCCACAACCGGGCATGTGCCCTGACCCGGAATCAAACTGTCAACCTTTTGGTGCACGTGTTGTCGCCCAACCAACTGAGCCACACCAGCCAGGGCTCCTTGAGTAATTCTTTTGTAAAAAATAGACACAAGAATTGTTTATTTAGTTGAGTCACATTTCTAGTGAGTGTACTGGCCCAGTACCCGGAAAGACGCTCCTGGGGTCACCTGCGTGGCCTCGCTTCCAAGAGGAGGACATCATGTTACTAACTTAAGGTCTGTTCCATTTGCTCACTATCTAATGCTGCACAACTTGCTAGATATTTTGGACAATCTTGTTTTAGATATGCTGTCTGCCCCTTAAAAAAAAAACCTTTGGCCCTGGCCAGTTTGGCTCAGCAGTTAGAGCGTCGACGTGCGGTCTGGAGAGACCCTGGTTCGGTTCTAAGGGCGTGTGCCTCGGTTGCAGCTTGTCCCCGGCCCTGGTCGGTTGTGCAGTTGGCAGCCACTCGATGTGTCCCTTTCACGTTGATGTTTCTCTCTCTCTCTCTCTTCCACTCTCTCTCGCCCATTCTATCTGAACAAATAATGGAAAAAATGTCCTCGGGTGAAGATTTAAAAAAAAAACACAAAAAAAACCTTTGAAACCTAGAAACTTCAACATCCCAGTAACTGCATTACTTTTCCCTAAGTGCTTCTTGCACCTAGATGAGTGACAAAAGTGCTTTGGCCGACCACGTATTGTAGTCTTTGGTTTGTAAAAATTGGTCACCATTCTTTTCCATATTTTAACTTTTAAAATCAAAATTAATGACAAAATAATACATACCCATTGTCACATATCCAAGCCATAAAAGATGTATACAGGGAAGAAATGGACTCTTGCATCCCACTTTCTGGTCCACCGCTTAATATAACCACTGCTGAGTTGACTGTATATATTTTTAGACTTTTTTATTTTAAGTAAATATATCGGGTTGGGCAAAAGTAGATTTGCACTTGTGAGTCACAAAACAGTTTATTCTTATGTTATTATTAATTATTGTATTATTTTCCATATGAACAACTGTAAATCTACTTTTGTCCCACCCTATATTAGATCTTACACACACACACACACACACACTTTTTTGGAACAATGTCATAAACCCACTTTCTTACGCAAATCAGTGGGCCTTAAAAACACTTGAAGCCTTTGTTTTCGGGCTGGCAGCATCTTAGAGAAGTCACTAATCGATATTTTCCCAGGGCTTCCGACACCAAGTCCTGCTCAGTGTGTTTGGAGCACTGGATGTAACTTCCGGAGGGCAGGGGCTCGGGCACACTCAGGGATGTGGGATAATCTGATAATGATTTTCCTTTCACTACAGAGGAAGAAATGAGGACCGAGAAAGGAGAAAATTGGTCTAAGTGCACGAGAGTGTACATTTCGCGAAATGTTTTCACTGGGTTATATGACAAGTAGTTTAATTTCCAGGGATGACAGATGGGATACTGTCATGTTATAAAATTTTTCATAACTGTGTCTCTCGTCATTCTCTTTTGCCTTTTTTGTGGTGGTTGTTATTGGTCCATGAGAATAGAAGCTACAATTTGGGATGGAGTAGGGTGGAGGGCAGTGACTTACCGGGCTGTGCCCTGCACACTGGCCTGAGAAAGCCTGCAGGTGGCTGGCCCGGCTTCTGAGCTCTGGCACTGCATTCCAGAGCACTGGCTGTCAGGGCCCCGGAGGTAATGGGGCTCTGGACTTACGCAGAATGGCGCTTAGGGCTTCCCCAGTGCCCACCTTATTACGCTAGAGAGGCACGTTTCATTGCTTAAGGGGACAATTTACGGCAGTGGGCTTATCTTGAGTTTCAGCTCTTGATGTTTTTCTGCCTCTTAATAAAATGGGAAGTCACAAAGCAATTAAATAGTAGTGTAGTTTTCAGGCGGAAGGTGGAGAAAGGCTAACCAGAGGAAAGGCTCAGATGATTGACAGAGGCTGGCTGGAGATTTACATTGAGGATAACTCGTACTTCAAAACTTTCTTCATTTTCTTGCGGGAATTATGGGGTAAATCATACACCAGGAGGATGGATGATTAAAAATGCAGGAGTTATGATTTCTTTTTGACTTTGTAAGTCTCTAAATCCTCCACCTTACCATAAAGTTCTCATTTCAAGAACTTGATGAAATGATGGGAACCAGCCCTGCCACAGATTAAAGTGAAGCAGAAATACTTTAAAATCTTACATTGTTAATAAGCTTGAGATTATTTATATTTTGTAAAATGTCTTAAGATTCATTTTAATGAAGTAGAGCATTCAGGAGTGGTCTCCTCCCCCGACTCCCACCCTCCACCCCGGCTTTAAACTCAGATTTACAAGAGTAGATATTTTTCAGTAGTCAAAAATATTGAATGGTGTTTCAACTGTTAGATTCTAGAATCTTTAAAATATCATTAGTAACTTTTAAGAATGACATTTAAAATGAGGAAAATTTTGAAAAAAAAATTGAACATAAGAGTCTGGAGAGTTGATTCCCTGTCCCTTTTCCAGCCTCCTTTAACATATAAAATAAAATTTTTTGACTTAGCCACTTTGTATTGATGATGACCTATTTATTCCAATCAAGACAATTAAAAAAATTAAAACCTGTAAGTTCTACACGTCATCCTTCCTTATTACAGAAACGATTTGATTTTAAGAAGTGTTGTCTTGCCCTGGCCGGTTTGGCTCAGCAGTTAGAGCGTCGACCTGCGGTCCTGAGAGACCCGGGTTCGGTTCCCGCTAAGGGCGCGTAACTCGGTTGCAGTTTGTCCCCGGCCCTGGTCAGTCGTGAGGGTGGCAGCCACTCGATGTGTCCCTTTCACATCGATGTTTCTCTCTCTCTCTCTGTTCCTCTCTCTCCCTCCCACTCTACCTGAACAAAAGATGGGAAGGTGTCCTCGGGTGAGGATAAAAAAAAAAAGAAGTGTTGACTTAAAGTTCTTTTGTTTGCTCCCTAATAATCCCATTGAAATGAATCACGTTGAAATGGCGAAACCACATAGCTGAAATTAAAATGTGATTGTTGGTACCAGTTGAGAGAAGGATTAACGAAGAGTCAATTATGTAACCTAGAAAATAAGGGGCTCAGAGGACACCACTTTTTCCGAATGACTTTCTGTTGCCTGGAAAGCGCTCTGAGGGGGAGACTGAGTGCCTTTGCAGAGCCCCCGACTGGGCCGGCACAAGAACGAGAACCAGAGGGTAAACTGCGGAGCAGTTGTGCTGCTCTTTAGGGTGTGCTCCAGATCTGCCACTCGTGAGATTTGTGTGGAGCCAACAGGAGACGTGTTCATTTCTTGAGCTTGGTAAAATGGTAGCAAACAACTTTTATACGCAATCAGTAAATCTTTTTCAAGTTCCTACTCAAGGTCCTGTGTGTGTGTGAGCCATGGCTCAGTGTCCTCGCCTGTGAAGGAAGGAGGGTATGGGACTTCCTTGACTGTTTGGATAGAGGGGAGAGTAAAGACAGCCAGGGCTGTCTTCCCAGCCCTCACTCTGGGCTGGTTCTCAGGAAGGGGATCATTTTGCTGCCCTGGGACCAGTCCTCATTCACAGTCCGAGGCTTCGGACCTGTTTCTTCTCCCCCAGCAAGAGTCCTTTATCCAGAGTGGTCCACAGGAGGCATCGGGTGCAGAAGGTGCTTGTCTGCATGGGCCCGCCCCCCCCCGCCCACTCTTCTGTGGTAGAGTAATTGGGGGGGGGGGGTTGGCTCATATTATTTCTTTCAAATTGTATTTATCTATAATGAGATGAAATTCACATAGAAATTAACAGTGTAAAAATGAACAATTTGGTGGCATTTAGTACGTTCACAGTGTTGAGCAGCTGCGACCTCTGTCTAGTCCCAAAACATCTTCATTTCCCTCAAAGAAAGCCCTGTTACCCAATATGCAATAGTAATTCCTATTCCCTTCTCCCACAGCCCCTAGCAACCACCCACCTGCCTTTGTCTCAGTGAATGGACTGATTTTGGATAGCATTTAAATGGAGTTATACACTATGTAACTTTTTGTGTCTGGCTTCTTTCACTTAGCATGTTTTCGGGGCTCATCCATGTTTTTGCATGTGTTAGCCACTTTATGACTGAATAATATTCTCTTGTATGGACATGCCATATTTTTTCATCCATTCATTCATTTGGGCCTTTTCTGCCTGTTGATTACTGTGAATAATGCTGCTATGAACACGGATGTATAGTATTTGAGTCCCTGTTTTCAGTTCTTTTGGGAATATACCTGGAGGTGAAATTGCTGGGTCACAGGGTAATTCTTTGCAACTTTTTTGAGAAACTGCCAAATTATTTTTCATAGCAGCGGAACCATTTACATTCCTACCAGCAATGCATAAGGTTCCAATTTCTCCACATTCTTGCCAACACTTGTTATTTTAACCTTTTAAGTAAATTATATCCATGCCTGTAAGTGTGAAGTAGTATTTCATTGTGGTTTTGATTTGCATTTCCTTAATGACTAATGGTGTTGACTACCTTTTCAGTTGCTTATTGGCCACTTTTATGTTCTTTGGAGAAATCCTTTTCAAATGATTTGCTCATTTTTAAATTGGATTGTTTGTCTTTTTGTTATTGATTTGTCAGAATTCTTCATATATTCTGGATATCTGACTTGCAAATAGTTTCTCCCATTCTCGAGGTTGTCTTTTCACTTTCTTGATAATGTCTTTTGATGCAAAAAGTTCTTTTTGATGAAGTTCAAGTGATCTTTTCATTTTTATTTTTATTTTTTACTCATGCTTTTGATGTCATACCTAAGAATCCATTGCTGTAAAGCCAAAGTCAGGAGGATTTACCTCTGTGTTTCATCTAAGAATTTCATGTACAGGGATGGGCAAAAGTTTTCAGTTGTGAGTACTCCAAACACAGTTTATTCTTGCATTAATTATTGTATTATTTTGCATATGAACAGCTATAAACCTGCTCTTGCCCTACCCTGTTTTTAGTGTGTTCATCTACTTTTAGTTAATTGTCTTTTCATATTGTGTGAGGTAGAAGTCTTCATACTTCATTCTTCTGTATGTGGATATCCGTCCCAGCACCATTTGTTGAGGAGACTGTCTTTCCCCTTTGGGTGGTGTTTCTACCCTTTTGTGCAACATCACAAAAGGTTATATATGTGAGGGTTTATTTCCAGACTCTTAGTTCTATTCCATTGGTCTATATGTCTATTTTTATACCAGTACTACACTTTTTCAGTTACCTCGCTTTGTGGTGTTGAAATTAGGAAATTTCAACTTGGTTATTTTTCAGTTATCGTGTTGGCTCTTCAGAGCCCATTGCTGTTACATATGAACTCAAGGATCAGTTTTCCACTTCTGCAAAAAAGACAGTTGGAATTTGGATGGACATTGCATTGAATCTCTTAGACAGTATTGCCATCTTAGCGATATTAAGACTTCCATCCATGAGGATGGATGTCTTTCCATTTATTCAGGTCTTATTTAAGTTCTTGCAGCAATGTTTTGTAGTTTTCAGTGCACAGGTCTTTTGTGTCTTTCATTAAATTTATTCTTAGGTATTTTGTTCTTTGGATGCAGTTGTAAATAGAATTGTTTTCTTGATTTCCTTTTCAGGTTGTTCACTCCTGGTATATAGAAATACAACTGCATATTCATTATTTTTAGTGTTGTTGTTTTTCATTTAAAAAGTAGTCTCTACTGTTTTTTGGGTTTTTTTTTTATCCTCACCCAAGGACATTTTTCCATTCTTTGTTCAGATAGAAGGGGAGGGGGAGAGAGAGAGAGAGAGAGAGAGAAACATCGACGTGAAGGGACACATCAAGTGGCTGCCACCCACATGACCCAACCAGGGTCGGGACAAACTGCAACCCAGGTACGTGCCCTTAGCGGGAACCGAACCCGGGTCTCTCTGGACCACAGGCCAACGCTCTACCGCCGAGCCAAACTGGCCAGGGCTCTACTCGTTTTTGTTTTTTTTATCCTCACCCAAGGATATTTTTCCATTTTTTGTACAGATAGAGTGGGAGGGAGAGAAAGGAAGGGAGAGAGAGAGAGAAACATCGACGTGAAGGGACACATTGAGTGGCTGCCACCCGCACAACCAACCAGGGCCGGGGACAAACTGCAACCGAAGTATGTGCCCTTAGCGGGAACCGAACCCGGGTCTCTCCGGACCGCAGGCCGACACTCTAACCGCTGAGCCAAACTGGCCAGGGCTCTACTCGTTTTTTTTAAAAAAACGAGTAAGAACCCCACTATCCCTTCAAATGTTCCCTAGCATGGCCTCTGTTAGGTTTGATATATACCCTTCCATGAATTTTTTTTCTTTTTTATTGAATTTTTTTGGGTGACACTGATTAACAAAATTATACAGGTTTCAGGTGCACAATTCTGTTAGGCATATATGTACAAATACACTTTCTTCCATTGAGTATGATTATAATATACTTTGTCTACATTTTCATTTATTTATTTATTTATTTATTTTATTTTTTAATCCTCACCCGAGGACATTTTTCCATTTTTTGTACAGATACAGTGGGAGGGAGAGAGAGGAAGGGAGAGAGAGAGGGAAACATCGATGTGAAAGGGACACATCGAGTGGCTGCCACCCGCACGACCAACCAGGGCTGGGGACAAACTGCAACCGAGGTACATGCCCTTAGTGGGAACCGAACCCGGGTCTCTCCGGACCGCAGGCGGACGCTCTAACCGCTGAGCCAAACTGGCCAGGGCCATTTTCATTTATTTTTTACTTCCTTATAGATTATGAACACCTTCCTATTTCAGTACATCTAGAATTGCCTTATTCCTCTTAAATGCTACAGGTTGTACAAATGTACCATACTTTAAGTGTTTTTAAAAATACACATTTAGTATTTTTTCTATAATACACAATGCAAACATTAACAATCTTGTCCCTATATCAATGTGTATTTGTATATTCCTTTTTTTTTTATTTTTTATTTTTTATCCTCACCTGAGGACATTTTTCCATTTTTTTGTTCAGATAGAGTGGGAGGGAGCGAGAGAGAGAGAGAAAGAAACATCGACGTGAAAGGAACACAACCTCGAGTGGCTGTCACCCGCATAACCCAACCAGGGCCGGGGACAAACTGCAACCGAGGCACGTGCCCTTAGCGGGAACCGAACCCGGGTCTCTCTGGACCTCAGGCCGACGCTTTAACTGCTGAAGCAAACCAGCCAGGGCTATTTGTGTATTTCTTTAAGGCAGTTTCCTATAAATAGAAATGCTAGGGCAAAAAATATGCACATACTACCTTTTGATGAACAGTAAGAGATCTTGTTTTGTTTTTAACTGCCCGTTTATTACTGACATAGATGCTAGGCACTATTACCTGAGAACGTCACAGTGAGTAATTAAATGCTTGGAAAATGCGGAGAAAAAAAGGGTGTGTCAACCCTTTTTATTCTCAATGTGGTAACACATATAATAATCTAACTAGAATGTAAATAATAAATTCCTTTTGGGTATGTTTATGAGCTGTGTAAATAAGGCGTTTTTAGACGCACTGTTAGTCCAACTTAATATTGTCAGGTGAGGAAGCAACCTCACATATGTGCCTCTGAGGCTTTTCTGTCTCCTCTCTGTACAACCCACCCCAGTGCTAACCTATCATTCCTTATCCACCCCGCACCTCTTTGCTGGCAGTCATCCTTAAATAGCTTTGGATTTTATGGTAAAAGATCTTTTGCTTGTTGACAGATTCTGTGAATACCCAGTGTTCTTTTCTTTGGCACCATTCAAAACCAATTTGGGAATTGACTAACATGTTTTGTCCAGGACTAACTGCAGAGTGCAGCTCCAGTCCAGCAGGCAGCCATACTCAGTTTCTGAGACAGTCACTGTGGTGGTCTCTGTGTCTGCGTCTCGTGTCTCATGCCTTTCTATGCTTTTCCCTGGTTAACTAAGTAAAGCAGAGGGAGATGCTTTTGTAAAATGGCCAAAGGAAAGAAAGCCAAATGGAAGTGAGGAATAAGGGTAACCACAGTTGCTTTCCTCTGCCATGAATTTTTAAAACCTTTTTATTCTGAAATAGTTTTAGACATGGAGAAAAGTTGCACAGATAGTACAGAATTCCCATATACCCTCCTCCAGCTCCTGCCAGGATTAACATCTTCATAATCAGTGGAATGGTCAGAATCATGAGATTTAATTGGTGCAATAACTTTTAGCTGAACCACAGACCTTATTAGCATTTCACCTGATTTTCCACTAATGTCCTCATTCTGTTCCGGGTTATAATTCATGGTTCACATTGCAGTTAGTTCTGTCTCCTCAGACTCTACAGTTCTTCAGTCTTTTCCTCGTCTTTCATGATAGTGATACTTTTGAACAGTACTGGTCAGTTGTTTTGTTGAATGACTCTAAATTTGGGGTTTTCTACTGTTTACTTTAAGGTTATGCATTTTGGGGAAGAATACCACAAAAGCGATGATGCTTTTTTTTCCCCGAGTGGTTACTTGATGTTGTGTTCTCTTATTAATGGTGATGCTAACCATGATCAGTTGATTCAGGTAGTTTCTCCGGGATTCCTCCACTATAAAGTGACTTACTCTCTTTGTAATTAAGAAATATCTTGGGGGGGGGTGGACTTTGAGAGTATGCAAATATCCTGTTTCTTCTCGAGCTTTTACCCACTGGTTTTAGCATACATTGGTAGATCTTGCCTACAGTCATTACCACTATACTATTTACCTAATAATGATTTTATGTCTGCTTCATTCCTTGTACATTTATTTATTTATTGGGATTCGTCTATAAAGAAGAGCTGTCCTTTCTTTGATTCTCTCTCTCTCTCATACACACACACACACACACACACACACACCCCACTATGGATTTATGAATCATTCTTTATTTTTTGGGTTCTAATTGAATGCTATCATTATCTTATTTTATTGCCCAAATTGTTCCATAGTTGGCCATTGGAGTTCCTTCAGATTGACCCCAATATCTTTTGACATGTTCCCATCCTTTCTCATTTTGTGGCACCCCCAGATATTTCAGGCTCATCTTATATTTTGCTTGCCCTAGCCCTGGAATCAATCACTTCCTCAAGAGTCCTAGATTCTTTTATTGGAGAATGGTGTTTAGAAACCAGTATCTGGTGTGCACATTGCAGCTGGGCTGCCATTGATTCTGTCGTCCACCAGTTTTAAAGTGAGCTCTTCCCTGTGAACATGAGTGTGGCGAGACTGAAAGTTGCACTTGACAGTTAGGTAACAAATAATTTTGATACAGTCATTTTGATTAGGCCACTTACTGATGGGTTGTTAAAAATCAGTACACATTGGGAGGTCTGTAGACAAATAAGTATTTTGACTATAAATAGAATGAGTTAATCTTTTGCAGAAAAGTTTTAATATTGAAAGGCTTATGTTAGCATTCAAACATCTCTGACATTCTTATATTTTTGTCCATTCTTCTACTTTTGATCCTCTATTAGTTCTAGAAGGAAAATACTGTCTCATGTATACCTATTAGTTTTACTCAGTGTCTACGTATAGATCAATCATCCTATAATAAAATAATTTGCCCTGGCCAGTTTGGCTCAGCGGTTAGAGCGTCGGCCCGTGGACCAGAGAGTCCCTGTTTCAGTTCCTGCTAAGGGCACATGCCTCGGTTGCAGTTTGTCCCTGCCTGGTTGGTGTCATGTGGGTGGCAACCAGTCGATGTGTCTCTCTCATGTTGATGTTTTTCTCTCCCTCCTGCTCTATCTGAAGATAAATGCAAAAATGTCTTCAGGTGAGGATGAAAAAATAATCATAATTTTTGCATAGGTCATATAACACAAAACTTTTAAAAAGTTTTTTTGAATTGATTCTAGAGAGGGAGGAATGGGGACGGGATTGGAGAGAGAAAGAGAAACATCTATGTGAAAGAGATACATCAGTTGGATGCCTCCCACAAGTTCCTGGTCCAGGGATTAAGCCCACAACCTAGGTATGTGCCTTGACCAGGAGAATCAAACCTGTGACCTTCTGGTGCACGGGAGGACACTCTGTTCAACCAAGCCATACCAGCTAGGGTGACAGCTTTTGATAAATTATTTATGTCCTTATAATTTTATCTATGTAGTCTTACAGTCAGAGGACATTGATAACATATTTTTATTATAAGCATTGAGGACCTCTTTCCTTGCAGACCCAATGTAATATTTTTTACTGCTGCTTGTATCTCTTTTATTTATATACATTTTTATATAATTTTCAAAAAGTATTATTCTGTATTGATTTTAGAAAGAAAGGAAGGGAGAGGGAGAGATAGAAACGTTGATGAGAAAGAACATCAATTGGCTGCCTCAACTGGGGACTGGCCCGCAACCTGGGCATGTGCACTGACTGGGAATCAAACCAGAACATCTCAGTCCATGGGATGACTCTCAGTCCACCGAGCCACACCAGCCTGTAAAGCTCTTTTGACTACACATTAAATGCAGGAAAATTTTATAGAGTATCATATAATACTAATTCATGTGAAGTTAGTTAACTCCAAATTGCCTTGTTAATATGCACCTAGAAATTATTTTAAAATGTAGCCATGGTTTGTATATTGTTTGTATATTTTTACATATAGCATTATTTTATATGAATTGGGCAGAAGTCATGTAATGATCATTTTTATTAGGAACACAATATCCTCTTATGTTGATGTACCATGGTTCTTGCTAAGCTATCCCCCCGATGTTTGGTACTTATTTAGTGTGTCCCTAGTTTCCCTATTATAAATACCTAGGGATAGTGGAAAGGGCTGTTCTTGCTCTGGTGGTTATTGCTGTGTGTGTGCCTCACGCGACATCAGGTGCTGTGGCAGGTGATTCAAAGACTGCGAGACACACGTGCTGAGGAGGCTGGTGGGAAGAGGGGTGCTTTCTGTCTGGAGTGATCAAGGAAGGCTCCGTGGAGAGTGGCATTTGATTCTGAGTCTGGAAGAGTGAGTAGTAGTAAGACTGGCAAATACAGGAAAAGGAAGCTCCAAGCAGTGGAGTAAGCAATTTCAGAGTGTTGTGGCTGGAGGGTATAGGGTTCATCTGCCAAGAGTCTAAAATACATTTTACCATAAAATATCTTGCTATAAGACTGTGTCCTAAATATGTTTTAGATAGAGTACACTATGAGTGTGTAATAAAAATGTTGTCCAAGACACTCTCTACGCCAAGTATGTTCCTAGAGGTTTAACTCCTTTTTGCCAGTCACTTTTTGCTCTCCCATCACAGTGGTTCTTCAGCCCAGTCTTATGGGGGAGACTTCATATCTGATTTCCAAGTGATGAAAGGGAGAATGTGAAGTATTCCATTTTTTTCCACAAAGTATGGGAAGTCATCAACATCATATGTACAAGCACACACTAGCTCATTTCATTGTTCATGATCACGTGTTTAGAGGGTAGTTGTGTGCTTGAGGGGCCTGTGCTGGAATAAAGAGCATTCCATCCCCCGAAGAAACGAAGAAACGGGCGGGTTAATTGAGGAAAGAATCCAGATAAACAACCACAACAGTACAAACAAAACCTCAACAGTTTGTTAAGCTCTTTGAAGTCATGCACAGGGCACCATGGAGCCACAGGGAAGGGGTATCCAAACTGGCAGGGGGCGTCAGAGAAGGCCTCCTGGAGGAGGAAGGCCTGTGCTGGGTCTTAAAGAGTGGGAGGAGAAGCCAGGGAGTGATCAGCCTGGGCAAAGGCACACAGGGGTGAGAGAACATCAGACACCAGGAGGCTGGTATTTTGACTCTTCTCTGCAGCTGGAGAGGTGGAGAGAGACCGAACAATGAATGTGAATGCCATGCCGATTCAGTTTAAAAAAGAAGCATGGTCAGATTTACCCAGGAAGTGAATGGGATGGTCCAGGCTAGCAATGCTGAACAGTGACAGGGAGAAGTAGGGATAGTGAAAGAGACCTACCCAGTGGACCATCTCCCCTAGTGCTCTGGTACATGGGCAATGAAAGCTTACGCAAGAGAGCCACTGTGCCCAGAGTAGTATGCAAAATGTGGTTTTGTAAGTGAATGACTACGTGGTGAGAATTATTTTATTATGGGTTAGGCTGTTACTAGGATGGGAAAGAAAAATGGCAACCGGATTAACTTGTCCCTGTGCCCCAGATGGCATTTGGGGGGAGCACCAGGCCCATAGTATGGGCCCCATGTCCTGACTCTTCCTAGTAGAGGGGGTGGTAGTTAAACAAACTTTGCCACACAGTGAACTCTGGTTCTAGGTTTTAACCATCTAGCTAATTTTGTCAAATCAGTATGAGTGTGTTTTCCTCGTTAAAAGACCATAGGGGACAAAATGAAAACAAAAATAAAAAAGAATCCCCCCAAATAAAAACAAAAGACCATAAAGGGAGAAAAACTGTGGAGCTTTTCCCCAATATATACCATTGAATTTTATAAACCATAGATATTCTAAATGTAGTTATGTATGAAATATTATTATGTATGAAATAACAGATGCCCTACAAGTCATGGCTCCTATATGACCACCGCAGCTAGAAAGGAGGACCAGAATCAGTGAGCTTTCTAAAAAACAAGAAGCCCCTGCTTTCATGGGTTTTACGTTCCAATGGTTGGATGAGATAAGACAGGCTAGTGAGTTCTTTTAAAAACTAAGAAACTGGTGAGATGGAGTGGTCCACTCAGAGTTTTATTTTGAAATGCTTTATGCCCAGGGGAAACACTGGGGCTAGGATTTTAATGCTATAAATGTTATGAGTTTTCATGGGGCATTCTTTAAAACTGGGTTTTAGACTGGTACTTAATAAATGATACCCTCTTTCATCCTCCTCAATTTTTGGCACGCGGTTGGGTCATTCAGAAGGCACTAAGGTTAAGTCTCGCAAATCATAAGCCACTTGAAAACAGATGGTTAAGTCTGCTAAACACAGGTTCGATTGGGTCCCCCTCCTGTGGGCCTGTTGGTGCTTGTGAGGATTCCTGCCTCCACCCGCTTCCCGGAGCAGCAGCACATACCTGCCTCGCCCCAGTCCAGGAGGGCCCGCCTGTTCTCTTCACCCAGCCCAGAGGTAGAGTTCTGGAAAAGTTTGCTTCCCGGACTGAAAGGACCTCTGTAATGCCTCCCCTCCCGTCTTCTCCTAACTTCCTGTGCTGGGGGAGTCTCATGGGAGGGTGGCAAGGATTTTTAGGCAAAGAAAAAAGACTGAAATGGATGTGGTGTTGAATTTAGGCTGATCTCTAGGAAGCATCATAACAATCCTGTCATGTTCCTGACCCCCTGACCCAGTTTTCTGTAGTGTAACATTTGTTTTTCTTTTTAAAAAACTGGGTGTGTGTATGAGAGAGAGAGAGAGAGAGAGTGATTCAGTACCTTGGAGTCTTTGAGGGAAGAGTATAAAATTTTTTTAAATTGTAACAATTGCCCTGGCCAGCGTGGCTCAGTTGGTTGGAATGCCGGCCTGTGCATTGAAAGGTATCGAAGTTCCAGGTTTGATTCCCAGTCAGGTCACATGCTCTGGCTGGGGTAAGCTTGGGGTGCTTATGGGAGGCAACCCATCTATGTTTCTCTCACATTGATGTTTCTCTCTCTCTTTCGCTCTCCCGCTCCCTCTCCTTCCCTTCCTCTCTCTGTAAAAATCAATAAAAACATTTTTTAAAATTGTTAACAACAGTGACTTACTTCATTTGCTGTGCATCTCATTCTATTTGAGTTGACTAATTCACCTTTATTAATATTTGTGTATTCTCTTAAACACCTACAATAAGTATTTTGGATTTGTAAAAATCTCTATTGACCAATGATATACATAGCAAAATGTCCTTGTTGTAGCACATATGAGGTGAAGATGCTTAGTCTGAGGGCATTTGCATGTGGGCACTAGCAAGAGACCTCAAGTTGAAACGGGTGGGCTATCTCTGCAGTCTCTACTTCAGGAATGGTGCCTTCATCGCCCAGGCTGACTTGGTCAGTCTGTCTTTCGTCAAGCCAGTGGGATAAACAGACTTGACAAACTGTTTGTAAAAGATTGTCAGTTTTTAGGGCGTGGCTGTTGAACCACACCCGAGAAGCCAGCTAGATGAAGCCAACTCATAAAGTTACCTAAGAGCCTCCACCCCAGCTGATGGTCCAGATTGTCTCCAAGGGAGGTGAACTAAGCCAGTGTTGAGACTGAGTGGGTAAGGCATTGGTGGGAAGGAATAATGGGTGCATTCATGCTCGTCACTTCGGTACCGCATTCTCCCGGGTGGAAGCATGGGAAACAGCCCATGAGCACTCGTGTTCACGCTTCTTGTTAGCTTCCTGGCTCACTGTTCTCGCCCAGCGACCCCCTGGGACGGGAGCCTTTTAAGATCATTGAAAACCCTTGAGTTCTGAGAACCCCAAGGGAAGAAAACTTGACCTCTAACCCTTTCAGAAACTTGGTTGAAACAATAAAACAAAATGTAAATGGCCACCCACATATATAAATATTTGGCTTTGACTAGAATAAATGTACCATGTTATAAAACTGACAATTGTGGTAGTGTTACTATGGCGGCATTTTAATTTAGAAAGTACTTTGATAAGTACACAGCTTATAAGTTAAATGGGTTTGTAAATTCTTAGGAAATTTCTTAAACTTCTGATGGGCACCTCAGGTCCATTTAAAATAGATATAATAGACATTGGTCCTGAGACCACATTTTGCCTTTTAACCCATTGGTTCTTCTTTCATTTCCTTTCGTGGACTTAAGTTCAATTTAGAAAAGTTTATAAATTCCCCCAAATTTTAACTCTGAATAAAGGAGAGGTAGGTCATTGCCTTAGTTTGGAACTATGGAAATTAATTTCTGTGAGATCACTGGTGAGCATGTGTTTTATATTTGTTTGTTAAAGGAACTCAGTAAAATATTTAAATTGCATGTAAATTCTACCACGCTAATACTTTTTTCATCTTTCTTATACATTTTAGTTACATTTTATTTATGTGATGTACTTTTTATTTGAAATACTATTTTTATTTAGTTGTCACAGTTTTCCACTCATTTTAAAAAAAGCTTTCACACTTATAATGATAAGTATTATTCAATCGCATTAATGAATCATAATTTACGAAACATCTTTCACATGTTTACAATGTAGATTGTATCTAATTCTTTGCTACTTTAGATAAGACATCATTGTAGTGTAATCTTTAGGCTGGTAATAAATTATTTCCTTGGGATAAATTCACAAGAATAAGTAGGTCAAAGAGAGATGGGCATGCTTTGTTTCGGTGAGTTTAGCAGAGACTTTCTAGATTAATCCATAACCATCCTAATGAATTAGAATGGTATGGAAGTATACAAAATAAAACTTCTCTGTGGGACCTCAGCCCCACTCCCCAGTGTGAGCAAAGGCTGCGTAGGATGAGGAAAGAGGGTTCTGAGCAGTGGGAGGATGTGAAAGTGGTGACCATGTACAACGTAGTTAAAAAATAAAATGAAATGCTGGTTTACTTGTATGATTTTTAAAATGGCATCCAAGCAGTTTCCTCTTTGGACAAGACGTAGAGGTGTCCAGTAATGGTTATAACCAGCTGGTTTGACAAAGTGCAGTTTCCTGGGTCAGATAATGTTAAGTGATGTCTGTGCCCCCTTGACTCTGATTAAGAGATGGCTGGAACCAGCAGCCCCAGCTTTCCTGGGCTTAAGGGTCATTGAGGAATCCTTGTAGATAAGGGAGGAATGGTATATTCCGGCCCTGGAGTGAGGACTGGACTTGGGGAGCTGGGAGGGCAGTGGAGGCAGTTCAGGTGTGCTAGGGGGCCAATAGGCTTCTGGCTGCATGTCTGGGACCCGAGTGTCTCTGGGATTTGATTTCATCTTCTAAACCCATGGCAGAAGTCAAGTTTGTGGTCTTTCCCATTAGTATGGGAATTGTGGCTGAGCACAAAGGGAAAGAAACCAGTATGTAAGATCACCCTTGACAATGTGTTCATTTCCTCTGTGAGCCCTTAAAGAATCATGCAATGATATTCTCCCATTTGGTTGTTTCGTTAAACAATTGTTTAGAATTATTTGTCTCTAAAAGGTGGTGTCTTCTGTGACCTGTATGTGCTCACTTTGCTACTCTGGCCTGAGTATAATTAGGTTCACTCATCACCCTTCCCACCAGTTCTGTCTCCATCCCTGAAGGGAAGGTTGGTCCGACATGCATGGTACTTTTGACCTTTAGAGATGTGGGCTGTTGGTCCCTAGAGTCCTGTTTGCTAGTATTGGGTCCAGTCCACAGCTTTCTACCCATAAAAACAACAGGCAAACTAGGGAATCTTTTGGTCAGTCACAGACAACTGCCACTGAACCGAGATTCCTGCTAATTAGGCCAAGTCCCTCACTGACTCTGCATTAGCTTCCAATTTTTAAAAATCGGGTGTCTAGGCTTATCTCGAAATTCTGTCTAGGACATAGATGGGAAGAGGCGGAGACCTCAAGTGATGGCTGAAATTGGAATAAAAATCATGAGACCCATGTCCCCTGTCTGTCAAGCTTTTCAGACATGTCTTAGCGCTTGCGTCCTGCACAGAAGCTGGATTCCAAACAAAGAAGCCACTGGGAAGTTACACTTCACTTTTTAATAAAATAGAGTGTCTGTCTCGTTAGATAGGAGTATGTCAGAACCTTGGATACTAATTCCGTGACCTCCGATGATGACATCATTTAGTTTCCCAGGCATTTAAAAAAACTGAATGTTTCATATATTTTTAGGAAGAGAAGGAATGCATTAAAGACTAGAATTTTATAATATACATTAGACAGTTATATAAAAGATGTATTTTTCAGAGAAGTTTCCCCTATTTCCTTGTCTTTTCCGTCTTCCTCAGAGTAATCAGCAGTGGTGACTCTTGGATAAGCTGCTCCATTGTGTTGCACAGAAGGTCTATCTTCATGTGTCAAGTCATTCATGTATCCAAACACTACCTTTTAATTGACTGCACAGTCTCACTGTACTGTTTCACAGTAAAATTGTGCTCTCTGGAAATTAGAATAACCGGAATGAAAGCTAGAGGCCCAAGATTATTTGGGTACCAATTTAGTAACAGTGTCTGTTGGCACAAACCTTCTATTTATTCATATTACTAAACCGCAGTAAGCCCAGCTGGGTGGTTCAGTTGTTTGGAGTGTTGTCTTGTACACTAAACGGTTGGAGGTTTGATCTTATACACTAAATGGTGGTGGGTTTGATTCCCAGTCAGGGCACATACCTAAGTTGTGGTTTGTGGGTTTGATCCCTGTCAGGGTTCATACTGGAAGCAACTGATCAGTGTTTCTCACCTCTCGCTCACTCGCTCTCTTCCTTCTTCCCTCCCTCCCTCTTCCTTCCCTTTTTCTCTCTTCCTTCCTCTCTCTCTAGAAATCAAAAAAACATATCCTCGGGTGAGGATTTAAAAAAACAAACCCTGCAGTAATAGAAATGAAAGCTGCTTTAATAAAAAAAAGAACTCAGGAATGAGATCATTAAATATAACTAGATACATTTAAAATATAAATACCATGTATTTCCTGCTTAGTATCAGGAAGTAAATATCTAAACTATCTAGCCTGAATTCTGGGCTCAGAGAAAAATGATAGTTACAAAGAAGGTACCTCATATGATCAGGCCCATTTTATTTAAAATAATTTCTTTATTGATTTTAGAGAGAGAGGAAAGGAATGGGAGAGAGAGATAGAAACATCAATGAGAGAGAACATTGATTGCCTCCTGCATGCCCCCCCTGGGGGCCAGGCCCACAACCTGGGCACGTGTCCTGACTGGGAATCGAACTGGCGACCTCTTGGTGCATGTGTCAGCGCTCAACCACTAAGCCACATCAGCTGGGCTATCAAGCCTATTTTAAAAACAGTGAGATCCTTTAGGACAATAACTTTAGTCTTTTTTTTTTTTTTTTATCAGGAATTTCTGTGGGTCCTTTGGTTGGTAATCCATTTATTTTTGTTTTTATCATTGGATTGTCCTTTGGCTTTTTAAAGCCAATATGACTAACAAAGAGGAAAATCGAGGGTATGTGTGTGGCTCCAGGGATTTGTGGGAGCTCCACAGCGGAATTGGAATACACACCATTATTCCAGGCTGGAGCTCCTCAGCAGGAGAGCACAGGCTGGCCATGAGGAGGCAGCCACAGCCCGGTCCCAGCAGAACCCTCTGGGCCATTAGGCCCCATTCACCCTCCTCTCAGACATTTGTGATAGTTTATCTTCCAGGTCATATTTCAGCTGTCTTCATCACCATGACCATTTAACTTGTGTGTGCATATAAAAATATGATGTTTTAAAATAAAATCTCTTACTTGCACACATGTTACCTATATTACCTCCCACACCAACCCACCCACACTTCCTACACTCTACCTTCAATAAGAAATCATTAGGGTTTTTTGTATGTGCTTTTGGCAGTTCAGACCCAAGTGCTGTAACTCTTGGGTGTAGGATTGAGAATATAATTTTTTTAAAAAATTCTCACCTGAGGACATGATTATTGATTTTAGAGAGGGAGGAAGGAGGGGGGAGAGAGAGAGAGACATTGATGGGAGAGAAACATCGATTGGTTGCGTCCTATACACACCCTGACTGGGGATCGAAACTGCAACCCAGGTATGTGCCCTGACCAGGATCAAACCCACAGCTTTTGGTGTGTGGAACGATGCTCCAACCAACTGAGCCACTTGGCCAGGCAATTTTTATAATCTCTCTCTATTTTTTTTAATAGCCTGTTATCAGAGATAAGACAGGGAATTTTGGTATGCAGTCTGAGATGTCCCGGTGGTGAACTCTGCACTGGGCTGCATTATCTAAAAATAGCGATTGAATGCAGTTCCACAGAATGTAGGCAGGACTTCTCAAATAAGCAAGGTGTATGCCGGAGTGGTGATAGGGAGCCAGCCTTGTCCTACACATTTCCGAGGAAGAAAGGAGAACGTTAGGGTTTCAGTATTGTTGTCTTTGTGCCTGTTGCCATCAGTTTATACTCTGCCTTGAAACAGGCCTTATTTTAAAATAGATGTATATAAAATTTATAATTTAACAACCTAAATAATTTATCTAAAATGGGACAAAGTGCGACACAGTGCTTTTGTGAGATGGGAAGTGGAGGAGTAGTCCCTTCTGTTGGAGAAGCTGCAGGCATTGGCCCAGACAGGAGGCCATTCTGGAGTGTGAAGAAGACAGCAATTATAAGTGATAATATGTCTTTGAGATGATAGCCATTTCAGCCCCAGTTTAGACCATCAGCAGTTCTGCTAATGAGGAGTTCACAGGCGGAAAGGGAACCTTCAGGGTCACCTGAGGCAGGAGTCACCATGGACTGTAATATTTGTCTTCCTTGTACTTACAGATACACGATCAGGGTCCCAGCAGGAGCATCATACAAATAACAGTAAAAGGCTTTTGTTTATGTGTACCCAATCTTGTTTCAGGGAGGAAAAAAATGCTGGCTTAAAAGGTTATATCAAGTAAAACAAAAAAATCAATGGGTGAAGATACTGGGACAGAGGGAAGTAATAGCAGGAAGAGGGAAATAGCAGGAAGAGGACATGAGGGCTGCAGACAGAGATAGCACGTATCTTGGGAGGTCTTGTAAATACACTGGAGAGACCACTGCTTTGGCTCTGTGTTCCTTCGCAAGCAAGGCAAAGTGGGAATCGGGGCCAGATACACAGTTCACGGGGTCTTTAAGATTCAGTAAACTAGTTACTAGGGAAAAGCACAAGTTCCCACAAGGAGCAAGTGAACTGAGCATCAGCAACACCCTGATGAAAGTACAGCTGTGACAGTCATGTGTTTGTTTGACCCTGTCGTGCTCATTTTTATTTATCAATTACATAGAACGGTACACAGAATGCAAACTTTCTGTTAGTAACTTTTAAAAAAATGTGTTTTTATTGCTTTTTCCGAGAGAGAGGAAGGGAGAGAGATAGAAACATCTATGTGAGAGAGAAGCATCCATCGGCAACTTTTTTTTCTTTCTTTTCAATGTAAAATAAGTGACACCTCAAATGAGATTAAAGATGGGGTACTTATCCTACTTCCTAAACTCTACCCTAGAGCCCACAAGATCTTAAATTTTTGACTTTCTGGTGTAAAAAAGACTGTGTTCACTAGATGGCAGTGTCAACAACCTTTGGGGAAATGAATAGAGGGTCATGAATGTCTTAAATACTGAAAATGTGGAAAAGTAGGAAAACCATTTAATTAAACATCCAGGATCTCATTTCTAACACCCCACTCGAAAGAGAATTTTCCACTGGGTGCTTGTGCACGGTGGCCGCAGCCAGGTCACAAGGAGCAAACCTCCCAGCAGCAGGGTCTCCAGCCACTGTCCTTCGCTGTCTTCTCGTTTGAACCTTCAGGTGCTACAGGGCAGGCGTTACGGACTAAGGTCTCGGGACCAGCTGAGGGATAACGGTGTATTGATAAGGTGCAAAAATGTGTAATAAGTGGGAACCTTTTATAGACCCTCAGTGTTTGCTCATTTATCATTTCTTGCATCCAAGCAACCTGACCTCTCTCAGGGAATGAAGTGATGTATTTCTGCGTGTATAAAAAAGCCTTTTGCCCATTTCCATCCTTGAGGAGAGATTGCATATTTTTTTTTGTATTTTTTAAACAAAAAATTTAAATTTATTTTAAAATCTTAATGGTATGAGATTTTTGGTATTTGTTGAATTTCAGGATTTCTATAGCATATCTTGGGTAGCACATGAGAAGTCCCAGGAAAACTGATCTCTGTCCTGTTCCTCCAGGTGCTTAAGAGCAGTGCTGCTGGTGTTCGAGCAGGACAGCCCTTGGCTGGGTGGCGCTGCCCCTGAGCTGCAGGCTGTCCTGCATCCCTGGCTCCTGAATGCCCGCGTGTCCACGGTCATTGTCACCACCAATAACGCAGATGTCCAGGGTCTCCTTAGAGCGGGGAGGTGGTGGCACTGCCCAGGGTTGAGGACTGCTGGGACTAGAGATTTTGGTGTAAGTGAAGGAACTTGTGGAATTTAGTGGGCATAATCTCTGTGTACATTAATAACTTTATATTTTAAAAACTCACAGCCACCACCCTGCTACCTTAAACTTCTCGTTTGCATTTATCTATGGATTTCGATTTCTAATAAGTCTACATAAACACAATTTTTACCAAGTATAAACTTGTACACATATAATTCTAGGGCATGCTCTTTATGTAACCTTATCAGGTACTTTTTCTTGTACTCCTTATTGTTTTTCTGTTAGTCTACACATCATGTCCAGATAGTCCATTCTCCTCCACCTTGCCTCTCCCTTCCCTTTTAAAATAACTTTCTTTGAAAGTTACAACCATTTATTTTTTCTGCTGTGAATTTTAGTATTTTGAGATCTATAATTTTTTTTATTATTTTAATTGCAATTACTAACATACAAAGGAGGAATTGAATTGCATTCTTTGCTGTTTTAGTCCATCTGGCATCATCTGTTCTCTTTTTGCTTAACTTTCCTTTGGAGGAAGGCTTGCCTTTTGTTTTCTGACCCTAACTGATTTCACCTGCCCTTGAAGCTGGTTTGCATACCCACATGCTATTCATTTTTAGATTGTGCTAATTGAAAAGAGGAGTGATCTGTTTCATTTCTCTTTTCCCATTAACTAGACTAAAAACAGCACTTGAGTTTAAGACCTGGACTTTAGGATTTCTTTTTGTTCCCTTGGTACCTAGCAGAGGGTCTGTCCGTAGTGTATCTTCCAGCTAAAACCTTGGTTGATTGGAGTGTTCCCAGTTTACCTTCCCTGGTTGGTCTTTGCATTGGTACAGTTAATAGCGGCTTCTAGATATAGGTGAGGTCACCATAAAGTATGTCCAAGATATCAGGAGCAAATTTTATAGCTTGGATGTTTAAAGACAGAAGATAGGGTAAAGAGATCCCACGTGGCACCTGACCGAACAAAAGATCCCTCAGTAATGGAAAGACGAGGACGACAGCTGCTGAATCCGGGTGGAAGAGTGCTGGCCTGCTTCGGTCCGCGGTATGCCAAGGTCCACAGGCATCGCCAACTGATAAGGTGTGCTGTGCCCCGAGTTGATTCCATTTGCCTGCCCGGACAAGCCTCTTCAGACCCAGAAGCCCAAGGAAAGTCTCTCATGTTAAGGAGCAGCAAGGACTCTTTTGCACCCATCATTCCAATGTTATCTCAACACCAGGCTCTGCGCTGGCAACCGACCCCCTGCAACCCTGCGTGCCCCCCCATCCCCACTCCCGCAGCACAATAAAGAAATGCTGTTTAATGCTAAAGGATTCAGTCAACAAGATGGAATTTTAAGGTTTAGGTAATCTTGGGGACTTGTTTGGGTTACTAGGCTTTTAACTTTTATCCAGTTCCCAGAACTGGCTTATTGCGAGGATAGATCCATGGACTCAGGTGAAGCTGTTTTGGCGATCGCTTCGGTGACTCCTCGGGCGCTGGCTGATGTTCTCTCGGCCCGTGTCAGGAGCAGCTGGATTAAAGAGGGCGGATCGTGTGCTGATTGTTGGACTGCACACTTCACCCACCGATTAAATTGCTATCAAACTGCACAACCCAGAGCTTTATTTTACTTTACAAAATCTTTATTTTGTTTGCCACTTCTCCAAGCTGTCATTTAACCTAAAACCTGGTTGTCTGCACACCCTGTAAGGAAATATTTGATTTATATTCAGTTGATACCAAATTTTACCATTGAATACGTCCTACCATTTATCCACCCACCCAGCCATCTAGCCAAGCTTTATTAAGTGCCCTGAGTAAGACACTCAATATCAGTTAAGATAGTAATTATACCACATGACCCAAAACCTCAGTGCTCTCAAAACAAAGATCGGTTGCCCAGGAGTCTTACATGTGCCTTGTGCATCAGCGGCAGCTCTATATAGACCTCAGTGTCCATGGAGCAGCTCTGCCTGCATCATTGCTACTTTCAGAGCAGAGGAGGAGAAGAGAGCAAGGTGAAGTTCCAGCTAGCGCTTCAAGCTTTCCCCTGGAACTGATGTGTGGTCATCACCCAAAGCAAGCCACGTGAACATACTTGAGTTCAGCAGGGTGGGGATGTGTACTTCCCCCTGGGAAGGGACAGGACATTTTGATGAATAGCAATATAATCCGCCATAGTTCAAATAATGCATTTCACACCCTGGAAGATCTTAATATCCCGAGAGAGTAGTTTTCAAAATATAATACCATAAGTGAATGGTGAGTCAGGTTGATTCCCCCCCCCCCCATTCTTGCAAGGAATCTATGATTATATTTAATAAAGCATAACAGTCATGATGTATTTGAGGTATCTTGAAAGTTACTTTACTGTGGCTTCATTTATTAGTACAGTGGCTTCATTTAACAGTCTGTATTCTACAACTGTCACTTGTTGGCTTTGCTGTTAAACATTTCTTTTTCAAAACCAGACATGTCTTTGGTCTACAAAAGCTAAATGGAAGCAGGTGAGGGAAAGGATTGGAAAGAAGGAATAAGGGATGGCAAATGTCTGATGCCCTGGGTTTTATTTCCTTCAGCCCCCCTCTTCCCCAATAAATTTCAGCACAAGTTAGTTTTGCTCTTAACCAGAAGCCAGCCTGACAGGAAGAGCTC
The DNA here is from genome assembly GCF_014108415.1 of Molossus molossus. NCBI lineage: Eukaryota > Metazoa > Chordata > Mammalia > Chiroptera > Molossidae > Molossus > Molossus molossus. Next base: position 52,922,413 of record NW_023425349.1, read on the forward strand.
AGTGTCTCTGTTACAGCTACTGGAGGGTGATAAGGAGCCAACTACTCTCGTTTCATCTGGCTGGAGGGGGAAGGGGTACAAGCAAAATGGGCAGGTGGGAAAAATTGTTTCCTGGGCTGAAACTTTCCCACCATCAGCTTAGGCAGATAGGCCGACGCTCCGCACCTATCTTCTTTGGCAGAAACTCAGATCAGCAGGCCAGTTCCTGGCGTCCATGCCTATATGCACTTTGAATTGCTTGTTCTGCTTCCCTCTCCTCTGCTCAGGTTTCTCCCAGGAGTAGGCTCTACTTAAGACTTATCACTTTTGTCAAAAAGAAAACACATATTTCTAGAATGGAATATCTTACGGAAAAAGGGTGTGGGCAGAGTGGAGGAAGAAAAGAATCCTGGCTGTTGTCAGTCAACAGTATTTATGGAACCACCCTCCGGATGCCAGGCTTCCTGTGGGCAGTTATCACGCCCACCTGCCTTCTGTCATCCACCCTGCACTAAGACTCCATCCCGAAGAGTATTTCTGCTAGTGCCACCTGCGGAGCTCAGCTTCCTTTGGGTAAAGAACAGTTTCCGAGAATGAAATAGACAGACCTGGACCCCCCGTGGTGTAAAACTGGGGCATTCATTGAGAAAGGTAGTGTTTTCGGTTCCAGATCCAGTTTTTAAGCCAGAAACAGGTCTTGTCTCATTGTCAAAATATTTATCAGGACTTTTTTTTTTTAACATGAAGAGTGCAATTTTTTAAAACGTGCTGACTCGTAGGTACCTAATTCACTGCTTCACACACACAGCAGGCTTCCATGAAATAGTTTTTGAATGGTGGTTAGTGATAGCACTTGCTCAATTAAAAAAAAGAAATCCAACTGCGACACGGCAGAAAGGATGCTTCGATTCGGTAGGAATGCTTCTGCAGGACTGGGTGGGGAGGCAGCCTTTTGTCTTCTGGCTCCAAACATCTATCTGTCCTGAGGCAAAATGGTTCCACCCTATTATCCCGAGAACAATCTGTGACTTCTGAATGTTTGAAAACATTTACCTGCCACTTTGAAATAGAGAGTAATCTTGTTGAAGAAGAGAGGTGGAGAATTAATGACCACACTTTGCTTATGTGGTCGCATGGTGACTTAAGAAAGTATTTTTCAATGTGGACTTAACATTTACTGAACTCACGGTCACTGTCTGTTGATGAAAGCCTACAGCACCCTTAGGAGAGAAAAAGAATGGCCGTAAGTACATGGAGGGCTCTCTCTAAAGAAATGCCACCTGGTCAGTTAGAAGCCCCTTTGTAGGGCCGACTCTCAAGTTCTTCCTTCAGAGTCAATGCTAGTCTCGGGGGAGTAGGGGAGATTTATAGTGCTTTCGAATTTGGGGTGTTGGGGGTGGGTGTCTGATCCATGCGTCGAGAATAGTTTTGATAAATGTTATATTTCAAGCCATACAGCACTTAGAGGTATCATGCTGCATAGTCTTATTTACCTAGTTGGGTGGAAGGTGGGGGAGAGCAAGGTGGGAGGAAATCAAGACTTCGGCATCAGCGATGAGCTGGTGTCATAGAACTTCTTCCTTGGGACAGGTAACTGTACATCATTTCCCCTTAATATCATCAGATTTGGTTTGGCCCAGTTGCTTCACATTTTGAAAATGTGCATTTACACAAAGAAGAGCTGACGTTAGTTCAGAATAGCTAAGTATGCCGTTCTTTTATCATCAAATGAACTACGACGTGATCCATCATAGCTTCCCAGCGTTCAGCGAGGGACAGAGTAGATAATGGTAATCTGATGACCCACAAGTAATTTTGCCTTAAGTAATGGGGTGCCCGTGGACTACAGAATACAGATTTCCTCGAGTCAGCCTTACTGTAATTTTCATATGTCATAGACCCATATTAAAATGTTAATAAAATTTGTGAAAACATTAGTCATTTGCTATAATTTTAAAATACTTTAAACAGAATCTTCCTCAGATGGTATTATTTTCCCGAAGATGTTTAGCTGGGTGAGTCTTTTGCTGTATTCTCAGTTGTCTAGTCCAGGTCCAGGCAGGCCGGAAGCCTTTGCCCGGGCGCTGGTGTCTTCTGAATGCCCTTGCTTGCCCTTGCTCGGTGTGCTGCAGTGCACAGCCACATCCCAGTCCTTTCCCGGCCTTCCTGGGACGGGCGTCAACCCTCACCACCCCTCCCCTCAACCTCCTTCACGGGCACGGTGAGCACCAAGGAGTTCTTTGCACGAAAGAAAAATATTTTTAATTAGTTAAGGGGATAGAGTAGAGTTAGGGATATAAGGTTTGAAGGACTAAGATGTGGCATTTCTTTTATCAATGACTACAGCCCTGTGAACACTTTTACTCTTGACCTGAATATAGGGCACCAGTTTGCTAATTGAATTGATCAGATTCCAAATTGAAATTAGTCATCACTTGATTTAACAGAGTTAAGCCTCTTGGGTTAAATTCTCTAATTTGTTTTCTCCCATCGGGTCTATTTGAATCCTTACTTAAGGGCCAAACTACCAAAATGTCAGAATGCCCAATACCAGAAATCTAAGGCATTTAATTAACTCTCTCCTCTTTTCAGGCTTCTTACCTAAAGTAAGAATTTTGCATTTGGGCCTCAGCTGATCAGGTAATTAGAACAGCTGACAGCTGTCAGATGGAGTGTTAGCAGGCTGGACATTCTCAGGTCATGACAAAGAAAGAATCTGAGTCCACACAGGGATTTCTGATCATGTGGCCCATTATCCTGAGGAGAAAAAAAAAAAAAAGACTTCAAGGCCTTAGTCCTCAATCATTTTGTACTGATGATTCTACTCTTTTCTTACATTTTCAAGAAACGGCAATTCTAGGCAGTTAGAGATGAAAAGTGTGAAACTCCATGATCTAGTCCTTTCTTTCCCGTGACTAATAGGCGTTCTTCCAGCCTGCGTTGATTTTCTCCCCATCAAGAGCGTCGGCTGTCCTCTGCTCTCCTAAACAGCGCCTTCTACGAGTGCAGCTCAAACCCCACTTTGCAGCCCAGCCTGCTCACTCCCTTGCTCCTACACTACCCATCATGGCATCTCACTGTTGACCTTCCCACGTGGGCTATGCTCTCGTCACTGGAGGGGATGTAGTCCAGACATGGGGGAGGAAGAAACCCAAATGCTCTGCCAGATGAGTTGAGTAACATTTTGCCTCTTTCGTTCTAAGGAGCACAGGGATTACCATGGAAGGTTAGGTCAGTGGGCCTAAACCTAGGCTATACATCGTCTGAATTGCTAACGAATGTTTGTTTTTTTATACATTTGCCAAGGCCTCACCCTGGACGTATTGAATCAGTCTCCTGAATTGGGAGCTGGGCTGGGTACTCAGATGCTTTGCCCTGCAGGAGTTCACACAGCCTGATGGAGGAAAGGCAGAAGAGTCGATCTAATTACCATCATGACATTATAAATGCTCTAGGAGAGCCAAGCTTCTGCTTGTGTGCAAGCCATTGTCATTTACTGAAAGTCCCATGTGCTAGGTGCTACACACATATATGATTTCATACTTTATCACCTTCCATGGTATGCTTTTAGTCATTCTTGCAGATTAGGAAAACTTGGAGTGGTTAAACTACACAGCCGGGGTCTCAAGCCAACTAGTGGTGGAACTGATCATTTAACCCACAGCTGTCCAGCATCAAAGCCTGTGTGCAATCCTGCCTGGACTCTGAGGTACTGGGGCTCTGTTGATCACACACTTTAGCAAACCTTGCTTGAATTCATGTATCCACGGATTCTGTAGCACTTTTTTCAGTACCATGAGATTCTAAATTAGGCAAATTAGCCTAAAACCTATATTTTCTTTTACTCAAAGTCTGCATTTTAGAAATAAAACTGTTTGGTAAAAATAATGCATGTACATTTTAACACATTTCATCAATGTAGAAAAATAGAGAGGGAAGATGAAAATAATTCTAGAATTCTATCAAATTGTTGAATGGTTATTTCTGGGTAGCTTACTCTGTCACTCATGCATTATGCAAGTGTAAGAATCTGTATAAAAGAATATAAATATATATATATATATATATATATATATATATAAATAAAGAAGTAAGTGGTTTGCCCAGGTTCAGATGCTCAGTTATTCATCAGTTCCTATTAACGGAGCTCAGACCACTGCTTGACATCCTTGGTGGCCTGTACATAAGCTGTTTATTATGAAAGGGGGAGAGAGAGTACAAATCTTAGATGATATTCAAACCAATGCTGAATTATAATGTTTTCCCACACATAGGATCTCTTCTTTGTTACCATTGAATGTCTGAATTTTAAACAGAAGATTCTTGGCCATGAGCTTCAGCCTCGGTCTACCATTTTTTGACCATAGAGAACATTTTGTCACGGGTAACATCCATGCCGTGGAAATTAGGAAGTTTTTGCCCTGAACGTCTTCGGTAATTAGCTTGAATTTTCTAAATACAGCTTCACCATTCTGCCAGTCAGCTAGGCTCATTTCAAAAACATGACCCTTGAGACCATCAGATGCAAGTTTGGTTCTTTGAGTTCTTGTGACTCGTGTTTGCACATACTTCTTACATTGAACAGAGGGGTGCTTTCACACCATACCAGGATTTCTTAGAAAACAGATCACCCACTTTCTTCTTGGCTCCCTTTTGCTGCCTTTCGTACAGCGCTTGTTCTTGCCGACTGCCATGGTGCTGTTCAGAGGGCCGAAAGCTGAATTGTAATTTTCAAAAACTGAAATTTACAAATTTTTTACAAATATGTTTTATTGATATTTTAGAGGAAAAAAGAGGGAGAGATAGAAACATCGATGTGAGAGAGAAACATCTATTGTGCCTTTTGCACGCCCCCTACTGGGGATGGAGCCTGAAACCCAGGCATGTGCCCTGACCGGGAATCAAACCGAGACCTCTCAGTCCATGGGACAATGCTCAGTCCACGGAGCCACACTGGCCAGCTACTCATTTTTTAAATATGAAGTTTATTTTTCATTAAAATGGCTTTCAACTTTCTTTAAGCTTCTAGATACAGTTTGCTTTGAAAGATTTTCTTATCATGGGAGTTTACAAAGTATGGGGAGGAGAAGGGCGATGGGAGTCATCTAATTGGGCCAGTCGAGGAATACCTGAAACCTGGGTAAATTCATTTGGAATTGATGACACATGTTTTCAGTCTTGATGAAAAACTTCCTTGGAGCTAAAAGAAGCTAGTCACCTGTGTGTCTCATCATGTCAGGCCATTTCAAGCTCTGTGTGATGGGGCACTGGTCTAGGTGTGCCGAGAGACAGCTACAAGGACAATGAAGGCATTAGGTCCTTTCCTGGAAGAAGCCTAAAATCCACTGGGAGCAGCGAGCAGTGTGTAAGTGATTATTTAAATCTCAAATGAATCTAGTATGTCCCTGGAGAGCTGCCTAAAGGCCTCCCAAAAGTTACATTAAAGTTATCCCCTTTAAAAAATTCAAAACAAACAAACTTCTCAGCAAACCACCAGTGAGAGCCTGTCTCTGAGCAGGAGCTGAGGGGTGTGCATCCAAATAGTCCTGAGTTTAAAGCTTAAGTCTTGACTCGGATTTACTTTGTGCCCTTGAGCAAACCCATTAGCTTTTATAGTCCTTAATTTCTCAGTCACAGAATGGCAGTGGAGCCTAACGAGAATATCTGTGAAATTGGTATTTGTAAGGTGTTCTGGGGTCTGAGAGGTGCTGCTCAGGGTCTATGCAGTTAGCACTGTTAATGTACAGGGCAGACCCCGGAAGCCCACAGAGGCGACTCTTCTTCAGCAGCCAAGTCCTGCAGTTTAGCAGTAAAAGCCAGGTTTCCTCAGGGAGGAAAAGACCGCTATCACGGGAAAGATTTGATTAAACCCTTTTTTAGTACGTTTTCCAAAGTCTGTATCCAGTAGGGCACCCCCCCTCCCCCCCAGTTAAAAACCCTTAAGGATTTAGCTGTAAGCCGACGGTTGAGGATAGGAAACATTTAAATCTTTAAGAACTTGAATCCAACAAAAATGCTGGCCGCCAGCCTGACTGGGGTGAAATAAACCTTGTTTCCACGTTTCCCAGAAAAATTGTTTATTGCTGGGCAAAGCTCAGGCCTCCCTGTTTTTTGTTTGTCTGCTCTCTTTTCATCCACAGGAAACTTGTGGGTTGGGTCTTTTGATAGTTATCCGCTATTAAAAGTTCTACATTTCTACAACGCCTGCTTCTGTAAGGAATGTCTAGAAAAGACCAGAAGTTGAGATTGTTTAATCACTTTTTAAAAAGTAGTGTTTTGGACAGGACTTTGCCTTGATCTGGTTTGTTAACTAAAATGGCCCCTCTAGGAAACATCCTGAAATAGAAATATACAAACAAGTGTTCAGAATAAAATGAATGTAAAGAAGTTTCAGGTCTCTTTGGCCCAACAAGGACCCATGCTTTAAAATGATCAGTCTCGCCCTGGCCGATTTGGTTCAGTGGTTGGAGCATTGGCCCACGGTCCAGAGAGACCCAGGTTCGGTTCCCGCTAAGGGCATGTGTCTCGGTTGCAGTTTGTCCCCAGCCCCGTTTGGGGTTGTGTGGGTGGCAGCCAGTCCATGTGTCTGTCTCACGTTGATGTTTCTCTCTCTCTCTCTCTCTCTTCCTCCCTCTCTCCCTCCTGCTCTATCTGAAGATAAATGCAAAAAAAATGTCCTCGGGTGAGGATTAAAAACTAATAATAAAACGATCGGTCTCCTAAGGCTGTTGGCTTGGGGAGATGCTTGTGTATTTGAAGACTCTGAGAGAATTTGGCCCTCTTTCTAGACGGCTAATATTTCCCACCACTCAGTATATTTCCCAGTTTTACCTACTTTTTGTTGCCCCAAATTATCCTTCTCATCCTGAGCCTCTTAAGCCTACCCTTAAATTCAGAACCGTCCCTGTACTGATTCAGGTTTCTGGAGCTCCCCTTGAATTCCTTGCCTTCCGTGTGAGTACACCAGTGTTCCCCAGTCTCTTCTCAGCTTACTCCCCTTCCTCCCCTTCCTGTCCTGGGAAGCCACGTTGTCTGTATTCATTCTTATTTATTTGCTATGTTCTTTTCTTAGCACCCATACCTTATTTTCAGCCAGAAAGAGAGGTGTTCCTTAAGGACTGCCATCCTTAAATATTTAAAACCAGGTGTAAGATATAGATTGTCCTTAGACCTTCCTCTCATATTCAAGTTGTGGACAAGTCCACCCAGAGTCATGTTATAGATGAGGACAGAACCTGGGTACTGGTCAACCCCAAGTCTCCATTTCCTCCTCTCCTTCTCCCTAAACCATAGGCCCCCTTAGAGTACCCAGGATACTCAGGTTAGAAATCGAAGCCCTCATCTTTGACCCCCCGTTTCTCACTCTCAGCCGAGGTACCGAACCTCCCCTTTTGAAGCTGCCTATCTTCTATCCTGTTTGATTCCATTGTCAAGTTGCCTCCTAGAGGCTGCCTTCATTCTGTTGCTGTGAAAACATCATGTCATCCCAGCTGGCATTTGGATTTTGTTGTAGGTGTAATGAGTTTCAGGGAGACCGGGGGTGAAGGTGTGGGATCTGTGCACTTGTTTAAGCATAAACACAATGTGTTCTGGACTGGTGTTTTTTTCTCCCCTTTCTATTTTCGCCAGTAGAAGTAACCAACCCTCAGGAATTTAGGACCTACGCCAAAAGTTAGCAGTATTTATTTATTTACTTTATAAGGACTTATGAAGTGCCTGATTTATGCACAGCCCTCTGCTAAATGAAAATTGCACACACACACACCCATAGAAAACAGGCTCTGACTAAAGGAGCCCTTCCGAATATTTGTCTCGAGAATAATTAGTATAATTTTTATTGGCACAGTGCTTTGGTAGTATACCAGGTGCTTTTAAACTGCAGTTGCTTGTTTCATTTCCTCAGTAGCCCTAGAGAAGGTCTTGTCTGCGTTCCATTGGTGAGCAGTCGAAGCTGGGAGAAGTTCTTTCCTGGCCCCGGAAGCCAGCGTGTCCGGACCTGCTCCTGGTTGCGGAGTCCTGGCTGCCCTGCCTGCCTTCTGTGTGCTTTCCTTCCCTGCAGTTGGCCACCCGTCAGATGCTGTCGGTCTGTATGGACTTGGCTTTCTGCCTTGCCCCTTCGGGTTTAGATATTCTTAGCGTCAGGCTCTGAATAACTCCCAGGATGGCACTGATGGTGGGTGAAGGTTCCTCCAGTCCTGTTCCCAGGTGCACATGTTTCTGTGTGTTACCGTAGCTAAAACCGGGATGCACTGTGTTGTCGCCACTGAAGGTCACTTTTTCCAGAGGGTTGGCCTCTGCCGGTTTCCTGAGGCACTTCCACAATGAGACGGCGGTCTAGCATTCCTGCCTGAGGGTGTGTGGACCATGCTGGTGGTGGGCGTTCAGAGTACCAGCCCACCCGAGTACTGCCTACGGTTCAGATCTTCAGGGGAGATCTCCTCGTCCCTCTGCCCGGTTCCGAGGGCCCCTTGCCATCCTCCTCTGCATGGCAGGTTTATTTCTTTGTGGCCGTTTGGTGCCCCAGCTTCATGTGGGGCTCCCTATCCAACTCCCCATCTCGGTGCTTTTGCGTTCTCAGTGGTACATAAAAACTGCCCATGTTGTGATGATGACATCTCTGAGTTGAGTGGTAAGAGTAACCCTGGATGGCCGTTGGTGTTGCCCTGCTTAGTCTTTTTTTTTTTGACTTGGGAGGAATAGGTGGGTATTTCTTCCTTGCTCCTCACCCCCCAGGCTGAGGCTTGCTCACCTGCTGAGACACTGCCCCCCCCCCACCCCCGCCTTCCTGGCAGCTGCCTACCTCGGTTTCTTGCTGGTTGCACACATGCACCAGAAATACAATGTTAATAAATATTTCTGCATGTAGTAGAGAAACAAGCCATAAACATAATCAGTTGCCATCTGCTTAGATGAGTTGCTAGGATAAACAATGACATTTTCTGACTCAGTAACTTAATTATTCTTGTGCCTCCTGTAAGGCGCATCATAGATAAACAAATTATAAAAAACAAACCCATGTCCTGAGAGAAAATGCGCTGGTCTCAGAAGCAAACATGAATAACAAGGGACACCTGGTCCCCTTCTCCCAGTGAAGGTACAGAACAGCTCCTCAGTCCTCACTCCTTTATTGTCCTTCATTCCCACTTGTGATCCACAGCAGACGTGGGAGCTACAACACCTGCTGTGTCTGTAGAGGAAATGGGTACGACGGAGTGGAGAGGTGAGCTCATCTTTTCGTGGACTGTGAGTGCTCATTTTAACAACACAGGGAATAGTGATAGGAATAAAAGGTAATAATTAATTGAAAGCATCAACAAGTTTCAGATGTGAAAAGTGATAAAAGGGAACTGAGAGGCTGCAGGAAGCTTAGCCCAGGTCTGGTTGCTGAAGGCTGCCCAACAAAAAGGCAAAGTCAGGGCGACTGGCTGGTGGGAACACACATCGTGGTGTAAGCAGTTCTAGGAGTGACAGGTGTCTGTCGTCGTTTCTGCTCAGTGTTAATATGTTAGCATACCATCCACAAATATTTTCTTACTCCCTCACTTTGAGACAGAGGGCATGAATTCACAAGTTGAGTTGGAGACAGATCAAATATACAATACAGTTTATACTCAGCAAACAGAATTATTGATGAAAGTTATGTGGCCCTCACAAAAATGACCTCACTAGCACCCCAGGATTCATGGGGCTTCTCCTTGGGCAGCCTTACCCAGGATACATGATTCCACAGTATTCGAGACTTCTCCTTGCCCACCTCTTGGAGGATCATCAGCTAAACTCTCTGGCTCACCCGTTCCACACTGCTCTGCTCCTTGTCTGCACCTCTAGCCCAGACCCCCTATGCTCCCCACACTACTGTACACCTCCACGAGGCAAGTCATTTTCCTTGCTTCAGCCAGAGAAGCCATTCCAAAAAAATAACCCGATACTGTGGCTTCAGGCCTCAAATGACTTCCAGTGACTCCCACTGCTTTCAGAAGAAAACCCAAACCCCTTGGCATGCAAAGGCCGCAGTCTTCCAACCTTGGCGTATTTACTTTCCCACAGTGCCCTGTACACACCCCATCCTGTGCATCGGCTGTGTTCATCTCTGGACACGGCACTTCCTCCCACCCAGGGCCACCTGGCTGCACGGTTCTTTCCATTGGTAGGTTCTGAGCTTCTGGACCACTTCCTGTCCGACCTTGACTTTTGGGCACACTCCTTTTTAGTGTCCCATAAGACAATTAGGGAATAAGAGGTTTTACAGACTATTAAGTAATAATACTTATTACACTTTCTCCTGCCATTCAGGTTACTACCAGCAGTAACTGGTAGTAACTCACAAGGCTCTCAATACTTACTCACAAGACTCCTACTTAATAACATCTCTTTGCTCATACAGCAAAATCCACATTGCTGAGCCCTCAAGAATGTGGTCCAATTCATCTTTCCAGTCTTAAAGTTTGAATAGTTTTAGGTGCTAGTAAAACTAGGTGCAAGAAACACTCCAAATTAAATGGCCTCATACAATGAGCCCTGGCCAGTTTGGCTCAGCGGTTGGAGCGTCGGCCTGCGGTCCGGAGAACCCGGGTTCGGTTCCCGCTAAGGGCACATACTTCGGTTGCGGTTTGTCCCCGGCCCTGGTTGGTCGTGCGGGTGGCAGCCACTCGATGTGTCCCTTCACATCGATGTTTCTCTCTCTCTCTCCCTTCCTCTCTCTCCCTCCCACTCTATCTGTACAAAAAATGGAAAAATATCCTCGGGTGAGGATAAAAAAAAAAACAAAAAAACTAAGTGCAAGAAACACCCCAAATCAAATGGCCTCATACAATGAGAAAAGAGCATCTTTTTCATAACAGAAGTTCAGAGAATAGCTCTCGAGGTTGATTCAGTGGCTTAATGATATCAGAAGCCCAGGTTGTTACTGCCACTGCACTCTGCACCACACCACCCGCTGGCGTGTCCTCTGCATGTTGGCAGAATGGCTGCAGAATGCCGGGCGTCACATCCAGATCACATTCAAAATAAACAAAAGTTTACGTAGCAGAGTAACTGTTGGGGAAACTGGAATTGAAGATCCAGTGGTTCTTATTGTCAAAGGCCTTGATAAAGGGACAAGCACAGTAGTCATTGACAGGAAAGTTAATTTAGCTATGTGGTCTCCATCATTCGTGGTAGATAAAGATATTGCTCATCCAGTAAGTGTGCTGTTGTGGTTCTTTTTCCATCTATACTGTAATTATTTGAGGCTTTCGATCAACTTCTTAAACCTCTTAATACTTTCAGGGTATATCATAGAATTTCCTGTTCCGGGGATTCTTCTGGCAGAGCAATACCATGAAGAAGCATCAGTGTTGTATCACTGACTGGTACCCTGGCCTATCCAACATGACAGCATGAAACTGCAGACAAACCCCTCATTTGTGTTCGAATTTAGCTGCACACAGGACTCGACACAAATGGGAATGGGCAGTGAGTTCACTAGGCTGCCCTGCTCCTACTGCATTTCTTACCTGTGGGGTCAACAAAGCCTCCTCATCTGAAGTCACAGTTGCACCATGTGACCCACTTCTGTTTTCTCCTCTCCCACACTTCTGAGATTTTGCGCTCTTGACTACCATCTTGCATTTCAAGAAGGTAACTGCTATAACTTGGCCTCATTTGCTGTGTCAGTAATATTCTGGTTTTGTTCAGGATAAGCTAACAAACAGAGTTTCACATATGTGTTTCCTGACCATTGGTTGCACAAATGACATTGTTGGCACCAGGCTATAAAGTGTCCCAATGTGCCTTGTTAACTGGAGGCAGAATATTTGGCAAAGAAAGCGTTGATTCTTGACTCCCAGGTTCTGGGCAAACTTTAAGTTGTTCATTCTTTCAAGAGAATTGACATTGTTGTCTTGCATAAGCTTGTTGAACATGACTTCTACCATTGGAGAGGTGCTTGATTCCTGTTCTGACTCTTCCTGTGGAGTGATTCTCTTCTCTGCCATTCAGTTTGACTGCCACTGGCAGGGACAGATGGACCAGGGGACATAACAATGTCCACAGTGTAAAGGCAATTTGCTGCTTTTAACTTGAGGCTGAGCAAATGGATTTGACTGCATTTATTTTTGTGTATTATAATACATTCACCTAAACAAGGTTTAGATGCTTCAAAAAAGGCATAGCATGTGCCCTGGCTGGTTTGGCTCAACAGTTGGAATGTCGGCCTGCGAACCAGAGAGTCCCGGGTTCGGTTCTCGCTAGGGGCATTTACCAAAAAAAAAAAGAAAAAGGGCATAGCATGTAAAATGCCATACCTCAGTGTAGTCCTGCATTCCTGAAGGAGCCCAATAAAAATACTCTTAAGACGCGCCCCCCACCCCCATCTGATGGTAGACACTTTGTTCACCAGGCTTCAAGAGTTGTCTCCAAGTTGTCCTTTTACTTGAGCTGGGATTATGTGCCACTCTATTTTACGTAAATGTACACCTCCCTTATAATATTCTCTCCTTCTTGATGTTGGCAGGAATCGGTTTCTCTGGAGCTCATCTTTCCATAAACAGATTTGATCTTGGATCATTTTACCATCGGCCCTTCTTCTGCTGTGCGTGCGTGCGCGCGCGCGCACGCGCGTGTGTGTGTGTGTGTGTGTGTATGTGTGTGTGTGTGTGTGTACATGCGAGCTCCTGTGCCTGTCTGTCTGTCTCAGACTGTAGGTGTAAGGTCTCCAGATCTCATTGTACACAGCTTCATTTTAGAATAATTCCATACCCGAGTTAGGATCCCAAAAGCTTTCATGCCCAATGCTATGCTTTGTGAAATATAAAACTCTTGGCCCCTCTATTTTAGCTTAACTGCTCAGGCAGGTGAAGTTCATTTGAAGGGAAAGTCCTCGCTGGGACACACATCCGCATTTTCAAATGTGTGACTGTGCTGCGATGGAATTTTGAAAGGGAGTGCTCAGTTTTGACATCAGGTTTTTAGTAGATGTTGCCCAGAGCTGTGTTGATGGCTCAAACCAATCTTCTGTGTACCACCACTAATACTTCAAGCCTGAAAAATGCAGTCCTGTGCGGGGCAGGGGAGCCCTGCAGTGGTAGAAGTCGGCTGTACGGAGCCAGGTTCCCCTGGAAGTGGTAATTAATGCAGTTAGATGTATGCAGTATGTTTAGGGGTAGTCTGGGCATGTGTGTGTATACTCTGTCTTCATCAGATAAACAAATGAGAGTCTTTTACCTAATTGTTTCCTGTGTTGGAATCCACCTCATCACATGCTGGCTTTGGTCATTGGAAGTAAAGTGGAACATCCATCTCGGTAATCCTCCTTTTTTGTTAGAACTCCTGTCCTTTCCAGGAGAAGGGTTTGTTTTTGTAAGATGGCTAATAAGAGCGTCACCACCACCACCATTAACAGACAAACGGAGCCGCGTTCAGAGTGTTCGAAGCATTGACGATTCCAGAGACGGTTAAGGCTTCGTAGCACTTAATGAACTTGGAGCAGAGGGGTCCTCAAGCCACCTCACTTAGGCTTTTCCAACGCAGTGAGAGAGAAGAGCATGCACACACCCATTCCCTTATTCTCTCTCTCCTTAACAAATAGACATCATTTAACAGCCACTTCCCTGAATCAATTTACTAAACTAAAAGCTGGAAAGAAGAGAGTAGAGTTTGGTGGCGGGTCAGGTTTTGGACAGGTGTCTGATTTCACTAGTTGTAGTAGTGCATAAACTTGCTTTTATAAATTTCCTACCCAAAATTTCATCTTCATGGACACACCCAGTCACCGGAACTGAGAGATGGCTTGCATTCCCATGAATGGCTAGCTGGTGGAACTCACCATCTTTGAGAGGGAGAAAAATTCAAGTGAGGCAGAACTGTGTGTGTGAATTTTAACTTGAAATATATTTCAATTTCTAAAGAGAAATTAATTTCTCTCTGTCCTTTACAGTAAGTGGCTTTGTTATCTTTTCTCTCTTTCATCTGATGATCTTCTACTATAGATGGAAGTAAGCTAAGGCTTCCTTTTGGTATTTTGAGAGTTTTATTTTTGTGCCTCTCCTTGGCAGCCTTTCCTCTCCGTAGGCCAGTGTCGACGTGAGGGCGAGGGTAAGCATCCGTGGTGTTCCAGACGTCTTTTTGTTGCATGTTTACATGAGTAAATTTACCTTTTTTTCACCTACTTTAGACTCCATATTTAGTATGTTACAAACCTTTTTATAAACAAAAGAAAAGGAAAGCCTATTTGGAGACATAAAAATAGTGCAGGCAAGGTCATTTTTAAGCATCTGGTTAGATCATAATTTAGAACAATCTTAAAAGTTTTAAACCACAGATTTGTTGAGGGCGGGGGAGTTGACAGTCCTCCATCTCCTTTTCTCCTTGAAATCGCATGCAGATTTGTATGTATGTTTGTGTGTTTGTACTTATTTTAATTTTCTGATGAAAGCGTCCATCCTTTTCATAAGCTTTTCAAATCCACTGCCTTAAAATATCTTTTTGTTGACTAACTTTTACTGTAGTTGTTTTAAGATCTCCTTTATACTATTTATAAACAACTTTCAATATTTGTTAACTCTTTAAATGTTTCTTTTGCAGAGTAAAATCCTCTTTGCAATATATATTTTTGTTTGTTTAATGTACTGTCCACTCAAAATTTTGGTTCAAATACTAGGGGACTTTTCCCAAGATAATGTGATTTAAAAGCAAAGGATTTTAACATAGATGAACTAGACTTAGCTTTGACTTGCCTAGCATGTGGGTATATTCTGGTGCAGTCTGTGAATGTCGCTATGCGGAGAATGTATTGTTCTTCACCGTGGTTGCATCGGTTCTTCCTCATACCGTGTCTGGAGTAAAGCCAGTCTTTTATTTAACCTCTGAAATAGAGGGAACAAAGTAGACTAGATCCTGACCTGCTAGGTCTGGAGACTGACCTATATTGTCCTCCAGGAAAGCAGTTAAACAGAGCACAGATTTTAAAATCAATGTAGTCATTATGGTTTCAGTCAAGATGATAAGTACCTATGGCTTTTAAAAAATATATGTTTTTATTGAATTTTTTTTAGAGAGAGGGAAAGGGAGAGAGAGACAGAAACATCGATGTGAGAGAGAGACATTGATCAGCTGCCTCCTGCAGACCCCTCACTGAGGATCAAGCCCACAATCTGGGCCCGTGCCTTAACCAGGAATCGAACTGGGACCTCTCAGTTCACGGAATGACGCTCAGTCCGCTGAGGAGCCACACTGGCTGGGCAGTACCTATGATTTTATTGTATTTGCTACTCTTTTGAAAAAGAAGCATCAATTACTATTAACCTGGGTAAAAAGGAACTGAGTTCTACTCTGATATTTTTAGGAGTTAAGAATTAGCCTGTAAGTTAATGATCCGTGAAATAAGAGAGATCACTTTTTTAAGAAATGAAATCCATAATGTTTAAAAATTCACATGTGTGTACATAGAGCTATGCAACGAAAGCAAGGTGAAGGGTTAAGGAAGTGTTTCATGATCTGACCACAGATTGTAATTTTGGCCTTAATGATATGACTTGGACACAAAATTAAATATTTATTTCAATAAGCATTTACTGAATGCGTACTCTGTGCTGAGCACTAGACCACACTTGTGCAGGAATAAGAAGAAGCCTTAAAGCCTGATGGTAGACCCCTGGAGCCAAGAGCTCAGGGCAGGGCAGACACCCCATAAAGCCATTCCGTGCCCCTTTGTTTTATGGTTCTCTCAGTTTGTGTTGGATGCCTATTTTGACAATTATTTTGGAAAATATGAATATTACTAGGCACCACAAAGAAGTAGTTTTTAAATATTTAAAGATAGAGTAAAAATGTAGGTTCTGCTTCTTCATCAGAGAACATGCTACGCTGGACAGGTGAGCTTTCCAAATGGCCTCGGATTTGTCCCTCTGAGTCTGTCTTCCCTGTTCCTCTCTCACTTGAACCATTTTAGTTTTAAAACTTTGTGAAATTGATTATATACTTACAGACTTTCTTAAACATATATTGAACATAAACTTTCTTTAGTAAGTTAGGTCTGTCATTGTCAATCATAATTATTGTATCGTGCTATAATAATAAGTGTTTTTAGGAACTGGACAGTTTATAGGGCTGTTTGCTCCAGCATTTCTGCATTTTAAGCATCTTTTTTTTTTTTTTTCTAATCCACACCCGAGGACATTTTTGCATTTATTTTCAGATAGAGTGGGAGAGAGAGGGGAAGAGAGAGAGAAAGAAACATCGATGTGAGAGAGACACATCGAGTGGCTGCCACCCACACAACCCCAGCTGGGGCCGGGGACAAACCACAACCGAGGTACGTGCCCCTAGCAGGAACCAAACCTGGGACTCTCTTGTCTGCAGGCCAATGCTCTAACCGCTGAGCCAAACCAGCCAGGGCAGCATCATTTTTCTTTTTTCATGGTAGGGCTATTTTGTTTTTTAAATTTATTTATTTATTTTTGTTACAAATGTGTCTCCTTTCCCCCCCAGATTCCCCCCACTCTGTCCCCAGTTTTGTTGTCCATGTCCATTGTTCATGCATACTAGCATCATTTTTTTTAATGTGTTCCTGTGCAATTGGAATTTTCCTTTGAGTTACTAGACCTTCCTAGTGCCGGGATCCTTGAATACAGTTCCTCATGTTGTGTGTGGGCGTATCTGCATGTGGACGGACCCGCCTGGAGACGGACAGAGGAGCGGTGTCTCAGTTCCTAAAACCATCGGAAATATGTGTTTTTCTGATGGTCTTAGGCAACCCCTGTGAAAGGGTCATTCAACCCTCAAAGGGGTTGCAACCCACAGGTTGAGAACCGTTGTACTAGACTTTCTAAGGCAACCCCATGATTTTTTATAATCTGACCAGAGGAATGGCGGTGGAACCTGAACAATCAAATTTAACAGAACTGTATGCAAAAGAAGAGTGAGTTGGCGTGGGTTTAGGGTTTCTGAATAAGCTAAGTTCAGAGAGAGTCTTTTCTGGATCACTTATCTATTTATTTGATTATTTTCTATTCTCGTTAGTGACCCAAACAGAGTGGCCAGACAGGAACTGGATAGATAATGATGTTTCATAATATTTCTTAGCATTATAAACAAGTATGCTGTGTTGTTCTTTTATGATATTGATGAAATATGAGACAAGCAGTTACAGCAGCTTAGCTGAAGACTATCACTTTATACCTGTTCGGGTTTTCCTCTGCCTTCCCATGCAGCTTAATCACTTCATTATAACTGTTTACCTTGGGCACTGGTCTGGACGCAAATGAATGAAAACTACAGAAAACAAGTGTAATTTTTTAGTATCCGTACTCTTCCTGTTAAAGATGTATTTAATCCCTAAACTTAAAAAATAATATTGACGAAGGCGCTGAACAACCTCAGTTTCTGATCTATATGCATGTAGCAGAGATGTGAAATACCAGCCTCACCCAAGACCTTCAGTGGGTAGTTTGGGTAAAGTGTTTTTCACAGAGCTGTTGTTGAGGTGCAAGGAAACCCAGCCGAAAACTCAAGGATCTCCGCTGATCTAGCACATTCCCACCTTCTGTTTCCACACGCACCTCACACAGCTAATCTGCCTATCAGAGACTTCCATTTCTGGATGTTCCTTCTCCTTTAAGCTGTATCAACATAGTAGTGGTAAATTCCGTGTTTCTTTTAGCTTTCTCTAATAGGATTATCTCAATATGTTAAAATATCCTGTGTATATGATTTGCTTTCTCTGGGTCATAAAGCGAGAACTTACACACAGGAATAGAAATGTACCAATTCCTTTTCTTATGGAATTAATACATTCATTCAAAAATACATTGTAATTAGTTAATTAGAAATAGCTTTGTGCATTGGCTATCCTAGGCTCTGCATGCTAGATACTTGGAAACCTAGAAACCGTTGTACTTGGAAAGCCCAGTGGGGAAGAGTTGCATGCTGGGAAGGAAAGCCCTTCCCAGTCCAGTAAGTGCTGTTTCAGAACCACATGCCAGGTGGAGCTCACGTCTCTGAACTTCATTCCCTTATCAGTTACTGGGGGGAGTTAGCTCAGGAAGCTGTTTTAAGGCTTAGCTAAGATAATTCATGTGAAATTGTAAAGCTGTGGACGTGACTGTTGTATTGTTTGGTTTAAAACAGAAGCCAGGAGAATTCTTATTCTGAAATCATTCAGATAATCCAGTTATGAGACTGAGTCAAGGGGGATGATGCGCTTCAGTGTTAAATGCAGCTCCCAGGGGAATGTTTGAGGTTGTATTATTAGGAGCCTCTTATTCTAGAAATCATTTCATTGTCATTTATGCTAAGTGGTAATGACATTGGGAATAGCACAGAAATATTTGACATCACACATTACTGTCAGCCTTTCTTTGCGCCCACAGCGCATTTTTACTACATCTCATTAATAAGAATGTATTGAGTCTCACAGCATTGGGAGGTGTGTGTGTGTGTGTGTGTGTGTGTGTGTTACCTCTTTTATAATTGGTTCTAGAGTGTCTTATGGCAATCTTCAAGTGTTTTTATTTAGTTATTCCCACCACCACCACCATACTCTTTTCTGTTAGTTCTTTAAAGGTCGAGAGATTATATATGTCCCAGTTTGCCCAGGGCAGTCCTGGTGTATGCCTGTTGTCCCAACAGCCTATCTGTTTAGCATTTTAGCATTCTCAACAGTGTCCCAGTTTGGACCATAAGTTATGTGGTCATCCTGGCTCAAGGCATAATAAAATGAAATAAGGAGCCAGCAAATTAGTGGAATCGTAAAGATCTGTGTTAACTGACTCAGCCACAGAGCTGACGTTGCAGGCTGTGGTGGGTTTGGTGCAGTAACATCCTGGAATGCAGCGTGCAGATTTGAGTGCGTGCTGTCTGATCATCAGCACACCCAGCAGGCTTCCTCGTGAGCTGGTAAGACCAGAGGTGTGTTTGCTCACTCTGGCTCAGCAGCAGCTTTGACATGTGCACAGTGCTCACTCTGGCAGGGCTTGTTGGGGCTTGAGGGCCGACATTCCTTCTTAAAGGCTCATCAGGGTTTTCATTCGGCGTGAGCATATGCGTTAATATGGTATCAGTCCTGTTTCTGGCCATCTTTCACTCATGGCAGCCAACCAAGGGGGGTGTAAAACATGCCTGTGCCCCCTGCCCGCCTGTGCAGCTCTGGCAGCAAGACCCAAGGGGTGAATCGTATGTAGCTTAGAGGGACCCGCCTGCAGGGCGTCTCTGCCACCCCCTCCTCCCCTTTTAGAATGAGAAGGCAGAAGTGAAAGGTCCAAAAAGGAGAGACAAGTCTGCAAGGAGAAGGTGCCACTTTGTGTGTCCGCTAGCGATCCCCAATATAATGAAATGAAGCTGTCCTGCCGGCATTAATACAAAAATTGTGTAAAGATCAAGGAATATTTTACTGTTTTAGTACGTTCGGCGTTAGTATTTTCGCAGCAGGGCCATTTGAAAAACGTTTCAATGCAGGTTATGCTTGGTCAAGAGAAAATGCATAGCTCTGCCCTTCTCTGTCGGCAGCTCTCTTGGAGTTTGGGGTTGGCCTCTGAGCTCGTGAGCTCTAAAGAAATGACTGAGTTTGTCAAGTGAAAGTGGAAGGTCAGAAAATAGAGAAAAATCAATGGAAAGGGTCATTTCCCAGCTCTCCCCATTTCACTTTTCCAGAAAGGCAAAAGTGGTGTGAAGATCTGTGTTAAAACAGCGCGTCTCACTCTTTAACATGGGGCTCTTGTCGAAATGCAGATTATGAGATGGTAGGTCTGGGCTGAGGGCCTAAGATTCTGCATTTCTGACCAGCTCCAGTGGACCACGCCTGGAGTGGAGAGTTGACAGGAGACATGGGCATTTCCGCCGGCTCTGACTCTGGATGGCACTGTTGTACCACAGGCAAGTTAGCGTGACACAGCCCGAGACCCTCGCTGCCAGGAACTCTGCTTTAGTGAGAGGTCAGAGCAAGAGGCACCGTCTTAAATTTTCCCCGGTCTCTTTAGAAATCTGAGTGTATCCCCTACAGAGGCCTGATGTTCCTGCTAATGAAAAGAAAAAAGAAATACACATTTCACGGACTTGGAATTTCAGTAACCGGCTCCTTTTCTGCCAATTAAGGGATATGAGGAAGGAGGAGAGGAAGGAAATAAATAGGAAACTAGAGGAAATTCAGAGAGGGAAGTGTTACTCCCTCCTGCTTCCATCGTAGGAAAAAGGCTGTGATTGTCATCCTTTCTTCTGCCTGTTTCACCTGTTACTTCAGAAAATGTTCTCATCGACAAAAGGAGGATTTGAATGGAGACAGTCTTCAGAATGTTTAGGTTGCTGAAGAATAGCAACTAAGAGTTTCATGATGATACAACACTGTATGTAATACATTTATATCTTTAAGAATGTAGTTTTGTTTCTATAAGTGCACCTCCCAAATAAGTATGTGTTAGTAATTAGGAGTGGGGAAAAGTAGGCTTACAGTTGTTCACATGGAAAGTCACGCAGGTTATGATTATTGCAATAGCTTTATTAGCTCTGTGTTTCATGTGCTCACAGCTGGTAAACCTACTTTTGCTCACCCCATATATAAATTTGTTATTGCCCCCTATATTCCTGGTTCTGTTTCTTTAAAAATAATCTTCTTTGCTTTGAGGGGGACCAAAATTTTGCCACCCCAAAATATGCCCTTTGGGATATTGATATTTGCTGGTTATTAAGAAACACAAACATTAGAAAGAATCTTTGACTCTCGCCCTTTACCTGCCTAGAGGAATTCAGATAGAAAAACCTGTTTAAAGAAAGGGAGCATCACCTTAACATCATATTATAAACTAAATGTGGCAGACCCGGAGAAATCTAGCAGAGCCTGTTTGGTAGCCTTCCCTCTGGGTCCCATTGTTCCTGGGTGGCCCAGCAAGAATTCACTTTACCACATGTTTGCTTTCTCCTCTACCTGAGAATTACCTGCTTTCCCTTTGAAACCCCAGACCCCCGCCCCCATTTCCTTCATCCAGAATGGCATTTAACCCTCCACTTCCCCATGCCTCCTTGGGTCTCATGTTCTCATGGCACCCTGGCATGCACAGCCATAATAAATTTTGGACATTTTCTTCTGTGAATCTGTGCATTGTTAATTTTGTTATGCGCCCAGCTAGAAGAACGTAGAAGGTGTGAGGGAAATTATTTTTATGACCCTTTCCCCACCCCCAAGTTTCACAGCTTCACTTTTATAAATTCAAGTCTGTAGTTGGCTGTACTAATTTCTGCTGCCATGATACTAATTTGAGGAATCTGGCCTTAGAGTGGTAGCAATAGGTAGAAATGTTTATTAGCATTTATTCTAAGCATCTGCTTGTTTGAGGGGCGTGTGTATGTACAGCAGATACCTCATTTGAGAGAATGAAGGAGTGCTTGTATCAAAAGTTACTTGGGGTCCAACTGTGTGTACTCCAAGTGTGTTTTCTCAACAAAATGATCTCTTCCGTCCTAGGACACAAGTCTGGAACTTATGTGCATCTCTGTTCTCACTAGCTGGTTGCACATCAAGCCCTAAATAGTGTAGTGGGTAGTGGAGCAATCTACGTTAGTCAAGGAGTCCTTAATCTCAGACTTCTGGATGAGAAAATTAAATTTTTTCTGTAAATTTACTCCCTAGAGAAAATGTTCAGATTATAGACAGGAGTTGGGTTTTACAAAATATAAATTAGCATGATCCAAAGATGAAGAGTAGACATAGAATCCCAGGTTGAACACCTAAAATGGCTATCTTGAATTCAAACTTAATGAAAACATATTGTCTGCAGAGAGATTTCCATGCATTGTTTTGAGGGTGTGTTTACTATGTTAAAAGCCATGAATTTAGGCATGGATTCCAGTTCATTGGCCCTCCCGAGTGGTTTAGGTGAGTTTAAATTAGTACCTTCTGCAGGGTGACCTGACATGATCCATCAGACTGTAGAGGCTCTTTCTCTTTAAGTCACCGATCTACTTCTTGGAGTTGATCCATAGCAATTTATTAGACAAGTGCACAAAGCTCTGTGTAAAAGTATGGTTCTCCAAGTGTTTGTATTATGAAAAAATTAGAAATAACCTAAATATTTCAATAATAAAGGAAGGTCGAAATATGGCACAATATGAAAGGGAACACTATGCAGGCATTAAAAAGAAGAGATAGTGGTATTACCTTAGAAAGATGGCTATAATAATAATGTTAGCAGTTAATAAAGTAATCTATTTAGAAAAATATACATGGATACACAGGGAACCACAGGGAAGAATTGGAAGCTGCACACCAACATGTGGATAGTGGAAGTATAGCTGAATTTTCACTTTCTCTCTTAACACCTTCCTTCATTGTTGAAGATTTACTACTGTTTCATGGAGGGGGAAGAGGTCATTGGAAAGGGGTCAGAAAAAAGCAGCCGTCCTGGTAGCTGAGTTGGAGGAGAATTCAGAGTTCTGCCATTTCCGCCTCTTTTGGTGGTGACTGGTGGGGTTCTCTGCCTGGTCCCCACGGTGCCTGCCGGGAGGAGCTTCCGGAGGCAGCCGGGCCTGTGAGGCAGGGCCTGTGTCCTGCTGACTCATACACAGTGTTCCGCACAGCCTTACTTTATTTGCCAGAACGGACCCCAGGGAGCCTTGTCGTTCCCCCTGGGCCCGGGCTTTAGACAGGCAAACTCACAGAATGCCTGTCTGGCCTGGAAGTGGCATTAGGGCTGTCCTGCTTCAGCCACCAGGAATTGGAGGCCCAGAGCGCTTAAGTAACTTTCCCAGAGACCTGGAGGTCGTTCAAGGCCAAGCTGAAATGAAAGCACGTTTCCCAGGCTGCTACTTTGCTCATCCCAGATTTCTGCTCTTGTGGATGAGCCCCTGTTGCAACAAGCAGCTTTTAAGGCCAGAGGAAAAGAGGTTTCCAGATAAGGCAAATGCATTTTCTCTCAAAACTTTCCCTATTAACATTGTTAGGTCTTTTGTCCTGATCTGTTTGCAGTGAAACATGTAGAAATTCAGAGGTTCTTGATGTCCCTTGGGTCCTGGCCTCCTTTGAGTCTCTCACAAAGGCGGCAGAACCTTTCCCTTGAACAATGTGTGTTTCCTGAAAACCACAAAACTTTGCATTTGATTTTGC
Organism: Molossus molossus; assembly: GCF_014108415.1. Lineage (NCBI taxonomy): Eukaryota > Metazoa > Chordata > Mammalia > Chiroptera > Molossidae > Molossus > Molossus molossus. The sequence continues at coordinate 52,945,460 of NW_023425349.1, forward strand.
AGGTTTTGAGAACCTTCTGGAACCCGTCCCCGTTTTGTAAATGTGTTGGTTTTTTTTTTGTCTTGTGCTCCCCAAGTTTTCACGCAGTTCTCTTGCACTTGGACATAATGCAACTATGAACTGGTTTTCCTACCTTTGTGGTAAATATGTTTCTTGCCAAAACAATAGTATGGAAAGAGAATGAAAGGGCAGGAACTAAAAAGATGAACTCGCCTCACCAGATTAGTGTGTTCTTTGTTTCCTGTTGCTGTTAGGTTGTCTTTCCAATAAAAGTAAATTTTTACGATATTTTTAAAATGCCCACAGTAGTATCATTTTGGCAGTGCACATAACTCTGTTCCTAGTCACGTGGATAGTTTGTGATTACATCGAAAGACTGTCTGTAGCGTCTTCCAAAGAACAGGACAATCCTTTGCATAAGAAAGACACAGGCCAACACCCAAGATGGGGCCAACATTTCTTTGTTTCTCACCAAAAACTAGGTGTTTGGATAAGAGCAAGTAGTTTCCACTTTAACAATGTAAGAGTTTGGAAGACGGCCTAGTGCTGTGGTTTTCAAATCAGCTGGAGGACTTGTGAACACACCGACCATGGGCCCACCTGCAGAATTTCTGATTTGTTGGTCAGGGTGGGGTCCAAGAATATGTATTTCTAATAAATTCCCAGGTGGTGCTGACACCTAGTGGTCCAGGGCCACACTTTGAGAAACAGCAACCTAGGGAATAAGATTCCTGTAAGGAGAGTGTGTTTTCCAGACTCTGATAACAAGAATCACTTGGGAATGTGTGTGAAAAGTATTAAGTTTCAACTCCACACCAGACTCACCAAATCAGAATCTCTGGGGAGTCTTGGGATGCTGTATGGTTGGATTTGGGGAAGCATTATTGCTATTGGGACAGGAGAATTCATTTGCTGTTCTAATCCACAGCTTCCTTATTTGGATGTCAGTGTTCACAGAGTCTGGGATCTTGCCTTCCAGCTTCCTTACTGCCTCACACTCAACCCCTCAGGTGTTATCACCCAGGAGGCCAGATGTTCAGTAGTGCCCCGAGGCCCTGTTTTCAGGCGCTGGCCTCTCGCTCTAGTGCCCTCGGATTGCACACTCTGGGAGCCGGCCTTCTGGGGACATAGCTTCTTCGGTCCATGTCTCTGGCTTGAGCCCAGCCTTTCTGTTCTGGGTGAGGAGTGAGGCTTTTTTCTGGCAGGTTCCGTCTTCTGGCACTTCCCTAGTGTGGCAGAGGTGAGACCTTGCCATCAGAACCTTTTGAAGTGGGGAAGGAGAAGTGGAGTAAGGGAGAGGCAGGAGGAAGGGACTGAAGTCCCAGCTGCTGAGTCAGCTTTCCCCAGCCTGTGGTATTTCCCCTCTGAATGTGGCAGAAGTGTCCAGTGATCGATGGCATTTGAAATTGGTGTGAATGACCCCAGGGGTTCTCCTTTCCGATGCTGACCAGGGAACAGGGCTCTCCCTCCTGGGTGTGGCCTGTCACAGGTCAGGCTGTCAACATACTGCTATTCATCATACCCACCCCCCCATGGGCCGCCGGCAGGAAACAGGGTTTTTAGTCATTTCCTCTTTATAAATGCAATCTTTGTGGCAGATGCCAATGCCCCACCCCAGCCCCACCCTGGAGTTGGCCCGCCTAGGACGAACATGAAATCAGCACAACTTTTGCAGAGTCATGAAAGCGCAATGTGTTTGTCCCAGGAGGGGAGCCCATGACAGTAAAAATGAAAAAGCACAGAATGTTCTGAGCCTCCTGTTAAAAAGGGAAAAGCTTAAGTGAGATTTATTTCACCTAAAGGGAAGCAACGTTCAGGATTTGCTCGAACAGCCTGCGTGACACGTGAGGGGCACCTGGATGTTGAAGGTGGCTGGGGCACAGTGGGAATTAGCTCTGCCCTTTAAATCTCTGCTTCCAGTTTGGGGTCTCGGCTTTTCCCACCAGCATGTCCAGTTGCAGTGCATATGCTCTGTGGGTAACACAGCTTAACATTTGGGGAACTTTTACTAGGCAGCAAAAGTATTCCTGGACTGGACACTTGACCTCTTCTGAGTTTCTCTTAGTAAATAGGAACCGCCCTGTCCGGTTTGGCCCAGCAGTTAGAGCGGCAGCCCTACCGGACCGGAGAGTTCCAGGTTCAGTTCCCGCTAAGGGCACGTGCCTCAGTTGCAGTTTGTCTTCCACCCCGGTAGGGTCAGTTGGGGTCATGTGGGTGGCAACCACTCGACATTTCTCTCTCTCCCTTCCTTTCTCCCTCCCACTCTATCTGAAGATAAATGCACAAATGTTCTCAGGTGAGGATAAAAATAATATAATAAAATAGTAAATAGGAACTTATAGGTTCTGGGGAAACACAAGCACATTTGGGAAGTTTCTGTTTAAGAAGGAATGAGCCTTTCTGCTATAAGTAGTGGAAAATAAACTTTTTTTTTTCTATATTTTGTTCAGATAGAGTGGGAGGGAGGGAGGGAGGGAGAGAGAGAGAGAGAGAGAGAGAGAGAGAGAGAGACATCGACGTGAAGGGACACATCGAGTGGCTGCCCACCCGCACGACCCAACCAGGGCCGGGGACAAACTGCAACCGAGGTACATGCCCTTAGCGGGAACCGAACCCCAGTCTCTCCAGACCGTAGGCCGACGCTCTAACCGCTGAGCCAAACCGGCCAGGGCGAAAATAAACTTTTTTTATTATTTATTTATTTTGGGGGGGTAATCCTCACTTGAGGATATGTTTTTTATTAATTTGAGAAAGAGACATCAACCAGTTGCCTCCTCTATGTGCCTTGACTGGGGATTGAACCCACAACCTGGGTATGTACCCTGACCAGGAATCAGACACTCCATCTTTCAGTGTATAGGACGATGCTCCCACCGAGCCACACCAGCCAGGGCCGAAAATAAAACTTTTTTAAATCAAAGGATTGGTTCTGTCTTCAAGGTGAAATTCTCTACGTGAGGTCTGACTAAACCATTCCTGGAACGTCCAGCGTTCTTTCCCCGTGGTTATACAACTAAAGAATCCCCGACCTACCTGTCCTTAAAGATGGTGAGAAGCCTAGCAAAATACTGAGAAAGAAAACCATTTATTACATGTTACTCATTGGCTTTAAAACCCTCAATGACGTTGCTTTTCACTTAGAATCAAACCCACTGTCCTTCCTATGGCCACCAGGCCCAGCCAGTCTCGCCGTCCAGCGTCGGCTCCTGTCCTCTCAGCCCAGCGTGCTCTTCTGTTTCTTAACAAACTCCGTTGCTCAAATGCTTAGAGCTTTATCCTGCCCCAGAGCTTTGAGACCAATCTTTCACAGGAAAAAAACTATTTTAGTTTTGATGAAGATTACTTGATCAACTTTTACTTTTATCGATCTTCCTTTTGGTGTTAAGTATAGAATTCTTCTCCAAGCATTGGTGACCTCTGTTTTCTTCTAAAAGTTTTATACTTTTTTGTTTTTCATTCAAGACTATGATTCTTTTGTTGTTGTTTTTTTCTTTTGTTTATTTTTTGTTAATTCTCATCAGAGATCAGAGGATATATATATTTTTTTATCTTCACCCGAGGACATTTTTTTCCATTTTTTGTTCAGATATAGTGGGAGGGAGAGAGAGGAAGAGAGAGAGAGAAACGTCAACATGAAAGGGACACTTCGAGTGGCTGCCACCCGCACGACCAACCAGGGCCAGGGACAAACTGCAACCGAGATATGCGCCCTTAGCAGGAACCAAACCCGGGTCTCTCTGGACCGCAGATTGACACTCTAACCGCTGAGCCAAACTGGCCAGGGCATCATCAGAGGATATTTTTTCCAATGGTTTTTAGAGAGAGTGGAGTGGGGCGGGGGAGAGAAACATCGATGTGAGAGAGATACACATTGACTGGTTGCCTCCCCCACACACCCTGACCTGGGCTGAGGATCAAACCTACAACCCAGGTATGTGCCCTTAACCGGGGCTCAGACCCACAGCCCTTCGGTGCCTGAGCAGATGCTCTAACCACTGAGCCACGCCAGCCAGGGCAAAACTATCATTCATTTTGAAATAATTTTTGTGTAAGGTGAAAGGTTAAGATCAAGTTTCATTATTTTGCCTATACGTGGCCAACTGCTGTAGCACCGTTGTTAAAAAAGACTTTCCTTTACCGAGTGTTTTCTATGCCACTGTGGAAAATCGTGTGGGAGCACGTGTGGGTCTGTTTCTGAGCTCCATTCTGTCCCCTGGACTGTTCTTACCTCGCACACTCCCCCAGCTCACCTCTCCCTCAGGTCTCACCATCAATGTCATTTCCCTGGAGAAGCCTTCAAAGACCACCTGTCCCATTCTTCTCCGCATCCTCATTCCCAAGGAGTTTGGCCTCCATTTTTATCCCCACTCCACACCTGTCCCCACGACCCCCATGGTATTTAGCATTATTTGCTAATTTGCTGGTGTGTGTGTGTAATTCCTGTCTATAAGCCCCAAGAAGGCTGGGGCTGCGTCTATTCTGTTAGAACTGTAGTGCCCAGCAGGATCCCTGTTACATACTGAGTGTCCAAGCAATATCTTTTGAACAAATTCATGGAAAAAATTAAGGCTTCTTGGGAGGTATTTTCTAAATCACCGGATATCATTTTCATAAAATTGGAGGACATTTCTGGCTCCAGGCGCCTTATGACTTAATTTTTTCCCGGTTAACCAACTACTATTTAAAAGCAGTGGTTCTGAGAACCTTTGACCTGTATCAGAGTCACCTAGGGGGCTTGTTAAACTGCAAATTACTGGGCTCCTCCACCAGAGTTCATGATTCAGTAGTCTGGAATGGCCTGAGAATTTGTATTTCTAACAAGTTTTCAGAAGATCTTAATGATGCTGCTGGTCTGGGTACCACACTTTGAGAACCACCATTTGAAGGTTTTGATCTCTTTTACTTAGTGATAGTCCCAGGCACCCTTGAACTTGTTATTAACAGTATTAATCAATTTAATAGGAATTAAAGAGAAAAGGTCCACTATAGCAGTAAATAATAATAATAATAACTGCATATTTTAAATACTTTAAATAGGAAATGAACAAAAGCCTTTCAAATTCTGTTACATCTGTGTCTGTTACATTTTGGTTCTTTAATATTTGAATAGGCAAAAGCGCTCACTTTAACTCATAAACTACTACCAGGGATGCTTGCTAAGTAAGAGCAAGACATCACTAATATGGACAGATTTATGAAATCGAGGATTAGGTTTTCTGCTATGACCTGTTTTCCCTAAACCCTTTAGAGATGAACCAAAGCAAGTCAAGAAAGGATATTTCATGTGCTTACACTGAGTTATAAAGTTACTTTCCTCTGAACTAAAAAAATGGAAAGGTGGCAAATTTTTTTCAAAAGATTCAAGAATTCTAATTTTCATTTATCTACTCCTCCCCAATCTGTTCCCCATTTCTTTTGCAGAAAAGCAGCTAGTTTTGAGCCAGGGTTGTTAGGATCTGATAAACTTTCATCACAGAAAATTTCCTGGAAAGAAAATCTGCCAGCATCAGTTCCTTTAAAGTACTCAGGAAGCTATGTGGATTCCAGCCACCCACCTGGAGCAGAGCCAGTGCAGGGCTCGGAAGGAATTTGCAGGCTCTGAGATGGTTATAACCTGTTTGTTGGCAGCACTGCCCTTATCACACCCTTGGGAAGGTACTGATGTCCTTCCATGGTGTAGAGTGCATGTGGATGGGCAGGGAGGGTCTGGGGAGGGCTGGGCACACCCCTGCCCACTCTCGTGGGCCAGGAGGCAGAGCTTGACATGGGAAGTCTTTTCACATAAAGCAGAAAAGATAAGTAGGGAATTGGCTTTTAGTACAGCTAATCTGTGCAGCACACTGTGACCTAAATTGTCTCTGGGCCCCGAGCGCAGATCTCTAGTTAGATTATTTTGTGGAAGGAATGAGGTGGGTGTCTGCTCTGTTCATTGCTGTGTCCTCAGTGCCAACAAAAATACCCGGCGCTTCATAGGCACACATTTGCTAAACGAATGAATGCGTTTACTGTTGCTTCTTCCATATTTTCTCTCCATCGTCTGCATTTTCACTTGCTCCTGTGGTTTAAGTACTTCCTCCAGCCTCTTAAATATGTTACTCGTAGGAATAACTTCGAAAATATAACTGAACAAACATAGCATAGAATTTCTCTAATGGGCAGAACCCAACCATTTTCCTACATCATAAATGGAAATAAATGTCCAGGTAAAATTTTAATTTAGATCTTGATTGCTAATTGAGATTTCCCTTTACCTGTACACCACCCTTACCAAGAAAACTGTCTGCTATATTTGAGGAGGCCAAATACGATTGGGTCATATTAGGTAATTTGGTTGCAAAATACCCAAGAGCTGGTTAATATTACCCCCACATTCGAAATCACCAGAAGGTTATCTGATGATGAACTGTGGCCAGAGTTTGCACACAAAACATACTTTTTATTAAGTTACCTTTAATTAAATTCTTGACAGAAGTATGTGGGCAATAATAGGTGGCATACTATAAATTAGACAGGCTTTTGAATGCCTGTTTGAAAGACTGACTTATTTAAAGAAATAAGTGAGCTTTGCATTTTCTTATCAGGGTAAAAATGTGGGGGGGTGTGGTTTATTAGGATAAAGATGTGTGTGGGTGTATAGGGGTGTGATTTTCCGTTGGTTTTTTTGTTTTTTTGGTAGCATCTACTTCCTTCAGATTTCTCTTTAGTGCCTGGTCCCCTGATGCCATCCCTCTCGGGCACTCACGTCATTCACGACTAAGCCCCCCGGGAAGCAGACAGCGCTAGCCGCGGCACTGCTGTTTGCCACGCGCATCCTCGCCTTCTGCCTTTGCAAGTGTTGTCCCTTCTGCCCAGAACAACCTTCCGTCTTCCTCACGCCGAAACACCCGTTTATCCTTTACGACTTAGGCCTAGTGGTCTCCTGTGAGTGCAGTTTTTGGCCACTCCCGTTCTTGTTGGGCAAAGTAAGACCACCTCACTATGGATTGGAATTGAATTGTGTGCACGGCTGTTCTAGGCCTTCTCATTCATCGTGTTTCTGCCTGCTTCCGCGCTAGTGTGTGCACTCCTGGGAATGGCTCCGTGCTTTAGTTTGCCTTACATCTCAAAATAAATAAATAAATAAATAAATGGCTGGCACACATTCTAGAATGTAATAAGGCTGTGTAACATTATATAATAAGAAAAGAGGATTTTAATACTTCATAGGATTTTGAGGTTTAAATAAGGTAATAACTAAGTGCCTTAGAAAATGCTTTGAGCCCTGGCCGGTTTGGCTCAGCGGTTAGAGCGTCGGCCTGCGGTCCTGAGAGACCCAGTTCGGTTCCCGCTAAGGGCGCTTAACTCGGTTGCAGTTTGTCCCCGGCCCTGGTCGGTTGTGCAGGTGGCAGCCACTCGATGTGTTCCTTTCACGTCGATGTTTCTCTCTCTCTCTCTGTACCTCTCTCTCCCTCCCACTCTACCTGAACAAAAAATGAAAAAATGTCCTCGGGTGAGGATTAAAAAACAAAACAAAACACGAAAATGCTTTGAATATAACAATTTCACCAGTTCTAAAATGCACATATTTCACATTTTAATACTCCTGAAAGGCTGCATCTCACAATTAATGTAATTTTTTGAAAAGGATCTTATCACTATTTGATTAGCAATAACTTTTGTTATTGCCTTAAATAATGGTGCACCTTAAAGTAGATTATGTTTCAGATTTCAGTAACTAATAGTAGTGACAGCTCAATAAATCTTGGCTGTGATCAACAGTGTCTTCAGGGGTGTCATCGTCATCACTCCCTCGGTTCTCACCAAGACAGTGGCATTTGATTGGTCAGCAGTGCTGGCCCAGAGTATACATCAAACCTCAGTTTCATCTATTTGTTTTTATTGATGTGTTCTTAGAACTAGTGAGCTATTTTTTTGTTTTGTATTAAGCTAGTGGAAAGTATTTAGGGGTTAATGCATATAATGTCTGCATTATTCTCTGCACTGTTCTCGGGGAGCTACTAACATGTTCTTTAATGCAGATCCATCTCTTGAAATAAATAAAGACAAATTATTTTCTCAATTGATGTATTTTCCTAAATCCATTTGAAGAAGTGCTCTTTCTTATTAAGCAGAACTAAGCCACAATTGTACCACTTAAGATTTACTGGTTTGCAGTCTTCTCTGAGGGAGAAAAGAAGGAATTTATTGATCTGTAACAGAGAATGGATCACGGCCAAACCTTTTCTGGTTTATACAATGCACCAATATAAGAATCTGCATGTCATTAAGAAGACTGAGTCCTCCCAGTTTGAGGCCACCTGTCAGGCATGAACAATAACTGGGGGAAATCAATACACAATATAAAACTTGTTTTTACACAAACACTGCCAGGATCCACACCCAGTGACAGGCATGTCTTGTTATTTTACCACTGATATGCTTGTAGTTCCTCATTTTAATCTCCCCCTCATTTTGATTTTATTGTTCAGTTTGCAGGAGGGTAGGAGAGACCAGTTTGAATCTGAGATGAAGATCCTCTGCCCGGTGAAAGGGGTTCAGTGATGGGCGGGGACCTTGGACCAAAGTTTATGAAGCTTGACTAGGAAGATCCTGGGCACATCTCCATCCAAGAACCCTGACACATACTTCATGCATCCATAACCCACATAGCTTGTTCCTTCTTGCCTTCTGCTTGCCCTCAAGAGTTTAAATGGTGGTATTTACAAGCCACCATGAAGCAAGAGTACAAGCACACCAGGCTAGAAGGAGGCCAGGAAAAAGGGATTTTGCTTAGGTGTTTGTTCTTGGCTTTTAAAAGTATAACTAGTTGAATAATTGCAGAAGCTGGGCTTCTTTCCTTTGCCCCTTTGTCTCCCCACTCCCCCTCTTTCAGTCCTCCCAGTCCCCATTTGCTTCTTTTCTTTCTTTCTTTTCACAAAGGCACACTTGTCAGACATGTAGTCATACCTGTTCTTAAAGATAATGCTCGCTCTATCCCTAAAGCCTGCCTTTGATTCAGCCAGCTCTGCCCGCGCACAGAGGTTGTTGCTCGCCAAGTTCAGTGCCCTGGACCTGAACCAGTGCCCCTTTCCAACAGAATGTCAGGTGACCGCCACATCATCTGGTGTGCCACCAGACAGAAACTGGGGGCCAGCGAGGAGCTGGGAGGCCTCCAGTGGAAGTTGAGAATTGTAGCTGGCAAAAGCCCTGCAGGGGAGCACGCCTGTCAGAAGCCTCCTGTTAAAAAACCATCCTTTAGAGTTTGCACTGAACTGCTTTCACAGTAGTTAGCTCTAAACTGTGGTGCAAACCCACTCAAACAGTGAGGAAAATTTTACAAGCTAAGCAGCAAGAAATTCTTACCATGTGTGATCAAAGTGATCAGCCATGTCCTCTTCCTTCCCTTTTATTTACTTGTATTTCTAACCTGTTATAATCTCCATGACTGGGGTCTGATAACGGCCTTTTGCATAGCATTTTTTAATTACTTTTTTCTTTCTCTAATGCATTTTATTTCATTTTTTTTAATTTTTAAAATTTTTTTTGTTATCCTCACCCGAGGACATTTTTCCATTTTTTGTTCAGATAGAGTGGGAGGGGGAGAGAGGAAGAGAGAGGGAGAAACATAGACGTGAAAGGGACACATCGAGTGGCTGCCACCCGCACGACCAACCAGGGCTGGGGACAAACTGCAACTGAGGTACATGCCCCCAGGGGGAACCGAACCCGGGTCTCTCTGGACTGCAGGCCAATGCTCTAACCGCTGAGCAAAACCAGCCAGGGCTCTTTAATGCATTTTAAAGCAAAGTTGACAGGAAGTATCTAATGTTTCTTTTTTTTTTTAAATATGTTTTGATTTTTTTTTTTTTTTTTAAGAGAGGAAGGGAGAGGGAAGGAGAGAGGCATTGATGTGAGAGAGAAACATTAATTGGCTGCCTCCTGCACACCCCCTACTGGGTATTGAGACCGCAACCTGGGCATATGTCCTGACCAGGAATCAAACCAGGACCTCTCAGTCCATGGGACAACACTCAATCCACTGAGCCACACCTCTGGGCTCTGATGTTTCTTTTTAATAATTATTATTACAAAGGTAGTAAAGGAGCTAAAGTTATAATTGTACAACACCCTGAGGCAACCACAATGAACATTTTGGCATATTTTCTTCTAGTTGTTTTAAACAAATATCTAAATGTATACATACATATTTTTAACAAGATTATATTTATGACAGAATACTTTTTTTAATCAATGTACCTTGAGTATTTTTCTGTTATTAAAAACTTGTTAATTATTTCAGTGGCTACATTAGATTCCAATATATATGGATATGGTATTGTTTTAGCATTCTGCTATTATTGGGAGATCATGTAGATTTTTGCGTTCTGAGCTTGGAATTAGTTAAGCTCAATTTCTTCTGATTTTGTGGGTCTAGAGTTAGAATTTGGGCATAGTGAAATGGAATATTTCTGGTTGTATCATGGTTTGCTTTGCAAAGTTTGCAAATCATTGGAGCAATGATTTTTCCTCTCCTTTTTCTTGTTTCTATTTTTCCATTTTAAATTTTGTGGTTGTAACATAAGTCATGCTTATAATAATCTCAGTTAACTTTTAATAAAGAATCAACAATATAAAATAAGAAATATTGTTGCTGAACATGAACTGTAATAGTTCAAAACTGCCATTTGAAGTTTATCCAACAGGACAAGAGGAAATATTGAAGGCTTTTTTTATTTTAAGAGGGGCACTAATTAGATTACATTTGTGTTTTAGGTGAAAGAATTGTGATATCTCAAAAAAATTACCAGGAAGTTAATCTTATTTAAAATGTGAACATTTGGTGTAACAACTGCTTTAAGTTGAAATTGAGTAAATGAATTCTTGGACTGACATTTGGAAAGGAGACTATGCTTAAAAACCAAAAGCTCATGAAGTGCTACAGAGTGGTACACATTAGGAGGTCGTTTGTATTTGAAGACCACTCTCCTGAAAAGTCACATTTCTGGGTAACCAGTGTTGCTTCCCATAAGAGCATTATGTCTACAGACCTGCTCTCAATGCCCATCCACTGGTGCACCTATGGGCATGTTACTCGCTTAGTCCCTGGTGACCAGGTCCAGGGCAGCCACAGCTTGGCCCACTGGTTCTCTCCCCCCATTCAGCTTTGCTTTCTCCATTAGCAGTCATCTGTGTAAACAGAAGTCTAAGATTTAGTGTTGTACATATTTTTAAATGATCCATTTTTATGGGTTTCTTTTTATTGTTTCAGGTTGAATGCGTTTGAGAACTTGATGCATAAATTTGCATGACTCCTCACTTCTTTCTAGATCTGTCATTGGACTCAAGCCAGCATGGCTCACGCCACAAAGGTTAACGGCTGTGCCTCAGGTAACTGTGTTCTGGAGTGTGAATGTATGTCTATGCGCAAACTCATTTCTAATTTCTCTTTTAGTTAAATGGATAGATAATAGCAAGTTGCCTAGATAACTAGAATTTCAAAGCAATTTTCTTTTTCTTATGTTTTTATTGATATTTTAGAGAGAGAGGAAGGAAGAGACAGATAGAAACATTAATGTGAGAAAGAAACATCGACTGGCTGCCTCCTGCATGCCCCGCACTGGGGATTGAGCCTGCAACCCAGGCATGTGCCCTGACTGGGAATCTCTCAGGGAGCTCTCAGTCCATGGGAGGATGCTCAATCCACTGAGCCACACCAGCCGCGTTCAAAGCAATTTTCTACCCATTCAAGTCGGGTGGTTTGTTTGTTTGTTTGTTTGTTTGTTTGTTTTATTTCTTAATCTGTTCGCGAATTTGCTTCTGTTTTTGAGTCTTTATGTACAGAAATCAGTTAGGCAAATTATTACTTAAGTCAGTTCTGTTGAAGTGCTGAAAGATGAATGTCAACTCCTGAGAGCTGATGCAAGTATAATGTATCCTCCCCGGCTCTTCTTTATGAGGGATCGAAGGATGACAGAGGAAATTAGTTTGGATGCTTAAAACCAGTTCATAGTATCTACTCCCAAGCAGTTCTGTTTGATGTTGCTGCGTAGAGGGAAAGCGAGGGAGGAAGAGAAGGGTATGTTCATTCAAGTGATTTTCTCAGATTTTCATTCAAGCCGTGTTATGAATTGTAAGGACTTACCTTCTACTTCTCACTTTGGTTCTATTAGAGACCTTTGTAGTTTGCATATCTATTCCAGTATTGTTTATATAAAACTTGAGAGAAATTCATAGAACAATACAGTATGTAAACTATTAAAAACGGGGGGAGGGGGGTGCTGCTTTTAAAGGTAACAGCAGGAGAAAGAGACCTCTGAAGTGGGTGGGCACACCTAGCCCACATATGTGCCTTTTTTCCCCCAAAAAATAATAATTTTTTATTATAGTTGGCAGACAATATTATAGTATTTTCAGGTGTACAACTTAGTGATTCAACACTTGTGTATCTTACAGTGCGATTACCATACTAACTCTAGTAACCATCTGTCACTGTGCAAATTTATCACAGTTGTATTGACTATTTCCCGTCACCTTTTTCACTCATCTCTCCACCCCCCCCACCCCACCCCACCCCGCCGACAGCCATCAATGCGTTCTTTGTTTGTATGAGTGGTTTTTTTTTTTAAATTCTACATATAAGTGAAATCATACGGTATTTGTCTTTTGCTATCTGACTTATTTCACTTAGCACAATACCCTCTAGTTCCATCCATGTTGTTGCAAGTAGCAGGATTTCATTCTTTTTTGTTGATGGGGGTAGTATTCCATTGTATACATGTACCATATCTTCATTATTCATTCATCTATTGACAGACACCCCGGTTGCTTCCATATCTTGGCTATTGTAAATAATGTTGCAGTAAACATAGGGGAGCGTATATCTTTTCAAATTAATGTCTTCCTTTTTTTTTTTTTAGGATAAATACCCAGGACAGGTCATATGGTAGTTCTAGTTTAGTTTAGTTTTTTTTGTTTTTTATCCTCACCCGAGGATATTTTTCCATTTTGTGTACAGGTAGAGTGGGAGGGAGAGAGAGGAAGAGAGAGAGAGAGAAACATCGATGTGAAGGGACACATTGAGTGGCTGCCACCCGCACGACCAACCAGGGCCGGGGACAAACTGCAACCGAAGTACATGCCCTTAGCGGGAACCGAACCCGGGTCTCACCGGACTGCAGGCCGACGCTCTAACCGCTGAGCCAAACTGGCCAGGGCCTAGTTTAGTTTTTTGAGGACTCTCCAGTTTCTGGTCCCACCAACGGTGCACATCCTTGCCAACACTTGTTATTTTGGGACTTTTTAAAAAATATATGTTTTTATTGATTTTTAGAGAGCAAAGAAGGGAGAGAGAGAAACATCAATGTGAGAGAGAAACATCAATCTGCTACTTCCTGCAGGCTCCCTGCTGGAAGTGCCCTCACTGGGAATCGAACTGGGACTTCTCAGTCCATGGGGCAACGCTCAGTCCACTGAGTCACCCTGGCCAGGTGTGGACTTTTTGATAATACTCATTCTGACTGGTCTGAGGTGGTATCTCATTGTGATTTTCATTTTCATTTCCCTGATGATGAGTGATGTTGAGCATCTTTTCATAAGTCTGTTGGCCATCATCTGTACGTCTTCTTTAGAGAAATGGGTCTTCATGTTCTTTGCCCATTTTTTGATCAGATTGTTTATGTTTCATTATTGAGTTGTGTAAGTTCCTTATATATTCTGGATATCAACCTCTTACCAAATATATCATTTGCAAATATATTCTCCTATTTATTAGGTTGTCTTTTTGTTTTCTTGGTTTCCTTTGCTGTGCAGAAGCTTTTTAGTTTGATGAAGTCCCATTTGTTTTTGTGTGTTTTATTGTTGCTTTTGTTTACCTTGCTTGTGGAGACATATCCAAAAATATAGTACTAAGACTGCTATTAAATAGTTTACTGCCTATGTTTTCTTCTGGGAGTTTTATGGTTTTAGGTCTTATTACATTTCAGTCCTTAATCCATTTTGAGTTTTATTTTTGTATATGATGTACATGTATGTGACTTTATTTCAGCAATCCCAACTGCGAGTATCCACTCTGGCAAGAATGCTATAATTTGCCTTGGCCAGTTTGGCTCAGCAGTTAGAGCATCAGCCTGTGAATCAAAGGGTCTCGGGTTCGATTTCAGTCAAGGGCATGTACCTGGGTTGCTTGTTTGATCCCCAGCCTGAGTTGGGTTTGTGTGGGAGGCCACCAATCTATGTGTTTCTCTCACATGGATGTTTCTCTCTCTCATTCTTCCTTCCTCCCTTGCACTCTATCTAAAAACAACCAATGGAAAAATATCCTCGGGTGAGAATTTTTTTTAAAAAAAGCTATAATTTGGTTGCAGTTTGTCCCCGACCCTGGTTGGTTGTGCGGGTGGCAGCCACTCAATGTGCCCCTTCACATTGATGTTTCTCTCTCTCTCTCTTCCTCTCTCTCCCTCCTGCTCTATCTGAACAAAAAATGGAAAAATGTCCTCGGGTGAGGATAAAAAATAAATAAATAAAAATAAAAAATAAAAAAAGCTATAATTTGCTGAGAACCAAACCCAGATAAACTCAGTTGTTCATTTCGTCCATTCTTTTGCTTGTCCTTTCTACTGCCCAACTTCTTGGAACTTCTAAATTCTGCTCAGGACAGCTGTCAGCAATAAAATATGAATGACAGTATCTAACACTTAATGAACACTTGCTGTGTACTATGATACCCAGGATGCTTTGCCTGCATTATCATACTTAATCCTCACAGTGGTCTGATGAGATGATGCTGTTGTCATAGTCACCAGCACTATCATCCCTTTGTGGTAGCAAAGAGGAGCTCAGTAAATTAGTTACCTAAGTGAACTGAGAAAAGTCAGGATTATTACTTGTTTTCATAGTAAAATATTTGATAAGAAAGGAGACTGAAACACTTTTATTACTTGAGCGCTGTGGGTGGGTTCCAACCCTGTGATGCTGTGATCTCCCTTTCCTGCCCTACTCCATTCATGCTCTCGGGGGCGGGGGGGGGGGGGGCTTGGGGTTGTTGGGGCCTCAGACCTCCACCCTCTGGAGTCTCTGACAAAATCTATCTTCAAGGGCTTAGATATCTACCCCCATTTGTCCCTAATTTCTCTTCCAGCTTGACTTGTCCTGGGGTTTCTGTTTTCTCTTTGTTCCTGACCTTTTCCAGCTATAACCTTTCATCTTTTCCTGTATCCTGCCTTATAGGTCTGGGCACTGAGTCTGAACATAAAGGAAAGCTCTCTAATTTACGATGTCTGGGTTTCAGGGTATGGATTGTTAATGCGCACAAGGTATCTGGACCAGGCAAGGGGAAGTTTTTGTTTATTCTAGTCACCATGACCTCTGTAAACCTGTAAGCAAATCTGATTAGAGGCTCAGTCATACACAATTACCTTAATCACTTACACACAGCTATCTAAACATATCTACATTGTATCTACATGTACATGTGAGTACATATGCATATATGTGATGCTTGGTATAGAACATTTTAAAATATAGACAGGTAGTATTGTCTAAGAAAATAAAGCAAGAATTACTGGTAACTACTACCACCCAGAAATAAATTTCGCTATTTTACAGGTAGTCTTTAAATTTTATATATTTTACAGGGCTGAGATCGTGCTTATAAAAATCATTTTACCTTTTCTTTTCCCAGTTTGCATTATAAAAGAAATACCTGCCCACTGTTTGTGTGTTTTGTTTCGTTTTTAAGGCAAATTCAAATAATGCAAAAATGCATGCTGATTAAAAATATGCTATTTTGAAGTGTAATTAATGTAACATTCACAGGCCCCAGATTAAGATGGGATGAAGAGGGCTTATGGCAGCTAATGAAGTCTGGTTACTCATCTTTGCCATGAGAAAAAGATGAATTATTTGGGTAGTTTAGAAGGAGTTCTAAATGTGGAGTAAATGATATGGTTGTTTTTTATTTCCCAAAGGTAAAGTATAATATTGAATATGCTTTTCTTTCTTTCTTTCTTTCTTTCTTTCTTTCTTTCTTTCTTTCTTTCTTTCTTTCTTTCTTTCTTTCTTTCTCCTTCCTTCCTTCCTTCCTTCCTTCCTTCCTTCCTTCCTTCCTTCCTTCCTTCCTTCCTTCCTCACCCAAGGCTATTTTTCCCTTGATTTCTTGGATAGAATGGGAGGGGGGAAGGGAGAGAGAGAAAGAGAGACATCAGTTGGTTGCCTCCTGCACGAGCTCGACATCAGAATGTGCAACTGAAGTATAATGCCCCTGACAGGGAATTGAACCCGAGACTCCTTGGTCTGAGGGCGGAGGCTTTAACTGCTGAGCCAAATCGGCCAGAGCTAAATATGCCTTTTAAAATTATACTTCCCACCCTGGCCAGTTTTGCTCAGTGGTTAGAGCATCGGCCTCAGACCAATGAGTCATTGGTTCAATAACGGTCAAGGGCACGAGCCTCGGTTGCAGTTCATCCCCGGTCCTGGTCAGGGCCATGTGGGAGGCAGCCAGTTGAATGTGTCTTTTTTACATTGATATCTCTCTCTCTCTCTCTCTCTCTCCCCCCCCCCCTTCCTCCCTCCCTCCCTCCTGTCCTCATTCCTCCCTCCCTCTATTCCACTCTATCTGAAGATAAATGGAAAAATATCCTCGGGTGAAGATTAAACAAATTTTTTTAAATAAAATTATACTTCCCCTAGATGTGTTATACCTAAAAGGGGTCCTCCCACCCCTTCCCCTGGAAAATCACTGTGCTCCATAGAACTTGAAGAGAAATCCCACGTGAAGTTGGAGGCAGGGCATCGGCAAAGGAAACACTATTCATGGTTTTAAGAAAAAAGCCAAAGCAATCGTAGAGCAACTGGAAAAAACACCACCTGGCCACACTGTGCCCTTGGCTGTAGAAACAGCTGACGACTGATCACCCCACATTCACATCCCCATTTAGGGTCTAAATTGGATAAGGGACGAGTCACAAGTCCTCTTAGACTGACTTCCCTAGTAAGCCCTTCAGTTAGATTGGAAAAAAGGTGCTGATTTGAAAATAAGAGCAGTGAGTTAATACTGTAATTTGTTAAATTTATGACAATGCATTTCAGACATACAAAATGTGCAAAGGTGACATAGCAGATACCCATGTGCATACCACCCAGCTCAAGAAACAAACTTTACTAGTACATGGAAAATATCCCTGAGCACCTACGGTGTGCCAGGCATTGTTCTGGGCACTGGGGGTACAGCAGTAAGCAAAACAGGCAAAAATCCCTACCCACTTCTAGTTGAAGTTGAAGTGTCCTGTAGACAGAGTCTCCAGATAAAATAGAGGCATATTTATACTTTAAAAGTATTTTTGTTTACCTGAAATTCAAATTTAACAGTGTGTCCTCTTTTTATTTGCTGAACCTAGCAACCCTACCTGTTGCATCTTTTTTCTTACTGCCCACCCCATCAGCATCAGTCATTGTCCATGTTACCTCTTTTTTTAAATCCTCCCGAGGATATTTTTCTATTTATCTTCAGACAGAGTGGGAGGGAGAGAGAGAGAAACATTGATGTGAGAGGGACACATTGACTGGTTGCCTCCTGAACAACCCTGACCAGGGCCGGGGACAAACCCGCGATGCATTGGTCCGAGGGCCGATGCTCTACCGCTGAGCCAAACTGGCCAGTGTTACCTCTTTTTCCCCAGAAACTTCATTGGACTTCTGATGACTGGCACAGTTTTGTTTTTATTAATTTACAACATTTTATTATGGTATCACTAAGAGGACTCTAATGTCATTTGTGAATGTAGTGAGAATGAGCATCATAACTTGATCCTGGCTGTTCTCTTTTCTTACGTCTAATTAGGAAGTAAAGGGGGCGGGGGGCTTCCCTGGTGAGGCATGTTAGGGATGGGCACATTTGACTTTTTCCCAAGTTTCTGGATCATGTTGTAAACTGGATGCACTGATTGATACCTCTCTAAACACTAATTAATGTTGTGAAACTTTAATTAGAGCTTAGCATCTCTTTAGAAGCCAAATAATAAGTACCTTATTTGTCAGATGAAGATAATATTTGCCCTACCTTCTTCACAGGATTCTTGTGAGAGAAAAAGAAATGAAACAGTAGCCATTAAAAAAAAAAACACTTTTTAAGGTGTAAAGTGCTGGTCCGATATCAGAGGACCTCGCTGTCCCCGTCGTGTGCTCCTGATCTGACGAACATCTGCACAGGTGCCGCTGAGCCGGTCCTGTCGGATGCTTGGCCCTGGGGCAGGGATTGTCTTACTGTCCGGAGTCTAACAGCTCCATGAAATAAATAGATGAGCCTTATGGAGCGACTGTATCTACCATCACCATCTTTTTTTTTTTTTTTTGCTAATATGTGCCTTTGATGGTTATTGCAGTTTTCCCCTCTCTTGCTATTTCTCTTTCACAGCCTAAATTACATTCCAGATA
Organism: Molossus molossus; assembly: GCF_014108415.1. Classification (NCBI taxonomy): domain Eukaryota; kingdom Metazoa; phylum Chordata; class Mammalia; order Chiroptera; family Molossidae; genus Molossus; species Molossus molossus. The sequence continues at coordinate 52,963,868 of NW_023425349.1, forward strand.
CATTATTTACTCATTAAAGTCCTTATTGAATTGCATTAAAATGTGGTTGTCATTTTAAATTAATATAATACATTGCATAAAACCTTGTGACCCTAGTCAGTTATCCGGCTCCAGGTTTTGTCTCCATGCTGATCTGAAATGGGGTACAAAGGCCACTGACACCCCCGGTCAGTCAGTCGGAGCCAGAGCCGGCCGGCAGCGCAGGTGGAACGCTGCCATCCAGTGCAGCCCACTCTCGGTTGTGTAAATATTTTTCCTGGACAGCAGTATTTCTCAAACCGAACTCTGAGCCCACTTCAGTGACCCTGACAGCAGGAACTGCGTGCTGTTTGTCAAGTACAAGACCGATTTGCACAGGCTGGTCTGGCTGGAACCTCCCGGGTGCTTTCTGGGACTGTGTGAAGAACGTCCGGGAGCACGGCAGAGGCGGTGTGTTCTTGGTGGTGAGCCCCCGACTGACATCTGCATTAGCAGCAGTTCAGAGGCAGAGGGTGAGCTGATTAGAAACGGGGGCTGCTTTTGTGGGTGGGCAGCCGTCATGACCTGGCAGGGTCTCCTGAGTCGATTCGCAAAAAGGTCAAATGTGTGTTCCTACTTGAGCTTTGCATTCTCCCATAAGTGGTCCGTTCAGTGGTATATCAGAAAAGCTGAGAGGGCAGGACAAAAACCTGTAAGCTAGAGGAGGGGGCCTTTTTTAGTTTACCTGTCCAACCTCCCTGCCCTACTTTCAGATGACAAAACACGCGTGTCCAGCTCACACAGGTCATGGCTAAGCCAGTTCAATATGGAGGGTCTCTTCTCTTTGTTTAAGGCATTCTGTTGACGTTAAAAATCAGAAGTGGTGTGTCTGTAAAGTTCTGATTAAACAGATCAAGGGGAAAGTATGTAATTTCAGAAAATTTATAAGACCCAGAAGTAGACTGTTAAGAATAAAATGTCCTTCGCAGTAGGGGTTATGTTGATTAAGTTATTTTTTTCTTAGTGTGAATTATTTTATAGAGCCAAATTAACAAAGAAAGCTAATGCCTTATGTGCATTTAGTACATGATGCAGCTTCATCTGATTATTTAATGTGTTTAATAATTGAATTTAATTAGATTGTGCATTTCAGCTTTAGAAGAAATTATTGTTAGTCTATTAAAGGCGCATTTCACACTGAAGTTTATAAATGAAATAATTTATTTTCTCATAGTGATAGTGTATGAGAAGATAGTTATTTCATTAAGTAAAAAGTACTTATGTATATTTGAATTTCATAACTGTTGAAATGCTGAGACTACCTACATATAGGGGACCCTGGGTTTTGGTGTCGTGCCTATCTGGCTAAACAAAACCCCAGAATTCATCCAGCCCCTTCAGAGGTTCTGAAGAGTCCCTCCCTGATCCGGGCTTGCTTGTTCACAGGGTTCAGGTTTTAACCAGCTTCACCTTATAAGCTTTCTTAACTCCAAACCTTGAGCGAGTCCTAATGGGTTCCTCAAGGGTTAAGCAGCTGATTTCAGCCAGGCGATTGGCTCTCCAGCTAAGGAGGAAGGTACTTCCTGAGAGGATCAGCCTCCTGGAGTAGAGGAAGGATAGGACCTGGGTGCTGGGCAGAGAGACCCTTCGGTTGGAGATTTCTGCCCAGGTGCTTTGTGGGTGCCAACAAGAAAGAAAAGACACAAAATAAGAACCCTGGAGGCAGATTCACTGTGTTAGAGCTTGCGCTGTTACTGTCCTTCTAAAACTGCATAATAAGGCCCTTCCTACAGGGATTTGAGTGTCCTGTGCCCGGCTCAGCGCACACTTCCCATCGTGAATATTGGCACTGATTTCTGATTATGCACTTCCCCTCTTTCTTGAAGGACGCGAGTGGGCCAGCCCAGCCCATCCAAAGTATAACTCGCTTCCTTTTCCAGGGTTTGCCTTCTTCCTGCGTCCTGGATTATTCCAGTTTACCTCCTTTGTGTAGTTTCTCAGAAAGGTTTGTGTGGACTTGGAAAATGAGTGACTAAAGCTCTCAGTTTTTGCTCTGGGGTCCTTTTCTGTACCAAAAAAAAAAAAAGAGAGAGAGAGAGAAAAGAAGAAAAAAAAGCTGTATGTTTTGATCTGGCGTGAAAAATAGCCTAATTCTCAAATTCACAGGAGTAGTGAATTCTTCCTCTTTTCTGGCAACAGATTTTAATTAAAATTTCATTGAGTAGACTTCGCTAATAAAAACCTCAAGGAAGACTCAATCAGGAAATCAGATTCTGTAAGAGTCATTCAAACACTTCTAGAAATTCTAAGTTAAAAAAAAATCCATGTCTCCCTTTTTCCGCTCCCTGCTGGATAATTTTGGTGTGAGCTGTAACTGATTTACTCATTTCCATATGCTCAACGATTATGCTTGTGATTTAGAGGCTGAGCCTGGTTCTGCTTTTGGGCTGTAGTTCATTATGAAGCCTGAAAATGAGAAGTTTTAAACTGTGCAGCCCATTTGTATATATAACCTTAGTGATCTCACATTTAAAAATAAGCATGCCGCTATTTTGAGGATTTAAAAAAAAAATAGTGACTAGATTTCTAATCCTGGCAGTTCTTGGAGCAAGCCATGGCTGAAAATTCAGATTAAATAACATTCTATAATACTCAGAAGGCCTTTCTAATGAACAGATGGAAAAGCAGAACTATACACATGAGAGGGAACTGGGCCAGTGGACACATTGTTGGGTTCATGGGATTTGTTCTTATCCAGAAAGTTAAACCTTTGTACTATATACTCTTACTCCATCTTTGTAACAAGCCAGATCCGACAGCTCTCCCAGCTAGATCAAAGGTTGTGGACATGGTTATAATTTGACCATGTGAACCTTTATTTAAAGGAGCTGGTACTAGAGTCATAGTTTGTGGAAGTTAAGCTATTAATAGTTACAAGTACTAAGTGAATTTTAGGTTCTTTTTGATGATTTTATTTAATTGGAGATGTTTTCTCTCTGAGGGATCTTTTATATTTTGGACATGATTTCCGTTAGGTAGAATCAAGAGATAGTCATGTGATTTTCTAAATTTAGTTTCACAATGTTTGGTTTAGTTGATAAATCCCATCGGCTTTGCAAATAATTTTGTGAAAACATTGATTCAGCTTGTCCTGCCGGATTTCCCCATCCCCGCCCATTTTCTGAGTGTCCTTTTCTCCTGCATCAACCATCCATCAGGCCAAGGCGTGCTCATCCGTCTTCCTCACTGGTGGGCACATTGCAGAGTCTCCTGGAAGGAAACGGGGAGAATATTCCCAGACTAGAAACACAAACGAGGGAGGCAGATGTGATAGTTCTAATAATTCGTAATCCAGCTGCTTACTACCTTTATTTATTTATTTATTCATTCATTCATTTATTTATTTATTTTTGGGGGGGGGGGGGTATGTGCCCCTAGCGGGAACCGAACCCAGGACTCTCTGGTCCTCACGCCAACGCTCCAACCACTGAGCCAAACCGGCCAGGGCTGGTTACTATTTTTAAAACCTTCGTTCATGTGCATCAACTCTTATGTTTTATAACTAACACCCAAAATAGTCTACTCTCTGCTCTCAGTACCCCCTCATCTAATTCCACACAGCCACCAAGGCACAGCGAATTTATTTCCTTTTTCCCAGCGTTTCAGATTGAGTGGTTAGGATGCTTTATTCCTGTCAGGAACCCATCAGGGAGATGAGTTTTGAGGCAGCCCTTTTGGCGTGTTCCCCTCCGACTGTGAAGACAAAGATGGATTTGTCTTCCGCTGACCCGGCAGAGGAGACAGTATACCTGCCGGCTTTAGGCAGCATGTATCCTCACTGACACTCCGCCTCTTCCAGGAGTGAATCAGCCCGATGATACACTGATTTTTATAGCACACGGGGTGGAGACCTGGAAGTGTGTAGGCTGGGAGGGGAGGAGGGACTGGTTTGCATGTCAGACCATTCCAGCAATGCAGCCTACAGGAAAAAATTGCAAAACACCAAAGTCCTGTGCCACCAGATTTTTCCATTAGCACCACGCTTTCCACAGCTTCGAGCATGCCCAGGGACAGCTGTTTGGCCCTGGGAGGGGACACGGTCACATCACATCACAAGCTCTGTCAGCCTGTCCCGTAAGGAGTCCCAGCAGGCCCTGAGCACTGCCTTCCACTGTCCTACAACACACACACACGAGCTGTGGATTCTCTGAGGGGTGCGTGGACATTTTGGGGCACTAGAAAACAGCTGCTGGAACTCACGCCACCTCGGGAGACTGCTTTAAGTGGAGAAACCCAAGACCAGAAAATCTTCAGAAAGGTAAAAGGGGCTTAGAGCTGGGGGCTTTTCCTTTGGTGTATTATTCTCTGGTATTCTGTCCTCTGGACATTTTGATGATGAAAAAGTAAACTTCCCAAAGAGTGGTGAATTTAAACCGGGGTGTCACTTGGAGACTACCGGAAGGTGCAACTCAAAACTCAATAGAAATACTTCAGTTTAGCCAGTTCATTCATTCAGCAGCTCACTTTTCAGTGACTACACAGAAGTTTACTTGGCAGAAAGGCAGCTGTTCTCCTCTTGTGTGTGATGGACCAACCCTCAGGCCCTGTGACAGTTGGTGTGTCCTTGCCTTATTCGCACTACTTTGTGATTTTGTTTTGTTAAGGATGGCTGGCAAGATTAAGGATCGGGCAGCTTGCTATACTTTTGTTATTTTTTTCTTTGTCTCCAAACATTTTATCTTTCACTAACTTTAATCTCGGTTCCCTTCTCTTAACTCTGAGCTGTTGTTTTTGGCCTTATTTTGATAGAATTCAGGGTCTGTTTCTGTTTCTTCAGTCCTGATGCTTGCAGAAGTCGTGGTGAGCTCCAGGTAGCAGGACGCCAGCTCTCCGAGAGCTGTGAAAGATGAGGGGTCTTCTGCACCCTCCCAGCTGCTGTCCCCCAGTGCCATTCTGCCGTTTCCCTCTTAGTGGCTTTGCTCAAAGCACTGTTCTCGTCATCTGGATGTCTTTCCCATATCTATTGATATAAGTCCTTCTTATCCTTCAAGTCCTGTTTCCTCTCTTAACCTCTTCCAACAAGTGTTCTCAGATACTCCCAGTGGAAAGTCACCCGTTCCTCTTCATTATTCCTAGAGAGCTTTATATCCTATTAAATAGTTGCCATCACTTGCTTTTAGCTAAGAGTTGTGGTTGTGTGCCTACTGATATGTAAGCTTCGAGGTCTGAAGAGGCACGATCCCATGTCATCTTCATCTTGGTATGCACATCATGGCTTGCTCAATACTCAGTGTAGAGTCAACACAACATGCCCAGCGTTCAGCAGATATTTGCAGCACACCAACTGTGTGCTGGCATAATGCTGGGTATCTAGCACAGGCAAAACACAGGCACCGTGCCTCCTTGAGAATCTGTGGGATTGAACTGAGCTCTGTGAGTTGCCAGTCTTATATTGTTATGCCCTTTGCAGTTCTCTCCCAGCCTGTTCTACTGGACGTGTTCTTCTGAATGAACAGGTGGCTTTCACTTAGTCACACACACACACACACACACACACACACACACACACACACTTGCTTGCTTCTTCCTCTTACCTCTGACTAAATGAGTGTTTTAGTATCTGCCTTTTCTCCATCACATGCTCCAGGTAGGCTTAAAATGATATTGTCTGTTAAATGCTTTAGGTTTCAGGGAGAGGTGACCAGCTCTAATGTGGTTGTCCAGGGGGGGTTATTGTCACAGGCATTTGGAAAGTTCTTTCTAGCTCCTATGGCCTCTTTCCTTTTTGTTTTTTCCTCCTCTTTCTGATTGTTAGCAGCCCAACCAGAGAGAGAGGAGGTGGAACTCTGGTTGGTTTCTTTTGTCCCAGGCCTATTATCTAGTCTGGTTTGGTGGGTGGTTGAAACTGGATGAGCATCTGAGTTGATAACCTCCCAAGTGGGAGTGTGGCCGGTTGGTCAACCTTCCTTCTCTCCCACGGTTTGCTTGGGAAGGTCTCTGCAGATCTGTCGCCCCTCTTGGATGGGAAGAAACCACCTTACTGTCACTGATTATTTGCAGTCTTCGTAGTCTTTGTGGTCATCCACTTTTAACTTCCAATGCCCTTGTTTGGTTTCGTGCTTCAGTTCATTCTGTCATTTGGCTTTTTTAAATGTCGATTTTAAATCTCGGATGAAAACACATTGTATGACAGTCTCTTGTTTACATTTCATGAAAGTAATAATCCCAGGGCTACCCAGACTGAAAAAAAAAGCCCAATGTGTATGAATTCATTGTGACTCCTGTGTGAAATGTGTTGGGAAATCACTTTGTTGAGTAAAAAATACTGAAGTCAGGATTTTTTCTGGCCTTTTAAGATAGGCCCACCATCCGTAGCATCCTCATCCTGATTGTACTCTCCTTACTGGAGTCTCGCACTCCCCCCCCCAGGCACACACCATCCTCACATTGATTGTGGCCTCTCCTCGGAAAATCTCCCCTTGCATTTTGTTTTAGGAGCAGATCCTTCTGATCCCATCACACACAGGAGGAGTCCTCTTCCGACACTCACCACTGTGCACACCTCACAGGACAGGAAAGAGCTGGGAGCCCTTGCTGGACCTGTCCTCGTAATCCCTTCAAGTCCCGTCAGCCCCTTAGGCTGGGGTGGATGTGGATGGAGAAGCAGTTGTGGTGACATGGGAAGGAACAACCAACGCCCACTTTTCTCCCACACTGTGGTTACCTTAGGCACCCAGCTTTTGGTGTCATGCCATCACAGTCTGAGAAAGGATGGGTGAAGGAGCTGATAAGGTCTTTGAAGTCCTTAGGGGCTGGGAAGAAGTCTCACGTACAGCAGAAATAACTCAGGCCCTCTTTACAAGTGAAAGCTGAGCATCTTGCTTTCAGTCTTTCTTTTTAAGATGAATACTTACAGGTGGGGGTTTGCACATCACGTTTACCTGTGAGAGAAATGGTAGGGACCCTGGGCTATTGCTTTGGTTCTTGCCTTTGTCTTTGTTTTTTATTGTTATTATTATTTTTTTTCTTCATTGCTTTTTTTCTTTTCTCCCCCATCACCATTTATCCCCCAGGCCCTCTCCCACCTCACCCACCCCTCCACCTGCAGTCACCACACTGTTCTCCGCGCATGGGAGCGTTTTCCCTCTTTCAACATCTTAGTAGTAAAAAGGCTAAATTTCAACATGAGAGATGAAGTTACTGTGCACCAGAATTAAAATGGTCTTTCTAATTAGTTTTACAGTTTGTTCCAACAAGGAAACTTGCAGTTTAAAATGAGAAAAAGTTGGCCACATATGAAGTGGGAAAGAAAAGGGATGGGAACAGGAATGACATTAGATCCCAAATAAGTACCATGAAGTCCTTGCTGGGTGCCACGCTGAGGCCTGGCAGTATGTTCTGTTTGACCAACTCAAAGCTTTTTTTAAGATTGGAATCAATTGCCAAAAGTTTTAAAATGAGGTAATTTTGTATAAAAATACCAATTTCTTCAGCTTCTCTTGAAAAGTCAAAAGACCTAGCGCATCACTGGGTACATATTTCCATCGGGCCAACGTCAGCGGGAGAGGACGGGTGCCCTCTGGTCTCCCCAGCGCCCCCTAGACCCCTTCCTTTACGTTACTGGCATGGACTCTAAAGGTATTTGAACTTGTGATCTGGACTCTGAAGGTACTTGAATTGCTTAAAGGGCTGCCCCTAGTTTGGCTCTCAGCTTCCTTTAAGCTTAAAGGAAGAACACACTTTGAGTTGCAAATTTTGCTTAGTTTCAAGCCCTGGTTCTCATCCTAGGCTGTGGGCATAGACTTATCTGGGGAGCTTCTAAAATTGCTGTGGGTCTGGCCCCACCCCAGGAGATTCTGATTCACTGGGGTGGGGATGGGGGAGTGACTCAGCATTTTTAGGAAAAAACCCAGGTCCTTGGATTGTGCAGCAGGGTTGAGAACTTGTGGCACTGAGGTGCTTGCTTTGGGGGATTCACCTTGAATAGCAAAGGTGATGTTAGTGCCATCACCCCCGTGGGCTAGTGTCCTGCCTCAGCTATAAATGAGGACTTGGGTTCAGAGTCCTTGACATTTTCATACAGCTCTTTAAAAAGGAAACATTCAAAGTCTGGCTTCTCTGGAGGGAATTAAATTGACTGCATGCATCCTGGTCACCTACCGTGCTGGGCACAGCTATGGTTGGAATGAAAAGGACAAAGCTCCTGTGAGTTTTGAGGAACGGAAGGTGTGTGTACACATTGGAACTGGGGAAAAAACAAGCTGCTCTGAGAGCGTCAGTGGAAGAGGAGGTGGCTGGGAAGGTCAGACCGCTTAAGGCAGAGCTGATGTTTTAGCTGATCCTTGCAAACCAGAAGCATTTTGTCTGAGAAGGTTTGGTGTGGGGTGTACATCAGAAGGGAAAGGAATGGTATCAGAAAAGCACTGAAACAGCATACTCTTTCCTCCCGCCCATCAGAAATGTCAGCCTCCTTCCCTTCCCCAGCTTTCTTTGCCCTCAAAGGGCTACAGGAAGAATATGCTTGGCGTGTGCTTTTCAGTGCTGTGGAGTATCAGTAGAGCAGTCACTGGGCAGTAGCAGTCGAGTAGCAGCACAGATGACACGAGCCTTATCTGCGAATCGCCGGCAATCATACTTAGCTCATAGGGTTGTTGTGAAGGTTAAATGAGTTCATTTATGGAGGGCACACATGGAACAGTGTGGTCCAGAAGAATCGTGCACAGTGGATGGTGGGGAAAGTCGGGGGCAAGGAGGCTGTTTCAATAACTCAGGTGCACTTGTGCTGTGTCCGTGAAACTGGGAGGGTGTTAAGAAATCAAGGAGAGGAGGAGGAAGGTAAATTCAGGGTGTGTCAGGATTCATGCATTTTAAGAGGTCCAGAATGTACTTCACTGTTTCCAGTCACTACTTCATTTAAGTTTGGTTTTCTCTCTAGACCTGGGGTCAGGCCCTCTGGAGAAAAAGTCTTGATGCAGCGATCGTGTTAAGTAAGCATCGAAGAATGGGTTCAGATATGCTTGACTGCAATCGCAGAACTCTGTGGCCGCCACCCAGGGGAGAGAGGCTGTCATGCACTCAGCCAGCCTGGGAACACAGAAGTCTTTGTCCACAGTCCATTACCTTTCTCACTGGAAGTCACCTTTTCTGCCTACTCTCCACCTGTCAGAGGAAAAGTCTTGAGTACCTCTTCATCCTCCTAGACTGCATCTGGCTGCTGCTTTTGTATGTAAATTAAGAGGGTGTAAAGGTAGACAGGTGTGTCTTTCTCCCTACAGTGGGAACCTTTGTGACTGACAGTTTCCAGGCTGAAGGAGGTCCTGTTTTTAATTCTTCTCCCATTCCAACCTCTGTCATCCTCTCTGTAAAGGATTGGGCATTGATTTGCATACAATGACTTTTTCTGCTCGACCTCTCCTTCACAGAAGCGCACACACACGATTGATTACCTTCAACAGCCTTATAGAATAAATTCTATTCTTAACCAGAACACAATACAAAATAAGAATTTAGCAGGATTTTTCTTCGCAAGATTAAGGGACACTACCTTCTGCTGCTTTCCTCAGTTTAATTCTTAAGAACGAGTCTTTTGATGGTAATGCCTAGGTGGGAATATAATAATGAGACTAAATAATACCAGAATTTTTTTCAAAAAGTACCAAGAAGAAAATTTCTGTTTAAAGCAAATGATAAAACAAGCCCAAGGATAATTTTAAGGATGATGGATGTTTTCTACAACGGGATTGTGGTGTTAGATGCACAACTGTATACATGAACTAAAACTCACCAAAGTGTACACTTTAAAATGGGTGAATTTTATATGTAAAGATCTCAGTAGAGTTATCTTTTCCTCAAAAAGATAAAAATAGGCCTAACTCAAATCTCACCCTGATGTTGGTGTTCTTGCTAAAATAATTTGGAATTATTTGAACCCTATATTTCAAAGTATCTGGCACTTGAAGCTTTGTTCTTAGTTTATTTCCCTTTGAATCAGTTTATTTATTTGGTGTAAAACTAACCTAAATGAGTCCCACATCATCTTTAAAAAGTTTAATTTTTGTAGCTTCCTAAAGTATCCAGCCCCCAGATTGTAGACTGTGCATCCAGAAGGTGAGCGGGGGAGGGGTGCAGACACTAAAATGAACCAGGCAAATCCACTGGATTCTTGCAAACTAAGCAGGCCATTTAGAGTCGATCCTAATCTTTGTTAATCTCTGCTTTATTGTTTAGAACTGGCATTGCTTGTTTGTCCTGTAGAGAAAATTCTGTAAATCTTCTTCCTCTAGGTTCACACTTACCCAGTGTATTTAGGCATAGGTGATGAACAGTTTAAAAGAAAGTTTTTTTTTCTGTGTGTTACTATTTTTTTTTAAGGTGATGAATTTAAATCATTAGAGGGACATATCATTCTTACTAGCCCTTTAAACAAAAACAAAAGGTCACTTGAAGATGTTATCATCCTAAAACAGAATGCATTTGTTTGAGAACTAATTCTGTTTTAGGAAAAAAAAAAAAAGTTTGGGTCTGTAGTTTACAAGTTGGGAGTGTTTTAGCCTTCAAATTGCATGTTGCATTAAATAAAAATACACTAGAAGTACACCAAGAAAAAGAACCACTCGCCTCCAGCCCAACCTGGATTCAGCCTAACACTGAATCATGTCCTTCATGAGAGGCTGCTGAGCTAGAGCTCAAATTATAACAGTGAGCCTTTCTCAGCCCTGGTTTGGGGGGAGGGACTAAGTTACTGGGAGGAATAAGGCAACATTTACTGCCTTTCTAAGTTCTTCCTAGAATTGTCATGTTTACAGCTACATTTCTAGGTTATCATTTCATGCAGGATGGTTTGAAAAATCGGAAGGGGTGTGGGAGAGGTCTGTCTTCACCTCTTTTGTTGTTAAGATCCTTGCTAGCAGTTTAGTTCCTTGGTAGTTTTTGCTGTCTCACTGACGCAGAGAGTCCTGGCATTACACCCTGTGGCCAGCAGGCTGCTCGTTGGTCAGGAAATTCCAAATGGGTATAAATAAATTCTCTGGAGCAGCTCCTGGGCTCCTTGCCCACTGATGTGTGTAGTCCCTTTAATGCCGAGGGAAGTATGCCCGAGACTTGGCTTCCTGCTTGCTGAAAGTCAGTTATTTTGTTTCTGGGTGGGTAAGTAAGAAAGCCCCAATAAAGAAAAAGGATAGTGTGACGTTCCGGGTGGGGGTGGGTGGACTATAAACTCAAGCTCTGTGTGTTCTGTCAAGTATTTGCTCTTATTAACAAGCTGGAAAGGATAACTCGGTGCTTGATTTTTTGGTTCAGTGAAAATTTTAGCTTTAGCTGTGGCTTTAACATAAAGCTGCCATTGTTACAGGAGTGAAAGGTTGTACTATATGCTGAGGTTTGAGTTTTTGGCTTAATTGAATTCCAGAATTTCCCTTTTTGTTGCTAAATTTATTTTTGGTCATTTGTTTTTCTAATGGGGAACTGCTCGGTGTGCTTTCAAGCTGGTTTCTGTTTCTTATATAAATGCTGTAAGACAAAGTCAGGGCTGAGTTTCATACAAGTACTTCAGCACCCCACAACCCCTCCCCGATTTTTTCCTATTGTGTTAGAAAAGCCATCTCTGTCCCAAAGTCCCAATTTATGCTCCTTCCCCACTTTTCAAACAGTGTGCATTGGCACATTTTCCTCTTTATGCTTAAAGCAGCATGTTATTTTATTTATTTATTTATTTTTTAAAATTCTCACCCAAGAATATGTTTATTGATTTTAGAAGAGAGGAAGGGAGAGAGATAGGAGGGAGGGAGGGAAAGAGAGAAAGACAGAGAGGGAAACAGGGACCAGTTGCCTCCTGTACATGCCCAAACCTGGGATCAAACCCCACAATCTAGGTATGTGCCCCTGACTGGGAATCGAACCTGTGACCTTTTGGGTTACAGGACACTGCTCCAATCAATGAGACACACCTTCCAGGATGAGCAACACGTTATTTTTGAAGAAAGTTTGGAAAGTACCACTTTAGTTCCCGAGCTAGTTCTCTTGGGTGCATGCATGAAAATTCAGGTGATATTTCAGCGATAATTTTTTAAATTAGACGGTGGGCATTGAAGAGCAGCGCTGCCTAAGCTGGTGAAGGTGAAGTACTGAAGAGCCTGTGGCATGTTGGCTGTTTCAGACAGAGGCTGGGCAGTCACTGCATCTCGTAGTTGACACCGAACAGTGGAGAGGAGGGCCATCGGGTAAACCTAGGCCTCTGCGTGGTCACGGGCCTCCCCAGTGGAACGGAGCCTTTATTAGGGCAGAGCCCATTCCATTCCCAGGACCAGGACTCTTCCCACTTGCTTCCCTCACAGCGCTCACCTGCAGCCTGGCTTCCGCGCCCCTAAGACACACCCAGTGTAGAACTGGTGATACAGCAAAGGGAGTTTGCATTTGGGGATCGGCAGGTGGTGCCAGTTGTTATGATGCAACTGGAAAGGTGCCGCCAGATGACATGGGAAGAGAGCAAGGCCACAGGCTCTGTCCGCCTGAACATCTGGTCTGACAGCTGCTGCGATTAACTTCTTCACTTGATCACAGAGCATGCGATGTTAGGAAATTCTGTGAAATGTATAGTCAGAGTCATAGGCTGGAAGCAACCTTTGGAAATCAAGTCTCACCAACCCCCTCATGTCACACGTACAGACCTTGTTGCTGCATTGAGCGATTCCAGATCCCTGCTGCCCCTTGTGTGTCTGTGAACCGGGAAATATTTATAGCTCCTGTTCTTGTTTTATGAAAAGAATTATACCTCCGCGATTTAGGCAAGCCACCCTGGATGGCTGCATGGGGAGGTGCTCATTGAATCTAAAGCACAAACCTCTGAACACTGTTACAGAGCCCTTTACTCTTAGGACTTTGGTAGAGCTATGAGAATGAGATTGTGTAGAAACATCAGTGCTTATCTTTGTCCTCTTATTGTGACAAGGAAATATTTTAACTTGGCCATAATATGCATTTAAAGGTTTCAGGACATTCGCCTGCTTTTGCTTTGTTTTATTTTACCTCCTTCCCATGCATAATGGATGCTGGCGTGGGGCTCCCTCTGCACGGAACCAGCACCAGCCGTCCCTCGCCCCGAGCCTCGTGCGTGCACACTTACACAGGCACATTCTCCTCGGGCCCAGCCAGCGTCTTCCTCATCCGCTCCAGGAAGCAAAACCACTTTAGACCTCAAGATTTTAGCAAAGTCATTTTATTTCGAGTAAACATTTCAACACTTTAAACCCCAACTTGTTAGGAAATGGGAATGGAGAGAGGGAAGGGTGGAGGAGAGGAGTTCTGGATCACCCCTGGGGTGCCAGGGCTGTATGTGTCGGCAAACTACAGAGGTGGTCCAGTAACAGTTCACAGAGGCGAGGTTGTCAGTGGTCCCCAGCAGCACCGTGGGGCAGGTCATTGTTTTTCCCAGTTATACCACTGGGAGAGAATCCGTCTTGCCAACAGTTGCAAAGTGGCAAAGCCAAAGTCAGGATTTGAACTCAGGCCGTCAGCCCTAGAGTGCCTGATTTCAATCATCACATCTGCTTCTCCACCATACTTACTAACCGGTACCTGCCTAGACACAGGGGTTTTCATTTCAACAGATACTGAATATGCTGTGTGCTCAGTACCACGCTATGCAGTGAGGGATAGGAAAATAAATACTACGTGGTTTCTGCCCCCAAGATGCCTCTAGTCTGTTAGGAGAAGGCAGTCCTGTTCCTACTACCTATAATGTGCCGTTAACTAGGGGCAAAGTGTTTTAGGACAATGGAGGGAAGAAGGGGACCAGTTCTTCCCAGGACAGCAGTTGGAGATAAGCGGAGGCCTGACAAAGGATGGGATCTCTCTTTGGGTTGGGCCCCAAGGTTGAGACAGCCAGTCCTGGCAGACAGAAGAGGCCGGAGAAGGGCGTGGGTGCTGGTAGAGGAAACAGAACGAACAAGGCAGATAGGCTTGAAAGGTGCTCCCGTAGACTGAGGTTCAGGGTGGGGAGGAAACTGGGAAGTGCTGGGTTGGGGCTGAGTTGTTGAAGACTTCTAATGCCTCAGAAAGATCTTTCAGTCTTTTCTCTCTAATGGGGCTCCTGGCACATCAGTCTACAAGATTAATCATTGAGAAGCTTACAAGTTTCCAGGGATACCTCAAACAAATGTAAAACCCCTCATAGAATATGTAATACCAGAGAGCAGACACATCAGCCCCTGTTTTTAAAAGAAGAGCTGCTTTATTTACAGGAGCAGCAGTGGAGTGTTGGCTGTGTTCCCTGGTGACCGGCTGACTGCACTCACGTACCCCAGAGACACTGAAGACACAGTGAAGGGAGGTTTTATGTGCAGGTGGGGCTAAAGTAGGTTTGCAGTTGTTCATATGGATACACACACACACGCGCGCGTGTGCACGCACGCAATGATTAAAATTGTTATTTTGGCCTGGCTGGTGTGGCTCAGTGGCTAAGTGCTGACCCATGCACCAGGAGGTCGCCAGTTCGATTCCCAGTCAGGGCACATGCCCAGGGTGTGGGCCCGATCCCCAGTGGGGGGCATGCAGGAGGCGACCAATCAGTGTTCTCTCTCATCAATGTTTCTATCTCTCTCCCTAAAAAAATCAATGAAGAAAAAATTTTTAAATTGTTATTTTGATGCTCAAATCATCCCAGATTTGAACAGTGAGAGCCCGAAAGAGAGTTTCTGAGCCAAATAGACTCCTGACACTGTCTTTAATAGCTAATGTGATGCGTGCTGACATTTGTATACTGGTGTGTGTGTGTGTGAGTGTAAGTAATTCGTTTTGAAATCATTTAAAACTTGTTTTGGAGAAAATGTAAAGGAATGTGCACACCTCTTGCACCCAGGGTCAGATTCCCCAGTGGTCAGCGTTTTACCACACTTGCTTCATCCTTTCTGCGTCTGTGCGTTCGAGCGTGTGGCGCGTTCGTCCTGTCTCTTGCATCTTCCTCAGTCTGGACAGTTCTCCGCCTCAGCTTTCCCTTTCTTTTGCGACCTTGGCAGTTTTAAAGAGAGACCTATTATTCTGTAGGGTGTCTTTCAGGTAGACCCCGTCTGTTTCCAGGCTCAGACCATACCTTCCAGGCAGGAACACCTCAGAAGGGATGCTGTGCTCTGCTCAGAGCATGACCCTGCCTCGATCACCTGGTCCAGGTGCTTACCTGCCAGCCTTCTGCACTCTAGTCCCCTTTGTGATTGACAAGTGTTTTGTGGGGAGGCCACGCCAATAGCCTACTCTTAAGTAGGAAGTCTCGACGCACTGGCCTTAGTTCCAGGATGATTCCTGCAGGAATCAGCCTCTGCCAGAATGGTTGTCAAATGGTGATTTTCTGTTTCCATAATTTATTTATTAGTTGGCACATTACTGTATTTATTATAATAGTATAGACTCAAGATACTTATTACTCACTGGATTGTAATCTGTTACTGTCATTAATCATTAGTTTGATGCTCAACTTATCCCAGATTTGGACAGTGAGAGCCCAAAAGAGAGTTTTTGAGCCAAACAGGCTCCTGACACTCTTGAATAGCTGACATGATGTGCACTGACAATCAGGAATAGCACCAGTAGGCAGCATATGCCACCTGAGTTCTGGCTCATGCATGCCCCTCAGGCCATCAGGGTCACCTGCAGCAAGATCCTTGTCAGGCAGGGGGTGGCAACACTCAGGTGACTGAGAGGCAAGCTGGCCTGCGGTTCAGCTGTCAGAGACCACCTGGTATATTGCTTACATTCCCCAGACCCTGTCCTCTGTCTTGAGCCTTCCCTGTGGGTAGAGAAGGAAGGATTTCCGCGAGCACAGGGGTTGGCCGTAGCATACCACCCCCTCTCCCTCCTCCACAGAGACAGTCGCTGGCAGCCAGGGCCAGTGGTGTCTTTGCCTCACGGACATTTCCAGTCTACTGTTCCCATCCTAGCTTCAAATACGGAGCGAGTCTGTGCTCTGCCTCTCAACATGCTGGACCAGAGTGAGCATTCCCTAAAATGTCCTCGTCTTCCTTCCTGTCCTCGCTCAGGCCACATTGTCCCTCCCAGATTAGGTTTATCATACTGCAGTGGCCTTCAGCAGAGGAAATCTCACCATTTCTCTGCAGTGAGTCATCCATTGGAAACATATTTTCTTTCTTTTTTTTTTTTTTTTTAATCCTCACCCAAGAACATTTTTCCATTTTTTGATCAGCTAGAGCATGAAGGAGAGAGAGAGAGAGAGAAACATCAATGTGGCAGGGACACATCAAGTGG
This sequence comes from Molossus molossus, assembly GCF_014108415.1. Taxonomy (NCBI): domain Eukaryota; kingdom Metazoa; phylum Chordata; class Mammalia; order Chiroptera; family Molossidae; genus Molossus; species Molossus molossus. The sequence continues at coordinate 52,980,077 of NW_023425349.1, forward strand.
CTGCCACCTGCACAACCCAACCAGGTCCGGGGACAAACTGCAACTGAGGTACGTGCTCTTAGCGGGAAGCGAACCCAGGTCTCTCTGGACCGCAGGCCGATGCTCTAACCGCTAAGCCAAACCGGCCAGGGCGGAAAAATATTTTCTTTTTTGTTAGCAGGTTGAGGTCATGGATAGAGCCCTGAAGGACGAGCCCGAAGGCCTGCACCTGGTCTCCAGCTCAGCCCCGAGAAGCCCAACTGTGTCCTCACTTTGCTCTTCAGTATTTTGGGGCAGGTGTCGACCACAGGGTGTCGCCAATTCAGTCAGGCTCTACTTTCCGGTGGTTTTAACACTATGGCTAACATAAGTAACACTCACACAGTGCAAAGGAATTCGTGATACCTAGAGAAAAATTCATGGGGACTTGAACAATTCATGGAAAACCAAATAGAGGTCACTGAAGAGAATTTTAATATGTACTCCAGCATGTAGCTGGAGCAGTCTTATTAAAATGCAGTTTGAGCCCTGGCCGGTTTCGTTCAGTGGTTAGAGTGTCGGCCTGAGGACCAATGAGTTGCAGGTTCAATTCCGGTCAAGGGCACATACCTCGGTTGCGGTTCGTCCCCAGCCCTGGTTGGGATCATGCCGGAGGCAACCACTTGATGTGTTTCTATCACATAGATGTTTCTCTCTCTCTCTCTCTCCTTCCCCGCCTCTCCCCCCTCCCCCCTTCTCTGTCCCCCTCCCCCCATCCTCCCACTTATCTGATGATAAATGGAAAAATATCCTCGGGTAAGGAATAAAAAAAAAAAATGCAATTTGATCATTTCACTTCCTTGCTTAGAACCCTTCAGTAGCCACCCAGTGCACTTGAGGACCAAAGACCTGACTCCCACGGCCCTGTGTGATGGAGGCTCTGTCCCCTCCGCATCATTTTGGGTTTTTCTTATTATCAGGCAAAGCCCCCTTTTTAGTTCCTAAAAAAAGTGGCAGGTTTTGTATATGCTGTTTCCTCTGAGTAGAATTTCTTCTATGCCAGTCTCCTCAGCGAACACACACCACCACCACCACCAGCACGCCTGCACCCCCATCCCCACCCCCGCCGCACACTTTGCCTAGTGGACTCCTGAAATACAGCACTGGCAGAACACGCCCTGCACCAGCCCAGCTGGGGTCTCTGCTCGCTCCTGGCATACCTCCTGCATTGTACTTTTGCAGCACTTATCACAGCTGTAATTTATTTCTGCAGCCGCTTGTCTGTCTGCTGTAGTTCACAGCTCTGTCCAGGCAGGTGCTGTGTCCGATTTGCTTACCTCCTAGCAGTGTTTGGCACATGGTAACTACTTAATAAATATTTACTGAAGGAAAGAAGAAAACCATCTTGCAGTCTGATGATTGCATCTTCCCTGGATCAGCATTCCCTCTGTGGGGTGTGGGAATAGAAACCCTTAGAATGTGGAGCCAGTTTGGAAAAGGGTAGTGATGGGAGACCGGAGAGGTAGGGAGCGTGTGCAGGTTAATGTCTGTGAGGACAGGTTAAAGAAGCAGAGATGAGATCAGCTGTGAGAGGAAATCCAAAGCTTGAGCAAGAGAAGCTAGATGGAATTAGGAAGAGTGACAGATATGAGAAATAATACCACATTATAATGTAGCCTTATAAACAGACGTGCAGTTTATGTAACATAGGGCATCTCACTAGGCCTATTTCCTGTGAACTTCTGGCATACACTTTTGCTTTCCTCACTGTTGTCATTTTATTTGCATGAAGTATGTAGGTAGCTATTTGAAACAGCTGCAACCTGAGGAGAGGTCTAGGTGCAATCAGGTCGATAGCATCAACTCTGTGTAACAGCGATGCAGGCTTCATAGAGCAGGCCTTCACACCGGGTAGGTGCTCATCATTTTGGTGAATGATTGGGTGGCTTTGTTAGCTGGGTGGGGTAAAGAGCAGATTTAAAAAGACTCTTTGGTACGTGAAAAAGCAAGAGAAAAACCTCACCTGCCATATTGTTTTAAAGCAAAATGAGAGCCTGGCCAGTGTGGCTCAGTGGTTGAGCATCGACCCATACACCAAGAGGTCGCCAGTTCGAATTCAGTCAGGGTACATGCCCAGGTTGTGGGCCTGATCACCAGTGGGAGGCATGCAGGAGGCGGCCAGTCGATGTTCTCTCTCTTCGATATTTCTGTCTCCCTCCCTCTCCTTTCCTCTCTAATATCAATAAAGAAAAAATAAATAAAAATGAGAAACACATTGCCCTCCTTTTTATTGTGTGTTCTCTAACAAATGGAGTTTCTCACGCAGATAAGGAAGCTCTTGGGTCTGCAGGTCTTAGCAGTCACAGTGTCAGCAGCGGAACTTTCCAGTTAAACCTGTTCAGAAGGACCTGTTCCACGTCTTTGTTTTCTTTATAGTCCATGTCTAGAAAAGTTGACTTGCTAACTCAGTTACTTTCTCAGTGTGAGTAATTAATGTCATGGGAACTTATCTCGCTCACTGCGTTCATCCTACTGGTTTCTTTCTCCCTGCTTCTCAGCCTCTGCTGATGCGGGATCGTTTTGACTGCGTCGGACAGCAGGTGTTTGCACTCTGCTGGCTTGAACTATGGGAACCTCTGATCAATATGTGCTTCTCAGGTTGTGTCAGCTCTCTAAGCCGAGTCCTCATGCTTTTTGTGAGAGCAGGTAACACAGTTATGGGGATTAGCAGACTTCTTCAGTGTCAACCGTCAGGCAGAATATCTGGTGAAGGAAAACACAGAAAGAGTGTGTGGAAGCGGTAGCACATGGGTGTAATTATTTTCCTGGCGCCATTCATTGGCAGTAATTGGGCCTAGAGTGTGCAGTAGTGAAACCAGAACAAAGAAGTCAGTGTATCCTAATTAGCAGATAAAGTAATAATGTCAAAGCTTTGTCCATTTAAAAGTCCACCAGGACACACTATTTCAGAACCTTCCAGTGCGTTTGCTCATATGAAAGAATGGCTTATTGTGGTCGAGTGTGTAGAAAAGTGTTTAGTGTTTTCTTACTCAGAAGTGGCATTTTTATCACCCTGTACTTGAGCGTGATGATCTGGTCCCACCGAGAAGTGGCAGACCTGACGTCCACACTTACGTGGCCAAGTTCTTAATTGCTGCTTGTGAATTTTTCACCCTGCTCACTGGCTTTGGCGCAGGCATTCTCGGCCGAGATGCTTTGGACTGGACCATTCTCGTTGGGGAGGGTGGGACTATCCTGTGCACTGTGGGATGTTTATAGCAGCATCCTTGGCCTCTACCTGCTAGAAGTCAGTAGCAGCCCCCGTTCCAGTTGTGACAACCAGAAAGCCTCCAGATGTCATCAGATGTCATCTGGGAGCAAACAGGTGTGAATCCCACTAGCAGGTTAGTACTCTGACTCATTTCCCCCACTTAATCTTTACCTCCCAGTGGGTACATTCATTTTTGTGTCTTCTCAAACCAAATATTGTTTGGACAGTAAGTTTTGTTTCCTTGAAAAGTTAAAATCAGCCCTGGCCTGTTTGGCGCAGCGGTTAGAGCATCAGCCTGCGGACCAGAGAGTCCCGGGTTCGATTCTGGCCAAAGGCACGTACCTCGGTTGCAGTTCGACCCCAGCCCCAGTTGGGGTCATGCGGGTGGCAACCAGTCGATGTGTCTCTCTCACACTGATGTTTCTCTTTCTCTCTCTCTCTGACTCCCAATCTGTCTGAAGATGTAAAAATATCCTCAGGTGAGAATTTTAAAAAAAAGTTAAAATCATATACTACTTTATGAATTTAAATGATATGATTTTTGAAGTAGTCGCATCTCCATTTCACTTTGTTAATGCAAAAAGGAAATTGCAAGGAAACGTCACATTGTTGTTGAGTCCATAAACTGAGCTCCGCTCACAAGGGCAGCAAGTTCTACAGGTGGTAAATATATGAATAAAGAGTAGAATTGCCATCAGTTTGCTGATTTCGACTTCTTCCTGAACACATGGGAAATTGGTTTGCATGTGGGAAGTTGTTTCTAGTTGGGATGGCCACATTTGGTGTTTGGTTGTCACCCCAAATGGCAGACTGTGCAGACTGGGTTTGGAGAGAGAAGCGGGGAAGAAGGACTCTGAGACCCTTGGAGTCCAGGAAGTAGGTCAGCTCCATGATGATATCAGCCCCAGAGCCGTGCGGCCCACTGTTAGCAACCATCCACTTACTTTGATGCACGGGTGTAAATTCTGGTGGTTCTACCTTTTTGCTTTGCTCCTACCTTGCCTTATATTTGTGTTTCGTTTTCCATGCACCTCAACCCTCACTAGATTGTGAGCCTTGTAAGAGTGGAGACCTTGTCCCTTTGGTTCACACTGTGTTCCCAGCTCCTAGAAGCTGGTAAAGAGTAAGTGGAAGAAAGGAAAAAAAGAAAGAACTAAGATTGCTTTTTTATTAATAGTGGTTATGTATATAAGTTGAATGCATTAAAACATTTTTTATTTGGTCTTCACTTCATACTTGGGGATTATAAGACTTTAACTGGTCCCCTTGAATTTAATATTTTTTCTTACCTCAGTCTAATCCACACACAGTTATGAAGACAATCTTCCTTGATGCCGTTTAGTCCCTAGCACAGGGCCCCGTGTGCAATGTAACAGGGACCAGGTGGACCAGATTCCCCCGGTCCAGGACCCAAGCCTGGTGGCCTCTTCTGTACTCAGTCATCCCCCTCTCTTCTAACCTCATCTTTCTTTGCGCTTCACCAACAGGCTGTACCCTGGCTCTTCTCCACCATTTACCTGTCTTTTCCATTGAGCCGATCATCACTTACTTACCTTGTCTTCAGAACTCATCTCCTTGTTAACTCCATTATGTTTTGATCACTCATTCACATACGGTCATATTGTTCTTGTTGATAATATGCCTTTGTAACTGGTCTCAATTAGTATTACATTTAGGGGGGTTGGCATTTATCTCCCAGCTAGACTGTACCTCATTTTATTTCTTATAAATCCTTCCTCCTCCTCTTCCCACTGAATAGGACCATTTTCTGCACCCAATTAAGCTTTCAGTAAATGCTATATAATGAAGGTAGAGCTGGTGCCGGGAGCAGTCTCCACCACTGGATTTCCAGACATTCAGAAAATTCTTGTAAACGCCAGGGACGGCCGTCTGATTCCAGAGTGTTTAGTTGGAAGCTCCTCCTTTCAGGATTCCAGTTGCAGACATAGCCCGTGGGTTTTGGCTGTGTGTGAGCGGGCATAGCTCCGTTAGTCTAAAAAAAGGCTTTTAGCCAGTTAAGAGGCCCCTTTTAACCCACTTAGAGATTTTTTTAAAAACTGTTTTGTTTTGTTTTTACATTTCCATAATTATTCTTAAATTAATCAAAATGTTGGTAATAAAAAAGTTGTTTTATTGTAATATCTCCCCAGTTTATTATTTAGCCTTTTTCTTCTTTTCAAGACCCAGTCTTAATTTTTTGTGGGGGAGTAGATATGTGGAATTCAGTTTAGCTCCAAGTAACAGAGACCCAAAACATGCAATAGCTAAACAAAGTAGAAGTTTCTCTCTTTCACATAAAGGTATAGAGGTAAGCTTCCCAGAAGTAGCATAGTGGCTTTGACCCACAAAGCTCTTAGAGACCCAGGTTCCATCTAGCACAGTGGTTCTCAACCTTCCTAATGCCGTGACCCTTTAAAACAGTTCTTCATGTTGTGGTGACCTCCAATCATAAAATTTTGTTGCTACTTCATAACTGTAATTTTGCTACTGTTATGTCTTAGGAAACCCCTGTGAAAGGGTTGTTTGACCCCTAGAGGGGTAGTGACCCACAGGTTGAGAACCGCTGATCTAGCACATTGTTCCTCTATCCTTGTATATGAACTCATGGTTGAAGATAGCAGCTAGAGTTCCGGTGATCACATCTGCATTCCAGGCAGCAGGGTGGAATAAGGATCAAAGAAGAAAGGGGTTGTAGACCTATTCCTGCGTCTTTTAAGGGAGATTTCTGGCACTTGCTGCATGTCATTTCTACTGTGGCCATATTAACAGTAAAGGAGGCTGGGGAAATACAGTCTATATATTTGCCCAGCTACACATAGGAGTACTGTTAATACGGAAGAATGACATAGACATATTGAGGAACAGCCTCCAGCTGTGTTGCCATGGCTGCCTTGTTCATCCACCTCCTGAATGAACTTTCTTGGAGTTTCTTTTAGTTCATCTCTCTTGCCTTCCAAATAGTGACTTGCTATAATCATATTTTTAAAAGACAAATACCTATGTGTTATAAAAACTTATAAAATATAAATATCAACATTGAAACCACCCATGATTCCACAACCTAAAGATAACTACTGAAACAGTATCACTCAAGAACTATCCTTAACACAAATATAGAACAAGCAACTCTGTCCACAGAGCAGTAGAATGTTTTTTAAAGCTTATTATGTTATACTGTATATTCAATTATTCCTTCAGGAAACATTTTTAAACATCTGCTTTGTTCCCAGTATCTTGTTAATTGATGTGTTACTGAGAAGGGGGAACAGTGAAGGATATTTTGAATATTAAACTTGTTGCTCTCAAGATAGTTGTAATCTGGCGTAGGGAGATAAGACTATATACATGAAAAGTTGGGAAATCAGAACCCTTGTAAGTCATATTTGTGTTAATGTTTGTAAAGATACACTAGAAAGCAAGGAATATAAAAAATAATGATACTAGATATCTTTAATTGTAGAATAGTTCATATTGTGGACATTGTAAAAATGACACCTTGAGAGCACAGCTTGCATTTTTAGTTGCTGGAGCATGAAATCTGAATGACAAAGCCTTAGGATAGTCTGATTCAAGCAGGATTAGCAAATCATCAAGCCTAATATGGCAAAATTCTAACCTCTATGGATTCCCAGATTTAGGAGTCTAGACCTGTGTTTTAAAGCCTGATGTTAAATCAGTGCATTAAAAAAATTTTTTTGGAGGGAAACATTAAAAAACAAAACAAAAATCCTTTCCTATTGAAAATGGTGGGAAAAGTATGATAAGAAATAGCCCTGGCTAGTTTGGCTCAGAGACCTGGGTTCGGTTCCCGCTAAGGGCACGTACCTCAGTTGCAGTTTGTCCCCGGCCCTGGTTGGTCGTGCCGGTGGCAGCCACTCGATGTGTCCCTTTCACGTCGATGTCTCTCTCTCTCTCTCTCTCTCTCTCTCTCTCTCTCTCTCTTCCTCTCTTTCCCTCTCTTTCCCTCCTACTCTACCTGAACAAAAAATGGAAAAATGTCCTTAGGTGAGGATAAAAAAGAAAGAAAGAAATAGAAAAATCTAGGAGTACCAAGCAAGTTTAACAGTTGCCACTAGATGGTGAGATGAGTAACCTTTTTTCTTACTTAAATAGTTGCTAGCCCTGGCCAGTTTGGCCCAGGGGTTAGAGTGTCAGCCTGGGGACCAAAGTCTCTGGTTCTACCCAGACAAGGGCACGAACCTCGGTTGGTGGTTCGATCTTCAGATCTTCGCCTGTGAGAAGCAACCAGTCATGTGTCTCACATCCATGTTTCTCTCTCTCTTCCTCCCACTCTATAAAAAAAAATCAATGGAAACCTATCTTGGGGTGAGGATTATTAAATAAACAGTCTCTGCATGTCTTTTTCACCTTAACATGTACTGCTTTTATAACTGGACAAAGGTGTTTAAATTGTGTTAAGGAAACTCAACAGTGGCAAAAGCTGGGTTGAGATCCACGTTAAAGGATGACTCCTTATCCCTGGCTGAGAGCCAAGTGCTGAGCAGTTCCACGGCACGGCTGGGCACTCTCGCCTGCGGAGAACAGTGGGGCCGATTGTGCCTCCCTTTCTCAGGTGACAGCGGCCCGAGGCTGCTTAGCTTCCACACAGGAACACGAACTCTTTCATGAAGAAGTGGCTGGCCCGCAGACAGAGCCTCTCTGTGGACGTGGTTACATTGCTGGCCCTATTTTCACTGCTGGCAGCACTGGGATGATGAAGCGCACACGTTTTCAAAAGCTCCCGGTTTCCTGTTTTCATTAAGAAGCAGGGAATGCCGAGCCGGAGTGTGCGGGGGTGGCGTCACCGGAGGCGGAGGGAGGCTTCATTGGTGGACGCTCGGCCTATGGCATCTGCGCGTGGCCCGGCTCGGTTTACTCGAGTGCTGAGCCCCTTGCCTTAGGGGGTGAGGAGCAGGGCGGCGGAGCCGGGCGTGCGGAGCAGCGGGCGGGCCGGCGGGGAGCGCAGCGGGCGCCCGGTAGGTGTGCGGGGTGCGGGCCGGCGGGCGGCGGCAAATCGCAGGCGTGCGGGCCTCGGTCTCCTCGGTCTCGGGGGGATTCTCTGAGCCACGACCCCCGGCTGGCGGTGTCTGTGAGACCCGTCCGCCTCCGTCTGACACCCGAGCCTGCAGTTTCTCTTGCTTGTGGAATTTCAGGCAGCGCTAGAAACAGGTCCGGCTGCATATTTTGAGTGACGTGTGGTTCGTGCGGAGTTAAAAAGGAAGGAGAGACGGAGAGACACGGCGTATTCGCACGAGCACAAATCTCCAGCGCGGGCGCCCTTCATCAGCTCGCCCTTGCTTGATGAGACAGTGATGGGTGCTGTGCCTCCTTTCGTTCTTTCCCTGCGTGCTGGTTTGGACTTGAGATCTAGTGCCTGGATTCCAACAGCTGGGACAATGTAATATTGTTTTAAATCAGGGCGCGCAGGACACTTACTTTTTTAATCCTCTGCTTTGCAATCTTCTTTTTGTACTTTTCTTTCCAGCACATGAGAGGAAAGAGGGTGAACAGAGGCAAAAGGTTTACTCAGAGCATTCCCATATGAGGCAGGAATGTTCAGTGGTGTTGGGGTTGGGAAGGGCAGGCTGGCACCCAGAATTGCTGGAAGTCTCAGACCTTGACAGCAATCAGGTGGGGTTTGTCTACCCACGGCTTGCATTTTCACTCATTGCTTTGGGTCCTTTCCATAGCTCTAAAAATGCAGAGCTTCTCATTATGGCTCTAGTAAAACACATTACTTAATCCTACAATTTAAACAAACAAAAATGGCCTTGCTTTTCAGATTGAAATGCATAGCTCAGGGCAGCAGCAAGTTCTCTGCCTCGAAATGTTCTTGTTTCCTTTTCTGAATGTTTGGTTTAGGCAGAAAGTAGCATTTACCAAATGCCACATGATCCAGTGTTTGGATAGAGGTTTGCCCTCTTTTCCATTCTCCTTTGCATCTGTTTGCATACACCACAGCTACAGAACATGGTATTCTCCGGTAGTGAATGTTCTGTCCAAAAGAAGTCCAAGTGGAGAAAACTTTTCCTCTAGCTGGCTCAGGGTTTGCTTTTGCTTTTAAATGGGAAGGCACAAAATAGAGTTGGAGTTTACCCTCTGTGTTCTTGCACCCCTGCTGCTGGAGATAGTCTCTCCACATCTCCCAGGCCCAGCCTTCTCAGTGAGACAGGAGTCAAGGCCAGTTGTGATCTTGTGCAGGTGATGAGGCACTGCAACACTTCAGCCACCTTTAGTGAGGCTGTGTGATCTGCACTAGGGGGCAGAGCTCCCACCCCAGGCCTCCTGAATCTGCGGACTTGGTCAGTTACTCTGTTTTTGTTTGTTTGGGGTTTTTTGTTTTTTTTTTTTTTGGTGCCTCAGAGAGCACTTTAATTTTTTTTTTATCTCTATTATTGGAAGTGTTACAGATGTGCCCCCATTTTCCCACTTGATTGCCTCCACCCAGTTCCTGCCCTGCCACAGGCCTTCACCATCCTTAAAATAGGAGTCTTAGTGACTGCCATCTATACTTCAAATGACTGTACACAACAAAAGAAATTATCTACCTGAAAATGCTTTTAAGTCTTTTAATGCATTCTTTCAAAAAATAAAGTATTTAGTAAGGACTTGCTATGTGCTTGGCTCTTTAAAATCATTATCTCATTACATTCTTTGAACAACTTTATGAGTTAAATGCTTGTATTTTCGTTTTTTACTCGGGGAAAACTGAAGTTCCCAGAGGTTTATTAACTCATTTCCCCAGCTGTTAGGTTGTAGATTCAGGATTTGAACATAGGTCTGTCAACTCTTAAATCATACCAGCTTGCCACACTGCAACATACCCACATGTTAGCTTTTCCCATTGTGTGTATTATATGGCATTAAAATACTCTCTTCTCTCTCTCTCCTTCAGGAAAAGCAGACGATGTTCTAAATGGGGACCATGACAAGGAACAGAAAGATCCTTATTTTGTGGAGACTCCCTATGGTTATCAGCTAGACTTAGATTTTCTCAAATACGTGGATGACATACAGAAAGGAAACACCATCAAGAAACTGAACATCCAGAAGAGGCGGAAGGCACCTGTGCCATGCCCAGAAAGCAGGGCCGCACCTGGCCAGCAAGACGTGTGGACTTCCACCGAATCTCTGTCATCTTCCAATAGCGATGACAACAAGCAGTGCCCCAGCTTCCTCCTAGCCAGAAGCCAAGTTCTGTCAACGCCAATCACAAGGCTACCTGCTCCTCTGGAGATCTCACCTACTTTTTTCACTATCCCAGAAAGCCGACAGCTGCCACCACCCTCACCACAACTCCCAAAGCACAACCTTCATGTCACCAAGACGCTGATGGAGACCCGGAGAAGACTGGAACAGGAGAGAATCGCCATGCAGGCGACACCGGGTGACTTCCGAAGGCCCAGGCTGGCCAGTTTTGGAGGCATGGGCTCCACAGGCTCGCTCTCCTCATTTATGGGTTCTGGAAACCACAGTACTGTCATGTACCAGCTTCAGAATGGATACCAAGGCAACGGGGATTATAGTAGCTATGCCCCAGCTGCTGCCACCACTTCTTCCATGGGGAGCTCTATCCGCCACAGCCCCCTGAGCTCAGGGATCTCCACTCCTGTGACCAACGTGAGCCCCATGCACCTGCAGCACATCCGGGAGCAGATGGCCATTGCCCTGAAACGCCTGAAGGAGCTCGAGGAGCAGGTACGAACGATCCCTGTGCTCCAGGTAAAGATCTCTGTCTTGCAAGAAGAGAAAAGGCAGTTGGCCTCACAGCTGAAAAACCAAAGAGCCGCATCCCAGAACGATGTCAGTGGTGTGAGGAAGAGGTCCTACAGTGCTGGGAACACGTCCCAGCTGGAACAGCTCTCCAGGGCCCGGAGAAGTGGCAGGGAATTATACATTGACTACGAAGAGGAAGAGATAGAGAGCGTAGAGCAGAGCACACAGAGGATAAAAGAGTTCCGGCAGCTCACAGCAGACATGCAGGCCCTGGAGCAGAAGATCCAGGACAGCAGCTACGAGGCCTCCTCGGAGCTCAGGGAGAACGGGGAGTGTCGGCCCCGAGAGTGCCGGTCTGTGGCTGTGGGTGCCGACGAGAACATGAATGACCTCGTTGTGTATCACAGAGGCTCCAAGTCCTGTAAGGATGCTGCTGTAGGGACAGTCACTGAGACAAGGAATTCTGGGGTCAGTGTGACAGAGGCCATGCTTGGAGTGACTACTGAAGCTGACAAAGAAATTGAACTGCAACAGCAGACCATAGAAGCCTTAAAAGAAAAGATCTACCGCCTAGAGGTACAGCTTAAAGAAACCACTCATGACCGAGAGATGACTAAACTCAAGCAAGAGCTGCAGGCTGCCGGATCGAGGAAAAAGGTTGACAAAGCCACGGTGGCCCAGCCACTTGTTTTCAGCAAGGTGGTGGAGGCTGTGGTGCAGACGAGAGACCAGATGGTTGGCAGTCATGTGGATGTAGTTGACTCATGTGTTGGGACCTCTGTGCAAACAAGTAGTGTAGGCATCTCCTGCCAGCCCAATTGTGAGAATAAAGTCACGGGGCCGGAGCTGCCCATGAATTGGTGGATTGTTAAAGAAAGGGTGGAAATGTGTGACCAATGCACTGGAAGGTCTGTGGAGACGTGTGATAAAAGCGTGGGTGTGGAAATCAGCATCTGTGAAACAGGCAGCAACACGGAAGAGTCAGTGAACGACCTAGCACTCCTCAAGACCAACCTGAATCTCAAAGAAGTGCGGTCGATCGGCTGTGGTGATTGTTCTGTGGACGTGATTGTCTGCTTTCCGAAGGAGTGCTCCTCCCGGAGCGTGAGCACGGAGGCTGTGGGCCAGGTGGAAGCTGCTGTCATGGCAGTGCCTCATACCACAAGCCAGCACACCAGTACAGCTTTGGAACAGGTGAACCAGTTCACCAACACCGAGACGGCCACCCTCACAGAGTCCTGCACCAACACCTCCCTCAGCACTTTGGACAAGCAGACCAGCACCGGGACTGTGGAAATGCGGACCGTGGCTATCGGAGAAGGCCGTGTCAAGGACATTAATCCGTCCACCAAGACTCGGTCCATCGGAGTTGGAACGGTGCTGTCTGGCAATTCTGGGTTTGACAGGCCGTCAGCTGTGAAGACCAAAGAGTCAGGCGTGGGGCAGATAAATGTTAATGACAACTATCTGGTTGGTCTCAAAATGAGGACCATAGCATGTGGGCCTCCCCAGTTGACTGTGGGGCTGACAGCCAGCAAGAGGAGCGTAGGTGTCGGGGATGAGCCTGTAGGAGAGTTTGTGGAGAGCCCCCAGGCCCCGGCTCCGCCTGGAACGATGACCGGCTTGGATCACTACATTGAGCTTATCCAGAAGCTGCTGGTGGAACAGCAGACACTGTTGGCTGAGAACTATAGTGAACTGGCGGAAGCTTTTGGGGAACCTCACTCACAGATTGGCTCCCTCAACTCGCAGCTCATCAGCACCCTGTCATCTATGAATTCTGCCATGAAGTCTGTAAGCTCTGAAGAGTTGAGGAACCCTGACTTCCCCAAAATGAGTCTGGGTCAAGTCGCAGGTAGGTAGCACTCCAAGGAACCTGGGGACGAGGAAGGGTGGGGGCAGTGCATTTCTAGGGGATAAGGATTTTTTAAGCGCTGGAACCATTTTTTGGAGCCAGGGAGACAGCTTTAGAATGGTAATTGGCAGAATGAAAGCCATGGTCAGACCTGCTGTTTCTGATTGTCCTGGTAGCTTGTTTGGCCTCTGGCTGAGGACTAAGGATAGAAGAAGAAAAGCAAACTCATGCTGACTGGCCTAGGGGCTGTCTCCTGGGACTGCTGGTTTGATACGGTGTCTTTCAGTTATTTATTTACTTGCCCATTTAATTTAGGCAGGCTTGAAAAAAGTCCTTCACGTTTGTAACCACAACTACCAGAATATTATCAATAATGTTCTCAATGAAAATTTTGATGAGGGGAAGGAGACTCCATGAATTCATTTATTAATTCAGCAAATAATGGTGGAATTCCTGCTTTGTTTCAAGCGTAGGTATTGACTCCTGTCCTGACATTCTAGTTGGCACAGGCAATAAACAATAGACCTAGCCTATGTCAGGTGGCGATATGTGCTATGAAGAAAAGAACTCCAGTTGTAGGAATAGTGAGTGTGTTGGTCAGAAGGGGGGGGCTGTTTGAGATGGGGAGATCCAGGAAGGCCTCTGTGATACGGGGCCCCTGAGCCAGAACTCTGAGAGGAGGGAGCCCTTTCCCACTGTTCATTTTGACAGCTGCTTACATTTTTGTCTTCCTCGTCCTGGCCCTTCTTCATTGGGATTCCCGTTCACCTCCTGATTTTTAACAATGGAAGTTAATACCTGAGAAATTACCCTGGAACAGTTTATGACATGCAGCAGTTGCCTGCAAGCCTCTCTAGAACGACTTCCCTTGTTTTCAGTTGTGAGTGTCCCCAAGAGTGCGTAATATCACCCTAGGACGGGTGTCAGTCCTGGCTCTGCATCGGTCACGAGCCAGCGAGACCTGGGGAAGCAAAGTCACCCTTCTTTATGCATCATTGTAAAATGGGGACTGGAAGGGCTCCCATCCTGTATGGTTGTCAGTGTGTTGATCACTGGCATGTGGTGAGCCCGGGCAGCCTCTGTTGTCACTGGTGGTCGAGCTAGTTGTGTGTTGAATGTGGTTGCCTTTGTTGACATGCTAAACTGTGGCGTGAGGTTTGAGAGGCTACTACAAACATACACTCCACTCTAACCAAAGGCTGCATGTAAAACGAATATAAATGCTTCAGATGATTTGTGTCATGTGGATTAAGTTGAATTGTAATGTGAAAATGTGCAGTATTATAGGCTTAAATGTAAGTAATTAACAAAAATTTCAGAATCTTTCTGTTTCTCTTTATATAGCCTATCTGTAGTGATTGAAATGGATGGACATAAATCTTTTATATCTTCCTAGGTTTTCACTTTCAATACTGAATTAATGTTAGCTTTTAGTAACTGTGCTGTGGAACAGATAGTTTATTGTGGAAGAAAAAATGGAGATGACCGTGACTGCTGACGTGTGGGTTTCTGCCTTTTAGAATCAAAGGAGTCTAATAAATGCTCAGGGGAGTCATTTTAGAGTAAACAGGATTAAAGTGATACGTAAACTGAAGCAAAGTCTTAAGTAACTAATAATATGTCTGTTTCCACTTCTTTTTTAAAAATCATGATGTCAGATGTTGAAGTCAAAATAAAACCCTTAAATACCTCCAGACACAGATGGTACAGTAGATCATCCATTACAAAAGCATTTTCCTGCCAGCCTTCCTCCCTCCTCCTCAAACTGGGGTTTCTGTTTCACATTCTTGCCAAAAATATTCAGCTGGAGCATTGGAGTAATCTGCCTGACACCTTGAACAGCAAGAGCAGGGGGAAGGTTTTGTCTGGCTGTATTACAGTGTGTTTTGGTCTATTTCCAGTCACGCCAACATTCCACACATCTCTGTTTAGATCTGACCCTGCAAATGAACACCTAATTCATCTGCTAAAATGCACAGGAGACACGGCATTCGTGAACAGAAGTATACGTATCTTGAATAGCACATGTTTGGTCCTAGTGGCAGCTTCCTCTGAGCACAAGAACAACTTCAGAGTATTTCTGTAATTCACCTCGCATTTGTACTTTAAATGTTTTGTTTTTAAAGTCCTAATGAAGAAGGAACTCGGTTAGGAACTCAACCCAGGATATTAAATTTTTGTTATCTGGTGTTTGTTATATGAACTGAAAATGTAAGCAGCTTGATCTAGGATCTAGAGGGAGCCTCACTACCTGCAAGCTGTGAGGATTAAAGGTGTGTCAAAACGCGCTGCGCCGCACCGTGCACGCCGTGCAGTAGAGAATACTGCTCCCACACAACGTCTCGTGCATTTCTGTACCGAAGGCATACTGGAGTGTAGAAGGGTAGTCCTTTCAGGCTTTCTTCTCCAAACCAAACAATAGGGAATTTGAGTTTGACATCTACCAAAAAGATCACATACATGATCACATATGTCAACCTAATACTTCAGTTTAAAGAAGTTGTTAAGTTTGGGCTCTGAAGCCAGACGTCTGGGTTCAGATTCTTTCTCTGCCACGAGCACAGCTTGTCTTTGTTCCCTCACAGGGTTGAAATGAAGATTTAGTGATTTAAGAAGAGTCAAGCATTTGGAACAGTCTGCAGCTCAGAGTATAAATGCTCAATAAATGCTGGTTGTCATCACTGATACTATTTTTAGCATTCCAGAAATGGAAATGTGGATATAGAACAAATTGCCAAACAGAAATTGTACAAATGATTTTCTTATTTCTAACCCAGATTTTCATCTTCATAATTCTGGTGGGCCATCACCTCCTTCCCCCAATTATTATGCTTCCCCAACTAACAATTTTATCAATATAAAAATATACAGATAACCTTGGCGGTGTGGCTCAGTGGTTGAGCATCGACCCATGCACCCAAGGGGTCACTGGTTTGATTCTCAGTCAGGGCACATGCCCAGGTTGTGGGCCCGATCCCCAGTGGGGGGCATGCAGGAGGCGGCCAATCAATGTTCTCTCTCACTGATGTTTTTCTCTCTCTTTCCCTCTCCCTTCCTCTCTAAAATCAATAAAGAAAAAAATTAAAAATATGTATATACAGATAAAAATAGGAAAACACTAAGTTGGTAGAATAAAATTTCAGTTCAGGCTCATTCAGAATCTGTGGGAAAACTTAAAACTTAAAGCCAAAATTAAGTGTATTGGTGTCCAGTCTAGACAGTTCTTAAATTTGCCCACAGTTGAAGATTTGAAGGTATCAATTTTCAGTATACAAAGGAGCATCATTTCTAGCAGCATCATTATGCCTAAACTCCTATTCACTTTCTTAACAGTATAACGAGTGTGTGTTCATAACAAATTAGCAGTTCAGAAGAGCGTAAAGAATGACATCCTCTCCCTCACACCCTCATGGGGCCACCTCGTATGTGTTTGGTGTGTACACACGTGTATGTGAGCAGGGCTGTATTTTAGAGACAGACTTTTGTTTTTAACAAAAGTTTAATCTGTGTATTTTTCACATAAAAGATGACAAACATTTTTCTAGGAGTTGGAGACAATGTCATGGTTTTGATGCAGCTGGAATTTGGTGCTGACCAAAGATGTTCTGTAAAGCACTTTGTAATTCATTCGCACGTGTGTGTGTATTCATGAAACTTCAACTATATATAAAGAAGTTAAGAGGAAATAAGTTTCTGTTCTCACAGAAACCTTAGGAAAAAATGTTTATGCTTCCTATAAATGAATTGGACTGCTTTGGTTTGAGGAGTGGGTTAATATTTCTTTTTCTTTCTTTTCTTTTCTTTTTTTCCTTTCCCTCTGGAAGGGGAGAGAGAAAATTCTAGAGAAATGACTTGCAGTTACAAATACTCTAAATATATATAACTGTCTCTGAAGAAATACAAACAAAACTATCTATAATAGTGGAACTTAACTGCCTGCCACATGATTTATAGAAAATTCTTCTCTCATACTCAAAGAGAAGAACTGCATTTTAAATCTGCTTCCGTGTTTGCACTGTTAGTTATGTTGGGTTTGTTAAAAAGTTTATGAACTTGAAGCCATTCCCATAATTGTGAAAGCAGTTTTGTAGACAGAGATGTGAGCCAAAGCAAAAGCAGGGAAATAAATCGTTAACAAAATACCATTTCTAGCTAGTTTTCTCCCAGTTCTAATAATTACCATTTACTTGTCCTGGTACCTATTTTTTAATCATAATTTTCTTTTAATAAATGCTACAAGAACATCAGAATAAGTCGAACACAGTATCTCTGCCACCCTGCAGTATGGTCTGGCATGATATAGTTAGTGGAAGTCCTGCTGACCTGGAAGTCGGAGAGCTGACTTGGAGTATCACTGTATCAGTGAAC
The DNA here is from genome assembly GCF_014108415.1 of Molossus molossus. Taxonomy (NCBI): domain Eukaryota; kingdom Metazoa; phylum Chordata; class Mammalia; order Chiroptera; family Molossidae; genus Molossus; species Molossus molossus. Next base: position 52,997,245 of record NW_023425349.1, read on the forward strand.
TTGGAGTATCACTGTAGAGAGAATTTGGGCTGCCATGTCCTCCTGTGTCATGAGAAGGATGGATTAGATTTTTCTTGCTTGGGGATCTTTCAGTAGACTTCTTCTATGAAAGTAGCTCTTCACCAGGCTGCCTATCAGATTCAGCTGGGTGACTTTCCCAAAACTCATGGGTTTCCTGCTGCCATCCACCACCACCATCACCAACCACCGAGAGGCACATCCCAGGCCCTGTTTCAGGGAATGAACAGCCTTAGAGTGAGGCTGCTTAAATTGGGGTCTATGCCTTCATGAACACCTTTGTGTTTGGAAATTTTTGTGAAGAAAGTGCATAATTTTCATCAGAATCTAAAAGAGGATCGCTGACCCTCAGAAGGATTGAAATTATAGATCTGTTTCAGACCTTGGGGAAGAAATACCTCAGCCCCAAGGAAAATTTTTGACAGAGTTTTTATTGGTTCATCCCCTTTGTGAGCCCTTTGGTTGACATTCATTTCAAAATTTTTCCTCTTTTTAAACTGATGCTTTATCATTTCTTGTGGGTACCAGTGAAATGCACATGCAGCCCAGGGAAAAGATTCAGGCTCCTTCGACACTTACACTGTGAGTGAATCCTAATGTGTGTGGTTCGTTTCTGGCTAAAGCACAGAGATTGGTGGTGTTTGAGAACGAAATGGCTTCGAGTTCCTGGTGTCCATTCACAAACGACAAGGGAATTGCTGAGCGTGGATGATGGCTTCAGTCTTCTAAACAGCCAGTGGTTCGTGTCTCAGTAAAGGTGTCTCAAGCCTGCTCTGTACCCTTCTTTGTGTAGGTCGGTTGATAGCTATGCATTCAGTGTCGCCTGTATGCAAAGTGCGGCAGTGTGACAAAGATGGAAGCCAAGCTGTCTAGCAGAAATATGGATGATTCCCTGTGGTGTTGTATGTTATCCACCAAATAGTGTGCACATAGACTGTGTCAGGAGAGCTCAGCTGGAATCGAGCCCTCTGAGGTCCAGGGAGGAGAGGAGCTTAGGGAGCAGAGGACTGTAGCTGTGTCTGAAGAACAGAGAGCACATCTGCTCAACTCCACTTCAGTTGCTGCGGCTTGTCAGTGTGGGTTTTCTGGGTCATCTTGGGATGGTGTGTAATTAAATGTGGGTGGGGTTGCAATGAGGAAGAATCTGATTCTTAATCTACTCCAGCATTTTCATTTCTAAGGACCCACTTTTAGATACATTCGTAACAGCTGTCTGGCATTTTCCCAGGAAAAGATTAAAATGGCCCTAGGAATTATTAAACTACAGCTCTGACCATTTAAATTTGTAATCTCCAGTTTAAGCTGACTGTTTGGCATTCAGGTGATGCTTGAGAGGGGATCCTGGAAACAAAGGGATTGTCCTTCTCCATCAGAGCTTACGTATTTCCCCGCAAAAAGTCATGAAAGGTACCCAAAAAGGGGTCCTTCATAAATAATCTGTTCCCCAAGCCAACATGTGGGCTGAAAAGGGTGAATTCATGCTCAAGCTCTTTTCTTCATGGAAAAACTAGACTTATTATTACAGATCCCTTTGAATTTTTATACTTTGGGAAAATGCCTAAGTCATCAAATGGCCTCTGTGATGATTTAGAAATTTCAGTCCTACCTCTTCTTGACCAGTAAGCTAGATATTGTTTAAAAAACTTATCGTAGCATCTAGCTCAAAGTTGGCACAATAACATGTTTTATTAGCTGACCACACTGTTCCTAGTTGTGTTTGTAAAAAGCACTTGACATTATAAATAAAAATATGAGTTAGCATGCCAGATGAGTTGGAATGTGTGAACAGCAACTTTTAAAATCCATTTTAATACATTTTTAAAAATCAACTGTTTAACAAATTTAGAAGCACGTTGCTATATACCAACAACTAACACCCATTCTGGGTGAATAAACATCTCAGAGGAAACTGGAGAAGGTGATCTCTTTAAAACTTCTCCGGTTCTGCTTTTTGTGGAATTAATTTTCTTATCCAGTAGTTTGCTTTTAACAGTTCTAAAGAAAGTTTAAAAAAATGTTTTCAAGTTACTTATTTTTTATTATAGTTTGCCTTAGCTAATATAATTATCCATATATTAATCACTAAGTACACTTGAGAATTAGAATTAATGCTTCCAAGGTGTTCTTGTTTTCCAGAACAGTGAAATTTCTGTCACTTGCTGTCTTTTAGTCATCATATCTGGTCAAGTCCTAAAATGAGGCTGGTGCTTTATTGCCATTTATAGCAATGTTGCGTTCATGACCAGACTGCACAGTAGCCACTCCCCTGTTCACTAACTCCCCAGTGGTGTCTGTGGAAACCACTGCCCCCTGGTGGGAGTTTGCAGCATCTAGGCCAGAATTCTGAAGGTATTTTGTGTTACTCCTGTTGTTTTACCTGTATTGTTTGGATGGTATTTACTGTGTATCGTGGATTTCTATCATGAGGGCTCCAGGCCTGTTAACTAAATAACCAGTAATTCCTAAGAATTCACATGATCCAAGTTGATGGATTGAAACCAAAGGAAGTCTACACTCTTGTTTTCAGCAGGCAAGTTTTATTTTTATGCTGCCTAATTTAACGCAGTTGGTCTTAGTCCTAGGTGCTCATTATAACCACTTGGGGAGCTGTTAAAAAAAACAAAAACTAATATTTGGGCCTACCTACAGATAGTTCATTACATCTGTATTTTTAAAAGCTCTGTTCCCAACAAGGAGGGAAAAAAGAGGTGACTAAGGTTGAGAAGCCCCTGACTTTTCTTGGCTGCTGGATCTCTGGCTTGCTTGGCTGCACCTTCCCTGTGTTTTATCAAATACAGTAGTCATCTGTCACAGTCTCAGTCGTATGCTAGTGCCCGTGTCATCTTGTGTGTGCCCTATAACTACGACGGGTCTTCTCAAGTTCAGACCATTGTTTGTGGGCCAGTTAAGACCAGCCAGAGTTTTATTACCATCTGAAAAACATTTTGTGGCAATAAAGGTGACAGATTCCCTCTGATTTCAGTGAATGAGAATTAGTCTAACCTTTAATGATATTTGCCTTGCTAGTTAGCCTAAACTTTTGAGTTGAGTTACGTAGGCACTTATTAAAGTCTTCCTGTGTCTAGTGCTGTTCTAAGCACCGAAGAGGCACTAGATAAGAAGATGGCCAGAAGGGATTCAGGGAGCTCACATTCTCGAGGAGGAGACACACATGAAACAGAACGGAGGACAGAACATATTTTGGTCAGGACAAGGAGGGAAAAAAGAGGTCTCAATGGAATCGTATCAAGAAAAAGCTATAGAGGAAAGATAATTTGGGCCAAATCTTGATTAGAGAGTGTGTAGAATTTAACTGGCAAAAGCAGCTGGAATTCCAGGCCTATAGAACAATTTAGTAAGGAAGGGCACAAGAGCGGGGGTAATTAAGTCACTGGACCACTCTTAATGAGTACATGGTAGTAGTTCTGCAGGAAAAAAAATCCCACCAGCAAGAAAACTCTGTCCACACTCATCAAGAAATACCCTGAAATGCCTGCTTGAGTGGTTGGACCTTAATTAGAGAAGTTTTATAAAGCCTAAGTTTATAAAACTGAGCTATGGTGAAGAGAAGCGGTTGCCTCTGGGTGGGAGATTCTCTGGAAGGGGAGGAGTGTGGATTTTACTGGGTTGTTAGTAATGTTCTGTATCTTAATTAGGGAGGTGATTACACAGGCATTTACCAAAACTCACCAACTCTACACTTAAAGTCTTTTCATTTTATTGTATATAAATTACACCTCAATTTTAAAACATTGTTAAAGGTCGTGTTTAAAAAGAAAGAGAACCTGTGGATTAAAAGACTTAAAAACCATAGCAGCCAATGGAAATATAGGACTGGGATTCTGATTTAAACATTATCAAAAAAAATTTAAGACACCATTGAAGAGATTTGAATACTGAACAGATATGTGGTACTCTTAAGAAATTATCTCATTTTAGGTTTGATAGTTTTAGAGTTATAATTATTTTTAGGAGTTTTTTTGTTTCAGGAATATATACTAAAATATTTATGGATGAAAGTGATAGGATCTCTAGCTCTTGGTTCAAAATAATTCAGTGTGAGTGGAGGCAGTATAGATGAGACCAGATAGCTCTGATCATTGTAGAATCTGGTGATGTGAACACAGGGATTTCTTTCTTTTTTCTTTTTAAATAATTTTTTACTTTTCAATTACTGTTGACATACAATATTATATTAGTTTTACATGTACAAAACAGTGATTAGACATTTATATGCTTTATGAAGTGATCACCCGCAATAAATCTAGTACCCATCTGACACCATACATAGTTATTACAGTATTAGTGACTATGTTCCCAATGCTGTACTTCATATCCCGTGACTGTGCTGTAACTCCTAATTTGTTCTTAATTCCTTCACCTTTTTTACCTGGCCCTGCCCAACCCCCTTCCCATCTGGGAATGGTCAAAATATTCTCTGTATCAATGAGTCTGCTTCTGTTTGCTTATTTATTTTGTTTAGATTCCACATATAAGTGAAATCATATGGCATTTGTCTTTCTGTGTCTTCACAGTATACTACCCTCTAGATTTATCCATGTTGTTGCAGATGGCAAGATTTCATTCTTCTTTATAGCCAAGTCCTATTTCATTGTATATATGCACCACTTCTTCTTTATCCATTCATCTGTTGGTGGAAACTTAGGTTGCTTCCTTAGCTTGGCTATTGTAAATAAGGCTGCAATGAACATATGGATGCACATGTCTTTTCGATTTAGTGTTTTGGGTTTCTTCGGATAAGTACCCAGCAGTGGAATGGCTGAGTCCTTTGTTGTCTCTTGTTACTCTATGTTATAACTATGTTGTCTCTATGTTCAAGTATTTTGTCTGGTATGAGTATTACTACCTCAGCTTTTTTTGTTTGTCTATTTTCATTAAGTATCTTTTTCCATCTTTTTACTTTTAGTATTTGTGTGTCTTTGGATCTAAAATTGGTCTTTTGTAGGCAGCATATATAAGGGTCTTGTTTTCTTATCTGTTCAGCCATCGTGTATCTTTTGATTGGAGCATTTAATCCATTTGCATTTAAATTAATTATTGATAAACATGTATTGTCATTTTATTGTTCACCTTCCTCCTCCTCCTCCTCCTCCTCCTCCTCTTCTTCTTCTTCTTTTCTTCACCTTTTAATATTTCATGTAGTACTGGTTTGGTGGTGATGAACTCCTGCAACTTTACTTGTCTGAGAAGCTCTTTATGTATCCTTCAATTCTAAATGATAGCTTTGCTGGGTAGAATAATCTTGGTTGTAGGTCTTTGCTTTTCATCACTTTGAGTGTTTCATGCTAATCCCCTCTAGCCTGTAAAGTTGCTATTGAGGAATCAGCTAACAGTCTTATGGGAACTTTCTTGTAGGTAATGAACTGTTTTTATCTTGCTGCTTCTAAGATTCTCTTTGTCTTCCATCTTTGGCGTTCTAATTATGATGTGACTTGGTGTGGGTCTCTTTGAGTTTATTTTGTTTTGGACCCTCAACACTTTCTGGACTTGTATGTTTATTTCCTTCACCAGGTTCGGGAAGTTTTCCATCATTATTTTTTAAAGTAGGTTTTTAGTTCTTTATTCTCTCTTCTTCTTCTGGCACCCCCATGATGTGAATGTTGGTACACTTGAAGTTGTCCCAGAGGTTCCTTACAGTATTCTCTCTCTTTTTTGGGGTAGGGGGAGATTTTTTTCTTTTTACTGCTCTGATTGGGTGTTTTCTGATTCCTTAGCTTTGAAATCGCTGATTTGATCCTCTTCTTCATCTGCTCCACTGTTGATTCCGTGTAGAGTATTTTTCATTTCAGTAAGTGTATCCCTCATTTCTGACTGATTCTTTGTTTTCTATCTCCATTTTTTGTTTCTTCTTTGTTGAAGTTCTAAGTTCATCTACCCTTTCCCTGAGTTCATTGAGCATCCTGATAACTAGTGATTTGAACTCTGCATTTGGTAGATTGCTTCTCTCCATTTTATTTAATTCTTTTTGGAGTTTATTCTTACTCTTTCATTTGGGACATGATTTTTTGTCTCCTCATTTTGGCTGTGTCACTATGTTTGCTCCTATGTATTAGGTCAAGCTGCTACGTCCTTCAGTCTTGATAAAGTGGCCTCATGGGCTCTGTAGGTATCTTGTAGAACCCAGTGGCACAGCCTCCATGGTCACCTGAGCTGGGTAGTCCATGTGTGCCCCCACTCCCTGCCCAATGTGAGCTATGTGCATACTCTTGTTGTAGTTGAGCCTCGATTGCTGTTAGCATGCCACAGAGCACGACTGACTTCAGCAGGGCTCTGGTTCTCAGCGAGTCCTCCTTTTGAGTCCACCCCTTGAGTGTGTCACTTAGAGACATAGTTGGGTGATGCTTCAGTGTGGTCTGAAGCTATCTGCCAGGCGTGCTGGCTCTGGGGTCTCCCAAGAGGTGCAGGCCAAGATCAACCGCTTCCTGTGCTGGGCTTAGAGGTGCCCAGGAGGGGCCAAACCATGAACTGAGGTCAACTACTGGTAGTGCCAAGCCTGGGGCCACTTAGCAAGAGATACTGGGCACTCCAAGGCCAGATGCTGCATGTTTGTGGTTTTTGAACCTTTGAGAGATTTTAGGAAAGTCTGCAGCATATGGACCAAGAGAGACCATTTGTGTGGAAAAGCCACTGGAATTGCCTTGGATGGGCCTGCAACTTAGGTTGGGCAGGATCTCAGAACCACCAGCCTGGGCTTAACAGTGTTAGCCAGGTTAATAGAGACTCCGATATGGTGCCCTCCTGCCTGCTCTGTAGGGCTTAGCAAAGGGGCAATGGCCTCTGCCAGCACTTCTGTCTGGGAGAAAGCTGCCCCTCCAGCCTTTCCCCCAAAGCCAGACAATTCAGTTTCTCTCTGGATCTCCCTGGCACCTTTCCAGCTGCTGCCCCGGCGCTGAATGAACAGAGGGATTTCTTATACTGTTGTCTATTTTTGTATATGTTTAAGATTTCAATAATAATAAAAGCTATTAATGTATTTGCATTTTAAAAGTCATTGTTCTTGAATGTGAAAACGCTTAGTGAAGATGTTGTTCCAGGGAGAGTTTCTGGCAGTGGGGATCAACTACTGAGACTTTTTAGAGGTTACTGTGGTAATTTCAAAGTAACGATGAATGTACTTGGAGGATAAATGAAGATAAATGTCCTGCTTTGTTTATTTTGCTTAAAATAAGTCAAAGTCATTTTAGACACCTTGTATTTGCTGTTGGGGGCACATCAGTCATAAGTAGCATTAAATACGATTTGGAGAGCTGCGTTCAGTATTGTGTGTGTGTTGAGGAGGGAGGTGGATTTGTGAAGGGATCACCAGGGGAGCTCCTCAGAGCTAGAGAAGGGAGCATTGTGCTGTTGATTAGTGGACAAAGTGCTGTTCACAGAATTATGGTATGTGACCTGAAGGCACTGAACCTTCCTGGACTTCAGAATTCTTAGCTTGGAAACATGAGAATTAAAATTTAGATGATCTCTAATCCCTCAAATTGAACAGATTTTCTCCCTCTCCTTTTTTTTAAAATTACAGTATCAATGTTTTAAACTAGCAGTTTCCAGCCCCGCCGGTGTGGCTCAGTGGTTGAGCGTCGACCCATGCACCAAGAGATTGCTGGTTCGATTCCCGGTCAGGACGCGTGCCCAGGTTGTGGGTCAAATCCCCAGTGGGAGTCATGCAGGGGGCGGCCAGTCGATGATCTCTCTCATCAATGTTTCTGTCTCTCTCTCCCGCTCTGTTCCTCTCTCTCTAAAATTCAAAAAAGGGAAAAAAAAAATTTAAACTAGCAGTTTCCAAAGTGGGCTATCTGTATCAGTCTTAAAGAAATGTTGTGGTCAAGTTCTTATCATAGGCCGTTATTGTGGGTAGATTTTAATTTTGTATTTGTATTAGTAACTTTTCTTTGTAATGCATACTTTAGAAAATAATAGAGACACAAAGAAGAGAAAGAATTATAAAAACCTATCATTCTTTAGCCTTACAAAAACAGTGTTAAACAGGCTTGCTGCATATCCTTCCAGACGTTTTCTACCATGTATACATATACATGTAATTATTTACCAAAAAAGACTTACTTTCTTCATACCATTTTATAACCTAATTTGAAGACTCACTAACATTACGCTCTTTCTACGTTAATAAGTGCCCGCCCACGTGAACACGGCGAATGGCTGCACGGAATTCGCGGTGCGCGTGCACCGGTGCGCATCTCCCCAGTTCCTTCCTGGCCCCGTCCTTCCCGCCTCCAGGGGCTGTTTTACCTGTGGAAAGAATGAACATCCTTCTGTATTTTTTGTACAACTTCAATACAAAGTTTCTCGAGATCAAATTGCTAAGTCAACCATTTTTTTTTTTTACTCACTTCATAAAAGTGATTTTGAACATAATGAATCAATATTCACTATAGGAAAAAATGGCAAATACAGAAAAAAGTTAAGATCACTATAGCTTTGAGATAACTTTTCTGGTTTTGTGTGTAAGCATACCAACGTGCTTTAATGCAGAGAATTTCTGTGTCTGCTTTTCTCATTTAGCCATATATAATAAACATCTTTCCGTGTCAGCCACCTTGAAAATTCTGTGATATATCTGTATACATTAATTGCATAACGCTTCACCCAATTTTTCTGCTTCAGTCAGTGAACAAATATTAAGTACCTAACACACGCAAAAGCAATCCAGTAGATGTGGTGAGAGAAACAAAGTTGATTAGAATTGTTTGGTGCCCTTCAAATATTTACAGACTCGAAGGGAGTTTCAGGCGGTCGGACAAATCATCTAGTACCTTGTGTTATAGATCCTGTACGAGTTTATGAGAGATGGGCTGTGAGAGTTCAAAGAAAGGCAGGTTACTTTTGGTGAGCGTGGTGAGGGGAGGCTCAGAAGAGGAAGTGATGGGGGTGGGGTGGAGGAGCATGCCAGGTGGAAGAAACGCAGATTGGAAGTAGTCCCATGCACTGGGATACAGTCCGCACCCCAGAAAGGATCGCAGGTATAGAGGGAAATAAACTTGGGGAGGTAAGTTGGTGCCAGGTCGCAGATGATGTAGAATATCTGGTCAAGCAGTGCGGACTGTTTCCTGAGTGGTGGGAGCCTTCTGGGTTTTGTTTTCGCTGGAGTACAGATGGGATTTGAGCTGGGCTGGAGGGTTGCAGCAGCCCGTGGGAGGGCAGGGGAGGAAGCGGCACAGTCAGGATGCCTCTCTGGAGCCCGGAGTAAGGCTGGTTGTAGCAGCCAGAATAGAGAGAATGACAAGCTCTTGCAGATCCGGATATGATAATAGAGGAAAAGAGTAAGAGTCAAGAAGGCCTTGGGGGTTTGAGTTTGGGTGGCTTGGATAGTAGTTCCATTTATGCAAAAAGAAATTGCAGTGGTAGGGGTTGGGGGGCGAGAAGCACTTGAGAAAATGATGAGTTGCAGGAATCTTTGGTTTTGTTTTTTTTAACCGTTTAGCCCGTTTTGTTTGGTCCCAGCATCACACACTTCTACATCCTTCTCCTTCCTGACAGGAAGTAATTTGGAATACACCTGTAAGTGTGGAGGCCTACAGTCAGCAGGACCCTTAAATACTCAGACATCCCGACATGGACGAGAGGTGGGGTTCGCAGAAGGGGAGCCCATCGGCAGCCAGGATACCTCCCCCTCTCAAGAAAGCACGCTGTCTCCAGTGAACCTGACGGATGACCAGATCGCTGCTGGCCTCTATGGTAACGTGCCTCCCTCCCAGTCCTCAGCATCAGGATTCAGGCCAGCATTCCAGTCTGCTGTCCCTGTGCCTTCCCTATAAACTGACCTGGAGGCATGACACAGTTGTTACGATGGTAGACCTGGAATAGCTTTAGGATTACAAAGAAAGAGCTCTGTGGCCCCTTTAAGAAAACTCACCTGATTTTATGAATTGTGAAATATTTTAAACAGTGTTTCACTCTTTCACAGTCTGGAAGGCATACGTTTTTTCCAGGTGATTTCAGCCACAGAAAAAGTATAATCATAATCCTTATTTTAGTGCCTAAATGGTTTTTGAGGATCAAATGAGACACGACATCACTTTATAAACAGGCAAGTCTGAAACAAACGCGAGTTGTCGCTGCTTTTGTTATGTCTGGAAGCACTAACAGTTTTTCTTTCTGTAAAGAGCATTATTAATGGAACTTTGAATTATTATTTTTTTTTCATGAACACAATTTTCCAATGATTTTTGTGTAGGTTTCCCATATAGACATGCCAAGATCTACATTTACATGAGTGAGGGGAAAAAATAAATAAATGTATATGAAGAAAGATTACCTGTTCACTTAACTTGTATGGGTATGAGTTGTGTTAATTTTGTCCATCTTGATTTACTTTTTCACAGTATGTGCAAATAATGAAAGTACGCTGAAGTCCATCATGAAGAAGAAAGATGGCAACAGAGATTCAAACGGAGCGAAAAAGAATCTTCAGTTTGTTGGAATTAACGGAGGGTAAGGAAAGACGGTGGTACCAGCATTGATACACGGTCTGTCTGTCTCCTTTGCCTCCCGCCTACTCAAGTTATATTTAAAGGTGCCTAGCCTGGGAGGCTGCCGCATCTTGGTGACGGAAGACTCCCTCCTCAGAAAGGTGCACACGGGCTTCTCTCCTCTCCTCTCCTTGCTATCTTTAAGGATATGTCACTGTTGAAAGAACACCTGATGAAGCTGAGCCAGTCACAACTTCTCACCTTTGATCTGAAAAAAAAAAAAATAGTCTTCAACAAAAGCAGCAACTTGTACTTACCTGTATCAGAACGCAGACACAAATAGGAAGAGACTGAGCACCACCCCATGGCCAGTGAGAGGCACCCGCTCCTTCGGAGGGGGCTGTTTTGCTTGGCTCTCCATGTTTACAAACAACATTGTAGGGCCTGACCTCTGAAGAGCAGCCCAGCCCTGCCATCAGTTCTTTGCAATGTGTGCTAGTCACTTGTCCCTTCCCTTCTAACTGGCACAAGTAAATAGCTAAGCCTGTTTGTCATCCGACAATTAAAGCAATTAAGCTATACCCGATACATGGCCTCAACAAGACAGCAGGAGTGCAGTTGAGAACATTTATAATCAAGTGTATCACAAAGATTTAACTTCATGGGGACTATTTTCCAAGTCTTTCCAAGCTTTACTGGGTGATGCAGCCCAGGAGGTTTTGGAGGGCATATACCAGAGAAACTATTGGTTACTATGTAATCTGTTCGACTTGACGCTGGGAGATTAATGGAGCAAAAAGGAAGAATAAAGGGGGAGGGGAAGGAATAGAAAAAATGAACAACTGCGAACCTGGTTTTTATAAGATTCTTTTTATTTATACTAAGCAAGAGGTGCTCTCTCTACATATAGTATATATATTTTCTACAAGTGGTATATGATACTCATTGGTAACCCATTCAAAACGACCAGGCTTTTAAATAGACCTTACTTTGGACTTCTCAGTGTAGGGTCTAAAAACCACTGGTGAAATTTCTGGAGTCAGTCTGCAGCTTTTTCTTCATAGAAAGTTCTGTCACTGGGTCTTTATGGGCACACCTTGCATCTCCTGAACTCCTGATTGCCACCTAGGTACGAAACCACTTCCAGTGATGAGTCCAGCTCAGAGGAAAGCTCTTCTTCCGAGTCAGATGACGAGTGTGATGTCATTGAGTATCCTCCTGAGGATGAGGAGGAAGAAGCGGAGGACGAAGACACTCGGGGAATGGCGGAAGGGCACCCTGCAGTTAATGTGGAAGGTTACAAGGCCACCAGGGTGGAAGATGAAATGCAGGTTCAAGAATGTGAACCTGAGAAGGTGGAAATCAGAGAGAGGTGTGGTACATTCCCCTCCCCCCCTTCCCCTCCCACGTTTAATATGCTTTGGCAATAGAATTGGCCAGTTAGGAGATTTTGTAGTTGTGTCTGTTCAGTCTTTCCAATCTCCAAAGGAAAGGTAAACTTGATTTGTTCCTTATGGGCATCTCGTCAGAGAGACAAGTGCAGAAGAAGGCGATAACTCTTACATCTCTTACAGTAGCAAAGAGAGAGGCTTGACATGTTTGCTCACCTTTATTTCCTTCTACTTCAACCATTTGTTATCTAATTAATTGTATCCATGGAGCCATCATCCACATAACTTTTAAGCGCCACTAAGTTTCCAGTGTTTGAACAACTCACCTTGTATTTAAAGGCATGTTAGAAGTTTTTGTGACCAGCACATTCCTTTTAAGGTTTCAGATTGTACCATTAGTCATTTATCTTGATTCAGTTGTCAGTACTGCTATTACAGGATCATTGTGTGTGAGAGGGAGAGTTTTTTGGCCTCAGCCAAACATTACATTTACTGTAAAGATGATGTAATCATTCACACGTCTATTTTTGGTTCATATTGAGTGATTGGGAATGCTACAAGAATGGATTTGGGAATATCATAAATAACAGCTGGAGTATCAAGTAAACTGGTTGGTTGAAACACATACCTAAAATGTAGTAAATTTTAAAGACTTAGTAAATACAAAATAATTGCTTATAAAACAGGACAGAATGAACAGATGGAAATTTCAGTATGGTTTTTCACTATGTGAAGTAATAAATAGAACATTTTAGAAAACTTGCCTCTTTTTATTTGGCAAATGAAAGTTTAACTGCATTAACACAAGGTAAGTATTTTTAGTTTCTATTTCCAATATTTTCAAATGGCTTAATGTCTTGCCATCTGGTTTTTGTAACAGCTCTATGGAGATATAATTTATATATCATATGTCATTTGATTTTTAAGTTTATATTTTCACATAGATTCAACAAACACTTCCTGGGTCACCAAATGTGAGTTCAGATGTGTGGTTTACTGGTCAGCATACTGGGTATGTGGTCATTCAGACCTCTTCAACCCCTTCAGAATAAAAATACTTGTAAGAACTTAGAACAAAAGGAATGAGAACTCTCCCATTGTTATTCTGTAATAAGGTCATAAAGGTCAAACTGGTGAAGCGGAAAGCCGCCCTCATGAAAAGACATGAGCTCTGGCCGTCTGTGTGCCGGCATCTGCCCGTGGCCACCTAGGGCCACCTGGACTACCTCCGGGCAAGCCCCTTGTACCCCTGTGACCTAGGCTCAGGCTTGGGGCCTCTTGCCGTTTGAAGTGTTAGAGATTGAGATAAAAATGCCTTTCCTTTTATGGCCGATCATGAGCTGCTTTCTTTCATTTTTCTCTCTCTTTCAGGTATGAATTAAGTGAAAAGATGTTATCTGCGTGCAACTTGCTGAAAAATAACATCAATGACCCCAAAGCTTTGACCAGCAAGGATATGGTGAGTCTGATCTGCAGTCGCTGTCCCCAGTCCCTGCAAAGCGCCGAGCGGACACCATGGTCGAGGCAGCTGTGGCTGCCCGGAGCTGCGCTTGCCAGCATGCTTTCCTCCAGACTATTTCTAGCATGTGTGGGCGGAGTGAGCATCCTGCCGCCCTGCTCACTGGGTCATCTGTGAACTCCTCTCGGGGCCAACCTCAGATATCCTTCTCTCCCTGTACTTTTCTCGAGGGTGGTGCATCTGTGAGACATTTACGGCACATGGAAGAGAGGGCTTATTGCAGTCATTCATCACCTTTCTGCATGTTCTGCTTCTACTTACAAAACCTTGTGGGCCAGGGAGCAGAATCCCAGAATTTTTTTTTTTTTTTTAAGTTAGCATTTGTGTGTGTTTTGTTGTCGTTTTCTTAAGGAAAAAAATAAAAGACCTATCTGGGCCACGGTCAGCATTCCTTTTAATTATGAAACTCGTATTCTGTTCTGATGTGGAACGCAGACTGCCACTATTTTTAAACATAGAAATAACTGCACTTGTCATCACGTAGTTTGAGAGATTCAGAAGCAAACAGCAAGGAGGTGGGTGGTTGCCGTGGTGAGCGTGAATGGCACAGCATAGCACAGACACGTTTCTATGGCGTGGGGGTCTGACCCATGGCCAGGTCTGCCGTCTTCTCACGCACTGAGGTTTTGAAGTGTGGCTGCTTTCGTAGGCCAGACCAACGCCCTGGTTGACAGCTCTGTTCAGTGCATTGAGAAAAGGCAGTTTTTCTGTGTGTTATTTTAGATAGTAACGTGCGTTTGAATCTTTGCATTTTAGCAGTGGATTTAATAGGAAGTTTTATGCTGGTTAACTTGAGTCAGCAGCTAAGTTGATTTATAAGGCTCACAAGATTATAGAGTTATAAAATCAAAATGTTAGCGCTAGGAGGGATTTAAGGGATTATCTAACCCTGGAGAGGCAACTCAATTTCCTCTTGTACAAACACAATCTGAAGAAGACGTGGTGATGGGCGTGTGTGCCTGAGACCACTCTGTTTTGGTTCATCCTACTTTAACTGAGGCCCCGAAGGTGACAAGTCCTGTCTAGCGTGGCAGCTACTAGTCAGTGCTGGGACTCTATTATACCCGTCATGAGCACTAGTCCATGTTGTTGTTTTCTCTCAACTAAATCATATTACCTTGTTATGTAACATCTTTTTAAAAAAAGTAAAAGACAGTTTCATCTCATGTTTGTGTATGTTGCTGTAGAAACTTAAATTCATCAGAGCCAGCTGAGGCTTGGCACTCAGTCAGTGTGCCGAAAAGGAGCGTGGCCGTGATGTTTACCGAAGGAAATGCTCCATAAAAGTCCTGGCCTGGGGGAGCACAGAACACCGTGCGGAGTCCCATCAGGGATGCACTGAGCGTTGTCTAAAGCTCAGTCCTAAATAGGAAAACCATGGAACCTCACTGTGATGTTACTGTTTCCCACTAGGTTTAAACTGAACTTAAAATTGGTGCTTTCAGGCCCCCAATTTTACAGCCATAATACACTTTTTCTTTCATCATTCTCAAAATTCTAGGTTATGTGGTCTTCCGGGAGGACTCGACATTCCTATGACCCAGATTGCCAAGCATGTTGTCAGGCACACATTCCACGATCAGTACATTTTTGCTACTTGAATATTCATTTAGTGACAAAAGTGTTTAAAATATTGTGCCATGGCCCAGTCAGTGTGGCTCAGTGGATTGACTGTCGTCCCATGGACCAAGGTCACCTGTTCAATTCCCGGTCAGGGCACATGCCCGGGTTGTGGGCTTGAGCCCCAGTGGGGGCGTGCAGGAGGCAGCCAATCAATATTTCTCTCTCACATTGATGTTTTTCTCTCTCTCACTTTCTTCCTTTCTCCCTAAAAAATCAATAAAAAAAATATAAAGTGGTATCACACTGTGGAAAGTAGTGGACACATGAAGGTCACCGTGTCGGGGCCATATAACCCTGTAGAACACTGAGTATTTAACAGAGTTAGGACAAACAGATGACATAATTTCCCTTCCTGCCATGTGGGGACTCTCAAGAAATAGAAATCTGAATATGTAAAAGGGGGAGCAGAAGGAAAAAAATTAGATGAATTCTTGGCCAGGCCCCCTTTCATGAGTGACCAAAAATATGATTGAATAGGCTCAAACGGAATCAGCAGCAGCAGGAAGATAGAGCTGGGAGTTCAGAGTCCCAACCTTTCTACAGAAAGAAGACTTCTTGTGTTCTGGTGCTTTTGACATAGGCTTTCCATCTGTCTTTCGTATATGTTAGTCTAGTCAAGAGAAGCAAAGCACAGATGAATTGTAAACTCATATAAAAGAGGGTCCATGTCCCAGCCAGTTTTGCTCAGTGGTTAGAGCATTGGCCCGCAGACCAGAGAGTCCCGGGTTTGGTTCCCCCTAAAGGCACGTACCTCGGTTGCAGTTTGCCCCCAGCCCCGGTTGGGGTTGTGTGAGTGGCAACCAATCGATGTGTCTCTCTCACATCAATGCTTCTTTCTCTCTCTTTCTCCCTTTCTCCTTCCCGCTCTATCTGAAGATAAATGCAAAAATGTCCTTGAGTGAGGATTTAAAAAAGAGGGCCCATGAACATCGATTGTAGCTATCCCCGGCACCAGCACTGGCTGTACCTCCTCCACCTGGAACTTCATGTGGTGCAAGTTTGACCTGATCATCCATGAAGCACATGCCATGTTCATGTGTCCACACCCTACAGGGAGGCGTGCGGGGCTGATGATGAAATGCAGATGATCCCAGTGGGAAATGTAATTTGTCCCAGTTCTGCTTCTCCTCCCTTTCCGTGGCTGAACGTTTGTACTTAATATCGGAGTGGGAATTGAGTTGGCTACATGCTTACCTCCCAGCCTAGTGCTGGTGGAGATGTTGAGGGATTCGAGGTTGGTCTGGATAGGAAGGAAGCCCCATAATTAAGTGTAATTAAGTGTGGGTTAAGTCATTTCTTCTGTCCTAATTGCTATGAGAGTCATTTGCAAGGCCAGTGTAACTACATAATATTAATAGTTCAGTAATAAATAGAGCCAGGCCTGAGAGTTTTACATACGTGGCCTCATTTGTTCTCATTCCTGTGAAGGAATGGCATCCTTGTTGTCCTCATTTTGCAGATGAGGAAACTGAGGCACAGAATAAGTATCTTCCCCGGGGTCTTAAACAGCTCCTAAGTATCAGAGCCAGAATTCGAACTCTTGTGCGGTGCCCTGTGGCCTCTATAGACTTCAGGATGTTTGTGGTTTAAAATCAGGAGGGATGTTCCAGTTTAGGACTTGGGGCTTCTCTCGGGGCTCTGGGCTTCGCCAGGGGCTCTGCGAGCCAAGCTCACTGCATATACTTGGCTATAAAAGGCTTGGCTCTGGGGCGTCCAGCTCGGTCCGGAAAGTCTATAAATAGCAGCACTAATGGCGCTGGCCTGGTGTTTTGGCAGAGGTTCTGTCTGAACACCCTGCAGCACGAGTGGTTCCGCGTGTCCAGCCAGAAGTCGGCCGTCCCGGCCATGGTGGGGGACTACATCGCTGCCTTTGCGGCCATCTCCCCCGACGTCCTGCGGCACATCATCAACATGGCCGACGGCAATGGCAACACGGCCCTGCACTACAGCGTGTCGCACTCCAACTTCGAGATCGTGAAGCTGCTGCTGGACGCCGGTACGTGGCTGCCCCGTCCCTCCCCCCGCAGCGCTCGGCCGCCTCATCGCACGGGAGCCGGTGGGCCTGCGCCTGGCTCTGGGCCCGTCCTGCAGGCCTGTCTGTCCACGTGGTGTGGCGAGGATGGCACTCCTGACTCCTCGTGGGCGGCTGACGCCTTAACGAAACTGGGTGGTACGGGTTCCAGATCTGTTTAGAAAGGAGGTTTGGGGGTCTTCTTTCTGCAGTTTAGCTGCGTTCCAGCGAGGTGCATCCTTGGGGTGCGCGTCCCCCCTTAGTTCCCGCCTCGGTGGCATCACGCAGGCGTGGCGGGTTGGCTCTCAGCAGGCAGAGCGATGCTCGAGGGCTCGGGCACAGCTTCGGTGCTCACAGGCTGCTCCACTTGTCTTTGGCCCATGACCTCCAGCCAGTGTCTCACAGGTGTGCAGGGACCAAGCAAAGGCACTGAGACAGATTATGCTAGAATCAGCCCCATTTCCGCCAAAATACACCCAGTTATGGGGAAGTCAGCATAGAGCCAAGAAAGGGTTGTTCTTGTACCTGAACCATAGTAATGAGAATTGGGGAAATTCTTGTTATAATTGAACTTGCCATCCCAGAAGATTGACAGTGGGTATAGTAAAGATGAAGTGAGGGAGTGCTACATAGAAGGGCCCCTTCGAGAAATACTGAGCTTTCAACTTGTCATTCAAATGGAGCAGCCCAGTGGTACTTGTAGTTCCCAAATCATTTTGATTGATTGATTTTTTAAAATAGTATTATTTTATTACTATTATTATCCCCAGCAGAAAAGCCATTCCTTTAGGCAGTAATGCAGTACAAGTTTGATAAGCCTCTGATTTCTGATTTATTTTTGAAATACCTGCATTTACTTCTGGTACGTGACTGATACAGAATTCACAGTGCCTCCGTCTAATTAATGGAAACACAGTGGGGCATCTGATTTAGAACATGACTATAAAGTTGTCCAGTTTTCCCATTCTGCTTCTTGACCCAACAGTCCAAATTTTTCTACTCTGTTTTGTGGATGTTGGATTAATGCAGAAAAGCAACAAAGCAGATTTGTCCATTTTTCTCTTCTAAGTTTGCTTGTTCCCGGTGTAGGAGCGATGTTAGGATAAAACTGCTTCCATCTTTCAGGAAGGAATTCTCAGCTGCCTTCTCTTCAGGCTCTCCAGACTATAAACAGAGCTGGTGATACTGTCAGTCCAAGTTGTTGTGTAAACAGAGAAGTGGATGCTATCCAGGAAAGCAAAAAAAACAAAAACAACACACACACACACACACACACAATTTCAGGATTACTCCTGAAAGTAAAAAATTTAACCTATCTTTGGGAAATTTGTGTGGACAAGATATTTTGGTAAATTAAATTATTTTAATTCCATTGCTGGATTGCTTTGGTTAATCACTTTTCTGGATTTACTTACCTTTAGACGGCTCACCATTGGAGGCTGAGGTTCTGGCTCTGTAACGCGTGTCTGTGAATCTGTCCCTATCCATGCAGCATCCATAAAAAACTGAACGTCACAGACACGAGGAGCCTCCCAAGAGCGCGTCAGCTCACCTGCTTCTCCGTCATAGCCTTTTCCTTTTCTACATTAAAAAATGTGCACGGTTGTCAACGCCATGTGTCCCTAGTGTGCAGTTATGTTAGAACTCAAGGGAAGTTTTCATGGTACCTTCTCATATCACTCTGTATGACGGAAACACCCTAAGCATTTTAACCGTGTTGGGTCACAGTTAAAAGTGTCTCTCCTGCCCCTCTATTCCTTTCGTTTTATTAGAAAGTGCTGAAGGAATTAAAAATGCCTGGAGGATAATTTTGCCCCAGAAGACCTCTTAAGAATTATAGGAATAGGAAAGGTCTGGTTTGTAGGATCTGTTAGTCCCTGGCAGTTTCTTAGGGGACTTTAGAACATTTGCTCTCAGACCACAGTTCTCAGAGTAGGTGTCATATGATTGAAATTCTGCTTCTAAGGGCCTCAAGCAAGTCAGATGAGTAAACCCAGGGTCTCCGAGTGAGTAGTGGTTTCTGAGTGGGTAACGTCACATTCAGAGTTCCACACACAAGCCTTTACAAACCTGTTTCCCTTGTAGCTCTCACTGCACCCTTTACTGCAAAACAGTGATTTCCTAAACACAGATTAATGTCTGGTTGCCACATTATTGTTTATTCCTCACAGCAGCCATCACTTAGAACAGCCTCCCAGACCTCCACGCTATTGCAGCTCAGCCACCAGCTGCAAATAAGACATGCTGTGGAGCTCACTGTTGCTTCTGGCCTCAAGAAATTAAAAAAAAAAAATTTTTTTTTGTTTTGTTTGATATAATAACACCTCTCACATTTCCTTCCAAGTCATTCTTGTATTTTGATCACCTGAGGCCATTTTATTGGATTGTTCCAAACACCGTGCCTTCCGTTTGTGTTAGGAGATGGCTTCTCCCTTAAAGACTCATGTCTTTGCAGACGTGTGTAACGTGGATCACCAGAACAAGGCGGGGTACACCCCCATCATGCTGGCGGCCCTCGCCGCCGTGGAAGCAGAGAAGGACATGCGGGTTGTAGAAGAACTCTTTGGCTGTGGGGATGTGAACGCCAAAGCCAGCCAGGTGAGCACACTGTCTTCCCAGCCTCGTGCATGTACACGCTTGCTGACGCAGCTCCGACCTGCACACGTTCCCACACCACCCTTCCCACCACCCAGCACTTGCTGGCCCAGCCCCGAGTCCATGTGGCTGCCTGGCAGTCCTAGATGATCAAGCACACTGATGAATACTGGCTTAACCCGGCTGGTGTGGCTCAGTGGTTGAGCGTCGACCCAGGCACCAAGAGGTCATTGGTTCGATTCCCGGTCAGGGCACATGCCCAGGTTGTGGGCCAAATCCCCAGTGGGGGGCATGCAGGAGGCGGCCAAATTGATGTTCTCTCTCATCAATGTTTCCATTTCGCTCTCCCTGCCTCTTTCTCTAAATCATTAAAGAAAATGATTTTTAAAAAACTACTGCCTTAAACTTCCCATGGGAAACTTGTCAATCCTTTATCTTGTGGTGCCTCTGTTTGGAGCAGTGTGTACATAAGCCGTAGGTCGGCCTGCATGTAAGTGACTGGGAGTCCCCAGCATCTACCAGGTGACTACCTTCTTCATGCTGGGTAGCAGGTGCCCCTAGTTCAGATGTGTTGGACTTGGCTAACCATCTCTGTCTTTCCAGCTCCTTGATATAATGAGACAGCCTCCAAGCTGAAGGGAAAAATTGACTCATCACTTTATGATCTAACATATTAACTAGCTCATCACCCGTGAGAAACTGATTGCGCCATGCCTGCCACCGCCCGCCCCCAAGTAATGCCACGTCCACTCTTTCCCTCTCGTCTCACCCCTGCTCCCCTCCCCCCAGCCCAGCTTCACGATAGGCCACACGCTGCCAGGCTGGCACACACGCCTGAAGTTCACTGCCATTTCTCCCTGCAGGCAGGACAGACGGCCCTCATGCTGGCGGTCAGTCACGGGCGGATAGACATGGTGAAGGGCCTGCTGGCCTGTGGTGCTGACGTGAACATCCAGGACGACGAGGGCTCCACCGCCCTGATGTGCGCCAGCGAACACGGGCACGTGGAGATCGTCAAGCTGCTGCTGGCCCAGCCGGGCTGCAGTGGTCACCTGGAGGACAATGTAAGCTGTCCCGGGGGCCCCGGGACACGGGGGAGCTCTGTGAGTGCCACTTGGCAAGGGGGAGAGAACGGATCGATTTCTCTTTGGTTCTCCTTGAGGGTTTGTGTTGCCATCCAGGCCACCTTGCTTCATGGCCCAGCCTGGCAGCCACTACTGTGTGCCAGCCAATACCTACCCCATTAACTAAAGCCAAAGGCAGAACGATAAATAGGCTTCACCCCAAAATTCATTAAAGGAAGGAGGTGCTGAGCATGTACAAGAACCAGCATATTAAAGGGGAATAAACAAAATTTCAATACAGAATCAGAATCAGTGTAGGCAACTTCTAAATCCACCAAGAGGAGCAGGTCCCCGGTCCATTTAGAAATCCGGATTATTAGCCATTACAAGTTGGGTCTATTGGGTGACTAGAACCACTACTGCTACAGTGAAGCGTTCCCACACAAGTGAAGTAAAGGCAGGCGTGCCCCTCGCCAGGGCCCGGCGGAGTGATGTTTCATCAGCTAAGGGCGCTGGCTTGTCTTGGCTTCCTTGAGTACATCTTTCCATCCTGCGCGGGTTGTTCATCTTCGTCCCTCTGATCTGCTCTCCCAGGTCCTAAGCTGTCCCGTTCCCAGATAACCCATTGACTGGGAAACACCCTAAGGCAAGCCGCTCCTCTGGATGTCTGATAGGTGAAGGCACAGGATAACATTTGGGTGGTGACAGGGTGGAAAAGTCCAAAGGTCACTGAGGTCATGCTGGGTTGGTTCTGTTTTTGCAAGTTTATCTCTGTGGAGCACAGGTTTGGACCAGAGCTTCCTTTAACTCAGAACGCTAAACAGTGAGAGGGAAAACATCCTCCTTTGCACTGAGCCTCGGGTCCCTGTGGGCCCAGGTCGGCAGGAAGAGCCAGCCAGTGCGGGGTTTGTGGGCGCGGAGGGCTGGCTGCCTCTGCACAGGGGCGGAGCTGCAGGCGGACCCTCCCTCCTGGGAGCCCAGGGCACCTTTCCAACCTGCTCCCTCAAGAACGCTCTGTTCCTGGGTCTTCCTTTCTGTGGGCTTTTACTTTTGCTCTCTCAGCAAAGAATGGCTTGTGGATATAGTAATAAGAGGCCACAGAGCCACAGTGACTTCCAGACAGCCTGGTCTCACCTCAGCCAATGTCTACTTCCTTATCCTTGAAGGAGTAGGAGGGCACCCGCTGCCTCCCAGGATGCAGAGTGGGAGGAGGGACCCTGAGATTCAACCCACATGCACATTGTTTCCCGCGGCCAGCAACCCAAGGGGTCCTTAGTCCAGCTAGACAGAAAGTCAGTTGTGCTGTTTTCTGTCTTGATGCTCCTTTGTGTCCATCTGAATCTCTGCAGTTTATTGATTTTTTTTTCTTTTTCGAGAGAGAGAGAAACATCGATGAGAGAGAGAGAGATCAACATTAATTGGCTGCTACCTGCATGCTCCCCCCCACCCCCAGCTGGGGATCAAGCCTGCAACCCAGGCTTGTGCCCTGATCAGGAATTGAACCCAGACCTCTTAGTCCATGGGATGACACTCAGTCCATTGAGCCACACCAGCTAGGCTGAATCCCTGCAGTTTAATGGAAACCAGACATTTAACTGACAATTTTTCTTTCCCATATTTATTGTTTTCCTCATATTTTCATAAGATACATTTCTTTTTTTTATCTTCATCTGAGGACCTCTTTCCATTTTTTTTTTTTTTTTTCATCCTCACCTGAGGACATTTTTCCATTTTTTGTACAGATAGAGTGGGAGGGAGAGAGAGGAAGAGAGAGAGAGAGCGAGAAACATCGATGTGAAAGGGACACATCGAGTGGCTGCCACCCGCACGACCAGCCAGGGCCGGGGACAAACTGCAACCAAGGTACATGCCCTTAGCGGGAACCGAACCCGGGTCTCTCAAGACCGCAGGCCGACGCTCTAACCGCTGAGCCAAACCGGCCAGGGCCCTCTTTCCATTTTTTGTTCAGATAGAGTAGGAGGGAGAGAGAGAAACATGGACGTGAAAGGGACACATCGAGTGTTTACCACCCACACGACCCAACCATGGCCGGGGACAAACTGCAACCGAGGTACGTGCCCTTAGCAGGAACTGGACCCCAAGCCGACACTCTAACCACTGAGCAAAACTGGCCAAGATACATTTCTTTTTTTTTCTTTTTTTTCTTAATTAGAGAAAGAGAAAAACATTAATTTGTTGTTCCACTTATTGATGCATTCATTGGTTGATTCTTGTGTGTGCCCTGACCAGGGATCAAACCTGCAACCTTGGCGTATCGGGCAACATTCTAACCCACTGAGCCACCCAACCAGGGCTCCATAAGATGTGTTTCTGCAAGTGTGCTTCCGCATGGTGTTTAGGGATTTAGGCCCAGGTCTCTCCCTAAGAGAAAATTAAGAGATCTTTGGCAGCCCTGGCTGGTTTGGCTCAGTGGTTAGAGCGTCAGCCCACAGACCAGAAGTCCCAGGTTCAGTTCCCGCTAAGGGTACGTACCTCAGTTGCGGTTCATCCCCAGCCCCGGGTTAGGGTTGTGTGGGTGGCAACCAGTTGATGTGTCTCTCTCATGTCGATGTTTCTCTCTCTCTGTCTCTCTTCTGTCCTCTCTCCCTCCTGCTCTATCTGAAGATAAACACAAAAATGTCCTCAGGATAAAAAAAAAGAAATCTTTGGCAAATTGCAGGATGTCAAAACACGTATGGTATATGCCCGCTCATTTGTAATTATAAGAAAGAAAGAAACTAAAATATGTCTCTACCCCTATCATCTCCTACTGTTCCCTGCTGGTGGGCACCTTGTTGACGGAGACTTCTTCAAGGGCTGGCTGCGTTGATGAGGATCCCCAGTGTGCCGACTTCACACTAACCACTGTGAGGCAGAGACAGGGTGACTGTCCTCTTGATTGATTTCCTTATGGTGGGGACAGTGCCACGTTCGTCCTCGTGTCCGTAGGGCTTAGCACATCAAGGTCCAGAAAAGTTCCCTACAGGACTGAACAAATGGCTAGATTTGGGGGACCTTATCAATTACTGGAGGGTATTTTGTTTTGTCACCTTTTGGTGTCTGGACGTTTGAGAAATCAACCTGGCTCGTTCTCTGCCTCTTGAAGGATGGCAGCACGGCGCTCTCGATCGCTCTGGATGCGGGCCACAAGGATATCGCCGTTCTCCTCTACGCCCACGTCAACTTCGCCAAGGCCCCGTCGCCGGTCAGTGTTTCGCGCTTGGCACTTGTTCACAGGCTGGAACCCACCGGGCGGGTGGGTCCCCTTCCTCCGGGAGGTGACAGGAGGCACAGGTTTTATGATGCTTCTGAGAATAAAAGATTTAGTGTTTAACTTAAGAGGCCATCACTTTTCCCCACCCAGAAGGCCAGGAGTGCTGGGCCTCGGGAGATAGCGCTCAGCCTCACGCGAAGGGCTTGTTCTGGGCAGAATTATTCAAATGGCACGTCTTGAGCCCATGAATACACATCGACGTTCCTGGCATTTTTCCTAGTGCAGAGAGTGTGAGGAGCAGCCTGTGGTCCCAGAGTCTACCCTGAGCAGGAACCTGACTTCCCAGAGGGGCTGGAGGTGGCAGTGCTAAGTTCAGCTGGCCCGGGAGTGCCTCCTGCTGGCCGACCTGTGTTCTGTGCTCCAGCTCTGGCTCTGGCTCATGGGTGGTTGTCAGCTGTGGTGGACAGAGTTCCGATGTCCCAGAGAACACATCTGATATTAACCCCCATTTTTTTCCTTTCCTGGTCTCTAGGGCACCCCTCGGCTTGGAAGGAAGACATCTCCTGGTCCCACCCACCGCGGTTCATTTGATTGATTATGTACAAATAGCCGTCCATTTACATGCCACCATTAAGCTGCTATTGTTCCTGTTGGGGTGACAGATACTGAATGTATTGTGCCTGAGCTCACCAGCAGACAGACGCATAAAGCCAAGGACTGAAGGCTGGAGCTGTCGCAGTGGAAGCTGAGCCGGCAGGAGGGTGCCGCGGGCTCATACCACCTGCCTTCTGGCCTCCCTTCTGCCGTCTTCCCCCTGTGGAGGGCGCACTTGACCCCAGTCGCTGTTGCTGTTGAGTCTCTGCTCCGTTATGCACAGTTGTAGGAAACTGTAACCTGACCTGAGCGGGCAACTTCTGTTCTTTCTCTCCACCCTCCTCCCCCCACCCCACCCCCCGCTGAGAACTCTCAGGTTCTCTCATTGGCATGGTGTTTTACGTTTTTCCACAAGTATTTATATTTACGAATGTGGAATCATTGGAAAGTTCTTCACAAATTCCATTCCAGCATGGTTTTGTTGATTTTTCGTCTGTCTTTATTATTTTTAAGTACATTAAGATTACCCTGATCATCGGCAACTTGGGCCTGGGCTGGTAGGTTTCTGGGTGCAAATGAAAAGCCGGAGCTCGGGAAAGGTATTACACAAAGGAATCTTTTCCTTCGGTGTTATCTGGGTGGATGTATTATATGACTTTTTATAAACAAGGTATCTATATGAAATTGACACAGTATTTTCAACTTTTATATTCCGTGGTAATAAAAGACATGAAGAACTACATGTAACAGTACCCTATTTTTATTAATAATTGCACAACTCTATAGCTAATGATAAAGTTGGATCGTGTTAGAGGAATGGGCTCTACTTTGCCTCTAGAGAAACACAGTGTAGTCCTCCACGTATTTATGGATTCCTTTATACCATGTCACACTTACTTTGGTCTTATGTGTATTTAAATGTTTGAAGTGCCTTAGACTCTTGCCATATTTTCAAAATAAAATTTTATTAAGCGCTTTGCTTGTCCCTGCGTCATCTCTGACAGCGGTCTGCCCCGATCCTGTTGACGTGCACAGTGTGGATTGCACCCGCCGGTGCTGCGCCCCGACAAGAGAAGACACCTTCCGAGAGCACCTCCTGCTCGCTGCTCAGGTTGCGCGTCACGAGTCTGAAATTTAAGACCTCATTAGGCAAACAGTTCATCAGACAGGCAATCTCCAAGGGGAGCCAGGGAGCTAACTCTCCTCACATGCAGAGGCACTCGACCTGGGTTCTAGTTTTGGGTGCCACTGCTGGTGAAACCTGTAGTGATGAGAAAGGAGAAATGAAGCCAAACTCACTCTTTATTTCAGGCTGCTGTTGGCCCGACAGGACCTGTTTCACGTCCTTTCTAAAAAGGAAAGGGGATCGAGTTCATCTCATTCAAATGAAGACACATGGCGGCCAAAATGCACACTAGGTGTTTTGGCAGAGGTGCCGGTAGTGGATTTCTAACCCAGATTATTTGTGAGAGCCAAGTGATTGGGAAAATGTCACTGAGGCTTTTCTTAATCCCTCCTTCCTCTCCTTCCTTCCTCTCCTTCCTTCCTCTCCTCCCTTCCTCTCCTTCATTCATTCATCAATTGGGCTGAAGAACAAGACGCAAGACTAGAGCTCCCAGCAGGTGGGTGCCACCACAGTGCTGGCACTGGACGCCCATTTT
This sequence comes from Molossus molossus, assembly GCF_014108415.1. Classification (NCBI taxonomy): domain Eukaryota; kingdom Metazoa; phylum Chordata; class Mammalia; order Chiroptera; family Molossidae; genus Molossus; species Molossus molossus. The sequence continues at coordinate 53,023,380 of NW_023425349.1, forward strand.
CACGGGCTCAGATGTTTGCATCTTTTAGAGAAGAATTTTGGAAGCACTATGAGAAGCAACTCAGGCCAACTTGGGGCTGTAAACAGACTCTCAGTTCATGCGGGGGCCTCTGGGACAGAAAGGGGCATCCTTTTCCATGAGCCGGAACAAGGAGGTCACAGCTGCCTGGAGCCACTAGTGTCTCTCTTCCTCCTGGGACACATCTGTCAGCTCTGGGATGTGGGCTAAACTTCAGTTCTGATAGTTCGAGGCCAAGTTCCACCAGATCTGAAATCGCACAATAAATTAAAGCAGAAGAGTGTGTGTGTGTGAAGAAAAGCAGGGCTGTGAGTTTCCTGTCTCATCAGGGCACGGCAGGCTTTTTGAGCAAGGAGAGCTGTGTCTCAGGTGGTTTGTGGTCCTGGGAGTGTTCTTTGTTCCAGCTGATAAAGGAAGGTAATATTGTTGGTGCTGGAGGAAGGAATGCCTATCAGCGTGCTGCATTTCAGATGTCTTGTGTAAATTTTGCAAAAGAAAACAAATGCTTGTTTTACCACGGAACGAGGTTTTACTCAGTCACCTCAGACTTCTGGGGAACGTGTGCTGCCTTGTGCCTTGTTTGCTCTGCCAACAGTGGGCACTTTGAATGCTTTTTATCTTGGGACCTTGGCACACTGTATAAACCAGCCTGATTTCCCCACTGGTACAGCTGCAGTTTATCGAAGCCCAAACCCATAAAGGGATTTGTGGTGGGACATTTGGGAAGGAACCCAAGAGAGGCCAGCAGAGGGCTGGGAGGCCTGATTTTATTTTCCAGCTTTAGTGAAGAGCCCGTTTTCCAGACACCCTTGCCCTAGAAATTAAGAGGCTGAAGGCCAGCCCTGGCCAGGTGGCTCAGTTGGTTGGAGCGTCATCCCATGCACCAAGGGTTTGTGGGTTCCATTCCCAGTCAGGGCACATACCTAGGTTGCCGGTTCAGACCCCAATCAGGCCACATACGACGGGAACTTTCAGACTTTAATATTAAAGTAAAACTGACAACTTGTCCTGCCGTTAGGACTGAATGGACTAAGCCCGGTACTTACAACAGGGGAGGGAGGGCCTTGCTTCTGGTGAAAGTTGCCTGCAACACACCATCGAGCACCAGTCCCCACAACGGAGGACCTGAAATTTTCCCAGACTCCAATGAGAATAACTTTATCCTTGACTTTATAACACTGAAATACTGCAATTATGTGATGACGCTTGCAGACAGGTAAGAAATCCCCTCAAGGGAAATACTGAGCAGACTAACCGAAATCTTTAAGTGCTCATGGGTCACTTTGGGGGGAAGCCTGCTGCAAGCAAAGATATTTTGATTTTTGTGATACTTCGTGGGGGCTTTCCCGTCACAACACGCACAGGCGTTTCCCGAGGGAGCGGGTGAAAACGCAGATCCTGCTGCTCTAGGTCTGGGGATCTGCCTCTGTGAGGAGCATCCCTGGTGTTCCTTAGGGCAGCCTTTGGTCCACGCTGAGGATTTTATTACTCCCAAATTATGAGACACGACCCTTGCGTTCTTTTCTAAACAAGGAAGGTGGGGTGGGGAGAGCTATAGCAAAACAAGACACGACACGCTTAGTCTTTTATCTGTGATGAGCGAGGAGCCAACATAGTCTTTGTGGCATGTTCATCCATGCTCAGGGGCTTTTCTGCATCTCCTGGAGAAGCCGTTTGTAGAAGGCCAGGGACTGGCCGCCACAGATCCACGTTCCTGTGTTCATGGGGAGGGGAGGGGAGGCGAGGCGGTCAGTGCGGGGGTGACAGCGGTGGAGCAGGCAGCTCTGGGAGTCCTTTCCCTCCCCACTTCCTGCGAAGCAAACTGTCCCTGCACAGGAAGGGGGCCCGTTGCTTTGGCTCTGGAATAAAGACAGTTTTCTATTTTCTTTTTTTACTGAAAGTGCAGTTTTTTAAAAAGCCCTGGCCTTAGCCGGAGGCTATTTAATTCTACTCTGTGCCCTAAGAAAATTCCTGATGGTATGTTAACTCTGCTCTTCTCTGGCATGGCTGTAATTTAGAAGCCAGCTGATTGTAAAAATACAGTTAAACCACATCTTGCTGAAGACGATTACCACGAAAGGATGTGGCCGAATCGTTGGCCACAGTGTCCAGAGCTCACACCCTCACGCGGCCTGCCCTCCGGGGCCTGGCCCGTTCCTGTGGGGAGGAAGTGGGAAGTCACACTCAGCCCTTCCGGTGGGAAGGATGGCCAGTCAGCTCCAACGGTGTCCCGGGACACCAGCCCCGGTTCCGGCAGGGACTGCGTGGAGGAGCGGAAAGCAAAGCGCCTCGTTTTCTGCGTGCGCGCCTGTACCCATGTGTCTGGTTTCGAGGACAGTGGGGAGGAGCTGGCATTTCAGGAAATGAACTGCCCACTGCCTCTTCATGAAGACCTTTGATCGGTTAATAGGCAAGAAAATGGCAACTATATTCCCAATTTTCAGATAATGGAGGCTGCATAGAAATATTCCTAAATCCAAATGCCAATCTTGTGTTCGGGCCAAAATAAAGTTTACACATTCCGCAGCCCAGAAAGATCCAGTTAACCCAGCCCGACCCGCCTGAAAGGGCGAGGCCGCAGGGAGGGAGGCAACACCTGAGCGCAGGGGGCTGGAGGCCTGGCTGCCTGTGGACCAGCTCAGCGGCAGAGTGGGCTGTCGGAGACCGAGTGGCAGCTGGGTGGGCTAATTTGTCATCTGTCAGGCAGCAGAGAGATTCTGGCTATGATTTTATCTGCTCTATTATGAAATATTGAACATGATTCAATCAACAGGTAATAACGACTATATTCATCAATTTGGTTGAGCGTCTGAGAGTTCAGAGCGCTCATAACCCACCCCCTCTGGGACGCTCCCGAGGCCAGCGTTGGTGCTTGGATTTGTAACGCCACCTGCCAGGACTGGGACGTCCCAGTGCCTGGCTGGTATGTGCTGGCTGAGTGAGCGAGTCTAAGATGATAATTGCAGTATGGTGTTGGAAGTGGAGAGCCTTACCATTGGGGAAGGGGAGGAGGAGACTGGGAGGGAGCCCGAGAGGCCGGTGAGCGCTTGATAAGGATGTATTTCTTAGCCTTGAGGTGCCTACACTGTTGTGTTCACTTCGTAGTACTTCAGCAGGCTGTCTACTCAGGATTTGTGCACTATACTGTGTGTATATTAACTTTTTTTTTAATATAAAAAAAATGAGCCCTGGCCAGTTTGGCTCAGCGGTTAGAGCATCGGCCTGCGGTCCGGAGAGACCCGGGTTCGGTTCCCGCTAGGGCGACGTACCTCCGTTGCAGTTTGTCCCCGGCCCTGGTCGGTCGTGCGGGTGGCAGCCACTCGATGTGTCTCTTTCACGTCGATGTTTCTCTCTCTCTCCCTCCCACTTTACCTGAACAAAAAATGGAAAAATGTCCTGGAGTGAGGATTAAAAAAAAAAAAGAAGAAAAAGTTTGGTCAAAAAAAGACTTTCTTGGGCGGAAGGCGTAGATTTTGTTGGTTTGAAGGTCAGTGGGAACAAAGAGATATTGACTTTAAAAGTGAGAAGTCGTGGCCTTGCCATTTCTTTACTGTGGCCCAGGCATAACCTTGGACAGCAGTCCTTCAGGCTGTTCTCAGATGCTCCAGCTCTTTTTCTGGGTACCGCCCGCCTACTTTCGAAGTCAGGTGACTTGCCTTGTCAGTGAAACATTAGTGGAAGTGACTTGACGCAGTTCCAGGGGGGAGCTTTATTTATTTATTTTTTTCTTTATTGATTTTAGAGAGAGAGGAAGGAAGAGGGAGAGAGAGAAACATCGATGAGAGAGAACATTGATTGGCCGCCTCCCGCATGCCCCCCACTGGGGATTTGGCCCACAACCTGGGCATGTGCCCTGACCGGGAATCGAACCAGCGACCTCTTGGTGCATGGGTCGACACACAGCCAGTGAGCCACACCAGCCGGGCCCAGGTGGGAGCTTTAAAAGCCAGTTGCAGTTCACCATGTCCTCTTCCCCGATCGTGGCGGTCATGGAAGCAAGTGTCGAGGTGGACCCTCTGTCAGCCTGGGTTCCCGTGTGACTGTGGAACAGAGTCCCCTTGCTGACCTGGGTTACAGTTGTACTAGGAGCGAGAAATGAACCTTGATCGTGTTAAGTTAGGGAAGTCTGCAAGTGATTCGTTACCCCAGCATTTCGTTACTGGTATTGGAGTTGGTTCCAGGAAGTGGGTGCTTTGGTAACTAGATGGCTTAGAGGTGATTCGTGGCCAGCAAGGACATTGGCTTGGGAACTCACTCATACAACACAGAAGAGTATTTGAATGATGCTGTTCTTAATTTTTCTGAGGATGTGTCAGGACCATCCTAGATGCCCAGGAGAGAAGGTAATGCGTTACCTAGATGCCTTAAGGCACTAAGGACTAAATCTCTCCGGGAAGGATAGCCATTTCCTAGGTACCTGTGGGGCAGAGTGTACCTTATACACTTGCACTTCTCAGCGGGTTGTGCAACACAGATTGCCGGGCCCGCCCCAGAGTTTCTGATTCAGTAGGTCTAGGAAGAGGCCCAAGCATTGGCATTTCCAAAGAGGTGCCAGGTTAGATGCTGCTGCTGCTAATCCAGAAGCACACTCTGAGGACCGCTGCTCAAGGGGAAGAAGTGCTAAGTATTATAAGCAGACCTCCCGGGTCTCAGCCACGTGTCAGCTGGATAGGCGTCCTCTGCCTGCTCCTCACGGGGTTTTGTTTGTTTGCAGTCTCCAGGACTAAGCCTTACAGTTTGCCGGTTTCCTGTTTAAAAGCTGAATTTTACAAAGGTGCAATTGTTTAATGGCAAATCTTTCTTTCTACAGTGTATATAATATAGCAAGTGTTTATAATCCTGCATGTATCCAGAGTTGGGTTTTAGAATTTGGCCAGAGGTCGTGAGTTGAATCACTGCCACCGTGTAAGAAAAATGACCCACATATCCCAGTTCGAAAGAAAGAAAATCTTTATGGGGATCCCACTGAGTCTCTCTGTGTCAGCTCGCTGCCTCATGAATGCTCAGGCTGGTGAAGGGCGCCCGCGAGGAGCGGAGGAGAGGGTGCGCTGCGCGGAGACTCTCAGCTGCTGCCCCTGAATTCCAGCTCTGTGCTCCGGCTCTGCCACCGGGAGGCACACAACGGCGGCCCTCCTCCGAGCCAGGCCGGTGGTCATCATGGATGCTGCGCCAAGGTCTGAGGGACGGAGGCATCTGTGAGGGAAGGCCTCGGGCCCGTGGGCCCAGGAACCGACTCCAGGGATCTCCTCCCTAAAGGCCTGGAGTGTGTGTCCACGGCCCTGGGGTCAGAGACCGAGTTGAGATGAGTAAGAAGAAGGTGGAGAAGGGAGTGTTTCACTGGGACGCTGGAGACCACTTGTTTATGTCCTCTCCCACCTATAAATCCATCTCTGAGAGAGAGGACTCACTTTTAGGAAGCACACTTGCTGACACTGATTGACGGCAGGCCTTGAATGACCCAAGAACGCTAATGAAGTTCTTCCACATGCTTCATTCAATCACTGTTAGGATATATGGCCAAATATAGGGTGTCCCCCAAAACGTGTATACAGAATTTGAATGGCTATAAAGTCAGTGTTTATTAACATACAGTTCGTTTTTCAAAATTTGAAAGAATCTACAGAAACGAATAATTTTCGTTTGTTTGTTTTTGTTTCCCCCCCCTGTTCTCAGACTGATGGCCGTTCTGGTCCAGGCACTGGTGATGACGGGAGCAGCGGAGTCGCGAGCGTCAGGAATCATTTCGTTCCGCATTTGCGCGCATCTCTTTCAATAGCTGCCCTCAATTCGTCGGCTGTTGCCGGTTTTGTACCATCAACTTTATCTTTTATGTATCTCCATAAAAAAGTCTAGTGGGTAAATTTTCTTTGTTCAAAGCTTAGTCTGGCTTCACCCATTATTTCAAATCAGTTAAACCTGAAAAGGAGTGAGGATTAGTGATTTATCAGCTGTTAAAGTGTGTATACATATTTGCGGGACACCCTGTGTATCACCAAATAGCCAGAAACTTGGTGATTATCATAAAAAGCCCCAATGTGTGGTCTGATCTGTGTCACATTTAAAAAGTTAGAACAGAGTATTTTATTTACCTTTCCGTATCAGAGTTTATAACTCCAGCTTGGGAGGCCAATAATCCTACAATTGCTAGAGCACAACAAACTTTGATTCACTAAATTGTTCTGCTAGATTCTTATCTGTGCTTCTATCCACATTGAAACAAGGGAAGCCAAACACTGCCATTACCCACCAATACGTTTTATAAAGACAACCTTTCGCCCTGCCCTGTTTGGCTCAGCGGTTAGAGCATCAGCCCACAGACCAAAGGGTCTCGGGTGGGATTCCTGGTCAAGAGCACGTACCTGGGGAGCAGGCTCGATCCTAGGCCCTGGTCTCAGTTGTGCAGGAGGCAACCAGATGATGTGTCTCTCTCACAATGATGTTTCTTTCTCCCTCCTCCCTCCCTCCCTCCCTTCTACTCCATCTAAAAGTCAAATGAAAACATAGCCTTGGGTAAGGATTAAAAATAAAAGATGACCTTTCAGTGCTCTGTACATACTCTGACCTCTGCACGTACAAGAGTCTTCTCCAGATGCTAACATGAGGGATATTAACTGGTGTAAACAACCCACCTTGCCTGGGTAGGGAATTCCCATATTAGCCGAAGTCAATATAAGTATAATATAAGTCAATACATTGCAATATAAGTCACTATGCAAATACAAGTAGGTGTCACTTTTCTTGGCTTTGCGTCTCCCACCTATGTTCATTTGATGCCTAATAAGCAATGACTTTCCGATTCTGGCGCTCATTCTCTGCTTTCTACCACAACGTTAACCACATGTGCAGCTGAAGACCAGTGGAAGATATTCAGCTTTCAGCTCTGAGCAATGCAAGGGAAGAAGCAACCTGCAGGAACCCATTTTATCTGCAGGTGAAAGTTGCTTCTAATACAGTACTTTCTCTAAGGGGTGCGTCATTCTCTAATTTCGAAGTGGGCGTGTCAGTTAACAATGGCCACAATAACGCTGTGTAACACACAGCCCCGAGAGCCTCAGTGACACACAGTAAGTATTTACCGCTTACGTGTCGGGGTGGTCAGCGAGGCGGCTCTGCTGACCTGGCCAGTCTCACTCCCTGATGTCAGCTGTTCTAGGCTGGCTTTGGTCAGGGAGCTGCGGTGAGTCAGCTCTATTCCACGTGACTCTGACCTTGCAGCTGAGTAGCCCAAGCACGTTCTCGGGGCTGTCACAAGGACACAGGAAGGACGAGTGGACAAGGGTCCTTGAGACCTGGCTCAGAACTGGCACCTCATCACTTCCATGCCTCCTATGGGCTCCAGCCAGTGACAAGGCCAGCTCGGGTGCAAGGAGATTGGGCAACAAATCCTGCCTCTTTAATAAATGGTGCTGGGAAAAGTGGACAGCTACATGCAAAAAAGTGAAACTAGACCATCAACTTACACCATACACAAAAATAAACTCAAAATGGATAAAAGACTTAAATGTGACCCGTGAATCCATAAAAATTCTAGAAGAAAATGTAGGCAATAAAATTTCAGACATCATACGCAGCAGAATTTTCAATGATACATCACCTAAGGCAACAGAAACAAAGGAGAAAATGAACACATGGGACTACATCAAACTCAAAAGCTTCTGCACAGCAAAAGAAACAACCACCAATATGGAAAGGCAACCCACTGTATGGGAGAACATCATTGCCAATGATACATTAGATAAGGGGTTAATTTCCAAAGTATATAGAGTACTCATACAGCTCCACAAAAGGAAGACAACCCAATTAAAAAATAGGCAGAGGAACTAAATAGACACCTCTCCAAGCAGGACATACAAATGGCCAAGAGACATATGAAGAAATGCTCAACATCACTAATCATCAGAGAGATGCAAATTAAAACGACAATGAGGTATCACCTCACACCTGTCAGAATGGCCGCCATCAACAAATCATCAAACAACAAGTGTTGGCGAGGGTGTGGAGAAAAGGGGATTCTAGTGCACTGATGGTGGGAATGCAGACTGGTGCAGCCGCTATGGAAAACAATATGGTGTTACCTCAAAAAATTAAAAATTGAACTGCCATTTGACCCAGTGATCCCACTTCTAGGAATATACCCTAAGAAGCCTGAAACACCAATCAGAAAGAATATAAATACCCCCATGTTCGTAGCAGCACTATTTACAATAGCTAAGATCTGGAAACAGCCCAAGTGCCCATCAGTAGATGAATGGATAAAAAAGCAGTGGTACATATACACAATGGAGTACTATGCAGCGGTAAGAAAGAAAGATCTCTTATCCTTTGAGACGACATGGAGGGACCTGGAAAGTATTATCCTAAGTGAAACAAGCCAAGCAGAAAAAGACAAATACTACATGATCTCACTTATTTGTGGAATATAATGAACATAACATGTGGGAGACTTTTTGCTGCCATCGCCTGCCCCAAGGCAGGATATCTCTGCATTCTGCATTTCTTTATCTCTGCATTTTGCATTTCTTTAAGTAACCATTAACTCAAGAAGCCAGTCTTTGCTGACTTTTTGTTCCTTTGTAGTATTTCCTAGATTTGCTTCGGGCAAGCCTGGTGCTTGGCAACAGGTGCTTCTTGCCCTATATATTGTGTGAATTACCCCTGAATAAACGAGACTTGATCAGAGCCCTGTCTTGTCTCCATTTCTCGTGTCTCTTGTCCCTCCTCATCCTCACTCCCCCTCTAGAGTCCTCGTTGCTCGACCTGCGGGACGGGTCAATAACAGTCTGAGGAATAGGGTAGACCCAGAAACATGGAAGTAGGGTACAGACTGACAACCCTCAGAAGAGGGGGTGGTGGTGGGAGGGAAGAGATAAACCACAGAACTTATATGCATGTATGTATAACCAATGGACACGGACAACAAAGCTGGGGACGGGGCGGGGGGATGGGGAGGAGGGTGTCAATGGGGTAAAAAAAGGAGAAATATCTGTAAAAAAATAAAATTAAAAAAAATATTAAAAAGAAAAAAATCCTGCTTCTTTTGTTAGTGAGAAGAATTGCAAAGCCACTTGCCAGAGTGTTTGACTGTAAGCAAAAAGATTGGAGCAATAAAATGCAATAAATCCATCATATTGCGGTCCTCCCCCAATAGTAGTTCTAACCAGGATTTGGGGGGGTGCTCAAGAGCCATACTTCTATTAACCTCCTATCTGTGGGAAAAACTGGAGATGGATACAGCTGATGGTTACGTCTTACAGGGCCCTTTCCACGGTGGAGGCCTTACTGTCACCATGGGGGAGCCCCTAACTAGTTATCTGCCGTAGAGCATCCAGTGACGGTGAACTTGCCCAGTGGACAGAAAATGCTAATTTGGAAATCATGTGGGTGGGAGCCCAAGACAACGGGAAGAAAAGAGCATTGTAAGTCTTGGGAGTGAGTTTTAAATGCTGTTTTCGAGGAGGCGCGGTGAGGCACACTGAGCCAGGAGCTGGGTTTCGCCGCCTGTGCTCACGGAGGAGCCCGCACTGGACAGCAGGGATCTGACCTCCACAGCCTTGGCTTCCGACTGGCAGAATCAGAGGACAGCGGCCTGAGTTCGGTTAGACTGCCCTTCAGCTCTTAGCTGGCGAGCGTGATTTTCACCGCAGGCTACTTCCTGTGGCCGACAGTGAGCGGCACAGTCCATGAGATGGCTCAGAGGCGGTCCTACCATCCAGTCGGGCTCAGGCTCTGGGCAGTTACTAACCCTCTGAAAGTTGGCCCCAGCCTACCGGAGCACATGGAGCCTGGACAGTGGTGGGGTCGTCAGGGGGTGGCGGGGGAGTTGGCAGAGAGGAGCTCTTTACCACTTGCGAATGAAGTGAGAAGAATTCGTTCTTGCTTAAGGACATAACTCTTCTGGCTTGCTCTGGATGTAAGCTGTCTACTGAAATCTCAAAATATTGAGGCCTGCGTTCCCCGTCCCACTGGAAAGGTGAAGCAGACGCAGCCATCACAAGTCAAGCCTGAGAAGCGTCCCGACAGGAGCACAGGTGGACCTGGTAGGAGGAGCAAGGAGAAGAACTGGTAACCAGCAAACAGCTCGTAGGGCAGTGAAGACCATGCGGTTCATCACCCTGGCCTCCTGGTGCTCACCGGGGACGCCGAACCGCCCGATGGCCTGCAGCCTGTCACTGCAGACAGAGCTGGGGCTCTGCTGGAGAAGATGGATGGGTCCTTGCATTCGTCACAGGGAGAGGGCCCGGGACAGGCCAGGCCGTCCTCCTGCAGCTGGCTGCCAGTGCACGGGTTCCAGGGTCACCAGGCTGGGCTGCGCTGCTCCCGCCCCGTCCCAGGGATCCCACGTTCCCCACGGCCGAGCGCGCAAGCGGAACCAGCCTCACCGACTGAGGTTGAGAGGACAGTTCCTGGCACAGGACAGGGTTTTCTGCACCAAGAGGCAGCGTCTACAAGGTGTTCATGACAAGTTTCGAGGCAGCTGGTCACTCTCGAAAAAGTAAACCAAGAAAAGTTCATTCCACTAAATCAACTAAAGAAATGTTTGTGCAACTAAATAAATTCCCACCGAGAACCTCTGGTCCCTCTGTGAGGGGCCTTGCTAAGGGGCGTGGGAGCTTTCATGGGCATCCTGAGGTCCCCACTGGCACTGAGACCGCTTCCCCCAATTCCTCCAGGCCCTTCGCCAGTTTATGAGTCCTCCGTGCAGCCTGACCTATCAGCTCCCCCTAGCGGCCAACTGTGGACACCCACGCATGAGCCAGCCTTCCAATAACGGGGTTTTTTCAAACAAGAATCTCAAAGGTTACAAAAAAATCAGTGTAGTGTTATCTCCACTAATCCCTCTGTGTTGTAGGGATATTGAGACAGAGCTGGGCAGATATGGCCCCAAACTCTGTGTGTGTTTCATGGGACAGAGTCTCCTCCCCTGACCAGGGTGATCTAGGAACTACAGGGCAAATAAAAGTCCTTCGGGCCCAGAATCGCTTCCCTAACATGTCTGGACTGCTCAGTTCAAGGCATATCAGTCTGATTCTGGGGTAATTACTCAGTTTTCCATGTGCCTCCAAGTCTCGAACTCCAGGCAACCACAGCCACCGTAGTTAGAGTCAGGCCAGTAATCTGTAGGCCTCAGAAGAGTCACACAAACACTCAACAACCCTGCCCATTATATTTAGGTCATGTGGCTCACTGACTAGGAAGACAGAACTTTCTACAATAAAAACCAAAGAGAATCCGCAGCTGCTTTCTCCAAGCCTGTTATTCTTGGAAAAGCAAGTGATGAGGAAATCACTCCCACCCTAAGGAGAAGGAACATAGGAGGGAGGTCCGCTCTCTCCAGTAAAACAAACAAGGACTTTTCATTTCCAGGCACCGCTGAGAAATTGTATTATTAGAAAGTCTGAGCCCCAGGGGACTCTGTGTCCTTGTAGTGTGGCTGTCTGAGTTCTCTAGGTTGTGGTTGCAGCCAGTGAGTCTAGCGACGTCAGCTGATGGGTCAACAAGAACAGGACTTACTTGCCTGCCACAACACATCGGGTTGTGGCTTTGATAAGACTCCCCAAGGTGCCCTTCCAAAGTGACCTGTTTGCTGGCTTCTACCATTTCCTTGGGGAAGCCACAGCCTACTAAATGGCAAGAAAGGGCAAAACTGCACCGCTATTTTATGTGTCTAGCCCTTTCTGCCCCTCAGCCTCACCCACCCGTATTAACCAACGTCCCCTACATCCGAAGTAAGGAACCACGGAAATCGGCGTGTTACAGTCAACAGAAGGAACTGCTTTTCCTGCCGTAGTCTGGAGACTGCAGTTCCACAACCATTCTCTGGCACTCAGCAAAACACCGTCCAACCCCAGCTCTGTAAGTAACCCCTGTGACACCTCCTCTGGCCCAGCAGTCTTCACAGAGGGGCACCCCTGGGTTCTAATGAAGCCCAGGGCCTTGTCCAGAGCTAGGGCAAGAAAGAATCCGTGAAAGCAGGAACCCGGCAAAGCTGCCAGGCTGCACAGCACTCGGCCACTCATGTGCAGACCCCAGGAGATTCACACAAGCGCCTGTCCCAGTAACACTCGGTCATGTGACTTCTTGGCCAGGAAGAGAGAAACTTGCAGAGCGAAAGCCAGAGAGAATCCACAGCTGCTTTCTCCGAGCCTGTTGCACTTGGAAAGTGAGCGACCAGAAAATCACATGAGATCATGTGGCTGAAAGCACTTTGTGGACTTGCTCAGGCCCTCGGAGCGTCCGCTGTTTTGCTAAGGGTAAGGCCCTTTTTCTCCCTTGAGGTCGGGTTGTTTCCATTCCAAGTTCACTCACTGGCGTCCCTCCCCAGAGCACACAGGCTCTCCCACCAGGACGGCGTCTTCCAAGTTGCCCCTGGAGCGTGAACAACAGCTGGGCCAGTGGGTGACCAGCTAAGCTGCAGAGGTCCGTGTGCAGATTGGATTGTCCACTGCCGTGCTGACCCCGGCAAGCTGCTCAGGTGGGGCCGAGGGGAAAGAGCCCACTGGGCAGGGGAAGGTTTCCTGAGGAATCCACAGCTCGTCTCCGTGGGCTGTGAGGAGGAAGAGGTGTTCAGGGACTGAGATGGCTCCGAGGCAGCGCCAGGCTTCGTGGGGTCCTGCGGTCCTCTCAGCGTTGGACGAACTGAGGCCAAGTTGCACTGTAGAATGTTCGAGGCTCATTCCCGTCATATATTTCATGCTCCCTCCTCTGTAACAGCAGTTTCCTCTCCTGTCCTCCCGTTCAGGAGCAACTGAGATGTATCTCCTTCCTGTGGGCCCGATACTGCTAAGCCCTTCATATGTGTGGCGTCAAATCCCATTAGCTAGGTGGTCCTGAGTCCAGCAGTTCTGCCTCCCTAACAGCTCATGTGCGTCCCCTTCTCCCACGGCTAGCCCCTTAGTCCAGGGCGCCACCGCTCCTGGACTGCTGCAGGGGGTCCTAGCCGGTTCCACCACCAGCCTTGTCCCCCTTCAGCGCGGTCATATTGTTTCCTCTTTAAAGCTGCTCGAGGGACCCCTCACTTCTCCCTCGGTCTGACGGGATGGAGGGTCCTCTGTGACTTGGTTTCAGTCCATCAATTCCTCTGTACTCTCAGGCCACCCACTTTATTACACCTAACTTCTCCCCACTGTGTTCCACAAAGAGTTTGGGTTCTCTCATTTCTTTTTTTTAAATATGTTTTTATTGATTTTTAGAGAGAGAGGAAGGGAGAGGGAGAGAGAGAGAAACATCAATGAGAGAGAACATCGACTGGCTGCCTCCTGCACGTCCCTCACCGGGGATCGAGCCCGCAACCTGGGCATGTGCCCTGACCAGCGACCGCTTGGTCCATGGGTCGGTGCTCAAGCACTGAGCCACACCAGCTGGGTGGGTTCTCTTTTTTCTGAACATCAAACACGGTTTTGTTTTTGGTTTTTTTACCAAGGAAATGCGTGCATGATGCAGAGATGCGTGCCCCGCCCACAAGGATTATGATGGATGGCTGTATCCATGTCAGTGGATATATCAGTGAACAATCAGGACTGATCAAGATAATACACTCCTGACAGATCCACTCATCTGGAGGGAGGCCAGGCAATATGCAAATGTCGTCAGTTTGATAAGAAACTAAACAGGCAAAACAGTGACCTCCCTTGCTGGTCTCAGGGCAGGAATTCACCGTCACACCTACCCCCTTTCCATTCTGTGGCTGACAACTTCAGTCTTTCATTTCTCCCTGGACCCAAAGCTGCTGAGTGTTTCTGTCCACTAATGAAGCTTAAATAACCAGTAATGATGGCAGACAAAGAAGAATGCCTCAGCCTTCATTTTGGTTAAAGTAGGAGATTTTCATCTTGAAAGCATGTTCCGGACTACTTTGGGAAAAGGCAAAATTATTTCCTCTTGTGGGCCACTGGACACACCGTACTTTGTGTCAAGTAAGGTGAGGGTCAAAGAAGTTTCCCTAGACCAGCTACACTAGATCTGACTCTTGCCTTAATTTCATTCACTCTGTGAGCGATATTAAGAGATGAGCCTATTTTTGCCTACAGTTGTAGAAACATATGTTTTAGAGTCTTAGTATTAACATCCTAAAATACTACAAGACTAAAATGAAACACCATTCAAGAAGACCTTTTTCCAAAGTTGTATTTTTGAGCACTGATGAAATAGCCGGGAATTGGAAAAAACACTAATGTGCATGGAGGGGGGATGGGACCCACCAATCCTGGTCCACATGGATAAGGGAAGCTCGGCAGCTGCCAAAGTGGGTGCAGGGGTCTCTGTGTGCTGACAGTTGAAGACCTCAGGGGTCCTTTCATGGGAGACATGTGGACCAACACCCTGCATCCAGGGTCCCACCTGTTAGACCCCATACATGTGATTTCAACAGGCAGACACACATATGTGAAAATGAGTCTGCCTGTGACAGAGACAAATAAACAGAATGAGAGAGACAGGGTCTGAGAGATGCCCACCAGGCCACACATGATGCTTACCTCTGGGGTGAGACTTGCTAATCTCTTATCTTCTTCTTGAGCCAATGTGTATAATGTATGTATGACTTCGATGGTGCTAATAATATTAAAGTTGTATGTTCAGTGTTATCCATTGATCACTCATTTATGGAAAAAGTATGTTATTTAGATTTTAATTGTTAAAGAATTTATGTCAAGAAATGTAAAGGTTTGCTACAGTTCAATAATGAATTATAAAGCAATTCAGAATCAATAAAGAATACAGTCCTTCCAGGGATGCTCTCCATTCCAGTCTCTTCCCTGTGTGTGCACATGTGTGTGCCTGTGTTCCCATGCTGATGTGCACACGTGTGGGTGCCTGTGTTCCCATGCTGATGTGCACACGTGTGGGTGCCTGTGTTCCCATGCTGATGTGCACACGTGTGGGTGCCTGTGTTCCCATGCTGATGTGTGCACGTGTGTGCCTATGTTCCCATGCTGATGTGTGCACGTGTGTGCCTGTGTTCCCATGCTGATGTGTGCACGTGCATGTGCCTGTGTTCCCATGCTGATGTGTGCACGTGTGTGCCTGTGTTCCCATGCTGATGTGTGCATGTGTGTGTGCCTGTGTATGTTTATGGGTGTGCATGTGTACTTGTGGGTGTTGAGTGGGGAGGATTCTGGTCGTGCGCCCTTTTGGAACCCCATTTCCCTAGGTGTGGACACAGCCAGTCAGTCCTCTTGCTCCTTGGCCTTTTCTGTGATCCCACATCAGAGTTTCTGAAGCCCTACTGTGGAACATGAGCCATTTCTGATTTCTCACTCCCATCATCGTGCCGAAGGGAAATCTGGGGCCCTAAATCTTTATTTATTTAGGACAGCTCCCTACAGGTGGAGACTCTCTGTCTAGTTAAACATGACTTTAAGGTGTTGGGCGGTTCCCTACATCTGAGGTCACCTCGTCCACTTTGAGCCTTGTTGGGGAAGCAGGGGTGCTGAGACCGGGGGAGGAGTGAGGAGGAGGGGCTGGGCGTGGAGGAGATGAGGGTACCTGGGAGTGACACATCCAGCTGACAGGTCCCATCATCCTGCCTGTGTCCTGCCCCATGTCCCACCTCACAACCCCTCTCCCCCACCCCTAGCCCACACCAGCCCCACCCTGCTCCGTAGCTCAAGGGGGCTGAGCAGCCTGGCCCTGCCATCCAGGACAGTGGGGGTGGGCCCTGCACATTCTCACCTGCTCCCTTTCCCTCCAAGCATGGGCCCCTTCCTCTGTCGGGAAAGCAGATCCAGGGAGGCTCAGCCAGTCACAGGGGCCACCGTGAATGTGCTCTGTCCAGGTGACGGGCTCAGTTGCAACAGCAGGACCTGCTTGAGCTTGTGTGAGCAGAAGGGACTTTACAAGGGGCCTCACGGAGGGTGCCAGAGGGCAGAGCATCAGGCTCGTGGCCGTGGGGCAGGTCACAACATTCAAACCACAGAGGTCCTCCTGCAGTGACCCCTGCCCCACCCCTGTGCCAGCCCCAACCCACACACCCAGCACATCCAGCTTCTGTGAGTGGGGCTCCGCTCAGGGGGACAGGGAGAGCCCTCATCTCATTCACAGTCAGGTCGGGTGGATCCACTTGGTCTGAGGCTGCCAGGCAAGGCCACCGTCAGCGACTTATCTCTTGTCTGCCCAGAAATGGGACCCCTGAGCAGAGAACACAGAGCCTTGAGGTGGGGACTCCCCAGGCTCCCTGGACGAAGAAAGAGGAGACAATGACAGGAGGACAATGTTGTGACTGTCAGTCTTCTAACTGATTTTAACATTAGCCACTCAGAGAAAGTGTTCATAGCCATCCTGGTGGCGTGAGGAAGGTCGGGGAGAAGGACATTATGGTAGCTTAAGACAGCGGTGATGCCTTCACCATTCAAGGATCCCAAAGCAATTAGGCAAGACAGACGAATTAGTCAAGTCACCCTCTGGGCCCAGAAAGGCAACAGCGCTCTCCCCAAGGCCACCCTGGCTCCTCCCTTGCCGGCGCCCTGGTTTCCGCCGTGGCTCTGAGAGAAGGGTCTTTGTCATCAAGGCGCCAGAGACCTCAGCAGAGTACAGAGAGGCGCTGGCCTTCCGGAGAGTCACACTTCGTCCATCCCAGTCAAGTGTCTCAGCCCAGACCATCAGCTGGATGAGATTCTTGGAAAATGAGAAGCGCTTGGCTTTTTGTCCCCGAATTTCTGTAACCACACTCTGTTGTCAAGTCCTTCTCCTCCTCTGGATTTCCCTCCACATCAGCCTCTCACTCGGCCACTCCAGCTTACGTTCCGAAGTGGATCCTATTCCAAATGTGATGCACTCACCACTCAGAGCTACTCAATGGCTGAGTGGCAAGCAAATAAATTAATGCACAGACATCACTAGATGCATGACAGCCAGGCTGTCATGGTAGGGACATTGGATCCACAGGGCCTAATGTGGGATGGCAGATGTGGCTGGCACCTTGGTACCTCACTGGGTGGTGCTGGCTTTTCACTGGGTCCCTGCTGATGAGCGTGTGTGCAATGAAGTAGCCTCCCTGCTCTGTGCTGCCTGATGCCTGTGAGTCCTGGGAAAAGCAGCTGGTGGGGCTGCAGCTGCTGCTGAAATGATTTTCTGAGTCTAAGAGTGACTGATGCATTTTCTATCGTCCTTAACCTGCTCCCATGCCCAATAACCTGATACGGTATCACTACAGACTATTTTTCAAAACGCTAAAGTCTTGTTCTGCTAAACTCATTTATGCCAAAATTTCTAAGAAAGCAGGAGGACTTAGCTGATGGCAGGGAATAAGGCCCACCCAGGACAGTGTGGCTTCTGCAGAGTGACTACTAGGTTAGTTTGCTAGGGCTGCGGAAACACGTGATTGCACTCTGGATGTCGCAAACGACAGAAATTTCTTCTCTCACTGTTCTGGAGGCTACGAGTCCAAAATAAAGGTGTTAGCAGGGTCATGCTTCTCTGAAGGCTCGGGGGGCTGGGGGGGGGGGGTTGAACCATTACGTCTCTTCTGGCTTCTGCTGGTTGCCAGGAATCCTTGGCATCCCTTAGCTTGTAGACACATCACTGCAATCTCTGCTTTCATCACTGACAACACAGCTGTTTTCTCCACGTCTTCACAAGGTCTCCGCCTCTCTGCGTGTCTGTGAGAACATTTCCTTCTTTTACAAGGACACCAGTCACTGAGTTCGGGCCCTCCCAGAGCAGCGTGTCCAGCGTACAGACATGGGTACACAGATGGGCTGGTACACCTGTGGGGCTCCACCTGCAGTTTACTTCTCTGATTCACTAATCTCTCACTTTAACTTGACTAAGTACATCTACAAATACCCTAGTTCCAAATAAGGTCACATTCTGAGGTTCTGGATGAACATGAATTTTGGAAAATATTAGTCAACCCAGGGCAGTGACTAAATGCAGGAATGGAAATCTTCCTGTCTGGGAGTTCAGGGCAGGCCCCAAGGGGCTGGTTAGTTCCTTCTCCCAAGCACGCCTCTACCTTAGCCTCTGTTCTGCCACTTGGTAGCTACAAGAGTTGGACACTTAGCATGGGCCAGGCCTTATACAGTTTTACATGCAGGAGCTCATGACATTGCCACCAAAATCCCAAGAGACTGGACCCTCATCATCTTCGTTTGACCAAGGAGAACACTGAAGGTGCTGAGAAGTTAGGTGAATTGCAGATGGGCCCCCAGCGATGCACCGGACCACCTCTGCACCTGTCTTTAACCCGGACCTGCTGCTGCTCTCGAGCGTAGCCTCGATCATCAGAGCCTTTAGGTCTGGACAAGGTTCGCTTTTTGTATTTCTAAGGAACATAAAACTATGATGCATGGGGAACTACGATATCAATATCCAAATATTTTAAATAATAAAAATACTTGGAAAGAGAATTAACTACAATAACTCAAACAACCGTGTAGCAAGGAGAAAACAAAAGCCTATCGAAGAAAACAGTACCGAGCTCTTCAAATTGGTTATGTAGAGTTCATTTAATCCAGGTCCCAGGGTGGGGTTCCTCAGTGCTATGAATCGGGCTTTTTCTGGAAACAGTGAGCACCGTGTTAAGGAGGCACCGGGTCTACCTTTGCTTTGATTACGACCCCAGCCAGTTTCCACTTTCAGGAGAAGCCTGGAGGAAGCAACGATCCTTCGGGCCCAATAAAATCCTCTCTACCTGATGCCTCTTCTGAGGTGCCTCCTGCCCTGCTGTGCTCTGTGAGTCCGACAGAGCTGTCGAGAGAGACTGAACAGCCGGTGCTGGAGGAACCACATTCCCTAACATCACCTCTCGCACCTGCAGGTAAGCCATAGCTTCCCACCGCACTCTAGGGACATCAGCACCGTGGCCACCTAAGGGCACTTGTCATTCTTTCCACAATATTAACTGAGGGACTCTTACGCACTAGATAGGGAAGGCGTAGAGATGCCATGGTGACAAGATGGACAAGTCACTGTCCTCACGGAGCTTATGTTCTGGTGGGGAGACCAACATTAAGAAAATAAATGAGCTCATCAGAGAGTGAGAAGGATGAGAAGATGATGACTCGGGGTGACGCGATGGGCTGTGCCTTCTGGGAGGGCAACATGAGTTTGGGGTGCTGAAGGAGAACCTCTTAAAGGAGGTGATGTTTGAGTGAAGAGCTGAGCCAGGAGAAGGTAAGCCTTTGTCAGGCTGAAGCAGGCCTGAGAAAACGGTCCTCCTGCCAGCCTAGACCTTGGGGCTGGGCAGACTCCTCCCAGTGAACAGACTTCTGCTGTTGGTGTTCAGGGCCCTGATATACCTCACAACCCGTACTGTCATAGCAATGTCATTCAATAGGACAAGTGTAGATTATGTATGAAGATTTATGTATGAAGCTCTTGCTCTGATTGCACGTAAATGTGTACACATAGTTGGATGCAATTTGTTAGTTCAGTACTGGGAAGCAGTGCACAGTGGAGGGACTTCCCTTTAATGGGAACATCTCCTTTATTTACAATTAAATAGTGGGAGCTATGAAGGAAATTATTTTCTTTAAACCAAAAGCCACCTCTGCCATTCTTCTGTAACAGGTACAGTGAACCCAGGCTGTATGCGAGTTAAGGCTCCCTGAAGCCTGGGGAAAGTCTGGATTGCGGGCAGTGGCTGGGGTGGGGTTCCCAGAGCCGGGGTTACTGCGGGCTGTTGTCTGTCTGTCCTGTGTTAGGGTAGGGCTGGGCGACCAGCCTCAACAGCTTTCATTTGCTCGCCGCCTCTGCTATAAAAGGCTGGCTAGAGTGTAGAGTCACTGGGCATCCACAGGGGACGTCGGGTTAACGGCAGATACAAAGGTTGGCTCTGTCAACATGCATTGCACTCTGCTCTATCCTATTCCTGTACGATAACCTGGAAAGCTCAATCATGTTTCTTCATGTCCTTTGCAGAGGGGGTGTGAGCATGTCACGTAGCTGTGGTTCTGCCTGCAGGATGGCTCGCAGGAGTCGCTGAGCCGTGAGTGAGGGAAGCGAGGCAGCAGCCATGGGCAAGGGGATGAGGTCTTGCAAACACATGGGCAGATGCACTGGGGCTGCTGTGGCAGAGTTCCAGGCATCCAGATGCTGAAGAATAGGAAGCAGCAGCCACGGTTCTTCTGCTGGAGTCACACCAAGCCAGTGGTTTTCAAACTTCACTGACGGTCAGCGTTACCTGGAAATCTTGTTAAAGCACAGATTGCTGGGCCTTGGTGTTGATTGTTCAGTGGTGAGGCCTGAAAATGTGCATCTGTACCAAATGCCCAGGTAATGCTGATGCTGCTGGTCTGGGAACACACTTTGAGAACCACTCTTTTAAGGTCTGATTCCTCGTTTCTTCTGGCTGTGCTATCGTTGGCTGCACTGTTCCTACGTATAACTTCCAAGCCTGTGTGGCCTTCTTGGAGACTATCAACCAATTAATACCCTTTAGTTAAAACCTTTTCTCACCCTGGCTGGTTTGCTCAGTGGTTATAGCAGCGGCCTGCGGACCAATGAGTCACGGGTTTGATTCCGGTCAAGGGCACATACCTTGGTTGTGGTTCATCCCTGGCCCTGGTTGGGGTCATGCGGGAGACAACCAGTCGATGTGGCTCTTATCACATCAATGTTTCTCTCTCTCTCTCCCTCACACTCTATCTGAAGATAAATGGAAAAATATCCTCAGGTGAGGATAAAAAACACAAACAAACAAACAAAAAATCTTTTCTCTTATATTAGCTTGAAGTGGATTCTGTTGTCTGCAACGAAGAACCTTGATCCATACAAGGTCCTTGGTCTTATCCACCAAGCATTCTTGTCACCCTCCGCTGAACCCTCCCTCCTCTCTGTTGGGATCTCCATGTCACTTCTGTGTCCCTGGCCCTGTTTCTTGTAGGAGTCACATGACTCATGCTGATATAATCCCTGTCCTACCTGATGTCCTTCATTTCACAGTACTGTCTAAATAAGTCCCCCTTGTTCTGCAGCATTCCCAACCTCCCACCTTCTCCAAAAATAATCAACCCAGGAGTGTTCACCGAAGACCAGGGTTAGGGTCTGTTGCCACAAAGGCAAAAATGTCTTGAATTTGGCACTGAAACTGAAGTAGCCCCACGAAGGTCAAGTTGTAAGAGGCTTTTTATTTACCAAGGGGCGGGGCGGAGGTCAGCGGCCAGATACTTGCTTTAGATTCAGTTCTTTGAGACTTGATCCTTTTTTTGTGTTTTGGTAAGTATCTTAATGTGAAATTTAATAAAAAACAATCTAAAAGAGCCCTCTTTGAAAGGTATGCGAGTGGGTAAGATTGATAAAATGGCATCTTGCTAGACACGTCTATTTAAAAACTGGTTAAAAGATATTATTTACCCAATGAACCATAGGGCTCAAAAAAATAAATAAATAAATAAAAACAAAAAAAACACACACACCCTTAAACACAATAATAAGAGTCCCTCAGGTAAATGCCGCTGCAGACAGCTTTGTAAATGTGTATCATTTACTTGATAAAGCATAGCAGCCCATCCAGAGACGAGTTATGGTCTGCTGCTTAAATAGGCATTTGGACAGCTTTAAAAATGCATACTCTTTACACCCAAATGCCGGGTGAAAAGCCCATGGAAACTGGTTATTATGAGCAAAGAGCAACCACTTTTCAAAACCAAGAGGTGATTGGCCCAAATGATGTCTTTCCAACGTTTCCTCTCCAAGAGCTGCATAAACGACTTATTCATTGTTGAAACTACCACTAATAACTTCAGGGCTGAGGTGGAGAGACGGGGTGGGTGTGTGTGTGTGTGTGTGTGTGTGTGTGTGTGAGCCGCCCCTCCCTGAGCTCGGGCTGGTCAATGTCCTCACCCTTGTCTGAGCACCAGAATCACCTGGAAGCCTGTCCAGGCCCCACCCCAGAGAGGCTGGGACACAGTGTCCGGAAAGCTCCACAGGTGATTCTGATGTACAGTCAGGGCTGACAACTTCCAAGCTGAATAAAGAATTTGAAGCTCAGAGAGGCCAAGTGACTCTCCCAAGGTCACACATCAAGCCTGGGGAAGAACCCAGGTATCTGGATCATAGATTTCACTTATAACTGCTACTCCACACTCTCTCCCCTCCTTTCAGAGTTGCCTTTGGGTTTACTTTTAACACGACTTCGTGCTTTCTCACATCTACATTTCAAGTATATAAATAGTGCGCAGTAATTTTATAATCACATTACTAATCATTTAGAAAACACAAGGGGAAAAATATATTTCCATTCCCCCAATACTGGTTCCTTGAGCATTGTTGTACTAATTGGACTAGATTCTCTTAGATTCCATTTTCTTCTCGCCATATTTTCCCTACTTGTAAGTATTACTTTATAAGTTTTTCTATTTTTAAATTTTATACTCCAAGTAGTCGACCTTACTATAAAGTCTCTGTTGGTTTTATATTACAGTTGACCCTTGAACAGTGTCAGGGTTGGGGGCTCTGACTCACTGTGCAGTAAAAAATCTGCTTATAAATTTTGATTCTCCCAAAACTTAGTTGTCTCTTGGTATCCACAGGGGATTGGTTTCAGGACCCCTCATAGATACCAAAATCTGCGCATTCTCAAGTCCCCTGTATAAAGTGGCGTCGAACAATGCACACAGTCTTCCTGCCACATCCACAGACTCCCAACCATGGAGCAAAAGCAATATAGGTGTTTACTGAAAAAAATCCAGGTAAGTGGACCTGTGCAAGTAAGACTCATGTTGTTCAAGGATCAATGATAATTTTATCTTTTTTTTTTTTTATTGATTGTTATTTAGAGAAAGAGAGAGGAAGGAAGGAGAGAGAGAGAAACATTGATTTGTTGTTCCACTTGTTTATACATTCATTGGTTGCTTCTTATATTCTTATATGTGCCCTGACTGGAGATCCAACCTGCAACCTTGGTATATTGGGATGATGCTCTCACCAATTGAGCTACCCGGCCAGGGCTCTACTATAATTTTGAAAGTAATATATGTTCACTGAAATTTTCAAGAAATATAAACATGCACAGGACAGAACATGGAAGGCCCTAAATGTCTTCATCCCAGGTTCTAGAGAAATCTTTCTTCTATACATATTCTAAAAATGGGGTTGTATGATGGGTGCAGTTCTGTAACTTGTTCTCTCTCTCTCTTTTTTTTTATCTACTTAAAAGAATACTGTGGGCCCTGGCCGGTTGCTCAGTGGTTAGAGTGTTGGCCTGCGGACCAATGAGTCCAGGTTCGATTCCAGCCAAGGGCACGTACCTTGGTTGTGGTTTGTGCCCGGCCCTGGTCAGGGTCATGTGGTAGGCAACCAGTCGATGTGTCTCTCTCACGTCGATGTTTCTCTCTCTCTTTCTCTTCCTCTCTCTCTACCTGAAGATAAATAGAAAAATATCCTCAGGCGAGGATTAAAAAAAAAGAATGCCGTGAGCATCTTTCCATGTCAGTGCTGCCTCATTTATACTACTCCTTGAGTGGATATGCCAAGTTCAGTTAAGCAATCTTCAACTGAGACATTTAAAAGCCTTTTCTTTAAAAAACAAATAAACAGCTTTAGCTCAGTTGGTTAGATATACCAAGGTTGCAGGTTCAATCCCTCATCAGGACACACACAACAGTCAACAAAAGAATGCATCAATTAGCCCTGGCTGGTTGCTCAGTGGTTAGAGCGTCGGCCTGCGGACCAGAGAGACCTGCGTTCAGTTCCCGCTAAGGGCATGTATCTCAGTTGCAGTTTGTCCCCAGTGCAGGTGGCAACCAGTCAATGTGTCTCTCTCACATCGATGTTTCTCTCTCTCTCTTCCTCCCTCTCTCCCTCCCGCTCTATCTGAAGATAAATGCAAAAATGTCCTCTGGTGAGTATAAAAGAAAAAAAAAGAATGCATCAATTAGTTGAACAACACATGGATCTCTCTCTCTCTAAATCAATAAATAAAATTTTTAAATTAAAAAAACAAATGAACATATAAACAACTAACCACGTGAACGCCCCGTCTTCCTAGCTCAGGCTACACTCCGGCCCAGGCTGACACGGCGGGGGGCGGTCATCTCCTCGATGCCAGCGTCCCAGGGCACACACTGTACTCTGAAGACGGAGGCTGGGGAGGACTCCTGTCACTGACTTCCCGACAGTTGTTAAAAAACAAACCAACAAAATAAAAACCCACAAGGAGTGACTCTGATCATTCACCTCATAGTCAAGGCAACTCAAAAATCAGGGAGGCCAGGCCCGTGCCCTGATCTAGGCCCATGTGCTTTCAGAATCCCTGAGCTGCCATAGCTCCAGGACTTCAGGTCTTCTGAGCGGCAGCTTTGTTTCAGGGTCTTCCCTCTGCTGTCAGCTCAGGGAGAGGAGGCAAACGTACACAGCTATGCAGCTACAGCAATGCAGGTGTTTCTGGTTTTTGTCTTTTGCTTTAAAAAAAAAAATCAAGGAATAAAGGAAATAGAAGTTTGTTGCTAAAATAGTGAATTTCACAGAAAGCAATTTAGCCGGGTTTCAACAGTCTTAAAAATGCTCTTGGGAAAAGGGGGCGGGGGAATGCTCCTGAACCTTTGACCCAAAGATTCTACTCCTAGATAACCTAAGGCAAGAAAAAAATCAGATTTGTGCAGCCCTGGCCGGTTTGGCTCAGCAGTTGGAGTGTCAGCCTTCGCACGAGAGAGTCACGGGTTCGATTCCAGTCAGGGGCACGTGCCTCGGTTGCAGTTTGGTTCCCCACCCTGGTCGGGGTTGTGCGAGACACAGTTGATGTGTCTCTCTCACAATGATATTTCTCTCTCTCCCTCTCTCTCTCTCTCTACCTCCCTCCCACTCTATCTGATTATAAAGAGAAAAATATCCTCGGGTGAGTATTAAAAAAATAAAATAAAAAATAAAAAAATCAGCCCTGGCCAGTTTGGTTCAGCAGTTAGAGCATTTGCCTGTGGACCAAGGAGTCCTGGGTTCGATTCCGGTAAAGGGCATGTACCTCAGTTGCAGTTTGTCCCCAACCCTGGTTGGGGTGGTGTGGGTGGCAACCAGACGATGTGTCTCTCTCACATCAATGTTTCTATCTCTCTCTCTTTCTCCCTCCCACTCTGTCTGAAAATAAATGTAAAAACTCAGATGAGTATTAAAAATATATAATAAAAAAATTTTTAATCAGATTTGTGCAGAAATATTAAAAGGCCAGGCACCACGGCTGTGAAGATGGAATGAATTAACTGATATAAGCCAGTTAGAAAAGGACCTAGAAAGATTTGTAAATGTTGGTTATTAGCATTTGTAACAACAAAGATTGATGGGGATAAATCATAGGATATCATATAGTTATGAAAAATCACCATGGATTAATGCTCACAACATAATCTTAATTGAGAGAGACAGAATAAAACACAACTTTACATAAAGCATGACATCAATTACATACAATTGCAGCAAAACATTAGATATGTCTGGTTGTAAGTTTATGAGCATTTTAATATTTTTACATATTTTATGAGGTTTTCTGCAATAAGCACCAGTGACTTTTATACTCAGGAATAGTTTGTTTATAAAAAGACATCTTGAGATATATATATATATATATATATATATATATATATATATATATATATATATTTCAAGCTATGCTAATCCTTTTCTCCCAACATTAGGGCCAATGCTATCTCAACTCGGAGGGTTAAGGGTTGTCTGTCTGCTCTCTGGGTCTCTCCAGGCTGTGTGGTCTTTCCCCCACCATTGCTGACCTCAGTCTTTGTATTTCTCATTCCCCTACATGGCCTCCTCTCAGCATAGGTTTCTGTGCACTGATTCAGGATCAGCTGTAAAAGACTGTTAATGTTTAAAGTGTTATGCCTCCCATGAGAATATTTGTTTTACTTGGGAATCAAGATAAAGGATAAAATCCCTAACAGTGGAATTTTAGGCAATATCAAAACAATGGAGAAAGTTGTTGAATAAACAGGAAGGAAAATGGTTTCCTGATGCCCCTTAAATCAAATTCTGTTGATTCATTAGGCTGGCTCAGCTCAAAACCACGGATGGTTTGAAGCGGAAAAAAATCTTTATCTCTTGAGAGGTACAGACCCTGATCAAACGAATAGAAATGAAGAAAACAAGTCAGAGGTGGCATGGAAGAGGGCTGTAGAAAGGGCTAGTTCACACAGGACAGAGTTTTACTATTTTTAATATAATACAGACCTTTAATGAGACTTCAGGGTATCAAGGAGGAGTCCCTGGGAATTGTGGGAATTATGCCAATTCCTTAGTGAGGGCAAGAAAAAGACCAGGAACCTCCAAGATCTACACATGCCTGACTTTCTGCCCTCTATTGGTAGAAGGGAGGAAAAATGAATGCCCTTCCCGAGTTCAGAGGTTGCTGTGCTGGGGAAAGGAAATGATTGGAATGGACATTGTCTGAGCCCAGGTTTGTAACAAAAAATTTGTTTCATAATTTTAAAATTATTCATTCCCACCTATGCTGTGGCCGCATCCCAGGAAGTAGCAAGTCAACTGTATCCAATGAGGGATTAGAGATAATAAATAAAAGAGTTGCAATTAATTGTGCATTCTGATTTAAGAGGCTGGGCCGCCGGGGTCATGCTCGGGTGGCTTATCAAATTTCGCTCCATTATGACTGTCTTGTCTTTCAACTGATGCTTGTGCTCACCTCTGAAGGCCCTCGTATCACAGGGTTTTGCACATATAAAAGAATTTAAATGTATAGCCTGTTTTAGGATTCTGTCCTTACAGCATGAGGCAAAAGTGTTGAAAATAGCAGTTTAATGAGTCATGCAAAGCGGCACAGTATTTGAAGTCACTAATTCAATTATTTTTCCCCTCCAAAGGCCACGAGGCAGACTGATAGGGTTGTTTGCTAAATGTCATGGTTCTGACTTGCCTTTTTGTAATTCTTGGTAATTTCCTTGCTTTCTGAAAAGCAAAGGCATTCCAGAGGCCAAAACCTGAGGCGGTCTGATAACCAGAATCATTTTCAGCGCCAAATGAGGAAAATAAACAAAGGTGCGGAAACGGCCAGGGACTTGAGCTGCCGAGCTGGCGGGGAGCCCACCTCTTCCTGCACCGCTGCGGGGGCAGAAGGTGGAGGTGGGTGCGGGAAAGGGCCCTCGCCAAAGGCAGGAACCCTTCCGTCTGAGCCATTCGGAGTCCTTGGCTGGACACCTCTGAAGGTGCCCCAACAGCCCCAACAGGCGATGGTTACCTACCTGGGCAACAGTCTAATTTTAACAGTGCACTAATTTTACCTGCCAACTCGGGTAAACAGCCTTTAATAGGATCAAGGCTTTGAAAGGCTATACTGTATTTGATTTTGTGCTGAGACTTTGTACTTTTGTGTTGAGTCCTCAGAAAGGAGATTTTTGTCACATATGCCAAGCGTCAGTCTCCCCTAAGGGTCACCTCCTCGTAGTGCGTTTGGGAAGGGAAGGCTGGCGGTGTCTGTTCCTCCATCCCAATGCGAGGGGACCAGCGGGAGAGGAATGGCCCCCCGCTGCCAACCTTTCATTTCTCTCGGGGATGTCCCCACACATGGTTATACAGTGATGGGCTGGGGACAACCAAAAGAGATGACAACTCAGAGAGGGGGATTTAAAAGTGATCAGGAATATGATTTTCCCATAATACAAGGGAATAGCTTTCAAGAAAGAAAAGGAACAAAATTTTAAATCATTATCATGTACTGTACTGCAAAGAAGTGAGAACATGAAACACCTATAAAAATTCAAAGAATTGCCCTGGCCGGGTTGCTCAGCGGTTAGAGCGTCAGTCCACGGACCAAAGAGTCGCAGGTTCAATTCCGGTCAAGGGCAAATACTTCAGTTGCAGTTTGTCCCTGGCCCTGGTGCCTCTCTCTTTCTCTCTCTCTCTCGCTCTCGCTCTCTCTCTCTCTCGCTCTCGCTCTCTCTCTCCCTTTCTTTCTATCCTCCTCCTTCCCACTCCATCAGACAATAAATGAAAAGTATCCTTGGGTGAGGATTTAAAAACAAAAACAAAGAATTAACCAGGATGCTTAAATTCAGTCCCTCACTTCTTCTGATAGAATGAGGTAGCACAATTTGTCTCTAACACACCATGGTGGGGTCAGGCCAGACAATTCAAGGTCTCTAGAAACCACAAGCTTTAATAGTTGGATTTTGGGAAACCTCTGTAATCTGTTTATTTTTTTATTCCTCACCCGAGGGTATTTTTCTACTTATTATCAGATAAAGTGGGAGGGAGGGAGAGAGAGACAGAGAGAAACATCGATATAATAGAGCCACATCAAATGGCTGCCTCCCACACGACCCCACCAGGGCCAGGGAGGAACTGCAACCGACGTGCATGACCTTGACTGGAATGGAACCCCCAGACTCACTGGTCCGCGGGCCAATGCTCTAACCACCGGCCAGGGTGAAACCTCTGTAATCTGTAGTTTGGCAATTTGTGGCACTCTGGTCCATGGCCACAAATTGGTTTAATATAAATATCATGTATCAAATTGGCTTTGATGAGGGTTTTTATACCTTTTCCAAAGGGACAATCACATTTTTTAGAGTTTTTAGACTCTCTAATTTATTACATAGCCAGCAGGCATGGATATTGTATTGGTTTGCTGAATTGCATACAAAGTACCGCAAAGTGGGTAGCTTAAACAACAGAAATGTGTTGGCTCACAGCTTGTTTTGTTTTTTTATCCTCACCTGAGGACATTTTTCCATTTTTTGTACAGATAGAGTGGGAGGGAGAGAGAGGGAGAAACATCGACGTGAAGGGACACATCGAGTGGCTGCCACCCGCACGACCAACCAGGGCTGGGGACAAACTGCAACCGAGGTACGTGCCCTTAGCGGGAACCGAACCCGGGTCTCTCAGGACCGCAGGCCGACGCTCTAACCGCTGAGCCAAACTGGCCAGGGCATGTCTCACAGTTTTGGAGGCTGGAAGTCCAAGATCAAGAGAGAACACACACAGGTGAGGTTGGGCCCTTCCGAGAGCTGTGAGGGAAGGATCTGACCCGTGCTTTTCACTTACCTTCTGGTGGCTCACTGGCAATCTTTGCTGTAACCAAGCCTAATCCTGAACTACATATTGTCCACAAATGAACTTCCTTAAGAGAAGCAAGAAGGTCTTTCTTAACTAACTCAAATCAATAACAACTAAACCAATAACAATCCAGCAACTGATGTAAAAGGAGACCATTTTGCAATAAGGACATATTACCACCTGGGATATTTGTTAAGAGGATATGCCTTTCATCGGGAAAATAGTTAAATAAATGATTAAAGAGCTACCTGATGGAATTTCACGTATTGACTTAAGTGAAGAATTTGAAGTCTATGTCATGACACGAGGAAAAGTATATTAGTAAGGTCACAGGGAAAAACCAGAATGACAGATCTGTTCTTACAAATGTATAAACAATGATTAACAGAATAAAGTCCCATACTCTTGCCCAGGCCTGCATGACCTGGCCCCCTGCCTGGCTCTCGGACCACATCTCCTCTGTCTGTCCTGGTCCTCCACTGTGCTCCAGCCACCCAGTGCCTCTTCCGGTTCCTCACACAGCCAGCTTGTTTGCAGGGCCTTTGCACATGCTCTTCTGGCTGCCAGGAATGCTCTTTTACCTCTCTTCACAGGCTAGTTCCTTCCCAACAACTCAAGTCATGGCTCAACATCACCACCTTGTGAGTCTTTCCCTGAGCACCTGATCTAAAGAAGAGACCACATGTCTCCTTATCTATCACCTGCTCAGCTCTCCCTAGTGCTGGTGAAGGGCTGAATTTATCCTTATGTTACTTATTTAGTGTGTGTGTGTGTGTGTGTGTGTGTGTGTGTGTACTTAATGATATCAGGAGCTTTGCTTATTGTTTACTATTAGATCCCCAGATCCTAGAATAGACGTTGGTCAGGTAATATCTGTTCTATGAACGAATGAAAATATACATAAGAAAAGGAAGGCAATACATCAAATTGCTAGGACTTTCTACTGGGGTTAGGGGAATTTTTTCCTCTTCTTTTTAAATATTCTTTTAGGTTTTCTATAATATTATTCTATTTTATAATGAGAACATTATAAGGGACAGTCAGTCCTATAATATACTCCAAACTGTGAGAATTCCTAATTTGTTCCCTTAGTAAACCAACTTCATAGATCCCAAAGAAAGTGAAAACACTTGCATCAGCTTTGGGAAATTTTAGATCTAATTAAAAGAGAAACTGATCATGTTAAATCATGCAAGATTTCATCTTTTATCTGGAAAACACCATAATGAAAATTGGTTTGAGAAGGTCACCTCAGTGTAAGTCAACCTTTCAGTAAATTCCATGGTTTCATACTTGCATTTGGCTTGCTGGAAAGTGCTTAAGTTATTATACCAATTGTAAGTAACTTGCTTTATTTTTTTAAAAATCCACCTTCATATATAAAATCTAAAATTATATAAAACTTCTAATCACTGTTGGTGAAATGGGCAGCATGCATTTGGTAAAGTGGATGGTAAGTGTACATAGGAATGCCGGAGACCATGAATTTTCACCTGAGAATCCTGGGGAGAGGGGGTAAAAAAAAAAAAAAATTTAATTGCTCAGTAGGTCTTTGGTGAGGATTTTCCTGGTTCTGTAGTTAAATAAGGAGAATGAAAAGGAAAGAAAACGTTTCCCAAATCTCAAAAAAGACAATGACGAATGGCAGTCCCTCCAAATGAACGGTGTTTATGCCACCTACTGGAGTGCTATTGCACTGCTTAGCCGAGCCCTGATTTCAGGACGGGTTGACTCCTGTCCTCTGAGAGTAATCCCTGAATGGACTTCCTCCCTCCCTCCCTCCCTCCCTCCCTCCCTCCCTCCCTCCCTCCCTCCCTCCCTCCCTTCCTTCCTTCCTTCCTTCCTTCCTTCCTTCCTTCCACTATTAACTGATGTTACTGGACATGAGTTCTGGCTCTATTGCTACAAAGGACCTTCTGAAAATCAAGTCTTCTGTAATAACTTGCTCAGCGCTTCTCTGCAAAGCCCTACTTGACCCACCCCAGGGGAGTCCTTCCTGGTTGACAGCTAACCTCAGCTTTGTGTTGTGAGGGCTAGTGTGTCTGTCTCCTCCCTTTCGTGGGAGCATCCTGGGGGCACCTTGCTTCCTGGTGTGAACCTGGAGTGTGATCAGGGTGGTGATCACTGAGGCCGATTTTGTTCAAGGCTATAGCTCATTTAATCCTCACAACAACCCTGTGAGTAGATACTATCCCTGTCTCATAGATGAGGAAACTAAGGCACAGAGAGGTTAAAGAGCTTGTCCAAGGGCACCAAGATAGGAAATGGCAAGCAGTCTAGCTCCATGCCTGTGCCCTTTGCTGCTCTTCTATCAGCCACTTGCGGACGCTGAGGTGTCTTGTGTGCTTCATTTATGAAGCTGGCCTTGTGTTCACCTGTGACATGGGCCACGATGCAGGTCTCAGCACTGCCTTGCAGCCCCCCTCCCCTCTGCCCACTGTGCAGTGCCCTGGATTCTGGCCTCTGTGGAAGGCCTCCACAGGCCCCTCACCCTCTGACCTCAGTTTGGGTGTGATTAACGAGAAGCACTCACACCACCTGTGAGGGCAGGCGAACGGCAAGGAGTATTTCTTTTCTTGGTGTTTCTCCCTGTTGGGTGGCCAGAGGCTGGCTGAAATCTGCTGAAGGCTCAGCCCCTGCAGCTCTCTCCAAAGATCAGCAATTCTCTTGGGTTCCCAGGACCAGGCCCCCTGCTCCTTCAGGGCTAGGGGTGTGTGGCTCCTGCTGACGCCAGTCCCGGGGTACCGCACCATCCCACACCTCTGTAAGCTGTCCCTTTATTCAGTTCTCCTGCGTTTCCCACTTGAGGGTGCCATCCACTTCCTGTCAGTGCCCTGACCAGTTCAGCCTCCAATCACCTTACCCACCTGCAGAAACTCCCCTCACTTGTAGGATCCCTGTTCTATCTCGAGGTTTACGGTTTGTTTCCAGGTATTCTTTGTTGAAAGGCAAATGCTAGAATTCCAAATCTATGATAACAACTGTTTAGCAGATTGCTCCCCAGCCCTGGCCCAAGACCGGTAAGTTTTGTAGTGAGAAATGGGAACAAGGGAGTTGGGAAGAATAAACCAGGAGGGGAAGAGAAGGGGAAAGGGAGATGACATGGTCCCATGGACAAACTCTGCCTAGATCCTAAGGACAACATTGGAGAAGGCTCTCTACTGCAGCGGTTACGGCTGGGCACTGGAGGAGACAGAGAAGGGTAGGAGTCGTAGCTCTGCTGCTTAAAAGCTGGGAGACTTATCCTCTCGGGATGTATTTAAATAACCTCAATGTATAAAAGGTGAACAGTAATCGTATATGCTTCATGAGGCTTAGATGAATAATGCAAGCAAAACAATTCTTGCAGCACAGGCCGAGTGTTGTATAATCATCAGCACTTATGGACTCTATCGGGAATGCATTTTGAGTTCTCCATGGCTTGTGAGCGCACCTGAAACCACGTGCTTTGCGATCAGTGAGCCATGGGGGGTCCACTGAGGGAAAGTACGTGCTGTCTGGGAAGCAGGAGCTCTGAAGTCAGGAAGTCCCAGGTTCAAATCTTGGTTCTGTCGATTTGTAGTTACATGACCTTGGGCAAGTTTTACTTAAACTTTCCAGAAGTGTCTCAGTTTCCTCATCCATGAACTGGAAGTGATTATACCTACCTCATAGCATTACTGTCACGGTCTAATGACAGTGGAATGACTATCACATAAGATACACTCTATTTTCCTCCTTTTAAACCAAGATAATTTTGGACATATATACCGCTGGGAGAGAGAATGAGAGGGATTGAGAGAGGAAGAGAGAGACAGAGAGAGAAGGAGGGAGGGGAAGAGGGAATTTATTTTAAGGAAGTGCTAATGCACCTGTGGGGGTCAGTGAGTCTGAAATCTGTGCAACAGGCCCACAGGGGGCGACACTTCCACAGGATTCCAACGTTACCACCTTTTGACAGAATTCCTTCTGAGGGAAACCTGTGTTTGTTCCTACAGCCCCAACGGATAGGATGGGCTCCATCCACATCGAGGAGGGTAATCTACTTAAAGACAACTTATTGTAAATACCGACTACATTTACAAAATACTTTCACAGCAATATCTAGACTAGACTTTCGACCAAACAACTGAGCACCATAATAGCCAAGCCAAGAGGACACATAACATTAACCAGCACAATAACCATTTGCGTTTCACTGAGTATAATCCTTTGAAGGCGATAGGATAATGTAGTTCTATGATGTGTGCGTGGGGGTGTGTGTTCCTTCTTTGCTTCTCCATTTGGCCATGGATTCAACAGGAGGAGAGGTGCAAATTGGTTCTTGGGTTACACACAATCCTGGATATTACAATGGCTTGTGGTCTTCCAAAGTCAAACCTATCTGACGAAATCTTAGTCCTTAGTATTTAATTCCTTTCACTGGGAAGAAGTTACATTAAATTATACATTATACATTTTATATTATATAATTTAACTTTATTTACGCTTACTCCATTGGTTTAAATGTATTAAATTATTCTCCTTGGGGGTGATGGTGGACAGAAGCGGAGGAACGCTGCCCCAGGCCCTTTTGCAGAACGTACTGATGCATCTCCAGCAGCACAAGGGCAGGCCCAACCCTGTTTTTTATTGATTGGGTTGATTTCAAGCCTTTTTGCTGCTCCATCTTTAATTTTATGAATGATGAGAGGAGTTCATGTTCTTTGATTTAGCCAATCTTTTTTTAAAAAATGTGTCCATTAAGTTGTAGTAACTCAATATTAAAAGTAATTTCCATAGAAATTTGTTCGGTTGTCAATACGGCGGCACTAACACGGCATTACTCAGTTTCTGACAGCCACGCCTGCGCACGCCCTGGGGCCCTCGTTCACTCCGCCCGGGGGAGCCGCTGCAGCCTGACCGAGCCAGCTCTGTATGATGACGACTTGCAGTTAAATCTGCAGCCAGGACCTCTTCCTCCCAGCCCGTTCTATTCAAAATGCCATTTGTTTAAAGAAACTGCTAGTTATTTTTGTTGAGCATCAAATGAGCTGCCAGACTGCTGCTGAAATAAACCCACTTGCTTCTGGGGAACATTCAAAGTTTCCTTTTAAACAGGTGCTACTTAAACCACCAGAGCCCGGCGCCCAGCTCCAGCCTCTCTGAAATCTGTGACCTGAACAGTTACCTTGACAACTTAGAGCCTTGATTTCTTCATCTTGAAAGTTGGAATAATGATGCTATCTGCCCCACTTTAGGAAAGTACTCAGGAAGCCACCAAGTGCCACCAAATGTCAGATCTTATTATAATGAAACAAAGGTCCCGTATTTTCTGCAAATAAGCGTGTTACTGGTGAGAAACGGCACACACGTGCTCCCTCCAGCTGCGTTCTTTGCACACTCCTGACCTGACCACCTGAGCTCATCCTTCAGAGAAGCCCTCCTTGATCCCGCAGCCATAAGAGCCCCTGTCATGATCTGTCACACACCCTTTCATGGACTTTCTTTTGTAACACCCCTCATAATCTGTACATGTACATTTATTTCTATGATTATTTGTAAAACGGAAGCTCCAGAGAGCAAGTTCCTCATCTACCCAGTTCACAGTTGTAGCTCTGGTGTCCTGCCGGGGCCCAGCACTTAGCAGGCCTTCAACAAATGTGAATAAGGAGGGCCCTGGCCAGGTAGCTCCGTTGGTGAGAGTGTCGTCCCAATACACCAAAGTTGCAGGTTCAATCCCCAGTCAAGGCACATAGCAATCAACCAGTGAATGCTGTGGGGCAACAAATCGATGTTTCTCTCTCTCTCTCAAATCAGTTTTGTTTGTTTGTTTGTTTTTGAGTGAATAAACATGGCTGTTCCCTCCAAGACTCTCTTCTCCAAAATTTGGAGAGAAAAGCTGGGGTTTATTTACTCTTACTAATTTTTCCTAAAGGACTCTTTATTTGAGAGAGAGAGAGAGAGAGAGAGAGAGAGAAAAGAGAGCTGACCTTCTTTTCACACATTGCTAAATCTTCTTATCAAAGCCTTAGAGACTTCTTTTTTAAAAAAATATTTTTTTCTTTATTAATTTTAGGGAGAGAGAAAGAGAGAAGGAGAGAGAGAAGGAAACACTGATGAGAGAGAACATCAACTGGCCGCCTCCTGCATGCCCCCCACTGGGGATCAGGCCCACAACCTGGGCATGTGTCCTGACCGGGAATCGAACCAGTGACCTCTTGGTGCGTGGGCCAACGCTCTACCATTGAGCCACACTGGCCGGGCTCAAAGCCGTAGAGACTTCTTTAGTGGGCAAGTGATGCTCCTGAACACCGCTGCTCCTCCACTTCGCCCTGTTTCTCATTAAACCTCCCTCATTCATTGCCTCCCTTAGGAGAATGAATTTGGCATCTATCTGAAATTAAAATATGATACACAAATCCATTTTCATGTGATAATATGTTTTCTTTTGTGACTATCACAGACATTCATACAACCATTATTTAGGATTAAGCGTCAGTCTTCTGTATAATAATACTGTGTTGGGTATTGAGGAAAATGCAAAGGCTAATAGAAACATGGTTTTCCAAAAATAAATGGCAGGATAGATACTTTGAGCAACTTCTCACAACAAAAGACTTATAAATTCTGAAAAAATAATACTATAAATATCCTATAAACTCATAGGTGACAAGAAAATAAGGGAGTAAGAAAGAGGTCTGCTTTTATTTTGGGGCATGTACCTGTCTAGTTTTCCCAGCACCATTTATTGAAGAGACTGTCTTTACCCACTGTGTGTTCTTGCCTTCTTTATCATGGATTAATTGACCATATAAGCATGGGTTTATTTCTGGGCTCTCTAATCTGTTCCATTGATCTATGTGTCTGTTTTTATGCTAGTACCATGCTGCTCTGATGACTATAGTCTTGTAGTATAGTTTGATACCCGGTAGTTTAATCTCTCAAACTTTGTTCTTTCTGAAGATTGCTTTGGGTTATTTCATGGTTCCGTATACATTTTAGGATTATTTGTTCTAGCTCTGTGAAAAATTCCAATGGTATTTTGAAAGTGATTGCATTGAATCTGTAGATTGCTTTGGGTAGTATGGACATTTCCCCAGAGGTCAAAAACAAACAAGATGTTAAAAAACTGAAGGTAAGAGAATGGATTCTTTGGGTAGCCTGGTGTGGGTTGCACCTATCTTAGTGACCCAGGGGCTCAGCTTTTTACAGACCCTCATAGGGCCAGGACATGAGGCTTTTTTTTGGCTGTCCCTGAAAACTGAGTTGAAAAATTTCAGACATCATACGCAGCAGAACTTTCACTGATACATCACCTAAGGCAACAGAAACAAAGGAGAAAATAAACACATGGGACTACATCAAACTCAAAAGCTTCTGCACAGCAAAAAAAAAAAAACCAACCACCAAAATGGAATGGCAACCCACTGTATGGGAGAGCATAATTGCCAATGATACATCAGATAAGGGGTTAATTTCCAAAATATATAGAGTGCTCATACAACTCAACAAAAGAAAGACAAAGAACCCAATTAAAAAATGGGCAGAGGAACTAAATAGACACCTCCCCAAACAGAACATACAAATGGCTAAGAGACATATGAAGAAATACTCAACATCACTAATCATCAGAGAGATGCAAATTAAAACAACTATGAGGTATCACCTCACACCTGTCAGAATGGCCACCATCAACAAATCATCAAACAAGTGTTGTTGAGGGTGTGGAGAAAAGGGGACTCTAGTACACTGCTGGTGGGAATGCAGACTGTGCAGCCACTATGGAAAACACTATGGTGTTACATCAAAAAATTAAAAATTGAACTGTTATTTGACCCAGTGATCCCACTTCTAGGAATATACCCTAAGAAGCCTGAAACACCAATCAGAAAGAATATATGTACCCCCTTGTTCGTAACAGCACTATTTACAATAGCTAAGGTCTGGAAACAGCCCAAATGTCCATCAGTAGACGAATGGATAAAAAAAGTGGTGGTACATATACACAATGGAGTACTATGCAGCTGTAAGAAAGAAAGATCTCTTATCCTTTGAGATGACATGGAGGAACCTGGAAAGTGTCATCCTAAGCGAAACAAGCCAGGGAAAGACAAGTATCATATGATCTCACTTATTTGTGGAATATAATGAACATAACAGTCTGAGGAATAGGGTAGTCCCAGAGACGTGGCAGTGGGGTACAAACTGACAATCCCCAGAAGAGGGGGTGTGGGGGGAGAGATAAACCACAGAACTTATATGCATGTATGCATGAACAATGGACATGGACAACAAAGCAGGGGACAGGGAGGGGAGGGATGGGGGGGAATCAGTGGGAGAAAAAGGAGAAACATCTGTAACAAAAATAAATTATTCATTAAAAATAAAAAAAATAAAATTGTACTCCATGAAATATATTAATGAGAAATTAGTGAGAAAATAAAATATTCCTGAGAAAGTTTCGTAATGAAAAAATAAACTGAGTTGAAATTGACACCCCAACACAAAGCTGGGGCTATACCTGAGTGAAGGGATATACCAGCACGAAAGCATGGACGAGAAAATCACACCCCTTGGCTAAGGTGACAGGGAAGCTTGTCTGCCTGGGCCTTGGGTTTGGGTGCAGGGGTAGGGTGTGAGGAAGAGATCGTCCATGAGAATGTGTAGCCACAAACTGTCCTCGCAGAGTTTTAGAGGTGGGATTTGTACTGCCTGTGAGGGCTAGAAACCTCTAAACAGAGATGTTAACATCAAGAGGTGGTTCTGGACTAGTAACACCCTTGGGGGTGTCTGGCAGAAGTGAGAACATACCTCAGCCCAAGGCTGCCTTTCCCATAGCATAGATAAAGCCCCACAGGCCATGAGCACAGAGCCCCAAATTTCAAAATACACGCAAAAATAAAAAATGATCTCAGCCCTCTTGGCGTTTATAATCATTGAGAAAGACAAGGCACACATTCAGAGACATGTTATGCTGACATTAATTTCACCAAGCACGTTGCAGAGCAACTGCTTCAAACCCAAACGAAGACTATAAGGCAAAAATTCCAGGTACCACAGAGAGCTAGTGAAGAAAACTTTTGTACAGACAAAGCCTTTCCTAGGCCCCTAAAAATCACTGAAGACTGCTGATCCCACGGCTAGCTCCCAGCAAGCAGCCGAGAATCCGGCTTGTGCTGCGGTCACACAGGACTCAGTGGAATTCCAGATGGACGTTTAAGTGTTGCTCACTATGGAGTGACTGAGGATGGGCTCTCGATTCCGACGACCTCAGTTACATGCTTACTTTACTGCTTCACTTAGCCGCTCAGTGCCTCAGTTTCCCCATCTTTTAAACAAATGGTAGTAACAATGCTTACTTCACAGGTGTGCTATGAGGATGAAGTGAGATTCATTCATTTAGAGAATTCAGCCAAGTGTCTGGAACTGAGTGTTCAGCTAATGTTAGCTATTATTATTCTCATTAAAAATTGATTAGCAAATTCAGATGGTTTCTCATCAAATATGTACTCAAACATCTCAAAAAGCATCCAGGAAGCTAGTTCTAAAATCATATCAATACATAAATTCACACCTCCTACAGTGAGCAACTTCACCTCCCTCTCCAACTGCACGAAGCAAGTCTCCCCTTGGGCCAGGCAGAGAGTTCTTAGCTATAACACTCTAAAAGCACAATCCATAGCAGAAAAAAAAAATTAAAAAATTCTGCTTGATTAAAGTTCAAAACTTTTATGCTTCCAAAGACACCATTAAGAAAATGAAAAGAGCCCTGGCCAGTTTGGCTCAGCCAGTTAGAGCATCAGCCCTCG
The DNA here is from genome assembly GCF_014108415.1 of Molossus molossus. Classification (NCBI taxonomy): domain Eukaryota; kingdom Metazoa; phylum Chordata; class Mammalia; order Chiroptera; family Molossidae; genus Molossus; species Molossus molossus. The sequence continues at coordinate 53,062,118 of NW_023425349.1, forward strand.
GATCAGAGAGTCCCGGGTTCGGTTCCCTCTAAGGGCATGTACCTTGGTTGTGGTTTGTCCACGCCCGGTGGGGTTGTGTGGGTGGCAGCCAGTCGATGTGTCTCTCTCACATCGATGTTTCTCTCTCTCCCTCCCTCCCTCCATCCCACTCTATCTAAAGATGAATGCAAAAATGTCCTCGGATGAGGATTAAAAAAAAAATAATGAAAAGACAAAGTCGCAGACTGGGTGAAAATATCTGTACATCATGTGTTTGGTAAAGGACTAGTATCCAAGTAAGAACTCTTAAAATTCATTAATAAAAGACAAACAACCCCCATTAAAAATGAGCAAATTAGTTGAATAGATATTTCACCAAAGACAATGAAGGCATAATTAATAAGCACACAAAAAGATACTCAACATGATTAGTCACTAGGGAAATACAAATTAAAATCACAGTGGGATATACTTCACAACCACTAATGTTGATTAAAAGAAAAGGCTTCTCTTCACATTCACCGGCAATTAATTCTGCCCTATTCCCTCTAAGTGTTTACTTCCCTTGATTTTTAAAAAAATCAACACATAATTGGCATATAATATTATATTATATTATATTACATTACATTATATTATATTATATTATATTATATTGTATTATATTGTATAATATTATTTTATGTTATGTTGTAGTTTCAGGTGTACAATATGATGATTCAATATTTGTGAAATGATCACTACAATAGGTCTAGTTAACATCCATCATCTTACATAGTTACTTTTTTTTTTCTTATGTTCTCTTGCTTTGAAAAAAAATTAATTTCCCTTAAATTCATTTCCTTCTTTTCCCTGTGCCTACCCTGGGAAGCACCAGCGCCAGCACCCATCGCTCTGAGTAGGCGACTTTCCCTGGTGACTCCTCCTCTTTGCCTCCCCCTCTCCCTGCCTTGGCCATTTTCTCTGGTTAGAAATGGGCCTTTCTGGCTGATATGCCCATTTCTGCTTCCTGGTTCGTTTAAGAAAAAAAATTTACAGTTTACTTTCTTTAAAAAATTTTTATTGATTGATTGATTGATTTTTTGAGAGAGAGAGAAACACTGATTACGTCAATTTGTTGTTCCATTTTTTATTTTTATCCTCACCTGAGGACATTTTTCCATTTTTTTTCAGACAGAGTGGGAGGGAGAGAGAGGAAGAGAGAGAGAAAGAGAAACATCGACGGGAAAGGGACACATCGAGTGGCTGCCACCCACACAGCCAACCAGGGCCGGGGACAAACTGCAACCGAGGTACGTGCCCTTAGTGGGAACTGAACCCAGGTCTCTCTGGACTGCAGGCCGACGCTCTAACCGCTGAGCCAAACTGGCCAGGGCTGTTGTTCCATTTATTTATGCATTCATTGATTGATTCTTGTTATGTGCTCTGACCCGGGATTGGACCTGCAACTTTGGAGTACCTGGATGACACTCTAACCAACTGAGCTTCCTGGCCAGGGCTTATAGTTTACTTTTACTTTAATTTTGTATTGGTTGCAGGTGTACAGTTTAGTGGTTAAACAATTATATACTTTACTTAGTGATCCCCTTCATATTTCTGGTACCCAACTGGCACCATACATACTTATCTCAATATTACGGACTATATTCCCAATGCTTTACTTTCCATCCCCATGACTATTTTGTAATTGCCAATTTTTGCTTCTTGGTCCCTTCAACCCTTTCACCCGGTCCCCCAAACCCTCTCCCTCTGGCAACCACTAGTCTGCTCTCTGTGTCTATGAGTCTGTTTCAATTGTGTTTATTTTGTTCTTTAGATTCCACATATCTAGTGGATAAAAAGCTGTGGTACAGACATACAACAGAATGTTTCTTGGCCATACAATAGAATGAATATTTGCAACAGCATGGATGGGTACTATGCTCAGTGAAGTAAGTCAGAGAAAGACAAATATATGATTTCACTTACATGCTTCCTGGTTCTTGACTGTTTGCCACGTGCCAGGCCCCTTTGTTGAGCTCAGGAGAGACAGTGGTGAAGAAAACACAGGCCTTCAGTGAAGGTAAAAAATGTAGGGAGCCTGCCCTGGCCGGTTTGGCTCAGCGGTTAGAGTGTTGGCCTGAGGACCAAAGAGTCACGGGTTCGATTCTGGTCAAGGGCACATTGTGATTCAGTCCCCGACCCTGGTTAGGGTCGTGCAGGAGGCAACCAATTGATGTTTCTCTCTCCTCCCACCCCCACTCCATCTGATGATAAATGAAAAAATATCCTTGGGTAAAGATTAAAAAAAAATGTAGGGAGCAAAATTTGCAGGTAAGAATGCTGGAGCTCAGCAGGGTTTTTTCTTTTGTTGTTGTTGTTGTTGTTAGTTTTTGCCTTTTTCTGTATTTCCTGAATAGAATGGTGTAATCTTCCCTCTCTCTGGGATTGATATGATTCTTCTCCAGTTTTTCCTTTTCAACTTTCCTTCATTATTTATTTTCCCTAATTTCCTATTGGCTGCTCTCTTAGTCCTATGAATTATACTGTAAGTCCTCTGCTTCTTCCTCTACATGCAAACAGTCCAGATTTGGGAAAATATTAAAATATTTAAATAATTTAAAAAATATGGGTGAAGGTGGTCAAAAGATATAAACTCCCAGTTATAAAATAAATATGTCCTGGGGATGTAATGTAGAGCATAGTAACCTGTATATTTGAAAATTGCTAAGAGAGCAGATCTTAAAGGTTCTCATCACCAGAAAAAAAAAGTGTAATTATATGTGGTGATGGGTGTTAACTAGACCTACTGTGGTGATTCTTTTACAACATATACATATATTGAATCATTATGTTATACACCTGTAGCTAACATAATGTTAAGTGTCAATTATATCCCAATAAAAATGAAATTTAAATTCAAAATCTGAAAAAGGAAAAACACCATAAGCTGATGCTAACCGTGTTTAGCTTTCAACTTCTGCTACAGAATGATGAAGTAGGCTATGCTATATCATTTTTAATCCAGCTACAGAACCAGCTGGCATTTTGATGTCATTGACAGGGCATGTGTTTGGGGACCTTACCCAGAAAATTACCTGGCAGCAAGAAGAAAATATCCTTGCATTTAGTGTAGCAGAAAGGTTGTCACCTTTGTCCCATCTGCAGGGAGAATTTAGAGCACGTTCCAATGAGAACTTTTCCGTGGTGAACTGGCCCTGGGATGTGCACCAAGGGGAGGCCAGCCGGCTGGAGGAGAGCAGACTTTCTGCAGAACAGCGTGTTCACTGTCCTAGCACAGTGCCTTCCTGCCCAAGTACACCGGGACTTGAACCTTTAGGAATGAAACATTAAGATACTGACTGTGCAATTTGCAAAACCACCTAAGTTGTTTGCAAAGGAACCGTGGTTTTGTTTTTTTTTCAGAGTTAAATTTAGCACACACACAAAAAAACCCTTAAAATGTAATTGCTGGTAGGGGGCCAGAGAGAGCCTTATGGAGTGCTATAAATGGTTTGCATTTTGATCCAGAAGGCTGGTATATGCAAATGTAAAACTTTGTGGAGGGAAACACAGGTTCTTCCACTTATGTTTGTTATACTTCAATTTAAAATTTAAAAAATAGAGATGGATGGTGGTGATGGTTGCACAACAATGTGAATGTACTTAATGCCACTGAACTGTACACTTCAAATGGTGAAAATGGTACATTTTATGTATTTTTTACCACGATAAAAAATTACAGTACAGATATTTGAGTGCAGCTCATATCACATATTAAAGAATGCCAATGAACCTAATGATGGCAGAGTTAGCTTTAGGAGTAGATGGGAAACCACCTTGAATCTACATTTATTTTCCCAAGTTGCTTCCTCCCCAAGGCCTATAATCTCTACTAGAAAATGGAATCTCTGCAAATGTGGCTCCTGTCCGGTCCTCCTCATGACCCTGACCCGACCCAACACTCACACTCTCCCCTGCACGCACGGACTTCCAGGGTTGGAGGAAGCTGAACAAAGGCCTGGGGTTCAAGGGGAGGGCAGGGTGCAGGGCAGGGCGGAGAGGAGGGGACAGCCCCAGCCAGGATCTCTGCTTTCCTCCTATCTCTGGCTTCCCCTCACCTCTCCTCCCCCAGCTGAGGCAGAAGGCAAACTGTAGACTTTTAGATGAGAAAGAGACCCTAGGTCATCGTGTTCTACCTCCTTATTTTTATTTCATTTCTTAATGAGGCAGCAAAGCACAGAGGGGTGAAGGGGCTTTTCCAAGGTCACACAGCCAATTGGAGGCTGAGCCAGGACTAAAGTTTAGGCCCTCTGTTGCTCATTGCTGTACTAGACCTGCACCCCGAATGCAGCCCTTTCTCTCTGCTACCCTTTCTATTTCTTCTTCCTCCTCTGCCTCACCTTCCTGCCAGGGCATTATTTATTTTAAATATATTTTTATTGATTTTTTTAGAGAGAGAGGAAGGGAGAGAGAGAGAAACATTAATGAGAGAGACACATCGAACAGCTGCCTCCTACATCCCGCCCCCCGGCACTGGGGATCCAGCCCGCAACCCAGGCACATGCCTGGATTGGGAATCAAACCGGTGACCTCTTGGTCCATGAGTCAATTGCTCAACCACTGAGCCACACTGGCTAGGCCAGGGCATTTTTTTTTTTATCCTCACCCAAGGACATTTTTCCATTTTTTGTTCAGATAGAGCAGGAGGGAGAGAGAGGAAGAGAGAAAGAGAGAGAGAGAGAGAGAGAGAGAGAGAGAGAGAGAGAGAGAGAGAGAAACATCGATGTGAAGGGACACATCGAGTGGCTGCCACCCGAATGACCAACCAGGGCCAGGGACAAACTGCAACCGAGGTACGTGCCCCTAGCGGGAACTGAACACGGGTCTCTCTGTACCGCAGGCCGACGCTCCAACCGCTGAGCCAAACCGGCCAGGGCGCAGGGCATTTTTTAAATAACAACTTTATTGAGGTATAATTCACATCATAAAATTTGCTCATTTAAAGTATACAACGGGCCCAGCCAGTGTAGCTCAGTGGTTGAGCGTTGACCCATGCACCTAGAGGTTGCCGGTTCAATTCCCAGTCAGGACACATGCCCAGGTTGTGGACCTGATCCCCAGTGAGGGGCATGCAGGAGGCGGCTGATCAATACTCTCTCTCATCGATGTTTCTATCTCTCTCTCCCTCTCCTTTCCTCTCTCTCTCTCAAATCAATAAAAAAGTTAAAGTGTACAATGGTTTTTGCCATATTGAGAGCTGTACAACCACATCAATTTGAAAACATTTTCATCACCCCCCCCAAAAAAGTCCCGTATCCATTAACAGTCACTCTTCATTTGCTCCCAACAGCCCAGCCCTAGGAAACCATTAACCTATACAGAGTTGCCTTTTCCACATGTATTTTATAAATGGAGACATACGACATGTGGTCCTTTGAGCCTGGCTTCTTTTTCTTAGCATAATGTGTTCAGGGTCCATCCATGTTGTAGTCTTCCAGATCATTAAGTGGCTCTTGTCACAGCAGGTGGAACAGAGGAGTGGAGGGAAGAATGAGAGAGAGAATTCTGAAGGTCACAGCACAGCAACGTAATGAAATGAAGGTGAGAACTGATTCCCTTCTACTTAGCACACCCCTAGGCGGGCTATTTCTACTCATTACTGCATTTCATTTAATGTTCCTGTCCCCAGAAAATCACCATCCCCAATGCAGATGTGAAAACTAAAGAGGAATTCAGGAGCTTTTCAAAGGGGATGCAGCACAAGGATAGGAATTCAAGTTGTTGTCTGGCCCCAAAGCCAGTCAGTCTTTCCCGGGACCAGGCCGCCTCTGGAGCTGTCAGATTCTGAGGGTGGGTTTTCACATCCACGGCGGAGGGTGATTTTGGCCAGTCTAAAAAGTGGTGATCACAGCAAGAAACCTCAAAAAATTTAAAGTCTGGTTGCCTCTGTGGAAGGGAACTGGGTGACTGGGGACAGTGGTGGGAAGAAACTTCATTCTTCAGATTTTTTAAAAAACTTTTGAACCATGTGACTCTATTACCTATTTAAAAATACATGTATTTTTTAAAATCTACTCATTCATTCGACAAATATTAATGAGCCACCAGCCTAACAAGTGTTGGGGATACAGCTGTGAACAGGGCCAAACAGAAAGACGGTGAAGATTCTTGCAGAAACACCCCCTTTTTTCCTGAGTGTCCAAAAGACCAGTTGAAAGGCCCACTCCTCTGACACCAGTCCCAACTCCTCTATGAGCAGGCATCCTCATGTCTTTTCCTCGCTGATTTTCGACGGCATTTAGTCTGCATCACACTTGATGACCTGCCCCTTGGTTCTGCTCGCTGTGGCTGTGTGAGTGCTCAGCGCAGGTGACGCTAAGGAGGCTGCTGTCCCCGTTCACGCGACTGTCTGAGATAGTCTGGGACCCAAGGAATAGCTCACCTCTCCAGGCCTACTACTCACTTCTTCCCACCGCCACTGTCTGAGCGAGCAGAGGCGAGCAAGCTGACCTTTCTAGAACGAGGTTAAGAATGTGAGCCTGGCCCTGGCCGGTTTGACTCAGCCGTTGGAGCCCACAGATCAGAGTCCCGGATTCGGTTGCTGTTCGTCCGCGGCCCCGGTTGGGGTCACGTGGGAAGCAGCCAGTTGTGTCTCTCTCACATAGATGTTTCTCTCTCTCTTCCTCTCTCCCTCCCTCCCACTCTATCTGAAGATAAATGGAAAAATATTCCTGGGAGAAGATTAAAAAAACAAGAATATGAGCCTGGGTCTACCTCCTGCCATTCACCTTTTTTAGATTGGGAAGTCACTTGACCTCTATGTACCACAGATTCCTCATGTATAAAGTGGGGACAATGACAGGACCATTGTGATAAACACATTAATATAGAAAACACTATACCAGCGTGAGGCACGTAGAAAACTCACTGTGAACTTTATTTATTGCTATTATCTTCAGTGTTCCCTCTAGTGCCTACCTGCCATCCTGCCTCACGGGTTTAGCCAAACTTAGCTGTTCTTTATTTCTGGAATACATCATACACTTGCATGTGTCTGTACCTTTATCCTCTTGCTGGCCTGAAATAGATGCTCTTTCTTGTCTCCTGCCTGCCTGCTAAGCCTAGGTGCTACGCATAAGTCTCCTCTCCTCCCCACATTCCATACACTGTCTTCGTATACTTCCAGCACAGCACTATTGATGCGTGTGAGCTCTGCCAGAGGACCTGTGTCAAGTTCATCCTCCAACCCACCTGGTAGCAGGGGCTGGAGGGAGGGAGGGAGTCTGATGGGCAAAGACAGGACCACCATTTTAGACCAAGCCTCTGAGCAGACCTCCAAATGCATTACCCCATTTTGACATATCTTAATGTTTTTTAAAAATCATACTGGGAGCCTCAAAAAAAAAAAAAAAGGAAGTGTACAGCAAGGGTCCTCACACTTTTTAAAGGGCCAGGTGGTAAACAGCTCAGGCTTTGCGGGCCACCTGGCCTCTGTCCCAGCTCCTGAGCTCTGCCTTTGTATCTCCAAAGCAGCTAGTTGCAAACATAAAAGAACAGGTGGTCCAATACAACTTTCTTGAACTTTATTTATGAGCACCGATATTTGAATTTCACATAATTTTATTTGTCACAAAAATTCTACTTTTGATTTTCCTTCAACTAGTTAAAAAATGTATAAGCGGCCCTGGCCGGTTTGGCTCAGCGGTTAGAGCGTCAGCCCACGGACTAGAGAGTCCAGGGTTCCATTCCCGCTAAGGGCACGTACTTGGGTTGCAGTTTGTCCCCGGCCCCGGTTGGGGTCGTGTCGGTGGCAACCACTCGATGTGTCTCTCTCACATCGATGTTTCTCTCTCTCTCTTCCTCCCTCTCTATCTGAAGATAAATGTAAAAATGTCCTCGGGTGAGGATAAAAAAATAATGTACAACCGCTCTTGGCTTGCAGGCCACAGGAACACATGTGGTCAGTTGGATCCGGCTTCCAGGGCCGCAGCTGGAGTGCTCCGGGTCCAGAGGAGCCTTTCTCCACTTCAAAGAGACCTTGGGGAAATGGTGTCTCCAAGGACCTTTAGAAGTAGAGTCACGATAATTAGCAAATAAAAATATAGAACATCTAGTTAAGTTTAAATTTCAGTAAACAAGGAATATCTCCTTTAGTGTAAATATGTCCCATGCAATATTTATGTATGCTTTTTGGCATACCTACTTTACTAGATGTAAGGACATCAATCCCACTCTCAAATCCCACGACCCTACCATCCCTAACACCACTGTGCTGGGGGCCTGTCCCCTCCCCATAAGAATTATGCATACTCTTAGGTGGACCTCACCTTGAGCTCACCACAGGGGCAAGAAGATACTACCTGTCAATCACTGCAGAGGGGGCAGGCCTTCCTGGCAGGAAATTGGGCCCGAAGCAGGTGGGGAGACGACTCTTTGCCCCTCCCAAGACCTCCACCAGGGTGTGTGGGCAAGGTGGCACCAGTCACATGCGGAGAACCTTCTGGCTGGTGTGGGGGCACTGCGTAAAGATGGCCCCTGCCCTGTGGGGGCAAACCTGGCTGCAGGCTGGGAGAGCCCCGGCCAAGGCCCTTTCTCTTTAGGGTCTCCAGGAAGAAGACTAGGAGATTACCCTGTGCAATCCGGAGTGTGTGGATTCATGGCCCTCTGTGATTATTTCCTTGTTGTTTTCTCCAGCTTTTAGTAGTATTTGTGAATAATAATAATAAAAAATACTCTAGGCTTGTCTCAGTCAAGATTCCTGGAAGCAAGAAAGGCTCTGTATTCCTCCTGAGCCCATTGAAGCCGGAGGAATTGCTTCCACTAAGGGGCAGCAAGGAACGAGGGGGGTGGAGGACACAGGCATGCCAGGGACGAAAACTTTAGGGACAGAGTCAAGGATGCATGTATATCCCCATCACGAGGCAGTTCCAATCCCCTCTTGGATGATCTAAGTGTAGTTTGCATTAGTTTACCACCCCTTCATGATTCGGTTCATTAATCCAAATACTGCTTTTCTGAAGGCTTGATTCTTCCAGGAAGCCTCCTTCCCCGTTCCAGTCCTCGGTGTTTTTCTTAGCAAATAATGTCACCTTTCAGTCGGCAACGAATCCTGCACTAACTGGAGACATCTCTTGAACTGAACTGTTACTGATATTTTCTATGGTGAAATCATTCATTTGTCTTATTTCCCCTGGGCCAGGAACGTGCTTTATAGTATTCCTGAAGTCACATTTCGTAAAGGGTGATTTGATCCCTCAAATCACAGCAGCCAACACTGACAATAACCATACAATCAACTCAAGCAATATTTATCAATAGTATTACAGAAATGTATGAGTGAATATAATAATTTTTTTGTCATTTTATAGTTGCAGGTGGTTTTAAAACAACCTGTGTTAATAATTACAATGAGTACGGTTAGTCTAATTCTTGACATCAATACCCCAGTCACCCTCACTATTTGGCTTCTTGGCTCATCGTCCTATCTTTTGGAATTAGGTGAATTTTTGTTTTTATAATGTATCTCTAAAACTAAGTGTAGTTCTCTTCCATTCTTTGGTAAAGTGGAAAACTGGCAAGGCCTTCTTTGGGGGAAAAAGAGCTTGATAAAATACATAATAGCTGATATTTATGTGTCTACTAAAGGTTTCAATTTTTAAACTTGGAATCAGCCACAAAATATTCATTTTACTGTTCCCACTCTCTGCCTCATATGAATGGCCTATGGTAAAAATACAGGCATACTTACATTGTTATTAGCTCTTCTAATCTATCTGTTTGTCTTGTTTTTATTTTGTTAGCAAACCAACATATCAGCAAGAGAGTGGCTATTGAACCCAAGGGGGCATGTATCTGAGCACCTTTGTTGATACACATTTTAACATCAATTCATTTGAAACACTTAAATGAAATTTTATTTCAGGATTTTTTTTCACTGTTTCCTCTGTTCTTTTAAGTGGATAACAGGAGAAGGCACAAGAAAGCTCTTGAGAAAGTTTCAGTTTACCAGAGAATCAATTGTATAAGAAAAGTAATTAAGTAAATAGATGGTAATTTGGGGTGGATTATCTAATTTTAAAAGTAACTATTTTTTAAATTGTCAGTTAAATTAAGGCATTTGTAAATATAAAATAGCAATTTGACATTTGTTTGCTCTTCACAAATATCAAACAGTAAATGTATATAGTTACTTTTTCTCCATCACATTTAACTTTGTAAAAATAAAGTTTTTAAATCAGATTTCTTCTTGAAATGTTAAGCAATCAAGCCTATAAGAAAAACAAATGATGGTAAGCCATTTCTTTTTCTTTAGATCAATGGAAAAAGGTCAGTATGCTGCCGATAATTTCCAACAGCAGTTAATGATGAAAAGTCATCTATAATTATCTTTAAAATACATTTTTAAATTTCTCTGGATTATGAGTGCATTTTCTCTCGATTACTTCATTTAACTTGTATTATATTCATTGGTTTTTCTGAACAATTTAAGCTTTCCCCCTTTAAATATCAAAACTCACATTTTGACTGTTTTTATTGGGAAATATCCTAGAATATTTATTTTTTATCCTCACCCAAGGACATTTTTACATTTATCTTCTGATAGAATGGGAGGGAGAGAGGGAGGGAGGGATAGAGGGAGGGAGGGGAGAGAGAGAGAGAGAGAGAGAGAGAGAGAGAGAAACATCGATGTGAGAGGGACACATTGACTGGTTGCCTCCCACACGACCCCAACCAAGGCCGGAGACAAACTGTAACTGAGCTATGTGCCCTTAGTGGAACCGAACCTGGGACTCTCTGGTCTGCGGGCTGACACTCTAACTGCTGAGCCAAACCGGCCAGGGTGAATATTTATACTCTATCTGAAGACAGAGAAAGGAACCATACCTGATTTAACCCTTCGTCTGTCACTCCCGGACTACCTGTGAAGACCCAGCACCGCGCGGTCTTAGAGAGCAGTGTGCTCCTGGGGCCTCCGCCGCTTCCCTGCCTGGCTGCACCGCCTCCTCCCTGCCACCAGCTCTCAAATGCCGTCTGCCCTGTGCTGCTTGTGATGAGCCACCTTGCGGTGTCCCTCTGTCTTCCTAAGACTGGCTCCAGAGGCTCAGACAGGGTGAGGATGATGTGCTCTGTGACAGATGCTTGCTACTCAGAGGTTCTGTCACTTACTTCTAGGTTCCAGGCTGGGCTCCTAATTACAGTCCTTCTTGGGAACAGTTTACTTGGGAGGAACTAGCTAACTGCCCACATCCTAACACCTGCCTCCGAGTCCCCTCATTGTCAACCTGTGCTTCAAAATCCCCCTCCTGCGGAATTCTAAAACCACAACAGCTCGCATTCAGATGGTGCCTATTCCCTTCCAGGCACGGATCTAAGCCCTTTGTATACATCAGTCAATTCTCAGGTTACTTCCAATTTCCAGATGAAAAAATGGAGGCACAGAGGGTAAGTGACATGCCCAACAGGTATATAGCTGGTAAGTGGCAAAGCTGGGAGGGACTCTAACACAGGCGGCCAGCAGTCTGACTGCAAGGATTCCTACATGCCGCACTTCCCGGGACTCCATCTGTGTGCCTATTTCTGGGAACTGGAATGGGCAGAGGAAGATGGCTGCTAATTCAGTTTCACTGCTGCAACCTCAGGCCAGCCATCACCCTGCGCATCCAGGCCCAGCCTTATCTGCTTTCAAATTTCTCCTGCTCCTCCAGCCCAAACTGAAGTTAGCATCAGCTACCAACAATGATCGAGCATTTTCTGTGTGTTAGTTAGGAAGGGGTTACAAATATCTCTGATTTCTATGATATTATCGACACCTCAGAAGGACTGAAGGCTCAGAGATGTTAAGTGGCTTGTTCAAATCACAGTGATTGGCAGACCCATCACTTTCATTCCTCAAACACCTCAAGGACAAAAGCCTCCATCAGTCTCCATGTGCCTATAGGAGAGAAGCCAAGTTCCTCACTGGCAGGCAAGGTGCCATGCTATCTCTCCAACCTTATCTCCGCTGGGCTCCAGCTTGCCTCCTCTGTTCTACACGGGCATGTCTGTGCCCTCTCCCCCAACCCACAGGCTCACTCCCGAGGCCCAGCCTTCTATCTGCTGTTCCCACGACCTAGAATGTCCTGTTTTCTCCTTTGTGCCTACTCAAACCTGCATGACACAGGACCCGGCTCAGCCTTCCTTCTCACACAAGGTCCTCCTGCATGAAATGCTCCAGGCCCTACAGTCTCGCCTCTCCCCACATTCCTCCCACCAGTCCTTGGGGCACTGAGCACACGCAGTTGTATAGCAGATCATTCGCTCATGCCAGCCGACACTGTGTTGAGCTGAATATTTTGCCTCATATGGTATCATATACAGGGGTGGGCAAAAGTAGGTTAAATTACCAGCCATCATTACCGGAAAGATAAATTATAAGGATAGGAAATAATAACAACAATAATAATACAAATAATACAAATAAATATACAATCATTAATAAATAACAATACAAGGATAAACTCTATGTTTTGCATACTCACAACTATACACCTACTTTTGCCCACCCTTGTATCCACAGAGAATTTTCTCTCTTACCTGTTGTATCAGGACCTGGGGCAAAAATTGCTTTCCATGGACAAAAGGAGCAGTAGGTAAAATTTATCACTGGTGTGTTCTAATGTAGCTCTCCTTCCCCTCGAGTTATTCCAGTATGTGTAAGGCTATATGTGATGTAACCTTACCACTCTTTTTTCTTTCTGTTATGAAAATACTAATAATATAATAACAAAAACAGACATATTACTGTGTGCCCGCTACTTTTCTAAGCCCTTCATGAGTATTAACTAACTTAGTCTTCCTAACAGTCCTTTGAGGGAGGGGATTTATTTTTACTCTCTTTTATGGATGGGCAGACTGAGTCACAGAGAAGATAAGAAACTTGCCTAAGGCCACTTAGCTGGGACTCAAAGCTAGGCATTTAATTATGATGTGATACTGCCTCACCAAAAAAATAATGTATTGTGTTTTGTTTTGTTTTTTCCGATGGTGAAAGTAATGCTTGTGAAGTGTTTTAAAACTCAGATGGTAACTGGGAAGCAAACATGTAAAAATTTATTGTGAAATGAGCATGAGATCCAAGTTCTAATACTAAGAATGCTGGTGAGCTGGACCACAGGGCTGAGGCCGAGCAGGCGAGGCCCAAATCCAGATGTCAGTTCTTACCACGAACCAAGGCAGAAGAGACAGAGACAGGGAGCAAGAACATGGACCTGCTCTGAAAAAGCACAAAAACAAAATAAAAGGAGAATATCACCCATAATCCTATAACCTGGGAGAATTAAATACCTACTCAAGCAGATATAAATACATGTTAGTTCCCTTTTCAGAAATGGAAACATACTGTACATTATGGGTTTTTTGTCCTTAATTCAAAATTTTAAACAGCTTTGTTGAACTATAATGTATACACCATTAAATTCTTGTTTTAAGTATACAAAACATTTTATTTGCAATACAGAGTTTTGTAATCATTACCACAACCCAATTTTATTTTATTATTTTATTTTTTTTATCCTCGCCCGAGGACATTTTTGCATTTATCTTCAGATAGAGCAGGAGGGAGAGAGAGAGAAAGAGAGAGAGAAACATCGATGTGAGAGAGTAACATCGAGTGGTTGCCACCCACACGACCCCAACCAGGACTGGGGACAAACTACAACCAAGGTACGTGCCCTTAGCGGGAACTGAACCCCGGACTCTCTGGTCTGCGGGCCAATGCTCTAACCGCTGAGCCAAACCAGCCAGGGCATCCACAATCCAATTTTAGACGATTGCCTTGCCCCAAGAAGATCCTTTATACCCATTTGCACTTACTCTGCATTCCCACCCCCGCCCCCTGGCAACTATGAATTGTTTTTCCTCTCTCTATATTGATTTGTCTGTTCTGGGCATTTCATATAAATGGAAACACATAATATGTGGTATTTTTTGAATCTGGCTTCTTTTACTTAGCATAATGTTCTCAAGGTTCATTCTTACTGGAACACATATCATTACTTCACCCCTTTTGATGGCTTTTTTTGTTTTGCTTTGTTTTGTTTTATCCTCACCAGAGGACATTTTTGCATTTATGTTCAGATAGAGTGGGAGGGAGAGACGAAGGAAGAGACAGAGAGAGAAATATCAATGTGTGAGAGAGAGACATCAAGTGGTTGCCACCCACACAAACCCAACCAGGGCCAGGGATGAACTGCAACCGAGGTACGTGCCCTTAGCAGGAACCAAACCTGGGACTCTCTGGTCTGCGGGCCGATGCTCTAACTGCTGAACCAAACTGGCCAGGGCAATGACTTTTTTTTAAATCCTCACCCGAGGACATTTTTGCATTTATCTTCCGATAGAGTGGGAAGGAGAGAGGGAGGAAGAGAGAGAGAGAGAGAGAGAGAGAGAGAGAGAGAGAGAGAGAGAGAGAGAAACATCGATGCTAGAGAGTCACATTGGCTGGCTGCCACCTGCACTACTCCAACTGGGGCAGGGGACAAACTGCAATGGAGGTATGTGCCCTTAGTGGGAACTGAACCCGGGACTCTCTCTCTGGTCCGCGGGCCGATACTTTAACTGCTGAGCCAAACTGGCCAGGGTTTGATGGCTTAATAATATTCCATTGTATATGTATACCATGTTTTCCGTATTCATTCAACCGTTGATGGACATTTGGATTATTTTAAAAGAACAATGCTGCTGTGGATATTCATGTGCAAATCTTTGTGTGGACATAATGTTTTCATTTCTCTGGGGGAGATATCTAGGAGTGGAATTGTTGGGTCATATGGTGCAGTTTCCAAAATGAATGTGCCTTTTTACATTCCTACCAACAATGTGGAGAATTCTAGCTTCTCCACATCCTAGGCAACACTTGCTACTGTCTGGTTTTTATTACAGCCATTCTAGTGGGTGTGAAGTGACATGTTATTGTTATTTTGATTTGCATTTTCCTAATGACTAAAAATATCGAGCATCTTTTCATGTGCTTATTGGTCATTCAAATATTTTTTCTGATGAAGTGTTTATTCAAAATTTTGTCCGTATTTCAAGAGTGTTGTCATTTTATTATACACTCCCAGAGTTCTTTATGTATTCCAGATACAAGTCATTTATTAGATATATGATTTTCAAATATTTTCTCAGTCTGTGGCTTGTCTTTTCACTTTTTAAATGGTGTCTTTAGAAACACAACAGTTTTGAATTTTGATGAAGTCAATCTATCAATTTTTTTCTTTTATCGTTTGGGCTTTTGGTGTTATCTCTAAGAAGTTTTTGCCTAACCCTGCCATATTTTAGAAATGACCTGCCCTTACCCTCCAATTGGCAGTATGTCTTGGACTTCTTTCTACCTCAATAAATACAGGTCTGCATCATCATCCTTCATGGCGTTGGTTTCTGGAAAGAGGGAGGAAAGAAAGGATACAATAGGGTCCGACTACTCCAAATATCCAGGACCATTTTGTTTATTCTTGGGGCATGCCTTCTTCCATTTGGGATCATCTCATGTCTGGTATTTCCTCGGTGGTTTGTGAATAAAAACTTTTTTAGGCTATTAACTTCATCACAACATTTTATGTTTTAATACCTTGGTCACACAGATTCGTGGCCCCAAATCTTCTGTAGGCTTAAATTCCTCCATCTTTGATTCTAGTGGTGGGATGGTCATAAGAAACATGTGTTCTCCTATAATTGAGATTTGACAACCACTGCTTCCAGCATTTCCTAAAACTGACTGAGCCTTGGGAATGATTCACTCTAGTTAATGTGGTAAAAGGTAAATATGGAAAAAGAAAAGTAAGTTGTAGATAACAGAAATTGGCATATTGGTTTGTTGTTGTTCTTGTTAATCCTCATCCCAGGATATTTTTTCCATTGATTTTTTTTTTAAGAGAGAGTGAGGGGGGGAGGGGGGGAGAGAGACAGAGACAGAGACAGAGACATTGATGTGTCTCACATCACATCAACTGGTTGCCTCCTATGCTCACACTGGCCCTACAACCCAAGTACATGCCCCTGACTGGGAATTTAACCCATGACCCCTGGGTCTGAGGGCTGACGCTCCAACCACAGAGCCACACCGGCCAGTGCTGGCACACTGGTTTTAATGGAAGACTTAGTAATATTCCCAAACAAAATAGTGGTTATCATTTAACAGGCTCCAGAATGAGATGAATGGCACCCTGGCCTCTAACAGGAGTGGGGCTTCACTGGCTTGATAGGTGGTAGGTTATGAGGTTTGTGTAAAGTGAGAAGCTTCTTTAGGAACTAATTTCAGATAGAAGACACTAAGGGAGAATATCCAGGGAGGGAAAGAGCCTGTGAGAGGGGCCTCAGAGTAAGAATGGGAAAGGCAGGTTAGAGGATTTCAGAGCTCAGTGCTGAAAATGCTGATCTGTGAAAGAGAGGATCACTACACAACCATTTTGATGAGAAGCCAAGGTAGGATGGCCATGATTCTTTTTTGACCTAGCCCACTAGGGTTGGAGCCCAGAATTTGGAACCCCAGTACAAAAGCAAGGAGCACAGGGGAAAGATGTAAGGGCAACCCCCTGGCTGCACAATGGCCATGGCAAGGTTAGGGAAGTGCCCTGAGCAAAGATGTAGAGCTCCTCCAAACTGGTAGGTGACTATATGAGGCTGAGAGATGCAGAGGGAGATCATTCTAAATCCTTTAAGCAGTAGCCTTAGGTTTTTAACTTTAGTTTTTGTTTTTGTTTTTTTTCATATGGAAAACAAGACCAAATTACTACAGGGACTAACGGCTGTGTGCATGGAATATACTGGAAGACAAAGAGACCAGCTAGAAGCTACTGCAGAAATTCAGACATGAGGAGGGCTGTCCTTACAGAGAGTGCGTAGGAAGAAATGATCACCAGGCCTTTAGGGATGGTTGGCTGTGCAAAGTACAGAGAGAAGAGACAAACACAGCTGGGGGTGGGGGTGGGGCAAAAGCTGTAAGATGATTGACGGTTTTTTGGAGGTATAATTATATACGTACAATAAAATGTACAAATCTTAAGTGTGCAATGAATTTTGATAAATGTCTGCACGAGGTATGTTAAAAGGCTGAGTTTCACATGAATGCAGATACTAAGTGAAGTTGCCTCGAAAGCAAGAAGCTATATACACCTCAGTGAGAGAAGCAACAGGGGCTGGAACTGCAGATTTGAAAGTTATGCCAGCAGGTAGAAATCTTGTGAGCACATGAACACAAGTGCAAGAAAGGGGAACTGAAGAGAAAGGCCCAATTTTTGGCGCGCTTGAACCCCACACACACTGAGGGTCTTATTTGCGGGTTTAAGTGCAGCGACTTCTTTTTTATCAGGCCTTCAACCTCATACTAAATTCTTTTAAGAGAGAAAGAAACCACTTTCCCAGTTGGCTTCTGCCAAAGTCTGTCCTAACCGATCTTGCAGAATGGTGTCCTTGGGGGAGGGGAGCTACAAGACCCCACGGAGTGGTCTGCACCTCCTCCAAGCAGCTTGCACAGCTAGGATGCACAACTTTGTTCCAGACCTGGGGAGCCCAGCTCCCTCCGTGCAGCGGCCTTGCAGCAATGCCTTCGGTGTTTGCAGCCTGTGCAAGCTTACAAGCAGGAGCACTGCTCTCCGAGTTGGGGGCCGGTGGGCGTGGCCGCGCCCTCTCCCGCCCAGACAGTCCCTGGAACATTCTGAAAAGTATCCAAAAGTTCTGCGCCGCGCGCGCCAAAAGAAAATATAAAAGGGCACAACCCCCCACTACTCTGGGCATTTCGTGTCCAGACCTCGCCAACCGGCTCAAGCTCCAGCTGCAGCGCAGACGCCTCCTGCGCCTTGTCTGGAGCCTAGCCGTCGGCGGGGTGCTCCCCTTGCAGCGGTCTTCGGACCGAGGCGGCGACCTGAGCGTACTTGCTTGCCCTTCTCTTGGGGGCACCATGCCCAACGACGACGCATTCAACAAGTCCTCGGCACCGTCGGAAGCCCCGCACACCTCCGGGGCACCGCCGCAGAGCAAGACGGCGGTCTTCGGCAAAGTGGCGGGGGCTCTGCTGGTAACCTCGGGCGCCGGAGGCAGCGGCGGCGGCGGCGGCGGTGGCGGTGGCGGCAGCGGCGGCGGCGGCGGCGGCGGCTGCTCGGGGGCGTCCGGCGGGGGTGCCGGGAGCAAGAAGTCTCCGCGGCTGCCCAAGTGCGCGCGATGCAGGAACCACGGCTACGCGTCGCCGCTCAAGGGCCACAAGCGCTTCTGCATGTGGCGGGACTGCCAGTGCAAGAAGTGCAACCTGATTGCCGAGAGACAGCGCGTGATGGCCGCGCAGGTGAGTGCGGGCCCCCAAGAACCGGCTTCAGCCCCGAACTTTTCTGGAAAGTCCCTCCGGCCTGGCTGGCGCCACGCAGGGCCGGGGTTCGGAGGTGGCGGGGCTCGCCCGCGGCCGCGGCGCGCTCTGGCCCGGGCTCCCAGCCACGCACCGACGCCGCGCTCCCGGGGGCTCGGGTCCGATCCCGCGGACGGAGCAGGGAGGCGGGGAGTTCGCTCGGTTCCGGGAACCCCGCGATCCCTGACCCAGCCCTCCCGCAGGGCCTTGCAGGGTCCGCTCTTCAGGGGGTCCCCGATATCCCCAGAATCTCTGATCCCGCTTTCATAGCAAAGTTGCCGGGTTCGCTGGTGAGTCCCTGGCATCCCGGCACTGAACCTTCCGCAGAGAGTTGCGGGGTTCGGTCTGCCGGGGCAGGGTCCCCGGGATCTCCGCCCTGGTCCCCAGCAGAGTTGCCGGGTTCGCCCCTTGGGGGGCCCCCGGGACTCCCTGACTCCGCCCCCCAGCCCAGAGTTGCGCGGAAATTCGGAGGGCGCCGGCGTGGGCTACCTGTTGGGGCGAAACCGAAGCCCGGCTGCTCGTCTGGATAACGTGTCGGGCAGCGGTCTTTCTGGAAGGTTCGCCGCAATGGTCGCCGGCACCGCGTGGCCGTCGCCGGGCGCCGGGCGCCCTTCCCGTCTGCGCCCTCGCGGGCCGGGGCCTCGCCATCTTGAGGCCGCGGCCGTTCGCCCGGCCTTTTCCGCCCGAGCCTTCCCGCGGGCTGCCGCGCGGACCTGCGGGGCGCTCCCGGCTTGCTCGCCAGATGCGCGCAGGGGAGAAGAGCTGGGCCTGGAGCTTCGTCTGTCGTCCACGGTTCTTTTTTTTCCTTTTAAAGCGGCAAATCCACGACAGCAATTGAACATCGTAGCGGAAATAGTAAGGGTCGTTGGTATCCTAAAAGGATTTTAGAAGAGAATAATGTACTTTTTTTTTTTTCCCCGGCTAAAAGTTTTATCCTTTTCAGACAGGTTTTTGGAAATGCAAAGATACCCAAGAAATGTTGGCCAGCGACGTGCTGCTTTTGGGTAGGAAGGTGTAAATCTCCGTTGGAAATGATTTGATGCGTGTTCAGCAGGACCGCACGAATGCTTTTAAGATTATACTTTTATATACATTTTTTAAAACGCGTTTTAAACTAAATTTTGGTTTCATAGGTTGTGTGTGAGTGCGCTCGTGGAAAATACAGGTTGTTTTTCTTGGTTTCTTTATAGGGTTTTGGCTTAGTCTGTAGCGGAGGAAAAGAGTAAACTGAATATAGCGTTAAAATGCATCACAACAAGCTTACTGAAAGAAAAAACTGGTGAACATTTAAATTGCATTTGTAAGAAGAAAAATATTCTGAACATCTGGTCGTTGGCTTAAATAGTGCGGCGCTATGCTTAGGAGAACTTTCCTCAAAATATAATAAAATATTTATCGGAGTAGGGCCCTTCATTTAGAATTAACCTTTATTAGTAGGAGCACTGAGTTGGGAGAAGGCTGTGATGTTAAAAACAAAAGCAACTCGGGATTACTTTTGTAATACGAAATTTAAGTGTTTTTCGCAACAGAAGGCTTTTGTTGTGTTAGATGAAACCTTTCAAATTCATGTAACAGCGGTTTATTTGGTTTTTTAGTCCTTTTTAAAATAGTTTGAAAGTGATCTTGGATATGACTCTAAAATAATTGCGTTTTTTAAAATCAATTGCCTCACTTTACCTGTTTAAATAACATTTCCTAACACCCTGGCCGGTTTGGCTCAGCGGTTGGAGCATCGGCCTGCGGTCCAGAGAGACCCGGGTTCGGTTCCCGCTAAGGGCGCGCACCTCGGTGGCGACCACTCGATGTGTCCATTTCGCGTGGATGTTTCTCTCTCTTCTTCTCTTTCCATCCCACTCTATCTGAACAAAAAATGGAAAAATGTCCTCGGGTGAAGATAATAAATAAATAACATTTCCTAAGAACCCTGGAGAGGTCTTTATAAAAGTGTCTTTAGTTTATGGAGTATTTTGTGTGTTTTGTGCATGCATGTGATTTGTGCAAATTGAGGTATAGGTAGGCATTGACATACTGCACAGCTTTGTGGGTATTTTTTATTATTTCTGATCAGATCATTTATATCTAAACTTCTTGGTTAGTAATAGAAAATCCAAGATTTAAACGTATTTAATCTTAATTATTTAAGTATTCTTTTTCCTTTTTATAAGTTGAAGACTCCTCTTGTAAAGAGAAAAATTACTTCCAAATTAATCATCTTTCTAAATTTGGACTATAGTTTTCCTAAAACAATATATAAATTGTATTTGTGCTTCCAGTTTATCATTTTGATTTCAACTATTGGTTTGTCTTTGGGACTCTGAGGTACAGGTACTCTCTCATTTTATCATCACCAAGAGTCAATTTCAACAGAAAGTCTCCCTTTTTTGTTACATGTAGTCAGCAAATATATAATTTATTTTCTTTACACCTCTTTTATCAACCTTTAACAATATTTTAAAAGAAGATAAATTGAAGAGGGACCATGAGGAGTTTCTTAGGTATGTGAGGCCCTTGCCATCTCCTTCTGCCTGCATCTGCCTCCTCCTTCCCTGCCTGGAGTATCCACCTGTCCTCTCCCTTTCTCTCCGTCTCCAGCCTCTCCCTTCTCCAGGGACTTAACCACCAGCTTCCAGCCCTCTTCCCCATTACTTCTCCATATGCTCCCTCCACCCAGGCTCTGAAGGGTTTTTCCTAAGCAGCCTCCGCCTTTCCTGCCCACCCCGGTCCCTTGTTCTGCATCTTCATCCTTACCTGTCTAAGCCCTACTCAACCTAATATTCAAGGCTCTGCTCCAATAGGCTCAGCTCCAGTACCGCCTCTGGCTGATTCTTACACTTGAAGCCATTTCTGTCTCTGAATTTCTTCTGTAGGATTGGTGTGTACCTCTCCTGTGGTGTTGGTCACATTCTGTCTAGAGTTCCATGCTTATCTGCCTCTTGTTTCTCCTTTTTAAGATTTTCATTCATTTCTTTATGTTTGATCCTCACCCGAGGATATATTTTTATTTTATTCTTTCCATCACCATGTATCCCCTCTATGCCCTCTTCCACCTCCACCCCCCCCCCCCAATCACCACTATTGTCCATGAGTTCTTTGTTTTCTTACTGATTTTTAGAGAGAGAAGAGGAGGGAGAGAGAGAGAGTGAGTGTAACATTGATGTGAGAGAAGCATCAATTGGTTGCCTCCTGTATACGCCCGGACCAGGGATTGAACTTGCAACCCAGGTGTGTGCCCTGAGCGGCAATTGAACCTGCAACCTTTTGGTGTCCTGGGTGATGCTCCAACCAACTGAGCCACCTGGCCAGGGCCTGTTTCTCCTTTTAAACACTGAGTACCTTGGGATATAATCTAGTCTTACTGTATCTTGCTGGTCGTTGTCCCCAGTACAATGGCCTTGTACAAATTGTGGAACTGAAGGAGTGAGTGATCCCATTATCCTGCCTTCCTGATTGATCAGTGCTGACTTCTCTGCAGATTGAACTCCTCTGCTTGGCTGACTATAATTTTTCCTGATTCTCCCTAGCCAATCTTATCTCCTTCTAATTTACATACTAATTTGTTTAATGAACATTTTTTGAGCACCTACTGTGGGCCAGACACCCTGGCTCTAAACCACTTCTCAGCTTCGGCTGCACCTGATAGTTAAGTGGAATTGAGAGGTTCTCAGGCCTCAACCTGGAGCTAATGAATCATGATGTCTGGGTGGGTGGGGCTGCACAAGTGATGCTCATGGTGTGCTGGAGGATGACCTGCTGCCCTGTGCTTCCAGGTGGCCCTGCGAAGGCAGCAGGCCCAGGAGGAGGAACTGGGGATCAGCCACCCCATCCCGCTGCCCACTGCGGCTGAGCTGCTTGTCAAGAGAGAGAACAATGGCAACAACCCTTGTCTGATGACCGAGAACAGTGGCTCCTCGCAGCCTCCACCACCACCACCACCACCACCACCACCACCACCGCTGCCACCAGTCAGCACCGCGACCGCTGCAGTTGCAGGTAACCTGGGGGACCCGGGGTTCACACTGTGGCTGAGCATGAGGGTAGAAGAAGGGCCGTGGCCACAAAACAGTCTCAGGACCATCCTGAGCCACATCCCACATCAGAGGATTTCCTTCAAGGATTCTTCCTCTGCAGGTCTTCAATAGCTTTACTTTTCTGTTGGTAATTAGCCAAGACTGAATCTGGACAGAGTCAGAATCACAGAATGTCAGAGGAGTGAGATTTTCCAGATTTCATCTCAATCCACTCCTCCATTTTTGGGTCCTTTTGGTGACAGCTAAAGATCCTTGTTTTCTAGAACTAAAAGTCCATTTCTCTGGCAAATGACTGCAGTCCATTTGGATCACGTTTCAGTGGGCACTGGGAAGTCAGGGAAGGCATGTCGCACTGGCTTAAATGTTCTCTCCCGGGTACTAGCACTGTACCAGCAGCTACATGTATGTTAATTCACCTCATTGCATTCTCGGCAGTAGGAGGTATTAGTCCTGTTTAACACATGTGAGAACTGAGGTGTAGGAAGTTTAAGTGACTGACTAAATCTACAGAACTAAAAAGTATCTGAAGTGGTTTATCTGCCTCCAGAGCTCACTGAGCTTATTGCACTGGGTCTCCAAATTACCTCAAGCATCATGATGGCCTGGAGCTGCACTGTACAATATGGAAGCCCCTAGTCACAGGTGGCTATTTAAAAATTTTTCTTTTTTTTTTTTTTTTATCCTTAGACAAGGACTTTTTTTGATATTTTGTTCAGATAGAGTGGGAGGGAGAGAGAGAGAGAGAGAGAGAGAGAGAGAGAAACATCAACATGTAAGGAACACATTGAGTGGTTTCCACCCACACCACCCAACCAGGGCCAGGGACAAACTGCAACCGAGGTACGTGCCCTTAGTGGGAACCGAACCCGGGTCTCTCTGGACCGCAGGCCGACACTCTAACCACTGAGCAAAACAGGCCAGGGCAAATTTTTTTTTCTTTATTGATTTTAGGGAGAAAGGAAGTGAGAGGGAGAGAGAAGTAGAAACATTGATGAGAGAGAACATCAATTGGCTGCCTCCTGCATGCCTCCCACTGGGGATCAGGCCCACAACCTGGGCATGTGTCCTGACCGGGAATCGAATCAGCGACATCTTGGTGCGTGGGTTGATGCTCAACCACTGAGCCACACTGGCCGGGCCACAGGTAGCTATTTAACTTTAATTTTTTTCTTTTTAATCCTCACCCGAGGACATTTTTCCATTTTTTGTACAGATAGAGTGGGAGGGAGAGAGAGGAAGAGAGAGAGAGAGAGAAACATCTATGTGAAAGGGACACATCGAGTGGCTGCCACCCGCACGACCAACCAGGGCCGGGGACAAACTGCAACCGAGGTACATGCCCTTAGCAGGAACCGAACCCAGGTCTCTCCGGACCGCAGGCCAACGCTCTAACCGCTGAGCCAAACTGGCCAGGGCAAACTTTAAATTGATTATAATGAAATGAAATTAAAACATTCACCCAAAGAAGTTAAACAAATGACCAACATACACGTGAAAAGATGCTAAATATCACTGATCATTAGGGAAATGCAAATGAAAACTACATTGAGATACCATCTTATAATGAGATATCGACCAACACATTAAGATGGTTACTATTTAAAAAACCCCACAAAATAACATTGGCGAAGATATGGATAAATGGGAAACTTAGTGCTCTTTGTTGGTGGAACTATAAAATGGTTCAGTTGATACGGAAAAAACAGTATGGAGGTTCCTCAAAAACTGAAAATAGAATTACCATATGTTCCAGTAATTAGTCTTCTGGTTATACACCCAGAATCATAAGGAGGGTCTTGAAGAGATAGTTGTACACCCATGTTCATAGCAGCATTATTAATAATAGCTAAAATGTGGAAGCAGCCTCTGTTCATCAACAGATAAATGGGTAAGCAAATGCGGTATTATGCATACAATGGAATATTATTCAGCCTTGAAGAAGAAGGAAGTTCTAACACATGCTACAAAGTAGATGAACCTTGAGGACATTATACTAAGTGAAATAAGTCAGTCACAAAAAGACAAATACTGTGTGATTCCACTTAAATAGTCAAAAGTCTTATAGACGGAAAGTAGAATGGTAGTTGTCAGGGGCTGGGGAGAGGAGAGAATAGAGAATTAGTGTTGAATGGGCACAGAGCAGCGATTTTCAACCTTTTTCATCTCTTGGCACACAGAGACTAGTTACTAAAATTGTGCGGCACACCAAAAAATATATTTGACCAAAAATAGCTATAATTTTTATTCATTCACACTGGACGGCTATTGTTGTGTTGGCTGTTGTCATTTTTCTTTTTCTTTTTTTTTTTTATCCTCACCTGAGGACAGTTTTACATTTATCTTCAGGTAGAGAGAGAGGAGGAGAGAGAGAGAAACATCAACATGAGAGAGACATTGAGGGGTTGCCACCCACACGACCCAACCGGGACTGGGAACGAACTGCAGCCGAGGTACGTGCCCTTAGCAGTAACCGAACTCCGGACTCTCTGGTCGGTGGGTTGACGCCCTAACCACTGAGTCACACTGGCCAGGGTGGCTATTGTCATTTTTTAAATTTGACATCTAAGGGGAAAGATGTCAGTGCCCCTGACTAAAGAGTCAGGTATTGATGTTTTAAAAATTCTTACAGCATGCCTGGCTGGTGTGGCTCAGTGGTTGAGTGTCAACCCATGCACCAAGAGGTCGCCGGTTTGATTCCCAGTCAGGACACATGCCCAGGTTGTGGGCCCGATCCCCAGTGGGGGGCATGCAGGAGGAGACCAATTGATGCTCTCTTTTATTGATGTTTCCATCGCTCTCTTCCTCTCCCTTCCTCTCTCTCTAAAATCAATAAAGGAAAAAAAAAATGTTAAAAAAAATTCTTGCAGCACACGGGTTAAAAATCGCTGGAATAGAAGTTTGGTTTCACAAGATGAAAAGAGCTGTGGATATGGATGACAGTGATGGTTGCCCATTATAAATGATTTAATACCATTGAACTGTGCACTTAAAAATGGTTAAGATGGTAGATTTTGTGTGTCCTTTACCACAATAAAAATATAATCCTAAATTTTAATTATTCAGTCCCTCATCTGCACTAGCTACATTTCCAGTGCTCAGTAGGCACCTACAGCTGAGGCCTCCCATGCTGGACTGTGTGCATTTCCATTTCTTGCAAAGGTCTGTTTGATGGCCCTGGTTCAGAATTCAGAAGCTCTAAGAAAATCCACCAAAGATGTGAAATCCTATTGGCAGTAAATGCATATATTATTATGTTTAATAAATATGCTGAGATTCCCAGCATATACATAGAGCCTGCTGAGGTTCTGTGAACTACAGCCTTGCAGTATGGTACCTCTCCTCTAATAATGTCATGAGTTACTCAGTTTGCTGTGTTTAACCATTGAGCTCAAGTTACTCAGCTGCCTGTCATTAACTAGCTGTGCAACTTGGAATATGCCACTTAAACTCTCTGGACCTTTTGTTTCCTCTTCAAAAAAGCGGGGAGGGAGTCTTGAGGGTTTCGAAGATTCTCTGATTCTTGACCGTTACAAAGGAGAAGGTAAGCAGGTAAGTGGTGGAACCATAATTTCTATGTTTCAGATTGATGTGTCTGTCACTGTGTGTTACTGGGGCTAGAGGTTCTGTAGTTAACAAAGGGAATGTATTATTTCCTTTTTTTTTTTTTCTTTTGGCTTGGTTTCTCAAATACTTACAACAGTTTCCAAACTTTCCTTTTCAGAAGAAGGAAGGAGTCTATCAGATGTATGATCTTTATACTTTGGGATTTTAAGCTGTGTCTAAAGTTAATTACCAAATCATACATACCTTGTCAGGACTGATGTGACGGATTTAGCTGGAGGGCTGAAATGGAAACTGGGTGTGTCAGGAGTGTAGAGAGGCACTGATGTTCACAAACATTGTAGGAGGTAGGAATTATTCCCATTTACAAATAAGGAAACCAGTGGTAAGGAAGCTGCCTCAGAATAAAGCTGAGTGGAACTGGGATTTAGCACAGGCCTGCCAGTCCCAAAGCCCATGGACTTTTCATTTAGCCGCCTGTGAAGAGAGGCTGTGGGAACAGTAGCCATGTTTCTTTGGAAAATGGACAATTATGCTGAGAGGCATGGTTTAATCCTCAGAAGGGATTTAGGGCTAATGGGCAATAAGAACAATGTTAGAGGCAAAAGTCTGTGCCATTCTTCGTTAGCATAGAAGGCTGCAGCCACTGGTCTTCATGGGGAGTAATACAGGGGAAGTGATGGTAAATGTCAATGCTTGGCATTTTGTTAGGGCATCACAGGTGAACTTGATCTAGCCTGCTGTCCTGCATTCCACCTTGGAGGAAGGGATGTCAGAGTTTGATTGTACCCCCAAGATATCGGAGCTTTAGAGAAGGATTTCAGGCTAGATGGAGTTCAGAATGACAAAGAAGTTCTCCCAGGGCATTTCAGGTAGCATTAGGGAAAATTACAAATAGAAGCAGCAGGAAAGCAAGATAGAAGGTTCGGGCTCAAGAAAGATGTGACTAGATTCCCTTCTTTGCCTCTGGAGTTGATAGACCTTGGAGTCATTTTGGAGTCTTGAATGAACACTCAAAGGGAGGGGAATGTGGAAGCCAACAGGGTGCTCAGGTGTGGGTTGGGGGGGGCATCCCTGCCAAAGGAGATGGGCTTCTCCCTCACCAGCTCATCTCAATGGGGTAGGAGCCTCAGATACATCAACATCACTCACTGGACTTCTACTAAAATTCTTGAGTTGGGATCCATAACTTCCGGACTGGGCTGGGATATGAGCAAGAGAGAAACAGGAATGCCAGTAGCATTAAAGTACATTAATACATAGATGGAGAAAGGAGGAAGGGGTTGAGGAAGTGGGAGAGAAGGAACCAGAGACTGTGACTGACTGACTGACTGGAGAGTGTCTAAGTTTAATGCAGCACATGGGGCCTGACTTCTTAGATAGCTCGCTCGCTGATAACAAATAAGTAGCTCATATTACGTTTCCAGAGATTAGGATTTATTTAAAATAATGTTGAACTTTCTACAGATACTCATTTATATAGTACAAAAACATATCCAGTTAAAGATAATTGTTCTTCCAATTCCAAACTACAGGCCTTTTCTGTTTGTCATTCCAGGATTGCGTGCTACATGTACAAGCATATGTGTTTATTGATCATTTTCATATGTATTTATATTTTTAACATAATGGAAGTGTATTGTTGACACCTGTGTTAATTTATCTTTTTCATTTATTTTATTTTTATCCTCACCCAAGGACATTTTTTCCATTTTTTGTTCAGATAGAGTGGGAGGGAGAGCGAGGAAGAGAGAGAGAGAGAGAGAAGAGAGAGAGAGAGAGAGAGACATCGATGTGAAAGGGACACATCGAGTGGTTGCCACCCTCACGACCCAACCAGGGCCGGGGACAAACTGCAACCAAGGTACGCGCCCTTAGCGGGAACCGAACCCGGGCCTCTCTGCACCGCAGGCCAGTGCTCTAACCGCTGAGCCAAACCAGCCAGGCTTTTCATTTTCATTTAAAACAGCTTGGAGTTGTTTTGTGGGTGTGGGTGGCAACCAGTTGATGTGTCTCCCTCACATCAATGTTTCTCTCTCTCTCCCCCTTCTCTCCCTTCCACTCTATCTGAAGATAAATGCAAAAATGTCCTCAGGTGAGGATAAAAAAATTAAAAATTAAAACAGCTTTGGAAGGCTAGGATTTGAAATGGTTTGGCAACAGTGGTAGGAGTTATGGAATAGTAGAATGTACCATCCTGGCTCACCTGGGGGCAAGTTGCTAACCTCCTCTTTCTAGTTCCTTTTGTTTAGTGTCTACAGGGCAGTAGCTTAGTGAAACTTGAGATTTTCATGCCCTTGAAATTTCTTAGTTATCTCCCTTTGGCTTGTGCAAGTGCCAGAGAGTGAGAAACACCCAAGAATTATTGCTGAGAATATTGGCTGAATTCTGAGGACACTTCGAAGGCAATTGGATTTACCAAGCTATTGTTTAATTGGAGAACTGACCATGTACCTTAGCAAAAAGTCTCTACAATCGTAAGCCAAAGATAGGCTAAGATTGGCCAAAACATTGAGTAAAGATTCCTCAAATGATGGGTATAAAAGATTTTTGTTATTATTTTCATCTGTGATTGTGGGAATTACTATGGAAGAAACAGCCTTTTGAAGAAATGCCCTGTTCATTTCTGTTTCTTATACTAGCAGGATGAGATGCTAGCAGATACTGTATTAATTAGTAAATAGTTTCTTCCCAGCCATTTTTGGGGCACCCAGAAAAAAAAAGGTGATTATTTTGGATTATAAAGGACTATGAATTAATAGTAACTTCAGGATTATCTCTGTGGTTTTACTTTTCAAATTTTAGCATAAAATATATTTCTTATTTCAAAAGTTACGAACTTACTTTAAAAAATGTCTCAGGCATCCCTCCTCTTTGGGCTGTTCTGTTTTATTTTATATTCTGCTTTTCCTCCAACTTCCTGTGCAGCCAGTGGATTGCTGTTTTACCCGGTGCTCACACTAAGGTCTGCCTAGTGCTTTGCCTCTGCTTTTCTGTGCAGAGCTGTCAGATGAAGGGTTGCGTTGTAGATAATTCCATTCTGCACGTGCATCCTTTGTACGTAAGGACCTGAATGTTATCTCCCTTAGGGTCCTCCCTCCTGGAGCATCCTGGACTTCTACACATTCGCATTTACACTCCCCCACATCAAACCACCTCCTGCCGTCTTGGGCCTTCCCCGGGCAGCCAGCCTCCTGTGGCCTATGGCCCACTTTCACTCACCTTTCCCCTGTTGGAAGGGTCAGGCAGCTCTGTGTCTGGTGATGATGGGGCCCCTCCTTCACTTCTCTGTAGCGGGAATTCCATTTCTGAATGCAGAGAGAGAGAAGGGAGCGATGGGAAGGGAGGGAAAGCAGGCACACAAGGTAGGGAAACATATTTCGCTGTATGTCTTCTTTTTTTATCCTCACCCGAGGATATTTTTCCATTTTTTGTACAGATAGAGTGGGAGGGAGAGAGAGGAAGGGGGAGAGAGAGAGAGAAACATCGACGTGAAGGGACACATCGAGTGGTTGCCACCCGCACGACCAACCAGGGCCGGGGACAAACTGCAACCAAGGCACATGCCCTTAGCGGGAACCGAACCCGGGTCTCTCCGGACCGCAGGCCGACACTCTAACCGCTGAGCCAAACTGGCCAGGGCCGCTGTATGTCTTCTAAGTGCTTAAATGCTTTACGAAGATGAACTGTGGTAGTATGAAAATGGAGCGATGTCCCCATGCACTTTTTACCAGGAAGAAATGTGGCTGATCAATTGATTAAAGATACTGAATTTTTGACCAGCTGGTGTGGCTCAATGGTTGAGCGTCAACCCATGCACCAAGAGGTCGCCAGTTCGATGCCTTGTAAGGATACATGCCCAGGTTATGGGCCCAATGCCCAGTGGGGGACATGCAGGAGGCAGCCAGTCAGTGTTCTCTCTCATCAATGTTTCTATTTCTCTCTCCCTCTCCCTTTCTCTCTCTCTAAAATCAATAAAGAAAAATAAATGATAGTGAATTTTTAATTAGAAAATGATCTATTTTTAATTGGATTTATTGGGGTGATATTGCTTAATAAAATGATGTAGGTTTTAGGTGTACAATTCTATAATAAGTCAACTATATATTATGTGTTTACCACCCCAAGTCAGGTCTCCTATCACCATTTCTCCCCCTACCTTTTTCTGCCTCCCTATCCCCCTTCCCCTCTGGTAATCACCATGCTGTTGTCTGTAATCACAAGTTATTTTTCCTTTGCTTAATATCGTCACCTTTTTCACCCAGCCCTGCAAACCCCTCTCCAACAGTTGTCAGTCTGTTCTTTATGAGCTTGTTTCAAAAATAAACTATTCTTTAGAGCAGTTATAGGTTCACAGCGAAATTGAGAGGAAGGTTCAGAGATTTTCCATTTATCCCCTGCCCCCCACATACACAGCCTCCCCCATTGTCAACACCCCCATAAGAGTGGTGCATTTGCTATAATTGGTGACCTATTGACATACCAGAATCACCCCAAGTCCATAGTCGATACTAGGGTTTGCCCTTGTGATGTCTATTCTTTGGGTTTGGACAAATTTATAATGACATGCACACACCATTATAGTGTCACACAGTAATTTTACTGCCCTCTGTAGAGTTATTTACATTTAAAATAATATGTCCATTTTTATCTTTGCAGTTTCTCAGTATTGTACCGAAAGAGGTTCTTCATTCAAATGAACAACCGAAACATTTTACCCAAATTAGTTTGAGAGGTTTTTTTCCCCTCCAATTCCCACTGCCTGCCCCCAGCATTGTTGTCTGTGTCCATTGGTTATGCTTATATGCATAAGTTATTTGTTTATCTCTTCCCTCTCCCCTGCCCCGCTTCTCTGAGGTTTGTCAGTCTGAACCCTACTTCTATGTCTCTGGGTCTGTTTTGTTCATCAGCTTATTTTGTTCATTATATTCCACAAATAAGTGAGATCATGTGATACTTGTCTTTCTCTGACTGGCTAATTTCAGTTAGCGTAACACTCTCCAGGTCCCTCCATGTCGTCTTAAGGGTACGAGATCTTTCTTTCTTACAATTCCATTGTGTATATGTACCACAGCTTTTTTATCCACTAATCTACTGATGGGCAGTTGGGCTGTTTCCAGATCTTAGCTGTTGTAAATAGTGTAAATTGTAAATAGTGCTGCTGTGAGCATAGGGGTACATATATTCTTTCTGATTGGTGTTTTGAGCTTCTTAGGGTATATTCCTAGAAATGGGATCACTGGGTAAAATGGCAGTTCCATTTTTAATTTTTTGAGGTAACACCATATTGTTTTCCACAGTGGCTGCACCAGTCTGCAATTGCACCAACAGTGTAGTAGAATCCCCTTTTCTCCACACCCCCTCCAGCACTTGTTGTTTGATTATTTGTTGATGGCATCCATTCTGGCAGGTGTGAGGTGATACCTCATAGTCGTTTTAATTTGCATCTCGCTGATGGTTAGTGACGTTGAGCATTTTTTCCTGTCTCTTGGCCATTTGTATGTCCTGTTTGCAGAAGTGTCTATTCAGGTCCTCTACCCATTTTTAATTGGATTATTTGCCTTCCTTTTGTTGAGTTGTATGAGTACTCTATAAATTTAGGAAATTAACCCCTTATGTGATGTATTGTTGGAAATTGTGCTCTCCCATATAGTGGGTTTCCTTTCCATTTTGGTCGTTGTTTCTTTTGCTGTGCAGAAGCTTTTAGTTTGATGTAGTCCCATTTTTTCATTTTTCTCTTTTGTTTCTCTTGCCTTAGGCGTTGTATCAGTAAAAATTCTGCTGCGTGTAATGTCTGAAATTCTGTTGCCTACATTTTTTCTAGGATTTTTATGGATTCATTTATTCTTGTGTATGATGTAAGTTGGTGGTCTAGTTTCATTTTTTGCATGTAACTGTCCAATTTTCCCAACACCATTTATTGAAGAGGCTGTCTTTACTCCACTGTATGCTCTTGCTACCTTTTTCAAATATTAATTGAGCATAATGACTTGGGTCCATTTCTGGGTTTTCTCTTCTGTTCCACTGGTCTATATGCCTGTTCTTGTGCCAGTACCAGGCTGTTTTGATTACAATGGCTTTGCAGTATAACCTGATATCTAGTATTGTGATCCCTCCTACTTTGTTCTTCTTTTTCAAGCTTGCTGTGGCTATTCAGGGTCTTTTTTGGTTCCATGTAAGCTTTTGAAATGTTCTAGTTCTGTGAAATAATGTTGTTGGTATTTTAATGGGGATTTCATTGAAACTATAGATTGCTTTGTGTAGTATGGACATTTTAATAATGTCAGTTCTTTCAATCTGTGAACAAGGTATATGCTTCCACTTTTTTTATATCTTCCTCTATTTTTTTTTTCATTGTCAAGAGTTTATTTTTAAAGGACTCTGGCCCTTTATATAAAGGAGCTTCATTTGCTTTTAGATAGAACTGTCGGTTTCAGGTAGAATGGAAAATGTAGATATTTGGTTTTAAAATAAATGCCTTTAGATAAAAGCATTCCCCAGTTTTACTTTCAGAGTTTAAAAAATTTCCAGGATGTCTAACAGAAAAAACTTAAATTGAAGCAACTCCTTAAGTTGGAGGCTTGAGTGAAAGGAAACACTTAACATTAATGGTACTACCATTCTGATAGTCTGTTTTTTTTTTAATTTTAAATACATTTTTATTAATTTTTTAGAGAGAGAGGAAGGGAGAGAGAGAGAGAGAAAAACATCGATGTGAGAGAAAACATTGACCGGCTGCCTCCTGCACACCCCCTACTGAGGACCAAGCCCACAACCCTGGGCATGTACCCTGACTGGGAATTGAACTGGGGCCTCTCAGTCCGTGGGAGGATGCTCAGTCCACTGAGCCATGCTGGCTGGGCTGATAGCCTGTTGTTTTAAATAGTGTCTCAATTTTATTTGCCAGGGCAGTCTTTGCTTATATATCAAATATAGCAGTTAGTCTGATAGATATTCTCTGTAAACAGTATTTCTGTAAAGCAGTTACAACTATTAGAAAGGAAATTTAGAAAACAGTTAAAAAAAGGTAAATATAGGATTTAGAGTCACAAATTAGTGTTGTAACCAGCATATGTAAAAGGCATGGAAACATTTGATTGGTTTACATTTATATCTCTTTTATGAAAATGTAATCTTAAGGGCAAGAATTGCATTTTATTCATGTGTATAGTACAGTGCCTGGCTTTATAGTAGATGTTGAATGAATAACAATGGTTAGATGTGAAGTTGTGCTTTAAAATACTAGATTAGTGATCATGAACCAACCTGACCTGCAGGTGTCAGAGAGTAAAATCATTGATCTTCAATGTGCATTTTGTTTTATAATATTAAAAAAATCTTTTTTTCTTTATTAATTTTAGAGAGAGAGGAAAGGAGAAGGAGAGAGAGATAGAAACATCGATAAGAAAGAACATCGATTGGCTGCCTCCTGCATGCACCCCACTGGGGATCGGGCCTACAGCCTGGGCATGTGCCCTGACCACAAATTGAACCAGTTACCTTTTGGTGCATGGGTCGATGCTCAACCACTGAGCCACACCAACCAGGCTATAATATTTTTTTAAATGTGGATTTTTAATTTTTTTTTTATTTTCATCTGGGGAAATTTTTTCCATTGATCTTCAGACATAGTGGGAAGGGAGAGAGAGAGAGAGAGAAACATCAATGTGAGAGCGACACGTTGACTGGTTGCCTCCTACATGACCTCAACTGGGGCTGGGACCTAACCGCAACCCATGGGTATGTGCCCTTGACCAGAATTGAACCTGCAACTGTTCGTTTGCGGGCTGATGCTCTAACCACTGAGCAAAACCGGACAGGGCTAAATGTGGATTTTTAAGTGGCTAAACATGAAAATGTAATTTAACAGCTTAAGGTGTAATTCATATGCTATACAATGCATCTATTTGAAGTGTACAATTCATTGTTTTTAGTAAATTCTCAGAGCTTTGCAACCATCACCATAACCTAACTGGACCGTTTTTGTCTCCTAAAAGGAACTCTATACCCATTAGCTGCCACTCCCCACACCAGCCCCAGGCAACCACTAATACATTTTTCTGTCTCTAGATTTGCCTATTCTGAACATTTCATGTAAATGGAATCGTTTTATGTCTGGCTTCTTTTATTTAACATAGTGTTTTCAAGGCTCATTCACATAATAGCATGAATATTATTCCTGTTTTTTAACTAAGCAATATTCCATTATACGGACCTATCATGTTTTGCTTTTTTTAATTCATCAGCTGATGGACATGTGGGTTGCTTCCACTTTTTTGCCTATTATGTGTAACGCCTCCATAACATTTTTGTCTTTTTTTTGTCTGAATATGTTTCATTCTTTTGGGTCTCTACCAAAGAGTGGAATCGCTGAGTCATAGATGAACTGTGTTTTTAACTTTCTGAGGAACTGCCAGAATGTTTTCTAAAGAGGCTGCACTATTTTGCATTCCCACCAGCAGTGTATAAGGGTTTCAGAAAACGCTAATTTAAGTTTTTTAAAATCAAAGGATGAGATGCCTTCATTCTGGCAAACACTACAGATATAAAAACCAGTGAGAGTCTCTTTGATGACCAGAAGTGTAGATCATGGATGAATCTGTAGGTTTGCATTTTATTATCACTAGAAGTATGTTAATACTCAGTATTTTAAAATACTGTCTTTTTTACTTCATTATCTCATATAGTTTGTAGTGAAAGGGACAATGATGGAGGAAGTATGCTATGGAGGTACCTGGCAGTGGGCTTTCTTTGTTGTGTTGTTGGCTGATAGAAATACTGGTTTGTTTCTGAAGAGCGAAAGCGAATTTTCAGACCTTGAGTGACAAGCATTTCCTCAGAATGAGGAAGACGGAATTCTTTTGCTCTAGAAACTTCGTTAGAAACCTTTGGGTTTCTAACAGTGGAAGACAACCATCACTTTTGTGAAAAGCAAAAGAGAAAACCTGAGAGTTGGTGAAAATGGACAGCCGTCCTTCATGTTACCAATGGAGATGGTAGTTTCAAAGACTGTCTTAGAAGTTACTGCCAACAGCTGATCGTGGCATTGGAGAACTTTGTAGATGACAACACCAGGCATTGTCATAATATGATAGAGTCTTGCGTTTGCTGCTGTAGGAAATTTGGAGTGTCCAAAAGCCCATCTGTGTCATCATTTTCACTGGCCTGTCCCACAGTCTCTCCCTGGACTCCTTGAGCTGTGGATTCCGGGTTATCTGCTGGTCCAGTGATCCTGTCCATTGACCATCCCCTCAGCCACTTCCTACTCTTTGAATCTTGTAGACACCTTTCTGATCCATCTGTTGTTTTTGCTAGGTCAGCTTTCTTCAAAGCTTCTTGGCCTTTGAAATCACCTGTAGACTCACACAAGATAAGATGATTCCTTTTATCTCTGTCAGCATCCTTTCTTTCCTCTCTTTCTTCTTCTCCCAGCCCTTAAATTTTTGCTTTATTGCTGACTTCTCTCTTTGTTTTATACGCTGGTCTAATCTGTACTTCTGAGATAATGAGGACTCTGAAGTTTCTCAAAGGACTGAGGTTTACAGGGAAGAGTGCACAGGGGAATGTCAGCTAACACCTTGTGCAGAACTCTGAATTCTATACCTCTGCCAGATGATGTGAGCCGAGCCTGGGAGCGCGCCTGCTGCGCCAGGAAGCAGAGCGAGCAGGGTGGGTGTGCCTGCGGCCCTCTCGCGGTTCTAGCTGCTGTCTCACTGGTTCTTTTTTGTTTTGGTTTTATCCTCACCCGAGGACATTTTTCCATTTTTTTGTTCAGATGGGGGGGGGGGGAGAAACATCGACGTGAAAGGGACACATCGAGTGGCTGCCACCTACATAACCCATCCAGGGCCAGGGACAAACCGCAACCGAGGTACGTGCCCCTAGCGGGAACTGAACCCGGGTCTCTCTGAGCCAAACCGGCCAGGGCTCTCACTGGTTCTTGACTTGTCAGGGTTCCTTTTGCCGTTGTCCAGGCAGCTACGTGCAGATCTGCATTTCTGTCTCAGCCTGAAGGGGTCTTACTCTTCAACTTACAAAAACATTCAACGTGACAACCTTTATGACTCCCCTAAAAAATTAACGTAAATATTGATCCCTGTTGCTGAACCACATTTAACATTTCAAACCCAGTTTACTCTCATCTCTTATGTTTCTTGGCAGATGCCACAATCCTCAATCTGGTTTTAGTGTGCAATATTTAGTGTGCAACTGAATGTGCATTTCCGAAAAAAAATGCATAATCTCTTAAAATAAACTATGAATACCTGGCTTGCCAAAATAAAGTATTAATTCACTATTATAATGATAGCAAATTTTCTGATTTTTTTCCCTCACCTGAGGACATTTGTCGCATTTATCCTCAGATAGAGCGGGAGGGAGAGAAGAAGAGAGCGCGCGAGAGAAACATAGATGTGAAAGAGACACATTGACTGGTCGCCACCCACATGACCCCACCCGGGGCCAGGGACAAACTGCAACTGAGTTACATGCCCTTAGCGGAAACTGAACCTGGGTTTCTCTGGACCACAGGCTGATGCTCTAACTGCTGAGTCAAACCGGCCAGGGCAAATTTTCAGATTTTTTATTAATGGTAAGAGTTCTTAGATATTGCTTCAGCCATCCAATATGAGCTCAATCCAATGTGTACTAACAGGTGACTTTCGGTATTGATTTCACACTTACAAAACGACTTCTTATTTTTGTATCACCCCTTAACTGTGGTCCTGAGGTTTGGGGGTTTATCTAAAACACAGTATATGCATTAATTCAGGAACAGATTGGATCCATCAAACGGCAATAAATGTTCGATGAACCGAATTGAGTTCATTCCCTCCCTCTCTTCCTTCTACTTTCCTATTTTATTTTTCACTCATTCAACAGCTATTCATTGTGTGACTGCATTGGGTCAGACCCATGTCTAGGCGTGGGATATACGGCAGTACATAAAACATCTGTCTCCCGTGGGTCTTGTATGTTCAATGGGGAGACTGTTGATAAACAAATACACCAATAAATAAGAAAGATGCTTTTAGAAAGTGGTAAGTGCTGTGAAGAAAGATAAAGTGATAAGATGGAGGTGTTTGAAGGAACAGTGGCTGTTTGATAGTGTGGTTAGGGAAAGGGGGCCTGTCTAGGCAGAGTAAGTTGGAGCTTGTCCCGAGTAATAATGAGCCATTGTGGTCAGGGTCTGGGGAAAGAGTCTTCTAGGCAGAAGGTGTGTAGCAAGGTGAGAACTTGGAACAGGACGCAGGCGAGGATGCTGGGGTAGTGAGAGTAAGGGATAATGTCCCTGGGGGTGCATCTCCCAGGGCCTTGTAGGCCAGGGAAAGAGTTGGGGTTTTGTGATGAGTGCAATGGGACGTCATTGGAGCGTTGAAGCAGTGAAGGGCATGATCTGATTTACTTTGTTGAAAGCTCGCTCTGCCGCTCTGCGGGGTGGAGTTTGAAGGGGTGGAAGCAGAGTTGTGCAGGTGCCCAGGGAAAGGGGAGAGCACCTTGGGCTGGAGTGGTGGGAGTGGAGTTGAGAAGAAATAGTGGGGCAGGAGGTTAATTTAGGAGGCAAAGTTACATGTAATTTGGGAGATACTGCCAATGGCACTCTCTCCAAAAAGCGGCTGCCACAGCATTGCCAATACTAGGTTGTCATTGGGGCTTTTACCAGTTTAAAAGGGGAAGAGTCATACGTTGGCATGGTCATTAGAATAGATGTCGGCACCTCAGTCCTGTGATGGTGCTGCCTGACATGCCAAAGGGGAATTTGCAAGAGTGATGAAGTCAAGGACCTTGAGATGGGAGAGGATCCTCGATTCTCCAGGTGGGCTCATTTTAATGGCACGAATCCTCAGCAGTGGAGAACCTTACCTGGCTGCACCAGTGATGCCACAACAGGAAGATACAGGAGAAGGTGAGTTTTGAAGTGTGAGAGGGACTTGACCCACTGTTGCTGGCATCAAGATGCAGGAAGGGGGCCCCAAGCCAAAGAAGGCAGGAGTTCTCTGGAAGCTCAGACAGCCCTCAGCTGACAGCCAGCAAGGGGACGGGACCTCAGTCCTCCAGCTGCAAGGAACTGAATTCTGTCAGCAGCCTAGATGAGCAAGGAAACAGGTCTCCCCGAGAGCCTCCAGAGAGGAATGCAGCCCTGCTGACACCTGGATTTTTAGCCTGGAGAGACCTGGCTCAGACTTCAGACCCACAGAACCGTACGATAATGCGTGTTGTTTTAGGCCATTACATTTGTGGTAATTTGGTATATAGCAGTAGAACACGAATACAGTTAATATTGTTTATAATCCCTGTTTCCTTTGTTTAGTGAGTTTGAACATTTTTTTCATATATTGTATTTTTTTTTCTGTGAACCATCTGTATATGCCTTTAGCTCATTTCTCTGTTGACTCTCCCCTCATATCTAGGGTGTCCTTATTTATTACAGAGGTTGGCCCTTTGTGATATGCGTTGCAAACCCTCCTCTCCCTCAGCTTCTTGGTGTTTCAGACCATGAAACTAGATGAGCCTAGCTGGGACAGGTGCAAAGAGGAGAGGAGCCCGAGGGCTGAGCCCTGGTCACGGCCGTTGTGGAATCAAGCAGAGAAACAGGAGCCTGTGATTCTTCTAGTTCCCGGTTAGCGGATCATTAGCCAGGCCAAGTGAAAATGGCCACAGTAGAACAGCTAAACCTGATGTCTCCTTTATACTCTTCCAGCTGCGACTCCTCATTTCAGTTTAACCATGGGCAGGTCTCAGGTTAAGCTACTTTAATAGCCCCAATGACTGAACATTTCACAATCAAGTCCAGTGTTGTGACCTAGAAGTTTCTATACTACTATTTGGTATATAATGTACTGGCACAGCGTGACTAAGGAGTAGGATATACTGCCTGGGCAGATATTCTGGTTACTAGAGATTATTCTTACCAATGTCACATGACCTTAGTCAGCTGTTCTACAGGAATTGGACTGCTTTCTCTTGGGGTGGTGCTCCCTAGCGTTGTTACCCCTGAGAGAATGGTATATGGTGGTAGAAGCTGGACTGAAGGTCTTGAAGCTTGAAGACACCTGGAAAAATAGTTTTACTGTTATCTTGATAACTTTGTACCTGGGGAAGAAGCTCCATGTCCCTGAAAAAACCTAAGATCTAGAGTCTGAAGAGCTAGCCCTGCTACTTACCATCTCTCTGATTTGGAGCTGTTAACTGAATTTTTTGATCTATTTCTTCAGAGGATACATGGTTAAAGTAATAATGTCTGCCCAGTTTATCTGGCAGAATTGTGCTCACCTGAGATATTTATGTAATTCCGTGTAAGCCAGGAGGAAGAACAGAAACATGGCGCAGAACTCATGTTTCAGATTCTAACGTGAAGAGCAGAGGAAGGAGCCTGGATCTGATCCGCCCAACAGGCATCAGCAGTTTTTTTTTTTTTTTTTTGCAAAAATGAAGCTACATGGACTGACATCACAAGAATTATGTCTCTGGGTGAGGATTCTGTAACTTACCCCATTTCCCTCCACCCCCACGCCAGCTGCCAGGAATCTCAGATGTACCTTCATACAGAGTAAAGGTACTGACCCTCACATTGGAATAATTAGAGTAAGCTTCCCGCTTCTTGTCTCTGCTTCACTTTTCTTTTTCTGTTTTACTAATTTTACCCGTATATGTCTTTAGTATTAGCCTGTCCTAAAGGCAGTGCAGAGCGTGATAGAACAGCACAGACACTCAGGTGCCGAAGTGAGGAGTTACTTTCCATGAAGTAGTTAAGCCCATGAATATTTGCTCCCCCTCTCCCTCCTTTGTATACAGTTTGGAAGGCACACATTTCAGAAACCTTGGGACAGGTGTGTCAGATGAAGAAGTAGGGGGTGTCCACCCAGACCTTTTGGTGGGGGACAGACACTTTGACATCACCACCTCCCAGAAGAAATAGGAGGAAGCTGAACTAGGTGAGCCTCACCTGTTGCCCACTGTGACATGGGCAACCTGGCGATAGGGGTAGTCTTTCTAAGTGTTTCGTTTTGGCAGCTTTCAGTTTTAAAAAACACTCTCTAACCTGTGCATTTGAACATTAGTGTCAGATTTTTCATGAGGGGCCAAGCAAAGCATCAAGCGAGTCTCAAGGCCGCTGTTCCACGCTCACATCGAACACAGCGGGCGGGAAGGGGTGAACAAGTGGTAGCCACACAGTGAACAGCTCCTCCTCAGCGAGTTCGAGCCCCATCTGAGACTGCCCACGGCGTCTGCCCCGGAACTGCTGTCTCTTCCAGCCCATCCGCGTGGTGAGGGTGGTTTCATTTCACTTATCGCCCTCTGCCTCAGTTTTTATCTGAGAGATGGAATTACGAGTTACAGGAGAAAAGGAGTAAGAAGCACATCAAAGAATTTCCTTGTGGCTTTTGAATAAGGGGCCTCGTTGGTTTAGGGTTGTTAGCTTTGGGTGTGCTGTTTTCATCCCGGAGCACCTGGGGTTTGTTTTTCTCCAAAAGAAGTAGATAAACTAGAGAGAATCCAGGGGAAGGGCAACAAAAATGATGTATGGCTTGGAGAGAAGGAGAATAACAGTCTATAAATATTTGAAAGGTAATATAAAGGAGGGAGAGAGATTATTTACAGCAGGAGAGGAGTTTGACAGGGAACACAAGCTTGCACCGAGGAGCAGGGGAAAATGGGGTAGAACTGAAAACAAAGCGTAATAAGGGTGATTAGCAAAGAAATGTAATTCTCACGTTAGTTTGTGTAGCCAGGGGCCAGAATGGCAGGGAGAAGGGATGTTTTTCAAACAGGATCTGTGTGTGATTGTGAATAACATTCTAATTCCTTGCTGTGAAGCGCGGAGAGGGGACGGTGCTTTATTCTTTGCCTTTGGCGTGTCGTTTGTTCAATTTCCACCCCTGGCGTTATGCTTTCAGAGGTGGTAGTAATAATTACAGTTCTACCAGCTCTCTTGTACGGAGCGTCTGCCTCGCACAGGTGTTGTAGCTGCTTTGTTATTTATATTCTTATTTAATCTTTACACAAACTGTAAAATAGGAACCATTTTTCCATTTGTAGGGAAATTGGGGTTTAATAACATCCTCAAGATCGCACATGTGGCGGGGTTGGGATTCAAACCCAGGTCTGTTGCTCAGCCCATTGTCCTGCCCTGTATTGGTCACCCCAGTCATGACAGTACTAATTTGGGACCCAGCAGGTAGCCAGGTTACTGAGCCAGGGGAACAGTTTGTATCCAGGTAGAGGGATAAGTTAAAATAGTTGATGATGTCCAGAGCTCCCTTCTCTCTCT
The DNA here is from genome assembly GCF_014108415.1 of Molossus molossus. Lineage (NCBI taxonomy): Eukaryota > Metazoa > Chordata > Mammalia > Chiroptera > Molossidae > Molossus > Molossus molossus. Next base: position 53,103,312 of record NW_023425349.1, read on the forward strand.
CTCCCCCTCCCTCCTTCTCCATTTCTTAAGATGTACTTTCTCTAGAATCAGTGAGTGCTATGTTGTTATTATTATGTCACATTTTCTCATTCTATAAATTCAGTTGTACCATAAGCCTTCAGTCATCCTTGTAGTTATAGAGTGATCTGTACAATCTCATATAGGAAGGAAAAGTTTTGTAAGTCGGGCATTATCCTTGATCTCACGTGCTAGTTGTAATGGGGAGCCCTTGGCAGTATTCTGTACTTCCCTAGGCTTTCTGATTCTAATGCTTTGCAATGTCCAGTGTAATGAGTACTAAAAAAAAAATCCAGAATACACTGAATTAACTACTCACAGTAAAGTGGAAGAATGGGGTGTCTCCTCTTTTTTTTATTATATCCTTACCTGAGGACACCCTTCCATTTTTTGTTCAGATAGAGTGGGAGGGAGAGAGAGGAAGAGAGAGGGAAACATAAATGTGAAAGGGACACATCAAGTGGCTGCCACCCACACGACCAACCAGGGCTGGGGACAAAATGCAACTGAGGTACGTGCCCTAAGTGGGAACTGAACCCTGGTCTCTCTGTCCCAAGCGGGAACTGAACCCGGGTCTCTCTGTACCGCAGGCTGACGCTCTAACTGCTGAGCCAGACCGGCAGGGGCTCCTCTGTCATGTCATTACAAGAAGGTACCACACCTGGAATCAAAGGCCTGGGTTTAATCCAGACTCCAGCTCCTAATGTGCAGGGCACCTGTCTGAACCACAGCCGGCTCCTCTTCTGGGAAGCATAATAGTTCCTGCTCTCTCTACCTCATAGAGTGATTGTGGGTAGCATCTGAAAGAAGATGTGTAAAATGCAGAATATTCCATAAATGAAAGATGATATTAAGTTAAAAGTTAGCAACATTTGCATTAGCAGCTCATTTTTAAAAAATGTAATCCTTACCACAGGATATGTTTTATTGATTTTAGAGAAAGAGAGAGAAACATCGATTGTTTGCCTCCCATACATGCCCCAAAAGGGATTGAACCCACAACCTAAGTATGTACCCTGACCAGGAACTGAACCTGCAGCCTTTTGGTGTGCAGTACAGTGCTCCAATCAACCGAGCCACCAGGCCAGGGCAGCAGCTCATTTTTTTAGCTCAACTCCTCTTGGGTAAATTTATGATGGTTGGTAATGGTTGAGACTTTTGAGAAAGTCGACTTTACTTAAAGGGGGTGCAGTGCCAGATTTTTACTGGGAGCAAAACAGAACGTGTCAGGTGAGTTTTATGGACACTCTACCTCAACCATTGCCTGTTCCCTTTGCCCATGGTGTCATGTAATGAAGACCATGCTGAATTTCCTAGCCAGACGTTGATGACATAGAAATTCCAAAATGTGGCTCAGGTGTTGGCATTTTTCATTGATACATTTTACTTTGCCAATCCTATTGTTCTACATAGGAAGTACCTTCCCTTGAGAGCTGTGTGCCTTTCTAAAATAAAGATTTTTTTTTTCTGCCCCCATGCTGTTCTCCTAGTAGTGGTCTCCAGTGAATTTCTCTCTCAAGTCATCCCTAGATTACTTTTACTGTAAACTGTAATGATTTTTCCCTGGTCATATTTCTCCCAAGGTCTCCTATCTCGGTTACTTGTAAGGCTACTCCTCCCCTCTCTTGTTCTCTTTGATCTCTTATAATTGGCTTAAAACTCTCCATATTTAATCTGCAGTGACTTTGTTTCTCCTCCCTTTTTTTGCTTTTCCAGTCCCCGAGAATTTAATAATCTGTTGCCTATTATTTTCTTCATTTTTCTTAAGGTGTCATCTTCTCTGCCGCACTGTTTAATAGTCTTTTCTCCTTGTCTACACATTTGCTTTATTTCAGCTGCTAATGCAAGGCTGCACTGTCTGTTTGGGCTTGCCATAAATAAAGGGCTACACATTCCCGTGTGGGCTTCTCAGTTTCAGGCTCAGCTGAACTTGAAGCAACTGCTATGCGTGTGCTAATGTCATGATAAAGGGATCCTTTTCCCCTTGCATATAAATAGTTGAGCACTTGGTATTGAATGAGTGAGTGAATTAATGAATTAATTAATTGGTTGAGTTTTTGAAGTTTTTCTCACAAGTTGACCTTTCTGGGGCAAATGACTGATTGCTCAATATATATGAAGGGACAGCTGTTACCTCCGTGGTGACTTTCTGGTGAATTCTTCCTGTGACAGCCTCCATCGTGAACTTGTCCCAAGGCTCAGCTCTTCAGCTCTGAAATCCTGTTTAGTCACAGCGCTGCAGTCTCTCCGTAGAAAGTCAGCTCTCCTGCCCCTTTTCTGGTCTGTGTCTCTTCCAGAGACAGAACACTCAGGTGAGCCTCAAGGCTGTGCCTACTTTGTGTTCTCTGGGGGAAAGAGAAACCTGGTTCAACTTAAAACGTGTGTGTTTGTAGGAGTAGGTGCCTTTCTGTTGTTCAGATAAATTATAACTATTTCTTCTCTTACTTGTCCATCCAGTCTTGTTTCTGTGATGGAGTACGTCTTGTGCCCCAGTTTCCCCAATCCTTTACTGCAGAGAGGGCTCTCTTTATGCAGTCCCGTGGTTTTAGAGTTCATGTACCCCTCCCACTGTGCCCAGACTGGTCCCCCCGCCCCCCAGGTTCTTGGTCTGTTTGAGGACAGTAGTTAATCTGTGGTGTGGTGTCCGTGCACTGTGCACGCTCAGGCACGTGGCCGCTGCCATCTCGGTCGTCAGGGGGCGGTCAGCCTCGCAGTGCTTGTGTTCAAGTCACCCTGTTTTACTTAAAAGGTGAGCGAGCACAGTCACAGAACTCTCGCTGCAGCATATTGTTAAAGTTGTTCTATTCTATTGTCAGTTGTTACTATCTTACTGTGCCTGATTTATAAACTAAACTTTGTCATAGGTGTGTATGTGTAGGAAAGAACATAGCATATAGGGTTCGGTACCATCTGCAGTTCCAGGCATCCACGGGGGGGGCGTGTCTTGGGCTGTATCCCCCATGGATACCGGGGACGACTATACTGTAAACAGCCCTTGATACTGGTGACCTTTCTGTGAAACAGAATTTCTGGAAGCCTGTTAGATTTCTAGTGATCCGGACGGACAAAATCTCTACAACAGAGGTCACTAGGTGAGGAAAATAAAGAGATGTTAGGGAGCTGTGGCTGTAGTTGTGAAAAGGTGGCCAGTGACAGAGCTGTGGTGCTGTTTCTTAGTTGCCATGGTAACATTTTAGTTGACAGGTCCCTCTGGGTTCTTGGTAACCATTTCTTTCAGTTACAATTTGACTTTCTTTTCAGTTAGGATGTTGATTGGTATGTAGAGAGAGAGATATGTGTGTGTGTGCATGAGTATGTGCATATGCATGTATATGTGTTAGAGTATATGTGTGTGTATGTTAATATTTCTACATACACACATTCCAGGTTGGCATATCCTTCAGGACCATACAACTGCTCTGTGGTTCACCTTACTGACTTTGGTAAAAATGATTATTGAAGGACTGGACAAGTTTTTATCTTCAGAATTGACTTCTGATTTCAGAGGAGCTTTGTTCCAAAGGAAGGAGAGGCAGAAGGAAGTGACCGTGGCTCGTGCTGAGAGCACACATCGAGGGTGGACAGGCTCACACGCGGTGGGAGTGAGTGGCACGTAGAAACGGCGTGGTTTCACTCCTGCCCTGTGAACCGTGTGACAGCTCTGAGGCTCCTCGCACACGCTCACGCCTGAGGGTGCAGCAGGGCTGCTGAAGGAGGCGGCGGTGAGGAGGACCCAGGAGGCCAGCGAGTAGCGCGTCTCGGCACCTCGCGCACAGCCAGCGCTCGCGGGACCCCTTTCTCTCTCCTTGCTTGTGATGAAAGTGCGATAAGGGGAAAGTGACACTTTGGGGTGTATCACCAGATGTCAGTTCTAGAATTAATACTTTAGATGTACATGGAATCCCCAAGACTGATGTTAACCACTGGCTTGAGCATAGTTCTTCCACTATACACTAAATGTGGGAGCGTAGATACTGAATTTAAGATTTGAAGTTTTCACTCTTTCCCCATTCCCTTCCCTATCTCTGCCTTCTAGTAGCAATCTTTAAAAAACATGATACAGCCCTGGCCGGTTTGGCTCAGCGGTTAGAGCGTCGGCCTGCGGTCCGGAGAGACCCGGGTTCGGTTCCCGCTAAGGGCACGTACTTCGGTTGCAGTTTGTCCCCGGCCCTGGTTGGTCGTGCGGGTGGCAGCCGCTCGATGTGTCCCTTCACATCGATGTTTCTCTCTCTCTCTCCCTTCCTCTCTCTCCCTCCCACTCTATCTGTACAAGAAATGGAAAAATATCCTCGGGTGAGGATAAAAAAAAAAAAAAAAAACATGATACAATTAAAGAGCCAAGTCAAAGAAAAGGGAGTGTAAAGGGCTCCAGATAATTCCCAGTATGGGTTATCAGCTCCCACATAATGGAAGGCTGATTATACTTCATTCTTTTCCATTATGAGAGGGGAGATAAAACTCTACGGAGGTAGGAAAGGTACATCTGGAAGAGATCGGAGATATTCCTGACTTGAGAAAAGCGTGCCTGTAAAGCGTTCCTATGTTGGCTTTGGAATATACCGTTAAAAGCACTAAAGATCAAAAAAGCTTCCTTCGCAAATTCGGTAAGATGGAGCAGTTAGCTGTAACAGAGTGCAGCCCTGGAGGTCACAGACCAAGCTAGGAGAAATCATTATGCATGATAATGGGCAATTTCAGATAATGGCCTTCTGGGGGTGGCAGAAAGTACACAGCCCCACAGTCTAGCCTGGAATGAACACTGAATAGCACATTAACTTTATAGCAAGCTAGAAGTTCAGCCCTGAAACAGCAGCAGTCCCCCCAAATAAATAAAATCCCTGGTTTACTTCAGGGAAGCACCGTAGTTGTACTTCTCAAAAGCAGAATTGAAGACCGAAGGAGTGGGGCTGGGGGGGACGGGGTTCGGGGAAGGGAAGGAATGGTCAGCTCTTCTCCCCCTGGCTGTTTTTGTCTCACCAAGGAGAGGTGGTTCTGGGCTCCAGGCAGGTACACAGTGAAGAGGTTGTTTACTTTCCTGGCGCCAGGTTTGTGTTTGACGTTTAAAATAGCCCTGTCACGGTTGCCTTGTGGGAGAAACAGATTGTTCCCGCATTTCCTGATTATGACTTTAGGGAGGGCTATCACACCGACTGCATTCAAGGCTACTGTCTGACCTCAGAGAAGGCCAGGAGTGGAGGATTCTGCTCCTTTCCAAGTGCTTTCGCATCCGGGAAGCCAGGCCAGGTGCAGCCCAGCCCTCCTGCAGTCCCCCGAAGATGAGCATTGGGAGCAAGGATAGCTTTGCAGAGTTACTTGGTGGCTGGCCCTCTGCTTGACGGCAGAGAAGGTTATCAGTGTGTTGTGACTGATAATGACGAGCATTTACTGAGCACTCACCGTGTTTCAGGGCCTTTCTCAGCTCTGTCGTGTAAGTAGCCTTATCCCCATGTGATGTATACTCCCTGGAACACAGAAGAATTAAGTAACTGGTCCCAAGGTCGTGGGGCAGTGGGTTTCAGTTCTGATCAAGCAGTTTGATTTGGGAGCCACCTTTCAACCAGAGGTCCTGCTGCCTGGCATACTGGACGGTGGTGGATGTCTTTTTTGCTGACATAAATGTTCCAGGCTCAAGGATAAAGCCAGAGATCCCAGTTGGGACTGGGTTGCTGATTGCTCACAGCTCAGGGAGCTAGCTCAGAACGAGCCACTGGACTCCAGCTGCTCTGAAATCAGACCTGGAAAGAGGAGGGCCTGTAAGACAAAGGTCCTCAAACTTTTGGTCGGAGGACCCCTTTACACTCTCAGAAATGGTCCAGGATTTCAAAGAGCATTTGTTCATGTGTTATATCTATCAGTTTTATTGAATTAGGAACTAAAACTCAAATTAAACCTATATTTATTAATTTCTTTAAAACAGTAAATCCACTACTTGTTAACATAAGTAACATATTTTAATGCAAAATAAATATAGTTATTTAAAAAATGGATGAATAGAGTAGTATTTCACATCTTTGCAAATCTTTTATGTCTGGCTTAATAGGACACAGTTGGGTTCCTATATCTACTTCATTTAATCTGTTCTGATGGGAATACATGCAGAAAATTCAGCTTCATACAGATAAATCGTTGGAAAGGGGAGCAAAGAACTTGAATAGCCTTTTCAGATCCTTGCAGCTGTTCTTTGATACTATATCAAAACTTGACAAGTAATTTCGTAAAGATTAGTTGTAGTGATCCTGAAATTATGCTAATGTGCTTTTGTACTGTGTTAAATTAAAACCCATTGGTCCATCCTGCCCTTTGAACGGATCTTTCATCCATGCACGATTTCATAGCCTCACGCTTTGGTCACTTGGAAAATACTCGTTTACTGAGTTACGCGCATCTTCCAAATGTTGACACGTTCCACTACAAAATATCAGGTTATCCCACTCATTAATGTCAGTCAGGTATGCGCCTAGTTTACCATTTCCTTAGTGTACAAGACAAAGCTCTGAGAAGGGGTTCTCGGTGGACCTCTTTTAGAACAGAGTACCTGATGGAGAGGAAATATGTTGGGCATCTTCCCTCTCCTCTCTCGCTCCAAACTCAAGCCTTGCCGCTGGCCTGTTGTGTGGCACTGTCTTCTGCAGTCTGCTGGGAGGTGTTGACAGCCCCGGACTGTCGCTGGCCTCTTGCCAATGATAGGGATTCTGAACTGGCCTCAAGAGAGAAACCTCTTTCTTGGCCCTGAGATAGGCTTTCATGGCCACGAGACGTTTTCTGGTCAAGTCAGAGAAAAGGCATTTTCTCTCTATCTGACTCCCACTGTAGAGCTGACAGTTTCCCCGGGTGGCCCTGGGGACTTCTGAGGCTCACACGGAGGGGAGGAGACGGGGGGAGACACAGAGCAGGAGCCAAGGAAGGGAGAGCAGAAACCTGGGAGTAAGACTGCAGGTAGGCGCGGACGTGCAGGACCTAGGGTGGCAGCTGCCATAGCGGCTCCTGGGAACCACACGGTGAAGCCTGCGCTTTAAATGTCTTTTCTCCAGTTAGCGCCCTCGTTCTCATTTTTACCAGGGACCCCATGCTCCACCTGCTCTGCTCTGCAGTGTCTTCTCCTGCCTTCCCAGAAACTTTGTCTGTGTCTCCCTTGGCTCTTTGCGGGTAGAGGGGAAACTCCTCGGGGGCGAGGATTGGCTTTGCTTATTCTTTGCTTCTCCTTGGCCCAGCACCTGGGGAGTTACTGCACACAGTGGCTGCCATCCTTACTTGCTGGGCTTTTCAGTGGCCCTGGGCAGCCTGTTTTAAATCTTGGTGAGCTCCCTAGGATTTGCTTTTCCTGTCTTTCTCCATTTCTCCTGCTTGGTTTCTTTGATCTAGTCATACTCGAGTATCTCTCTCTATTTCTCCCCCCCACCTCCTACTTTCTTCCCTTCCTGATCCCTTTGCATCCCACATTGACATTTCCCACACCTTCGAACCAAGCCTGTTCCTGGCTTTAAAGGCCAACCAACTTCAGGTTTGTTTGTTTGTTTTATCCTTACCCGAGGACATTTTTCCACTTATTGTTCAGATAGAGCGGGAGGGAGAGAGAGGAAGAGAGAGAGAGAGAGAGTAAGAAACATCGACATGAAAGGGACACATCGAGTGGCTGCCACCTGCACAATCCAACCAGGGCCGGGGACAAACTGCAACCAAGGCATGTACCCTTAGCGGGAACCGAACCCAGGTCTCTCTGGACCGCAGGTTGATGCTGTAACCGCTGAGCTAAACCGGCCTGGGCCAGGTTTGTTTTTTTTATGAAAAGCTTTTTTACCGTAAGAAGAAAAGTGAACTTGACTGATTCCTCCAGGACCCAGTTACTTTAAAAAGCATTTCTTGGGAAAAGGAGAAATGGGCTGTCACATATTCCTTGCCTGTGTACCAGAGTGACGGCAGTGAGCCAACTTCAGCAGAACTTGAACAGTACCTTGAAGGCTGGACCTAATCCTGCGCTCCCATCCACTCAGCTCTGTTTTCCCGTAGCCTCGAGTCTCTCCTTCTGTGTTTGATTCAGAACCGCCCTTACTGCTGAGCACAGCAGCGTCCAGGACTGCCTCCTTGGTGTGTGCCCCAGGGTGCTGGACAGGTCAGCTAGCACACTGTGGGTGCTCAGGGGGTTTATTGCACCGAACATGACAGGTGTGGTGCCGTCCCTCATACTCACCAGTAGGTGGTGTGAATAGTAGGCCCGCTGATGCCTCAGTCATCAGGCTCTGTAAGGCTCTGCTGTAGTTCAGAAAACCACCCACTTCCTCCGTGGGGATGGCGAGCTTTCCCTGGATGTGTGAGTGCCGAGAGGGCCCAGGTGTCGGCTCACGGAACAGCTTGCTCCCCACGTCTCCCTCCAGGTTCTCTCTCCGGGGAGCTGAGGACATTAAGCTTTCTTGTTTCAGTGAGGGGGCACCGCACTGTCATCCTGTCTATGACATACTTTTCCTTAAGACTTTACTGTTTCTTAAAAAAAGAAGAATGGGGACAATGGCTTGTACTTTTTCTGTGGCTACCTGACATTCAGCATGTTAGTTGACGGTAGATAATTCTGATATCTCCGATTTAGTGGTGAACAATTTTTTCTGATTGGTAGCTCTTAAAAGTAGTCGCTAAGTGGGAATGTACCACGCAAGGGTCTAGATTACAAAGATGAGTAAAGCCCGGTAAGTACATAAATTAATCTTTTACATGAGATCATTGTGAATCACAAGTAGTCTTATTATAAATTGTAAATTGTGTGTGTTTTTTTAATCCTCATCCAACAATTTTTTTCCCCTTTTATCTTCAGACAGAGTGGGGCGGGGAGAAAGAGAAACATTGATGTGAGAGACACTGATTGGTTGCCACCTGCATGACCCCAACCGTGGCCAGGGATGAACCATAATCGAGGTACATGCCCTTAGCCAGAATTAAATCTGGGACTCTGGTCTGCAGGCCAATGTTCTAACTGCTGAGCTAAACCGGCCGGGGCAGTTGTGTTTTTTATGTGGTCTTATGTATTGGGAGCTATGGGGTTTTGTGGTGGTACTGAAAGGAGGGAGTATGGCTCTAGGTTTGAACATAAAGGACTCAAAGTGCAACAACTCTGGGAATCTTGACACTAGAGAAGAGTGGGAAAAAGCCTTCACATACCTTAAAATGAATTACTGGTTAACTACTATTAATATGCCATGGGCCCACAGACCAGCATATAGCACTGTGAGATCAATAGGGGTGTTCATCATGTGTGGGGATATTGATCGCTCATGAAGGAGTAAGTCATATATCACACTGCATATGTTATTGCAAAAAAGAAGTAGCGGAGGGACTGGGAAGCCTTACCAAAGAACTGAACTATGGAAGGAAAGTGTACGGAGCCACCTATTTGAGCATTGGAACAAGAGGCGATGGAGACTGCAGGCAGTGTCTCTGCAGACGCCTGTGCCGACGAATGCTGTGGGTCATTTCTGTAGACACACGCTTCTCCAGCTCCTTTCCTAGCGGGTGAATCCAACCCTACCGATCTTTGCTCCGGAAAGCACAAAGTAGGACTACCTGATATGTAACACCTCTTCCATCTTCGTACTTCGTACTTCCGTTTGCGTCTTGGCAGGGGTTGATAATCCCTGGAAGGGACCACTGGTTAAGGAAGCTACCACATTCTCTTGGGAACAATGCTCTTGTGCTTCCTATTATTATTAATATCATTGTTAAGTACTAACCTTGGCCAGTTTTTATTCTAGAAAAATAAAGAGTGAGATCCAGGATATAGTCATTAATATTGAATTAACTCTGTGCAGTGATAGACAGTTAAAAATATTGGGGTGATTACATCATAAGGTATGCAAATGTTGAATCACTATGTTGTACACCTGGAACTAATATGCTGTTTTATATCAACTAATTTAAAAAAAAGAATTTTTAGCAAACCTACTAAGATACTTCATTTTCCATGGTCTTTGCACTTAGTCAGATCTGGCCATGCAGTTTAAATGTCCCTGTCACAGTGTGCATTAGGCACGGGCTGGCCGCAGGAGTCAGTCCTGAGAGGGCCTGCTGCATATTGGTGATTTGGCTCAGATTTAGAGAACTAGCTGTGAAGTTTTACTGTTTTCTTCCCCCTGTTATTCAGAAAATGATTAGTGCCTATTAAGAGTTTGTACCTGGAAAACCACTTCTTGGTGATAGACACATTTCAAAATTTGTATGGTTAGTGTATGTATTTTGTGGCTTACGAGTTGGAAATCTTACTTTCTGATTCATCTCCGATTAGTAGTGACATGTTGCCTGACTTAGCGGCTTTGGTGGCATGCAGTGTTGGGAATGCCCCCTAGTTCCTGTCTTGGGATCTGCTCTGGCAGAGGTTGGAGAGATGCATGTTCTGCTCTGTCCTCACCCTCTGTCAGTCTGAGCGGGAGCTGTATGTTCCATCTCAGGCTGGTGTGCGTATTGCAGGATCACTCAGCAACCAGCAAGGGTCTGAAAGGGGAGTTGGGTGGCTTCCCTGGTTCCAGGGTGATAGGTATTTTCAGTGTAATTTGGTTGTTTGAAGGGAATCGTCAACACCAAATAGGCCAGTGATTTTCATGAGGTTCATTTCCCCCCTTCACTGCAGCCTCCCTTTGCAAGCTCATAATGACCTCTTCAGGCCTGGAACACTTAAAGAGCCTGGTCTGTTCTGGTCTGCAGAACAAATGTCTACATATACAGAATAGACTGTTCTAGCCTAGTTTATTCTCCTGCCTTTTCATTCTCCTAGGTTTGTCTTCTGTGCTTGGATCAGATTAATTTTCCCTGACACATTTTTATGTTACCCCCTTGCTTTGAAAACCTCCATTGACTCCCCACAGCTTGAGAAGAAACCAGAAGTCCTTGGCTGGCGTTCATATTCACCGCCTTCCACAATTTGACCCCATGTAACTCTCCATTCTCATCGTCTGTTGCCCCTTGATGGAAACTCTGCACTCCATCCAGGCCCATCTGGTCCCTTTCCCTAGATCATGTCTTGTCCTTTTCCTCCTTCTTGATCCTATTGATATTCTCCTCTTTTGAGTGCCTCCCCACCCCCACCATCTCTCCAAATTACCTGTATTCTGCTCCTGTCTCCGCTGCCTTTGCTGATGGGGACATATGCCTATACTGTCATTGTGTCAGTTAGACTACTGCTTTGAAGGTTTCTCAGTCTATACTTAATTTTCCCAAATAGATGGTACATCCTCAAGAAGAAATGAAACGTTTTCAATACTACTTTGTGCCTTTGATTAGAACATCTAAAGCAAAGCTTTGGACATAGTTGATATGTAATAACTAGTGAGTCAAATATAAATACAAAAATATAATTTAAGTCAAGAATAAATGATTTTAGTATTACTCCTCTGGATTGTCCAGAAGTCTATGAGAAATAGTAAAGTTTGACTCTGTGATGTTACACCTGTGATAAAGTACCTGGCAAATAGTGGGTGCTTGATAAATGAAATGAGCACTTGGATAGATGACTTGAGCTTTGGTGGGTAGAATAAAGGAAGGAAGCCTGGGCGTGGCCATGGAAGTCAGAACTACTTGGCAGAACACATATCCTACACAGCTTGTGGTTTGAGGTTCACAGTGACTTTGGCAGAAGCTCATCTTCTTCATTCAGTGGAATTCATTTGTATACTCGTATTTATTTTTTCATTTTATTTATTTTTTTAATCCTCACCCGAGGATATTTTTACATTTATCTTCAGAAAGAGTGGGAGGGGGAGGGAGAGAGAGAGAGAGAGAGAGAGAGAGAGAGAGAGAGACATCAATGTGAGAGAGACACATCGATTGGTTGCCACACGCACGACCCCAGCTAGGGCCGGGGACCAACTGCAACCAAGGTAAATGCCCTTGGCCAGAATTGAACCCAGGACTCTTTGGTTAGGCCAATGCTCTAACCATTGAGAAACCAGCCAGGGCTGTATACTCATATTTAATAGTCAGGACTGTCACAGTGCTGTCAAAGGTCACATACTTTTAGGGATACCTTATGGAGCAGTTGCTTTGAATCTTGAGAGTGGACCGGAGGTTCTCGATCTTTTGAGTGCATCAGAACCTCCCGAGGGCCTTAGTAAGACTCAGAATGCTGGGGTGGGGTCCGAGAACAGGCATTTCTGTAAGTTCCCAGGTGGTGCTGCTGCTGATTCAGTGACCACACTGAGCACCACTGGTTTAGCAGAGGGATTGGGACATTTATTTCAACCTTGGGAAACTTCCATGTATTAGTAGCATACACAGAAACACAAAAAGGCTGGGAGTCATAAGCTGTTTTTAACATTGACCAAGCGTTTTATCCTCACCCGAGGACATTTTTCCATTTTTTGTTCAGTTAGAGTGGGAGGGAGAGAGAGGAAGAGACAGAGAGAGAAACACCGATGTGAAAGGGACACATCGAGTGGCTGCCACCCGCACGACCAACCAGGGCCGGGGACAAACTGCAACCGAGGTACGTGCCCTTAGCGGGAACTGAACCCGGGTCTCTCTGGACCGCAGGCCGACGCTCTAATCGCTGAGCCAGACTGGCCAGGGTTGACCAAGCGTTTTAATTAAGAACTTTCAAATACTATTTTTGTAATTTCACCTGTCCTTGGAACAGGTCCTCTTCTAGTGTTTTTACAAGTGTCACGTTTTAAGAGTGCTTAAACTCTAACAGAGCTGAGAGGATTTTTATTATTTAAATACTGGTACAACATGAACCTTTTCCAACATATATCTTAATTTATTCTCTTTAAAAGTTTTATTATTAAAGCTTGATGTGATTTGAAAGAGGAAATAAAATATGGTTGAGTGGGAAAGTGATGCATTGTTAACTAATTACTGTCAGCTGTAGCCAAACAAACCCTTGCTTTGACCTGACATAACATTTTATGTGAGGTTTACTATGTAGCTCGTTGAAGCCACTCTCTTATTACCTTGAAAGTTATTACTGACAACATTTTGTTGCTGGATAAACTAAGGCCTGATAAGAAGTCCTGACTAAGGTTATGATGCAGAAATTCAGGAACCTGTACCCTGATCCTAGAATACTGCTGTCCTTGGGTTTTTATTTAATTCTTTATATGCTACTGAGTTTTATGTCATTCATTCCCTTTCTGATTTAAACATCCATATAATTTATCATTTTGATGAGGTTTGTATTGCTTTTTTATTTTAATTGATTTTTAAAAATTTTTTATTCTCACCGAGGACATCTGGTTTTTTTTTTTCATTTATCTTGAGGTAGAGTGGGAGGAAGGAAGAGAGAGAGAGAGAGAAACATCAATGTGAGAGAGACACATCGAGTGGCCGCCACCACACAACCCCAACCAGGGCCGGGGACAAACTGCAACCGAGGTACGCGCCCTTAGTGGGAACCGAACCCAGGTCTCTCTGGTCCGCAGGCCGATGCTCCTACCACTGAGACAGACAGGTCAGGATGATTTTAATGGATTTTAATGGATTTTTAGAGGGAGAGAAAGGGAGAGGGAAAGAGAGAAACATTGATTGGCTGCCTCTTCTGCACACCCCCTACTGGGGATTGAGCCTGTAACCAGGGCATATGCCCTGACTGGAATTTAACTGGGACCTCTCAGTTCGTGGGATGACACTTAGTCTACTGAGCCACACCATCCAGGGCTGTATTGCTTTCATAATCAGGTAAATGATAATGACTTGACATTGAAAACAAAAGAATTAGATAGTGAAAACCACCTATTATGCCGCTGAGTTGGTCTTTATTTTTTTATAATTTATTTTTATTAATCCTCACCCGAGGATATTTTCCCATTTATCTTCAGATAGAGTGGGAGGGAGAGAAAGGGAGAAAGAGAGAAACATTGACACCAGAGGGACACACTGACTGGTTGCCTCCCCCACTACCCCAACCAGCATCGGGGGACAAACCGAGGTCTGGGCCCTTGGTCGGAATTGAACCCAAGACTCATTGGCCTGTGGGCCAACACTCTGCCGCTGAGCCAAACTGGCCAGGGCCTGAGTTGGTCTTTAAAATAAGGGAAAGGACCAGTGGGGAAGTGGAGGAGGAGGCAGTGACATGCGTGTACCTTCTCCAGACACAGTGTAGAAGAGTGGGCTGGAAGTTTCCATCACATCAGTGGGAACAGGAGGAGAGACGAAAGGACTAGAATGAAAACGTGGCTTGACAGGAGCTAGGTGGACGGACCTGATGTCCTTTCAGAGAGGGGGGCCTCAGTGCTCACTTTAAAATGAAGCAGTAAAAATGCATCTTGTCCGAGCTTGCACTTGTAGTCATGCCCCCGCCCCAGTGTGTTTTCTCTCCTCTCCTCCTACACATTCACCTGTGGACACTTTCTGAGCACCTGCTCTGGGCCATGCATTGATTATCCTGAGCCATTCTCTCCATGAGCTTTTCTCTGCCTACGTATGTCCAACCCTTCTCTATGTTTTAAAAATGAAATAACAATGCCTTTAATTTTTTTAGAAATTGTTTTATTGATTTGTTTTTTTAGAGACAGAGAGGAAGGGGAAGAGAGAGAGAGAGAGAGAGAGAGAAACATCAGTTTGTTGTTCTACTTATTGAGGAATATGTCATTGGTTGTGTCTTGCATGTGCCCTGACCAGGAATTTGAACCCACAACCTTGGTGTATTGGGATGATGCTCTTAACCAACTGAATTACCCAGCCAGGGTGAAATAACATATTATTCCCTGGAGCTTCTGGTTTTCCCCTCACACTTGTTTTGATGTCAGGCTACTTGAAAAACCATTCTTTATTGATCCCTTCCACAGATCTGACCACCACGTGGCAGTGGTGTGTAGGCAGAGGGCGCTGGGGTGGCAGGTGCAGTGCCTGCTTACCGATCTCACGTTCTGGTGGGACAGAAGGACCATCGTTTCTGTTTCCTCCCTGCTCACTTGCTCCTCTCCCTCTTGCTCCTACTAAGCTAAAAACACGAGGCCCTGAAACCCTAACCCTCTGCTGGTCTTTTCCAGACCTAGTTTTGCATGATCACGTAGCAGCAGTTGACAACACAGCCTGCCTCCTCCACAGGCCATGTCAGTTGGCCTCTGTGACATTGCGTTTCTCCTCAGTTCTCCCCGACTTCAGCCAGGCTCTCTCTCCTCTCGGACCCTGCTCTCTAACAGCTCCCTCCTGCTCTCCCTGGGGGCAGCCCGCATCTCCATGGTGGCTCCTGGGCCTCAGCTCCCAGCCTCAGCCTCTGCCTCGACTGCAGGTGTTGAGTTTCTCTCCCTCATCCATCTCTCCCACCTGCCTGACCCTCTGGCACCTTGGTGAAGCGGAACGTACCACCTCCCTCTCTGCCACGTCCAGGCTTCCTGCTCTCCCGGACTTCTGCTCTGCATTTCTCTGCCTTCTCCTGAGTCTTAATTCCTGGTGTCCCATCTGTCCTCCCATCCTATTTGTGTGGTTGTTAATCCTCATAGGAGGATACTTTTCCATTTATTTTTAGATAGCGTGGAGGAGGAGGGGAGAGAACATCTATGTGAGAGAGACGCATCGATTGGTTGCCTCCCACGTGCACCCCAACCATGACCAGGGATTGAACCTGCAACCCAGGTATGTGCCTTTGACCAGAATTGAATCCTCAACCCTTCAGTCCATGGGCTGACACTCTAACCACTGAGCAAACCGGCCAGAGCATCTTTCCGTTTTCTTGAGTTTTGTCTCCTACTTAGAGAGGCCCAGGTCCCTCTCTTACATTTAAGTCTTCTAGGTCTCTCCCTGGTTACTTCAGTGGCTCCCTGGTGGCTCTTCCGGCCTCTGCTCTCTCTCCCGTTCACTTGTCTTACAAACTGCCGTCAGATCAATCACCCCAGAGCCCAGCTCTCGCCCTCTCCGCTCCGTCCTCAGAAATCCTCGGTGGTCACACCTGTGGAGAGGCCCGAGCGCTGGACGGAGGCTTTCCCTCGGCTGCTCCAGTCCTCTTGGCAGACTGGACCGCTTTTCCTTTGGCACCCAGCTCTTCACCCCCAAATCCGCCTTCCATTTTCCTGCTTCCTTGTCTTTGTTCTACGGCCCTTTCCTCATTCCTTCTCTCTCTCTCTCTCTCTCTCTCTTTCTCTCTCCCCCTGTTTCCTGCTCCTCTTTTAAAGAGTAACTCAGATGCAGTTTTTCTTTTTCATTTTATTGATTTATTAATTTTTAAATTTTTTCAATTACAGTTTGCATTCAGTATTATACTGTACTAGTTTCAGATGTAAAGAAAGTGGTTAGAAAATCGTGTACTTGACAGAGTGGTCCTCCCGTTGCTTCAGGTACCCACCTGGCCCCATATATATATTTATCTCGATTTTTGACTATATTTCCTATGCTTTAATTGACATCTCTGTGGCTCTTCTGTAACTACCAACTTGTAGTGCTTAATCCCTTCACCTTTTTCACCCATCCACCCATCCCCTCTCCCTCTTAACAACTGTTAGTCTGTTTTCTGTATCTGTGCGTCTGTTTCTGTTTTGTTTATTCATTTATTTTGTTCATTAGATTCCACATATAAGAGACATCATGTATTTGTTTTTCTCTGTTGGACTTATTTCACTTAGCACAATACCCTTCAGATGCGGATTTTCCTATGACGGTCTCTGTAATTCCATTCTAGACTGCAAGTCGTCTTTAATTTTTGTGAGTTTATGGGTGTTCCTGTATGATAATACTTATTGTTATTTGTAATCCTGTCATATTTCTTCTAGACTGTAGACTCCTGTGGGGCAGGGCATTCTGGCACCTTGTAGCCATTTCAGGCACCTGGACCAATTCTTTGAACTGGGTTTAATAAATGACCATTAGAGGGGAGTCCATTTGGTCGTTTATTGGAATTGACACAGTTTAAAGTGTAGACTAGGACTGGCAAACTATATAGCCTGTGGGCCACTTGCTGCCCACTGTCTGTTTGTGAATAAAGTTTTCTTGCAACACAACCATGGAACAACCTGTTTGTTCTGCATCTGAGTGCCCATACAGCTTAAAATAGTTACCAACTGACCTTTTACAGAAGAAGTTTGTCTACTCCTGGTTAAATCATTGTCTAGACTTCCAAAGTACAGGGTATAAGCTGTGGAAGGAAGTGAAGAAAACGTTTGCTTAAACTTTGACTTTCTGACATGTCTATGTGGCCACCATAGTTAGGACGGGGAACTTCTTTATTACCTTATTTAAAATGAAGTATAATTCACTTTGTTGTAAGAATGTTGCAGACAGCCAAGTTAACTAGATTTTATCTCTGATTTTTTGACATTAGGATAAAAAGTTACCATCAGGCTTTATATTATTAAAATGACCCTTAAAATGTGTTTGGTATTTGCCATTTGTAACTGCAGGAGTCTGTCATCTGCGCTGCCAGGATGAGGCCAATCTTAGGAACCCTCCTTCATTTTGGTTGCAGGAGATGCGGCATGTTCAGGTGCCTTGCTCTGCAGCTCTAAACCATGCGTGGCCAAGGTTTAGAGGTAAAGTTTTGTGAACCCCCAGATTATTGCCACATTGTCTTTTTCTTTCTAGATGGACGCATGGTCATCCAGGATATTCCTGCTGTCACCAGCAGAGGGCACGTGGAGAACACACCTGACCTGGTTTCAGACCCCACCTACTACAGCAGCTTCTATCAGCCGTCGCTGTTTCCTTACTACAACAATCTGTACAACTACCCGCAGTACTCCATGGCACTGAGCGCCGATGCCTCTTCCGGGGACATGGGAAACCCCCTCGGGGGATCCCCGGTGAAGAACAGCCTTCGGAGCCTTCCAGCACCTTATGTACCTGGTCAGACAGGAAACCAGTGGCAGGTAAGATGTTACCCAGAGAGTGAACTGGATACATGAAAACCACACACACACACACACACACACACACACACACAGGCCCAACACAGCGCACGTGTATTGTGCACATGTGAAACGTGTAAAGAATTTCCCACTCTACACATAAGGTTATTTAACCCCAGAAGTTGTCTGCAAGGAATTGTAAGGAAATACGCATATATTTGTTTTCTTTTTCAATTTTTACTTTTCTCATTTTTCAGTGTCATTTTGCATAAATACCCAGTTGGCCATAGTCAAATTCACAAGTAGCTTACTGTATGAGGCCCCGCCTCGTCCTATCTTGCCCCCATTTTATTTGAGCAGAAAATGCTGGGTGCAGTCTTCTGGGTGGCAGTCATCTTCCTGATGAATTTGACCCTGGGAGGGAGAAGTGTTAAAATCTGTATGTTTGCACAGAAGAAAGGTACAACAACAAATTAGGTTGCTATTGTGCTGGGCTAATGTAGTTGGTTTTTAGCTGGGAATGGAGGTCAGTTTTTCATACAGTGAAGTATTTAAAATAGTGTGTGCAATCAAGAGCTTTTAATATTTGGGGTAAAACAAAGCATTTCACTGTCAGGGAAGGAGCGTTGATCTAGCGCGGTTCTACTCCCTCCGTTTCGACCATTTCCGTCATGCCCGTTTTTCAGCAGTTTCACGGCACTGAGAGCATCTGCGGGTGGATGCCACATCCTGGGAATGTGTGTGAACACGAGCACTTGGACGCAACGCCGCCAGTTGTAAGGTGTTAGGATTCTGTGATGACTGTTCTCATTTTGGATGCATTTACTGTACGCAAGCTTTCTTAGCTGGACATGGGTTCTGAGACAATGCAGACTGTATTTGGGAGTCTAGGGCAAATCTTTGACCTTTTTTTTGTTAATCCTTACCTGAAGGTATTTTTCCATTGATTTTTTAGATAGAGTGGGAAGGGGGGTGGGGAGAGAGAAACATCGATGTGAGAGAGAAACATCATTGATTGGTTGACTCTCTCGTGACCCTACCGGGGCTGGGAATCGAACTTACAACCAAGGTACATGCCTTTGCCTGGGAATTGAACCCATGACCCTTGCTCTAACCATTGAGCAAAACCAGCCAGAGCAAATATTTGACATTCATATGCCAACTTTTAAAAAATGTGAGTTGAATTTTTTTTATCCTCACCTGAGGACATTTTTCCATTTTTCGTTCAGATAGAGTGGGAGGGAGAGACAGGAAGAGAGAGAGAGAAACATCGAGTGGCTGCCACCCACACAACCCAACCAGGGTCTGGGACAAACTGCAACCGAGGTACGTGCCCTTAGCGGGAACCAAACCCAGGTCTCTCTGGACTGCAGGCCGATGCTCTAACCGCTGAGCCAAACCGGCCAGGGCATGAATTGAATGTTTTTGAGCAATTCTATTCTATTTTTCTTTTTTTAGGTGTTGGGAAGGTGTTAATATTCAAGTCACCCATATTTTGAGTTTTCTCACTATGCTTAGGGATCTGACATTTTTGGCATTTTAATATGCCAGCATTAATCCCCTGGGCTACACATTTCATACATTTTGTTTTTAGAATCATACTTTTTAAAAAGGGTACTTACAACATTGGTTTTAAAATTGAGGGGGGCAGTGTAAGTGTAAAGGAAGAACAGTGATTTATGGATCTTTAAGCTGGACCCCCGCTGGCCCTTGAAAGTACCATTTGGATTTTATGATATGGGGCATGTTCTAGGTTGATTTCTACAAAAGACTTCACTCTGAAAGGAGAAAGTAGTATCTTGTAGTTACAAAAACAAACAGCCAGCTTGTCCTGCAGATTCCCTGGGAGTGTCCTGGTGTCCTGGCTGCTTCCAGGCTTTCGGGATGAAGTGGGAGGGTCTCTGAACCCACTGGCTTATGAGAAGGAGGGTGAGAAAGAAAATTCTTAGGCGTTTTCCTAGAGAAAGGCCGCTCACCATGAGCTTTCCAGCAAAGTCAGATGTCTCCTAAATCACCCTTCTGCTTTGTCAGTCTTTCAGGTGGCAGATGGCACATGATGCTCGGCACAGTAATGTTTATTCTTTGTTATTGTTGTAAGGCCGGAGGTCCTGGATTTCCTTGGTGATCTTTTACCACGGTCCTGGCTAGGAGAAGACAGGCTCTCTTGAGTTGCAGTGTTGCCTGGTCTCGGAGGACTGCCTTGGTCCCTGTGCCAGGAAAGATTCCCCTGAGGGCATTTCTTGTACCCCTGCGAGCAGTGGTGGGAGGAAAAGTCTTGCTCAAACGTTCCTAGTCTTGTGGGGTGTGCACAGTTGATGCAGCTTATGCCTTCTCCAGAACCACCCATTACGAGACTGGAGAGAGCTGTCAATGGTCTGAGGCCCAGGAGAGATACTGAGGTATCATTTAACCTATGAGTTTGTTTTCCCAGAGGGCTGGGCTTAAGCCTTTCTATGTCCTAGCCAGTCATCATTGATAATATATTCTCATTGAACAAATTACTTTGGAGAAATAGGTCCTTCTCTGCTGCTGTGATTGGTGCCCATTCCTATTAGCAAGTAATAACACTAGTAGTGATGGTGATCGTTTATTGAGCAGGGACTCCTCCCCATACCCCTAGTAGGCCGATGGTGTTGTCTCCTTTTTACAGATGAGGACATTGAGACTCAGAGGGCTGATTGATACATGAGGCGTGTAGTAATGGAAGTGACATGATTACTTAGACAGGAAGTTTCCCTGTATACCAAGTGACATGCCATATTAATGGTAGTGAACTCATTTCATTAATCATTATTTTTACTTGGCCCTGATCTTAATCTCTTTTCATTTTTAGCCTCTTTTCATTGTCTACCTCAGACTGTCTCTGTAACAAGGCACGGCATACATAATGCACATTTTAGTTATTAAGGGACTGTGACATGTGAATGTGGACCATGTATGAATGTATATGGAATAATTTCTATCAATGGGATAAACAACAGAATCCTCAGGCTCTTTCTTGTTCATGCCTGCATACTGCATGCTGTTGTCACTTTAGGTCTGTGTCCAGCCTGTAGAGATCTGTGGCCCAGTCACAGATTCCAGTCCTGTTGTGAAACAGGAATAACATTGTGACACGGGCACAAACTCACGATGAATGGCTGGTTCCACTGACCAGCGGCTCAGATTCACTTCTGCATTTAATTGCCTGCAAAAGCTGTTTATTGCCTTGTGCTCTCCTCCGCGGCAACATTATCTCTTAAATAAACATGTTGTACTAGGTGACAAGGGAGAGGTGCACATCAAGTGAGCAGAAATAAATATGGGAGAACTGAGAGCTGTGCCTGGGAAATCCTTCCAGCCCCTGTGGCGGGCACCTTCCTGATTGCTTTTCAGAAGCTTGTCACACGGGAGTGTAGAGTCACATTCAAACCACAGTTAGGTTGTGGTCAAATGGCCACGTAGGTGATTTCCTTCCTCTGGTGGTTATTTTGGATTCAGTCTGAAATGTCTCATGATATGCTTGTCCATTTACCACTAGACACCTCACTGGAACACATTCGTGTATTAAATAAACACGCCCAGAGGTCCTACTGTGTGCTAGGGAGTCTACCACTGAACAGAATAGACAAAAATGTGAATGTCCTGGGGGAAAGGTTACTCTTATCACCTGGGAAATAAGAAGGGAAGTTGGGGACCATGTAAGTAGCCTGGGTTTGAAACTGAGATAGAGGCAGGAAGGAAATCGAATTCTGGAGCCTGTGCCTTGGAGCACAGAGAAAGACGCCCCTTTTGAGTGTTCCTGGGATGGCACCTGCTGTCTCTGATCCTGTGACAGCAGCCTGACAGGCCCTTGTTTTCACACTGCCTTCTCGTTTACTAGCATAGCTCAGCATCAGAACAACCTGTTAGCTGAAAGAATGTGGAGAAGTGACTTCTTGAGCGTGTGCTCTGTGGGAGTGGCCACGGCCCCTCCACTTCTGCGCCCCACAGCGTCCCGGGAGGGTCCAGCCGTGAGGGGGGAGCGGGATATGAATCCAAGGTTTCACCCTGACTCCTATTCCCAGGGATGCAATTATAATAAACAGTCATTACTTTAAAATATTCCCAAATTTTTAAAAATGTTATGTCAGGAAGCAGGTAGAATACAAAATCCAGTTCAATTTTTAAGGTGAAGTAGGAGACTTCAGATAAATTCTTGTGCTTGTCTCAGCCCCAAGTTGCACTGGCGGGCCCCCGGGATTACGTGCGTCTGGCCACCTCAGACGCCTGGTTATTCTGCACTGAGAAAGTTTATGTGGCTTCCTGAGGAACACAGCTGTTCACGGAGAGCCAGGCCCTAAACCTGGTCCTTCCTACCCTTGGGAAAGTGTTCTTTATACGGTTAATCTTGTGATCCACTGGGCTGCCCACCAGTTCCATTGCCCACGTCTATGGCAGGTTAAACCAGCCCTGGCTTCCCTTTTTTATTGGTCACTGTTTATTGCTAGACAGACACTGGTTGTTTCCTCTGGATAGAAAAATTGACAAAGTTTGCGGGCAGACACAAGAAGGGTTTATAAGAATAGATCCAGTTTAGCCCTGGCCAGTTTGGCTCAGCGGTTAGAGCATCGGCCTATGGACCAGAGAGACCCAGGTTTGGTTCCCGCTAAGGGCACGTACCTCAGTTGCAGTTTGTCACTGGCCTCGGTTGGGGTCGTGTGGGTGGCGACCACTCGATGTGTCTCTCTCACATCGATGTTTCTCTCTCTCTCTTCCTCCCACTCTCCCTCCCACCTGCTCTATCTGAAGATAAATGCAAAAATGTTTTCTGGTGAGGATTAAAAAAAAAAAGAATATATCCAGTTTAAGACAGTTAAAGCAATTTCTTCAAGAAAGGATAATTAAAATAGATTCAATATTTGACTTGGGCTGTGAGGGCTAATAACCATAATTTGGTTCCTTAAAGGGGAATTATAGAGAGAACTTTCTGTTGATGACTGAAAGGGTTACAAGTTGTATTGCTATGATGTTGTGTCTTTATTTTCTTTCTGGCCACTTTTGTGAGGGCTTGTAATTCTAATAATTTCATAGTTGCTTATTTGGGAGTTTATAGTCAGATAGTCATTTTATAAAAAACGATTGATACATTTTTCTTCCCCCTAAAAATATCTCCAGTTCTGATTTATATCCTTAGAGCATGAGTTTAGATACCAGTAGTGGATGCTGGGGTCCTCCTGTTCCTTTGACTGGGAACGAGTATAGCAGTTCTCTGTGATGTATGCGAGATGTTACAGAGAAACGAGGGAAATAGGACAAGTGGGTTATTCCTAAAGCCAAATGACTCAGTTCAAAACTTGTTTTTATTGAGAACATACCTTCCCAACGTTTTAAAAATTAAATGATGGCCCTCTTAAATGTTATGAGTTCTTTTTTGTAAAGGTACTTACTTGGCAATATAAAGAGTTGGCAAAACTTCTCCTGTATTCCCACCTCACCCTTTATTCCCCCCACAACATTTTACTAGTCTGAAGTCCATAGAGTCTAGAAACCACTGCATCAGTCACGGTGTCACCATGACAACAGCAGAGTTCTTCTGGGTCTTCAGTAAGCTCTTCAAATTGATTGTGTCAGCGTAACTCCTTGTAGGCAGCGTGCTTTGATCTTTTCCTTCCTTTTTAGGGCAGCCCTGTGATTACACTCATACTAGCCCAGCACTTTGTAGGCGTCCTTCATGTGCACCCCAAGTCGGTCCTGCCTTCTGGGGCACAAGGCCTGCTGTGTCAGAAGGCCAGTCCTGGAGAGTCTTCTGTTTAGAGAAATGTGGGAGTCACGGTGGACCACAGGAAGTTTAAGCCAGTGAGCTGGAGGTGTCAGGCTTCCCCCAGGTTGGGGGTCCATTGCTTTTACTGTGAACTTCCCCCTAAATGGCCTGTCAAGTCTTAGCCAAGTCTGTGATTTTTCTTTGCTAAAATATAATTCCTCATTAGATTCTTCTAAGGAGAGATAATAAACCCAGTTCTCCTGGGCCTTTGCAGCAGATTCTGAATCCTGCGGGGAGAAGATCTTCTGTTTGCCAGTGGGCAGCGGGGGCAGCAGTAATTCTCCGGCCATCGTGTGAACCCCTCAGAGCTTTGCCGCAAA
Source organism: Molossus molossus (assembly GCF_014108415.1). Taxonomy (NCBI): domain Eukaryota; kingdom Metazoa; phylum Chordata; class Mammalia; order Chiroptera; family Molossidae; genus Molossus; species Molossus molossus. The sequence continues at coordinate 53,127,182 of NW_023425349.1, forward strand.
ACTGACTTTCTGTTTCTGATCAACTCCCTATTTACACTCGCTTTCGCAGAAGAATTGCTGTTTTGTCTTGTTCTAGGTGGTCATGACCGCCATGCTCTGACTTGTAGTGCACTTTTTCCCGAAGGAATTGTGGTTTTGTTTCACAGGAAGTTGAGTCACTTGCTTGCTCCTGATCCTGCATTCAGGGTAGCTTGTAAGGATGGTGCCTGTGGTGGTGAGACTTCTTTTTGGTTCTTGGTCTGGAACCAAAGCTGAGGGAGAAACTGGACTCACACAGATGGTGAGAGGTAGGCTGAGGAGTGTTCCTGAACCACAGCGGTGCACAGGAGGGTTGTTTCTGCAGAGAAGTTGGTTAGAAACCTGTGGATCATACGAGAAAGTAGAACTGGTCTTGGAGGTCTGGGCAGGGGAGGGCTGCTGTGACTCTGGGAGATGATGTGGGGCAGGGCTGGCCCTGGACATCCTAGCGGACTGTCTGCTCAGCCTGGCTGGAGTGGCCCCGGAGGTCCGGAGTGTGTACTCAGATTGTTAGGGACCTTGGGGGCTTCCAGTAAGCCCTGGGCTGTCCTCCAGGTTCATTTCTGTTCTCACAGGAGTTCAGTTCCATCTGGACTGAGTTGAAAACCTTGGAAAGGGCCAGTGTTCTCCAGGGACTGCTGTACAGTTCAGTTGGAGGCCGAAAGAAATGCATTATCTCAGTCTGTTGTGAGGTGGTTGTTTTTTTATAAAACCTGACCTGACACAATAGCATCAGGTTGGTAATACTAGGCATTTGGGGATTCTGAAATCTTCCTGAAAATTAGATAATTAGATCATGGTTTTGAAAGCTTTCTGAAGATTTGATTTGCTTGGACTGGTGCCAGAGTCTTACCTAGTTATGTCTTCCCATTTAGCTTACTTTTTCCTGTTACGTAAATGTGAATATAATATGAGTAGTTGCTTATCAAAATATTTAAGTATGCAGATGAGTGATTATCAAATTCCTTGGGAGTCCGTGTTTCTGTGGCCTATTAAGTGTCCCTCATTAGTTGAATAACGACCAGAATCAAGGCAGTGCTTAACAGACGCTGATTTGCTTTATTTTTTTCTTTACTGTGTTAAGAATATGATGCTAGAAAAATAAAAGAATAGAGTTACACAAATTCCCCCCATATTACAGAGCATGTATAAGAACTTGTGCCGGATTCATGGATCATCTCTGTCAAACCGAAACCTCCGAAGGATGTCCCCTCCCGCCCGCCTCGGCGTTGGTTGTGGCCGTGTGGGATCTTCAGTTGATTTTCAACTTTAAAATCGGAAGAGTAGAAAATTTCAGAGAATGAATTTTTCTTTCAAATATCAAACAAAATGTTTAGGTCCTTAAAACATTTCAAGTATACAATGGGCAGGTTCTTCTGTGTCCCTCTGTTACTGAGACCCTGTCATACCCGTGGAAGGGCTCAGAGTTATTTAGCAGCAGACCCGAAGGAGGCGTCCTGCAGGTGACCGACACCCTCCCCGACGGTGCTCCCACAGCAGGGGTCCCTGGGGAGCCAGCGGGGACCATGTAGCAAGGCAGTTGTTGAACAGCCTCAGGTTGCCACACACTTCACATCTACCCTTGTACTGAACCATTAACCACAACCACATCCCTGTCGAGATTGTCACCCCTTTTTGTGGGTGAGGAGACTTGAGGCTCAGGGAGATGGAGTAACTATCACACAGCTGGGAAGCGGGGGATCTGGAGTTTGAACCCAGGTTTGCCTAACTGAAAGGAGCACCTTCATTCCCATTATATCTGTCTTCTAAAACCATTTCTTTTTTCCTTGTATGAAGCCTTGAGAGGTGTTATATCTTTTCCCATATCTTATGCTCTCTTACAATATTTCATGAGATAATGTTTTCAGATATTTGGCATAGTAGAGAGAGTGGAGTCCTATGTCTTGATAGTATTAACCAAATTTAAATTACTAAGCACAAGACTCTTAAGCATGGTTCTGTGCACACACACACACACACACACACACTTCTGTGTAATCTAGGATAACAGATTTTTGTCTCTCATGTGACATTTGTTGCTTAGAGTAGATTCTCTCCATCATGGTTTTGGAGTGGGGAGAGCCTTTCCACGCCACCAGCCCACTGTGAGCTGGGTGTGCGCGCCAGCGATCGCCAGCTTGTGTTAGTACCAGTTCAGGTAAATCACTGAGTGTGCACTTGTGCTTACACTTAGAGGTGTCCCCCGACGGTCTCACCTTGCCCTGCAGGCAGTCTATCATGTTCAGTACTCATAAGATACCCTTCACATTGCTGATTTATGCTAAAAGTATCCTAATGTTTCTGACAGGTCATGTGTGACGTGAATATAATCCATATTTCTTAGAGCAGCTAATCCAGTGGTTTATTTCCCGATACTGCTGATGGGGCTATATCTCTTGGTGTCGCAGCCGCTGAGATTCTGGTGGTAACATATTGTTTGTGGGTCACTAGCTTTGTCTAAAACAGTAGGTTGGAACAGAGTAGCAAAGGTTAATTAAGTTTGTCCATCAAAATGGGAACAGATATGGATGTCTCTGTTACTTCCGGTCCTAAAATCAAAGTTCCTGAACATGTGATTACAGGCATCTTTTTTCCTCGTTTTCAGACTGCTCCCCCCGCAACAATTCTTATTTTATCTCAAAGCAGTGAAAACACGAGGAGTTGTTACAAGCCAAAGGCAGTGATTAGGTCTTTATAACAAACAGAATCTCTTCATTTAAAATGGGACAGGTGGCTTGGTTTAGTAGAGAGAAGCTTCTGGGGTCCAGTTGCTTTGAATTCTGCCTTCTCTCTGCAGAACCAAGTTATTTTATCTCTGAGCAATTCCTTTCTATGTTAATGATGATTACATTATGATAACCCTGTGAGATCTCAAGTCTCTGTAGTATCCCTCAATAAATGCTCATTTTCCTCTTCTGAAATTCCACTAGTCCTGTAGTCAATAACCAACATTTTCTCAGCGAGCTTATGCTAAGAACATCACCGTTACAAGCCCCCTCTGCCTATCTTAAGAGGTGTTCTGTAATGCTTTCAGAAATCTGACATATAAGAGAGACTGGAGAGTCCTATGTCCTGACAATTATTAATCAAATATTAAAAACACAATTTTTGTCATCCCGTTCCCGCCAGCTCATTCACTGGAGCTCTGTCTCATGCTGGCTTTTACATGCACGGTGCTGGCGTTTCTGCCTGGCTCTACATACATCTTCAGAGGGGTTTGTGCCTTAGCTTAGTGAATCAGACATGTAAGCTTCTGACCCAGGGGCTAGCAAATCTCGCATAGATTTGTGATCATTGTTACCAGCCAGAGACTGTCTCTAAATGGACGGCTCTCCTTTCTTTTGTGAATGCATCAAAACCCTTCCAGGTTCCAAGAAAAGGAACCATCGGTTTTTTTTTGAAACCATCTTTACTATTTGGCTTTTTCTTACTATGTACCTATTTTTAAAGTCCTTGCGTCCATTTCCCTGGTCTACATACCTCAGTGTCTTTCAGGCATTTTAGACAGACACCCACACTAAGAAATGTTTTATATTGTGATACATTATATATTTATACATACACATAAACACAAAACAAAGTTTCATCAAACAGCTCTTAACCATACTATATAGGATGGATTCTCATATTTCTGTTCTATTCTGTTTGATTCCATTCATGGCTATACTATGTGTTTGTTTGGTTTTTTAATTCTCATTACAGCCCACTGAATTATTTTTGGGCCCACTAAAGGTCTGCATTTTGGATACCACCATCTGGAGGAATGAACTTTATTCTGTCAGTATAACTAATAACAGGTGGTAAAAACCACCAACTGAGCTACACAAGTTAAACAATTAATTTGTAGGTTTTTCTTAATGTGGAAATATTTTAAATGTTTTTTTATATAAGAACAAGCAGAATGGAGCACTAATAAATACAAATGCAGTCCTGATTTCCATCACTTAGAGTCTACACAAGATTTCTGAGAATTGGGAAGGGGGCTTGCTTTATGTTCTAATGGTTTGTTTTGGGTCTGAATTTCTAAATGTTTTTCTTACTTTCTGTGAATCTTAATGGCTATTTTTTGTGTTTTTAAAATCTACTCTGGTATTTTTTTAAATATGTTTTTATTGATTTTTTAGAGAGAAGGGAAGGGAGAGAGATAGAAACATCAATGTGAGGGAGAAACATCGATCAGCTGCCTCCTGCACACCCCCTACTGGGGATCGAGCCCACAACCCAGGCATGTGCCCTGACTGGAATCTAACCGAGCTCTCAGTCCATGGGACGGCGCTTGATCTGCTGAGCCACACTGACCTGGTGAAAGTCTACTCTGGTACTAATTCAAGCCTGGAGTCGAGCTCTTTCCCTTCCATTCCTCTTGAAAAGCCTACCCGCACAGGTGTTGTTTCTCTGTTGCACAGTGTCACAGACATTCGGGAGCTTTGGGAAACGGGGTTTACGACTGAGAGCATCTTAGATGTATCATTGCCTAAGTGATGGTCCTCTCCGCCGTACTGCATGAGCATTCTGTTCTCCTTTCCCCTCCAACTCCTTCCTGCGGAGGAAGAGCATCCCCTCCATTTCTGGACAAACAGCTCTCATGTTCTCCAGCCTCTAAGTGCTGACCCTCAACCCCATAACCTTCCTCCTTTGCTCGTTGAAGGTGTCCACCCAGGCTTTGCAAGCATCCCTTCCAGGGGCCAGAATCCTCACAGGGCCAGTCTCCCTGTTTCCTTTTCTCCTTCCTCTGGGGGTGGGCAGGAAATGGAGGGTATTTCATAATGTCACCTAAGATAAAGCATGATGAGTGCAGCGGAGGAAGTGAGCTAAGTTAGGGGAGAGACAGCTAGCGCCCAGGGGACCAGAGGGACAAGAAAGGGTGGGACAGACTGTGACTGTAGGGAATCTGCTCGTGTCACATGACCCAGCACTTGCCCTTTACTCCTCCAGTAATCTCCGAAATGTGCACATGATAGCAGTCATTTAGCCTGTATATGAAAATAATTCTTTCCAGCTGTGATGTGTGGCATCCCAGAGGATGAATGAGCTGCAGCACATTTAGGAGGTGAGTGGGCACTTGCTTTTCAGGTTAAGAACCTGCACAGGTAAGGTCTGTGGACTAGGACAGCTCTCAGTGTGTGGTTAGGTGAGTGTGGGAACAGGCATCCCTTTCAGACAGTTCGAAAAGAAGCGTCGATTGACACGAAAGAAATCCTTTAACGAGGGCAAAAGTCAGCCCCAACCTTCACTCTTAGCATGACCAGGAGGAGATGAAGGATTCCACAAAATGTGAAGAGCCCTGTGGGTTTTTTGTTTGTTTTTTATTTATAAAATGGCTTCTGTTCATAAAACCAAAGGTTCGTCCCAAATGTGGCATTTGCAGTTTGAAGACTGTAAGCCATACGCCACTGCCAAGGGGGTCCTCACAGTATTTGTTTAAATATCAGAGTTTGGGATTAGGAGTTTTATCCACATAATCACTTCTCAGGAAGAGCGTCCTGTTCTCCACCAGCTCCAGTTCTGTGTGGCCGAGCCATGCTTTCCAGGACAACCGACGGCAAGTCGGTCTCCGTGATGTCCCTCAGCCGCTACCCGACCGAGGGCTCAGTCCGGTACGAGACCAGACTCTTCCCATCCGAAGTGTTAACAGACAGCCGATGAATAGTACTTAGGAATTTTTTAAAAAAGGAAGTGAGGTCTAACATTTTTATGTTTTGTTGGGATTTTATTGTTACTATAAAAAAGGGTGACTAAGGTATATAAAAAGGAAATCAATGGTTCAGATTTATTGTGCTGTATGTTCTCAACAGTTTAATAAAATAAAATCCAAAGCTCCTAGGTTTTCCTTCAGGGCTAATACCAGCACCGAGCATGTTCCCCCGCAGCCCAGCCCCATTCATAGGTCACACTCTGGTTCAGAGACTTGGGATGGGTAATGAGAATATAAAACATGACTTTTGCTTGCCAGCTACCACATGTTAATAATAATAGAGGCCGTAAATCACTGGAATTCGGGGTTTTTAGATTTTACTTAGTTTGTTTAAAGGAATAAAAAAAAAAAAAAAAAACTAGAGAAGAACAAGGCAGCATTGGGTAATGGAAAAAAGTACATACTTTTAGCAGAACTGAACAATTCCTTTAATTTGTGAGCACCTCTGTCCCTCAGTAGAACTTTGCTGTTTTAGTGGAGATGAAGCTCTGAGCACGGGGGTTGGGGGGGTGTTAGATTCATTTCAGGCAAGTTTCTCAACCTTGGCACTATTGAAATGTTGGGCTGGGCACGTCTTTGTTGTGGGGACTGTCCTGTGCATTGCAGGGTGTTCAGCAGCATCTTTGGTATCTGTTCACTACATGCCCAGCAGCACCTACTCACCCCCAGCCAGTTGCGAATCCCAAGTGTCTTCCATCTTTGCCAAATGTCCTCTGGGGGGAAATTGCCCTTTGTTGAGTTCTGCTGGCTTAAAGTAAAACAACACATTCAAAGATTTCCTTATTTACCCATTTTGTCTCATTCAATAGTGGCAGGGCTGTAATTTTTTTTTTTCTTTTGAGTTAGGAACAAGAAGTGATTTAGAGTTTTAAGTCACATTTGGCCACACCTTTTTCTGGCTTTCTGGGTGGATCACAATTCAGTTTTAACTCCCTGTTTCAGAGGCTTACACATGCCCTTAGGAATACATGGAACAATACTTCTTTCTTATGTACAAGATGTCATATGGATGGTTATTTGTAGATTATTCTTCCAGTTGGAAGCAGCTGAAGTGATTGATGGTCTTGGTAAGTTCACATTTTGATAACCTCAGATAGAGTCTGACCCTTGGTATCTTTTTCTTCTCGTTAGCTGATGCTTTGTAAAGACAGAGGAATCAAGGGGGGAATAAGCGCACATAGATTTGATACTGTGTTTGTTTTCCAGTAAGCTTCAGTTAAAAGGAAAAGAAGGGAACCCCCCATTTATCTGAATCTCTTTTCAAATAATATACACATTGGTCTTGGTGGCAATTGGCCAGCCCGTTTGTCGGAGTTAACCTTTTGCATTTCTTAGTTAGTACTGGGGATGTGGGGATTTCATACTTCTTGGCGTGTGGGAACTAGAGAGGTAACTCTAGTTACAGGTAACTCCACTGGTTCTCAGTCTCGTCTTCAGTTAGAAGTATCTGTGGAGCTTTGAAGTAACGCAGGGCCCAGGCGGAACCCCAGACCAGTGAACCAGCCTTCGTGCGGGGGTCCCCTCCTCCCCCCATTCCATTGGGAGTGCAGGTTGAAGCCAGGGCGCATTGCTGTTAGTAAAGTTTTATTGTCACAGCCACACCATTTATGGATTGCCCAGAGACCTCTCTGTGGCTACGAAACCCAAAATACTGACTGCTGTGTCACTTATTCAAGTTTGCTGGCCCCTGCCTAAACTCACAGTGAGCATTTTCCAAATATTTTGAAAAGGGGCTTTATACAAAATTCATAGTAAGCGGGGAAAATCCAGCATTTTGTGGAGCCTGTAGGCTTAAATCCTGCCCATTATCTGTACCTGGGGGAAATTGGAAAGCGTTTTCTTTGAAGAACTGACTTGAAGATCTTGTCCCATTGGAGGGAGATGTGACCAACTCAGCACCCAGAGGGGAGGTGCCATTCTTATGTCCGGACACTTTGTGCGTGAAGGTTGGTGTCTAACAAATGCTCGTTCCTTGCTGTGTCCAAGCGAGGGGAGGGTGTGGAGGTGGAACATTTCTCTCCGGCAGAGTGTTTGAGGGTGTGGTCACCACTGCAGCCTTGCTTGATGGTGGCAGACCCCTGGAGAAAACCTCTTCCTTCTGGGGAATCTCATGTATGAAAAGAAAACTAATAAAAAACATGAAGTGGCATCATTTCTGCCTTCCCTTAGTTCAGATGGAGACTTGTAAAAGCAGTTGTCAAAAGAGTCTTTTAGAAGGTCCTCTGGCCACGGGCCTCACAGCACTCGGTGTGAGAGGGGATTGGTTATTCTAGTCCCTTTTCACCAGAGTGAGGTTTCGAGCCAGCAGAACCAGCCTCTCCTGGGAGGCAGTCAGACTGCGGCCCCACCCAGACTTCCTGAATCAGAATCTGCTTTTTAGCAGGAGCCCAGGCTGTCTCATGAGCGTCGGGGAGCACGGGGAAGCACCTGACTGTAACGGGGTCAGTGCAGTGAGCAGTTGATGGTCACTTCCCTCGTAATGATTTCACGGCTCCTTGACGGCTCTCCTGACCCGGACCCGCTCACTGAGGGCAGCCCGCTCTCCCCTTTGGCTGTTTCCAAGTGTTGCTCACATGCTCTCATTCAGGAAAGATTTATATGATGGTAGATAATGAAAATTGGATGATTGAGCTGGAAGAGATACTGTTTTATATGCTTCAGAAAAACAAACTAGAAAAGATAAAAGGATCTTGCCAGATCAACCTCACTTCAAAGGTGATAAGTAGAATGGAGTCTTCTTTGCTTCTGCAAGAAGAAATAATCCACTCATCAAGCCCGCATTTGTGCTGGGGAGCAGTTGGGAGGGGCAAAAACAAATTGCTGGAGCCTCTCAAATTAGCATACAGAAATCAAGGTCTTAGGCCTTTCCACCAGGCAATGCCATTATATTTAAAGTACACTTTGGCCTGTATTACTTGAGGAATTGTCGAAAATTTGGATGTTCATAGAAGATCTTGAGGAAGCCCAGTACCTAATTTTATCCTGCCAGGCTTTGTCTAGTTAGTACTTTTTTTTTTTAATCAAGTAAATAGCTTTCAAGAAATTTGATTGAAAAACATGATTTCAGAATTATTTAATTATTGAACAGAATTGGTTTATTGTGAATATTTTTTTCTTTTGGAAAAAAAATTAATACCATCTAAATTTAGCATTTTTAAAACTATATAAATAACGTATACGTCCTTGCTGTCAAGATATGGCCATACATTTAACGTTTCGTGTCTGTACCAGGGAGTGTGCAGGACACAGAAGTGGCCAGGAAGAACCAGGAAAGTGGAGGTGGGGTGCCCTTCTGAGCCTGCAGGTCCCATCCCCATAGCTGAATGAGAGGCCAAGAAGCTGTGGGAATGTCTCCTTACATAAAGGCTGCCCCATGGCCCCATAAAAAAGGTCTGATGGCCAGCAAAAATGCATGAATGCCGAGTATCTGCTGCTCACTTCTGTCGGAAGGACAGCATGTGGTCCTTCTGCCTTCCCTCTGTCTTCCAAATCTCACTCCATGTCCTGTTTGCAGAATCCACATCACCTCCAGAGCCCAGGTGACAGGAGAGTCTGGAAACAGATGTCAGACTTCTGTTCCCTGTTACACAGAAAAGCACAGGAGGGGGTGGGAGTGGATTCTGAATGACAGTGTCCAGCATAGCATCCTGCCAATGACAACAGCTTACCTTCATGCTATTTTCAAGTTGTTTTAAAAAGTATTCTCGCCCTGGCCAGTTTGCTCACTGGTTAGAGCGTTGGCCTGCAGACCAGAGAGGCATGGGTTTGGTTCCTGCTAAGGGCATGTACCTCGGTTGCAGTTTGTCCCCGGCCCTGGTTGGGGTCATGTGGGTGATGACCACTCAGTGTGTCTCTCTCACATCGATGTTTCTCTCTTGCTCTCCCTCTCTCCCTCCCACTCTATCTGAAGATAAATGCAAAAATGTCCTTGGGTGAGTATAAAAAAAAAGGAGTCCTGTATTTGAAGCTACATCCATGGGGAGTTTATACTATTAACAGTGAAGTAGGAATAAAATCCCCAGGAAGATAGTCTGTTTCTATATGAACACTGTAAGGAAACTAAGGTAAGATGCCGGTTTTACATGTGAAGTACTGTGAGGAGGTTAAATGACTGGCTCCTGGTCAAACAAGCTAGTCAGTGTCACATAGGGCCACACTCTCCTATTTTTCCTGCCCTGTTCTCTTTATTTATTTTTTAATTTTTTTTTATCCTTACCTGAGGACATTTTTGCATTTATCTTCAGATAGATCAGGAGGGAGAGAGAGAGAAAAAGAGAAAGAGAAACATCAATGTGAGAGAGACATATCGATTGGCCACCACCCACATGACCCCAGCTGGGGCCAGGGACAAACTGCAACTGAGGTACGTGCCCTTAGCGGGAACCGAACCCGGGACTCTGGTTCACGGGCTGATGCTCTAACTGCTGAGCCAAACTGACCAGGGCCTGTTCTCTTTAGTACTTATTAATTGGGTATCATATGCCGAGATGGAATATTAGGGGTGCTTTCACCGGACCCCAAGATTGAAAAAGCACTTCAGAATGCACAGTTCTAGTATTTTCAGGTCAGTGTACCAGTGGAGGGCATATTTATACTTCCAACTTAATAGGTTATGCCCTTAATTTAAAGAACTAGGCAGTTTTTGAAATGATTGTGAAATGCAACTTTGGTCTCAGCACATTCCTTCTTTTTTCTTAAGCAGATGAAAACCTCGGAGAACCGCCACCCTGTGAGTTCCCAGTACAGGATGCATTCTTACTACCCGCCTCCTTCCTACCTGGGCCAGAGCATGTCCCAGATCTTCACCTTTGAGGATGGCCCTGCCTACTCCGAAGCCAAAGCGAGCGGTAGGTGTCCGGTTACACAGACCGGATGTGAGGGGAAGAGAGGACAAGTGTCCAGCACGGGGTCTCTGGCTCTCTAAGGAATTACCAGTTAGGAGCTGTTGGAAAGTTTTTTTGCTGTGTGACTCTTAGAATAAGTATCCTTTAAGGTATTTTGTTGCGGAATGATTTTGCTTTGCTAGATTCTTGATATTATATTTCTCTTTTCTGTGTACCCAGAGTGACAAAAATAAGACGAAAGACTCCTCAGAAGCTAAAAATGTGTTTTCTGAGGGATCACTATGAAATACAGGGCACTTTAAATGTGGTTCTAGTCCTGATATTTTTGGTGAAGTGAATTTCCATATATTGAATATTCGTTTCCCAGAACTTTTCTATTTTAAAATTGAAGGTGTATTTATATTTTGGGGGAAAGAAATAAAAATAACATAATAAAACATTTTTGAATAAATAGATCTCAGAGTTTATGCAGTAGCAATGCAAATAACTCTGATAAAATGGCTTTAAAGTGAAAAATGACTGCTTAATGAACCAAAGCACTTTGAAATACACAATTGCTCAACTTCAGTTTTAACCTTCTCCCCAGCGTTTACACTGTGGTGACAGACAGGGCTTTTACAGCTGCTGTGTTCCCAGGACCCGTTTCTGAGTTCTGTATATGTACGCATCATCTTTTGATCTGGGAAAGTGAGAAGCATGCAGTGTCGAGGCGGTGAGCAGAAATCAGGGCGACAGTGAATGCCTTGGTGGTGGGCTTACTGCTGGAACTTACCTTGTACTAAAAAATGAAGCTTGTTTTTTTAATAACTTGACTCTGTAGAGAACTGGTTTCTTTGGAAAGCGAGTGCTTAGATACTGAGAATCAGAGCCACACTTTGATTTCCAAATTTCAAACAATGAAGTCTAGGAAAGTTGGGCAAGTTATACTTTATTTATTATACTAAAATAAAGAATTCTACTCACGTGGAATGTATAGGTCAGGGGACTGATCAGAGTGAACTGTGGAGACACTGAAGTACACGTTGTTGATTGTACTTTTATTAATAGTCATATTTTGTCAGAGTGGACAAACACAACTCTGTATTATAAATATTATATATGCCCATGTGGTCTTCCTTTTATTTTTCCTTTGATTATATATATTTATGTGGATTGTAAGCTCCTTACGTATAGAGAACACATCTCATACACCTTTTTATCTGTATGATGCCTTTTATTTGTTAATTGTTGGTTAAGTGATGAATGAATGAACAAATGAATCTGGTATTACTTTTAAGGACACTTGTTCTTTAAGGAAACAGAATCCTGAAAGGCCAGAATCCTAATAGTCTGATGGAGACAGTGGACAACTTAGGGATGCAGTCCTTAAAGAAACGTTTATTCACGGAGAAAGTTAGCAGCGAGGCCTGCTTTCAGGGAGAAATGCCTGAGCTTCCTTCTCCGGAAATAATGGAATGACTAGAAGCAGTGGCATTCTTGAGACAAAGGTGTAAATTCAGAGGAAGGCAGTAAGACGAAAGAGGAAATTTATTAGAGCAGAGAAGAATGAATTTGGAGAGGAGCAGTAGGCATTTGAATTTATGGCAGAAAGGAAGAGATTCAGTAGGAAAGGTTACAGTCCAGGAAAGAAAAGACTGGCTGCCCACCAGGCCAGGGCAAGTCTCAGCTAAGTTTTAAAAGAAATGTGACATTATGACTTCTATGTATGGTATTGTGGACTCTATGCGAGATTTTTATAGAGCTGGTGGGAGGGGAAGAGGAGAGAGAAGGTTGTATTTGGGCATCCACAATGACCCAGGTGCCATCTCTTGGGGCATTGGATCCTTCGTTTTATCATCAGCATGGACACAAGTGGAGAGCTTTTTGGGGGCAAATTAGGCCCTTAATGGGGCTGAGGCTAGTGGGGCTGAGGCTAGTGGCAGGGTGCCATGAGTGGGGGGTGGGGACATCAGTATATTTATTTGTGAGAAGGTGACAAAGGCTGGCTGATAATCAGTTACATTTATCAATTCTATCAAGTTTGAGTTGAGGTCCTTTGGTTGGTTGCATTAATAAATTAACAATTAGTAAATAGTTTATTAATTATTCTAAGTGGGGGAATGTCTAAGTAATTTGAAAAATAGTATTTTCAGTAGGTTTAATGTTTTCTTTAAAGTCTTTAAGTATAAATTTGTCCATTAAGTCCATTTTTCTTCAGTTTTTTTCCCGCCAAATGTTTTATTGATTTTTAGAGAGTTAAGGAAAGGGAGAGAGAGAAACATCCATCAGCTGCCTCCTGCATGCTCCCTAGTGGGGATTGAGCTGAAACCCTGGCATGTGCCCTGATCAGGAATTGAACCAGTGACCTTTTGGTGCACGGGATGATGCTCAATCCACTGAGCCACACTGGCCTGGCTTTTTCAGTTTTTTAAAAGGCAACTGTAACCTCTCTTGACCATTTAAGGAATCTAGTCCAAATTTCTCTCTGGTTTTGCTAATGATTGCTACATGAAAATAGAATGTAAGGAGGAAAAGAATTACAGGAAGAGTTGTCCTTTTGCCAAGTTGCTACTATTCAGTGCTTTTCTTGTGAAAAGGCTGGGAGCCATTCTCCGCCTCACACCTGAGAAGTGTTAGGAGGTAGATCAGAGAGGTGGCAGGCCCGGTCAGGCAGACTTGGGAAACCATTGCAAGCACGGCTTTGATTTCAGGTGATCTGGGAGGCCACCGGAGAGTTTCCAGCAAAGGGGTGACACGTCTGCCTTGTGGTTTTAAACATCACTCTGGCTGCTGTTTAAAAATAGGCTGTAGGGATATGATGTGGAAGCAGGGAGACCAGTCAAAGGCTACAGCAGTAATTGTTGCAAAAGACAGTGGCTTAGTCAGGGTGGGAATGTGGTATGATGACAAGTGGTTGAATTCTAGATGTATTTTGAAGATAGAACCAACAAGATTTGCTGATGGATTTGGGATGGGCCATAAAGACCAGAGTGAAGGATGACTCCATAATTTTTAACCTGACCAAGTAGAAAACAGGAGTTTCCATTTACTGAGGTAAAGAAGACCATGAGAAAAATAGGTCTTTGGGAATCAGGAATTTAATTTTGCATATTTAGTTTGAGATGTTCGTGAGTCGTCCAAGCAGATCGTCGTAGGAACTGGATGTATGAAGACTGAAGCTGAGGGGAGGTGTCACTGCTGTGCACAGATGTCATTTGAAGTCAATATCAGGAGACCCCCTGGGGAAGTGCGTACAGGTGGAGAAGTAGAAGGGACCAGGGATTGAGCCCAGTGTGCCCTCCAGTGTTTAGAGCTCTAGCAGATGAGCAGGGACCTGGAAAGGAGAGGATCGTGGAGCAGCCTAGGAGGCAGGAGGAAAACTAAGGGTGAGCGGTGTCTTGGAAGCCAGCTAAAGAAAGCATTTCCATGAAAGACATCGAATACTACTGATAAGTCAAATGACATAAGGACTAGAATTGACCCTTGGCTGCTGCAAGGTAGAGATGGTTGATGCCTGGACGAGTGGCCGCTTTGACGGGAAGAGAACAGAGCCTGACTGCACATCAGGAGCGCAAGGGAGAGAAGCGGGGGCAGGGAGTACGCGTTCTTCAGGGTGTTTTGCTGTGAGGGGGGCAGTGAAATGAAACACTAACCGGAGGAGGGTTCTTTTCCATTTTTTTTTTAAGAAGGGAAATACTGTGATAGGCTGTATGCTGATGGGAGCAATCCAACAGAAGGAAAATGAGCTGGTGCAAGGTGTGCATGGGGACAATGGTGGCGTCCCTGAGGAAGTGAGAGGGGCTGGGATCTGAGGCAGTGGTCCCCAGAGGGGGCCACAGGCTGGCGTGGGTCTGTGGGCTTTGTTCCTGGTGTAAGAGAATGTCAGTAAAGGAAATAAGGTTAAACAAATACTTGAGCAACTTTATGTCTGTTGAATCTGATAAAGAAAAATGGGGCTCGTATTTTACTTTTATTTTTCTAGTAATTTTTAATTTTTTAAAAAAATTTAATTTATTTATATTTTTATCCTCACCTGAGGACATTTTTCGATATTTTGTTCAGATAGAGTGGGAGGGAGAGAGAGAGAAACATCGATGTGAAAGGGACACATCAAGTGGTTGCCACCCACACGACCCAACCAGGGCCGGGGACAAACTGTAACCGAGGTACGTGCCCAGCGGGAACCGAACCCGGGTCTCTCTGGACCGCAGGCAGATGCTCTAACTGCTGAGCCAAATTGGCCAGGGCTCTAGTAATTTTTTATTAAAATAAGATGCACCTAACATAAAATTAACTAGTAATAATTTTTAAAGTGTAAAAATCAGTAGCATTTAGAACATTCACAATGTTGGGCAACCATGACCTCTGTCTAATTTCAAGGCATTTTGTTCATCCCAGAGGGAAACCCCCTGTCCAATAAGTACTCACTCCCATTCTCCCTTCCCCCAGGCTCTGGTAACCACTAACTCACTTTCTTTTGTCTATTCTGGATGTTTTATGTACACGGAATAATATAATGTGTGCCCTTTGGTGACTGGCTTTTTTCACTGAGCATCTTATTTTCCAAGGTTCACATAAGTTGTAACATGTATCAGTATTTCATTCTTTTTATGGCTGAATAATATTCCATTGTATAGAACACATTAGTTTATCTGTTCATCAGTTGATGGACATTTGTGTTGTTCACCTTTTGGCTATTGTGAGTAGCACTGCTATGAATAATCATGTGTAATTCTTTGTTTGAATATCAGTGTTTAGTTCTTCTAGGTACATACTAATAGTGCAGTTGCTGGGTCATGTGTAATTCTGTGCCTAACTTTTTGTGGACATGACCAGTTGTTTTCCATAGTGACTGCACCGTTTTACATTCCCACCACAGTAGTAGGGTGGTTCCAATTTCTCTTGCCAGCCCTTGTTATTTTCCATTTTAAAAATTATGATTATGATTATCTATTTTTATTGTATTTTATATAAGTACCAAACCATGGTAGGTTGGAAACTGGAAAAAAATTAAAATAAAGTCAAACAGCTTCCTTTCCACAGATAGCTTGAAAAGCACTGACCTAGTGCCCAAGTGAGGGTTAGCGTATGAATGAGTGTGCCAGGTCATAGGAGCAGATGCAAGGTGTACAGGGAGAGGTTGTAGGAGCATCCTGGAAATGATGCTTCCTCCACTCGGGATAGAGAGGTGGATTGCATGGCAATACCTTAGTATTAACAGATGCATACCTGTCTAGGAGTGGGTGGGTGGCATTTCATATCTGTAAATAGGCACCTCTCCCTACATGTTGAATTTCTAAGTATAAGTCCTTGGAGTATTTTTGGGGGGGCCAACTCCTGCCAAAAGGTTTTGATCTTAAATGGGAAAAATGAACATACTTTGATCTTTTTATGTAATATTTTGCGATCTCAGTTTGAAAGTTAGGAATGGTGCACCCTGTTTCTTCTGGTCTTTTGGCTTCTGGCTCAGGTAGAGTGGCAAGCTCTTGAACAAGCTCAGCCTTCCTTTACAGTCAGCCTCTGCTCTTTCCAGGAGAAAGAAAAACATACTTGAGGTGCTTATTATGTGTCATGAGCTGTCCACATATTATTTATCTAAGACACGAAGGGTGTCAGGCAGCGCGAGGAGGCAAGAACATTCATGTTCCACCCATAGGTCAGACGGCGGGGTCAGTGGAAGAGCCTCTCTGAGCCGAAAGCCTCCGGCTCCTTCTGTGACGTCGGAGCAGCTCAGAGGCTGATGTTCCCAAACACGACTTTCGAGTGCTTTCAGCATTAGCAATTTTGTAGGCCAGTGAACCTGGAAGGGCCTGATTTCCCTGATGGCGTAGGCTTCCTCCCCAAGGCTGTGATGCCTAAAAGCAAAACGGTTAAGCTCTCACTCCATGGAGTGGATTTGTTGAAGGCTGTGCATTCGGGTTGGACTTTGCCCCCCTCCCAGTTCTGCAGGCCAGGAGAGAGGTTGTGCTGCCCGTTGGAAGCACCCTCAGATCACGTCACTCACGATCAGGATGCCAGTGCTGCCTCGTGTGCGAGGTGAGGTGACATCTGCCGGAGTGGTGGGTGGGGAGCCTCAGTTTCCTTACCTGTTAAAGGAGGGTGAGGAGATGGGCCCTGTCAAACCCACAGAGGTGTTGTGAGGATGAAATCGTGTCTCTGATGTGAACAAGCTCTATAAATAAATAAATGCGGCAAGAGCTGGCAGGATACTATTCTTCCTTTCCCCTGGCTTTCCGCCAGGGTGGAGGTCACGTTTCAGGCAGTTCTGGGCAGGGAGAAAGCTGCTCTGGAAGTGTTCGGAGTCTTGCTCAGACAGAGGGAGAGCAGGCCAGGGGGTCTGCTGTTTGTTCTGCTCTGAACGGTATGGCGAGCTGGGAAGGAGAACGCCGACCGTTTTCCCCTCTTGCTTTTCAAAGGAAGCTTGAATGCATTTTATGCCACATTTAGAAAACGTTGAGTTTCAACTTGGCACTTTAGGAAGTGACTTATCATTTGCTAAATTCAAAGAAAAGAGCACTTAGCTGGTAAATGTAATTTCCTTATGTGACCTTTTTATTTTCTGCTTACCTTTGAACAGAGAGGTAAATGGGGCAATTCACAGGCCCCAGCCGTGGAGGCCAGTGCCCGGGAGCGGGTCCCCACCGCCGGGAGGAGAGCTGGCTTGGAGCCCCCGCCCTGGGCGGGAATCTAAGATGCTCACTTAATTTCTTAGAGCTTCAGGTCTCTCACCTGGAAGATTGGAAAAAAAAACAAAAACAAGCAGCTTTACTTATTTTTATACACGCTCACACACATACACAATTATGGCAAAGCATGGCAGGAGCCGTCACCCTCCTCCTCATGTGAAGCCCCGTCGCCGTGTCTGTGTCTTCCTGTTTCAGCGGTGCCTGGCAGTGGGCTGTGCACAGGAAAGGAGGGCTCGCTTTAGCTCTAGAAGGACCCTGTTTGAAACTAACCGTATGTGGATTGTGATTCTTGAAATTAGCTAGACATCATGGTCTGCTGAGTGAGGGGGATGAGGCATAATACTTTTAAACATATAATAAACAGTTAGAAATGGCAGCTTTGAAGACTTATTTTTAATACATCACACATATGATACGTTTCTTAAGTAGAGCAAAGGAAATAAACAGAGAAGAGGGGTGTCTAGGGAAGCCAGCATGTCCCTTTATACCTAAAGAATAGGGTGGAGGGAAGCTAAAATACTGTTTGATGAGGACACGTAGATTTTTGTTTTTTCTTTAAACCTCTGTTTCTTCCTCCATGAAAAGAACGCCCCACAAGGCAAACTGTGGACAAGACTGAGAGCCGATGTGCCCCTAACACGTCCTCTGTGTAAAACTCTGGCTTTTGATGAGGCCACCACCAGTGAGGAATAGCAGGCACTTCCCAGGGGCTACCTGAACGACATCGTACTCACTCCTGGAAGGAAAGATTCACTCACTGCAGCACTTTAGTAAGATTCACCAGGGTGTGTTTTCACACACAGGGCGTGGATCATAGTCTTTCGGCATTGTGTGCCTCCGGTGCCTACCCTCACGCTGTGCCCGCCAGGGCCCCTGGCGTGGTTCCTGGCTTCTGGAATGAATAAGGATAAGAAAGCAACCTTTGGGTCCTTTCTGCCGGTGGCTCACTGGCCTGGAGTTGGGCATTCTGGTAAAGCAATCCCAGAAATAAATCGGGCATGGACAAACATGGGGTACAAACATACCCTGGGTTTATATCATGTAGAATCTCCCCTTTAGAAACTTGTATTTTAAAGACTTAGTTCTTCACATATGCTTGGTTTATGATTAATAACATAGTCATGCTAAGGTCAAAAGGGGCTTAATCACTCTACATTTGGCAGAGATTGGGTAGATCTGCAGGCCGAATGCTGTGCCGTCCCTGAGCCTTGGTGCTGGTGTTTAGGAAGAGGAGACAACATAGGAACCCAAGTCTCTGAACCACTTCTCTAGGTGTTCTTTCTACTGGTATAACCTATGATTTCCTCTTCCCTTCCCTTCCTTTTCCTTTCCCCCACTTACGTAGCTCCAGCAATCTCTGTAAGACAATGTCTGTGCACCTGGTGGGGATAACTCATTCAGTTCTCATAATAGTAGTATTATCCCCGTTTTGCAGATGAATACACTGAGGCATAGAGATGATGCCTGTGAGGTGGGGAGGGGAAAGGTCCTCATTTTCACGTGGCAGGCGGACAAGCAGCATGGTGATGACTTAGCTTGTTTGAGGCCTTCCTGGATAGCAGTCTGGCATTCTCATGCTTGAAATATTTTTAAGGAAATGATAGCTGTGATTGGGTTGAGAGAGTACTATGGAAATGTACTGTCTGCTATAGACTGAATATATGGATACAATAGTACCTCTTGTGCTGTAATGACAAAATTTCAGAACCTGCTCCTTCAGCGTGTGCATCATGCAGAAATACCCCCATATGGGGGCGTCTTTCTGTAGCATGTTGGTGTCTCAGCAAAAAAAAAAAAAAAAAAAATCCTGAAATGAAAAGCAGCTTTAAAAAACCCCACCAGAGCCCGGCTGGTGTGGCTCAGTGGTTGGGCGTCGACCCAGGCACCAGGAGGTCGCCAGTTTGATTCCCGGTCATTCTCTCTCATCGATGTTTCTGTTTCTTCCTCTCTTTCTAAAGTTAATAAAGAAAAAAAATGTTTTTTAAAAAAAGCCCACTAGAATATAAGGTGTGGTATTTACATTGCTATCCCCAAAGCTAAATATGAAATTTAAAACAGCTTTTTGACTTAACACAGTAAAGTCACTTTTAATTTTGTGGTTACATTTGAATTTTCTTTATATAACAGGAGGGAGTGAAGTATAAGTACTAATATTGGATGAAAGCAGACATTACAAAATTAAATAATTAGTTATTGGCTTTGAAATTATATGTGCATAGAAATACAATCAACTACTTTTATAGTTCTTTTTTTTTTTGTGGACATAAGCTGTTACTTTAAAATTAGTGTGAATAAGAGGCCTATTGTTTTTCCCAGTTGATTTTTGACAGAGACAGTATTTTACACTCAGTCTGTCAGTGGCATATCATGAGATTTATTTTACATATTTAACTTTAAAATATCTAAATTCAGTACAGAGGGCATCTTTGCAGGGGTTTTCCTTTGGGCTAAAGACTGTAGTCTACAGCAGGATATAGGGAGCAGGAGCCTTGGAAAGTACACCTTTAGGAACTCATAAATGTCCTGACATTGAACATCAAGACTGGAAAACATCGCTTGCCCATCTTTTCGTTGCTGATTTTATCTTGATGGGATTCAGGGTGACAGCCCTTTACCTGCCTGCGCAGTGCAGGGAGTTCAGTGTATATTGTGGGCGCATCACACATCAGCAGGTGCACCAGTTTCTGTTACTTACTCAGTGGCTATTTGTATTTAAAAGTTCTGAAGATGCAGCGTCCACCTGGGCATTAGGTTGGATGCTGCAGTAGCCACTCTGGTTAGAGCACCCAACATCATCACATGAGATGGGGTTTCTTCATTTGAATCTTACTTGAATGCATTGGGTCTCAGCGATGGTTTTCGGGCATGGTGTGGTGTAACTTGGGAGTTTATTTTCCCTGCTTAGCTCCTCAGAGGCACAGCCCAGGCCAAGTACAACTTGAATAACCTTCAGGAAAGCTGTGCTGTCCTTCTGTCGGCGGCTGTCTTTGAAAATTGCCTCCAGAGTTAGTGAGCAGGAACAGTTAAGATTTACAAACAATGATGAAGCTTGTCATGCATCTTTCACCATTCATCATCCAGGTGCCGTGCCTGGGCGGTGAAGTGTTCTTCATAAAAACCAGCTCAGTGTGAAATACACCTCGCTGCAATGTTTACTGCTCTGAAGCTCGTCAGAGGCCCTTTATAGTAAATCCAGATTGCGATGTGACATTACAGTATATCATTGCCCGGCGCAGTGGGGTTTACACTGGGAATGAGCGCGGTGCACACCAGATGAGGTGTCCAAATTGAGTTATGTCAGAATTTGGCTGTTATATGGGGATAGCTTTTGTTTTCTGAACACTGAAAGTTAGCTTTATATGTATTTATATTTATATATAGGCATATACTTCCCATCTTGCACATATACACAGGTATACAATATATGCTGAGGTCAGGTTCCAGCTGGGCTGCTGCTGTAAAGGATGGTGACCAGTTTATGTACCTTCCAACTGTTGTTCATTGAAATTGGCAGAAATGGAATCTTTTGGGGGAACTAGAGTAGATGGTTATTTCATTCATTTTGCTATGTGTAAAGTGGTCATGTTTGTCATTCTTTTTCACAAAGCCCAGGACCCCTCTACTGGGATTATTGTACACTGGATGTTCCCTTTGATATGAGGGCAAAGAGAAGAAACCCCATTGGACACCTCACTTGGGGAGGTCGTTGAAGTCCATTGCTTATTTTTTAATTTTTAGTGGGTATCAAAATCTTAGTGCTGCCTCTGTTATCTTGAAAGATGCTGCTTCCAAGAGAAGATTTATGGTGTTTTAACCTAAATCTGCAAAATAAAAGAGCACACCGAATTTATGGCATGATCAAGTTTATTTTGTTATTTTTTTTTTTCTTTTATTGATTTTAGAGAGGGAGGAAGGGAGAGGGAGATAGAAACATTGATGAGAGAGAACATCGATTGGCTACTTCCTGCATGCCCCCCACTGGGGATCGGGCCCACAGCCTGGGCATGTGCCCTGACCGGGAATCGAACTGCCGACCTCTTGATGCCTGGGTCGACGCTCAGCCACTGAGCCACACCAGCCGGGAATGATCAGGTTTATTTACATTTACCCTAAAAGCACCGATATTAAAAATGAGCTCTATAAAAATATAATATTCAGAGATAACAGGCCCTACAGCCCCATGATCATCTTAACACACATTTTAGAATCCTCTTCTCAGTGTCGCAGGGTTGTTAGGAGACCGTTTTGAGGCCTTTACACGTCTGGCGCTACGTTGAATCCAGGGTCTCTCCCCCATTCACACCAAGTCTGGGGAAGGGGCCGCACCCACTTCAGCCCTCCCTCCATGGCCTCCGCTGGTTTGTTGTTGTTGCTATGTGTCCTTTGGTTGCAGTGTCTTAGTGGAGAGTGATAAGTGCCACAGCTGAGCTTCCTGAAGCAGCACAGGAGTGAGCAGGTGAGAGGTGCTGGCCTGCAGGGCTGCAGGGGCCCCGAAGCTTCCCCAGGGCAGTCACTTCATTCGGGCTGCAAGATCAAACACAGGATGGCCCGTTAAAGTTAAATTCCAGGTAAACCACAGAAGTTATTTTAATCTAAGCATGTTGTCCCAATACTAAAAATTATTTGTTGTTTCCAAAATGGACGTTTAATTCCGCATCCTGTATCTGTACTCGTTAAATCTGACACCTCGTGCTTCATCCAGACCACGGTTTTAGGGCCCTGGGGTACGCAGCAGCAGTGAACAGTGCATGGAGGAAAGCACTGCTTTCTCTACGCATTTTCAGCAGTTTCAAGAGTTTCATTTATATTTTTACAAAAATAGTATAAGAGGCTGTGCTGATGATGCTTGGAACGGTTTCCTGTTTTGGCTGAAACGATGCATGGGTTTCTTGGTGAAAAGTTTCTGGATTATAATTTATTCTTAAACATATTAACTGTCTTGTTTCTTCCTTTGTTTAGGTAATTCACAGGTCCAGACATTTCTTTTTTTCATATTTGATAGGTTAGCTCCATTAATATAACAGCAAAAAAAAAAAAAGAGTGCACTGCTACTTAGAACCGAAGTGGAAATTTATATTTGTCATGCATTTGGTTCAGTTGTCCCCTGGTAGCTTTGCCAGCCATAACAGTGACTCTTGAAGTGCTCTGGCAGGACCAGCTCCTCCCTCTCTTTCCCGACACCCCTCCTTCCCCAGCCTAGGCACTGATGGCTCAGTCAATAAGTAATATAGTCACTGAGTGCCAGTTATGTGTCTGTGGACCTAGCATCACGCCTAGGAGGTGAACCATGGCAGAGAGCATGCTGCAGTGACCCCTAAATGTCAGCAGATCCGGGGCACTCACATCTTTCCTTCCTGTACGCAGAACAGCCTTGCTGCCTGGCCTCTGCCGGGTGGACAAGGGAGTAGCCATGTGCCCAGCCGTCCTGCTCTTATTCAAGGCTTGGTTGAAGTCTTCACCTTAAACATAAGGGAGAGTTTCCTTTTGAAGTAAGAAAAACTAGGATCACAATGAAGTGTGATTTGGATAATATTCCAGATAGTCAGCCCTTCCCAGGCATGCTTCCCCTTGTTACTTACACGGCTGCAGAGGTGGGATGGGCTTGACTGGTTTGTTTGTTCACAACAGTTTTATTGATATATAATTCACATGTCATAAAGCTCACCCCTTTAGAGCATACAGTTCAGTGGTTTTTAATATATTGACAAAGTGGTGCAACCATCACCCCTACTTAACTTTAGAATACTTCCGTGTCCCCCAAGGAGGAATCCCCATTGCAGTCACTTTTCATTTCTACTTCCCTCCCAGCCCCCGGAAACCACTGTCAGACTTTGTGTCTCTAGATTTGCCTGTTCTGGATGTTTCATATAAATGGAATCATAATATGTGGCTTCTTTCATTCAGTAAAAAGTTTTCAAGGTTTACTCAAGTTGTAGCATGTAACAGTGCTTCATTTTTTATGGTTTATTTTGAGTTCAAAAACTATTACAGGACTCAGAAAAACTATTAAACCATAAGATTCTCATGGTGAAATAGTGTTTTAACTCATTTTATTAATGTCCAGTCCTTCAGCTCAGCACATGAATGTCTGTAATGAGTAGAACCCACTATGTGAAATGAGAGAAATGTGTTAGTATGGACATCGAGCAAGCCAGATTGTGTAATTTTCCTGTTTTATGCTAATACTATGTATATTCTACTAGGGCTGTCATAACAAAATAGCACAGGCTGGGTAGCTAAAAAAGAATTTACTTTCTCACAGTTCTGGAAGTTAGAAGTCTGAGATCAAGGTGCCATATAGGTTGGCTTCTTGTGGGGCCTCTCTCCTTTGGCCTTTCATTTGTGTGTGTGTGTGTGTGTGTGTGTGTGTGTGTGATAGAGACAGACAGAGACACACAGAGAGAGAGGAAGAGCTCAGACTGTTCTTCCTCTTCTCATAAAATCATTAGTTCTATCAGACAAGGGCCCTACCCTTAAGACCTCGTTTAACCTCCTTTACCTCCGTAAATGCCCTGACTTAAAGTACAGTCACCTTGGAGACTAGGGCTTCAACATAAATTCAGGAGGACACAGTTCAGTCCATACATTATTGAAGGTTTACTCTCTCTACCTGTCTCTTCTTACTGAGGTTTTTGGGAAATAGGAGAAGGGTGCTGAGGGTTGGTGGGCCAGTGTGCATAGAATGAATGGAATATCTTTCCTGGTCTAAGGTCTGTCATTTGCTGACCATGCAGTCGCATCCCAAACTCTCCAACATGCCGAGCCCAGCCCATGGCAGGCCCTCATCTACAGGTCGGACCCTGGGCAGGGATGCCTTTGGAGATGGAGAACCCCATGGTCAAGCACCCCCACTCACCTGGAGCACCTTTTCCCAGATTGTTGCTCTTTCTTATTTGTCCCCCCTTGAGTTTGGTTTCTTATTTGTCCCCCCTTGAATTTGGTTTCTTATTTTCCTCCCTGAATTTGGGGAAAAGGTGGGTAGAGCAACAGTCACTGGTGCTATTTTAGAGCAGAGTAAATGGCTGAATAGAGAGACTAGGTGACTGGCCGGGGGGAGCTGGGTGGTCCCT
This sequence comes from Molossus molossus, assembly GCF_014108415.1. NCBI lineage: Eukaryota > Metazoa > Chordata > Mammalia > Chiroptera > Molossidae > Molossus > Molossus molossus. Next base: position 53,151,474 of record NW_023425349.1, read on the forward strand.
CTCCCAGCCTAATGCCTGTCTGGGGCACTGCACCTGAGCGTGGCACTGCACCTGGCGTGGCACTGCACCTGGCGTGGCACTCCACCTGAGCGTGGCACTCCACCTGGCGTGGCACTGCACCTGAGCGTGGCACTGCACCTGAGCGTGGCACTCCACCTGGCTTGGCACTCCACCTGGCATGGCACTCCACCTGGCATGGCATCGCACCTGAGCGTGGCACTCCACCTGAGCGTGGCACTCCACCTGAGCGTGGCACACCAGCATTGAGACTCCTGTCTGCAGCCTGCTGCCCTAGGCCCTCACCATCGCGCACAGGAGCTAGTCACACGCAGTTATTTGAATTTAAACTAATTGAAGTTTAGAATCTAGTTTTTCTGTCACCCTAGCCACATGTCAAGTGCCCAGTAGTAGCCCCGTGTGGCCTGTGACACCCATACTGGTAGAGCGTAAACACATTTCTGTCCTCACAGGCGGGTCTGCTGGGCAGCACTACCCAGACCAACCGCTGGAGGCTGTTTCCTTACGGACTTTCAGAGTGACAGGAAGGGGAACCCCACGGGGTAAGCCTGAGATAAAGGAGTGACAATACCACAAGCTCATAAAGCACCATTAGAGGTGACATTTGTGGGAACATCAGCCTTTATTTTATCCGAAGAGCCTATTCCGTTGAGGACTTATTTCGGATGGACTAATTAAAGGCTGATAAACGTTAGCTGACCTTTGGATATAACAGTGGTGCACACTTTCTTTTTTTAAATAGCAGATGGAAGTGAGTGAATGAACTAGAACTTGGTTGATCTCAGTCCAAGAATGGTAGTGCTTCCCAGGGTGGCTCTCTGTTGAGGTCTTTGATCCACTTCGAGTTATTTTTGTTTCCACTTTGAGTTAATTTTTACATATGGTGTAAGGAAAGGATCCAGCTTCATTGTTTCTGCACGTGGGTATCCAGTTTCCCTGCACCATTACTGAACGCACTGTCTTCTTCCCATGGAACAAACCTTCGACGTTGCCCTCCGCCTTCTCCTCTGGCCTTCAGGGCACGGGATGCTGAATCCTCAGCACCAGCCTACAGAGTTGCCAGTGGTGATTCACCTGGATCTCTGGTGAATAGATTTTCTGTTAGTTTTACTTCGGTTTACTTGTCTCTCCCTCTTGCCTCAACTGGATCTTTTTCCACTCCTTACAGTTCTGAAATCAGGGAGAACAGGGTAACAGGGGACGGGAATCTTCCCCCAAATCTGGATCACTGTAGGACGGTGAGAACAGAAGTGTGTGTAAAGGACTGACTGACTGGAAATTTTTCTAATAGAAAGTGAATGATGTTGGTGTTTAAAATTCCCAGTTTTTTTTTTTTTTTTTATTATTATTTTTTTTTATCCTCACCCGAGGACATTTTTCCATTTTTTGTTCAGGTAGAGTGGGAGGGAGAGAGTGGAACAGAGAGAGAGAGAGAAACATCGATGCGAAAGGAACACATCGAGTGGCTGCCACCCGCACAACCGACCAGGGCCGGGGACAAACTGCAACCGAGGTACATGCCCTTAGCGGGAACCGAACCCGGGTCTCTCAGGACCGCAGGCTGACGCTCTAACCGCTGAGCCAAACCGGCCAGGGCTAAAATTCCCAGTTTTTAAGGGTCTCTGAAGCTGCTGATGTGTAAGAGATGGCAGAACCTCCTTAGGTGAGCCCCAGTGGGAAGCCGTGAAATCCTGTCGTGTCCCATAGGAGTGTCCCTACGGAAACAGGCTGCTGGAGCTCGGAGAAGAGAAGCAGACGGTTGGAAGCTAATGCCTGGCTGGCTGCTACAGCCTGAAGCTGTCAATCACCCCTTAATGTTTACAGAAGTGAAAAGTCAATGTGTAGTTGTTTTAATTTGACACACACTTGGGTTGAGAGTGTAATCGCTGGAGGGGACAGTTAAATGGCTGTGCTCCTTGTCAGCTCCTCTGGGTCTGACTCCTGTGCTAAGCAATTTTCTGATGAGCAATAGATTGGGTTAAATACCGGCGTAATTGCTCACTTCAGCTCACCAGTCTGCAGAGCCTTGTACTACATTTCCATCAGCACTTGCCTGGGGCATTGGGGTTTATGCTGCAAAGAGAGTCAGTCCATATGTTCATTTTCATGAATCAATGTCGATTTTTGAAAAGCAGTTGTTACAGTGCTAAGTAGACTGAAATAAATTACACCTCCTTAAGACCATTGGAGTAAATCAGAACTGTTTACATCCATCCAAGAGATCTTTTAAGTAGAAATGACATTTGTTTACTTATCAAACCAAATGTTTGGCCCCAGGAAACAGAGGCAGATGATTTGCTCATTTAAAAAAAATCCTGCGAATAGCACTTTGCTGCTGTTAAACCAGAAAGAAGTTCTGTGTTCTGTTAGGGAGGCGAGTGGCTGTCCACCCGCTCCCTGCAGTGAGTGACATTATCCAAAGTCATTTCCTAGTCTGGAGACACTTTATTGAAATTAACCAACTCTGGGTGTCAACCTTTTCTCAAACCCCTGCCTAACAGGTGCCATTAATGCATGGCCCTCCAAAAAGAGAGTGGTTTCTTGCCCTGGAGGTTCCTAAGCAGAGAAACTGAACTTTGGAACATGTATTTCTCTCCTTGGAGTGCTTGGCTCTGCTTCTTTGTGAAGGATGTGCTACCTGATACTTATTTACTTTGGTTCTTGAGAGAAAATGGTTGAAATGGCTGCATTCATTTCTTTTGCCAATTCAAGTGACCAGTGGCCTGACCCTTCATGGTTGGGAGACAGATTCTGCAGTTTGATTGTGTGGCTCTATTATGAAAGATCTATTCCATGTTTAATACTAGTTGAAGGAACTATCTCATTATTTTCTTTCTTTTTTTTTTTTTTTTGTGGTTGGGCCACTGTCTTCTTCCATTTACTATTCCCACAGGACTTGCTAGGCCATGTTAATAAAGTCTGTCTCAGTGAAACAATAATAATCTTTTACTTTTATTATACCTTTTCTTACGCTAAATATACCTGGCATAAAATTTGCCACTTTAACCATTCTTAAGTGTAGGATTTAGTGCCATTAAGTACATTCTTAATGCCGTGTGACCATCTAAGGTTACTCTGAAATGTCTAAGGCAATCATTGACCTGTGAGATGGGGGTGCTGGATTGTCAACTCCAGGGTGACCTCTGACTCCCCTCCCCCCACACTGTTTGAGTTGCCTCACCCACAGCATTCTAGGGCTACCTCCAGGGTACCAGTCACACCCATTCATCTTTTCTGTGTCCTTCTCCCTAAGACTTCTCTTTGTTTACATGACTGCTGGGCCCTGACCTTGCCCCTACTCATGCCCTGGGTAGTTCAGTGTCTTCATTTCTGAGGTGACCATGGTGCCTACTCTGTGCCCAGCAACACTCGCCAGGCCACTAAGGATGTTCTTTGAACTGTCCGTCCATTCCTGCTGAACTCAACTCCCAGGCTGTACCATATACTGGTGCAATCTCCCTACTGAGTGCTCCCAGCTTCCCTCATTCCGCTGGTCCTCCTCTTTAACTGGCCAGCTCTGACACCCCCGGATCATGAGCTTTTCCAAAGTGAGGTATAACAGCAGGGTTCATTTTCCCTAGCCCTGCTCTTTTGAAATATGAAACTTTCCTGCATATACTAAAAATAGCTAGTCCTATTTCCTGTTATATATATGTATTTTTTTCTCATTTGTTCCCTGAACTTCATCATTTCTTTATTGGTACTTAATATAGACCACAGCTGCCTGAAGAGGGCCTTGTATTTTTCAGTGTGTAACTCCTAGTCCAGTGCTCCATGCAAGGCTATTTTTATCACTATTTTTACAAAAAGCAATGTAAGCTCATTGGGGGAAATTAAATAATACAGAAATATATTTAAACCACAAGTTTTACTGTGAAATTTTATGATTTCTTCCATATAGACATTGCAGATTTTCTGTTTCTTTCCTCCCCAGTGCATGCTATGATAATATACTTTAATACTTGCAAGAATGCACATTATATTTATGTCAGATGTCTTCTTGGCATTCATTAGACTAATTATATGACTTTTATCATTTTACTGTAATTAAGTCACATTAATGAACTTTCTAATGTGGATTCATCCTTGTATTCCTCATCTTGGAATATCTTACTTGGTCATGAGGCATTATCTTTTTAATACATTGCTGGATTTAATTTACCTGTATTTATTTGGGGCTTTTTTATTTTTAACTGTTAGTGAGCTTAGCCTTTTTTCTTGTTTTGTGGTTTCTTACCATGTTTTTGTATCATGGTTATAATAAGCTCATAGGATGAAACTGAAGTCATTCATCTCTATTCTCTGGAGAAGTTTAGATGGCATAAGAAGAATCACGTCTTTGTGTTTGAAGAAAATTGCCCATAAAACCATCTAAGCCTGAGACCTTTCCCATGGGGAGTACGTCTTGATTAAATTTTCTGTTTATCTTATGGAAATCTATTGAATGAGCTCTCTTCCTCACTTGAATTTGGCATTTTGTTCTTATTTGAAGGGAACTGTCCCTTTTTACTTTTATTTTCAAACTTGATAAAATTACAGTGATCTCTTACATTTTTGAAAACACTATACCTGTAGTTATATCCACTTTCTCATGTTTGATGCTCTCCTCTTCATATGCTTATTTCCTTGTGTTCATGGTCAGATTTTCCAAAGGTTGGTTTGTTTTATTGGTCATTTCATAGCATCATTATATGAGTTTATTCATATGTAGATATTGGGTTATGTAACTTAAGTTGTTCTTAGAGATTTTTGAAATTTTTAATTCCTCAAGTTTTCTTTCAGTTCCCACAAAAAAACAATTGAGTACTTGTAGTAACTCGCTTAACGAAGTTATTCCCCCAGAGGATGTGGCAAGTAAGTGGCAGCGCTGGATTTCAGACTCTGATCTTGAAAACTCACTCTCCCCTCCCCTCGTATTACGCTGCTTGGTGAGGTGTAAAGGATGTCTGTTTCTTAGCTCAAGACAAGGACTTGTGTGCTGTAGTATATTGGACAGTGATTCCAAGGAGGGAGAGTGAGGGGAGGAGGAAAAGCCAAAATAAAGTTGTGTCATTGGCGTCGCTACAGACAGCAATAGGCGTTAGATCTGGAACCTTCTGAGGAGCTCCTAGAAAGTGTCTCTGAATCATCCACTTGAGGAGAAAGCAGAAGAAGCATTTTCCACGAGTTCCCACCCCCCACCCCGACCCCCTTGGCCGAGGTGGTAAGTCCCCTCGCTTCTGAGTTGTGCACATCTGCTTGGAGAAGGCTGGCGTCTGGCCTCAGAGAAGCCCTGGGCAGGGAGTGAGGGACCCGTGGGCCACTCTGGATGGGAGGCGAGTTGAGCTTGCGCAGAGGTGTTGCCAGCAGGGTGTGAGTCTGGCACTGGAGGCATCTAGCACAGTCTATGGGGATATTGTTTGAACTCATACACGACAGTGCCTTTACCCAACTCTTTTCCATGAGAGTAACACACAGCCACCTACCACTTAGGACCTGGATGGACATTGGGTAGTGTGGATTTATTTTTATTTCATTAGTCTGAAACTCATTGGGATATATGGTCCATTGCCAAATGGACTTCTTTTTCATTTGGGAACATCAGCCAAAGGAAGAGGGACCGGGGGAATTGGTTGAAAATAATGTGTTGAAAATTTTGCAGCAGATTCCAAGTCACTGATGAAATACCCCATTCTAGAGAGGACTTGTTTTGGTGAAAAAGGCAGAAAAGCACCATGGGAAAGAAGCTATTTTTACCTTTTTTAACCAAAATATATCTACTTAAAGAAAAGATGAATTTAAAGGTATGAGTGACCCTTCAGAGAGAAGGTGGTTGGCTTGAGGGCTTAAACACTGATTCTACTGATTCTACATCAGATTATTTTTCTTTGTATTTGTGAGGGCTGGTGAGTCACCAGTGCTAGTGGTTCAGAGAATTGAGTTTGGTATCTCAGACCTGCGTTGTCACTTGGTGCCACGTGACCTTGGGCAAGTGTCTTCTCTCTGAACCTTGGTTTTTCCATCTGTAAGCTGGAGGTGATGGTACACATTTCATTCGGGTTTTGTGTGTGAATTAAGTGAAGTAATGTAAGTAAAGGGCTTAGCACTGCATTTGGCACCTGGTTAGTGCTTATTAAATTATACTTACTTTTATCAGTTTTTGAAGGATTTCATGATCTTCTTAATTGCATGTTTCTGATTGAGTTGGTGCCTGCCAAAGATCTTGGAAAGAGCACAGGGAAAGTGTTCCAGGCAGGAAACAGAGTGATTGTTTGATTAGTCGGGCTGGACCCCGGTCGTCCGCCCTCCGTCGCCTCGCGGGAAGGGCACAGGCACACCCAGGACCCTCACTTCTGGTGCCCTGCGTCCCTCCGCTTCTCCTCTCGAGAAAAAACAATTTGGAAAATAATCATTGATTTTATGTCTTAGGTCTTCTGATCATTTGCATTTTAAATGACATCAGTGTTTATTCTGGAGAAATTAATCTTTAATCTTGAAATTTCAGATATTTTGGTCCTTGGGTGGCAGGCATATTTCGAGGCCAGAATCTCTTATCCCCTGAAGCTCAAATCACTCCCTTATAAGTAACCACCTGTTTTGTAGACAGGGAACCGAGTCTGATTCAAGTATCTTGAGTTCGGAAGTGCTTTAATTTTGGCATTATTTAAAATCCTATGTTTGTATCACACACTTATAACAACAGGCAAGGTGTCATAAAATACTACTATAATGTTTCAAACATCGTAGATATTACAGAATATTTTTATTGAAGATATCAGTTGCTTTGGAAAGTGCATGACTACTTAACTAAGTTAAGAAAATTTAGTAAATCTAGTTGTCCATACTACACATCACCCAGTGACTAACTTAACCTAAGGAGCTGTGCAGGTCTCTCTGTTGGATAAAGACCTGCTGGATTATAACACATTGGCAATAACAACGAAATGCAGCGCATGCTTTATCTGCAAGTTAGATCTTTTGCACAGTGCAGTTCAAAATTGTTTTAAGTGGTTCATATTAACATTACGACTAGACTTTAGTTAATGCTTATTTCTTTCATAATAGTTTACAGTGAGCCATTTTATACTTCCATCATGATAAAACTCGCTATGCAGCTAACTTTTGTACTTTATTTATCTAAAAAGTACCATATAGTACCATATAAGTCAGAGATTTATAAGAGAGCAGTTAAAAATAACTTTGGAAAAGTATTTTTCAGAACATGTTTCTGTATGTACAGTTAAAATAACTTTATTTTTACTTAAATGAACAGAAGAACACTGCTGTTTTTATTTTCTCTGTAATTCCTTACAAGGGTTTTGTTGCTGTTTTTACCCGTTTTAATCTTGGTGTGTATACTGTTTTGTAGACAATTTTCCCCTCAGTTTATTTATTTTAACAGTTTGTCTAAAGAGCTAAGCATGTAGTATATGTCATTTCAAACCTTTTGCTATGACTCGCAGGCAGATAATGTTTCTGTAGAAATACATAGTTTGATTGGCTCTTTAACATGGTGAACATATTGTTGCTCAAATATACTTTTTAGTCACGGTCTTAGAGATTGTTCATGTGAGTACATGAGGGGCTGCTGTATTCTTTTTAACTGTATATAGGAGTCCACAGTTTAGGAGGATCACAGTTCATTGGTTAAGTTCCTTACTTATTGACCATCATCTTGAACAAATGCCGCAGTTCCCTTGTACACATGTGCTGGTGTTTCTCTGAGGAGATGCTAGGGAGGGGATTTCAAAGAAAGCCTGCTTTAGATTATACTAAATACTGCCAAATTAACCCCAAGCCTGAGCTTCACCTGTTCACATTCCTACCAATAGTGGACAAAAGTACCACTTCCCCCAGACCTTTGCTAGCATATTATTGGACGTCTGCATTTTTGTCAGTATGGAGGGTGCCCTCATCCAGCATCTGGGCAGTGCCTACAACGCCAGCTGACTGGACCGTTTAGTCCACCACTGTTTCCTTCTCTCCCTGCAGGAAAGTACAAGAGTGGGGTTACAGGTCACAAGGTAAGGGCCTCCAGCATAGTCCATCTCTGCCTAACAGCCAGCTTGCACTGAATCCCAATCAATCTCCCCATAAAAACACCAGCTCTTACACAAGCAGAGGTGCTTGTAAAGACCCTGGTGATTTTCATCCCTTGTAGCAGCTCTCTCATTACTGGAGGGTCTAGTCTAACAGAAGACAGCCCCAAAACACAGAGAGAAGGCGACTCCCTTGCTTTCTTGTTGGTGTTGCATGGGGACAGCCGTGTTTCCAATGCGGCTAACATTCTCTGTAGGAAAGGTGCCCTCTGTGCTCAGGGGTGTGCGTCCAGCTCTGCGAGGCCACACTGGACAATAGTTGAGATTCACCCAGAGCGGTCACTGACACTGCAAGGCCTTGATTCGTAGACTGAGCCAGTCAAGACACTGAAGAACCACTAGGGTTAGGAAATGCATTGTGGAAAGTTAGCTAATGATCTGATCTCCACCAGGTCGTCATAATAAGATCAGCATTTGATTCTGAGGCAGAGGCTGTCCAGTGTCATCTGAAGCTACTTTGTACAGCAGCACTAAGATGGAGGAGTTGAACCCCCTCCCATTCGGCAGCTGGGTCCCGGTTATTGGGAAGAGCTCAGTCCATTATCGACAGAAAACGTTAATGTCTCTATTAGGGAAGAAAAGAGGTTATTTCTTGCTTTAGAAGTAATCACTTGATGCTAAATTACCCAGCTCTGTTTCATACTCAATTAATTCTGACTTGAAGAAGACCCTTAAACCTTTAGAGATGAAAAGTAATGGAGACTTGAGAAATTGTAGCACAATAAGAAATCATATTACACAAAGCATTTTATTTCTGGGAGAGAAGTTAGAAGTCATTGTGCTCAACCCCCTTACTTTATAGATGTGGAAACTGAGGCCTTAAACATGGCTTGCTCGAGAGACAGGGTGGTCTTAAAGACAAATACCATGTGAACCCATAGTTCATTATTGTACTCCGCACTGTTTCTTGACAGGCTGACTTCAGATTTGAGCGTGAACTAGACTCTGTGTTAGCTTCAGTGATTGATAGGTTTGTCCTGCTGGTGGCCCTGGTCAGGCACCATGGCGTTTCTGTTAGATGTATCAGGATCCCTTGATACTGATGACCGTGAGGTGCTGGAGCCTGCTGGGGTGAATTGGTTCATTTTTCATTGTCTCCGTCCTGACTTCATGAAAGGTCACATGAGGTGGAATAGGGTAATTACTTATCTACTCTGAAACTCACCTGTATGGATTTGCCCAGAATTCAGCCCCCTGGTGCCTCTTGGGGAACACGATGGTGAGCGTGAGGCCTGGGGCTGGGTCCCGCCATGACGTCCACGTATCCCTGCTGCCTCCATCCCTGCTGCCTCTCTCCTTCCTCTGTCGGGTGTGTACTTGGATGAACAGTGCACACCGTCGTCTTAGATGAGATGAAGGGAAAAGCCAAGCTTTTACATTACAAAGGGGCTTTTGTTGCCTTTTTGTCTTTTCTCCCCAGGGACATGGAACCTGGGAAAAGTAAGATCCTTTGAACCACCCTTTTTTGATACCTCGGTGCCTGGCAGCTTTCAAGTTCCCCGATCCTCTAGCCCTGTTCCAGACCCTCCTGCCAGATGCTCAGGAGTCTTGGGAGGAGTCAGCGTCCTCTCCGCAGCCCCTGGCCGCCCAGCCCCCACTGGCCCTGGGACTCAGCAGCCTGGTTGTTAGGCAGAGATGCACGGTGCTGGGGGGACTTGCTGTGGTCTGTGAACCCACTCTTGTCCTTTTCTGTCCTCCCCTGCACTCTGCTGTTTCGGGGCTCACAGGGCACTGCAGCAAGAGGTTGCTTTGGAAGAGAATGCAGGGCTCTGCCAAGTAACTCACTTTATTTTCTCAAACACACAGAAACTGATAGGCAGCAAACAGATAACCCTTCAATCCACTAAATCACATGATGGATTCCTTAAGTCTCTTCTGCTTGGAAAGTAGATTTAAAAATGTGGGACTTGAGGGTCCTGCTTTCCTGGATGTATTTTCAGAAAGCAAACCTACAGTTCAGGTGATGCTTGGACTTGAGAATTGTCTTCAGCAAAATCATGGCTTTCTGGAGAGGAACTCTGGCAGCAACTCTGAACGTGCAGAGGAGCAAAGCCTGTGGCAGAGGACTCCTGGGTGGTGTCAGAAGTTGGCAGGGTGAGCAGTCAAATCAGCAAACTTACCATAATGGACTGTGGCCTGATGGTGGACGATCCCAGGTTCGAGTCCTGAGTACACATTCTGACAGCACTTGTGTGACCTTGGATGTTCATCAGCCTCTCTGAGCCTCCATTTCTAAAATCTGTCAAGTGATGATACTAAAACCCATCTCTCCAAAGGCTTTATGTGGGAATGGTCAGCAAAGTACAAGGCCTAGAACATGAGAGGGGCTCAGTGAATAATTATTATTATTATTATTAATAATTATACTAATAAATAATGTGGGCTGAACCTCATTTAACAAGCTTTGCTGACCTATGTCAGCACTTGCCAGCTCCTGCCTGAGGCCAGTAGTCTCTGCCTGCAAATTCCGGTCCATGTCCCAGTGTCCAGCAGCCTGCGCTCGTTACGGAGGGCGGTCCACTCCTGCACCAAGAAGCGGGCGGTGCCTCCAGCAGGGGCCTCTGTTCCTCTGATGTCCTTTCATCCTTCCTTTTGGTCTCTTATGTCACTTTTTATTACTATAAAAATAATACATGTTGACTAAAGCCAATTAAATCCCGTGTTGTTTGAGTTTGTTTTGACACATTGGCTCTAAGTACTTTTTAAATAAACGGATGACCTTGGTTTAGCATTGTAAAAAATGTCTTCACTTAACTACCAAACACAGCCTGTAAATTACGAAAACCTGACCTAGTAAAAGTGCAACGTGAGGATGTACCCCCTTAATAGCAGTGCATTCTGTATACTGAGTGGTATAGGCAAAGCCTTAGAAATTTGCTGCGCCCCCAAAGATAAGGTCTCTGTAATGTCTAGAAGCCATTTTTTTTTTTTAAATAAAATCTCAACAAAAGGGTTAGAGCGCAAAGCATGCGTCCACCCTCGGGTGAATTAGACTAGTTGGGTATTTCATGGAGAACCTCAAGCACTGCACTGAGAGCAGAACTGTTTCGGGAGTGGAGGGTGCAGGGCGAGGCGACCAGGGGCGAGGACCAGAGGACAGAGTGCCGCATACCTAGGAACAGAACGCTGTGCAGGGGGATGAGGCAGAGGCGAGGAGCGGACGACCATGACTGAGGAAGCGTGTCGCCTCCTCCTGGTTTGCTTCAGGTGGTGCCTGGTGCACATGGAAGCACGCACTCTTTGTCCCTTATTATGGATAGTGACAGGCAAAGGAAGGAACTAGTGTCAATGGAATACTTCATTTTTAATTACAGCAACCTTTAGCATTGTTTTTCATTAGAGGATGAGTAATCGAGGTTCAGAGCTGTTACATTATTACCCACAATCACATCAGCAGTAAGTGACTCAGCTGGAATCTGGTCCCAGATGTTTCTGGTGTTTTCCTTGTGAGAACAGAGACTTGTTTATTCGCAGCTATATTTCCCTTACTACCACAGTGCTGGGCACAGAACAGATGCTCAGTAAATACTCCATAAATTAAGGTACCAGTTAGTACCACACTGCCTTCTTTTATGCTTATGAAGACTTTCAGCCAGTCTAGAGGTGGAGTAAGCAATAAAGAGGACCAGCGGCGGTCATCATGTTCCCGGGCGCACTCGGTTTCCTAAGAGGCCGCTTCTAACACCTGTGCATAAAATAAAGTGTGCTCTGAGATTTATGGGTGTTTTTTTTAATCCTTACCCGAGGACATTTTTTTCCATTTTTGTTCAGATAGAGTGAGAGGGAGAGAGAGAGAAACATCAATGTGAAAGGGACACATTGAGTGGCTGCCTCCTGCACGACCCAACCAGGGCCGGGAACAAAGTGCAGCCGAGGTATGTGCCTTAGCAGGAACCGAACCCGGGTCTCTCTGGACCACAGGCTGACGCTCTAACCGCTGAGCCAAACTGGCCAGGGCTGAAATTTATGTTTTAAAAATTACGGTGTAATCAGAAGGCCAGACAGTGCATAAACTTGACAACTTAGTAATTTTCTGTAAGGTTTCTGATCCCCAGGAGGCTTGCAGATGCCTGGAAAGCATTTCCACATGGAAAGTGGTCACGTTTGAGACGCTCCCTTCTGAAATTAGCAGATGACTTCAGCTTTGAGGCACTGAGGTCACCATTTGTTATCTGATTGCTCTTTGCTCTAAGTTTTGAGGGCAGCCAGTAATGCAGTGACTGCCGGCCTTCCACTCTCGTTTCCAAATCAAAGACTTAATTAGCGTTCTTACTGAAGATGAACCAAGTGTGAAAATACCCGATCTACTTGGAAGTGGGCTTGAGGAGGAGTGTGTGGACTGGAGTCAGTGCCTGGGCACTTACATACTTTCAACTGTCGCATTAAGGGTGAAATCGATTATATTGTGACCAAATGCTGGCCTTGTTGGTTAGTCAGAGTCAGTGAAATTTATTTCATCTTGTTTATCATTTTATTAAAGCTGAAGGGTTCTTCCTTAGGAGTTATTCTGACAGACTGTAGGCCTAAATGTCCAAGATTTCTGTTTGAAAGATACACATTTTTGGAACTTGTGGAGACCTGCTTCACAGACTAGGATATGGTCATTTTGTAATGTTCCAGGTGTGCTTGTGAAGAATGTGGATCCGCCGTTTGTTGTGGCTAGAGTTTACGAATCAAGCTCACCTACCGAGTGTTCGCATTTTTGGTCAGTCAGTCAGAGATAAGAGCAGTCTATCCGAAGCCTATCTGACAGTACCACGTACCTACTTTTTGTAAGGTAGTCGTTTTAATGAGTTGCTTTTACTATAGAGGGAAAAAGTCTGCATACCTTTCAGTCCTCCAGCCTGCTGTTCTCATAGTTCTGTTAGTGCCCAGAGTGAAGGTGCATCTATCCAAGGACTGGGTTTAAAAATGGATTCATGTCTCACTAACAGATCATTGAGAGGTGATCTGTTCCACAAAAATTAGTTTTCCAAATAACTGCTAATTTCTCCTAAAGTTGCCAAAGTTTCCTGCTCCTAACCTTGATGACAGGGTGTTTGTGGAACAGATTCTCTCCTTTCTTGCCTTCAGAATGCTGAACCTTTCTTGAGGGTTCGGGTTCATTGTCACATCCAACACGATACTTCTGTACTGGTTCTCCAGCTGCTCGTCGGTTTCCCTCGCCCCTTCCTTGCCGTGGGGCTGGCAGCCGGGGCTTCTCTGGTCAGGGTAGCTGTTCGCACCGTTCTTCTCCTGGCTCATCCCGTGTGCCGGGCGCGAGGGGCTGGGTCCTAGCAAACAGATGGGCGGCTTGGACCAGTGAGACTTACCTTCCACTCATTGCTCCGGGCTGCTCGTTGAGCGCTCACCGGGGCAGGGCTTTAACTGGTGCCGCCAAAGGGCCTCTGGCCAACGGGACGCGGCCCCTGGCCTGCTGTTAGCTCTGCCGTGGAAGATGACAGGAAGTGATGGTGCCTCAAGAAAGGTGCAGGCGAGACGCCCTGGGCATTAGAGGAGGGGAGGGAGGCTGTGTCTGTTCCATCCGGACAGGTTGGCTCTGGAGCTGGGTTTGGACCTTTGGACACTGAGGAGACAGTGGGACCAACGTGAGCTCAGTGTCCGAGGCAGGGGACCTGGGTCTGTCCTGGAATCAAGAGCAGGAGGGAATCTGGAACGTGGTGGAGTGAAGGGGAAAGTGGGAGATCAGGGTGTCCTCGTTCCAGGCCAGTGAGTTTGGACTTTTTCAGAAGCCACCGGAAGTGTTGATTTAGGAGAAATGTTTTGTTGGAGACATGCCTCTGCGAGAGGAACAGGCCACTGAGGTAAAGTGAAGTAGAGAAAGAAGACTGGACAGGGCCAGCACTTGCTAGCAGATTAAGTAGAGGATAATGACGGGAAGTCAGACTGGGGTGTGGTGGGATAGGCACCTGGGAAGGAGGGATGTGTGGAAGACCTGGAGTCACAGGAGCAGGATTCAGCTGCTGCTTAGATGTGGGAGGGAGGTGGGTGGGGCTCAGATAATGCCTGAGGCTGGAGCCTGAGCAAGCAGGAGAGGAGGGAGCATTAGGTTTCTTGGAAGAGGAGAGGGTGGGCTCAGTTTTAAACACCGTGAATTTTACATTACAGGGGGTTCAACCAGGTGGAAGTGTCCAGCAGATATTTAAAACACAGAAGTAGTTCTCAGGGCAAGAGATACAAATTGTGAAGTCATTTGCAAGGAGGTGACATTTAAAGCTTGTGTGACAAGAGAGTACCAAGTTTAGCAATTTGGAGAAAGTCTGTACTTAGGATGTGGTTGAAGAAGAGGTGGTCAGAGGGAGAGAGAAGTCCTGGAGAGTGACAGAGGAAGGTGGAGGGAAGGAGGGACATGGTCAGATGTCCAGTGCTCCAGGGGGGAGGAGGAAATTCTAGGACAGGCTGTTGGCTAGGGTGATCATCAGATTTTGGGTGATCGTCACATTATGGGTGACCTTGAGAAAACTCTTACCAGCATAATCCATTGAGTCCGTGGTGAGGCTGACTCTTCAGTTCAATTTGGTAGTAATAGAGACAAGATAGCAGCTCAGGGCTGGGGGAGAGTGGGAAGAAATGGAGGAGGGGGTTCATAGTAAAGGATCAAAACTGAAATCCCATATTTCACACCTGCTATTATTAAAAAAACAAACAAGCACAAAACCCAGAAGAGTGTGGCTGAGGATGTGGGGAAATTGGAATCTTTGTGCATTGCTGGCAGGAATATAAAATGGTGTCGCTGCCTTAGAAAACTGTATAGCAGTTCCTCAAAAACTTAATAGAATTATTGTATGGTCCAGCATTTCCACTTCTGGGTTTATGCCCCAAAGAATTAAAAGCAGGAATTCAAATAGCTGTTTGAACACCAGTGTTCATACGAGCAATGTTCACAATAGCCAGGGGTGGACGTGACCCATATGTTCATTGATAAATTAGTGGGATAATGTGTCATATACATACTGTGGAATATTATTCAGCCATAAAAAGGAGAGAAGTTCTGCCACAGCTACAACATGAATGAACCTTGCAGACAGTACACTAAGTGTAATAAGCCAGTCATAAAAAGACAAATACTATGTGATTCCACTTATTGAAGGTACCCAGAGCAGTCAGATTTACAGAGAAAGCAGAAGGGCGGCTACCAGGGGCTGGGGGAGGAAGAAATGAGGAAGTACTGTTTAATAGGTACTGAGTTTCAGTTTGGGAAGATGAGAAAGTTTTAGAGACAGCAAATGGTGATGGTTGTCAACGTTGTGAATGTACTTACTACAGAGCTATACACTTTTAAATGGTTATAATGGTAAATTTTCTGTTGTGTATATTTTTATCACAATTTTTTAAAAATTAAAAACAGAAAACTGAATCCTGAAAGGAAACTACTTTTTTTAACTAGTGGGAGCAAGAGTTAAATAAAAAATTGTCTCATGCTTTGAAATACCTGCCAGTATTAGTTTCCTTTGGTTCAGAGCTGAGCTCGGCTGACCAGCACCAGTAGGCCTCACCCCGGAGCCCCCCACCCGGAGACACCCATAGGTGGGTTTTCTGGGAAGCCCCTAAAGATAGGCTGCAGGTAAGGGTGGCTTCCGATGGGATGCAGCTAAATACTTGTTACAACATGAGCTCTTCTCTCCTGAAACAGTTTAAAAATATCATTAACCCCTGGAGAGGGGCAGGTGCGATCAGGTGCCCCGAATGCCTGTATCACCCGTCGATGAACCTCGCAGGGCGGACATCCTTTCTTGGAGGCTAATTGGACAGACAGCATTTTAACCCCTAAAAATGTATTTAAGAAATACATGTATTACTCTTTTTTAGCTGTTGTGATCTTAGGAAAAGTGTCAAAATATTCTATTGGGAAAACATACAGTTCGTATTATTATTTTCTCAAATACTTAATAAGAACTATTCCAAAAGAGTGTATTCTTGCTCCTTGTAATCTGAGCTACCTTGTCTGCGTGATGGCTGTGTCATATTTAGGGGTGTATAACTTGTGCAACTGTGAGTAGGCATGTATTCTCCTGTCTGGAACTTTATATTCTGATTGATTTCATCTGGTATATATTTTATTTAGATTGTCCCGGTATTTGCTTTCTTCTTCTGTACCAGAAGGAAATATTAATAATTAGTAGTCTTAAATTTCCTGTAATGCTAGTTTGAAAGAAAGAGAAGAAAGTGTTGGCATAGTACAATAGCCAGTATGATGGAGTTTTGTGTTTGCTTTTTACAGAAGACAGAGTCTCCTGGTAGTTATGATAAAGTAGTTTACCTCACACAGTCCTCTACCTGCTACTAGCATATCATTTCAAATATTAAATGCAAATGTTATATAAGCCCTATGTGAGAAATGGCTCAAACAATCTCTTATATCCATGTAATTGCAAAGTCTCAGAATATTTTTAAATAAAAGACTTCCTAAAAACCATACAGCTAAAGCTGTGCACAACTTACATGTTATCAAAGATGATGTAATTTCAAAGTGAAAGGCTGGCTGCAAGCTGGTGGATTAGACAGAACCTGGGCTCGTTTTGGGCCCTATGTTAGAAGGCCGAGACTGCTGTCCTGTGACCAGCTCTCCTGGTGGTGGTGTTGACTCCAGAAGTTATCTTTTTTCTTAGCCTTAACAAGATGCCCGTCCTGTCAGGCTGAGCATGACTCTTTCTTCTCAGTGTGAAGAAAACACTTTTCAAGGCTACTTGAACCTTTTTTCTTGTTGCAAAATATCTGGACAGAGCCAGCCTAGTTTCTCGGATGGCAAAAGCCATAGACTGCTTTATGAGTTTGATTTCTCTTGTGTCTGAGAAAAACAGATATCAAAGGGGAATTCTAGTCCAGAGATGACCTGTAGAGCATCATCTTTGCCTGCTCTGCCTTAGTTTCTGAGATGATCACATTGGTATTTAAACTCTGTTTTCAAATGCAGTTGTTCCTGTGACCACCCAGGCGTGGTGCTGAACTTGGACTTGAGCCCTCATTTGCATTGCAGAGTCCCCAAGGAACGTGGTCCTTCATGCTCAGTAAAAGCCAGAGGAGATCTTGGGTCCAGGGTGTGTTTGATGAGGCTTTTCTCTTGGCACCTAGCCTTTGCATAGAATCTCTGTGCAGTAAATACAGATGGAATTAAATAAAACCCTTGCCCTTTAAAATCATCACAACTGGTTTTAGACTAGAGGCTCTCTTCGCCATGTGTGGGTCAGCCCTGTTTTGTGGTTGCAACAGGTCCTGTGGAGACTAAATTTCATAGCCATTTTCACTCATCCATCCTTTTTTTTTTTTTTTTATCCTCACCCAAGGACATTTTTCCATTTTTTGTTCAGATAGAGTGGGAGGGAGAGAGAGAGAGAGAAACATCGACGTGAAAGGGACACATCGAGTGGCTGCCTCCCACAGGACCAACCAGGGCCGGGGACAAACTGCAACCGAGGTACATGCCCTTAGCGGGAACCGAACCCGGGTCTCTCTGGACCACAGGCCGACGCTGAGCCAAACCGGCCAGGCTCATCCATTCATTTTTAAGCACCTATTGTGTGCACTGCACTGTGCTACACAACGCATGGTAGATGTTCTCAGCTTAATTTCAGTTTGCCAGACGTTTCTTTTACCTTGTAGACTTTGTATTCCTGCCATGCGGTAGTTCTCATGGCTTTCCCTCCCAGCCTGGTTCAACCAAGTCTCTTGCCTCTGGGCCCAAACTCAGGAGGTAGTATGTGTAACTGAAGTCCTGAGCACAGTGCTGTAAAAAGCACAGAGTAACAGGCTTGGGTTTCAGTTTGGAATTCATCTTAACTTTCAGTCTCTTGGTATGTAAAGAAAGGAATAAAGTAAAAGTCACCTTTCCCTGAACATCAGAACTGAAACTTGTTTGAGAACGTTCAGGGCTATTTGAGCTGTGTTGTCACTAATAATCTTTTTTTCTTTCTTTCCCAACCAATGTTTAATAAACAGCTTAGTAATTGATTGGGCCTGTCTTAGACAGTGGCGTACAGATACTAACTCACTCTTCTCTAGAGAAGGGTCAGGGGGAGAGGACAAGGAACATAATGACTGACAAGTGTTATAGAGGCTTCAGGTTTACAAACTGTTTTGTTATGTATCATCTGCATGGCCCTAAAAATCAACTTTGTGAGATACACGGTTATCATCTTCCTCTTGCAGTGGAAGAAACTGAGACTCAGAGGTGTTTGTTGAGGTGCTCGTGTCTGATGACAGACCTCATGGTCTTTGCACACTACTTGTGCTGCTTAGAACTGGGCTCAGCCCGGCCCAGTGGATGCCCCAAAGTGAGCAGAGCCCCGCCCAGAGCAGTAGCCCCACCCCCTCAGCCCTCTGCCCTCATCAGTGCACGTCTGTGCTGGGGAACTGGGCTGCCCCCCAGAGGAGAGAAGCGGGACTGTTACCCCTCAACACTCCACGACAAGGAAGTGGGGTGGGAGTGGGTTTAGATGAGGACAGCAGAGAGGATAGAGTCTGGGAACTGACTCGAGAACAGGGCTGAATTCGGACAGCAACCAGTGCCGAGGGGCCGCACTTGCCAGGCCACCCATGTGGGTGACCAAAGGGTAAAGCTTTGAGTGTCTGGGCTTTTCACCTGCATCAGGCTTAACGGCATAGAACACTTGGCCTAGAACCATCCTCATTGCTCTTCTCTGTCCCCATTTTACACACGAAGAAACTAAGGCATGGAGAGGTTAAGGGACTTGTCCAAGATCTTCAGGTGGTGAGACCGTTGGTTTCCAGAGCCCACACGCCTGACCCTAGCTCTGCTCGGCTGCATTTTCATAGGGTTTCTGATACCCCAGCAAAGCCTCCTTCAGTCAGGGCTCCAGGCACCCAGGCGCAGTCGATGAGGAACCACGAGACCCTTACTTCCTTTGGGAAATTGAAGCCCATGCCCAGTATTTCCCAGAGCTCCCAACTTTTAGGACAAACTTAGGCTCAAAGACAGAGTCTTCCTGCTTCTAAATACTGCTGAGGGGGTGGTTTGCATGATAACATGATCATAGCTCTTTTGTATGGTTTATAAGGCATGTTCACAGACATTCTGCGTTTGATTTTGATTTGACACCAGCCATCTGATCATCCCCACCCTCCAAAAATGAAGAAGGCAGAGTGTATGTAATGAGGGAGGAAGAGGTGTTTTTGCCTTTTGGATATGACACTCAGACTCTTACATGGGCCCAACATGAAGTAAGCATGTATTCCTGCGTCCTGGCTCTCAGAAAGGTTTGTGTGGTCTGGAGTGGATAGACCTGGGCCTAAATCCTGAATGGATTCTGGCACCTTCAAAAGCAGCAGCCACCTAACTTTTAGACACGGAGGCTTAGACTGTAGACAGAAGAAGCTAGGAAACTGATGTGTACTCAGAAATTATCACAGCGACCTGCTGTTAGCCTCATATCACAGGTAGGGAAACTGAGGCTCCGGATGCTTAAGTCCGTCGCCCATTGTGGGGGGGAGTTCTTCACAGTCTATCTTGTGGTTATTTCACTGAAGAGGACAAAAGAGCAGAGTTAGAGTGAGGATGTACCTCAGGATGGTATTAGCAGAGAGAAGTAACAGCCACCTATGTTTAGGCTTTGAAATGGAGTCTGTTCGGTAAAACACAGTGAATTAGAACATCTTTGAATGTTTGATTGTATGTACCATCAAATGTTTCCTCCCTGGATGAGACAAGTCAGTTGAGCAAATAATGAGTGAAGCGCTCACATACACACTTGCTCACTTTGGAAAGGGTTCCGGAGGAAAGAAGCCAGTGAGAACAAAGTCTCCACAGCAGACAGCAGCAGAGTGGGGGTGCGTGGAGAGCTGAGGAGGGGCTGAGGGTGTGGGGCCCTGGCTTATCTCTGAAACCCAGTTGGTTTTGGTACCCCCCCCACCCTCACCCCCCGCCCTCTGCCCACCGTAAAATAAGCAAGGAGTTTGGGGCTCTGGCAGCTGCCATGCTGTAGTCCTGACGGGTCTGTTATACCGGGGCTGGAGGTAGGGGTGGAGGAGGAATGTCTGGGTTCCTTTCCTTGACTACATTAGAACAAAGTCTTCCCTTTGCATCGGACTCCCTGGGGGTGGGGGCAGGTCTGGGTGCACTGTCCCTTACTTTCTCAAGCAGTCGGAAGGCCCGGCTGCTGCCCAGGCTGTGCTCCCAGTCCTCAGACTCGCCAGTGTGCTGCAGGAGGACGCCTGATAGACTTCTGAGAATGAAGTTGTCTTAACGGGTGAAGGGGGTCAGTTAAGAAAAATGTTATTATTTTGTGAATTGTGTATGCATGTTATAATTTAGAGGGAAAGAGGTACTGTTGCTATTGCATAGTATGTACTTTCTAAGTTCACTTCATCTTTAAAAATGGTAATTCCCTGTGCTTACCGAGGTTATGACTGTTGTATCAAGGAAGAAGCACGGATAATGTACCTTAGTCTCCTTTACCGTGGCTGGCCACTTCTCTATACAGCATGCAAGTGCAAAGCTGGCCCCTCTCAAAACTGGTGTTAGATTTTAGAACTGGGAATTAAGCTATATTTTCAAGGAAAGCATAATCCTGAACAGCCCTTCTCTCTTGTCACGATTCTTTAATTACACTTAAATGGAAAAAAAAAACACATTTAATTGTTTCAAAGATTTTTCTTTTTTTTTTAGTAAATATATAGTAAATGGGGAAGATTAAAAAAAAGGGGGGCTATTTTTTCTCAGCTTGTGGTTTCTAATTACATCAGTTACAGCTTAGCCTTCCTCTTAACTAGAGTGCAGGCATGAACTGGAAAAGAATGAGCTAATCCATGATAGATCAGGTTGAATAAAGATCTCCATTCATATCTTTAGCTTTTATCCCTTGTTCTGAGTGCCAAGAATTAATGCTGTTTGAAAGTGCAAACTGAACCTGCCAAGCTTTGGACAGCTAAGATAATCCTAATTATTTTGAATGTTAGTGAGAAGGGCCACAGTTCCACTCTGGAAAAGAGTTCTGTTGTGAAACATTAAATATCTGCTAAGTGGTGTTGATCGGACATGATTTTATTTCCAAACACTATGGTTATCGTGAAGCAGAAGTTTGTTGTTGAAGAAAATATTCATCAGCTTTTCATGAGACTCTTAAGCCTGTAAACTCTAGGAAACCAGAGTGCAGCACTTTGATTTTTTTTTCCTTGTCAGCATCTAGGTGAAGAGTTGCTAGCAATCGAAAAACGCCACTTGCATTTTTATTTTTAAGTGGTTTCTTAGGGAGATTTTAATAGTCTATGGAGGAAGAAAATTTTTTTCTCAAGCATGAATATCCTGTTGTCTCACATCACTGGAAGAGAATTATTCGTTCCAGTCCATTGACTTCCAACAGATCATTCAAGTTAAAAGTCAGGGGTCTTTGCAATGTCAGAAGATTTAGCAGTTAGAGTGGTTTTTGTTTTGTTTTTTCAGAGAGGTGGGGTTTTTTGGCAGTACATAATATTTTCTAAAAAGAATACTGATGGTATCACTGAAATCATCTTAAGGTTTTTTTTCCCCAGCATTCTTGGTAAGAGTGATTATGTGTAAGTTTTTTTTTTTGTTTTGTTTTTAAATAATAATAAAAGACCCTTTAGCTTCTATAGACAAATAGGAGGCTACTTGAGAGAAAACAGATACTGGGCTTGCTGGTTCAAACACGGGTCAGCCTCAGAGGTTTACCCACCTTTCATTGTAACATAAAAACGATCAGATGGGCAGGTTCTCCTTTTTCCTTTTTCTTCCTTTTCAGTCTCTACTTCGGACTCCAGAAATCATTTCTTCCATGTCTGTAAATACTGGGAACCTATTGATGATTACAGGGTAGTGTAATCCTGAATTGTTGATTGCCTGTGAATGCTTCCTGCCCCTCAACCCCAAGGCAGCTACCCCCTTCTCCACCCCCACCCCAGCAAGGAGCAAAGCACATCTTTACTGATGCAAATAGTGGTGTGTTGAGCATCTCTGGGCCAATTATTCTTTCTTTCTTTGGGCTTATTCCCCAAAGTGAAATTACCAGGTCAGAGGGTATGAACAGTTTTATGGTTCTTATTACATGTCACTAGATTGCTGTCCAGAAAAATTGAGCCAATTTCTAGTGCTACCAATAACAGACCTCTCCTTAACGGTCCCACCGACACTAGGCATTTACCATTTAGAAAATAATAATTAAGAGAAACCGGTTGTGTTGCAATTAGCCTTGTGCAGGGCTCATTAGAATCAACTTAAAAGCAAAAAGGATAATTTTGACTTTTGAGTTTTTAGTTGGTATAAAATGATTTACAGTGATCAATTATTTCTCTTGCCCCAACAAAGTTTAATGAAGCGGCATTAAAATGGAGAAGGGTACCTTTAAGGGTAGTAGTAAAACAGATTTTGGACGTTAGTTACTAAGATAAACACGTACGAAATCTTTAATGCACTTGGATCTACTCACTGCACAAAGTGAGTTAAACAGGTACTATCCTTAATTTCAACAGCCATTATTCAAAAATAATGCTAAGCCTTGAACAGAAGTAAAATAACATGGATTTAAATTTTGAGTGAAGAAATGCTTTTAAAAATACAAGTATGTTTTGAAACAGGTTGATTCATTCATTTGCATTTTCTCTGTAGTGCAGTCAAGTACGTATTAAGTATGTGTAGAGCCTCCCTAGCCTCTGCAGGTGACACTCTGCATGTGTTTGTAGCCCCAAGTCATAGGAATACTTTCCAAGAAAATACCCACAAGGCAAGGGAGAGCAAAAGGGGTCTAGCCCCAAATTCCTTTCTTCTACAGAATTCCTACCCCTCCCTTTTGTAGTCCCAAACCTGATACATGGGGAGTGGGAGGTGTATGACTGCGGTGAGGGGCATCTCCTAGGTCAGCTGCTGACTGAAGGCAAAGGCAGGCCCAGGGCTCAGAACATCTGGAGAGCCCTTGGCCTATTTCTTTATGGCCTGTGTGTGTGTTCATCTGATAAGCGTCAGTTGTTTTGCCTCCTTCAACTCCCACAGAGATTAGGAAGGTTCTGTGGCCAGTGACTAAAGGGTACCCCAGGATGGTGCATGGATGGATGAGAGCAAGCCGGAGGGTCAGGCTGACCAGTGGCACACTCCCCTTGGCAGCTTCCACAGGTTCCCTTAGATAAAATGGAGAGAATACCTCAGTAAAGTATGTAGCACACAGGAATTAGTAAATGTTCATTCCCTTCCTTTTGCTCCTATACAGAACTTCTGTCCCTGATTTGAGGTGGGGATGGAGGTTGGCAGATTAACTAATGGACACTCTGGCTGACTGTTAGCTCTCCAGATCTCTGTATAGTAACAAGGTGTCACAGCAAAGTCTACCACCTTTGGAAAACATTTATGTATATAAAATATCATTGTTTATGTAACGCAATCATAATTCATCTTAGATTTGCAGGGAATTTAAAATCCATTTAACAATTCAAATTTAGTAAGAGCCTTAGTGAATTGCAACGAAATGAAGGCTTCAGAATTCCTAGGTTCCCAGTTTTTTCGGCTGCCATCATATATTCACATATGCATGTGCACCCTTATTGGGATCTATAAAGTACTATTTTTAATGGTTCCTTTTTAAAAAATAAAGTTTACACACTGTTACCCTCGTATTTTATTTAAGTTACTAAACAAATACTGTCAATATCAAAATGGCTTAAAGGAAATTGCCTAAATTATTTTTCAAATGTATTCACTTACCAAGTCTTTAGATCACACCTTTCCTTACTGGATATGAGGTAGCTATACAGAACTGTCTGTCTGTCTGTCCATATGTCACATTAGAAGAAAGGGCCTTTCTGAAATAATTTGGTCCAGTGCAGTGGTTAAAGGTCTGCTTCTTAAATCCCAGCCCTGTTCTTTTATTTTTGTGTAGTTTCACTAGCTGCAGCAAACCTTTTCCAAACCCATAACAAGCATAAATGGTGTTCTCTTATAAAAAGGTCTCTTCAGCACGGTAATATACCTTATTAAATTCCAAACATAGTAAGTATTGATGGCAAACACATCAGGACCCAGTACAG